>NW_028136558.1:0-2400000 GCF_964662115.1 Mustela nivalis | reverse complement strand
CTGAGGCCATCCCAATGGTGTAGGACACCCGGGACAAACAAGTGGGGTCTGATACCAGCTGAGCATCTACCTCCACTCATACCATACATGGATCTCCCCAGAGAAGAAGATTGAACCAGACAGGACCCTAGGCCATAATCGGATCCTTTGCTTAGGTTTACAGGCATGACTCCTCGAAAGCCTGGATTCCAATAGCAGCATAGGGGATTTCCTGAGGCATCCATCAGAACCAATCTCGTCTCCCAAAGTTAACTTGTGCATGGGAGCTATGTCAAAAGCTTAGGAGAATATTTCAGGGTCCCGGTGCCACTGTCCCATTCCAAGGCCCTTATGGACACAAACACACATTAGGACCCATCCTCAGGAAAGTCCATTTCAAGTCAGCCACCCCGGTTGCCTCCGCAGAGCCATCAGATCTAAACTGTCTTGATGCTAGAAGACAAATGGAATGCGAGGCGGGCTTCCCAGGCATACAACCTCGAATGGTGCTCTGGAGTCATTCCATATGGGATGCCCTGGAACTTTCCAACAGGTCTGAATTGTCCCGCATGGAATCATTGAAGGGGGCATCTCACAACTCCCAACGTGGGAAAACCTTCATGGACTCGAGATTCCGCTCCCTTCATGAAGGGGCCGTCATGTACAGAAACTCCAACCTGAGCCAACGTCTGATCCTCGCCCTGACTTCAGATGCATGAGATATTGGTTCAGATCTACAGGGGTACCTGCCGTGCCCTCGCCCTGAAACCCAAGTCTAGCTTGTGTTCTCAGACTTCCGTCCTCACACTCCTGGCCCAGAAGCCCTCAAGTTTGGCAATTCCGGACCCCCATGCAGCACTCTGCCTGCCCTCTAAAAAAAAAATATTGCCTCTTGAGCTGCCCAGGCACCTTATATGAGGTTAAACCTACACGGCACTCGACTGTACCCAAATTATATAGTCTAACCTGGGCACTAATGCACTGTCTGACACAACCTGAGCCCGGACCTCCTGACCAACACCTGGACAGCTGACCGTACCCTGAGCACATCAGACCCGCCAAGGCCTTAGGTCATCATGTCATCCCGACCTCAGTTTTCATGCTTCCGAATCTAGACCTTATCTCCAATCACTTCCCAGGGGTGAGTGTGATGCAGAAATCAGAACTCCTCCTTACCCATGGAAAGAAACCTTGTGGTTGGCATGTTGTCCAACGTTCAGTGTAGGATAAACCAGCATTCACCCTGAGGCCCCGCCCATTTTTGTGTGCGACCAGGGCATAAACACGCATTGTGACCCTCAGAGTGAGTCCTGGCCTCTAGTAAGTCCTCTCAGTGGCTGGACCATTAGATGTCATAATGGGCTTGACATGTCCCTATTCCCTAATATTTAACCAGATTTCTGGTTGTCCAGTCTCCCCTCCCCAGGGCTCTACTCTGGAATCCCTCATTTGGTCGGATACCTGAGGTTAAATAAGAAAACAAAACAAAACAACAACAACAACAACAACAACAACAAACGGAACTTCTTCCATTCCACAGAATGACCCAAACTCTTTTGACGGGGCCAAACCCCCAGAGAGTAAGACTCGTCCATTTCCCATGAAGTTACCCGGAAATTTCACGACCATGAGTGACACGATATCCAGAATCCAAAACTTGAGCAAGAGCCTCACACTCCCCCTTTTTGCATATCCCGAAGGGTTCTCCTCATGGTCTGTAGCTCAGTCCTGCCATTCCTATGACCCGAAACATAAGCCGCGTTTGTGCTTTCAGTCAACTGTCCAAACAGCCCTGGCCTACACACCCTACAGGCTCAGGCCCCTGGAGCCAAACCTGAGGACTGTACTTGCCCTCTCCAAGGGAATTGTGTGTGCCCATTCCAATGGCCACAACCCTACTAATATTATAAACCTCCAAAGTCCCTGAGGCCATCCCAATAGTGGTGGCTTCCCAGGACAACCAGGAGCAATCTGAGACCATCTGAGCACCTACCTGCACTTAGAGCCGTAGACAGATATCTCCAGAGGTAAAAAGGAACAAACAGACCCCTAGGCACTAATCGGATCAATTGCTTTGGTTTTCAGGCATCTCTCCTCAGAGGCCTGGATTTCAATACCAGCATATGGCTGTTTATTGACTCACCCATCAGAACAAATCTCATCTACACATGGGAAACTTGCACGTTGGAGCTGTTTCAAAGCCTCTGTTTAGGAGAACCCTTCAGGGCCCCAGTGCCACCGCTTCATTCCAAGGACTCCATAGACAAAAAACCATATTAGGACACATCCACAGGAGAGTCCATTTCAACTCAGCCTCCTCAGTTGCTCCCGCAGATCCAGCATATCTAACCTGTCTTGTATCTAGGAGAAAATTGGAATGCGAGGTGGGATACCCAGACATCCATCCTCAGAACCATGCTTGGAATCCTTGGCCCTGCGCCAACTAACAGGTCTCAATTGTCCTGGAGAAGAATCTTTGCAGTTTGGAGCTTCTCACAACTCCCGTCGTGGAAAAACCCCCATGGCCTCGTGATTCCTCCCCTTCATGAAGGGGCCATCAGGGATGGAAAGTCCAACCTGAGGGATCGTCTGATCCTCACCCTGACTTCAGATGCACGAGATCTCGATTCAGGTCTGTAGATTGAGCCTGCCATGTTCTCACCCATGAAAACTTAGCCTAGCTTGTGTTCTCAGACTTCCGTCCTCAGACTACTGGCCCACAAGCCCTCCAGTTTGGCAATCCAGAACTACAATTCCGCACTCTGCCTTCCCTCCAGAAGAAGAAAATTGCACTCTGGGGCTACCCAGAAACCCAAATGAGAATCAACCTGCACGCCATTTGGCTGTACACCAAATATATAGGCTGATCTGGGCACAATTGCCCTTTATGACACAGCCTGAGCCTGGACCTCCTGGCCCCACCCAGACAGCTGGCCGCACACTGAGCACATCGGACCCGCCATGGCCTTAGGTGGTCATCTCTACCCAACCTCGGTTTTCAGGCTTCAGAACCTAGACGTTATCTCCCATCACTGCCCAGGTTGAAAATGATGCAGAAATCAGAACTCGTTCCCTTGGAAAGAAACCTCGTGGTTGCCATGTTGTCCATCGTTCAGTGTACTTGGAACCAGTGTGGCACATGAGGCCTAGCCCATGTTTGAGGGCCACATTGGTCACAAACACACATTGTGACCCTCAGCCTGAGCTCGGTCCTCAGGTAAGGCCTCATAGTGGCTGCATGAAGAGACAGCATATTGGGCTTTCCATGCCCCTAGGCCCCAACTTTTAACCATAATTCGGGTTGTCCCTTCACTTTTCCCGTGGGCACTGCTTTGGAATTCCACTTTTCCTCGGAACATGAGGTAACACACCTGAAAGGAGTCCCCCCTCCCAAAAATTGACGAGAAACAATTGGGATCGGACAAGACCCACAGAGAGGAAGATTCGTCCATGGCCCCTGAGGACTCCCCGACATTCCACGGCCATCGCTAATACAAAATCCAGATCCAAAGCCTAAGTAAGTGCCTCAGACTCACTCTTTCTTCATATCCTGAAGAGTTCTTCTCATGGTTTGTAGATCGGGCCTGCCATACCTACGTCCCCAACCTAAGCTGAGTTTGTTTTTTCAGACTTCTGTCCTCAAAGTCCTGGGCCACTGACCCTCCAGGCTGAGCCCCTGGAGCCACACATTAGGACTGTGCATACCCAATCCATGGGAATTCTGCCCATTCCATTGTCCAAAATCGTACAAATTAGGAGAACCCTCCAAAGTCCCTGAGGCCATCCCAATGGTGTAGGACACCCGGGACAAACAAGTGGGGTCTGATACCAGCTGAGCATCTACCTCCACTCATACCATACATGGATCTCCCCAGAGAAGAAGATTGAACCAGACAGGACCCTAGGCCATAATCGGATCCTTTGCTTAGGTTTACAGGCATGACTCCTCGAAAGCCTGGATTCCAATAGCAGCATAGGGGATTTCCTGAGGCATCCATCAGAACCAATCTCGTCTCCCAAAGTTAACTTGTGCATGGGAGCTATGTCAAAAGCTTAGGAGAATATTTCAGGGTCCCGGTGCCACTGTCCCATTCCAAGGCCCTTATGGACACAAACACACATTAGGACCCATCCTCAGGAAAGTCCATTTCAAGTCAGCCACCCCGGTTGCCTCCGCAGAGCCATCAGATCTAAACTGTCTTGATGCTAGAAGACAAATGGAATGCGAGGCGGGCTTCCCAGGCATACAACCTCGAATGGTGCTCTGGAGTCATTCCATATGGGATGCCCTGGAACTTTCCAACAGGTCTGAATTGTCCCGCATGGAATCATTGAAGGGGGCATCTCACAACTCCCAACGTGGGAAAACCTTCATGGACTCGAGATTCCGCTCCCTTCATGAAGGGGCCGTCATGTACAGAAACTCCAACCTGAGCCAACGTCTGATCCTCGCCCTGACTTCAGATGCATGAGATATTGGTTCAGATCTACAGGGGTACCTGCCGTGCCCTCGCCCTGAAACCCAAGTCTAGCTTGTGTTCTCAGACTTCCGTCCTCACACTCCTGGCCCAGAAGCCCTCAAGTTTGGCAATTCCGGACCCCCATGCAGCACTCTGCCTGCCCTCTAGAAAAAAAATATTGCCTCTTGAGCTGCCCAGGCACCTTATATGAGGTTAAACCTACACGGCACTCGACTGTACCCAAATTATATAGTCTAACCTGGGCACTAATGCACTGTCTGACACAACCTGAGCCCGGACCTCCTGACCAACACCTGGACAGCTGACCGCACCCTGAGCACATCAGACCCGCCAAGGCCTTAGGTCATCATGTCATCCCGACCTCAGTTTTCATGCTTCCGAATCTAGACCTTATCTCCAATCACTTCCCAGGGGTGAGTGTGATGCAGAAATCAGAACTCCTCCTTACCCATGGAAAGAAACCTTGTGGTTGGCATGTTGTCCAACGTTCAGTGTAGGATAAACCAGCATTCACCCTGAGGCCCCGCCCATTTTTGTGTGCGACCAGGGCATAAACACGCATTGTGACCCTCAGAGTGAGTCCTGGCCTCTAGTAAGTCCTCTCAGTGGCTGGACCATTAGATGTCATAATGGGCTTGACATGTCCCTATTCCCTAATATTTAACCAGATTTCTGGTTGTCCAGTCTCCCCTCCCCAGGGCTCTACTCTGGAATCCCTCATTTGGTCGGATACCTGACGTTAAATAAGAAAACAAAACAAAACAACAACAACAACAACAACAACAACCAACCGAACTTCTTCCATTCCACAGAATGACCCAAACTCTTTTGACGGGGCCAAACCCCCAGAGAGTAAGACTCGTCCATTTCCCATGAAGTTACCTGGAAATTTCACGACCATGAGTGACACGATATCCAGAATCCAAAACTTGAGCAAGAGCCTCACACTCCCTCTTTTTGCATATCCCGAAGGGTTCTCCTCATGGTCTGTAGCTCAGTCCTGCCATTCCTATGACCCGAAACATAAGCCGCGTTTGTGCTTTCAGTCAACTGTCCAAACAGCCCTGGCCTACACACCCTACAGGCTCAGGCCCCTGGAGCCAAACCTGAGGACTGTACTTGCCCTCTCCAAGGGAATTGTGTGTGCCCATTCCAATGGCCACAACCCTACTAATATTATAAACCTCCAAAGTCCCTGAGGCCATCCCAATAGTGGTGGCTTCCCCGGACAACCAGGAGCAATCTGAGACCATCTGAGCACCTACCTGCACTTAGAGCCGTAGACAGATGTCTCCAGAGGTAAAAAGGAACAAACAGACCCCTAGGCACTAATCGGATCAATTGCTTTGGTTTTCAGGCATCTCTCCTCAGAGGTCTGGATTTCAGTACCCGCATATGGCTGTTTCTTGATTCACCCATCAGAACAAATCTCATCTACACATGGGAAACTTGCACTTTGGAGCTGTGTCAAAGCCTCTGTTTCGGAGAACCCTTCAGGGCCCCAGTGCCACCGCTTCATTCCAAGGACTCCATAGACAAAAAACCATATTAGGACACATCCACAGTAGAGTCCATTTCAACTCAGCCTCCTCAGTTGCTCCCCTAGTTCCAGCATATCTAACCTGTCTTGTAGCTAGGAGAAAATTGGAATGAGAGGTGGCATACCCAGCCGTCTATCCTCAGAACCCTGCTTGGAATCCTTGGCCTGGTGCCAACCAACAGGTCTCAATTGTTCTGGAGAAGAATCTTTGCAGTTTGGAGCTTCTCACAACTCCCATCGTGGATAAACACCCATGGCCTCGTGATTCCCCCACCCCCTTCATGAAGGGTCCATCAGGGACAGAAAGTCCAACCTGAGGGATCATCTGATCCACACCCTGACTTCAGATGCACGAGATCTCGATCAGGTCTGTAGATTGTGCCTGCCATTTCCTCACCCATAAAACCTAAGCCTATCTTGTGTTCTCAGACTTCCGTCCTCAGACTACTGGCCCTCAATCCCTCCAGTTTGGCAATCTAGAAGTACAATGCAGCACTCTGCCTGCCCTCCAGAAGAAGAATATTGCCCTCTGGGGCTACCCAGAAACTCCAAATGAAGATCAACCTGCACACCATTTGGCTGTACACCAAATATAGGCTGCTCTGGGCACAATTGCCCTTTCTAACACAACCTGAGCCTGGACCTCCTGGCCCCACCTAGACAGCTGGCCGCACACTGAGCACATCGGACCCGCCATGGCCATAGGTCTTCATCTCTACCCAACCTCGATTTTCAGGCTTCAGAACCTAGACGTTATCTCCAATCACGGCCAAGATTTGAAAATGATGCAGAACCCAGTACTCGTTCCTTGGCAAGGAACCTTGCGGTGGGCATGTTGTCCAACGTTCAGTGTAGTTGAAATCAGTGTGGCATATGAGGCCTAGCCCATGCTTGAGGGCCACATTGGTCACAAACACACATTGTGACCCTCAGCCTGAGCTCGGTCCTCAGGTAAGGCCTATCAGTGGCTGCATGAACAAACAGCATATTGGGCTTGCCACGCCCCTAGGCCCCAATTTTTAACCATACTTCTGGTTGTCCCTTCACTGTTGCCCAGGGCTCTGCTTTGAATTCCTCTTTTGGTGGGACACCTCACGTAACAAACCTGAAAGGAGTCATCCCATCCCACAGATTCACGAAAAAGAATTGGGATCAGGCCAAATCCACAGAGAGGAAGATTCGTCCATGGCCCATGTGGCCTCCCCGACATTCCACGGCCATCGCTGATACAAAATCCAGAGACAAAAGCCTGAGCAATCGCCTCAGACTCGCTCTTTCTTCATATTGAAGAGTTCTTCTCATGGTTTGTAGATCAGGCCTGCCATACCTACGTCCCCAAAACTAAGCTGAGTTTGTGTTTTTTGAGTACTGTCCAAAAGTCCTGGGTTACACACCCTCCAGGCTGGGCCCCTGGAGCCAAACATTAGGACTGTGCCTACCCATTCTATTGGAATTCTGCCCATTCTATTGTCCAAAACCATACGAATTAGGAGAAACCTCCAAATTCCCTGAGGCCATCCCAATGGTGTAGGTTGTCCCGGACAAACAAGGGCAGTCTGAAACCAGCTGAGCATCTACCTCCACTCATACCATAGATCGAAGTCCCCAGAGAAGAAGATTGAACCTTACAGGACCCTAGGCCATAATGGGATCCATAGCATTGGTTTACAGGCATGTCCCTCAAAAGCCTGGATTCCAATACCAGCATAGGGCTTCTCCTGAGGCACCCATCAGAACAAATCTCCACAAGGAAACTTGACCATGGGAGCTAAGTCAAAAGCTTAGGAGAATACTTCAGGTTGCCGGTGCCACCGCCCCATTCCAAGGCCCTTAGGGACACAAACAAACATTAGGACCCATCCTCAGGAAAGTCCATTTCAACTCAGCCACCCCGGTAACACATGCAGAGCCATCAGATCTAAACTGGCTTGTTGCTAGAAGACAACTGGAATGCGAGGCGGGCTTCCCAGGCATCCATCCTCGAACAGTGCCCTTGAGTCATTCCATATGGGATGTCCTGGAGCTGTCCAACAGGTCTCAAATGTCCCACAGAAGGAATTCTTGAAGGGGGCATCTCACAAATCACAACGTGGGAAAACCTCCATGGCCTCGAGATTGCACTCCCTTCATGAAGGGGCCATCATGCACAGAAACTCCAACCTGAGCCAATGTCTGACCCTCGCCCTGACGTCAGATGCATGAGATATTGGTTCAGATCTACAGGGGTACCTGACGTGCCCTCGCCCTGAAACCCAAGTCTAGCTTGTGTTCTCAGACTTCCGTCCTCACACTCCTGGCCCCGAAGCCCTCAACATTGGCAATTCCGGACCCCCATGTAGCACTCTGCCTGCCCTCTAGAAATAGATATTGCCTCATGAGCTGCCCAGGCACCTTATATGAGGATAAACCTACATGGCACTCGACTGTACATAAATTATATAGTCTAACCTGGGCACTAATGCACTGTCTGACACAACCTGAGCCCGACATTCTGACCAACACACAGACAGAAGACCACACACTGAGCACATCAGACCAGCCATGGCCTTCGGACATCATCTCACCCATACCTAAGTTTTCAGGCTTCAGAACCTAGACCTTAACTCCAATCACTGCCCAGGGGTGAGTGTTATGCAGAAATCAGAAATCCTCCTTACCCATGGCAAGAAATCTTGTGGTTGGCATGTTGTCCAACGTTCAGTGTAGGAGAAACCTGCATTCACCCTTTGGCCCCACCGATTCTTGAGTGCAACGAGGCCATAAACACGCATTGTGAAACTCAGCGTGAGTCCGGTCCTCTCGTAAGTCCTGTCAGTGGCTGGGGCATTATGGAGTCATAATGGGCTTCACCTATCCCTAGGCCCCAATTTTTAACCAGATTTCTGTTGTCCAGTCTCCCCTCCCCAGGGCTCTACTCTGGAATCCCTCATTTGGTTTGACACCTAATGCTAAAAAACAAAACAAAACAAAACATCAACAAAAAAACGGACTTCTTCTGTCCCACACAATAACCCCAAACTCTTTGGACGTGGCCAAAACCCCAGAGAGTAAGACTCGTCCATTTCCCATGAAGTCACCCGGAAATTTCACGACCATGAGTGACACGATATCCAGAGATAAAAACTTGAGCAAGAGCCTCACACTCGCCCTATTTTCATATCTCGAAGAGTTCTCCTCATGGTCGTACGTCAGTCCTGCCATACCTATGACCCGAAACATAAGCCGAGTTTGTGTTTTCAGACAACTATCCAAACAGCCTTGGCCTACACACCCTACAGGCTCAGGCCCCTGGAGCCAATCCTAAGGACTGTACTTTCCCTATCCAAGGGAATTGTGTGTGCCCATTCCAATGGCCACAACCCTACTAATAGGATAAACCTCCAAAGTCCCTGAGGTCATCCCAATTGTGGTGGCTTCCCGGGACAAACAGGAGAAATCTGAGCCCATCTTAGCACCTACCTGCACTCAACCCGTAGACTGATGTCCCCAGAGGTAAAAAGGAATAAACAGGCCCCTAGGCACTAATCGGATCCATTGCTTTGGTTTCCGGGCATGTCTTCTCAGAGGCCTGTATTTCAATACCAGCATATGGCTGTTTCTTGACTCACCCATCAGAACAAATCTCATCTACATTTGGGAAACATCTACGTTGGAGCTGTGTCAAAGCCTCTGTTTAGGAGGCTGTTTAGGAGCCCCCCATCACGGCCCCAGTGCCACCGCTTCATTCCAAAGTCTCCATAGACACAAAAACATATTAAGACACATCCACAGGAGAGTCCATTTCAACTCAACCTCCTCAATTGCTCCCCCAGATCCAGCAGATCTAACCTGTCTTGTATCTCGGAGAAAATTGGAATGCGAGGTGGGCTACCCAGCCATCCATCCTCAGAAACCTGCTCGGAAACGTTGGCCTGGCACCAACCAACAGTTCTCAATTGTGCTGCAGAAGAATCTTTGCAGTTTGGAGCTTCTCACAACTCCCATCGTGGGAAAACTCCCATGGCCTCGTGATCCCCCCCCCCTTCATGAAGGGGCCATCAGGGACAGAAAGTCCAACCTGAGGGATCGTCTGATCTGATCCTCACCCTGACTTCAGATACACGAGATCTCGATTTTTGTCTGTAGATTGGTACTGCCATGTCCTCACCCATAAAACATCAGCCTAGCTTGTGTTCTCAGACTTCCGTCCTCAGACTACTGGCCCAAAAGCCCTCCAATTTGGCAATCCAGAAGTACAATGCAGCACTCTGCCTGCCTCCAGAGGAAAAACATTGCCCTCTGGGGCTACCCAGAAAGCCCAAATGAGGATCAACCTGCAAACCATTTGGCTCTACACCAAATATATAGGCTGATCTGGGCACAATTGCCCTTTCTGACACATCCTGAGCCTGGACCTCCTGGCCCCACCCAGAGACCTGGCCGCACAGTGAGCACATCGGACCCGCCATGGTCTTAGGTCGTCATCTCTACCCAACCTCGGTTTTCAGGCTTCAGAACCTAGACGTTATCTCCAATCACTACCCAGGTTGAAAATGATGCAGAAATCAGAACTCGTTCCCTTGCAAGAAACCTTGTGGTTGGCATGTTGTCCAATGTTCAGTGTAGTTGAAACAGGTGTGGCCCATGAGGCCTCGCCCATGCTTGTGGGTCACATTGGTCACAAACACATTGTGACCCAGATCCTGAGCCCGGACCTCAGGTAAGGCCTCTCAGTGGCTGCATGAAGAGACAGCATATTGGGCTTGCCATGCCCCTAGGCCCCAATTTTTAACCATACTTCGGGTTGTCTCTTCACTTTTCACGAAGGCTCTGCTTTGGAATTCCTCTTTTGCTCGGACACATGAGGTAACACACCTGAAAGGAGTCCTCCCCTCCCACAGATTGACGAGAAACAATTGGGATCGGACCAGATCCACAGAGAGGAAGATTCGTCCATGGCCCATGAGGACTACCCGACATTCCACGGCCATCGCTGATACAAAATCCAGAGACCAAAGCCTAAGCAAGTGCCTCAGACTCACATTTTCTTAATATCCTGAAGAGTTCTTTCATGGTTTGCTGATCGGGCCTGCCATACCTACGTCCCCAACCTAAGCTGAGTTTGTTTTTTCAGACTTCTGTCCTCAAAGTCCTGGGCCACTGACCCTCCAGGCTGGGCCCCTGGAGCCACATATTAGGACTCTGCATACCCAATCCATAGGAATTTGCCCATTCCTATGTCCAAAATCGTACAAATTAGGAGAACCCTCCAAAGTCCCTGAGGCCATCCCAATGGTGTAGGTCACCCGGGACAAACAAGGGCGGTCTGATACCAGCTGAGCATCTACCTCCACTCATACCATACATGGATCACCCCAGAGAAGAAGATTGAACCAGACAGGACACTAGGCCATAATTGGATCTTTTGCTTAGGTTTACAGGCATGTCTCCTCGAAAGCCTGGATTTCAATACCAGCATATGGGTTTTCCTGAGGCATCCATCAGAACAAATCTCGTCTCCCAAAGGTAACTTGTGCATGAGAGCTATGTCAAGCTTAGGAGAATATTTCAGGGTCCCGGGGCCACTGCCCCATTCCAAGGACCTTATGGACACAAACACACATTAGGACCCATTCTCAGGAAAGTCCATTTCAAGTCAGCCACCCCGGTTGCTCCCGCAGAGCCATCAGATCTAAACTGTCTTGATGCTAGAAGACAATTGGAATACGAGGCGGGCTTCCCAGGCATCCAACCTCGAATAGTGCTCTGGAATCATTCCATATGGGATGTTCTGGAGCTGTCCACCAGGTCAGATTGTCCCACATGGAATCATTGATGGGGCCTCTCAACTCTCAACGTGGGAAAAACTTCATTGCCTCGAGATTCCGCTCCCGTCATGAAGGGCCGTCATGCACAGAAACTCCAACCTGAGCCAACGCCTTATCCTCGCCCTGACATCAGATGCATGAGATATTGGTTCAAATCTGCAGAGGGTACCTGCCGTGACCTCGCCCTGAAACCCAAGTCTAGCTTGTGTTCTCAGACTTCCGTCCTCACACTCCTGGCCCAGAAGCCCTCAACATTGGCAATTCCGGACCCACAGTGCAGTACTCTGCCTGCCCTCTAGAAAAAAAATATTGCCTCTTGAGCTGCCCAGACACCTTATATGAGGATAAACCTACACGGCACTTGACTGTACCCAAATTATATAGTCTAACCTGGACACTAATGCACTGTCTGACACAACCTGAGCCCGGACCTCCTGACCAACACCTGGACAGCTGACCGCACCCTGAGCACATCAGACCCGCCAAGGCCTTAGGTCATCATCTCTTCCATACCTCAGTTTCCATGCTCCGTATCTAGACCTTATCTCCAATCACTTCCCAGGGGTGAGTGTGATGCAGAAATCAGAACTCCTCCTTACCCATGGAAAGAAACCTTGTGGTTGGCATGTTGTCCAACGTTCAGTGTAGGATAAACCAGCATTCACCCTGATTCCCAGCCCATTTTTGTGTGCGACAAGGGCCTAAACACGCATTGTGACCCTCAGAGTGAGTCCTGTCCTCTAGTAAGTCCTCTCAGAGGCTGGGCCATTAGATATCATAATGGGCTTGACATGTCCCTATTCCCTAATATTTAACCAGATGTCTGGTTGTCCAGTCTCCCCTCCCCAGGGCTCTACTCTGGAATAGCTCATTTGGCCGGATACCTGAGGTTAAATAAGAAAACAAAAGAAAACAAAACAAAAAAAACAACAAAAAACGGACTTCTTCCATTCCACAGAATGACCACAAACTCTTTGGACGTGACCAAAACCCCAGAGAGTAAGACTCTTCCATTTCCCATGAAGTTACCCGGAAATTTCACGACCTTGATTGACACCATATCCAGAATCAAAAACTTGAGCAAGTGCCTCACACTCCCCCTTTTTGCATATCCCGAAGGGTTCTCCTCATGGTCTGTAGCTCAGTCCTGCCATTCCTATGACCTGAAACATAAGCCGAGTTTGTGTTTTCAGACAACTGTCCAAACACCCCTGGCCTACACACCTACATGCTCAGACCCCTGGAGCCAAACCTGAGGACTGTACTTGCCCTCTCCAAGGGAATTGTGTGTTCCCATTCCAGTGGCCATAACCCTACTAATAGGATAAACCTTCAAAGTCCCCGAGGCCATCCCAATAGTGGTGGCTTCCCAGGACAAACAGGGGCAATCTGAGACCATCTGAGCACCTACCTGGACTTAGAACCGTAGACAGATGTCCCCAGAGGTAAAAAGGAACAAACAGACCCCTAGGCACTAATCGGATCCATTGCTCTGGTTTCCAGGCATCTCTCCTCAGAGGCCTAGATTTCAATACCAGCATATGGCTGTTTCTTGACTCACCCATCAGAACAAATCTCATCTACACATGGGAAACTTGCACGTTGGAGCTGTGTCAAAGCCTCTGTTTAGGGGAACCCTTCAGGGCCCCAGTGCCACTGCTTCATTCCAAGGTCTCCATAGACATAAAAACTCATTAGGACCCATCCACAGGAGAGTCCATTTCAACTCAGCCTCCTCGGTTGCTCCCCCGGATCCAGCAGATCTATCCTGTCTTGTAGCTCGGAGACAATTGGAATGTGAGGTGGGCTACCCAGTATCCATCCTTAGAACCCTGCTCGGAATCGTTGGCCTGGCGCCAAACAACAGGTCTCACTTTTCCTCCAGAAGAATCTTTGCTGTTTGGAGCTTCTCACTACTCCCATCGTGGGAAAACCCCCAATGGCATCATGATCCCCCCGCTTCATGAAGAGGCCATCAGGGACAGAAAGTCCAACCTGAGCGATCGTCTGATTCTCCCCCTGACTTCAGATGCACGAGATCTCGATTCAGGTCTGTAGATTCTGCCTGCCATGTCCTCACCCTGAAACCTAAGCCTAGCTTGTGTTCTCAGATGCTCGGCCTTAGGTTTCCTTGGGTATAAGGGTCTGTCTGACACAGACTGAGCCACGCCCTCCAGTCAGCCACCCTGAGATGGGCCCATTTCCTGAAGATGTGACTTCCTCTGGCCTGAAACCAACATTTCTACTCAACCTGGATATTCAGTCCTCTGTCCCAGACCATAGCTAAAATCCATGCCTATGGGGGAACCTGACACACAAGAGTACTCTTCCTTCCCAACTCTCTGTGTGGCAACCAGCTGCATGGCCCATGAGACCACGGTCACACATGGAAGTCTCCCTGGATACAAACAGGCATTGTGATCCTCAGCATGAGCTTGCTTTCAAACAAAACCCTGCAGTAGCTGGATCAGGAGCCCACAGAGTGGGACTTCCATGTCCCTAAGGCCAAATCCTCACCCTTGTTCAAGTTTTCCAGGCACCCAGACCCAGAACCTGTCTCTGGAATCCCTATTTGGGTGTCCTATGAGATGGAAAACAACAGTCTTCCCTTCCCTCAGAGACACCAAACTCTTGGAGCTGAGCAGAATCCCCAGAGATGAAGAATTTCACATGGACTCATGAAGCCACCCCTACCTTTTCGCGACCATCCCGGACACACACCCGACAGAAGAATTTGCACTATGACACCTCTATTTCAGTACACTATGATCTGCCTTCAGGTCCTGAACATCGGACCTATGATCACCTCGGCCCTCACTCTAACCCTAGTTTGCTTTTGCAGATATCTCTCCCCAAAGCGCTGGCCCACATGCCCCCCCCCAGGATGGGCCCTATGGTGCCACACCAGATGACTGTCCTTACACTCCCAAAGGAAACTCTGCCCTTCATGGTTGCCCAAACCCTGAAGATTAGGAGCAAAGTAAAATCCCCTGAGCCCACCTCAATTTCTAAGAAGGCTCTGGACCCAAATGCACATTCTGACACACAATGAGCCACTGCCTCCAGGCAGACATCCAAATCCAAGGGCCTGAGTCAGAAGTTTGAACCTGCCATGAGTATAGGACTTCATTGATACCCCAGTTTAGATTTTTAGGCACCTGTTCCCAGAGGCCTGTTCTCCAATACTGACTTATATTCCAACACGTGTTCCTTGAGCCACACAACAGAACCACTTCTATACCAAAAAGGATACCTTGCTCTTGGTAACTGTGTCCATGTCTCATGTAGGAGAATCCGGCATGGCGTCTGACCACCCCAACGTTCTAACGTCTCCCTGGATACAAACCAGCATTGTGATCCAACAGCATGAAACTCCATGTCAACTCAGGCCACTTGGAACTTCCCCCCAGAACCACCAGATCGAACCTGCCATGTTCCTTGCCTGCAGTTGTCAATGGAGTTGTGCTTTTCAGGCATCCATGCGGGAGAGCTCAGCACCCAAACTTTTCATATGGGGGACACTGGAGAAGACATAGCTCCCATGCATAAGTTTCCTTGTGGAGACGAGATTTGTTCTGATGGGTGCCTCAGGAAATCCCCTCTGCTGGTATTGGAATCCAGGATTTTGAGGAGACATACCTGTAAACCAACGCAATGGATCCGATAATGGCCTCGGGTCCTGTCTGGTTCAATCTTCTTCTCTGGGGTAATCCATCTATGGCATGAGTGGAGGTAGATGCTCAGCTGGTATCAGACCGCCCTTTTTTGTCCCGGACGACCGACACTATTGGGATGGCCTCAAGGACTTTGGAGGGTTCTCCTAATTTGTACGATTTTTGATAATGGAATGGGCAGAATTCCCATGGATTGGGTGGGCGCAGTCCTAATGTGTGGCTCCAGGGGCCCCAGGCTGGAGGGAGTGTGGCCCAGGACTTTGAGGACAGAAGTCTGAAAACACAAACTCAGCTTAGGTTTGGGGACGTAGGTATGGCACGCCCGATCTACAAACCATGAGAAGAACTCTTCAGGATATGAAGAAAGAGCGAGTCTGAGGCGTTTGCTCAGGCTTTTGTCTCTGGATTTTGTATCAGCGATGGCCGTGGAATGTTGGGGAGGCCTCATGGGCCATGGACGAATCTTCCTCTCTGTGGATTTGGCGCGATCCCAATTGTTTTTCGTCAATCTGTGGGATGGGAGGACTCGTATCAGGTTTGTTACCTCAGGTGTCCCACCAAAAGAGGAATTCCAAAGCAGAGCCCTGGGGAAGAGTGAAGGGACAAACCGAACTATGGTTAAACTTGGGGCCTAGGGGCATGACAAGCCCAATATGCTGTCTCTTCATCCAGACACTGAGAGGTCTTACCTGAGGACGGGGCTCAGGCTCAGGGTCACAATGTGTGTTTGTGACCAATGTGGCCCGCAAGCATGGGAGGGGCCTCATGGGCCACACTGGTTTCAACTAAAATGAACGTTGGACAAAATGCCAACCACAAGGTTGCTTGCCATGGGGAAAGAGTTCTGATTTCTGCATCATTTTCAAACCAGGACAGTGATTGGAGATCAGGTCTAGGTTCTGAAGCCTGGAAAACGATGTTGAGAAGAGATGACGACCGATGGCCATGGCGGGTCTGATGTGATCAGTGTGCGGCCAGCTGTCTTGGTGGGGCCAGGAGATCCAGGCTCAGGCTGGGTCAGAAAGGGCAATAGTGCCCAGGTCAGCCTATATATTTGGGGTACAGCCGAATGGCGTGCAGGTTGATCTTCATTTGGGGTTTCAGGGTAGCCCCAGAGGGCAATATTTTTCCTCTGGAGGGCAGGCAGAGTGCGGCATTGTAGTTCTGGATTGCCAAACTAGAGGGCTTGTGGGCCAGTAGTCTGAGAACGGAATTCTGAGAAACCAAGCTAGGCCTAAGATTCTGGGTGAGGATATGGCAGGCACAATCTACAGACCTCAATCGAGATCTCGAGCATCTGAAGTCAGGGCAAGGATCAGACGATCCCTCAGGTTGGACTTTCTGTCCCTGATCGCCCCTTTTAGAAGGGGGGGTGGATCACGAGGCCATGGGCGTTTTACCACGATGGGAGTTGTGAAAAGCTCCAAACTGCAAAGATTCTTCTGCAGGACAATTGAGACCTGTTGGTTGGCTCCAGGCCAACGATTCCGAGCAGGGTTCTAAGGATTGATGGCTGGGTAGCCCACCTCGCATTCCAATTGTCTTCAAACAACAAGACAGGATAGATCTGCTGGATGTGGGGGAGCAACCGAGGAGGCTTTGACACAGCTCCAAAGTGCATGTTTCCCATGTGTAGATGAGATTTGTTCTGATGGGTGAGTCAAGAAACAGCCATATGCTGGT
Source organism: Mustela nivalis (assembly GCF_964662115.1). NCBI lineage: Eukaryota > Metazoa > Chordata > Mammalia > Carnivora > Mustelidae > Mustela > Mustela nivalis. Next base: position 2,382,836 of record NW_028136558.1, on the reverse strand, counting down.
ATTGAAATCCAGGCCTCTGAGGAGAGATGCCTGGAAACAAAAGCAATGGATCTGATTAGTACCTAGGGGCCTGTTCGTTCCTTTTTTCCTCTGGGGACATTAGTCTATGGGTCTGAGTGCAGGTAGGTGCTCAGATGGGCTCAGATTGCCCCTGTTTTTCCTGGGAAGCCACAACTATTGGGATGGCCTCAGGTACTTTGGAGGTTTATCCTATTAGTAGGGTTGTGGCCATTGGAATGGGCACATGCAATTCCCATGGAGAGGGCATGTACAGTCCTCAGGTTTGGCTCCAGGGGCCGGAGCCTGTAGGGTGTGTAGGCCAGAGCTGTTTGGACAGTTTCTGAAAACACAAACCCGGCTTATGTTTCAGGTCATAGGTATGGCAGGACTGATCTACAGACAATGAGGAGAACTCCGGGATATGAAAAAAGGGCGAGAGTGAGGCTCTTGCTCAAGTTTTTGTCTCTGGATATCGTGTCGCTCATGGTCCTGAAATTGCCGGGTGACTCCATGGAAAATGGACGAATCTTACTCTCTGGGGGTTTGGCCCCTTCCAAAGAGTTTGGGTTCTTTCTGGGGATGGAAGAAGTCCATTTTTTTTGTTGTTGTTGATTTGTTTCGTTTTGTTTTTCAACCTCAGATTTCCCACCAAATGAAAGATTCCAGAGTAGAGCCCTGGAGAGGGGCGACTGGATAACCAAAAATCTGGTTAAAATTGGGGCCTAGGGACATGTCAAGCCCTTTATGACATCTAATGGTCCAGCCACTGAGAGGACTTACTAGAGGACAGGACTCACGCTGAGGTCACAATGCGTGTTTATGCTCTCGTCCCACTCAAGAATGGGCGGAGCAGCAGGGTGAATGCTCTTTTCTGCTACACTGAACGTTGAACAACATGCCAACCACAAGGTTTCTTGCCATGGGTCAAGAAGAGTTCTGATTTCTGCATCACAGTCACCTGTGGGCAGTGATTGGAGATAAGGTCTAGGTTCTGAAGCCTGAAAACTGAGGTAGGGAAGAGATGATGACCTAAGGCCATGGCGGGTCTGATGTGCTCAGGGTGCATTCAGCTGTCTGGGTGTTGGTCAGGAGGTCCGGGCTCAGGTTGTGTCAGACAGTGCATTAGTGCCCAGGTTAGACTATTTAATTTGGGTACATTCGAGTGCCGTGTAGGTTGATCCTCATTTAAGCTGCCTGAGCAGCTCATTAGGCAATATATTTTTTCTAGAGGGCAGGCAGAGTGCTTCATTGTCAGTCCGGAATTGCCAAACTTGAGGGCTTCGGGGCCAGGAGAGTGAGGACGGAAGTCTGAGAACACAAGCTAGACTTCGGAGTCAGGGTGAGGGCACTGCAGGGAACCAATATCTCATTCATCTGAAGTCAGTGCGAGGATCAGACATTGGCTCAGGTTGGAGTTTCTGTGCATGACTGCCCCTTCATGAAGGAAGCAGAATCTCGAAGCTATGGAGGTTTTCCACGTTGGGACATGTGGGATGCCCCATTCAAGGATTCCTTCTGCGGGACAATTGAGACCTGTTGGACAGCTCCAGGACATCCCATCCCACTGTTCAAGTTGGATGCCTGGGAAGCCCGCCTCCCATTCCAATTGTCTCCTAGCAACAACAGTTTAGATCTAATGGATCTGCGGCAGCAACCGGGGTGGCTGAGTTGAAATGGACTTTCCTGAGGATGGGTCCTAATGTGTGTTTGTTTTCATGAGGGCCTTGGAATGGGGCGAAGGCACCGGGACCCTGAAGTATTCTCCTAAGCTTTTGACATAGCTCCCATGCACAAGTTTGCTTGTGGAGATGCGATTTGTTCTGATGGGTGCCTCAGGAAATCCCCTCTGCTGGTATTGGAATCCAGGCTTTTGAGGAGACATGCCTGTAAACTAAAGCAATGGATCCAATAATGGCCTCGGGTCCAGTCTGGTTCAATATTCATGGTATGAGTGGAGGTAGATGAGTGGAGGTAGATGCTCAGATGGTATCAACCACCCTTTTTTGTCCCAGGGACCTACACTATTGTGATGGCCTCAGGGACCTTGGAGGGTTCTCCTAATTTGTACGATATTTGACAATGGAATGGGCAGAATTCCCATGGACTGGGTGGGCGGTGTCCTAATGTGTGGCTCCAGAGGCCGCATTCTGGAGGGAGTTGTCCCAGGACTTTGAGGACAGAAGTGTGAAAACACAAACTCAGCTTAGATTTGGGGACGTAGGTATGGCACGACCGATCTACAAACCATGAGAAGAACTCTTCAGAATATGAAGAATGAGCATCTGAGGCGCTTGCTCAGCCTTTTGTCTCTGGAATTTGTATCAGCGATGGCCGTGGAATGTTGGGGAGGCCTCACGGGCCATGGACAAATATACCTCTCTGTGGATTTGGCGAGATCCCAATTGTTTTTCGTCAATCTGAAAAATGGGAGGACTCCTTTCAGGTTTGTTACCTCAGGTATCCCACCAAAAGAGGAATTCCAAAGCAGAGGCCTGGGGAAGAGTGACGGGACAACACGACTATGGCTAAACGCAAGCATGGGCTGGGCCTCATGGGCCACGCTGGTTTCAACTACACTGAACGTTGGATAACATGCCAACCACAAGGTTTCCTGCCATGGGGAAAGAGTTCTGATTTCTGCATCATTTTCAAACCAGAGCAGTGATTGGAGATCAGGTCTAGGTACTGAAGCCTGGAATCCGAGCTTGAGAAGAGATGACGATGTTAGGCCATGGCGGGTCCGATGTGCTCAGTGTGCGGCCAGCTGCCTGGGTGGGACCAAGAGGTCCAGGCTCAGGCTGGGTCAGAAAGGGCAATAGTGCTCAGGTCAGCCTATATATTTGGGGTTCTGCCGAATGGCATGCAGGTTGATCCTCATTTGTGGTTTCGGGGTAGCCCCAGAGTGCAATGTTTTTCTTCTGGAGGGCAGGCAGAGTGCGGCATTGTAGTTCTGGATTGCCAAACTGGAGGGCTTGTGGGCCAGTAGTCTGAGGACGGAAGTCTGAGAACCCAAGCTAGGCCTAGGTTTCTGGGTGAGGATATGGCAGGCACAATCTACAGACCTCAATCGAGATCTCGTGCATCTGAATTCAGGGCAAGGATCAGATGATCGCTCAGGTTGGACTTTCTGTCCCTGATGGCCCCTTCTTGAAGGGGGGTTGGATCACAAGGCCATGGGGGTTTTTCAACGATGGGAGTTGTGAGAAGCTCCAAACTGCAAAGAGTCTTCTGCAGGACAATTGAGACCTGTTGGTTGGTTCCAGGCCAACGATTCCGAGCAGGGTTCTAAGGATGGAAGGCTGGGTAGCCCACCTCGCATTCCAATTGTCTCCAAGCAACAAGACAGGTTAGATCTGCTGGATGTGGGGGAGCAACCGAGGAGGTTGAGTTGAAATGGACTCTCCTGTGGATGTGTCCTAATATGTTTCTGTGTCTATGGAGACCTCGGAATTAAGCGGTGGCACTGGGGCCATGAAGGGTTCTCCTAAACAGAGGCTTTGACACAGCTCCAAAGTGCATGTTTCCCATGTGTAGATGAGATTTGTTCTGATGGGTGAGTCAAGAAACAGCCATATGCTGGTATTGAATACCAGACTTCTGAGGAGAGATGCCTGGAAACCGAAGCAATGGATCCGATTAGTGCCTAGGGGCCTGTTCGTTCCTTTTTACCTCTGGGGACATTAGTCTACGGGTCTGAGTGCAGGTAGGTGCTCAGATGGGCTCAGATTGCCCCGGTTTGTCCTGGGAAGCCACAACTATTGGGATGGCCTCAGGGACTTTGCAGGTTTATCCTATTAGTAGGGTTGTGGATATTGGAATGGGCACATACAATTCCCTTGGAGAGGGCATGTACAGTCCTCAAGTTTGGCTCCAGGGGCCTGAGCCTGTAGAGTGTGTAGGCCAGAGCTGTTTGGACAGTTGTCTGAAAACACAAACTCGGCTTACGTTTCGGGTCATAGGTATGGCAGGACTGATCTACAGACCATGAGGAGAACTCTTCGGAATATGAAAAAAGGGCGAGAGTGAGGCTCTTGCTCAAGTTTTTGTCTCTGGTAACCGTGTCACTCATGGTCGTGAAATTTCCTGGTGACTCCATGGGAAATGAACGAGTCTTACTCTCTGGGGTTTCGGCCCCGTCCAAAGATTTTGGGGTCATTCAGGGGATGGAAGAAGTCCGTTTTTTTGTTGTTGTTGATTTGTTTCGTTTTGTTTTTCAACCTCAGATGTCCCACTAAATGAGGGATTCCAGAGTAGAGCCCTGAGGAGGGGCGACTGGACAACCAGATCTGGTTAAAAATTGGGGCTAGGGACATGTCAAGCGCATTATGACATCTAATGGTCCAGCCACTGAGAGGACTTACTAGAGGACAGGACTCACGCTGAGGTCACAATGCGTGTTTCTGCTCTCGTTGCACTCAAGAATGGGCGGGGCCTCAGGGTGAATGCTGTTTTCTCCTACACTGAACGATGGACAACATGCCAACCACAAGGTTTCTTGCCGTGGGTCAGGAAGAGTTCTGATTTCTGCATCACAGTCACCTGTGGGCAGTGATTGGAGATAAGGTCTAGGTTTTGAAGCCTGAAAACTGAGGTAGGGAAGAGATGATGACCTAAGGCCATGGCGGGTCTGATGTGCTCAGGGTGCGTTCAGCTGTCTGGGTGTTGGTCAGGAGGTCCGGGCTCAGGTTGTGTCAGACAGTGCATTAGTGCCCAGGTTAGACTATATAATTTGGGTACATTCGAGTGCCGTGTAAGTTGATCCTCATTTAAGCTGCCTGGGCAGCTCAATAGGCAATATATTTTTTCTAGAGGGCAGGCAGAGTGCTTCATTTTCTGTCCGGAATTGCCAAACTTGAGGGCTTCGGGGCCAGGAGAGTGAGGACGGAAGTCTGAGAACACATACTAGACTACGGATTCAGGGTGAGGGCACGGCAGGTACCCCCTGCAGATCTGAACCAATATCTCATGCATCTGAAGTCAGGGCGAGGAACCGACGTTGGCTCAGGTTGGAGTTTCTGTGCATGATAGTCCCTTCATGAAGGGAGCGGAATCTCCAGGCCACAGAGGTTTTCCACGTTGGGAGATGGGGGATGCCCCCTTCAAGGATTCCTTCTGCAGGACAATTGAGACCTGTTGGACAGCTCCAGGACATCCCATATGGAATGACTCCAGAGCACCGTTCGAGGATGGATGCCTGGTAAGTCCGCCTTGCCTTCCAATTGTCTCCTAGCAACAAGACAGTTTAGATCTAATGGACCTGCGGGAGCAACCGGGGTGGCTGAGTTGAAATGGACTTTCCCGAGAATGGGTCCTAATGTGTGTTTGTGTCCATGAGTGCCTTGGAATGGGATCGGTGGCACCGGGACCCTGAAGTATTCTCCTAAGCTTTTGACATAGCTCCCATGCACAAGTTTCCTTGTGGAGACGAGATTTGTTCTGATGGGTGCCTCAGGAAATCCCCTCTGCTGGTATTGGAATCCAGGCTTTTGAGGAGACATGCCTGTAAACCAAAGCAATGGATCCGATAATGGCCTCGGGTCCTGTCTGGTTCAATCTTCTTGGTATGAGTGGAGGTAGATGAGTGGAGGTAGATGCTCAGCTGGTATCAACCGCCCTTTTTTGTCCCGGGCAACCTACACTATTGGGATCCCTCATGGACTTTGGAGGGTTCTCCTAATTTGTACGATTTTTCACAATGGAATGGGCAGAATTCCCATGGATTGGGTGGGCGCAGTCCTAATGTGTGGCTCCAGGGGCCCCAGGCTGGAGGGAGTGTGGCCCAGGACTTTGAGGACAGAAGTCTGAAAACACAAACTCAGCTTAGGTTTGGGGACGTAGGTATGGCACTCCCGTTCTACAAACCATGAGAAGAACACTTCAGGATATGAAGAATGAGCGAGTCTGAGGCGCTCGATCATGCATTTGACTCTGGATTTTGTATCAGCGATGGCCGTGATTTGTTGGGGAGGCCTAATGGGCCACGGACAAATCTTCCTCTCTGTGGATTTGGCGCGATCTTAATTGTTTTTCGTCAATCTGTGGAAAGGGAGGACTCGTTTCAGGTTTGTTCCCTCAGGTGTCCCACCAAAAGAGGAATTCCAAAGCAGAGCCCTGGGGAAGAGTGAAGGGACAACCTGAACTATGGTTAAAACTTGGGGCCTAGGAGCATGGCAAGCCCAATATGCTGTCTCTTCATCCAGCAACTGAGAGGCCTTACCTGAGGACTGGGCTCAGGCTGAGGGTCACCATGTGTGTTTGTGACCAATGTGGCCCCCAAGCATGGGCTGGGCCTCATGGGCCTCGCTGGTTTCAACTACACTGAACGTTGGACAACATGCCAACCACAAGGTTTCTTGCCATGGGGAAAGAGTTCTGATTCTGCATCATTTTCAAACCAGGGCAGTGATTGGAGATCAGGTCTAGGTTCTGAAGCCTGGAATCCGAGCTTGAGAAGAGATGACGATGTTAGGCCATGGCGTGTCCGATGTGCTCAGTGTGCGGCCAGCTGCCTGGGTGGGACCAGGAGGTCCAGGCTCAGGCTGGGTCAGAAAGGGCAATAGTGCCCAGGTCAGCCTATATATTTGGGGTTCAGCCGATTGGCGTGCAGGTTGATCCTCATTTGTGGTTTCGGGGTAGCCCCAGAGTGCAATGTTTTTCTTCTGGAGTGCAGGCAGAGTGCGGCATTGTAGTTCTGGATTGCCAAACTGGAGGGCTTGTGGGCCAGTAGTCTGAGGACGGAAGTCTGAGAACCCAAGCTAGGCCTAGGTTTCTGGGTGAGGATATGGCAGGCACAATCTACAGACCTCAATCGATATCTCGTGCATCTGAAGTCAGGGCAAGGATCAGAGGATCGCTCTTGTTGAACTTTCTGTCCCTGATGGCCCCTTCTTGAAGGGGGGTTGGATCACAAGGCCATGGGGGTTTTTCAACGATGGAAGTTGTGAGAAGCTCCAAACTGCAAAGAGTCTTCTGCAGGACAATTGAGACCTGTTGGTTGGTTCCAGGCCAACGATTCCGAGCAGGGTTCTAAGGATGGAAGGCTGGGTAGCCCACCCCGCATTCCAATTGTCTCCAAGCAACAAGACAGGTTAGATCTGCTGGATGTGGGGGACCAACCGAGGAGGCTGAGTTGAAATGGACTCTCCTGTGGATGTGTCCTAATATGTTTCTGTGTCTATGGAGTCCTTGGAATGAAGCGGTGGCACTGGGGCCCTGAAGGGTTCTCCTAAACCGAGGGTTTGACACAGGTCCACGTGTATGTTTCCCATGTGTAGATGAGATTTGTTCTGATGGGTGAGTCAAGAAACAGCCATATGCTGGTATTGAAATCCAGGCCTCTGAGGAGAGATCCCTGGAAAGTGAAGCAATGGATCCGATTAGTGCCTAGGGGCCTGTTCGTTCCTTTTTACCTCTGGGGACATCAGTCTATGGGTCTGAGTGCAGGTAGGTGCTCAGATGGGCTCAGGTTGCCTCGGTTTGTCCTGGGAAGCCACAACTATTGGGATGGCCTCAGGGACTTTGTAGGCTTATCCTATTAGTAGGGTTGTGGATATTGGAATGGGCACATACAATTCCCTTGGAGTGGGCACGTAGAGTCCTCAAGTTTGGCTCCAGGGGCCTGAGCCTGTAGGGTGTGTAGGCCAGAGCTGTTTGGACAGTTGTCTGAAAACACAAACTCGGCTTACGTTTTGGGTCATAGGTATGGCAGGACTGATCTACAGACCATGAGGAGAACTCTTCGGAATATGAAAAAAGGGCGAGAGTGAGGCTCTTGCTCAAGTTTTTGTCTCTGGATACCGTGTCACTCATGGTCGTGAAATTTCCGGGTGACTCCATGGGAAATGGACGAGTCTTACTCTCTGGGGTGTCGGCCCCGTCAAAGAGTTTGGGGTCATTCTGGGGATGGAAGAAGTCTGTTTTTTTGTTGTTGTTGATTTGTTTTGTTTTGTTTTTCAACCTCTGATGTCCAACCAAATGAGGGATTCCAGAGTAGAGCCCTGCGGAGGGGCGACTGGACAACCAGAAATCTGGATAAAAATTGGGGCTAGGGACATGTCAAGCCCATTATGACATCTAATCGTCCAGCCACTGAGAGGACTTACTAGAGGTCAGGACTCACGCTGAGGTCACAATGCGTGTTTATGCTCTCATCGCACTCAAGAATGGGCGGGGCCTCAGGGTGAATGCTGTTTTCTCCTACACTGAACGATGGACAACATGCCAACCACAAGGTTTCTTGCCATGGGTCAGGAAGAGTTCTGATTTCTGCATCACAGTCACCTGTGGGCAGTGATTGGAGATAAGGTCTAGGTTCTGAAGCCTGAAAACTGAGGTAGGGAAGAGATGATGACCTAAGGCCATGGCGGGTCTGATGTGCTCAGGGTGCGTTCAGCTGTCTGGGTGTTGGTCAGGAGGTCCGGGCTCAGGTTGTGTCAGACAGTGCATTAGTGCCCAGGTTAGACTATATAATTTTGGTACATTCGAGTGCCGTGTAGGTTGATCCTCATTTAAGCTGTCTGGGCAGCTCATTAGGCAATATATTTTTTCTAGAGAGCAGGCAGAGTGCTTCATTGTCGATCCGGATTGCCAAACTTGAGGTCTTTGGGGCCAGGATTGTGAGGACGGAAGTCTGAGGACACAAGCTAGACTTCGGATGCAGGGTGAGGGCACGGCAAGTACCCCCTGCAGATCCGAACTAATATCTCATGTATCTGAAGTCATGGCGAGGATCCGACGTTGGCTCAGGATGGATTTTCTGTGCATGATGGTCCCTTCATGAAGGAAGCGGTATCTCGAGGCCACGGAGGTTTTCCACGTTGTGAGATGTGGGATGCCCCCTTCAAGGATTCCTTCTGCGGGACAATTGAGACCTGTTGGACAGCTCCAGGACATCCCATATGGAATGACTCCAGAGCACCGTTCGAGGATGGATGCCTGGGAAGTCCGCCTCGCCTTCAAATTGTCTCCTAGCAACAAGACAGTTTAGATCTAATGGACCTGCGGGAGCAACCGGGGTGGCTGAGTTGAAATGGACTATCCAGAGGAAGGGTCCTAATGTGTGTTTGTGTCCATGAGGGCCTTGGAATGGGATCGGTGGCACCGGGACCCTGAGTATTCTCCTAAGCTTTTGACATAGCTCCCATGCACAAGTTTCCTTGTGGAGACGAGATTTGTTCTGAACGGTGCCTCAGGAAATCCCCTCTGCTGGTATTGGAATCCAGGCTTTTGAGGAGACATGCCTGTAAACCAAAGCAATGGATCCGATAATGGCCTCGGGTCCTGTCTGGTTCAATCTTCTTGGTACGAGTGGAGGTAGATGAGTGGAGGTAGATGCTCAGCTGGTATCAACCGCCCTTTTTTGTCCCGGGCAACCTACACTATTTTGATGGCCTCATGGACTTTGGAGGGTTCTCCTAATTTGTACGATTTTTGACAATGGAATGGGCAGAATTCCCATGGATTGGGTGGGCGCAGTCCTAATGTGTGGCTCCAGGGGCCCCAGCCTGGAGGGAGTGTGGCCCAGGACTTTGAGGACAGAAGTCTGAAAACACAAACTCAGCTTAGGTTTGGGGACGTAGGTATGGCACGCCCGATCTACAAACCATGAGAAGAACACTTCAGGATATGAAGAAAGAGCGAGTCTGAGGCGCTTGCTCAGGATTTTGTCTCTGTATTTTGTATCTGCGATGGCCGTGGAATGTTGGGGAAGCCACATGGGCCATGGACGAATCTTCCTCTCTGTGGATTTGGCGCGATCCAAATTGTTTTTCGTCAATCTGTGGGATGGGAGGACTCCTTTCAGGTTTGTTCCCTCAGGTGTCCCACCAAAAGAGGAATTCCAAAGCAGAGCCCTGGGGAAGAGTGAAGGGACAACCTGAACTATGATTAAAACTTGGGGCCTAGGGGCATGGCAAGCCCAATATGCTGTGTCTTCATCCAGCCACTGAAGTGCCTTACCTGAGGACTGGGCTCAGGCTGAGGGTCACTATGTGTGTTTGTGACCAATGTGGCCCCCAAGCATGGGCTGGGCCTCATGGGCCTCGCTGGTTTCAACTACACTGAACGTTGGACAACATGCCAACCACAAGGTTTCTTGCCATGGGGAAAGAGTTCTGATTCTGCATCATTTTCAAACCAGGGCAGTGATTGGAGATCAGGTCTAGGTTCTGAAGCCTGGAATCCGAGCTTGAGAAGAGATGACGATGTTAGGCCATGGCGTGTCCGATGTGCTCAGTGTGCGGCCAGCTGCCTGGGTGGGACCAGGAGGTCCAGGCTCAGGCTGGGTCAGAAAGGGCAATAGTGCCCAGGTCAGCCTATATATTTGGGGTTCAGCCGATTGGCGTGCAGGTTGATCCTCATTTGTGGTTTCGGGGTAGCCCCAGAGTGCAATGTTTTTCTTCTGGAGTGCAGGCAGAGTGCGGCATTGTAGTTCTGGATTGCCAAACTGGAGGGCTTGTGGGCCAGTAGTCTGAGGACGGAAGTCTGAGAACCCAAGCTAGGCCTAGGTTTCTGGGTGAGGATATGGCAGGCACAATCTACAGACCTCAATCGATATCTCGTGCATCTGAAGTCAGGGCAAGGATCAGAGGATCGCTCTTGTTGAACTTTCTGTCCCTGATGGCCCCTTCTTGAAGGGGGGTTGTATCACAAGGCCATGGGGGTTTTTCAACGATGGAAGTTGTGAGAAGCTCCAAACTGCAAAGAGTCTTCTGCAGGACAATTGAGACCTGTTGGTTGGTTCCAGGCCAACGATTCCGAGCAGGGTTCTAAGGATGGAAGGCTGGGTAGCCCACCCCGCATTCCAATTGTCTCCAAGCAACAAGACAGGTTAGATCTGCTGGATGTGGGGGACCAACCGAGGAGGCTGAGTTGAAATGGACTCTCCTGTGGATGTGTCCTAATATGTTTCTGTGTCTATGGAGTCCTTGGAATGAAGCGGTGGCACTGGGGCCCTGAAGGGTTCTCCTAAACCGAGGGTTTGACACAGGTCCACGTGTATGTTTCCCATGTGTAGATGAGATTTGTTCTGATGGGTGAGTCAAGAAACAGCCATATGCTGGTATTGAAATCCAGGCCTCTGAGGAGAGATCCCTGGAAAGTGAAGCAATGGATCCGATTAGTGCCTAGGGGCCTGTTCGTTCCTTTTTACCTCTGGGGACATCAGTCTATGGGTCTGAGTGCAGGTAGGTGCTCAGATGGGCTCAGGTTGCCTCGGTTTGTCCTGGGAAGCCACAACTATTGGGATGGCCTCAGGGACTTTGTAGGCTTATCCTATTAGTAGGGTTGTGGATATTGGAATGGGCACATACAATTCCCTTGGAGTGGGCACGTAGAGTCCTCAAGTTTGGCTCCAGGGGCCTGAGCCTGTAGGGTGTGTAGGCCAGAGCTGTTTGGACAGTTGTCTGAAAACACAAACTCGGCTTACGTTTTGGGTCATAGGTATGGCAGGACTGATCTACAGACCATGAGGAGAACTCTTCGGAATATGAAAAAAGGGCGAGAGTGAGGCTCTTGCTCAAGTTTTTGTCTCTGGATACCGTGTCACTCATGGTCGTGAAATTTCCGGGTGACTCCATGGGAAATGGACGAGTCTTACTCTCTGGGGTGTCGGCCCCGTCAAAGAGTTTGGGGTCATTCTGGGGATGGAAGAAGTCTGTTTTTTTGTTGTTGTTGATTTGTTTTGTTTTGTTTTTCAACCTCTGATGTCCAACCAAATGAGGGATTCCAGAGTAGAGCCCTGCGGAGGGGCGACTGGACAACCAGAAATCTGGATAAAAATTGGGGCTAGGGACATGTCAAGCCCATTATGACATCTAATCGTCCAGCCACTGAGAGGACTTACTAGAGGTCAGGACTCACGCTGAGGTCACAATGCGTGTTTATGCTCTCATCGCACTCAAGAATGGGCGGGGCCTCAGGGTGAATGCTGTTTTCTCCTACACTGAACGATGGACAACATGCCAACCACAAGGTTTCTTGCCATGGGTCAGGAAGAGTTCTGATTTCTGCATCACAGTCACCTGTGGGCAGTGATTGGAGATAAGGTCTAGGTTCTGAAGCCTGAAAACTGAGGTAGGGAAGAGATGATGACCTAAGGCCATGGCGGGTCTGATGTGCTCAGGGTGCGTTCAGCTGTCTGGGTGTTGGTCAGGAGGTCCGGGCTCAGGTTGTGTCAGACAGTGCATTAGTGCCCAGGTTAGACTATATAATTTTGGTACATTCGAGTGCCGTGTAGGTTGATCCTCATTTAAGCTGTCTGGGCAGCTCATTAGGCAATATATTTTTTCTAGAGAGCAGGCAGAGTGCTTCATTGTCGATCCGGATTGCCAAACTTGAGGTCTTTGGGGCCAGGATTGTGAGGACGGAAGTCTGAGGACACAAGCTAGACTTCGGATGCAGGGTGAGGGCACGGCAAGTACCCCCTGCAGATCCGAACTAATATCTCATGTATCTGAAGTCATGGCGAGGATCCGACGTTGGCTCAGGATGGATTTTCTGTGCATGATGGTCCCTTCATGAAGGAAGCGGTATCTCGAGGCCACGGAGGTTTTCCACGTTGTGAGATGTGGGATGCCCCCTTCAAGGATTCCTTCTGCGGGACAATTGAGACCTGTTGGACAGCTCCAGGACATCCCATATGGAATGACTCCAGAGCACCGTTCGAGGATGGATGCCTGGGAAGTCCGCCTCGCCTTCAAATTGTCTCCTAGCAACAAGACAGTTTAGATCTAATGGACCTGCGGGAGCAACCGGGGTGGCTGAGTTGAAATGGACTATCCAGAGGATGGGTCCTAATGTGTGTTTGTGTCCATGAGGGCCTTGGAATGGGATCGGTGGCACTGGGACCCTGAAGTATTCTCCTAAGCTTTTGACATAGCTCCCATGCACAAGTTTCCTTGTGGAGACGAGATTTGTTCTGAACGGTGCCTCAGGAAATCCCCTCTGCTGGTATTGGAATCCAGGCTTTTGAGGAGACATGCCTGTAAACCAAAGCAATGGATCCGATAATGGCCTCGGGTCCTGTCTGGTTCAATCTTCTTGGTACGAGTGGAGGTAGATGAGTGGAGGTAGATGCTCAGCTGGTATCAACCGCCCTTTTTTGTCCCGGGCAACCTACACTATTTTGATGGCCTCATGGACTTTGGAGGGTTCTCCTAATTTGTACGATTTTTGACAATGGAATGGGCAGAATTCCCATGGATTGGGTGGGCGCAGTCCTAATGTGTGGCTCCAGGGGCCCCAGCCTGGAGGGAGTGTGGCCCAGGACTTTGAGGACAGAAGTCTGAAAACACAAACTCAGCTTAGGTTTGGGGACGTAGGTATGGCACGCCCGATCTACAAACCATGAGAAGAACACTTCAGGATATGAAGAAAGAGCGAGTCTGAGGCGCTTGCTCAGGATTTTGTCTCTGTATTTTGTATCTGCGATGGCCGTGGAATGTTGGGGAAGCCACATGGGCCATGGACGAATCTTCCTCTCTGTGGATTTGGCGCGATCCAAATTGTTTTTCGTCAATCTGTGGGATGGGAGGACTCCTTTCAGGTTTGTTCCCTCAGGTGTCCCACCAAAAGAGGAATTCCAAAGCAGAGCCCTGGGGAAGAGTGAAGGGACAACCTGAACTATGATTAAAACTTGGGGCCTAGGGGCATGGCAAGCCCAATATGCTGTGTCTTCATCCAGCCACTGAAGTGCCTTACCTGAGGACTGGGCTCAGGCTGAGGGTCACTATGTGTGTTTGTGACCAATGTGGCCCCCAAGCATGGGCTGGGCCTCATGGGCCTCGCTGGTTTCAACTACACTGAACGTTGGACAACATGCCAACCACAAGGTTTCTTGCCATGGGGAAAGAGTTCTGATTCTGCATCATTTTCAAACCAGGGCAGTGATTGGAGATCAGGTCTAGGTTCTGAAGCCTGGAATCCGAGCTTGAGAAGAGATGACGATGTTAGGCCATGGCGTGTCCGATGTGCTCAGTGTGCGGCCAGCTGCCTGGGTGGGACCAGGAGGTCCAGGCTCAGGCTGGGTCAGAAAGGGCAATAGTGCCCAGGTCAGCCTATATATTTGGGGTTCAGCCGATTGGCGTGCAGGTTGATCCTCATTTGTGGTTTCGGGGTAGCCCCAGAGTGCAATGTTTTTCTTCTGGAGTGCAGGCAGAGTGCGGCATTGTAGTTCTGGATTGCCAAACTGGAGGGCTTGTGGGCCAGTAGTCTGAGGACGGAAGTCTGAGAACCCAAGCTAGGCCTAGGTTTCTGGGTGAGGATATGGCAGGCAAAATCTACAGACCTCAATCGATATCTCGTGCATCTGAAGTCAGGGCAAGGATCAGACGATCGCTCTGGTTGGACTTTCTGTCCCTGATGGCCCCTTCTTGAAGGGGGGTTGGATCACAAGGCCATGGGGGTTTTTCAACGATGGGAGTTGTGAGAAGCTCCAAACTGCAAAGAGTCTTCTGCAGGACAATTGAGACCTGTTGGTTGGTTCCAGGCCAACGATTCCGAGCAGGGTTCTAAGGATGGAAGGCTGGGTAGCCCACCCCGCATTCCAATTGTCTCCAAGCAACAAGACAGGTTAGATCTGCTGGATGTGGGGGACCAACCGAGGAGGCTGAGTTGAAATGGACTCTCCTGTGGATGTGTCCTAATATGTTTCTGTGTCTATGGAGTCCTTGGAATGAAGCGGTGGCACTGGGGCCCTGAAGGGTTCTCCTAAACCGAGGGTTTGACACAGGTCCACGTGTATGTTTCCCATGTGTAGATGAGATTTGTTCTGATGGGTGAGTCAAGAAACAGCCATATGCTGGTATTGAAATCCAGGCCTCTGAGGAGAGATGCCTGGAAAGCGAAGCAATGGATCCGATTAGTGCCTAGGGGCCTGTTCGTTCCTTTTTACCTCTGGGGACATCAGTCTACGGGTCTGAGTGCAGGTAGGTGCTCAGATGGGCTCAGATTGCCCCGGTTTGTCCTGGGAAGCCACAACTATTGGGATGGCCTCAGGGACTTTGTAGGCTTATCCTATTAGTAGGGTTGTGGATATTGGAATGGGCACATACAATTCCCTTGGAGTGGGCACGTAGAGTCCTCAAGTTTGGCTCCAGGGGCCTGAGCCTGTAGGGTGTGTAGGCCCGAGCTGTTTGGACAGTTGTCTGAAAACACAAACTCGGCTTACGTTTTGGGTCATAGGTATGGCAGGACTGATCTACAGACCATGAGGAGAACTCTTCGGAATATGAAAAAAGGGCGAGAGTGAGGCTCTTGCTCAAGTTTTTGTCTCTGGATACCGTGTCACTCATGGTCGTGAAATTTCCGGGTGACTCCATGGGAAATGGACGAGTCTTACTCTCTGGGGTGTCGGCCCCGTCAAAGAGTTTGGGGTCATTCTGGGGATGGAAGAAGTCTGTTTTTTTGTTGTTGTTGATTTGTTTCGTTTTGTTTTTCAACCTCTGATGTCCTACCAAATGAGGGATTCCAGAGTAGAGCCCTGCGGAGGGGCGACTGGAAAACCAGAAATCTGGATAAAAATTGGGGCTAGGGACATGTCAAGCCCATTATGACATCTAATCGTCCAGCCACTGAGAGGACTTACTAGAGGTCAGGACTCACGCTGAGGTCACAATGCGTGTTTATGCTCTCATCGCACTCAAGAATGGGCGGGGCCTCAGGGTGAATGCTGTTTTCTCCTACACTGAACGATGGACAACATGCCAACCACAAGGTTTCTTGCCATGGGTCAGGAAGAGTTCTGATTTCTGCATCACAGTCACCTGTGGGCAGTGATTGGAGATAAGGTCTAGGTTCTGAAGCCTGAAAACTGAGGTAGGAAAGAGATGATGACCTAAGGCCATGGCGGGTCTGATGTGCTCAGGGTGCGTTCAGCTGTCTGGGTGTTGGTCAGGAGGTCCGGGCTCAGGTTGTGTCAGACAGTGCATTAGTGCCCAGGTTAGACTATATAATTTTGGTACATTCGAGTGCCGTGTAGGTTGATCCTCATTTAAGCTGTCTGGGCAGCTCATTAGGCAATATATTTTTTCTAGAGAGCAGGCAGAGTGCTTCATTGTCGATCCGGATTGCCAAACTTGAGGTCTTTGGGGCCAGGATTGTGAGGACGGAAGTCTGAGGACACAAGCTAGACTTCGGATGCAGGGTGAGGGCACGGCAAGTACCCCCTGCAGATCCGAACCAATATCTCATGTATCTGAAGTCATGGCGAGGATCCGACGTTGGCTCAGGATGGAGTTTCTGTGCATGATGGTCCCTTCATGAAGGGAGCGGTATCTCGAGGCCATGGAGGTTTTCCACGTTGTGAGATGTGGGATGCCCCCTTCAAGGATTCCTTCTGCGGGACAATTGAGATCTGTTGGACAGCTCCAGGACATCCCATATGGAATGACTCCAGAGCACCGTTCGAGGATGGATGCCTGGGAAGTCCGCCTCGCCTTCAAATTGTCTCCTAGCAACAAGACAGTTTAGATCTAATGGACCTGCGGGAGCAACCGGGGTGGCTGAGTTGAAATGGACTATCCAGAGGAAGGGTCCTAATGTGTGTTTGTGTCCATGAGGGCCTTGGAATGGGATCGGTGGCACCGGGACCCTGAGTATTCTCCTAAGCTTTTGACATAGCTCCCATGCACAAGTTTCCTTGTGGAGACGAGATTTGTTCTGATGGGTGCCTCAGGAAATCCCTTCTGCTGGTATTGGAATCCAGGCTTTTGAGGAGACATGCCTGTAAACCAAAGCAATGGATCCGATAATGGCCTCGGGTCCTGTCTGGTTCAATCTTCTTGGTACGAGTGGAGGTAGATGAGTGGAGGTAGATGCTCAGCTGGTATCAACCGCCCTTTTTTGTCCCGGGCAACCTACACTATTTTGATGGCCTCATGGACTTTGGAGGGTTCTCCTAATTTGTACGATTTTTGACAATGGAATGGGCAGAATTCCCATGGATTGGGTGGGCGCAGTCCTAATGTGTGGCTCCAGGGGCCCCAGGCTGGAGGGAGTGTGGCCCAGGACTTTGAGGACAGAAGTCTGAAAACACAAACTCAGCTTAGGTTTGGGGACGTAGGTATGGCACGCCCGATCTACAAACCATGAGAAGAACACTTCAGGATATGAAGAATGAGCGAGTCTGAGGCGCTTGCTCAGGATTTTGTCTCTGTATTTTGTATCTGCGATGGCCGTGGAATGTTGGGGAAGCCACATGGGCCATGGACGAATCTTCCTCTCTGTGGATTTGGCGCGATCCAAATTGTTTTTCGTCAATCTGTGGGATGGGAGGACTCCTTTCAGGTTTGTTCCCTCAGGTGTCCCACCAAAAGAGGAATTCCAAAGCAGAGCCCTGGGGAAGAGTGAAGGGACAACCTGAACTATGATTAAAACTTGGGGCCTAGGGGCATGGCAAGCCCAATATGCTGTGTCTTCATCCAGCCACTGAAGTGCCTTACCTGAGGACTGGGCTCAGGCTGAGGGTCACTATGTGTGTTTGTGACCAATGTGGCCCCCAAGCATGGGCTGGGCCTCATGGGCCTCGCTGGTTTCAACTACACTGAACGTTGGACAACATGCCAACCACAAGGTTTCTTGCCATGGGGAAAGAGTTCTGATTCTGCATCATTTTCAAACCAGGGCAGTGATTGGAGATCAGGTCTAGGTTCTGAAGCCTGGAATCCGAGCTTGAGAAGAGATGACGATGTTAGGCCATGGCGTGTCCGATGTGCTCAGTGTGCGGCCAGCTGCCTGGGTGGGACCAGGAGGTCCAGGCTCAGGCTGGGTCAGAAAGGGCAATAGTGCCCAGGTCAGCCTATATATTTGGGGTTCAGCCGATTGGCGTGCAGGTTGATCCTCATTTGTGGTTTCGGGGTAGCCCCAGAGTGCAATGTTTTTCTTCTGGAGTGCAGGCAGAGTGCGGCATTGTAGTTCTGGATTGCCAAACTGGAGGGCTTGTGGGCCAGTAGTCTGAGGACGGAAGTCTGAGAACCCAAGCTAGGCCTAGGTTTCTGGGTGAGGATATGGCAGGCACAATCTACAGACCTCAATCGAGATCTCGTGCAACTGAATTCAGGGCAAGGATCAGAGGATTGCTCAGGTTGGACTTTCTGTCCCTGATGGCCCCTTCTTGAAGGGCGGTTGGATCACGAGGCCATGGGGTTTTTCCCACGATGGGAGTTGTGAGAAGCTCCAAACTGCAAAGAGTCTTCTGCAGGACAATTGAGACCTGTTGGTTGGTTCCAGGCCAACGATTCCTAGCAGGGTTCTAAGGATGGGTGGCTGGGTAGCCCACCTCGCATTCCAATTGTCTCCAAGCAACAAGACAGGTTAGATCTGCTGGATGTGGGGGAGCAACCGAGGAGGCTGAGTTGAAATGGACTCTCCTGTGGATGTGTCCTAATATGTTTCTGTGTCTATGGAGAACTTGGAATGAAGCGGTGGCACTGGGGCCCTCAAGGGTTCTCCTAAACAGAGGCTTTGACACAGCTCCAAAAAGCATGTTTCCCATGTGTAGATGAGATTTGTTCTGAATGGTGAGTCAAGAAACCGCCATATGCTGTTATTGAAATCTAGGCCTCTGAGAAGAGATGCCTGGAAACCAAAGCAATGGATCCGATTAGTGCCTAGGGGCCTGTTCGTACCTTTTTACCTCTGGGGACATCAGTCTATGGGTCTGAGTGCAGGTAGGCGCTCAGATGGGCTCAGATTGCCCCTGTTTGTCCTGGTAAGCCACAACTATTGGGATGGCCTCAGGGACTTTGTAGGTTTATCCTATTAGTAGGGTTGTGGATATTGGAATGGGCACATACAATTCCCTTGGAGAGGGCACGTACAGTCCTCAGGTTTGGCTCCAGAGGCCTGAGCCTGTAGGGTGTGTAGGCCCGAGCTGTTTGGACAGTTGTCTGAAAACACAAACTCGGCTTATGTTTCGGGTCATAGGTATGGCAGGACTGATCTACAGACCATGAGGAGAACTCTTCGGAATATGAAAAAAGGGCGAGAGTGAGGCTCTTGCTCAAGTTTTTGTCTCTGGATACCGTGTCACTCATGGTCGTGAAATTTCCGGGTGACTCCATGGGAAATGGACGAGTCTTACTCTCTGGGGGTTCGGCCCCGTCCAAAGAGTTTGGGGTCATTCTGGGGATGGAAGAAGTCCGTTTTTTTGTTGTTGTTGATTTGTTTTGTTTTGTTTTTCAACCTCAGATGTCCCACCAAATGAGGGATTCCAGAGTAGAGCCCTGCGGATGGGCGACTGGACAACCAGAAATCTGGTTAAAAATTGAGGCTAGGGACAGGTCAAGCCCATTATGACATCTAATCGTCCAGCCACTGAGAGGACTTACTAGAGGACAGGACTCACGCTGAGGTATCAATGCGTGTTTATGCTCTCGTCGCACTCAAGTTGGGGGGGGCCTCAGGGTGAATGCTGTTTTCTCCTACACTGAACGATGGACAACATGCCAACCACAAGCTTTCTTGCCATGGGTCAGGAAGAGTTCTGATTTCTGCATCACAGTCACCTGTGGGCAGTGATTGGAGATAAGGTCTAGGTTCTGAAGCCTGAAAACTGAGGTAGGGAAGAGATGATGACCTAAGGCCATGGCGGGTCTGATGTGCTCAGGGTGCGTTCAGCTGTCTGGGTGTTGGTCAGGAGGTCCGGGCTCAGGTTGTGTCAGACAGTGCATTAGTGCCCAGGTTAGACTATATAATTTTGGTACATTCGAGTGCCGTGTAGGTTGATCCTCATTTAAGCTGCCTGGGCAGCTCATTAGGCAATATATTTTTTCTAGAGAGCAGGCAGAGTGCTTCATTGTCGGTCCGGAATTGCCAAACTTGAGGGCTTCGGGGCCAGGAGAGTGAGGACGGAAGTCTGAGAACACAAGCTAGATGTCGGATTCAGGGTGAGGGCACGGCAGGTACCCCCTGTAGATATGAACCAATATCTCATGCATCTAAAGTCAGGGCGTTGGGAGATTTGGGATGCCCCCTTCAAGGATTCCTTCTGCGGGACAATTGAGACATGTTGGACAGCTCCAGGACATCCCTAATGGAATGACTCCAGAGCACCGTTCGAGGATGGATCCGACGTTGGCTCAGGTTGGAGTTTCTGTGCATGACGGCCCCTTCTTGAATGGAGCGGAATCTCGAGGCCATGGAAGTTTCCACGTTGGGAGATTTGGGATGCCCCCTTCAAGGATTCCTTCTGCGGGACAATTGAGACTAGTTGGACAGCTCCAGGACATCCCATATGGAATGACTCCAGAGCACCGTTCGAGGATGGATGCCTGGGAAGTCCACCTCGCCTTCCAAATGTCTCCTAGCAACAAGACAGTTTAGATCTAATGGATCTGCGGGAGCACCGGGGTGGCTGAGTTGAAATGGACTTTCCTGAGTTTGGGTCCTAATGTGTGTTGTTGTCCATGAGGGCCTTGGAATGGGGCGGTGGCACCGGGACCCTGAAGTATTCTCCTAAGCTTTTGACATAGCTCCCAAACACAGTTTCCTCTGGTGACGAGATTTGTTCTGATGGGTGCCTCAGGAAATCCCCTCTGCTGGTATTGGAATCCAGGCTTTTGAGGAGACATGCCTGTAAACCAAAGCAATGGATCCGATAACGGCCTCAGGTCCTGTCTGGTTCAATCTTCTTGGTATGAGTGGAGGTAGATGAGTGGAGGTAGATGCTCAGCTGGTATTAACCGCCCTTTTTTGTCTCGGGCAACCTACACTATTGGGATGGCCTCAGGGTCTTTGGAGGGTTCTCCTAATTTGTACGATTTTTGACAATGGAATGGGCAGAATTCCCATGGATTGGGTGGGCGCAGTCCTAATGTGTGGCTCGAGGGGCCCCAGCCTGGAGGGAGTGTGGCCCAGGACTTTGAGGACAGAAGTCTGAAAACACAAACTCAGCTTAGGTTTGGGGACGTAGGTATGGCACGCCTGATCTACAAACCATGAGAAGAACACTCAGGATATGAAGAATGAGCGAGTCTGAGGCGCTTGCTCAGGCATTTGTCTCTGGATTTTGTATCAGCGGTGGCCGTGGAATGTTGGGGAGGCCTCATGGGCCATGGACGAATCTTCCTCTCTGTGGATTTGGCGCGATCCCAATGGTTTTTCATCAATCTGTGGGATGGGAGGACTCCTTTCAGGTTTGTTCCTTCAGGTGTCCCACCAAAAGAGGAATTCCAAAGCAGAGCCCTGGGGAAGAGTGAAGGGCCAACCCGAACTATGGTTAATACTTGGGGCCTAGGGGCATGGCAAGCCCAATATGCTGGCTCTTCATCCAGCCACCGAGAGGCCTTACCTGAAGACTGGTCTCAGGCTGAGGGTCACAATGTGTGTTTGTGACCAATGTGGCCCGCAAGCATGGGCTGGGCCTCATGGGCCTCGCTGGTTTTTAGTACACTGAACGTTGGACAACATGCCAACCACAATGTTTCTTGCCATGGGGAAAGAGTTCTGATTTCTACATCATTTTCAAACCAGGGCAGTGATTGGAGATCAGGTCTAGGTTCTGAAGCCTGGAATCCGAGCTTGAGAAGAGATGACGACGTTAGGCCATGGCGGGTCCGATGTGCTCAGTGTGCGGCCAGCTGCCTGGGTGGGACCAGGTGGTCCTGGCTCAGGATGGGTCAGAAAGGGCAATAGTGCCCAGGTCAGCCTATATATTTTGGGTTCAGCCGAATGGCGTGCATGTTGATCCTCATTTGTGGTTTCTGGGTAGCCCCAGAGGGCAATGTTTTTCTTCTGGAGGGCAGGCAGAGTGCGGCATTGTAGTTCTGGATTGCCAAACTGGAGGGCTTGTGGGCCAGTAGTCTGAGGACGGAAGTCTGAGAACCCAAGCTAGGCCTAGGTTTCTGGGTGAGGATATGGCAAGCACAATCTACAGACCTCAATCGAGATCTCGTGCAACTGAATTCAGGGCAAGGATCAGAGGATTTGTCAGGTTGGACTTTCTGTCCCTGATGGCCCCTTCTTGAAGGGCGGTTGGATCACGAGGCCATGGGGTTTTTCCCATGATGGGAGTTGTGAGAAGCTCCAAACTGCAAAGAGTCTTCTGCAGGACAATTGAGACCTGTTGGTTGGTTCCAGGCCAATGATTCCTAGCAGGGTTCTAAGGATGGGTGGCTGGGTAGCCCACCTCGCATTCCAATTGTCTCCAAGCAACAAGACAGGTTAGATCTGCTGGATGTGGGGGAGCAACCGAGGAGGCTGAGTTGAAATGGACTCTCCTGTGGATGTGTCCTAATATGTTTCTGTGTCTATGGTGACCTTGGAATGAAGCGGTGGCACTGGGGCCCTGAAGGGTTCTCCTAAACAGAGGCTTTGACACAGCTCCTTAATGCATGTTTCCCATGTGTAGATGAGATTTGTTCTGAATGGTGAGTCAAGAAACAGCCATATGTTGGTATTGAAATCCAGGCCTCTGAGGAGAGATGCCTGGAAACCAGAGCAATGGATCCGATTGGTGCCTAGGGGCCTGTTCGTTCCTTTTTACCTCTGGGGACATCAGTCTACTGGTTTGCATGCAGGTAGGTGCTCAGATGGGCTCAGATTGCCCCTGTTTGTCCTGGGAAGCCACAACTATTGGGATGGCCTCAGGGACTTTGTAGGTTTATCCTATTAGTAGGGTTGTGGATATTGGAATGGGCACATACAATTCCCTTGGAGATAGCAAGTACAGTCCTCATGTTTGGCTCCAGGGGCATGAGCCTGTAGGGTGTGTAGGCCAGATCTGTTTGGACAGTTGTCTGTAAACACAAACTCGGCTTATGTTTCGGGTCATAGGTATGGCAGGACTGATCTACAGACCATGAGGAGAACTCTTCTAAATATGAAAAAAGGGTGAGATTGAGGCTCTTGAACAAGTTTTTGTCTCTCGATATCGTGTCACTCATGGTCATGAAATTTCCGGGTGACTCCATGGGAAATGAACGAGTCTTACTCTCTGGGGGTTCGGCCTCGTCCAAAGAGTTTGGGGTCATTCTGGGGATGGAAGAAGTCCGTTTTTTTGTTGTTGTTGATTTGTTTCGTTTTGTTTTTCAACCTCAGATGTCCCAACAAATGAGGGATTCCAGAGTAGATCCCTGCGGAGGGGCGACTGGACAACCAGAAATCTGGTTAAAAATTGAGGCTAGGGACATGTCAAGCCCATAATGACATCTAATCGTCCAGCCACTGAGAGGACTTACTAGAGGACAGGACTCACGGTGAGGTCACAATGCGTGTTTATGCTCTCATCGCACTCAAGAATGGGCGGGGCCTCAGGGTGAATGCTGTTTTCTCCTACACTGAACGATGGACAACATGCCAACCACAAGGTTTCTTGCCATGGGTCAGGAAGAGTTCTGATTTCTGCATCACAGTCACCCGTGGGCAGTGATTGGAGATAAGGTCTAGGTTCTGAAGCCTGAAAACTGAGGTAGGGAAGAGATGATGACCTAAGGCCATGGCGGGTCTGAAGTGCTCAGGGAACGGTCAGCTGTCTGGGTGTTGGTCAGGAGGTCCGGGCTCAGGTTGTGTCAGACAGTGCATTAGTGCCCAGGTTAGACTATATAATTTGGGTACATTCGAGTGCCGTGTAGGTTGATCCTCATTTAAGCTGCCTGGGCAGCTCATTAGGCAATATATTTTTTCTAGAGAGCAGGCAGAGTGCTTCATTGTCGGTCCGGAATTGCCAAACTTGAGGGCTTCGGGGCCAGGAGAGTGAGGACGGAAGTATGAGAACACAAGCTAGACTTCGGATTCAGGGTGAGGGCACGGCAGGTACCCCCTGCAGATAAGAACCAATATCTCATGCATCTGAAGTCAGGGCGTTGGGAGATGTGGGTTGCCCCCTTCAAGGATTCCAACCTTGCTTTTCCCAGGTCATCCCCTCCTTGAGCAGGCAGACGTCCAGGACTGCTAAAAACCCACTGGCAGTTTTTTTAAAGATTGTATTTATTTATTTGGCAGACAGAAATCACAAGTAGGCAGATAGGCAGGAAGAGAGAGAGAGGAGGAAGCAGGCTCCACACTGAGCATGGAACCCGATGCAGGGCTTGAGCCCAGGACCCTGGCTTCAACCCACTGATCCTCCCAGGTGCCTCCCCACTGGCAGTTTTGAAAGACATGCCATAAATGAACTAAGGCATTGAAAAGTATAAAACAATATTCGTTTTTAAGTTCAGAGCTGTCAGCTCATGAAGTGAGAAGATCTTCCCTGAGGAATACTGAGGGAAGGGCATGTCAGGTTGCAAAGAGAGATGTGGATTTCTTGATTGGGGACCTGTAGCCCCCTTCCAGGACAAGGTATTGTCCTCACCTCACAGAGGAACCATAAAAGTTAGGGTTAGGTTTAAGGTTAGGGTTAGGGTTAGGGAAGCCTTTAAACAAGAGATACATTCTCATTCATTCCCCCACAGAGGCCAGACCCATCTCTGGGCTCCCCAGCCTCCCGAAATGTTGGAGGAAGATGATCGGCTACTACCCACCCCTCAACTCTGCTCCTGGAAAGCTCCCCTTCCCCAGGGGCCCCGGGTGTTCCGCATCATCTTTACGCATATTCTGGGCGGCCGGGACATTCCCCAAGCGAGAAAGGGCCCTCAGCAACGGGTAACAGGGTGGTCCCCAGGGCTGCCCAGTGCTGGCCAATTCTCACGATCGTTCTGCCCAAATCAGTATTGATTTGGCCAGTAAAAGCCTGGCGAACTCGATTCGGGTGCCGAGAAAGGGCCCTCAGCACGGAGGACATAGCATCCACAAGGCTGCCCAACGCCGGCCTATTCTGATGAGCATTCTGCTCAAATAGATAACAATATGGGCAAAATGCTTGTGAGAATTGGCGGCCCTATTGGCTAACTCACTTTAGGCGCACCAGGTCTACAGGGTTGATCCTAACCCTCAACTAAGGCTTCCGGGTGTGCTGCCCTGCCCCTACCACCTAACACTAACCCTAGTTTGGGTGTTCAAGCTTCCATCCCCAGAGGCCTGGCTCCCTAGACTTTGAGACTAGGGACCCCATATTCCCAACACAGGACTCTGGATGCCACCCATGAGGAAAATGGACCCCATGGCTCTGTGTAAAACCCTCCTGGCTAGAGAAATTTCCATGCCTCCTAAAGACACCCACAGCTTACAAGGACCCACACACCACAATCCTGGAGCCTGATGGGCCACCAGAGAAATGCCCTCAACTCAGCCATCTGGAGATTCTGGGTCTGCACTGGCATATCAGGCCTGCCATTCTCCAAGGACCAAATCCTAACCCTACATTGGTGTTCAGGCTCTGGACCCCAGAGGTCTAAAACCCAATCCCTCTCATGGATGGGAGCATCAGATTGATGGCCTTACTCAGACCCTTAGTCAGGAGGAGACCATTTCATTTTGTGCTCTCTAACACCCTCAGAGCCCTAGAACTCGGCATGCTCCCCTGAGGCCATTTCTGCCATCTTTGATCCTCCAGACCAAAGACTGAGGAGCCTCCTGATTCCCGCCTTCAACTATGCCCTTGGATGTGTCGATATCTGTCCTGGCAGATCTGACCTGCCTTGTCTCTAAGACATAACAGTAACCCTATCCCTAAGCCAAACCCTAATACTAACCCTAGCCAAGGTTGTGTGTTTCACTGTCAATCCTCCGATACCTGGTCCCCAAAGCCCCGAGATGGGGGACCCCTGAGCTGCACACCATCATTGCACCTGATCCCAGGAGGACACACTGCCATTTGGAAATGTACTGAACCCACGGAGCAGAAAAAACCTGCATGCCTTCTTGAGGCCATCCCCACTTCTGGCAGCCCCAAGGACAAGGAACCGAGTCTCACGGTCCTGTAGACATGCGCCCCCAACTCAGGCATCGAGCTGGGTCACCACAGCACTGGCAGGTAGGGGATGACATGCCTCTATGACTTAACCCTAAGCTTCATTTGCATATTCTGGCTTCCCACCCCAGAGGTCTGGCTCCCTAGCCCTCCAGACTGGGGACCCCGTATTCCCAATGTAGGAATCTGGCGGCCAACCCCGAGGAAACTGGACCGCATGGCCCTGTGCAGGACCTACTGTGCTGTAGAAAACTCCATGCCCCTAAATAATTCCCACCTTCTGAGGACCCACACACCACAATCCCAGAGCCTGATGGACCGCCAGACCAATGTCCTCAACTCAGCCCTCCAGAGAGTCTGAGTCTGCACTGGCATATCAGGCCTGCTGTTCTCCCAGGACCAAACCCTAACCCTAGGTTGGGTGCTCAGGACCAGGACCCCGAGACATGACACCCAATTCCTTCCATGGATGGGAGCATCAGACTGATACCCATATTCAGAGTCTCAGACAGAAGGAGACCATTTCATTTGGTGCTCTCTAACACCCTCAGAGCCCTAGAAACCAGCATGCTCCCCTGATGCCATTCCCGCCATCTTTGCCCCTCCAAGCCAAAAACCCATGGCCTGAGGAGCCTCCTGCATCCTGTCCTAACTCAGTGCTTGTGTGAGCCTATATCTGTGTTTCCAGATCCGACATGCAGTGTCCCTAAGACATAGTCCTAACCCTAAGCCTAACTGTAACCCTAATCCCTAATCTAACCCTAATCTTAAACCCTAACCCCACCCTATCCCTAACTCTGACTCTAAACCTAACCTTTTTCCCTAAGACATAACCCTAACACTTGTCCCTAAGACATAATACTAACCCTAACCCCTAACCCTAACCCTATCCCTAACCTATATCCCTAACTCTAACCCTCCAGACAGGGGATTCAACATCCACACCAGGAGACTCTGCCTGCCCTCCAGAAAGAAAGATGCATGAGCACCTACACACACTCGCATCATCTGCAGCACCCCGGACATAATGCCGGATTCTGCCACAAGCCAGATGCATGTCCACTCAGCCCCGAGGGAGCCCACCTCAATAC
Organism: Mustela nivalis; assembly: GCF_964662115.1. NCBI lineage: Eukaryota > Metazoa > Chordata > Mammalia > Carnivora > Mustelidae > Mustela > Mustela nivalis. The sequence continues at coordinate 2,355,962 of NW_028136558.1, read as the reverse complement.
CAGCATATCAGAGCTTCCATGCCACTAGTCCTTAACCCTAACCCTGGGTTGTGTGTATAGGCTTCCGTAGCCTTAGGTCTAGCCTACAAACTGGCCAGATTGGAGACGCCTGAGACTCAATCTGGCAGTCTGCCAGCTGCCTATGTTGTTATGGTGCCATTTGTAGCTAGTCAGACCTCAGAGCAGGAAATAACTTCATGTCCCCTAAGGCAAGCCTCGGCATCTGAGTCCCTCCTGAACAAAAACTCAGATTCACAATAGCCACCTATTACCCGCCCTTAACTCAGCCCTCCATGGAGCCCGCCTCAGCACTGGTAGATCAGACCTGCCATGCCCCTAGGCCATAACCCTAACCCTAGTTTGGGTTTTCAGGCTTCCATTCTGAGATTCCAGGCAACAAACCCCCTGGATTAAGGAACCTTGACATACACCCTAGGACTCCGCTCACCATACAGTAGAAACCTATGCCCTTTGGAGTTGTGCTGAACCGTCAGAGGGGGAGAAACCTGCCCCTATAAAGACACTCCCACCATCTGTGGCCCCCCTGTCGTAAAACCGGATTCTGCTGAGCTGCTGGACACACGCCCTCAACTCAGCCCTGAGGGGACCCCACCTCAACATCAGCAGATTGGGTCACCATATCCCTAGGCCCTTACTATTACCCCTGTTTGGGTTTTCAGGCTTCCATCCCCAAGTCCCATAGATTAAGGACTACTGAGCTACACCACAGGACTCCACCTGCCACACGGGAGGAAACCTTGTAGTTTGGAGCTGCACCGAACCCTCAGACCAGGAGAAACCTGTAAGCCCCCCTTACGCCATCCCTACCATGAGTCACCCCCATGGCCATAAAACCGGATTCTGCTGTGATACCATATCTATGCCCTCAACTCAGCCCTTAGAGGAGCCCACATCAGCACCAGCACATTGGGCCTACCATGTCCTTAGCCCTTAACCCTAACCCTGCCTGTCCCCCAAGCCCACCAGATTGGCCACTTCTGAGATTCATGCCGGTATAGATTAAGGATGCCTCAGTGACACCCGAGGATTGCGTCCACCACACAGGAGGAAACCATGCCATTTGGAGCTCTACAGAACCCTCAGGGTTGGAGAAAACTCCATGCAACCCTGAGTTCACCCCCAGGGCACAAAGTTGGAGTCTGACATGCCCCCTGATACCCACCCTGAAATCATCCCACCAGGGAGCCCATCTCAGCAACAGCAGATTGAGCATGCCATGCCCCTAGAACCTTAGCATAACTCTAGTTTCTGAATTCAGGCTTCCTGAATCCATGCTCCCCCAAGAGGCCTGGTCCCCAAACTCCCCAGATTCAGGACCCCTTTGTAACAAGCCAGAAACCTGACCGCCATGCAGGGGGAAGCCATGTCATTTGGAGCTCCACAGTTCCCTCAGAGAGGGAGAAACCAGCATGCCCCTCTAAAGCCACCCCCACCATCAGCCATCCCTCTGGCCAGAAACCCTGACTCTTCTACGTTGCAGGACACATAGCCTCAACTCAATCACGAGGGTATCCCACCTCAGTGTCAGCAGATCAGGTCTTCCATGCCCCACGTCCGTGACCCTAACTCTTGGTTGCATTTTCAGGCTTCCTTCCCCAAAGGCCTGTCCCCAAAGCCCTCTAGATTGGTAACCTTGGACCCACACTGTAGGAGTTCACCTGCCACCCAGCAGGAAACTAGTCCCTTTGGATCTGTGCAGAACCCTTAGAGCCAGAGAAACCTGCATGCCCCCATCAGGACCCCTGCATGTTCTGCAGCCCCCTGGCTACAAACCCAGAGCCTGATGCACCACCCGACCCCCATCATCAACTCAGCTCCTTGGGGAACTCACCTCAGCACCAACAGTTCAGGCTCACCATGCCACTAGCTCAGCTCTCCTCAAAGACCCCTGTCAGCTCTAGGTAGACCTGGAACTCCCCTGTCTGCGGCAAAGCTCTGGGATCCCTCCTCTTCCTTCTCAGTTGACACTGTCCCAAGCATTCATGAGAAAAGGGAAAGATACCTCCTGAAGGCTTAATACCTCCTTTCCTCTTCTGCCATATTTTTCTCCAATTACCTTTGTACCTGGGCAGACTGGAAGGAACATATCTATGGAACATGAACATGCTCTGATATCTGAATATTCCAGGAAGCTTTTTGAGGGCTCCTTATGCAAACAGAAACTAGTGTATCATACAACAGTGTGTTGGACAGTGATCATTGGCAGAACAGTAGAGCAAAAATCCCTCCATTTTTAGCTCACTCCTCATGAAGTAGAACATGGTATTCTTCTTTCCTTCCTTGACTTCCATTCCAATTTGTTTCCATGCAGTGTTCATTCCTTTGCTTCAAGGGTAGGATTTTGTGATTCCCCACCTGCATAGAACACCCAGAGCTCATCACAGCAAGTACTCTCCCTAATAGTTGTCACCCATTTAACCCTTCCACCCACACCCCTGTCCTCTAGCAACGATCAGTTTGTGCTCTAAGTTTGAGTGTGTTTCTTCATTGGCCTTCTCCCCTCACTATGTTCATCTGCTTTCGTTCTGAAAATCTACAGAATCCAAGTTACAGGCTATTGGTCTGTATTTTACTTAGCTAAATCCACAATAGATTCATCCACATCCTTACAGATGATAAGATTTCGTCCTTTTTGATCCTGGCTATTATTCCATTAAGAAAATGTGGGAGACAATGTTTATAGTAGCAATGGCCATGGTTGCCTAACTGTGGAAAGAACCAAGATGCCCTTCAACAGACGAATGGATAAGGAAGATGTGGTCCATATACACTATGGAGTATTATGCCTCCATCAGAAAGGATGAATACCCAACTTTTGTAGCAGCATGGACGGGACGGGAAGTGATTATGCTGAATGAAGTAAGTCAGGCAGAGAGACTCAACTATCATATGGTTTCACTTATTTGTGGATCATAACAAATAGCATGGAGGACAAGGAGAGTTAGAGAGGAGAAGGGAGTTGGGGGAAATTGGAAGTGGAGGTGAGCCATGAGAGACTATGGACTCTGAAAATCAATCTGAGGGTTTTGAAGGGGCGGGGTTGGGAGTTTGGGGGAACCAGGTGGTGGGTATTGGAGAGGGCACGGATTGCATGGAGCAATGGGTGTGGTGCAAAAACAATAAATACTGTTATTCTAAAAAAATAAATTAATTAAAAAAAGAAGATGATGATGTGGGTGAATGAATACACACACACACACACACACACACACACACATATATATATATATATATATATATATATATATATATATATATATAAAATCACTCATCAGTGAGTGGACATTTGGACTCCCTCCATTGTTTTACTATGGTTGATAATGTGCTGTGGTTGATAATGTTACTATCGTTGATAATGCTGCTGTAAATATCACGGTGCTTGTACCACACAGAATGTACATTATTGTGCCCTTTAAGCAAATACCTAGGAGGACAATTGCTGGATCCTAGTGTTGTTCTGTTCTTAGGTTTCGGAGGACACACCATTTTCTTTTCCAGAGTGGCTGCAACAACCCACATGCCCACCAACAGTGTAGGAGCGTTCCATTTTAGGGTGATTTTTTTTAAAGATTTTATTTATTTATTTGACAGAGAGAGATCAGAAGTAGGCAGAGATGCAGGCAGAGAGGGAGAGCATGAAGCAGGCTCCCTGCTGAGAAGAGAGATTAAGGCAGGGTTTCATCAGAGGAACCTAGGATCATGACCTGATCCAAAGGGAGGTGCTTAACCCACTGAGCCACCCAGGTGCTCCTGAGGGTTCCACTTTAAGCAGAACATTCCCTGCCAGCCATTTCCTATGGAGGAAATGTAAAACCTGAGGGATAACCTGACTCACTGAGCATCAGGCAAGCAGCCACAGAAATTCACCCCAGGGTTCCTGACGCCAAGTCCCTTGAAGCCACCAGAATGCTTTTATCCAGGGAAATTCCCAAACACTCTCCTTCACCACCCACAGAACCCACCAACTGCACAGAAAATAGAGCATGCCCAACCATATATAGCTGTTTCAGTGAACGTAGGAAGACAAGCATCCCTTTTAAATTGTCCATGGCTCCTTGGAATTATTTTTAATTTTCCCTCAGCCCTCATTGGAACTCTTTGAATGCAAAGACCAATCCATTAGGATACATCACCTTGGACAAAGGAGAAGCCATCATCCAAGTCTCTATCTGAACCAAACATCCACCTCACTCTAGATGCCGGCCACAGCCTAGGCCCAGTGGAATAAACACTGCTAGATGAAGGAATACTTTCTATATTCAAAACGCACACCAATCAATCTCATCTTCCCTTTCGAATCCAAGGGATTACCTAGGAAAGAGATGGTCCAAATACCTTTGTAATCCAGAAAAAAACAGAGAAAATGATATCCCTGCCAGGTGTTCCCTGCAGAGAAACTCGGGAACTCTGGCACCCACACTAGATTGCTTACAGCTGGTCCAGTGTGCCAATTGTGAACTCCACCAGAGACAAGAGAAAAGCCCAGGAGGTTTGGGGTGAAAGAGAAGTTTTACCTCCTGTCCTGGCATGGATGTGACATTGTGCCCCACCGGCCTTCTGTTTTCTCTGAATGCTGACGTCCTGGGACAAGCTGCATGACTGACTCAGATGCTGATTTTTAAAGTTCAGGTCTTGTGGAGCCAGAGTGAAGAAGGGTTGTCAGGTGTGGATAAGCAGGCGTCTCCCACCTAGTCTTCACACCTGCTCCAATTCCTGGGAGAAGGAGAGACATATGCTTATTTCTTAAGTGGTCATCCACTTCCTTCTCAAGCCGACCAATGCCCTTGTCCTTTTTGGAGAAACAAACATACTCTTCCAAACAAACACTCAACTCCTCAGTTCCAAATGCACCATGAGTCAGGTTTGGTTTCCCCCGGCTCCAGAGCCCAGCTGGGATGACCCTCCTGAGCCATCCTGACAGCAGACTACCAGCAAACCTGGGGAAACAGGGCACAATGCTGAGTGGGGGCCCGGCTCCAGTGTTTCTTATGACTCTTAAGCCTGGAGAAACAGAGATTATACAGCTCACCACTCCGTCCTGCAGAAACAATCTGTAGTTCCTCAGGATTCAGGGTCTCTCACCCAGCACCTCCCCACTGCCCTCAGAGCCAGCAGGCAGCACTGACTCTTCTTCAGGTGGGTTTCCCACGGCAGCTCGCCACTGCCTCCAGTGGTCGCAAGCAGCATTGCCACCCCTACCGTGCTCTCTCGCACCACAGCTCACTCACCACCTCCAGTGGCATGAACTGGCACTGTTGGGCTTTCCACAGACTCCTAAAGCAGCCCCCAAACCCTCCACAGGTTTAAAACCACACTGGCACTGTCCCTCCAGATTGGGGTCCTCTGGGCCACACCCCAGGTGTCCTCCTGCTACCCAGGAGGAAACTGTACCATTCGAAGCTGAGCAGAACCCTCAGAATGGAACAAACCCACATGACTCTCTGAGGACGCCCCTAACTTCGATGGACCCCGCAGTCACAAACTCATTCTGATGTGCTTCCTGACCCCCATGTTTGACTCAGCCCCTGGGGATCCAGCCTCAGCACCAGGAGGCAGGGCCAGAATACCCCTAAGCCCTAACCCAAACCCTAGGTTGTGTTTTCAGGCTTCCATGCCCAGAGACATGGCCAAATATTCCTTCAGATTGGGAACCCCTGAGCCACAACCAAGGACTCCGCCTACCATCCATGTTCTCCTGGGTGCCCTTCAGAGCTACCCAGAACCCTCAGACCAGGAGAAGCCCACATGCATTCCAGAGGCCGCCATCACCTCTGATGGCCCACATGGCATCAAAACCCAGAGATTGACATACCACTTGACCCCCATCCTTGACTCAGCCCATGGGAGATCCCGCCTCAGCACTGACAGTTTGGGCCTGCCATGGCCCTAGGCCCTAACCCTAATTGTACGTTGGCTTTTCAGGCTTCTGTCCCCAGAGACCTGTCCCCCAATCCCTCCAGATTGGGGACCCCAGAGCCACACCCCAAGAGTTCGCCTGCCACTCAGGAGGAAACCACACCCACGCAGAACCCTCAGAACAGAACAAACCCGCATGCTTCCCTCAGACCACCCCCACCTCCAGTGGCCCACCCGGGCACAAAATCAAGAGCCTGATGCACTACTGGACCCCTGTCCTCAACTCAGCCCCCTGGGGACCTGCTTCTGTATGGGCATATTGGACCTGTCATACTCCTAAGCCCTAATAGTAACCCTAGGGTAGTTTCTCAGGCTTCTGTCCCCGTAGAACTAGCCACCAATCCCTCCAGATTATGGACCCCTGAGCCTCAGCCCAGGACTCCGCCTGCCACCCAGGAGGAAACCGTGCTGCTTGGAGCTGTGCAAAACCCTCAGAGTGGGAGAAACCTGCATACCCTCCTTGAGACCCACCCCCACTTTTGGCTCCCCACCAGACCACAAACATGCAGACTGGTGCTCAGCTGGATCCTCCTCCCTCAACTCTGCCTGCGGGGCCCTCTCCCTTCCTGGGGGCCCTCAGGGGAGCCGCATGGGCCTGACCCATGTTCCCGGATGGCCACGTCAACACCGAGTGAGAAAGAGCTCTAGATTGCATATGCCAGCATGGCCTGAATCACTGCCCAATGCTGGCCAATTCTCACCGCTTTCTGCCCAAATCGATATCAATTTGGGCAGAAAAAAAGTCAGATTTAGCCAGAAAAACCCAGCGAACTTGCATTTATCAGCATGGGCTGTCAGGTCCACTGCCTGAGCCTGGCCTGGGGCCCCAATATTTGCAATCCAAGCCCTGCAAAAAAGCCTTCTGTGAGGCAGGTGCACGTGATGCCAAGCACTCCCACTCCCTTTGAGGTGCGGGCCCTGGCACTGGCAGATCACATCTGCGATGCCCCTAGGCCCTTGCCCTAAACCTAGGTTGGGTTTTCAGGTTTCCATCTCCAGTGGCCAGTAGCCTGAGTCCTCCACACCAGGGACCCCAGAGCCACACTGCAGGGGTACACCTGCCCCCAGGAGGAAACCGGGTCGTTAGGAGCTGTGGGAGTGGGAGAGGGGAGAAACCTGCATGCCCTCCCCAGTCCACCCCCACCCTTGACTCACCACTGGGCTGCAAAAACAGAGGCTGAGTACCTTTTCAGGCTTCTGTCCCCAGAGACCTGGCCCATGAGCCCTCCAGATTGCAGACCCCTGAGCCACACCACAAGACTCTGCCTGCCACCCAGGAGGAAACTGTACCTTTGGAGCCTCCCAAAACCCTCAGAGCAGGAGAAACCTTCATGTCCCCCCAAGGCCACCCCAACCTTCGGCGCCCAGCTGAGCCGCAAACATGGAGCCTGATGCTCAGCCAGAACCCCTGCCTCAACTCTGTCCACAGAAAACCCTCTATGTGGGGGCCCTCGAGGGAGTCTCATGGTCCTGGCCCATGTTTCCAAGATGTCCACTATAAGCACCTAGTGAGAAATTGCTCTATACTGCGGGTTCCAGTGTGGCATGAATTGCCACCCAACAACAACCATTTCTCATGATCTCTCTGACAAATTGATATCGACTTGAATAGAAAGCTTGTGAGAATTGGCTGGAAAACCCCCAGCAAACTTGCTGCCAGTGACTCGGAGCCAGAGGGCAACCGCCTGGGCCTGGCATGGGGTCTGGAGTAGTGCAACCCGAACCCCGCAAGAAAGCCATCTACGAGCCAGGTGCACATATGCCCAACCCTTCCGGCTACTCAGTCCCCTGCTGTGCTTACCCTGGTGCTGGCAGATCAGGCCTGCCATGCCCCCAGACCCTCAACCTAATGCTCAGTTGGGTTTTCAGGCTTCCATCCCCAGGGGCCTGTCCCCTGAGCCTTCCAGATTAGGGATACCAAAAACACACCCCAAGAGACCGCCTGCCACCCAGAAGGACAGCCGTGCCTTTTGGAGCTGTGCAGAACACTCAGACAGGGAGAAACCTGCATTCCAACCTGAGGAAACACCCACCTGTGGCAGCCCCCTGGCCACAAAACCTGGCGCCTGATGTACCGCCCAACCACCATCCTCAATTCACCCTCTAGAGAGTCTCACCATAGCTTGGTTTTTCAGGCTTCTGTTCCCAGAGACCTGGGCCCCCATGCCCTCCAGATTCCGGACCCCTGAACCACACCCCGGGACTCCACTGTCACCCAGGATGAAACTGCTGTTCAGAGCTGCCCAAAAACCTCAGAGTGAGAGGAAACCTGCATGCCCTTCTAAGGCCACGCACATCCATCGCCCCACCAGGCCACAAACAAAGAGGGTGATGCTCAGCCTTACCCCTCCCTCAACTCTGCTCCTGGGATGCTCCCCTGTTTGGGCTACTCGGTGGAGCCACGTGGGACCAGCCCGTGCTCCCGCATGGCCGTGAAATGTACCTAGTGAGAAAGTGCTCTAGACCAAGCCACACGTGCAGCCCATAAAGCCGCCCATGCTGGCCAATTCTCATAAGCTTTATGCCCAAATCAATATCAATTTGGGCAGAAAAAATATCATAATTGTCAGGAAAATGCCAAGAGACCTTGTTTGGGCAACTAGGCTGTGGCCTAGGCCTGGGCCAGAGTCCCGATTGGTTGCAGACCAAACTTTGAGAGAAAGCTCTCTGCGAGGCAGGTGCATGTGGGTCAACCGCCTCTGCTACTCAGCCCCCTGGGATGCCCACGGTGGCACTGGTAGATCAGATCTGTCATGCCCCTAGGTCCTGGACCCAAAGCTTAGTTTGGTTTTCAGACTTTCATCCCCAGGAGCCTGTCCCCTGAGCCCTCAAGATTAGGGACCCCAGAGCCACATCCCAGGAGTACACCTGCCATCCAGGAGGAAACCATGCCATTCATAGCTGTGCAAAACCCTCAGAGCAGGAGATACCTGCATATCCCCCTGAAACCACCCTCACCATCAGCATCCCAATGGGCAACAAACACAGAGGGTGACACTCAGCCAGACACCCTCCCTCAGCTCTACCCCTGGAAAGCTCCGGTGCACGGGGGCCCTAAGGGGAGCCGGGTGGGCCTGGCCCATGTTCCTGGATGGCCGAGACACCCACCTAGCTAGAAAGAGCTGTAGAGCGGGTGCCACCATGGCCCAACTCGCTGCCCAACCACAATATCAATTTGGGCAGAAAGCTTATAAGAATTGGACACAAAAACCCCAGGAGCACGCTTCTGGTGTCATGGGCCCACAGGGCTGCGTCTGGGCCTGGTCCAGGGTCCCGAATGTCGCAGCCTGAACCCTGAGAGATAGCCCCCTTCGAGCCAGGCATATGGGTGGCCAATCCCTCCTGCTAGTCACTTCCCTGTGGTGCCTACCCTGGTGCTGGCAGTTCAGGCCTGCCAGGCCCCTAAGCCCTTGTACTAACCCTCAGTTTGCTTTCTACACTTCCATCTCCAGGGGCCTGTCCCCCAAGCCCTCAAGATGGGGGATATCTGAGCCACACTACAGAAGTCTACCTGGCACCCAGGAAGAAACCATGCTATTCAGAGTTGCTCAAAACCCTCAGACTGGGGTAAAACCACATGCTTCCCTGAGTCCACCCCTACATCTCGGGACCCCTCAGTTACAAAACACAGAGCTTGACATACCGCTGGTCACCCATCCTTGACTCAGCCAATTGGGGATCCTGCCTCAGTGCCAAAAGATCGGGCCTGTCATGCTCCTAGGCCCTAACCCTAACCCTAGTTTGGCTTTTTAGGCTTCCATCCCCAGAGACCTGGCCCCCAAGCCCCCCAGATTGGGAAGTCCTGAGCCACAACTCAGGGCTCCTCCTGCCACCGAGGAGGAAACTGTGCTATTCAGAGCTGCACAAAACCCACAGAGCAGAAGAAACCTGCATGACTCCCTGAGGCCACCCCAACATTCATTGCCCCACGGGGCCACAAACATGGAGGCTGATGTTCAGCAAGACACACTGACTCAGCACAGCCCCCAGAAAGCTCCACTTGATGGGGGCCCCTGAGGGAGCCACGTGGGCCCAGCCAGTGTTCCCGGATGGCCAGGACACACACCTAGGGAGAAACTGCTCTAGACCATGGGCGCCAGCACAGCCCAAATCGCCAAGCAACACTGGCCAACTCTCATAAGCTTTCTACTCAGATCAACATTGATTTAGGCAGAAAACCCATGAGAATTGTTCAGAAAACCCCCAGTGAACTATCTGGCAGCGCCGCAGGCCACTGCCTGTGCCTGCCCTTGAATCCCGAGTGGTCGTGACACAAACCCTGTGATATAGCCCTCTATGAGCCAGGGCCATGCACAGCCTACTACTCCTGTTATTCAGTCCTGTGGGGTGCCTGCCCCAGGGCTGTTGGATTGGGCCTGCCAGGGCCCCAGGCCCTCACCTTAAGCCTCCTTTGGATTTTTAGGCTTCGGACCCTTGGATCTCTCCCCTGACCACTCCAGATTAGGGGCCCTGGAGCCACACTGTAGGAGTCCACCTGCCACCCTGAAGCATACCGTGGCCATCAGAGCTGTGCAGAACCCTCAGACTGGGAGAAAGTTTCATGCACCCCTGAGGCCACCCTTAGCTTTGGTGGCCCGCCCCATCCATAAAACCTGGAGTCTGACACGCCGCTTTACCCTCATCCTCAACACACACCCCCCTCTGGGGATACTGACTCAGAGTTGGCTGATCAGGCCTGTCATTCTCCTAGGCCCTAACGGTAACCATAAGGTGAGCTCTCAGGCTTCTGTCCCGATAGAACTGACCCCCAATCCCTCCAGACTAAGGACCCCATAGCCACACCCCAGGCCTCCGCCTGCCACCAGGAGGAAACCATGCAATTACAAACTGACCAAAAGTCTCAGAGCAGGAGAAACCTGCATGCCCCACCCACGAGGCCATCACCCACTTTCAGCACTTGAGTGGGTCACAAACACGGTGGCTGACCCTCAGCCGGACCCCTTCTCTCAAGCTAGACTCTGACTCCCCGCCTGATCCTTTTCTTTGTCTCAGCCCCCCAGTGATCCTGCCTCAGTGCCAGAAGATTGGGCCTGCCATTCCCCCTGGCCCTAACCCTAACCCTAGTTTGCATTTTCATGCTTCCAACCAAAAACTCCTGGCCCCCACGCCCCACAGATTAAGGACACCTGAGTGACACCTCAGGACTGCACCCACCACGCGGAAGGAAGCCATGCCATTGTAGCTTCGCAGTACCCTCAGACAAGGAGAAGCCTGCATGTCACCCTGAGGCTACCCCCAGCTTCTACAGCCCCTGGACACAAACCCAGGCTCTGTCATGCTGCCTGATGCCCGCACCCAAGTCAGCCCAGCTGACTTGAGAGCCTACCTCCTCATCAGAACATCAGGCCTGCCATGCCCCAGGGCCCTAAACAGAACCCTAGGTGTGGTGTATAGGTTTCCATGCCCAGAGGCCTGGCCCCTCGGCCCACCAGATTGTGGACCCTTGAGACTCAACCCCAGGACTCCACCAGCTGCCCAGAGAAAAACGTGTCCCTTTGGAGTTGTCCAGAACCCTCAGAGCAGGAGAAACCTGCATGTCGCCCGAGGCAACCTCAGCTTCTGCACCACCCCTGGACACAAACCCAGAGTCTGACATGTCACCTGATGCCCACCTTCAACTCAGCCCACTATGGAGCCTGCCTCAACACTGGCAGATCAGATTTGCCATGCCCCTAGGCCCTAAACCTAACTCTAAGTTGCATTTTCAGGCTTCCTTCCCCAGGGGTCTGTCCCCCAAGACCTCTAGATTGGGAGCCCTGGAGCTAGACTGTGGGAGTCTGCTTGCCACCCAGCAGGAAACCAGTCTGTTTGGAGCTGTGCAGAACCCTCAGAACTAGAGAAACCTGCATGCCCACATGAGAACTCCCCCACATTGTGGAGCCCCCTAGTTACAAACCCGGAGCCTGATGTACGGCCTGACCCCCATCATCGATTCAGCCCCTCGGGGAACTCACCTCAGCACCAGCAGTTCTGGCCTGCCATGCTAATAGCTTGTTTCTCCTCGGCAAACCCATCAGGTCTAGGCATAGCTAGAATTCCCCTGTCTGCGGCAAAGCTCAGGGATCCCCCATCCTTCTTCTTAATTTACACTCGTCCAGGCATTCATGAGAAAGGGGAAGGCTACCTGATGAATGCTTAACACCTCCTTACCTCTTCTGCCATATTTGTTTCCACTTACCTTTGTACCTGGGCAGACTGGAAGGAACATATCAATGGATCATGGATATGCTCTGACATCTGAATCTTCCTGCAAGCTTTCTGAGGGCTCCTTATGCAAACAGAAACTAGTGTATTGTACCATACCATGTTTGGAAATGATCATTAGAAGAACAGGACAGCGATAACCCCTCCATTTTTACCCCACTCCTCATGAAGTAGAACATGGTCTTCTTCTTTCCTTCCTTGACTTTCATTCCAATTCGTTTCCATGCACTGTTCATTCTTTTGCTTCAGGGGTAGGATTTTGTGATTTCTCACCTGCATAGAACACCCAGAGCTCATCGCAACAAGTACTCTCCCTAATAGCCGTCACCCATTTAACTTTTCCTGCCAACACCCCTGCCCTCTAGCAACCCTCAGTTTGTGCTCTAAGGCTGACACTGCTCCCTCATTGTCCTATCTTTCTCCCCTCACTATGTTCATCTGTTTTCTTTCTCAAATTCCATAGGAGTCATATCATAGGCCACTGGTCTTTTCTTACTGGTTTTGCTTACTTTAATCCACGCTAGATCCTTCCACATTCTTGCTGATGGCAAGATTTCATTATTTTTGAGGCTGGGTCCTATGCTATTGGATAGATAGATAGATAGATAGATAGACAGATAGATCAATCTCTCACATCTTCTTTCTCCATTCATCAGAAAATGGACAGAGGGACTCCCTCCTTTGTTTTGCTATTGTTGATAATACTGCTATAAACATCGTGGTGCTTGTACCCCATTGAATGTGCACTTTTGTGTCCTTTGGATAAATACTTAGGAGTACAATTTCTGGGTCCTAGTGTTGTTCAGATTTTAGCTTTTGGAGAAAACTCCATATTCTTTTCCAAAGAGGCTGCGAAAATCTGCATGCCCACTGACAGTGCGGGAGGGTTCTGCTTTAAGCAGAACGTTACCTTCCTGCAGTTCCCTAGGAGGGAATGGAAAACCTGTGGGATAACCTGACTCACCAAGTTTCAGGCAAGCAGCCCCAGATATTCACTCCAGGGTTCCTGATGCCAAGCCCCTTGAAGCCACCAGTATGACTCTATCTGGGGGAATTCCCAAAGATTCTCCTTCTGACTTCACCACCCATGAACTGAAGAGAAAATACAGCTGTCCAAGTATCTATTTAGTAAAACTAGAAGGTCATGTTTCCCTTTTAAATCATCCAAGCCTCCTTGGAATCATTTTGAATGTGCCCTCTGCCCTCACTGGAACTCTTTGGATGGAAAGATGAATCCATTAGTTTATATCAACTTTGACAAAGGAAAAGACATCATCCAAGTCACTATTTGACCTCAAACAGCCACATAACTCTAGATGCCTGCCATTCCCCCACCGCGTAGGCCCAATGGAATAAACCCTGTTAGATGAAGGAACACATTCTATGTTCAAAACACACACCACGTCAATCTCATCTGTGATTCATGAACTGGCATGAGTCTCCTAATCCAGCTCACAACGCCTCACAGGTCTCAAGCCACAATGGCACTGTCCCTCCAGACTGGGGGCCCCTGAGACAGACCACAGAACTACACTTGCCACCCAGGATGAGACTGTGACTTTTGGAGATGTGCAAAACCTTCAGAGCAAAAAAAACTGCATGCCTCCTGAGGTGACCACCACAATCAGAGCCCGCACAGGCCACAAAACCAGTGCCTGGTGTTCACTCTGACCCCCATACTCAATTCTGCCCTCATCAATGTGAGCACTAAGGGACCTGTGCAGGCCCAGCCCATGGTCATGGGTGGCTGCTACGTGAACCTAGCGACAAAGCAATCCAGACATTAGGAGCACACGTGACCAAAATCACTCCACAATGCCGGCCAATTCCCACAAAAATTCTGCCCAAATCAATATCGATTTGGGCAGAATTCTCATGTGAATTTGCCAGAAACCTACTTTGAACTTGCATCCAGAGGTGGGAGCCCTCAGAGAAGCTGCATGGATCTGGACCATTTTCCTGAGGGTTCGCAGCCCAAACCATGCCAGAAAGAGCTCTAAACTCCAGAAGCACACGTGCTCGGAGTTGCCCCAGAATGCTGGCAGTCCTGGCCTCTACTCAGTCCCCTGGGAGGCCAGCCTCAGCACTGGCAGAATGGGTGTGACATGCCCCTAGGACCTAAACCTAGCCCTAGGTTGGGTGTTCAGGCTTACATTCCCAGAGACCTGGTCTCCAAGCCCTCCAGATTGGGAACCCCAGAGCTGCACCCCAGGACTCCACTGCCACAAAGCAGGAAACATTACTGTTTTGAGATGCAGAAAACCCTCAGATGGGGAGAAACCTTCATACCCTCCTGAGGCCACCCCCACCTTCAGCACCCAAACGAATCACAAACATGAAGCCTTATTCTCAGCCGGAGACCGTCCCACAACTCTACCTCCGGAAATCTCCCATCAGCTGGGGCCCGCAGGGGAGCCTTGTGGGACCAGTCCAAGTTCCTGGATGGTCATAATGAGCATCTAGGAAGAAAGCACTCTAAACAATGGGTGTGAGTGCATCCCAAATTGCCTCCAAATGCCGGCCAATTCTCATCAGCTTCTCGCTCATGATAATTAGCCAGAAAATCCCCCACTGAAATGGCTTTTGGCAGCACGGACATGCAGGGTGGCCACCTGGGCCTGGCCCATGATCTCAAGTGGTCACGGTCCAAACCCCATGAGAAAGCAGTTTAAAATCCTGGTGCATACATGGCCATACCCTCACTCCACTCATACCCCTGGAGTGCCAGTCCCAGAGATTTCAGACAGGCCTGCCATGCCCCAGACCCTAAACCTAACACTAGGTTGGGTTTTCAGGCTTCCATTTACAGATTGAGGACTCCAGAGCCACACCCCAGGAATCCACCTGCTACCCAGATGGAAACTGTGCCATTAGAGTTGTGCCCAACCCTCAGAGCAGAAGAAATCTACATGCCTCCCTGAGGCCACGCCCACTTTCGGTGGCACCCATGGTCACCAACCCAGAGACTGAGGCCCTGTATGATGCCTTCCCTCAACTCAGCCCACCAGAGAGCCCGCCTCAGCACCAGGAGATCTGGCCTGCCATGCCCTTAGGCCCTAACCCTAACGTAGTTTGGGTTTTCAGGATTCCACCCTAAAGGCCTGGCTCCAAAGCCCCCCAGATTAAGAACCCCGATTAACACCCCAGAATTCAGTCCACCATGTGGTTGCAAACCAGACGATTTGGAGCTGTGCCAAACTCTCAGAGTGGGAGAAACCTGCACTCCCTCGTAAAGCCACCACCACAAAAACGGACTCTGATGCAATGACTGACAAATCCTCAACTTGGCCCTGAGCAGAGCATGCCTCAGAAATGGCAGATCAGACCTGCCATGCCCCGAGGCCCTAAGCCTAAACCTAGGTGAGGTGCACAGGTTATCATGCTCAGAGACCTGGCCCACAACCCAGACAGACGGGGGACCCCTGAGACTCACACCAGAATTATGCCTCCCACTGAGGGCACAACTCTGCTGCTTGGAGCTGCACAGAACCCTCAGAATGGGAGATACCTCTATGACCCCATGGGGCCACCCCAGGTCCTGTGGAACCCCTTGACACAAACCTGGAATCTGATGCACCTGCAGACATGTGCCATCAACTCAGCCCACCAGAGAACCTGCCATGGTCCTAGGCCCTAACCCTAATCCTAGTTTGGGTTTTCTGGCTTCCATCCCAAAAGACCTGACCCCCAAACCAGCCTCATTAAGGACCCCTGAGTGTTATCCCAGAATTCAGCCTCCCATGTTGTAGGAAGATGTGCCATATGAAGCTTCACAGAACCCTCAGAGAGGGAGAAACCCGCATACCACACTAAAGTGACCCCCCCACAAACCATCTGCAGCCCCCCTGGCCACAAACCCGGATTCTGAGGCACCACCTGACATATGCCCTCAACTCAGCCCCAAGGGGATCGTGTCTCAGTGCTGACAGATCGGGCCTGCCATGTCCCTAGGTCCTAATCCTAATCCTAGGTAGGGTGTACAGGCCTCTGCACCCAGAGGCCTGGTCCTTAAGTCCAGATTAAGGATGCCTGATACTCATGCTGGGACTCTGCCTGCCACGCAGGGCACAGCTGTGCTGTTTGGAGCTGAGCTGAACCCTCAGAGCTGGAGAAACTTCCATGGACCCCTGAAGTCACTCCCAGGTTATGTGAATGCCTGGACACAAACCCAGAGGGTAACGTACTGTCTGACACCCAAATTCAACTCAGCGCACCAGGGCACCTGCCTCAGCACTGGCATATCAGGTCTGCCATGCCCCTAGGCCTTGACCCTATCCCTAATTTGGGTTTTCAGGCTTCCATCCCAAGAGGCCTGACCCCAAGCCCCCAAGATTAAAGACCCCTGGTAACACCCCAGGACTCTGCCCACCATGCAGGAGGAAACCATGCTGTTTGGAGCTGTGCCAAATCCTGAGAGCGGGAGAAACCTGCATGCCCCACCTGAGGCCATCCCAACCTTCTGTACACCATTGGCAACAAATGCAGGGGCTGACACTCAGCCTGTCACCCAGGAGGAAACCATGCCAATTGAAGCTGAGTAGAACCCTCAGAGTGGGAGAAACTGCATGTCCCCCTGAGCACACCCTCCTCTGCTGTGGTCATCGGTCCCCTGACCACAAACCTGGACCCTGTCATGCCACCGGACCCCTGCCCTCAATTCAGCCCCCTGGGATCCCTCCTCAGTGCCAGCAAATTAGGTCTTCCATGCTCCTGGCCCTAAACTTAAAGCTAGGTTGGGTTTTCAGTCTTCCTCCCCAGAGACTGGGTCCCCATTTCCTCCATATTTGGACCCCTGATCCCCAAACCAGGTCTCCGTCTGCCACCCAGGAGGAAACTGTTCTGTTTGGAGCTGCACAGAACCCTCAGAATGGGAGAAACCTGAACAGCCCATGAAGCAACCTCCACCATCGGCCACCCCTCAGGCACAAACCCAGAGTGTAATGCACCACTTGGCCATGACCCTCTACTCATTGCCCTAGACATCCCGCCTCAGCACCAGCAGATCAGGCCAGCCATGCCCCTGTGCTCTATCCCTAGCCCTAGGCTATACTTTCAGTCTTCTGTCCTCTGAGGATACACACCAAAGCCCCACTGATGGGTTACACCTGAACTATACCAGAATATTTTGTGGCCCCGTGAGACTATCCCACTCTCAGCAACCCCCTATTCACTACCTGGATCCTAACACTCACACTGACCTACGTCCTCAACTCTGCTCCCCAGGTTGCTCCTCTCAGGGTGGCAGATTGAGCCTGACATGTCCTGAGCATTCCATTCCTAGGGGCCTGGCCCCCTGCCCCAGGCACTAGGGTCACCTTAGCCATACAACAGGACTCAGCCTAACACACAGGAGGAAAGTGTGCCATGTAGACCTCTAGAAATATTCAAAGCAGGAGAAAATGCCTGCCCATCTGAGCCCATCCCAGCAAACCACCACTTTCAGTGGCCTCTAGGCTACAAACCCTGTGCCTGACCTGAACGGGAACACTCATCTTTAATTTCTTAATTCCACACACACTGCCAGCTCTTTGGCACTGCAATGCCCCTTGACCCTAACACTATCCCTATGTTGGGCTCTCAGGTAACTGTCCCTTAAGGGCTCCAAAGCCCCAGGATTTGGGGATGGCTGAGCAATACCAGAGGACTCAGCCTCCCACCCAGTAGGAAATCTTTCCATAATGGACTCCAATAAGTATATAGGTCAGTAGAAATATGAAAGCCCATCTCTTTCCATCCCACTGTCTCCCACTTTCAATGGCTCATGGATTGAAACCCTGAGCCGCACACTCAACTAAACCCATGCCCTCAACTCAGCCCTCCAGGACACTCACCACACGGTTGGCAGTTCGGACCTTCCATGCTCCTATGTCCTAACCATAACCCTATTTGGAGTTCTGAGATCACCATCTGTAGAGGCCTGGATCCCAAGCAACGGGTATTGGGAACACTTGAACAACACCAGAGGATCAGCCTGCCACACAAAAGGAAATTCCCTTTTTTACTCCAGACTGAATTCAGAGCATGAGAAATCTGAATGCAAAGCTGAGACAATGTCAGTTAACCTACAGTTTCATCCACACTCTGAACACAATCCCTGAGCTTCATATACACCCTAAAACTCCATTTTAACTCAGACCTTGTGAAGATCTCCACAGTTATGGATGATTGTATCTTCCAGGCTTCAGGGCCTTAACCCAATGTAAGGTCTAGATATGGGTGAAAATATGAACAGACAATTCTCCAATGATGACACACATGTGACCAACAGATATATGCAAAAATGTTCCACATCACATGGCTTCTGGGAAACGCAAATCTAAACCTCATTAAGGTGTCCTATCACACAAGGAAGATCGTCTAAAATTAACAAGACATGAAACCACAAGTGTTGGTGATGATACAGAAAATGGGGAAGCTTCCTACACTCCTGGTGGGAATGCATACTATTACATCCTCTCTGGAAAACAGTACAGGGTTTCTTCAAGAAGTTAAAAGTAAAGTTACCCTAAAACAAAGCAATTGCACCACAGGGCTTTTACTACAAAAATAGAGATGGAATGAAAAGAACTGACACCTGCACCCCAGTGTTCATTGCAACAATATCCACTATACCTAAAATATGGAAAGAAGCCAGATGAAAAACTACGTCTACCCAGATCACTTGAAACGTCGAACCAGAGCCTTCAGATCAAGTCTTCCCTGTTCCTATATTGGGAATTCTGGAACCACAACAGAGCCTTCTGCCTGCCCACCAGAAAGACCAAGTTCCCTTTGGGTTTGCCCTAAACCCCACGTGAGGATCCACCTGCACGGCCCTCACTGGCACCCCAATATCATGGGCCACCCTTGGCACTAATGATCTGGGCGACACAGTCTGAGACCCGACATCCTGTCAGCCACCCAGAGAACAGGCCCTGTATCCTGCAGGTGGGAAGTGATATGGCCCCAGGCCATCATCTCAACCAACATTGGTAGTCAGGTCCTGTCCCCAGAACTTAGCTCAAACTCCTGTGCAGCGGGCAACGGAAAGCACAAAGGAGTACGCCTCCTTCACCAAGCAGGATAACTGGATGTTGACATGGTTGTCCAACACTCAGTGGGAGCCAGCTGCATGACACATGAGACCACGTCCACTCAGGAGGGGCATCTGGGAAGAAACAGGCATTGTGACCCTCAGCGTGAGACCCCTTTCCAAAAAGCCCCCTCATGAGCCCACAGTGTGGGCTTCACATGCCCATAGCCCAAATCCTAATCCTCGCTGTGGTTATCCCGGCGACTGGACCCAGAACCCTTCTCTGGAATCCCTATTTCGCCAGGACTCCTGAGACGGATAACAGCACTCTTCCCTTCCCCCAGAAAGACACCAAACTCTTGGGAGCCGGGTAGAATCCCCAAACAGGAAGGATCTCCCATGGATCCGTCGGGCCACGAGTCCAAACTGTGTCCATCCTGGATACACAATCCAGACAGAAAAGCCTGCACTACTGCCTCCCAGCTGCACGAATTTCAAATCTCGAGGAGCTGACCTCAGGGTCTGCAGATGTGGCCTGCCATCAACTCGCCCCTAACCCTTTCCCGAGTATGGGGATGAAGAGTTCAGTCTCAAAGCCCTGACCCACATGCGTCCACGATAGGGCCTCCAGAATCACACCGCATGACTGGGCCTGCTCTCCCGAGGAAAATCTGCCTGTCTCAGTTACCAAAATCCTCCAGATAAGGAGAAACCTGCAAGACCCTGGGCCCACACCAATTTCGGAGGGCGCTCTGGAAAAAATGCACAGTCTGACACATCCTCAGCACAAACGTGCAGGAAGGCAGTCAGGTCAAGGTCCCTGAGTCTGAATATTGAACCTGACATGCCCATAGGACCTCATTGAATCCTTGGCTTAGGTGTTCAGGACTGAGTCCCTGGAAGCTCGTTTAAAACAAACAAACAATCAAACAAACAAACAAAAAAGCCTTATGATCCAACTTGTGGTCCCTGATCCATACAACAGAACCCTCCTTTACCGACAAGAAAGCTTTCTCTTAGGAACCCGGTCCAACCTTCAGTGTAGGAGAATCCTGCATGGCCCCAGATCCACTGCCACATTCTAAGGTCGACCAGGATACTAAGAAGCATTGTGACCTATCAGAATGAAAAATTCCGTCTACCCAGATCACTTGAAACGTCGAACCAGAGCCTTCAGATCAAGTCTTCCCTGTTCCTCAGCTGCAATGTTAATGGGGGTAGGGCTCTTCAGGCATCCATTCAGAGAGCACTGACGAGAATCTTTCCATATGGGCGAACCTGGAGCGCTCTAAACGGACTTCCCTTGTCTCACAGAAAGGCACCTTGCCATATGGAGCAGCTCACAAGCTCCAGCTTGGGAAGCCCCCAAGGATTCTTGAGGCCACCCCGCCATTTGTTGGATCATCCATACAAACTCCAACATGAACAGACATCTGACACTCATTCTTTCTCAGGTTTTGGAGATCTCGAAACAGCCACTGCACATTGGAACTGCCATGAATTGGGCACTGAACTTAATCGGATGTGGTGTTTTGAGAATTCTGTCCTCACACTCCTCACCTGCAAACCCTCCATATTGGGAATTCTGGAACCACAACAGAGCCTTCTACCTGCCCACCAGAAAGACCAAGTTCCCTATGGGTTTGCCCTGAAACCCCACTTGAGGATCCACCTGCACGTCCCTCATTGGCACCCCAATATCATGGGCCACCCTGGGCACTAATGATCTGGGCGACACAGTCTTAGCCCCGACATCCTGTCAGCCACCAAGAGAGCAGGCCCTATATCCTGCAGGTGGGAACGGATATGGCCCGAGGCCATCATCTCAACCAACATTGGTAGTCAGGTCCTGTCCCCAGAACTTAGCTCAAATTCCTGTCCAGAGGGCAACGGAAAGCACAAAAGAGTACGCCTCCTTCACCAAGCAGGATAACTGGAAGTTGACATGGTTGTCCAACCCTCAGTGGAAGCCAGCTGAATGACACATGAGACCACGTCCACTCAGGAGGGGCATCTGGAAAGAAACAGGCATTGTGACCCTCAGCGTGAGACCCCTTTCAAAAAAGCCCGCTCATGAGCCCACAGTGTGGGATTCACATGCCCATAGCCCAAATCCTAATCCTCGCTGTGGTTATCCCGGCGACTAGACCCAGAACCCTTCTCTGGAATCCCTATTTCACCAGGACTACTGAGACGGATAACAGCACTCTTCCCTTCCCCCAGAAAGACACCAAACTCTTGGGAGCCGGGTAGAATCCCCAAACAGGAAGGATCTCCCATGGATCCATCGGGCCACCAGTCCAATCTGTGTCCATCCTGGACACACAATCCAGACAGAAAAGCCTGCACTACTGCCTCCCATCTGCACGAATTTCAAATCCCGAGGAGCTGACCTCAGGGTCTGCAGATGTGGCCTGCCATCAACTCGCCCCTAACCCTTTCCCGAGTATGGGGATGAGGACTTCAGTCTCAAAGCCCTGACCCACATGCCTCCACGATAGGGCCTCCTGAATCACACCGCATGACTGGGCCTGCTCTCCCGAGAAAAATCTGCCTCTCTCAGTGGCCAAATTCCTCCAGATAAGGAGAAACCTGCAAGACCCAGAGCCCACAACAAATTCGGAGGGCGCTCTGGAAAAATGCACAGTCTGACACATCCTCAGGACATACGTGCAGGAAGGCAGTCAGGTCAAGGTCCCTGAGTCTGAATATTGATCCTGACATGCCCCTAGGACCTCATTGGATCCTTGGCTTAGGTGTTCAGGCCTGAGTCCCTGGAAGCTCGTTAAAACAAACAAACAAACAAACAAACAAACAAATAAAAAAACCTTATGATCAAACTTGTGGTCCCTGATCCATGCAACAGAACCCTCCTTTACCGACAAAGAAAGCTTTCCCTTGGGAACCCGGTCCAACATTCAGTGTAGGAGAATCCTTCATGGCCCCAGAGCCATTGCCACATTCCAAGGTCCCCCTTGATACCAAGCAGCATTGGTACCCTTCAGAATGAGAACCTAATCTATCCAGATCACTTGGAATTTCGATACAGAGCCTTCGGACCAAGGCTGTTTGGGTCATCAGCTGCAATGGTAACACGAGTAGGGCTCTTCAGGCATCCATTCAGAGAGCATTCTTGTCGAATTATTAGATATGGGCGAACCTGAAGCCCTCTAACCAGACATCCTCGCCCCGCAGATGCGCACCTTGCTGTTTGGAGCAGCTCACAACCTCCAGCTTGAGAAAAACTCCAAGGATCCTTGAGGCCACAGTGCCATTTGTTGGATCATACATGCAAACTCCAGCGTGATCAGATATCTGACACTCGTCCTTTCTCAGATGCTGGAGATCGCGAATCAGCCATTGCCCATTGGAACAGCCATTCGCTCAGCACTGAACTTAAATGGAGCTAGTGTTTTCAGATTTCCATCCTCACACTCCTCACATGCAAGACCTCCATAATGGGAATTCTGGAGCCACGACACAGCCTTCTGACTGGCCACCAAAAAGATGAAGTGTCCTATGCGTTTGCACTGAAACCCTACGTGAGGATCCAACTTCACGGCCCTCATTGGCATTCCCATGTCATGGTCCGCCCTGTGCAGCAATGATCTGTGTGACACAGCCTGAGCCCAGACCTCCTGTCAGCCACCCAGGTAGAGGGCCCCATATCCTGCAGGTGGGAACTGCTTTGGACCGAGTACAAAATCTCAACCAAGCTGGGTATTAAGGTCATAACCCCTGAATGTAGTTCAAATTCCTGTCCAGGGGGGAACCTAAAGCCCAAAAGAGTACGCTGCCTTCAACAAGCATGAAAACTGGGTGTTGAGATGGCTGACCAACACTCAGAGTGGGATCCCGTTGCATGGGTCGAGAGACCACGCTCACTCAGGTGGGGCAGCTGGGCAGAAACAGGCATTGTTTCTCTCAGTGTGAGAAGCCCTTCAAAAAGGCCCCATGGGAGACGAATAGAATCCCCTGACAGGAAGGATCTCCCATGGACCCATGAGGCCACCCTTCCATTCTATGGCCATTCTAGACACACAATTCAGCCAGAAAAGTCTGTGCTACTGTCTCCCAGCTGCGCGAAATTCAAATCCCGAAAAACTGACCTCAGGGCCTGCAGTGGTGAGCTGCCCTCATCTCGCCCTTACCCCTTACCCGAGCTTTGTTAAGAAGACTCCCATCCCAAAGCCTTCACCCACATGCCTCCAGGACGGGGCCACAAGAACCACACCGCATCACAGGGCCTGAACTCCCGAGGAAAATCTGCCCGTCTCAGTTGCCAAAATCCTCCAGATAAGTAGGAACTTGCAAGGCCCCTGAGCCCACACCAATTTTGTAGGCCGCTCTGGAATAAATGCACAGTCTGACACATCTTCAGCACATATATCCAGGAAGACACGCAGGTCAATGGACCTCATTGGATCCCTGGCTTAGGTTTGCAGGCCTGTATCCCCTGAAGGCCTATTCTGGAAAACCAACATATGGTCAAACATGTGGTCCCTGAGCCCTCCACCAGAAATCCTCCTGTCCTGACAAGGAAACCTGGCTCTTGGGAACTGGGTCCAAGCCTCAGTGTAGGAGAATCCTGCATGGCCCCATATCCACTGCCACATTCTAAGGTCTCCCTGGACACTAAGAAGCATTGTGACCTATCCGAATGAAAAACTCCGTCTACCCAGATCACTTGAAACGTCGAACCAGAGCCTTCAGATCAAGTCTTCTCTGTTTCTCAGCTGCAATGGTAACGGGGGTAAGGCTCTTCAGGCATCCATTCAGGGAGCACTGACGTGAATCTTTCCATATGGGGGATCCTTGAGCGCTCTTAATGGACGTCCCTTGTCTCACAGAAAGGCACCTTGCCGTTTGGAGCAGATCTCAAGGTCCAGCTTGGGAAGCACCCAAGGATTCTTGAGGCCACCCCGCCATTTGTTGGATCATGCATACAATCTCTAGCATGAGCAGACATCTGACACTCATCTTCCTCAGGTGTTGGAGATCTCGAAACAGGCACTGCACATTGGAACTGCCATGAATTGGGCACTGAACTTAACCGAATGTATTGTTTTGAGATCCGTCCTCACACTCATCACATGGAAACCCTCCGTATGGGAATTCTGGAACCACAACAGAGCCTTCTGCCTGCCCACCAGAAAGACCAAGTTCCCTAGTGTTTTCCCTGAAACCCCACGTGAGGATCCACCTGCACGGCCCTCATTGGCACCCCAAAATCATGGGCCACCCTGGGCACTAATGATCTGGGCGACACAGTCTGAGCCCCGACATCCTGTCAGCCACCCAGAGAGCAGGCCCTATATCCTGCAGGTGGGAACGGATATGGCCCGAGGCCATCATCACAATCAACATTGGTAGTCAGGTCCTGTCCCCAGAACTTAGCTCCAATTCCTGTCCAGTGGGCAACGGAAAGCACAAAAGAGTACGCCTCCTTCACCAAGCAGGATAACTGGATGTTGACATGGTTGTCCAACCCTCAGTGGGAGCCAGCTGCATGACACATGAGACCACGTCCACTCAGGAGGGGCATCTGGGAAGAAAGAGGCATTGTGACCCTCAGCGTGAGACCCCTTTCAAAAAAGCCCGCTCATGAGCCCACAGTGTGGGCTTCACATGCCCATAGCCCAAATCCTAATGCTCGCTGTGGTTATCCCGGCGACTGGACCCAGAACTCTTCTCTGGACCCTATTTCGCCAGGACTCCTGAGATGGATAACAGCACTCTTTCCTTCCCCCAGAAAGACATCAAACTCTTGGGAGCTGGGTAGAATCCCCAAACAGGAAGGATCTCCCATGGATCCATCGGGCCACCAGTCCAATCTGTGTCCATCCTGGACACACAATCCAGACAGAAAAGCCTGCACTACTGCCTCCCAGCTGCACGAATTTCAAATCCTGAGGAGCAGACCTCAGGTCTGCAGATGTGGCCTGCCATCAACTCGCTCCTAACGTTTTCCCGAGTATGGGGATGAAGACTTCAGTCTCAAAGCCCTGACCCACATGCCTGCACGATAGGGCCTCCAGAATCACACTGCATGACTGGGCCTGCTCTCCCGAGGAAAATCTGCCTGTCTCAGTGGCCCAAAACCTCCAGATAAGGAGAAACCTGCCAGACCCTGAGCCCACACCAAATTCGGAGGGCGCTCTGGAAAAAATGCACAGTCTGACACATCCTCAGCACATACGTGCAGGAAGGCAGTCAGGTCAAGTTACCTGAGTCTGAATATTGTACCTGACATGCCCCTAGGACCTCATTGGATCCTTGGCTTAGGTGTTCAGGCCTGAGTCCTTGGAAGCTCGTTTAAAACAAACAAACAATCAAACAAACAAAAAAACCTTATGATCCAACTTATGTTCCCTGATCCATACAACAGAACCCTCCTTTACCGACAAAGAAAGCTTTCTCTTGGGAACCCGGTCCAACTTTCAGTGTAGGAGAATCCTGCATGGCCCCAGATCCACTGCCACATTCTAAGGTCTCCCAGGATAGTAAGAAGCATTGTGACCTATCAGAATGAAAAACTCCGTCTACCCAGATCACTTGAAACGTCGAACCAGAGCCTTCAAATCAAGTCTTCCCTGTTCCTCAGCTGCAATGGTAATGGGGGTAGGGCTCTTCAGGCATCCATTAGGAGAGCACTGACGTGAATCTTTCCATATGGGCGAACCTGGAGCGCTCTAAACGGACTTCCCTTGTCTCACAGAGAGGCACCTTGCCGTTTGGAGCAGCTCACAAGCTCCAGCTTGGGAAGCCCCCTAGGATTCTTGAGGCCACCCCGCCATTTGTTGGATCATGCATACAATCTCCAGCATGAACAGACATCTGACACTCATCCTTCTCAGGTTTTGGAGATCTAGAAACAGTCACTGCACATTGGAACTGCCATGAATTGGGCACTGAACTTAATCGGATGTGGTGTTTTGAGAATTCTGTCCTCACACTCCTCACCTGCAAACCCTCCATATTGGGAATTCTGGAACCACAACAGAGCCTTCTGCCTGCCCACAAGAAAGACCAAGTTCCCTATGGGTTTGCCCTGAAACCCCACGTGAGGATCCACCTGCACGACCCTCATTGGCACCCCAATATCATGGGCCACACTGGGCACTAATGATCTGGGCGACACAGTCTGAGACCCGACATACTGTCAGCCACCCAGAGAGCAGGTCCTATATCCTGCAGTTGGGAACGGATATGGCCCAGGTCCATCATCACAACCAACATTGGTAGTCAGGTCCTGTCCCCAGAAATTAGCTCAAATTTCTGTCCAGTGGGCAACGGAAAGCACAATAGTACGCCTCCTTCACCAAGCAGGATAAGTGGATGTTGACATGGCTGTCCAACCCTCAGTGGGATTCAGCTGCATGACACATGAGACCACATCCACTCAGGAGGGGCATCTGGGAAGAAACAGGCATTGTGACCCTCAGCGTGAGACCCCTTTCAAAAAAGCCCCCTCATAAGCCCACACTGTGGGCTTCATATGCCCATAGCCCAAATCCTAATCCTTGCTGTGGTTATCCCGGCGACTGGACCCAGAACCCTTCTCTGGTATCCCTATTTCGCCAGGACTCCTGAGACGGATAACAGCACTCTTCCCTTCCCCTCAGGAAGCCAACAAAATCTTGGGAGCCAGGTAGAATCCCCAAACAGAAAGGATCTCCCATGGATCCATCGGGCAACCAGTCCAAACTGTGTCCATCCTGGACACACAGTCCAGACAGAAAAGCCTGCACTACTGCCTCCCAGCTGCACGAATTTCAAATCCCGAGGAGCTGACCTCAGGTTCTGCAGATGTGGCCTGCCATCAACTCGCCCCTAACCCTTTCCCGAGTATGGGGATGAAGACTTCAGTCTCAAAGCCCTGACCCACATGCCTCCAAGATAGGGCCTCCAGAATCACACCGCATGACTGGGCCTGCTCTTCCGAGGAAAATCTGCCTGTCTCAGTGGCCCAAATCCTCCAGATAAGGAGAAACCTGCAAGACCCTGGGCCCACACCAAATTCGGAGTGCGCTCTGGAAAAAATGCACAGTCTGACACATCCTCAGCACATACGTGCCGGAAGGCAGGCAGGTCAAGGTCCCTGAGTCTGAATATTGCACCTGACATGCCCCAAGGACCTCATTGGATCCTTGGCTTAGGTGTTCAGGCCTGAGTCCCTGGAAGCTCGTTTAAAACAAACAAACAAAAAAACAAACAAACAAGCAACAAATCCTTATGATTCAACTTGTGGTTCCTGATCCATACAACAGAACCCTCCTTTACCGACAAAGAAAGCTTTCTCTTGGGACCCCGGTCCAACCTTCAGTGTAGGAGAATCCTGCATGGCCCCAGAGCCATCGCCTCATTCTAAGGTCCCCCTGGACACCAAGCAGCATTGGTACCCATCAGAATGAGAGCCTCGTCTATCCAGATCACTTGGAATTTCGAACCAGAGCCTTCGGATCAAGGCTGCTTGGCTCCTCAGCTGCAATGGTAACACGAGTAGGACTCTTCAGGCATCCATTCAGAGAGCACTCTTGTTGAATCATTAGATATGGTTGAACTTGAAGCCCTCTAACCAGACATCCTCGCCCCGCAGAAACGCACCTTGTTGTTTGGAGCAGCTCACAACCTCCAGCTTGGGAAAAACTCCAAGGATCCTTGAGGCGACCGTGCCACTTGTTGGATCATACATACAAACTCCAGCGTGAGCAGATATCTGACACTCGTCCTTTCTCAGATGCTGGAGATCTCGAAACAGCCATTGCCCATTGGAACAGCCATTCGCTCGGCACTGAACTTAACTGGAGCTAGTGTTTTCAGACTTCCATCCTCACACTCCTCACGTGCAAGACCTCTGTAATGGGAATTCTGGAGCCACGACACAGCCTTCTGCCTGCCCACAAAAAAGATGAAGTGTCCTATGCGTTTGCACTGAAACCCTACATGAGGATCCACCTTCACGGCCCTCATTGGCACTCCCATGTCATGGTCCGCCCTGTGCAGCAATGATCTGTGTGACACAGCCTGAGCCCCGACATCCTGTCAGCCACCCAGAGAGCAGGCCCTATATCCTGCAGGTGGGAACGGATATGGCCCCAGGCCTCATCTCAACGAACATTGGTAGTCAGGACCTGTCCCCATAACTTAGCTCAAATTCCTGTCCAGTGGCAACGGAAAGCACAAAAGAGTACGCCTCCTTCAACAAGCAGGATAACTGGATGTTGAAATGGTTGTCCAACCCTCAGTGGGAGCCAGCTGCATGTACATGAGACCACATCCACTCAGGAGGGGCATCTGGGAAGAAACAGGCATTGTGACCTTCACGTGAGACCCCTTTCAAAAAAGCCCGCTCATGAGCCCACAGTGTGGGCTTCACATGCCCATAGCCCAAATCATAATCCTCGCTGTGGTTATCCCGGCGACTGGACCCAGAACCCTTCTCTGGAATCCCTATTTCACCAGGACTACTGAGAAGGATAACAGCACTCTTCCCTTCCCCCAGAAAGACACCAAACTCTTGGGAGCCGGGTAGAATCCCCAAACAGAAAGGATCTCCCATGGATCCATCGGGCAACCAGTCCAATCTGTGTCCATCCTGGACACACAATCCAGACAGAAAAGCCTGCACTACTGACTCCCAGCTGCACGAATTTCAAATCCCGAGGAGCTGACCTCAGGGTTTGCAGATGTGGCCTGCCATCAACTCGCCCCTAACGCTTTCCCGAGTATGGGGATGAAGACTTCAGTCTCAAAGCCCTGACCCACATGCCTCCACGATAGGGCCTCCAGAATCACACCGCATGACTGGGCCTGCTCTTCCGAGGAAAATCTGCCTGTCTCAGTGGCCCAAATCCTCCAGATAAGGAGAAACCTGCAAGACCCTGAGCCCACACCAAATTCGGAGTGCGCTCTGGAAAAAATGCACAGTCTGACACATCCTCAGCACATACGTGCCGGAAGGCAGGCAGGTCAAGGTCCCTGAGTCTGAATATTGAACCTGACATGCCCCAAGGACCTCATTGGATCCTTGGCTTAGGTGTTCAGTCCTGAGTCCCTGGATGCTCGTTTAAAACAAACAAACAAACAAACAAACATGCAAAAAAACCTTATGATTCAACTTGTGGTTCCTGATCCATACAACAGAACCCTCCTTTACCGACAAAGAAAGCTTTCTCTTGGGACCCCGGTCCAACCTTCAGTGTAGGAGAATCCTGCATGGCCCCAGAGCCATCGCCTCATTCTAAGGTTCCCCTGGACACCAAGCAGCATTGGTACCCATCAGAAGGAGAGCCTCGTCTATCCAGATCACTTGGGATTTCGAACCAGAGCCTTCGGATCAAGGCTGCTTGGCTCCTCAGCTGCAATGGTAACACGAGTAGGGCTCTTCAGGCATCCATTCAGAGAGCACTCTTGTTGAATCATTAGATATGGTTGAACCTGAAGCCCTCTAACCAGACATCCTCGCCCCGCAGAAACGCACCCTGCTGTTTGGATCAGCTCACAACCTCCAGCTTGGGAAAAACTCCAAGGATCCGTGAGGCGACCGTGCCACTTGTTGGATCATACATACAAACTCCAGCGTGAGCAGATATCTGACACTCGTCCTTTCTCAGATGCTGGAGATCTCGAAACAGCCATTGCCCATTGGAACAGCCATTCGCTCGGGACTGAACTTAACTGGAGCTAGTGTTTTCAGACTTCCATCCTCACACTCCTCACGTGCAAGACCTCCGTAATGGGAATTCTGGAGCCACGACACAGCCTTCTGCCTGCCCACCAAAAAGATGAAGTGTCCTATGCGTTTGCACTGAAACCCTATGAGAGGATCCACCTTCACGGCCCTCATTGGCAATCCCATGTCATGGTCCGCCCTGTGCAACAATGATCTGTGTGACACAGCCTGAGCCCAGACCTCCTGTCAGCCACCCAGGTAGAGGGCCCCATATCCTGCAGGTGGGAACTGCTTTGGACCCAGTACATCATCTCAACCAAGCTGGGTATTAAGGTCATAACCCCAGATGTAGCTCAAATTCCTGTCTTGGGGGGAACCTAAAGCCCAAAAGAGTACGCTGCCTTCAACAAGCACGAAAACTGGATGTTAAGATGGCTGTCCAACACTCAGAGTGGGAGGCCGTTGCATGGGTCGAGAGACCACGCTCACTCAGGTGGGGCAGCTGGGCAGAAACAGGCATTGTTTCCCTCAGTGTGAGACACCCTTCAAAAAGGCCCCATGGGAGACGGGTAGAATCCCCAGACAGGAAGGATCTCCCATGGACCCATGAGGCCACCCTTCCATTCTATGGCCATTCTAGACACACAATTCAGCCAGAAAAGTCTGTGCTACTGCCTCCCAGCTGAGCGAATTTCAAATCCCGAAAAATTGACCTCAGGGCCTGCAGTGGTGAGCTGCCCTCATCTCGCCCTTACCCCTTACCCGAGCTTTGTTAAGAAGACTCCCATCCCAAAGCCTTCACCCACATGCCTCCAGGACGGGGCCACAAGAACCACACCGCATCACAGGGCCTGATCTCCTGAGGAAAATCTGCCCGTCTCAGTTGCCAAAATCCTCCAGATTAGTAGGAACTTGCAAGGCCCCTGAGCCCACACCAATTTTGTAGGCCACTCTGGAATAAATGCACAGTCTGACACATCTTCAGCACATATATCCAGGAAGACACGCAGGTCAATGGACCTCATTGGATCCCTGGCTTAGGTTTGCAGGCCTGTATCCCCAGAAGGCCTATTCTGGAAAACCAACATTTGGTCAAACATGTGGTCCCTGAGCCCTACAACAGAAATCCTCCTGTCCTGACAAGGAAACCTGGCTCTTGGGAACTGGGTCAAGCCTCAGTGTAGGAGAATCCTGCATGGCACCAGATCCACTGCCACATTCTAAGGTCTCCCTAGATACTAAGAAGCATTGTGACCTATCAGAATGAAAAACTCCGTCTACCCAGATCACTTGAAACGTCGAACCAGAGCCTTCAGATCAAGTCTTCCCTGTTCCTCAGCTGCAATGGTAATGGGGGTAGGGCTCTTCAGGCATCCATTCAGAGAGCACTGACGTGAATCTTTCCATATGGGCGAACCTGGAGCGCTCTAAAAGGACTTCCTTGACTCACAGAGAGGCACCTTGCCGTTTGGAGCAGCTCACAAGCTCCAACTTGGGAAGCCCCCAGGATTCTTGAGGCCACACCGCCATTTGTTGGATCATGCATACAAACTCCAGCATGATCAGACATCTGACACTCATCCTTTCTCAGGTGTTGGAGATCTCGAAACAGCCACTGCACATTGGAACTGCCATGAATTGGGCACTGAACTTAACCGAAAAGAGTGTTTTGAGAATTCTGTCCTCACACTCCTCACCTGCAAACCCTCCATATTGGGAATTCTGGAACCACAACAGAGCCTTCTGCCTGCCCACCAGAAAGACCAAGTTCCCTATGGGTTTTCCCTGAAACCCCACGTGAGGATCCACCTGCACGGCCCTCATTGGCACCCCAATATCATGGGCCACCCTGGGCACAAATGATCTGGGCGACACAGCCTGAGCCCCGACATCCTGTCAGCCACCCAGAGAGCAGGCCCTATATCCTGCAGGTGGGAACGGATATGGCCCCAGGCCTCATCTCAACGAACATTGGTAGTCAGGACCTGTCCCCATAACTTAGCTCAAATTCCTGTCCAGTGGCAACGGAAAGCACAAAAGAGTACGCCTCCTTCACCAAGCAGGATAACTGGATGTTGACATGGTTGTCCAACCCTCAGTGGGAGCCAGCTGCATGACACATGAGACCACGTCCACTCAGGAGGGGCATCTGGGAAGAAACAGGCATTGTGACCCTCAGCGTGAGACCCCTTTCAAAAAAGCCCACTCATGAGCCCACAGTGTGGGCTTCACATGTCCATAGCCCACATCATAATCCTCGCTGTGGTTATCCCGGCGACTGGACCCAGAACCCTTCTCTGGAATCCCTATTTCACCAGGACTACTGAGAAGGATAACAGCACTCTTCCCTTCCCCCAGAAAGACACCAAACTCTTGGGAGCCGGGTAGAATCCCCAAACAGAAAGGATCTCCCATGGATCCATCGGGCAACCAGTCCAATCTGTGTCCATCCTGGACACACAATCCAGACAGAAAAGCCTGCACTACTGACTCCCAGCTGCACGAATTTCAAATCCCGAGGAGCTGACCTCAGGGTTTGCAGATGTGGCCTGCCATCAACTCGCCCCTAACGCTTTCCCGAGTATGGGGATGAAGACTTCAGTCTCAAAGCCCTGACCCACATGCCTCCACGATAGGGCCTCCAGAATCACACCGCATGACTGGGCCTGCTCTTCCGAGGAAAATCTGCCTGTCTCAGTGGCCCAAATACTCCAGATAAGGAGAAACCTGCAAGACCCTGAGCCCACACCAAATTCGGAGTGCGCTCTGGAAAAAATGCACAGTCTGACACATCCTCAGCACATACGTGCCGGAAGGCAGGCAGGTCAAGGTCCCTGAGTCTGAATATTGAACCTGACATGCCCCAAGGACCTCATTGGATCCTTGGCTTAGGTGTTCAGTCCTGAGTCCCTGGATTCTCGTTTAAAACAAACAAACAAACAAACAAACAAGCAAAAAAACCTTATGATTCAACTTGTGGTTCTTGATCCATACAACAGAACCCTCCTTTACCGACAAAGAAAGCTTTCTCTTGGGACCCCGGTCCAACCTTCAGTGTAGGAGAATCCTGCATGGCCCCAGAGCCATCGCCTCATTCTAAGGTCCCCCTGGACACCAAGCAGCATTGGTACCCATCAGAAGGAGAGGCTCGTCTATCCAGATCACTTGGAATTTCGAACCAGAGCCTTCGGATCAAGGCTGCTTGGCTCCTCAGCTGCAATGGTAACACAAGTAGGGCTCTTCAGGCATCCATTCAGAGAGCACTCTTGTTGAATCATTAGATATGGTTGAACCTGAAGCCCTCTAACCAGACATCCTCGCCCCGCAGAAACGCACCCTGCTGTTTGGAGCAGCTCACAACCTCCAGCTTGGGAAAAACTCCAAGGATCCTTGAGGCGACCGTGCCACTTGTTGGATCATACATACAAACTCCAGCGTGAGCAGATATCTGACACTCGTCCTTTCTCAGATGCTGGAGATCTCGAAACAGCCATTGCCCATTGGAACAGCCATTCGCTCGGCACTGAACTTTACTGGAGCTAGTGTTTTCAGACTTCCATCCTCACACTCCTCACGTGCAAGACCTCCGTAATGGGAATTCTGGAGCCACGACACAGCCTTCTGCCTGCCCACCAAAAAGATGAAGTGTCCTATGCGTTTGCACTGAAACCCTACATGAGGATCCACCTTCACGGCCCTCATTGGCACTCCCATGTCATGGTCCGCCCTGTGCAGCAATGATCTGTGTGACACAGCCTGAGCCCAGACCTCCTGTCAGCCACCCAGGTAGAGGGCCCCATATCCTGCAGGTGGGAACTGCTTTGGACCGAGTACATCATCTCAACCAAGCTGGGTATTAAGGTCATAACCCCAGAATGTAGCTCAAATTCCTGTCCAGGGGGGAACCTAAAGCCCAAAAGAGTACGCTGCCTTACAAGCACGAAAACTGGATGTTGAGATGGCTGTCCAACACTCAGAGTGGGAGCCCGTTGCATGGGTCGAGAGACCACGCTCACTCAGGTGGGGCAGCTGGGCAGAAACAGGCATTGTTTCCCTCAGTGTGAGACACCCTTCAAAAAGGCCCCATGGGAGACGGGTAGAATCCCCAGACAGGAAGGATCTCCCATGGACCCATGAGGCCACCCTTCCATTCTATGGCCATTCTAGACACACAATTCAGCCAGAAAAGTCTGTGCTACTGCCCCTCAGCTGCGCGAATTTCAAATCCCGAAAAACTGACCTCAGGGCCTGCAGTGGTGAGCTGCCCTCATCTTGCCCTTACCCCTTACCCGAGCTTTGTTAAGAAGACTCCCATCCCAAAGCCTTCACCCACATGCCTCCAGGACGGGGCCACAAGAACCACACCGCATCACAGGGCCTGATCTCCCGAGGAAAATCTGCCCGTCTCAGTTGCCAAAATCCTCCAGATTAGTAGGAACTTGCAAGGCCCCTGTGCCCACACCAATTTTGTAGGCCGCTCTGGAATAAATGCACAGTCTGACACATCTTCAGCACATATATCCAGAAAGACACGCAGGTCAATGGACCTCATTGGATCCCTGGCTCAGGTTTGCAGGCCTGTATCCCCAGAAGGCCTATTCGGGAAAAGCAACATATGGTCAAACATGTGGTCCCTGAGCCCTACAACAGAAATCCTCCTGTCCTGACAAGGAAACCTGGCTCTTGGAACTGGGTCCAGCCTCAGTGTAGGAGAATCCTGCATGGCACCAGATCCACTGCCACATTCTAAGGTCTCCCTGGATACTAAGAAGCATTGTGACCTATCCGAATGAAAAACTCCGTCTACCCAGATCACTTGAAACGTCAAACCAGAGCCTACAGATCAAGTCTTCCCTGTTCCTCAGCTGCAATGGTAATGGGGGTAGGGCTCTTCAGGCATCCATTCAGAGAGCACTGACGTGAATCTTTCCATATGGGCGAACCTGGAGCGCTCTAAACGGACTTCCCTTGTCTCACAGAGAGGCACCTTGCCGTTTGGAGCAGCTCAAAAGCTCCAGCTTGGGAAGCCCCCTAGGATTCTTGAGGCCACCCCACCATTTGTTGGATCATGCATACAAAATCCAGCATGAGCAGACATCTGACACTCATCCTTTCTCAGGTGTTGGAGATCTCGAAACAGCCACTGCACATTGGAACTGCCATGAATTGGGCACTGAACTTAACCGAAAAGATTGTTTTGAGAATTCTGTCCTCACACTCCTCACCTGCAAACCCTCCATATTGGGAATTCTGGAACCACAACAGAGCCTTCTGCCTGCCCACCAGAAAGACCAAGTTCCCTATGGGTTTTCCCTGAAACCCCACGTGAGGATCCACCTGCACGGCCCTCATTGGCACCCCAATATCATGGGCCACCCTGGGCACAAATGATCTGGGCGACACAGCCTGAGCCCCGACATCTTGTCAGCCACCCAGAGAGCAGGCCCTATATCCTGCAGATGGGAACGGATATGGCCCCAGGCCATCATCTCAACCAACATTGGTAGTCAAGACCTGTCCCCAGAACTTAGCTCAAATTCCTGTCCAGTGGGCAACGGAAAGCACAAAAGAGTACGCCTCCTTCACCAAGCAGGATAACGGGATGTTGACATGGTTGTCCAACACTCAGTGGGAGCCAGCTGCATGACACATGAGACCACGTCCACTCAGGAGGGGCATCTGGGAAGAAACAGGCATTGTGACCCTCAGCGTGAGACCCCTTTCAAAAAAGCCCACTCATGAGCCCACAGTGTGGGCTTCACATGCCCATAGCCCACATCATAATCCTCGCTGTGGTTATCCCGGCGACTGGACCCAGAACCCTTCTCTGGAATCCCTATTTCACCAGGACTACTGAGAAGGATAACAGCACTCTTCCCTTCCCCCAGAAAGACACCAAACTCTTGGGAGCCGGGTAGAATCCCCAAACAGAAAGGATCTCCCATGGATCCATCGGGCAACCAGTCCAATCTGTGTCCATCCTGGACACACAATCCAGACAGAAAAGCCTGCACTACTGACTCCCAGCTGCACGAATTTCAAATCCCGAGGAGCTGACCTCAGGGTTTGTAGATATGGCCTGCCATCAACTCGCCCCTAACGCTTTCCCGAGTATGGGGATGAAGACTTCAGTCTCAAAGCCCTGACCCACATGCCTCCACGATAGGGCCTCCAGAATCACACCGCATGACTGGGCCTGCTCTTCCGAGGAAAATCTGCCTGTCTCAGTGGCCCAAATCCTCCAGATAAGGAGAAACCTGCAAGACCCTGAGCCCACACCAAATTCGGAGTGCGCTCTGGAAAAAATGCACAGTCTGACACATCCTCAGCACATACGTGCCGGAAGGCAGGCAGGTCAAGGTCCCTGAGTCTGAATATTGAACCTGACATGCCCCAAGGACCTCATTGGATCCTTGGCTTAGGTGTTCAGTCCTGAGTCCCTGGATTCTCGTTTAAAACAAACAAACAAACAAACAAACAAGCAAAAAAACCTTATGATTCAACTTGTGGTTCCTGATCCATACAACAGAACCCTCCTTTACCGACAAAGAAAGCTTTCTCTTGGGACCCCGGTCCAACCTTCAGTGTAGGAGAATCCTGCATGGCCCCAGAGCCATCGCCTCATTCTAAGGTCCCCCTGGACACCAAGCAGCATTGGTACCCATCAGAAGGAGAGCCTCGTCTATCCAGATCACTTGGAATTTCGAACCAGAGCCTTCGGATCAAGGCTGCTTGGCTCCTCAGCTGCAATGGTAACACGAGTAGGGCTCTTCAGGCATCCATTCAGAGAGCACTCTTGTTGAATCATTAGATATGGTTGAACCTGAAGCCCTCTAACCAGACATCCTCGCCCCGCAGAAACGCACCCTGCTGTTTGGAGCAGCTCACAACCTCCAGCTTGGGAAAAACTCCAAGGATCCGTGAGGCGACCGTGCCACTTGTTGGATCATACATACAAACTCCAGCGTGAGCAGATATCTGACACTCGTCCTTTCTCAGATGCTGGAGATCTCGAAACAGCCATTGCCCATTGGAACAGCCATTCGCTCGGCACTGAACTTAACTGGAGCTAGTGTTTTCAGACTTCCATCCTCACACTCCTCACGTGCAAGACCTCCGTAATGGGAATTCTGGAGCCACGACACAGCCTTCTGCCTGCCCACCAAAAAGATGAAGTGTCCTATGCGTTTGCACTGAAAACCTACATGAGGATCCACCTTCACGGCCCTCATTGGCACTCCCATGTCATGGTCCGCCCTGTGCAGCAATGATCTGTGTGACACAGCCTGAGGCCCGACATCCTGTCAGCCACCCAGAGAGCAGGCCCTATATCCTGCAGGTGGGAACGGATATGGCCCCAGGCCTCATCTCAACGAACATTGGTAGTCAGGACCTGTCCCCATAACTTAGCTCAAATTCCTGTCCAGTGGCAACGGAAAGCACAAAAGAGTACGCCTCCTTCACCAAGCAGGATAACTGGATGTTGACATGGTTGTCCAACCCTCAGTGGGAGCCAGCTGCATGTACATGAGACCACGTCCACTCAGGAGGGGCATCTGGGAAGAAACAGGCATTGTGACCTTCACGTGAGACCCCTTTCAAAAAAGCCCGCTCATGAGCCCACAGTGTGGGCTTCACATGCCCATAGCCCAAATCATAATCCTCGCTGTGGTTATCCCGGCGACTGGACCCAGAACCCTTCTCTGGAATCCCTATTTCACCAGGACTACTGAAAAGGATAACAGCACTCTTCCCTTCCCCCAGAAAGACACCAAACTCTTGGGAGCCGGGTAGAATCCCCAAACAGAAAGGATCTCCCATGGATCCATCGGGCAACCAGTCCAATCTGTGTCCATCCTGGACACACAATCCAGACAGAAAAGCCTGCACTACTGACTCCCAGCTGCACGAATTTCAAATCCCGAGGAGCTGACCTCAGGGTTTGCAGATGTGGCCTGCCATCAACTCGCCCCTAACGCTTTCCCGAGTATGGGGATGAAGACTTCAGTCTCAAAGCCCTGACCCACATGCCTCCACGATAGGGCCTCCAGAATCACACCGCATGACTGGGCCTGCTCTTCCGAGGAAAATCTGCCTGTCTCAGTGGCCCAAATCCTCCAGATAAGGAGAAACCTGCAAGACCCTGAGCCCACACCAAATTCGGAGTGCGCTCTGGAAAAAATGCACAGTCTGACACATCCTCAGCACATACGTGCCGGAAGGCAGGCAGGTCAAGGTCCCTGAGTCTGAATATTGAACCTGACATGCCCCAAGGACCTCATTGGATCCTTGGCTTAGGTGTTCAGTCCTGAGTCCCTGGATGCTCGTTTAAAACAAACAAACAAACAAACAAACAAGCAAAAAAACCTTATGATTCAACTTGTGGTTCCAGATCCATACAACAGAACCCTCCTTTACCGACAAAGAAAGCTTTCTCTTGGGACCCCGGTCCAACCTTCAGTGTAGGAGAATCCTGCATGGCCCCAGAGCCATCGCCTCATTCTAAGGTTCCCCTGGACACCAAGCAGCATTGGTACCCATCAGAAGGAGAGCCTCGTCTATCCAGATCACTTGGGATTTCGAACCAGAGCCTTCGGATCAAGGCTGCTTGGCTCCTCAGCTGCAATGGTAACACGAGTAGGGCTCTTCAGGCATCCATTCAGAGAGCACTCTTGTTGAATCATTAGATATGGTTGAACCTGAAGCCCTCTAACCAGACATCCTCGCCCCGCAGAAACGCACCCTGCTGTTTGGAGCAGCTCACAACCTCCAGCTTGGGAAAAACTCCAAGGATCCTTGAGGCCACCGTGCCAATTGTTGGATCATACATACAAACTCCAGCGTGAGCAGATATCTGACACTCGTCCTTTCTCAGATGCTGGAGATCTCGAAACAGCCATTGCCCATTGGAACAGCCATTCGCTCGGGACTGAACTTAACTGGAGCTAGTGTTTTCAGACTTCCATCCTCACACTCCTCACGTGCAAGACCTCCGTAATGGGAATTCTGGAGCCACGACACAGCCTTCTGCCTGCCCACCAAAAAGATGAAGTGTCCTATGCGTTTGCACTGAAACCCTATGAGAGGATCCACCTTCACGGCCCTCATTGGCAATCCCATGTCATGGTCCGCCCTGTGCAACAATGATCTGTGTGACACAGCCTGAGCCC
Organism: Mustela nivalis; assembly: GCF_964662115.1. NCBI lineage: Eukaryota > Metazoa > Chordata > Mammalia > Carnivora > Mustelidae > Mustela > Mustela nivalis. The sequence continues at coordinate 2,316,943 of NW_028136558.1, read as the reverse complement.
AGACCTCCTGTCAGCCACCCAGGTAGAGGGCCCCATATCCTGCAGGTGGGAACTGCTTTGGACCCAGTACATCATCTCAACCAAGCTGGGTATTAAGGTCATAACCCCAGATGTAGCTCAAATTCCTGTCTTGGGGGGAACCTAAAGCCCAAAAGAGTACGCTGCCTTACAAGCACGAAAACTGGATGTTGAGATGGCTGTCCAACACTCAGAGTGGGAGCCCGTTGCATGGGTCGAGAGACCACGCTCACTCAGGTGGGGCAGCTGGGCAGAAACAGGCATTGTTTCCCTCAGTGTGAGACACCCTTCAAAAAGGCCCCATGGGAGACGGGTAGAATCCCCAGACAGGAAGGATCTCCCATGGACCCATGAGGCCACCCTTCCATTCTATGGCCATTCTAGACACACAATTCAGCCAGAAAAGTCTGTGCTACTGCCTCCCAGCTGAGCGAATTTCAAATCCCGAAAAATTGACCTCAGGGCCTGCAGTGGTGAGCTGCCCTCATCTCGCCCGTACCCCTTACCCGAGCTTTGTTAAGAAGACTCCCATCCCAAAGCCTTCACCCACATGCCTCCAGGACGGGGCCACAAGAACCACACCGCATCACAGGGCCTGATCTCCCGAGGAAAATCTGCCCGTCCCAGTTGCCAAAATCCTCCAGATAAGTAGGAACTTGCAAGGCCCCTGAGCCCACACCAATTTTGTAGGCCACTCTGGAATAAATGCACTGTCTGACACATCTTCAGCACATATATCCAGGAAGACACGCAGGACAATGGACCTCATTGGATCCCTGGCTTAGGTTTGCAGGCCTGTATCCCCAGAAGGCCTATTCTGGAAAAACAACATATGGTCAAACATGTGGTCCCTGAGCCCTACAACAGAAATCCTCCTGTCCTGACAAGGAAACCTGGCTCTTGGGAACTGGGTCAAGCCTCAGTGTAGGAGAATCCTGCATGGCACCAGATCCACTGCCACATTCTAAGGTCTCCCTGGATACTAAGAAGCATTGTGACCTATCAGAATGAAAAACTCCGTCTACCCAGATCACTTGAAACGTCGAACCAGAGACTTCAGATCAAGTCTTCCCTGTTCCTCAGCTGCAATGGTAATGGGGGTAGGGCTCTTCAGGCATCCATTCAGAGAGCACTGACGTGAATCTTTCCATATGGGCGAACCTGGAGCGCTCTAAAAGGACTTCCTTGACTCACAGAGAGGCACCTTGCCGTTTGGAGCAGCTCACAAGCTCCAACTTGGGAAGCCCCCTAGGATTCTTGAGGCCACACCGCCATTTGTTGGATCATGCATACAAACTCCAGCATGATCAGACATCTGACACTCATCCTTTCTCAGGTGTTGGAGATCTCGAAACAGCCACTGCACATTGGAACTGCCATGAATTGGGCACTGAACTTAAGCGAAAAGAGTGTTTTGAGAATTCTGTCCTCACACTCCTCACCTGCAAACCCTCCATATTGGGAATTCTGGAACCACAACAGAGCCTTCTGCCTGCCCACCAGAAAGACCAAGTTCCCTATGGGTTTTCCCTGAAACCCCACGTGAGGATCCACCTGCACGGCCCTCATTGGCACCCCAATATCATGGGCCACCCTGGGCACAAATGATCTGGGCGACACAGCCTGAGCCCCGACATCCTGTCAGCCACCCAGAGAGCAGGCCCTATATCCTGCAGGTGGGAACGGATATGGCCCCAGGCCTCATCTCAACGAACATTGGTAGTCAGGACCTGTCCCCATAACTTAGCTCAAATTCCTGTCCAGTGGGCAACGGAAAGCACAAAAGAGTACGCCTCCTTCACCAAGCAGGATAACGGGATGTTGACATGGTTGTCCAACACTCAGTGGGAGCCAGCTGCATGACACATGAGACCACGTCCACTCAGGAGGGGCATCTGGGTAGAAACAGGCATTGTGACCCTCAGCGTGAGACCCCTTTCAAAAAAGCCCACTCATGAGCCCACAGTGTGGGCTTCACATGCCCATAGCCCACATCATAATCCTCGCTGTGGTTATCCCAGCGACTGGACCCAGAACCCTTCTCTGGAATCCCTATTTCACCAGGACTACTGAGAAGGATAACAGCACTCTTCCCTTCCCCCAGAAAGACACCAAACTCTTGGGAGCCGGGTAGAATCCCCAAACAGAAAGGATCTCCCATGGATCCATCGGGCAACCAGTCCAATCTGTGTCCATCCTGGACACACAATCCAGACAGAAAAGCCTGCACTACTGACTCCCAGCTGCACGAATTTCAAATCCCGAGGAGCTGACCTCAGGTTTTGCAGATGTGGCCTGCCATCAACTCGCCCCTAACGCTTTCCCGAGTATGGGGATGAAGACTTCAGTCTCAAAGCCCTGACCCACATGCCTCCACGATAGGGCCTCCAGAATCACACCGCATGACTGGGCCTGCTCTTCCGAGGAAAATCTGCCTGTCTCAGTGGCCCAAATCCTCCAGATAAGGAGAAACCTGCAAGACCCTGAGCCCACACCAAATTCGGAGTGCGCTCTGGAAAAAATGCACAGTCTGACACATCCTCAGCACATACGTGCCGGAAGGCAGGCAGGTCAAGGTCCCTGAGTCTGAATATTGAACCTGACATGCCCCAAGGACCTCATTGGATCCTTGGCTTAGGTGTTCAGTCCTGAGTCCCTGGATGCTCGTTTAAAACAAACAAACAAACAAACAAACAAGCAAAAAAACCTTATGATTCAACTTGTGGTTCCTGATCCATACAACAGAACCGTCCTTTACCGACAAAGAAAGCTTTCTCTTGGGACCCCGGTCCAACCTTCAGTGTAGGAGAATCCTGCATGGCCCCAGAGCCATCGCCTCATTCTAAGGTCCCCCTGGACACCAAGCAGCATTGGTACCCATCAGAAGGAGAGCCTCGTCTATCCAGATCACTTGGAATTTCGAACCAGAGCCTTCGGATCAAGGCTGCTTGGCTCCTCAGCTGCAATGGTAACACGAGTAGGGCTATTCAGGCATCCATTCAGAGAGCACTCTTGTTGAATCATTAGATATGGTTGAACCTGAAGCCCTCTAACCAGACATCCTCGCCCCGCAGAAACGCACCCTGCTGTTTGGAGCAGCTCACAACCTCCAGCTTGGGAAAAACTCCAAGGATCCGTGAGGCGACCGTGCCACTTGTTGGATCATACATACAAACTCCAGCGTGAGCAGATATCTGACACTCGTCCTTTCTCAGATGCTGGAGATCTCGAAACAGCCATTGCCCATTGGAACAGCCATTCGCTCGGCACTGAACTTTACTGGAGCTAGTGTTTTCAGACTTCCATCCTCACACTCCTCACGTGCAAGACCTCCGTAATGGGAATTCTGGAGCCACGACACAGCCTTCTGCCTGCCCACCAAAAAGATGAAGTGTCCTATGCGTTTGCACTGAAACCCTACATGAGGATCCACCTTCACGGCCCTCATTGGCACTCCCATGTCATGGTCCGCCCTGTGCAGCAATGATCTGTGTGACACAGCCTGAGCCCAGACCTCCTGTCAGCCACCCAGGTAGAGGGCCCCATATCCTGCAGGTGGGAACTGCTTTGGACCGAGTACATCATCTCAACCAAGCTGGGTATTAAGGTCATAACCCCAGAATGTAGCTCAAATTCCTGTCCAGGGGGGGACCTAAAGCCCAAAAGAGTACGCTGCCTTCAACAAGCACGAAAACTGGATGTTGAGATGGCTGTCCAACACTCAGAGTGGGAGCCCGTTGCATGGGTCGAGAGACCACGCTCACTCAGGTGGGGCAGCTGGGCAGAAACAGGCATTGTTTCCCTCAGTGTGAGACGCCCTTCAAAAAGGCCCCATGGGAGACGGGTAGAATCCCCAGACAGGAAGGATCTCCCATGGACCCATGAGGCCACCCTTCCATTCTATGGCCATTCTAGACACACAATTCAGCCAGAAAAGTCTGTGCTACTGCCTCCCAGCTGCGCGAATTTCAAATCCCGAAAAACTGACCTCAGGGCCTGCAGTGGTGAGCTGCCCTCATCTCGCCCTTACCCCTTACCCGAGCTTTGTTAAGAAGACTCCCATCCCAAAGCCTTCACCCACATGCCTCCAGGACGGGGCCACAAGAACCACACCGCATCACAGGGCCTGATCTCCCGAGGAAAATCTGCCCGTCTCAGTTGCCAAAATCCTCCAGATTAGTAGGAACTTGCAAGGCCCCTGTGCCCACACCAATTTTGTAGGCCGCTCTGGAATAAATGCACAGTCTGACACATCTTCAGCACATATATCCAGAAAGACACGCAGGTCAATGGACCTCATTGGATCCCTGGCTCAGGTTTGCAGGCCTGTATCCCCAGAAGGCCTATTCGGGAAAAGCAACATATGGTCAAACATGTGGTCCCTGAGCCCTACAACAGAAATCCTCCTGTCCTGACAAGGAAACCTGGCTCTTGGAACTGGGTCCAGCCTCAGTGTAGGAGAATCCTGCATGGCACCAGATCCACTGCCACATTCTAAGGTCTCCCTGGATACTAAGAAGCATTGTGACCTATCCGAATGAAAAACTCCGTCTACCCAGATCACTTGAAACGTCAAACCAGAGCCTTCAGATCAAGTCTTCCCTGTTCCTCAGCTGCAATGGTAATGGGGGTAGGGCTCTTCAGGCATCCATTCAGAGAGCACTGACGTGAATCTTTCCATATGGGCGAACCTGGAGCGCTCTAAACGGACTTCCCTTGTCTCACAGAGAGGCACCTTGCCGTTTGGAGCAGCTCAAAAGCTCCAGCTTGGGAAGCCCCCTAGGATTCTTGAGGCCACCCCACCATTTGTTGGATCATGCATACAAACTCCAGCATGATCAGACATCTGACACTCATCCTTTCTCAGGTGTTGGAGATCTCGAAACAGCCACTGCACATTGGAACTGCCATGAATTGGGCACTGAACTTAACCGAAAAGAGTGTTTTGAGAATTCTGTCCTCACACTCCTCACCTGCAAACCCTCCATATTGGGAATTCTGGAACCACAACAGAGCCTTCTGCCTGCCCACCAGAAAGACCAAGTTCCCTATGGGTTTTCCCTGAAACCCCACGTGAGGATCCACCTGCACGGCCCTCATTGGCACCCCAATATCATGGGCCACCCTGGGCACAAATGATCTGGGCGACACAGCCTGAGCCCCGACATCTTGTCAGCCACCCAGAGAGCAGGCCCTATATCCTGCAGATGGGAACGGATATGGCCCCAGGCCATCATCTCAACCAACATTGGTAGTCAAGACCTGTCCCCAGAACTTAGCTCAAATTCCTGTCCAGTGGGCAACGGAAAGCACAAAAGAGTACGCCTCCTTCACCAAGCAGGATAACGGGATGTTGACATGGTTGTCCAACACTCAGTGGGAGCCAGCTGCATGACACATGAGACCACGTCCACTCAGGAGGGGCATCTGGGAAGAAACAGGCATTGTGACCCTCAGCGTGAGACCCCTTTCAAAAAAGCCCACTCATGAGCCCACAGTGTGGGCTTCACATGCCCATAGCCCACATCATAATCCTCGCTGTGGTTATCCCGGCGACTGGACCCAGAACCCTTCTCTGGAATCCCTATTTCACCAGGACTACTGAGAAGGATAACAGCACTCTTCCCTTCCCCCAGAAAGACACCAAACTCTTGGGAGCCGGGTAGAATCCCCAAACAGAAAGGATCTCCCATGGATCCATCGGGCAACCAGTCCAATCTGTGTCCATCCTGGACACACAATCCAGACAGAAAAGCCTGCACTACTGACTCCCAGCTGCACGAATTTCAAATCCCGAGGAGCTGACCTCAGAGTTTGTAGATATGGCCTGCCATCAACTCGCCCCTAACGCTTTCCCGAGTATGGGGATGAAGACTTCAGTCTCAAAGCCCTGACCCACATGCCTCCACGATAGGGCCTCCAGAATCACACCGCATGACTGGGCCTGCTCTTCCGAGGAAAATCTGCCTGTCTCAGTGGCCCAAATCCTCCAGATAAGGAGAAACCTGCAAGACCCTGAGCCCACACCAAATTCGGAGTGCGCTCTGGAAAAAATGCACAGTCTGACACATCCTCAGCACATACGTGCCGGAAGGCAGGCAGGTCAAGGTCCCTGAGTCTGAATATTGAACCTGACATGCCCCAAGGACCTCATTGGATCCTTGGCTTAGGTGTTCAGTCCTGAGTCCCTGGATGCTCGTTTAAAACAAACAAACAAACAAACAAACAAGCAAAAAAACCTTATGATTCAACTTGTGGTTCCTGATCCATACAACAGAACCGTCCTTTACCGACAAAGAAAGCTTTCTCTTGGGACCCCGGTCCAACCTTCAGTGTAGGAGAATCCTGCATGGCCCCAGAGCCATCGCCTCATTCTAAGGTCCCCCTGGACACCAAGCAGCATTGGTACCCATCAGAAGGAGAGCCTCGTCTATCCAGATCACTTGGAATTTCGAACCAGAGCCTTCGGATCAAGGCTGCTTGGCTCCTCAGCTGCAATGGTAACACGAGTAGGGCTCTTCAGGCATCCATTCAGAGAGCACTCTTGTTGAATCATTAGATATGGTTGAACCTGAAGCCCTCTAACCAGACATCCTTGCCCCGCAGAAACGCACCCTGCTGTTTGGAGCAGCTCACAACCTCCAGCTTGGGAAAAACTCCAAGGATCCGTGAGGCGACCGTGCCACTTGTTGGATCATACATACAAACTCCAGCGTGAGCAGATATCTGACACTCGTCCTTTCTCAGATGCTGGAGATCTCGAAACAGCCATTGCCCATTGGAACAGCCATTCGCTCGGCACTGAACTTAACTGGAGCTAGTGTTTTCAGACTTCCATCCTCACACTCCTCACGTGCAAGACCTCCGTAATGGGAATTCTGGAGCCACGACACAGCCTTCTGCCTGCCCACCAAAAAGATGAAGTGTCCTATGCGTTTGCACTGAAACCCTACATGAGGATCCACCTTCACGGCCCTCATTGGCACTCCCATGTCATGGTCCGCCCTGTGCAGCAATGATCTGTGTGACACAGCCTGAGCCCAGACCTCCTGTCAGCCACCCAGGTAGAGGGCCCCATATCCTGCAGGTGGGAACTGCTTTGGACCGAGTACATCATCTCAACCAAGCTGGGTATTAAGGTCATAACCCCAGAATGTAGCTCAAATTCCTGTCCAGGGGGGAACCTAAAGCCCAAAACAGTACGCTGCCTTCAACAAGCACGAAAACTGGATGTTGAGATGGCTGTCCAACACTCAGAGTGGGAGCCCGTTGCATGGGTCGAGAGACCACGCTCACTCAGGTGGGGCAGCTGGGCAGAAACAGGCATTGTTTCCCTCAGTGTGAGACGCCCTTCAAAAAGGCCCCATGGGAGACGGGTAGAATCCCCAGACAGGAAGGATCTCCCATGGACCCATGAGGCCACCCTTCCATTCTATGGCCATTCTAGACACACAATTCAGCCAGAAAAGTCTGTGCTACTGCCCCTCAGCTGCATGAATTTCAAATCCCGAAAAACTGACCTCAGGGCCTGCAGTGGTGAGCTGCCCTCATCTCGCCCTTACCCCTTACCCGAGCTTTGTTAAGAAGACTCCCATCCCAAAGCCTTCACCCACATGCCTCCAGGACGGGGCCACAAGAACCACACCGCATCACAGGGCCTGATCTCCCGAGGAAAATCTGCCCGTCTCAGTTGCCAAAATCCTCCAGATTAGTAGGAACTTGCAAGGCCCCTGTGCCCACACCAATTTTGTAGGCCGCTCTGGAATAAATGCACAGTCTGACACATCTTCAGCACATATATCCAGAAAGACACGCAGGTCAATGGACCTCATTGGATCCCTGGCTCAGGTTTGCAGGCCTGTATCCCCAGAAGGCCTATTCGGGAAAAGCAACATATGGTCAAACATGTGGTCCCTGAGCCCTACAACAGAAATCCTCCTGTCCTGACAAGGAAACCTGGCTCTTGGAACTGGGTCCAGCCTCAGTGTAGGAGAATCCTGCATGGCACCAGATCCACTGCCACATTCTAAGGTCTCCCTGGATACTAAGAAGCATTGTGACCTATCCGAATGAAAAACTCCGTCTACCCAGATCACTTGAAACGTCAAACCAGAGCCTTCAGATCAAGTCTTCCCTGTTCCTCAGCTGCAATGGTAATGGGGGTAGGGCTCTTCAGGCATCCATTCAGAGAGCACTGACGTGAATCTTTCCATATGGGCGAACCTGGAGCGCTCTAAACGGACTTCCCTTGTCTCACAGAGAGGCACCTTGCCGTTTGGAGCAGCTCAAAAGCTCCAGCTTGGGAAGCCCCCTAGGATTCTTGAGGCCACCCCACCATTTGTTGGATCATGCATACAAAATCCAGCATGAGCAGACATCTGACACTCATCCTTTCTCAGGTGTTGGAGATCTCGAAACAGCCACTGCACATTGGAACTGCCATGAATTGGGCACTGAACTTAACCGAAAAGAGTGTTTTGAGAATTCTGTCCTCACACTCCTCACCTGCAAACCCTCCATATTGGGAATTCTGGAACCACAACAGAGCCTTCTGCCTGCCCACCAGAAAGACCAAGTTCCCTATGGGTTTTCCCTGAAACCCCACGTGAGGATCCACCTGCACGGCCCTCATTGGCACCCCAATATCATGGGCCACCCTGGGCACAAATGATCTGGGCGACACAGCCTGAGCCCCGACATCTTGTCAGCCACCCAGAGAGCAGGCCCTATATCCTGCAGATGGGAACGGATATGGCCCCAGGCCATCATCTCAACCAACATTGGTAGTCAAGACCTGTCCCCAGAACTTAGCTCAAATTCCTGTCCAGTGGGCAACGGAATGCACAAAAGAGTACGCCTCCTTCACCAAGCAGGATAACTGGATGTTGACATGGTTGTCCAACCCTCAGTGGGAGCCAGCTGCATGACACATGAGACCACGTCCACTCAGGAGGGGCATCTGGGAAGAAACAGGCATTGTGAACCTCAGCGTGAGACCCCTTTCAAAAAAGCCCACTCATGAGCCCACAGTGTGGGCTTCACATGCCCATAGCCCACATCATAATCCTCGCTGTGGTTATCCCGGCGACTGGACCCAGAACCCTTCTCTGGAATCCCTATTTCACCAGGACTACTGAGAAGGATAACAGCACTCTTCCCTTCCCCCAGAAAGACACCAAACTCTTGGGAGCCGGGTAGAATCCCCAAACAGAAAGGATCTCCCATGGATCCATCGGGCAACCAGTCCAATCTGTGTCCATCCTGGACACACAATCCAGACAGAAAAGCCTGCACTACTGACTCCCAGCTGCACGAATTTCAAATCCCGAGGAGCTGACCTCAGGGTTTGTAGATATGGCCTGCCATCAACTCGCCCCTAACGCTTTCCCGAGTATGGGGATGAAGACTTCAGTCTCAAAGCCCTGACCCACATGCCTCCACGATAGGGCCTCCAGAATCACACCGCATGACTGGGCCTGCTCTTCCGAGGAAAATCTGCCTGTCTCAGTGGCCCAAATCCTCCAGATAAGGAGAAACCTGCAAGACCCTGAGCCCACACCAAATTCGGAGTGCGCTCTGGAAAAAATGCACAGTCTGACACATCCTCAGCACATACGTGCCGGAAGGCAGGCAGGTCAAGGTCCCTGAGTCTGAATATTGAACCTGACATGCCCCAAGGACCTCATTGGATCCTTGGCTTAGGTGTTCAGTCCTGAGTCCCTGGATGCTCGTTTAAAACAAACAAACAAACAAACAAACAAGCAAAAAAACCTTATGATTCAACTTGTGGTTCCTGATCCATACAACAGAACCGTCCTTTACCGACAAAGAAAGCTTTCTCTTGGGACCCCGGTCCAACCTTCAGTGTAGGAGAATCCTGCATGGCCCCAGAGCCATCGCCTCATTCTAAGGTCCCCCTGGACACCAAGCAGCATTGGTACCCATCAGAAGGAGAGCTTCGTCTATCCAGATCACTTGGAATTTCGAACCAGAGCCTTCGGATCAAGGCTGCTTGGCTCCTCAGCTGCAATGGTAACACGAGTAGGGCTCTTCAGGCATCCATTCAGAGAGCACTCTTGTTGAATCATTAGATATGGTTGAACCTGAAGCCCTCTAACCAGACATCCTCGCCCCGCAGAAACGCACCCTGCTGTTTGGATCAGCTCACAACCTCCAGCTTGGGAAAAACTCCAAGGATCCGTGAGGCGACCGTGCCACTTGTTGGATCATACATACAAACTCCAGCGTGAGCAGATATCTGACACTCGTCCTTTCTCAGATGCTGGAGATCTCGAAACAGCCATTGCCCATTGGAACAGCCATTCGCTCGGCACTGAACTTAACTGGAGCTAGTGTTTTCAGACTTCCATCCTCACACTCCTCACGTGCAAGACCTCCGTAATGGGAATTCTGGAGCCACGACACAGCCTTCTGCCTGCCCACCAAAAAGATGAAGTGTCCTATGCGTTTGCACTGAAACCCTATGAGAGGATCCACCTTCACGGCCCTCATTGGCACTCCCATGTCATGGTCCGCCCTGTGCAGCAATGATCTGTGTGACACAGCCTGAGCCCAGACCTCCTGTCAGCCACCCAGGTAGAGGGCCCCATATCCTGCAGGTGGGAACTGCTTTGGACCGAGTACATCATCTCAACCAAGCTGGGTATTAAGGTCATAACCCCAGAATGTAGCTCAAATTCCTGTTCAGGGGGGAACCTAAAGCCCAAAAGAGTACGCTGCCTTCAACAAGCACGAAAACTGGATGTTGAGATGGCTGTCCAACACTCAGAGTGGGAGCCCGTTGCATGGGTCGAGAGACCACGCTCACTCAGGTGGGGCAGCTGGGCAGAAACAGGCATTGTTTCCCTCAGTGTGAGACGCCCTTCAAAAAGGCCCCATGGGAGACGGGTAGAATCCCCAGACAGGAAGGATCTCCCATGGACCCATGAGGCCACCCTTCCATTCTATGGCCATTCTAGACACACAATTCAGCCAGAAAAGTCTGTGCTACTGCCCCTCAGCTGCGCGAATTTCAATCCCGAAAAACTGACCTCAGGGCCTGCAGTGGTGAGCTGCCCTCATCTCGCCCTTACCCCTTACCCGAGCTTTGTTAAGAAGACTCCCATCCCAAAGCCTTCACCCACATGCCTCCAGGACGGGGCCACAAGAACCACACCGCATCACAGGGCCTGATCTCCCGAGGAAAATCTGCCCGTCTCAGTTGCCAAAATCCTCCAGATTAGTAGGAACTTGCAAGGCCCCTGTGCCCACACCAATTTTGTAGGCCGCTCTGGAATAAATGCACAGTCTGACACATCTATAGCACATATATCCAGAAAGACACGCAGGTCAATGGACCTCATTGGAATCCTGGCTCAGGTTTGCAGGCCTGTATCCCCAGAAGGCCTATTCGAGAAAAGCAACATATGGTCAAACATGTGGTCCCTGAGCCCTACAACAGAAATCCTCCTGTCCTGACAAGGAAACCTGGCTCTTGGAACTGGGTCCAGCCTCAGTGTAGGAGAATCCTGCATGGCCCCAGATCCACTGCCACATTCTAAGGTCTCCCTGGATACTAAGAAGCATTGTGACATATCCGAATGAAAAAGTCCGTCTACCCAGATCACTTGAAACGTCAAACCAGAGCCTTCAGATCAAGTCTTCCCTGTTCCTCAGCTGCAATGGTAATGGGGGTAGGGCTCTTCAGGCATCCATCCAGAGAGCACTGACGTGAATCTTTCCATATGGGCGAACCTGGAGCGCTCTAAACGGACTTCCCTTGTCTCACAGAGAGGCACCTTGCCGTTTGGAGCAGCTCAAAAGCTCCAGCTTGGGAAGCCCCCTAGGATTCTTGAGGCCACCCCACCATTTGTTGGATCATGCATACAAAATCCAGCATGAGCAGACATCTGACACTCATCCTTTCTCAGGTGTTGGAGATCTCGAAACAGCCACTGCACATTGGAACTGCCATGAATTGGGCACTGAACTTAACCGAAAAGATTGTTTTGAGAATTCTGTCCTCACACTCCTCACCTGCAAACCCTCCATATTGGGAATTCTGGAACCACAACAGAGCCTTCTGCCTGCCCACCAGAAAGACCAAGTTCCCTATGGGTTTTCCCTGAAACCCCACGTGAGGATCCACCTGCACGGCCCTCATTGGCACCCCAATATCATGGGCCACCCTGGGCACAAATGATCTGGGCGACACAGCCTGAGCCCCGACATCTTGTCAGCCACCCAGAGAGCAGGCCCTATATCCTGCAGATGGGAACGGATATGGCCCCAGGCCATCATCTCAACCAACATTGGTAGTCAAGACCTGTCCCCAGAACTTAGCTCAAATTCCTGTCCAGTGGGCAACGGAAAGCACAAAAGAGTACGCCTCCTTCACCAAGCAGGATAACTGGATGTTGACATGGTTGTCCAACCCTCAGTGGGAGCCAGCTGCATGACACATGAGACCACGTCCACTCAGGAGGGGCATCTGGGAAGAAAAAGGCATTGTGACCCTCAGCGTGAGACCCCTTTCAAAAAAGCCCACTCATGAGCCCACAGTGTGGGCTTCACATGCCCATAGCCCAAATCATAATCCTCGCTGTGGTTATCCCGGCGACTGGACCCAGAACCCTTCTCTGGAATCCCTATTTCGCCAGGGCTACTGAGAAGGATAACAGCACTCTTCCCTTCCCCCAGAAAGACACCAAACTCTTGGGAGCCGGGTAGAATCCCCAAACAGGAAGGATCTCCCATGGATCCATCGGGCAACCAGTCCAATCTGTGTCCATCCTGGACACACAGTCCAGACAGAAAAGCCTGCACTACTGACTCCCAGCTGCACGAATTTCAAATCCCGAGGAGCTGACCTCAGGGTTTGTAGATGTGGCCTGCCATCAACTCGCCCCTAACGCTTTCCCGAGTATGGGGATGAAGACTTCAGTCTCAAAGCCCTGACCCACATGCCTCCACGATAGGGCCTCCAGAATCACACCGCATGACTGGGCCTGCTCTTCCGAGGAAAATCTGCCTGTCTCAGTGGCCCAAATCCTCCAGATAAGGAGAAACCTGCAAGACCCTGAGCCCACACCAAATTCGGAGTGCGCTCTGGAAAAAATGCACAGTCTGACACATCCTCAGCACATACGTGCCGGAAGGCAGGCAGGTCAAGGTCCCTGAGTCTGAATATTGAACCTGACATGCCCCAAGGACCTCATTGGATCCTTGGCTTAGGTGTTCAGTCCTGAGTCCCTGGATGCTCGTTTAAAACAAACAAACAAACAAACAAACAAACAAGCAAAAAAACCTTATGATTCAACTTGTGGTTCCTGATCCATACAACAGAACCGTCCTTTACCGACAAAGAAAGCTTTCTCTTGGGACCCCGGTCCAACCTTCAGTGTAGGAGAATCCTGCATGGCCCCAGAGCCATCGCCTCATTCTAAGGTCCCCCTGGACACCAAGCAGCATTGGTACCCATCAGAAGGAGAGCCTCGTCTATCCAGATCACTTGGAATTTCGAACCAGAGCCTTCGGATCAAGGCTGCTTGGCTCCTCAGCTGCAATGGTAACACGAGTAGGGCTCTTCAGGCATCCATTCAGAGAGCACTCTTGTTGAATCATTAGATATGGTTGAACCTGAAGCCCTCTAACCAGACATCCTCGCCCGCAGAAACGCACCCTGCTGTTTGGAGCAGCTCACAACCTCCAGCTTGGGAAAAACTCCAAGGATCCTTGAGGCGACCGTGCCACTTGTTGGATCATACATACAAACTCCAGCGTGAGCAGATATCTGACACTCGTCCTTTCTCAGATGCTGGAGATCTCGAAACAGCCATTGCCCATTGGAACAGCCATTCGCTCGGCACTGAACTTAACTGGAGCTAGTGTTTTCAGACTTCCATCCTCACACTCCTCACGTGCAAGACCTCCGTAATGGGAATTCTGGAGCCACGACACAGCCTTCTGCCTGCCCACCAAAAAGATGAAGTGTCCTATGCGTTTGCACTGAAACCCTACATGAGGATCCACCTTCACGGCCCTCATTGGCACTCCCATGTCATGGTCCGCCCTGTGCAGCAATGATCTGTGTGACACAGCCTGAGCCCAGACCTCCTGTCAGCCACCCAGGTAGAGGGCCCCATATCCTGCAGGTGGGAACTGCTTTGGACCGAGTACATCATCTCAACCAAGCTGGGTATTAAGGTCATAACCCCAGAATGTAGCTCAAATTCCTGTCCAGGGGGGAACCTAAAGCCCAAAACAGTACGCTGCCTTCAACAAGCACGAAAACTGGATGTTGAGATGGCTGTCCAACACTCAGAGTGGGAGCCCGTTGCATGGGTCGAGAGACCACGCTCACTCAGGTGGGGCAGCTGGGCAGAAACAGGCATTGTTTCCCTCAGTGTGAGACGCCCTTCAAAAAGGCCCCATGGGAGACGGGTAGAATCCCCAGACAGGAAGGATCTCCCATGGACCCATGAGGCCACCCTTCCATTCTATGGCCATTCTAGACACACAATTCAGCCAGAAAAGTCTGTGCTACTGCCTCCCAGCTGCACGAATTTCAAATCCCGAAAAACTGACCTCAGGGCCTGAAGTGGTGAGCAGCCCCCGTCTCGCACTTACCCCTTACCCGAGCTTTGTTAAGAAGACTCCCATCCCAAAGCCCTCACCCACATGGCTCCAGGACGGGGCCACAAGAACCACACCGCATCACAGGGCCTGATCTCCCGAGGAAAATCTGCCCGTCTCAGTTGCCAAAATCCTCCAGATAAGTAGGAACTTGCAAGTCCCCTGAGCCCACACCAATTTTGTAGGCCGCTCTGGAATAAATGCACAGTCTGACACATCTTCAGCACATATATCCAGGAAGACACGCAGGTCAATGGACCTCATTGGATCCCTGGCTTAGGTTTGCAGGCCTGTATCCCCAGAAGGCCTATTCTGGAAAACCAACATATGGTCAAACATGTGGTCCCTGAGCCCTACAACAGAAATCCTCCTGTCCTGACAAGGAAACCTGGCTCTTGGGAACTGGGTCCAAGCCTCAGTGTAGGAGAATCCTGCATGGCCCCAGATCCACTGCCACATTCTAAGGTCTTCCTGGATAATAAGAAGCATTGTGACCTATCCGAATGAAAAACTCCGTCTACCCAGATCACTTGAAACGTCGAACCAGAGCCTACAGATCAAGTCTTCCCTGTTCCTCAGCTGCAATGGTAATGGGGGTAGGGCTCTTCAGGCATCCATTCAGAGAGCACTGACGTGAATCTTTCCATATGGGCGAACCTGGAGCGCTCTAAACGGACTTCCCTTGTCTCACAGAGAGGCACCTTGCCGTTTGGAGCAGCTCACAAGCTCCAGCTTGGGAAGCCCCCTAGGATTCTTGAGGCCACCCTGCCATTTGTTGGATCATGCATACAAACTCCAAAATGAGCAGACATCTGACACTCATCCTTTTTCAGGTGTTGGAGATCTCGAAACAGCCACTGCACATTGGAACTGCCATGAATGGGCACTGAACTTAACCGAAAAGTGTGTTTTGAGAATTCTGTCCTCACACTCCTCACCTGCAAACCCTCCATATTGGGAATTCTGGAACCACAACAGAGCCTTCTGCCTGCCCACCAGAAAGACCAAGTTTCCTATGGGTTTTCCCTGAAACCCCAAGTGAGGATCCATCTGCACGGCCCTCATTGGCACCCCAATATCATGGGCCACCCAGGGATCAAATGATCTGGGCGACACAGCCTGAGCCCCGACATACTGTCAGCCACCCAGAGAGCAGGCCCTTTATCCTGCAGGTGGGAACGGATATGGCCCCAGGCCTCATCTCAACCAACATTGGTAGTCAGGACCTGTCCCCAGAACTTAGCTCAAATTCCTGTCCAGTGGCAACGGAAAGCACAAAAGAGTACGCCTCCTTCACCAAGCAGGATAATTGGATGTTGACATGGTTGTCCAACCCTCAGTGGGAGCCAGCTGCATGACACATGAGACCACGTCCACTCAGGAGGGGCATCTGGGAAGAAACAGGCATTGTGACCCTCAGCGTGAGACCCCTTTCTAAAAAGCCCGCTCATGAGACCACAGTGTGGGCTTCACATGCCCATAGCCCAAATCATAATCCTCGCTGTGGTTACCCCAGCCACTGGACCCAGAACCCTTCTCTGGTATCCCTATTTCGCCAGGACTCCTGAGACGGATAACAGCACTCTTCCCTTCCCCCAGAAAGACACCAAACTCTTGGGAGCCGGGTAGAATCCCCAAACAGGAAGGATCTCCCATGGATCCATCGGGCCACCAGTCCAATCTGTGTCCATCATGGACACACAATCCAGACAGAAAAGCCTGCACTACTGCCTCCCAGCTGCACGAATTTCAAATCCCGAGGAGCTGACCTCAGGGTCTGCAGATGTGGCCTGCCATCAACTCGCGCCTAACCCTTTCCGGAGTATGGGGATGAAGACTTCAGTCTCAATGCCCTGACCCACATGCCTCCACGATAGGGCCTCCAGAATCACACCGCATGACTGGGCCTGCTCTTCCGAGGAAAATCTGCCTGTCTCAGTGGCCCAAATCCTCCAGATAAGGAGAAACCTGCAAGACCCTGAGCCCACACCAAATTCGGAGTGCGCTCTGGAAAAAATGCACAGTCTGACACATCCTCAGCACATACGTGCCGGAAGGCAGGCAGGTCAAGGTCCCTGAGTCTGAATATTGAACCTGACATGCCCCAAGGACCTCATTGGATCCTTGGCTTAGGTGTTCAGGCCTGAGTCCCTGGATGCTCGTTTAAAACAAACAAACAAACAAGCATAAAAACCTTATGATTCAAAATGTGGTTCCTGATCCATACAACAGAACCCTCCTTTACAGAAAAAGAAAGCTTTCTCTTGGGACCCCGGTCCAACCTTCAGTGTAGGAGAATCCTGCATGGCCCCAGAGCAATCGCCACATTCTAAGGTCCCACTGGACACCAAGCAGCTTTGGTACCCATCAGAAGGAGAGCCTCGTCTATCCAGATCACTTGGAATTTCGAACCAGAGCCTTCGGATCAAGCCTGCTTGGCTCCTCAGCTGCAATGGTAACACGAGTAGGGCTCTTCAGGCATCCATTCAGAGAGCACTCTTGTTGAATAATTAGATATGGTTGAACCTGAAGCCCTCTAACCAGACATCCTCGCCCCGCAGAAACGCACCCTGCTGTTTGGAGCAGCTCACAACCTCCAGCTTGGGAAAAACTCCAAGGTTCCTTGAGGCCACCGTGCCACTTGTTGGATCATACATACAAACTCCAGCGTGAGCAGATATCTGACACTCGTCCTTTCTCAGATGCTGGAGATCTCGAAACAGCCATTGCCCATTGGAACAGCCATTCGCTCGGCACTGAACTTAACTGGAGCTAGTGTTTTCAGACTTCCATCCTCACACTCCTCACGTGCAAGACCTCCGTAATGGGAATTCTGTAGCCACGACACAGCCTTCTGCCTGCCCACCAAAAAGATGAAGTGTCCTATGCGTTTGCACTGAAACCCTACGTGAGGATCCAGCTTCACGGCCCTCATTGGCACTCCCATGTTATGGTCCGCACTGTGCAGCAATGATCTGTTTGACACAGCCTGAGCCCAGACCTCCTGTCATCCACCCAGGTAGAGGGCCCCATATCCTGCAGGTGGGAACTGCTTTGGACCGAGTACATCATCACAACCAAGCTGGGTATTAAGGTCATAACCTCAGAATGTAGTGCAAATTCCTGAATTGGGGGGAACCTAAAGCCCAAAAGAGTACGCTGCCTTCAACAAGCACGGAAACTGGATGTTGAGATGGCTGTCCAACACTAAGAGTTGGAGCCCGTTGCATGGGTCGAGAGACCACGCTCACTCAGGTGGGGCAGCTGGGCAGAAACAGGCATTGTTTCCCTCAGTGTGAGACGCCCATCAAAAAGGCCCCATGGGAGACGGGTAGAATCCCCTGACAGGAAGGATCTCCCATGGACCCATGAGGCCACCCTTCCATTCCATGGCCATTCCAGAAACACAATGTAGCCAGAAAAGTCTGTGCTACTACCTCCCAGCTGCACGAATTTCAAATCCCGTAAAACTGACCTCAGGGCCTGCAGTGGTGACCTGCCCTCATCTCGCCCTTACCCCTTACCCGAGCTTTGTTATGAAGACTCCCATCCCAAAGCCCTCACCCACATGCCTCCAGGACGGGGCAACAAGAACCACACCGCATCACAGGGCCTGATCTCCCGAGGAAAATCTGCCCGTCTCAGTTGCCAAAATCCTCCAGATAAGAAGGAACTTGCAAGGCCCCTTATCCCACACCAATTTCGTAGGCCGCTCTGAATAAATGCACAGTCTCACATCTTCAGCACATATATCCAGAAAGACACGCAGGTCAATGGACCTCATTGGATCCCTGGCTTAGGTTTGCAGGCCTGTATCCCCAGAAGGCCTATTCTGGAAAACCAACATATGGTCAAACATGTGGTCCCTGAGCCCTACAACAGAAATCCTCCTGTCCTGACAAGGAAACCTGGCTCTTGGGAACTGGGTCCAGGCCTTAGTGTAGGAGAATCCTGCATGGCCCCAGATCCACTGCCACATTCTAAGGTCTCCCTGGATACTAAGAAGCATTGTGACCTATCCGAATGAAAAACTCCGTCTACCCAGATCACTTGAAACGTCGAACCAGAGCCTTCAGATCAAGTCTTCCCTGTTCCTCAGCTGCAATGGTAATGGGGGTAGGGCTCTTCAGGCATCCATTCAGAGAGCACTAACGTGAATCTTTCCATATGGGCGAACCTGGAGCACTCTAAACGGACTTCCCTTGTCTCACAGAGAGGCACCTTGCCGTTTGGAGCAGCTCACAAGCTCCAGCTTGGGAAGCCCCCTAGGATTCTTGAGGCCACCCCGCCATTTGTTGGATCATGCATACAAACTCCAGCATGAGCAGACCTCTGACACTCATCCTTTCTCAGGTGTTGGAGATCTCGAAACAGCCACTGCACATTGGAACTGCCATGAATTGGGCACTGAACTTAACCGGATGTAGTGTTTTGAGAATTCCGTCCTCACACTCCTCACCTGCAAACCCTCCATATTGGGAATTCTGGAACCACAACAGAGCCTTCTGCCTGCCCACCAGAAAGACCAAGTTCCCTATGGGTTTGCCCTGAAACCCCACGTGAGGATCCACCTGCACGGCCCTCATTGGCACCCCAATATCATGGGCCACCCTGGGCACTAATGATCTGGCGACACAGTCTGAGCCCCGACATCCTGTCAGCCACCCAGAGAGCAGGCCCTATATCCTGCAGGTGGGAAGTGATATGGCCCCAGGCCATCATCTCAAACAACATTGGTAGTCAGGTCCTGTCCTAAGAACGTAGCTCAAATTCCTGTCCAGTGGGCAACGGAAAGCACAAAAGAGTACGCCTCCTTCACCAAGCAGGATAACTGGATGTTGACATGGTTGTCCAACCCTCAGTGGGAGCCAGCTGCATGACACATGAGACCACGTCCACTCAGGAGGGGCATCTGGGAAGAAACAGGCATTGTGACCTTCAGCGTGAGTCCCCTTTCAAAAAAGCCCCCTCATGAGCCCACAATGTGGGCTTCACATGCCCTTAGCCCAAATCCTAATCCTCGCTGTGGTTATCCCGGCGACTGTACCCAGAACCCTTCTCTGGAATCCCTATTTCGCCAGGACTCCTGAGACGGATAACAGCACTCTTCCCTTCCCCCAGAAAGACATCAAACTCTTGGGAGCCGGGTAGAATCCCCAAACAGGAAGGATCTCCCATGGATCCATCGGGCAACCAGTCCAATCTGTGTCCATCCTGGACACACAATCCAGACAGAAAAGCCTGCACTACTGCCTCCCAGCTGCACGAATTTCAAATCTCGAGGAGCTGACCTCAGGGTCTGCAGATGTGGCCTGTCATCAACTCGCCCCTAACCCTTTCCCGAGTATGGGGATGAAGACTTCAGTCTCAAAGCCCTGACCCACATGCCTCCACGATAGGGCCTCCAGAATCACACCGCATGACTGGGCCTGCGCTCCCGAGCAAAATCTGCCTGTCTCAGTGGCCCAAATCCTCCAGATAAAGAGAAACCTGCAAGACCCTGAGCCCACACCAAATACGGAGGGCGCTCTGGTAAAAATGCACAGTCTGACACATCCTCAGCACATACGTGCAGGAAGGCAGGCAGGTCAAGGACCCTGAGTCTGAATATTGAACCTGACATGCCCCTAGGACCTCATTGGTTCCTTGGCTTAAGTGTTCAGGCCTGAGTCGTTGGAAGCTCGTTTAAAACAAACAAACAATCAAACACACAAGCAAAAAAACCTTATGATCCAACGTGTGGTCCCTGATCCATACAACAGAACCATCCTTTACCGACAAAGAAAGCTTTCTCTTTGGAAACAGGTCCATCCTTCAGTGTAGGAGAATCCTGCATGGCCCCAGAGCCATCGCCACATTCTAAGGTCCCCCTGAACACCAAGCAGCATTGGGACCCATCAGAATGAGAGCCTCGTCTATCCAGATCACTTGGAATTTCAAAGCAGAGCCTTCAGATCAAGGCTGCTTGGCTCCTAGCTACAATGGTAACACAAGTAGGGCTCTTCAGGCATCCATTCAGAGAGCACTCTTGTTGAATCATAAGATATGGGCGAACCTGAAGCCCTTGAACCAGACATCCTCGCCCCGCAGAAGCGCACCTTGCTGTTTGGAGCAGCTCACAACCTCCAGTTTGGGAAAAACTCCAAGGATCCTTGAGGCCACCGTGCCACTTGTTGGATCATACATACAAACTCCAGGGTGCGCAGATATCTGACACTCGTCCTTTCTCAGATGCTGAGATCTCGAAACAGCCATTGCCCATTGGAACAGCCATTCGCTCGTCACTGAACTTAACTGGAGCTAGTGTTTTCAGACTTCCATCGTCACACTCCTCACGTGCAAGACCTCCGTACTGGGAATTCTGGAGCCACGACACAGACTTCTGCCTGCCCACCAAAAAGATGAAGTGTCCTATGCGTTTGCACTGAAACCCTACGTGAGGATCCACCTTCACGGTCCTCATTGGCACTCCCATGTCATGGACCGCCCTGTGCAGCAATGATCTGTTTGACAAAGCCTGAGCCCAGACCTCCTGTCAGCCACCCAGGTAGAGGGTCCCATATCCTGCAGGTGGGAACTGCTTTGGACAGAGTACATCATCTCAACCAGCTGGGTATTAATGGCATAACCCCAGAATGTAGCTCAAATTCCTGTCCAGGGGGGAACCTAAAGCCGAAAGTGTACGCTGGCTTCAGCAAGCACGAAAACTGGATGTTGAGATCGCTGTCCAACACTCAAGAATGGGTGCCCGTTGCATCGGTCGAGAGACCACGCTCACTCAGGTGGGGCAGCTGAGCAGAAACAGGCATTGTTTCCCTCAGTGTGAGACGCCCTTCAAAAAGGCCCCATGGGAGACGGGTAGAATCCCCATTAGGAAGGATCTCCCATGGACCCATGAGGACACCTTTCCATTCTATGGCCATTCTAGACACACAATTCAGCCAGAAAAGTCTGTGCTACTGCCTCCCAGCTGCACGAATTTCAAATCCCGTAAAACTGACCTCAGGGCCTGAAGTGGTGACCTGCCCTCAACTCGCCCTTACCCCTTACCGGAGCTTTGGTAAGAAGACTCCCATCCCAAAGCCCTCACCCACATGCCTCCAGGACGGGGCCACAAGGACCACACCGCATCACAGGCCCTGATCTCCCGAGGAAAATCTGCCCGTCTCAGTTGCCAAAGTCCTCCAGATAAGTAGGAACTTGCAAGGCCCCTGAGCCCACACCAATTTCGTAGACTGCTCTGGAATAAATGCACAGTCTGACACATCTTCAGCACATATATCCAGGAAGACACGCAGGTCAATGGACCTCATTGAATCCCTGGCTTAGGTTTGCAGGCCTGTATCCCCAGAAGTCCTCTTCTGGAAAACCTACATATGGTCAAACATGTGGTCCCTGAGCCCTACAACAGAAATCCTCCTGTCCTGACAAGGAAACCTGGCTCTTGGGAACTGGGTCCAAGCCTCAGTGTAGGAGAATCCTGCATGGCCCCAGATCCACTGCCACATTCTAAGGTCTCCCTGGATACTAAGAAGCATTGTGACCTATCCGAATGAAAAACTCCGTCTACCCAGATCACTTGAAACGTCGAACCAGAGCCTTCAGATCAAGTCTTCCCTGTTCCTCAGCTGCAATGGTAATGGGGGTAGGATTCTTCAGGAATCCATTCAGAGAGCACTGACGTGAATCTTTCCATATGGGCGAACCTGGAGCGCTCTAAACGGACTTCCCTTGTCTCACAGAAAGGCACCTTGCCGTTTGGAGCAGCTCACAAGCTCCAGCTTGGGAAGCCCCCAGGATTCTTGAGGCCAAACCGCCATTTGTTGGATCATGCATACAAACTCCAGCATGAGCAGACATCTGACACTCATCCTTTCTCAGGTGTTGGAGATCTCGAAACAGCCACTGCACATTGGAACTGCCATGAATTGGGCACTGAACTTAACCGGATGTAGTGTTTTGAGAATTCCGTCCTCACACTCCTCACCTGCAAACCCTCCATATTGGGAATTCTGGAACCACAACAGAGCCATCTGCCTGCCCTCCAGAAAGACCAAGTTCCCTATGGGTTTGCCCTGAAACCCCACGTGAGGATCCACCTGCACGGCCCTCATTGGCACCCCAATATCATGGGCCACCCTGGGCACTAATGATCTGGCGACACAGTCTGAGCCCCGACATCCTGTCAGCCACCAATAGAGCAGGCCCTATATCCTGCAGGTGGGAAGTGAATTGGCCCCAGGCCATCATCTCAACCAACATTGGTAGTCAGGTCCTGTCCCCAGAACTTAGCTCAAATTCCTGTCCAGTGGGCAACGGAAAGCACAAAAAAGTACGCCTCCTTCACCAAGCAGGATAACTGGATGTTGACATGGTTGTCCAACCCTCAGTGGGAGCCAGCTGCATGACACATGAGACCACGTCCACTCAGGAGGGGCATCTGGGAAGAAACAGGCATTGTGACCCTCAGCGTGAGACCCTTTCAAAAAAGCCCCCTCATGAGCCCACAGTGTGGGCTTCACATGCCCATAGCCCAAATCCTAATCCTCGCTGTGGTTATCCCGGCGACTGGACCCAGAACCCTTCTCTGGAATCCCTATTTCGCCAGGACTCCTGAGACGGATAACAGCACTCTTCCCTTCCCCCAGAAAGACACCAAACTCTTGGGAGCCGGGTAGAATCCCCAAACAGGAAGGATCTCCCATGGATCCATCGGGCAACCAGTCCAATCTGTGTCCATCCTGGACACACAATCCAGACAGAAAAGCCTGCACTACTGACTCCCAGCTGCACGAATTTCAAATCTCGAGGAGCTGACCTCAGGGTCTGCAGATGTGGCCTGTCATCAACTCGCCCCTAACCCTTTCCCGAGTATGGGGATGAAGACTTCAGTCTCAAAGCCCTGACCCACATGCCTCCACGATAGGGCCTCCAGAATCACACCGCATAACTGGGCCTGCTCTCCCGAGCAAAATCTGCCTGTCTCAGTGGCCCAAATCCTCCAGATAAGGAGAAACCTGCAAGACCCTGAGCCCACACCAAATTCGGAGGGCGCTCTGGTAAAAATGCACAGTCTGACACATCCTCAGCACATACGTGCAGGAAGGCAGGCAGGTCAAGGTCCCTGAGTCTGAATATTGAACCTGACATGCCCCTAGGACCTCATTGGATCCTTGGCTTAGGTGTTCAGGCCTGAGTCCCTGGAAGCTCGTTTAAAACAAACAAACAATCAAACACACAAGCAAAAAAACCTTATGATCCAACTTGTGGTCCCTAATCCATACAACAGAACCATCCTTTACCGACAAAGAAAGCTTTCTCTTTGGAAACCGGTCCAAACTTCAGTGTAAAAGAATCCTGCATGGCCCCAGAGCCATCGCCACATTCTAAGGTCCCCCTGAACATCAAGCAGCATTGGTACCCATCAGAATGAGAGCCTCATCTATCCAGATCACTTGGAATTTCGAAGCAGAGCCTTCGGATCAAGGCTGCTTGGCTCCTCAGCTGCAATGGTAACACGAGTAGGGCTCTTCAGGCATCCATTCAGAGAGCACTCTTGTTGAATCATAAGATATGGGCGAACCTGAAGCGCTTGAACCAGACATCCTCGCCCCGCAGAATCGCATCTTGCTGTTTGGAGCAGCTCACAAACTCCAGCTTGGGAAAAACTCCAAGGATCCTTGAGGCCACCGTGCCACTTGTTGGATCATACATACAAACTCCAGCGTGAGCAGAATCTGACACTCGTCCTTTCTCAGATGCTGGAGATCTCGAAACAACCATTGCCCATTGGAACAGCCATTCGCTCGGCACTGAACTTAACTGGAGCTAGTGTTTTCAGACTTCCATCCTCACACTCCTCACGTGCAAGACCTCCGTAATGGGAATTCTGGAGCAACGACACAGACTTCTGCCTGCCCACCAAAAAGATGAAGTGTCCTATGCGTTTGCACTGAAACCCTACGTGAGGATCCACCTTCACGGCCTTCATTGGCACTCCCATGTCATGGTCCGCCCTGTGCAGCAATGATCTGTGTGACACAGCCTGAGCCCAGACCTCCTGTCAGCCACTCAGGTAGAGGGCCCCATATCCTGCAGGTGGGAACTGCTTTGGACCGAGTACATCATCTCAACCAATCTGGGTATTAAGGTCATAACCCCAGAATGTAGCGCAAATTCCTGTCCAGGGGGGAACCTAAAGCCCAAAAGAGTACGCTGCCTTCAACAAGCACGAAAACTGGATGTTGAGATGGCTGTCCAACACTCAGAGTGGGAGCCCGTTGCATGGGTCGAGAGACCACGGTCACTCAGGTGGGGCAGCTGGGCAGAAACAGGCATTGTTTCCTCAGTGTGAGACGCCCTTCAAAAAGTCCCCATGGGAGACGAGTAGAATCCCCAGACAGGAAGGATCTCCCATGGACCCATGAGGCCACCCTTCCATTCTATGGCCATTCTGGACACACAATTCAGCCAGAAAAGTCTGTGCTACTACCTTCCATCTGCACGAATTTCAAATCCCGAAAAACTGACCTCAGGGCCTGCAGTGGTGACCTGCCCTCAAATCGCCCTTACCCCTTACCCGAGCTTTGGTAAGAAGACTCCCATCCCAAAGCCTTCACCCACATGCCTCAAGGACGGGGCCACAAGAACCACACCGCATCACAGGGCCTGATCTCCCAAGGAAAGTCTACCCGTCTCAGTTGCCAAAATCCTCCAGATAACTAGAAACTTGCAAGGCCCCTGAGCCCACACCAATTTCGTAGGCCGCTCTGGAATAAATGCACAGTCTGACACATATTCAGCACAAATATCCAGGAAGACACTCAGGTCAATGGACCTCATTGGATCCCAAGCTTAGGTTTGCAGGCCTGTATTTCCAGAAGTCGTCTTCTGGAAAACCTACATATGGTCAAACATGTGGTCCTTGAGCCCTAACAGAAATCCTCCTGTCCTGACAAGGAAACCTGGCTCTTGCGAACTGGGTCCAAGCCTCAGTGTAGGAGAATCCTGCATGGCCCCATATCCACTGCCACATTCTAAGGTCTCCCTGGATACTAAGAATTATTGTGACCTATCCGAATGAAAAACTCCGTCTACCCAGATCACTTGAAACGTCGAACCAGAGCCTTCAGATCAAGTCTTCCCTGTTCCTCAGCTGCAATGGTAATGGGGGTAGGGTTCTTCAGGCATCCATTCAGAGAGCACTGACGTGAATCTTTCCATATGGGCGAACCTGGAGCGCTCTAAACGGACATCCCTTGTCTCACAGAAAGGCACCTTGCCGTTTGGAGCAGCTCACAAGCTCCAGCTTGGGAAGCCCCCAAGGATTCTTGAGGCCAAACCGCCATTTGTTGGATCATGCATACAAACTCCAGCATGAGCAGACATCTGACACTCATCCTTTCTCAGGTGTTGGAGATCTCGAAACAGCCACTGCACATTGGAACTGCCATGAATTGGGCACTGAACTTAACCGGATGTAGTGTTTTGAGAATTCCGTCCTCACACTCCTCACCTGCAAACCCTCCATATTGGGAATTCTGGAACCACAACAGAGCCTTCTGCCTGCCCTCCAGAAAGACCAAGTTCCCTATGGGTTTGCCCTGAAACCCCACGTGAGGATCCACCTGCACGGCCCTCATTGGCACCCCAATATCATGGGCCACCCTGGGCACTAATGATCTGGCGACACAGTCTGAGCCCCGACATCCTGTCAGCCACCAATAGAGCAGGCCCTATATCCTGCAGGTGGGAAGTGAATTGGCCCCAGGCCATCATCTCAACCAACATTGGTAGTCAGGTCCTGTCCCCAGAACTTAGCTCAAATTCCTGTCCAGTGGGCAACGGAAAGCACAAAAAAGTACGCCTCCTTCACCAAGCAGGATAACTGGATGTTGACATGGTTGTCCAACCCTCAGTGGGAGCCAGCTGCATGACACATGAGACCACGTCCACTCAGGAGGGGCATCTGGGAAGAAACAGGCATTGTGACCCTCAGCGTGAGACCCTTTCAAAAAAGCCCCCTCATGAGCCCACAGTGTGGGCTTCACATGCCCATAGCCCAAATCCTAATCCTCGCTGTGGTTATCCCGGCGACTGGACCCAGAACCCTTCTCTGGAATCCCTATTTCGCCAGGACTCCTGAGACGGATAACAGCACTCTTCCCTTCCCCCAGAAAGACACCAAACTCTTGGGAGCCGGGTAGAATCCCCAAACAGGAAGGATCTCCCATGGATCCATCGGGCAACCAGTCCAATCTGTGTCCATCCTGGACACACAATCCAGACAGAAAAGCCTGCACTACTGCCTCCCAGCTGCACGAATTTCAAATCTCGAGGAGCTGACCTCAGGGTCTGCAGATGTGGCCTGTCATCAACTCGCCCCTAACCCTTTCCCGAGTATGGGGATGAAGACTTCAGTCTCAAAGCCCTGACCCACATGCCTCCACGATAGGGCCTCCAGAATCACACCGCATAACTGGGCCTGCTCTCCCGAGCAAAATCTGCCTGTCTCAGTGGCCCAAATCCTCCAGATAAGGAGAAACCTGCAAGACCCTGAGCCCACACCAAATTCGGAGGGCGCTCTGGTAAAAATGCACAGTCTGACACATCCTCAGCACATACGTGCAGGAAGGCAGGCAGGTCAAGGTCCCTGAGTCTGAATATTGAACCTGACATGCCCCTAGGACCTCATTGGATCCTTGGCTTAGGTGTTCAGGCCTGAGTCCCTGGAAGCTCGTTTAAAACAAACAAACAATCAAACACACAAGCAAAAAAACCTTATGATCCAACTTGTGGTCCCTAATCCATACAACAGAACCATCCTTTACCGACAAAGAAAGCTTTCTCTTTGGAAATCGGTCCAAACTTCAGTGTAAAAGAATCCTGCATGGCCCCAGAGCCATCGCCACATTCTAAGGTCCCCCTGAACATCAAGCAGCATTGGTACCCATCAGAATGAGAGCCTCATCTATCCAGATCACTTGGAATTTCGAAGCAGAGCCTTCGGATCAAGGCTGCTTGGCTCCTCAGCTGCAATGGTAACACGAGTAGGGCTCTTCAGGCATCCATTCAGAGAGCACTCTTGTTGAATCATAAGATATGGGCGAACCTGAAGCGCTTGAACCAGACATCCTCGCCCCGCAGAATCGCATCTTGCTGTTTGGAGCAGCTCACAAACTCCAGCTTGGGAAAAACTCCAAGGATCCTTGAGGCCACCGTGCCACTTGTTGGATCATACATACAAACTCCAGCGTGAGCAGAATCTGACACTCGTCCTTTCTCAGATGCTGGAGATCTCGAAACAACCATTGCCCATTGGAACAGCCATTCGCTCGGCACTGAACTTAACTGGAGCTAGTGTTTTCAGACTTCCATCCTCACACTCCTCACGTGCAAGACCTCCGTAATGGGAATTCTGGAGCCACGACACAGACTTCTGCCTGCCCACCAAAAAGATGAAGTGTCCTATGCGTTTGCACTGAAACCCTACGTGAGGATCCACCTTCACGGCCTTCATTGGCACTCCCATGTCATGGTCCGCCCTGTGCAGCAATGATCTGTGTGACACAGCCTGAGCCCAGACCTCCTGTCAGCCACTCAGGTAGAGGGCCCCATATCCTGCAGGTGGGAACTGCTTTGGACCGAGTACATCATCTCAACCAATCTGGGTATTAAGGTCATAACCCCAGAATGTAGCGCAAATTCCTGTCCAGGGGGGAACCTAAAGCCCAAAAGAGTACGCTGCCTTCAACAAGCACGAAAACTGGATGTTGAGATGGCTGTCCAACACTCAGAGTGGGAGCCCGTTGCATGGGTCGAGAGACCACGGTCACTCAGGTGGGGCAGCTGGGCAGAAACAGGCATTGTTTCCTCAGTGTGAGACGCCCTTCAAAAAGTCCCCATGGGAGACGAGTAGAATCCCCAGACAGGAAGGATCTCCCATGGACCCATGAGGCCACCCTTCCATTCTATGGCCATTCTGGACACACAATTCAGCCAGAAAAGTCTGTGCTACTACCTTCCATCTGCACGAATTTCAAATCCCGAAAAACTGACCTCAGGGCCTGCAGTGGTGACCTGCCCTCAAATCGCCCTTACCCCTTACCCGAGCTTTGGTAAGAAGACTCCCATCCCAAAGCCTTCACCCACATGCCTCAAGGACGGGGCCACAAGAACCACACCGCATCACAGGGCCTGATCTCCCAAGGAAAGTCTACCCGTCTCAGTTGCCAAAATCCTCCAGATAACTAGAAACTTGCAAGGCCCCTGAGCCCACACCAATTTCGTAGGCCGCTCTGGAATAAATGCACAGTCTGACACATCTTCAGCACAAATATCCAGGAAGACACTCAGGTCAATGGACCTCATTGGATCCCAAGCTTAGGTTTGCAGGCCTGTATTTCCAGAAGTCGTCTTCTGGAAAACCTACATATGGTCAAACATGTGGTCCTTGAGCCCTAACAGAAATCCTCCTGTCCTGACAAGGAAACCTGGCTCTTGCGAACTGGGTCCAAGCCTCAGTGTAGGAGAATCCTGCATGGCCCCATATCCACTGCCACATTCTAAGGTCTCCCTGGATACTAAGAATTATTGTGACCTATCCGAATGAAAAACTCCGTCTACCCAGATCACTTGAAACGTCGAACCAGAGCCTTCAGATCAAGTCTTCCCTGTTCCTCAGCTGCAATGGTAATGGGGGTAGGGTTCTTCAGGCATCCATTCAGAGAGCACTGACGTGAATCTTTCCATATGGGCGAACCTGGAGCGCTCTAAACGGACATCCCTTGTCTCACAGAAAGGCACCTTGCCGTTTGGAGCAGCTCACAAGCTCCAGCTTGGGAAGCCCCCAAGGATTCTTGAGGCCAAACCGCCATTTGTTGGATCATGCATACAAACTCCAGCATGAGAAGACATCTGACACTCATCCTTTCTCAGGTGTTGGAGATCTCGAAACAGCCACTGCACATTGGAACTGCCATGAATTGGGCACTGAACTTTACCGGATGTAGTGTTTTGAGAATTCCGTCCTCACACTCCTCACCTGCAAACCCTCCATATTGGGAATTCTGGAACCACAACAGAGCCTTCTGCCTGCCCACCAGAAAGACCAAGTTCCCTATGGGTTTGCCCTGAAACCCCACGTGAGGATCCACCTGCACGGCCCTCATTGGCACCCCAATATCATGGGCCACCCTGGGCACTAATGATCTGCGCGACACAGCCTGAGCCCCGACATCCTGTCAGCCACCCAGAGAGCAGGCCCTATATCCTGCAGGTGGGAACGGATATGGCCCCAGGCCATCATCTCAACCAACATTGGTTTTCAGGACCTGTCCCCAGAAATTAGCTCAAATTCCTGTCCAGTGGGCAACGGAAAGCACAAAAGAGTACGCCTCCTTCACCAAACAGGATAACTTGAGTTTGACATGGTTATCCAACCCTCAGTGGGAGCCAGCTGCATGACATATGAGACCACATCCACTCAGGAGGGGCATCTGGGAAGAAACAGGCATTGTGACCCTCAGCGTGAGACCCCTTTCAAAAAAGCCCGCTCATGAGCCCACAGTGTGGGCTTCATATGCCCATAGCCCAAATCCTAATCCTCGCTGTGGTTATCCCGGCGACTGGACCCAGAACCCTTCTCTGGTATCCCTATTTCGCCAGGACCCCTGAGACGGATAACAGCACTCTTCCCTTCCCCCAGAAAGACACCAAACTCTTGGGAGCCGGGTAGAATCCCCAAACAGGAAGGATCTCCCATGGATCCATCGGGCAACCAGTCCAATCTGTGTCCATCCTGGACACACAATCCAGACAGAAAAGCCTGCACTACTGCCTCCCAGCTGCACGAATTTCAAATCTCGAGGAGCTGACCTCAGGGTCTGCAGATGTGGCCTGTCATCAACTCGCCCCTAACCCTTTCCCGAGTATGGGGATGAAGACTTCAGTCTCAAAGCCCTGACCCACATGCCTCCACGATAGGGCTTCCAGAATCACACCGCATGACTGTGCCTGCTCTCCCGAGCAAAATCTGCCTGTCTCAGTGGCCCAAATCCTCCAGATAAGGAGAAACCTGCAAGACCCTGAGCCCACACCAAATACGGAGGGCGCTCTGGTAAAAATGCACAGTCTGACACATCCTCAGCACATAGGTGCAGGAAGGCAGGCAGGTCAAGGACCCTGAGTCTGAATATTGAACCTGACATGCCCCTAGGACCTCATTGGATCCTTGGGTTAGGTCTTCAGGCCTGAGTCCCTGGAAGCTCGTTTAAAACAAACAAACAATCAAACACACAAGCAAAAAAACCTTATGGCCAACTTGTGGTCCCTGATCCATACAACAGAACCATCCTTTACCGACAAAGAAAGCTTTCTCTTAGGAAACCGGTCCAACCTTCAGTGTAGGAGAATCCTGCATGGCCCCAGAGCCATCGCCACATTCTAAGGTCCCCCTGAACATCAAGCAGCATTGGTACCCATCAGAATGAGAGCCTCGTCTATCCAGATCACGCGGAATTTCGAAGCAGAGCCTTCGGATCAAGGCTGCTTGGCTCCTCAGCTACAATGGTAACACGAGTAGGGCTCTTCAGGCATCTATTCAGAGAGGACTCTTGTTGAATCATAAGATATGGGCGAACCTGAAGCCCTTGAACCAGACATCCTCTCTCCGCAGAAGCGCATCTTGCTGTTTGGGAACAGCTTGGGAAAAACTCCAAGGATCCTAGAGGCCACCGTGCGACTTGTTGGATCATACATACAAACTCCAGCGTGAGCAGATATCTGACACTCGTCCTTTCTCAGATGCTGGAGATCTCAAAACAGCCATTGCCCATTGGAACAGCCATTCACTCGGCACTGAACTTAACTGGAGCTAGTGTTTTCAGACTTCCATCCTCACACTCCTCACGTGCAAGACCTCCGTAATGGGAATTCTGGAGCGACGACACAGACTTCTGCCTGCCCACCAAAAACATGAAGTGTCCTAAGCGTTTGCACTGAAACCCTACGTGAGGATCCACCTTCACGGCCCTCATTGGCACTCCCATGTCATGGTCCACCCTGTGCAGCAATGATCTGTGTGACACAGCCTGAGCCCAGACCTCCTGACAGCCACCCAGGTAGAGGGCCCCATATCCTGCAGGTGGGAACTGCTTTGGACCGAGTACATCATCTCAACCAATCTGGGTATTAAGGTCATAACCCCAGAATGTAGCGCAAATTCATGTCCAGGGGAGAACCTAAAGCCCAAAAGAGTACGCTGCCTTCAACAAGCACGAAAACTGGATGTTGAGATGGCTGTCCAACACTCAGAGTGGGAGCCCGTTGCATGGGTCGAGAGACCACGCTCACTCAGGTGGGGCAGCTGGGCAGAAACAGGCACTGTTTCCCTCAGTGTGAGACGCACTTCAAAAAGGCCCCATGGGAGACGGGTAGAATCCCCAGACAGGAAGGATCTCCCATGGACCCATGAGGCCACCCTTCCATTCTATGGCCATTCTGGACACACAATTCAGCCAGAAAAGTCTGTGCTACTGCCTTCCAGCTGCACGAATTTCAAATCCCGAAAAACTGACCTCAGGGCCTGCAGTGGTCACCTGCCCTCAACTCCCCCTTAGCCCTTAACCGAGCTTTGGTAAGAAGACTCCCATCCCAAGCCCTCACCCACTTGCCTCCAGGACGGAGCCACAAGAACAACACCGCATCACAGGGCCTGATCTCCCGAGGAAAATCTGCCCGTCTCAGTTGCCAAAATCCTCCAGATAACTAGGAACTTGCAAGGCCCCTTATCCCACACCAATTTCGTAGGCCGCTCTGGAATAAATGCACAGTCTGACACATCTTCAGCACATATATCCAGGAAGACACGCAGGTCAAGGGACCTCATTGGATCCCTGGCTTAGGTTTGCAGGCCTGTATTTCCAGAAGTCGTCTTCTGGAAAACCTACATATGGACAAACATGTGGTCCTTGAGCCCTACAACAGAAATCCTCCTGTCCTGACAAGGAAACCTGGCTCTTGCGAACTGGTCCAAGCCTCAGTGTAGGTGAATCCTGCATGGCCCCAGATCCCCTGCCACATTCTAAGGTCTCCCTGGATACTAAGAATCATTGTGACCTATCCGAATGAAAAACTCCGTCTACCCTGATCACTTGAAACGTCGAACCAGAGCCTTCAGATCAAGTCTTCCCTGTTCCTAGCTGCAATGGTAATGATGGTAGGGCTCTTCAGGCATCCATTCAGAGAGCACTGACGTGAATCTTTCCATATGGGCGAACCTGGAGCGCTCTAAACGGACTTCCCTTGTCTCACAGAAAGGCACCTTGCCGTTTGGAGCAGCTCACAAGCTCCAGCTTGGGAAGTCCCCAAGGATTCTTGAGGCCACCCCGCCTTTTGTTGGATCATGCCTACAAACTCCAGCATGAGCAGACATCTGACACTCAGACTTTCTCAGGTGTTGGAGATCTCGAAACAGCCACTGCACATTGGAACGCCATGAATTGGGCAGTGAACTTATCCGGATGTAGTGTTTTGAGAATTCCGTCCTGACACTCCTCACCTGGAAACCCTCCATATTGGGAATTCTGGAACCACACCAGAGCCTTCTGCCTGCCCACCAGAAAGACCAAGTTCCCTATGGGTTTGCCCTGAAATTCCACGTGAGGATCCACCTGCACGGCCCTCATTGGCACCCCAATATCATGGGCCACCCTGGGCACTAATGATCTGGGCGACACAGTCTGAGCCCCAACATCCTCTCAGCCACCCAGAGAGCAGGCCCTATATCCTGCAGGTGGGAACTGAAATGTCCCAAGGCCATCATCTCAGCCAACATTGGTAGACACGACCTTTCCCCAGAACTTAGCACAAATTCCTGTCCAGTGGGCAAAGGAAAGTACAAAAGAGTACGCCTCCTTCAACAAGCAGGATAACTGGATGTTGACATGGTTGTCCAACCCTCAGTGGGAGCCAGCTGCATGACATATGAGACCACGTCCACTCAAGAGGGGCATCTGGGAAGAAACAGGCATTGTGACCCTCAGCGTGAGACCCCTTTCAAAACAGCCCCCTCATTAGCCCACAGTGTTTGCTTCACATGCCCATATCCCAAATCCTAATCCTCGCTGTGGTTATCCTGGCGACTGGACCCCGAACCCTTCTCTGGATCTCTATTTCGCCAGGACTCCTGAGACGGATAACAGCACTCTTCGCATCCCCCAAAATGACAGCAAACTCTTGGGAGTCGGGTAGAATCCACAAACAGGAAGGATCTCCCATGGATCCATCGGGCCACCAGTCCAAACTGTGTCCATCCTGGACACACAATCCAGACAGAAAAGCCTGCACTACTGCCTTCCAGCTGCACGAATTTCAAATCCCGAGGAGCTGACCTCAGGGTCTGCAGATGTGGCCTGCCATCAACTGGCCCCTAACCCTTTCCCGAGTATGGGGATGAAGACTTCTGTCTCAAAGCCCTGACCCACATGCCTCCACGATAGGGCCTCCAGAATCACACCGCATGACTAGGCCTGCTCTCCCGAGGAAAATCTGCCTGTCTCAGTGGCCCAAATCCTCCAGATAAGGAGAAACGTGCAAGACCCTGAGCGCACACCAAATTCAGAGAGCGCTCTGGAAAAAATGCACAGTCTGACACATCCTCAGCACATATGTGCAGGAAGGCAAGCAGGTCAAGTTCCATTAGTCTGAATATTGAACCTGACATGCCCCTAGGACCTCATTGGATCCTTGGCTTAGGTGTTCTGGTCTGAGTTCCTGGAAGCTCGTTTAAAACAAACAAACAAACAAACAAACAAACAAACTAAAACCTTATGATCCAACTTGTGGTCCCTGATCCATACAAGAACCCTCCTTTACCGACAAAGAAAGCTTACTCTTGGGAACCCGGTCCAACCTTTAGTGTAGGAGAATCATGCATGGCCCCAGAGCCATCGCCACATTCTAAGGTCCCCCTGGACACCAAGCAGCATTGGTACCCATCAGAATGAGAACCTCGTCTACCCAGATCACTTGGAATTTCGAAGCAGAGACTTCGGATCAAGGCTGCTTGGCTCCTCAGCTGCAATGGTAACACGAGTAGGGCTCTTCAGGCATCCATTCCGAGAGCACTGTTGTTGAATCATTAGATATGGGCGAACCTGAAGCCCTCTAACCAGACACCCTAGTCCCGCAGAAGCGCACCTTGCTGTTTGGAGCAGCTCACAACCTCCAGCTTGGGAAAAACTCCAAGGATCCTTGAGGCCACCGTGCCACTTGTTGGATCATACATACAAACTCCAGCGTGAGCAGGTATCTGACACTCGTCCTTAATCAGATGCTGGAGATCTCCAAACAGCCATTGCCCATTGGAACAGCCATTCGCTCGGCACTGAACTTAACTGGAGCTAGTGTTTTCAGACTTCCATCCTCACACTCCTCACGTGCAAGACCTCCATAATGGGAATTCTGGAGCCACGACACAGCCTTCTGCCTGCCCACCAGAAAGATGAAGTGTCCTATGCGTTTGCACTGAAACCCTACGTGATGATCCACCTTCACGGCCCTCATTGGCACTCCCATGTCATGGTCCACCCTGTGCAGCAATGATCTGTGTGACACAGCCTGAGCCCAGACCTCCTGTCAGCCACCCTGGTAGAGGGCCCCATATCCTGCAGGTGGGAACTGCTTTGGACCGAGTACATCATCTCAACCAAGCTGGGTATTAAGGTCATAACCCCAGAATGTAGCGCAAATTCCTTTCCAGGGGAGAACCTAAAGCCCAAAAGAAACACTGCCTTCAACAAGCACGAAAACTGGATGTTGAGATGG
This sequence comes from Mustela nivalis, assembly GCF_964662115.1. Lineage (NCBI taxonomy): Eukaryota > Metazoa > Chordata > Mammalia > Carnivora > Mustelidae > Mustela > Mustela nivalis. The sequence continues at coordinate 2,281,465 of NW_028136558.1, read as the reverse complement.
CTGTCCAACACTCAGAGTGGGAGCCCGTTGCGTGGGTCGAGAGACCACGCTCACTCAGGTGGGGCAGCTGGGCAGAAACAGGCACTGTTTCCCTCAGTGTGAGACGCCCTTCAAAAAGGCCCCATGGGAGACGGGTAGAATCCCCAGACAGGAAGGATCTCCCATGGACCCATGAGGCCACCCTTCCGTTCTATGGCCATTCTAGACACACAATTCAGCAAGAAAAGTCTGTGCTACTGCCTCCCAGCTGCACGAATTTCAAATCCCGAAAAACTGACCTCAGGGCCTGCAGTGGTGACCTGCCCTCATCTCGCCCTTACCCCTTACCCGAGGTTTGGTAAGAAGACTCCCATCCCAAAGCCCTCACCCACATGCCTCCAGGACGGGGCCACAAGAACCACACCGCATCACAGTGCCCGAACTTGGAGGAAAATCTGCCCGTCTCAGTTGCCAAAATCCTCCAGAGAAGTAGGAACTTGCAAGGCCCCTGAGCCCACACCAACTTCGTAGGCCGCTCTGGAATAATTGCACAGTCTGACACATCTTCAGCACATATATCCAGGAAGACACGCAGGTCAATGGACCTCATTGGATCCCTGGCTTAGGTTTGCAGGACTGTATCCCCAGAAGGCCTATTCTGGAAAACCTACATATGGTCCAACTTGTGGTCTCTGAGCCCTACAACAGAAATCCTCCTGTTCTGACAAGGAAACCTGGCTCTTGGGAACTGGGTCCAAGCCTCAGTGTAGGAGAATCCTGCATGGCCCCAGATCCACTGCCACATTCTAAGGTCTCTCTGGATACTAAGAAGCATTGTGACCTATCCGAATGAAAAACTCCGTCTACCCAGATCACTTGAAACGTCGAAACAGAGCCTTCAGATCAAGTATTCCCTGTTTCTCAGCTGCAATGGTAATGGGGGTAGGGCTCTTCAGGCATCCATTCAGAGAGCACTGACGTGAATCTTTCCATATAGGCGAACCTGGAGCGCTCTAAACGGACTTCCCTTGTCTCACAGAAAGGCACCTTGCCGTTTGGAGCAGCTCACAAGTTCCAGCTTGGGAAGCCCCCAAAAATTCTTGAGGCAACCCCGCCTTTTGTTGGATCATGCATACAAAATCCAGCATGAGCAGACAACTGACTCATCCTTTCTCAGGTGTTGGAGATCTCGAAACAGGCACTGCACATTGGAACTGCCATGAATTGGGCACTGAACTTAACCGGATGTAGTGTTTTGAGAATTCCGTCCTGACACTCCTCACCTGCAAACCCTCCATATTGGGAATTCTGGAACCACAACACAGCCTTCTGCCTGCCCACCAGAAAGACCAAGTTCCCTATGGGTTTTCCCTGAAACCCCACGTGAGGATCCACCTCCACGTCCCTCTTTGGCACCCCAATATCATGGGACAGCCTGGGCACTAATGATCTGGACGACACAGTCTGAGCCCGGACATCCTGTCAGCCACCCAGAGCGCAGGCCCTATATCCTGCAGGTGGGAACTGATATGGCCCCAGGCCATCATCTCAACCAACATTGGTAGTCAGTTCCGGTCCCCAGAACTTAGCTCAAATTCCTGTCCAGTGGGCAACTGAAAGCACAAAAGAGTACGCCTCCTTCACCAAGCAGGATAACTGGATGTTGACATGGTTGTCCAACACTCATTGGGAGCCAACTGCATGACATATGAGACCACGTCCACTCAGGAGGGGCATCTGGGAAGAAACAGGCATTGTGACCCTCAGCATGAGACCCCTTTCAAAAAAGCCCCCTCATGAGCCCACAGTGTGGGCTTCACATGCCCATAGCCCAAATCCTAATCCTCGCTGTGATTATCCTGGCGACTGGACCCAGAACCCTTCTCTGGATCTCTATTTCGACAGGACTCCTGAGATGGAGAACAGCACTCTATCCTTCCCCCAAAAAGACACCAAACTCTTGGGACCCGGGTAGAATCCCCAAACAGGAAGGATCTCCCATGGCTCCATGGGGCCACCCGTCCAATCTGTGTCCATCCTAGACACACAATCCAGACAGAAAGCCTGTGCTTCTGCCTCTCAGCTGCATGAATTTCAAATCCTGACGAGCGGACCTCAGGGTCTGCAGATGTGGCCTGCCATCACCTCGCCCCTAACCCTTACCCGAGTTTGGGTCTGAAGACTTCTGTCTCAAAGCTCTGACCCACATGCCTCCATGATAAGGGCTCCATAATCTCACCGCATCACTGGGCCTGGTCTCCCGAGGAAAATCTGCCTGTCTCAGTTACCCAAATCCTACAGATAAGGAGAAAACTGTAAGACCCTAGGCCACACCAATTTCGGAGGTGGTTCTGGAAAAAATGCTCAGTCTGACATATCCTCAGCACATACGTCCAGGAAGACACACAGGTCATGGTCCCTGTGTCTGAATATTGAAACTGACATGCCCCTAGACCTCATTGGATCCTTGGCTTAGGTGTTAAGCACTGAGTGCCTGGAAGCCCATGAAAAAAAAAAAAAACCAACCAACAAACAAAAAATTTTGGGATCCAACTTGTGGTCCAGGATCCAACAAGAGAACCCCTCCTTTACTGAGATAGAATCCTTTCTCTTGGGAAGGCGGTCCAACCTTCAGTATAGAAGAATCCTTCATGGCCCCAGAGCCATCGCCATATTCCAAGGCCCCATGGACACCAAGAAGCATTGGGAACCATCAGAATGAGAACCTCTTCTACCCAGATCACTTGGAATTTCGAACCAAAGCCTTCGATCAAGCCTGTATGCCTCCTCAGCTGCAATGGTAACACGAGTAGGGCTCTTCATGTATCCATATGAATAATTACATATGGGCGAACCTGGAGCCCTCTAACCAGACATCCTCGCCCCGCAGAAGCACACCCTCTGTTTGGAGCAGCTCACAATCTCCAGCTTGGGATAAACTCCAAGGATTCTTGAGGCCACCCTGCCACTTGTTGGATCATGCATACAAACTCCAGCGTGAGCAGATATCTGACACTCGTCCTTTCTTAGGTGCTGGAGATCTCGAAACAGCCGTTGCACATTGGCACTGCCATTCGCTCGGCACTGAAATTGACTGGAGCTAGTGTTTCCAGACTTCCATCCTCACACTCCTCACCTGCAATCCCTCCATATTGGGAATTCTGGAGCCACGACATAGCCTTCTTCTGCCCAGAGGAAAGATGAAGTGTCCTATGCGTTTGCACTGAAACCCCATGAGAGGATCCACCTGCACGGCCCTCATTGGCACTCCCATGTCATGGGCCGCCCTGTGCAGTAATGATCTGTGTGAAACAGCATGAGCCCCGACCTCCTGTCAGCCACCCAGGTAGAGAGCCCAATATCCTGCAGGTGGGAACTGCTTTGGACCGAGTACATCATCTCAACCAAGCTGGGTATTAAGGTCATATCGCCAGAATGCAGCTCAAATTCCTGTCCAGTGGGGAACCTAAAGTAAAAAAGAGTACGCCTCCTTCACCAATCACGAAAACTGGATCTTGAGATGGCTGTCCAACACTCAGAGTGGGAGCCAGATGCATGGCGCGAGATACAATGCCGACTCAGGTGGGTCAGCTGTGCAGAAACAGGCATTGTTACCCTCAGCGTGAGCCCTCTTTCAAAAACGCACCATGGGAGACGGGTTGAATACCCAGACACTAAGGATCTCCCATGGACCCATGAGGCCGCCCTTCCTTTCTATGGCCATTCTAGACACACAATTCAGACAGAAAAGTCTGTGCTATTGCCTCCCAGCTTCACGAACATCAAATCCTGAAAAACTGACCTCAGGGCCTGCAGTGTTGACCTGCCATCATCCCGCCCTTAACCTTTACCCGAGCTTTGGTTAGAAGACACCCATCCCAAAGCCCTCACCCACATGCCTCCAGGACGGGGCCACAAGAACCACACCGCATTACAGGGCCTGATCTCCCGAGAAAATCTGCCCGTCTCAGTTGCCCAAACCTTCTAGATAATGAGGAATTTGCAAGGCCCCTGTGTCCACGCCAATCTCGTAGGCCGCTCTGGAATAAATGCACAGTCTGACACATCTTCAGCACATAAATCCAGGAAGACATGCAGGTCAATGGACCTCATTGGATCCCTGGCTTAGGTTTGCAGGCCTGTATCCCCAGAAGTCTATTCTGGAAAACCAACATATGTTCAAACATGTGGTCCCTTAGCTCTACAACAGAAACCCTCCTGTCCTCAGAAGGAGACCTGGCTCTTGGGAACTGGGTCCAAGCCTCAGTGTAGGAGAATCCTGCATGGCCCCAGATCCACTGCCCCATTCTAAGGTCTCCCTGGATACTAAGCAGCACTGTGACCTATCAGAATGAAAAACTCCGTCTACCCAGATCTCTTGAAACGTCGAACCAGAGCCTTCAGATCAAGTCAGCCCTGTTCCTTAGCTGCAATGGTAATGGGGGTAGGGCTCTTCAGGCATCCATTCAGAAATCACTGACATGAATCTTTCCATATGGTCGAACCTGGAGCCCTCTATAAGGACTTCCCTTGTCTCACAGAAAGGCACCTTGCCTTTTGGAGCAGCTCACAAGCTCCAGCTTGGGAAAGCCCCCATGGATTCTTGAGGCCACCCCGCCAATTGTTGGATCATGCATACAAACTCCAGCATGAGCAGACATCTGACACTTGTGCTTTTTCAGATGTTGGAGATCTCGAAACAGCCACTGCACATTGGAGCTGCCATGCATTGGACACTGTACTTAACCGGAAGTAGTGTTTTGAGAATTCCGTCCTCACTCTCCTCACTTGCAAACCCTCCATATTGGGAATTTTGGAAGCACAACACAGACTTCTGCCTGCCCACCAGAGAGACCAAGTTCCCTATGGGTTTGCCCTGAAACCCCACGTGATGATCGACCTACACGGCCCTCATTGGCACTCCAATATCATAGGCCACCCTGTGCACTAATGATCTGGGTGGCACAGTCTGAGTCCCGACATCATGTCAGCCACCCAGAGATCGGGCCCCATATCCTACAGGTGGGAACTTATTTGGCCCGAGGCTATCATCTCAACCAACATAGGTAGTCAGGTCCTGTCCCCAGAACATAGCTCCAATTCCTGTCCAGTGGGCAAAGGAAAGCAAAAAAGAGTACACCCCCTTCACCAAGCAGGATAACTGGATTTTGAGATGGTTGTCCAACCCTCAGAGTGGGAGCCAGCTGCATGACTCATGAGACCACGTCCACTCAGGAAGGGCATCTGGAAAGAGAGAGGCATTGTGAATATCAGCGTGAGACCCCTTTCAAAAAAGCCTCCTCCTGAGGCCACAGTGTCAGCTATGCATGCCCATAGCACAAATCCTAATCCTTGCTGTGGTTATCCCGGCGACCGGACCCAGAACACGTCTCTGAAAACCCTCATTCGCCAGGACTCCTCAGACGGAGAACAGCACTCTTCCCTTCCTCAAGAAAGACACCAAACTCTTTGGAGCCGGGTAGAATCCCCTAACAGTAAGGGTCTCCCATAGATCCATGGGGCCACCCGTCCAATCTGTGTCCGGACACACAATCCAGAAAGAAAAGCCTGTGCTACTGCTTCCCAGCTGCACGAATTTCAAATCCCGAGGATCTGACCTCCGGGTCTGCGATGTGGCCTGCCATCACCTCGCCCCTAACCCTTACCCGAGTTTGGGTCTGAAGACTACTGTCTCAAAGCCCTGACCCACATGCCTCTAGGATAGGGGCTCCAGAATCTCACCGCATCACTGGGCCTGGTCTCCCGAGGAAAATCTGACCGTCTCAGTTGCCCAAATCCTACAGATAAGGAGAAACCTTCAAGACCCTGAGCCCACATCAATTTCGGAGGCCGCTCTGGAAACAATGCTCAGTCTGACACATCCTCAGCACATACGTCCAGGAAGACACGCAGGTCATGGTCCCTGAGTCTGATTATTGAAGCTGACATGCCCCTAGGACCTCATTGGATCCTTGGCTTAGGTGTTCAGGACTGAGTGCCTGGAAGCCCATTTAAAAAAACAAAACAAAACAAAAAAAAAAAAACAAGAAACAAACCAACAAACAAACAACAAAATATTGTGATCCAACTTGTGGTTCCTGATCCATACAAGAGAACCCCTCCTTTACCGAGATAGAAACATTTCTTTTGGGTAGCCGGTCCAACCTTCAGTTAGAAGAATCCTTCATGGCCCCAGAGCCATCACCATATTCCAAGGCCCCCTGGACACCAAGCAGTGTTGGGACTCATCAGAATGAGAAACTCGTCTACCCAGATCACTTGGAATTTCGTACCAGAGCCTTCGATCAAGCTTGCATGCCTCCTCAGCTGCAATGGTAACACGAGTATGGCTCTTCAGGTATCCATTAAGAGAGCACTGTTCTCGAATCATTACATATGGACAAACCCGGAGCCCTCTAACCAGACATCCTCACCCCGCAGAAGCGCACCTTGCTGTTTGGAGCAGCTCACAACCTCCAGCTTGGGAAAAACTCCAAGGATTCTTGAGGCCACCCTGCCACTTGTTGGATCATGCATACAAACTCCAGCGTGAGCAGATATCTGACACTCGTGCTTTCCTAGGTGCTGGAGATCTCGAAACAGCCGTTGCACATTGGATTTGCCTTTTGCACAGCACTGAAATTGATTGGAGCTAGTGTTTTCAGACTTCCATCCTACACTGCTCACCTGCAAGCCCTCCATAATGGGAATTCTGGATCCACGACACAGCCTTCTGCCTGCCCACCAGAAAGATGAAGTGTCCTATGCGTTTGCACTGAAACCCCACGTGAGGATCCAGCTGCACGGCCCTCATTGGCACTCCCATGTGTGGGCCGCGCTGTGCAGTAATGATCTGTGTGAAACAGCATGAACCCCGACGTCCTGTCAGCCACCCAGGTAGAGAGCCCCATATCCTGCAGGTGGGAACTGCTTTGGACAGAGTACATCATCTCAACCAAGCTGGGTATTAAGGTCATATCGCCAGAATGCAGCTCAAATTCCTGTCCAGTGGGGAACCTAAAACACAAAAGAGTACGCCTCCTTCACCAAGCACGAAAACTGGATGTTGAGATGGCTGTCCAACACTCAGATTGGGAGCCAGATGCATGACGCGAGATACAATGCCGACTCAGGTGGGTCAGCTGTGCAGAAACAGGCATTGTTACCCTCAGCGTGAGACCCCTTTCCAGAACGCCCCATGGGAGACGGTAGAATACCCAGACACTAAGGATCTCCCATGGACCCAAGAGGACGCCCTTCCATTCTATGGCCATTCTAGACACACAATTCAGACAGGAAAGCCTGTGCTATTGCCTCCCAGCTTCAAGAACATCAAATCCCGAAAAATTGACCTCAGGGCCTGCAGTGGTGACCTGCCACATCCCGTCCTTAACCTTTACCCAAGCTTTGGTTAGAAAACACCCATCCCAAAGACCTCAGCCACATGCCTCCAGGACGGGGCCACAAGAACCACACCGCATCACAGAGCCTGATCTCCCGAGGGAAATCTGCTCGTATCAGTTGCCCAAACCTTCCAGATAATGTGGAACTTGCAAGGCCCCTGAACCCACACCAATTTCGTAGGCCGCTCTGGAATAAATGCACAGTCTGACACATCTTCAGCTCATAAATCCAGGAAGACATGCAGGTCAATGGACTTCATTGGATCCTTGGCTTAGGTTTGCAGGCCTGTATCCCCAAAAGGCCTATTCTGGAAAACCTACATATGGTCAAAAATGTGGTCCCTGAGCCCTATAACAGAAACCCTCCTGTCCTGAGAAGGAGACCTGGCACTTGGGAACTTGGTCCAAGACTCAGAGTAGGCGAATCCTGCATGGCCCCAGATCCACTGCCCCATTCTAAGGTCTCCCTGGATACTAAGCAGCATTGTGACCTATCAGAATGAAAAACTCCGTCTACCCAGATCACTTGAAACGTCGTACCTCAGCCTTCAGATCAAGTCAGCCCTGTTCCTCAGCTGCAATGGTAATGGGGGTACGGTTCTTCAGGCATCCATTCAGAGAACACTGACGTGAATCTTTCCATATGGGCGAACCTGGAGCGCTCTAAAAGGACTTCCCTTGTCTCTCAGAAAGGCACCTTGCCTTTTGGAGCAGCTCACAAACTCCAGCTTGGGAAAGCCCCCAAGGATTCTTGAGGCCACCCCGCCATTTGTGGATCATGCATACAAACTCCAGCATGAGCAGACATCTGACACTCGTGCTTTCTCAGATGTTGGAGATCTCGAAACAGCCACTGCACATTGGAGCTGCCATGCATTGGACACTGTACTTAACCGGAAGTAGTGTTTTGAGAATTCCGTCCTCACACTCCCAACGTGCAAACCCTCCATATTGGGAATTCTGGAACCACAACACAGCCTTCTGCCTGCCCACCCGAAAGACCAAGTTCCCTATGGGTTTTCCCTGAAACCCCATGGGAGGATCGACCTGCACGGCCCTCATTGGCACCCCAAAATCCTAGGCCACCCTGTGCACTAAGGATCTGGGTGACACAGTCTGAGACCCAACATCCTGTCAGCCACCCAGAGATCGGGCTCCATATCCTGAAGGTGGGAACTGATTTGGCCCGCGGCTATCATCTCAACCAACATAGGTAGTCAGGTCCTGTCCCCAGAACGTAGCTCCAATTCCTGTCCAGTGGGCAATGGAAAGCAAAAAAGAGTACGCCTCCTTCACCAAGAAGGATAACTGGATGTTGAGATGGTTGTCCAAGCCTCAGAGTGTGAACCAGCTGCATGATACATGAGACCACGTCCACTCAGGAGGGGCATCTGGGAAGAAACAGTCATTGTAAGCCTCAGCTGAGACCCCTTTTTAAAAATCCCCCTCCTGAGGCCAAAGTGTGGGCTATACATGCCCATAGCCCAAATCCTAATCCTTGCTGTGGTTATCCCGGCGACAGGACTCAGAACACGTCCCTTAAATCCCTGATTCGCCAGGATTCCTGAGACGGAGAACAGCACTCTTCCCTTCCCCCAGAAGGACACCAAACTCTTGGGAGCCGCGTACAATCCCCAAATAGGAAGGATCTCCCATGGATCCATGGGGCCACCCGTCCAATCTGTGTCCATCCTAGACACACAATCCAGACAGAAAAGACTGTGCTACTGCCTCCTAGCTGCACGAATTTAAAATCCCGAGGAGCTGACCTCAGGGTCTGTAGATGTGGCCTGCCATCACCTCGCCCCTAACCCTTACCCGAGTTTGGGTCTGAAGACTTCTGTCTCAAGCCCTGTCCCACATGCCTCCAGGATAGGGGCTGCAGAATCTCACCGCATCACTGGGCCTGGTCTCCCGAGAAAATCTGCCCGACTCAGTTGCCCAAATCCTCCAGATAAGGAGAAACCTGCAAGACCCTGAGCCCACACCAATTTCGGAGGCCGCTCTGGAAAAAATGCACAGTCTGACACATCCTCAGCACATACGTCCAGGAAGACACGAAGGTCATGGTCCCTGAGTCCGAATATTGAACCTGATATGCCCTTAGGCCTCATTGGATCCTTGGCTTAGGTGTTCAGGACTTAGTGCCTGGAAGCCCATTTAAAAAAAATAAAACAAAAAACAAACCAACAAAAAACAACAAAACATTATGATCCAAATTGTGGTCCCTATCTTTAAAAGAGAATCCCTCCTTTACCGAGATAGAAACCTTTCTCATGGGAAGCCGGTCCAACCTTCAGTTAGAAGAATCCTTCATGGCCCCAAAGCCATCGCCACATTCCAAGGTCCCCCTGGACACCAAGCAGCATTGGGACCCATCAGAATGAGAACCTCGTCTACCCAGATCACTTGGAATTTCGAACCAGAGCCTTCGGATCTAGCCTGTATGCCTCCTCAGCTACAATGGTAACACGACTAGGGCTCTTCAGGTATCCATTCAGAGAGCCCTGTTGTCGAATAATTACATATGGGCAAACCTGGAGCCCTCTAACCAGACTTCCTCGCCCCGCAGAAGCGCACATTGCTGTTTTGATCAGCTCACAACCTCCAGCTTGGGAAAAACTCCAAGGATTCTTGAGGTCCCCAGCCACTTGTTGGATCATGCATACAAACTCCAGCGTGAGCACATATCTGAAACTCGTTCTTTCTTAGGTGCTGGAGATCTCGAAACAGCCGTTGCACATTGGAACTGCCATTCGCACGGCACTGAAATTGACTGGAGCTAGTGTTTTCAGACTTCCATCCTCACACTCCTCACCTGCAAGCCCTCCATATTGGGAATTCTGGAGACACTACACAGCCTTCTGCCTGCCCACCAGAAATATGACGTGTCCTATGCGTTTGGACTGAAACCCCACGTGAGTATTCACCTGCACGGCCCTCATTGGCACTCCCATGTAATGGGCCACCCTGTGCAGTAATGATCTGGGAGAAACAGCATGGGCCCCGACCTCCTGTTAGCCACCCAGGTAGAGAGCCCCATATCCTGCAGGTGGGAACTGCTTTGGACCGAGTACATCATCTCAACCAAGCTGGGTATTAAGGTCATATCGCCAGTATGCAGCTCAAATTCCTGTCCAGTGGGGAACCTAAAACACAAAAGAGTACACCTCCTTCACCAAGCACGAAAACTGGATGTTGAGATGGCTGTCCAACACTCAGAGTGGGAGCCAGATGCAAGGCGTGAGTGACAACGCCCACTCAGGTGGGGCAGCTGGGCAGAAACAGGCATTGTTACCCTCAGCGTGAGACCACTTTCCAGAACGCCCCATGGGAGACAGGTAGAATACCCAGACAGGAAGGATCTCCCATGGACCCATGAGGCCGCCCTTCCATTCTATGGCCATCTAGACACACAATTCAGACAGAAAAGTCTGTGCTACTGCCTCCCAGCTGCACGAATTTAAAATCCCGAAAAACTGACCTCAGGGCCTCAGTGGCCTGCCATCATCCCGCCCTTAACCTTTACCCGAGCTTTGGTTAGAAGACACCCATCCCAAAGCCCTCACCAACATGCCTTAGGACGGGGCCACAAGAACCACACCGCATCACAGGGCCTGATCTCCCGAGGAAATTCTGCCCGTCTCAGCTGCCCAAACCTTCCAGATAATGAGGAACTTGCAAGGCCCCTGAGCCCACACCAATTTCGTTGGCCGCTCTGGAATAAATGCACAGTCTGACACATCTTCAGCACATATATCCAGGAAGTCACGCATGCCAATGGACCTCATTGGATCCTTGGCTTAGGTTTGCAGGCCTGTATCACAGAAGGCCTATTCTGGAAAACGAGCATATGGTCCTACATGTGGTCCCTGAGCCCTACAACAGAAAACCTCCTGTCCTCAGAAGGAAACCTGCTTCTTGGGAACTGGGTCCAAGCTTCAGAGTAGGCGAATCCTGCATGGCCCCAGATCCACTGCCCCATTCTAAGGTCTCCCTGGATACTAAGCAGCATTGTGACCTATCAGAATGAAATACTCCGTCTACCCAGATCACTTGAAACGTCGTACCTCAGCCTTCAGATCAATTCTGCCCTGTTCCTCAGCTGCAATGATAATGGGGGTAGGGTTCTTCAGGCATCCATTCAGAGAGCACTGACGTGAATCTTTCCATATGGGCGAACCTGGATCCCTCTAAAAGGACTTCCCTTGTCTCACAGAAAGGCACCTTGCCTTTTGGAGAAGCTCACAAACTCCAGCTTGGGAAAGCCCCCAAGAATTCTTGAGGCCACCCCGCCATTTGTTGGATCATGCATACAAACTCCAGCATGAGCAGACATCTGACACTCGTGCTTTCTCAGATGTTGGAGATCTCGAAACAGCCACTGCACATTGGAGCTGCCATGCATTGGACACTGTACTTAACCGGAAGTAGTGTTTTGAGAATTCCGTCCTCACACTCCCAACGTGCAAACCCTCCATATTGGGAATTCTGGAACCACAACACAGCCTTCTGCCTGCCCACCCGAAAGACCAAGTTCCCTATGGGTTTTCCCTGAAACCCCACGTGAGGATCGACCTGCACGGCCCTCATTGGCACCCCAAAATCCTAGGCCACCCTGTGCACTAAGGATCTGGGTGACACAGTCTGAGACCCAACATCCTGTCAGCCACCAGAGATCGGGCTCCATATCCTGAAGGTGGGAACTGATTTGGCCCGCGGCTATCATCTCAACCAACATAGGTAGTCAGGTCCTGTCCCCAGAACGTAGCTCCAATTCCTGTCCAGTGGGCAATGGAAAGCAAAAAAGAGTACGCCTCCTTCACCAAGAAGGATAACTGGATGTTGAGATAGTTGTCCAAGCCTCAGAGTGTGAACCAGCTGCATGATACATGAGACCACGTCCACTCAGGAGGGGCATCTGGGAAGAAACAGTCATTGTAAGCCTCAGCTGAGACCCCTTTTTAAAAATCCCCCTCCTGAGGCCAAAGTGTGGGCTATACATGCCCATAGCCCAAATCCTAATCCTTGCTGTGGTTATCCCGGCGACAGGACTCAGAACACGTCCCTTAAATCCCTGATTCGCCAGGATTCCTGAGACGGAGAACAGCACTCTTCCCTTCCCCCAGAAGGACACCAAACCCTTGGGAGCCGTGTACAATCCCCAAATAGGAAGGATCTCCCATGGATCCATGGGGCCACCCGTCCAATCTGTGTCCATCCTAGACACACAATCCAGACAGAAAAGACTGTGCTACTGCCTCCTAGCTGCACGAATTTAAAATCCCGAGGAGCTGACCTCAGGGTCTGTAGATGTGGCCTGCCATCACCTCGCCCCTAACCCTTACCCGAGTTTGGGTCTGAAGACTTCTGTCTCAAGCCCTGTCCCACATGCCTCCAGGATAGGGGCTGCAGAATCTCACCGCATCACTGGGCCTGGTCTCCCGAGAAAATCTGCCCGACTCAGTTGCCCAAATCCTCCAGATAAGGAGAAACCTGCAAGACCCTGAGCCCACACCAATTTCGGAGGCCGCTCTGGAAAAAATGCACAGTCTGACACATCCTCAGCACATACGTCCAGGAAGACACGAAGGTCATGGTCCCTGAGTCCGAATATTGAACCTGATATGCCCTTAGGCCTCATTGGATCCTTGGCTTAGGTGTTCAGGACTTAGTGCCTGGAAGCCCATTTAAAAAAAAATAAAACAAAAAACAAACCAACAAAAAACAACAAAACATTATGATCCAAATTGTGGTCCCTGATCTATAAAAGAGAATCCCTCCTTTACCGAGATAGAAACCTTTCTCTTGGGAAGCCGGTCCAACCTTCAGTTAGAAGAATCCTTCATGGCGCCAGAGCCATCGCCACATTCCAAGGTCCCCCTGGACACCAAGCAGCATTGGGACCCATCAGAATGAGAACCTCGTCTACCCAGATCACTTGGAATTTCGAACCAGAGCCTTCGGATCAAGCCTGCATGCCTCCTCAGCTGCAATGGTAACACGTGAAGGGCTCTTCAGGCATCCATTCAGAGAGCCCTGTTGTCGAATCATTACATATGGGTGAAGCTAGAGCCCTCTAACCAGACTTCCTTGCCCCGCAGAAGCGCACCTTGCTGTTTGGAGCAGCTTACAACCTCAAGCTTGGGAAAAACTCCAAGGGTTCTTGAGGCCCCCCTGCCACTTGTTGGATCATGCATACAAACTCCAGCGTGAGCAAATATCTGACACTCGTTCTTTCTTAGGTGCTGGAGATCTCGAAACAGCCGTTGCACATTGGAACTGCCATTCGCTCGGCACTGAAATTGACTGGAGCTAGTGTTTTCAGACTTCCATCCTCACACTCCTCACCTGCAAGCCCTCCATATTGGGAATTCTGGAGACACTACACAGCCTTCTGCCTGCCCACCAGAAATATGACGTGTCCTATGCGTTTGGACTGAAACCCCACGTGAGTATTCACCTGCACGGCCCTCATTGGCACTCCCATGTAATGGGCCACCCTGTGCAGTAATGATCTGGGAGAAACAGCATGGGCCCCGACCTCCTGTTAGCCACCCAGGTAGAGAGCCCCATATCCTGCAGGTGGGAACTGCTTTGGACCGAGTACATCATCTCAACCAAGCTGGGTATTAAGGTCATATCGCCAGTATGCAGCTCAAATTCCTGTCCAGTGGGGAACCTAAAACACAAAAGAGTACACCTCCTTCACCAAGCACGAAAACTGGATGTTGAGATGGCTGTCCAACACTCAGAGTGGGAGCCAGATGCAAGGCGTGAGTGACAACGCCCACTCAGGTGGGGCAGCTGGGCAGAAACAGGCATTGTTACCCTCAGCGTGAGACCACTTTCCAGAACGCCCCATGGGAGACAGGTAGAATACCCAGACAGGAAGGATCTCCCATGGACCCATGAGGCCGCCCTTCCATTCTATGGCCATCTAGACACACAATTCAGACAGAAAAGTCTGTGCTACTGCCTCCCAGCTGCACGAATTTAAAATCCCGAAAAACTGACCTCAGGGCCTCAGTGGCCTGCCATCATCCCGCCCTTAACCTTTACCCGAGCTTTGGTTAGAAGACACCCATCCCAAAGCCCTCACCAACATGCCTTAGGACGGGGCCACAAGAACCACACCGCATCACAGGGCCTGATCTCCCGAGGAAATTCTGCCCGTCTCAGCTGCCCAAACCTTCCAGATAATGAGGAACTTGCAAGGCCCCTGAGCCCACACCAATTTCGTTGGCCGCTCTGGAATAAATGCACAGTCTGACACATCTTCAGCACATATATCCAGGAAGTCACGCATGCCAATGGACCTCATTGGATCCTTGGCTTAGGTTTGCAGGCCTGTATCACAGAAGGCCTATTCTGGAAAACGAGCATATGGTCCTACATGTGGTCCCTGAGCCCTACAACAGAAAACCTCCTGTCCTCAGAAGGAAACCTGCTTCTTGGGAACTGGGTCCAAGCTTCAGAGTAGGCGAATCCTGCATGGCCCCAGATCCACTGCCCCATTCTAAGGTCTCCCTGGATACTAAGCAGCATTGTGACCTATCAGAATGAAATACTCCGTCTACCCAGATCACTTGAAACGTCGTACCTCAGCCTTCAGATCAATTCTGCCCTGTTCCTCAGCTGCAATGATAATGGGGGTAGGGTTCTTCAGGCATCCATTCAGAGAGCACTGACGTGAATCTTTCCATATGGGCGAACCTGGATCCCTCTAAAAGGACTTCCCTTGTCTCACAGAAAGGCACCTTGCCTTTTGGAGAAGCTCACAAACTCCAGCTTGGGAAAGCCCCCAAGAATTCTTGAGGCCACCCCGCCATTTGTTGGATCATGCATACAAACTCCAGCATGAGCAGACATCTGACACTCGTGCTTTCTCAGATGTTGGAGATCTCGAAACAGCCACTGCACATTGGAGCTGCCATGCATTGGACACTGTACTTAACCGGAAGTAGTGTTTTGAGAATTCCGTCCTCACACTCCCAACGTGCAAACCCTCCATATTGGGAATTCTGGAACCACAACACAGCCTTCTGCCTGCCCACCCGAAAGACCAAGTTCCCTATGGGTTTTCCCTGAAACCCCACGTGAGGATCGACCTGCACGGCCCTCATTGGCACCCCAAAATCCTAGGCCACCCTGTGCACTAAGGATCTGGGTGACACAGTCTGAGACCCAACATCCTGTCAGCCACCAGAGATCGGGCTCCATATCCTGAAGGTGGGAACTAATTTGGCCCGCGGCTATCATCTCAACCAACATAGGTAGTCAGGTCCTGTCCCCAGAACGTAGCTCCAATTCCTGTCCAGTGGGCAATGGAAAGCAAAAAAGAGTACGCCTCCTTCACCAAGAAGGATAACTGGATGTTGAGATAGTTGTCCAAGCCTCAGAGTGTGAACCAGCTGCATGATACATGAGACCACGTCCACTCAGGAGGGGCATCTGGGAAGAAACAGTCATTGTAAGCCTCAGCTGAGACCCCTTTTTAAAAATCCCCCTCCTGAGGCCAAAGTGTGGGCTATACATGCCCATAGCCCAAATCCTAATCCTTGCTGTGGTTATCCCGGCGACAGGACTCAGAACACGTCCCTTAAATCCCTGATTCGCCAGGATTCCTGAGACGGAGAACAGCACTCTTCCCTTCCCCCAGAAGGACACCAAACTCTTGGGAGCCGCGTACAATCCCCAAATAGGAAGGATCTCCCATGGATCCATGGGGCCACCCGTCCAATCTGTGTCCATCCTAGACACACAATCCAGACAGAAAAGACTGTGCTACTGCCTCCTAGCTGCACGAATTTAAAATCCCGAGGAGCTGACCTCAGGGTCTGTAGATGTGGCCTGCCATCACCTCGCCCCTAACCCTTACCCGAGTTTGGGTCTGAAGACTTCTGTCTCAAGCCCTGTCCCACATGCCTCCAGGATAGGGGCTGCAGAATCTCACCGCATCACTGGGCCTGGTCTCCCGAGAAAATCTGCCCGACTCAGTTGCCCAAATCCTCCAGATAAGGAGAAACCTGCAAGACCCTGAGCCCACACCAATTTCGGAGGCCGCTCTGGAAAAAATGCACAGTCTGACACATCCTCAGCACATACGTCCAGGAAGACACGAAGGTCATGGTCCCTGAGTCCGAATATTGAACCTGATATGCCCTTAGGCCTCATTGGATCCTTGGCTTAGGTGTTCAGGACTTAGTGCCTGGAAGCCCATTTAAAAAAAAATAAAACAAAAAACAAACCAACAAAAAACAACAAAACATTATGATCCAAATTGTGGTCCCTGATCTATAAAAGAGAATCCCTCCTTTACCGAGATAGAAACCTTTCTCTTGGGAAGCCGGTCCAACCTTCAGTTAGAAGAATCCTTCATGGCGCCAGAGCCATCGCCACATTCCAAGGTCCCCCTGGACACCAAGCAGCATTGGGACCCATCAGAATGAGAACCTCGTCTACCCAGATCACTTGGAATTTCGAACCAGAGCCTTCGGATCAAGCCTGCATGCCTCCTCAGCTGCAATGGTAACACGTGAAGGGCTCTTCAGGCATCCATTCAGAGAGCCCTGTTGTCGAATCATTACATATGGGTGAAGCTAGAGCCCTCTAACCAGACTTCCTTGCCCCGCAGAAGCGCACCTTGCTGTTTGGAGCAGCTTACAACCTCAAGCTTGGGAAAAACTCCAAGGGTTCTTGAGGCCCCCCTGCCACTTGTTGGATCATGCATACAAACTCCAGCGTGAGCAAATATCTGACACTCGTTCTTTCTTAGGTGCTGGAGATCTCGAAACAGCCGTTGCACATTGGAACTGCCATTCGCTCGGCACTGAAATTGACTGGAGCTAGTGTTTTCAGACTTCCATCCTCACACTCCTCACCTGCAAGCCCTCCATATTGGGAATTCTGGAGACACTACACAGCCTTCTGCCTGCCCACCAGAAATATGACGTGTCCTATGCGTTTGGACTGAAACCCCACGTGAGTATTCACCTGCACGGCCCTCATTGGCACTCCCATGTAATGGGCCACCCTGTGCAGTAATGATCTGGGAGAAACAGCATGGGCCCCGACCTCCTGTTAGCCACCCAGGTAGAGAGCCCCATATCCTGCAGGTGGGAACTGCTTTGGACCGAGTACATCATCTCAACCAAGCTGGGTATTAAGGTCATATCGCCAGTATGCAGCTCAAATTCCTGTCCAGTGGGGAACCTAAAACACAAAAGAGTACACCTCCTTCACCAAGCACGAAAACTGGATGTTGAGATGGCTGTCCAACACTCAGAGTGGGAGCCAGATGCAAGGCGTGAGTGACAACGCCCACTCAGGTGGGGCAGCTGGGCAGAAACAGGCATTGTTACCCTCAGCGTGAGACCACTTTCCAGAACGCCCCATGGGAGACAGGTAGAATACCCAGACAGGAAGGATCTCCCATGGACCCATGAGGCCGCCCTTCCATTCTATGGCCATCTAGACACACAATTCAGACAGAAAAGTCTGTGCTACTGCCTCCCAGCTGCACGAATTTAAAATCCCGAAAAACTGACCTCAGGGCCTCAGTGGCCTGCCATCATCCCGCCCTTAACCTTTACCCGAGCTTTGGTTAGAAGACACCCATCCCAAAGCCCTCACCAACATGCCTTAGGACGGGGCCACAAGAACCACACCGCATCACAGGGCCTGATCTCCCGAGGAAATTCTGCCCGTCTCAGCTGCCCAAACCTTCCAGATAATGAGGAACTTGCAAGGCCCCTGAGCCCACACCAATTTCGTTGGCCGCTCTGGAATAAATGCACAGTCTGACACATCTTCAGCACATATATCCAGGAAGTCACGCATGCCAATGGACCTCATTGGATCCTTGGCTTAGGTTTGCAGGCCTGTATCACAGAAGGCCTATTCTGGAAAACGAGCATATGGTCCTACATGTGGTCCCTGAGCCCTACAACAGAAAACCTCCTGTCCTCAGAAGGAAACCTGCTTCTTGGGAACTGGGTCCAAGCTTCAGAGTAGGCGAATCCTGCATGGCCCCAGATCCACTGCCCCATTCTAAGGTCTCCCTGGATACTAAGCAGCATTGTGACCTATCAGAATGAAATACTCCGTCTACCCAGATCACTTGAAACGTCGTACCTCAGCCTTCAGATCAATTCTGCCCTGTTCCTCAGCTGCAATGATAATGGGGGTAGGGTTCTTCAGGCATCCATTCAGAGAGCACTGACGTGAATCTTTCCATATGGGCGAACCTGGATCCCTCTAAAAGGACTTCCCTTGTCTCACAGAAAGGCACCTTGCCTTTTGGAGAAGCTCACAAACTCCAGCTTGGGAAAGCCCCCAAGAATTCTTGAGGCCACCCCGCCATTTGTTGGATCATGCATACAAACTCCAGCATGAGCAGACATCTGACACTCGTGCTTTCTCAGATGTTGGAGATCTCGAAACAGCCACTGCACATTGGAGCTGCCATGCATTGGACACTGTACTTAACCGGAAGTAGTGTTTTGAGAATTCCGTCCTCACACTCCCAACGTGCAAACCCTCCATATTGGGAATTCTGGAACCACAACACAGCCTTCTGCCTGCCCACCCGAAAGACCAAGTTCCCTATGGGTTTTCCCTGAAACCCCACGTGAGGATCGACCTGCACGGCCCTCATTGGCACCCCAAAATCCTAGGCCACCCTGTGCACTAAGGATCTGGGTGACACAGTCTGAGACCCAACATCCTGTCAGCCACCAGAGATCGGGCTCCATATCCTGAAGGTGGGAACTAATTTGGCCCGCGGCTATCATCTCAACCAACATAGGTAGTCAGGTCCTGTCCCCAGAACGTAGCTCCAATTCCTGTCCAGTGGGCAATGGAAAGCAAAAAAGAGTACGCCTCCTTCACCAAGAAGGATAACTGGATGTTGAGATAGTTGTCCAAGCCTCAGAGTGTGAACCAGCTGCATGATACATGAGACCACGTCCACTCAGGAGGGGCATCTGGGAAGAAACAGTCATTGTAAGCCTCAGCTGAGACCCCTTTTTAAAAATCCCCCTCCTGAGGCCAAAGTGTGGGCTATACATGCCCATAGCCCAAATCCTAATCCTTGCTGTGGTTATCCCGGCGACAGGACTCAGAACACGTCCCTTAAATCCCTGATTCGCCAGGATTCCTGAGACGGAGAACAGCACTCTTCCCTTCCCCCAGAAGGACACCAAACTCTTGGGAGCCGCGTACAATCCCCAAATAGGAAGGATCTCCCATGGATCCATGGGGCCACCCGTCCAATCTGTGTCCATCCTAGACACACAATCCAGACAGAAAAGACTGTGCTACTGCCTCCTAGCTGCACGAATTTAAAATCCCGAGGAGCTGACCTCAGGGTCTGTAGATGTGGCCTGCCATCACCTCGCCCCTAACCCTTACCCGAGTTTGGGTCTGAAGACTTCTGTCTCAAGCCCTGTCCCACATGCCTCCAGGATAGGGGCTGCAGAATCTCACCGCATCACTGGGCCTGGTCTCCCGAGAAAATCTGCCCGACTCAGTTGCCCAAATCCTCCAGATAAGGAGAAACCTGCAAGACCCTGAGCCCACACCAATTTCGGAGGCCGCTCTGGAAAAAATGCACAGTCTGACACATCCTCAGCACATACGTCCAGGAAGACACGAAGGTCATGGTCCCTGAGTCCGAATATTGAACCTGATATGCCCTTAGGCCTCATTGGATCCTTGGCTTAGGTGTTCAGGACTTAGTGCCTGGAAGCCCATTTAAAAAAAAATAAAACAAAAAACAAACCAACAAAAAACAACAAAACATTATGATCCAAATTGTGGTCCCTGATCTATAAAAGAGAATCCCTCCTTTACCGAGATAGAAACATTTCTCTTGGGAAGCCGGTCCAACCTTCAGTTAGAAGAATCCTTCATGGCGCCAGAGCCATCGCCACATTCCAAGGTCCCCCTGGACACCAAGCAGCATTGGGACCCATCAGAATGAGAACCTCGTCTACCCAGATCACTTGGAATTTCGAACCAGAGCCTTCGGATCAAGCCTGCATGCCTCCTCAGCTGCAATGGTAACACGTGAAGGGCTCTTCAGGCATCCATTCAGAGAGCCCTGTTGTCGAATCATTACATATGGGTGAAGCTAGAGCCCTCTAACCAGACTTCCTTGCCCCGCAGAAGCGCACCTTGCTGTTTGGAGCAGCTTACAACCTCAAGCTTGGGAAAAACTCCAAGGGTTCTTGAGGCCCCCCTGCCACTTGTTGGATCATGCATACAAACTCCAGCGTGAGCAAATATCTGACACTCGTTCTTTCTTAGGTGCTGGAGATCTCGAAACAGCCGTTGCACATTGGAACTGCCATTCGCTCGGCACTGAAATTGACTGGAGCTAGTGTTTTCAGACTTCCATCCTCACACTCCTCACCTGCGAGCCCTCCATATTGGGAATTCTGGAGTCACACACAGCCTTCTGCCTGCCCACCAGAAAGATGAAGTGTCCTATGCGTTTGCACTGAAACCCCACGTGAGTATCCACCTGCACGGCCCTCATTGGCACACCCATGTCATGGGCCGCCCTGTGCGTTAATGATCAGTGTGAAATAGCATGAGCCATGACCTCCTGTCAGCCACCCAAATAGAGAGCCCCATATCCTGCAGGTGGGAACTGCTTTGGACCGAGGACATCATCTCAACCAAGCTGGGTATTTAGGTCATATCTCCAGAATGCAGCACAAATTCCTGTCCAGTGGGGAACCTGAAAGACAAAAGAGTACGCCTCCTTCACCAAGCGCGAAAACTGGATGTTGAGAAGGCTGTCCAACACTCAGAGTGGGAGCCAGTTGTATGGCGCGAGAGACAACGCCCACTCAGGTGGGGCAGCTGGGCAGAAACAGGCATTGTTACCCTCAGCGTGAGACCCCTTTCAAAAACGCCTCATGGGAGAAAGGTAGAATACCCAGACAGGAAGGATCTCCCATGGACCCATGAAGTCGCCCTTCCATTCTATGGCCATCTAGACACACAATTCAACAGAAAAGTCTGTGCTACTGACTCCCAGCTTCTCGAATTTCAAATCCCGAAAAACTGACCTCAGGGCCTGCAGTGGTGACCTGCCATCATCCCTCCCTTAACCTTTACCCGAGCTTTGGTTAGAAGACACCCATCCCAAAGCCCTCACCCACATGCCTTAGGACGGGGCCACAAGAACCACACCGCATCACAGGGCCTGATCTCCTGAGGAAATTCTGCCCATCTCACTTGCCCAAACCTTCCAGATACTGAGGAACTTGCAAGGCCTTGAGCCCACACCAATTTCGTAAGCCGCTCTGGAAAAAATGCACAGTCTGACACATCTTCAGCACATATATCCAGGAAGACACGCAAGTCAATGGACCTCATTGGATTCCTGGCTTAGGTTTGCAGGCCTATATCCCCAGGAGGCCTATTCTGGAAAACCAACATATGGTCAATCATGTGGTCCCTGAGCCCTACAACAGAAACCCTCCTGTCCTCTGAAGGAAACCTGCCTCTTGGTAACTAGGTCGAAGCCTCAGAGTAGGAGAATCCTGCATGGTCCCAGATCCACTGCCCCATTCTAAGGTCTCCCTGGATACTAAGCAGCATTGTGACCTATCAGAATGAAAAACTCCATCTACCCAGATCACTTGAATCGTTGAACCAGAGCCTTCAGATCAAGTCTGCACTGTTCCTCAGCTGCAATGGTAATGGGGGTAGGGTTCTTCAGGCATCCATTCAGAGAGCACTGACGTGAATCTTTCCATATGGGCGAACCTGGATCCCTCTAAAAGGACTTCCCTTGTCTCTCAGAAAGGCACCTTGCCTTTTGGATCAGCTCACAATCTCCAGCTTGGGAAAGCCCCCAAGGATTCTTGAGGCCACCCCGCCATTGGATGGATCATGCATACAAACTCAGCATGAGCAGACACTTGACACTCATCCTTTCTCAGGTTGGAGATCATGAAACAGCCACTGCACATTGGAACTGCCATGCATTGGGCACTGAACTTAACCGGAAGATGTGTTTTGAGAATTCCGTCCTCACACTCCTCACGTACAAACCCTCCATACTGGGAATTCTGGAACCTCAACACAGCCTTCTGCCTGCCCACCAGAAAGACCAAGTTCCCTATGGGTTTGCCCTGAAACCCCACGTGAGGATTGACCTGCATGGCCCTCACTGGCAGCCCATAATCATTGGCCACCCTGTGCACTAATGATCTGGGTGACACAGTCTTATCCCCGACATCCTGTCAGCCACCCAGAGATTGGGCCCCATACCCTCAGGTGGGAACTGATTTGGCCTGAGGCTATCATCTCAACCAACATAGGTAGTCAGGTCCTGTCCCCAGAACTTAGCTCCAATTCCTGTCCAGTGGGCAATGGAAAGCAAAAAAGAGTACGCCTCCTCACCAAGAAGGCTAACTGGATGTTGAGATGATTGTCCAATCCACAGAGTGGGAGCCACCTTCATGACACATGAGACCACGTCCACTCAGGAGGGGCATCTGGGAAGAAACAGGCATTGTGACCCTCATCGTGAGACCCCTTTCAAAAAAGCCCCCTCCTGAGCCCACAGTTTGGGCTGCACATGCCCATAGCCCAAATCCTAATCCTTGCTGTGGTTATCCCGGCGACCGGACACAGAACCCGTCTCTGCAATCCCTGATTCGCCTGGACTCCTGAGATGTAGAACAGCACTCTTTCCTTCTCCCAGAAAGACACCAAACTCTTGGGAGCCAGGTAGAATCCCCAAACAGGAAGGATCTCCCATGGATCCATGGGGCCACCCGTCCAATCTGTGTCCATCCTAGGCACACAATCCAGACAGAAAAGCCTGTGCTACTGCCTCCCAGCTGCACGAATTTCAAATCCAGAGGAGGTGACCTCAGGGTCTGCAGATGTGGCCTGCCATCACCTCGCCCCTAACCCTTACCCGAGTTTGGGTCTGAAGACTACTGTCTCAAAGCCATGACCCACATGCCTCCAGGATAGGGGCTCCAGAATCTCACCGCATCACTGAGCCTGGTCTCCCGAGGAAAATCAGCGTGTCTCAGTTGCCCAAATCCTTCAGATAGGAGAAACCTGCAGGACCCTGAGCTCACACGAATTTCGGATGCTGCTCTGGAAAAAATGCACAGTCTGACATATCCTCAGCACATACGTCCAGGAAGACACAAAAGTCATGGTCCCTGAGTCTGAATATTGAACCTGACATGCCCCTATGCCTCATTGGATCCTTGGCTTAGGTGTTCAGGACTGAGTGCCTGGAAGCCCATTTAAAAAAAAAAAAAAAAAAACCAACAAACAATCAACAAAACATTATGATCCAACTTGTGGTCACTGATCCATACAAGAGAACCACTCCTTTACCGAGATAGAAACATTTCTCTTGTGAAGCCGGTCCAACCTTCAGTTAGAAGAATCCTTCATGGCCCCAGAGCCATCGCCACATTCCAAGGTCCCCCTGGACACCAAGCAGCATTGGGACCCATCAGAATGAGAACCTCGTCTACCCAGATCACTTGGAATTTCAAACCAGAGCCTTCGGATCAAGCCTGCATGCCTCCTCAGCTGCAATGGTAACACGAGTAGGGCTCTTCAGGTATCCATTCAGAGAGCAATGTTCTCGAATCATTACATATGGGTAAACCTGAGCTCTCTAACCAGACTTCCTCGCCCCGCAGAAGCGCACTTTGCTGTTTGGAGCAGCTCACAACCTCCAGATTGGGAAAAACTCCAAGGATTCTTGAGGCCCCCTTGCCACTTGTTGGATCATGCATACAAACTCCAGCGTGAGCAGATATCTGACACTCGTCCTTTCTTAGGTACTGGAGATCTCGAAACAGCCCTTGCACATTAAAACTGCCATTCGCTCGGCACTGAAATTGACTGGAGCTAGTGTTTTCAGACTTCCATCCTCACACTCCTCACCTGCAAGCCCTCCATATTGGGAATTCTGGAGCCATGACACAGCCTTCTGCCTGCCCACCAGAAAGATGAAGTGTCCTATGCGTTTGCACTGAAACCCCACGTGAGGATCCACCTGCACGGCCCTCATTGGCCCTCCCATGTCATGGTCCGCCCTGTGCAGTAATGATCTGTGAGAAACAGCATGAGCCCCGACCTCCTGTTAGCCACCCAGGTAGAGAGCCCCATATCCTGCAGGTGGGAACTGCTTTGGACCGAGGACATCATCTCAACCAAGCTGGGTATTAAGTTCATATCGCCAGAATGCAGCTCAAATTCCTGTCCAGTGGGGAACCTAAAATAGAAAAGAGTACGCCTCCTTCACCAAGCACGAAAACTGGATGATGAGAAGGCTGTCCAACACTCAGAGTGGGAGTCAGTTGCATGGCGCGAGAGACAATGCCCACTCAGATGCGGCAGCTGGGCAGAAACAGGCATTGTTACCCTCAGCGTGAGACCCCTTTCAAAAACGTTCTATGGGAGACAGGTAGAATATCCAGACAGGAGGATCTCCCATGGACCCATGAGGACCCCCTTCCATTCTATGGCCATCTAGACACACAATTCAGACAGAAAAGTCTGTGCTACTGCCTCCCAGCTTCTCGAATTTCAAATTCCGAAAAACTGACCTCAGGGCCTGCAGTGGTGACCTGCCATCATCCCGCCCTTAACCTTTACCCGAGCTTTGGTTAGAAGACACCCAATTCAAAGCCCTCGCCCACATGCCTCCAGGACGGGGCCACAAGAACCGCACCGCATCACAGGGCCTGATCTCCCGAGGATAATCTGCCCGTCTCAGTTGCCCAAACCTTCCAGATTATGAGTAACTTGCAAGGCCCCTGAGCCCACACCAATTTCGTAGGCCGCTCTGGAATTAATGCACAGTCTGACACATCTTCAGCACATAAATCCAGGAAGACACGCAAGTCAATTGACCTCATTGGATCCCTGGCTTAGATTTGCGGGCCTATATCCCCAGGAGGCCTATTCTGGAAAACCAAAATATGGTCAAACATGTGGTCCCTGAGCCCTACAACAGAAACCAGCTTGTCCTCAGAAAGAACCCTGCCTGTTGGGAACTGGGTCCAAGTTTCAGAGTAGAAGAATCCTGCATGGCCCCAGAACCACTGCCCCATGCAAGGTCTCCCTGGACACTAAGCAGCATTGTGACCTATCAGAATGAAAAACTCCGTCTACCCAGATCACTTGAAATGTCGAACCAGAGCCTTCAGATCAAATCTTCTCTGTTCGGCAGCTGCAATGGTATTGGGGTAGGGCTCTAGAGGCATCCATTCAGAGAGCACTGACATGAATCTTTCCATATGGGCGAACCTGGAGCCCTCTAAAAGGACTTCCCTTGTCTCACAGAAAGGCACCTTGCCTTTTGGAGCAGCTCACAAACTCCAGCTTGGGAAAGCCCCCAAAAATTCTTGACGCCACCCCGCCATTTGTTAGATCATGCATACAACTCCAGCATGAGCAGACATCTGACACTCGTCCTTTCTCAGGTGTTGGAGATTCGAAACAGCCACTGCACATAGGAACTGCCATGCATTGGGCCCTGAACTTAATCGGAAGTAGTGTTTTGAGAATTCCGTCCTCACCCTCCTCACCTACAAACCCTCCATATTGGGAATTCTGGAACCACAACACAGCCTTCTGCCTGCCCACCAGAAAGACCAAGTTCCCTATGGGTTTGCCTTGAAACCCCACGTGAGGATCGACCTGCACTGCCCTCATTAGCACCCCAATATCATAGGCCACCCTGTGCACTAATGATCTGGGTGACACAGTCTGAGCTCCGACATCCTGTCAGCCACCCAGAAATTGCACCCCATATCCTGCAGGTGGGAACTGATTTGGCCCGAGGCTATCATCTCAACCAACATAGGTAGTCAGGTCCTGTCCCCAGAACTTAGCTCCAATTCCTGTCCTGTGGGAAACGGATAGCAAAAAAGAGTATGCCTCTTTCACCAAGAAGGATAACTCCATGTTGAGATGGTTGTCCAACCCTCAGATTGGGAGCCAGCTGCAAGACACATGAGACCACGTCCACTCAGGAGGGGCATCTGGGAAGAAACAGGCATTGTGACCTCAGCGTGAGACCCCTTTCAAAAAAGCCCCTTCATGAGGCCACAGTGTGGGCTCTACATGCCCATAGCCCAAATCCTAATCCTTGCTGTGGGTATCCTGGCGACCTGACCCAGAACACGTCTCTGAAATCCCTGATTCGCCCGTACTCCTGAGACGGAGAACAGCACTCTTCCCTTCGCCCAGATAGACACCAAACTCTTGGGAGCCGGGTAGAATCCCCAAACAGGAAGGATCTCCCATGGATCCATGGGGCCACCCGTCCAATCTGTGTCCATCCTAGGCACACAATCCACACAGAAAAGCCTGTGCAACTGCCTCCCAGCTGCACGAATTTCAAATCCCTTGGAGCTGATCTCAGGGTCTGCAGATGTGGCCTGCCATCACCTCGCCCCTAACCCTTACCCGAGTTTGGGTCTGAAGACTTCTGTCTCAAAGCCATGACCCACATGCATCCAGGATAGGGGCTCCAGAATTTCACCGCCTCACTGGGCCTGGTCTCCCGAGGAAAATCTGCCCGACTCAGTTGCCCAAATTCCTCCAGATAGGAGAAACCTGCAAGACCCTGAGCCCACACCAATTTCGGAGGCCGCTCTGTAAGAAATGCACAGTCTGAAAAATCCTCAGTACATACATCCAGGAAGACACGCAGGTCATGGTCCCTGAGTCTGAATATTGAACCTGACATGCCCTTAGGACCTCATTGGATCCTTGGCTTAGGTGTTCAGGACTGAGTGCCTGGAAGCCCATTTAAAAAACAAAACAAAACAAAACAAAAACAAACCAACAAACAAACAACAAAACATTATGATCCAGCTTGTGGTCCCTGATCCATACAACAGAACCCCTCCTTTACCGAGATAGAAACCTTTCTCTTGGGAAGCCGGTCCAACCTTCAGTTAGAAGAATCCTTCATGGCGCCAGAGCCATCGCCACATTCCAAGGTCACCCTGGACACCAAGCAGCATTGGGACCCATCAGAATGAGAACCTCGTCTACCCAGATCACTTGGAATTTCGAACCAGTGCCTTCGGATCAAGCCTGCATGCCTCCTCAGCTGCAATGGTAACACGAGTAGGGCTCTTCAGGTATCCATTCAGAGAGCACTGTTGTCGAATCATTACATATGGTTGAAGCTAGAGCCCTCTAACCAGACTTCCTTGCCCCGCAGAAGCGCACCTTGCTGTTTGGAGCAGCTCACAATCTCCAGCTTGGGAAAAACTCCAAGGATTCTTGAGGCCACACTGCCACTTGTTGGATCATGCATACAAACTCCAGCGTGAGCAGGTATCTGACACTCGTTCTTTCTTAGGTGCTGGAGATCTCGAAACAGCCGTTGCACATTGGAACTGCCATTCGCACGGCACTGAAATTGACTGGAGCTAGTGTTTTCAGACTTCCATCCTCACACTCCTCACCTGCAAGCCCTCCATATTGGGAATTCTGGAGCCACGACACAGCCTTCTGCCTGCCCACCAGAAAGATGAAGTGTCCTATGCGTTTGCACTGAAACCCCACGTGAGTATCCACCTGCATGGCCCTCATTGGCACTCCCATGTCATGGGCCGCCCTGTGCAGTAATGATCAGTGTGAAACAGCATGAGCCCCGACCTCCTGTCAGCCACCCAGGTAGAGAGACCCATATCCTACAGGTGGGAACTGCTTTGGACCGAGTACATCATCTCAACCAAGCTGGGTATTAAGGTCATATCGCCAGAATGCAGCTCAAATTCCTGTCCAGTGGGGAATATAAAACACCAAAGAGTACGCCTCCTTCACCAAGCACGAAAACTGGATGTTGAGATGGCTGTCCAACACTTAGAGTGGGAGCCATTTGCATGGCGCGAGAGTCAAGGCCCACTCAGGTGGGGCAGCTGGGCAGAATAGGCATTGTTACCCTCAGCGTGAGACCCCTTTCAAAAACACCCCATGAGAGACGGGTAAAATACCCAGACAGGAAGGATCTCCCATGGACCCATGACGCCACCCTTCCATTCTATGGCCAAACTAGACACACAATTCAGACAGAAAATTCTGTGCTACTGCCTCCCAGCTTCACGAATTTCAAATCCCGAAAAACTGACCTCAGGGCCTGCAGTGGTGACCTGCCATCAACCCGCCCTTAACCTTTACCTGAGCTTTGGTTAGAAGACACCCATCCCAAAGCCCTCACCCACATGCCTCCAAGACGGGGCCACAAGAACCACAACGCATCACAGGGCCTGATCTCCCGAGGATAATCTGCCCGTCTCAGTTGCCCAAACCTTCCAGATAATGAGGAACTTGCAAGGCCCCTGAGCCCACACCAATTTCGTAGGCCGCTCTGGAATTAATGCACAGTGTGAAACATCTTCAGCACATATCCAGGAAGACACGCAAGTCAATGGACCTCATTGGATCCCTGGCTTAGGTTTGCAGGCCTGTATCCCCAGAAGGCCTATTCTGGAAAACCAACATATGGTCAAACATGTGGTCCCTGAGCCCTACAACAGAAACCCTCCAGTCCTCAGAAGGAAACCTGGCTCTTGGGAACTGGGTCCAAGCCTCAGTGTAGAAGAATCCTGCATGGCCCCAGATCCACCCCCATATTCTAAAGTCTCCCTGGACTCTAAGAAGCATTGTAACCTATCAGAATGAAAAACTCCTTCTACCCAGATCACTTGAAACTTCGAACCAGAGCCTTCAGATCAAGTCTGCCATGTTCCGCTGCTGTAATGGTAATGGGAGTAGTGCTCTTCAGGCATCCATTCAGAGAGCACTGACGTGAATCTTTCTATATGGGCGAACCTGGAGCCCTCTAAAATGTCTTTTCTTGTCACACAGAAAGGCACCTTGCCTTTTGGAGCAGCTCACATTCAAAACTTGCGAAATCCCCAAGGATTCTTGAGGCCACCCCGCCATTTGCTGGATCTTGCATACAAACTCCAGCATGAGCAGACAACTGACACTCGTCATTTCTCAGGTTTTGGAGATCTCGAAACAGACACTGCACATTGGAACTGCCCTGAATTGGGCAGTGAACTTAACCGGATGTAGTGTTTTGAGAATTCCGTCCTCACACTCCTCAACTGCAAATCCTCCGTATTGGGAATTCTGGAAGCACAACACAGCCTTTTGCCTGCCCACCAGAAATACCAAGTTCCCTAAGGGTTTGCCATGAAACGCCACGTGAGGATCTACCTGCACGGCCCTCATTGGATCCCCAATATCATGGGCAACCCTGTGCACTAATGATCTGGGTGACACAGTCTGAGACCCAACATCATTTCAGCCACCCAGAGATCGGACCCCATATTCTGCAGGTTGGAACTGATTTTGCCCGAGGCTATCATCTCAACCAACATAGGTAGTCAGGAACTGTCCCCAGAACATAGCTCAAATTCCTGTCCAGTGGGCAACGGAAAGCACAAAAGAGTACGCCTCCTTCACCAAGCAGGATAACTGGATGTTAACATGGTTGTCCAACCCTCAGAGTGGGAGCCAGCTGCATGACACATGAGACCACCTCCACTCAGGAGGGGCATCTGGGAAGAATCATGCATTGTGGAGGTTATCGTGAGACCCCTTTCAAAAAAGCTCCCTCCTGAGACCACAGTTTGGGCTTCACTTGCCCATAGCCCAAACCTAATCCTTGTTGTCGTTATCCCGGCGACCGGACACAGAACCCGTCTCTGCAATCCCTGATTCGCCAGGACTCCTACGATGGATAACAGCACTCTTCCCTTCCCCCATAAAGACACCAAACTCTTGGGACCCGGGTGAATCCCCAAACAGGAAGGATATCCCATATATCCATCGGGACACCAGTCCAATCTGTGTCCATCGGGACACACAGTCCAGACAGAAAAGCCTGCACTACTGCCTCCCAGGTGCACGAATTTCAAATCCCGAGGAGCTGGCATGGTCAAACATGTGGTCCCTGAGCCCTACAACAGAAATCCTCCTGTCCTGACAAGGAAACCTGGCTCTTGCGAACTGGGTCCAAGCCTCAGTGTAGGAGAATCCTGCATGGCCCCAGTACCACTGCCACATTCTAAGGTCTCCCTGGATACTAAGAATTATTGTGACCTATCCGAATGAAAAACTCCGTAACCCAGATCACTTGAAACGTCGAACCAGAGCCTTCAGATCAAGTCTTCCCTGTTCCTCAGATGCAATGGTAATGGGGGTAGGGCTCTTCAGGCATCTATTCAGAGAGCACTGACGTGAATCTTTCCATATGTGCAAACCTGGAGCGCTCTAAACGGACTTCCCTTGTCTCACAGAAAGGCACCTTGCCGTTTGGAGCAGCTCTCAAGATCCAGCTTGGGAAGCCCCCAAGGATTCTTGAGGCCACCCTGCCATTTGTTGGATCATGCATACAAACTCCAGCATGAGCAGACATCTGACAGTCATCCTTTCTCAGGTGTTGGAGATCTCGAAACAGCCACTGCACATTGGAACTGCCATGAACTGGGCACTGAACTTAACCGGATGTAGTGATTTGAGAATTCCGTCCTCACACTCCTCACCTGCAAACCCTCCATATTGGGAATTCTGGAACCACAACAGAGCCTTCTGCCTGCCCACCAGAAAGACCAAGTTCCCTATGGGTTTGCCCTGAAACCCCACGTGAGGATCCACCTGCACGGACCTCATTGGCACCCCAATATCATTGGCCACCCTGGCACTAATGATCTGGGCGACACAGTCTGAGCCCCGACATCCTGTCAGCCACCCAGAGAGCAGGCCCTATATCCTGCAGGTGGGAAGTGATATGGCCCCAGGCCATCATCTCAACCAACATTGGTAGTCAGGACCTGTCCCCAGAACTTAGCTCAAATTCCTGTCCAGTGGGCAACGGAAAGCACAAAAGAGTACGCCTCCTTCACGAAGCAGTATAACTGGATGTTGACATGGTTGTCCAACCCTCAGTGGGAGCTAGTAGCATGACTCCTGAGACCACGTCAACTCAGGAGGGGCATCGCGAAGACACAGGCATTGTGACCCTCAGCGTGAGACCCCTTTCAAAAAAGCCCCCTCATGAGCCCACAGTGTGGGCTTCACAAGCCCATAGCCCAAATCCTAATCCTCACTGTGGTTATCCCGGCTACTGGACCCAGAACCCTTCTCTGGAATCCCTATTTTGCCAGGACTCCTGAGATGTATAACAGCACTCTTCCCTTCCCCCAGTAAGACACCAAACTCTTGGGAGCCGGGTAGAATCCCCAAACAGGAAGGATATCCCATATATCCATCGGGACACCAGTCCAATCTGTGTCCATCGGGACACACAGTCCAGACAGAAAAGCCTGCACTACTGCCTCCCAGGTGCACGAATTTCAAATCCCGAGGAGCTGACCTCAGGGTCTGCAGTTGTGGCCTGTCATCAACTCGCCCCTAACCATTTCCCGAGTATGGGGATGAATACTTCAGTCTCAAAGCCCTGACCCACATGCCTCCACGATAGGGCCTCCAGAATCACACCGCATGACTGGGCCTGCTCTCACGAGCAAAATCTGCCTGTCTCAGTGGCCCAAATCCTCCAGATAAGGAGAAACCTGCAAGACCCTGAGCCCACACCAAATTCAGAGGGCGCTCTGGAAAAAATGCACAGTCTGACACATCCTCAGCACAAACGTGCATGAAGGCAGGCAGGTCAAGGTCCCTGAGTCTGAATATTGAACCTGACATGCCCCTAGGACCTCATTGGATCCTTGGCTTAGGTGTTCAGGCCTGAGTCCCTGGAAGCTCGTTTAAAACAAACAAACAAACAAACAAAGAAAAAAAAAAGCCTTATGATCCAACTTGTGGTCCCTGATCCATAAAACAGAACCCTCCTTTACCGACAACAAAGCTTTCTCTTGGGAACCCGGTCCAACCTTCAGTGTAGGAGAATCCTGCATGGCCCCAGAGCCATCGCCACATTCTAAGGTCCCCCTGGACACCAAGTAGCATTGGTACCCATCAGAATGAGAGCCTCATCTACCCAGATCACTTGGAATTTCGATCCAGAGCCTTCGGATCAAGGCTGCTTGGCTCCTCAGCTGCAATGGTAACACGAGTAGGGCTCTTCAGGCATCCATTCAGAGAGCACTGTTGTTGAATCATTAAATATGGGTGAACCTGAAGCCCACTAACCAGATATCCTCGCCCCGCAGAAGCGCACTTTGCTGTTTGGAGCAACTCACAACCTCCAGCTTGAGAAAAACTCCAAGGATCCTTGAGGCCACCGTGCCATTTGTTGGATCATACATACAAACTCCAGCGTGAGCAGATATCTGACACTCGTCCTCTCTCAGATGCTGGAGATCTCCAAACAGCCATTGCCCATTGGAACAGCCATTCGCTCGGCACTGAACTTAACTGGAGGTAGTGTTTTCAGACTTCCATCCTCACATTCCTCACGTGCAAGACCTCCATAATCGGAATTCTGGAGCCACGACACAGCCTTCTGCCTGCCCACCAAAAAGATGAAGTGTACTATGCGTTTGCATTGAAACCCTTCGTGAGGATCCACCTTCACGGCCCTCATTGGCACTCCCATGTCATGGTCCGCCTTGTGCAGCAATGATCTGTGTGACACAGCCTGAGCCCAGACCTCCTGTCAGCCACTCAGGTAGAGGGCCCCATATCCTGAAGGTGGGAACTGCTTTGGACTGAGTACATCATCTCAACCAAGCTGGGTATTAAAGTCATAACCCCAGAATGTAGCTCAAATTCCTGTCCAGGGGGGAACCTAAAGCCCAAAAGAGTACGCTGCCTTCAACAACCACAAAAACTGGATGTTGAGATGGCTGTCCAACACTCAGAGTGGGAGCCCGTTGCATGGGTCGAGATACCATGCTCACTCAGGTGGGGCAGCTGGGAAGAAACAGGCATTGTTCACTCAGTGTGAGACGCACTTCAAAAAGGCCCCATGGGAGACGGGTAGAATCCCCAGACAGTAAGGATCTCCCATGGACCCATGAGGCCACCCTTCCATTCTATGGCCATTCTAGACACACAATTCAGCCAGAAAAGTCTGTGCTATTGCCTCCCAGCTGCACGAATTTCAAATCCCGAAAAACTGACCTCAGTGCCTGCAGTGGTCACCTGCCCTCAACTCGCCCTTAGCCCTTACCCGAGCTTTGGTAAGAAGACTCCCATCCCAAAGCCCTCACCCACATGCCTCCAGGACGGGGCCACAAGAACAACACTGCATCACAGGGCCTGATCTCCCGAGGAAAATCTGCCCGTCTCAGTTGCCAAAATCCTCCAGATAAGTAGGAACTTGCAAGGCCCCTGAGCCCACACCAATTTCGTAAGCCACTCTGGAATAAATGCACAGTGTGACACATCTTCAGCACATATATCCAGGAAGACACTCAGGTCAATGGACCTCATTGGATCCCTGGCTTAGGTTTGCAGGCCTGTATTTCCAGAAGTCCTCTTCTGGAAAACCTACATATGGTCAAACATGTGGTCCTTGAGCCCTACAACAGAAATCCTCCTGTCCTGACGAGGAAACCTGGCTCTTGCGAACTGGGTCCAAGCCTCAGTGTAGGAGAATCCTGCATGGCCCCAGATCCACTGCCACATTCTAAGGTCTCCCTGGATACTAAGAATTATTGTGACCTATCCGAATGAAAAACTCCGTCTACCCAGATCACTTGAAACGTCGAACCAGAGCCTTCAGATCAAGTCTTCCCTGTTCCTCAGCTGCAATGGTAAAGGGGGTAGGGTTCTTCAGGCATCCATTCAGAGAGCACTGACGTGAATCTTTCCATATGGGCGAACCTGGAGCGCTCTAAACGGACTTCCCTTGTCTCACAGAAAGGCACCTTGCCGTTTGGAGCAGCTCACAAGCTCCAGCTTGGGAAGCCCCCAAGGATTCTTGAGGCCACCCCGCCATTTGTTGGATCATGAATACAAACTCCAGCATGAGCAGACATCTGACACTCATCCTTTCTCAGGTGTTGGAGATCTCGAAACAGCCACTGCACATTGGAACTGCCATGAATTGGGCACTGAACTTAACCGGATGTAGTGTTTTGAGAATTCCGTCCTCACACTCCTCACCTGCAAACCCTCCATATTGGGAATTCTGGAACCACAACAGAGCCTTCTGCCTGCCCACCAGAAAGACCAAGTTCCCTATGGGTTTGCCCTGAAACCCCACGTGAGGATCCACCTGCACGGCCCTCATTGGCACCCCAATATCATGAGCCACCCTGGGCACTAATGATCTGGGCGACACAGTCTGAGCCCCGACATCCTGTCAACCACCCAGAGAGCAGGCCCTATATCCTGCAGGTGGGAAGTGATATGGCCCCAGGCCATCATCTCAACCAACATTGGTATTCAGGTCCTGTCCCCAGAACTTAGCACAAATTCCTGTCCAGTGGGCAACGGAAAGCACAAAAGAGTACGCCTCCTTCACCAAGCAGGATAACTGGATGTTGACATGGTTGTCCAACCCTCAGTGGGAGCCAGCTGCATGACACATTAGACCACTTCCACTCAGGAGGGGCATCTGGGAAGAAACAGGCATTGTGACCCTCAGCAAGAGACCCCTTTCAAAAAAGCCCCCTCATGAGCCCACAGTTTGGGCTTCACATGCCCATAGCCCAAATCCTAATCCTCGCTGTGGTTATCCCGGCGACTGGACCCAGAACCCTTCTCTGGAATCCCTATTTTGCCAGGACTCCTGAGACGAATAACAGCACTCTTCCCTTCCCCCAGAAAGACACCAAACTCTTGGGAGCCGGGTAGAATCTCCAAACAGGAAGGATCTCCCATGGATCCATCGGGCAACCAGTCCAATCTGTGTCCATCCTGGACACACAATCCAGACAGGAAAGCCTGACTACTGCCTCCCATTGCACGAATTTCAAATCTCGAGGAGCTGACCTCAGGGTCTGCAGATGTGGCCTGTCATCAACTCGCCCCTAACCCTTTCACGAGTATGGGGATGAAGACTTCAGTCTGAAAGCCCTGACCCACATGCCTCCTCGATAGGGCTTCCAGAATCACACCGCATGACTGTGCCTGCTCTCCCGAGCAAAATCTGCCTGTCTCAGTGGCCCAAATCCTCCAGTTAAGGAGAAACCGGCAAGACCCTTAGCCCACATCAAATTCGGAGGGCGCTCTGGTAAAAATGCACAGTCTGACACATCCTCAGCACATACGTGAAGGAAGGCAGGCAGGTCAAGATCCCTGAGTCTGAATATTGAACCTGACATGCCCCTAGGACCTCATTGGATCATTGGCTTAGGTGTTCAGGCCTGAGTCCCTTGAAGCTCGTTTAAAACAAACAAAGAATCAAACACACAAGCAAAAAAACCTTATGATCCAACTTGTGGTCACTGATCCATACAATAGAACCATCCTTTACCGACAAAGAAAGCTTTCTCTTTGGAAACCGGTCCAACCTTCAGTGTAGGAGAATCCTGCATGGCCCCAGAGCCATCGCCACATTCTAAGGTCCCCCTGAACACCAAGCAGCATTGGTACCCATCAGAAGGAGAGCCTCGTCTATCCAGATCACTTGGAATTTCGAACCAGAGCCTTCGGATCAAGGCTGCTTGGCTCCTCAGCTGCAATGGTAACAGGAGTAGGGCTCTTCAGGCATCCATTCAGAGAGCACTCTTGTTGAATCATAAGATATGGGCGAACCTGAAGCCCTTAAACCAGACATCCTCGCCCCGCAGAAGCGCACATTGCTGTTTGGAGCAGCTCATAACCTCCAGCTTGGGAAAAACTCCAAGGATCCTTGAGGCCACCGTGCCACTTGTTGGATCATACATACAAACCCCAGCGTGAGCAGATACCTGACACTCGTCCTTTCTCAGATGCTGGAGATCTCGAAACAGCCAATGCCCATTGGAACAGCCATTTGCTCAGCACTAAACTTAACTGGAGCTAGTGTTTTCAGACTTCCTTCCTCACACTCCTCACGTGCAAGACCTCCGTAATGGGAATTCTGGAGTCATGACACAGTCTTCTGCCTGCCCACCAAAAAGAGGAAGTGTCCTATGCGTTTGCACTGAAACCCTACGTGAGGATCCACCTTCACGGCCCTCATTGGCACTCCCATGTCATGGTCCACCCTGTGCAGCAATGATCTGTGTGACACAGCCTGAGCCTAGACCTCCTGTCAGCCACGCAGGTAGAGGGCCCCATATCCTGCAGGTGGGAACTGCTTTGGACCGAGTACATCATCTCAACCATGCTGGGTATTAAGGTCATAACCCCAGAATGTAGCGCAAATACCTGTCCAGGGGGGAAACTAAAGCCCAAAAGAGTACGCTGCATTCAACAAGCACGAAAACGGGTGTTGAGATGGCTGTCCAGCACTCAGAGTGGGAGCCCGTTGCATGGGTCGAGAGACCACGCTCACTCAGGTGGGGCAGCTGGGCAGAAACTGGCATTGTTTCCTCAGTGTGAGACGCCCTTCAAAAAGGCCCCATGGGACACGGGTAGAATCCCCAGACAGGAAGGATCTCCCATGGACCCATGAGGCCACCCTTCCATTCCATGGCCATTCTGGACACACAATTCAGCCAGAAAAGTCTGTGCTACTGCCTCCCAGCTGCACGAATTTCAAATCCCGCAAAACTGACCTCAGGGCCTGCAGTTGTCACCTGCCCTCAACTCGCCCTTACCCCTTACCCGAGCTTTGGTAAGAAGACTCCCATCCCAAAGCCCTCACCCACATGGCTCCAGGACGGGGCCACAAGAACCACACCGCATCACAGGGCCTGATCCCCCGAGGAAATTCTGCCCGTCTCAGTTGCCAAAATCCTCCAGATAAGTAGGAACTTGCAAGGCCCCTGAGCCCACACCAATTTCGTAGGCCGCTCTGGAATAAATGCACAGTCTGACACATCTTCAGCACATATATATAGGAAGACACGCAGGTCAATGGACCTCATTGGATCCCTGGCTTAGGTTTGCAGGCCTGTATTTCCAGAAGTCCTCTTCTGGAAAACCTACTTATGGTCAAACATGTGGTCCTTGAGGCCTACAACAGAAATCCTCCTGTCCTGACAAGGAAACCTGGCTCTTGGGAACTGGGTCCAAGCCTCAGTGTAGGAGAATCCTGCATGGCCCCAGATCCACTGCCACATTCTAAGGTCTCCCTGGATACTAAGAAACATTGTGACCTATCCGAATGAAAAACTCCGTCTACCCAGATCACTTGAAACGTCGAACCAGAGCCTTCAGATCAAGTCTTCCCTGTTCCTCAGCTGCAATGGTAATGGGGGTAGGGTTCTTCAGGAATCCATTCAGAGAGCACTGACGTGAATCTTTCCATATGGGCGAACCTGGAGCGCTCTAAACGGACTTCCCTTGTCTCACAGAAAGGCACCTTGCCGTTTGGAGCAGCTCACAAGCTCCAGCTTGGGAAGCCCCCAAGGATTCTTGAGGCCACCCCGCCATTTGTTGGATCATGCATACAAACTCCAGCATGAGCAGACATCTGACACTCATCCTTTCTCAGGTGTTGGAGATCTCGAAACAGCCACTGCACATTGGAACTGCCATGAATTGGGCACTGAACTTAACCGGATGTAGTGTTTTGAGAATTCCGTCCTCACACTCCTCACCTGCAAACCCTCCATATTGGGAATTCTGGAACCACAACAGAGCCTTCTGCCTGCCCACCAGAAAGACCAAGTTCCCTATGGGTTTGCCCTGAAACCCCACGTGAGGATCCACCTGCACGGCCCTCATTGGCACCCCAATAACATGGGCCACCCTGGGCACTAGTGATCTGGGCGACACAGTCTGAGCCCCGACATCCTGTCAGCCACCCAGAGAGCAGGCCCTATATCCTGCAGGTGGGAAGTGATATGGCCCCAGGCCATCATCTCAACCAACATTGGTAGTTAGGTCCTGTCCCCAGAACTTAGCTCAAATTCCTGTCCAGTGGGCAACGGAAAGCACAAAAGAGTACGCCTTCTTCACCAAGCAGGATAACTGGATGTTGACATGGTTGTCCAACCCTCAGTGGGAGCCAGCTGCATGACACATTAGACCACGTCCACTCAGGAGGGGCATCTGGGAAGAAACAGGCATTGTGAACCTCAGCGTGAGAACCCTTTCAAAAAAGCCCCCTCATGAGCCCACAGTGTGGGCTTCACATGCCAATAGCCCAAATCCTAATCCTCGCTGTGGTTATCCCGGCGACTGGACCCAGAACCCTTCTTTGGAATCCCTATTTCGCCAGGACTCCTGAGACGGATAACAGCACTCTTCCCTTCCCCCAGAAAGACACCAAACTCTTGGGAGCCGGGTAGAATCCCCAAACAGGAAGGATCTCCCATGGATCCATCGGGCAACCAGTCCAATCTGTGTCCATCCTGGACACACAATCCAGACAGAAAAGCCTGCACTACTGCCTCCAAGCTGCACGAATTTCAAATCTCAAGGAGCTGACCTCAGGGTCTGCAGATGTGGCCTGTCATCAACTCGCCCCTAACCCTTTCACGAGTATGGGGATGAAGACTTCAGTCTCAAAGCCCTGACCCACATGCATCCACGATAGGGCCTCCAGAATCACACCGCATGACTGGGCCTTCTCTCCCGAGCAAAATCTGCCTGTCTCAGTGGCCCAAATCCTCCAGATAAAGAGAAACCTGCAAGACCCTGAGCCCACACCAAATTCGGAGGGCGCTCTGGTAAAAATGCACAGTCTGACACATCCTCAGCACATACGTGCAGGAAGGCAGGCAGGTCAAGGTCCCTGAGTCTGAATATTGAACCTGACATGCCCCTAGGACCTCATTGGATCTTTGGTTTAGGTGTTCAGGCCTGAGTCCCTGGAAGCTCGTTTAAAACAAACAATCAAACACACAAGCAAAAAAACCTTATGATCCAACTCCTGGTCCCTGATCCATACAACAGAACCATCCTTTACCGACAAAGAAAGCTTTCTCTTTGGAAACCGGTCCAACCTTCAGTGTAGGAGAATCCTACATGGCCCCAGAGCCATCGCCACATTCTAAGGCCCCCCTAAACACCAAGCAGCATTGGTACCCATCAGAATGAGAGACTCATCTATCAAGATCACTTTGAATTTCGAAGCAGAGCCTTCGGATCAAGGCTGCTTGGCTCCTCAGCTGCAATGGTAACACGAGTAGGGCTCTTCAGGCATCCATTCAGAGAGCACTCTTGTTGAATAATAAGATATGGGCGAACCTGAAGCCCTTGAACTAGACATCCTCGCCCCGCAGAAGCGCACCTTGCAGTTTGGAGCAGCTCACAACCTCCAGCTTGGGAAAAACTCCAAGGATCCTTGAGGCCACCGTGCCACTTGTTGGATCATACATACAAACTCCAGCATGAGCAGATACCTGACACTCGTCCTTTCTCAGATGCTGGAGATCTCTAAACAGTCATTGCCCATTGGAACAGCCATTCGCTCGGCACTGAACTTAACTGGAGCTAGTGTTTTCAGACTTCCATCCTCACACTCCTCACGTGCAAGACCTCCGTATGGGAATTCTGGAGCCACGACACAGACTTCTGTCTGCCCACCAAAAAGATGAAGTGTCCTATGCGTTTGCACTGAAACCCTACGTGAGGATCCACCTTCACGGTCCTCATTGGCACTCCCATGTCATGGTCCGCCCTGTGCAGCAATGATCTGTGTGACACAGCCTGAGCCCAGACCTCCTGTCAGCCACCCAGGTAGAGGGCCCCATATCCTGCAGTTGGGAACTGCTTTGGACCGAGTACATCATCTCAGCCAATCTGGGTATTAAGGTCATAACCGCAGAATGTACCTCAAATTCCTGTCCAGGGGGGAACCTAAAGCCCAAAGTGTACGCTGGCTTCAACAAGCACGAAAACTGGATGTTGAGATGGCTGTCCAACACTCACGAATGGGTGCCCGTTGCATGGGTCTAGAGACCACGCTCACTCAGTTGGGGCAGCTGGGCAGAAACAGGCATTGTTTTCCTCAGTGTGAGACGCCCTTCAAAAAGGCCCCATGGGAGACAAGTAGAATCCCCAGATAGGAAGGATCTCCCATGGACCCATGAGGCCACCCTTCCATTCTATGGCCATTCTAGACACACAATTCAGCCAGAAAAGTCTGTGCTACTGCCTCTCAGCTGCACGAATTTCAAATCCCGTAAAACTGACCTCAGGGCCTGCAGTGGTGACCTGCCCTCAACTCGCCCTTACCCCTTACCCGTGCTTTGGTAAGAAGACTCCCATCCCAAAGCCCTCACCCACATGCCTCCAGGACGGGGCCACAAGAACCACACCGCATCACAGGGCCTGATCTCCCGAGGAAAATCTGCCCGTCTCAGTTGCCAAAATCCTCCAGATAAGTAGGAACTTGCATAGCCCCTGGGCCCACACCAATTTTGTAGGCCGCTCTGGAATAAATGCACAGTCTGCCTCTGCAATCAGACAGCAAAAGGAAATGAAAGGCATCCAAATCAGCAAAGAAGAAGTCAAATTATCACTCTTCGCAGATGATATGATACTATATGTGGAAAATCCAAAAGACTCCACTCCAAAACTGCTAGAACTTATACAGGAATTCAGTAAAGTGCCAGGATATAAAATCAATGCACAGAAATCTGTTGCATTTCTCTACACCAACAGCAAGACAGTAGAAAGAGATATTAAGGAGTCAATCCCATTTCCAATTGCATCCAAAACCATAAGATACCTAGGAATAAACCTAACCAAAGAGACACAGAATCTATACTCAGAAAACTATAAAGTACTCATGAAAGAAATTGAGGAAGACACAAAGAAATGGAAAAATGTTCCATGCTCCTGGATTGGAAGAATAAATATTGTGAAAATGTCTATGCTACCTAAAGCAATCTACACATTTAATGCAATTCCTATCAAAGTACCATCCATGTTTTTCAAATAAATCGAACAAATAATGCTAAAATTTATATGGAACCAGAAAAGACCTCGAATAGCCAAAGGTATATTGAAAAAGAAAGCCAACGTTGGTGGCATCACAATTCCGGACTTCAAGCTCTATTACAAAGCTGTCATCATCAAGACAGCATGGTACTGGCACAAAAACAGACACATAGATCAATGGAACAGAATAGAGAGCCCAGAAATAGACCCTCAAATCTATGGTCAACTCATCTTCGACAAAGCAGGAAAGAATGTCCAATGGAAAAAAGACAGCCTCTTCAATAAATGGTGCTGGGAAAATTGGACAGACACATGCAGAAAAATGAAATTGGACCATTTCCTTACACCACACACAAAAATAGACTCAAAATGGATGAAGGACCTCAATGTGCGAAAGGAATCCATCAAAATCCTTGAGGAGAACACAGGCAGCAACCTCTTCGACATCTGCCGCAGCAACATCTTCCTAGGAACAATGCAAAAGGCAAGGGAAGCAAGGGAAAAAATGAACTATTGGGATTTCATCAAGATCAAAAGCTTTTGCACAGCAAAGGAAACAGTTAACAAAATCAAAAGACAACTGACAGAATGGTAGAAGATATTTGCAAAAGACATATCAGATAAAGGACTAGTGTCCAGAATCTATAAAGAACTTAGCCAACTCAACACCCAAAGAACCAATAATCCAATCAAGAAATGGGCAGAGGACATGAACAGACATTTCTGCAAAGAAGACATCCAGATGGCCAAAAGACACATGAAAAAGTGCTCCATATCACTCGGCATCAGGGAAATACAAATCAGAACCACAATGAGATATCACCTCACACCAATCAGAATGGCTAAAATCAACAAGTCAGGAAATGACAGATGCTGGCGAGGATGCGGAGAAAGGGGAACCCTCCTACACTGTTGGTGGGAATGCAAGCTGGTGCAGCCACTCTGGAAAACAGCATGGAGGTTCCTCAAAATGTTGAAAATAGAACTGCCCTATGACCCAGCAATTGCACTATTGGGTATTTACCCTAAAGATACAAATGTAGTGATCCAAAGGGGAACGTGCACCCGAATGTTTATAGCAGCTATGTCCACAATAGCCAAACTATGGAAAGAACCTAGATGTCCATCAACAGATGAATGGATCAAGAAGATGTGGTATATATACACAATGGAATACTATGCAACCATCAAAAGAAATGAAATCTTGCAAATTGCGACAACATGGATGGAACTAGAGCATATCATGCTTAGCGAAATAAGTGAAGCAGAGAAAGACAACTATCATATGATCTCCCTGATATGAGGAAGTGGTGATGCAACATGGAGGCTTAAGTGGGTAGAAGAAGAATAAATGAAAAAGATGGGATTGGGAAGGAGACAAACCATAAGTGACTCTTAATCTCACAAAACAAACTGAGGGTTGCTGGGGGGAGGGGGTTTGGGAGAGGGGGGTTGGATTATGGACATTGGGGAGGGTATGTGCTTTGGTGAGTGCTGTGAAGTGTGTAAACCTGGTGATTCACAGACCTGTAATCCTGGGGATAAAAATATATGTATATAAAAAATAAAATATTAAAAAAAAATGCACAGTCTGA
The DNA here is from genome assembly GCF_964662115.1 of Mustela nivalis. Lineage (NCBI taxonomy): Eukaryota > Metazoa > Chordata > Mammalia > Carnivora > Mustelidae > Mustela > Mustela nivalis. Next base: position 2,238,555 of record NW_028136558.1, on the reverse strand, counting down.
CACATCTTCAGCACATATATCCAGGAAGATACGCAGGTCAATGGACATCATTGGATCCCTGGCTTAGGTTTGCAGGCCTGTATCCCCAGAAGGCCTATTCTGGAAAACCAACATATGGTCAAACATGTGGTCACTGAGCCCTCCTGTCCTGACAAGGAAACCTGGCTCTTGGGAACTGGGTCCAAGCCTCAGTGTAGGAGAATCCTGCATGGCCCCAGATCCACTGCCTCATTCTAAGGTCTCCCTGGATACTAAGAAGCATTGTGACCTATCAGAATGAAAAACTCCGTCTACCCAGATCACTTGAAACGTCGAACCAGAGCCCTCAGCTCAAGTCTTCCCTGTTCCTCAGCTGCAATGGTAATGGGGGTAGGGCTCTTCAGGCATCCATTCAGAGAGCACTGACGTGAATCTTTCCATATGGGCGAACCTGGAGCGCTCTAAACGGACTTCCCTTGTCTCACAGAAAGGCACCTTGCCATTAGGAGCAGCTCTCAAGCTCCAGCTTGGGAAGCCCCCAAGGATTCTTGAGGCCACCCCGCCATTTGTTGGATCATGAATACAAACTCCAGCATGAGCAGACATCTGACACTCATCCTTTCTCAGGTGTTGGAGATCTCGAAACAGCCACTGCACATTGGAACTGCCATGAATTGGGCACTGAACTTAACCGAATGTAGTGTTTTGAGAATTCCGTCCTCACACTCCTCACCTGCAAACCCTCCATATTGGGAATTCTGGAACCACAACAGAGCCTTCTGCCTGCCCACCAGGAAACCAAGTTCCCTATGGGTTTGCCCTGAAACCCCACGTGAGAATCCACCTGCACGGCCCTCATTGGCACCCCAATATCATGGGCCACCCTGGGCACTAATGATCTGGGCAACACAGTCTGAGCCCCGACATCCTGTCAGCCACCCAGAGAGCAGGCCCTATATCCTGCAGGTGGGAAGTAATATGGCCCCAGGCCATCATCTCAACCAACATTGGTAGTCAGGTCCTGTCCCCAGAACTTAGCTCAAATTCCTGTCCAGTGGGCAACGAAAAGCACAAAAGAGTACGCCTCCTTCACCAAGCAGGATAACTGGAAATTGACATGGTTGTCCAACCCTCAGTGGGAGCCAGCTGCATGACACATGGACCACGTCCACTCAGGAGGGGCATCTGGAAAGAAACAGGCATTGTGACCCTCAGAGTGAGAAACCCTTTCAAAAAGCCCCCTCATGAGCCCACAGTGTGGGCTTCACATGCCGATAGCCCAAATCCTAATCCTCGCTGTGTTATCCCGGCGACTGGACCCAGAACCCTTCTCTGGAATCCCTATTTTGCCAGGACTCCTGAGACGGATAACAGCACTCTTCCCTTCCCCCAGAAAGACACCAAACTCTTGGGAGCTGGGTAGAATCCCCAAACAGGACGGATCTCCAATGGATCCATCGGGCCAGCAGTCCAATCTGTGTCCATCCTGGACACACAATCCAGACAGAAAAGCCTGCACTACTGCATCCCAGCTGCACGAATTTCAAATCCCAAGGAGCTGACCTCAGGGTCTGCAGATGTGGCCTGCCATCAACTCGCCCCTACCCTTTCCTGAGTATGGGGATGAAAACTTCAGTCTCAAAGCCCTGACCCACATGCCTCCACGATTGGGCCGCCAGAATCACACCGCATGACTGGGCGTGCTCTCCTGAGGAAAATCGGCCTGTCTCAGTGGCCCAAATCCTCCAGATAAGGAGAACCCTGCAAGACCCTGAGCCCACACCAAATTCGGAGGGCGCTCTGGAAAAAATGCACAGTCTGACACATCCTCAGCACATACGTGCAGGAAGGCAGGCAGGTCAAGGTCCCTGAGTCTGAGTATTGAACCTGACATGCCCCTAGGACCTCACTGGATCCTTGGCTTAGGTGTTCAGGCCTGAGTCCCTGGAAGCTCGTTTAAAACAAACAAACAAACAAACAAACAAAAAAACCTATGATCCAACTTATGGTCCCTGATCCATAAAACAGAACCCTCCTTTACCGACAAAGAACGCTTTCTCTTGGGAACCCGGTCAAACCTTCAGTGTAGGGGAATCCTGCATGGCCCCAGAGCCATCGCCACATTCTAAGGTCGCAGTGGACACCAAGCAGCATTGATACCCATCAGAATGAGAGCCTCGTCTATCCAGATCACTTTGATTTTCGTAGCAGAGCCTTCGGATCAAGGCTGCTTGGCTCCTCAGCTGCAATGGTAACACGAGTAGGGCTCTTCAGGCATCCATTCAGAGAGCACTGTTGTTGAATCATTAGATATGGGTGAACCTGAAGCCCTCTAACCAGACACCCTAGCCCAGCAGAAGCGCACCTTGCTGTTTGGAGCAACTCACAAACTCCAGCTTGGGAAAAACTCCAAGGATCCTTGAGGCCACCGTGCCACTTGTTGGATCATACATACAAACTCCAGCGTGAGCAGATATCTGACACTCGTGCTTTCCTAGGTGCTGGAGATCTCGAAACAGCTATCGCACATTGGAACAGCCATTCGCTCGACACTGAACTTAACTGGAGCTAGAGTTTTCAGACTTCCATCCTCACACTCCTCACGTGCAAGTCCTCCATAATGGGAATTCTGGAGCACGACACAAACTTCTGTCTGCCCACCAAAAAGATGAAGTGTCCTATGCGTTTGCACTGAAACCCTACGTGAGGATCCACCTTCACGGCCCTCATTGGCACTCCCATGTCATGGCCCGCCCAGTGCAGCAATGATCTGTGTGACACAGCCTGAGCGTAAACCTCCTGTCAGCCACCCAGGTAGAGGGCCCCATATCCTGCAGGTGGGAACTGCTTTGGACCGAGTATATCATCTCAACCAAGCTGGGTATTAAGGTCATAACCCTAGAATGTAGCTCAAATTCTTGTCCAGGGGAGAACCTAAAGCCCAAAAGAGTATGCTGCCTTCAACAAGCACGAAAACTGGATGTTGAGATGGCTGTCCAACACTCAGAGTGGGAGCCCGTTGCATGGGTCGAGAGACCACGCTCACTCAGGTGGGGCAGCTGGGCAGAAACAGGCATTGTTTCCCTCAGTGTGAGACGCACTTCAAAAAGGCCCCATGGGAGACGGGTAGAATCCCCAGACAGGAATGATCTCCCAGGACTCATGAGGCAACCCTTCCATTCTATGGCCATTCTAGACACACAATTCAGCCAGAAAAGTCTGTGCTACTGCCTCCCAGCTGCACGTATTTCAAATCCCGAAAAACTGACCTCAGGGCCTGCAGGGGTGACCTGCCCGCATCTAGCCCTTACCCCTTAGCCGAGCTTTGGTAAGAAGACTCCCATCCCAAAGCCCTCACCCACATGCCTCCAGTACGGGGCCACAGGAACCACACCGCATCACAGCCCCTGATCTCCGAAGAAAAATCTACCCGTCTCAGTTTCCAAAATTCTCCAGAGAAGTAGGAACTTGCAAGGCCCCTGAGCCCACACCAATTTCGTAGGCCGCTCTGGAATAAATGCACAGTCTGACACATCTTCAGCACATATATCCAGGAAGACACGCAGGTCAATGGACCTCATTGGATCCCTGGCTTAGGTTTGCAGGCCTGTATCCCCAGAAGGCCTATTCTGGAAAACCTACATATGGTCAAACATGTGGTCCCTGAGCCCTACAACAGAAATCCTCCTGTCCTGACAAGGAAACCTGGCTCTTGGGAACTGGGTCCAAGCCTCAGTGTAGGAGAATCCTGCATAGCCCCAGATCCCCTGCCACATTCTAAGGTCTCCCTGGATACTAAGAATCATTATGACCTATCCAAATGAAAAACTCCGTCTACCCTGATCACTTGAAACGTCGAACCAGAGCCTTCAGATCAAGTCTTCCCTGTTCCTCAGCTGCAATGGTAATGGGGGTAGGGCTCTTCAGGCATCCATTCAGAGAGCAAAGACGTGAATCTTTCCATATGGGCGAACCTGCAGGTGGGAACTGATATGGCCCCAGACCATCATCTCAACCAACATTGGTAGACAGGAACTGTCCCCAGAACTTAGCACAAATTCCTGTCCAGTGGGCAACGGAAAGCACAAAAGAGTACGCCTCCTTCACCAAGCAGGATAACTGGATGTTGACATGGTTGTCCAACCCTCATTGGGAGCCAGCAGCATGACGTATGAGACCACATCCACTCAGGAGGGGCATCTGGGAAGAAACAGGCATTGTGACCCTCAGCGTGAGACCCCTTTCAAAAAAGCCCCCTCATGAGCCCACAGTGTTTGCTTCACAGGCCCATAGCCCAAATCCTAATCATCGCTGTGGTTATCCTGGCCACTGGACCCAGATCCCTTCTCTGGATCTCTATTTCGCCAGGACTCCTGAGACGGATAACAGCACTCTTCCTATCCCCCAGAAAGACACCAAACTCTTGGAAGCCGGGTAAAATCCCCAAACAGGAAGGATCTCCCGTGGATCCATCGGGGCACCAGTCCAATCTGTGTCCATCCTGGACACACAATCCAGACAGAAAAGCCTGCACTACTGCCTCCCAGCTGCACGAATTTCAAATCCCGAGGAGCTGACCTCAGGGTCTGCAGATGTGGCCTGCCATCAACTGGCCCCTAACCCTTTCCCGTGTATGGGGATGAAGACTTCTGTATCAAAGCCCTGACCCACATGCCTCCACGATAGGGCCTCCAGAATCACACTGCAAGACTGGGCCTGCTCTCCCGAGGAAAATCTGCATGTCTCAGTGGCCCAAATCCTCCAGATAAGGAGAAACCTGCAAGCCCTGAGCCCACACCAAATTCAGAGAGCGCTCTGGAAAAAATTCACAGTCTGACACATCCCCAGCACATACGTGCAGGAAAGCAGGCAGGTCAAGGTCCCTGAGTCTGAATATTGAACCTGACATGCCCCAAGGACCTCATTGGATCCTTGGCTTAGGTGTTCTGGTCTGAGTTCCTGAAGCTCGTTTAAAACAAACAAACAAACAAACGAACAAACAAACAAAAACCTTATGATCCAACTTGTGGTCCCTGAACATACAAGAACCCTCCTTTACCGACAAAGAAAGCTTTCTCTTGGGAACCCGGTCCAACCTTCAGTGTAGGAGAATCCTGCATGGCCCCAGAGCCATCGCCACATTCTAAGGTCCCCCTGGACACCAAGCAGCATTGGTACCCATCAGAATGAGAACCTCGTCTACCCAGATCACTTGGAATTTCGAACCAGAGCCTTCGGATCAAGGCTGCTTGGCTCCTCAGCTGCAATGGTAACACGAGTAGGGCTCTTCAGGCATCCATTCCGAGAGCACTGTTGTAGAATCATTAGATATGGGCGAACCTGAATCCCTCTATCCAGACACCCTAGCTCCGCAGAAACGCACCTTGCTGTTTGGAGCAGCTCACAACCTCCAGCTTGGGAAAAACTCCAAGGATCCTTGAGTCCACCGGGCCACTTGTTGGATCATACATACAAACTCCAGCGTGAGCAGGTATCTGACACTCATCCTTTCTCAGATGCTGGAGATCTCGAAACAGCCATTTCCCATTGGAACAGCCATTCGCTCGACACTGAACTTAACTGGAGCTAGTGTTTTCAGACTTCCATCCTCACACTCCTCACGTGCAAGACCTCCATAATGGGAATTCTGGAGCCACGACACAGCCTTCTGCCTGCCCACCAGAAAGATGAAGTGTCCTATGCGTTTGCACTGAAACCCTACGTGAGGATCCACCTTCACGGCCCTCATTGGCACTCCCATGTCATGGTCCACCCTGTGCAGCAATGATCTGTGTGACACAGCCTGAGCCCAGACCTCCTGTCAGGCACCCAGGTAGAGGACCCATATCCTGCAGGTGGGAACTGCTTTGGACCAAGTACATCATCTCAACCAAGCTGGGTATTAAGGCCATAACCCCAGAATGTAGCTCAAATTCCTTTCCAGGGGGGAACCTAAAGCCCAAAAGAGTACGCTGCCTTCAACAAGCACGAAAACTGGATGTTGATATGGCTGTCCAACACTCAGAGTGGGAGCCCGTTGCATGGGTCGAGAGACCACGCTCACTCAGGTGGGGCAGCTGGTCAGAAACAGGCATTGTTTCCTTCAGTGTGAGACGCCCTTCAAAAAGGCCCCTGGGGAGACGGGTAGAATCCCCAGACAGGAAGGATCTCCCATGGACGCATGAGGCCACCCTTCCATTCTATGGCCATTCTAGACACACAATTCAGCCAGAAAAGTCTGTGCTACTGCCTCCCAGCTGCACGTATTTCAAATCCCGAAAAACTGACCTCAGGGCCTGAGTTGTAACCTGCCCTCATCTCGCCCTTACCCCTTACCCGACCTTGGTAAGAGGACGTCCATCCAAAAGCCCTCACCCACAAGCCTCCAGGATGGGGCCACAAGAACCACACCGCATCACAGGGCCTGATCTCCCGAGGAAAATCTGCCCGTCCCAGTTGCCAAAATCCTCCAGATAAGTAGGAACTTGCAAGGCCCCTGAGCCCACACCAATTTTGTAGGCCACTCTGGAATAAATGCACAGTCTGACACATCTTCAGCACATATATCCAGGAAGACACGCAGGTCAATGGACCTCATTGGATCCCTGGCTTAGGTGTGCAAGCCTGTATCCCTAGAAGGCCTATTCTGGAAAACCTACATATGGTCAAACATGTGGTCCCTGAGCCCTACAACAGAAATCCTCCTTTCCTGACAAGGAAACCTGGCTCTTGCGAACTGGGTCCAAGCCTCAGTGTAGGAGAATCCTGCATGGCCCCAGATCCACTGCCACATTCTAAGGTCTCCCTGGATACTAAGAACCATTGTGACCTATACGAATGAAAAACTCCGTAACCCAGATCACTTGAAACGTTGAACCAGAGCCTTCAGATCAAGTCTTCCCTGTTCCTCAGCTGCAATGGTAATGGGGGTAGGGCTCTTCAGGCATCTATTCAGAGAGCACTGACGTGAATCTTTCCATATGGGCGAACCTGGAGCGCTCTAAACGGACTTCCCTTGTCTCACAGAAAGGCACCTTGCCGTTTGGAGAAGCTCTCAAGATCCAGCTTGGGAAGCCCCCAAGGATTCTTGAGGCCACCCCACCATTTGTTGGATCATGCATACAAACTCCAGCATGAGCAGACATCTGACAGTCATCCTTTCTCAGGTGTTGGAGATCTCGAAACAGCCACTGCACATTGGAACTGCCATGAACTCGGCACTGAACTTAACCGGATGTAGTGATTTGAGAATTCCGTCCTCACACTCCTCACCTGCAAACCCTCCATATTGGGAATTCTGGAACCACAACAGAGCCTTCTGCCTGCCCACCATAAAGACCAAGTTCCCTATGGGTATGCCCTGAAACCCCACGTGAGGATCCACCTGCACGGACCTCATTGGCACCCCAATATCATTGGCCACCCTGGCACTAATGATCTGGGCGACACAGTCTGAGCCCCGACATCCCGTCAGCCACCCAGAGAGCAGGCCCTATATCCTGCAGGTGGGAAGTGATATGGCCCCAGGCCATCATCTCAACCAACATTGGTAGTCAGGACCTGTCCCCAGAACTTAGCTCAAATTCCTGTCCAGTGGGCAACGGAAAGCACAAAAGAGTACGCCTCCTTCACCAAGCAGTATAACTGGATGTTGACATGGTTGTCCAACCCTCAGTGGGAGCTAGTAGCATGACTCCTGAGACCACGTCCACTCAGGAGGGGCATCTGGGAAGAAACAGGCATTGTGACCCTCAGCGTGAGACCCCTTTCAAAAAAGCCCCCTCATGAGCCCACAGTGTGGGCTTCACAAGCCCATAGCCCAAATCCTAATCCTCACTGTGGTTATCCCGGCGACTGGACCCAGAACCCTTCTCTGGAATCCCTATTTCGCCAGGACTCCTGAGATGTATAACAGCACTCTTCCCTTCCCCCAGTAAGACACCAAACTCTTGGGAGCCGGGTAGAATCCCCAAACAGGAAGGATATCCCATATATCCATCGGGACACCAGTCCAATCTGTGTCCATCGGGACACACAGTCCAGACAGAAAAGCCTGCACTACTGCCTCCAAGCTGCACGAATTTCAAATCCCGAGGAGCTGACCTCAGGGTCTGCAGTTGTGGCCTGTCATCAACTCGCCCCTAACCATTTCCCGAGTATGGGGATGAATACTTCAGTCTCAAAGCCCTGACCCACATGCCTCCACGATAGGGCCTCCAGAATCACACCGCATGACTGGGCCTGCTCTCACGAGCAAAATCTGCCTGTCTCAGTGGCCCAAATCCTCCAGATAAGGAGAAACCTGCAAGACCCTGAGCCCACACCAAATTCAGAGGGCGCTCTGGAAAAAATGCACAGTCTGACACATCCTCAGCACATACGTGCCGGAAGGCAGGCAGGTCAAGGTCCCTGAGTCTGAATATTGAACCTGACATGCCCCTAGGACCTCATTGGATCCTTGTCTTAGGTGTTCAGGTCTGAGTCCCTGGAAGCTCGTTTAAAACAAACAAACAAACAAACAAACAAAGAAAAAAAAAAGCCTTATGATCCAACTTGTGGTCCCTGATCCATAAAACAGAACCCTCCTTTACCGACAACAAAGCTTTCTCTTGGGAACCCGGTCCAACCTTCAGTGTAGGAGAATCCTGCATGGCCCCAGAGCCATCGCCACATTCTAAGGTCCCCCTGGACACCAAGTAGCATTGGTACCCATCAGAAGGAGAGCCTCATCAACCCAGATCACTTGGAATTTCGATCCAGAGCCTTCGGATCAAGGTTGCTTGGCTCCTCAGCTGCAATGGTAACACGAGTAGGGCTCTTCAGGCATCCATTCAGAGAGCACTGTTGTTGAATCATTAAATATGGGTGAACCTGAAGCCCACTAACCAGATATCATCGCCCCGCAGAAGCGCACTTTGCTGTTTGGAGCAACTCACAACCTCCAGCTTGAGAAAAACTCCAAGGATCCTTGAGGCCACCGTGCCATTTGTTGGATCATACATACAAACTCCAGCGTGAGCAGATATCTGACACTCGTCCTCTCTCAGATGCTGGAGATCTCCAAACAGCCATTGCCCATTGGAACAGCCATTAGCTCGGCACAGAACTTAACTGGAGGTAGTGTTTTCAGACTTCCATCCTCACATTCCTCACGTGCAAGACCTCCATAATCGGAATTCTGGAGCCACGACACAGCCTTCTGCCTGCCCACCAAAAAGATGAAGTGTACTATGCGTTTGCACTGAAACCCTTCGTGAGGATCCACCTTCACGGCCCTCATTGGCACTCCCATGTCATGGTCCGCCTTGTGCAGCAATGATCTGTGTGACACAGCCTGAGCCCAGACCTCCTGTCAGCCACCCAGGTAGAGGGCCCCATATCCTGAAGTTGGGAACTGCTTTGGACCGAGTACATCATCTCAACCAAGCTGGGTATTAAGGTCATAACCCCAGAATGTAGCTCAAATTCCTGTCCAGGGGGGAACCTAAAGCCCAAAAGAGTACGCTGCCTTCAACAAGCACAAAAACTGGATGTTGAGATGGCTGTCCAACACTCAGAGTGGGAGCCCGTTGCATGGGTCGAGATACCATGCTCACTCAGGTGGGGCAGCTGGGAAGAAACAGGCATTGTTCACTCAGTGTGAGACGCACTTCAAAAAGGCCCCATGGGAGACGGGTAGAATCCCCAGACAGAAAGGTTCTCCCATGGACCCATGAGGCCACCCTTCCATTCTATGGCCATTCTAGACACACAATTCAGCCAGAAAAGTCTGTGCTACTGCCTCCCAGCTGCACGAATTTCAAATCCCGAAAAACTGACCTCAGGGCCTGCAGTGGTCACCTGCCCTCAACTCGCCCTTAGCCCTTACCTGAGCTTTGTTAAGAAGACTCCCATCCCAAAGCCCTCACCCACATGCCTCCAGGACGGGGCCACAAGAACAACACCGCATCACAGGGCCTGATCTCCCGAGGAAAATGTGCACGTCTCAGTTGCCAAAATCCTCCAGATAACTAGGAACTTGCAAGGCCCCTGAGCCCACACCAATTTCGTAGGCCACTCTGGAATAAATGCACAGTCTGACACATCTTCAGCACATATATCCAGGAAGACACTCAGGTCAATGGACCTCATTGGATCCCTGGCTTAGGTTTGCAGGCCTGTATTTCCAGAAGTCCTCTTCTGGAAAACCTACATATGGTCAAACATGTGGTCCATGAGCCCTACAACAGAAATCCTCCTGTCGTGACGAGGAAACCTGGCTCTTGCGAACTGGGTCCAAGCCTCAGTGTAGGAGAATCCTGCATGGCCCCAGATCCACTGCCACATTCTAAGGTCTCCCTGGATACTAAGAATTATTGTGACCTATCCGAATGAAAAACTCCGTCTACCCAGATCACTTGAAACGTCGAACCAGAGCCTTCAGATCAAGTCTTCCCTGTTCCTCAGCTGCAATGGTAAAGGGGGTAGGGTTCTTCAGGCATCCATTCAGAGAGCACTGACGTGAATCTTTCCATATGGGCGAACCTGGAGCGCTCTAAACGGACTTCCCTTGTCTCACAGAAAGGCACCTTGCCGTTTGGAGCAGCTCACAAGCTCCAGCTTGGGAAGCCCCCAAGGATTCTTGAGGCCACCCCACCTTTTGTTGGATCATGCATACAAACTTAGAATGAGCAGACATCTGACACTCATCCTTTCTCAGGTGTTGGAGATCTCGAAACAGCCACTGCACATTGGAACTGCCATGAATTGGGCACTGAACTTAACCGGATGTAGTGTTTTGAGAATTCCGTCCTGACACTCCTCACCTGTAAACCCTCCATATTGGGAATTCTGGAACCACAACAGAGACTTCTGCCTGCCCACCAGAAAGACCAAGTTCTTTATGGGTTTGCCCTGAAACCCGATGTGAGAATCCACCTGCACGGCCCTCATTTGAACCCCAATATCATGGGCCACCCTGGGCACTAATGATCTGGGCGACACAGTCTGAGCCCCGACATCCTCTCAGCCACCCAGAGAGCAGGCCCTATATCCTGCAGGTGGGAACTGATATGGCCCGAGGCCATCATCTCAACCAACATTGGTAGACAGGACCTGTCCCCAGAACTTAGCTCAAATTCCTGTCCAGTGGGCAACGGAAAGCACAAAAGAGTACGCCTCCTTCACCAAGCAGGATAACTGGATGTTGACATGGTTGTTCAACCCTCAGTGGGAGCCAGCTGCATGACATATGAGACCACATCCACTCAGGAGGGGCATCTGGGAAGAAACAGGCATTGTGACCCTCAGCGTGAGACCCCTTTCAAAAAAGCCCCCTCATGAGCCCACAGATTGGGCTTCACATGCCCATAGCCCAAATCCTAATCCTCGCTGTGGTTATCCTGGCGACTGGACCCCGAACCCTTCTCTGGATCTCTATTTCGCCAGGACTCCTGAGACGGATAACAGCACTCTTCCAATCCCCCAGAATGACAGCAAACTCTTGGGAGCCGCGTAGAATCCCCAAACAGGAAGGATCTCCCATGGATCCATCGGGGCACCAGTCCAAACTGTGTCCATCCTGGACACACAATCCAGACAGAATAGCCTGCACTACTGCCTTCCAGTTGCACGAATTTCAAATCCCGAGGAGCTGACCTCAGGGTCTGCAGATGTGGCCTGCCATCAACCGGCCCCTAACCCTTTCCCGAGTATGGGGATGAAGACTTCTGTCTCAAAGCCCTGACCCACATGCCTCCACGATAGGGCCTCCGGAATCACACCGCATGACTGGGCCTGCTCTCCTGAGGAAAATCTGCCTGTCTCAGTGGCCCAAATCCTCCAGATAAGGAGAAACCTGCAAGACCCTGAGCCCACACCAAATTCAGAGAGCGCTATGGAAAAAATGCACAGTCTGACACATCCTCAGCACATACGTGCAGGAAGGCAGGCAGGTCAATGTCCCTGAGTCTGAATATTGAACCTGACATGCCCCTAGGACCTCATTGGATCCTTGGCTTAGTGTTCTGGTCTGAGTTCCTGGAAGCTCATTTAAAACAAACAAACAAACAAACAAACAAAAACCTTATGATCCAACTTGTGGTCCCTGATCCATACAAGAACCCTCCTTTACCGACAAAGAAAGCTTTCTCTTGGGAACCCGGTCCAACCTTCAGTGTAGGAGAATCCTGCATGGCCCCAGAGCCATCGCCACATTCTAAGGTCCCCCTGGACACCAAGCAGCATTGGTACCCATCAGAATGAGAACCTAGTCTACCCAGATCACTTGGAATTTCGAAGCAGAGCCTTCGGATCAAGGCTGCTTGGCGCCTCAGCTGCAATGGTAACACGAGTAGGGCTCTTCAGGCATCCATTCAGAGAGCACTGTTGTAGAATCATTAGATATGGGCGAACCCGAAGCCCTCTAACCAGACACCCTAGCCCCGCAGAAGCGCACCTTGCTGTTTGGAGCAGCTCACAACCTCCAGCTTTGGAAAAACTCCAAGGATCCTTGAGGCCACCGTGCCACTTGTTGGATCATACATTCAATCTCCAGCGTGAGCAGATATCTGACACTCGTCCTTTCTCAGATGCTGGAGATCTCCAAACAGCCATTGCACATTGGAACAGCCATTCGCTCGGCACTGAACTTAACTGGAGCTAGTGTTTTCAGACTTCCATCCTCACACTCCTCACGTGCATGTCCTCCATAATGGGAATTCTGGAGCACGACACAAACGTCTGTCTGCCCTCCAAAAAGATGAAGTGTCCTATGCGTTTGCACTGAAACCCTACGTGAGGATCCACCTTCACGGCCCTCATTGGCACTCCCATGTCATGGTCCACCCTGTGCAGCAATGATCTGTGTGACACAGCCTGAGCGCAGACCTACTGTCAGCCACCCAGGTAGAGGGCCCCATATCCTGCAGGTGGGAACTGCTTTGGACCGAGTACATCATCTCAACCAAGCTGGGTATTAAGGTCATAACCCCAGAATGTAGCTCAAATTCTTGTCCAGGGGAGAAACTAAAGCCCAAAAGAGTACGCTGCCTTCAACAAGCACGAAAACTGGATGTTGAGATGGCTGTCCAACACTCAGAGTGGGAGCCCGTTGCATGGGTCGAGAGACCACGCTCACTCAGGTGGGGCAGCTGGGCAGAAACAGGCATTGTTTCCCTCATTGTGAGACGCACTTCAAAAAGGCCCCATGGGAGACGGGTAGAATCCCCAGACAGGCAGGATCTCCCAGGACCCATGAGGCCACCCTTCCATTCTAAGGCCATTCTAGACACACAATTCAGCCAGAAAAGTCTGTGATACTGCCTCCCAGCTGCACGAATTTCAAATCCCGAAAAACTGACCTCAGGGCCTGCAGTGGTCAACTGCCCTCAACTCGCCCTTAGCCCTTACCCGAGCTTTGGTAAGAAGACTCCCATCCCAAAGCCCTCACCCACATGCCTCCAGGACGGGGCCACAGGAACCACACCGCATCACAGGGCCTGATCTCCGGAAAAAATATGCCCATCTCCGTTGTCAAAATCCTCCAGTTAAGTAGGAACTTGCAAGGCCCCTGAGCCCACACCAATTTCGTAGGCCGCTCTGGAATAAATGCACAGTCTGATACATCTTCAGCACATATATCCAGGAAGACACGTAGGTCAATGGACCTCATTGGATCCCTGGCTTAGGTTTGCAGGCCTGTATCCCCAGAAGGCCTATTCTGGAAAACCTACATATGGTCAAACATGTGGTCCCTGAGCCCTACAACAGAAATCATCCTGTCCTGACAAGGAAACCTGGCTCTTGGGAACTGGGTCCAAGACTCAGTGTAGGAGAATCCTGCATGGCCCCAGATCCACTGCCACATTCTAAAGTCTCACTGGATATTAAGAATCATTGTGACCTATCCGAATGAAAAACTCCGTCTACCCTGATCACTTGAAACGTCGAACCAGAGCCTTCAGATCAAGTCTTCCCGGTTCCTCAGCTGCAATGGTAATGGGGGTAGGGTTCTTCAGGCATCCATTCAGAGAGCACTGACTTGAATCTTTCCATATGGGCAAACCTGGAGCGCTCTAAATGGACTTCCCTTGTCTAACAGAAAGGCACCTTGCCGTTTGGAGCAGCTCACAAGCTCCAGCTTGGGAAGCCCCCAAGGATTCTTGAGGCCACCCCACCTTTTGTTGGATCATGCATACAAACTTAGAATGAGCAGACATCTGACACTCATCCTTTCTCAGGTGTTGGAGATCTCGAAACAGCCACTGCACATTGGAACTGCCATGAATTGGGCACTGAACTTAACCGGATGTAGTGTTTTGAGAATTCCGTCCTGACACTCCTCACCTGTAAACCCTCCATATTGGGAATTCTGGAACCACAACAGAGACTTCTGCCTGCCCACCAGAAAGACCAAGTTCTTTATGGGTTTGCCCTGAAACCCGATGTGAGAATCCACCTGCACGGCCCTCATTTGAACCCCAATATCATGGGCCACCCTGGGCACTAATGATCTGGGCGACACAGTCTGAGCCCCGACATCCTCTCAGCCACCCAGAGAGCAGGCCCTATATCCTGCAGGTGGGAACTGATATGGCCCGAGGCCATCATCTCAACCAACATTGGTAGACAGGACCTGTCCCCAGAACTTAGCTCAAATTCCTGTCCAGTGGGCAACGGAAAGCACAAAAGAGTACGCCTCCTTCACCAAGCAGGATAACTGGATGTTGACATGGTTGTTCAACCCTCAGTGGGAGCCAGCTGCATGACATATGAGACCACATCCACTCAGGAGGGGCATCTGGGAAGAAACAGGCATTGTGACCCTCAGCGTGAGACCCCTTTCAAAAAAGCCCCCTCATGAGCCCACAGATTGGGCTTCACATGCCCATAGCCCAAATCCTAATCCTCGCTGTGGTTATCCTGGCGACTGGACCCCGAACCCTTCTCTGGATCTCTATTTCGCCAGGACTCCTGAGACGGATAACAGCACTCTTCCAATCCCCCAGAATGACAGCAAACTCTTGGGAGCCGCGTAGAATCCCCAAACAGGAAGGATCTCCCATGGATCCATCGGGGCACCAGTCCAAACTGTGTCCATCCTGGACACACAATCCAGACAGAATAGCCTGCACTACTGCCTTCCAGTTGCACGAATTTCAAATCCCGAGGAGCTGACCTCAGGGTCTGCAGATGTGGCCTGCCATCAACCGGCCCCTAACCCTTTCCCGAGTATGGGGATGAAGACTTCTGTCTCAAAGCCCTGACCCACATGCCTCCACGATAGGGCCTCCGGAATCACACCGCATGACTGGGCCTGCTCTCCCGAGGAAAATCTGCCTGTCTCAGTGGCCCAAATCCTCCAGATAAGGAGAAACCTGCAAGACCCTGAGCCCACACCAAATTCAGAGAGCGCTATGGAAAAAATGCACAGTCTGACACATCCTCAGCACATACGTGCAGGAAGGCAGGCAGGTCAATGTCCCTGAGTCTGAATATTGAACCTGACATGCCCCTAGGACCTCATTGGATCCTTGGCTTAGTGTTCTGGTCTGAGTTCCTGGAAGCTCATTTAAAACAAACAAACAAACAAACAAACAAAAACCTTATGATCCAACTTGTGGTCCCTGATCCATACAAGAACCCTCCTTTACCGACAAAGAAAGCTTTCTCTTGGGAACCCGGTCCAACCTTCAGTGTAGGAGAATCCTGCATGGCCCCAGAGCCATCGCCACATTCTAAGGTCCCCCTGGACACCAAGCAGCATTGGTACCCATCAGAATGAGAACCTAGTCTACCCAGATCACTTGGAATTTCGAAGCAGAGCCTTCGGATCAAGGCTGCTTGGCGCCTCAGCTGCAATGGTAACACGAGTAGGGCTCTTCAGGCATCCATTCCGAAAGCACTGTTCTAGAATCATTAGATATGGGCGAACCTGAAGCCCTCTAACCAGACACTCTAGCCCCGCAGAAGCGCACCTTTCTGTTTGGAGCAGCTCACAACCTCCAGCTTTGGAAAAACTCCAAGGATCCTTGAGGCCACCGTGCCACTTGTTGGATCATACATACAAACTCCAGCGTGAGCAGGTATCTGACACTCGTCCTTTCTCAGATGCTGGAGATCTCGAAACAGCCATTGCACATTGGAACAGCCATTCGCTCGGCACTGAACATAACTGGAGGTAGTGTTTTCAGACTTCCATCCTCACACTCCTCACGTGCAAGACCTCCATAATGGGAATTCTGGAGCCACGACACAGCCTTCTGCCTGCCCACCAGAAAGATGAAGTGTCCTATGCGTTTGCACCTAAACCCTACGTGAGGATCCACCTTCACAGCCCTCATTGGCACTCCCATGTCATGGTCCGCCCTGTGCAGCAATGATCTGTGTGACACAGCCTGAGCCCAGACCTCCTGTCAGCCACGCAGGTAGAGGGCCCCATATCCTGCAGGTGGGAACTGCTTTGGACCGAGTACATCATCTCAACCAAGCTGGGTATTAAGGTCATAACCCCAGAATGTAGCTCAAATTCCTGTCCAGGGGGGAACCTAAAGCCCAAAAGAGTACTCTGCCTTCAACAAGCACGAAAACTGGATGTCGAGATGGCTGTCCAACACTCAGAGTGGGAGCCCGTTGCATGGGTCGAGAGACCATGCTCACTCAGGTGGGGCAGCTGGGCAGAAACAGGCACTGTTTCCCTCAGTGTGAGACGCACTTCAAAAAGGCCCCATGGGAGACGGGTAGAATCCCCAGATAGGAAGGATCTCCCATGGACCCATGAGGCCACCCTTCCATTCTATGGCCATTCTAGACACACAATTCAGCCAGAAAAGTCTGTGCTACTGCCTCTCAGCTGCACGAATTTCAAATCCCGTAAAACTGACCTCAGGGCCTGTAGTGGTGACCTGCCCTCAACTCGCCCTTACCCCTTACCCGCGCTTTGGTAAGAAGACTCCCATCCCAAAGCCCTCACCCACATGCCTCCAGGACGGGGCCACAAGAACCACACCGCATCACAGGGCCTGATCTCCCGAGGAAAATCTGCCCGTCTCAGTTGCCAAAATCCTCCAGATAAGTAGGAACTTGCATAGCCCCTGGGCCCACACCAATTTTGTAGGCCGCTCTGGAATAAATGCACAGTCTGCCTCTGCAATCAGACAGCAAAAGGAAATGAAAGGCATCCAAATCAGCAAAGAAGAAGTCAAATTATCACTCTTCGCAGATGATATGATACTATATGTGGAAAATCCAAAAGACTCCACTCCAAAACTGCTAGAACTTATACAGGAATTCAGTAAAGTGCCAGGATATAAAATCAATGCACAGAAATCTGTTGCATTTCTCTACACCAACAGCAAGACAGTAGAAAGAGATATTAAGGAGTCAATCCCATTTCCAATTGCATCCAAAACCATAAGATACCTAGGAATAAACCTAACCAAAGAGACACAGAATCTATACTCAGAAAACTATAAAGTACTCATGAAAGAAATTGAGGAAGACACAAAGAAATGGAAAAATGTTCCATGCTCCTGGATTGGAAGAATAAATATTGTGAAAATGTCTATGCTACCTAAAGCAATCTACACATTTAATGCAATTCCTATCAAAGTACCATCCATGTTTTTCAAATAAATCGAACAAATAATGCTAAAATTTATATGGAACCAGAAAAGACCTCGAATAGCCAAAGGTATATTGAAAAAGAAAGCCAACGTTGGTGGCATCACAATTCCGGACTTCAAGCTCTATTACAAAGCTGTCATCATCAAGACAGCATGGTACTGGCACAAAAACAGACACATAGATCAATGGAACAGAATAGAGAGCCCAGAAATAGACCCTCAAATCTATGGTCAACTCATCTTCGACAAAGCAGGAAAGAATGTCCAATGGAAAAAAGACAGCCTCTTCAATAAATGGTGCTGGGAAAATTGGACAGACACATGCAGAAAAATGAAATTGGACCATTTCCTTACACCACACACAAAAATAGACTCAAAATGGATGAAGGACCTCAATGTGCGAAAGGAATCCATCAAAATCCTTGAGGAGAACACAGGCAGCAACCTCTTCGACATCTGCCGCAGCAACATCTTCCTAGGAACAATGCAAAAGGCAAGGGAAGCAAGGGAAAAAATGAACTATTGGGATTTCATCAAGATCAAAAGCTTTTGCACAGCAAAGGAAACAGTTAACAAAATCAAAAGACAACTGACAGAATGGTAGAAGATATTTGCAAAAGACATATCAGATAAAGGACTAGTGTCCAGAATCTATAAAGAACTTAGCCAACTCAACACCCAAAGAACCAATAATCCAATCAAGAAATGGGCAGAGGACATGAACAGACATTTCTGCAAAGAAGACATCCAGATGGCCAAAAGACACATGAAAAAGTGCTCCATATCACTCGGCATCAGGGAAATACAAATCAGAACCACAATGAGATATCACCTCACACCAATCAGAATGGCTAAAATCAACAAGTCAGGAAATGACAGATGCTGGCGAGGATGCGGAGAAAGGGGAACCCTCCTACACTGTTGGTGGGAATGCAAGCTGGTGCAGCCACTCTGGAAAACAGCATGGAGGTTCCTCAAAATGTTGAAAATAGAACTGCCCTATGACCCAGCAATTGCACTATTGGGTATTTACCCTAAAGATACAAATGTAGTGATCCAAAGGGGAACGTGCACCCGAATGTTTATAGCAGCTATGTCCACAATAGCCAAACTATGGAAAGAACCTAGATGTCCATCAACAGATGAATGGATCAAGAAGATGTGGTATATATACACAATGGAATATTATGCAACCATCAAAAGAAATGAAATCTTGCAAATTGCGACAACATGGATGGAACTAGAGCATATCATGCTTAGCGAAATAAGTGAAGCAGAGAAAGACAACTATCATATGATCTCCCTGATATGAGGAAGTGGTGATGCAACATGGAGGCTTAAGTGGGTAGAAGAAGAATAAATGAAAAAGATGGGATTGGGAAGGAGACAAACCATAAGTGACTCTTAATCTCACAAAACAAACTGAGGGTTGCTGGGGGGAGGGGGTTTGGGAGAGGGGGGTTGGATTATGGACATTGGGGAGGGTATGTGCTTTGGTGAGTGCTGTGAAGTGTGTAAACCTGGTGATTCACAGACCTGTAATCCTGGGGATAAAAATATATGTATATAAAAAATAAAATATTAAAAAAAAATGCACAGTCTGACACATCTTCAGCACATATATCCAGGAAGATACGCAGGTCAATGGACATCATTGGATCCCTGGCTTAGGTTTGCAGGCCTGTATCCCCAGAAGGCCTATTCTGGAAAACCAACATATGGTCAAACATGTGGTCACTGAGCCCTCCTGTCCTGACAAGGAAACCTGGCTCTTGGGAACTGGGTCCAAGCCTCAGTGTAGGAGAATCCTGCATGGCCCCAGATCCACTGCCTCATTCTAAGGTCTCCCTGGATACTAAGAAGCATTGTGACCTATCAGAATGAAAAACTCCGTCTACCCAGATCACTTGAAACGTCGAACCAGAGCCCTCAGCTCAAGTCTTCCCTGTTCCTCAGCTGCAATGGTAATGGGGGTAGGGCTCTTCAGGCATCCATTCAGAGAGCACTGACGTGAATCTTTCCATATGGGCGAACCTGGAGCGCTCTAAACGGACTTCCCTTGTCTCACAGAAAGGCATCTTGCCATTAGGAGCAGCTCTCAAGCTCCAGCTTGGGAAGCCCCCAAGGATTCTTGAGGCCACCCCGCCATTTGTTGGATCATGAATACAAACTCCAGCATGAGCAGACATCTGACACTCATCCTTTCTCAGGTGTTGGAGATCTCGAAACAGCCACTGCACATTGGAACTGCCATGAATTGGGCACTGAACTTAACCGAATGTAGTGTTTTGAGAATTCCGTCCTCACACTCCTCACCTGCAAACCCTCCATATTGGGAATTCTGGAACCACAACAGAGCCTTCTGCCTGCCCACCAGGAAACCAAGTTCCCTATGGGTTTGCCCTGAAACCCCACGTGAGAATCCACCTGCACGGCCCTCATTGGCACCCCAATATCATGGGCCACCCTGGGCACTAATGATCTGGGCAACACAGTCTGAGCCCCGACATCCTGTCAGCCACCCAGAGAGCAGGCCCTATATCCTGCAGGTGGGAAGTAATATGGCCCCAGGCCATCATCTCAACCAACATTGGTAGTCAGGTCCTGTCCCCAGAACTTAGCTCAAATTCCTGTCCAGTGGGCAACGAAAAGCACAAAAGAGTACGCCTCCTTCACCAAGCAGGATAACTGGAAATTGACATGGTTGTCCAACCCTCAGTGGGAGCCAGCTGCATGACACATGGACCACGTCCACTCAGGAGGGGCATCTGGGAAGAAACAGTCATTGTGACCCTCAGAGTGATAAACCCTTTCAAAAAGCCCCCTCATGAGCCCACAGTGTGGGCTTCACATGCCGATAGCCCAAATCCTAATCCTCGCTGTGTTATCCCGGCGACTGGACCCAGAACCCTTCTCTGGAATCCCTATTTTGCCAGGACTCCTGAGACGGATAACAGCACTCTTCCCTTCCCCCAGAAAGACACCAAACTCTTGGGAGCTGGGTAGAATCCCCAAACAGGACGGATCTCCAATGGATCCATCGGGCCAGCAGTCCAATCTGTGTCCATCCTGGACACACAATCCAGACAGAAAAGCCTGCACTACTGCATCCCAGCTGCACGAATTTCAAATCCCAAGGAGCTGACCTCAGGGTCTGCAGATGTGGCCTGCCATCAACTCGCCCCTACCCTTTCCTGAGTATGGGGATGAAAACTTCAGTCTCAAAGCCCTGACCCACATGCCTCCACGATTGGGCCTCCAGAATCACACCGCATGACTGGGCGTGCTCTCCTGAGGAAAATCGGCCTGTCTCAGTGGCCCAAATCCTCCAGATAAGGAGAACCCTGCAAGACCCTGAGCCCACACCAAATTCGGAGGGCGCTCTGGAAAAAATGCACAGTCTGACACATCCTCAGCACATACGTGCAGGAAGGCAGGCAGGTCAAGGTCCCTGAGTCTGAGTATTGAACCTGACATGCCCCTAGGACCTCACTGGATCCTTGGCTTAGGTGTTCAGGCCTGAGTCCCTGGAAGCTCGTTTAAAACAAACAAACAAACAAACAAACAAAAAAACCTATGATCCAACTTGTGGTCCCTGATCCATAAAACAGAACCCTCCTTTACCGACAAAGAACGCTTTCTCTTGGGAACCCGGTCAAACCTTCAGTGTAGGGGAATCCTGCATGGCCCCAGAGTCATCGCCACATTCTAAGGTCGCAGTGGACACCAAGCAGCATTGATACCCATCAGAATGAGAGCCTCGTCTATCCAGATCACTTTGATTTTCGTAGCAGAGCCTTCGGATCAAGGCTGCTTGGCTCCTCAGCTGCAATGGTAACACGAGTAGGGCTCTTCAGGCATCCATTCAGAGAGCACTGTTGTTGAATCATTAGATATGGGTGAACCTGAAGCCCTCTAACCAGACACCCTAGCCCAGCAGAAGCGCACCTTGCTGTTTGGAGCAACTCACA
The DNA here is from genome assembly GCF_964662115.1 of Mustela nivalis. NCBI lineage: Eukaryota > Metazoa > Chordata > Mammalia > Carnivora > Mustelidae > Mustela > Mustela nivalis. Next base: position 2,217,002 of record NW_028136558.1, on the reverse strand, counting down.
AACTCCAGCTTGGGAAAAACTCCAAGGATCCTTGAGGCCACCGTGCCACTTGTTGGATCATACATACAATCTCCAGCGTGAGCAGATATCTGACACTCGTGCTTTCCTAGGTGCTGGAGATCTCGAAACAGCTATTGCACATTGGAACAGCCATTCGCTCGACACTGAACTTAACTGGAGCTAGAGTTTTCAGACTTCCATCCTCACACTCCTCACGTGCAAGTCCTCCATATTGGGAATTCTGGAGCACGACACAAACTTCTGTCTGCCCACCAAAAAGATGAAGTGTCCTATGCGTTTGCACTGAAACCCTACGTGAGGATCCACCTTCACGGCCCTCATTGGCACTCCCATGTCATGGCCCGCACAGTGCAGCAATGATCTGTGTGACACAGCCTGAGCGTAAACCTCCTGTCAGCCACCCAGGTAGAGGGCCCCATATCCTGCAGGTGGGAACTGCTTTGGACCGAGTATATCATCTCAACCAAGCTGGGTATTAAGGTCATAACCCTAGAATGTAGCTCAAATTCTTGTCCAGGGGAGAACCTAAAGCCCAAAAGAGTACGCTGCCTTCAACAAGCACGAAAACTGGATGTTGAGATGGCTGTCCAACACTCAGAGTGGGAGCCCGTTGCATGGGTCGAGAGACCACGCTCACTCAGGTGGGGCAGCTGGGCAGAAACAGGCATTGTTTCCCTCAGTGTGAGACGCACTTCAAAAAGGCCCCATGGGAGACGGGTAGAATCCCCAGACAGGAATGATCTCCCAGGACTCATGAGGCAACCCTTCCATTCTATGGCCATTCTAGACACACAATTCAGCCAGAAAAGTCTGTGCTACTGCCTCCCAGCTGCACGTATTTCAAATCCCGAAAAACTGACCTCAGGGCCTGCAGGGGTGACCTGCCCGCATCTAGCCCTTACCCCTTAGCCGAGCTTTGGTAAGAAGACTCCCATCCCAAAGCCCTCACCCACATGCCTCCAGTACGGGGCCACAGGAACCACACCGCATCACAGCCCCTGATCTCCGAAGAAAAATCTACCCGTCTCAGTTTCCAAAATTCTCCAGAGAAGTAGGAACTTGCAAGGCCCCTGAGCCCACACCAATTTCGTAGGCCGCTCTGGAATAAATGCACAGTCTGACACATCTTCAGCACATATATCCAGGAAGACACGCAGGTCAATGGACCTCATTGGATCCCTGGCTTAGGTTGGCAGGCCTGTATCCCCAGATGGCCTATTCTGGAAAACCTACATATGGTCAAACATGTGGTCCCTGAGCCCTACAACAGAAATCCTCCTGTCCTGACAAGGAAACCTGGCTCTTGGGAACTGGGTCCAAGCCTCAGTGTAGGAGAATCCTGCATAGCCCCAGATCCCCTGCCACATTCTAAGGTCTCCCTGGATACTAAGAATCATTATGACCTATCCAAATGAAAAACTCCGTCTACCCTGATCACTTGAAACGTCGAACCAGAGCCTTCAGATCAAGTCTTCCCTGTTCCTCAGCTGCAATGGTAATGGGGGTAGGGCTCTTCAGGCATCCATTCAGAGAGCACTGACGTGAATCTTTCCATATGGGCGAACCTGCAGGTGGGAACTGATATGGCCCCAGACCATCATCTCAACCAACATTGGTAGACAGGAACTGTCCCCAGAACTTAGCACCAATTCCTGTCCAGTGGGCAACGGAAAGCACAAAAGAGTACGCCTCCTTCACCAAGCAGGATAACTGGATGTTGACATGGTTGTCCAACACTCATTGGGAGCCAGCAGCATGACGTATGAGACCACATCCACTCAGGAGGGGCATCTGGGAAGAAACAGGCATTGTGACCATCAGCGTGAGACCCCTTTCAAAAAAGCCCCCTCATGAGCCCACAGTGTTTGCTTCACAGGCCCATAGCCCAAATCCTAATCATCGCTGTGGTTATCCTGGCGACTGGACCCAGATCCCTTCTCTGGATCTCTATTTCGCCAGGACTCCTGAGACGGATAACAGCACTCTTCCTATCCCCCAGAAAGACACCAAACTCTTGGAAGCCGGGTAAAATCCCCAAACAGGAAGGATCTCCCATGGATCCATCGGGCCACCAGTCCAATCTGTGTCCATCCTGGACACACAATCCAGACAGAAAAGCCTGCACTACTGCCTCCCAGCTGCACGAATTTCAAATCCCGAGGAGCTGACCTCAGGGTCTGCAGATGTGGCCTGCCATCAACTGGCCCCTAACCCTTTCCCGAGTATGGGGATGAAGACTTCTGTATCAAAGCCCTGACCCACATGCCTCCATGATAGGGCCTCCAGAATCACACTGCAAGACTGGGCCTGCTCTCCCGAGGAAAATCTGCATGTCTCAGTGGCCCAAATCCTCCAGATAAGGAGAAACCTGCAAGCCCTGAGCCCACACCAAATTCAGAGAGCGCTCTGGAAAAAATTCACAGTCTGACACATCCCCAGCACATACGTGCAGGAAGGCAGGCAGGTCAAGGTCCCTGAGTCTGAATATTGAACCTGACATGCCCCAAGGACCTCATTGGATCCTTGGCTTAGGTGTTCTGGTCTGAGTTCCTGAAGCTCGTTTAAAACAAACAAACAAACAAACGAACAAACAAACAAAAACCTTATGATCCAACTTGTGGTCCCTGAACATACAAGAACCCTCCTTTACCGACAAAGAAAGCTTTCTCTTGGGAACCCGGTCCAACCATCAGTGTCGGAGAATCCTGCATGGCCCCAGAGCCATCGCCACATTCTAAGGTCCCCCTGGACACCAAGCAGCATTGGTACCCATCAGAATGAGAACCTCGTCTACCCAGATCACTTGGAATTTCGAACCAGAGCCTTCGGATCAAGGCGGCTTGGCTCCTCAGCTGCAATGGTAACACGAGTAGGGCTCTTCAGGCATCCATTCCGAGAGCACTGTTGTAGAATCATTAGATATGGGCGAACCTGAATCCCTCTATCCAGACACCCTAGCTCCGCAGAAACGCACCTTGCTGTTTGGAGCAGCTCACAACCTCCAGCTTGGGAAAAACTCCAAGGATCCTTGAGTCCACCGGGCCACTTGTTGGATCATACATACAAACTCCAGCGTGAGCAGGTATCTGACACTCATCCTTTCTCAGATGCTGGAGATCTCGAAACAGCCATTTCCCATTGGAACAGCCATTCGCTCGACACTGAACTTAACTGGAGCTAGTGTTTTCAGACTTCCATCCTCACACTCCTCACGTGCAAGACCTCCATAATGGGAATTCTGGAGCCACGACACAGCATTCTGCCTGCCCACCAGAAAGATGAAGTGTCCTATGCGTTTGCACTGAAACCCTACGTGAGGATCCACCTTCACGGCCCTCATTGGCACTCCCATGTCATGGTCCACCCTGTGCAGCAATGATCTGTGTGACACAGCCTGAGCCCAGACCTCCTGTCAGGCACCCAGGTAGAGGACCCATATCCTGCAGGTGGGAACTGCTTTGGACCAAGTACATCATCTCAACCAAGCTGGGTATTAAGGCCATAACCCCAGAATGTAGCTCAAATTCCTTTCCAGGGGGGAACCTAAAGCCCAAAAGAGTACGCTACCTTCAACAAGCACGAAAACTGGATGTTGATATGGCTGTCCAACACTCAGAGTGGGAGCCCGTTGCATGGGTCGAGAGACCACGCTCACTCAGGTGGGGCAGCTGGGCAGAAACAGGCATTGTTTCCTTCAGTGTGAAACGCCCTTCAAAAAGGCCCCAGGGGAGACGGGTAGAATCCCCAGACAGGAAGGATCTCCCATGGACCCATGAGGCCACCCTTCCATTCTATGGCCATTCTAGACACACAATTCAGCCAGAAAAGTCTGTGCTATTGCCTCCCAGCTGCACGAATTTCAAATCCCGAAAAACTGACCTCAGGTCCTGCAGTAGTGACGTGCCCTCATCTCGCCCTTACCCCTTAACCGACCTTGGTAAGAGGACGTCCATCCAAAAGCCCTCACCCACAAGCCTCCAGGATGGGGCCACAAGAACCACACCGCATCACAGGGCCTGATCTCCCGAGGAAAATCTGCCCGTCCCAGTTGCCAAAATCCTCCAGATAAATAGGAACTTGTAAGTCCCCAGAGCCCACACCTAATTCGTAGGCCGCTCTGGAATAAATGCACAGTCTGACACATCTTCAGCACATATATCCAGGAAGACACGCAGGTCAATGGACCTCATTGGATCCCTGGCTTAGGTGTGCAAGCCTGTATCCCTAGAAGGCCTATTCTGGAAAACCTACATATGGTCAAACATGTGGTCCCTGAGCCCTACAACAGAAATCCTCCTGTCCTGACAAGGAAACCTGGCTCTTGCGAACTGGGTCCAAGCCTCAGTGTAGGAGAATCCTGCATGGCCCCAGATCCACTGCCACATTCTAAGGTATCCCTGGATACTAAGAACCATTGTGACCTATACGAATGAAAAACTCCGTAACCCAGATCACTTGAAACGTCGAACCAGAGCCTTCAGATCAAGTCTTCCCTGTTCCTCAGCTGCAATGGTAATGGGGGTAGGGCTCTTCAGGCATCTATTCAGAGAGCACTGACGTGAATCTTTCCATATGTGCGAACCTGGAGCGCTCTAAACGGACTTCCCTTGTCTCACAGAAAGGCACCTTGCCGTTTGGAGCAGCTCTCAAGATCCAGCTTGGGAAGCCCCCAAGGATTCTTGAGGCCACCCCGCCATTTGTTGGATCATGCATACAAACTCCAGCATGAGCAGACATCTGACAGTCATCCTTTCTCAGGTGTTGGAGATCTCGAAACAGCCACTGCACATTGAAACTGCCATGAACTGGGCACTGAACTTAACCGGATGTAGTGATTTGAGAATTCCGTCCTCACACTCCTCACCTGCAAACCCTCCATATTGGGAATTCTGGAACCACAACAGAGCCTTCTGCCTGCCCACCAGAAAGACCAAGTTCCCTATGGGTTTGCCCTGAAACCCCACGTGAGGATCCACCTGCACGGACCTCATTGGCACCCCAATATCATTGGCCACCCTGGCACTAATGATCTGGGCGACACAGTCTGAGCCCCGACATCCTGTCAGCCACCCAGAGAGCAGGCCCTATATCCTGCAGGTGGGAAGTGATATGGCCCCAGGCCATCATCTCAACCAACATTGGTAGTCAGGACCTGTCCCCAGAACTTAGCTCAAATTCCTGTCCAGTGGGCAACGGAAAGCACAAAAGAGTACGCCTCCTTCACCAAGCAGTATAACTGGATGTTGACATGGTTGTCCAACCCTCAGTGGGAGCTAGTAGCATGACTCCTGAGACCACGTCCACTCAGGAGGGGCATCTGGGAAGAAACAGGCATTGTGACCCTCAGCGTGAGACCCCTTTCAAAAAAGCCCCCTCATGAGCCCACAGTGTGGGCTTCACATGCCCATAGCCCAAATCCTAATCCTCACTGTGGTTATCCCGGCGACTGGACCCAGAACCCTTCTCTGGAATCCCTATTTCGCCAGGACTCCTGAGATGTATAACAGCACTCTTCCCTTCCCCCAGTAAGACACCAAACTCTTGGGAGCCGGGTAGAATCCCCAAACAGGAAGGATATCCCATATATCCATCGGGACACCAGTCCAATCTGTGTCCATCGGGACACACAGTCCAGACAGAAAAGCCTGCACTACTGCCTCCAAGCTGCACGAATTTCAAATCCCGAGGAGCTGACCTCAGGGTCTGCAGTTGTGGCCTGTCATCAACTCGCCCCTAACCATTTCCCGAGTATGGGGATGAATACTTCAGTCTCAAAGCCCTGACCCACATGCCTCCACGATAGGGCCTCCAGAATCACACCGCATGACTGGGCCTGCTCTCACGAGCAAAATCTGCCTGTCTCAGTGGCCCAAATCCTGCAGATAAGGAGAAACCTGCAAGACCCTGAGCCCACACCAAATTCAGAGGGCGCTCTGGAAATATGCACAGTCTGACACATCCTCAGCACATACGTGCCGGAAGGCAGGCAGGTCAAGGTCCCTGAGTCTGAATATTGAACCTGACATGCCCCTAGGACCTCATTGGATCCTTGGATTAGGTGTTCAGGTCTGAGTCCCTGGAAGCTCGTTTAAAACAAACAAACAAACAAACAAACAAAGAAAAAAAAAAAAGCCTTATGATCCAACTTGTGGTCCCTGATCCATAAAACAGAACCCTCCTTTACCGACAACAAAGCTTTCTCTTGGGAACCCGGTCCAACCTTCAGTGTAGGAGAATCCTGCATGGCCCCAGAGCCATCGCCACATTCTAAGGTCCCCCTGGACACCAAGTAGCATTGGTACCCATCAGAATGAGAGCCTCATCTACCCAGATCACTTGGAATTTCGATCCAGAGCCTTCGGATCAAGGCTGCTTGGCTCCTCAGCTGCAATGGTAACACGAGTAGGGCTCTTCAGGCATCCATTCAGAGAGCACTGTTGTTGAATCATTAAATATGGGTGAACCTGAAGCCCACTAACCAGATATCCTCGCCCCGCAGAAGCGCACTTTGCTGTTTGGAGCAACTCACAACCTCCAGCTTGAGAAAAACTCCAAGGATCCTTGAGGCCACCGTGCCATTTGTTGGATCATACATACAAACTCCAGCGTGAGCAGATATCTGACACTCGTCCTCTCTCAGATGCTGGAGATCTCCAAACAGCCATTGCCCATTGGAACAGCCATTCGCTCGGCACTGAACTTAACTGGAGGTAGTGTTTTCAGACTTCCATCCTCACATTCCTCACCTGCAAGACCTCCATAATCGGAATTCTGGAGCCACGACACAGCCTTCTGCCTGCCCACCAAAAAGATGAAGTGTACTATGCGTTTGCACTGAAACCCTTCGTGAGGAACCACCTTCACGGCCCTCATTGGCACTCCCATGTCATGGTCCGCCTTGTGCAGCAATGATCTGTGTGACACAGCCTGAGCCGAGACCTCCTGTCAGCCACCCAGGTAGAGGGCCCCATATCCTGAAGGTGGGAACTGCTTTGGACCGAGTACATCATCTCAACCAAGCTGGGTATTAAGGTCATAACCCCAGAATGTAGCTCAAATTCCTGTCCAGGGGGGAACCTAAAGCCCAAAAGAGTACGCTGCCTTCAACAACCACAAAAACTGGATGTTGAGATGGCTGTCCAACACTCAGAGTGGGAGCCCGTTGCATGGGTCGAGATACCATGCTCACTCAGGTGGGGCAGCTGGGAAGAAACAGGCATTGTTCACTCAGTGTGAGACGCACTTCAAAAAGGCCCCATGGGAGACGGGTAGAATCCCCAGACAGTAAGGATCTCCCATGGACCCATGAGGCCACCCTTCCATTCTATGGCCATTCTAGACACACAATTCAGCCAGAAAAGTCTGTGCTATTGCCTCCCAGCTGCACGAATTTCAAATCCCGAAAAACTGACCTCAGGGCCTGCAGTGGTCACCTGCCCTCAACTCGCCCTTAGCCCTTACCCGAGCTTTGGTAAGAAGACTCCCATCCCAAAGCCCTCACCCACATGCCTCCAGGACGGGGCCACAAGAACAACACCGCATCACAGGGCCTGATCTCCCGAGGAAAATCTGCACGTCTCACTTGCCAAAATCCTCCAGATAACTAGGAACTTGCAAGGCCCCTGAGCCCACACCAAATTCGTAGGCCACTCTGGAATAAATGCACAGTCCTACACATCTTCAGCACATATATCCAGGAAGACACTCAGGTCAATGGACCTCATTGGATCCCTGGCTTAGGTTTGCAGGCCTGTATTTCCAGAAGTCCTCTTCTGCAAAACCTACATATGGTCAAACATGTGGTCCTTGAGCCCTACAACAGAAATCCTCCTGTCGTGACGAGGAAACCTGGCTCTTGCGAACTGGGTCCAAGCCTCAGTGTAGGAGAATCCTGCATGGCCCCAGTACCACTGCCACATTCTAAGGTCTCCCTGGATACTAAGAATTATTGTGACCTATCCGAATGAAAAACTCCGTCTACCCAGATCACTTGAAACGTCGAACCAGAGCCTTCAGATCAAGTCTTCCCTGTTCCTCAGCTGCAATGGTAAAGGGGGTAGGGTTCTTCAGGCATCCATTCAGAGAGCACTGACGTGAATCTTTCCATATGGGCGAACCTGGAGCGCTCTAAACGGACTTCCCTTGTCTCACAGAAAGGCACCTAGCCGTTTGGAGCAGCTCACAAGCTCCAGCTTGGGAAGCCCCCAAGGATTCTTGAGGCCACCCCGCCATTTGTTGGATCATGCATACAAACTCCAGCATGAGCAGACATCTGACACTCATCCTTTCTCAGGTGTTGGAGATCTCGAAACAGCCACTGCACATTGAAACTGCCATGAACTGGGCACTGAACTTAACCGGATGTAGTGATTTGAGAATTCCGTCCTCACACTCCTCACCTGCAAACCCTCCATATTGGGAATTCTGGAACCACAACAGAGCCTTCTGCATGCCCACCAGAAAGACCAAGTTCCCTATGGGTTTGCCCTGAAACCCCACGTGAGGATCCACCTGCACGGCCCTCATTGGCACCCCAATATCATGAGCCACCCAGGGCACTAATGATCTGGGCGACACAGTCTGAGCCCCGACATCCTGTCAACCACCCAGAGAGCAGGCCCTATATCCTGCATGTGGGAAGTGATATGGCCCCAGGCCATCATCTCAACCAACATTGGTATTCAGGTCCTGTCCCCAGAACTTAGCACAAATTCCTGTCCAGTGGGCAACGGAAAGCACAAAAGATTACGCCTCCTTCACCAAACAGGATAACTGGATGTTGACATGGTTGTCCAACCCTCAGTGGGAGCCAGCTGCATGACACATTAGACCACGTCCACTCAGGAGGGGCATCTGGGAAGAAACAGGCATTGTGACCCTCAGCAAGAGACCCCTTTCAAAAAAGCCCCCTCATGAGCCCACAGTGTGGGCTTCACATGCCCATAGCCCAAATCCTAATCCTCGCTGTGGTTATTCCGGCGACTGGACCCAGAACCCTTCTCTGGAATCCCTATTATGCCAGGACTCCTGAGACGAATAACAGCACTCTTCCCTTCCCCCAGAAAGACACCAAACTCTTGGGAGCCGGGTAGAATCTCCAAACAGGAAGGATCTCCCATGGATCCATCGGGCAACCAGTCCAATCTGTGTCCATCCTGGACACACAATCCAGACAGAAAAGCCTGCACTACTGCCTCCCAGCTGCACGAATTTCAAATCTCGAGGAGCTGACCTCAGGGTCTGCAGATGTGGCCTGTCATCAACTCGCCCCTAACCCTTTCACGAGTATGGGGATGAAGACTTCAGTCTCAAAGCCCTGACCCACATGCCTCCACGATAGGGCTTCCAGAATCACACCGCATGACTGTGCCTGCTCTCCCGAGCAAAATCTGCCTGTCTCAGTGGCCCAAATCCTCCAGATAAGGAGAAACCGGCAAGACCCTTAGCCCACATCAAATTCGGAGGGCGCTCTGGTAAAAATGCACAGTCTGACACATCCTCAGCACATACGTGAAGGAAGGCAGGCAGGTCAAGATCCCTGAGTCTGAATATTGAACCTGACATGCCCCTAGGACCTCATTGGATCATTGGCTTAGGTGTTCAGGCCTGAGTCCCTGGAAGCTCGTTTAAAACAAACAAAGAATCAAACACACAAGCAAAAAAACCTTATGATCCAACTTGTGGTCTCTATCCATACAATAGAACCATCCTTTACCGACAAAGAAAGCTTTCTCTTCGGAAACCGGTCCAACCTTCAGTGTAGGAGGATCCTGCATGGCCCCAGAGCCATCGCCACATTCTAAGGTCCCCCTGAACACCAAGCAGCATTGGTACCCATCAGAATGATAGCCTCGTCTATCCAGATCACATGGAATTTCGAAGCAGAGCCTTCGGATCAAGGCTGCTTGGCTCCTCAGCTGCAATGGTAACAGGAGTAGGGCTCTTCAGGCATCCATTCAGAGAGCACTCTTGTTGAATCATAAGATATGGGCGAACCTGAAGCCCTTAAACCAGACATCCTCACCCCGCAGAAGCGCACATTGCTGTTTGGAGGAGCTCATAACCTCCAGCTTGGGAAAAACTCCAAGGATCCTTGAGGCCACCGTGCCACTTGTTGGATCATACATACAAACCCCAGCGTGAGCAGATACCTGACACTCGTCCTTTCTCAGATTCTGGAGATCTCGAAACAGCCAATGCCCATTGGAACAGCCATTCGCTCAGCACTAAACTTAACTGGAGCTAGTGTTTTCAGACTTCCTTCCTCACACTCCTCACGTGCAAGACCTCCGTAATGGGAATTCTGGAGCCATGACACAGTCTTCTGCCTGCCCACCAAAAAGAGGAAGTGTCCTATGCGTTTGCACTGAAACCCTACGTGAGGATCCACCTTCACGGCCCTCATTGGCACTCCCATGTCATGGTCCGCCCTGTGCAGCAATGATCTGTGTGACACAGCCTGAGCCTAGACCTCCTGTCAGCCACGCAGGTAGAGGGCCCCATATCCTGCAGGTGGGAACTGCTTTGGACCGAGTACATCATCTCAACCATGCTGGGTATTAAGGTCATAACCCCAGAATGTAGCGCAAATACCTGTCCAGGGGGGAACCTAAAGCCCAAAAGAGTACGCTGCCTTCAACAAGCACGAAAACGGGTGTTGAGATGGCTGTCCAGCACTCAGAGTGGGAGCCCGTTGCATGGGTCGAGAGACCACGCTCACTCAGGTGGGGCAGCTGGGCAGAAACAGGCATTGTTTCCTCAGTGTGAGACGCCCTTCCAAAAGGCCCCAGGGGAGACGGGTAGAATCCCCAGACAGGAAGGATCTCCCATGGACCCATGAGGCCACCCTTCCATTCCATGGCCATTCTGGACACACAATTCAGCCAGAAAAGTCTGTGCTACTGCCTCCCAGCTGCACGAATTTCAAATCCCGCAAAACTGACCTCAGGGCCTGCAGTTGTCACCTGCCCTCAACTCGCCCTTACCCCTTACCCGAGCTTTGGTAAGAAGACTCCCATCCCAAAGCCCTCACCCACATGGCTCCAGGACGGGGCCACAAGAACCACACCGCATCACAGGGCCTGATCTCCCGAGGAAATTCTGCCCGTCTCAGTTGCCAAAATCCTCCAGATAAGTAGGAACTTGCAAGGCCCCTGAGCCCACACCAATTTCGTAGGCCGCTCTGGAATAAATGCACAGTCTGACACATCTTCAGCACATATATATAGGAAGACACGCAGGTCAATGGACCTCATTGGATCCCTGGCTTAGGTTTGCAGGCCTGTATTTCCAGAAGTCCTCTTCTGGAAAACCTACTTATGGTCAAACATGTGGTCCTTGAGCCCTACAACAGAAATCCTCCTGTCCTGACAAGGAAACCTGGCTCTTGCGAACTGGGTCCAAGCCTCAGTGTAGGAGAATCCTGCATGGCCCCAGATCCACTGCCACATTCTAAGGTCTCCCTGGATACTAAGAACCATTGTGACCTATATGAATGAAAAACTCCGTAACCCAGATCACTTGAAACGTCGAACCAGAGCCTTCAGATCAAGTCTTCCCTGTTCCTCAGCTGCAATGGTAATGGGGGTAGGGCTCTTCAGGCATCTATTCAGAGAGCACTGACGTGAATCTTTCCATATGGGCGAACCTGGAGCGCTCTAAACGGACTTCCCTTGTCTCACAGAAAGGCACCTTGCCGTTTGGAGCAGCTCACAAGCTCCAGATTGGGAAGCCCCCAAGGATTCTTGAGGCCACACCGCCATTTGTTGGATCATGCATACAAACTCCAGCATGAGCAGACATCTGACACTCATCCTTTCTCAGGTGTTGGAGATCTCGAAACAGCCACTGCACATTGGAACTGCCATGAATTGGGCACTGAACTTAACCGGATGTAGTGTTTTGAGAATTCCGTCCACACACTCCTCACCTGCAAACCCTCCATATTGGGAATTCTGGAACCAGAACAGAGCCTTCTGCCTGCCCACCAGAAAGACCAAGTTCCCTATGGGTTTTCCCTGAAACCCCACGTGAGGATCCACCTGCACGGCCCTCATTGGCACCCCAAAATCATGGGACAGCCTGGGCACTAATGATCTGGGCGACACAGTCTGAGCCCCGACATCCTCTCAGCCACCCAGAGAGCAGGCCCTATATCCTGCAGGTGGGAACTGATATGGCCCGAGGCCATCATCTCAACCAACATTGGTAGTCAGGTCCTGTCCCCAGAACTTAGCTCAAATTCCTGTCCAGTGGGCAACGGAAAGCACAAAAGAGTACGCCTCCTTCACCAAGCAGGATAACTGGATGTTGACATGGTTGTTCAACCCTCAGTGGGAGCCAGCTGCATGACATATGAGACCACGTCCACTCAGGAGGGGCATCTGGGAAGAAACAGGCATTGTGACACTCAGCGTGAGACCCCTTTCAAAAAAGCCCCCTCATGAGCCCACAGAGTGGGCTTCACATGCCCATAGCCCAAATCCTAATCCTCGCTGTGGTTATCCTGGCGACTGGACCCAGAACCCTTCTCTGGATCTCTATTTCGCCAGGACTGTTGAGACGGATAACAGCACTCTTCCCTGACCCCAGAAAGACACCAAACTCTTGGGAGCCGGGTAGAATCCCCAAACAGGAAGGATCTCCCATGGATCCATCGGGCCACCAGTCCAATCTGTGTCCATCCTGGACACTCAATCCAGACAGAAAAGCCTGCACTACTGCCTCCCAGCTGCACGAATTTCAAATCCAGAGGAGCTGACCTCAGGGTGTGCAGATGTGGCCTGCCATCAACTCACCCCTAACCGTTTCCCGAGTATGGGGATGAAGACTTCTGTCTCAAAGCCCTGATCCACATGCCTCCACGATAGGGCCTCCAGAATCACACCGCATGACTGGGCCTGCTCTCCCGAGGAAAATCTGCCTGTCTTAGTGGCCCAAATCCTCCAGATAAGGAGAAACCTGCAAGACCCTGAGCCCACACCAAATTCAGAGAGCGCTATGGAAAAAATGCACAGTCTGACACATCCTCAGCACATACGTGCAGGAAGGCAGGCAGGTCAATGTCCCTGAGTCTGAATATTGAACCTGACATGCCCCTAGGACCTCATTGGATCCTTGGCTTAGGTGTTCTGGTCTGAGTTCCTGGAAGCTCGTTTATAACAAACAAACAAACAAACAAACAAAAACCTTATGATCCAACTTGTGGTCCCTGATCCATACAAGAACCCTCCTTTACCGACAAAGAAAGCTTTCTCTTGGGAACCCGGTCCAACCTTCAGTGTAGGAGAATCCTGCATGGCCCCAGAGCCATCGCCACATTCTAAGGTCCCCCTGGACACCAAGCAGCATTGGTACCCATCAGAATGAGAACCTAGTCTACCCAGATCACTTGGCATTTCGAAGCAGAGCCTTCGGATCAAGGCTGCTTGGCGCCTCAGCTGCAATGGTAACACGAGTAGGGCTCTTCAGGCATCCATTCAGAGAGCACTGTTGTAGAATCATTAGATATGGGCGAACCCGAAGCCCTCTAACCAGACAACCTAGCCCCGCAGAAGCGCACCTTGCTGTTTGGAGCAGCTCACAACCTCCAGCTTTGGAAAAACTCCAAGGATCCTTGAGGCCACCATGCCACTTGTTGGATCATACATTCAATATCCAGCGTGAGCAGATATCTGACACTCGTCCTTTCTCAGATGCTGGAGATCTCGAAACAGCCATTGCACATTGGAACAGCCATTCGCTCGGCACTGAACTTAACTGGAGCTAGTGTTTTCAGACTTCCATCCTCACACTCCTCACATGCAAGTCCTCCATAATGGGAATTCTGGAGCACGACACAAACTTCTGTCTGCCCTCCAAAAAGATGAAGTGTCCTATGCGTTTGCACTGAAACCCTACGTGAGGATCCACCTTCACGGCCCTCATTGGCACTCCCATGTCATGGTCCACCCTGTGCAGCAATGATCTGTGTGACACAGCCTGAGCGCAGACCTACTGTCAGCCACCCAGGTAGAGGGCCCCATATCCTGCAGGTGGGAACTGCTTTGGACCGAGTACATCATCTCAACCAAGCTGGGTATTAAGGTCATAACCCCAGAATGTAGCTCAAATTCTTGTCCAGGGGAGAAACTAAAGCCCAAAAGAGTACGCTGCCTTCAACAAGCACGAAAACTGGATGTTGAGATGGCTGTCCAACACTCAGAGTGGGAGCCCGTTGCATGGGTCGAGAGACCACGCTCACTCAGGTGGGGCAGCTGGGCAGAAACAGGCATTGTTTCCCTCAGTGTGAGACGCACTTCAAAAAGGCCCCATGGGAGACGGGTAGAATCCCCAGACAGGAAGGATCTCCCAGGACCCATGAGGCCACCCTTCCATTCTAAGGCCATTCTAGACACACAATTCAGCCAGAAAAGTCTGTGCTACTGCCTCCCAGCTGCACGAATTTCAAATCCGGAAAAACTGACCTCAGGGCCTGCAGTGGTGACCTGCCCTCATCTCGCCCTTACCCCTTACCCGAGCTTTGGTAAGAAGACTCCCATCCCAAAGCCCTCAACCACATGCCTCCAGGACGGGGCCACAGGAACCACACCGCATCACAGGGCCTGATCTCCGGAAAAAATATGCCCGTCTCCGTTGTCAAAATCCTCCAGTTAAGTAGGAACTTGCAAGGCCCCTGAGCCCACACCAATTTCGTAGGCCGCTCTGGAATAAATGCACAGTCTGATACATCTTCAGCACATATATCCAGGAAGACACGTAGGTCAATGGACCTCATTGGATCCCTGGCTTAGGTTTGCAGGCCTGTATCCCCAGAAGGCCTATTCTGGAAAACCTACATATGGTCAAACATGTGGTCCCTGAGCCCTACAACAGAAATCATCCTGTCCTGACAAGGAAACCTGGCTCTTGGGAACTGGGTCCAAGACTCAGTGTAGGAGAATCCTGCATGGCCCCAGATCCACTGCCACATTCTAAAGTCTCACTGGATATTAAGAATCATTGTGACCTATCCGAATGAAAAACTCCGTCTACCCTGATCACTTGAAACGTCGAACCAGAGCCTTCAGATCAAGTCTTCCCTGTTCCTCAGCTGCAATGGTAATGGGGGTAGGGTTCTTCAGGCATCCATTCAGAGAGCACTGACTTGAATCTTTCCATATGGGCAAACCTGGAGCGCTCTAAATGGACTTCCCTTGTCTAACAGAAAGGCACCTTGCCGTTTGGAGCAGCTCACAAGCTCCAGCTTGGGAAGCCCCCAAGGATTCTTGAGGCCACCCCACCTTTTGTTGGATCATGCATACAAACTTAGAATGAGCAGACATCTGACACTCATCCTTTCTCAGGTGTTGGAGATCTCGAAACAGCCACTGCACATTGGAACTGCCATGAATTGGGCACTGAACTTAACCGGATGTAGTGTTTTGAGAATTCCGTCCTGACACTCCTCACCTGTAAACCCTCCATATTGGGAATTCTGGAACCACAACAGAGCCTTCTGCCTGCCCACCAGAAAGACCAAGTTCTTTATGGGTTTGCCCTGAAACCCGATGTGAGAATCCACCTGCACGGCCCTCATTTGAACCCCAATATCATGGGCCACCCTGGGCACTAATGATCTGGGCGACACAGTCTGAGCCCCGACATCCTCTCAGCCACCCAGAGAGCAGGCCCTATATCCTGCAGGTGGGAACTGATATGGCCCGAGGCCATCATCTCAACCAACATTGGTAGACAGGACCTGTCCCCAGAACTTAGCTCAAATTCCTGTCCAGTGGGCAACGGAAAGCACAAAAGAGTACGCCTCCTTCACCAAGCAGGATAACTGGATGTTGACATGGTTGTCCAACCCTCAGTGGGAGCCAGCTGCATGACATATGAGACCACATCCACTCAGGAGGGGCATCTGGGAAGAAACAGGCATTGTGACCCTCAGCGTGAGACCCCTTTCAAAAAACCCTCTCATGAGCCCACAGATTGGGCTTCACATGCCCATAGCCCAAATCCTAATCCTCGCTGTGGTTATCCTGGCGACTGGACCCCGAACCCTTCTCTGGATCTCTATTTCGCCAGGACTCCTGAGACGGATAACAGCACTCTTCCAATCCCCCAGAATGACAGCAAACTCTTGGGAGCCGCGTAGAATCCCCAAACAGGAAGGATCTCCCATGGATCCATCGGGGCACCAGTCCAAACTGTGTCCATCCTGGACACACAATCCAGACAGAATAGCCTGCACTACTGCCTTCCAGTTGCACGAATTTCAAATCCCGAGGAGCTGACCTCAGGGTCTGCAGATGTGGCCTGCCATCAACTGGCCCCTAACCCTTTCCCGAGTATGGGGATGAAGACTTCTGTCTCAAAGCCCTGACCCACATGCCTCCACGATAGGGCCTCCGGAATCACACCGCATGACTGGGCCTGCTCTCCCGAGGAAAATCTGCCTGTCTCAGTGGCCCAAATCCTCCAGATAAGGAGAAACCTGCAAGACCCTGAGCCCACACCAAATTCAGAGAGCGCTATGGAAAAAATGCACAGTCTGACACATCCTCAGCACATACGTGCAGGAAGGCAGGCAGGTCAATGTCCCTGAGTCTGAATATTGAACCTGACATGCCCCTAGGACCTCATTGGATCCTTGGCTTAGTGTTCTGGTCTGAGTTCCTGGAAGCTCGTTTAAAACAAACAAACAAACAAACAAAAAAAAACCTTATGATCCAACTTGTGGACCCTGATCCATACAAGAACCCTCCTTTACCGACAAAGAAAGCTTTCACTTGGGAACCCGGTCCAACCTTCAGTGTAGGAGAATCCTGCATGGCCCCAGAGCCATCGCCACATTCTAAGGTCCCCCTGGACACCAAGCAGCATTGGTACCCATCAGAATGAGAACCTAGTCTACCCAGATCACTTGGCATTTCGAAGCAGAGCCTTCGGATCAAGGCTGCTTGGCGCCTCAGCTGCAATGGTAACACGAGTAGGGCTCTTCAGGCATCCATTCAGAGAGCACTGTTGTAGAATCATTAGATATGGGCGAACCCGAAGCCCTCTAACCAGACACCCTAGCCCCGCAGAAGCGCACCTTGCTGTTTGGAGCAGCTCACAACCTCCAGCTTTGGAAAAACTCCAAGGATCCTTGAGGCCACCGTGCCACTTGTTGGATCATACATTCAATCTCCAGCATGAGCAGATATCTGACACTCGTCCTTTCTCAGATGCTGGAGATCTCGAAACAGCCATTTCACATTGGAACAGCTATTCGCTCGGCACTGAACTTAACTGGAGCTAGTGTTTTCAGACTTCCATCCTCACACTCCTCACGTGCAAGTCCTCCATAAAGGGAATTCTGGAGCACGACACAAACTTCTGTCTGCCCTCCAAAAAGATGAAGTGTCCTATGCGTTTGCACTGAAACCCTACGTGAGGATCCACCTTCACGGCCCTCATTGGCACTCCCATGTCATGGTCCACCCTGTGCAGCAATGATCTGTGTGACACAGCCTGAGCGCAGACCTACTGTCAGCCACCCAGGTAGAGGGCCCCATATCCTGCAGGTGGGAACTGCTTTGGACCGAGTACATCATCTCAACCAAGCTGGGTATTAAGGTCATAACCCCAGAATGTAGCTCAAATTCTTGTCCAGGGGAGAAACTAAAGCCCAAAAGAGTACGCTGCCTTCAACAAGCACGAAAACTGGATGTTGAGATGGCTGTCCAACACTCAGAGTGGGAGCCCGTTGCATTGGTCGAGAGACCACGCTCACTCAGGTGGGGCAGCTGGGCAGAAACAGGCATTGTTTCCCTCATTGTGAGACGCACTTCAAAAAGGCCCCATGGGAGACGGGTAGAATCCCCAGACAGGAAGGATCTCCCAGGACCCATGAGGCCACCCTTCCATTCTAAGGCCATTCTAGACACACAATTCAGCCAGAAAAGTCTGTGCTACTGCCTCCCAGCTGCACGAATTTCAAATCCCGAAAAACTGACCTCAGGGCCTGCAGTGGTCACCTGCCCTCAACTCGCCCTTAGCCCTTACCCGAGCTTTGGTAAGAAGACTCCCATCCCAAAGCCCTCACCCACATGCCTCCAGGACGGGGCCACAGGAACCACACCGCATCACAGGGCCTGATCTCCGGAAAAAATATGCCCGTCTCCGTTGTCAAAATCCTCCAGTTAAGTAGGAACTTGCAAGGCCCCTGAGCCCACACCAATTTCGTAGGCCGCTCTGGAATAAATGCACAGTCTGATACATCTTCAGCACATATATCCAGGAAGACACGTAGGTCAATGGACCTCATTGGATCCCTGGCTTAGGTTTGCAGGCCTGTATCCCCAGAAGGCCTATTCTGGAAAACCTACATATGGTCAAACATGTGGTCCCTGAGCCCTACAACAGAAATCATCCTGACCTGACAAGGAAACCTGGCTCTTGGGAACTGGGTCCAAGACTCAGTGTAGGAGAATCCTGCATGGCCCCAGATCCACTGCCACATTCTAAAGTCTCACTGGATATTAAGAATCATTGTGACCTATCCGAATGAAAAACTCCGTCTACCCTGATCACTTGAAACGTCGAACCAGAGCCTTCAGATCAAGTCTTCCCTGTTCCTCAGCTGCAATGGTAATGTTGGTAGGGTTCTTCAGGCATCCATTCAGAGAGCACTGACTTGAATCTTTCCATATGGGCAAACCTGGAGCGCTCTAAATGGACTTCCCTTGTCTAACAGAAAGGCACCTTGCCGTTTGGAGCAGCTCACAAGCTCCAGCTTGGGAAGCCCCCAAGGATTCTTGAGGCCACCCCACCTTTTGTTGGATCATGCATACAAACTTAGAATGAGCAGACATCTGACACTCATCCTTTCTCAGGTGTTGGAGATCTCGAAACAGCCACTGCACATTGGAACTGCCATGAATTGGGCACTGAACTTAACCGGATGTAGTGTTTTGAGAATTCCGTCCTGACACTCCTCACCTGTAAACCCTCCATATTGGGAATTCTGGAACCACAACAGAGCCTTCTGCCTGCCCACCAGAAAGACCAAGTTCTTTATGGGTTTGCCCTGAAACCCGATGTGAGAATCCACCTGCACGGCCCTCATTTGAACCCCAATATCATGGGCCACCCTGGGCACTAATGATCTGGGCGACACAGTCTGAGCCCCGACATCCTCTCAGCCACCCAGAGAGCAGGCCCTATATCCTGCAGGTGGGAACTGATATGGCCCGAGGCCATCATCTCAACCAACATTGGTAGACAGGACCTGTCCCCAGAACTTAGCTCAAATTCCTGTCCAGTGGGCAACGGAAAGCACAAAAGAGTACGCCTCCTTCACCAAGCAGGATAACTGGATGTTGACATGGTTGTCCAACCCTCAGTGGGAGCCAGCTGCATGACATATGAGACCACATCCACTCAGGAGGGGCATCTGGGAAGAAACAGGCATTGTGACCCTCAGCGTGAGACCCCTTTCAAAAAACCCTCTCATGAGCCCACAGATTGGGCTTCACATGCCCATAGCCCAAATCCTAATCCTCGCTGTGGTTATCCTGGCGACTGGACCCCGAACCCTTCTCTGGATCTCTATTTCGCCAGGACTCCTGAGACGGATAACAGCACTCTTCCAATCCCCCAGAATGACAGCAAACTCTTGGGAGCCGCGTAGAATCCCCAAACAGGAAGGATCTCCCATGGATCCATCGGGGCACCAGTCCAAACTGTGTCCATCCTGGACACACAATCCAGACAGAATAGCCTGCACTACTGCCTTCCAGTTGCACGAATTTCAAATCCCGAGGAGCTGACCTCAGGGTCTGCAGATGTGGCCTGCCATCAACTGGCCCCTAACCCTTTCCCGAGTATGGGGATGAAGACTTCTGTCTCAAAGCCCTGACCCACATGCCTCCACGATAGGGCCTCCAGAATCACACCGCATGACTGGGCCTGCTCTCCTGAGGAAAATCTGCCTGTCTCAGTGGCCCAAATCCTCCAGATAAGGAGAAACCTGCAAGACCCTGAGCCCACACCAAATTCAGAGAGCGCTCTGGAAAAAATGCACAGTCTGACACATCCTCAGCACATACGTGCAGGAAGGCAAGCAGGTCCAGTTCCATGAGTCTGAATATTGAACCTGACATGCCCCTAGGACCTCATTGGATCCTTGGCTTAGGTGTTCTTGTCTGAGTTCCTAGAAGCTCGTTTAAAACAAACAAACAAACAAACAAACAAACAAACTAAAACCTTATGATCCAACTTGTGGTCCCTGATCCATACAAGAACCCTCCTTTACCGACAAAGAAAGCTTTCTCTTGGGAACCCGGTCCAACCTTCAGTGTAGGAGAATCCTGCATGGCCCCAGAGCCATCGCCACATTCTAAGGTCCCCCTGGACACCAAGCAGCATTGGTACCCATCAGAATGAGAACCTCGTCTACCCAGATCACTTGGAATTTCGAAGCAGAGCCTTCGGATCAAGGCTGCTTGGCTCCTCAGCTGCAATGGTAACACGAGTAGGGCTCTTCAGGCATCCATTCCGAAAGCACTGTTCTAGAATCATTAGATATGGGCGAACCTGAAGCCCTCTAACCAGACACCCTAGCCCCGCAGAAGCGCACCTTTCTGTTTGGAGCAGCTCACAACCTCCAGCTTTGGAAAAACTCCAAGGATCCTTGAGGCCACCGTGCCACTTGTTGGATCATACATACAAACTCCAGCGTGAGCAGGTATCTGAAACTCGTCCTTTCTCAGATGCTGGAGAGCTCGAAACAGCCATTGCACATTGGAACAGCCATTCGCTCGGCACTGAACATAACTGGAGGTAGTGTTTTCAGACTTCCATCCTCACACTCCTCACGTGCAAGACCTCCATAATGGGAATTCTGGAGCCACGACACAGCCTTCTGCCTGCCCACCAGAAAGATGAAGTGTCCTATGCGTTTGCACCTAAACCCTACGTGAGGATCCACCTTCACAGCCCTCATTGGCACTCCCATGTCATGGTCCACCCTGTTCAGCAATGATCTGTGTGACACAGCCTGAGCCCAGACCTCCTGTCAGCCACGCAGGTAGAGGGCCCCATATCCTGCAGGTGGGAACTGCTTTGGACCGAGTACATCATCTCAACCAAGCTGGGTATTAAGGTCATAACCCCAGAATGTAGCTCAAATTCCTGTCCAGGGGGGAACCTAAAGCCCAAAAGAGTACTCTGCCTTCAACAAGCACGAAAACTGGATGTCGAGATGGCTGTCCAACACTCAGAGTGGGAGCCAGTTGCATGGGTCGAGAGACCACGCTCACTCAGGTGGGGCAGCTGGGCAGAAACAGGCACTGTTTCCCTCAGTGTGAGACGCACTTCAAAAAGGCCCCATGGGAGACGGGTAGAATCCCCAGATAGGAAGGATCCTCCATGGACCCATGAGGCCACAATTCTATTCTATGGCCATACTAGACACACAATTCAGCCAGAAAAGTCTGTGCTACTGCCTCCCAGCTGCACGAATTTCAAATCGCGAAGAACTGACCTCAGGGCCTGAGTTGTGACCTGCCCTCATCTCGCCCTTACCCCTTACCCGAGCTTTGGTAAGAAGACTCCCATCCCAAAGCCCTCACCCACATGCCTTCAGGACGGGGCCACAAGAACCACACGGCATCACAGTGCCCGAATTTGGAGGAAAATCTGCCCGTCTCAGTTTCCAAAATCCTCCAGAGAAGTAGGAACTTGCAAGGTCCCTGAGCCCACACCAATTTCGTAGGCCGCTCTGGAATAAATGCACAGTCTGACACATCTTCAGCACATATATCCAGGAAAACACGCAGGTCAATGGACCTCATTGGATCCCTGGCTTAGGTTTGCAGGCCTGTATCCCCAGAAGGCCTATTCTGGAAAACCTACATATGGTCAAACATGTGGTCCCTGAGCCCTACAACAGAAACCCTCCTGTCCTCAGAAGGAGACCTGGCTCTTGGGAACTGAGTCCAAGCCTCAGTGTAGGACAATCCTGCATGGCCCCAGATCCACTGCCCCATTCTAAGATCTCCCTGGATATTAAGCAGCACTGTGACCTATCAGAATGTAAAACTCCGTCTACCAGATCACTTGAAACGTCGAACCAGAGCCTTCAGATCAAGTCTTCCCTGTTCTTCAGCTGCAATGGTAATGGGGGTAGGGCTCTTTAGGCATCCATTCAGAGAGCACTGACGTGAATCTTTCCATATGGGCGAACCTGGAGCCCTCTAAAATGTTCCCTTGTCTCACTGAAAGGCAGGCACCTTGCCTTTTGGAGAAGCTCACAAGCTCCAGCTTGGGAAAGCCCCCAACGATTCTTGAGGCCACCCCGCCATTTGTTGGATCATGCATACAAACTCCAGCATGAGCAGACATCTGAAACTCGTCCTTTCTCAGATGTTGGAGATCTCGAAACAGCCACTGCACATTGGAGCTCCCATGCATTGGACACTGTACTTAACTGGAAGTAGTGTTTTGAGAATTCCGTCCTCACACTCCCAACGTGCAAACCCTCCATATTGGGAATTCTAGAACCACAAAACAGCCTTCTGCCTGCCCATGAGAAAGACCAAGTTCCCTATGGGTTTGCCCTGAAACCCCACGTGAGGATCGACCTGCACGGCCCTCATTGGCACCCCAATATCATATGCCACCCTGTGCACTAATGATCTTGGTGACACAGTCTGAGCCCCGACATCCTGTCAGCACCCAGAGATCGCGCCCCATATCCTGCAGGTGTGATCTGATTTGGCCCGAGGCTATCATCTCAACCAACATAGCTAGTCAGGTCCTGTCCCCAGAACTTAGCTCCAATTCCTGTCCAGTGGGCAACGGAAAGCAAAAGAGTACGCATCCTTCACCAAGCAGGATAACTGCATGTTGAGATGGTTGTCCAACCCTCAGAGTGGGAGCCAGCTGCATGACACATGAGACCACGTCCACTCAGGAGGGGCATATGGAAAGAAACAGGCATTGTGACCCTCAGTGTGAGACCCCTTTCAAAAAAGCCCCCTCTTTAAGCCACAGTGTCGGCTATACATGCCCATAGCCCAAATCCTATCCTTGCTGTGGTTATCCCGGTGACCGGACCAAGAACACGTCTTGAAATTCCTGATTCGCCAGGACTCCTGAGATGGAGAACAGCACTCTTCCCTTCCCCCCAAAAGACACCAAACTCTTGGGATCCGGGTAGAATGCCCAAACAGGAAGGATCTCCCATGGCTCCATGGGGCCACCCGTCCAATCTGTTTCCATCCCAGACACACAATCCAGACAGATAAGCCTGTGCTACTGCCTCTCAGCTGCACGAATTTCAAATCCCGAGGAGCGGACCTCAGGGTCTGCAGATGTGGCCTGTCATCACCTCGCCCCTAACCCTTACCCGAGTTTGGGTCTGAAGACGTCTGTCTCAAAGCCCTGACCCACATGCCTCCAGGATAGGGGCTCCTGAATCTCACCGCATCACTGGGCCTGGTCTCCCAAGGAAAATCTGCCCGTCTCAGTTGCCCAAATCCTACAGATAAAAAGAAACCTGTAAGAACCTGAGACCACATCAATTTCGGAGTCCGCTCTGGAAAAAATGCTCAGTCTGACACATCCTCAGCACATACGTCCAGGAAGACACACAGGTGTTGGTCCCTGAGTCTGAATATTGAACCTGACATGCCCCTAGGACAACATTGGATCCTTGTCTTAGGTGTTCAGGACTGAGTGCATGGAAACCGATTTAAAAAAAAAAAAAACAAAAAAAAACAAAAAAAAACATTGTGATCCAACTTGTGGTCCAGGATCCAACAAGAGAACCCCTCCTGTACTGAGATAGAATCCTTTCTCTTGGGAAGGCGGTCCAACCTTCAGTATAGAAGAATCCTTCATGGCCCCAGAGCCATCGCCATATTCCAAGGCCCCATGGACACCAAGAAGCATTGGGAACCATCAGAATGAGAACCTCTTCTACCCAGATCACTTGAAATTTCGAACCAAAGCCTTCGATCAAGCCTGCATGCCTCCTCAGCTGCAATGGTAACACGAGTAGGGCTCTTCAGGTATCCATTCAGAGAGCACTGTTGTTGAATAATTACATATGGGCGAACCTGGAGCCCTCTAACCAGATATCCTCGCCCCGCAGAAGCGCAACTTGCTGTTTGGAGCAGCTCACAAACTCCAGCTTGGGATAAACTCCAAGGATTCTTGAGGCCACCCTGCCACTTGTTGGATCATGCATACAAACTACAGCATGAGCAGATATCTGACACTCGTCCTTTCTTAGGTGCTGGAGATCTCGAAACTGCCGTTGCACATTGGAACTGCCATTCGCTCGGCACTGAAATTGACTGAAGCTAGTGTTTCCAGACTTCCATCCTCACACTCCTCACCTGAAATCCCTCCATATTGGGAATTCTGGAGCCACGACATAGCCTTCTTCTGCCCAGAGGAAAGATGAAGTGTCCTATGCGTTTGCACTGAAACCCCACGTGAGGATCCTAACCCTAACCTGCACGGCCCTCATTGGCACTCCCATGTCATGGGCCGCCCTGTGCAGTAATGATCTGTGTGAAACAGCATGAGCCCCGACCACCTGTCAGCCACCCAGGTAGAGAGCCCCATATCCTGCAGGTGGGAACTGCTTTGGACCGAGTACATCATCTCAACCAAGCTGGGTATTAAGGTCATATCGCCAGAATGCAGCTCAAATTCCTGTCCAGTGGGGAACCTAAAACACAAAAGAGTACGCCTCCTTCACCAATCACGAAAACTGGATGTTGAGATGGCTGTCCAACACTCAGAGTGGGAGCCAGATGCATGGCGCGAGATACAATGCCGACTCAGGTGGGTCACCTGGGCAGAAACAGGCATTGTTACCCTCAGCGTGAGCCCTCTTTCAAAAACGCACCATGGGAGACGGGTAGAATACCCAGACACTAAGGATCTCCCATGGACCCATGAGGCCGCCCTTCCTTTCTATGGCCATTCTAGACACACAATTCAGACAGAAAAGTCTGTGCTATTGCCTCCCAGCTTCACGAACATCAAATCCTGAAAAACTGACCTCAGGGCCTGCAGTGGTGACCTGCCATCATCCCGCCCTTAACCATTACCCGAGCTTTGGTTAGAAGACACCCATCCCAAAGCCCTCACCCACATGCCTCCAGGACGGGGCCACAAGAACCACACCGCATCACAGGGCCTGATCTCCCGAGGAAAATCTGCCCGTCTCAGTTGCCCAAACCTTCTAGATAATGAGGAATTTGCAAGGCCCCTGTGTCCACGCCAATCTCGTAGGCCGCTCTGGAATAAATGCACAGTCTGACACATCTTCAGCACATAAATCCAGGAAGACATGCAGGTCAATGGACCTCATTGGATCCCTGGCTTAGGTTTGCAGGCCTGTATCCCCAGAAGTCTATTCTGGAAAACCAACATATGTTCAAACATGTGGTCCCTTAGCTCTACAACAGAAACCCTCCTGTCCTCAGAAGGAGACCTGGCTCTTGGGAACTGGGTCCAAGCCTCAGTGTAGGAGAATCCTGCATGGCCCCAGATCCACTGCCCCATTCTAAGGTCTCCCTGGATACTAAGCAGCACTGTGACCTATCAGAATGAAAAACTCCGTCTACCCAGATCACTTGAAACGTCGAACCAGAGCCTTCAGATCAAGTCAGCCCTGTTCCTTAGCTGCAATGTTAATGGGGGTAGGGCTCTTCAGGCATCCACTCAGAAATCACTGACATGAATCTTTCCATATGGTCGAACCTGGAGCCCTCTAAAAGGACTTCCCTTGTCTCACAGAAAGGCACCTTGCCTTTTGGAGCAGCTCACAAACTCCAGCTTGGGAAAGCCCCCAAGGATTCTTGAGGCCACCCCGCCATTTTTTGGATCATGCATACAAACTCCAGCATGAGCAGACATCTGACACTCGTGCTTTTTCAGATGTTGGAGATCTCGAAACAGCCACTGCACATTGGAGCTGCCATGCATTGGACACTGTACTTAACCGGAAGTAGTGTTTTGAGAATTCCGTCCTAACACTCCTCACTTGCAAACCCTCCATATTGGGAATTTTGGAAGCACAACACAGACTTCTGCCTGCCCACCAGAGAGACCAAGTTCCCTATGGGTTTGCCCTGAAACCCCACGTGATGATCGACCTACACGGCCCTCATTGGCACTCCAATATCATAGGCCACCCTGTGCACTAATGATCTGGGTGGCACAGTCTGAGTCCCGACATCATGTCAGCCACCCAGAGATCGGGCCCCATATCCTACAGGTGGGAACTCATTTGGCCCGAGGCTATCATCTCAACCAACATATGTAGTCAGGTCCTGTCCCCAGAACATAGCTCCAATTCCTGTCCAGTGGGCAAAGGAAAGCAAAAAAAGAGTACACCCCCTTCACCAAGCAGGATAACTGGATTTTGAGATGGTTGTCCAACCCTCAGAGTGGGAGCCAGCTGCATGACTCATGAGACCACGTCCACTCAGGAAGGGCATCTGGAAAGAGAGAGGCATTGTGAATATCAGCGTGAGACCCCTTTCAAAAAAGCCTCCTCCTGAGGCCACAGTGTCAGCTATGCATGCCCATAGCACAAATCCTAATCCTTGCTGTGGTTATCCCAGCGACCGGACCCAGAACACGTCTCTGAAAACCCTGATTCGCCAGGACTCCTCAGACGGAGAACAGCACTCTTCCCTTCCTCAAGAAAGACACCAAACTCTTGGGAGCCGGGTAGAATTCCCTAACAGTAAGGGTCTCCCATAGATCCATGGGGCCACCCGTCCAATCTGTGTCCAGACACACAATCCAGAAAGAAAAGCCTGTGCTACTGCTTCCCAGCTGCACGAATTTCAAATCCCGAGGATCTGACCTCCGGGTCTGCAGATGTGGCCTGCCATCACCTCGCCCCTAACCCTTACCCGAGTTTGGGTCTGAAGACTACTGTCTCAAAGCCCTGACCCACATGCCTCCAGGATAGGGGCTCCAGAATCTCACCGCATCACTGGGCCTGGTCTCCCGAGGAAAATCAGACCGTCTCAGTTGCCCAAATCCTACAGATAAGGAGAAACCTTCAAGACCCTGAGCCCACATCAATTTCAGAGGCCGCTCTGGAAACAATGCTCAGTCTGACACATCCTCAGCACATACGTCCAGGAAGACACGCAGGTCATGGTCCCTGAGTCTGTTTATTGAAGCTGACATGCCCCTAGGACCTCATTGGATCCTTGGCTTAGGTGTTCAGGACTGAGTGCCTGGAAACCCATTTAAAAAAAAAAAAAAAAAAAAAAAAAAAAAAAAAAAACAAGAAACAAACCAACAAACAAACAACAAAATATTGTGATCCAACTTGTGGTTCCTGATCCATACAAGAAAACCCCTCCTTTACCGAGATAGAAACCTTTCTCTTGGGAAGCCGGTCCAACCCTCAATGTAGAAGAATCCTTCATGGCCCCAAAGCCATCACCATATTCCAAGGCCCCCTGGACAACAAGCAGTGTTGGGACTCATCAGAATGAGAAACTCGACTACCCAGATCACTTGGAATTTCGTACCAGAGCCTTCGATCAAGCCTGCATGCCTCCTCAGCTGCAATGGTAACACGAGTATGGCTCTTCAGGTATCCATTCAGAGAGCACTGTTCTCGAATCATTACATATGGGCGAACCCGGAGCCCTCTAACCAGACATGCTCGCCCCGCAGAAGCGCACCTTGCTGTTTGGAGCAGCTCACAACCTCCAGCTTGGGAAAAACTCCAAGGATTCTTGAGGCCACCCTGCCACTTGTTGGATCATGCATACAAACTCCAGCGTGAGCAGATATCTGACACTCGTGCTTTCTTAGGTGCTGGAGATCTCAAAACAGCCGTTGCACATAGGATTTGCCTTTCGCACGGCACTGAAATTGACTGGAGCTAGTGTTTTCAGACTTCCATCCTACACTCCTCACCTGCAAGCCCTCCATATTGGGAATTCTGGATCCACGACACAGCCTTCTGCCTGCCCACCAGAAAGATGAAGTGTCATATGCGTTTGCACTGAAACCCCACGTGAGGATCCACCTGCACGGCCCTCATTGGCACTCCCATGTAATGCTCCGCCCGGTGCAGTAATGATCTGTGTGAAACAGCATGAATCCCGACCTCCTGTCAGCCACCCAGGTAGAGGGCCCCATATCCTGCAGGTGGGAACTGCTTTGGACCGAGTACATCATCTCAACCAAGCTGGGTATTAAGGTCATATCGCCAGAATGCAGCTCAAATTCCTGTCCAGTGGGGAACCTAAAACAAAAAAGAGTACGCCTCCTTCACCAAGCACGAAAACTGGACGTTGAGATGGCTGTCCAACACTCAGATTGGGAGCCAGATGCATGACGCGAGATACAATGCCGACTCAGGTGGGTCAGCTGTGCAGAAACAGGCATTGTTACCCTCAGTGTGAGACCCCTTTCCAGAACGCCCCATGGGAGACGGTAGAATACCCAGACACTAAGGATCTCCCATGGACCCAAGAGGCCGCCCTTCCATTCTATGGCCATTCTAGACACACAATTCAGACAGAAAAGTCTGTGCTATTGACTCCCAGCTTCACGAACATCAAATCCCGAAAAACTGACCTCAGGGCCTGCAGTGGTGACCTGCCACATCCCGTCCTTAACCTTTACCTGAGCTTTGGTTAGAAAACACCCATCCCAAAGCCCTCAGCCACATGCCTCCAGGACGGGGCCACAAGAACCGCACCGCATCACAGAGCCTGATCTCCCGAGGAAAATCTGCTCGTCTCAGTTGCCCAAACCTTCCAGATAATGTGGAACTTGAAGGCCCCTGAACCCACACCAATTTTGTAGTCCGCTCTGGAATAAATGCACAGTCTGACACATCTTCAGCACATAAATCCAGGAAGACATGCAGGTCAATGGACTTCATTGGATCCCTGGCTTAGGTTTGCAGGCCTGTATCCCCAAAAGGCCTATTCTGGAAAACCTACATATGGTCAAACATGTGGTCCCTGAGCCCTACAACAGAAACCCTCCTGTCCTCAGAAGGAGACCTGGCACTTGGGAACTGGGTCCAAGCCTCAGAGTAGGCGAATCCTGCATGGCCCCAGATCCACTGCCCCATTCTAAGGTCTCCCTGGATACTAAGCAGCATTGTGACCTATCAGAATGAAAAACTCCGTCTACCCAGATCACTTGAAATGTCGTACCTCAGTCTTCAGATCAAGTCAGCCCTGTTCCTCAGCTGCAATGGTAATGGGGGTAGGGTTCTTCAGGCATCCATTCAGAGAGCACTGACGTGAATCTTTCCATATGGGCGAACCTGGAGCCCTCTAAAAGGACTTCCCTTGTCTCACAGAAAGGCACCTTGCCTTTTGGAGCAGCTCACAAACTCCAGCTTGGGAAAGCCCCCAAGGATTCTTGAGGCCACCCCGCCATTTTTTGGATCATGCATACAAACTCCAGCATGAGCAGACATCTGACACTCGTGCTTTCTCAGATGTTGGAGATCTCGAAACAGCCACTGCACATTGGAGCTGCCATGCATTGGACACTGTACTTAACCGGAAGTAGTGTTTTGAGAATTCCGTCCTCACACTCCCAACGTGCAAACCCTCCATATTGGGAATTCTGGAACCACAACACAGCCTTCTGCCTGCCCACCCGAAAGACCAAGTTCCCTATGGGTTTTCCCTGAAACCCCACGTGAGGATCGACCTGCACGGCCCTCATTGGCACCCCAAAATCCTAGGCCATCCTGTGCACTAAGGATCTGGGTGACACAGTCTGAGACCCAACATCCTGTCAGCCACCCAGAGATCAGGCCCCATATCCTGAAGGTGGGAATTGATTTGGCCCGCGGCTATCATCTCAACCAACATAGGTAGTCAGGTCCTGTCCCCAGAACGTAGCTCCAATTCCTGTCCAGTGGGCAATGGAAAGCAAAAAAGAGTACGCCTCCTTCACCAAGAAGGATAACTGGATGTTGAGATGGTTGTCCAAGCCTCAGAGTGTGAACCAGCTGCATGATACATGAGACCACGTCCACTCAGGAGGGGCATCTGGGAAGAAACAGTCATTGTAAGCCTCAGCTGAGACCCCTTTTTAAAAATCCCCCTCCTGAGGCCAAAGTGTGGGCTATACATGCCCATAGCCCAAATCCTAATCCTTGCTGTGGTTATCCCAGCGACAGGACTCAGAACACGTCCCTTAAATCCCTGATTCGCCAGGATTCCTGATACGGAGAACAGCACTCTTCCCTTCCCCCATAAGGACACCAAACTCTTGGGAGCCCCGTACAATCCCCAAAAAGGAAGGATCTCCCATGGATCCATGGGGCCACCCGTCCAATCTGTGTCCATCCTAGACACACAATCCAGACAGAAAAGACTGTGCTACTGCCTCCTAGCTGCACGAATTTCAAATCCCGAGGAGCTGACCTCAGGGTCTGTAGATGTGGCCTGCCATCACCTCGCCCCTAACCCTTACCCGAGTTTGGGTCTGAAGACTTCTGTCTCAAGCCCTGTCCCACATGCCTCCAGGATAGGGGCTGCAGAATCTCACCGCATCACTGGGCCTGGTCTCCCGAGAAAATCTGCCCGACTCAGTTGCCCAAATCCTCCAGATAAGGAGAAACCTGCAAGACCCTGAGCCCACACCAATTTCGGAGGCCGCTCTGGAAAAAATGCTCAGTCTGACACATCCTCAGCACATACGTCCAGGAAGACACGAAGGTCATGGTACCTGAGTCCGAATATTGAACCTGATATGCCCTTAGGCCTCATTGGATCCTTGGCTTAGGTGTTCAGGACTTAGTGCCTGGAAGCCCATTTAAAAAAAAATAAAACAAAAAACAAACCAACAAAAAACAACAAAACATTATGATCCAACTTGTGGTCCCTGATCTTTAAAAGAGAATCCCTCCTTTACCGAGATAGAAACCTTTCTCTTGGGAAGCCGGTCCAACCTTCAGTTAGAAAAATCCTTCATGGCGCCAGAGCCATCGCCACATTCCAAGGTCCCCCTGGACACCAAGCAGCATTGGGACCCATCAGAATGAGAACCTCGTCTACCCAGATCACTTGGAATTTCGAACCAGAGCCTTCGGATCAAGCCTGCATGCCTCCTCAGCTGCAATGGTAACACGAGTAGGGCTCTTCAGGTATCCATTCAGAGAGCAATGTTCTAGAATCATTACATATGGGTAAACCTGGAGCTCTCTAACCAGACTTCCTCGCCCCGCAGAAGCGCACCTTGCTGTTTGGAGCAGCTCACAACCTCCAGATTGGGAAAAACTCCAAGGATTCTTGAGGCCCCCCTGCCACTTGTTGGATCATGCATACAAACTCCAGCGTGAGCAGATATCTGACACTCGTCCTTTCTTAGGTGCTGGAGATCTCGAAACAGCCCTTGCACATTAGAACTGCCATTCGCTCGGCACTGAAATTGACTGGAGCTAGTGTTTTCAGACTTCCTTCCTCACACTCCTCACCTGCAACCCCTCCATATTAGGAATTCTGGAGCCACGACACAGCCTTCTGCCTGCCCACCAGAAAGATGAAGTGTCCTATACGTTTGCACTGAAACCCCACGTGAGGATCCACCTGCACGGCCCTCATTGGCACTCCCATGTCATAGTCCGCTCGGTGCAGTAATGATCTGTGAGAAACAGCATGAGCCCCGACCTCCTGTTAGCCACCCAGGTAGAGAGCCCCATATCCTGCAGGTGGGAACTGCTTTGGACCGAGGACATCATCTCAACCAAGCTGGGTATTAAGTTCATATCGCCAGAATGCAGCTCAAATTCCTGTCCAGTGGGGAACCTAAAATAGAAAAGAGTACGCCTCCTTCACCAAGCACGAAAACTGGATGTTGAGAAGGCTGTCCAACACTCAGAGTGGGAGCCAGTTGCATGGCGCGAGAGACAACGCCCACTCAGGTGGGGCAGCTGGGCAGAAACAGGCATTGTAACCCTCAGCGTGAGACCCCTTTCAAAAACGTTCTATGGGAGACAGGTAGAATACCCAGACAGGAGGATCTCCCATGCACCCATGAGGACCCCCTTCCATTCTATGGCCATCTAGACACACAATTCAGACAGAAAAGTCTGTGCTACTGCCTCCCAGCTTCTCGAATTTCAAATTCCGAAAAAGTGACCTTAGGGCCTGCAGTGGTGACCTGCCATCATCCCGCCCTTAACCTTTACCCGAGCTTTGGTTAGAAGACACCCATCCCAAAGCCCTCGCCCACATGCCTCCAGGACGGGGCCACAAGAACCGCACCGCATCACAGGGCCTGATCTCCCGAGGATAATCTGCCCGTCTCAGTTGCCCAAACCTTCCAGATAATGAGTAACTTGCAAGGCCCCTGAGCCCACACCAATTTCGTAGGCCACTCTGGAATTAATGCACAGTCTGACACATCTTCAGCACATAAATCCAGGAAGACACGCAAGTCAATTGACCTCATTGGATCCCTGGCTTAGATTTGCGGGCCTATATCCCCAGGAGGCCTATTCTGGAAAACCAAAATATGGTCAAACATGTGGTCCCTGAGCCCTACAACAGAAACCAGCTTGTCCTCAGAAGGAACCCTGCCTGTTGGGAACTGGGTCCAAGTTTCAGAGTAGAAGAATCCTGCATGGCCCCAGAACCACTGCCCCATGCAAGGTCTCCCTGGACACTAAGCAG
The DNA here is from genome assembly GCF_964662115.1 of Mustela nivalis. Lineage (NCBI taxonomy): Eukaryota > Metazoa > Chordata > Mammalia > Carnivora > Mustelidae > Mustela > Mustela nivalis. The sequence goes on along the minus strand of NW_028136558.1, from coordinate 2,184,303 downwards.
CATTGTGACCTATCAGAATGAAAAACTCCGTCTACCCTGATCACTTGAAATGTCGAACCAGAGCCTTCAGATCAAATCTGCCCTGTTCGGCAGCTGCAATGGTATTGGGGTAGGGCTCTACAGGCATCCATTCAGAGAGCACTGACATGAATCTTTCCATATGGGCAAACCTGGAGCCCTCTAAAAGGACTTCCCTTGTCTCATAGAAAGGCACCTTGCCTTTTGGAGCAGCTCACAAACTCCAGCTTGGGAAAGCCCCAAAAATTCTTGACGCCACCCCGCCATTTGTTAGATCATGCATACAACTCCAGCATCAGCAGACATCTGACACTCGTCCTTTCTCAGGTGTTGGAGATTCGAAACAGCCACTGCACATAGGAACTGCCATGCATTGGGCCCTGAACTTAATCGGAAGTAGTGTTTTGAGAATTCTGTCCTCACCCTCCTCACCTACAAACCCTCCATATTGGGAATTCTGGAACCACAACACAGCCTTCTGCCTGCCCACCAGAAAGACCAAGTTCCCTATGGGTTTGCCTTGAAACCCCACGTGAGGATCTGCACTGCCTTCATTAGCACCCCATTATCATAGGCCACCCTGGGCACTAATGATCTGGGGGACACAGTCTGAGCCCCGACATCCTGGCAGCCACCCAGAGATTGCGCCCCATATCCTGCAGGTGGGAACGGATTTGGCCCGAGGCTATCATCTCAACCAACATAGGTAGTCAGGTCCTGTCCCCAGAACTTAGCTCCAATTCCTGTCCAGTGGGAAACGGATAGCAAAAAAGAGTATGCCTCTTTCACCAAGAAGGATAACTGGATGTTGAGATGGTTGTCCAACCCTCAGATTGGGAGCCAGCTGCAAGACACATGAGACCACGTCCACTCAGGAGGGGCATCTGGGAAGAAACAGGCATTGTGACCTCAGCGTGAGACCCCTTTCAAAAAAGCCCCTTCATGAGGCCACAGTGTGGGCTCTACATGCCCATAGCCCAAATCCTAATCCTTGCTGTGGGTATCCTCGCGACCTGACCCAGAACACGTCTCTGAAATCCCTGATTCGCCAGTACTCCTGAGACGGAGAACAGCACTCTTCCCTTCGCCCAGAAAGACACCAAACTCTTGGTAGCCGGGTAGAATCCCCAAACAGGAAGGTTCTCCCATGGATCCATGGGGCCACCCGTCCAATCTGTGTCCATCCTAGGCACACAATCCACACAGAAAAGCCTGTGCAACTGCCTCCCAGCTGCACGAATTTCAAATCCCGTGGAGCTGATCTCAGGGTCTGCAGATGTGGCCTGCCATCACCTCGCCCGTAACCCTTACCCGAGTTTGGGTCTGAAGACTTCTGTCTCAAAGCCCTGACCCACATGCATCCAGGATAGGGGCTCCATAATTTCACCGCCTCACTGGGCCTGGTCTCCCGAGGAAAATCTGCCCGACTCAGTTGCCCAAATCCTCCAGATAGGAGAAACCTGCAAGACCCTGAGCCCACACCAATTTCGGAGGCCACTCTGGAAGAAATGCACAGTCTGAAAAATCCTCAGTACATACATCCAGGAAGACACGCAGGTCATGGTCCCTGAGTCTGAATATTGAACCTGACATGCCCTTAGGACCTCATTGGATCCTTGGCTAAGGTGTTCAGGACTGAGTGCCTGGAAGCCCATTTAAAAAAAAAAAAAAACAAACAAAAACAAACCAACAAACAAACAACAAAACATTATGATCCAACTTGTGGTCCCTGATCCATACAACAGAACCCCTCCTTTACCGAGATAGAAACCTTTCTCTTGGGAAGCCAGTCCAACCTTCAGTTAGAAGAACCCTTCATGGCGCCAGAGCCATCGCCACATTCCAAGGTCCCCCTGGACACCAAGCAGCATTGGGACCCATCAGAATGAGAACCTCGTCTACCCAGATCACTTGGAATTTCGAACCAGTGCCTTCGGATCAAGCCTGCATGCCTCCTCAGCTGCAATGGTAACACGATTAGGGCTCTTCAGGTATCCATTCAGAGAGCACTGTTGTCGAATCATTACATATGGGTGAAGCTGGAGCCCTCTAACAAGACTTCCTCGCCCCGCAGAAGCGCACCTTGCTGTTTGGAGCAGCTCACAACCTCCAGCTTGGGAAAAACTCCAAGGATTCTTGAGGCCACCCTGCCACTTGTTGGATCATGCATACAAACTCCAGCGTGAGCAGATATCTGACACTCGTCCTTTCTTAGGTGCTGGAGATCTCGAAACAGCCGTTGCACATTGGAACTGCCATTCGCACGGCACTGAAACTGACTGGAGCTAGTGTTTTCAGACTTCCATCCTACACTCCTCACCTGCAAGCCCTCCATATTGGGAATTCTGGAGCCACGACACAGCCTTCTGCCTGCCCACCAGAAAGATGAAGTGTCCTATGCGTTTGCACTGAAACCCCACGTGAGGATCCACCTGCATGACCCTCATTGGCACTCCCATGTCATGGGCCGCCCTGTGCAGTAATGATCTGTGTGAAACAGCATGAGCCCCGACCTCCTGTCAGCCACCCAGGTAGAGAGCCTCATATCCTACAGGTGGGAACTGCTTTGGACCGAGTACATCATCTCAACCAAGCTGGGTATTAAGGTCATATCGCCAGAATGCAGCTCAAATTCCTGTCCAGCGGGGAATCTAAAACACCAAAGAGTACGCCTCCTTCACCAAGCACGAAAACTGGATGTTGAGATGGCTGTCCAACACTTAGAGTGGGAGCCATTTGCATGGCGCGAGAGTCAAGGCCCACTCAGGTGGGGCAGCTGGGCAGAACAGGCATTGTTACCCTCAGCGTGAGACCCCTTTCAAAAACGCCCCATGGGAGACAGGTAAAATACCCAGACAGGAAGGATCTCCCATGCACTCATGACGCCGCCCTTCCATTCTATGGCCAACCTAGACACACTATTCAGACAGAAAATTCTGTGCTACTGCCTCCCAGCTTCACGAATTTCAAATCCCGAAAAACTGACCTCAGGGCCTGCAGTGGTGACCTGCCATCATCCCGCCCTTAACCATTACCCGAACATTGGTTAGAAGACACCCAAAGCCCTCACCCACATGCCTCCAGGACGGGGCCACAAGAACCACAAGGCATCACAGGGCCTGATCTCCCGAGGATAATCTGCCCGTCTAGGTTGCCCAAACCTTCCAGATAATGAGGAACTAGCAAGGCCCCTGAGCCCACACCAATTTCGTAGGCCGCTCTGGAATTAATGCACAGTCTGAAACATCTTCAGCACATATCCAGGAAGACACGCAAGTCAATGGACCTCATTGGATCCCTGGCTTAGGTTTGCAGGCCTGTATCCCCAGAAGACCTATTCTGGAAAACCAACATATGGTCAAACATGTGGTCCCTGACCCCTACAACAGAAATCCTCCTGTCCTGACAAGGAAACCTGGCTCTTGGGAAATGGGTCAAAGCCTCAGTGTAGGAGAATCCTGCATGGCCCCAGATCCACCCCCATATTCTAAAGTCTCCCTGGACTCTAAGCAGCATTGTGACCTATCAGAATGAAAAACTCCTTCTACCCAGATCACTTGAAACGTCGAACCAGCCTTCAGATCAAGTCTGCCCTGTTCTGCTGCTGTAATGGTAATGGGGGTAGGGCTCTTCAGGCATCCATTCAGAGAGCACTGACGTGAATCTTTCTATATGGGCGAACCTGGAGCCCTCTAAAATGTCTTCCCTTGTCACACAGAAAAGCACCTTGCCTTTTGGAGCAGCTCACATTCTGAAGCTTGCGAAAGCCCCAAGGATTCTTGAGGCCACCCCGCCATTTGCTGGATCTTGCATACAAACTCCAGCATGAGCAGACACCTGACACTCGTCATTTCTCAGGTTTTGGAGATCTCGAAACAGACACTGCACATTGGAACTGCCATGAATTGGGCACTGAACTTAACCGGATGTAGTGTTTTGAGAATTCCGTCCTCACACTCCTCAACTGCAAACCCTCCGTATTGGGAATTCTGGAAGCACAACACAGCCTTTTGCCTGCCCACCAGAAATACCAAGTTCCCTAAGGGTTTGCCATGAAACGCCACGTGAGGATCTACCTGCACGGCCCTCATTGGATCCCCAATATCATGGGCAACCCTGTGCACTAATGATCTGGGTGAGACAGTCTGAGACCCAACATCATTTCAGCCACCCAGAGATCGGACCCCATATTCTGCAGGTTGGAACTGATTTTGCCCGAGGCTATCATCTCAACCAACATAGGTAGTCAGGAACTGTCCCCAGAACTTAGCTCAAATTCCTGTCCAATGGGCAACGGAAAGCACAAAAGAGTACGCCTCCTTCACCAAGCAGGATAACTGGATGTTGACATGGTTGTCCAGCCCTCAGAGTGGGAGCCAGCTGCATGACACATGAGACCACCTCCACTCAGGAGGGGCATCTGGGAAGAATCATGCATTGTGAAGCTCATCGTGAGACCCCTTTCAAAAAAGCTCCCTCCTGAGCCCACAGTTTGGGCTTCACATGCCCATAGCCCAAACCTAATCCTTGTTGTCGTTATCCCGGCGACCGGACACAGAAGCCGTCTCTGCAATCCCTGATTCGCCAGGACTCCTACGATGGATAACAGCACTCTTCCCTTCCTCCATAAAGACACCAAACTCTTGGGACCCGGGTGAATCCCAAAACAGGAAGGATCTCCCATGGATCCATGGGGACACCCGTCAAATCTGTGTCCATCTTACGCACACAATCCAGACAGAAAAGCTTGTGCTACTGCCTCCCAGCTGCACGAATTTCAAATCCCGTGGAGCTGACCTCAGGGTCTGCAGATGTGGCCTGCCATCACCTCGCCCCTAACCCTTACCCGAGTTTGGGTCTGAAGACTTCTGTCTCAAAGCCCTGACACACATGCATCCAGGATAGGGCCTCCAGAATCACACCGCATCACTGGGCCTTGTCTCCCGAGGAAAATCTGCCCGTCTCAGTTACCCAAATCCTCCAGATAAGGAGAAACCTGTAAGACCCTGAGCCCACACCAATTTCGGAGTCCTCTCTGGAAAAATGCACAGTCTGACACATCCTCAGCTCATATGTCCAGGAAGACACGCAGGTCATGGTCCCGAGTCTGAATATTGAACCTCACATGCCCCTAGGACCTCATTGGATCATTGGCTTAGGTGTTCAGGACTGAGTGCCTGGAAACCCATTAAAAAAAAAAAAACCAACAAACAAACAACAAATCATTATGATCCAACTTGTGGTCCCTGATCCATACAACAGAACCCCTCCTTTACCGAGATAGAAACCTTTCTCTTGGGAAGCCGCTCCAACCTTCAGTTAGAAGAATCCTTCATGGCTCCAGAGCCATCGCCACATTCCAAGGTCCCCCTGGACACCAAGCAGCATAGGGACCCATCAGAATGAGAACCTGGTCTACCCAGATCACTTGGAATTTCGAACCAGAGCCAACGACTCAAGCCTGCTTGGCTCCTCAGCTGCAATGGTAACACGAGTAGGGCTCTTCAGGCATCCATTCAGAGAGCCCTGTTGTCGAATAATTACATATGAGCAAACCTGGAGCCCACTAACCAGACTTCCTCGCCCCGCAGAAGCGCTCCTTGCTGTTTGGAGCAGCTCACAACCTCCAGCTTGGGAAAAACTCCAAGGATTCTTGAGGCCACTCTGCCACTTGTTGGATCATGCATACAAACTCCAGCGTGAGCAGATATCTGACACACGTCCTTTGTCAGAAGTGGGAGATCTCGAAATAACCGTTGCACATTGATACTGCTATGTGCACGGCACTGAACTTGACTCGAGCTACTGTTTTCAGACTTCCATCCTCACACTCCTCACCTACAAGCCCTCCATATTGGGAATTCTGGGCCCACGACAGAGCCTTCTGCCTGCCCACCAGAAAGATGAAGTGTCCTATGCGTTTGCACTGAAACCCCACGTGACGATCCAACTCAACGGCTCTCATTGGCAATCCTATGTCATGTGCCGCCCTTTGCAGTAGTGATCTGTGTGACACAGCCTGAGCCCTGACCTCCTGTCAGCCACCCAGGTAGAGGGCTCCTTATCCTGCAGTTGGGAACTGCTTTGCCCCAGTACATCATCTCAACCAAGCTGGGTATTAAGGTCGTATCCCCAGAATGTAGCTCAAATTCCTGTCCAGGGGGAACCTAAAGCCCAAAATCGTACGCCTCCTTCACCAAGCACGAAAACTGGATGTTGAGAAGGCTGTCCAACACTCAGAGTGGGTTCCAGTTGCATGGCGTGAAAGAAATTCCCCACTCAGTTGTGGCAGCTGGGCAGAAAAAGACATTGTGACCCTCAGCGTGAGACCCCTTTCAATCAGGCACCATGGGAGATGGATAGAATCCCCAGACAGGAAGGATCTCCCATGGACCCATGAGGACCCCCTTCCATTCTATGGCCATTCTAGACACACCATTCAGAGAGAAAAGTTTGTGCTACTGAATCCCAGCTGCATGAATTTCAAATCCCGTAAAACTGACCTCAGGGCCTGCAGTGGTGACATGCCATCATCTCGCCCTTAACCCTTTCCCGAGCTTTTGTAGAAGACTCTCTTCCCAAAGCCCTCACCCACATGCCTCCAGGGTGAGGCCACAAGAACCACACCGCATCACAGGGCCTGATCTCCCGAGGAAAATCTGCCCGTCTCAGTTGCCCAAACCTTCCAGATAAGGGGGAACTTGCAAGGCCCCTGAGCCCACACCAATTTCGTAGGCCGCTCTGGAATTAATGCACAGTCTGACACATCTTCAGCACATATATCCAGGAAGACACGCAAGTCAATGGACCTCATTGACGTCTGTATCCCCAGAAGGCCTATTCTGGAAACCAACATATGGTCAAACATGTGGTCCCTGAGCTTTACAACAGAAATCCTCCTGTCCTCAGAAGGAAACCTGCCTATTGGGAACTGGGTCCAAGCCTCAGTGTAGGAGAATCCTGCATAGCCCCAGATCCACCGTCACATTCTAAGGTATCCCTGGATAGTAGGCAGCATTGTGACCTATCAGAATGAAAAAGTCCTTCTACCCAGATCACTTGAAACGTCGAACCAGAGCCTTCAGATCAAGTCTGCCCTGTTCCTCAGCTGCAATTGTAATGGGGGTAGGGCTCTTCAGGCATCCATTCAGAGAGCAATGATGTGAATCTTTCTATATGGGCGAACCTGGAGCCCTCTAAAATGACTTCCCTTGTCTCACAGATAGGAACCTTGCCGTTTGGGTCAGTTCACAAGCTCCAACTTGGGAAAGCCCCAAAGGATTCTTGAAGCCACCTTGCTATTTGTTGGATCATGCATACAAACTCCAGCATGAGCAGACATCTGACACTCGTCCTTTCCCAGGTGTTGGAGATTAGTGACAAGACAGGTTAGATCTACTGGATCTAGGGGAGAAACTGAGAGGATCGAGTTGAAGTGTACTCTTTGTGGATAGGTCCTAATGTGGGTTTGTGTCCATGGAGAACTTGGAATGAGACAGTGGTACAGGGTCCCTGAAGGGTTCTCCTAGTCAGAGGCTTTGACACAGCTCCAACATGCAAGATTCCCACGTGGAGACGGGATTTATTCTGATGGGTGCCTCCAGAAGCAGCCATATGCTGCTATTGGAATTAGGCCTCTGAGGAGAGATGACTGGACAACAAAGCAATGGATCCGATTAGGATCTAGGGGCCTGTTCATTCCAATTTACCTCTGGGGACTTCTGTCCACGATCTACGTGCCGGTAGATGTTCAGCTGGTGTAAAACCGCCCTTGTTTATCCTGTGCAGTCAACACTATTGGGATAGCCCTGGGCACTTTGGAGGTTTATCCTATTTCTAGGTTTGTGGCCAATGGAATGGGCAGAATTCCCAGGTACAGTCCTCAGGTTTGGCTCCAAGAACCTGTGCCTGTAGGTTTTGTGGGCAGCACTGTGCGGACAGTAGTCTGAAAACACAAACTCGACTTAGGTTTCCGTCGTAGGTATTGCAGGACTGATCTACAGACCGTGACGTGAACTCTTCAGGATATGAACAAAGGGCGAGTGTGAGACGCTTGCTCAAGATTTTGTCTCTGGATATGGTGTCACTGATGGCCTTGGAATGTCCGGGTGGCCTCATGGGCGATGGACGAGTCTTCCTCTCTGGGCATTTGGCCTGATCCCAAGAGTTTGGGGTTATTCTTTGAGATGGGAGGAGTCCGTTTTGTTTTGTTTTTACCTCAGGTATCCCACCAAAAGAGAGTTTCCAGAGCAGAGCCCTGGGGAGGGGCGACTGGACAACCAGAAAGCTGGTTAAAACTTGGGGCCTAGGGGCATGGCAAGCCCATTATGACGTCTAATGATCCAGCCAAGGAGAGGACTTACTAGAAGACAGGACTTGCGCTGAGGGTCACAATGCATGTTTGTGCCCTCTTCATACTCAAGCATGGGCAGTGCCTCATGGTGAACGCTGATTTCTCCTACACTGAGTGGGACAACTTGCCAACCTCAAGGTTTCTTGCCATTGGGAAGGAGGAGTTCTGATTTCTGCATCACATTCACCCCTTGGCGGGGTTTGGAGTTAAGGTCTGTGTTCTGAAGCCAGAGAAGCTAGGTTGGGAATACATGACGAGCTAAGGCCATGGCAGGTCTGATGTGCTCAGTGTCTGGTCAGCTGTCTGGGTGTTGGTCAGGAAGTCCGGGCTCAGGCTGTGTCAGACAGTGTATTAGTGCATAGATTTGTCGATATAATTTGTGTACAGAAGGGTGCCGTGTAGGTCGATCCTCATTTGGGGTGTCTGGGAAGCTCCATAGGGCAACATTTTTTTTTTTTTCTGGAGGGAAGGAAGAGTGCTGCCTTGTGGGTACAGAATTGCCAAACGTGAGGTATTGGGGGCCAGGAGTGTGAGGACGGACATTGGAGAACAGAAGTTTCACGTAGGTTTAAGGGCGAGGGCAAGGCCGGCACGCTCTGCAGAGCTAAATCGAGATGTCGTGCATCTGAATTGAGGGCGAGAATCTGACGTTGGCTCAGGTTGGAGTTCCTGTCCATTATTTCCCCTTCAGAAAGGGGGTGGGGGCTTCAGAAAGCCATCACGGTTTTCCCATGTTGGGAGTTGTGAGATGCTCCAAAACGCAAGGATTCCTTCTGCAGGACATTTGAGACCTTTTGGATGGGTCCAGGACGTTCCATATGGAACGACGCCAGAGCAGGGTTCTAAGGGCGGATCCCTGGGCAACCCGCCTCACATCTCAATTGTCTCCTAGCGACAAGACATGTTCTATCTGCTGGGTCTGGGGGAGCAACCGAGAAGCCAGAGTTGAAATGGACTCTCCTGCGGATGGGTCCTAATGTGGGTTTGTGTCCATGGAGACCTTGGAAAGGGGTGGTGGCACCGGGCCCTGAAGGATTCTCCTAACCGGAAGTTTTGACACAGCTCCAGCCTGCTATTTTCCCATGTCGAGATGAGATTTGCCTCAGTAAACCCCCGCATTCTGTTATTTGAAAACATGCCTCTGAGTAGAGATGCCTGGAAACCAAAGCAATGGATCTGATAACGGCCTAGGGAACTTTCCGTTTCAATCTACTTCCCTGGTGACATCCAACTATGGTATGAGTGGAGGTACATGCTCAGCTGTTGTCAGACGCCCTTGTTTGTCCCGGGCGGCCTACACTATTGGGATGGCTTCAGGGACTGTGGAGGTTTCTCCTAATTTGGAGCCATTGGTCAAGTGAATGGGCAGAATTCCATTGGAGTGGGCAGTCACAGACCTTATGTGTGGCTCCCTGGCCTCAGCCTGGAGGATGTGTGGGCCAGGACAGTGGGGATAGAAGTCTGAAAACACTAACTCGGCTTATGTTTGGGGACGTAAGTATGACAGGCCCGATCTACAGACCGTGAGGAGAACTCTTCGGGATATGAAGAAAGAGTGAGTGTGAGGCATTTATTCAGACTTTTGTCTCTGGATTTTGTGTCAACAATGGCCGTGGAATGTCGAGGAGGCCTCATGGGCCATGGACAAGTCCTCTTCTCTGTGATTTGGCCTGATCCCAATTGTTTTGCGTCTATCTTGGGGATGGGAGGAGTCCTTTCATTTTGGTTACCTCAGGTGTCCCACCAAAAGAGAGATTTCAAAGCAGAGCCCTGGGGAGGGGCTAATGGAAAAACCAAACTATGGTTAGTTCCAGCCACTGGGATGAATTTCTTGAGGACAGAACTCATGCTGAGGGTCACAATGTGAGTTTATGCCTTCTAGGCGCTCAAGTATGGGCTGGAATCATGGTGCACACTGTTGTTCCTACACTGAACGTTGGGTTCCATGATAACCACATGAATTTTTGTCATGGAAGTAGTAGTTCTGATTTTTTCATCTCTTTCACTGCTGGGCAGTGATTGCAGTTAAGGTCTAGGTTGTGTAGTCTGAAAACCGAGCTTGGGAAGAGATGAAGACTTAAGTCCATATTGGGTCAGATGTGCTCAGTGTGGAGCCAGCTCGCTGAGTGTTGGTCGGGAGGTTCAGGCTTAGGCTGCGTCAGACCAGGCATTAGTTTTCAGGGTATATTGTATAATTTGGGGAGAGTCAAGTGCCGTGCAGCTTGATCCTCATTTAGCGTTTCTGGGTAGCCCCCAGGGCAACGTTTTTCTTCTGGAGGGCAGGCAGAGTATTGTGGCTCCAAAATTAACAATTAGATGCCCTGTGGGCAAGGAGTGAGGACGGAAGAATAAGAACAAAAGTTAGGCGTAGGTTTCGGGACGAGGGCATGGCAGGCACTCTCTGCAGATCTGAATCGGGACTTCGTGCATCTGAAGTCATGGCGAGGTTCAGACCTAGGCTCAGGTTGGAGTTTCTGTCCATTATGGCCCTTTCTTGAAGGGGGCAGCATCTCGAGGCCATGGAGGTTTACCCAGGAGGGGAGTTGGGATATGCTCCAAGCCACAAGGATTTTTTCTGATCAACAATTGAGACCTGTTGCATTGCTCCAGGATGTCTCATTTGGAACGAAGCCCGAGCAGGGATCTAAGGATGGATGCCTGGGCAGCCCGCCTCACATTCAAACTGCCTCCTAGCTAATAGACTGTTTTGATATGCTGGCTCTAGGGGAGCAAACAAAAGGTATGAGTTGAAATGGACTCTCCTGCGGATGGGTCCTAATGTGGGTTTTGTGCATGGAGACCTTGACACGGGGCGGTAACACACTGAACCTGAATGCTTCTCCTAACCAGAGGTTTAGCGTCATCTCCAAAAGACAAGTTTCCCATGTTGAGACTAGATTAGTGCCTGAGGAAATCCCCACATGCTGATATTGGAAACCAGGCCTCTGATGAGAGATAGTTGGAAACCAAACAATGTACCCCATTAGGGCCTAGGGCCCTGTCCTGTTCAATCTCCTTCTCTGGGGACATCCATCTACAGTATGAGTGGAGATGGATGCTCACCTGGTTCCAGACAGCCCTTGTTTGTCCCGGGCGTTCTATACTATCGGGATGGCCTTGGGGACTTTGGAGGTCTTTCCTAGTTTGTATGATTGTGGTCAATGGAAGGGGCAGAATTCCTGTGGAGTTGACAGGCACAGACCTGATGTATGGCTCCAGCGTCCCCAGGCTGGAGGGTATGTAAGCCAGGGATGTGGGGATAGAAGTCTGAAAACACACACTTGGCTTGTTTTGGGCTCCAGTTAGGAGAAACCTTCAGGTAACCGGAGCCACCGCCCTATTCCAAGGTCTCCATGGACACAAACCGGCATTATGACCATTCGGCAGGAGAGTACATTTCAGCCCCATCGATTACTCCCCCAGAGCCAGAATATCAAACCTGCCTTGTTGCTAGGAGACAACTGGAATGCAAAGCAGACTCTCTAGGCATCCATCCTTGGAATCCTGCTCTGACGCCATTCCATATGGAATGTCCTGGAGCCTTCCAACAGGTATTGACTGTCCCGCAGAAGGAATCCTTGCAGATTGGAGCATCTCACAACTCCTATCGTGGGAAAACCTACATGGCCTCATGAGATGATCCCCTTTATAAAGGGGCCATCATGGACAGAAACTCCAACCTGAGCCAACTTCTGATCCATTGCTTTGGTTTCTAGGTATCTCTCCTCAGAGGCCTGGTTTCCAATATCTCAATATGGGGGTTTCCTAAGGAAACAATCAGAACAGATCTCATCTCCACATGGGAAACTTGCTCTTTGAAGCTGTGTCAATACCTCAGGTTAAAAGGATTCGTCAGGGCACTGGCATCATGGCCAAATTCCAAGGTCTCCAAGGACACAAACTTACATTATGATCCATCTTCAAGAGAGTCCATTTCAAATCAGCCCCCTCGGCTGCTCACCCAGAGCCAGCAGATTGAACCTGCCTTGTCACTAGGAGACAGTTGGAATGCGAGGTGGGCTGCCCAGGCATCCATCCTTAGAACCCTGCTCTGGAGAACTTCTTTATGGGACGTCTTGAATCCAACAAACCTGTCTTGACTGTCTCGCAGAATGAATCCTTGTGGTTTGAAGCATCACACAATACCACTCTGAGAAAACCTCCATTTCCTCATGATGCCCCACACCTTCATAAATGGGCCATCATGGACAGAAACTCCATCCTAAGACAAAGTCTGATCCTCACCCTGAATTCAGAAGCATGAGATCTTGATTCAGAACTTGAGAGTGTGCCTGCTGTGCCCTCGCCCCGAAACCTAAGCCTAACTTGTGTTCTCAGACTTCTGTCCTCACAATCCTGGCCACACCCCTCCAGTTTGGCAATTCTGGAGACACAATGCAGCACTCTGCCTGCCCTCCAGAAGAAAAATGTTGCCCTATAGGGATAACCAGAAACGCCAAATGAGTAACAACCTGCATGCCACTCGACCATACCCCAATTATACAGTCTAGCCTGTGCACTAAAGCCCTGTCTGACACAGCCTGAGGGCAGACCTCCTGTCCAACACCCAGAAAGCTGGCCGTACACAGAGCATATCACACCCACAATGGCTTTAGGCCATAATCTCTACCCAACCTCAGTTTTCACCTTCAGAACCTAGACCTTATCTCTACTCACTGCTCAGGAGTGAACGTGATGCAAGAATCAGAACTTCTCCTTTGCCATGGCAGGAAACCTTGTGGTTGGCATGTGGTCCAACGTTCATTGTAGGAGAAAGCAACATGGACTATGAGGCCCCACCTATCCCTGAGGGCCACAATTTGCACAAACACACATTGTGACCCTCAGCGCGAGCCCTATCCTCATGTAAAGCCTCTTAGTGACTGGAACAACAGCCCACATATGGGGCTTGCCAAGCCCCTAGTCCCCCAATCTCAACCAGAGTTCGAGATGTCTAGTCACCCCTACTCAGGGCTCTACTCGGGAATCCCTCTTTGGTGGGACACCTGAGGTAAAAAAAAAAAAATACAGAAAGGACTCTTCCCATCCACAGAATGATCCCAACCACTTGGGATCAGGCCAAATCACCAGAGAAAGAATTGTACATGGCCCTAGAGGACACCCCGACATTCCACGGCCACCGTTGACACAAAATCCAGAGACAAAAGCCTGAGCAAGCGCCACATACTCGCCCTTTGTTCATAGCCCGGAAAATTCTCACGGTCTGTAGATCGAGCCTTCATACATACATCCCCAAACCTAAGCTGAGTTTGTGTTTTCAGACTTCTGTCCCCACAGTCCTGGCCCACACACCATCCAAGCTGGGGCCCCTGGAGCCACACCTCAGGACTGTGGCTTCCCTCTCCAGGGGAATTCTGCCATTTCCATTGGCCACAACCCTATAGATTAGGAGAAACCTCCAAATTCCCCGAGGCCATCCCAATAGTGTTGGCTGCCAAGGACAAACAGGGATGATCTTTCACAAGTTAGGAAACTACCTCCACTCAGACCCAGAGACAGATATCCCCATAGAATAAGATTGAACTGGACAGGCACTTAGGCCCGAATCAGATCCATTGCTTTTGTTTCCAGGCATCTCTCATCAGAGGCCTGGTTTCCAATACCAGCATATGGGGGATTACTGAGGCACTCATCAGAAAAATCTCGTCTCCACATAGGAAATGTACTCTTTGGAGCTCTATAAAAACCTCTCTTTAGGAGAATCTTTCAGGGCCCCGGATCAAGTGCCCCATTCCAAGGTCTCCATGGACTTAAACCCACATTATGATCTATTGTCGGGAGAGTCCATGTCAACTCAACCCCCTTGGTTTCTCCGCCAGGGCCTGCAGATCAAACCTGCCTTATTGCTAAGAGACAACTAGAATGGGAGGTGGGCTGCCCACGCATCCATCCTTAGAACCCTGTTCTGGAAAAATACCTTATGAGACGTCCTGGAGCCATCCAACAAATCTTAATTGTCCCACAGAAGGAATCCTTGCGGTTTGGAGCATCTCACAACTCCAATAGTGGGAAAACCCCCATGGCCTCATAATGCCCCCCCCCTTCATGAAGGGCCAACATGGACAGAAACTCCAACCTGAGCCAAAGTCTGATCCTCGACCTGACTTCAGACGCATGAGATCTCAATTCAGCTCTGCAGAGTGTGCCTGCCATGTCCTTGCCCTGAAACCTAAGCCTAGCTTGTGTTCTCAGACTTCCGTCCTCATTCTCCTGGCCCACAAGCCCTCCAGTTTGGGAATTCCGAAGCCACAATGCAGCACTCTGCCTGCCCTCCAGAAGAAAAACTTTGCCCTATGCTGCTAATAAGAAACCCCAAATGATTATCTAATGCATGACACTCGACTGTAAAGCTGTATACATCCTACCCTGTATACTAATGCACTGTCTGGCACAGCCTGAGACCAGACATCCCAAAAGACACCCAGACAGCTGGCCCCAACCTGGACACATAGGACCCGCTATGGCCATAGGTCGTCATCTCTTCCCAATCTCGGTTTTCAGGCTTCAGAACCTAGACCTTATCTCCAATCACTGCCCAGGGGTGAACGTGATGCAGAAATTAGAATTCCTCCTTCCCCATGGCCAGAAACCTTGTGGTTGGCATGTTGTCCAACGTTCAATGTGGGAAAACCTGCATTGTCCGAAAGGCCACGCCAGTGCTTGAGGGCCGCCTAGGGCACAGACATACATTGTGACCTGCAGCGTGGGTCCAGTATTAAAGTAACGCCTCTCAGTGGCTGGACCAAGATCCCGCATATGGGGCTTGTCATATCCATAGGCCCCCAGGCTTAATCAGAGGGCGAGTATTCCAGTTGTCAGAACCCACTGCTATGCTCTAGAATCCCTCTACTGGGGGGACACATGAAGCAGAAAACAGGACTCTTCCCTTCCCACAGAATGACCCCAAACTCTTAGGGGCTGGACAAACTACCAGAGAGGGAGAATTCTACGACCCATGAGGCAACTCCTACATTAAACGGCCATTGTGGACAAAACATCTAGAGACAAAAGCCTGAGCGACTATCTTCCTCTCACCCTTCTTTCATATCCAGAGGAGCTCCCCTCATGGACTGTAGATCAGGCCTGCCATAACCTTGGCCCCAAACCTGAGCTGAGTTTGGGTTTTTGGATGTCTGTCTGCACAGCCGTGGCCCACACAGCCTCCAGGCTGGGGTCTCTGGAGCCACACCACAGAACTGTGCCTGCTCTCTCCTAAGAACCTGCCCATTCCATTGGCCACAACTCTACAAAATGGTAGAAACCTCAAGGTCCCCAAGGACATCCCACTACCACAAGCCACACTGGACAAACAGGGGCATTATGACACAAGCTGAGCAACTACTACCTCCATGCAGACACACAGACACACAGATATCCGCAGAGACGGAAGATTGAACCAGACAGGCCCCTAGGCCCTATTATGATCTCTTGCTTTGGTGTCCAGGTATCACTCCTCAGAGGCCTGGGTTCAAAAACCAGCATATGGGGCTTTCCTGAGGCACCAGACAGAACACCTCTCATCTCCACATGGGAAGCTTCCTTGTTGGAGTTGTGTCAAGCCCTTCGGGTTGGAGAATCCTGCAGAGTCCTATAGCTACTGCCACATTCCAAGGTCTCCATGGCCAGCAACCCACATTATGACTCATCCTCAGGAGAGTCCGTTTAAACTCAGCCTTCTGGGTAGCTCACCCAAGAGCCCGCAGATTGAGCGTGCCTTGTCTTGACCAGGCAATGGGAAGGTGAGTTGGCGTTTCTCGGCATCCATGCTTAGGCCCCTGCTCTCGAGTCTTTCTGTATGGGGCATCCTGGAACCATCCAATAGTACTCGACTGTCCTGAAGAAGGAAACTTTGAAGTTTGGAGCAGCTCACAACTCCCAACGTAGGGAAACCTCCCTGGCCTCATGACGCCCCCAACCCCTTCAGGAAGGGCCGTCATGGACACAAACTCCAGCTTGAGGCAACATCTGATACTCGCCCTGACCTCAGATGCAGGAGATCTCGATTCAGCCTCTGCAGAGTGGGCCTGCCATGCTCTTGGCCCCAAACCTCGTGCTAGCTTGTGTTTTCAGACTTCCTTCCTCACACTCCTGACAAACATGCCCTCAAGACTTGGAATTCTGGAACCACAATGCAGCCCTATGCTGGCCTTCCAGAAGCAAAACTTTGCTCTATGGGGATCTCCAGAAACCCCAAATGAGGATCAACCTGCTCGGTTCTCGACCTCACCCCAATTTTATTGTTCGGGTTGTCCATTCATCCCTCCCCAGAGCTCTGCTTTGGAATCCCTCTTTTGGTGGGACACCTGAGGTAACAAAACTAAAAGGACTCCTCCCATTCTTCAGATTGACTCAAAACAATTGGGATTGGACCAAATTCACAGAGAGAAAATCTCGTTCATGGCCCATGAGGCCTCCCCGAGATTCCACAGCCATCGTTGACAACAAATGCAGAGACAAAAGCCTGAGCAAGCGCCTCACACTCGCTCTTTCGTCGTATCAAGAAGAGTTCTCCTCACGGTCTGTAGATCGGGCCTGCCATACCTACGTCCCAAACCTAAGCCGAGTTTGTGTTTTCAGACTTCTGTACTCACATTCCTGGCCCACAGACCCTTCAGGCTGGGGCCCCTGGAGGCACGCATCAGGACTGTTCCTGTCCATACCACGGTAATTCTGCCCATTCCATTGTCCACAATCGTACAAATTAGGAAAAACCTCCAGAGTCCCCAAGGACGTCCCAAAAATGTAGGCCTCCCAGGACAAACATGGTTCATCTGAAACCAGCTGAGCATCTACCTCTACTCAGCGTAGATGGATGTCCCCAGAGAAGAAGATTGAATCAGACAGGCCCCTAGGCCTTAATCAGATTCATTGCTTTAGTTTACAGGCATCTCTCCTCAGAGGCCTGGTTTCCAATATTAGCATATGGGGATTTCATGAGGCACCAATCAGAACAAATCTCGTCTCCACATGGGAAAATTATCCTTTGAAGATGTCTCAAAACCTCCAGTTAGGAGAATCCTTCAGTGCCTGTGTGCCACTGCCCCATTACAAAGTCTCCATGGACAGAAATCCACATTAGAATCCATCTGCAAAAAGTCCCATTTCAACTCAGCTCCCTTGGTTGCTTCTCCAGAGCGAGCAGACTGAACCTGTCTTGTCACTAGGAGACAATTGGAATGCGATGCAGGCTACCCAACCATCCATCCTTAGAGCTCTGCTCTGGCGTCATTCCATATGGGATGTCCTGGAGCCATCCAACAGGTCTCAAATATCCAGCAGAAGGAATCCTTGAGTTTTGGAGCATCTCACAACTCCCAACCTGGGAAAATCTAGATGGCTTTGTGATGCCCCCCCCCATTTATGAAGGGGAAATCATGGACAGGAACTCCAACCTAAGCCAACGTCTGATCTTCGCCCTGAATTCAGATGCACGAGATCTCGATTCAGCTCTGCAGAGTGTGCATTCCTTGCCCTCGCCCTGAAACCTATGTCTAGCTTGTGTTCTCAGACTTCCGTCCTCACACTCCTGGCCCCCAAGCCCTCATATTTGGCAATTCGGGACACAAAATGCAGCACTCTGCCAGCCATCCAGAAGAAAAATTTTGCCCTATGGAGTTTCTCACACAACCCAAATGAGGATAGACATACACGGCACTCGAATGTACCCAAATTAGATAGTCTAACCTGGCCACTAATACACTGTCTGATACAGAGTGAGCCCAGACCTCCTGACCAAAACAAGGATAGCTGACCGCACACTGAGAACATCAGACCCGCCATGGGCTTAGCTCGTTATGTCTTCCCAACCTAACTTTTCAGGCTTCAGAACGTAGACCTTAATTCCAAGCCCTGACAAGGGTTGAATGTGATGAAGAAATCAGAACTCCTCCTTACCCATGGCAAAAAACCTTGTGGCTGGCATGTTGTCCAACGTTCAGTGAAGGAGAAACCAGCATTCACCCTGATGCACCGCCTATTCTTGAGTGCGACGAGGGCATAAACATGCATCATGACCCTCAGCGTGAGTCCTGTCCTCTAGTAAGTCCTCTCAGTGGCTGGATCAGTATATGTCATAATGGGCTTGACATGTCCCTAGGCCCCAATTTTTAACCAGATTTCTGGTTTTCCAATCGCCCCTCGCCAGGGCTCTGCTCTGGAATCCCTCATTTGGTGGGATATCTGAGGTTAAAAAACAAAACAACAAAAACAAAAAAACGGACTTCATCCATCCCACAAAATGACCCCAAACTCTTTGGATGGGGCCAAAACCCCAGAGAATAAGACTCGTCCATTTCCCATGAAGTCACCCGGAAATTTCAAGACCATGAGTGACACGATATCCAGAGACAAAAACTTGAGCAAGAGCCTCACACTCACCCTTTCTTCATATCCCGAAGGGTTCTCCTCATGGTCTGTAGGTCAGTCCTGCCATACCTATGACCCGAAACATAAGCCGAGTTTGTGTTTTCAGACAACTGTCCAAACAGCTCTGGCCTACACACCCTACAGACTCAGGCCCCTGGAGCCAAACCTGAGGACTGTACTTGCCCTCTCCAAGGGAATTGTGTGTGCCCATTCCAATGGCCACAACCCTACTAATAGGATGAACCTCCAAAGTCCCTGAGGCCATCCCAATAGTTGTGGCTTCCCAGGACAAACTGGGGCAATCTGAGCCCATCTGATCACCTACCTGCACTCAGACCCATAGGCAGAGATCCCCAGAGGTAAAAAGGAACCAACAGGCCCCTAGGCACTAATCGGATCCATTGCTTTGGTTTCCAGACATCTCTCCTTAGAGGCCTGGATTTCAATACGAGCATATGGCTGTTTCCTGATTCACCCATCAGAACAAATCTCATGTACACATGGGAAACTTGAACCTTGGAGCTGTGTCAAAGTCTCTGTTTAGGAGAACCCTTCAGGGACCCAGTGCCACCGCTTCATTCCAAGGTCTCCATAGACACAAAAACACATTAGGACCCATTCACAGGAGAGTCCATTTCAACTCACCTCCTCGGTTGGTCCCCAAGATCCAGCAGATCTTACCTGTCTTGTTGTTAAGAGACAATTGGATTGTGAGGTGGGCTACCCAGCCATCCATCCTTAGAACCCTGCTCGGAATCGTTGGCCTGGAGCCAACCAACAGGTCTCAATTGTCCTGCAGAAGAATCTTTGCAGTTTGGAGCTTCTCACAACTCCCATCGTGGGAAAATTCCCATGGTCGTGATCACCCCCCCCCTTCAGAAAGGGGCCATCAGGGACAGAAAGTCCAACCTGAGCGATCGTCTGATCCTCGCCCTGACTTCAGATGCACGAGATCTCCATTTAGGTCTGTAGACTGTGCCTGCCATGTCCTCACCCAGAAACGTAAGCTTAGCTTGTGTTCTCAGACATCCGTCCTCAGACTACTGGCTCACAAGCCCTCCAGTTTGGCAACCCACAACGACAATGCATCACTTTGCCTGCCCTCCAGAAGAAAAACATTGCCTTCCGGGGCTACACAGAAACCACAAAAGAGGATCAACCTGCACGCCACTTGGCAGTACACCAAATATATAGGCTGACCTGGGCAATAATGCACTTTCTGACACAGCATGAGCCCTGACCTCCTGGCTCACGCAGACAGCTGGTCGCACACTGAGCACATCGGACCCGCCATGGACTTAGGTCGTCATCTCTTCTCAACCTCGGTTTTCAGGCTTCAGAACCTAGACCTTATCTCCAATCACTGCCCAGGTTGGAAAAAGATGCAGAAATCAGAACTCCTTCCTCATGGCAAGAAACCATGTGGTTGGTATGTTTTCCAACGTTCAGTGTAGTTGAAACGAGTGTTGCCCATGAAGCTCCGTCGGTGCTTGCAGGCCACATTGAACACAAACACACATTGTGACCCTAGAATTATCCCGGTCCTCACGTAAGGTCTCTCAGAGGCTCAAAGAAGAGACAGCATATTGGGCTTCCCAGGCCCCTAGGCACCAATTTTCAACCATAGTTTGGGTTGTACCTTCACTATTCCCCAGGGCTCTGCTTTGGAATCTCTCTTTGGTGAGGCTCCTGAGGTAACAAACCTGAAAGGAGTCCTCCCATCCCACAGATTGAAGAAAAACAATAGGGATCGGGCAAAATCAACAAAGAGGAAGATTCGTCCATGGCCCATGAGGCCTCCCCAACATTCCACAACCATCGCTGTTACAAAATCCAGAGACAAAAGCCTGAGTAAGCGCCTCAGACTCGCTCATTCTTCATATCCTGAAGGGTTCTTCTCATGGTTTGTAGATCGGGTGTGCCATACCTACGTCCCCAAACCTAAGCTGAGTTTGTGTTTTCAGACTTCTGTCCTCAAAGTCCTGGGCCACACTCCCTCCAGGCTGGGGCCTTTGGAGCCCCACATTAGGACTGCACCCACCCAATCCATGGGAATTCTGCCCATTCCATTGTCCAAAATCGTACAAATTAGGAGAACCCTCCAAAGTCCCTGAGGCAATCCCAATAGTGTAGGTCGCCAGGGACAAAAAAGGGCGGTTGATACCAGCTGAGCATCTACCTCCACTCATACCATAGATGGATGTACCCAGAGAAGAAGATTGAACCAGACAGGACCCGAGGCCATTATCAGTTCCATTGCTTTGGTTTACAGGCATGTCTCCTCAAAATCCTGGATTCAAATACCAGCAGAGGGTATTTCCTGAGGCACCCATCAGAACAAATCTCGTCTCCACAAGGAAACTTGTGCATGGGAGCTATGTCAAAAGCTTAGGAGAATACTTCAGGTTCCCGGTGCCACCGCCCCATTCCAAGGCCCTCATGGACACAAACACACATTAGGACCCATCCCCCGGAAAGTCCATTTCTACTCAGCCACCCTGGTTGCTCCCGCAGATCCATTAGATCTAAACTGTCTGGTTGCTAGGAGACAATTGGAATGCGAGGCAGACTTCCCAGGCATCCATCCTCGAACGGTGCTCTGGAGTCATTCCATATGGGATGTCCTTGAGCTGTCCAACAGGTCTCATTTGTCCCACAGAAGGAATCCTTGAAGGGGGCATCCCACATCTCCCAACGTGGAAAACCTCCATGGCCTCGAGATTACGCGCCCTTCATGAAGGGGCCGTCATGCACAGAAACTCCAAACTAAGCCAACGTCTGATCCTAGCCCTGACTTCAGATGCATGAGATATTGGTTCAGAACTGCAGGGGGTACCTGCCGTGCCCTCACCTTGTATCCGAAGTCTAGCTTGTGTTCTCAGACTTTCGTCCTCACTCTCTTTGCCATGAAGCCCTCAAGTTTGGCAATTCCGGACCGACAATGAAGCACTCTCCCTGCCCTCTAGTAAAAATATATTGACTAATGAGCTGCCCAGTCAGCTTAAATGAGGATAAACCTACACGGCATTCGAATGTACCCAAATTATATAGTCTAACCTGGGCACTAATGCACTGTCTGACACAACCTGAGCCCGGACCTCCTGACCAACTCCCAGACAGCTGACCGCACACTGAGCACATCAGACCCGCCATGGCCTTAGGTCATCATCTCTTCCCTACCTCAGTTTTCAGGCTTCAGAACCTAGACCTTATCTCCAATCACTGCCCAGGGGTGACTGGGATGCAGAAATCAGAACTCTACCTGACCCATGGCAAGAAACCTTGTGGTTGGCATGTTGTCCAACGTTCAGTGTAGGAGAAAACAGCATTCACCCCGAGGCCCCGCCCCTTCTTGAGTGCGAGGAGAGCATAAACACGCATTGTGACCTCAGCGTGAGTCCTGTCCTCTAGGAAATCCTCTCATAGGCTGGACCAGTAGATGTCATAATGGGCTTGACATTTTCCTAGGCCCCAATTTTTAACCAGATTTCGGGTTGTCCAGTCTCCCCTCTCCAGGGCTCTACTCTGGAATCCCTCATTTGGTGGGACCTTTGAGGTTAAAAACAAAACGAAACAAATCGACAACAACAAAAAAACGGACTTCTTCCATCCCCAGAATGACACCAAACTCTTTGGACGGGGCCGAACCCCAAGAGAGTAAGACTCGTCCATTTCCCATGAAGTCACCCGGAAATTTCACCACCATGAGTGACACGATATCCAGAGACGAAAACGTGAACAAGAGCCTCACACTCGCCCTTTTTTCATATCCCGAAGTGTTCTCCTCATGTTCTGTAGATCAGTCCTGCCATATCTATGACCCGAAACATAAGCCGAGTTTTTGTTTTCAGACAACTGTCCAACAGCTCTGGCCTACACACCCTACAGGCTCAGGCCCCTGGAGCTAAACCTGAGGACTGTACTTGCCCTCACCAGGGAATTGTATGTGCCCATTCTAATGGCCACAACCCTACTAATAGGATAAACCTCTAAAGTCCCTGAGGCCATCCCAATAGTTGTGGCTTCCCAGGACAAACTGGGGCAATCTAAGCCCATCTGAGCACCTACCTGCACTCAGACCCGTAGACTGATGTCCCCAGAGGTAAAAAGGAAAGAACAGGCCCCTAGGCACTAATCGGATCCATTGCTTTGGTTTCCAGGCATCTCTCCTCAGAGCCCTGATTTTAATAGCAGCATATGGCTGTTTCTTGACTCATCCATCAGAACAAATCTCATCTACACATGGGAAACTTGCACATTGGAGCTGTGTCAAAGCCTCTGTTTCGGAGAACCCTTTAGGGCCCCAGTGCCACCGCTTCATTCCAAGGCATCCATAGACACAAAAACATATTAGGACACACACAGGAGAGTCCATATCAACTCAGCCTCCTCGATTGCTCCCCCACATCCAGCAGATCTAACCTGTCTTGTTGCTAGGAGACAATTGGAATGCAAGGTGGGCTACCCAGCCATCCATCCTTAGACCCCTGCTCGGAATTGTGGGCCTGGTGCCAAACAACAGGTCTCAATTGTCCTGCAGAAAAATCTTTGCAGTTTGGAGCTTCTCACAACTCCCATCTGGGGAAAAACCCCATGGCCCCGTGTTCCACCCCCCCCCCTTCAAAAAGTGGCCATCAGGGACAGAAAGTCCAACCTGAGCGATCTTCTGAACCTTGCCCTGACTTCAGATGCACGGGATCTCGATTGAGGTCTGTAGATTGTGCCTGTAATATCCTCTCCAAGAAACCTAGGCCTAGCTTGGGTTCTCAGACTTCCGTCCTCAGACTACTGGCCCACAAGCCCTCCAGTTTGGCAATCCAGAACTACAATGCCGCACTATGTCTGCCCTCCAGAAGAAAAACATTGCCCTCTGGGGCTACCCAGAAACCCGAAATGAGGATCAACCTGCACGCCAATCGGCTCTACCCCAAATATATAGGCTGACCTGGGCACTATTGCCCTTTCTGAGCCAGCCTGAGCCTGGACCTCCTGGCCCCACCCAGACAGCTGGCCTAACACTGAGCACATCTGACCCGCCATGGCCTTAGGTCCTCATCTCTTCACAACCTCGGTTTCCAGTCTTCAGAACCTAAGCCTGATCTACAATCACTGCCCTGGTTTGAAAATGATGCAGAAACCAGAACTCTTTCCCCATGGCAAGAAACCTTGTGGTTGGCATGTTGTCCAACGTTCAGTGTGGTTGAAACCCGTGTGGCCCATGAGGCCCCGCCCATGCTTGCGGGCCACATTGGTCACAAACACACATTGTGACCCTCAGCCTGAGCCCACTCCTCAGATAAGGCCTCTCAGTGGCTGGATGAAGAGACAGCATATTCAGATTGCCATGCCCCTAGGCCCCAATTTTATTTTTTTTATTTTTATTTTTTTTTTAACTTTTTATGTTTTATAAACATATATTTTAGGCCCCAATTTTAAACCATACTTCGGGTTGTCCCTTCACTCTTCCCCAGGGCTCTGCTTTGGCATACCTCTTTTGGTGGGACACCTGAGGTAACAAACCTGAAAGGAGTCCTTCCATCCCACAGATTGACGAAAAACCATTGGGATCGCGCCAAATCCACAGAGAGGAAGATTCGTCCATGGCCCATGAGGCCTCCCCAACATTCCACGGCCATCGCTGATACAAAATCCAGAGACAAAATACTGAGCAAGTGCCTCAGACTCGCTCATTCTTCATATCCAGAAGAGTTTTTCTCATGGTTTGTAGAACGGGCGTGACATACCTATGTCCCCAAACCTAAGCTGAGTTTGTGTTTTCAGACTTCTGTCCTCAAAGTCCTGGGCCACACTCCCTCCAGGCTTGGGTCCCTGGAGCCACACATTAGGACTGCGCCCACCCAATCCATGGGAATTCTGCCCATTCCATTGTCTAAAATCGTACAAATTAGGAGAACCCTCCAAAGTCCCTGAGGCCATCCCAATAGTGTAGGTCGCCCGGGACAAAAAAGGGCTGTTGATACCAGCTGAGCATCTACCTACACTCATACCATAGATGGATGTTCCCAGAGAAGAAGATTGAACCATACAGGACCCGAGGCCATTATCGGATCCATTGCTTTGGTTTACAGGCATGTCTCCTCAAAAGCCCGTATTCCAAACCAGCAGAGGGGATTTCCTGAGGCACCCATCAGAACAAATCTCGTCTCCACAAGGAAACTTGTGCATGGGAGCTATGTCAAAAGCTTAGGAGAATACTGCAGGGTCCCGGTGCCACCGCCTCATTCCAAGGCCCTCGTGAACACAAACACACATTAGGACCCATCCCCCCGAAAGTCCATTTCAACTCAGCCACCCCGGTTGCTCCCGCAGATCCATTAGATCTAAAGTGTCTTGTTTCTAGGAGACAATTGGAATGTGAGGCGGGCTTCCCAGGCATCCATCCTCGAACTGTGCTCTGGATTAATTCCATATGCGATGTCCTGGAGCTGTCCAAAAGGCCTCAAATGTCCCGCAGAAGGAATCCTTGAAGGGGGCATCCCATATCTCCCAACGTGGAAATCCTCCATGGCCTCGAAATCCGCTCCCTTCATGAAGGGGCCGTCATGCACAGAAATTCCAACCTGAGTCACCGTCTGATTCTCGCCCTGATTTCAGATGCATGAGATATTGGTTCAGATCTGCAGGGGGTACCTGCCGTGCCCTCACCCTGAATCCGAAGTCTAGCTTGTGTTCTCAGTCTCCGTCCTCACTCTCCTGGCCCTGAAGCCCTCAAGATTGGCAATTCCGGACCGACAATGAAGCACCATGCCTGCCCTCTAGAAAAAATATATTGCCTAATGAGCTGCCCAGGCAGCTTAAATGAGGATAAACCTACATGGCACTCGAATGTACCCAAATTATATAGTCTAACCTGGGCACTAATGCAATGTCTGACACAACCTGAGCCCGGACCTCCGGACCAACACCCAGACAGCTGACAGCACACTGAGCACATCCGACACGCCATGGCCTTAGGTCATCATCTCTTCCCTACCTCAGTTTTCAGGCTTCAGAACCTAGACCTTATCTCCAATCACTGCCCAGGGGTGACTGGGATGCAGAAATCAGAACTCTACCTGACCCATGGCAAGAAACCTTGTGGTTGGCATGTTGTCCAACATTCAGTGTAGTAGAAAACAGCATTCACCCCGAGGACCCGCCCATTCTGGAGTGCAACGAGAGCATAAACACGCATTGTGACCTCAGCGTGAGTCCTGTCCTCTAGTAAATTCTCTCAGTGGCTGGACCAGTAGATGTCATAATGGGCTTGACATGTCCCTAGGCCCCAATTTTTAACCAGATTTCTGGTTGTCCAGTCGCCCCTCCCCAGGGCTCTACTCTGGAATCCCTCATTGGGTGGGACATCTGAGTTTGAAAAACAAAACGAAACATATCAACAACAACAAAAAAACGGACTTCTTCCAACCCATAATGACCCCAAACTCTTTGGACGGGGTTGAACCCCAGGGAGTAAGACTCATCCAATTACCATGAAGTCACCCGGAAATTACACGACCAAGAGTGACATGATATACAGAGACAAAATCTTGAGCAAGAGCCTCACACTCGCCATTTTTTCATATCCCGAAGAGTTCTCCTCATGGTCTGTAGGTCAGTTCTGCCATACCTATGACCCGAAACATAAGCCGAGTTTGTGTTTTCAGACAACTGTGCCAACAGCTCTTTCATACTGAGCTGAAAACTGAGGTAGGGAAGAGATGATGACCTAAGGCCATGGCGGGTTTTATGTGCTCAATGTGCGGTCAACTTTCTGGGTGTTCTTCAGGAGGTCCACGCTCAGGTTGTGTTCGACAGTGTGTTAGTGCCCAGGTTAGAATATATAATTTGGGGAAAGTCGAGTGCTGTGTAGGTTTATCCTCATTTAAGGTGCCTGGCAGCTCATGAGGCAACAATTTTTTTCTGGAGTGCAGGCAGAGTGCTGCATTGTGGTTCCGGAATTGCCAAACTTGAGGGCTTCGGGGCCAGGAGTGTGAGGACGGATGTCTGAGAAGACAAGCTAGACTTGTGATTCAGGGCGAGGGCACGGCAGGTACCACCTGCAGATCTGAACCAATATCTCATGCATCTGAAGTCAGGGCGAGGATCAGACGTTGGCTCAGGTTGGAGTTTCTGTGCATGATGGCCGCTTCATGAAGGGAGCGGAATCTCGGGGACATTGAGGTTTTCCCACGTTGGGAGTTGTGGGATGCCCCCTTCAAGGATTCCTTCTGCGGGACAATTGAGACCTGTTGGACAGCTTCAGGACATCCCATATGGAATGACTCCAGAGCACCGTTCGTGGATGGATGCCTGGGAAGCCCGCCTCGCATTCCAATTGTCTCTTAGCAACAAGACAGTTTAGATCTGATGGCTCTGCTGGAGCAACCGGGGTGGCTGAGTTGAAATGGACTTTCCTGAGGATGGGCCCTAATGTGTTTTTGTGTCCATGAGGGCCGTGGAATGGGGCGGTGGCACGGGGACCCTGAAGTACTCTCCTAAGCTTTGGACATGGCTCCCATGCACAGGTTTCTTGTGGAGACGGGATGAGTTCTGATGGGTGCCTCAGGAAAACACCTATGCTCGTATTGGAATCAGGCTTTTGAGGACACATGCCTGTAACTCAAAGCAGTGGATCCTATTATGGCCTAGGGTCTTGTCTGGTTCAATCTTCTTCTATGGGGACATCCATCTATGGTATGAGTGGAGGTCGATTATCAGCTGGTGTCAGAAGCCCTTGTTTGTACCGGCAACCTACACTATTGGGATGGCCTCAGGGACTTTGGAGATTTCTCCTAATTTGTACGATTTTGGACAATGGAATGGGCAGAATTCCCATGGATTGGTAGGCACAGTCCTAATGTGTGGCTCCAGGAGCCCAGCCTGGTGGGTGTGTGGCCCAAGACTTTGAGGACAGAAGTCTGAAAACACAAACTCAGCTTAGGTTTGGGGAAGTAGGTATGGCAGGCCCGATCTACAAACCATGAGAAGAACTCTTCAGGATATGAAGAAAGTGCGAGTCTAAGGCGCTTGCTCAGGTTTTGTCTCTGGATTTTGTATCAGCGATGGCCGTGGAATGTCGGGGAGGCCTCATGGGCCATGGACGAATCTTCCTCTCTGAGGATTTGGCCCGATTCCCAATTGCTTTTCATCAATCTGTGGGATGGCAGGACTCATTTCAGTTTTGTTACCTCAGGTGTCCCACAAAAAGAGGAATTCCAAAGCAAAGTGGTGGGGAAGACTGAAGAGACAACCCGAACTATGGTTAAAAATTGGGGCCTAGGGGCATGGCAAGCCCAATATGCTATCTCTTCATCCAGCCACTGAGTGGCCTTACTTGAGGACTTGGCTCAGCCTGAGCGTCACAATGTGTGTTTGTGACCAATGTGGCCCGGGAGCATGGGCAGGGCCACATGGGCCACACTGGTTTCAACTACACTGAACGTTGGACAACATGCCAACCACAAAGTTTCTTGCCATGGGGAAGGAGTTCTGATTTCTGCATCACCATCAACCCTGCGCAGTGATTGGAGATAAGGTCTAGGTTCTGAAACCTGAAAACCGAGGTTGGGAAGAGATGACGACCTAAGGCCATGGCGGCTCGATGTGCTCAGTGTGCGGCCAGCTGTCTGGGAGGGGCCAGGGGGTCCAGGCTCAAGCTGTGTCAGAAAGGGCATTAGTGCCCTGGTCAGCCTATGTATTTGGGGTACAGCCAAGGTCGGTGCAGGTTGATCCTCATTTGGGGTTACTGGGTAGCCCTAGAGGGCAATGTATTACTTCTGGAGGACAGGCAGTGTCCTTCATTGTAGTTCTGGATTGCCAAACTGGAGGGCTTGTGGGCCATTAGTCTGACGACAAAAGTCTTAGAACACAAGCTAGGCTTAGGTTTCTGGGTGAGGCCATGGCAGGCACAATCTACAGACCTGAATCGAGATCTCGTGCATCTGAAGTCAGGGCGAGGATCAGACGATCGCTCAGGTTGGAGTTTCTGTCCCTGATGGCCCCTTCATGAATGGGGGGGCATCACGAGGCCATGGGGTTTTTCGCACGATGTGAGTTGTGAGAAGCTCCAAACTGCAGAGAGTCTTCTGCAGGACAATTGAGAACTGTAGTTCGGCTCCAGGCCATTGATTCTGAGCAGGATTCTAAGGATGGATGGCTGGGTAGACAACGTCGCATTCTAATTGTCTCCTAGCAACAAGACAGGTTAGTTCTCCTGGATCTGTGGGGAGCAACCGAGGACGCTGAGTTGAAATGGACACCCCTGGGGATGGGTCCTAATGTGCTTTTGTGTCTATGGAGACCTGGAATGAAGCGGTGGCACTGGGGCCCTAAAGTGTTCTCCTAAACAGAGGCTTTGACACAGCTCCAACGTGCAAGTTTCCCATGTGTAGATGAGATGATCTCTGATGGGTGAGTCAAGAAACAGCTAGATGCTGCTTTTGAAATCCAGGCCTCTGAGGAGAGATGCCTGGAAACCAAAGCAATGGATCTGATTAGTGCCTAGGGGCCTGTTTTTTCCTTTTTATCTCTGGGGACATCTGTCTATGGGTCTGAGTGCAGGTAGGTGCTCAGTTAGGCTCAGATTGCCCCTGTTTTTCCTGGGAAGCCACCACTATTGAGATGGATCAGGGACTTTGGAGTTTTATCCTATTAGAAGGGTTGTGGCCATTGGAGTGGGCACACACAATTCCCTTGGAGAGGGCAAGTACAGTCCTCAGGGTTGGCGCCAGGGGCCTGAACCTGTAGGTTGTGTAGGCCAGGGCTGTTTGGACCCTTGTCTGAAAACCCAAACTCGGCTTACTTTTCGGGTCATAGGTATGGCACGACTGACCTACAGACCATGAGGAGAACTCTTCGGGATTTGACAGAAGGGCGAGTGTGAGGCTCCTGCTCAAGTTTTTGTCTCTGGATATCGTGTCAATCAGGGTCGTGGAATTTCTGGGTGACTTCATGGGAAAGTCACGAGTCTTACTCTCTGGTGGTTTGGCCCCGTCCAAAGAGTTTGGGGTCATGCTGTGGGCTGGAAGAAGTCCGTTTTTTTTTTTTTTTGGTGTTGTTCTTGCTTTCTTTTTTAACCTCAGGTGTCCCACCAAATGAGGGATTCCAGAGTAGAGCCCTGGGGAGGGGCGACTGGACAATCAGAAATCTGGTTAAATATTAGGGCCTAGGGACATATCGAGCCCATGATGACATCTAATGGTCCAGCCACTGAGAGGACTTACTAGAGGACAGGACTCATGCTGAGGGTCACAATGCGTGTGTATGCACTCGTCGCACTCAAGAATGGGCAGGGCCTCAGGGTGAATGCTGGATTCTCCTACACTGAACGTTGGACAACGTGCCAACCACAAGGGTTCTTGCCATGGGTAAGGAGGAGTTCTGATTTCTGCATCACACTCACCCCTGGGCAGTGATTGGAGATAAGGTCTCAGTTCTGAAGCCTGAAAACTGAGGTAGGGAAGAGATGATGACCTAAGGCCATGGCGGGTTTTATGTGCTCAGTGTGCGGTCAGATTTCTGGGTGTTGGTCAGGAGGTCCGGGCTCAGGTTGTGTTCGACAGTGCATTGGTGCCCAGGTTATACTATATAATTTTGGTAAGTCGAGTGCTGTGTAGGTTTATCCTTATTTAAGGTGCCTGGGCAGCTCATGAGGCAACAATTTTTTTTTTTCTAGAGAGCAGGCAGAGTGCTGCATTGTGGGTCCGGAATTGCCAAACTTGAGGGCTTCGGGGCCAGGAGTGTGAGAACGGAAGTCTGAGAAGACAAACTAGACTTGGGTTTCAGGGCGAGGGCTCAGCAAGTACCCCCTGCAGATCTGAACCAATATCTCATGCATCTGAAGTCAGGGCGAGGATCAGACGTTGGCTCAGGTTGGAGTTTCTGTGCATGAGGGCCGCTCATGAAGGGAGCGGAATCTCGAGGCCATTGAGGTTTTCCCACGTTGGGAGTTGTTGGAAGCCCCCTTCAAGGATTCCTTCTGCGGGACAATTGAGACCTGTTGGACAGTTCCAGGACATCCCATATGGAATGACTCCAGAGCACCGTTCGCGGATGGATGCCTGGGAAGCCCGCCTCACATTCCAATTGTCTCCTAGCAACAAGACAGTTTAGATCTATTGGCTCTGCCTTAGCAACCGGGGTGGCTGAGTTGAAATGGACTTTCCTGCAGATGGGCCCTAATGTGTTTTTGTGTCCATGAGGGCCGTGGAATGGGGCGGTGGCACGGGGACCCTGAAGTACTCTCCTAAGCTTTGGACATGGCTCCCATGCACAGGTTTCCTTGTGGAGACGAGATGATTTCTGATGGGTGCCTCAGGAAAATCCCTATGCTCGTATTGGAATCAGGCTTTTAGGACACATGCCTGTAATCCAAAGCAATGGATCCTATTATGGCCTAGGGTCCTGTCTGGTTCAATCTTCTTCTCAGGGGACATCCATCTATGGTATGAGTGGAGGTCGATTATCAGCTGGTGTCAGACAGCCCTTGTTTGTTCCGGGCAACCTTCACTATTGGGATGGCCTCAGGGACTTTGGAGGTTTCTCCTAATTTGTACGATTTTGGACCATGGAATGGGCAGAATTCCCATGGATTGGTAGGCACAGTCCTAATGTGTGGCACCAGGAGCCCAGCCTGGAGGATGAGTGGCCCAAGACTTTGAGGACAAAAGTCTGAAAACACAAACTCAGCTTAGGTTTGGGGACGTAGGTATGGGAGGCCCGATCTACAAACCATGAGAAGAACTGTTCAGGATATGAAGAAAGTGCGAGTCTGAGGCGCTTCCTCAGGCTTTTGTTACTGAATTTTGTATCAGCGAAGGCCGTGGAATGTCGGGGAGGCCTCATGGGCCATGGACGAATCTTCCTCTCTGAAGATTTGTCCCGACTCCCAATTGCTTTTCGTCAACCTGTGGGATGGGAGGACTCATTTCAGTTTTGTTACCTCAGGTGTCCCACCAAAAGAGGAATTCCAAAGCAAAGCCGTGGGGAAGACTGAAGAGACAACCCGAACTATGGTTATAAATTGGGGCCTAGGGGCATGGCAAGCCCAATATGCTATCTCTTCATCCAGCCACTGAGTGGCCTTACTTGAAAACTGGGCTCAGCCTGAGGGTCACAATGTGTGTTTGTGACCAATGTGGCCCTCGAGCATGGGCGGGTCCTCATGGGCCACACTGGTTTCAACTACACTGAACGTTGGACAACATGTTAACCAAAAGGTTTCTTGCCATGGGGAAGGAGTTCAGATTTCTGCAACACCTTCAACCCTGCACAGTGATTGGAAATAAGGTCTAGGTTCTGAAACCTGAAAACCGAAGTTGGGAAGATATGACGACCTAAGGCCACAGCGGCTCGATGTGCTCAGTGTGTGGCCAGCTGTCTGGGAGGGGCCAGGGGGTCCAGGCTCAGGCTGTGTCAGAAAGGGCATTAGTGCCCTGGTCAGCCTATGTATTTGGGGTACAGCCAAGGTCGGTGCAGGTTGATCCTCATTTGAGGTTTCTGGGTAGCCCCAGAGGACAATGTTTTTCTTCTGGAGGGCAGGCAGAGTGCTGCATTGTAGTTCTGGATTTCCAAACTGGAGGGCTTGTGGGCCATTAGTCTGACGACAAAAGTCTTAGAACACAAGCTAGGCTTAGGTTTCTGGGAGAGGCCATGGCAGGCACAATCTACAGACCTGAATCGAGATCTCGTGCATCTGAAGTCAGGGCGAGGATCAGACGATCGCTCAGGTTGGAGTTTCTGTCCCTGAGGGCCCCTTCATGAATGGGGGGGGCATCACGAGGCCATGGGGGTTTTCCCACGATGGGAGTTTTGAAAAGCTCCAAACTGCAGAGAGTCTTCTGTAGGACAATTGAGACCTGTTGTTTGGCCCCTTGCCAATGATTCTGAGCAGGGTTCTAAGGATGGATGGCTGGGTAGCCCACCTCGAATTCCAATTGTCTCCTAGCAACAAGACAGGTTAGATCTCCTGGATCTGTGGGGAGCAGCCGAGGACGCTGAGTTGAAATGGACACCCCTGGGGATGGGTCCTAATGTGCTTTTGTGTCTATGGAGACCTGGAATGAAGCGGTGGCACTGGGGCCCTAAAGTGTTCTCCTAAACAGAGGCTTTGACACAGCTCCAACGTGCAAGTTTCCCATGTGTAGATGAGATGATCTCTGATGGGTGAGTCAAGAAACAGCTAGATGCTGCTTTTGAAATCCAGGCCTCTGAGGAGAGATGCCTGGAAACCAAAGCAATGGATCTGATTAGTGCCTAGGGGCCTGTTTTTTCCTTTTTACCTCTGGGGACATCTGTCTATGGGTCTGAGTGCAGGTAGGTGCTCAGTTAGGCTCAGATTGCCCCTGTTTTTCCTGGGAAGCCACCACTATTGAGATGGATCAGGGACTTTGGAGTTTTATCCTATTAGAAGGGTTGTGGCCATTGGAGTGGGCACACACAATTCCCTTGGAGAGGGCAAGTACAGTCCTCAGGGTTGGCGCCAGGGGCCTGAACCTGTAGGTTGTGTAGGCCAGGGCTGTTTGGACCCTTGTCTGAAAACCCAAACTCGGCTTACTTTTCGGGTCATAGGTATGGCACGACTGACCTACAGACCATGAGGAGAACTCTTCGGGATTTGACAGAAGGGCGAGTGTGAGGCTCCTGCTCAAGTTTTTGTCTCTGGATATCGTGTCAATCAGGGTCGTGGAATATCTGGGTGACTTCATGGGAAAGTCACGAGTCTTACTCTCTGGTGGTTTGGCCCCGTCCAAAGAGTTTGGGGTCATGCTGTGGGCTGGAAGAAGTCCGTTTTTTTTTTTTTTGGTGTTGTTCTTGCTTTCTTTTTTAACCTCAGGTGTCCCACCAAATGAGGGATTCCAGAGTAGAGCCCTGGGGAGGGGCGACTGGACAATCAGAAATCTGGTTAAATATTAGGGCCTAGGGACATATCGAGCCCATGATGACATCTAATGGTCCAGCCACTGAGAGGACTTACTAGAGGACAGGACTCATGCTGAGGGTCACAATGCGTGTGTATGCACTCGTCGCACTCAAGAATGGGCAGGGCCTCAGGGTGAATGCTGGATTCTCCTACACTGAACGTTGGACAACGTGCCAACCACAAGGGTTCTTGCCATGGGTAAGGAGGAGTTCTGATTTCTGCATCACACTCACCCCTGGGCAGTGATTGGAGATAAGGTCTCAGTTCTGAAGCCTGAAAACTGAGGTAGGGAAGAGATGATGACCTAAGGCCAAGGCGGGTTTTATGTGCTCAGTGTGCGGTCAGATTTCTGGGTGTTGGTCAGGAGGTCCGGGCTCAGGTTGTGTTCGACAGTGCATTGGTGCCCAGGTTATACTATATAATTTTGGTAAGTCGAGTGCTGTGTAGGTTTATCCTTATTTAAGGTGCCTGGGCAGCTCATGAGGCAACAATTTTTTTTTCTAGAGAGCAGGCAGAGTGCTGCATTGTGGGTCCGGAATTGCCAAACTTGAGGGCTTCGGGGCCAGGAGTGTGAGAACGGAAGTCTGAGAAGACAAACTAGACTTGGGTTTCAGGGCGAGGGCTCAGCAGGTACCCCCTGCAGATCTGAACTAATATCTCATGCATCTGAAGTCAGGGCGAGGATCAGACTTTGGCTCAGGTTGGAGTTTCTGTGCATGAAGGCCGCTCATGAAGGGAGCGGAATCTCGAGGCCATTGAGGTTTTCCCACGTTGGGTGTTGTTGGAAGCCCCCTTCAAGGATTCCTTCTGCAGGACAATTGAGACCTGTTGGACAGTTCCAGGACATCCCATATGGAATGACTCCAGAGCACCGTTCGCGGATGGA
This sequence comes from Mustela nivalis, assembly GCF_964662115.1. Lineage (NCBI taxonomy): Eukaryota > Metazoa > Chordata > Mammalia > Carnivora > Mustelidae > Mustela > Mustela nivalis. The sequence continues at coordinate 2,149,740 of NW_028136558.1, read as the reverse complement.
TGCCTGGGAAGCCCGCCTCACATTCCAATTGTCTCCTAGCAACAAGACAGTTTAGATCTATTGGCTCTGCCTTAGCAACCGGGGTGGCTGAGTTGAAATGGACTTTCCTGCAGATGGGCCCTAATGTGTTTTTGTGTCCATGAGGGCCGTGGAATGGGGCGGTGGCACGGGGACCCTGAAGTACTCTCCTAAGCTTTGGACATGGCTCCCATGCACAGGTTTCCTTGTGGAGACGAGATGAGTTCTGATGGGTGCCTCAGGAAAATCCCTATGCTCGTATTGGAATCAGGCTTTTAGGACACATGCCTGTAATCCAAAGCAATGGATCCTATTATGGCCTAGGGTCCTGTCTGGTTCAATCTTCTTCTCAGGGGACATCCATCTATGGTATGAGTGGAGGTCGATTATCAGCTGGTGTCAGACAGCCCTTGTTTGTTCCGGGCAACCTTCACTATTGGGATGGCCTCAGGGACTTTGGAGGTTTCTCCTAATTTGTACGATTTTGGACCATGGAATGGGCAGAATTCCCATGGATTGGTAGGCACAGTCCTAATGTGTGGCACCAGGAGCCCAGCCTGGAGGATGTGTGGCCCAAGACTTTGAGGACAAAAGTCTGAAAACACAAACTCAGCTTAGGTTTGGGGACGTAGGTATGGGAGGCCCGATCTACAAACCATGAGAAGAACTGTTCAGGATATGAAGAAAGTGCGAGTCTGAGGCGCTTCCTCAGGCTTTTGTTACTGAATTTTGTATCAGCGAAGGCCGTGGAATGTCGGGGAGGCCTCATGGGCCATGGACGAATCTTCCTCTCGGAAGATTTGTCCCGACTCCCAATTGCTTTTCGTCAACCTGTGGGATGGGAGGACTCATTTCAGTTTTGTTACCTCAGGTGTCCCACCAAAAGAGGAATTCCAAAGCAAAGCCGTGGGGAAGACTGAAGAGACAACCCGAACTATGGTTATAAATTGGGGCCTAGGGGCATGGCAAGCCCAATATGCTATCTCTTCATCCAGCCACTGAGTGGCCTTACTTGAAAACTGGGCTCAGCCTGAGGGTCACAATGTGTGTTTGTGACCAATGTGGCCCTCGAGCATGGGCGGGTCCTCATGGGCCACACTGGTTTCAACTACACTGAACGTTGGACAACATGTTAACCAAAAGGTTTCTTGCCATGGGGAAGGAGTTCAGATTTCTGCAACACCTTCAACCCTGCACAGTGATTGGAAATAAGGTCTAGGTTCTGAAACCTGAAAACCGAAGTTGGGAAGATATGACGACCTAAGGCCACGGCGGCTCGATGGGCTCAGTGTGTGGCCAGCTGTCTGGGAGGGGCCAGGGGGTCCAGGCTCAGGCTGTGTCAGAAAGAGCATTAGTGCCCTGGTCAGCATATGTATTTGGGGTACAGCCAAGGTCGGTGCAGGTTGATCCTCATTTGAGGTTTCTGGGTAGCCCCAGAGGACAATGTTTTTCTTCTGGAGGGCAGGCAGAGTGCTGCATTGTAGTTCTGGATTTCCAAACTGGAGGGCTTGTGGGCCATTAGTCTGACGACAAAAGTCTTAGAACACAAGCTAGGCTTAGGTTTCTGGGTGAGGCCATGGCAGGCACAATCTACAGACCTGAATCGAGATCTCGTGCATCTGAAGTCAGGGCGAGGATCAGACGATCGCTCAGGTTGGAGTTTCTGTCCCTGAGGGCCCCTTCATGAATGGGGGGGGCATCACGAGGCCATGGGGGTTTTCCCACGATGGGAGTTTTGAAAAGCTCCAAACTGCAGAGAGTCTTCTGTAGGACAATTGAGACCTGTTGTTTGGCCCCTTGCCAATGATTCTGAGCAGGGTTCTAAGGATGGATGGCTGGGTAGCCCACCTCGAATTCCAATTGTCTCCTAGCAACAAGACAGGTTAGATCTCCTGGATCTGTGGGGAGCAGCCGAGGACGCTGAGTTGAAATGGACACCCCTGGGGATGGGTCCTAATGTGCTTTTGTATCTATGGAGACCTTGGAATGAAGCGGTGGCACTGGGGCCCTAAAGGGTTCTCCTAACCAGAGGCTTTGACACAGCTCCAACGTGCAAGTTTCCCATGTGTAGATGAGATGTTTTCTGATGGGTGAGTCAAGAAACAGCTATATGCTCCTTTTGAAATCCAGGCCTCTGAGAAGAGATTCCTGGAAACCAAAGCATTGGATATGATTAGTAACTAGGGGCCTGTTCTTTCCTTTTTACCTCTTGGGACATCTGTCTATTGGTCTGAGTGCAGATAGGTGCTCAGTTGGGCTCAGATTGCCCAGTATTTCCTGGGAAGCCACCACTATTGAGATGGATCAGGGACTTTGGAGGTTTATCCTATTAGAAGGGTTGTGGCCATTGAATGGGCACACTCTATTTCCTTGGAGAGGGCAAGTACAGTCCTCAGGTTTGGCTCCAGCGGCCTGAGACTGTAGGTTGTGTAGGCCAGGGCTGTTTGGACAGTTGTCTGAAAACACAAACTCGGCTTATGTTTCGGGTCATAGGTAGGGCAGGACTGACCTACAGACCATGAGGAGAACTCTTCGGGATTTGAAAGAAGGGCGAGTGTGAGGCTCCTGCTCAAGTTTTTGTCTCTGGATATCGTGTCATTCATGGTCGTGGAATTTCTGGGTGACCTCATGGGAAATGGACGAGTCTTACTCTCTGGTGGTTTGGCCCCGTCCAAAGAGTTTGGGTTCATTCTGTGGGCTGGAAGAAGTCCGTTTTTTTGTGGTTGTTGTTGATTTCTTTATTAACTTCAGGTGCCCCACCAAATGAGGGATTCCAGAGTAGAGCCCTGGGGAGGGGCGACTGGACAATCAGAAATCTGGTTAAAAATTGGGGCCTAGGGACATGTCAAGCCCATTATGACATCTAATGGTCCAGCCACTGAGACGACTTACTAGAGGACAGGACTCATGCTGAGGGTCACAATGCGTGTGTATGCCCTCGTCGCACTCAAGAATGGGCGGGTCCTCAGAGTGAATGCTGGTTTCTCCTACACTGAACGTTGGACAACGTGTCAACCACAAGTGTTCTTGTCATGGGTAAGGAGGAGTTCGGATTTCTGCATCACACTCACCCCTGGGCAGTGATTGGAGATAAGATCTAGGTTCTGAAACCTGAAAACCGAGGTTGGGAAGAGATGACGACTTAAGGCCATGGCCCCTCGATGTGCTCAGTGTGCGGCCAGCTGTCTGGGAGGGGCCAGGGGGTCCAGGCTCAGGCTGTGTCAGAAAGGGCATTAATGCCCTGGTCAGCCTATGTATTTGGGGTACAGCCAAGGTCGGTGCATGTTGATCATCATTTGGGGTTACTGGGTAGCCCCAGAGGGCAATGTTTTTCTTCGGGGGGGCTGGCAGAGTGCTGCATTGTAGTTCTGGATTTCCAAACTGGAGGGCTTGTGGGCCAGTAGTCTGACGACAAAAGTCTGAGAACACAAGCTAGGCTTAGGTTTCTGGGTGAGGCCATGGCAGGCACAATCTACAGACCTGAATCGAGATCTCGTGCATCTGATGTCAGGGCGAGGTTCAGAGGATCGCTCAGGTTGGAGTTTCTGTCCCTGAGGGCCCCTTCATGAATGGGGGGGCATCACGAGGCCAAGGGGGTTTTCCCACGATGGGAGTTGTGAGAAGCTCCAAACTGCAGAGAGTCTTCTGCAGGACAATTTTGACCTGTTGTCTGGCTCCAGGCCAATGATTCTGAGCAGGGTTCTAAGGATCGATGGCCGGTAGCCCACCTCGCATTCCAATTGTCTCCTAGCAACAAGACAGGTTAGATCTCCTGGATCTGTGGGGAGCAACCGAGGACGCTGAGTTGAAATCGGACACCCCTGGGGATGGGTCCTAATGTGCTTTTGTGTCTATGGAGACCTTGGAATGAAGCGGTGGCACTGGGACCCTAAAGGGTTCTCCTAACCAGAGGCTTTGACACAGCTCCAACGTGCAAGTTTCCCATGTGTAGATGAGATGATTTCTGATGGGTGAGTCAAGAAACAGCTAGATGCTGCTTTTGAAATCCAGGCCTCTGAGGAGAGATGCCTGGAAACCAAAGCAATGGATCTGATTAGTGCCTAGGGGCCTGTTATTTCCGTTTTACCTCTGGGGACATCTGTCTATGGGTCTGAGTGCAGGTAGGTGCTCAGTTGGGCTCAGATTGCCCCTGTTTTTCCTGGGAAGCCACCACTATTGAGATGGATCAGGGACTTTGGAGGTTTATCCTATTGGAAGGGTTGTGGCCATTGGAATGGGCACACACAATTCCCTTGGAGAGGGCAAGTACAGTCCTCAGGTTTGGCTCCAGGGGCCTGAGCCTGTAGGTTGTGTAGGCCAGGGCTGTTTGGACAGTTGTCTGAAAACACAAACTCGGCTTATGTTTCGGGTCATAGGTATGGCAGGACTGATCCACAGACCATGAGGAGAACTCTTCGGGATTTGAAAGAAGGGCGAGTGTGAGGCTCCTGCTCAAGTTTTTGTCTCTGGATATCGTGTCACTCATGGTCGTGGAATTTCTGGGTGACTTCATGGGAAATGGACGAGTCTTACTCTCTGGTGGTTTGGCCCCGTCCAAAGAGTTTGGAGTCATTCTGAGGGCTGGTAGAAGTCCGTTTTTTTTTTTTTTTTTTTTTTTTTGTTTTCTTTATTAACCTCAGGTGTCCCACCAAATGAGGGATTCCAGAGTAGGGCCCTGGGGAGGGGCGACTGGACAATCAGAAATCTGGTTAAAAATTGGGGCCTAGGGACATGTCAAGCCCATTATGACATCTAATGGTCCAGCCACTGAGAGGACTTACTAGAGGACAGGACTCATGCTGAGGGTCACAATGCGTGTGTATGCCCTCGTCGCACTCAAGAATGGGCGGGGCCTCAGGGTGAATGCTGGTTTCCCCTACACTGAACAATGGACAACGTGCGAACCACAAGGGTTCTTGCCATGGGTAAGGAGGAGTCCTGATTTCTGCATCACACTCACCCCTGGGCAGTGATTGGAGATAAGGTCTCGGTTCTGAAGCCTGAAAACTGAGGTAGGGAAGAGATGATAACCTAAGGCCATGGCGGGTTTTATGTGCTCAGTGTGCGGTCAGCTTTCTGAGAGTTTGTCAGGAGGTCCGGGCTCAGGTTGTGTTCGACAGTGCATTAGTGCCCAGGTTAGACTATATAATTTGGGTAAAGTCGAGTGCTGTGTACGTTTACCCTCATTTAAGGTGCCTGGGCAGCTCATGAGGCAATAATTTTTTTTCTAGAGGGCAAGCAGAGTGCTGCATTGTGGGTCCGGAATTGCCAAACTTGAGGGCTTCGGGGCCAGGAGTGTGAGGACGGAAGTCTGAGAAGACAAGCTAGACTTGGGTTTCAGGGCGAGGGCACGGCAGGTACCCCCTGCAGATCTGAACCAATATCTCATGCATCTGAAGTCAGGGCGAGGATCAGACGTTGGCTCAGGTTGGAGTTTCTGTGCATGACGGCCGCTTCATGAAGGGAGCGGAATCTCGGAGCCATTGAGGTTTTCCCATGTTGGGAGTTGTGGGATGCCCCCTTCAAGGATTCCTTCTGCGGGACAATTGAGACCTGTTGGACAGCTCCAGGACATCCCATATGGAATGACTCCAGAGCACAGTTCGCGGATGGATGCCTGGGAAGCCCGCCTCGCATTCCAATTGTCTCCTAGCAACAAGACAGTTTAGATCTGATGGCTCTGCCGGAGAAACCGGGGTGGCTGAGTTGAAATGTACTTTCCTGAGGATGGGTCCTAATTTGTTTTTGTGTCCATGAGGGCCTTGGAATGGGGCGGTGGCACCGGGACCCTGAAGTACTCTCCTAAGCTTTGGACATGGCTCCCATGCACAGGTTTCCTTGTGGAGACGAGATGAGTTCTGATGGGTGCCTCAGGAAATCACCTTTGCTCGTATTGGAATCAGGCTTTTGAGGACACATGCCTGTAACCCAAAGCAATGGATCCTATTATGGCCTAGGGTCCTGTCTGGTTCAATCTTCTTCTCTGGGGACATCCATCTATGGTATGAGTGGAGGTTGATTATCAGCTGGTGTCAGACAGCCCTTGTTTGTTCCGGGCGACCTACACTATTGGGATGGCCTCAGGGACTTTGGAGGTTTCCCCTAATTTGTACGATTTTGGACCATGGAATGGGCAGAATTCCCATGGATTGGTAGGCACAGTCCTAATGTGTGGCTCCAGGGGCCCAGCCTGGATGGTGTATGGCCCAAGAGTTTGAGGACAGAAGTCTGAAAACACAAACTCAGCTTAGGTTTGGGGAGGTAGGTATGGCAGGCACGATCTACAAACCGTGAGAAGAACACTTCAGGATATGAAGAGTGCGAGTCTGAGGCGGTTGCTCAGGCTTTTGTCTCTGGATTTTGTATCAGCGATGGCCGTGGAATGTCGGGGAGGCCTCATGGTCCATGGACAAATCTTCCTCTCTGAGGATTTGGCCCGATTTCCAATTGCTTTTCGTCAATCTGTGGGACGGGAGGACTCATTTCAGTTTTGTTACCTCAGGTGTCCCACCAAAAGAGGAATTCCAAAGCAAAGCCATGGACAAGACTGAGGGGACAACCCGAACTATGGTTAAAAATTGGGGCCTAGGGGCATGGCAAGCCCAATATGCTATCTCTTCATCCAGCCACTGAGTGGCCTTACGTGAGGACTGGGCTCAGCCTGATGGTCACAATGTGTGTTTATGAACAATGTGGCCCGCGAGCATGGACGGGGCCTCATGGGCCACACTGGTTTCAACGACACTGAACGTTGGGCAACATGCCAACCACAAGGTTTCTTGCCATGGGGAAGGAGTTCTGATTTCTGCATCACCTTCAACCCTGGGCAGTGATTGGAGATAAGGTCTATGTTCTGAAACCTGAAAACCGAGGTTGGGAAGAGATGACGACTTAAGGCCATGGCGGCTTGATGTGCTTAGTGTGCGGCTAGCTGTCTGGGAGGGGCCAGGGGGTCCAGGCTCAGGCTGTGTCAGAAAGGGCATTAATGCCCTGGTCAGCCTATGTTTTTGGGGTACAGCCAAGGTCGGTGCAGGTTGATCATCATTTGGGGTTACTGGGTAGCCACAGAAGGCAATGTTTTTTCGGGGGGGCTGGCAGAGTGCTGCATTGTAGTTCTGGATTGCCAAACTGAAGGGCTTGTGGGCCATGAGTCTGACGACAAAAGTCTGAGAAAACAAGCTAGGCTTAGGTTTCTGGGTGAGGCCAAGGCAGGCACAATCTACAGACCTGAATCGAGATCTCGTGCATTTGAAGTCAGGGCGAGGATCAGACGATCGCTCAGGTTGGAGTTTCTGTCCCTGAGGGCCCCTTCATGAATAGGGGGGCATCACGAGGCCATGGGGCTTTTCGCACGATGGGAGTTGTGAGAAGGTCCAAACTGCAGAGAGTCTTCTGCAGGACAATTGTGACCTGTTGTTTGGCTCCAGGCCAATGATTCTGAGCAGGGGTCTAAGGATGGATGACTGGGTAGCCCACCTCGCATTCCAATTGTCTCCTAGCAACAAGACAGGTTAGATCTCCTGAATCTGTGGGGAGCAACCGAAGACGCTGAGTTGAAGTGGACACCCCTGGGGATGGGTCCTAATGTGCTTTTGTGTCTATGGAGACCTTTTAATGAAGCGGTGGCACTGGGACCCTAAAGGGTTCTCCTAAACAGAGGCTTTGACACAGATCCTATGTGCAAGTTTCCCATGTGTAGATGAGATGTTTGCTGATGGGTGAGTCAAGAAACAGCTAGATGCTGCTTTTGAAATCCAGGCCTCTGAGGAGAGATGCATGGAAACCAAAGCAATGGATCTGATTAGTGCCTAGGGGCCTGTTCTTTCCTTTTTACATCTGGGGACATCTGTCTATGGGTCTGAGTGCAGCTAGGTGCTCAGTTGGGCTCAGATTGCCCCTGTTTTTCCTGGGAAGCCACCACTATTGAGATGGATCAGGGACGTTGGAGGTTTATCCTATTAGAAGGGTTGTGGCCATTGGAATGGGAACACACAATTCCCTTGGAGAGGGCAAGTACAGTCCTCAGGTTTGGCTCCAGGGGCCTGGCCTGAGGGTTGTGAAGGCCAGGGCTGTTAGGACAGTTAACTGAAAACACAAACTCGGCTTATGTTTCATGTCATAGGTATGGCAGGACTGATCTACAGACGATGTGTAGAGCTTTTCGAGATTTGAAAGAAGGGCGAGTGTGAGGCTCCTGCTCAAGTTTTTGTCTCTGGATATCGTGTCACTCATGGTCGTGGAATTTCTGGGTGACTTTATGGGAAATGGACGAGTCTTACTCTCTGGTGGTTTGGCTCCGTCCAAAGAGTTTGGGGTCATTCTGAGGGCTGGTAGAAGTCCGTTTTTTTGTTGTTGTTGTTGTTGTTTTCTTTATTAACCTCAGGTGTCCCACCAAATAAGGGATTCCAGAGTAGGGCCCTGGGGAGGGGCGAATGGACAATCAGAAATCTGGTTAAAATTTGGGGCATAGGGACATGTCAAGCCCATTATGACATCTAATGGTCCAGCCACTGAGAGGACTTACTAGAGGACAGGACTCATGCTGAGGGTCACAATGCGTGTGTATGCCCTCGTCGCACTCAAGAATGGGCGGGGCCTCAGGGTGAATGCTGGTTTCCCCTACACTGGACGTTGGACAACGTGCCAATCACAAGGGTTCTTGCCATGGGTAAGGAGGAGTCCTGATTTCTGCATCACACTCACCCCTGGGCAGTGATTGGAGATAAGGTCTCGGTTCTGAAGCCTGAAAACTGAGGTAGGGAAGAGATGATAACCTAAGGCCATGGCGGGTTTTATGTGCTCAGTGTGTGGTCAGCTTTCTGAGAGTTTGTCAGGAGGTCCGAGCTCAGGTTGTGTTCGACAGTGCATTAGTGCCCAGGTTAGACTATATAATTTGGGTAAAGTCGAGTGCTGTGTACGTTTACCCTCATTTAAGGTGCCTGGGCAGCTCATGAGGCAATAATTTTTTTTCTAGAGGGCAAGCAGAGTGCTGCATTGTGGGTCCGGAATTGCCAAACTTGAGGGCTTCGGGGCCAGGAGTGTGAGGATGGAAGTCTGAGAAGACAAGCTAGACTTGGGTTTCAGGGCGAGGGCACGGCAGGTACCCCCTGCAGATCTGAACCAATATCTCATGCATCTGAAGTCAGGGCGAGGATCAGACGTTGGCTCAGGTTGGAGTTTCTGTGCATGACGGCCACTTCATGAAGGGAGCGGAATCTCGGAGCCATTGAGGTTTTCCCACGTTGGGAGTTGTGGGATGCCCCCTTCAAGGATTCCTTCTGCGGGACAATTGAGACCTGTTGGACAGCTCCAGGACATCCCATATGGAATGACTCCAAAGCACCGTTCGCGGATGGATGTTTCTTGACTCACCCATCAGAAAACATCTCATCTACACATGGGAAACTTGCACGTTGGAGCTGTGTCAAAGCCTCTGTTTAGGAGAACACTTTAGGGCCCCAGTGCCACCTCTTCATTCCAAGGTCTCCATAGACAAAAAAGCACATTAGGACCCATTCTTAGGGGTGTCCATTTCAACACAGCGTCCTCGGTTGCTCCCCACAGATCCAGGAGATCTAACCTGTCTTGTTGCTAGGAGACAATTGGAATGCGAGGTGGGCTACGCAGCCATCCATCCTTAGAACCCTGCTCAGAATCATTGGCCTGGAGCCAAGCAACGGCCTCAATTGACCTGCAGAAGACTCTCTGCAGTTTGGAGCTTCTCATAACTCCCATCTTGGGAAAACCCCCATGGCCTCGTGATGCCCCCCCCATTCATGAAGGGGCCATCAGGGACAGAAACTCGAACCTGAGCGATATTCTGATCCTCGCCCTGACTTCATATGTACGAGATCTCGATTCAGGTCTGGAGATTGTGCCTGCCATGGCCTCACCCAGAAACCTAAGCCTAGCTTGTGTTCTCAGACTTTTGTCGTCAGACTACTGGCCCACAAGCTTTCCAGTTTGGCAATCCAGAACTACATTGCAGCACTTGCCGGCCCTCCAGAAGAAAAACATTGTCCTCTGGGCTACCCAGTAACCCCAAATGAGGATCAACCTACACCGACCTTGGCTGTACGCCACATACATAGGCTGACTAGGGCACTAATGCCCTTTCTGACACAGCCTGAGCCTGGACTCCCTGGCCCGTCCCAGACAGCTGGCCGCACACTGAGCACATCGAGCCTCCAAGGCCTTTAGTCGTCATCTCTTCCCAACCTCGGTTTTCAGGTTTCAGAACCTAGACCTATTCTCCAATCATGCCCAAGGTTGAAGGTGATGCAGAAATCAGAACTCCTTCCCCATGGCAAGAAACCTTGTGGTTGGCATGTTGTCCAACGTTCAGTGTCGTTGAAACCAGTGTGGCCCATGAGGCCCCGCCAATGCTCGCGGGCCACATTGGTCACAAACACACATTGTGACCCTCAGGCTGAGCCCAGTCCTCAAGTAAGGCCACTCAGTGGCTGGATGAAGAGATAGCATATTGGGCTTGCCATGCCCCTAGGCCCCTATTTTTAACCATAGTTCGGGTTGTCCCTTCAATCTTCCCCACGGCTTTGCTTTGGAATTCCTCTTTTGGTGGGACACCTGAGGTAACAAACCTGAAATGAGTCCTCCCATCCCACAGATTGACGAAAAGCAATTGGGAATCGGGCCAATTCCACAGAGAGGAAGATTCGTCCATGGCCCATGAGGCCTCCCCAACATTCCACGGCCATCGCTGATACAAAATCCAGAGACAAAAGCCTGAGCAAGCGCCTCAGACTAGCATTTTCTTCATATCCTGGAGAGTTCTTCTCATGGTTTGTAGATCGGGCCTGCCATACCTATGTCCCCAAATTTAAGCTGAGTTTGTGTTTTCAGACTTCTGTCCTCAAAGTCTTGGGCCAAACACCCTGCAGGCTGGTCCCCTGGAGCCACACATTGGGACTGTGCCTACCAATCCATGGGAATTCTGCCGATTACATGGTCCAAAATAGTACAAATTAGGAGAAACCTCCAAAGTCCCTGAGGCCATCCCAATAGTGTAGTTCGCCGGAACAAACAAGGGCTGTCTGACACCAGCTGATAATCGCCCTCCATTCATACCATAGATGGATGTCCCCAGAGAAGAAGATTGAACCAGACAGGACCCTAGGCCATAATAGGATCCATTGCTTTGGGTTACAGGCATGTGTCCTCAAAAGCCTGATTCCAATACGAGCATAGGGGTTTTCCTGAGGCACCCATCAGAACTCATCTCGTCTCCACAAGGAAACCTGTGCATGGGAGCCATGTCCAAAGCTTAGGAGAGTACTTCAGGGTCCCGGTGCCACCGCCCCATTCCAAGGCCCTCATGGACACAAAATCACATTAGGACCCATCCTCAGGAAAGTCCATTTCAACTCTGCCACCCCGGTTGCTCCGGCAGAGCCATCAGATCTAAACTGTCTTGTTGTTAGGAGACAATTGGAATGCGAGGCGGGCTTCCCAGGCATCCATCCGCGAACGGTGCTCTGGAGTCATTCCATATGGGATGTCCTGGAGCTGTCCAACAGGTCTCAATTGTCCCGCAGAAGGAATCCTTGAAGGGGGCATCCCACAACTCCCAACGTGGGAAAACCTCAATGGCCTCGAGATTCCGCTCTTTTCATGAAGCGGCCGTCATGCTCAGAAACTCCAAACTGAGCCAACGTCTGATCCTCGCCCTGACTTCAGATGCATGAGATATTGGTTCAGATCTGCAGGGGGTACCTGCCGTGCCCTCGCCCTGAAACCCAAGTCTAGCTTGTCTTCTCAGACTTCCGTCCTCACACTCCTGGCCCCGAAGCCCTCAAGTTTGGCAATTCCGGACCCACAATGCAGCACTCTGCCTGCCCTCTAGAAAAAAAAATTATTGCCTCATGAGCTGCCCAGGCACCTTAAATGAGGGTAAACCTACACAGAACTCGACTTTACCCAAATTATATAGTCTAACCTGGGCACTAATGCACTGTCGAACACAACCTGAGCCCGGACCTCCTGACCAACACCCAGAAAGCTGACCGCACACTGAACACATAAAACCCGTCATGGCCTTAGGTCATCATCTCTTCCCTACCTCAGTTTTCAGGCTTCAGAACCGAGACCTTATCTCCAATCACTGCCCAGGGTTGAGTGTGATGCAGAAATCAGAACTCCTCCTTACCCATGGCAAGAATCCTTGTGGTTGGCACCTTCAGTGTAGGAGAAACCAGCATTCACCCTGAGGCCCCGCCCATTCTTGAGTGTGATGAGGGCATACACACGCATTGTGACCCTCAGCATGAGTCCTGTCCTCTAGTAAGTCCTCTCAGTGGCTGAACCATTTGATGTCATAATGGGCTTGACATGTCCCTAGGCCCCACATTTTAACCAATTTCTGATTGTCCAGGCGCCCCTCCCCAGGGCTCTACTCTGGAATCCATCATTTGGTGGGACACCTGAGGTTAAAAAAGAAACAACAACAACAACAACAAAAAACGGACTTCTTCTAGCCCATAGAATGACCCTAAACTCTTTGGATTGGGCCAAACCACCAGAGAGTAAGACTCGTCCATTTCCCATGAAGTCACCCAGAAATACCACGACCATGAGTGACACGATATCAAGAGACAAAAACTTGAGCAGGAGCCTCACTCGCCCTTCTTTCAAATCCCGAAGAGTTCTCCTCATTGTCTGTAGATCAGTCCTGCCATACCTATGACCCGAAACATAAGCCGAGTTTGTGTTTTCAGACAACTGTCCAAACAGCCCTGGCCTACACAACCTACAGGCTCGGGCCCCTGGAGCCAAACCTGAGGACTGCACTTTCCCTCTCCAAGGGAATTGTGTGTGCCCATTCCAATGGCCACAACCCTTCTCATAGGATAAACCTCCAAAGTCCCTGCTCCATCTCAATAGTGGTGGCTTCCTAGGAAAAACAGGGGCAATCTGAGCCCAAGTGAGCACCTACCTGCACTCAGACCCATAGACAGATGTCCCCAGAGGTAAAAAGGAAAGAAAAGGCCCCTAGGCACTAATCAGATCCATTGCTTTGGTTTCCAGGCATCTCGCCTCAGAGGCCTGGATTTCAAAAGCAGCATATAGCTGTTTCTTGACTCACCCATCAGAAAACATCTCATCTACACATGGGAAATTTGCACGTTGGAGCTGTTTCAAAGCCTCTGTTTAGGAGAACCCTTTAGGGCCCCAGTGCCACCGCTTCATTCCAAGGTCTCCATAGATTCAAAAGCACGTTAGGACCCATCCCCAGGGGTGTCCATTTCAACTCAGCGTTTTCGGTTGCTCCCCACAGATCCAGGAGATCTAACCTGTCATGTTGCTAGGAGACAATTGGAATGCGAGGTGGGCTACCCATCCATCCATCCTTAGAACCCTGCTCAGAATCATTGGCCTGGAGCCAAACAACAGGTCTCAATTGTCCTGCAGAAGACTCTCTGCAATTTGCAGGTTCTCACAACTCCCATCGTGGGAAAACACCCATGGCCTCCTGATGCCCCTCCCCCCTTTCATGAAGGGGCCATCAGGGACAGAAACTCCAACCTGAGCGATCATCTGATCCTCGCCCTGACTTCAGATGCACGAGATCTCGATTCAGGTCTGTAGATTGTGCCTGTGATGGCCTCACCCAGAAACATAAGCCTAGCTTGTATTCTCAGACTTTTGTCGTCAGACTACTTGCCCACAATCCCTCCAGTTTGGCAATCCAGAACTACAATGCAGCACTCTGCCGGCCCTCCAGAAGAAAAACATTGTCCTCTGGGGCTACCCAGTAACCCCAAATGAGGATCAACCTGCACCGACCTTGGCTGTACCCCAAATACATAGGCTGACCAGGGCACTAATGCCCTTTCTGACACAGCCTGAGCCTGGAGCCCCTGGCCCCTCCCAGACAGCTGTCCGCACACTGAGCACATCCAGCCGCCATGGCCTTAGGTCGTCATCTCTTCCCAACCTCGGTTTTCAGGTTTCAGATCCTAGACCTTATCTCCAATCAGTGCCCAAGGTTGAAGGTGATGTAGAAATCAGAACTCCTTCCCCATGGCAAGAAACCTTGTGGTTGGCATGTTGTCCAACGTTTAGTGTCGTTGAAACCAGTGTGGCCCATGAGGCCCCGCCAATGCTCGCGTGCCACATTGGTCACAAACACACATTGTGACCCTCAGGCTGAGCCCAGTCCTCAAGTAAGGCCACTCAGTGGCTGGATGAAGAGATAGCATATTGGGCTTGCCATGCCCCTAGGCCCCAATTTTTAACCATAGTTCGGGTTGTCCCTTCAGTCTTCCCCACGGCTTTGCTTTGGAATTCCTCTTTTGGTGGGACACCTGAGGTAACAAACCTGAAATGAGTCCTCCCATCCCACAGTTTGACGAAAAGCAATTGGGAATCGGGCCAAATCCTCAGAGAGGAACATTCGTCCATGGCCCATGAGGCCTCCCCGACATTCCTCGGCCATCGCTGATACAAAATCCAGAGACAAAAGCCTGAGCAAGCGCCTCAGACTCGCACTTTCTTCATATCCAGAAGATTTCTTCTCATGGTTTGTCGATCGGGCCTGCCATACATACGTCCCCAAACCTAAGCTGAGTTTGTGTTTTCAGACTTCTGTCCTCAAAATCTTGGGCCACACACGCTCCAGGCCAGGCGCCTGAAGCCACACATTAGGACTCTGCCTACCAATCCATGGGAATTCTGCCCATTCCATGGTCCAAAATCGTACAAATTAGGAGAAACCTCCAAAGTCCCTGAGGCCATCCCAATAGTGTAGGTCGCCCGGAACAAACAAGGACTGTCTGACACCAGCTGATAATCGACATCCACTCATACCATAGATGGATGTCCCCATAGACGAAGATTGAACCAGACAGGACCCTAGGCCATAATAGGATCCATTTCTTTGGGTTACAGGCATGTGTCCTCAAAAGCCAGATTCCAATACGAGCATAGGGGTTTTCCTGACGCACCCATCAGAACTCATCTCGTCTCCACAAGGAAACCTGTGCATGGGAGCCATGTCCAAAGCTTAGGAGAGTACTTCAGGGTTCGGTGCCACCGCCCCATTCCAAGGCCCTCATGGACACAAAAACACATTAGGACCCATCCTCAGGAAAGTCCATTTCAACTCAGCCACCCCGGTTGCTCCGGCAGAGCCATCAGATCAAAACTGTCTTGTTGTTAGGAGACAATTGGAATGCGAGGCGGGCTTCCAAGGCATCCATCCGCGAACGGTGCTCTGGAGTCATTCCATATGGGATGTCCTGGAGCTGTCCAACAGGTCTCAATTGTCCCGCAGAAGGAATCCTTGAAGGGGGCATCCCACAACTCCCAACGTGGGAAAACCTCAATGGCCCCGAGATTCCGCTCCCTTCATAAAGCGGCCGTCATGCACAGGAACTCCAACCTGAGCCAACGTCTGATCCTCGCCCTGACTTCAGAAGCATGAGATAGTGGTTCAGATCTGCAGGGGGTACCTGCCGTGCCCTCACCCTGAAACCCAAGTCTAGCTTGTCTTCTCAGACTTCCGTCCTCACACTCCTGGCCCCAAAGCCCTCAAGTTTGGCAATTCCGGACCCACAATGCAGCACTCTGCCTGCCCTCTAGAAAAAAAATTATTGCCTCATGAGCTGCCCAGGCACCTTAAATGAGGGTAAACCTACACAGCACTCGACTTTACCCAAATTATATAGTCTAACCTGGGCACTAATGCACTGTCGAACACAACCTGAGCCCGGACCTCCTGACCAACACCCAGAAAGCTGACCGCACACTGAACACAAAAAACCCGCCATGGCCTTAGGTCATCATCTCTTCCCTACCTCAGTTTTCAGGCTTCAGAACCGAGACCTTATCTCCAATCACTGCCCAGGGGTGAGTGTGATGCAGAAATCAGAACTCCTCCTTACCCATGGCAAGAATCCTTGTGGTTGGCACGTTCAGTGTAGGAGAAACCAGCATTCACCCTGAGGCCCCGCCCATTCTTGAGTGCGACGAGGGCATACACACGCATTGTGACCCTCAGCATGAGTCCTGTCCTCTAGTAAGTCCTCTCAGTGGCTGAACCATTTGATGTCATAATGGGCTTGACATGTCCCTAGGCCCCAATTTTTAACCAGATTTCTGATTGTCCAGGCGCCCCTCCCCAGGGCTCTACTCTGGAATCCATCATTTGGTGGGACACCTGAGGTTAAAAAAGAAAACAACAACAACAACAACAACAACAAAAAAAACGGACTTCTTCCAGCCCACAGAATGAACGCAAACTATTTGGACTGGGCCAAACCACCAGAGAGTAAGACTCGTCCATTTCCCATGAAGTCACCCAGAAATTCCACGACCATGAGTGACACGATATCAAGAGACAAAAACTTGAGCAGGAGCCTCACTCGCCCTTCTTTCAAATCCCGAAGAGTTCTCCTCATTGTCTGTAGATCAGTCCTGCCATACCTATGACCCGAAACATAAGCCGAGTTTGTGTTTTCAGACAACTGTCCAAACAGCCCTGGCCTACACAACCTACAGGCTCGGGCCCCTGGAGCCAAACCTGAGGACTGTACTTGCCCTCTCCAAGGGAATTGTGTGTGCCCATTCCAATGGCCACAACCCTTCTCATAGGATAAACCTCCAAAGTCCCTGCTCCATCTCAATAGTGGTGGCTTCCTAGGAAAAACAGGGGCAATCTGAGCCCAAGTGAGCACCTACCTGCACTCAGACCCATAGACAGATGTCCCCAGAGGTAAAAAGGAAAGAAAAGGCCCCTAGGCACTAATCAGATCCATTGCTTTGGTTTCCAGGCATCTCTCCTCAGAGTTCTGGATTTCAAAAGCAGCATATAGCTGTTTCTTGACTCACCCATCAGAAAACATCTCATCTACACATGGGAAACTTGCACGTTGGAGCTGTGTCAAAGCCTCTGTTTAGGAGAACCCTTTAGGGCCCCAGTGCCACCGCTTCATTCCAAGGTCTCCATAGATACAAAAGCACGTTAGGACCCATCCCCAGGGGTGTCCATTTCAACTCAGCGTCCTCGGTTGCTCCCCACAGATCCAGGAGATCTAACCTGTCTTGTTGCTAGGAGACAATTGGAATGCGAGGTGGGCTACCCATCCATCCATCCTTAGAACCCTTCTCAGAATCATTGGCCTGGAGCCAAACAACAGGTCTCAATTGTCCTGCAGAAGACTCTCTGCAATTTGCAGCTTCTCACAACACCCATCGTGGGAAAACACCCATGGCCTCGTGATGCCACCCCCATTCATGAAGGGGCCATCAGGGACAGAAACTCCAACCTGAGCGATCGTCTGATCCTAGCCCTGACTTCAGATGCACGAGATCTCGATTCAGGTCTGTAGATTGTGCCTGCCATGGCCTCACCCAGAAACCTAAGCCTAGCTTGTGTTCTCAGACTTTTGTCGTCAGACTATTTGCCCACAATCCCTCCAGTTTGGCAATCCAGAACTACAATGCAGCACTCTGCCGGCCCTCCAGAAGAAAAACATTGTCCTCTGGGGCTACCCAGTAACCCCAAATGAGGATCAACCTGCACCGACCTTGGCTGTACCTCAAATACATAGGCTGACCAGGGCACTAATGCCCTTTCTGAAACAGCCTGAGCCTGGAGCCCCTGGCCCCTCCCAGACAGCTGGCCGCACATTGAGCACATCCAGCCGCCATGGCCTTAGGTCGTCATCTCTTCCCAACCTCGGTTTTCAGGTTTCAGAACCTAGACCTTTTCTCCAATCAGTGCCCAAGGTTGAAGGTGATGCAGAAATCAGAACTCCTTCCCCATGGCAAGAAACCTTGTGGTTGGCATGTTGTCCAACGTTCAGTGTCCTTGAAACCAGTGTGGCCCATGAGGCCCCGCCCATGCTCGCGGGCCACATTGGTCACAAACACACATTGTGACCCTCAGGCTGAGCCCAGTCCTCAAGTAAGGCCACTCCGTGGCTGGATGTAGAGATAGCATATTGGGCTTGCCATGCCCCTAGGCCCCAATTTTTAACCATAGTTCGGGTTGTCCCTTCAGTCTTCCCCACGGCTTGGCTTTGGAATTCCTCTTTTGGTGGGACACCTGAGGTAACAAACCTGAAATGAGTCCTCCCATCCCACAGTTTGACGAAAAGCAATTGGGAATCGGGCCAAATCCTCAGAGAGGAAGATTCGTCCATGGCCCATGAGGCCTCCACGACATTCCTCGGCCATCGCTGATACAAAATAGAGAGACAAAAGCCTGAGCAAGCGCCTCAGACTCGCACTTTCTTCATATCCTGAAGATTTCTTCTCATGGTTTGTCGATCGGGCCTGCCATACATACGTCCCCAAACCTAAGCTGAGTTTGTGTTTTCAGACTTCTGTCCTCAAAATCTTGGGCCACACACGCTCCAGGCCAGGCGCCTGGAGCCACACAGTAGGACTCTGCCTACCAATCCATGGGAATTCTGCCCATTCCATGGTCCAAAATCGTACAAATTAGGAGAAACCTCCAAAGTCCCTGAGGCCATCCCAATAGTGTAGGTCGCCCGGAACAAACAAGGACTGTCTGACACCAGCTGATAATCGACATCCACTCATACCATAGATGGATGTCCCCAGAGAAGATGATTGAACCAGACAGGACCCTAGGCCATAATAGGATCCATTGCTTTGGGTTACAGGCATGTGTCCTCAAAAGCCTGATTCCAATACGAGCATAGGGGTTTTCCTGACGCACCCATCAGAACTCATCTCGTCTCCACAAGGAAACCTGTGCATGGGAGCCATGTCCAAAGCTTAGGAGAGTACTTCAGGGTCCCGGTGCCACCGCCCCATTCCAAGGCCCTCATGGACACAAAAACACATTAGGACCCATCCTCAGGAAAGTCCATTTCAACTCAGCCACCCCGGTTGCTCCCGCAGAGCCATGAGATCTAAACTGTCTTGTAGCTAGGAGACAATTGGAATGGAGGCGGGCTGCCCAGGCATCCATCCGCGAACGGTGCTCTGGAGTCATTCCATATGGGATGTCCTGGAGCTGTCCAACAGGTCTCAATTGTCCCGCAGAAGGAATCCTTGAAGGGGGCATCCCACAACTCCCAACATGGGAAAACCTCAATGGCCCCGAGATTCCGCTCCCTTCATAAAGCGGCCGTCATGCACAGGAACTCCAACCTGAGCCAACGTCTGATCCTCGCCCTGACTTCAGAAGCATGAGATAGTGTTTCAGATCTGCAGGGGTTACCTGTCGTGCCCTCGCCCTGAAACCCATGTCTAACTTGTCTTCTCACACTTCCGTCCTCAAACTCCTGGCCCCGAAGTCCTAAAATTTGGCAATTCCGGACCCACAATGCAGCACTCTGCCGGCCCTCTAGAAAAAAAAAAATTATTGCCTCATGAGCTGCCCAGGCACCTTAAATGAGGATAAACCTACACAGCACTCGACCTTACCCAAATTATATAGTCTAACCTGGGCACTAATGCACTGTCGAACACAACCTGAGCCTGGACCTCCTGACCAACACCCAGAAAGCTGACCGCACACTGAGCACATAAAACCCGCCATGGCCTTAGGTCATCATCTCTTCCCTACCTCAGTTTTCAGGCTTCAGAACCGAGACCTTATCTCCAATCACTGCCCAGGGGTGAATGTTATGCAGAAATCAGAACTCCTCCTTACCCATGGCAAGAATCCTTGTGGTTGGCACGTTCAGTGTAGGAGAAACCAGCATTCACCCTGAGGCCCCGCCCATTCTTGAGTGCGATGAGGGCATACACACACATTGTGACCCTCAGCATGAGTCCTGTCCTCTAGTAAGTCCTCTCAGTGGCTGAACCATTTGATGTCATAATGGGATTGACATGTCCCTAGGCCCCAATTTTTAACCAGATTTCTGATTTTCCAGGCGCCCCTCCCCAGGGCTCTACACTGGAATCCATCATTTGGTGGGACACCTGAGGTTAAAAAAGAAAACAACAAAAACAACAACAAAAAAAAACGGACTTCTCCAGCCCAGAGAATGACCTTAAACTCTTTGGACGGGGCCAAACCACCAGCGAGTAAGACTCGTCCATTTCCCATGAAGTCACCCAGAAATTCCACGACCATGAGTGACACGATATCAAGAGACAAAAACTTGAGCAGGAGCCTCACTCGCTCTTCTTTCAAATCCCGAAGAGTTCTCCTCATGGTCTGTAGATCAGTCCTGCCATACCTATGACCCGAAACATAAGCCGAGTTTGTGTTTTCAGACAACTGTCCAAACAGCCCTGGCCTACACAACCTACAGGCTCGGGCCCCTGGAGCCAAACCTGAGGACTGTACTTGCCCTCTCCAAGGGAATTGTGTGCCCATTCCAATGGCCACAACCCTTCTAATAGGATAAACCTCCAAAGTCCCTGCTCCATCTCAATAGTGGTGGCTTCCTAGGAAAAACAGGGGCAATCTGAGCCCAAGTGAGCACTTACCTGCACTCAGACCCATAGACAGATGTCCCCAGAGGTAAAAAGGAAAGAACAGGCCCCTAGGCACTAATCAGATCCATTGCTTTGGTTTCCAGGCATCTCTCCTCAGAGGCCTGGATTTCAAAAGCAGCATATAGCTGTTTCTTGACTCACCCATCAGAAAACATCTCATCTACACATGGGAAATTTGCACGTTGGAGCTGTGTGAAAGCCTCTGTTTAGGAGAACCCTTTAGGGCCCCAGTGCCACCGCTTCATTCCAAGGTCTCCATAGATACAAAAGCACGTTAGGACCCATCCCCAGGGGTGTCCATTTCAACTCAGCGTTTTCGGTAGCTCCCCACAGATCCAGGAGTTCTAACCTGTCTTGTTGCTAGGAGACAATTGGAATGCGAGGTGGGCTACCCAGCCATCCATCCTTAGAACCCTGCTCAGAATCATTGGCCTGGAGCCAAACAACAGGTCTCAATTGTCCTGCAGAAGACTCTCTGCAGTTTGCAGCTTCTCACAACTCCCATCGTGGGAAAACACCCATGGCCTCGTGATGCCCCCCCCCATTCATGAAGGGGCCATCAGGGACAGAAACTCCAACCTGAGCGATCGTCTGATCCTCGCCCTGACTTCAGATGCACGAGATCTCGATTCAGGTCTGTAGATTATGCCTGGCATGGCCTCACCCAGAAACCTAAGCCTAGCTTGTGTTCTCAGACTTTTGTCGTCAGACTACTGGCCCACAAGCCCTCCAGTTTTGCAATCCAGAACTACAATGCAGCACTCTGCCGGCCCTCCAGAAGAAAAACATTGTCCTCTGGGGCTACCCAGTAACCCCAAATGAGGATCAACCTGCACCGACCTTGGCTGTACCCCAAATACATAGGCTGACCAGGGCACTAATGCCCTTTCTGACACAGCCTGAGCCTGGAGCCCCTGGCTCCTCCCAGACAGCTGGGGGCACACTGAGCACATCCAGCCGCCATGGCCTTAGGTCGTCTTCTCTTCCCAACCTCGGTTTTCAGGTTTCAGAACCTAGACCTTATCTCCAATCAGTGCCCAAGGTTGAAGGTGATGCAGAAATCAGAACTCCTTCCCCATGGCAAGAAACCTTGTGGTTGGCATGTTGTCCAACGTTCAGTGTCGTTGAAACCAGTGTGGCCCATGAGGCCCCGCCCATGCTCGCGGGCCACATTGGTCACAAACACACATTGTGACCTCAGGCTGAGCCCAGTCCTCAAGTAAGGCCACTCAGTGGCTGGATGAAGAGATAGCATATTGGGCTTGCCATGCCCCTAGGCCCCAATTTTTAACCATATTTCGGGTTGTCCCTTCAGTCTTCCCCACGGCTTTGCTTTGGAATTCCTCTTTTGGTGGGACACCTGAGGTAACAAACCTGAAATGAGTCCTCCCATCCCACAGATTGACGAAAAGCAATTGGGAATCGGGCCAAATCCTCAGAGAGGAAGATTCGTCCATGGCCCATGAGGCCTGGCCGACATTCCACGGCCATCGCTGATAAAAATCCAGAGACAAAAGCCTGAGCAAGCGACTCAGACTCGCACTTTCTTCATATCCTGTAGAGTTCTTCTCATGGTTTGTAGATCGGGCCTTCCATACCTACGTCCCCAAAACTAAGCTGAGTTTCTTTTCAGACAACTGTTTAAACAGCCCTGGCCTACACAACCTACAGGCTCAGGCCCCTGGAGCAAACCTGAGGAATGTACTTGCCTTCTCCAAGGGAATTGTTTGTGCCCATTCCAATGGCCACAACCCTTCTCATAGGATAAACCTCCAAATTCCCTGATCCATCTGAAAAGTGGTGGCTTCCCAGGAAAAACAGGGGCAATCTGAGCCCAAATGAGCACCTACCTGCACTCAGACCCATAGACAGATGTCCCCAGATGTAAAAAGGAAAGAACAGGCCCCTAGGCACTAATCAGATCCATTGCTTTGATTTCCAGGCATCTCTCCTCAGAGCCTGGATTTCAAAAGCAGCATATAGCTATTTCTTAATTCACCCATCAGAAAACATCTCATCTACACATGGGAAACTTGCACGTTGGAGCTGTGTCAAAGCCTATGTTTAGGAGAACCCTTTAGGGCCCCAGTGCCACCGCTTCATTCCAAGGTCTCCATAGACACAAAAGCACATTAGGACCCATCACCAGGGGTGTGCATTTCAACTCAGCATCCTCGGTAGCTGCCCACAGATCCAGGAGATCTAACCTGTCTTGTTGCTAGGAGACAATTGGAATGCGAGGTGGGCTACCCAGCCATCCATCCTTAGAACCCTGCTCAGAATCATTGGCCTGGAGCCAAACAACAGGTCTCAATTGTCCTGCAGAAGACTCTCTGCAGTTTGGAGCTTCTCACAACTCCCATCATGGGAAAACCCCCTTGGCCTCGTGATGCCCCCCCATTCATGAAGGGGCCATCAGGGACAGAAACTCCAACCTGAGCGATCGTCTGATCCTCGCCCTGACTTCAGATGCACGAGATCTCGATTCAGGTCTGTAGATTGTGCCTGCCATGGCCTCACCCAGAAACCTAAGCCTAGCTTGTGTTCTCAGACTTTTGTCGTCAGACTACTGGCCCACAAGGCCTCCAGTTTGGCAATCCAGAACTACAATGCAGCACTCTGCCTGCCCTCCAGATAAAAAACATTGTCCTCTGGGGCTACCCAGTAACCCCAAATGAGGATCAACCTGCACCGACCTTGGCTGTACCCCAAATACATAGGCTGACCAGGGCACTAATGCCCTTTCTGACACAGCCTGAGCCTGGACCCCCTGGCCCCTCCCAGACAGTTGGCCGCACACTGAGCACATTGAGCCATCCTCAGGAAAATCCATTTCAACTCAGCCACCCCGGTCGCTCCGGCAGAGCCATCAGATCTAAACTGTCTTGTTTTTAGGAGACAATTGGAATGCGAGGCGGGCTTCCCAGGCATCCATCGGCGAACGGTGCTCTGGAGTCATTCCATATGGGATGTCCTGGAGCTGTCCAACAGGTCTCAATTGTCCCGCAGAAGGAATCCTTGAAGGGGGCATCCCACAACTCCCAAAGTGGGAAAACGTCATTGGCCCCGAGATTCCGCTCCCTTCATAAAGCGGCCGTCATGCACAGGAACTCCAACCTGAGCCAACGTCTAATCCTCGCTCTGACTTCAGAAGCATGAGATATTGGTTCAGATCTGCAGGGGGTACCTGTCGTGCCCTCGCCCTGAAACCCATGTCTAGCTTGTCTTCTCACACTTCCGTCCTCAAACTCCTGGCCCCGAAGTCCTAAAATTTGGCAATTCCGGACCCACAATGCAGCACTCTCCCGGCCCTCTAGAAAAAAAAAAAATATTGCCTCATGAGCTGCCCAGGCACCTTAAATGAGGATAAACCTACACAGCACTCGACCTTACCCAAATTATATAGTCTAACCTGGGCACTAATGCACTGTCGAACACAACCTGAGCCCGGACCTCCTGACCAACACCCAGAAAGCTGACCGCACACTGAGCACATAAAACCCGCCATGGCCTTAGGTCATCATCTCTTCCCTACCTCAGTTTTCAGGCTTCAGAACCGAGACCTTATCTCCAATCACTGCCCAGGGGTGAATTTTATGCAGAAATCAGAACTCCTCCTTACCCATGGCAAGAACCCTTGTGGTTGGCACGTTGTCCAACGTTCAGTGTAGGAGAAACCAGCATTCACCCTGAGGCCCTGCCCATTCTTGAGTGCCACGAGGGCATACACACGCATTGTGACCCTCAGCATGAGTCCTCTCCTCTAGTAAGTCCTCTCCTTAGCTGGACCATTAGATGTCATAATGGGCTTGACATGTTCCTAGGCCCCAATTTTTAACCAGATTTCTGATTGTCCAGTCGCCCCTCCCCAGGGCTCTACTCTGGAATCCCTCATTTGGTGGGACACCTGAGGTTAAAAAAGAAAACAACAACAACAAAAAAAAAAACGGACTTCTTCCAGCCCACAGAATGACCCCAATCTCTTTGGACGGGGCCAAACCACCAGAGAGTAAGAATCGTCCATTTCCCATGAAGTCACGCAGAAATTCCACGACCATAGTTCTGGTGGTCCCTTCAGTCTTCCCCACGGCTTTGCTTTGGAATTCCTCTTTTCGTGGGACACCTGAGGTAACAAAACTGAAAGGAGTTCTCCCATCCCACATTTTGACGAAAAAAATTGGGAATCGGGCGAAATCCTCATAGAGGTAGATTCGTCCATGGCCCATGAAGCATCCCCGACATTCTACGGCCATTGCTGATACAAATTCCAGAGACTAATGCCTGAGCAAGCGCCTCAGACTCGCTCTATATTCAAATCTTCATGAGTTCTTCTCATGGTTTGTATATTGGGCCTGCCATACCGACGTCCCCAAAAAAAGCTGAGTTTGTGTATCGGAATCACAATCAGAAATCTGCATTCCACATGGCTGTAATGCTTGTTCTTCACATGGAGTCACACCTTCACGTGGGGAACCCTTCATGGCCCCTGATGCCACGCCAAAACATGAGTGCTGCTTGGGCACAAATTCACACTATGACCCTAGCATGAGCCCCATGTCAAAGAAAGGCCTGTCAGGTTCTGGACGAAGATCCTGCATATAGTCCCTGCCATGCCCATAGGCACACAGGACTAACTAGATGGTGTGTATTCCAGTTGAAGGAACACACTGCTGTGCTCTAGAGTCCCTCTCCTGGGGGATTCTTTCTGGCAGAAAACAGTACTCTTCACTTCCCACAGAATGAACCCAAACACTTGGGAGCTTGGACAATCCCCCGAGAGGAAGGCTCTTCCTCGGCCCCTGAGGCAACCCCTACCCTGACCGGACACTGTGAACGCAACACCCAGAGACAAAAGCCTGAGCAACTGCCTCCCACTTGCCCTCCTTTGATATTCAGAGAATCTCCCCTCACGGACTGGAGATCAGTCCTGCCATTACCTTGGCCCCTTCCTGAGCCAAGTTTGCTTTTTCAGACATCAGTCCCCACAGCCCTGGCAAACACAGCCTCTAGGCTGGGTCCTCTGGAGCCATACAACAGGACCGTGCCTGCTCTCTCCTGGGAAACTGTGTCCATTCCTTTGGACACACACCTCCAGAATATGAGAAACCTCAAGGCCCCCGAGGACATCCCACTACTGGGAGCCTCCCTGGACACACAGGGGCATTCGGACACAAGCTGAGCAGCTACCTCCACGAAGGCATGCACACAGATGTCAACAGAGATAGAAGGTTGAGCCGGACAGGCCCTTAGGCCATAATCTCAACTCTTGCTTTGGGTTCCAGGTGTTACTCCTCAGAGGCTTTGGTTCGAAGAACAGGATATGGGGCTTTCCTGAGGCACTGAACAGAACTCCTCTCGTCTCCAAATGGGGAGCTTTCTTACTGGGGATGTATCAAACCCTTCAGGTAGTGCCCAAGCAGCACTTGAGTGCTGATTGGGAACAAATTCACACTGTGACCCTAGCATGAGCCCCATGTCAAAGCAAGGCCTGTCAGGGCCTGGACAAAGAGCCCGCATATGGGGCTTGCCAAGCCCCTATGCACCCAATCCTCACCAGGGTTTGAGATTTCCAGTCGCCCCGCCCGTACCTGGGGCTCTAATCTGGAATCCCTTTCTTGGAGAGACACATGAGCCAGACAACACGACTCCACCCTTCCCACAAAATGACCCCAAACTCTTGGGAGCTGGGACAAATCCCCAGAGAGGGATACTCGTCCACAGTACCTGAGGCCACCGCTCCAATCCACGGCTATCCCGGACACAACATCCAGAGACAAAAGCCTGAAGGAACGACTCCCACTCGCCCTTGTTTCAGAGGCCCAGGAGTTCCCTCTCGGGCTGTATCTCCGGCCTGCCATACCCTAGGCACCACTCATAAGCTGACTTTGTGTTTTAAGACTTCTGTGCCCACAGCATGGACCCACACACCTCCAGGCTAGGGCCTCTGGAGCCACAGCGAAAGTTTGTGCCTGCCCTCTCCAAGGAAAGTGTGCCCAATCCATTGACCACAACCCTACAGGTTAGGGAAAAGCTCCAAGGCCCCTGAGGACATCAATAGTGTAGGCCACCCTGGACTAAGAGGGGCTCTCTGACACCAGCAGAGCAACTATCTCCACTTAGACTCTCAGACAGTGTCCCCAGAGACAGAAGGTTGAAATGGACAGGCCCCCAGGCCCTAATCTGAACCTTAGCTTTGGTTTCCATGTTTCCGTTCTCAGAGGACTGTTTTCGTAGACCAGCACTTGGGGCTTTTCTGAGGCACCAAACCAAACATCTCTCATCTCCACATGGGCAGCTTTCTTACTGGGATGTATCAAACACTTCAGGTAGGAGAGTTCCGCAGGGCCACTGAACAACCAGCACATTCCAAGGTCTCCATGGACCCAAACGCACATTATGATGCATCCTCAGGAGAGGCCATTTCAACTCAGCCCCCTGGGTCGCGTGTTCCAGAGGCAGCAGATCAAACATATCTTGTCGCTAATAGCCAATGGGAATGCGAGGCATGCTGTACAGGGATCCATCCTTCGAACCCTGCTCTCCAGTCCTTCCGTATGGTATGTCCTGGAGCCATGCAACAGGACTCGAATGTCCCGCAGAAGGAAACCTTGTGGTTTGGGGCAACCTCCAAACTCAGCGTGGGAAAACTTCCTTGGCCTCATGAGGCCCCCGCTTCATGAAGGTGCCATCATGGACACATACTCCAGCCTCAGCCAACGTCTGATCCTCAGCCTGACTTCAGATGCAGGAGATTTTGATTCAGCCTCTGCAGAATGGGCCTGCTCTGCCCTTGGCTCCAATCCTCACCCTAGCTTGTGTTTTCAGACTTCCGTCCTCTCACTCCAGGCCCACAAGCCCTCCCTACTGGGAATTCTGGGGCCACAATGAAGCACTCTGCCTGCCTCCCAGGAGAAAAACATTGTATCTGGTGCTGCCAAAAACCCCAAATGCGGATCAAACTGCTTGGCCCTTGGCAACACCCCAATTGCATAGGCTACCATAAACACTGATGCTCTGAGGCAAATAGCCTGAGCCCAGACCTTCCAACAGACACCGACACAGCTGGCTGCACACCCAGCACATTGGACCCGCCACTGCCTTAGGCCACCATCCATTCCCAACCTGGGTTTTCAGTCATCGGAACCTAGACCTTATCTCCAATCCCTGCAGAGGGGGGAACCTGATACACAAGTCAGAACCCCTCCTTCCCCATGGCAAGAAAACTTGCTGCTGGCAGTGAGTCAAACCTTCAGTGTAGGAGAAAACGGCATGGCCCATGAGGCAACGTCCAAGCGTTAGGGCCGCCTTGGGCACAAACACACATTGTGACCCTCAGCGTGAGTACCTTATTCAAGTAACGCCTCTCAGTGACTGGACCAAGAGCCCGCATATGTGGCTTGCCATGCCCATAGGCACCCAGGATTAACTAGATGGTGTGTATTTCAGTTCAGGGAACCCACTGCTGTGCTCTAGAGTCCCTCTCCTGGGGGGTCCCCTGTGGCAGAAATCAGTACTCTTCCCTTCCCACAGAATGAATTCAAACACTTGGGAGCTTGCACAATCCCCCGAGAGGAAGGCTCTTCCTCGGCCTCTGAGACAACCCCTACCCTGACCGGACACTGTGAACGCAACACCCAGAGACAAAATCCTGAGTGACTGCCTCCCACTTGCCCTCCTTTGATATCCAGAGGATCTCCCCTCACGGACTGGAGATCAGTCCTGCCATTACCTTGGCCACTAGCTGAGCCAAGTTTGCTTTTTCAGACATCTGTCCCCACAGCCCTGGCAAACACAGCCTCTAGGCTGGGTCCTCTGGAGCCATACCACAGGACCGTGCCTGCTCTCTCCTGGGAAACTGTGTCCATTCCTTTGGACACACACCTCCAGAATATGAGAAACCTCAAGGCCCCCGAGGACATCCCACTACTGGGAGCCTCCCTGGACACACAGGGGCATTCAGACACAAGCTGAGTAGCTACATCCACGAAGGCATGCCCACAGATGTCAACAGAGATAAAAGGTTGAGCCGGACAGACCCTTAGGCCGTAATCTCAACTCTTGCTTTGGGTTCCAGGTGTTACTCCTCAGAGGCTTTGGTTCAAAGAACAGGATATGGGGCTTTCCTGAGGCACTGAACAGAACTCCTCTCGTCTCCACATGGGAAGCTTCCCTGTTGGAGCTGTGTCAAACACCTCAGTTTGGAGAACCCTGCAGAGTCCCTAAGCCACCTCCACATTCCAAGGTCTCCCAGGCCACCAAGCCACAGTAGGACTCATCTT
The DNA here is from genome assembly GCF_964662115.1 of Mustela nivalis. Classification (NCBI taxonomy): domain Eukaryota; kingdom Metazoa; phylum Chordata; class Mammalia; order Carnivora; family Mustelidae; genus Mustela; species Mustela nivalis. Next base: position 2,120,998 of record NW_028136558.1, on the reverse strand, counting down.
CAGGAGAGTCCATTTCAACTCTCCCCTCTGGGTAGCTCACCCAGGAGCCTGCAGATTGAGCCTGCCTTGTCCTGACTAAAGAGTGGGAATATGAGGTGGCATTCCCAGGCATCCATGCTTAGACACCTGCTCTCGAGTCTTTCCGTATGGGGCCTCCTGGAACCATCCAATAGGACTCGACTGTCGTGCAGAAGGAAACCTTGAGGTTTGGAGCAGTTCACAAATCCCATCGTAGGCAAACATCCCTGGCCTAATGAAGCCCTCACCCTTCAGGAAGAGGCCATGCTGGACAAAAACTCTAGCCTGAGGCACGTCTCATAGTTGACATGACCTCAGTGCAGGAGATCTCGATTCAGCCTTTGCAGAGTGGGCCTGCCGTGCCCTCGGTCCCAAACCTCACGCTAGCTTGTGTTTTCAGACTTCCTTCCTCACACTCCTGGCAAACAAGCCCTCCGGACAAGAAACTCCAGAACCAAAACCCAGCCCAGTGTCTGCCCAACGGAAGAAAAACGTTTCCCTGTGGGGCTCTCCAGAAAACCCAGATGAGGATCAACCTGCTCGGGCCTCGACGGACCTTGAACTGGATATGCTGCTCTGGGAACTCATGCTCTGTCTGACACAGCCTGAAACCAGACGTCCAGAGAGACAAGGAGACAGCTGGCCGCACACCCAGCACTTCGGACACGCCATGGTCTTATGCCGTCACCTCTTCCTAACCTTGGTTTTCAGATATCTGAACTTAGATATTATATCAATTCTCCACACAGCTGGGTATCGCAAGCACAAAACAGAACTCCTCCTTCCCCATGGCTGTCAAGCTTGCTCTTGGCATGGAGTCACACCCTCAGGGTGGGAGAAACCTTCATGGCCCCTGATGCCACGCCCAAACTTGAGTGCTGCTTGGGCACAAATTCACACTGTGACCCTCAGCATGAGCCCCATGTCAAAGAAAGGCCTGTCAGGACCTGGACCAAGAGCCCGCATATGGGGCTTGCCAAGCCCCTATGCACCCAATCTTCACCAGTGTTTGAGTTTTCCAGTCGCCCCACCTGTACCTGGGCCCTGCTCTGGAATCCCTTTCTTGGAGAGACACATGAGCCAGACAACACGACTCCAACCTTCCCTCAAAATGACCCCAAACTCTTGGGAGCTGGGACAAATCCCCAGAGAGGGATACTCGTCCACAATCCCTGAGGCCACCGCTCCAATCCACGGCTATCCCGGACACAACATCCAGAGACAAAAGCCTGAAGGAACGCCTTCCACTCGCCCTTGTATCAGAGGCCCAGGAGTTCCCTCTCGGGCTGTACATCCGGCCTGTCATACCCTAGGCGCCACTCATAAGCTGACTTTGTGTTTTAAGACTTCTGTGCCCACAGCATGGACCCACACAACCTCCAGGCTAGGGCCTCTGAAGCCACAGCGAAAGATTGTGCCGGCCCTCTCTAAGGAAAGTGTGTCCAATCCATTGACCACAACCCTACAGTTTAGGGAAAAGCTCCAAGGCCCCTGAGGCCATCAATAGATAGGCCACCCTGGACTAAGAGGGGCTCTCTGACACCAGCAGAGCAACTATCTCCACTTAGATTCTCAGACAATGTCCCCAGAGACAGAAGGTTGAAATGGACAGGCCCCCAGGCCCTAATATGAACCTTAGCTTTGTTTCCATGTGTCCATTCTCAGAGGACTGTTTTCGTAGACCAGCACATGGAGCTTTTCTGAGGCACCAAACCAAGCATCTCTCCTCTCCACATGGGCAGCTTTCTTACTGGTGATGTATCAAACCCTTCAGGTAGGAGAGTTCTGCAAGGCCACCGAACAACCATCACATTCCAAGGTCTCCATGGACCCAAACGCACATTATGGCACATCCTCAGGAGAGGCCATTTCAACTCAGCCCCCTGGGTAGCGTGACCCAGAGGCAGCAGATCAAACATATCTTGTCGCTTATGGCCAATTGGAATGCGAGGAATGCTGTACAGGGTTCCATCCTTCGAACCCTGCTCTCCAGTCCTTCCATATGGTATGTCCTGGAGCCATGCAACAGGACTCGAATGTCCCGCAGAAGGAAACCTTGTGGTTTGGGGCAACCTCCAAACTCAGCGTGGGAAAACTTCCTTGGCCTCATGAGGCCCCCGCTTCATGAAGGTGCCATCATGGACACATACTCCAGCCTCAGCCAACTTCTGATCCTGAGCCTGACTTCAGATGCAGGAGATTTTGATTCAGCCTCTGCCGATTGGGCCTGCTCTGCCCTTGGCTCCAATCCTCACCCTAGCTTGTGTTTTCAGACTTCCGTCCTCACACTCCTGGCCCACAAAGCCTCCCTACTGGGAATTCTGGGGCCACACTGAAGCACTCTGCCTGCCTCCCAGGAGAAAAACATTGTCTATGGCGCTGCCCAGAAACCCCAAATGAGGATCAAACTGCTTGGCCTTCGGCAACACCCCAATTGCATAGGCTACCTTAAACACTGATGCTCTGTCGCAAATAGCCTGAGCCCAGACCTTCCAACAGACACCGACACAGCTGGCTGCACACCCAGCACATTGGACCCGCCACTGCCTTAGGCCACCATCCATTCCCAACCTGGGTTTTCAGTCATCGGAACCTAGACCTTATCTCCAATCCCTGCACAGTGGGAACCTGATGCACAAGTCAGAACCCCTCCTTCCCCATGGCAAGAAACCTTGCTGCTGGCCGTGAGTCAAACCTTCAGTGTAGGAGAAAACGGCAAACCTGCCGGGCCTCATGAAGCCCCCCATATCCTTCAGGGAGAGGCCATCATGGACAAAAACTCTAGCTTGAAGCACGTCTCATAGTAGATATGACCGCAATGCAGGAGATCTTGATTCAGCCTCTGCAGAGTGGCCTGCCATGCCCTCGGTCCCAAACCTCACGCTAGCTTGTGTTTTCAGACTTCCTTCCTCACACTCCTGGCAAACAATCCCTCCAGAGTAGGATTTGCAGAACCACAAGCCAGCCCAGTGACTGCCCACCGGTAGAAAACGTTTTCTTGTGGGGCTCTCCAGAAAACCCAGATGAGGATCAACCTGCTCTTGCCTCGATGGCACTCAGATTTCATAGGCTGCTCTGGGCACTAATGCTCTGCCTTTCACAGCCTGATGCCAGACGTCCAGACAGGCAAGGAGACAGCTGGCCACACACCTAGCACTTCTGACACGCCATGGTCTTATGCCGTTATCTCTTCCTAACCTTGGTTTTCAGATATCTAAAACCAGATATTATATCAATTCCCCACACAGTTGGGCATCTGAATCACAAATCAGAACTCCTTCTTCCCCATGGCTGTAAGGCTTGCTCTTGGCATGGAGTCACACCTTCAGGGTGGGAGAAACCTTCATTTCCCCTGAAACCACGCCCAAACTTGAGTGCTGCCTTGGGCACAAATTCACTCTGTGACCCTCAGCATGAGCCCAATATCAAAGAAAGGCCTGTCAGGGCCTTGACCAAGAGCCCGCGTATGGGGCGTGCCAAGCCCCTATACACCCAATCCTCACCAGTGTTTGAGTTTTCCAGTCTCCCCCTTGTTCCTGGGGCTCTGCTCTGGAATCACTTTCTTGGAGAGACACATGAGCCAGACAACAGGACTCCACCCTTCCCACAAAATGACCCCAAACTCCTGTTAGCTGGGACAAATCCCCAGAGAGGGATACTTGTCCACAGTCACTGAGGCCACCCCCTACAATCTACGGCTATCCTGGACGCATCCAGAGACAAAAGCCTAAAGGAATCTCGCCCTTGATTCACAAGCCAAGGAGCTCACTCTCTATCTGTACATCCGGCCTGCCATACCCTCGGCGCCACTCATAAGCTGAGTTTGTGTTTTCAGACTTCTGTGCCCACAGCCTGGACCCACACACCCTCCAGGCTAGGGCATCTGGAGCCACAGCGAAAGATTGTGCCTGCCCTCTCCAAGGAAAGTGTGCCCAATCCATTGACCACAACCCTACAGGTTAGGGAAAATCTCCAAGGCCCCTGAGGCCATCCTGATAGTGTAGGCTGCCCTGGAATAAAAGGGGCACTCTGACACCAGCTGAGCCATTATCACCACTTAGACTCTCAGACAGTGTCCCCAGAGACAGAAGATTGAAATGGACAGGCCCTTAGGCCCTAATATGAACCTTAGCTTTAGTTTTCATATGTCTGTCCTCAGAGGACTGGTTTCGTATACCAGCATATTAGGTTTTTCTGAGGCTCCAAACCAAACCTCTCTCGTCTCCACATGCAGTGCTTTCTTACTGGATCTGTATCAAACCCTTCTGGTCGGAGAATTCCGCAGGGCCACAGTACAACCATCACATTCCAAGGTCTCCATGGACAGAAACACACATTATGACGCATCCTCAGGAGAGGCCATTTCAACTCAGCCCGCTGGTTAGCTTGCCCCAGAGCCAGCAGATCAAACATATCTGGTCGTTAATGGCCAAAGGGAATGCGAGGCATGCTGTTCAGGGATCCATCCTTTGAACCCTCCTCTTCAGTCCTTCCGTATGGTATGTACTGGAGCCACTCAACAGGACTCGACTGTCTTGCAGAAGGAAATCTTGTGGTTTGTGGCAACCTCCAAACTCAGCGTGGGAAAATTTCATTGGCCTCATGAGGCACCTGCTTCATGAAGGTGCTATCAAGGGCACAATCCAACCTCAGCCAACGTCTGATCCTCAGCCTGACTTCAGATGCATGAGATATCCTTTCAGCCTTTGCAGAGTGTGCCTGCTCCCAACCTCACCCTATCTTTTGTTTTCAGACTCTACCCTAGCACTCCTTGCCCAAAAGCCCTCATGATTGGGAATTCTGGTTCCAGAACGAAGCACTCTGCCTGCCCCCCAAAGAAAAACATTGTCTATGGCATTGCTCAGAAACCCCAAATGAAAATCAACCTGCTCAGCCCTCGGCAACACCCCAATTGCATAGGCTACCCTAAACACTATGCTCTGTCTTACATAGCCTGAGCCCAGACCTTGTGAGAGACATTGAGACAGTTGGCTTCACACCCAGCACATCGAACCTGCCATGGGTTAGGCCATTTCATCCCTTCCCATTGACCTGGGTGTCTTCCTGGAGGTATATTCTGAGGCTGTGTCAGACTATGCATTTTTTCTGGAGCTTCCTATGGAATTGGGGTGGTATTAGGGGCCTTGCAATTTTCTCTTAATCTGGTGGGTTGGGAAACTGAGACAGGCTGACATTCCTTGGGAGAGCTGGCCCAGTGCTGTTGTGTGTTCCTGGAGGCCCCATCCTGGAGGGCATATGGGTCAGGACTCTGGGTCCAAAGTCTTCAGACACAAACTCGGGTAAGAGTTAAGCTCGAGGTGATGGCAGACCCAATCTGCAGACCCTGAGCGAAGCATCTCCAGATATGAAATTCGGACGGCTGTGAGGCAGGAGCACAGTCTTTTCTGTCTGACTTGTTTGTCTATGATGGCCACGAAATGGAGGGGTGGCCTCATGGGTCCATGTGAGATTCTACCTCTCTGGGAATTCTGCTCGGCACCCAAGAGTTTGGTGTATTTCTGGGGGATGGGAGGAGCGCAGTTTTCTGAGTCAGGGATCCCGTCCAAACAGCCATTCCAGAGATGGGTCCTGGGTTCTGGAGCCTGGATCACCGCAACAAGGCTTAGGATTTGGGCCTAGGGTCCTGCTCTATGTTTTCCTGGTACAGCTCCCGAGTGTTCTTGTTGGAAATGGGTCTCATTCTGAGGGTCACAATGCCTGTTTTTGCCCAGATGCCCATGCTGAGTGGGTGTGACCTCATGGGCTATGCACTTGGCTCCCACTCTGAGGGTTGGACTGCCATCTCAACATTCAGTTTTCCTGCCATGGGGAAGGAGGGGTACTTTTTTATGCTTCAGGTTCCCCAATGGGCAGGAATTTGAGCTAAGTTCTGGGACAGGTGCCTGAATACCCAGTTCACTTTGAGATGAGGTCCTCGGGCCAAGGCAGGACCCACCTGCAGAAAATGAGGCCTGCTTTCTGGGTGGCTGTCAGGAGCTCGGGCTCGAGCTGTGTCAGACAGAACATTCGTGGAGAGTTCGGCCTAAGATATTGGGGTGCTTTTGAGAGCTGTGCAACTGGATCCTCATGGGGGATTTTTGCACAGACCCTTTCTTCACTTCTTCTATCTGGTGAGCAGGCAGATGGCTGCATTATGGCTCCAGAATATCCAAGTTGGAGGGTTTGCAGGCGAGGAGTGTGAGGACAGAAGTATGAAAACATAAGCTACGGTTACGCTCAGTGCCGAGCACATGTCTATTCCAATGTACAGCAGTTGTTTCGAGATCTTCAGCACCTGGGCGAGGGGAAGATGTCTGCTCACGCTGGAGTTTGTATCCATGATGGCCAACAAATGGTGGGGAGGCCTCAAGAATTCTTGGAGGTTTTTCCAAGCTGAAGCTTGTGAGCTGCTCCAAACATCAAGGTGTCCTACTAAGGGACAGCAGAAGTCTTCTTACAGGGCTCCAGGGTCCCCCATATGGAAGATTCGATAGCAATGCTCTCTGAATGGAGGCCTGGGAAGCCAATCTCGTGTTACCATTGCAGCTGAGGAACAGGGTAAGCTTGAACCAATGACACTGATTCCAAGTTCCAAGTGATTTGCGTTGATGGAAGTTCTCAGTCTAACAGGTCCCAATGCTGCTTGGTGTCCAGGGAGACCTTAGAATGTGGTGGCGGCTCTCTGACCATTGAGGATTCTCTATCCTTAGGATTAGACCCAGTACCCAGGAGCCAGGTTTCCTTCTTGGGACAGGATGTGTGCTCTTGTATGGCTCACGGACCACAGGTTGGACCATATGCTTGAATTTCCAGAACAGACCTCTAGGAAGAGAGACCTCAAAACATAAGCTAGGGTTCTGATGAGGTTTTAGGGCCATGGAAGTTTCAATCTTCGGACTAAGTGCCATTGGCCTGCATGTCATCCTGGAGGTAGGTGCTGAGGCTGTGTCAGGCTGTGCACTTTTTCCAGAGTGGCCTATGATATTGGGGTGCAGTCAGGGGCCTTGCAGTTTTCTCCTAATCTGGACATTTTGGGAAACTGAAATGGGCAGGGTTTCCTCAGGAGAGCAGGGCCAGTGATGTCATGTGTTTCTCGAGGCCCCATCCTGGAGGTCATGTGTGTCAGGACTTTGGGACCAAAGACTTTAGACACAACCTTGGATAAGAGATAGGAGTGAGGTGATGGCAGTCCGAATATGAAGACCCTGAGGGAAGCTCCACGGGATTTGAAATTCAGGTGGCTGGGAGGGAGGAGCACAGGCTTTTCTGTCTGGATTTTGTGTCTAGGATGGCCACTAAATGGAGGGGTGACCTCATGTGTCCATGGGATATTATTCCACTCTGGTGATTCTGCTTGGCACCCAAGAGTTTGATTTCTTTTTGGGGAAGAGGAAAAGACTGTATTCCATCTCTGGGATCCTGTCCAAAGAGGGATTCCAGAGATGGGTTCTGGGTCCAGACACTGGGAAAACTTAACCAAAGCTTCGATTTGGGATCCTGGTCCAGATCCCAAGGGGGATATTTGGAAAGGGGTCTCATTCTGAGGGTCACAATGCCTATTTGTGCCCAGCTGCCCGTCCTGTGTAGGCATGGTCTCATGGACCATGCACCTGGTTCCCACTCAGGGTTGTACAGCCATCTCAACATTCAGTTTTCTGGCCATGGGGAAGGAGGAGCACTCTTTTGTGCTTCCGAGTCCCCTATGGGCAGGAATTTGAGCTAAGTCTGGGACAGGTACCTGAATATCCAGGTTGCTTCAAGATGATGGCCTCGGGCCAAGGTTGGACCCACCTGGAGGATATGGGGCCCACTATCTGGGTGGCTGACAGGAGGTCGGGGATCAGGCGGTGTCAGATAGACAATTTATGCAGAGGTCGGTCTATTATATTGGGGTGCCATTGAGGGCCGTGCAGGAGGATCCTCATGTGGGTTTCTACGAAGACCCATAGGGCACTTCTTTCTGGTGGGCAGGCAGAAAGCTGCACTGTGGCTTCAGAATTCCCAATATGAAGGGCTTGTAGGCGAGGAGTGTGAAGACAGAAGTCTGAAAACACAAGCCACGGATAAGCTCAGTGCCGACCACAGGACCATTCCATTGTGCAGTGGTTGTTTCGAGATTTCCAGCACCTGAGTATGGGCGAGGGTCAGATGTCTGCTCACGCTGGGTTTGCATCCATGATGGTCAACGAATTGTGGGGTGGCCTCAAGAATTCTTGGAGATTTTCCCAAGCAGGACCTTGTGAGCTGCTCCAAACAGCAAGGTGTCCTACTGTGGGACAGGGGAAGTCCGCTTACAAGGCTCCAGGGTCCCCCATATAGAAAGATTCGACAGCAGAGGTCTCTGAATGGGGGCCTGGGAAGTCTTCCTTGCATGACCATTGCAGCTGAGGAACATTGCAGGCTTGATCTGCTGGTTTTTGTTCAAATTTCCAAGTGATCTAAGTTGACGGATGTTCTCAGTCTAATGAGTCACAATGCTGCTTGGTGTCCAGGGAGACCTTAGAATGTGGTGGTGAGGGTGCCTGGGTGGCTCAATGGGATAAGCCGCTGCCTTCGGCTCAGGTCATGATCTCAGGGTCCTGGGATTGAGTCCCGCATCGGGCTCTCTGCTCAGCAGGGAGCCTGCTTCTACCTCTCTCTCTCTCTGCCTTCCTCTATGCCTACTTGTGATCTCTCTCTGTCAAATAAATAAATAAAATCTATATAAAAAAAAGAATGTGGTTGTGGGTCTGTGGCCATGCAGGATTCTCCTACCTGAGGGTTAGACCCAGTTCCCAGGAGCCAGGTTCCCTTCTCGGGACAGGAGGGGTTCTCTTGTATGGCTCAGGGACCACATGTCGGATCATATGTTGGATTTCAAGACCAGGCCTCTGGGCACAGAGGCCTGAATATCTAGGCTAGGGTTCTTATGAGGTTGTAGGGGCATGTCATCCTCAACCTTCGGACTTAGGGACTTTGACCTGTGAGTCTTCCTGGAGGTAGATGCTCAGGCTGTGTCAGACTGTGCATTTTTTCCAGAGTGGCCTATGAAATTGGGGTGGGCTCAGGGGCCTTGCAGGCTTTTCCTAATCTGGAGGGTTTGTGCAACTGAGACGGCAGAATTTCATCCAGAGATCAGGCCCAGTGATGTAGTGTGGTTCTGTCAGCCCCATCCTGCAGGGAATGTGGTTAAGGGCTCTGGGTCCAAAGTCTTCAGACACAAAATTGTGTATCAATTAGGAGGGAGGTGATGGCAGCCCCGATCTGCAGACGCTGAGGGCAGCTCCTCAGGATTTGAAATTCGTGTGGCTGGGAGGCAGGAGCAAAGGCTTTTCTGTCTGGATTGTGTCTAGGATGGCCTTGGAATGGTGGGGTGTCCTCATGTGTCCATGGAATATTCTACCTCTCTGGGGATTCTGCCCAGCACCCAAGAGTTTGGTGTCTCACTGGGAAGGAGAGAGCGTGGTTTACTGTTTCAGTGTTTCCATCAACACAGGGATTCCAGAGATGGGTTATAGGTCCCTGTGCCTGGATAACCCTACAAAGGCTTAGTATTTGGGCCTAGAGGCTTGACTGCCTGGCTCTGTGGGGCTTTGGTTCAGCTCCCATGGAGACTTGTTGGAAATGGGTCTCAGGGTAAGGGTCACAATGCCTGTTTTTGCCCAGATGCCCATCCTGAGTGGGCATTGGCTCTTGTTCCATGCACCTGGATCCCAATATGAGGGTTGGACCACCATATCAACATTTAATTTTCCTTCTATGAGGAAGGAGGAGTACTCTTTTGTGCTTCAGATTCCCCCATGCACAGTAATTTGAGCTATGTTCTGGGACTGGTACGTGAATAACCAGGTTGGTTTGAGATGAAGGACTCAGGTCAAGGCAGGTCACACCTGCCAGATATGGGTCCCGCTATCTAGGTGGCTACCAGGAGGTCGGGGCTCGAGCTGTGTCAGACAAAGCATTAGTTCACAAGGTGGCCTATGATATTGTGGTGCTATAGAGGGCTGTGCTGGTGGAACCTTATATGGAGTTTCACGCAGACCCATAGGGCACCTCTTTTTTCTGGTGGGCAGGCAGAAGGCATTGTGGCTCCCAAATTCCCAATATGGGGGACTTGAATGCGAGGAGTGTGAGAACAGAAGGCAGAAAACACAATCTATGCTTAATCTCAGTGCCGAGAACATGGCCGTTCCAATGTGCAGTGGTTTTTTCGAGATCTCCAGCATCTGAGTACAGGCGAGGGTCAGATGTCTGCTCATGATAGAGTTTGTATCTATCGTGGCCAACAAATGAAATATCCAGCACCTGAGTAAAGGTGGATTTCAGATGTTTACGCACACTGGAGTTTGTGTCTCTGATAACCGAATGGAGGAGTGGCATCAAGAGGCTGATGCATGTGAGATGCTCCAAACAGCAAGGTTGTTTTTTCTACTGGACAGTTAGAGTCTGGTATGTTTTCTGCAGGGCCCCCCATGTGAAAAGAATGGGTAGCAGAGCCCTTCCACATGGATGCCTGGAAAGCACACCTCCATTGACCAATGCAGCTGAGGAACATGCAGGTTCTTTACGGTGCTTCTGGGGCGAAGCACCAAGGTCTTGAGTTGACATGGAATCTCTTGAAGATGGGTTACAATGCTGGTTTTTTTTACCAGGTAGATCTTAGAATGTGTTGGTGGCTAAGGTGCCTGCAAGATTCTCCTACCCTGAGGGTTTAACACAGGTCGAAGAGCACGGTTACCTTCTGGGGACAGGAGATGTAGTGTTTTGTGGCTCAGGGACCACATGCCATATCATAAGTTCCTATTCAAGAACAGGCCTCTGAAGACAGATGCCCGACAACCTAATCTAGGGTTCCAATGAGTCCCAGGGGCATGAGAGGTTCAATCTTCAGACTTAGGAAAGTTGACTTGGGTGTCTGCCAGGATGTAGGTGATCAGGGAGTTTCAGACTGCGCACTTATGTCCAGAGTAACCTCCAATATTGGGGTGGCCACAGGGGCCTTGAATGTTTCAACCAACTCTGGAGGGTTTGGTTAACTGACATGCACAATTTCCATGGGGATGGCAAGCACAGTCCTGTGGTGTGGCTCCAGAGACTCCACCCTGGAGGGCATGTGAGCCATGGTTCTGGGAGGGAAGTCTGCAAACACAAACTCGGGTTAGGTTTAGTGGCTAGGTTATCGCAGGGCAATGTGTAGACCTGGAAGGCTACTCGTCAGGAACAGTAACTGGAATGACCCGAAGGTGGAAGCACAGGCTTTTATATCTGGATTGTGTGTCTAGGGTGACCTCAGAATGTAGCTGTGGCCTCATGGGTCCATGGGAGATTTTTCCTCTAAGGATACTGGCGGTTCCCAATATTTTGATGACTATTTGAGATGGGAAGACTGCTATTTTCGATCTTAGGTGTGCCCCAAAACAGGGATTCCAGAGATGGGCTCTGGGTCTAGGCGCCTGGAAAATCCCACCAAGGGTTGGGATTTGGGCTTATGGGCAGACCAGGCCTGCAATGCAGGATCTTGGTGGTGCAACTGAGAGGGCTTGTTTGGAAGCATGCTCAGGCTGAGCATTACAATGCCTGTTTTTGCCCAGGGTGGCCCTCAGGAGTGGGCGTGGTCCCATTGTCCATTTTCTGGCTCCCACACTGAGGGATGGACACACATTCCAATGGCCAGGTTTCCAGCCATGGGAAAGGAGGAAATATCTATTGTGCTTCATGTTCCCCCATAGGCAGGGATTACAGCAAAGGTCTGGGGACAGATGCCTGAATACCAAGGATGCATAGAGATGACAGATTTGGGCCATGGCCGTTCTCACATGCTGGATATGGGCCCCGCTCTCTGGGTGGCTGACACGAGGTCTGGGCTCAGGCTGTGTCAGACACAGCACTAGTGGCCAGAGAAGTCTATATATTGGGGTTCTCTCCAGGGCCGAGTAAATTGATCCTCATGTAGGGTTTCTGGCCAGACTCACGAAGCACTTCTTTCTGTGGGGCAGGCAGAATGCTGCCTTATGGATCCAGAATTCCCTATCAAGAGGGTTTGGGGACAAATAGGGTGAGAATGCAATTGTAAACACCAGCTATGCTTAAATTGAGTGCCAAGCGGAAGTCAGTTTCAATGTGCAGCAGCTTATACGAGATATCCAGCACCTGAGTAAGGGCAGATGTCAGATATTTGCTCACACTGGAGTTTGTGTCTAGGATGACGACTAATGGAGGGGTGGCTTCAGGAGGCAATGGAGGATTACCCACGCTTAAGATTGTGAGATGCTCCAAACAACAAGGTTTCCTTCTAATGGACAGGAGGAGTCTGTTTTTTTTTCCTCCAGGGTCCCTCAAGTGGAAGTTTGCGTAGCAGAGCCCTCCCGCATGGATGACTGGAAAGCACACGTCCAATGACCATTGCAGCTGAGGAACATGACAGGTTCGTTTTGGTGGTTCTGGTGCCAAGTACCAAGGCCTTGAGTTGACTTGGAATCACTTACAGATGTGTCCCAAAACTGGTTTGTTACAAGGGAGTTCTTAGAATGTATTGGTGGCTATGGGCCACGCTGAGGGTTTGGCACAGTTCGATGTGCACAGTTTCCATCTTGGGAGAGGAGATGTTCTGTTTTGTGGCTCAGGGTACATATGTTGTATCCTGACTTGGTATTCAAGAACAGGCCTCTGAGGATTGATGCTTGCAACCTAATCTAGAGATCCAATTATGTCCTTGGTGCCCATCAGGTTCAATTTTCTTACTAAGGACCATTGATATGGTTGTCTGACTGGATGTAGGTGATCAGGGTGTTTCAGACTGTGCATTTGCATCCAGAGCCACTTCCAATATTGGGGTGGGCTCAGGGGCCTTGCAGGTTTCTCCTAACTTGGAGGCTTTGGGGAACTGTGATGGGCACAGTTTCCTTGGGGATGGCAGGCCCAGTCCTGTGGTAAGGCTTCAGAGACCACCTCCTTGAGGATATGAGAGCCATGGTTTTGGGAGGGAAGTCTGCAAACACAAATTTGGGTCAGGGATAGTGGCAAGGTGATTGCAGGTCCAATGCATAGACCTAGAAGGCATCACGTCAGGAACTGTAATTAGGGTGACTGAAAGCTGGTAGCACAGGCATTTCTATCTGGATTGTGTGTCCAGGATGGGCTCTGAATGTAGACGTGGTCTCATGGTTCAATGGGAGACTTTTCCTCTCTAAGGATCCTGGTGGATCTCCATAGATTGGTGGTTTTTTAGAGAAGAAAAGAGTGCTCTTTTCCATCTTAGGGGTGCTCCAAAACAGGAAAGAATGCTGTTTTCCAACTTAGGCTTATGCCAAAACAGGGATTCCAGAGACGGGCTCTGGGTCTGGGTGCCCGGATATCCCACCAAGTGTTAGGATTTGGGCCTAGGGGCATTCCAGGCCTGCAATGCAGGATCCTAATGGTGTAAAAGAGAGGGCTTGTTTGAAAGCATGCTCAGGCTGAAGGTCATCATGCCTCTTTGTGCCCAGGGGGGCCCTCAGGAGAGGGCGTAGTCTCATTGGCCATATAGCTGGATCCCACTTTGAGGGTTGGACACCCATTGCAACAGCCAGGCTTCCTGCAATGGAAAGAGGAGTTCTCTATTGTGCTTCAGGTTCCCCCATTGGCAGGGTTACAGGAAAGGTCTGTGGAAAGTTGCCTTAATACCAAGGATGTGTACAGATGACAGGCTAAGAATTCCCAGGTAACAAAACAGCATTGTTACCCATGTTCATGACATTCCATGTAAAAATAAGCCCTTAGTACTTCGCCCCAGAGCCACCAGAATGAACTTGCCATGTTCCTAAGCTGCAATGGTCAGTGGAGGTGTGGTTTCCAGGCAATCATACGGGGGTGCTCTGCTACACAAACTTTGCAATTGGCGGGGACCCTTGAGACAAAAAAACAGAATGCCCCTGTCCGGTAGAAGGAAACCTTCTGTTTGGAGCATCTCACAAGCCCCAGCGTGGGAAATCCTCCATTTCCTCTTGAAGCCACCACTCCATTTGTCAGTCATCATAGACACAAACTCCAGCATGAGCAAACATCTGACATCCGCCCTTACTCAGGTGATGGATTTCAATTCGATCGCTGCACACTGGAATTGCCTTTAGTTTGACTGAATTAAGCCATAGCTTGGGTTTACAATTCCATCCTCAGTCTACTGGTCCACAAGCCCTATTGTGAGGGAATTCTGGAGCTACAACACAATATTCTGCCTTCCCCATAGAAAGAAAAAGGGCCTGGAGAGTCTGCCCAGAAACTCCATATGATGGTCAATCTTCTCAGTGCTAGACGGAACCCTGATTCATAGGCTGCCCTGGGCACTAGTGCTGTGTCTGACATAGCCGGAGCCAGGACCTAGTGTCAGCCACGGAGAGATCAGGGCCCATATCCAGCATGTGAGACCAGCTATGGCCCAAGTCTGTCTTCTCTTCTATTCTTGGTATTCAGGCATATGTACCCACACCTTTGCTGAAATCCTTGCCATTGGGGGAACCTGAAGCACAATAGAGAACTCCTCCTTCCCCATGGAAGGTATTCTGACAGTTGGGATAGTTGCTCAACCCTCAAAGTGGAAGGCAGCTCCATGGCCAAGGAGACCATGTGCACTCATGATGGCTTCCCCGGGCACAAGCAGGCATTGTGACCTCAGCCTGAGCATGCTTTCAACCAAACGCTCTCAATTGCATCTCTGGGACCCTGAATTGCAGGCCTAGTACACACCTAGGCCCAAATCCTAACCCTGGTGGGATTTTACAGGGGCCCAGACACAGGGCCCATCTCTGGAATCCCTATTTTGGGGGACCCTTAAGATGTAAAACAGCACTCTTCCCTTCCCCGAGATAGTCACCAAACTCATGGTAGCCACCAGGATCCTTGAGTGGAAAAATCTGCCATAGACCCATGAGAACACACCTGCATTCCGAGGCCATCCTGGACATACAATCCAGATACATATCATGTGCTATCACCTTTGAGTCATCGGATTTACAGTTCCTGACGAGCTGCCTTCCAGGTCTATGCATTGGGCCTGCAATCACCTTGCCATTAACCTAAACTGAGTTTGTGTTTGCAGACTTCCTTCCTAAAACCATGGCTCACATGACCTCCAGGTTCTGGCATCTGAAGCCACACCACAAGACTGTGCATGAGATCCTCAAGGAAACTGTGCCCATCACTTTTGCCCGATACCTTTAGATTAGGAGAAACCTGCAAGGCCCCTGAGCGAAGCCAAATAATGGAGGCCGCTCTGGGCACAAATGCACAGTCTGAGACACCCTGATCACCTCCATACAGGCAGACACCCAAGTCAATGCTCCTGAGTCAGAAGATTGAACCTGACATGCCCCGAGGACTTCATTGGCACACTAGATTAGGTTTACAGGTATCTGTCGTCAGAGGCCTGCTCTGGAATATCAACTTATGATAAAATATATAGTCCCTGAGCCACAGAACAGAATATGTTCTCCCCAAAAAGGAAGCCATGCTCCTGGAATTGTGTCATACCCTAAGGGTATTTGGATCCTGAATGGCCCCTTAGCAACCAGCACATTCTATGATATTCCTGGTAACAAACCATCATTGTGCCCCATCTTCATGAGACTCCATGTCAACTCAAGGTCTCGATATATTGCCCCAGAGCCACCAGAATGCACCTGCCATGTTCCTCAGCTGCAATGGTCAATGGAGGGGTGATTTCCAGGCATCCCTGTGGGGTTCTCTGCTACAAAACTTTCCACATGGAGAAACCAGAGAAAACAAACCAGACTTCTCCTGTCCGGTAGAAAGAAACTTTGCTATTTGGAGCATCTCACAAGCCCCAGCATGGGAAATCCTCCATGGTCTCTTGACGCCACCCTTCCATTTGTGGGTAATCACAGACACAAACTCCAGTGTGAGCAAACATCTGACATCCACCCTTACTCAGGTGCTGGATATTCGAAACGGCAGCTGCACACTGGAACTGCCTTTTGCTTTTCACTGAACTTAAACATAGCTTTGTATTACTATTCTATCCTCACCACACTGGTCCACAATATCTCTTGATAGGGAATTCTGGGGCCACAACGCAGTATTCTGCCTTCCACATAGAAAGAAGAAGGACCTGTTGAGTCTGCCCAGAAACTGCACATGAGGATCAATCTACTCAGACCACGAGGCAACCCTGATTAATAGATTTCCCTGACCACTAGTGCTGTGTCTGACAGAGTCTAAGCCCCGACCTCGTTTCAGCCACCCAGAGGTGAGGGCCCATATTTAGCATGAGAGATCGGCAATGGCCCTGGGCCATCATCTGTACCCATCCTTGGTATCCAGTCATCTGTCCCCCAAACTTTGCTGGAATTCCTGCCAATGGCGAACCTGAAACACAATAGAGAACACCTCCTTCCCCATGTCAGGAATATTGGCTGTTGGGATGGTTGTCCAACCCTCAGCGTGGGAGCCAGCTGCATGGCCAAGGAGACCATGCCCACTCCTGAGGGCCGACATGGGCACAGGCAGGCATGGTGATCCTCAGCCTGAGCATGTTTTCAAACAAACACTCTCAGTTGCTCCTCCATTACCAGCATTGCAGGCCTGGTATGCCCCTAGGCCCAAATCCTAACCCTTGGTGGGATTTTCCAGGTGCCCAGACCCAGAGTCCGTCTCAGAATCCCTGTTTGGGGCACCCTTAAGATGGAAAACAGCACTCTTCCCTTCCCTGAGAAAGGCACCAAACTATTGGGAGCCGCCAGGATCCTTAGAGAGAAAAAATCTCCCATGGACCCATGAAAACAAACCTGCATTCCGAGGCCATCCTGTCCACACAATCCAGAGAGAAAAGTCTTTGCTACCGCCTTCGAGTCATCCTATTTACATTTCCTGACGAGCTGCCCTCCATGTCTATGCATTGGGCCTGTGATCATCTCGACACTAACCCTAACCCCAGTTTGTGTTTGCCGACTTCTCTCCCAAAACCATGGCTTACATGCCCACCAAGATGTGGTCCCTCAAGCCACATCACAGGAAAGTTCCTGCCATCCCCAAGAAAACAGTGCCCATCAGGTTGTCCAAACCCTCCAGATTAGGAGAAACCTGCCAGGCCCCTGAACCCACCCCAATATTGGCGGTTGCTCTGGATGCAAACGTGCAGTCTGAACCACCCTGAGCACCTCCATCGAGGCAGAAAGCCAAGTCAATGGTTCTGAGTCAGATGATTGAACCTGACATGCCCCTAGGACTTCACTGGAACCCTAGATTGGGTCTTCAGACATCTGTTCTCAGAGTCCTGTTCTGGAATACCAAGTTATGATACAACATGTGGTCCCTGATTCCCACAACAGAACATCTCCTGTCTCCAGAAGGAAAATGTGCTCTTGGATCTATGTCCAACTTTCAGGGTAGATGGATCCTGCATGACCCATTAGCCCCAGCACCTTCTATGATCTCCCTGGTAACAAACCAGCATTGTGACCCAACTTCCTGAGACTTGATGCCAACTCAAGGTGTTGGTACTTTGCCCAAGAGCCATGAAACGAATCTGCCATGTTCCTCAGGTACAAAGGTCAATGGACGTGTGCTTTCTAGGCATCCAAGAGGTAGTTCTCTGCTACACAAAAATTCCACATAGGGAACCCTAGAGCAAACAAATAAGACTGCTCCTGTCAGGTTGAAGGAAACCTTGGTTGTTTGGAGCATCTCACAAGCCCCAGCCTGGGAAGTCCTCCACATTCTCTTGATGCCAACCCTCCATTTGTTAGTCATCATAGACACAAATTCCAGCATGAGCAAACATCTGACATCTGCTCTTACTCAGGTGCTGGATATTCGAATCAGTCACGCACACTGGAAATACCTTTCACTTGACACTGTATTCTTGCATAGTTTGGGTTTACAATTCCATCCTCACCCTACTGGACTGCAAGTCCTCTTGAGAGGGAATTAGGGAGACAAAACGCAACATTCTGCCTTCCCCATAGAAAGAAGAAGGGCCTGGTGAGTCTGCCCAGAAACTCCCCATGAAGATCAATCTACTTGGCCCTCGAGGGAACCCCGATTTATATTTTGCGCTGGCCACTAGCGCTGTGTCTGAGAGAGCCTGAGCCCCAACCTCGAGCCAGCCACCCAGAGTGTGGGGCCCTTATCCAGCATGTGGGACTGGCCATGGCCCAGTCATCTCTACCCATCCTTGGTATTCCGGCAACTATCCCAGACCTTTGCTGGAATCCCTACCAGTGGGGTAACCTGAAGCACAATTGAGAACTCCTCCTTCCCCATGGCAGGAAGCCTGGCTGTTGCTATGGGTGCCCAACCCTCAGAATTAGAACCAGGTGCATGGCCAATGAGACAACGCCCAATCATAAGGGCCGCCTGGGCCAAAGCAGGCATTGTGTCCCTCAACCTTAGCATGCATTCAAACAAATGCTCTCAGTTGTTTCTGCAGGGTCCCGCATCGCAGGCCTGGTATACCCTTAGGACCAAATCCTAACACTTCGTGGGATTTTCCATGCCAACATAACTAGAGCCCGTCTCTGGAATCTCTGTTTTGAAGCACCCCTATGATGGAAAACAGCACTCTTCCCTCCCCTGAGAAAACTATTAGGAGCTGCCAGGATGCGTAGAGAGGAAAAATCTCCCAGGGCTCCATAAGACCACACCTTCATTCCGAGGCCATCCTGGACACACAATCCAGATACAAGAGACTGTGCTACCACCTTCGAATCACCTGGTTTACAGTTCCAGACGAGCTGCCCTACAGACCTACGCATTGGGCCTGTGATCACCTCGCCATTAACCCTACCCCAAGTTTGTGTTTGCAGACTTCTTTCCCAAAACCATGGCTCACATGCCCTCTATGATGGGTCTCTGTAGCCACACCACAGGAAAGATCCTGCTATCCCCAATGAAACTGTGTCCATCACAGTTGCCCAAACCCTCCAGATTAGGAGAGACCTGCAAGTCCCCTGAGCCGAGTCCTATATTGGAGGCCACTCTGGACACAAATGCACAGTGTGCAACACCCTGATCACCTCCATCCAGGAAGACACCCAAGTCAATGGTCCTGAGTCAGAAGATTGGTCCCTGAACCCCACAATAGAATATCTCCTGTCCCCAGATGGAATTCGTGCTCTTCAACTTGTGTCAAGGGTCGGGGTATATGAATTATGCACAGCCCCTTAGCCCCCAGCACATTCTAAGATCTCTATGGTAACAAACAAACAGCATTGTGATCCATCTTCATGAGATTCCATGTCACTTCAAGTCCTTGGTAATTCGCCCCAGAGCCACCAGAATTTAACCTGCCATGTTCCTCACCTGATATGGTCAGTGGAGGTGTGCTTTCCAGGCATCCATGTGGGAGTGCTCTTCTACTTATTCTTTCCACATGTGGGACCCTGGAGCAAACAAACCAGACTGCCACTGACCAGTAGAAGGGAACCCTCTGTTTGGAGCATCTCAGAAGCACCAGCAGGAGAAATCCTCCATAGCCCTTGACACAACCCCTCCATTTGTCAGTCATCATAGACAAAAACTCCAGCATGAGAAAACATCTGAAATCTGCCGTTATTTAGATTCTGCACTTTCTCTTCCACCACTGCACACTAGAACTGCGTTTCACTTGACACTGAATTTATCCATAGCTTGGGTTTAGAATTCCATCCTCAGCCTCCTGGTCTGCAAGCCCTCTAGAGAGGGAATTTGGAGCCACAAGGCAACATTCTCCATTCCCACTAGAAAGAAATAGGGCCTGGTGAATCTTCCCAGAAACTCCACATGAGGTTCAATCTACTTGGCACTCGATGGAACCTTGATTTATAGGCTGTCCTGGGCACTAGTACTAGTACTAGTACTAGTACTAGTACTGTGTCTGACAGAGCCTGAGCCAAGACCTAGTTTCAGGCACCCAGAGATATGAGCCCATATCCAGCATGTGAGATTGGCCAGGGCCCAAGTCCATCATCTCTACCCATCCTTGGTATTCAGGCACCTGTCCCCAGACCTTTTATGTAATCCCTACCAATGGGGTAACCTAAAGCACAATAGAGAACTCCTCCTTCCCCATGGTAGGAATCCTGGCTGTTGATATGAGTGTCCAAACCTCAAAGTGGGAGCCAGCTGCATGGCCAAGGAGACAATGCCCACTCATGAGGGCTGCCCTGGGCACAAGTAGCCATTGTAACCCTCAGCTTGATGAAGCCTTCAAAAAAATGCTCTTAGTTGCACCTCCAGGATCCTGCATTGCAGGCCTGATATGCCCTTAAGCCCAAATCCTAACACATCGTGGGATGTTCCATGTGCACATACCCAGAGCCCGTCACTGGAATCCCTGTTTTGAGGCACCCCTAAGATGGAAAACAGCACTTTTCACTTCCCTGAGAAAGCCACCAAACTAATGGGATCCCCCAGGATCCTTGAGAAGAAGAATCTCCCATGGTCCCATGAGTCCACACCTGTATTCCGAGGCCAGCGTGGATATGCTATCCAGATACAAGAGACTGTGCTACTGGCTTCGAGTCACCTGATTTACAGTTCCTGACGTGCTGCCCTCCAGATCTTTGGATTGGGACTGTGAACACCTCTCCATTAACCTTATCCCGAGTTTGTGTTTGCAGATCTCTCTCTAAAAACAATAGCTCACATGTCCTCCAGGATGGGGCCCCTAGAGTCACACCACAAGACTGTGCTTGCCATCCCCAAGGAAACTGGGCCCATCACAGTTGCCCAAACCCTCCTGATTAGGAGAAACCCGGAAGGCTCCTGAGCACATCCCAATATTGGAGGCTGCTCTGGATGCAAATGCACAGTCTGAAACACCCTGATCACCTCCATCCAGGCAGACACCCAAATCAATGGTCCTGAGTCAGATAATTGAACCTGACATGGCCCTAGGACCTCATTGGAAGAGGGATTAACTTTTCAGGCACCTGTCCTCAGAGGCCTCTTCTGGAATACCAACTTATGATACAAATTATGGCCCCTGAGCCCCAGGGTGGGAAATCCTCCATGGCCTCTTGACGCCACCTCTCCATTTGTTGGTCATCGTAGACACAAACTCCAGCCTGAGCAAACATCTGACATCCGCCCATATTCAGGCGCTGATATTGGAATCAGCTGCTGCACACTGGAACTGCCTTTCGCTTTGCAATGAATTTAAGCCTAGCTTCAGACTACAATTTCATCCTCACCCTACTGGTCTGCCATATCTCTTGATAGGGAATTCTGGAGCCACAATGCAACATTCTGCCTTCTTCATAGATAGAAGGACCTGGTGAGTCTGCCCATAAACTGCACATGAAGATCAATATACTCAGCCCAGGAGGGAACCCCTATTTATAGTTTGCCCTAGCCACTAGTGCTGTGTTTGACAGAGCCTGAGCCCCTACCTCGTGTCAGCAACCCAGAGGGTGGGGCCCACATTAACCATGTGAGACCGGCCATGGCCCAGGGCTGTCATTACTACCCATCCTTGGTATTCAGGCATCTGTCCCCTAGATCTTAGCTGGAATCCCTACCAATGAGGGGACCTGAAGCACAATAGAGAATTCATCCTTCGCCATGGCAGGAATCCTGGCTTTTGGATGGGTGTCCAACCCTAGGAATGGGAACTGGCTGCATGGCTGAGTAGACATCGCCCAATCCTGATGGCCTCCGGGGCACAAGCAGGCATTGGGACCCTCAGCTTGACCATACTTTCAAACAAACGCTCTCAGTTGCACCTCCAGGATCCTGCATTGCAGGCCTGGTATGGCCCTAGGCCTAAATATTAACCCTTGGTGAGATTTTCCAAGCACTTAGACCCAGAGCTCATCTCTGGAATGCCTGTTTTGGGGCACGCTTAAGCTGGAAAACAGTACTCATCCCTTCCCGGAGAAATCCAACAAACTATTGAGAACCGCCAGGATCCTTGAGAGGAGAAATCTCCCATGGACCCTTGAGACAACACCTGCAATAAAGGCCATTCTGGAAATTAAATCCAGATACAATTACCTGTGCTACCACCTTTGAGTTACGTGATTTACAGTTCCAGACTTGCTGCCCTCCTGGTCTATGGATTGGGACTATGATCACCTTGCCACTAACCCTAACCTAAGTTTGTGTTTGCAGACTTCTCTCTCAAAATCATGGCGCACATGTCCTCCAGGATGGGGTCTCTGGAGTCACACCACAGGACAGTTCCTGCAATCCCCAAGGAAACTACCCATCACAGTTGTCCAAAAACCCCATATATGGAGAAACCTGCAAGGAACCTGAGCCAACCCTAGTATTGGATGCCACTCTGGACACAAATAAACAGTCTGAAACACCCTCATCACCTGCATCCAGTCAGACACCAGAGTCAATGATCCTGAGTCAGAAGATTGAATGACATTCCCCTAGGGCCTCATTCAAACCCTTTATTAGGTTTTCAGGCTTCTGTCCTCAGAGACCTGTTCTGGATTACCAATTTATGATACAACATATGGCCGCTGAGCCCCACAACAGAATATCTCCTGCCCCCAGAAGCAATCCAGGCTCTTGGGCCTGTGTCAAATCCTCAGGCTAGATGAATCCTGCATGGCCCATTAACCACCAGCACATTCTAAGATCTCCCTGGTAACAAACCAACATTTTGACCCATCTTCATGAGGTTCCATGTCCAATCCAGTCTTTATTTCTTCGCCTCAAAGCCACCAGATGCCATGTTCCTTCGCTGTCATGGTCAATGAAGGTGTGCTTTCCAGTCACCCATGTGGGAGATCTATGTTATCCGAACTTTCGACATGGGGAACCATGGAGGAAACAAATCAGACTGCCCCTGTCTGGTAGAAGGAAACCTTGCTGTTTGGAGCATCTCAAAAACACCAGATTGGGAAATCCTCCATAACCTCTTGACGCCACCCCTCCATTTTTGTGTCATCATAGACACAAACTCCAGCATGAGCAAATATCTGACATCCACCCTCACTCAAGTGCTGAATATTGGATTCAAACTTTGCACACTGGAAACTTCTTTCGCTTGATACAGAATGTAACCATAGCTTAGGTTTACAATTCCATCCTCACCCTCCTGGTCCACAAGCCCTCTTGATAGTGAATTCTAGAGCCACAAAACAGCATTCTGCCTTCCCCTTACAAACAAGAAGGGCCTGGTGAGTCTGCCCAGAAACCATACATGAGGATCAATCTGCTCGGCACTCGAGGGAACCCCAATTTATAGGCTGCCCTGGGCACTAGTGCTGTGTCTGACAGAGCCTGAGCCAAGACCTAGTGTCAGCCACCCAGTGATCGGGGCCCATATCCACGATTTGATACTGGCCATGGCCCATGTCCATCATCTTTACCCATCCTTGGTATTCAGGCCTCTGTCCCCAGACCTTTGCTGGAATCCCCGCTAATGGGGGAACCTGAAGCAATATAGAGAACTCCTCTTTCCCCATGGCAGGATTCTGGCTGTTGGGATGGTTGTCCAACCCTCAAAGTGGGAGCCAGCTGCATGGCCAATGTGACCACGCCCACTCATGAGGGCCACCTGGGCATAAGCAAGTATTGTGACCCTCAGCCTGAGAATGATTTCAAACAAGACCTCTCAGTTGCACCTCCAGGATCCTGCATGCAGGCCTGGTAAGCCACTAGGCCCAAATCTTAACACTTGGTGGGATTTTCCAGGGGACCAAACCCAGAGTCCGTCTCTGGAATCCATATTTTGGGGCACCCCTAACATGAAAAACAGCACTCTTCCCTTCTCCGAAAAAGCCACCAACTATTGGGAGCCACCAGGATCCTTAGAGAGGAAAAATCTCCCATGGACCCATGAGGCCACAACTGCATTCTGAGGCCATCCTGCACACAATACAGAGAAAAAAGCCTGTGATTCTGCCTTTGAGTCACCCGATTAACAGTTCCTGAAGAGCTGCCATCCATGTCTATGCATTGGGCCTGTGATAACCTTGCCACTAACCCTAACCCAAGTTTGTGTTTTCAGACTTCCCTCCCAAAACCATGGCTCACATGCCCTCCAGTTTGTGATAACTGGAGCCACACCACGGGATTGTACCTGTCTTCCCAAAGGAAACTGTGATTGTCACTATTAAACAAACACTCTAGATTAGGAGAAACCTGCAAGTCCCCTAAGCCCAGCCCAATATTGGAGGCCACTCTGGACGCAAATGCACAGTCTGACACACCATATCATCTACATCCAGGCTGATATCCAAGTCAATGGTCCTCAGACAGAAGATTGAACCTGACATGCTCCTAGGATTCACTGGAACACTAGAATAGGTTTTCAGGTATCTGTACTCAGAAGGCTGTTCTGCATATCAATGTATGATACAATATGGTCACTGAGCCACACAAAAGAACATCTGTCCTTAGAAGAAAGCTGTGCTCTGGACCTGTGTCAAACACTCTGGGTAGATGAATCCTTCAAGTCCCCCTGGCAACCAGCACATTCTATGATCTCCCTGACAAAATACCAGCATTGTGACCCATCTTCATGAGACTCCATGACAACTCCAGCCCTTGGTACTTCGGCCCAGAGCCACCAGAATGAAACTGCCATGTTCCTCTGCTGCCATGGTCAATGTAGGTGTACTTTCCAGGCATCCAGCGGGAGTGCTCTGATACCAACTTTCCACATGGTGAACCCTGGAGGAAACAAACCAGACTCCCCTGTACGGTAAAAGGAATATTTTCTGTATGGAGTATCTCAAGCCTGAGGGTGGGTAATCCTCCATGGCCTCTTGAGGCCACCCATCCATTTGTTGGTCATCATAGACACTAACTCCAGCGTGAGCAATCAACTGACATCTGCACTTACTCAAGTGCTGGATATTTGAATCAGCTGCTACACACTGGAATTGCCTTATGCTTGGCACTGAATTTAAAAGTAGCTTGGCGGGACGCCTGGGTGGCTCAGTTGGTTAAACAGCTGCCTTCGGCTCAGGTCATGATCCCAGCGTCCTGGGATCGAGTCCCACATCAGGCTCCTTGCTCCGCAGGGAGCCTGCTTCTCCGTCTGACTCTGCCTTCCACTCTGTCTGCCTGTGCTTGCTCTCGCTCGCTCTCTGACAAATAAATAAAATCTTGAAAAAAAAAAGTAGCTTGGGTTTGCAATTCCATCCTCACCCTGGTGTTCAGTAAGCTCTCTTGATAGGGAATTCTGAAGCCACAACACAGCATTCTGCCTTCCCCATAGCAAGAAAAAACAGCCTGGAGAGACTGCCCAGAAACCCTACATGAGGATAAATCTACTCGACCCTCGAGTGAACCCCATTTATAGGTTTACCTGGCCACTAGCGCTGAGTCTGACAGAACCTCGTCTCTGACCTCGTGTCAGGACCCAGAGACTGGGCTCCAACTCCAGAATGTGAGACCAGCCATGTCCCAGGGCTGTCATCTCTACCCATTTTGATTCAGGCATCTGTCCCCAGACATTTGCTGAAATCCCTGCCAATGGGGGAACCAGAAGCACAATAGGGAAATCCTCCTTCCCCATGGCAGGAATGATGGCTCTTGGGATGGGTTTCCAGACCTCAGAGTGGTAGCCAGCTGAATGGCCAATGATAACCCGCCCACTCATGAGGGCCGCCCTGGACACAAGCAGGCATTGTGACCCCCAACATGAGCATGCTTTCAAACAAACACTCTCAGTTGCATTCCAGAATCCAAATTTGCAGGCCTGATATTCCCCTAAGCACAAATCCTAACACCTGGTGGGATTTTTCAGGGGACCAGAAACACAGCCTGTCTCTGGAATCCCTGTTTTGGGACAACCCTAAGATGTAAAATAGCACTCTCCCCTCGCCAAGAAGCCACCATAGTATAGGGAGCCGCTAGGATCCTTGAGAGGAAAAATCTCCCATGGATCCATGAGACCACACCTGCATTCCGAGGCCATCCTGGACACAAAAGCCAGATACACAAGCCTGTGCTACCACCTTCAAGGCAACTAATTTATAGTTCCAGACGAGCTGCCCTCCAGGTCTATGCATTGGGCCTGCGATCACCTCACCGCTAACCTTAACCCGAGTTTGTGCTTACAGACTTCTATCCCGAAACCATGGCTCATATTTCCTCCAGGATGGGGTCTCTGGAGCCACACCAAAGGACTGTGCCTGCCATCCCCAAGGAAAATGTGTCCGTCACATTTGCCTAAAACTTCGAGATAAGGAGAAACCTGCAAGGCCCCTGAGCCCACCCCAATACTGGAGGCCCCTCTGGACACAAATGTGCATTCTGAAATACGCTGATCACCTGAATCCAGGCAGATACCCAAGTCAGTGTTTCTCAGTCAGAAGATTGAACCTGACATGCTCCTATGACCTCATTGTAACCCCTGATTAGGTTTTCAGGCATTTGTAATCAGAGACCTGTTCTGGAGTACCAACTTAAGATACAACATATGGTCCCTGATCCCCACAACAGAACATCTCCTTTCTCTAGATGGAAGCCGTGCTCTTGGAACTGTGTCAAACCCTCAGGGTAGATGAATCCTACTTGGCCCGTAGCCACCAGCAGAATCTAAGATCTCACTGGTAACAAGCCAGCATTGTGAGCCATCTTCATGAGATTCCATGTCAACTACAGGCCTTGGTACTTCACCCCAGAGCCTTCAGAAAGAACCTGGCATGTTCCTCAGCTGCAATGTTCAGTGGAAGTGTGCTTTCCAGGCATCCATGTGGGAGTGCTCTGCTACCCAAACTTTCCACATGGGGGACTCTCGAGCAAACAAATCTGACTGCCCTGTCCTGTAGAAGGAAACCTGGCTGTTTGGAGCATCTCACAAGCTCAAGTGTGGGAAATCCTCTATGACCTCTTTTCAACTCCTCTCCATTTGTCGGTCATTATAGACACAAACTCCAGCTTGAGCAAACATCTGACGTCTGCGCTTACTCAGGTGCTGGATATTCGAATCAGCTGCTGCACACTGGAAATGCCATTCGCTTGTCACTGAATTTATTCATAGCTTGGGTTTACAATTCCATCCTCACCCTACTGGTCCACAAGCCCTCATGATAGGGAATTCTGCAGCCACAACACAGCATTCTGCCTTCCCAATAGAAAGAAGAAGGGCCTGGTGAGTCTGCCCAGAAACTCCACATTATGATCAATCTACTTGTCCCTTGAGGGAACCCTGAATTATAGACAGCCCTGGCCCCTAGTGTTGTGTCTGACAGAGCCTAAGCCCCGACCTCGTGTCAGCCACCTAGAAGGCGGGGCCCATATCCCGCATGTTAGACTGGCCACGGAACAGAGCCGTCATCTTTACCCATCCTTGGTATTCAGGCATGTGTCCCCAGACCTTTCCTGGAATCCCTACCAATGAGGGAACCTGAATCACAATAGAGAAATCCTCATTCCCCATGGCAGGATTCCTGTAAGTTCGGAAGGGTGTCCAACACTCAGAGTGTTAGCCTACTGAATGGCCATTGAGACCACCCCCATTCCTGAGGGCCACCCTATGCAAAAGCTTGCATAGTGACCCTCAGCCTGAGCATGCTTTCAAACAAACGCTCTCAGTTGTATCTCCAGGACTTGCATTGGAGGCCTGGTAAGCCCCTATGCCCAAATCATAACCCTTGGTGGGTATTTCCAGGTGCCCAGAGCCAGAGCACTTCTCTGCAATCCCTGTTATGGGACACCATTAATATGGAAAACAGAACTCTTTCCTCTCTGAGAAAGCCACCACATTATAAGGAGCCGCCAGGATACTTGAGAGGAAATATCACCCATGGACACCTGAGACCACACCTGCATTCTTAGTCCATCGTGGATACACAATCCAGATAAAAAAGCCTGTGCTACCTCCTTTGAGGCATGCGATTTACATTTCACACGGAGCTTCCCTCCAGGAGTATGCATTGGGCCTACAATCACTTCGCCACTAAAACTAACCCGCATTTGTGTTTGCAGACTTCCCTCCCAAAACCATGGCTCTCATGCCCTCCAGCATGGGGTCTCTGGAGCCACACCACAGGACTGTGCCCACCATTGCCAAGGAAACTGTGCCCATCAAATTGCCCTATCTTTCCAGATTAGGAGAAACCTGCAAGGCCCCTGAGCCCACCCCAATACTGGTTGCCACTCTGTACACAAATGCACAGTCTGGAACACCCTGATCACCTACATCTAGGCAGACTTTGAAGTCAATGATACTGAGTCAGAGGATTGAACCTGACATTCCGTTAGGATTTTATTGGAACCCTAGATTAAATTTTCAGGCATCTATCCTCAGAGGCCTGTTCTGCAATACCAAATTATGATACATTTGGTCCGTTAGCCCCACATCAGAACATCTCTGGTCCGAGAAGGAAACCGTGCCCTTTGACCAGTGTCAAACCCTCAGGGTAGATGAATCCTACATGGTCCCTTAGCCACCAGCACACTGTAAGGTCTCCATGGTAACAAACCTGCATTCTGACCCATCTTCATGAGACTTCATGTCAACTCCAGGCCTTGGTAATTCGCCCAAGAGCCACCAGAACGAATTGGCCATGTTTCTCAGCTGCAATTTTAATGGAGGTGTGCTTTTCAGGCATTCACGTGGGAGTGCTCTGCTACCCAAACTTTCCACATGGGGGACCCTGGAGCAAATAAACCAGACTCCCCCTGTGTGGTAGAAGGAAACTTTACTGTTTAAAGCATCTCACAAGCCCCAGCATGTGAAATCCTCCATGGCCTCTTGACGCCACCCCTCCATTCATCGGTCATCATAGACATAAACTCCAGCATGAGGAAATGTCTGACTTTCACCTTTACTCAGGTGCTGGATATCTGGAATCAGACACTGCACAATGGAACTGCCTTTTGCTTGGCACTGAATTGAACCTTAGCTTGAGTTTACAATTCCATCCTCACCCTACTGGTCCCCAAGCCCGCTTGATAGGGAATTCTGGGGCCACAACGCAGCTTTTTGCCTTCCCCTTAGAAAGAAGAAGGGCATGGTGATTCTGCCCAGAAACTCTGCATGAGGATCAATCTGCTCAGCCCTTGAGGGATCCCTGATTCATACTCAGCCCTGACCACTAGTTCTGTTTCTGACAGAGCCTGAGTGCTCAATTCATGTCAGCTACTCAGAGAGTCAGGCATGTGAGACTGGCCATGTCTCAGGTCCCTCATCTCTACCCATCCTTGGTATTCAGGCATCTGTCCCCAGACATTTGCTAGAATACCTGCTAATGGGGGAACCTGAGGCACAATAGAGAATTCTTCCTTTTCCATGGCAGGAATCCTGGTAGTTGGGATGGGTGTCCTACATTAAAGTGGTAGCCAGCTGCATGGCCAAGGAGACAACTCCCACTCATAAGGGCTGCCCTAATCACATCAGGCATTGTGACACTCAGACTAGCATGCTTTCAAACAAACGCTCTCAGTTGTACCTCCAAGTCACACATTGTAGGCCTGGTACTCCCCTAGGCCCAAATCCTAATCCTGGTGGGATTTTCCAAGCACCCAGACTCACAGCCCTTCTCTGGAATCCCTTTTTAGGGAACATCTAAGATTGAAAACAGCACTCTTCCATTCAAACGAGAAAGCCACCATACTATTGGGAGCTTCCAGGATCTGTAGAGAGGAAAATACTCTCATGGAAACATTAGAACACACCTGCATTCCAAGGCTATCATGGACACACAATCCAGATACAAAAGCCAGTGCTAGTGCCTTCGAGGTACGTGATTTACAGTTCCTGACGATCTGCCCTCCAGGTCTATGCATTGGGCCTACGATCACCTCGCAACTCAACCTAATCCGAGTTTGTGATTGCAGACTTCTCTCCCAAAACCAGGGCTTACATGCCCTCCACGATGGAGTCTCTGGAGCCACACCACAGGACTGTGCCTGCCACCCCCAAAGAAACCGTGCCCACAAATTTTCCTAAACCTTCAAGATTAGGAGAAACCTGCAAGGCCCCAGAGCCCACCCCAATATTGGAGGCCACTCTGTACACAAAGGCACAGTCAGAAACACCCTGATTGCCTACATATAGGCAGACACCGAAGTCAATGGTCCTGAGTCTGATGATTGAACCTGAAATTCCCCTTGGACTTCATTGGAACCCTAGATGAAGTTTTTAGGCATCTGTCCTCAGAGGCCTGTTCTGGAATTCCAACTTATGATACAACATTTGGTCCGTGAGCCCCACAACAGAACATCTCCGATACCCAGAAAAAAACCGTGTTCTTCGACCAGTGTCAAACCATCAGGATAGACTAAACATACATGGCCCCTTAGCCACCAGCACATAGTAAGATTTCCGTGGTAACAAAACTGCATTGTGACCCAACTTCATTAGAATCCAGGCCTTGGTACTTTGCCCTAGAGCAACCAGAAAGAACCTGCCATGTTCCTTAGGTGCTATGGTCAATGTAGGTGTGCTTTCCAGTATCCACGCGCGAGTACTATGCTACCCAAACTTTGCACATGGGGGAACCTGGTGTAAACAAACCAGACCTCCCCTGTCCAGTAGAAGGAAACCTTATGTTTGGATCAACTCACAGGCCTCAGCGTGTAAACTGCTCCATGGCCTCTTGATGCCACCACTCCATTGGTCAGTCATCATAGACACAAATTCCAGTCTAAGCAAACATCTGACATGCACCCTTATCCCGGTGCTGGATGTCTTGAATAAACCACTGCACATTGGATCTGCCTTCCTCTTGGCACTGAATTGAACCATAGCTTGTGTTTACAATTCCATCCTCACCTGACTGGTCCCTAAGCCCTCTTGATAGGGAAATCTGGGGCCACAACGCAGCATTCTGCCTTCCCCATCGAATAAAGAAATGCCTGGTGAGTCTGCCCTGAAAACCCACATGAGGATCAATCAGGTCGGCCCTCGAGTCAACACCGATTTATAGGCTGCCATGGCCACTAGTGCCGTGTCTGACAGAGCCTGAGCTCGACTGAGTTTCAGCCACTAGAGAGCAGGCCCCATATCTAGCATTTGGGATTGCCATGGCCCAAGTATGTCATCTCTACCCATCCTTGATATTCAGGCACCTGTCCCCAGACCTTGGCAGGGATCCCTGCCAATTAGGGAACTTGAAGCACAATAGAGAACTCTTCTTTCCCCATGGCAATAAACCTGGCTTTTGGGATGGGTGTTCTACCCTCAAAGGGGGAGCCAGTTACAACATCAATGACACCACACACACTCCTGAGGACTACCCTTGGCACAAACAGGCATTGTGACCCTCACCCTGAGCATGCTTTCAAAAAATCCCTCTCAGATTCACCACAATGATCCCTCATTTCAGGCCTGGTATGCCTGTAGGTTCAAATCATAAAACTTGGTGGGATTTTCGAGGTGCCCAGACCCAGAGACCATCTCTGGAATTTTTGTTTTGGTGCACCCTTCAGATGGAAAACAGCACTCATCCCTTCCCCAAAAATGTCACCAAATTATGAGGAGCCACCAGGATCCATAGAGAGGCAATGTCTCCCATGGACCCATGAGAACACACCTGCATTCCGAGGCCATCCTGGACACACAATCCGGAGAGAAAAGCCTGTGCTACTGCCTTCTATTCACCCTAATTACAGTTCCAGATGAGCTGCTCTCAAGGTATATGCATTGGGCCTGTGATCACCTCGCCACTCACCCTAATTCAAATTTGTGTTTGCAGACTTATCTACCAAAACCATGGCACACATGCCCTCCAGGATGGGGTCTCTGGATCCACACTGCAGGACTGTCCCTGCCATCCACAAGGAAACTGTTTCCATCACAGTTGCCCAAACTGTCTAGATTAGGAGAAACCTACAAGGCCTCTGGGCCTACCCCAATTTCGGCGGCCGCTCTGAACACAAATGCACAGTCTGAAATACCCTGATCCCCTACATCCAGGAACACAGCCAAGTCAATGGTCCTGAGTCAGTATAATGAACCTAACATGCCCCTAGGACGTCATTGGAACCATTGATTCGGTTTTCAGACATGTGTCCTCAGAGGCCTGTTCTAGAATGCGAACTTATGATACAACATGTGGTGGCTGGGCCACACAACAGAACATCTCCTGTCCCCAGAAGGAAACCGTGCCCTACAATCTGTGCAAAATCCCAGAGTAGTAGATTCCTGCACAACTACTAAGCCACCAGCACATTCTAAGATCTACCTGGTAACAAACCAGCTGTGTGGCCCATCTGCAAGAGATTCCATGTCAAATCAAGGACTTGGTACTTTGCTACAGAGACACCAGAATAAAGCTGCCATGTTCTTCAGTTGCAATGGTCAATGAAGTTGAACATTCCAGGCATCCATGCGGTAGAGCTCTGCTACCCAAACTTTCCACATGGGGGACCCTGGAGCAAATAAACCACACTCCACCTGTCCAGTAGAATGAAACCTTGCTATTTGGAGCAGCTCATGAGTCTCAACGTGAAAATCCCTCCATGGCTTCTTGACGCCACCCCTCCATTTGTCAGACATCATAGACACAAACTCCAGTGTGAGCAAATATCCGACGTCCTCCCTTACTAAGATGCTGGATATCTCGAAAAAGCTGCTGGACACAGGAACTGCCTTCCGCTTGGCAGTGAATTGAACTGTAGCTTGTGTTTACAATTCCTTCCTCACCCGACTGGTCCCCAAGCCTTCTTGATAGCGAATTATGGAGACACAACACAGCATTCTGCCTTCCCGATAGAAACAAGTGCCTGGTGAGTCTGGCCAGAAACCCCACATGAAGATCAATCTGCTCGGCCCTATATCGGAGGGACCCTGATTTATAGGTTGCCCTGGCCACTAGTGCTGTGTCTGACAGAGCCTGAGCCCAGACCTAGTGTCAGTCACCAGAGTTTGAGCCCCACATCTAGCATTTGGGATTGCCATGGCTCAAGTATTTCATCTCTACCCATCCTTGGTATTCAGGCACCTGTCCCCAGACCTTTGCTGGAATCCCTGACAATGGGGCATCCTGAAGCACAATAGAGAACTCCTCCTTCTTCATATCAGGAAACTTGGCTGTTAGGATGGGTGTTCAACCCTGAAAGGGGGAGTCATTTACAAGTCCAGTGAGACCACACAAACTCCTCAGGGATGCCCTGGAGGCAAACAGGCCTTGTGACCCTCAGCCTGAGCATGCTTTCAAACAATCCTTCTCTGTTGCACCACCATGAACCCGCATTGCAGGCCTAATATGCCCCTAAGCCCAAATCCTAGCACATGTTGTAATGTCCCAGATGCCATGAACCAGAGCCTGTCTCTGGAATCCCTGTTTTGGGGCACCCATAAGGTGGAAAACATCACTCTCCCCTTCCCCGAAAAAGCCACCAAACTATGGAGAGCCACCAGGATCCATAGAGAGGAAAAGACTCCCATGGACCCATGAGACCACACCTGCATTCCAAGGCCATGCTGGACACACAATCCAAAGAGAAAAGCCTGTGCTACTGCCTTCCAGTCTCCCTAATTATAGTTCATGAAGAGCTTCCCTCCAGGTCTACGCATTGGGCCTGTGATCACCTCGCCACTCACCCTAATTTGTATTTGTGTTTGCAGACTTCTCTCCCAAAACCATGGCTCACATGCCCACCAGAATGTGATCTCTGAAGCCACAACACAGAACTCTGGCTGCCAACCCCAAGGACACTGTGCATATCAGATTTGCCCAAACCTTCCAGATTAGGAGAAACCTGTGTGGCCCCTGAGCCCACACCAATATTGCCGGCCACTCGGGATGGAAATGCGCAGTCTGAAACACCCTTATCACCTACATCCAGGGAAATAGCCAAGTCAATGATCGTGAGATAGACGATTGAACCTAAAATGCCAGTAGGCTCTCAATGGAACCCCATTAGGTTTTCAGGCATCTGTCCTCAGGGGCCTGTTCTGAAATACCAATCTATGACACATCATGTGGTCTCTGAGCCACACGACAGAACATCCCCTGTCCCCAAAAGAATACCATGCTCTTCGACCTGTGCCAAACCCTCAGGGTAGGAGAATCCTGCATGGCACCTTAGCAACCAGCACATTCTAAGTTCTCCCTGGTAACAAACAAGCATTGTGACCCATCTGCAAGAGATCCCATGTCAACTCAAGGCCTTGGCACTTTGTCCCAGAGCCACCAGAACGAATCTGCCATGTTCCTCAGCTGCAATTGTCAATGGAGGTGTGCTTTACTGGCATCCATGCCGGAGAGCTCTTCTTCACAAACTTTCCACATGGGGAAACCTAGAGTAAACAAACCAGACTTCACCTACACTGTACAAAGAAATGTTACTTTTTGCAGCAGTTCACAGGCCTCAGCATGTGAACTCCTCCATGGCCTCTTTATACCACCCCTCCACTTGTTGGTCATCATAGACAAAAACTTTAGTGTGAGCAAGCATCTGACATCCACCCTTATTCCATTCCTGGATGTCTCGAGTAAACTGCTACAAATTGGAACTGCCTTCTGCTTGGCACTGAATTGAACCATAGCTTTTGTTTAGAATTCCACCCAAAACTGACTGGTTCCCAAGCTCTCGTGATTGGGAAACCTGGAGCCACAACACAGCATTCTGCCTTCCCTATTGAATGAACAAATGCCTGGGAATCTTCCCAAGAAACTCCACATGAGGATCAATCTGCTCCGCCCTCGAATCTACTCTGATATAAAGGCTGCCATGGCCACTAGCGCTGTGTCTGACAGAGCCTGAGCCCCGACCGAGTTTTAGGCCTCATATCTAGCATTTGGGATTGCTATGGCCCAAGTACGTCATCTCCACCCATCCTTGGTATTCAGGCACCTATCTCGAGACCTTGCTGGAAACCCTGCCAATGGGGCAACCTGAAGCACAGAGGAACCTGACAGAAGAGAACTCATCCTTCCTCATGGCAGGACATTTGGCTGTTGGGTTGGGTGTCCAACTCTCTAAGAGGGAGCCAGATATATGACCAATGAAACCACTCCCACTCCTGAGGGCCGCCATGGGAGCAAACAGGCATTGTGAGACTCAGCCTGAGCAAGCTTTCAAACAATCCCTCTCAGTTGCACCATCATGATCCTGCATTGCAGGCCTAATACACCCCTAGGTGCAAATCCTAACCCTTGGTGGGAAGTCCCAGATGCCCAGAAAAAGAGCCTGTATCTGGAATCCCTGTTTGGGGGCACCCATAAGATGGAAAACAACACTCTTCCCTTCCCCAAAAAAGCCACCAAACTATGAGCTGCACAGATCCATAGAGAGGAAAAGTTTCCCATGGACCCATGAGACTATACCTGCATTCCAAGGCCATCCTGGACACACAATATAGAGAGAAAAGCCTGTGCTACTGCCTTCCAGTCACCCTAATTACTCCTGACAAGCTGCACTCCAGGTCTACTCATTGGGCCTGTGATCACCTTTCCACTAACAATAACCCACATTTGTGTTTGCAGACTTCTCTCCCAAAACCATGGCTCATATGCCCTCCAGGACAGGGTCTCTGGATCCACAACACATGACTGGGCCTGCCATCCCCAAGGAAACTGTGCCCGTCAAACCTGCCCAAACCTTCCAGTTTAGGAGAAACACGCAAGAGCCCTGAGCCCGACCCAATATTGTCGGCAGCACTGCACACAAATGCCAGTCTGAAACGCCCTGATCACCTACATCCAAGCAGACAGCCATTTCAATGTTCCTGGGTCAGAAGATTGTACCTGACATGCTCCTAGGACGTCATTGGAACACTAGATTAGGTTTTCAGGCATCTGTCCTCAGGGTCCTGTTCTGAAATACCAACTTAGGATACAACATGTGGTCCCTGAGCCACACAATAGAATATCTCCTGTCCCCAGTAGGAAACCATGCCCTTCGACCTGTGCCAAACCCTCAAGATTGGAGAATCCTGCACAGCACCTTAGACACCAGCACAAACTCTAGTTTGTGCGTTGACCCATACCACAAGCTTTCCATCTGATGGACAGTCGAGTCCTGTTGAATGGCTCCAGGATGTCCCATACGGAAAGACTGGAGAGCAGGATTCGAAGGATGGATGCCTGTACAGCATACCTCACATTCCCATTGGCTCTTTGTGACAAGACATGTTTGAACTACTGGCTCTGGGGCGAGCTAACTAGGGTGCTGAATTGAAATGGACTCTCCTGCGGATGGGTCATAATGTGGGTTTGTG
This sequence comes from Mustela nivalis, assembly GCF_964662115.1. Classification (NCBI taxonomy): domain Eukaryota; kingdom Metazoa; phylum Chordata; class Mammalia; order Carnivora; family Mustelidae; genus Mustela; species Mustela nivalis. The sequence goes on along the minus strand of NW_028136558.1, from coordinate 2,084,943 downwards.
TGCATGGAGACCTTGGAATATGTTGGCAGCTCAGGGGCCATGAAGTATTCGCCTAACCGAAGGGTGTAATATTGCTCCAATTAAAAAGAGATCCCTATGTGGAGATGAGACAGGTTCTCTTTGGTGCCTCAGAAAAGCCCCAGATACTGGTCTTCAAACCAGTTCTCTGAGTAGAGACACCTGGAAACCAAAGCTAGGGTTCAGATTAGAGCCTAGATGCCTGTCCGTTTCAATCTTCTGTCTCTGGGGACACTGTCTGAGTATCTAAGTGAAGATAGTTGCTCAGCTGGTGTCAGAGTGCCCCTCTTAGTCCATGGCCGAGGCATGGCCTTGGAGACCTTATTGGATTCTCCTAATCTCTAGGGTTGTGGCCAATGGATTGGGTACAGTTTTCTTGGAGAGGACTGGCACAGTCCTTCAGTGTGTCTCCATAGGCCCTAGCCTGGAGGGTGTGTGGGTCCGGGCTGTGGGTACAGAAGTCTGAAAACACAAACTCGGCTTGGGTGTGGAGCCGAGAGCATGGCAGGATGGACCCACAGACCGTGAGAGGAGATCCTCAGCTTATCAAAGAAGGGCAAATGGGAGGCAGTCACGCAAGCTTTTGTCTTTGGATGTTTTGTCTCCCATAGCCGTGGAATGTAGGGCTGACCTCAGGGGCTATGGAAGAGTCTCCCTCTCTGAGGAGTTGGTCCAGCTCTTAAGATTTTGGGGACATTTTGTGGGAAGGGTGGAGTCCTGCTGTCTGGCTCAGGTGTTCTTCCAGGAGAGGGACTCCAGATCACAGTCCTGGGTTCGAGCAAATGGAATACTCGAGCTCTTGTGAAGATTGGGATCATAGGGGCTTGGCAAGCCCCATTTGCGGGCTCTTGGTCGAGGCCCTGAGAGACCTTACTTCGACATGGGGCCCATGCTGATGGTCCCAATGCGAGTTTGTACCCAAGGAGGCACTCAAGTTTAGGCTTGGCCTCAGGGGCCATGAAGGTTTCTCCTACACTGAAGGTATGACTCCATGCCAACAGCAAGCTTTCCAGCCATGGGGAAGGAGAAGATCTGATTTGTGCTTCAGTTACCCACGTTTGCCAGGATTTGATATAATATCTAGGGTCAGATGTCTGAAAACCCAGCTTGGGAAGAGATGACGGCATAAGGCCATGGCCTGTCTGATGTGCTTAGTGTGCAGCCAGCTGTTTCCTTGTCTGTCGGGACGTCAGGCTGTGTCAGACAGAGCATTACTGACCAGGGTAGCCTTTCCAGTTAGGGTGCGGTCGAGGCCAGAGCAGGTTGGTTCTCATTTGTGGTTTCTGGAGAGCCCCATAGGGCAACGTTTTTCTTCTGGTGGGCAGGCAGAAAACTGCGTTGTGGTTCTGGAATTCCCAGTCTGGAGGGCTTGTTTGCCAGGAGTGTGAAGAGGGAAGTCTGAAAACACAAGCTAGCGTTAGGTTTGGGGCCGAGGGCATGGCAGGCCCACTCTGCAGAGACTGAATCGAGATCTCCTGCATCTGAGGTCAGGGCGAGTATCAGACGTTGCCTCAGGTTGGAGTTTGTGTCCATTATGGCCCCTTCCTGAAGGGGGTGGGGGCGTCATGAGGCCAGGGAGGTTTCCCAACGCTGGGAGTTATGAGCTGCCCCAAACATCAAGGTTTCCTCTGTAGGACAGTCGAGTACTATGAGATGGTTCTAGGATGACCCCTACAGAAAGACTCGAGAGAAGGGGTCTAAGCATGAATGTCTGCAAATGCCACCTCACATTCCCACTGGCTGCTTGGGGCAAGGCAGGCTCAATCTGCAGGCTCTTTGGCGGGTTTCTCAGAGGGCTGAGTAGAAATGGACTCTCCTGAGGATGAGTCATACTGTGGGTTGGTGGCCATGGAGACCTTGGAATGTGGCGGGGGCTCAGGGACTCTGCAGGTTTCTCCAAACCGAAGGGTTTGACACAGCTCCAACAATGAAGCTTCCCATGTGGAGACGATAGTTGTTCTGTTTGGTGTCTCAGGAAAGCCCCAGATGCTGGTCTTCAAACCCAGGCCTCTGAGGAGTGACACCTGGAAACCAAAGCAAGAGTTCAGATTAGGGCCCAGGGGCCTGTCTGGTTCAATCTACTGTCTCTGCCAGCATCTGTCTGTGTTTCTGCATGGAGGTAGTTGCTCAGCTTGTGTCAGGATGCCTTTGTCCATAGAGGCTTATAGTAGTGGGATGTCCTCGGGGGCCTTGATGTTTCTCCTATTCTGTGGGGTTATGGGCAATGGAATGGGCATAGTCTCCTTGGAGAGAGTAGGACAGTCCTGTGGTGTGGCTCCAGAGGCCCCAGCCTGGCGGCTGTGTGGGCCAGGGCTGTGGGGACAGACATCCAAAAACACAAACTCGGCTGAGGTTTGGGGCTGAGGTTATGGCAGGAGTGATCTACAGTCCGTGAGGGGAGCTCATTGTGATTAGAAAGTAAGGCGAGTGAGAGGCGGTCGTTCAGGCTTATGTCTCTGGATGTTGTATTCATGATGGTCATTTAATGTAAGCATGGTCTCATGGGCCATGGAAGTCTCCCTCTCTGGTGATTTGTCCGGCTCCCAAGAGATTGGGGTCATTTTGTGGGAAGGGAGGAGTCCTGTTTTCTGCCTCATGTGTCCCCACAATAGAGGGATTCTAGAGCAGAGCACTGGGTACAGACAACTGGAATACCCACCCTCTGGTTAGGCCTGGGGTCCATTGGGCATGGCAAGCCCATATGCAGATTCTTGGTCCAGCCACTGAGAGACGTTACTTGAATAGTGGACTCATGCTGAGGGTCACAATGTGTGTTTGTGCCCAAGGTGGTCCTCAATATTGGGCGGGACCTCATTGAGCTTGCAGGTTTCTCCTACAGTGAACCTTGGACATGCCAACCTCAGGGTTTCTTGCCATGGGGAAGGAGGAGTTTTGATTTCTGCATCACGTTCACCTCTGGGCACTAATTGGAGATAAGGTCTAGGTTCTGAAGCCTGAAAACCGAGGTTTGGAAGAGATGACGACCTAAGGCCATGGCGGGTCCGATGTGTTCAGTTTGGGGCCAGCTTTCTAGGTGTCGTTCAGGAGGTCTGCACTCAGGCTGTGCCAGACAGGGCATTCGTGCCCAGATACGCTGTATAATTGGGGTACAGTTGAGTGGCATGCAGAAGATAATTATTTGGGGTTTCTCCGTAGCCCCATAAGGCAAAGTCTTTCTTCTGGAGGGCAGGCAGAGTGCTGCATTCTGGCTCCGGAACTGCCAAACTGGAGGCCTTGCGGCCAGGAATGCAAGGATGTAAGTCTGAGAACTGAAGCTTTGCTTTGGTTTCAGGGCGAGGAAATGGCAGGCACACTCTGCAGAGCTGAATTTAGATTTCATGCATCTGAGGTCAGGGCGAGGTTCATATGTTGGCTCAGGTTGGAGTTTCTGTCCATGATGGCCCCTTCATGAAGGGGGGTCATCACACCGCCATTGGTGTTTTCCCATGATGGCAGTAGTGAAATGCTCCAAACCACAAGGATTTTCTGCGGGTCAGTTGAAACCTATTGGATGGCTCCAGGACATCCCATATGGAACAATTGCAGAGCAGGGTTGTAAGGATGGATGCCTGGGCATCCGGCCTTGCATTCCAATTGTCTCCTAGCGAAACGGCACGTTTGATTGCTGCCTATGATGTAGCAGCCGAGGGGGCTGAGTTGAAATGCATTCTCCTGAGGATCGGTCCTAATGTGGGATTGTGTCCATGGAGACCTTGGAATGGGGCAGTGGCACCAGGGCTCTGAAGGATGCTCCTAACCAGATGTTTTGACACAGCTCCAAGAAGCATTTTTCCCATGGGGAAACAAGATTTGTTCTCATTGGTGCTTCAGTAACCCCCAATATGCTGGTATTGGAAACCAGAACTCTGAGGAGAGATGCCTGGAAACCAAGGCAATGGATCTGATTAGGGCCTGGGGCCTGTCTGGTTTAATCTTCTTCTCTCGGTTCATCTGTCTATGGGATTGAGTGGAGGTAGTTCTTCAGCTGGTGTCAGATTGCCCCTATTTGTCCTGGGCAGTCTACACTATTGGGATGGCCACTTTGACTTTGGAGGTTTCTCCTAATTTGCAAGTTTGTGGCCAATGAAATGGGCAGAATTCCTTTGGGGAGGGAAGGCACAATCCTGAGGTGTGGCTCTAGGGGCTCAAGCATGGAGGGTGTGTGGGTCAGAGCTGTGGGGACCGAAGTCTGAAAACAGAAACTCGTCTTAGGTTTGGGGACATAGGTATGGGAGGCCCGATCTACAGACCTTGAGCAGAACTCTTCAGGATATGAACAAAGAGTGAGTGTGAGGCACTTGCTCAGGCTTTTGACTCTGGATTTTGTGTCACTGATGGCCGTGGAATGTAGGGGCGTCCTCATGGACCATGGGTGAGACTTCCTCTATGGGGATTTGGATGATCCCAATATTTTGGGGTCATTCCGTGGGATGGGAGGAGTCCATTCTGGTTTTTTTTTTTTTTTTTTACCTCAGGTGTGCCACTAAAGAGGGATTCCAGAGCAGAACCCTGGGAAGGGGCGACTGGACAACCCGAACTCTGTATAAGATTGGGGGCCTAAGGGCATGGCAATCCCCATATGGGGTACCTTGGTCCAGCCACTGAGAGGTCTTACTTGAGTACAGTGCTCACACTGAGGGTCACAATGCATGTTTGTGCCCAATGTAGGCATCACGCATGGGCGGGGACTCATGGGCCATGCTTGATTCTCCTACACTGAACTTTGGACAACATACGAACCACAAGGTTTCTTTCCATGGGGAAGGAGGAATTCTGATTTCTGCATCATGTTCACCCCTGGGCAGTGACTGGAGATAAGATCTAAGTTCTGAATCCAGAAAATCGAGGTTGGGATGAGATGATAACCTAAGGTCATGGAGGGTCCGATGTGCTCAGTGTGCGGTCAGCTTTCTGGGTGTTGTTCAGGAGGTATGGATTCAGGCTGTGTCAGACAGTGCATTAGTGCCCAGGTTAGAATGTATAATTTGGGTACAGTTGAGTTCCATGTAGGTTCATCCTCATTTATTGTGTCAGGGAAGCTCACTGGGGCAACATTTTTCTTCTGGTGGGCAGGCAGAGTGCAGCATTGTGGGTCCAGAATTGCCAAACTTGAGGGCGTCGGGACCAGGAGTGTGAGGACGTAAGTCTGAGATCATAAGCTAGACTTAAGTTTCAGGGCGAGGGCACGGCAGGCACCCTCTGCAGATCCGAATCAAAATCTCATTCATCTGAAGTCAGGACGAGGATCAGACTTAGGCGCAGGTTGGAGTTTCTGTCCATGATGGCCCCTTCATCAAAGGGGTGGAATCTCGAGGCCATGGAGGTTTTCCCACGTTGGGAGTTGTGGGATGCTCCAAACTGCAAGGATTCCTTCTGCGGGAAAATTGAGAACTGTTGGATGGCTTCAGGACATCCCATATGGAATGACTCAAGAGCCGGGTTCTAAGGATGGATGCCTGAGCAGACTGCCTCTTACACCAATTGTCTCCCTGCCACAAGACAGGTACGATCTGATGGCTATGCAGGAGCAATCGTGGGAGCTGAGTTGAAATGGACTCTCCTGAAGATGGGTCTTAATGTGTGTTTGTGTCCATGAGGACGTTGGAATGGGGTGGTGGCCCCAGGGCTCTAAAGGATTCTAACCGGAGATTTTGAAACAACTCGAAAGAGCAAGTTTTCCATGTGGAGACAAGATTTGTTCTAATTGGTGCCTCAGGAAACCCACATATGCTGGTATTAGAACCAGGCCTCTGAGGAGAGATACATAGAAACCACAGCAATGCATCCAATTAGGTCCTAGGAGCCTCTCTGGTTCAATCTTCTTCTCTGTCGACATCTGTCTATTTTATGAAATGGAGGTAGTTGCTCAGCTGGTGTCAGACCGCTCCTGTTTGTCCGGGTGGCCTACACTATAGGGATGGCCTCGGGGACTTTGGAGGTTTCTCCTAAATTGTATGATTATGGACAATGGCATGGGCAGAATTCCTGTGGAGTGGGCAGGCACAGACCTGATGTGTGGCTCCAAGGGCCCAGCCTTGAGGGTGTGTGGGCAAGGACTGTGGGGACAGATGTCTGAAAACACAAACTCAGCTTAGCTTTGGGGACGTAGGTATGGCAGGTCCGATTTACAGACTATGAGGAGAACTTTTTGGGATATGAATAAAGGGTGAAAGTGTGACACTTGTCAGGCTTTTGCCCCTGGATTTTGTGTCAATGATGGCTGTGGAATGTCGAGGAGTCCTCATGGGCCATGGAAGAGTCTTTCTCTCTGTGGATTTGGCCAGATCCCAATTGTTTTGGGTTAATCTGTGGGATTTAGTTTTGTTAACTAAGGTGTCGCACCAAAAGAGGGATTCCAGAGCAGAACCCTGGACAACAAGAAATCTAACTAAAAATACGGGCCTAGGGGCATGGCAAGCCCAATATGCCTTCTAATGGTCCAGCCACTGAGAGGCCTTCATTGAGGACAGAACTCATGCTGAGGGTCACAATGCGTGTTTATGCCCTCGTGGTACTCAAGCATGGGTGGGGACTCATGGTGCATGCTTGTTTCTCCTACACTGAATGATAGTCAACATGTCAACCACATGAGTTCTTGCCATGGGGAAGTATTAATTCTGATTTCTGCATGTCATTCACCCCTGGGCAGTGATTGGAGATAAGGTCTAGGTTGTGAAGTCTGAAAACCGAGGTTGGGAAGAGATGATGACCTAAGACCATGTTGGGTCCGATATGCTCAGCGTGGAGCCAGCTGTCTGGGTGTTGGTCGGGAGGTCCAAGCTTGGGCTGTGTCAGACAGGGCATTAGTGCCCAGGGTAGATTGTATAATTGGGGTACAACTGAGTGCCGTGCAGGTTGATCTTTATTTGGTATTTCTGGTTAGCCCCAATGGCAATGTTTTTCTTCTGGAGAACAGGCAGAGTGCTGCATTGTGGCTCCGGAATTTCCAAAGTGGATGCCTTGTGGACGGGGAGTGTGAGGACGGAAGTCTGAGAACACATGTTAGGCGTAGGTTCTGGGCGAGGGCACGGCAGGCACCCTCTGCAGATCTGAATCGGGATATCATGAATCTGAAGTCAGGGCGAGGTTCAAACCTAGGCTTAGGTTTGAATTTCTGTCCATTCTGGCCACTTTATGAAGGGGACAGCATCTCCAGTCCATGGAGGTTTACCCACAATGGGAGTTGTGAGATGCTCCAAACAACAAGGATTCCTTCTGATCAACAATTGAGACCTTTTGTATCACTCCAGTACATACCATACAGAATGACACCAGAGCAGGGATCTTAGGATAGATACATGGGAAGCCCGCCTCACATTGCAGTTGTCTCCTAGCAAATAGACAGGTTTGATATGCTGGCTCTGTCAGAGCAACCAAGGGGGCTGAGTTGAAATGGACTCTCCTGAGGATGGATGCTAATGTGGGTTTGTGTCCATGGAGACCTTGGAATGGGGCGTTGGTGCATGGGCCCTGAAGGATTCTCCTAACCGGAGGTTTTGAGACATCTCCAAAGGACAAGTTTCCCATGTGGAGACGAGATTTGTTCTGATTGGTGCCTCAGGAAACCCCCATATACTGTTATTGGAATATAGGCCTCTGAAGAGAGATAACTGGAAACCAAAGCAATGGCTCCGTTTAGAGCCTAGGGGCCTGTCCGGTTGAATCTTCTTCTCTGTGTACATCCATCTAAGGTATTAGTGGAGTTAGATGCTCAGCTGGTGTCAGATGGCCCTTGTTTGTCCCAGGCGGCCTCCACTATTGTGAAGGCCTTGGGGACTTTGGAGGTTTCTCCTAATTTTATGATTATGGACAATGGAATGGGCAGAATTCCCGTGGAGAGGGAAGGCACAGTTTTGATGTGGCTCCAGGGGCCCCAGCCTGCAGGGTGTGTGCCTCAGGACTGTGGAGACAGAAGTCTAAAACACAAACTCAGTTAAGGTTTAGGGACGTAGGTATGGCAGGCCCGATCTACAGACCGTGAGGAGAATTCTTCCAGATATGAAGAAAGAGAGATTGTGAGGCACTTGTTCAGGCTTTTGTTTCTGGATTTTGTGTCAACGATGGGCGTGGAATGTCCGGGAGGCCTCATGGGCCATGGACGAGTCTTCCGCTCTGTGGATTTGGCCCGATTCGAATTGTTTTGGGTCAAACTGTGGGATGGGAGGAGTCCTTTCAGTTTTGTTACCTCAGGTGTCCCACCAAAAGAGGGATTCCAAAGCCGAGCCCTGGGGAGGGGAGACTGGACAACCAGAAATGTGGTTAAAAATTGGGGCCTAGGGGCATGACAAGCCCAATATGCTGTCTTTTGGTCCAGCCACTGAGAGGCCTTACTTGAGAACTGGGCTCACGTTGAGGGTCAGAATGCATGTTTGTGAACGACTTGGTCCTCAAGCATCTGCAGGGCCTCATGGGCCACACTGGTTTCAACTACATTTTACGTTGGACAACATGCCAACCACAAGGTTTCTTGCCATGGGGAAGGAGTTCTGATTCCTGCATCATGTTCAACCCTGGGTGGTGACTGGAGATAAGGTTTAGGTTCTGAAGCCTGAAAACCGAGGTTGGAAAGAGATGATGACCTAAGGCCATGGCGGGTCTGATGTGCTCAGTGTGTGGCTAGCTGGGTGGGTACGAGCCAGGAGGTTCAGTCTCAGGCTGTGCCAGAAAGGGCAGTAGTGCCCAGGGCAGCCTGTATAATTGGGGTCCAGTCAAGTGGCATGCAGGTTGATCCTCATTTGGGGAATCTGGGTAGCCCCAGAGGGCAATGATTTTCTTCCGGAAAGCAGGCAGAGTGCTGCCTTGTAGTTCTGGAATTGCCAAACTGGAGGGCTTGTGGGCCAGGAATGTGAGGATGGAAGTTGAGAACACAAACTAGACTTACGTTTCTGGGCAAGGGCACGGCAGTCACACTCTGCAGGGCTGAATCAAGATGTCCTGCATCTGAAGTCAGGGCGAGGATCAGACGATCGATCAGGTTGGAGCTTCTGTCCCTGATGGCCCCTTCATGAAGCACAGGGGGCGGGATCACGAGGCCATGGAGGTTTGCCCACGATGGGAGTTGTGAGATGCTCCAAACAGTAAAGATTCTTCTGCGGGACTATTGAGACCTGTTGGTTGGCTCCAGGACTTCCCATACAGCATAATTCTGAGAATGGTTCTAAGTATGGATGTCTGGGAAGCCTGCCTCTCATTCCAATCATCTCCTAGCGACAAGACGGGTTAGATCTGCTGGATCAGGGGGAGCAACTGAGGGGGCTGAGTTGAAATGGACTCTCCTGTGGATGGGTCCTAATGTGGGTGTGTCTCCATGGAGACCTTGGAATGAGGCGCTGGCACCGGGAACCTGAAATGTCCTTCTAACCAGAGGCTTTGAGAGAGCTCCAACATGTAAGTTTCCCATGTGTAGACGAGATTTGTTCTGATGGGTGCCTCAGGAGAAGCCCTCAGCTGGTATTGGAAACCAGGCTTTTGAGGAGACATGCCTGTAAACCAAAGCTATGGATCCCATTATGGCCTGGGGTCCTGTCTGGTCAATCTTCTTCTCTGGGGACATCCATCTATGGTATGAGTGGAGGTAGATGCTCAGCTGGTGTCAGACGGCCCTTTTTTTGTCCCGGACAACCTACACCATTGGTATGGCCTCAGGGAATTTGGAGGTTTCTCCTAATTTGTACGGTTTTGGATAATGGAATGGGCAGAATTCCCATGGATTGGTTAGGCACAGTCCTAATGTGTGGTTCCAGGGGCCCAGCCTGGAGGGTGTGTGGCCCAGGACTTTGAGGACAGAACTCAAAAAACACAAACTCAGCTTAGGTTTGGGAACGTAGGTATGGCACGGCCGAACTACAAATCATGAGAAGAACTCTTCAGGATATGAAGAAAGAGCGAGTCTGAGGCGCTTAGTTAGGCTTTTGTCTCTGGATTTTGTATCAGCGATGGCCGTGGAATGTCGGGGAGGCCTCATGGGCCATGGACGAATCTTCCTCTCTGTGGATTTGGCCCTATCCCAATTCTTTTTCGTGAATCTGTGGGATGGGAGGACTCCTTTAGGGTTTGTTACCTGAGGTGTCCCACCAAAAGAGGAATTCCAAAGCAGAGCCCTGCGCAAGAGTGAAGGGAAAACCCGAAATGGTTAAAAATTAGGGTCTAGAGGCATGGCAAGCCCAATATGCTGTTTCTTCATGCAGCCACTGAGAGGCCTTGCCTGAGGACCGGGCTCAGGCTGAGGGTCACAATGTGTGTTTGATACCAATGTGGCCCTCAAGCATGGGCTGGGTCTCATGTGCCACACTGGTTTCAACTACACTGAAAGTTGGACAACATGCCAACCACGAGGTTTCATGCCAAGGAAACGAGTTCGGATTTCTGCAACATTTTCAAACCTGGGCAGTGATTGGAGATAAGGTCAAGGTTCTGAAGCCTGAAAACCGAGGTTGGGTAGAGATGAGGACCTAAGGCCATGGCGGGTCCGATGTGCTCAGTGTGCGGCCAGCTGTCTGGGTGGGGCCAGGAGTTCCAGGCTCAGGCTGTGTCAGAATGGGCAATTGTGCCCACTTCAGCCTATATATTTGGTGTACAGCCAAATGGCGTGCAGGTTGATCCTCATTTGGGGTTTCTGGGTAGCCCCAGAGGGCAATGTTCTTCTTCCAGGGAGCAGGCAGAGTGCCGCATTGTACTTCTGGATTGCCAAACTGGAGGGCTTGTGGGCCAGTAGTCCGAGGACTGAAGTCTGAGAACACAAGCTAGGCTTAGTTTTTATGGGTGAGGACATGGCAGGCACAATCTACAGACCTGAATCGAGATCTCGTGCATCTGAAGTCAGGGTGAGGATCAGACGATCTTCAGGTTGGACTTTCTGTCCCTGATGGCCCCTTCATGAAGGGGGGGAATCACGAGGCCATGGGTGTTTTCCCACGATGGGAGTTGTGAGAAGCTCCAAACTACAAAGATTCTTCTCCAGGACAATTGAGACCTGTTAGTTGGCGCCAGGCCAAGGATTCCAAGCATGGTTCTGAGGATGGATGGCTAGGTACCCCACCTGGCATTCCAATTTTCTCCTAGCTACAAGAAAGGTTAGATCTGCTGGATCTGGGGGAGCAACTGAGGAGGCTGAGTTGAAATTGACTCTCCTGTGGATGTGTCCTAATATGTTTTTGTGTCTATGGAGACCTTGGAATGAAGCGGTGGCACTGGGTCCCTGATGGGTTCTTCTAAACAGAGACTTTGACACAGCTCCACCGTGCAAGTTTCCCATATGTAGATGAGATTTGTTCTGATGGGTGAGTCAAGAAACAGCCATATGCTGGTATTGAAATCCAGGCCTCTGAGGAGACATGCCTGGAAACCATAGCAATAGATCCGATTAGTGCCTAGTGGTCTGCTCATTCCTTTTTTCCTCTGGGGACATCAGTCTATGGGTCTGAGTGCAGGAAGGTGCTCTGATGGGCTCAGATTGCTCCTGTTTGTCCTGGGAAGCCACCACTATTGGGATGGCCTCAGGAACTTTGGAGGTTTATCCTATTAGTAGGATTGTGGCCATTGGAATGGGTACACACAATTCCCTTGGAGAGGGCAAGTACAGTCCTCAGGTTTGGCTCCAAGGGCCTAAGCCTTTGGGGTGTGTAGGCCAGGGCTGTTTGGACAGTTGTCTGAAAACACAAACGCGGCTTATGTTTCGGGACATAGGTATGGCAGGACTGATCTACAGACCATGAGGAGAACTCTTCAGGATATGAAAAAAGGGCGAGCGTGAGGCTCGTGCTCAAGTTTTTGTCTCTGGATATCGTGTCACTCATGGTCGTGAAATTTCCGGGTGCCTTCATGGGAAATGGACGAGTCTTACTCTCTGGGGTTTTGCCCCATCCCAAGATTTTTGGGTCATTCTGGGGATGGAAGAAGTCTGTTTTGTTGTTGTTGATTTGCTTTGTTTTGTTTTTTAACCTCAGGTGTCTCACCAAATGAGGTATTCCAGAGTAGAGCCCTGGGGAGGGCCGACCGGACAACCAGAAATCTGGTTTAAAATTGGGGCCTAGGGACATGTCAAGCCCATTATGACATCTAATGGTCGAGTCACTGAGAGGACTTACTAGAGCACAGGACTCACGCTGAGGGTCACAATGCGTGTTTATGCCCTCTTCGCACTCAAGAATTGGCGGGGCCTCCGGGTGAATGCTGGTTTCTCCTACACTGAACGTTGGACAACATGCCAACCACAAGGTTTCTTGCCATGGGTAAGGACGAGTTCTGATTTCTACATCACAAGCACCCCTGGGCAGTGGTTGGAGATAAGGTCTAGGTTCTGAAGCCTGAAAAACCGCAGTTGGGAAGAGATGATGACCTAAGGCCATGGCGGTTCTGATGTGCTCAGTGTGCGGTCAGCTGTCTGGGTGTTGGTCAGGAGGTCCGAGCTCAGGTTGTGTCAGACAGTGCATTAGTGCCCAGGTTAGACTATATACTTTGGGTACAGTCGAATGCCATGTAGATTTATCCTCATATAAGGTGCCTGGGCAGCTCATTAGGCCAAATTTTCTTTCTAGAGGGCATGCAGAGTGCTGCATTGTGGGTCTGGAATTGCGAAACTTCTGGGCTTCGGGGCCTGGAGTGTGAGGAGGGAAGTCTGAGAACACAAGCTAGACTTGGGTTTCAGGGCCAGGGCACGGCAGGTATCCCTGTAGATCTGAACCTATATCTCATGCATCTGAAGTCAGGGCGAGGATCAGACGTTGGCTCAGGTTGGAGTTTCTGTGCATGACAGACCCTTCATGAAGGGAGCGGAATCTCAAGGCCATGGAGTTTTTCCCACGTTGGGAGTTGTGGGATGCCCCCTTCAAGGATTACTTCTGCGGGACAATTGAGACCTGTTGGGCAGCTTCAGGACATCCCATATGGAATGACTCCAGGGCACTGTTCGAGGTTGGATGCATGGGAAGCCGGCCTCGCATTCCAATTGTCTCCCAGCAACAAGACCGTTTAGATCTGATGGCTCTGCGAGAGAAACCGGGGTGGCTGACTTGAAATGGACTTTCCTGAGGATGGGTCCTAATGTGTGTTTGTGTCCATGAGGGCCTTAAAATGGGGCGGTGGCACCGGGACCCTGAAGTATTCTCCTAAGCTTTTGACATAGCTCGATGCACAACGTTCCTTGTGGATACGAGATTTGTTTTGATGGGTGCCTCAGGAAAACCTCTATGCTGGTATTGGAATCCAGGCTTTTGGGGAGACATGCCTGTAATCCAAAGCAATGTATCCGATTATGGCCTAGGGTCCTGTCTGGTTCAATCTTCTTCTCAGGGGACATCCATCTATGGTATGAGTGGAGGTAGATGCTCAGCTGGTATCAGACCGCCCTTGTTTGTCCGGGGCGACCTGCACTATTGGGATGGCCTCAGGGATTTGTAGGATTCTCCAAATTTTACTGTTTTGGACAATGGCATCGGCAGAATTCCCATGGATTGGGTAGGCACAGTCCTAATGTGTGATTCTAGGGGCCCGAGCCTGGAGGGTGTGTGGCCCAGGACTTTGAGGACAGAAGACTGAAAACACAAAATCAGCTTAGGTTTGGGGACGTAGGTATGGCAGGCCCGATCTATAAACCATGAGAAGAACTCTTCCGGATATGAAGAAAGAGCGAGTCTGAGGCGCTTGCTCAGGCTTTTGTCTCTGGATTTTGTATCAGAGATGGCCGTGGAATGTCGGGGAGTCCTCATGGGCCATGGAGGAATCTTCCTCTCTGTCGATTTGGCCCGATTCCCAATTGTTTTTCGTCAATCTGTGGAATGGGAGGACTCCTTTCAGGTTTGTTACCTCAGGTGTCCCGCCAAAAGAGGAATTCCAAAGAAGAGCCCTGGGGAAAAGTGAAGGGAGAACCCGAACTATGGGTAAAATTTGGGGCCTAGGGGCATGGCAAGCCCAATATGCTATCTCTTCATCCAGCCACTGAGAGGCCTTATTGAGGACTGGGATCAGGGTGAGGGTCACAATGTGTGGTTTTGACCAATGTGGCCCGCAAACATGAGCGGGGCCTCATGAGCCACATTGGTTTCAACTACACTGAACGTTGGACAACATGCCAACCACATGGTTTCTTGCCACGGGAAAGGAGTTGTGATTTCTGCATCACTTTCAAGCCTGGGCAGTGATTGGAGATAAGGTCTAGGTTCTGAAACTTGACAACCGAGGTTGGGAAGAGATGACGACCTAAGACCATGGCGGGTCCGATGTGCTCAGTGAGCGGCCAGCTTTCTGTGTGGGGCCAGGTAATCCAGGCTCAGGCTGTGTCAAAAAGGGCAATAGGGCCCAGGTCAGCCTATATATTTGGGGTACAGTAGAATGGCGTGCAGGTTGATCCTCATTTGGAGTTTCTGGGTAGCCCCAGAGGGCAATGTTTTTCTTCCTGAGGGCAGGAAGAGTGCTGCATTATAGTTCTGGTTTTCAAACTGGAGGCTTGTGGGCCAGTAGTCTGAGGAAGGAAATCTGAGAACAAGCTAGGTTAGGTTTCTGGGTGAGGACAAGGCAGGAACAATCTACAGACCTGAATCGAGATCTCGTGCTTATGATGTCAGGGCGAGGATCAGAAGATCGCTCAGGTTGGTGTTTCTGTCCCTGATGGCCCTTCATGAAGGGGCAGGGGGGCCACGAGGCCGTGGGGGTTTTCCCACGATGTTAGTTGTGAGAAGCTCCAAACTGCAAAGATTCTTCTGCAGGACAATTGAGACCTGTTTGTTGGCTCCAGGGCAACGATTCCGAGCAGGGTTCTAAGGATGGATGGCTGGGTAGCCCACCTCGCATTCCAATTGTGTCCTAGCAACAAGACAGGTTAGATCTGCTGGATCTGGGGGAGCAACCCAGGAGGCTGAGTTGAAATGGACTCTCCTGTGGATGGGTCCTAATGTCTTTTTGTGTCTATGGAGACCTTGGAATGTAGCGGTGGCACTGGTGTCCTGAAGGGTTTTTCCAAACAGAGGCTTTGACACAGCTCCAACGTGCAAGTTTACCATATGTAGATGAGATGTTTTCTGATGGGTGAGTCAAGAAACAGCCATACACTGGTATTGAAATCCAGGCCTCTGAGGAGAGATGACTGGATACCACAGCAATGGATCCGTTTAGTGCCTAGGGGCCTGTTCGTTCCTTTTTACCTCTGGGGACATCAGTCTATGCGTCTGAGTGCAGGTAGGTGCTCAGATGAGCTCAGATTGCCTCTGTTTGTCCTGGGAAGCCACCACTATTGGGATGGCCTCAGGCAGTTTGGAGGTTTATCCTATTAGTAGGGTTGTGGCCATTGGAATGGGCACATACAATTCCCTTGGAGAGGGCAAGTACAGTCCTCAGGTTTGGCTCCAGGGGCCTGAGCCTGTAGGGTGTGTAGGCCAGAGCTGTTTGGACAGTTGTCTGAAAACACAAACGCGGCTTATGTTTCGGGTCATAGGTATGGCAGGACTGATCTACAGACCATGAGGAGAACTCTTCAGGATATGATAAAAGGGCGAGTGTGAGGCTCGTGCTCAAGTTTTTGTCTCTGGATATCGTGTCACTCATGGTCGTGAAATTTCCGGGTGACTTCATGGGAAATGGACGAGTCTTACTCTCTGGGGTTTTGCCCCATCCCAAGATTTTTGGGTCATTCTGGGAATGGAAGAAGTCCGTTTTGTTGTTGTTGTTGATTTGCTTTGTTTTGTTTTTTAACCTCAGGTGTCTCACCAAATGAGGTATTCCAGAGTAGAGCCCTGGGGAGGGCCGACCGGACAACCAGAAATCTGGTTAAAAATTGTGGCCTAGGGACATGTCAAGCCCATTATGACATCTAATGGTCGAGCCACTGAGAGGACTTACTAGAGCACAGGACTCACGCTGAGGGTCACAATGCGTGTTTATGCCCTCTTCGCACTCAAGAATTGGCGGGGCCTCCGGGTGAATGCTGGTTTCTCCTACACTGAACGTTGGACAACATGCCAACCACAAGGTTTCTTGCCATGGGTAAGGACGAGTTCTGATTTCTGCATCACAGGCACCCCTGGGCAGTGGTTGGTGATAAGGTCTAGATTCTGAAGCCTGAAAAACCGCAGTTGGGAAGAGATGATGACCTACTGCCATGGCGGTTCTGATGTGCTCAGTGTGCGGTCAGCTGTCTGGGTGTTGGTCAGGAGGTCCGAGCTCAGGTTGTGTCAGACAGTGCATTAGTGCCCAGGTTAGACTATATACTTTGGGTACAGTCGAATGCCATGTAGATTTATCCTCATATAAGGTGCCTGGGCAGCTCATTAGGCCAAATTTTTTTTCTAGAGGGCATGCAGAGTGCTGCATTGTGGGTCTGGAATTGCGAAACTTCCGGGCTTCGGGGCCTGGAGTGTGAGGAGGGAAGTCTGAGAACACAAGCTAGACTTGGGTTTCAGGGCCAGGGCACGGCAGGTATCCCTGTAGATCTGAACCTATATCTCATGCATCTGAAGTCAGGGCGAGGATCAGACATTGGCTCAGGTGGGAGTTTCTGTGCATGACGGCCCCTTCATGAAGGGAGCAGAATCTCGAGGCCATGGAGGTTTTCCCACGTTGGGAGTTGTGGGATGCCCCCTTCAAGGATTCCTTCTGCGGGACAATTGAGACTTGTTGGGCAGCTCCAGGACATCCCATATGGAATGAATCCAGGGCACCGTTCGAGGATGGATGCCTGGGAAGCCCGCCTCGCATTCCAATTGTCTCCTAGCAACAAGACAGTTTAGATCTGATGGCTCTGCGGGAGAAACCGGGGTGGCTGACTTGAAATGGACTTTCCTGAGGATGGGTCCTAATGTGTGTTTGTGTCCATGAGGGCCTTAAAATGGGGCGGTGGCACCGGGACCCTGAAGTATTCTCCTATGCTTTTGACATAGCTCGATGCAAAAGTCTCCTTGTGGAGACGAGATTTGTTCTGATGGGTGCTTCAGAAAAACACCTATGCTGGTATTGGAATCCAGGCTTTTGAGGAGACATGCCTGTAAACCAAAGCAATGTATCCGATTATGGCCTAGGGTCCTGTCTGGTTCAATCTGCTTCTCAGGGGACATCCATCTATGGTATGAGTGGAGGTAGATGCTCAGCTGGTATCAGACCGCCCTTGTTTGTCCCGGGCGACCTGCACTATTGGGATGGCCTCAGGGATTTGGAGGGTTCTCCTAATTTTACGGTTTTGGACAATGGAATGGGCAGGATTCCCATGGATTGGGTAGACACAGTCCTAATGTGTGACACCTGGGGCCCCAGCCTGGAAGGTGTGTGGCCCAGGACTTTGGGGACAGAAGTTTGAAAACACAAACTCAGCTTAGCTTTGGGGAGGTAGATATAGCAGGCCCGATCTATAAACCATGAGAAGAACTCTTCCGGATATAAAGAAAGAGCGAGTCTCAGGCACTTGCTCAGGCTTTTGTCTCTGGATTTTGTATCAGAGATGGCCGTGGAATGTCGGGGAGGCCTCATGGGCCATGGACGAATCTTCCTCTCTGTGGATTTGGCCCGATCCCAATTGTTTTTCGTCAATCTGTGGAATGGGAGGACTCCTTTCAGGTTTGTTACCTCAGGTGTCCTGCCAAAAGAGGAATTCCAAAGATGAGCCCTGGGGAAAAGTGAAGGGAGAACCCGAACTATGGGTAAAATTTGGGGCCTAGGGGCATGGCAAGCCGAATATGCTGACTCTTCATCCAGCCACTGAGAGGCATTACCTGAGGCCTGGGATCAGGCTGAGGGACACAATGTGTGTTTGTGACCAATGTGGCCCATAAACATGGGCGGGGCCTCATGGGCCACACTGGTTTCAACTACACTGAACTTTGGAAAAACATGCCAACCACTAGGTTTCTTGCCAAGGCGAAGGAGAAGTTCTGATTCTTGTATCACGTTCACTCCTGAGCAGTGAGTGGAGATAAGGTCTAGGTTCTGAAGGTGAAAACTGAGGTTGTGTGGAGTTGATGGCCTAAATCCATTGTGGGTGTGATATGCTCTGTTTATGGCCAGCTGTCTGGGTGTTGGACTGGAGGTCTCCCCTCAGGCTGTTTCAGACAAGGCTTTAGTGCACAGGCTAGACAGTATAATTGGGGTATGGTCGAGTGGCATGCAGGTTGTTACTCATTTGGCGTTTCTGGTTAGGCCTATAGGGCAACATTTTTCTTCTGGAGGGCAGGCAGAGTGCTGCATTGTGTCTCCAGAATTGCCAAACTGGAGGGGTGTGGCCAGGATTGTGAGGAAGGAAGTCTGAAAACACGAGTTTTGGGACCAAGAGCATGGCAGGTCCACTCTGCAGAGGCTGAATCGAGATCTCCTGCAGGTGAGGTCAGGGCGATTATCAGATTTGCCTCAAGCTTGAGTTTGTGTCCATGACGGCCCCTTCCTGAAGGGGGTGGGGGCGTCATGAGGCCAGGGAGGTTTCCCTACGCTGGGAGTTGTGAGCTGCTCCAAACTTCAAAGTTTCCTTCTTCAGGACAGTCGAGTACTATTGGATGGTCCCTTGATGCCCCATACAGAAAGACTCGAGAGCAGGGGCCTAAGCATGGATGCCGAGACACGCCAACTCACCTTCCCATTGCCTGGTCGAGACAAGGCACGCTCAATCTGCGGGCACTTGGGTGAGCTACCCAGAAGGCTGAGTTTAAATGGACTCTCCTGAGGATGAGTCATAATGTGGGTTGGTGGCCATGGAGACCTTGGAATGTGGCAGTAGCTAAGGGACTCTGCAGGATTCTCCAACCCGAAGGGCTTGACACTACTCCAACAAGGAAGCTTCCCATGTGGAGATGAGAGGTCTTCTGTCTGGTGCCTCAGGAAAGCCCCGTATGCTGGTCTTCGAACCCAGGCCTCTGAGGAGTGATACCTGGACACCAAAGCAAGAGTTCATAATAGGGGCTAGAGGCCTGTCTGGTTCAATCTTCTGTCTCTGCGGATATCTGTCTGTGTGTCTGCATGGAGGTAGTAGTTGCTCAGCTTGTGTCATAATGCCCCTATTTGTCCAGTGCGGCTTGCGGTAGTGGGATGTCCTTGGGGACCTTGAGGTTTCTACTATTTTGTAGAGTTGTGGCCAATGGAATGGGCAGTTTCTTAGGAGAGAGCAGGCACAGTTCTGTGGTGTGGCTCCAGAGACCCCAGCCTGGAGGCTGTGTGGGCCATGGCTGTGCAGACAGACATCCAAAACCCCTAACTCAGCTCAGGTTTGGGGCCGAGGTTACGGCAGGCCTGATCTACAGTCCATGAGGGGAGCTCCTCTGGATATGAAAGAAGGGTGAGAGGGAGGCAGTCGCTCAGGCTTTTGTCTCTGGATGTTTTGTCCACAATGGCCGTTTAATGTAGGAGTTGCCTCATGGGTCGTAGAAGTCTCCCTCTCTGGTAGTTTGTCCAGCCCCCAAAAGTTTGAGGTCATTCTGTGGGAAGGGAAGTGTCCTGTTTTCTGCTTCATGTGTCCCCCCAGTAGAGGGATTCTAGAGCATAGCAGTGGGTACTGACAACTGGAATACTCGCCCTCTGGTTAAGCCTGGGGGCCTATGGATATGACAAGCCCCATATGCAGGATCTTGGTCCAGCCACTGAGAGGCGTTACTTTAATACGGGACTCACGCTGCAGGTCACAATGTATGTCTGTGCCCTAGGCGGCCCTCAAGCACTGGCATGGCCTTTCGGTCAATGCAGGTTTTCCCACATTGCTGATGCCTGAAAACCGAGGTTGGGAAGAGATGACGACCTACAGCCATAGCGGGTCCTATGTGTCCAGGTTGGGGCCAGCTGTCTGGGTGTCGTTTGGGATGTCTTGTCTCAGGCTGTGCCAGACAGGGCATTAGTATATAGGGTAGGCTGTATAATTGCTTTACAATCGAGTGGCATGCATTAGAAAATCATTTGGGGTTTCTTATTATCAGCATAGGGCAAAGTTTTTCTTCTGGAGGGCAGGCAGAGTGCAGCATTGTGGCATCGGAATTCCCAAACTGGAGGGCTTGTGGGCCAGGAGAGTGAGGACGGAAGTCTGAGAACACAAGCTAGGCTTAGGTTTCAGGGCAAGGACATGGCAGGCACACTCTGCAGAGCTGAATTGAGATCTCATGCGTCTGAAGTCAGGTCGAGGATCAGACTTTGGCTCAGGTTTGAGTTTCTGTCCATGTTGGTCTCTTCATGAAGGGGGGATATTATGAGCCCATGGGGGTTTTCCCACTATTGGAGTAGTGAGATGCTCCAAACCACAAGGATTCCTTCTGTGGGACAATTAAGATTTGTTGGATGGCTCCAGGACGTCTTATAAGGTATTTATCCAGAACAGGGTTCTAAGTATGGATGCCTGGGCAGCCAGCCTCACATTCCAATTGTCCTCTAGCAACAAGAAACGTTTGATCTGCTGGCTTGGGGTAGCAACAGAGGGGGCTGAGTTGAAATGGACTTTCCTGAGGATGGTCTTAATGTTGGTTTGAGTCCATGGAGACCTTGGTATGGGGCAGTGGCACCAGGGCCCTGAAGGATTCTCCTAACCAGAGGTTATGACAAAGCTCCAATGAGCAAGTTTTCCATGGGGAGACGAGATTTGTTCTTATTGGTGCCTCAGGAAACCAGCATATGCTGGTATTGGAAACGAGGCCTCTGAGGAGAGATGCCTGGAAACCAAAGCAATGGATCTGATTAGGGCCTAGGGGCCTGTCCGGTTCAATATTCTTCTCTGGGGCATCTGTTGTCTGAGTGGAGGTAGTTGCTCAGCTGGTTTGAGATCACCCCTGTTTGTCCTGTGCGGCCTACACTATTGGGATGGCCTCGGTGACTTTGGAGGTTTTTCCTCATTTGGAAGGTTGTGGCCAATGGAATGGGAAGAATTCCCTTGAAAGGGAAGCACAGTCCTGAGGTGTGGCTCCAGGGACCCAAGTGTGGAGCGTGTGTGGTCCAGGGCTATTTGGACAAAAGTCTGAAAACACAAACTCCACTTAGGTTGGGGGATGTAGGTATGGCCGGCCCGATCTATAGACCGTGAGGAGAACTCTTCGGGATATGAACAAATGGCGAATGAGGTGCTTGCTCATGCTTTTTTTTTTTTTTTCTGGAAATGTGTCACCGATTGCCATGGAATGTCGGGGTGTCCTCATGGGCCATCGATGAGACTCCTTTTCTGGAGATTTGACCTGATCCCAAGAGTTTGGGGTCACTCTGTGGTAAGGGAGGAGGCCTTTCTGGTTTTTTTGTTTATTTATTTATTTATTTTTTTACCTCAGGTGGCCCACCAAAATAGGGATTCCAGAGCAGAGTCGTGGGTTGGGGCAACTGGACAACCAGACCTCTGGTTAACATTGGGACTTAAGAACATGGCAATCCCCATATGTGGGCTCTTGTTCCAGACACTGAGAGGCCTTCCTTGAGGATAGGTCTCACACTGAGTTTCACAATGTGTTTTTGTGCCCAAGGAGCGCCTCATGTCAGGAGGTGGCCTAATGTACCATGCTGGTTTCTCCTACACTGAACGTTGCACAATATGGCAACCACAATTTTCTGGCCATGGGGAAGATGGAGTTCTAATTTCTGCAAAACTTTCACTCCTGGACTGTGATTGGATTTAAGGTCTAGGTTCTGAAGCCTGAAAACTGAGGTTGGGAAGAGATGAAGACCTAAGGCCATGGTGTGTCTGATGTGCTCAGTGTTCGGCCAGCTGTTGAGTGTGGGTTGGGAGGTGCAGGCTCAGGCTGTGGCAGACAGGGAATTAGTTCCCAGGCTAGACTGTATCATTGGGGTGCAGTCGAGTTTCTTGCAGGATGGTACTCATTTGTGGTTACTGGGTAGCCCCAGAGGGCAACGTTTTTCTTCTGGAGGGAAGACACAGTGCCACATAGTGGCTCCAGAATTACCAAACTGGAAGGCTTGTGGGCCAGGAGTGTGAGGAAAAAATTCTGAGAACACAAGCCAGACTTAGATTTCGGGGTGAGGGGACGGCAGGCACCCTCTGCAGAGATGATTCGAGATCCCGTATGCCTGAAGACAGAGCTAGGATCAGACGTTGGCTTACGTCGGAGTTTCTGTCCATGACGGCCCCTTCATGAAGGGGACGGTGTCACGAGGACATGGAGGTTTTCCCACGATGGGAATTGTGAGATGCTCCAAACCGCAATGATTCCTTCTGTGGGACAGTCGAGACCTGTTGGATGGCTCCAGGACATCCCATAAGGAAGTTATTCAGAGCAGGGTTCTAAGGATGGATGCCTGGGCAGCCTGCCTCCCATTCCAGGTGTCTCATAGCGCCAAGGCAAGTTCAAGTTCGATCTGCTGGATCTAGGGGAGCAACCGAGGCGGGTGTTTTGAAATGGGTGAGTTGAGGATGGGTCATAATGTGCATTTGTGTCCATGTAGACCTTGGAATGGGGTGCTTGATCCGGGGCCTTGAGGGATGTTCATAACCGGAGGTTTTGATGGGCACTAAAGAGTAAGTTTCCTATGTATAGAAGAGAATTGTTTTGATGAGTGCCTAAGGAATCTCCCATATGCTGGTATTGGAAACCAGGACTCTGAGGAGAGATGACTGGAAACAAAAGCAATCGAGATGATTAGGGCATAGGTGCCTGTCCGGTTCAATCTCTTTCCTGAGGATACGTGTCTAAGGATCTGAGGGGATGTAGTTGCTCAGCTTGTGTCAGATCGCCCCTGTTTGTCCTGGGCAGCCTATAATATTGGGATGGCTTCGGGACTTTGGAGTTTCTCCTAATCTATAGGGTTGTGGCCAATGGAATGGGCAGAAATCCCCTGGAGAGGCCAGGCACAGTTCTGAGTTTGGCTCTAGGGGCCCAGCCTTGAGGCTGTGTGGGCCAGGCCTGTGGGGACAAAAGTCTGAAAACACAAACTCTGCTTAGAATTGGGGACATAGGTATGGCACGCCCAATCTACAGACCGTGATAACACTTAGGGATATGAAAAAGGGTGAGTTTGAGGTGCTTGCTAGGTTTTGTCTCTGGATTTGTGTCAACAATGTGGGTGGAATGCTGGCATGGCCTCATGTGTTGTGGATGGATTTCCTTCTCTGAGGATTTGACCCGACCCAAGAGTTTGGGTACATTCTGTGGGATGGGGGGAGTCTTTTCTGTTTTTTATTTTATTTTATTTTATATTTTATTTTATGTACCTCAAGTGTCCCAATAAAAGAGGGATTCCAGAGCAGAGTCCTTGGGAGGGACAACTGGATATCCCCACCTCTGTTTAAGTTTGGGGGCCTAGGGGCATGGCAAGTCCAATAGGCGGGCTCTTGATTCAGACACTGAGAGGCCTTCCTTGAGGACAGGGCTCATGCTGAGGTTCACAATGCCTATTTGTGCCCAACAAGGCCCTCAAGCAGGGGAAGTGCCTCATGGGCCACGCTAGATTCTTCCACACTGAACGTTGGAGAATATGCCAAGCACAAGGTTTCCAGCCATGGCGAAGGAAGAGTTGTGGTTTCTGCATCACGTTCAACCCTGGACAGTGTTTGGAGTTTAGGTCTAGGTTCTGAAACCCGAAAACTGAGGTTGGAAGAGATGAAGACCTAAGGACCTGATGGGTCCAATGTGCTCAGTGTGCGGCCAGCTGTAGAGCGTAGGTCTGGAGGTGTGGGCTCATGCTGTGTCAGACAAGGCATTAGACAGGGTAGACTGCATATTTGGGGTGCAGTCGAGTGGCGTTCAGTTGATCCTTATTCGGGTTTCTAGGTAGCTCCATAAGGCAACGTTTTTCTTCTGGAGGGCAGGCAGTGTGCTGCATTATGGCCCCAGTATTGCCAATCTGTAAAGCTTTTGGGGCAGGGGTGTGAGGACGGTAGTCTGAGAACACAAGCTAGGCTTAGTTTTGGGGGTGAGTGCACAGAAGGCACACTCTGCAGAGCTGAATCAAGATCTCATGCACCTGAAGTCAGGGCGAATATCAGACGTTTGCTCAGGTTGGAGTTTCTGTCCATGATGGCCCCTTTATAAAGTGGAGCGTCTCAAGAGGCCATGTAGATTTTCCCACAATGGGAGTTGTGAGATGCTCCAGACTGCAAAGATTCCTTCTGTGGGACACTTGAGACCTGTTGGATGGCACTAGGATGTCCCATGCGGAACGACTCCAGAGTAGGGTTCTAAGGATGGATGCCTGGGCAGCCCGCCTCCCATTCTAGTTGTCTCCTAGCAACAAGGCAGGTTTGATCTGCAGGCCCTGGGGGAGAAACCAAGGGGGTTGAGTTGACATGGACTCTCCCGACAATAGATCATAATGTGGGTTTAAGTCCATGGAGACCTTGGAATGGGGCGCTTGATCCGGGGCCCTGAAAGATTCTCCTAAACAGAGGTTTTTATAGAGCTCCAAAGAGTACATTTCCTATGTGGAGATGAGATTTTTCTGATGAGTGCCTCAGTAATCCCCCGTATTCTGGTATTGGAAACCAGGCCTCTGAGGAGAGATGCCTGGAAACAAAAGCAATGGATCTGATTAGAGCGTAAGTGCCTGTCCAGTTCAATCTTATTCTATGGGGATATCTGTCTCTGGGTCTGAGTGGAGGTAGTTTCCTAACTTGTGAAAGATCATCCCTGTTTGTCCTGGGCAGCCAACACTATTGGGATGGCCTCGGGGAGTTTGGAGGATTCTCCTAATCTATAGGGTTGTGGCCAATGGAAATGGCAGAATTCCCCTGGAGAGGGAAGCCACAGTCCTGAGGTGTGTCTCCAGGGGCCCCAGCTTGGACGGTGTGTGGGCCAGGACTGTGGGGACAGAAGTCTGAAACACAAACTCAGCTTAGGTTTGGGGATGTATGTATGAAGGCTCGATCTACAGACAGTAAGAATTTTCCGTGCTATGAACAAAGGGCGAGTATGTGGCGCTTGCTCAAGCTTTTGTCTCTGGATTTTGTGTCAACGGTGACCGTGGAATGTCGGGGTGTCCTCAAGGGCCATGGACAATTCTTTCTCTGGTGATTTGGCCTGATCCCAAGGGGTTGGGATCATTCTGTGGATGGGAAGAGTCCTTTCTGTATTTTTTTTTTTTTTACCTCAGGTGTTCCACCAAATAGGGATTCCAGAGTAGAGCCCTGAGTAGGGGTGACTAGACATCTCGAACTCTGGTTGAGATTGGGGGACTAGGGGCTTGTCAAGCCCCATATGTGGGCTGTTGTTCCAGTCACTAAGAGGCTTTACATGAGGATAGGGCTCACACTGAGGGTCACAATGTGCGTTTGTGCAAATTGTGGCCCTCAGGGATAGGTGGGGCCTCATAGTCGATGCTGCTTTCTCCTACTATGAACAATGGACAACATGCCAACCACTAGGTTACTTGCCAAGGCGAAGGAGAAGTTCTGATTCTTGCATCACGTTCACTCCTGAGCAGTGAGTGGAGATAAGGCCTAGGTTCTGAATGTGAAATTTGAGGTTGGGTAGAGATGATGGCCTAAAGCCATTGTGGGTGTGATATGCTCTGTGTACGGCCAGCTTTCTGGGTGTTGGACTGGAGGGCTGCCCTCAGGCTGTGTCAGACAGGGCTTTAGTGCACAGGCTAGACTGTATAATTGGGGTATGGTCGCGTGGCATGCAGGTTGTTACTCATTTGGCGTTTCCGGTTAGCCCTATAGGGCAACATTTTTCTTCTGGAGGGCAGGCAGAGTGCTGCATTGTGTCTCCAGAATTGCCAAACTGGAGGGGTGTGGCCAGGATTGTGAGGAAGGAAGTCTGAAAACACAAGCTAGCACGAGTTTTGGGGCCAAGAGCATGGCAGGCCCACTCTGCAGAGGCTGAATCGAGATCTCCTGCAGGTGAGGTCAGGGCGAGTATCAGATGTTCCCTCAAGCTGGAGTTTGTGTCCATGACGGCCCCTTCCTGAAGGGGGTGGGGGCGTCATGAGGCCAGGGAGGTTTCCCTACGCTGGGAGTTGTGAGCTGCTCCAAACTTCAAAGTTTCCTTCTTCAGGACAGTCGAGTACTATTGGATGGTCCCTTGATGCCCCATACAGAAAGACTCGAGAGCAGGGGCCTAAGCATGGATGCCGAGACACGCCAACTCACCTTCCCATTGCCTGGTCGAGACAAGGCACGCTCAATCTGCGGGCTCTTGGGTGAGCTACCCAGAAGGCTGAGTTTAAATGGACTCTCCTGAGGATGAGTCATAATGTGGGTTGGTGGCCATGGAGACCTTGGAATGTGGCAGTAGCTAAGGGACTCGGCAGGATTCTCCAACCCGAAGGGCTTGACACAACTCCAACAAGGAAGCTTCCCATGTGGAGATGAGAGGTCTTCTGTCTGGTGCCTCAGGAAAGCCCCGTATGCTGGTCTTCGAACCCAGGCCTCTGAGGAGTGATACCTGGACACCAAAGCAAGAGTTCATAATAGGGGCTAGAGGCCTGTCTGGTTCAATCTTCTGTCTCTGCGGATATCTGTCTGTGTGTCTGCATGGAGGTAGTAGTTGCTCAGCTTGTGTCATAATGCCCCTATTTGTCCAGTGCGGCTTGCGGTAGTGGGATGTCCTTGGGGACCTTGAAGTTTCTACTATTTTGTAGAGTTGTGGCCAATGGAATGGGCAGTTTCTTAGGAGAGAGTAGGCACAGTTCTGTGGTGTGGCTCCAGAGACCCCAGCCTGGAGGCTGTGTGGGCCATGGCCGTGCAGACAGACATCCAAAAACCCTAACTCAGCTCAGGTTTGGGGCCGAGGTTACGGCAGGCCTGATCTACAGTCCCTGAGGGGAGCTCCTCTGGATATGAAAGAAGGGTGAGAGGGAGGCAGTCGCACAGGCTTTTGTCTCTGGATGTTTTGTCCACAATGTCCGTTTAATGTAGGAGTTGCCTCATGGGTCGTAGAAGTCTCCCTCTCTGGTAGTTTGTCCAGCCTCCAAGTGTTTGGGGTCATTCTGTGGGAAGGGAAGTGTCCGGTTTTCTGCCTCATGTGTCCCCTCAGTAGAGGGATTCTAGAGCATAGCAGTGGGTACTGACAACTGGAATACTCGCCCTCTGGTTAAGGCTGGGGGCCTATGGATATGACAAGCCCCATATGCAGGATCTTGGTCCAGCCACTGAGAGGCGTTACTTTAATACGGGAC
This sequence comes from Mustela nivalis, assembly GCF_964662115.1. Classification (NCBI taxonomy): domain Eukaryota; kingdom Metazoa; phylum Chordata; class Mammalia; order Carnivora; family Mustelidae; genus Mustela; species Mustela nivalis. The sequence continues at coordinate 2,057,925 of NW_028136558.1, read as the reverse complement.
TCACGCTGCAGGTCACAATGCATGTCTGTGCCCTAGGTGGCCCTCAAGCACTGGCGTGGCCTTTCGGACAATGTAGGTTTTCCCACATAGAACGTTGGACAACATGTCAACCACAAGGTTTCTGGCCATGGGGAAGGAGGAATTCTAATTTCTGCATCACGTTCACCCCTGGGCTGTGATTGGAGATAAGGTCTAGGTTCTGAAACCTGAAAACCGAGGTTGGGAAGAGATGACGACCTACAGCCATAGCGGGTCCTATGTGTCCAGGTTGGGGCCAGCTGTCTGGGTGTCGTTTGGGAAGTCTTGTCTCAGGCTGTGCCAGACAGGGCATTAGAATACAGGGTGGGCTGTATAATTGCTTTAAAATCGAGTGGCATGCATTAGAAAATCATTTGGGGTTTCTTATTAGCATCATAGGGCAAAGTTTTTCTTCTGGAGGGCAGGCAGAGTGCTGCATTGTGGCTTCGGAATTCCCAAACTGCAGGGCTTCTGGGCCAGGAGAGTGAGAATGGAAGTCTGAGAACACAAGCTAGGCTTAGGTTTCGGGGCAAGGACATGGCAGGCAAACTCTGCAGAGCTGAATTGAGATCTCATGCGTCTGAAGTCAGGTCGAGGTTCAGACTTTGGCTCATGTTTGAGTTTCTGTCCATGTTGGCCCCTTCAGTAAGGGGGGGCATTATGAGGCCATGGGGGTTTTCCCACTATTGGAGTTGTGAGATGCTCCAAACCGCAAGGATTCCTTCTGTGGGACAATAAAGATTTGTTGGATGGCTCCAGGACGTCTTATAAGGTATTTTTCCAGAACAGGGTTCTAAGTATGGATGCCTGGGCAGCCAGCCTCACATTCCAATTGTCTCCTAGCAACAAGCAACGTTTGATCTGCTGTCTTGGGGTAGCAACAGAGGGGGCTGAGGTGAAATGGACTTTCCTGAGAATGGTCTTAACGTTGGTTTGAGTCCATGGAGACCTTGGTATGGGGCAATGGCACCAGGGCCCTGAAGGATTCTCCTAACCAGAGGTTATGACAAAGCTCCAATGAGCAAGTTTTCCATGGGGATACGAGATTTGTTTTTAATGGTGTCTCAGGAAACCACCATATGCTGGTATTGGAAACGAGGCCTCTGAGGAGAGATGCCTGGAAACCAAAGCAATGGATCTGATTAGGGCCTAGGGGCCTGTCCGGTTCAATATTCTTCTCTGGGGCATCTGTTGTCTGAGTGGAGGTAGTTGCTCAGCTGGTTTGAGATCACCCCTGTTTGTCCTGGGCGGCCTACACTATTGGGATGGCCTCGGTGACATTGGAGGTTTTTCCTCATTTGCAAGGTTGTGGCCAATGGAATGGGAAGAATTCCCTTGAAAGGGAAGCACAGTCCTGAGGTGTGGCTCCAGGGACCCAAGTGTGGAGCGTGTGTGGTCCAGGGCTATTTGGACAAAAGTCTGAAAACGCAAACTCCACTTAGGTTGGGGGATGTAGGTATGGCCGGCCCGATCTATAGACCGTGAGGAGAACTCTTCGGGATATGAACAAAGGGCGAATGTGAGGTGCTTGCTCATGCTTTTTTTTTTTTCTGGAAATGTGTCACCGATTGCCATGGAATGTCGGGGTGTCCTCATGGGCCATCGATGAGGCTCCCTTTCTGGGGATTTGACCTGATCCCAAGAGTTTGGGGTCATTCTGAGGGAAGTGAAGAGGACTTTCTGTTTTTTTTGTTTATTTTTTTTTGTTTTTGTTTTTGTTTTGTTTTGTTTTTACCTCAGGTGGACCACCAAATGAAAGATTCCAGAGCAGAGTCGTGGGTTGGGGCAACTGGACAACCAGACCTCTGGTTAACATTGGGACCTAAGAACATGGCAAGCCCCATATGTGGGCTCTTGGTCCAGACACTGAGAGGCTTTCCTTGAGGATAGGTCTCACACTGAGTTTCACAATGTGTTTTTGTGCCCAAGGAGCCCCTCAAGTCAGGGCGTGGCCTAATGTACCATGCTGGTTTCTCCTACACTGAACATTGCACAATATGGCAACCACAAGTTTTCTGGCCATGGGGAAGATGGAGTTCTAATTTCTGCAACACTTTCACTCCTGGACTGTGAATGGATTTAAGGTCTAGGTTCTGAAGCCTGAAAACTGAGGTTGGGAAGAGATGAAGACCTAAGGCCATGGTGTGTCTGATGTGCTCAGTGTTCGGCCAGCTGTTGAGTGTGGGTTGGGAGGTGCAGGCTCAGGCTGTGGCAGACAGGGAATTAGTGCCCAGGCTAGACTGTATCATTGGGGTGCAGTCGAGTTTCGTGCAGGATGGTACTCATTTGTGGTTACTGGGTAGCCCCAGAGGGCAAAGTTTTTTTTCTGGAGGGAAGACACAGTGCCACATAGTGGCTCCAGAATTCCCAAACTGGAAGGCTTGTGGGCCAGGAGTGTGAGGAAAAAATTCTGAGAACACAAGCCAGACTTAGATTTCGGGGTGAGGGGACGGCAGGCACCCTCTGCAGAGATGATTTTAGATCCTGTATACCTGAAGACAGAGCTAGGATCAGACGTTGGCTTAGGTCGAAGTTTCTGTCCATGACGGCCACTTCATGAAGGGGAGGGTGTCACGAGGACATGGAGGTTTTCCCACGATGGGAATTGTGAGATGCTCCAAACCGCAATGATTCCTTCTGTGGGACAGTCGAGACCTGTTGGATGGCTCCAGGACATCCCATAAGGAAGTTATCCAGAGCAGGGTTCTAAGGATGGATGCCAGGGCAGCCTGCCTCCCATTCCGGGTGTCTCATAGAGCCAAGGCAAGTTCGATCTGCTGGATCTACGGGAGCATCCGAGGCGGGTGTGTTGAAATTGGTGAGTTGAGGATGGGTCATAATGTGCATTTGTGTCCATGTAGACCTTGGAATGGGGTGCTTGAACCGGGGCCTTGAGGGATGTTCATAACAGGAGGTTTTGATGGAGCTCTAAAGAGTATGTTTCCTATGTAGAGAGGAGAATTGTTTTGATGAGTGCCTAAGGAATCTCCCATATGCTGGTATTGGAAACCAGGCCTCTGAGGAGAGATGACTGGAATCAAAAGCAATGGATCTGATTAGGGCCTAAGTGCCTGTCCAGTTCAATCTTATTCTATGGGGATATCTGTCTCTGGGTCTGAGTGGAGGTAGATTCCTAAGTTGTGAAAGATCATCCCAGTGTGTCCTGGGCAGCCAACACTATTCGGATGGCCTCGGGGAGTTCGGAGGATTCTCCTAATCTATTGGGTTGTGGACAATGGAAATGGCAGAATTCCCCTGGAGAGGGAAGCCACAGTCCTGAGGTGTGGCTCCAGGGGCCCCAATTTGGATGGTGTGTGGGCCAGGCCTGTGGGGACAGAAGTCTGAAAACACAAACTCAGCTTAGGTTTGGGGATGTATGTATGAAGGCTCGATCTACAGAACGTGAGAATTTTCCGGGCTATGAACAATGGGCGAGTATGTGGCGATTGCTCAGGCTTTTGTCTCTGGATTTTGTGTCAACGGTGGCCGTGGAATGTCGGGATGTCCTCAAGGGCAATGGACAATTCTTTCTCTGGTGATATGGCCTGATCCCAAGTGGTTGGGATCATTCTGTGGATTGGAAGAGTCCTTTCTGTATATATATATATATATGTTTTTTTTTTGTTGTTTTTTTTTTTTACCTCAGGTGTCCCACCAAAATGGGATTCCAGAGTAGAGCCCTGAGTTGGGGTGACTAGTCATCTCGAACTCTGGTTGAGATTGGGGGACTAGAGGCTTGGCAAGCCCCATATGTGGGCTGTTGTTCCAGTCACTAAGAGGCTTTACATGAGGATAGGGCTCACGCTGAGGGTCACAATGTGTGTTTGTGCATATTGTGGCCCTCAGGGTTAGGTGGGGCCTCATAGTCCATGCTGCTTTCTCCTACAATGAACATTGGACAACATGCCAACCACTAGGTTACTTGCCAAGGCGAAGGAGAAGTTCTGATTCTTGCATCACATTCATTCCAGAGCAGTGAGTGGAGATAAGGTCTAGGTTCTGAAGGTGAAAACTGAGGTTGGGTAGAGATGATGGCCTAAAGCCATTGCGGGTGTGATATGCTCTGTGTACGGCCAGCTTTCTGGGTGTTGGACTGGAGGTCTGCCCTCAGGCGTGTCAGACAGGGCTTTAGTGTACAGGCTAGACTGTATAATTGGGGTATGGTCGAGTGGCATGCAGGTTGTTACTCATTTGGCGTTTCCGGTTAGCCCTATAGGGCAACATTTTTCTTCTGTACGGCAGGCAGAGTGCTGCATTGCGTCTCCGGAATTGCCAAACAGGAGGGGTGTGGCCAGGATTGTGAGGAAGGAAGTCTGAAAACACAAGCTAGCACGAGTTTTGGGGCCAAGAGCATGGCAGGCCCACTCTGCAGAGGCTGAATCGAGATCTCCTGCAGGTGAGGACAGGGCGAGTATCAGATGTTGCCTCAAGCTGGAGTTTGTGTCCATGACGGCCCCTTCCTGAAGGGGGTGGGGACGTCATGAGGCCAGGGAGGTTTCCCTACGCTGGGAGTTGTGAGCTGCTCCAAACTTCAAAGTTTCCTTCTTCAGGACAGTCGAGTACTATTGGATGGTTCCAGGATGCCCCATACAGAAAGACTCGAGAGCAGGGGCCTAAGCATGGATGCCGAGACACCCCAACTCACCTTCCCATTGCCTGGTCGAGACAAGGCACGCTCAATCTGCGGGCTCTTGGGTGAGCTACCCAGAATGCTGAGTTTAAATGGACTCTCCTGAGGATGAGTCATAATGTGGGTTGGTGGCCATGGAGACCTTGGAATGTGGCAGTAGCTAAGGGACTCTGCAGGATTCTCCAACCCGAAGGGCTTGACACAACTCCAACAAGGAAGCTTCCCATGTGGAGATGAGAGGTCTTCTGTCTGGTGCCTCAGGAAAGCCCGTATGCTGGTCTTCGAACCCAGGCCTCTGAGGAGTGATACCTTGACACCAAAGCAAGAGTTCATAATAGGGCCTAGGGGCCTGTCTGGTTCAATCTTCTGTCTCTGCGGATATCTGTCTGTGTGTCTGCATGGAGGTAGTAGTTGCTCAGCTTGTGTCATAATGCCCCTATTTGTCCAGTGCGGCTTGCGGTAGTGGGATGTCCTTGGGGACCTTGAGGTTTCTACTATTTTGTAGAGTTGTGGCCAATGGAATGGGCAGTTTCTTAGGAGAGTGCAGGCACAGTTCTGTGGTGTGGCTCCAGAGACCCCAGCCTGGAGGCTGTGTGGGCCATGGCTGTGCAGACAGACATCCAAAAACCCTAACTCAGCTCAGGTTTGGGGCCGAGGTTACGGCAGGCCTGATCTACAGTCCATATGGGGAGCTCCTCTGGATATGAAAGAAGGGTGAGAGGGAGGCAGTCGCTCAGGCTTTTGTCTCTGGATGTTTTGTCCACAATGTCCGTTTAATGTAGGAGTTGCCTCATGGGTCGTAGAAGTCTCCCTCTCTGGTAGTTTGTCCAGCCGCCAAGTGTTTGGGGTCATTCTGTGGGAAGGGAAGTGTCCGGTTTTCTGCCTCATGTGTCCCCTCAGTAGAGGGATTCTAGAGCATAGCAGTGGGTACTGACAACTGGAATACTCGCCCTCTGGTTAAGGCTGGGGGCCTATGTATATGACAAGCCCCATATGCAGGATCTTGGTCCAGCCACTGAGAGGCGTTACTTTAATACGGGACTCACGCTGCAGGTCACAATGCATGTCTGTGCCCTAGGCGGCCCTCTAGCACTGGCGTGGCCTTTCGGACAATGTAGGTTTTCCCACATAGAACGTTGGACAACATGTCAACCACAAGGTTTCTGGCCATGGGGAAGGAGGAATTCTAATTTCTGCATCACGTTCACCCCTGGGCTGTGATTGGAGATAAGGTCTAGGTTCTGAAACCTGAAAACCGAGGTTGGGAAGAGATGACGACCTACAGCCATAGCGGGTCCTATGTGTCCAGGTTGGGGCCAGCTGTCTGGGTGTCGTTTGGGATGTCTTGTCTCAGACTGTGCCAGACAGGGCATTAGAATACAGGGTGGGCTGTACAATTGCTTTACAATCGAGTGGCATGCATTAGAAAATCATCTGGGGTTTCTTATTAGCAGCATAGGGCAAAGTTTTTCTTCTGGAGGGCAGGCAGAGTGCTGCATTGTGGCTTCGGAAATCCCAAAGTGGAGGGCTTGTGGGCCAGGAGAGTGAGGACGGAAGTCTGAGAACACAAGCTAGGCTTAGGTTTCGGGGCAAGGACATGGCAGGCACACTCTGCAGAGCTGAATTGAGATTTCATGCGTCTGAAGTCAGGTCCAGCTTCAGACTTTGGCTCAGGTTTGAGTTTCTGTCCATGTGGGCCCCTTCAGGAAGGGGGGGCATTATGAGGCCATGGGGGTTTTCCCACTATTGGAGTTGTGAGATGCTCCAAACCACAAGGATTCCTTCTGTGGGACAATTAAGATTTGTTGGATGGCTCCAGGACGTCTTATAAGGTATTTTTCCAGAACAGGGTTCTAAGTATGGATGCCAGGGTAGCCAGCCTCACATTCGAATTGTCTCCTAGCAACAAGCAACGTTTGATCTGCTGTCTTGGGGTAGTAACAGAGGGGGCTGAGTTGAAATGGACTTTCCTGAGAATGGTCTTAACGTTGGTTTGAGTCCATGGAGACCTTGGTATGGGGCAGTGGCACCAGGGCCCTGAAGGATTCTCCTAACCAGAGGTTATGACAAAGCTCCAATGAGCAAGTTTTCCATGGGGAGACGAGATTTGTTTTTAATGGTGCCTCAGGAAACCACCATATGCTGGTATTGGAAACGAGGCCTCTGAGGAGAGATGCCTGGAAACCAAAGCAATGGATCTGATTAGGGCCTAGGGGCCTGTCCGGTTCAATATTCTTCTCTGGGGACATCTGTTGTCTGAGTGGGGGTAGTTGCTCAGCTGGTTTGAGATCACCCCTGTATGTCCTGGGCGGCCTACACTATTGGGATGGCCTCGGTGACTTTGGAGGTTTTTCCTCATTTGCAAGGTTGTGCCAATGGAATGGGAAGAATTCCCTTGAAAGGGAAGCACAGTCCTGAGGTGTGGCTCCAAGGACCCAAGTGTGGAGCGTGTGTGGTCCAGGGCTATTTGGACAAAAGTCTGAAAACACAAACTCCACTTAGGTTGGGGGATGTAGGTATGGCCGGCCCGATCTATAGACCGTGAGGAGAACTCTTCGGGATATGAACAAAGGGCGAATGTGAGATGCTTGCTCATGCTTTTTTTTTTTTTTTCTGGAAATGTGTCACCGATTGCCATGGAATGTCGGGGTGTCCTCATGGGCCATCGATGAGGCTCCCTTTCTGGGGATTTGACCTGATCCCAAGAGTTTGAGGTCATTCTGTGGGAAGGGAGGAGGCCTTTCTGTTTTTTTGTTTATTTTTTTTGTTTTTGTTTTTGTTTTTTTTTTTTACCTCAGGTGGACCACCAAAAGAGGGATTCCAGAGCAGAGTCGTGGGTTGGGGCAACTGGACAACCAGACCTCTGGTTAACATTGGGACCTAAGAACATGGCAAGCCCCATATGTGGGCTCTTGGTCCAGACACTGAGAGGCCTTCCTTGAGGATAGGTCTCACACTGAGTTTCACAATGTGTTTTTGTGCCCAAGGAGCCCCTCAAGTCAGGGCGTGGCCTAATGTACCATGCTGGTTTCTCCTACACTGAACATTGCACAATATGGCAACCACAAGTTTTCTGGCCATGGGGAAGATGGAGTTCTAATTTCTGCAAAACTTTGACTCCTGGACTGTGATTGGATTTAAGGTCTAGGTTCTGAAGCCTGAAAACTGAGGTTGGGAAGAGATGAAGACCTAAGGCCATGGTGTGTCTGATGTGCTCAGTGTTCGGCCAGCTGTTGAGTGTGGGTTGGGAGGTGCAGGCTCAGGCTGTGGCAGACAGGGAATTAGTGCCCAGGCTAGACTGTATCATTGGGGTGCAGTCGAGTTTCGTGCAGGATGGTACTCATTTGTGGTTACTGGCTAGCCCCAGAGGGCAACGTTTTTCTTCTGGAGGGAAGACACATTGCCACATAGTGGCTCCAGAATTCCCAAACTGGAAGGCTTGTGGGCCAGGAGTGTGAGGAAAAAATTCTGAGAACACAAGCCAGACTTAGATTTCGGGGTGAGGGGACGGCAGGCACCCTCTGCAGAGATGATTCGAGATCCTGTATACCTGAAGACAGAGCTAGGATCAGACGTTGGCTTAGGTCGAAGTTTCTGTCCATGACGGCCCCTTCATGAAGGGGAGGGTGTCACGAGGACATGGAGGTTTTCCCACGATGGGAATTGTGAGATGCTCCAAACCGCAATGATTCCTTCTGTGGGACAGTCGAGACCTGTTGGATGGCTCCAGGACATCCCATAAGGAAGTTATCCAGAGCAGGGTTCTAAGGATGGATGCCTGGGCAGCCTGCCTCCCATTCCGGGTGTCTCATAGAGCCAAGGCAAGTTCGATCTGCTGGATCTACGGGAGCATCCGAGGTGGGTGTGTTAAAATGGGTGAGTTGAGGATGGGTCATAATGTGCATTTGTGTCCATGTAGACCTTGGAATGGGGTGCTTGAACCGGGGCCTTGAGGGATGTTCATAACAGGAGGTTTTGATGGAGCTCTAAAGAGTATGTTTCCTATGTAGAGAGGAGAATTGTTTTGATGAGTGCCTAAGGAATCTCCCATATGCTGGTATTGGAAACCAGGCCTCTGAGGAGAGATGACTGGAATCAAAAGCAATGGATCTGATTAGGGCCTAAGTGCCTGTCCAGTTCAATCTTATTCTATGGGGATATCTGTCTCTGGGTCTGAGTGGAGGTAGTTTCCTAAGTTGTGAAAGATCATCCCAGTGTGTCCTGGGCAGCCAACACTATTCGGATGGCCTCGGGGAGTTTGGAGGATTCTCCTAATCTATAGGGTTGTGGCCAATGGAAATGGCAGAATTCCCCTGGAGAGGGAAGCCACAGTCCTGAGGTGTGGCTCCAGGGGCCCCAGCTTGGATGGTGTGTGGGCCAGGCCTGTGGGGACAGAAGTCTGAAAACACAAACTCAGCTTAGATTTGGGGATGTATGTATGAAGGCTCGATCTACAGAACGTGAGAATTTTCCGGGCTATGAACAATGGGCGAGTATGTGGCGATTGCTCAGGCTTTTGTCTCTGGATTTTGTGTCAACGGTGGCCGTGGAATGTCGGGATGTCCTCAAGGGCCATGGACAATTCTTTCTCTGGTGATATGGCCTGATCCCAAGTGGTTGGGACCATTCTGTGGATTGGAAGAGTCCTTTCTGTATATATATATATATATATATATATATATATATATATATATATATATGTATGTTTTTTTTTTTTTTTTACCTCAGGTGTCCCACCAAAATGGGATTCCAGAGTAGAGCCCTGAGTAGGGGTGACTAGTCATCTCGAACTCTGGTTGAGATTGGGGGACTAGGGGCTTGGCAAGCCCCATATGTGGGCTGTTGTTCCAGTCACTAAGAGGCTTTACATGAGGATAGGGCTCACGCTGAGGGTCACAATGTGTGTTTGTGCAAATTGTGGCCCTCAGGGATAGGTGGGGCCTCATAGTCCATGCTGCTTTCTCCTACAATGAACATTGGACAACATGCCAACCACTAGGTTACTTGCCAAGCCGAAGGAGAAGTTCTGATTCTTGCATCACATTCATTCCTGAGCAGTGAGTGGAGATAAGGTCTAGGTTCTGAAGGTGAAACCTGAGGTTGGGTAGAGATGATGGCCTAAAGCCATTGTGGGTGTGATATGCTCTGTGTACGGCCAGCTTTCTGGGTGTTGGATGGAGGTCTGCCCTCAGGCTGTGTCAGACAGGGCTTTAGTGCACAGGCTAGACTGTATAATTGGGGTATAGTCGAGTGGCATGCAGGTTGTTACTCATTTGGCGTTTCCGGTTAGCCCTATAGGGCAACATTTTTCTTCTGGAGGGCAGGCAGAGTGCTGCATTGTGTCTCCAGAATTGCCAAACTGGAGGGGTGTGGCCAGGATTGTGAGGAAGGAAGTCTGAAAACACATGCTAGCACAAGTTTTGGGGCCAAGAGCATGGCAGGCCCACTCTGCAGAGTCTGAATCGAGATCTCCTGCAGGTGAGGTCAGGGCGAGTATCAGATGTTGCCTCAAGCTGGAGTTTGTGTCCATGACGGCCCCTTCCTGAAGGGGGTGGGGGCGTCATGAGGCCAGGGAAGTTTCCCTACGCTGTGAGTTGTGAGCTGCTCCAAACTTCAAAGTTTCCTTCTTCAGGACAGTCAAGTACTATTGGATGGTTCCAGGATGCCCCATACAGAAAGACTCGAGAGCAGGGGCCTAAGCATGGATGCCGAGACACCCCAACTCACCTTCCCATTGCCTGGTCGAGACAAGGCACGCTTAATCTGCGGGCTCTTGGGTGAGCTACCCAGATGGCTGAGTTTAAGTGGACTCTCCTGAGGATGAGTCATAATGTGGGTTGGTGGCCATGGAGACCTTGGAATGTGGCAGTAGCTAAGGGACTCTGCAGGATTCTCCAACCCGAAGGGCTTGACACATCTCCAACAAGGAAGCTTCCCATGTGGAGATGAGAAGTCTTCTGTCTAGTGCCTCAGGAAAGCCCGTATGCTGGTCTTCGAACCCAGGCCTCTGAGGAGTGATACCTGGACACCAAAGCAAGATTTCATAATAGGGCCTAGGGGCCTGTCTGGTTCAATCTTCTGTCTCTGTGGATATCTGTCAGTGTGTCTGCATGGAGATAGTAGTTGCTCAGCTTGTGTCATAATGCCCCTATTTGTCCAGTGCGGCTTGCGGTAGTGGGATGTCCTTGGGGACCTTGAGGTTTCTACTATTTTGTAGAGTTGTGGCCAATGGAATGGGCAGTTTCTTAGGAGAGAGCAGGCACAGTTCTGTGGTGTGGCTCCAGAGACCCCATCCTGGAGGCCGTGTGGGCCATGGCTGTGCAGACAGACATCCAAAAACCCTAACTCAGCTCAGGTTTGGGGCTGAGGTTACGGCAGGCCTGATCTACAGTCCATGAGGGGAGCTCCTCTGGATATGAAAGAAGGGTGAGAGGGAGGCAGTCGCTCAGGCTTTTGTCTCTGGATGTTTTGTCCACTATGGCCGTTTAATGTAGGAGTTGCCTCATGGGTCGTAGAAGTCTCCCTCTCTGGTAGTTTGTCCAGCCCCCAAGAGTTTGGGGTCATTCTGTGGGAAGGGAAGTGTCCTGTTTTCTGCTTCATGTGTTCCCCCAGTAGAGGGATTCTAGAGCATAGCAGTGGGTACTGACAACTAGAATACTCGCCCTCTGGTTAAGTTTGGGGGCCTATGGATATGACAAGCCCCATATGCAGGATCTTGGTCCAGCCACTGAGAGGCGTTACTTTAATACGGGACTCACGCTGCAGGTCACAATGCATGTCTGTGCCCTAGGCGGCCCTCAAGCACTGGCGTGTCCTTTCGGACAATGCAGGTTTTCCCACATTGAACGTTGGACAACATGCCAACCACAAGGTTTCTGGCCATGGGGAAGGAGGAATTCTAATTTCTGCATCACGTTCACCCCTGGGCAGTGATTGGAGATAAGGTCTAGGTTGAAGTCTGAAAACCGAGGTTGGGAAGAGATGACGACCTACAGCCATAGCGGGTCCTATGTGTCCAGGTTGGGGCCAGCTGTCTGGGTGTCGTTTGGGATGTCTTGTCTCAGGCTGTGCCAGACAGGGCATTAGTATACAGGGTGGGCTGTATAATTGCTTTACAATCGAGTGGCATGCATTAGAAAATCATTTGGTGTTTCTTATTAGCAGCATAGGGCAAAGCTTTTCTTCTGGAGGGCAGGCAGAGTGCTGCATTGTGGCTTCGGAATTCCCAAACTGGAGGGATTGTGGGCCAGGAGAGTGAGGACAGAAGTCTGAGAACACAAGCTAGGCTTAGGTTTCAGGGCAAGGACATGGCAGGCACACTCTGCAGAGCGGAATTGAGATCTCATGCGTCTGAAGTCAGGTCGAGGTTCAGACTTTGGCTCAGGTTTGAGTTTCTGCCCATGTGGGCCCCTCAGGAAGGGGGGGCATTATGATGCCATGGTGGTTTTCCCACTATTGGAGTTGTGAGATGCTCCAAACCACAAGGATTCCTTCTGTGGGACAATTAAGATTTGTTGGATGGCTCCAGGACGTCTTATAAGGTATTTTTCCAGAAAAGCGTTCTAAGTATGGATGCCTGGGCAGCCAGCCTCACATTCCAATTGTCTCCTAGCAACAATAAACGTTTGATCTGCTGTCTTGGGGTAGTAACAGAGGGGGCTGAGTTGAAATGGACCTTCCTGAGGATGGTCTTAATGTGGGTTTGAGTCCATGGAGACCTTGGTATGGGGCAGTGGCACCAGGGCCCTGAAGGATTCTCCTAACCAGAGGTTATGACAAAGCTCCAATGAGCAAGTTTTCCATGGGGAGACGAGATTTGTTCTTATTGATTCCTCAGGAAACCACCATATGCTGGTATTGGAAACGAGGCCTCTGAGGAGAGATGCCTGGAAACCAAAGCAATGGATCTGATTAGGGCCTAGGGGCCTGACCGGTTCAATATTCTTCTCTGGGGACATCTGTTGTCTGAGTGGAGGTAGTTGCTCAGCTGGTTTGAGATCACCCCTGTTTGTCCTGGGCGGCCTACACTAATGGGATGGCCTCGGTGACTTTGGAGGTCTTTCCTCATTTGCAAGGTTGTGGCCAATGGAATGGGAAGAATTCCCTTGAAAGGGAAGCACAGTCCTGAGGTGTGGCTCCAGGGACCCAAGTGTGGAGCGTGTGTGGTCCAGGGCTATTTGGACAAAAGTCTGAAAACACAAACTCCACTTAGGTTGGGGGATGTAGGTATGGCCGGCCCGATCTATAGACCGTGAGGAGAACTCTTCGGGATATGAACAAAGGGCGATGTGAGATGCTTGCTCATGCTTTTTTTTTTTTTTTCTGGAAATGTGTCACCGATTGCCATGGAATGTCGGGGTGTCCTCATGGGCCATCGATGAGGCTCCCTTTCTGGGGATTTGACCTGATCCCAAGAGTTTGGGTTCATTCTGTGGGAAGGGAGGAGGCCTTTCTGGTTTTTTTGTTTATTTTGTTTTTGTTTTTGTTTTTGTTTTTGTTTTTTTTACCTCAGGTGGATCACCAAAAGAGGGATTCCAGAGCAGAGTCGTGGGTTGGGGCAACTGGACAACCAGACCTCTGGTTAACATTGGGACCTAAGAACATGGCAAGCCCCATATGTGGGCTCTTGGTCCAGACACTGAGAGGCCTTCCTTGAGGATAGGTCTCACACTGAGTTTCACAATGTGTTTTTGTGCCCAAGGAGCCCCTCATGTCAGGACGTGGCCTAATGTACCATGCTGGTTTCTCCTACACTGAACGTTGCACAATATGGCAACCAAAAGTTTTCTGGCCATGGGGAAGAAGGAGTTCTAATTTCTGCCACACTTTCACTCCTGGACTATGATTGGATTTAAGGTCTAGGTTCTGAAGCCTGAAAACAGAGGTTGGGAAGAGATGAAGCCCTAAGGCCATGGTGTGTCTGATGTGCTCAATGTTCGGCCTGCTGTTGAGTGTGGGTTGGGAGGTGCAGGCTCAGGCTGTGGCAGACAGGGAATTAGTGCCCAGGCTAGACTGTATCATTGGGGTGCAGTCGAGTTTCGTGCAGGATGGTACTCATTTGTGGTTACTGGCTAGCCCCAGAGGGCAACGTTTTTCTTCTGGAGGGAAGACACAGTGTCACATACTGGCTCCAGAATTCCCAAACTGGAAGGCTTGTGGGCCAGGAGTGTGAGGAAAAAATTCTGAGAACACAAGCCAGACTTAGATTTCGGGGTGAAGGGACGGCAGGCACCCTCTGCAGAGATGATTCGAGATCCCGTATACCTGAAGACAGAGCTAGGATCAGACGTTGGCTTAGGTCGGAGTTTCTGTCCATGATGGCCCCTTCATGAATGGGAGGGTGTCACGAGGACATCGAGTTTTTCCCACGATTTGAATTGTGAGATGCTCCAAACCGCAATGATTCCTTCTGTGGGTCAGGTGAGACCGGTGGATGGCTCCAGGACATCCCATAAGGAAGTTATCCAGAGCAGGGTTCTAAGGATGGATGCCTGGGCAGCCTGCCTCCCATTCCAGGTGTCTCATAGAGCCAAGGCAAGTTCGATCTGCCTGATCTAGTGGAGCAACCGAATCGGGTGTGTTGAAGTGGGTGAGTTGAGGATGGGTCATAATGTGCATTTGTGTCCATGGAGACCTTGGAATGGGGTCTTGATCCGGGTCCTTGAGGGATGTTCATAACCGGAGGTTTTGATGGAGCTCTAAAGAGTATGTTTCCTATTTAGAGAAGAGAATTGTGAATTGATGAGTGCCTAAGGAATCTCCCATATGCTGGTATTGGAAACCAGGCCTCTGAGGAGAGATGACTGGAAACAAAAGCAATGGTAATGATTAGAGCCTAGGTGCCTGTCCGGTTCAATCTCTTTGCTGGGGATACGTGTCTAAGTATCTGAGGTGAGGTAGTTGCTCAGATTGTGTCAGATCGCCCCTGTTTGTCCTGGGCGACCTATAATATTGGAATGGCCTCGGGACTTTGGAGTTTCTCCTAATCTATAGGGTTGTGGTCAATGGAATGGGCAGAAATACCCTGGAGAGGGCAGGCAAAGTTCTGAGTTTGGCTCTAGGGGCCCAACTTTGAGGGTGTGTGGGCCAGGCCTGTGGAGCAAAAATCTGAAAACACAAACTCCGCTTAGGATTGGGGACATAGTTATGGCACGCCCAATCTACAGACCGTGATAACACTTCAGGATATGAAAAAGTGTGAGTTTGAGGTGATTGCTCAGATTTTGTCTCTGGATTTGTGTCAACAATGTGGGTGGAATGCTGGCGTTGCCTCATGGGTTGTGGACGGCTTTCCTTCTCTGAGGATTTGACCCAATCCCAAGAGTTTGTGTATGTTCTGTGGGATGGGAGGAGTCCTTTCTGTTTTTTATTTTATTTTATTTTATTTTTTGTACCTCATGTGTCCCAATAAAGGAGGGATTCAAGAGCAGAGTCCTCGGGAGGGACAACTGGGCAACCCCACCTCTGTTTTAGTTTGGGGGCTTAGGGGCATGGCATGTCCAATATGTGGGCTCTTGATTCAGACACTGAGAGGCCTTCCTCGAGGACAGGGCTCATGCTGAGGGTCACAATGCCTATTTGTGCCAACAAGGCCCTCAAGCATGGGAAGGGCCTCATGGGCCACGCTGGATTCTCCGACACTGAACGTTGGAGAATATGCCAACCACAAGGTTTCTGGCCATGGCGAAGGAAGAGTTGTGACTTCTGCATCACGTTAACCCCTGGACAGTGATTGGAGCTTAGGTCTAGGTTCTGAAACCTGAAAACCGAGGTTGGGAAGAGATGAAGACCTAAGGACCTGTTGGGTCCAATGAGCTCAGTGTGCGGCCAGCTGTTGAGCGTAGGTCTGGAGGTGTGGGCTCATGCTGTGTCAGACAAGGCATTAGACAGGGTAGACTGAATATTTGGGGTGCAGTCGAGTGGCGTTCAATTGATCCTCATACGGGTCTCTAGGTAGTTCCATAAGGCAACGTTTTTTCTCTGGGAGGGCAGGCAGAGTGCTGCATTGTGGCCCCAGTATTGCCAAACGGTAGGGATTTTGGGCCAGGGGTGTGAGGACTGTAGTCTGAGAACACAAGCTAGGCTTAGTTTTGGGGGTGAGGGCACAGAAGGCACACTCTGCAGAGCTGAATCATGATCTCATGCACCTGAAGTCAGGGCGAATATCAGACGTTTGCTCAGGTTGGAGTTTCTGTCCATGATGGCCACTTTATAAAGTGGAGCGTCTCAAGAGGCCATGTAGATTTTCCCACAATGGGAGTTCTGAGATGCTCCAGACTGCAAAGATTCCTTCTTTGGGACACTTGAGACCTGTTGGATGGCACTAGGATGTCCCATATGGAATGACTCCAGAGTAGGGTTCTAAGGATTGATGCCTAGGCAGCCCACCTCCCATTCTAGTTGTCTCCTAGCGACAAGGCAGGTTTGATCTGCAGGCCCTGGGGGAGAAACCAAGGGGGTTGAGTTGACATGGACGCTCCCGAGGATAGATCATAATGTGGTTTTAAGTCCATGGAGACCCTGGAATGGGGCGCTTGATCCGGGGCCCTGAAAGATTCTCCTAAACAGAGGTTTTTATAGAGCTCCAAAGAGTACATTTCCTATGTGGAGACGAGATTTTTCTGATGAGTGCCTCAGTAATCCCCCTATGCTGGTATTGGAAACCAGGCCTCTGAGGAGAGATGCCTGGAACCAAAAGCAATGGATCTGATTAGGGCCTAAGTGCCTGTCCAGTTCAATCTTATTCTATGGGGATATCTGTCTCTGGGTCTGAGTGGAGGTAGTTTCCTAACTTGTGAAAGATCATCCCTGTTTGTCCTGGGCAGCCAACACTATTGGGATGGCCTCGGGGAGTTTGGAGGATTCTCCTAATCTATAGGGTTGTGGCCAATGGAAATGGCAGAATTCCCCTGGAGAGGGAAGCCACAGTCCTGAGGGGTGGCTCCAGGGGCCCCAGCTTGGATGGTGTGTGGGCCAGGACTGTGGGGACAGAAGTCTGAAAACACAAACTCAGCTTAAGTTTGGGGATGTATGTATGAAGGCTCGATCTACAGAACGTGAGAATTTTCCGGGCTATGAACAAAGGGCGAGTATGTGGCGCTTGCTCAGGCTTTTGTCTCTGGATTTTGTGTCAACGGTGGCCGTGGAATGTCGGGGTGTCCTCAAGGGCCATGGACAATTCTTTCTCTGGTGATTTGGCCTGATCCCAAGGGGTTGGGATCATTCTGTGGATGGGAAAAGTCCTTTCTGTATTTTTTTTTTTTTTTACCTCAGGTGTCCCACCAAAGAGGGATTCCAGAGCAGAGCCCTGAGTCGGGTGACTAGACATCTCGAACTCTGGTTGAGATTGGGTGACTAGGGGCTTGGCAAGCCCCATATGTGGGCTGTTGTTCCAGTCACTAAGAGGCTTCACATGAGGATAGGGCTCACGCTGAGGGTCACAATATGTGTTTGTGCAAATTGTGGCCCTCAGGGATAGGTGGGACCTCATAGTCCATGTTGCTTTCTCCTACAATGAACGTTGGACAACATGCCAACCACAAGGTTTCTTGCCATGGCGAAGGAGAAGTTCTGATTCTTGCATCACGTTCACTCCTGAGCAGTGAGTGTAGATAAGGTCTAGGTTCTGAAGGTGAAAATTGAGGTTGGGTAGAGATGATGGCCTAAAGCCATTGTGGGTATGATATGCTCAGTGTACGGCCAGCTGTCCTGGTGTTGGACTGGAGGTCTGCCCTCAGGCTGTGTCAGACAGGGCTTTAGTGCACAGGCTAGACTGTATAATTGGGGTATGGTCGAGTGGCATGCAGGTTGTTACTCATTTGGCGTTTCTGGTTAGGCCTATAGGGCAACATTTTTCTTCTGGATGGCAGGCAGAGTGCTGCATTGTGTCTCCAGAATTTCCAAACTGGAGGGGTGTGGCCAGGATTCTGAGGACGGAAGTCTGAGAACACAAGATAGGCTTAGGTTTCAAGGCGAGGGCCCAGCAGGCACACTCTCAAGTGCTGAATCGAGATCTCATGCTTCTGAATTCAGGGCGAGGATCAGACTTTGGCTTAGGATGGAGTTTCTGTCCATGATGGCCCATTTATGAAGGTGTGGGTCATCATGAGGATATGGAGGTTTTCTCACAGTGTTATTGTGTGATGCTTCAAACCACAAGGATTCATTCTGCGAGACAGTCAAGACAGGTTGGTTGGATTCAAGACATCCCATAAAGAAGTTCTCCAGAGCAGGGTTCTAAGGATGGATGCCTGGGCAGCCCGCCTCCCATTCTAACTGTCTCCTAGTGACAAGGAAGGTTTGATCTGCTGGCTCTGGGTGAGTAGCAGAGTGGGCTGATTTGAAATGGACTCTCCTGAGAATGGTTCATAATGTAAGTTTGTGTCCTTGGAGACCTTGGGATTGGGCCATGGTGCCAGCACCCTGAAGGATCCTCCTAACCTGAGGTATTGACACAGCTCCAAAGAGCAAGTTTCCCATGTGGAGATGAGATCTGTTCTGATTGTTTCCTTAGGAAGCCCCCATATTCTGATATTGGAAACCAGGCCTCTGAGGAGAGATACCTAGAAACCAAAGCAATGCATCAGAAGTTGGCTCAGGTTGGAGTTTCTGTCCATGATGGCCCCTTTATAAAGGGGAGCCTCTCATGAGGCCATGTAGGTTTTCCCACGATAGGAGTTGTGAGATGCTCCAATCTGCAAGGATTCCTTCTGTGGGACAGTCAAGACCTGTTGGAAGGCTCCAGGACATCCCATATGGAACGGCGCCAGAGCAGGATTCCATGGATGGATGCCTAGAGAGTCTGCTTTGCATTCCAGTTGTCTCCTAGCGACAAGGCAGGTTTGATATTCTGCCTCTGGGGGAGTAATCGACGGGGCTGAGTTGAAATGTACTCTCCTGCCGAATGGTCATAATGCGGGTATGTGTCCACGGAGACCTTGGAATAGGGCGGTTGCTCCGGCTACCTGAAGGTTTCTCCTAACTGGAGGCTTTTACAGAGCTCCAAAGGATAAGTTTCCCATGTGAAGACAAGATTTGTTCTGATTGGTATCTCTGGAATCCCCCATATGCTGGTATTGGAAAACAGGCCTCTGAGGAGAGATGCTTAGAAAAAAAAAGCAATGGAACCAATTACATTCTAGGGGCCAGTCCAGTTTAATCTTCTTCTCTTGGGTTATCTGTCTATGGGTGAGTTGACGTCGTTGCTCAGTTTGTGAGAGATCGCCCCTCTTTGTCCTGGGTGGCCTACACTATTGGAATGGCCTCTGGGACTTTGGAGGTTTCTCCTTATCTGTAGGGTTGTGGCCAATGGAATGGGAAGAATTTCCTTGGAGAGGGCAGGCACAGTCCTGAGGTGTGGCTCCAGGGGCCTCAGTCTGGAGGGTGTGTGGGACAGGGATGTCAGGATAGAAGTCTGAAAACACAAACTCGGCTTAGGTTTGGGGACGTAGGTATGGCAGGCCCAATCTACAGACTATGAGGAGAATTTTTTGGGCTATGACCTAAGGGTGAGTGTGAACGCTTGCTGAAGCTTATGTCTCTGGATTTTGTGTCAATAGTGGCCATGGAATGTCGGGCTGGCCTCATGGGCCATGGACGAATCTTTCTCTCTGGACCCCAATCACTTGGGATGGCCCAATCCCAAGTGATTGGGGTCATTCTGTGAGTGGGAGGAGTCCTTTCTGTGTTTATTTACCTCAAATGTCCCACCAAAGAGGGTTTCCAGAGCAGAGCCCTGAGTAGGGGTGACTAGATGTCTCTACCTCTGGTTAAGATTGGGTGACTTGGGGCATGGCAGGCCCCATATGCGGGCTCATGGTCCAGCCACTGAGAGGCTTTACTTGAGGACAGGGCTCAAACTGAGGGTCCCAATGTGTGTTTGAGCCCACCGCAGCTCTTAAGCATAGGCAGGGCCTCAGGGACCCTACACTACCCTCAGGGGCCCTACTACTACCCCTGTAGGCCCTACAGGGGTCCTACACTGAACGTTGGACAAGATGCCAACCACAAGATTCTGGCGAGAGGGAAGGAGGAGTTCTGATTTCTGCATCACGTTCACCCATGGGAAGTGAGTAGAGATAAGGTCTAGGATTCTGTAGCCTGAAAACCGAAGTTGGAAAGAGATGGCAACCTAAGGCCATGGCGGTTCAGATGTTCTCAGTGTTCTGCAAGCTGTCTGGGTGTCGGTTGGGAATTCAGGCCTCAGGTTCTGTCGGACAGGGCATTAGTGCACAGGCTAGACTATATAATTGGTGTACAGTTGAGTGACGTGCAGGTTTATCCTCATTTGAGGTTTCTGGGTAGACCCATAGGGCAATATTTTTCTTCTAGAGGGCAGGCAGAGTGCAGCACTGTGTCATCGGAAATCCCAAAATAGAGGGCGTGTGGTCCAGGAGAGTGAGGACGGAAGTCGGAGAACACTAGCTACGCTTAGGTTTTGGGGTGAGGGCACAGCAGGTACACTCTGAAGAGCTGAATCAAGATCTCGTGCATCTGAAGTCAAGGCGAAGATCAGCTGTTGGCTCAGGTTGGAGTTTCTTTCCATGATCTGCCTTCATGAAGATTGGGGGCATCATGTGACCTTGGAAGCTTTCCATGATATGAGTTGTTAGGTGGTCCATGCACAAGGACTACTGTGGGACAGTCGAGACCTGTTGGATGGCTCAAGGATGTCCCATAAGGAACGACGCAAGAGCAGGGTTCTAAGGATGGATGCCTGAAGAGCCCAACTCGCATTTCAATTGTCTCCTAGCGACAAGGCAGGTTCAATCTGCTGGCTCTGGAGTAGCAACCGAGGGGGTTTAGTTGAAATGGACTCTCCTGAGGATGGGTCATAATTTGGGATTGTGTCCATGGAGATATTCAAATGGGGCAGTGGCTCCAGTGACCTGAAGTTTTCTCCTAACTGGAGGTTATGACACAGCTCCATAGAGCAAGATTCCCATGTGGAGACGAGATTTTTTCTGATAGGTAGCTCTGGAAACCCCCTTATGCTGGTATTGGAATCCAGGCCTCTGAGGAGAGATGCCTGAAAATAAAAAGCAATGGATCCAATTAGGGCCTAGGTGCCTGTCTTGTTCAATATTCTTTTCTATGGATATCTGTCTAAGGTTCTGATTGGAGGTAGTGGCTCAGCTTGTGCCAGAGGGTCCCTGTATGTCCAGGACATCCTACACTATTGGGATGGCCTCAGAGATTTTGGATGATTCTCCTAATCTGTCAGGTTGTGCCAAATGAATGAGCAGAATTCCCTTGGAGAGGGCAGGCACAGTCCTGAGGTGTGGCTCCATGGGGCCCAGCCTTTAGAATGTGTGGGTGAGGACAATGGAGACAGAAGTCTGAAAACACAAACTCGGCTTAGGTTTGGGGACATAGGTATGGCAGGCCCGATCTACAGACCTTGAGAATTTTGGGGGCTCTGAACAAAGGGCAAGTGTGTGGCGCTTTTTCAGGTTTTTGTCTCCGGATTTTGTGTCAATGGTGGCCGTGGAATGTCAGGCTGGCCTCATCGACCATGGACGAGTATTTCTCTCTGTGGATTTGGCCAGATTCCAAGTGTTTGGGGTCATTCTTTGGATGGTAGGAGTCCTTACTTTTTTTTTTTCTTTATCTTGGTTTTTTTTTTTTTTTTTTTTTTTACCTTATGTGTCCCACCAAAGAGGGATTCCAGGAAAGAGCTCTGAATAAGGTTGACTAGACTTCTCAAGCTCTGGCTAGGATTGGGGGAGTAGGGGCATGGCAAGTCCCATATGCAGGCTCTTGGTCCAGCCCCGGAGAGGCTTTACTTGAGGCCAGGGTTCATGCTTAGGGTCCTAATGTGTGTTTGTGCCCATCGCAGCCCTCAAGCATGTCTGAGGCCTCATGGGCCATGCTGGGTTCTCATATACTGAACGTTGGACAACATGCCAACCACAAGGTTTCTGGTCATGGGGAAGGTGAAGTTCTGATTTCTGCATCACGTACATCACTTAGTTGTGAGTGGAGATAATGTCTAGGTTCTGAAGCCTGAAGACCAAGGTTGGGAAGAGATGATGACCTAAGGCCATGGCATGTTCGTTGTGTTCAGTGTGAGGCCAGGTGTCTGGGTGTCGGTCACGAGGTCTGGGGTCAGGCTGTGTCAGACAGGGCATTAGTGCCCAGGCTAGACTGTATAATTGGGGTACAGTCTAGAGAATTGCAGGTTGATCCTCATTTGATGTTTCTGGGTAGACCCCTAGGGCAAAGTCTCTCTTCTGGAGGGCAGGCAGAGTGCTGCATTTTGTCTCCAGAATTCCCAAAGTGGAAGGCTTGTGGGCCAGGAGTGTGAGGACGGAAGTCTGAGAACGTGAGCTGGCTTAGGTTTTGGGCGAGGGCAAGGCAGGCACACTCTGCAGAGCTGAATTGAGATCTCATGCATCTGAAGTCAGGGCGAGGATCAGACGGGAGTTTCTGTCCATGATGTCCTCTACCTGAAGGTGGAGGCATCACGAGGCCATGGAGGTTTTCCCACGGTGCGAGTGTGTGATGCTGCAAACCACAAGGATTCCTTCTGCAGGACAGTTGAGACCTGTTGAATGGATCAAGGACACCCCATTAGGAATTTCTCCAGAGCAGAGTTCTAACAACGGATACCTGGGCAACGAACTCGCATTCCAATTGTCTCCTAGTGACAAAGCAGGTTTGATCTGCTGGCACTGGGTGAGCAACCGCCAGGTTTGAGTTGAAATGGACTCTCCTGAGGATGGGTCATAATGTGGGATTGTGTCCATTGAGACATTGGAATGGGGCGGTGGCTCCAGTGACGTGAAATTTTCTCCTAACTGGAGGTTTTGACACAGTTCCATATAGCATGATTCCCATGTGGCATGCGATTTGTTCTGATTGGTAGCTCCAGAAACCCCCATGTGCTGGTATTGGAATCCAGGCCTCTGAGGAGAGATACGTGAAAACAAAAGCAATGGATCCGTTTAGGGCCTAGGTGCCTGTCCTGTTCAATCTTCTTTTCTATGGATATCTATCTACAGGTCTGATTGGAGGTAGTGGCTCAGCTTGTGGCAGATGGTCCCTGTTTGTCCCGGACATCCTACAATATTGGGGTGGCCTCGGGGACTTCGGATGTTGCTCCTAATCTGTCAGGTTGTGCCAAAGGAATGAGCAGAATTCCCATGGAGAGGGCAGGCACAGTCCTGAGGTGTGGCTCCATGGGGCCAAGCCTTGAGGGTGTGTGGGCCAGGACAATAGAGACAGAAGTCTGAAAACACAAACGTGGCTTAGGTTTGGGGACATAGGTATGGCAGGCCCGATCTACAGACCGTGAGAATTTTTCAGGCTTTGAACAAAGGGCGCTTTGTTCAGGCTTTTGTCTCCGGATTTTGTGTCAATGGTGGCCGTGGAATGTCAGGATGGCCTTATCAGCCATGGACGAGTATTTCTCTCTGTGAATTTGGCACAATTCCAAGTGTTTGCGGTCATTCTTTGGACGGTAAGAGTCCTTTCTCTATTTTTTTTTTAACCTCATGTGTCCCACCAAGGAGGGATTCTAGAGAAGAGATCTGAGTAGGGGTGACTAGACTTCTCAAGCACTGGTTAAGGCCTGGGGAGTAGGGGCATGGTAATGTCCATATGTGGGCTCTTGGTCCATCCCCGGAGAGGCTTTACTTGAGGCCAGGGATCATGCTTAGGATCCTAATGTGTGTTTGTGCCCATCGCAGCCCTCAAGCATGTCTGGGGCCTCATGGGCCATGCTGGTTTCTCCTACACTGCACGTTGGACAACATGCCAACCACAGGGTTTCTGGTCATGGGGAAGGAGGAGTTCTGATTTCTGCATCACGTACACGGCATGGCAGTGAGTAGAGATAAGGTCTAGATTCTGAAGCCTGAAAACCGAGGTTGGTAAGAGATGACAACCTAAGGCCATGGTGGGTCCAATGCACTTAGTGTTCGGCCAGATGTCTGTGTCCATCATGAGGTCTGGGCTCAGGCTGTGTCAGGCAGGGCATTAGTCCCCAGGCTAGACTGTATAATTGGGGTACAGTCGAGTGATGTGAAGGTTGGTCCTCATTTGGGGTTTCTGGTTGGCCCCATAGGGCAAAGATTTTCTTCTGCAGGGCAGGCAGAGTGCTGCATTCTGGCTCCAGAATTGCCAACTTCAGGGCTTGTGGGCCAGGTGTTTTAGGACAGAAGTCTGAGAACACAAGTTCAGCTTTGAATTCGCAGCGGTGACATGGCAGGCACACTCTACAGACCTGAAATGAGATCTCGTGCATCTGAAGTCAGGGCGAGGATCAGATGTTGGCTTAGGTTGGAGTTTCTGTACATGATGTCCCCTTCATGAAGGTGGGGGGGGCATCAGGAAACCATGGAAGATTTCCAACTTTGTGAGTGTGTGATGCTCCAAACCACAAGGATTCCGTCAGCGGGACAGTCACGACTTTTTGGATGGATCAAGGACGTCCCATAAGAAATGCTCCAAAGCACAGT
Organism: Mustela nivalis; assembly: GCF_964662115.1. Taxonomy (NCBI): domain Eukaryota; kingdom Metazoa; phylum Chordata; class Mammalia; order Carnivora; family Mustelidae; genus Mustela; species Mustela nivalis. The sequence goes on along the minus strand of NW_028136558.1, from coordinate 2,033,817 downwards.
TCTAATGATGGATGCCTGGGCAGTCCAACTTGCATTCCAATTGTGTCCTAGTGAAAAGGAGGATTTGATCTGCTGTCACTGGGGGAACAACCGAGGGGGCTGAATTGAAATGGAATCTCATGAGGATCAGTCGATGTGGATTTGTGTCCATGGATCCCTTGGAATGGGGCAGTGGCTCTGTTGCCCTGAAGAATTCTCCTAACCTGAGGTTTTGATGCAGCTCCAAAGAGCAAGTTTCCCATGTAGAGACGAGATTTGTTCTGAAACCCCCACAACCTGGTATTGGAAACCAAGCATCTGGGGAACAATGCCTGGAATCCAAAGCAATGGATCTGATTACGGTCTAGGGGCCTGTCCTTTTCAATATTCTCCTCTGAGTGTCTCTGTCTAAGATTCAGAATGGAGGTCACTGCTCAGCTTGTGTCAGATCACCCATGTTTGTTGGGGGAGGCCAACACTATTGGGCTGGTCTTGGGAATTGGAGGTTTCTCCTAATCTGTAAGGTTGTGGCAAATGAAACGGGCAGAGTTCCCTTGGAGAGCACTGGCACAGTCTTAGGTGTGACACCACCTTTCTGGGTGTCATCCAGGAGGTCCAGGCTCAGGCTGTGTCAGACAGGGCATTAGTGCCAAGCTTAGACTGTATAATTGGAGTAAAGTTGAGTGGCATGCAGGTTGATCCTCATTTGGCGTTTCTGGGTAGCCCCAGGGGCAACGTTTTTCTTCTGGAGGGAAGGAAGAGTGCTGCATTGTGGCGACGGAATTCTCTCACTGGAGGGCTTGTGGGCCAGAATTGTGAGGAAGGAAGTGTGAGAACACAAGCTAGGCTTAGGTTTTGGGTCAAGATCATGGCAGGCACACTCTGTAGAGCTAAATCTAAATCTCATGCATCTGAAGTCAGGGCGAGGATCAGACGTAGGCTCAGGTTGAAGTTTCTGTTCAGGATGGCCCCTTCATGATGGTGGGGGGCATCATGGGGCTATGGATACTTTCCCACGATTGGCATTGTATGTTGCTCCAATCGGCAAGGATTCCTTCTACGGGACAGTCGAGACCGGTCAGATTGCTCCAGGACGTCCCATGCGGAACCACGGCAGTGCAGGGTTCTAAGGATGGATTCCTGGAGTGCCCGCCTCACATTCCTATTGTCTCCTAGTGACAAGGCAGGTTCGATCTGCTTCTTTTGGGGAGCAACCAAAGGGGATGTGTTGAAATGGACTCGCCTGCTGATGGGTCATAGTGTGGGTTTGTGTCCATGGAGACCTTGGAATGGGGTGTTGGCTGCTGGGACCTGAAGGTTTCCCTTAACTGGAGGTTGTGACACAGCTCCAAAATGCATGTTTCCCATGTGGAAATGAGATTTGTTCAGACTGGTACCTCCAGAAAAACACATATGCTGGTATTGGAAAACAGGCCTCTGAGGAGAGATGCCAGGAATCAAAAGCAATGGATCTGCATAGGTCCTAGGTGCCTGTCCGGTTCAATCTTCTTCTCTGGGGTTATCTGTCTATGGGTCTGAGTTGAGGTAGTTGCTCATCTTGGGACAGATCACCCTGTTTGCCCTGAGTGGCCAACACTATTGGGATGGCCTCAGGGACGTTGGAGTGTTCTCCTAATCTTTAGGGTTGTGGCCAATGGAATGGGCAGAATTTGCTTGGAGAAGGCAGGCACAGTCCTGAGGCATGGCTCCAGGGGCCCCAGCCTGGAGGGTGTGTGGGCCAGGACAGTGGGGACAGAAATCTGAAAACCCAAACTCAGCTTAGGTTTGGGGACGTAGGTATGACAGGCCTGATCTATAGTCCGTGAGGAGAATTTTTCAGGCTATGAACAAAGGGCAAGTGTGAGGCATATCTCCAGGCTTTTGTCTCTAGATTTTGTGTCAATGGTGGCCATGGAATGACGGGATGGCCTCTTTGGCCATGGATGATTATTTCTCTTTTAAGATTTGGTCAGATCCCAAGTTTTGGGGCTCATTCAGGGGATGGAGGAGACCCTTCGATATTTTTTTCCTCAGGGGTTCCAGAGCAGAGACCTGAATAGGGGTGACTAGACCTCTCAACCTCTCATTAATATTGGGGGACTAGGGATGGCAATGCGGGTTCTTGGTCCAGCCCCTGAGAGGCTTTACTTGAGGACAGGGCTCACACTGAGGGTCCCAATGTGTTTGTGCCCATTGCGGTTCTCAAGCATGGGCGGGGACTCATGGGCTACATTGGATTCTCCTACACTGAACGTTGGAAAACATGCCAACCACAAGGTTTCTTGCCTTGAGGAAGAAGGAGTTTCATTTCTGCATCACGTTCACCCCTGGGTAGTGAGTATATATAAGGTCTAGGTTCTGAAGCCTGAAAACCAAGGTTGGGAAGAGATGATGACCTAAAGCCATGGCGGGTCTGATGTGCTCAGTGTACAGCCAGCTGTCTGGGTGTCGGTTGGGAATTCAGACCTCAGGCTGTGCAAGACAGGGCATTAACGCCGAAGCGAAACTGTATAATTGGGGTAGAGTCAAGTGGCATGCAGGTTGATCCTCATTTGGTGTTTCTGGTTAGCCCCATAGGACAACGTTTCTCTTCTGGAGGGCAGTCAGAGTGCTGCATTGTGTCTCTCCAGAATTCCCTAACTGGAGGGCTGGTGGGCTCGGAGTGTGAGGACGAAGTCTGAGAACAATAGCTAGGTTTTGCTTCGGGGCGGGGTTTCGGCAGGCACACTCCGCAGAGTTGAATCAAGATTTCGTGCATCTGAAGTCAGGGCGAGGATTAGACGTTGGCTCAGGTTGGAGTTTCTGTCCAAGATGGCTCTTTCATGAAGGGGACGGTGCACCACGAGGCCACAGAGCTTTTCCCATAATGGGAGTTGTGAGGTGCTCCAAAGCGCAAGGATTCCTTCTGCAGGACAGCTGTGACCTGTTGGATGGCTCCAGGACGTCCCATATGGAATTACTTCAGAGTAGTTTTCTACAGATGGATGCCTACCCAGCCCGCCTCACATTCCAATTGACTCCTAGTGACAAGATAGGTTCGATCTGCTGGCTCTAGGGGAGCACCCAAGGGCACTGAGTTGAAATAGACTCTCCTGCAGATGGGTCCTAATGTGGGATTGTGTCCATGGAGACCTTGGAATGAGGTGGTGGCACCGGGGCCCTGAAGGATTTTCCTAGCCGGAGGTTTTGACACAGCTTGAAAGAGCACGTTTCCCATGTGGAGAAGACATTTGTTCAGACTGATGAATCAGGAAACCCCCATATGGTGGTATTGAAAACCAGGCCTCTGAGGTTCTGACATAGCTCCACGAGCAAGTTTCCAATGTGCAGGCAATACTTGCTCTGAAGGGGCCTCTGGAAACCCCATAGGCTGGTATTGGAAACCAGGCCTCTGAGAAGAGATGCCTGGAAACCAAAACAATGGATCTGATTAGGGCCTAGGGGCCTGTCCTGTTCAATGTTCTTCTCTGGGGACATCTGTCTCCGAGTTGGTGTGGAGCTAGTTGCTCAGCTAGTGTCAGATCACCCCTGTTTGTTCCAAGCGGCCTACAATATTGGTATGGTCCCAGGGACATTGGAGATTTCTCCTGATTTATATGGTTGTAGCCAATGGAATATGAAGAATTCCCTTTGAGAGGGAAGGAACAATCCTGAAGTGTGGTTCCAGGGGGACTAGCCTGGAGGGTGTGTGTTTTCAGACAACTGTCCAAACAGCCCAGGCCTACACAACCTACAGGCTCAGGCCCCTGGAGCCAAACCTGAGGACTGTACTTGCCCTCTCCAAGGGAATTGTGTGTGCCCATTCCAATGGCCACAACCCTTCTAATAGGATAAACCTCCAAAGTCCCTGATCCATCTCAATAGTGGTGACTTCCCAGGAAAAACAGGGGCAATCTGAGCCCAATTGAGCACCTACCTGCACTCAGACCCATAGACAGATGTCCCCCGAGGTAAAAAGAAAAGAACAGGCCCCTAGGCACTAATCAGATCCATTGCTTTGGTTTCCAGGCATCTCTCCTCAGAGGCCTGGATTTCAAAAGCAGCATATAGCTGTTTCTTGACTCACCCATCAGGAAACATCTCATCTACACATGGGAAACTTGCACGTTGGAGCTGTGTCAAAGCCTCTGTTTAGGAGAACCCTTTAGGGCCCCAGTGCCTCCGCTTCATTCCAAGGTCTCCAGAGACACAAAAGCACATTAGGACCCATCCCCAGGGGTGTCCATTTCAACTCAGCGTCCTCGGTTGCTCCCCACAGATGCAGGAGATCTAACCTGTCTTGTTGCTAGGAGACAATTGGAATGCGAGGTGGGCTACCCAGCCATCCATCCTTAGAACCCTGCTCAGAATCATTGGCCTGGAGCCAAACGACAGGTCTCAATTGTCCTGCAGAAGACTCTCTGCAGTTTGGAGCTTCTCACAACTCCAATCGTGGGAAAACCCCCATGGCCTCGTGATGCCCCCCCATTCATGAAGGGGCCATCAGGGACAGAAACTCCAACCTGATCGATCGTCTGATACTCGCCCTGACTTCAGATGCACGAGATCTAGATTCAGGTCTGTAGATTGTGCCTGCCATGGCCTCACCCAGAAACCTAAGCCTAGCTTCTGTTCTCAAACTGTTGTCGTCAGACTACTGGCCCACAAGCCCTCCAGTTTGGCAATGAAGAACTACAATTCAGCACTCTGCCGGCCCTCCAGAAGAAAAACATTGTCCTCTGGGGCTACCCAGTAACCCCAAATGAGGATCAACCTGCACCGACCTTGGCTGTACCCCAAATACATAGGCTGACCAGGAAACTAATTCCCTTTCTGACGCAGCCTGAGCCTGGACCCCCTGGCCCCTACCAGACAGCTGGCTGCACACTGAGCACATCGAGCCGCCATGGCCTTAGGTCGTCATCTCTTCCCACCCTCGGTTTTCAGGTTTCAGTACCTAGACCTTATCTCCAATCACTGCCCAGGGTTGAAGGTGATGCAGAAATCAGAACTCCTTCCCCATGGCAAGAAACCTTGTGGTTGGCATGTTGTCCAACGTTCAGTGTAGTTGAAACCAGTGTGGTCCATGAGGCCCCGCCCATGCTCGCGGGCCACATAGGTCACAAACACACATTGTGACCCTCAGGCCGAGCCCAATCCTCAAGTAAGGCCACTCAGTGGCTGGATGAAGAGATATCATATTGGGCTTGCCATGCCCCTAGGCCCCAATTTTTAACCATAGTTCAGGTTGTCCCTTCAGTCTTCCCCACGGCTTTGCTTTGGAATTCCTCTTTTGGTGGGACAACTGAGGTAACAAAACTGAAATGAGTCCTCCCATCCCACAGATTGACGAAAAGCAATTGTGAATCGGGCCAAATCCTGAGAGAGGAAGATTCGTCCATGGCCATGAGGCCTCCCCGACATTCCACGGCCATCGCTGATACAAAATCCAGAGACAAAAGCCTGAGCAAGCGCCTCAGACTCGCACTTTCTTCATATACTGAAGAGTTCTTCTCATGGTTTGTAGATCGGGCCTGCCATACCTACGTCCCCAATCCTAAGCTGAGATTCTGTTTTCAGACTTCTGTCCTCAAAGTGTTGGGCCACTCACCCTCCAGGCTGGGCCCCTGGAGCCACACATTAGGACTGTGCCTACCAATCCATGGGATTTCTGCCCATTCCATGGTCCAAAATCGTACATATTAGGAGAAACCTCCAAAGTCCCTGAGGCAATCCCAATAGTGTAGGTCGTCCGGAACAAACAAGGGCTGTCTGACACCAGCTGATAATCGACCTCCACTCATACCATAGATGGATGTCCCCAGAGAAGAAGATTGAACCAGACAGGACCCTAGGCCATAATAGGATCCATTGCTTTGGGTTACAGGCATGTGTCCTCAAAAGCCTGATTCCAATACGAGCATAGGGGTTTTCCTGAGGCACCCATCAGAACTCATCTCGTCTCCACAAGGAAACCTGTGCATGGGAGCCATGTCCAAAGCTTAGGAGAGTACTTCAGGGTCCCGGTGCAACCGCCCCATTCCAAGGCCCTCATGGACACAAAAACACATTAGGACCCATCCTCAGGAAAGTCCATTTCAACTCAGAAACCCCGGTTGCTCCCGCAGAGCCATCAGATCTAAACTGTCTTGTTTCTAGGAGACAATTGGAATGCGAGGCGGGCTTCCCAGGCATCCATCGGTGAACGGTGCTCTGGAGTCATTCCATATGGGATGTCCTGGAGCTGTCCAACAGGTGTCAATTGTCCCGCAGAAGGAATCCATGAAGGGGGCATCCCACAACTCCCAACGTGGGAAAACCTCAATGGCCTCGAGATTCCGCTCCCTTCATGAAGCGGCCGTCATGCTCAGAAACTCCAACCTGAGCCAACGTCTGATCCTCGCCCTGACTTCAGATGCATGAGACATTGGTTCAGATCTGCAGGGGGTACCTGCCGTGCCCTCGCCCTGAAACCCAAGTCTAGCTTGTCTTCTCAGTTTTCCGTCCTCACACTCCTGGCCCCGAAGCCCTCAAGTTTGGCAATTCCGGACCCACAATGGAGCACTCTGCCTGCCCTCTAGAAAATAAATTATTGCCTCGTGAGCTGCCCAGGCACCTTAAATGAGGGTAAACCTACACAGCACTCGACTTTACCCAAATTATATAGTCTAACCTGGGAACTAATGCACTGTCGAACACAACCTGAGCCGGGAATTCCTGACCAACACCCAGAAAGCTGACCGCACACTGAGCACATAAAACCCGGCATGGCCTTAGGTCATCATCTCTTCCCTACCTCAGTTTTCAGGCTTCAGAACTGAGACCTTATCTCCAATCACTGCCCAGGGGGGATTGTGATGCAGAAATCAGAACTCCTGATTACCCATGGCAAGAACCCTGTGGTTGGCACGTTGTCCAACGTTCAGTGTAGGAGAACCAGCATTCACCTGAGGCCCCGCCCATTCTTGAGTGCGACGAGGGCATACACACGCATTGTGACCCTCAGCATGAGTCCTGTCCTCTAGTAAGTCCTCTCAGTGGCTGTACCATAAGATGTCATAATGGGCTTGACATGTCCCTAAGCCCCAATTTTTAACCAGATTTCTGATTGCCCAGTCGCCCCTCCCCAGGGCTCTACTCTGGAATCCCTCATTTGGTGGGAAACCTGAGGTTAAAAAAGAAAACAACAACAACAGCAACAAAAATAAAAAGGACTTCTTCCAGCCCACAGAATGACACCAAACTCTTTGGACGGGGCCAAACCACCAGAGAGTAAGACTCGTCCATTTCCCATGAAGTCACCCAGAAATTCCACGACCATGAGTGACACGATATCCAGAGACAAAAACTTGAGCAGGAGCCTCACACTCGCCCTTCTTTCAAATCCCGAAGAGTTCTCCTCATGGTCTGTAGATCAGTCCTGCCATACCTATGACCCGAAACATAAGCCGAGTTTGTGTTTTCAGACAACTGTCCAAACAGCCCTGGCCTACACAATCTACAGGCTCAGGCCCCTGGAGCCAAACCTGAGGTCTGTACTTGCCCTCTCCAAGGGAATTGTGTGTGCCCATTCCAATGGCCACAACCCTTCTAATAGGATAAACCTCCAATGTCCCTGATCCATCTCAATAGTGGAGGCTTCCCAGGAAAAACAGGGGCAATCTGAGCCCAACTGAGCACCTACCTGCACTCAGACCCATAGACAGATGTCCCCAGAGGTAAAAAGGAAAGAACAGGCCCATAGGCACTAATCAGATCCATTGCTTTGGTTTCCAGGCATCTCTCCTCAGAGGCCTGGATTTCAAAAGCAGCATATAGCTGTTTCGTGACTCACCCATCAGGAAACATCTCATCTACACATGGGAAACTTGCACGTTGGAGCTGTGTCAAAGCCTCTGTTTAGGAGAACCCTTTAGGGCCCCAGTGCCACCGCTTCATTCCAAGGTCTCCATAGACACAAAAGCACGTTAGGACCCATCCCCAGGGGTGTCCATTTCAACTCAGCGTCCTCGGTTGCTCCCCACAGATGCAGGAGATCTAACCTGTCTTGTTGCTAGGAGACAATTGGAATGCGAGGTGGGCTACCCAGCCATCCATCCTTAGAACCCTGCTCAGAATCATTGGCCTGGAGCCAAGCAACAGGTCTCAATTGTCCTGCAGAAGACTCTCTGCAGTTTGGAGCTTCTCACAACTCCCATCGTGGGAAAACCCCCATGGCCTCGTGATGCCCCCGCCCATTCATGAAGGGGCCATCAGGGACAGAAACTCCAACCTTAGCGATCGTCTTATCCTCGCCCTGACTTCAGATGCAAGAGATCTCGATTCAGGTCTGTAGATTGTGCGTGCCATTGCCTCACCCAGAAACCTAAGCCTAGCTTGTGTTCTCAGACTTTTGTCGTCAGACTACTGGCCCACAAGCCCTCCTGTTTGGCAATCCAGAACTACAATGCAACACTCTGCCGGCCCTCGAGAAGAAGAAAAACATTGTCCTCTGGTGCTACCCAGTAATCCCAAATGAGGATCAACCTGCACCGACCTTGGCTGTACCCCAAATACATAGGCTGACCAGGGCACTAATGCCCTTTCTGACACAGCCTGAGCCTGGACCCCCTGGCCCCTCCCAGACAGCTGGCCACACACTGAGCACATCGAGCCGCCATGGCCTTAGGTCGTCATCTCTTCCCAACATCAGTTTTCAAGTTTCAGAACCTAGACCTTATATCCAATCACTGCCCAGGGTTGAAGGTGATGCAGAAATCAGAACTCCTTCCCCATGGCAAGAAACCTTGTGGTTGGCATGTTGTCCAACGTTCAGTGTAGTTGAAACCAGTGTGGCCCATGAGGCCCCGCCCATGCTCGCGGGCCACATTGGTCACAAACACACATTGTGACGCTCAGGCTGAGCCCAGTCCTCAAGTAAGGCCACTAAGTGGCTGGATGAAGAGATATCATATTGGGCTTGCCATGCCCCTAGGCCCCAATTTTTAACCATAGTTCGGGTTGTCCCTTCAGTCTTCCCCATGGATTTGCTTTGGAATTCCTCTTTTGGTGGGACACCTGAGGTAACAAAACTGAAATGAGTCCTCCCATCCCACAGATTGACGAAAAGCAATTGGGAATCCGGCCAAATCCTCAGAGAGGAAGATTCGTCCATGGCCATGAGGCCTCCCCGACATTCCACGGCCATCGCTGATACAAAATCCAGAGACAAAAGCCTGAGTAAGCGCCTCAGACTCGCACTTTCTTCATATCCTGAAGAGTTCTTCTCATGGTTTGTAGATCGGGCCTGCCATACCTACGTCCCCAATCCTAAGCTGAGTTTCTGTTTTCAGACTTCTGTCCTCAAATTCTTGGGCCACTCACCCTCCAGGCTGGGCCCCTGGAGCCACACATTAGGACTGTGCCTACCAATCCATGGGAATTCTGCCCATTCCATGGTCCAAAATCGTACAAATTAGGAGAAACCTCCAAAGTCCCTGAGGCCATCCCAATAGTGTAGGTCGCCCGGAATAAACAAGGGCTGTCTGACACCAGCTGATAATCGACCTCCACTCATACCATAGATGGATGTCTCCAGAGAAGAAGATTGAACCAGACAGGACCCTAGGCCATAATAAGATCCATTGCTTTGGGTTACAGGCATGTGTCCTCAAAAGCCTGATTCCAATACGAGCATGGGGGTTTTCCTGAGGCACCCATCAGAACTCATCTCGTCTCCACAAGGAAACCTGTGCATGGGAGCCATGTCCAAAGCTTAGGAGAGTACTTCAGGGTCCCGGTGCCACCGCCCCATTCCAAGGCCCTCATGGACACAAAAACACATTAGGACCCATCCTCAGGAAAGTCCATTTCAACTCAGCCACCCCGGTCGCTCCGGCAGAGACATCAGATCTAAACTGTCTTGTTTCTAGGAGACAATTGGAATGCGAGGCGGGCTTCCCAGGCATCCATCCGCGAACGGTGCTCTGGAGTCATTCCATATGGGATGTCCTGGAGCTGTCCAACAGGTCTCAATTGTCCCGCAGAAGGAATCCATGAAGGGGGCATCCCACAACTCCCAACGTGGGAAAACCTCAATGGCCTTGAGATTCCGCTCCCTTCATGAAGCGGCCGTCATGCTCAGAAACTCCAACCTGAGCCAACGTCTGATCCTCGCCCTGACTTCAGATGCATGAGATATTGGTTCAGATCTGCAGGGGGTACCTGCCGTGCCCTCGCCCTGAAACCCAAGTCTAGCTTGTCTTCTCAGACTTCCGTCCTCACACTCCTGGCCCCGAAGCCCTCAAGTTTGGCAATTCCGGACCCACAATGCAGCACTCTGCCTGCCCTCTAGAAAAAAAATTATTGCCTCATGAGCAGCCCAGGCACCTTAAATGAGGGTAAACCTACACAGCACTCGACTTTACCCAAATTATATAGTCTAACCTGGGCACTAATGCACTGTCGAACACAACCTGAGCCCGGACCTCCTGACCAACACCCAGAAAGCTGACCACACACTGAGCACATAAAACCCGCCATGGCCTTAGGTCATCATCTCTTCCCTACCTCAGTTTTCAGGCTTCAGAACCGAGACCTTATCTCCAATCACTTCCCAGGGGTGAGTGTGATGCAGAAATCAGAACTCCTCCTTACCCATGGCAAGAACCCTGTGGTTGGCACGTTGTCCAACGTTCAGTGTAGGAGAAACCAGCATTCACCCTGAGGCTCCGCCCATTCTTGAGTGCGACGAGGGCATACACACGCATTGTGACCCTCAGCATGAGTCCTGTCCTCTAGTAAGTCCTCTCAGTTGCTGGAATATTAGATGTCATAATGGGCTTGACATGTCCCTAGGCCCCAATTTTTAACCAAATTTCTGATGGTCCAGTCGCCCCTCCCCAGGGCTCTACTCTGGAATCCCTCATTTGTTGGGACACCTGAGGATAAAAAAGAAAAAAACAAGAATAAAAAAAAAAAAACGGACTTCTTCCAGCCCACAGAATGACCCCAAACTCTTTGGACGGGGCCAAACCACCAGAGAGTAAGACGCGTCCATTTCCCATGAAGTCACCCAGAAATTCCACGACCATGAGTGACACGATATCCAGAGACAAAAACATGAGCAGGAGCCTCACACTCGCCCTTCTTTCAAATCCCGAAGAGTTCTCCTCATGGTCTGTAGATCAGTCCTGCCATACCTATGACCCGAAACATAAGCCGAGTTTGTGTTTTCAGTCCACTGTCCAAACAGCCCTGGCCTACACAACCTACAGGCTCAGGCCCCTGGAGCCTCACCTGAGGACTGTACTTGCCCTCTCCAAGGGAATTGTGTGTGCCCATTCCAATGGCCACAACCCTTCTAATAGGATAAACCTCCAATGTCCCTGATCCATCTCAATAGTGGTGGCTTCCCAGGAAAAACAGGGGCAATCTGAGCCCAACTGAGCACCTACCTGCACTCAGACCCATAGACAGATGTCCCCAGAGGTAAAAAGGAAAGAACAGGCCCGTAGGCACTAATCAGATCCATTGCTTTGGTTTCCAGGCATCTCTCCTCAGAGGCCTGGATTTCAAAAGCAGCATATAGCTGTTTTTGACTCACCCATCAGGAAACATCTCATCTACACATGGGAAACTTACATGTTGGAGCTGTGTCAAAGCCTCTGTTTAGGAGAACCCTTTAGGGCCCCAGTGCCACCGTTTCATTCCAAGGTCTCCATAGACACAAAAGCACGTTAGGACCCATCCCCAGGGGTGTCCATTTCAACTCAGCGTCCTCGGTTGCTCCCCACAGATGCAGGAGATCTAACCTGTCTTGTTGCTAGGAGACAATTGGAATGTGAGGTGGGCTACCCAGCCATCCATCCTTAGAACCCTGCTCAGAATCATTGGCCTGGAGCCAAACAACAGGTCTCAATTGTCCTGCAGAAGACTCTCTGCAGTTTGGAGCTTCTCACAACTCCCATCGTGGGAAAACCCCCATGGCCTCGTGATGCCCCCGCCCATTCATGAAGGGGCCATCAGGGACAGAAACTCCAACCTGAGCGATCGTCTTATCCTCGCCCTGACTTCAGATGCACGAGATCTCGATTCAGGTCTGTACATTGTGCGTGCCATGGCCTCACCCAGAAACCTAAGCCTAGCTTGTGTCCTCAGACTTTTGTAGTCAGACTACTGGCCCACAAGCCCTCCTGTTTGGCAATCCAGAACTACAATGCAACACTCTGACGGCCCTCCAGAAGAAAAACATTGTCCTCTGGTGCTACCCAGTAATCCCAAATGAGGATCAACCTGCACCGACCTTGGCTGTACCCCAAATACATAGGCTGACCAGGGCACTAATGCCCTTTCTGACACAGCCTGAGCCTGGACCCCCTGGCCCCTCCCAGACAGCTGGCCGCACACTGAGCACATGGAGCCGCCATGGCCTTAGGTCATCATCTCTTCCCTACCTCAGTTTTCAGGCTTCAGAACCGAGACCTTATCTCCAATCACTTCCCAGGGGTGAGTGTGATGCAGAAATCAGAACTCCTCCTTACCCATGGCAAGAACCCTGTGGTTGGCACGTTGTCCAACGTTCAGTGTAGGAGAAACCAGCATTCACCCTGAGGCTCCGCCCATTCTTGAGTGCGACGAGGGCATACACACGCATTGTGACCCTCAGCATGAGTCCTGTCCTCTAGTAAGTCCTCTCAGTTGCTGGAATATTAGATGTCATAATGGGCTTGACATGTCCCTAGGCCCCAATTTTTAACCAAATTTCTGATGGTCCAGTCGCCCCTCCCCAGGGCTCTACTCTGGAATCCCTCATTTGTTGGGACACCTGAGGATAAAAAAGAAAAAAACAAGAATAAAAAAAAAAAAAACGGACTTCTTCCAGCCCACAGAATGACCCCAAACTCTTTGGACGGGGCCAAACCACCAGAGAGTAAGACGCGTCCATTTCCCATGAAGTCACCCAGAAATTCCACGACCATGAGTGACACGATATCCAGAGACAAAAACATGAGCAGGAGCCTCACACTCGCCCTTCTTTCAAATCCCGAAGAGTTCTCCTCATGGTCTGTAGATCAGTCCTGCCATACCTATGACCCGAAACATAAGCCGAGTTTGTGTTTTCAGTCCACTGTCCAAACAGCCCTGGCCTACACAACCTACAGGCTCAGGCCCCTGGAGCCTCACCTGAGGACTGTACTTGCCCTCTCCAAGGGAATTGTGTGTGCCCATTCCAATGGCCACAACCCTTCTAATAGGATAAACCTCCAATGTCCCTGATCCATCTCAATAGTGGTGGCTTCCCAGGAAAAACAGGGGCAATCTGAGCCCAACTGAGCACCTACCTGCACTCAGACCCATAGACAGATGTCCCCAGAGGTAAAAAGGAAAGAACAGGCCCGTAGGCACTAATCAGATCCATTGCTTTGGTTTCCAGGCATCTCTCCTCAGAGGCCTGGATTTCAAAAGCAGCATATAGCTGTTTTTGACTCACCCATCAGGAAACATCTCATCTACACATGGGAAACTTACATGTTGGAGCTGTGTCAAAGCCTCTGTTTAGGAGAACCCTTTAGGGCCCCAGTGCCACCGTTTCATTCCAAGGTCTCCATAGACACAAAAGCACGTTAGGACCCATCCCCAGGGGTGTCCATTTCAACTCAGCGTCCTCGGTTGCTCCCCACAGATGCAGGAGATCTAACCTGTCTTGTTGCTAGGAGACAATTGGAATGTGAGGTGGGCTACCCAGCCATCCATCCTTAGAACCCTGCTCAGAATCATTGGCCTGGAGCCAAACAACAGGTCTCAATTGTCCTGCAGAAGACTCTCTGCAGTTTGGAGCTTCTCACAACTCCCATCGTGGGAAAACCCCCATGGCCTCGTGATGCCCCCGCCCATTCATGAAGGGGCCATCAGGGACAGAAACTCCAACCTGAGCGATCGTCTTATCCTCGCCCTGACTTCAGATGCACGAGATCTCGATTCAGGTCTGTACATTGTGCGTGCCATGGCCTCACCCAGAAACCTAAGCCTAGCTTGTGTCCTCAGACTTTTGTAGTCAGACTACTGGCCCACAAGCCCTCCTGTTTGGCAATCCAGAACTACAATGCAACACTCTGACGGCCCTCCAGAAGAAAAACATTGTCCTCTGGTGCTACCCAGTAATCCCAAATGAGGATCAACCTGCACCGACCTTGGCTGTACCCCAAATACATAGGCTGACCAGGGCACTAATGCCCTTTCTGACACAGCCTGAGCCTGGACCCCCTGGCCCCTCCCAGACAGCTGGCCGCACACTGAGCACATGGAGCCGCCATGGCCTTAGGTCGTCATCTCTTCCCAACATCAGTTTTCAGGTTTCAGAATGTAGACCTTATATCCAATCACTGCCCAGGGGTGAAGGTGATGCAGAAATCAGAACTCCTTCCCCATGGCAAGAAACCTTGTGGTTGGCATGTTGTCCAACGTTCAGTGTCCTTGAAACCAGTGTGGCCCATGAGGCCCCGCCCATGCTCGCGAGCCACAGTGGTCACAAACACACATTGTGACGCTCAGGCTGAGCCCAGTCCTCAAGTAAGGCCACTCAGTGGCTGGATGAAGAGATATCATATTGGGCTTGCCATGCCCCTAGGCCCCAATTTTTAACCATAGTTCGGGTTGTCCCTTCAGTCTTCCCCACGGATTTGCTTTGGAATTCCTCTTTTGGTGGGACACCTGAGGTAACAAAACTGAAATGAGTCATCCCATCCCACAGATTGACGAAAAGCAATTGGGAATCGGGCCAAATCCTCAGAGAGGAAGATTCGTCCATGGCCATGAGGCCTCCCCGACATTCCACGGCCATCGCTGATACAAAATCCAGAGACAAAAGCCTGAGTAAGCGCCTCAGAGTCGCACTTTCTTCATATCCTGAAGAGTTCTTCTCATGGTTTGTAGATCGGGCCTGCCATAGCTACGTCCCCAATCCTAAGCTGAGTTTCTGTTTTCAGACTTCTGTCCTCAAATTCTTGGGCCACTCACCCTCCAGGCTGGGCCCCTGGAGCCACACATTAGGACTGTGCCTACCAATCCATGGGAATTCTGCCCATTCCATGGTCCAAAATCGTACAAATTAGGAGAAACCTCCAAAGTCCCTGAGGCCATCCCAATAGTGTAGGTCGCCCGGAACAAACAAGGGCTGTCTGACACCAGCTGATAATCGACCTCCACTCATACCATAGATGGATGTCTCCAGAGAAGAAGATTGAACCAGACAGGACCCTAGGCCATAATAGGATCCATTGCTTTGGGTTACAGGCATGTGTCCTCAAAAGCCTGATTCCAATAGGAGCATGGGGGTTTTCCAGAGGCACCCATCAGAACTCATCTCGTCTCCACAAGGAAACCTGTGCATGGGAGCCATGTCCAAAGCTTAGGAGAGTACTTCAGGGTCCCGGTGCCACCGCCCCATTCCAAGGCCCTCATGGACACAAAAACACATTAGGACCCATCCTCAGGAAAGTCCATTTCAACTCAGCCACCCCGGTCGCTCCGGCAGAGACATCAGATCTAAACTGTCTTGTTGCTAGGAGACAATTGGAATGCGAGGCGGGCTTCCCAGGCATCCATCCGCGAACGGTGCTCTGGAGTCATTCCATATGGGATGTCCTGGAGCTGTCCAACAGGTCTCAATTGTCCCGCAGAAGGAATCCATGAAGGGGGCATCCCACAACTCCCAACGTGGGAAAACCTCAATGGCCTTGAGATTCCGCTCCCTTCATGAAGCGGCCGTCATGCTCAGAAACTCCAACCTGAGCCAACGTCTGATCCTCGCCCTGACTTCAGATGCATGAGATATTGGTTCAGATCTGCAGGGGGTACCTGCCGTGCCCTCGCCCTGAAACCCAAGTCTAGCTTGTCTTCTCAGACTTCCGTCCTCACACTCCTGGCCCCGAAGCCCTCAAGTTTGGCAATTCCGGACCCACAATGCAGCACTCTGCCTGCCCTCTAGAAAAAAAAATTATTGCCTCATGAGCAGCCCAGGCACCTTAAATGAGGGTAAACCTACACAGCACTCGACTTTACCCAAATTATATAGTCTAACCTGGGCACTAATGCACTGTCGAACACAACCTGAGCCCGGACCTCCTGACCGACACCCAGAAAGCTGACCACACACTGAGCACATAAAACCCGCCATGGCCTTAGGTCATCATCTCTTCCCTACCTCAGTTTTCAGGCTTCAGAACCGAGACCTTATCTCCAATCACTTCCCAGGGGTGAGTGTGATGCAGAAATCAGAACTCCTCCTTACCCATGGCAAGAACCCTGTGGTTGGCACGTTGTCCAACGTTCAGTGTAGGAGAAACCAGCATTCACCCTGAGGCTCCGCCCATTCTTGAGTGCGACGAGGGCATACACACGCATTGTGACCCTCAGCATGAGTCCTGTCCTCTAGTAAGTCCTCTCAGTTGCTGGAATATTAGATGTCATAATGGGCTTGACATGTCCCTAGGCCCCAATTTTTAACCAAATTTCTGATGGTCCAGTCGCCCCTCCCCAGGGCTCTACTCTGGAATCCCTCATTTGTTGGGACACCTGAGGATAAAAAAGAAAAAAACAAGAATAAAAAAAAAAAACGGACTTCTTCCAGCCCACAGAATGACCCCAAACTCTTTGGACGGGGCCAAACCACCAGAGAGTAAGACTCGTCCATTTCCCATGAAGTCACCCAGAAATTCCACGACCATGAGTGACACGATATCCAGAGACAAAAACATGAGCAGGAGCCTCACACTCGCCCTTCTTTCAAATCCCGAAGAGTTCTCCTCATGGTCTGTAGATCAGTCCTGCCATACCTATGACCCGAAACATAAGCCGAGTTTGTGTTTTCAGTCCACTGTCCAAACAGCCCTGGCCTACACAACCTACAGGCTCAGGCCCCTGGAGCCTCACCTGAGGACTGTACTTGCCCTCTCCAAGGGAATTGTGTGTGCCCATTCCAATGGCCACAACCCTTCTAATAGGATAAACCTCCAATGTCCCTGATCCATCTCAATAGTGGTGGCTTCCCAGGAAAAACAGGGGCAATCTGAGCCCAACTGAGCACCTACCTGCACTCAGACCCATAGACAGATGTCCCCAGAGGTAAAAAGGAAAGAACAGGCCCGTAGGCACTAATCAGATCCATTGCTTTGGTTTCCAGGCATCTCTCCTCAGAGGCCTGGATTTCAAAAGCAGCATATAGCTGTTTCTTGACTCACCCATCAGGAAACATCTCATCTACACATGGGAAACTTGCATGTTGGAGCTGTGTCAAAGCCTCTGTTTAGGAGAACCCTTTAGGGCCCCAGTGCCACCGTTTCATTCCAAGGTCTCCATAGACACAAAAGCACGTTAGGACCCATCCCCAGGGGTGTCCATTTCAACTCAGCGTCCTCGGTTGCTCCCCACAGATGCAGGAGATCTAACCTGTCTTGTTGCTAGGAGACAATTGGAATGCGAGGTGGGCTACCCAGCCATCCATCCTTAGAACCCTGCTCAGAATCATTGGCCTGGAGCCAAACAACAGGTCTCAATTGTCCTGCAGAAGACTCTCTGCAGTTTGGAGCTTCTCACAACTCCCATCGTGGGAAAACCCCCATGGCCTCGTGATGCCCCCGCCCATTCATGAAGGGGCCATCAGGGACAGAAACTCCAACCTGAGCGATCGTCTTATCCTCGCCCTGACTTTAGATGCACGAGATCTCGATTCAGGTCTGTACATTGTGCGTGCCATGGCCTCACCCAGAAACCTAAGCCTAGCTTGTGTCCTCAGACTTTTGTAGTCAGACTACTGGCCCACAAGCCCTCCTGTTTGGCAATCCAGAACTACAATGCAACACTCTGACGGCCCTCCAGAAGAAAAACATTGTCCTCTGGTGCTACCCAGTAATCTCAAATGAGGATCAACCTGCACCGACCTTGGCTGTACCCCAAATACATAGGCTGACCAGGGCACTAATGCCCTTTCTGACAAAGCCTGAGCCTGGACCCCCTGGCCCCTCCCAGACAGCTGGCCGCACACTGAGCACATGGAGCCGCCATGGCCTTAGGTCGTCATCTCTTCCCAACATCAGTTTTCAGGTTTCAGAATCTAGACCTTATATCCAATCACTGCCCAGGGGTGAAGGTGATGCAGAAATCAGAACTCCTTCCCCATGGCAAGAAACCTTGTGGTTGGCATGTTGTCCAACGTTCAGTGTAGTTGAAACCAGTGTGGCCCATGAGGCCCCGCCCATGCTCGCGAGCCACAGTGGTCACAAACACACATTGTGACGCTCAGGCTGAGCCCAGTCCTCAAGTAAGGCCACTCAGTGGCTGGATGAAGAGATATCATATTGGGCTTGCCATGCCCCTAGGCCCCAATTTTTAACCATAGTTCGGGTTGTCCCTTCAGTCTTCCCCACGGATTTGCTTTGGAATTCCTCTTTTGGTGGGACACCTGAGGTAACAAAACTGAAATGAGTCCTCCCATCCCACAGATTGACGAAAAGCAATTGGGAATCGGGCCAAATCCTCAGAGAGGAAGATTCGTCCATGGCCATGAGGCCTCCCCGACATTCCACGGCCATCGCTGATACAAAATCCAGAGACAAAAGCCTGAGTAAGCGCCTCAGAGTCGCACTTTCTTCATATCCTGAAGAGTTCTTCTCATGGTTTGTAGATCGGGCCTGCCATAGCTACGTCCCCAATCCTAAGCTGAGTTTCTGTTTGCAGACTTCTGTCCTCAAATTCTTGGGCCACTCACCCTCCAGGCTGGGCCCCTGGAGCCACACATTAGGACTGTGCCTACCAATCCATGGGAATTCTGCCCATTCCATGGTCCAAAATCGTACAAATTAGGAGAAACCTCCAAAGTCCCTGAGGCCATCCCAATAGTGTAGGTCGCCCGGAACAAACAAGGGCTGTCTGACACCAGCTGATAATCGACCTCCACTCATACCATAGATGGATGTCTCCAGAGAAGAAGATTGAACCAGACAGGACCCTAGGCCATAATAGGATCCATTGCTTTGGGTTACAGGCATGTGTCCTCAAAAGCCTGATTCCAATAGGAGCATGGGGGTTTTCGAGAGGCACCCATCAGAACTCATCTCGTCTCCACAAGGAAACCTGTGCATGGGAGCCATGTCCAAAGCTTAGGAGAGTACTTCAGGGTCCCGGTGCCACCGCCCCATTCCAAGGCCCTCATGGACACAAAAACACATTAGGAGCCATCCTCAGGAAAGTCCATTTCAACTAAGCCACCCCGGTCGCTCCGGCAGAGCCATCAGATCTAAACTGTCTTGTTACTAGGAGACAATTGGAATGCGAGGCGGGCTTCCCAGGCATCCATCCGCGAACGGTGCTCTGGAGTCATTCCATATGGGATGTCCTGGAGCTGTCCAACAGGTCTCAATTGTCCCGCAGAAGGAATCCATGAAGGGGGCATCCCACAACTCCCAACGTGGGAAAACCTCAATGGCCTCGAGATTCCGCTCCCTTCATGAAGCGGCCGTCATGCTCAGAAACTCCAACCTGAGCCAACGTCTGATCCTCGCCCTGACTTCAGTTGCATGAGATATTGGTTCAGATCTGCAGGGGGTACCTGCCGTGCCCTCGCCCTGAAACCCAAGTCTAGCTTGTCTTCTCAGACTTCCGTCCTCACACTCCTGGCCCCGAAGCCCTCAAGTTTGGCAATTCCGGACCCACAATACAGCACTCTGCCTGCCCTCTAGAAAAAAAATTATTGCCTCATGAGCAGCCCAGGCACCTTAAATGAGGGTAAACCTACACAGCACTCGACTTTACCCAAATTATATAGTCTAACCTGGGCACTAATGCACTGTCGAACACAACCTGAGCCCGGACCTCCTGACCAACACCCAGAAAGCTGACCGCACACTGAGCACATAAAACCCGCCATGGCCTTAGGTCATCATCTCTTCCCTACCTCAGTTTTCAGGCTTCAGAACCGAGACCTTATCTCCAATCACTTCCCAGGGGTGAGTGTGATGCAGAAATCAGAACTCCTCCTTACCCATGGCAAGAACCCTGTGGTTGGCACGTTGTCCAACGTTCAGTGTAGGAGAAACCAGCATTCACCCTGAGGCCCCGCCCATTCTTGAGTGCGACGAGGGCATACACGCATTGTGACCCTCAGCATGAGTTCTGTCCTCTAGTAAGTCCTCTCAGTGGCTGGACCATTAGATGTCATAATGGGCTTGACATGTCCCTAGGCCCCAATTTTTAACCAAATTTCTGATGGTCCAGTCGCCCCTCCCCAGGGCTCTACTCTGGAATCCCTCATTTGTTGGGACACCTGAGGATAAAAAAGAAAAAAACAAGAATAAAAAAAAAAACGGACTTCTTCCAGCCCACAGAATGACCCCAAACTCTTTGGACGGGGCCAAACCACCAGAGAGTAAGACTCGTCCATTTCCCATGAAGTCACCCAGAAATTCCACGACCAAGAGTGACACGATATCCAGAGACAAAAACTTGAGCAGGAGCCTCACACTCGCCCTTCTTTCAAATCCCGAAGTGTTCTCCTCATGGTCTGTAGATCAGTCCTGCCATACCTATGACCCGAAACATAAGCCGAGTTTGTGTTTTCAGACAACTGTCAAAACAGCCCTGGCCTACACAACCTACAGGCTCAGGCCCCTGGAGCCTCACCTGAGGACTGTACTTGCCCTCTCCAAGGGAATTGTGTGTGCCCATTCCAATGGCCACAACCCTTCTAATAGGATAAACCTCCAATGTCCCTGATCCATCTCAATAGTGGTGGCTTCCCAGGAAAAACAGGGGCAATCTGAGCCCAACTGAGCACCTACCTGCACTCAGACCCATAGACAGATGTCCCCAGAGGTAAAAAGGAAAGAACAGGCCCGTAGGCACTAATCAGATCCATTGCTTTGGTTTCCAGGCATCTCTCCTCAGAGGCCTGGATTTCAAAAGCAGCATATAGCTGTTTCTTGACTCACCCATCAGAAAACATCTCATCTACACATGGGAAACTTGCACGTTGGAGCTGTGTCAAAGCCTCTGTTTAGGAGAACCCTTTAGGGCCCCAGTGCCACCGTTTCATTCCAAGGTCTCCATAGACACAAAAGCACGTTAGGACCCATCCCCAGGGGTGTCCATTTCAACTCAGCGTTCTCTGTTGCTCCCCACAGATCCAGGAGATCTAACCTGTCTTGTTGCTAGGAGACAATTGGAATGCGAGGTGGGCTACCCAGCCATCCATCCTTAGAACCCTGCTCAGAATCATTGGCCTGGAGCCAAACAACAGGTCTCAATTGTCCTGCAGAAGACTCTCTGCAGTTTGGAGCTTCTCACAACTCCCATCGTGGGAAAACCCCCATGGCCTCATGATGCCCCCGCCCATTCATGAAGGGGCCATCAGGGACAGAAACTCCAACCTGAGCGATCGTCTGATCCTCGCCCTGACTTCAGATGCACGAGATCTCTATTTAGGTTTGTAGATTGTGCGTGCCATGGCCTCATCCAGAAACCTAAGCCTAGCTTGTGTTCTCAGACTTTTGTAGTCAGACTACTGGCCCACAAGCCCTCCAGTTTGGCAATCCAGAACTACAATGCAGCACTCTGCCGGCCCTCCAGAAGAAAAACATTGTCCTCTGGTGCTACCCAGTAATCCCAAATGAGGATCAACCTGCACCGACCTTGGCTGTACCCCAAATACATAGGCTGACCAGGGCACTAATGCCCTTTCTGACACAGCCTGAGCCTGGACCCCCTGGCCCCTCCCAGACAGCTGGCCGCACACTGAGCACATGGAGCCGCCATGGCCTTAGGTCGTCATCTCTTCCCAACATCAGTTTTCAGGTTTCAGAATCTAGACCTTATATCCAATCACTGCCCAGGGGTGAAGGTGATGCAGAAATCAGAACTCCTTCCCCATGGCAAGAAACCTTGTGGTTGGCATGTTGTCCAACGTTCAGTGTAGTTGAAACCAGTGTGGCCCATGAGGCCCCGCCCATGCTTGAGGGCCACAGTGGTCACAAACACACATTGTGACGCTCAGGCTGAGCCCAGTCCTCAAGTAAGGCCACTCAGTGATTGGATGAAGAGATAGCATATTGGGCTTGCCATGCCCCTAGGCCCCAATTTTTAACCATAGTTCGGGTTGTCCCTTCAGTCTTCCCCACGGCTTTGCTTTGGAATTCTTCTTTTGGTAGGACACCTGAGGTAACAAAACTGAAATGAGTCCTTCCATCCCTCAGATTGACGAAAAGCAATTGGGAATCAGGCCAAATCCTCAGGGGGAAGATTCGTCCATGGCCCATGAGGCCTCCCCGACATTCCATGGACATCGCTGATACAAAATCCAGAGACAAAAGTCTGAGCAAGCGCCTCAGACTCGCACTTTCTTCATATCCTGAAGAGTTCTTCTCATGGTTTGTAGATCGGGCCTGCCATACCTACGTCCCCAAACCTAAGCTGAGTTTGTGTTTTCAGACTTGTTTCCTCAAAGTCTTGGGCCACACAACCTCCAGGCTGGGCCCCTGGAGCCACACATTAGGACTGTGCCTACCAATCCATGGGAATTCTACCTATTCCATGGTCCAAAATCGTACAAATTAGGAGAAACCTCCAAAGTCCCTGAGGCCATACCAATAGTGTAGGTCGCCCAGAACAAACAAGGGCTGCCTGACACCAGCTGATAATCGACCTCCACTCATACCATAGATGGATGTCTCCAGAGAAGAAGATTGAACCAGACAGGACCCTAGGCCATAATAGGATCCATTGCTTTGGGTTACAGGAATGTGTCCTCAAAAGCCTGATTCCAATACGAGCATAGGGGTTTTCCTGAGGCACCCATCAGAACTCATCTCGTCTCCACAAGGAAACCTGTGCATGGGAGCCATGTCCAAAGCTTAGGAGAGTACTTCAGGGTCCCGGTGCCACCGCCCCATTCCAAGGCCCTCATGGACACAAAAACACATTAGGACCCATCCTCAGGAAAGTCCATTTCAACTCAGCCACCCCGGTCGCTCCGGCAGAGCCATCAGATCTAAACTGTCTTGTTGCTAGGAGACAATTGGAATGCGAGGCGGGCTTCCCAGGCATCCATCCGCGAACGGTGCTCTGGAGTCATTCCATATGGGATGTCCTGGAGCTGTCCAACAGGTCTCAATTGTCCCGCAGAAGGAATCCATGAAGGGGGCATCCCACAACTCCCAACGTGGGAAAACCTCAATGGCCTCGAGATTCCGCTCCCTTCATGAAGCGGCCGTCATGCTCAGAAACTCCAACCTGAGCCAACGTCTGATCCTCGCCCTGACTTCAGATGCATGAGATATTGGTTCAGATCTGCAGGGGGTACCTGCCGTGCCCTCGCCCTGAAACCCAAGTCTAGCTTGTCTTCTCAGACTTCCGTCCTCACACTCCTGGCCCCGAAGCCCTCAAGTTTGGCAATTCCGGACCCACAATGCAGCACTCTGCCTGCCCTCTAGAAAAAAAATTATTGCCTCATGAGCAGCCCAGGTACCTTAAATGAGGGTAAACCTACACAGCACTCGACTTTACCCAAATTATATAGTCTAACCTGGGCACTAATGCACTGTCGAACACAACCTGAGCCCGGACCTCCTGACCAACACCCAGAAAGCTGACCGCACACTGAGCACATAAAACCCGCCATGGCCTTAGGTCATCATCTCTTCCCTACCTCAGTTTTCAGGCTTCAGAACCGAGACCTTATCTCCAATCACTTCCCAGGGGTGAGTGTGATGCAGAAATCAGAACTCCTCCTTACCCATGGCAAGAACCCTGTGTTTGGCACGTTGTCCAACGTTCAGTGTAGGAGAAACCAGCATTCACCCTGAGGCTCCGCCCATTCTTGAGTGCGACGAGGGCATACACACGCATTGTGACCCTCAGCATGAGTCCTGTCCTCTAGTAAGTCCTCTCAGTTGCTGGAATATTAGATGGCATAATGGGCTTGACATGTCCCTAGGCCCCAATTTTTAACCAAATTTCTGATGGTCCAGTCGCCCCTCCCCAGGGCTCTACTCTGGAATCCCTCATTTGTTGGGACACCTGAGGATAAAAAAGAAAAAAACAAGAATAAAAAAAAAAAACGGACTTCTTCCAGCCCACAGAATGACCCCAAACTCTTTGGACGGGGCCAAACCACCAGAGAGTAAGACTCGTCCATTTCCCATGAAGTCACCCAGAAATTCCACGACCATGAGTGACACGATATCCAGAGACAAAAACATGAGCAGGAGCCTCACACTCGCCCTTCTTTCAAATCCCGAAGAGTTCTCCTCATGGTCTGTAGATCAGTCCTGCCATACCTATGACCCGAAACATAAGCCGAGTTTGTGTTTTCAGACAACTGTCCAAACAGCCCTGGCCTACACAACCTACAGGCTCAGGCCCCTGGAGCCTCACCTGAGGACTGTACTTGCCCTCTCCAAGGGAATTGTGTGTGCCCATTCCAATGGCCACAACCCTTCTAATAGGATAAACCTCCAATGTCCCTGATCCATCTCAATAGTGGTGGCTTCCCAGGAAAAACAGGGGCAATCTGAGCCCAACTGAGCACCTACCTGCACTCAGACCCATAGACAGATGTCCCCCGAGGTAAAAAGGTAAGAACAGGCCCGTAGGCACTAATCAGATCCATTGCTTTGGTTTCCAGGCATCTCTCCTCAGAGGCCTGGATTTCAAAAGCAGCATATAGCTGTTTCTTGACTCACCCATCAGGAAACATCTCATCTACACATGGGAAACTTGCATGTTGGAGCTGTGTCAAAGCCTCTGTTTAGGAGAACCCTTTAGGGCCCCAGTGCCACCGTTTCATTCCAAGGTCTCCATAGACACAAAAGCACGTTAGGACCCATCCCCAGGGGTGTCCATTTCAACTCAGCGTCCTCGGTTGCTCCCCACAGATGCAGGAGATCTAACCTGTCTTGTTGCTAGGAGACAATTGGAATGCGAGGTGGGCTACCCAGCCATCCATCCTTAGAACCCTGCTCAGAATCATTGGCCTGGAGCCAAACAACAGGTCTCAATTGTCCTGCAGAAGACTCTCTGCAGTTTGGAGCTTCTCACAACTCCCATCGTGGGAAAACCCCCATGGCCTCGTGATGCCCCCGCCCATTCATGAAGGGGCCATCAGGGACAGAAACTCCAACCTGAGCGATCGTCTTATCCTCGCCCTGACTTCAGATGCACGAGATCTCGATTCAGGTCTGTACATTGTGCGTGCCATGGCCTCACCCAGAAACCTAAGCCTAGCTTGTGTCCTCAGACTTTTGTAGTCAGACTACTGGCCCACAAGCCCTCCTGTTTGGCAATCCAGAACTACAATGCAACACTCTGACGGCCCTCCAGAAGAAAAACATTGTCCTCTGGTGCTACCCAGTAATCCCAAATGAGGATCAACCTGCACCGACCTTGGCTGTACCCCAAATACATAGGCTGACCAGGGCACTAATGCCCTTTCTGACACAGCCTGAGCCTGGACCCCCTGGCCCCTCCCAGACAGCTGGCCGCACACTGAGCACATGGAGCCGCCATGGCCTTAGGTCGTCATCTCTTCCCAACATCAGTTTTCAGGTTTCAGAATCTAGACCTTATATCCAATCACTGCCCAGGGGTGAAGGTGATGCAGAAATCAGAACTCCTTCCCCATGGCAAGAAACCTTGTGGTTGGCATGTTGTCCAACGTTCAGTGTAGTTGAAACCAGTGTGGCCCATGAGGCCCCGCCCATGCTTGAGGGCCACAGTGGTCACAAACACACATTGTGACGCTCAGGCTGAGCCCAGTCCTCAAGTAAGGCCACTCAGTGATTGGATGAAGAGATAGCATATTGGGCTTGCCATGCCCCTAGGCCCCAATTTTTAACCATAGTTCGGGTTGTCCCTTCAGTCTTCCCCACGGCTTTGCTTTGGAATTCTTCTTTTGGTAGGACACCTGAGGTAACAAAACTGAAATGAGTCCTTCCATCCCTCAGATTGACGAAAAGCAATTGGGAATCAGGCCAAATCCTCAGGGGGAAGATTCGTCCATGGCCCATGAGGCCTCCCCGACATTCCATGGACATCGCTGATACAAAATCCAGAGACAAAAGTCTGAGCAAGCGCCTCAGACTCGCACTTTCTTCATATCCTGAAGAGTTCTTCTCATGGTTTGTAGATCGGGCCTGCCATACCTACGTCCCCAAACCTAAGCTGAGTTTGTGTTTTCAGACTTGTTTCCTCAAAGTCTTGGGCCACACAACCTCCAGGCTGGGCCCCTGGAGCCACACATTAGGACTGTGCCTACCAATCCATGGGAATTCTGCCTATTCCATGGTCCAAAATCGTACAAATTAGGAGAAACCTCCAAAGTCCCTGAGGCCATACCAATAGTGTAGGTCGCCCAGAACAAACAAGGGCTGCCTGACACCAGCTGATAATCGACCTCCACTCATACCATAGATGGATGTCTCCAGAGAAGAAGATTGAACCAGACAGGACCCTAGGCCATAATAGGATCCATTGCTTTGGGTTACAGGAATGTGTCCTCAAAAGCCTGATTCCAATACGAGCATAGGGGTTTTCCTGAGGCACCCATCAGAACTCATCTCGTCTCCACAAGGAAACCTGTGCATGGGAGCCATGTCCAAAGCTTAGGAGAGTACTTCAGGGTCCCGGTGCCACCGCCCCATTCCAAGGCCCTCATGGACACAAAAACACATTAGGACCCATCCTCAGGAAAGTCCATTTCAACTCAGCCACCCCGGTCGCTCCGGCAGAGCCATCAGATCTAAACTGTCTTGTTGCTAGGAGACAATTGGAATGCGAGGCGGGCTTCCCAGGCATCCATCCGCGAACGGTGCTCTGGAGTCATTCCATATGGGATGTCCTGGAGCTGTCCAACAGGTCTCAATTGTCCCGCAGAAGGAATCCATGAAGGGGGCATCCCACAACTCCCAACGTGGGAAAACCTCAATGGCCTCGAGATTCCGCTCCCTTCATGAAGCGGCCGTCATGCTCAGAAACTCCAACCTGAGCCAACGTCTGATCCTCGCCCTGACTTCAGATGCATGAGATATTGGTTCAGATCTGCAGGGGGTACCTGCCGTGCCCTCGCCCTGAAACCCAAGTCTAGCTTGTCTTCTCAGACTTCCGTCCTCACACTCCTGGCCCCGAAGCCCTCAAGTTTGGCAATTCCGGACCCACAATGCAGCACTCTGCCTGCCCTCTAGAAAAAAAATTATTGCCTCATGAGCAGCCCAGGTACCTTAAATGAGGGTAAACCTACACAGCACTCGACTTTACCCAAATTATATAGTCTAACCTGGGCACTAATGCACTGTCGAACACAACCTGAGCCCGGACCTCCTGACCAACACCCAGAAAGCTGACCGCACACTGAGCACATAAAACCCGCCATGGCCTTAGGTCATCATCTCTTCCCTACCTCAGTTTTCAGGCTTCAGAACCGAGACCTTATCTCCAATCACTTCCCAGGGGTGAGTGTGATGCAGAAATCAGAACTCCTCCTTACCCATGGCAAGAACCCTGTGTTTGGCACGTTGTCCAACGTTCAGTGTAGGAGAAACCAGCATTCACCCTGAGGCTCCGCCCATTCTTGAGTGCGACGAGGGCATACACACGCATTGTGACCCTCAGCATGAGTCCTGTCCTCTAGTAAGTCCTCTCAGTTGCTGGAATATTAGATGGCATAATGGGCTTGACATGTCCCTAGGCCCCAATTTTTAACCAAATTTCTGATGGTCCAGTCGCCCCTCCCCAGGGCTCTACTCTGGAATCCCTCATTTGTTGGGACACCTGAGGATAAAAAAGAAAAAAACAAGAATAAAAAAAAAAAAACGGACTTCTTCCAGCCCACAGAATGACCCCAAACTCTTTGGACGGGGCCAAACCACCAGAGAGTAAGACTCGTCCATTTCCCATGAAGTCACCCAGAAATTCCACGACCATGAGTGACACGATATCCAGAGACAAAAACATGAGCAGGAGCCTCACACTCGCCCTTCTTTCAAATCCCGAAGAGTTCTCCTCATGGTCTGTAGATCAGTCCTGCCATACCTATGACCCGAAACATAAGCCGAGTTTGTGTTTTCAGACAACTGTCCAAACAGCCCTGGCCTACACAACCTACAGGCTCAGGCCCCTGGAGCCTCACCTGAGGACTGTACTTGCCCTCTCCAAGGGAATTGTGTGTGCCCATTCCAATGGCCACAACCCTTCTAATAGGATAAACCTCCAATGTCCCTGATCCATCTCAATAGTGGTGGCTTCCCAGGAAAAACAGGGGCAATCTGAGCCCAACTGAGCACCTACCTGCACTCAGACCCATAGACAGATGTCCCCCGAGGTAAAAAGGTAAGAACAGGCCCGTAGGCACTAATCAGATCCATTGCTTTGGTTTCCAGGCATCTCTCCTCAGAGGCCTGGATTTCAAAAGCAGCATATAGCTGTTTCTTGACTCACCCATCAGGAAACATCTCATCTACACATGGGAAACTTGCATGTTGGAGCTGTGTCAAAGCCTCTGTTTAGGAGAACCCTTTAGGGCCCCAGTGCCACCGTTTCATTCCAAGGTCTCCATAGACACAAAAGCACGTTAGGACCCATCCCCAGGGGTGTCCATTTCAACTCAGCGTCCTCGGTTGCTCCCCACAGATGCAGGAGATCTAACCTGTCTTGTTGCTAGGAGACAATTGGAATGCGAGGTGGGCTACCCAGCCATCCATCCTTAGAACCCTGCTCAGAATCATTGGCCTGGAGCCAAACAACAGGTCTCAATTGTCCTGCAGAAGACTCTCTGCAGTTTGGAGCTTCTCACAACTCCCATCGTGGGAAAACCCCCATGGCCTCGTGATGCCCCCGCCCATTCATGAAGGGGCCATCAGGGACAGAAACTCCAACCTGAGCGATCGTCTTATCCTCGCCCTGACTTCAGATGCACGAGATCTCGATTCAGGTCTGTACATTGTGCGTGCCATGGCCTCACCCAGAAACCTAAGCCTAGCTTGTGTCCTCAGACTTTTGTAGTCAGACTACTGGCCCACAAGCCCTCCTGTTTGGCAATCCAGAACTACAATGCAACACTCTGACGGCCCTCCAGAAGAAAAACATTGTCCTCTGGTGCTACCCAGTAATCCCAAATGAGGATCAACCTGCACCGACCTTGGCTGTACCCCAAATACATAGGCTGACCAGGGCACTAATGCCCTTTCTGACACAGCCTGAGCCTGGACCCCCTGGCCCCTCCCAGACAGCTGGCCGCACACTGAGCACATGGAGCCGCCATGGCCTTAGGTCGTCATCTCTTCCCAACATCAGTTTTCAGGTTTCAGAATCTAGACCTTATATCCAATCACTGCCCAGGGGTGAAGGTGATGCAGAAATCAGAACTCCTTCCCCATGGCAAGAAACCTTGTGGTTGGCATGTTGTCCAACGTTCAGTGTAGTTGAAACCAGTGTGGCCCATGAGGCCCCGCCCATGCTTGAGGGCCACATTGGTCACAAACACACATTGTGACGCTCAGGCTGAGCCCAGTCCTCAAGTAAGGCCACTCAGTGATTGGATGAAGAGATAGCATATTGGGCTTGCCATGCCCCTAGGCCCCAATTTTTAACCATAGTTCGGGTTGTCCCTTCAGTCTTCCCCACGGCTTTGCTTTGGAATTCTTCTTTTGGTAGGACACCTGAGGTAACAAAACTGAAATGAGTCCTTCCATCCCTCAGATTGACGAAAAGCAATTGGGAATCGGGCCAAATCCTCAGGGGGAAGATTCGTCCATGGCCCATGAGGCCTCCCCGACATTCCATGGACATCGCTGATACAAAATCCAGAGACAATAGTCTGAGCAAGCGCCTCAGACTCGCACTTTCTTCATATCCTGAAGAGTTCTTCTCATGGTTTGTAGATCGGGCCTGCCATACCTACGTCCCCAAACCTAAGCTGAGTTTGTGTTTTCAGACTTGTTTCCTCAAAGTCTTGGGCCACACAACCTCCAGGCTGGGCCCCTGGAGCCACACATTAGGACTGTGCCTACCAATCCATGGGAATTCTGCCTATTCCATGGTCCAAAATCGTACAAATTAGGAGAAACCTCCAAAGTCCCTGAGGCCATACCAATAGTGTAGGTCGCCCAGAACAAACAAGGGCTGCCTGACACCAGCTGATAATCGACCTCCACTCATACCATAGATGGATGTCTCCAGAGAAGAAGATTGAACCAGACAGGACCCTAGGCCATAATAGGATCCATTGCTTTGGGTTACAGGAATGTGTCCTCAAAAGCCTGATTCCAATACGAGCATAGGGGTTTTCCTGAGGCACCCATCAGAACTCATCTCGTCTCCACAAGGAAACCTGTGCATGGGAGCCATGTCCAAAGCTTAGGAGAGTACTTCAGGGTCCCGGTGCCACCGCCCCATTCCAAGGCCCTCATGGACACAAAAACACATTAGGACCCATCCTCAGGAAAGTCCATTTCAACTCAGCCACCCCGGTCGCTCCGGCAGAGCCATCAGATCTAAACTGTCTTGTTGCTAGGAGACAATTGGAATGCGAGGCGGGCTTCCCAGGCATCCATCCGCGAACGGTGCTCTGGAGTCATTCCATATGGGATGTCCTGGAGCTGTCCAACAGGTCTCAATTGTCCCGCAGAAGGAATCCATGAAGGGGGCATCCCACAACTCCCAACGTGGGAAAACCTCAATGGCCTCGAGATTCCGCTCCCTTCATGAAGCGGCCGTCATGCTCAGAAACTCCAACCTGAGCCAACGTCTGATCCTCGCCCTGACTTCAGATGCATGAGATATTGGTTCAGATCTGCAGGGGGTACCTGCCGTGCCCTCGCCCTGAAACCCAAGTCTAGCTTGTCTTCTCAGACTTCCGTCCTCACACTCCTGGCCCCGAAGCCCTCAAGTTTGGCAATTCCGGACCCACAATGCAGCACTCTGCCTGCCCTCTAGAAAAAAAATTATTGCCTCATGAGCAGCCCAGGTACCTTAAATGAGGGTAAACCTACACAGCACTCGACTTTACCCAAATTATATAGTCTAACCTGGGCACTAATGCACTGTCGAACACAACCTGAGCCCGGACCTCCTGACCAACACCCAGAAAGCTGACCGCACACTGAGCACATAAAACCCGCCATGGCCTTAGGTCATCATCTCTTCCCTACCTCAGTTTTCAGGCTTCAGAACCGAGACCTTATCTCCAATCACTTCCCAGGGGTGAGTGTGATGCAGAAATCAGAACTCCTCCTTACCCATGGCAAGAACCCTGTGGTTGGCACGTTGTCCAACGTTCAGTGTAGGAGAAACCAGCATTCACCCTGAGGCTCCGCCCATTCTTGAGTGCGACGAGGGCATACACACGCATTGTGACCGTCAGCATGAGTCCTGTCCTCTAGTAAGTCCTCTCAGTTGCTGGAATATTAGATGTCATAATGGGCTTGACATGTCCCTAGGCCCCAATTTTTAACCAAATTTCTGATGGTCCAGTCGCCCCTCCCCAGGGCTCTACTCTGGAATCCCTCATTTGTTGGGACACCTGAGGATAAAAAAGAAAAAAACAAGAATAAAAAAAAAAACGGACTTCTTCCAGCCCACAGAATGACCCCAAACTCTTTGGACGGGGCCAAACCACCAGAGAGTAAGACTCGTCCATTTCCCATGAAGTCACCCAGAAATTCCACGACCATGAGTGACACGATATCCAGAGACAAAAACATGAGCAGGAGCCTCACACTCGCCCTTCTTTCAAATCCCGAAGAGTTCTCCTCATGGTCTGTAGATCAGTCCTGCCATACCTATGACCCGAAACATAAGCCGAGTTTGTGTTTTCAGTCCACTGTCCAAACAGCCCTGGCCTACACAACCTACAGGCTCAGGCCCCTGGAGCCTCACCTGAGGACTGTACTTGCCCTCTCCAAGGGAATTGTGTGTGCCCATTCCAATGGCCACAACCCTTCTAATAGGATAAACCTCCAATGTCCCTGATCCATCTCAATAGTGGTGGCTTCCCAGGAAAAACAGGGGCAATCTGAGCCCAACTGAGCACCTACCTGCACTCAGACCCATAGACAGATGTCCCCCGAGGTAAAAAGGAAAGAACAGGCCCCTAGGCACTAATCAGATCCATTGCTTTGGTTTCCAGGCATCTCTCCTCAGAGGCCTGGATTTCAAAAGCAGCATATAGCTGTTTCTTGACTCACCCATCAGGAAACATCTCATCTACACATGGGAAACTTGCATGTTGGAGCTGTGTCAAAGCCTCTGTTTAGGAGAACCCTTTAGGGCCCCAGTGCCACCGTTTCATTCCAAGGTCTCCATAGACACAAAAGCACGTTAGGACCCATCCCCAGGGGTGTCCATTTCAACTCAGCGTCCTCGGTTGCTCCCCACAGATGCAGGAGATCTAACCTGTCTTGTTGCTAGGAGACAATTGGAATGCGAGGTGGGCTACCCAGCCATCCATCCTTAGAACCCTGCTCAGAATCATTGGCCTGGAGCCAAACAACAGGTCTCAATTGTCCTGCAGAAGACTCTCTGCAGTTTGGAGCTTCTCACAACTCCCATCGTGGGAAAACCCCCATGGCCTCGTGATGCCCCCGCCCATTCATGAAGGGGCCATCAGGGACAGAAACTCCAACCTGAGCGATCGTCTTATCCTCGCCCTGACTTCAGATGCACGAGATCTCGATTCAGGTCTGTACATTGTGCGTGCCATGGCCTCACCCAGAAACCTAAGCCTAGCTTGTGTCCTCAGACTTTTGTAGTCAGACTACTGGCCCACAAGCCCTCCTGTTTGGCAATCCAGAACTACAATGCAACACTCTGACGGCCCTCCAGAAGAAAAACATTGTCCTCTGGTGCTACCCAGTAATCCCAAATGAGGATCAACCTGCACCGACCTTGGCTGTACCCCAAATACATAGGCTGACCAGGGCACTAATGCCCTTTCTGACACAGCCTGAGCCTGGACCCCCTGGCCCCTCCCAGACAGCTGGCCGCACACTGAGCACATGGAGCCGCCATGGCCTTAGGTCGTCATCTCTTCCCAACATCAGTTTTCAGGTTTCAGAATCTAGACCTTATATCCAATCACTGCCCAGGGGTGAAGGTGATGCAGAAATCAGAACTCCTTCCCCATGGCAAGAAACCTTGTGGTTGGCATGTTGTCCAACGTTCAGTGTAGTTGAAACCAGTGTGGCCCATGAGGCCCCGCCCATGCTCGCGAGCCACAGTGGTCACAAACACACATTGTGACGCTCAGGCTGAGCCCAGTCCTCAAGTAAGGCCACTCAGTGGCTGGATGAAGAGATATCATATTGGGCTTGCCATGCCCCTAGGCCCCAATTTTTAACCATAGTTCGGGTTGTCCCTTCAGTCTTCCCCACGGATTTGCTTTGGAATTCCTCTTTTGGTGGGACACCTGAGGTAACAAAACTGAAATGAGTCCTCCCATCCCACAGATTGACGAAAAGCAATTGGGAATCGGGCCAAATCCTCAGAGAGGAAGATTCGTCCATGGCCATGAGGCCTCCCCGACATTCCACGGCCATCGCTGATACAAAATCCAGAGACAAAAGCCTGAGTAAGCGCCTCAGAGTCGCACTTTCTTCATATCCTGAAGAGTTCTTCTCATGGTTTGTAGATCGGGCCTGCCATAGCTACGTCCCCAATCCTAAGCTGAGTTTCTGTTTTCAGACTTCTGTCCTCAAATTCTTGGGCCAGTCACCCTCCAGGCTGGGCCCCTGGAGCCACACATTAGGACTGTGCCTACCAATCCATGGGAATTCTGCCCATTCCATGGTCCAAAATCGTACAAATTAGGAGAAACCTCCACAGTCCCTGAGGCCATCCCAATAGTGTAGGTCGCCCGGAACAAACAAGGGCTGTCTGACACCAGCTGATAATCGACCTCCACTCATACCATATATGGATGTCTCCAGAGAAGAAGATTGAACCAGACAGGACCCTAGGCCATAATAGGATCCATTGCTTTGGGTTACAGGCATGTGTCCTCAAAAGCCTGATTCCAATAGGAGCATGGGGGTTTTCCTGAGGCACCCATCAGAACTCATCTCGTCTCCACAAGGAAACCTGTGCATGGGAGCCATGTCCAAAGCTTAGGAGAGTACTTCAGGGTCCCGGTGCCACCGCCCCATTCCAAGGCCCTCATGGACACAAAAACACATTAGGAGCCATCCTCAGGAAAATCCATTTCAACTCAGCCACCCCGGTCGCTCCGGCAGAGCCATCAGATCTAAACTGTCTTGTTGCTAGGAGACAATTGGAATGCGAGGCGGGCTTCCCAGGCATCCATCCGCGAACGGTGCTCTGGAGTCATTCCATATGGGATGTCCTGGAGCTGTCCAACAGGTCTCAATTGTCCCGCAGAAGGAATCCATGAAGGGGGCATCCCACAACTCCCAACGTGGGAAAACCTCAATGGCCTCGAGATTCCGCTCCCTTCATGAAGCGGCCGTCATGCTCAGAAACTCCAACCTGATCCAACGTCTGATCCTCGCCCTGACTTCAGATGCATGAGATATTGGTTCAGATCTGCAGGGGGTACCTGCCGTGCCCTCGCCCTGAAACCCAAGTCTAGCTTGTCTTCTCAGACTTCCGTCCTCACACTCCTGGCCCCGAAGCCCTCAAGTTTGGCAATTCCGGACCCACAATACAGCACTCTGCCTGCCCTCTAGAAAAAAATTATTGCCTCATGAGCAGCCCAGGCACCTTAAATGAGGGTAAACCTACACAGCACTCGACTTTACCCAAATTATATAGTCTAACCTGGGCGCTAATGCACTGTCGAACACAACCTGATCCCGGACCTCCTGACCAAAACCCAGAAAGCTGACCGCACACTGAGCACATAAAACCCGCCATGGCCTTAGGTCATCATCTCTTCCCTACCTCAGTTTTCAGGCTTCAGAACCGAGACCTTATCTCCAATCACTTCCCAGGGGTGAGTGTGATGCAGAAATCAGAACTCCTCCTTACCCATGGCAAGAACCCTGTGGTTGGCACGTTGTCCAACGTTCAGTGTAGGAGAAACCAGCATTCACCCTGAGGCCCCGCCCATTCTTGAGAGCGACGAGGGCATACACGCATTGTGACCCTCAGCACGAGTTCTGTCCTCTAGTAAGTCCTCTCAGTGGCTGGACCATTAGATGTCATAATGGGCTTGACATGTCCCTAGGCCCCAATTTTTAACCAAATTTCTGATGGTCCAGTCGCCCCTCCCCAGGGCTCTACTCTGGAATCCCTCATTTGTTGGGACACCTGAGGATAAAAAAGAAAAAAACAAGAATAAAAAAAAAAAACGGACTTCTTCCAGCCCACAGAATGACCCCAAACTCTTTGGACGGGGCCAAACCACCAGAGAGTAAGACTCGTCCATTTCCCATGAAGTCACCCAGAAATTCCACGACCATGAGTGACACGATATCCAGAGACAAAAACTTGAGCAGGAGCCTCACACTCGCCCTTCTTTCAAATCCCGAAGTGTTCTCCTCATGGTCTGTAGATCTGTCCTGCCATACCTATGACCCGAAACATAAGCCGAGTTTGTGTTTTCAGACAACTGTCCAAACAGCCCTGGCCTACACAACCTACAGGCTCAGGCCCCTGGAGCCTCACCTGAGGACTGTACTTGCCCTCTCCAAGGGAATTGTGTGTGCCCATTCCAATGGCCACAACCCTTCTAATAGGATAAACCTCCAATGTCCCTGATCCATCTCAATAGTGGTGGCTTCCCAGGAAAAACAGGGGCAATCTGAGCCCAACTGAGCACCTACCTGCACTCAGACCCATAGACAGATGTCCCCAGAGGTAAAAAGGAAAGAACAGGCCCGTAGGCACTAATCAGATCCATTGCTTTGGTTTCCAGGCATCTCTCCTCAGAGGCCTGGATTTCAAAAGCAGCATATAGCTGTTTCTTGACTCACCCATCAGAAAACATCTCATCTACACATGGGAAACTTGCACGTTGGAGCTGTGTCAAAGCCTCTGTTTAGGAGAACCCTTTAGGGCCCCAGTGCCACCGTTTCATTCCAAGGTCTCCATAGACACAAAAGCACGTTAGGACCCATCCCCAGGGGTGTCCATTTCAACTCAGCGTTCTCGGTTGCTCCCCACAGATCCAGGAGATCTAACCAGTCTTGTTGCTAGGAGACAATTGGAATGCGAGGTGGGCTACCCAGCCATCCATCCTTAGAACCCTGCTCAGAATCATTGGCCTGGAGCCAAACAACAGGTCTCAATTGTCCTGCAGAAGACTCTCTGCAGTTTGGAGCTTCTCACAACTCCCATCGTGGGAAAACCCCCATGGCCTCGTGATGCCCCCGCCCATTCATGAAGGGGCCATCAGGGACAGAAACTCCAACCTGAGCGATCGTCTTATCCTCGCCCTGACTTTAGATGCACGAGATCTCGATTCAGGTCTGTACATTGTGCGTGCCATGGCCTCACCCAGAAACCTAAGCCTAGCTTGTGTCCTCAGACTTTTGTAGTCAGACTACTGGCCCACAAGCCCTCCTGTTTGGCAATCCAGAACTACAATGCAACACTCTGACGGCCCTCCAGAAGAAAAACATTGTCCTCTGGTGCTACCCAGTAATCCCAAATGAGGATCAACCTGCACCGACCTTGGCTGTACCCCAAATACATAGGCTGACCAGGGCACTAATGCCCTTTCTGACACAGCCTGAGCCTGGACCCCCTGGCCCCTCCCAGACAGCTGGCCGCACACTGAGCACATGGAGCCGCCATGGCCTTAGGTCGTCATCTCTTCCCAACATCAGTTTTCAGGTTTCAGAATCTAGACCTTATATCCAATCACTGCCCAGGGTTGAAGGTGATGCAGAAATCAGAACTCCTTCCCCATGGCAAGAAACCTTGTGGTTGGCATGTTGTCCAACGTTCAGTGTAGTTGAAACCAGTGTGGCCCATGAGGCCCCGCCCATGCTCGCGAGCCACAGTGGTCACAAACACACATTGTGACGCTCAGGCTGAGCCCAGTCCTCAAGTAAGGCCACTCAGTGGCTGGATGAAGAGATATCATATTGGGCTTGCCATGCCCCTAGGCCCCAATTTTTAACCATAGTTCGGGTTGTCCCTTCAGTCTTCCCCACGGATTTGCTTTGGAATTCCTCTTTTGGTGGGACACCTGAGGTAACAAAACTGAAATGAGTCATCCCATCCCACAGATTGACGAAAAGCAATTGGGAATCGGGCCAAATCCTCAGAGAGGAAGATTCGTCCATGGCCATGAGGCCTCCCCGACATTCCACGGCCATCGCTGATACAAAATCCAGAGACAAAAGCCTGAGTAAGCGCCTCAGAGTCGCACTTTCTTCATATCCTGAAGAGTTCTTCTCATGGTTTGTAGATCGGGCCTGCCATAGCTACGTCCCCAATCCTAAGCTGAGTTTCTGTTTTCAGACTTCTGTCCTCAAATTCTTGGGCCACTCACCCTCCAGGCTGGGCCCCTGGAGCCACACATTAGGACTGTGCCTACCAATCCATGGGAATTCTGCCCATTCCATGGTCCAAAATCGTACAAATTAGGAGAAACCTCCAAAGTCCCTGAGGCCATCCCAATAGTGTAGGTCGCCCGGAACAAACAAGGGCTGTCTGACACCAGCTGATAATCGACCTCCACTCATACCATAGATGGATGTCTCCAGAGAAGAAGATTGAACCAGACAGGACCCTAGGCCATAATAGGATCCATTGCTTTGGGTTACAGGCATGTGTCCTCAAAAGCCTGATTCCAATAGGAGCATGGGGGTTTTCCTGAGGCACCCATCAGAACTCATCTCGTCTCCACAAGGAAACCTGTGCATGGGAGCCATGTCCAAAGCTTAGGAGAGTACTTCAGGGTCCCGGTGCCACCGCCCCATTCCAAGGCCCTCATGGACACAAAAACACATTAGGACCCATCCTCAGGAAAGTCCATTTCAACTCAGCCACCCCGGTCGCTCCGGCAGAGACATCAGATCTAAACTGTCTTGTTGCTAGGAGACAATTGGAATGCGAGGCGGGCTTCCCAGGCATCCATCCGCGAACGGTGCTCTGGAGTCATTCCATATGGGATGTCCTGGAGCTGTCCAACAGGTCTCAATTGTCCCGCAGAAGGAATCCATGAAGGGGGCATCCCACAACTCCCAACGTGGGAAAACCTCAATGGCCTTGAGATTCCGCTCCCTTCATGAAGCGGCCGTCATGCTCAGAAACTCCAACCTGAGCCAACGTCTGATCCTCGCCCTGACTTCAGATGCATGAGATATTGGTTCAGATCTGCAGGGGGTACCTGCCGTGCCCTCGCCCTGAAACCCAAGTCTAGCTTGTCTTCTCAGACTTCCGTCCTCACACTCCTGGCCCCGAAGCCCTCAAGTTTGGCAATTCCGGACCCACAATGCAGCACTCTGCCTGCCCTCTAGAAAAAAAAATTATTGCCTCATGAGCAGCCCAGGCACCTTAAATGAGGGTAAACCTACACAGCACTCGACTTTACCCAAATTATATAGTCTAACCTGGGCACTAATGCACTGTCGAACACAACCTGAGCCCGGACCTCCTGACCGACACCCAGAAAGCTGACCACACACTGAGCACATAAAACCCGCCATGGCCTTAGGTCATCATCTCTTCCCTACCTCAGTTTTCAGGCTTCAGAACCGAGACCTTATCTCCAATCACTTCCCAGGGGTGAGTGTGATGCAGAAATCAGAACTCCTCCTTACCCATGGCAAGAACCCTGTGGTTGGCACGTTGTCCAACGTTCAGTGTAGGAGAAACCAGCATTCACCCTGAGGCTCCGCCCATTCTTGAGTGCGACGAGGGCATACACACGCATTGTGACCCTCAGCATGAGTCCTGTCCTCTAGTAAGTCCTCTCAGTTGCTGGAATATTAGATGTCATAATGGGCTTGACATGTCCCTAGGCCCCAATTTTTAACCAAATTTCTGATGGTCCAGTCGCCCCTCCCCAGGGCTCTACTCTGGAATCCCTCATTTGTTGGGACACCTGAGGATAAAAAAGAAAAAAACAAGAATAAAAAAAAAAAACGGACTTCTTCCAGCCCACAGAATGACCCCAAACTCTTTGGACGGGGCCAAACCACCAGAGAGTAAGACTCGTCCATTTCCCATGAAGTCACCCAGAAATTCCACGACCATGAGTGACACGATATCCAGAGACAAAAACATGAGCAGGAGCCTCACACTCGCCCTTCTTTCAAATCCCGAAGAGTTCTCCTCATGGTCTGTAGATCAGTCCTGCCATACCTATGACCCGAAACATAAGCCGAGTTTGTGTTTTCAGACAACTGTCCAAACAGCCCTGGCCTACACAACCTACAGGCTCAGGCCCCTGGAGCCTCACCTGAGGACTGTACTTGCCCTCTCCAAGGGAATTGTGTGTGCCCATTCCAATGGCCACAACCCTTCTAATAGGATAAACCTCCAATGTCCCTGATCCATCTCAATAGTGGTGGCTTCCCAGGAAAAACAGGGGCAATCTGAGCCCAACTGAGCACCTACCTGCACTCAGACCCATAGACAGATGTCCCCAGAGGTAAAAAGGAAAGAACAGGCCCGTAGGCACTAATCAGATCCATTGCTTTGGTTTCCAGGCATCTCTCCTCAGAGGCCTGGATTTCAAAAGCAGCATATAGCTGTTTCTTGACTCACCCATCAGGAAACATCTCATCTACACATGGGAAACTTGCATGTTGGAGCTGTGTCAAAACCTCTGTTTAGGAGAACCCTTTAGGGCCCCAGTGCCACCGTTTCATTCCAAGGTCTCCATAGACACAAAAGCACGTTAGGACCCATCCCCAGGGGTGTCCATTTCAACTCAGCGTCCTCGGTTGCTCCCCACAGATGCAGGAGATCTAACCTGTCTTGTTGCTAGGAGACAATTGGAATGCGAGGTGGGCTACCCAGACATCCATCCTTAGAACCCTGCTCAGAATCATTGGCCTGGAGCCAAACAACAGGTCTCAATTGTCCTGCAGAAGACTCTCTGCAGTTTGGAGCTTCTCACAACTCCCATCGTGGGAAAACCCCCATGGCCTCGTGATGCCCCCGCCCATTCATGAAGGGGCCATCAGGGACAGAAACTCCAACCTGAGCGATCGTCTTATCCTCGCCCTGACTTCAGATGCACGAGATCTCGATTCAGGTCTGTACATTGTGCGTGCCATGGCCTCACCCAGAAACCTAAGCCTAGCTTGTGTCCTCAGACTTTTGTAGTCAGACTACTGGCCCACAAGCCCTCCTGTTTGGCAATCCAGAACTACAATGCAACACTCTGACGGCCCTCCAGAAGAAAAACATTGTCCTCTGGTGCTACCCAGTAATCCCAAATGAGGATCAACCTGCACCGACCTTGGCTGTACCCCAAATACATAGGCTGACCAGGGCACTAATGCCCTTTCTGACACAGCCTGAGCCTGGACCCCCTGGCCCCTCCCAGACAGCTGGCCGCACACTGAGCACATGGAGCCGCCATGGCCTTAGGTCGTCATCTCTTCCCAACATCAGTTTTCAGGTTTCAGAATCTAGACCTTATATCCAATCACTGCCCAGGGTTGAAGGTGATGCAGAAATCAGAACTCCTTCCCCATGGCAAGAAACCTTGTGGTTGGCATGTTGTCCAACGTTCAGTGTAGTTGAAACCAG
Source organism: Mustela nivalis (assembly GCF_964662115.1). Taxonomy (NCBI): domain Eukaryota; kingdom Metazoa; phylum Chordata; class Mammalia; order Carnivora; family Mustelidae; genus Mustela; species Mustela nivalis. Next base: position 1,993,170 of record NW_028136558.1, on the reverse strand, counting down.
TGTGGCCCATGAGGCCCCGCCCATGCTCGCGAGCCACAGTGGTCACAAACACACATTGTGACGCTCAGGCTGAGCCCAGTCCTCAAGTAAGGCCACTCAGTGGCTGGATGAAGAGATATCATATTGGGCTTGCCATGCCCCTAGGCCCCAATTTTTAACCATAGTTCGGGTTGTCCCTTCAGTCTTCCCCACGGATTTGCTTTGGAATTCCTCTTTTGGTGGGACACCTGAGGTAACAAAACTGAAATGAGTCCTCCCATCCCACAGATTGACGAAAAGCAATTGGGAATCGGGCCAAATCCTCAGAGAGGAAGATTCGTCCATGGCCATGAGGCCTCCCCGACATTCCACGGCCATCGCTGATACAAAATCCAGAGACAAAAGCCTGAGTAAGCGCCTCAGAGTCGCACTTTCTTCATATCCTGAAGAGTTCTTCTCATGGTTTGTAGATCGGGCCTGCCATAGCTACGTCCCCAATCCTAAGCTGAGTTTCTGTTTTCAGACTTCTGTCCTCAAATTCTTGGGCCACTCACCCTCCAGGCTGGGCCCCTGGAGCCACACATTAGGACTGTGCCTACCAATCCATGGGAATTCTGCCCATTCCATGGTCCAAAATCGTACAAATTAGGAGAAACCTCCAAAGTCCCTGAGGCCATCCCAATAGTGTAGGTCGCCCGGAACAAACAAGGGCTGTCTGACACCAGCTGATAATCGACCTCCACTCATACCATAGATGGATGTCTCCAGAGAAGAAGATTGAACCAGACAGGACCCTAGGCCATAATAGGATCCATTGCTTTGGGTTACAGGCATGTGTCCTCAAAAGCCTGATTCCAATAGGAGCATGGGGGTTTTCGAGAGGCACCCATCAGAACTCATCTCGTCTCCACAAGGAAACCTGTGCATGGGAGCCATGTCCAAAGCTTAGGAGAGTACTTCAGGGTCCCGGTGCCACCGCCCCATTCCAAGGCCCTCATGGACACAAAAACACATTAGGACCCATCCTCAGGAAAGTCCATTTCAACTAAGCCACCCCGGTCGCTCCGGCAGAGCCATCAGATCTAAACTGTCTTGTTGCTAGGAGACAATTGGAATGCGAGGCGGGCTTCCCAGGCATCCATCCGCGAACGGTGCTCTGGAGTCATTCCATATGGGATGTCCTGGAGCTGTCCAACAGGTCTCAATTGTCCCGCAGAAGGAATCCATGAAGGGGGCATCCCACAACTCCCAACGTGGGAAAACCTCAATGGCCTCGAGATTCCGCTCCCTTCATGAAGCGGCCGTCATGCTCAGAAACTCCAACCTGAGCCAACGTCTGATCCTCGCCCTGACTTCAGTTGCATGAGATATTGGTTCAGATCTGCAGGGGGTCCCTGCCGTGCCCTCGCCCTGAAACCCAAGTCTAGCTTGTCTTCTCAGACTTCCGTCCTCACACTCCTGGCCCCGAAGCCCTCAAGTTTGGCAATTCCGGACCCACAATACAGCACTCTGCCTGCCCTCTAGAAAAAAAATTATTGCCTCATGAGCAGCCCAGGCACCTTAAATGAGGGTAAACCTACACAGCACTCGACTTTACCCAAATTATATAGTCTAACCTGGGCACTAATGCACTGTCGAACACAACCTGAGCCCGGACCTCCTGACCAACACCCAGAAAGCTGACCGCACACTGAGCACATAAAACCCGCCATGGCCTTAGGTCATCATCTCTTCCCTACCTCAGTTTTCAGGCTTCAGAACCGAGACCTTATCTCCAATCACTTCCCAGGGGTGAGTGTGATGCAGAAATCAGAACTCCTCCTTACCCATGGCAAGAACCCTGTGGTTGGCACGTTGTCCAACGTTCAGTGTAGGAGAAACCAGCATTCACCCTGAGGCCCCGCCCATTCTTGAGTGCGACGAGGGCATACACGCATTGTGACCCTCAGCATGAGTTCTGTCCTCTAGTAAGTCCTCTCAGTGGCTGGACCATTAGATGTCATAATGGGCTTGACATGTCCCTAGGCCCCAATTTTTAACCAAATTTCTGATGGTCCAGTCGCCCCTCCCCAGGGCTCTACTCTGGAATCCCTCATTTGTTGGGACACCTGAGGATAAAAAAGAAAAAAACAAGAATAAAAAAAAAAACGGACTTCTTCCAGCCCACAGAATGACCCCAAACTCTTTGGACGGGCCCAAACCACCAGAGAGTAAGACTCGTCCATTTCCCATGAAGTCACCCAGAAATTCCACGACCAAGAGTGACACGATATCCAGAGACAAAAACTTGAGCAGGAGCCTCACACTCGCCCTTCTTTCAAATCCCGAAGTGTTCTCCTCATGGTCTGTAGATCAGTCCTGCCATACCTATGACCCGAAACATAAGCCGAGTTTGTGTTTTCAGACAACTGTCCAAACAGCCCTGGCCTACACAACCTACAGGCTCAGGCCCCTGGAGCCTCACCTGAGGACTGTACTTGCCCTCTCCAAGGGAATTGTGTGTGCCCATTCCAATGGCCACAACCCTTCTAATAGGATAAACCTCCAATGTCCCTGATCCATCTCAATAGTGGTGGCTTCCCAGGAAAAACAGGGGCAATCTGAGCCCAACTGAGCACCTACCTGCACTCAGACCCATAGACAGATGTCCCCAGAGGTAAAAAGGAAAGAACAGGCCCGTAGGCACTAATCAGATCCATTGCTTTGGTTTCCAGGCATCTCTCCTCAGAGGCCTGGATTTCAAAAGCAGCATATAGCTGTTTCTTGACTCACCCATCAGAAAACATCTCATCTACACATGGGAAACTTGCACGTTGGAGCTGTGTCAAAGCCTCTGTTTAGGAGAACCCTTTAGGGCCCCAGTGCCACCGTTTCATTCCAAGGTCTCCATAGACACAAAAGCACGTTAGGACCCATCCCCAGGGGTGTCCATTTCAACTCAGCGTTCTCGGTTGCTCCCCACAGATCCAGGAGATCTAACCTGTCTTGTTGCTAGGAGACAATTGGAATGCGAGGTGGGCTACCCAGCCATCCATCCTTAGAACCCTGCTCAGAATCATTGGCCTGGAGCCAAACAACAGGTCTCAATTGTCCTGCAGAAGACTCTCTGCAGTTTGGAGCTTCTCACAACTCCCATCGTGGGAAAACCCCCATGGCCTCGTGATGCCCCCGCCCATTCATGAAGGGGCCATCAGGGACAGAAACTCCAACCTGAGCGATCGTCTTATCCTCGCCCTGACTTCAGATGCACGAGATCTCGATTCAGGTCTGTACATTGTGCGTGCCATGGCCTCACCCAGAAACCTAAGCCTAGCTTGTGTCCTCAGACTTTTGTAGTCAGACTACTGGCCCACAAGCCCTCCTGTTTGGCAATCCAGAACTACAATGCAACACTCTGACGGCCCTCCAGAAGAAAAACATTGTCCTCTGGTGCTACCCAGTAATCCCAAATGAGGATCAACCTGCACCGACCTTGGCTGTACCCCAAATACATAGGCTGACCAGGGCACTAATGCCCTTTCTGACACAGCCTGAGCCTGGACCCCCTGGCCCCTCCCAGACAGCTGGCCGCACACTGAGCACATGGAGCCGCCATGGCCTTAGGTCGTCATCTCTTCCCAACATCAGTTTTCAGGTTTCAGAATGTAGACCTTATATCCAATCACTGCCCAGGGGTGAAGGTGATGCAGAAATCAGAACTCCTTCCCCATGGCAAGAAACCTTGTGGTTGGCATGTTGTCCAACGTTCAGTGTAGTTGAAACCAGTGTGGCCCATGAGGCCCCGCCCATGCTTGAGGGCCACATTGGTCACAAACACACATTGTGACGCTCAGGCTGAGCCCAGTCCTCAAGTAAGGCCACTCAGTGGCTGGATGAAGAGATAGCATATTGGGCTTGCCATGCCCCTAGGCCCCAATTTTTAACCATAGTTCGGGTTGTCCCTTCAGTCTTCCCCACGGCTTTGCTTTGGAATTCTTCTTTTGGTAGGACACCTGAGGTAACAAAACTGAAATGAGTCCTTCCATCCCTCAGATTGACGAAAAGCAATTGGGAATCAGGCCAAATCCTCAGGGGGAAGATTCGTCCATGGCCCATGAGGCCTCCCCGACATTCCATGGACATCGCTGATACAAAATCCAGAGACAAAAGTCTGAGCAAGCGCCTCAGACTCGCACTTTCTTCATATCCTGAAGAGTTCTTCTCATGGTTTGTAGATCGGGCCTGCCATACCTACGTCCCCAAACCTAAGCTGAGTTTGTGTTTTCAGACTTGTTTCCTCAAAGTCTTGGGCCACACAACCTCCAGGCTGGGCCCCTGGAGCCACACATTAGGACTGTGCCTACCAATCCATGGGAATTCTGCCTATTCCATGGTCCAAAATCGTACAAATTAGGAGAAACCTCCAAAGTCCCTGAGGCCATACCAATAGTGTAGGTCGCCCAGAACAAACAAGGGCTGCCTGACACCAGCTGATAATCGACCTCCACTCATACCATAGATGGATGTCTCCAGAGAAGAAGATTGAACCAGACAGGACCCTAGGCCATAATAGGATCCATTGCTTTGGGTTACAGGAATGTGTCCTCAAAAGCCTGATTCCAATACGAGCATAGGGGTTTTCCTGAGGCACCCATCAGAACTCATCTCGTCTCCACAAGGAAACCTGTGCATGGGAGCCATGTCCAAAGCTTAGGAGAGTACTTCAGGGTCCCGGTGCCACCGCCCCATTCCAAGGCCCTCATGGACACAAAAACACATTAGGACCCATCCTCAGGAAAGTCCATTTCAACTCAGCCACCCCGGTCGCTCCGGCAGAGCCATCAGATCTAAACTGTCTTGTTGCTAGGAGACAATTGGAATGCGAGGCGGGCTTCCCAGGCATCCATCCGCGAACGGTGCTCTGGAGTCATTCCATATGGGATGTCCTGGAGCTGTCCAACAGGTCTCAATTGTCCCGCAGAAGGAATCCATGAAGGGGGCATCCCACAACTCCCAACGTGGGAAAACCTCAATGGCCTCGAGATTCCGCTCCCTTCATGAAGCGGCCGTCATGCTCAGAAACTCCAACCTGAGCCAACGTCTGATCCTCGCCCTGACTTCAGATGCATGAGATATTGGTTCAGATCTGCAGGGGGTACCTGCCGTGCCCTCGCCCTGAAACCCAAGTCTAGCTTGTCTTCTCAGACTTCCGTCCTCACACTCCTGGCCCCGAAGCCCTCAAGTTTGGCAATTCCGGACCCACAATGCAGCACTCTGCCTGCCCTCTAGAAAAAAAATTATTGCCTCATGAGCAGCCCAGGTACCTTAAATGAGGGTAAACCTACACAGCACTCGACTTTACCCAAATTATATAGTCTAACCTGGGCACTAATGCACTGTCGAACACAACCTGAGCCCGGACCTCCTGACCAACACCCAGAAAGCTGACCGCACACTGAGCACATAAAACCCGCCATGGCCTTAGGTCATCATCTCTTCCCTACCTCAGTTTTCAGGCTTCAGAACCGAGACCTTATCTCCAATCACTTCCCAGGGGTGAGTGTGATGCAGAAATCAGAACTCCTCCTTACCCATGGCAAGAACCCTGTGGTTGGCACGTTGTCCAACGTTCAGTGTAGGAGAAACCAGCATTCACCCTGAGGCTCCGCCCATTCTTGAGTGCGACGAGGGCATACACACGCATTGTGACCGTCAGCATGAGTCCTGTCCTCTAGTAAGTCCTCTCAGTTGCTGGAATATTAGATGTCATAATGGGCTTGACATGTCCCTAGGCCCCAATTTTTAACCAAATTTCTGATGGTCCAGTCGCCCCTCCCCAGGGCTCTACTCTGGAATCCCTCATTTGTTGGGACACCTGAGGATAAAAAAGAAAAAAACAAGAATAAAAAAAAAAACGGACTTCTTCCAGCCCACAGAATGACCCCAAACTCTTTGGACGGGGCCAAACCACCAGAGAGTAAGACTCGTCCATTTCCCATGAAGTCACCCAGAAATTCCACGACCATGAGTGACACGATATCCAGAGACAAAAACATGAGCAGGAGCCTCACACTCGCCCTTCTTTCAAATCCCGAAGAGTTCTCCTCATGGTCTGTAGATCAGTCCTGCCATACCTATGACCCGAAACATAAGCCGAGTTTGTGTTTTCAGTCCACTGTCCAAACAGCCCTGGCCTACACAACCTACAGGCTCAGGCCCCTGGAGCCTCACCTGAGGACTGTACTTGCCCTCTCCAAGGGAATTGTGTGTGCCCATTCCAATGGCCACAACCCTTCTAATAGGATAAACCTCCAATGTCCCTGATCCATCTCAATAGTGGTGGCTTCCCAGGAAAAACAGGGGCAATCTGAGCCCAACTGAGCACCTACCTGCACTCAGACCCATAGACAGATGTCCCCCGAGGTAAAAAGGAAAGAACACGCCCGTAGGCACTAATCAGATCCATTGCTTTGGTTTCCAGGCATCTCTCCTCAGAGGCCTGGATTTCAAAAGCAGCATATAGCTGTTTCTTGACTCACCCATCAGGAAACATCTCATCTACACATGGGAAACTTGCATGTTGGAGCTGTGTCAAAGCCTCTGTTTAGGAGAACCCTTTAGGGCCCCAGTGCCACCGTTTCATTCCAAGGTCTCCATAGACACAAAAGCACGTTAGGACCCATCCCCAGGGGTGTCCATTTCAACTCAGCGTCCTCGGTTGCTCCCCACAGATGCAGGAGATCTAACCTGTCTTGTTGCTAGGAGACAATTGGAATGCGAGGTGGGCTACCCAGCCATCCATCCTTAGAACCCTGCTCAGAATCATTGGCCTGGAGCCAAACAACAGGTCTCAATTGTCCTGCAGAAGACTCTCTGCAGTTTGGAGCTTCTCACAACTCCCATCGTGGGAAAACCCCCATGGCCTCGTGATGCCCCCGCCCATTCATGAAGGGGCCATCAGGGACAGAAACTCCAACCTGAGCGATCGTCTTATCCTCGCCCTGACTTCAGATGCACGAGATCTCGATTCAGGTCTGTACATTGTGCGTGCCATGGCCTCACCCAGAAACCTAAGCCTAGCTTGTGTCCTCAGACTTTTGTAGTCAGACTACTGGCCCACAAGCCCTCCTGTTTGGCAATCCAGAACTACAATGCAACACTCTGACGGCCCTCCAGAAGAAAAACATTGTCCTCTGGTGCTACCCAGTAATCCCAAATGAGGATCAACCTGCACCGAACTTGGCTGTACCGCAAATACATAGGCTGACCAGGGCACTAATGCCCTTTCTGACACAGCCTGAGCCTGGACCCCCTGGCCCCTCCCAGACAGCTGGCCGCACACTGAGCACATGGAGCCGCCATGGCCTTAGGTCGTCATCTCTTCCCAACATCAGTTTTCAGGTTTCAGAATCTAGACCTTATATCCAATCACTGACCAGGGGTGAAGGTGATGCAGAAATCAGAACTCCTTCCCCATGGCAAGAAACCTTGTGGTTGGCATGTTGTCCAACGTTCAGTGTAGTTGAAACCAGTGTGGCCCATGAGGCCCCGCCCATGCTTGAGGGCCACATTGGTCACAAACACACATTGTGACGCTCAGGCTGAGCCCAGTCCTCAAGTAAGGCCACTCAGTGATTGGATGAAGAGATAGCATATTGGGCTTGCCATGCCCCTAGGCCCCAATTTTTAACCATAGTTCGGGTTGTCCCTTCAGTCTTCCCCACGGCTTTGCTTTGGAATTCTTCTTTTGGTAGGACACCTGAGGTAACAAAACTGAAATGAGTCCTTCCATCCCTCAGATTGACGAAAAGCAATTGGGAATCAGGCCAAATCCTCAGGGGGAAGATTCGTCCATGGCCCATGAGGCCTCCCCGACATTCCATGGACATCGCTGATACAAAATCCAGAGACAAAAGTCTGAGCAAGCGCCTCAGACTCGCACTTTCTTCATATCCTGAAGAGTTCTTCTCATGGTTTGTAGATCGGGCCTGCCATACCTACGTCCCCAAACCTAAGCTGAGTTTGTGTTTTCAGACTTGTTTCCTCAAAGTCTTGGGCCACACAACCTCCAGGCTGGGCCCCTGGAGCCACACATTAGGACTGTGCCTACCAATCCATGGGAATTCTGCCTATTCCATGGTCCAAAATCGTACAAATTAGGAGAAACCTCCAAAGTCCCTGAGGCCATACCAATAGTGTAGGTCGCCCAGAACAAACAAGGGCTGCCTGACACCAGCTGATAATCGACCTCCACTCATACCATAGATGGATGTCTCCAGAGAAGAAGATTGAACCAGACAGGACCCTAGGCCATAATAGGATCCATTGCTTTGGGTTACAGGAATGTGTCCTCAAAAGCCTGATTCCAATACGAGCATAGGGGTTTTCCTGAGGCACCCATCAGAACTCATCTCGTCTCCACAAGGAAACCTGTGCATGGGAGCCATGTCCAAAGCTTAGGAGAGTACTTCAGGGTCCCGGTGCCACCGCCCCATTCCAAGGCCCTCATGGACACAAAAACACATTAGGACCCATCCTCAGGAAAGTCCATTTCAACTCAGCCACCCCGGTCGCTCCGGCAGAGCCATCAGATCTAAACTGTCTTGTTGCTAGGAGACAATTGGAATGCGAGGCGGGCTTCCCAGGCATCCATCCGCGAACGGTGCTCTGGAGTCATTCCATATGGGATGTCCTGGAGCTGTCCAACAGGTCTCAATTGTCCCGCAGAAGGAATCCATGAAGGGGGCATCCCACAACTCCCAACGTGGGAAAACCTCAATGGCCTCGAGATTCCGCTCCCTTCATGAAGCGGCCGTCATGCTCAGAAACTCCAACCTGAGCCAACGTCTGATCCTCGCCCTGACTTCAGATGCATGAGATATTGGTTCAGATCTGCAGGGGGTACCTGCCGTGCCCTCGCCCTGAAACCCAAGTCTAGCTTGTCTTCTCAGACTTCCGTCCTCACACTCCTGGCCCCGAAGCCCTCAAGTTTGGCAATTCCGGACCCACAATACAGCACTCTGCCTGCCCTCTAGAAAAAAATTATTGCCTCATGAGCAGCCCAGGCACCTTAAATGAGGGTAAACCTACACAGCACTCGACTTTACCCAAATTATATAGTCTAACCTGGGCACTAATGCACTGTCGAACACAACCTGATCCCGGACCTCCTGACCAAAACCCAGAAAGCTGACCGCACACTGAGCACATAAAACCCGCCATGGCCTTAGGTCATCATCTCTTCCCTACCTCAGTTTTCAGGCTTCAGAACCGAGACCTTATCTCCAATCACTTCCCAGGGGTGAGTGTGATGCAGAAATCAGAACTCCTCCTTACCCATGGCAAGAACCCTGTGGTTGGCACGTTGTCCAACGTTCAGTGTAGGAGAAACCAGCATTCACCCTGAGGCCCCGCCCATTCTTGAGAGCGACGAGGGCATACACGCATTGTGACCCTCAGCACGAGTTCTGTCCTCTAGTAAGTCCTCTCAGTGGCTGGACCATTAGATGTCATAATGGGCTTGACATGTCCCTAGGCCCCAATTTTTAACCAAATTTCTGATGGTCCAGTCGCCCCTCCCCAGGGCTCTACTCTGGAATCCCTCATTTGTTGGGACACCTGAGGATAAAAAAGAAAAAAACAAGAATAAAAAAAAAAAAACGGACTTCTTCCAGCCCACAGAATGACCCCAAACTCTTTGGACGGGGCCAAACCACCAGAGAGTAAGACTCGTCCATTTCCCATGAAGTCACCCAGAAATTCCACGACCATGAGTGACACGATATCCAGAGACAAAAACTTGAGCAGGAGCCTCACACTCGCCCTTCTTTCAAATCCCGAAGTGTTCTCCTCATGGTCTGTAGATCTGTCCTGCCATACCTATGACCCGAAACATAAGCCGAGTTTGTGTTTTCAGACAACTGTCCAAACAGCCCTGGCCTACACAACCTACAGGCTCAGGCCCCTGGAGCCTCACCTGAGGACTGTACTTGCCCTCTCCAAGGGAATTGTGTGTGCCCATTCCAATGGCCACAACCCTTCTAATAGGATAAACCTCCAATGTCCCTGATCCATCTCAATAGTGGTGGCTTCCCAGGAAAAACAGGGGCAATCTGAGCCCAACTGAGCACCTACCTGCACTCAGACCCATAGACAGATGTCCCCAGAGGTAAAAAGGAAAGAACAGGCCCCTAGGCACTAATCAGATCCATTGCTTTGGTTTCCAGGCATCTCTCCTCAGAGGCCTGGATTTCAAAAGCAGCATATAGCTGTTTCTTGACTCACCCATCAGAAAACATCTCATCTACACATGGGAAACTTGCACGTTGGAGCTGTGTCAAAGCCTCTGTTTAGGAGAACCCTTTAGGGCCCCAGTGCCACCGTTTCATTCCAAGGTCTCCATAGACACAAAAGCACGTTAGGACCCATCCCCAGGGGTGTCCATTTCAACTCAGCGTTCTCGGTTGCTCCCCACAGATCCAGGAGATCTAACCAGTCTTGTTGCTAGGAGACAATTGGAATGCGAGGTGGGCTACCCAGCCATCCATCCTTAGAACCCTGCTCAGAATCATTGGCCTGGAGCCAAACAACAGGTCTCAATTGTCCTGCAGAAGACTCTCTGCAGTTTGGAGCTTCTCACAACTCCCATCGTGGGAAAACCCCCATGGCCTCGTGATGCCCCCGCCCATTCATGAAGGGGCCATCAGGGACAGAAACTCCAACCTGAGCGATCGTCTTATCCTCGCCCTGACTTCAGATGCACGAGATCTCGATTCAGGTCTGTACATTGTGCGTGCCATGGCCTCACCCAGAAACCTAAGCCTAGCTTGTGTCCTCAGACTTTTGTAGTCAGACTACTGGCCCACAAGCCCTCCTGTTTGGCAATCCAGAACTACAATGCAACACTCTGACGGCCCTCCAGAAGAAAAACATTGTCCTCTGGTGCTACCCAGTAATCCCAAATGAGGATCAACCTGCACCGACCTTGGCTGTACCCCAAATACATAGGCTGACCAGGGCACTAATGCCCTTTCTGACACAGCCTGAGCCTGGACCCCCTGGCCCCTCCCAGACAGCTGGCCGCACACTGAGCACATGGAGCCGCCATGGCCTTAGGTCGTCATCTCTTCCCAACATCAGTTTTCAGGTTTCAGAATCTAGACCTTATATCCAATCACTGCCCAGGGTTGAAGGTAATGAAGAAATCAGAACTCCTTCCCCATGGCAAGAAACCTTGTGTTTGGCATGTTGTCCAACGTTCAGTGTAGTTGAAACCAGTGTGGCCCATGAGGCCCCGCCCATGCTCGCGAGCCACATTGGTCACAAACACACATTGTGACGCTCAGGCTGAGCCCAGTCCTCAAGTAAGGCCACTCAGTGGCTGGATGAAGAGATATCATATTGGGCTTGCCATGCCCCTAGGCCCCAATTTTTAACCATAGTTCGGGTTGTCCCTTCAGTCTTCCCCACGGATTTGCTTTGGAATTCCTCTTTTGGTGGGACACCTGAGGTAACAAAACTGAAATGAGTCCTCCCATCCCACAGATTGACGAAAAGCAATTGGGAATCGGGCCAAATCCTCAGAGAGGAAGATTCGTCCATGGCCATGAGGCCTCCCCGACATTCCACGGCCATCGCTGATACAAAATCCAGAGTCAAAAGCCTGAGTAAGCGCCTCAGAGTCGCACTTTCTTCATATCCTGAAGAGTTCTTCTCATGGTTTGTAGATCGGGCCTGCCATAGCTACGTCCCCAATCCTAAGCTGAGTTTCTGTTTTCAGACTTCTGTCCTCAAATTCTTGGGCCACTCACCCTCCAGGCTGGGCCCCTGGAGCCACACATTAGGACTGTGCCTACCAATCCATGGGAATTCTGCCCATTCCATGGTCCAAAATCGTACAAATTAGGAGAAACCTCCACAGTCCCTGAGGCCATCCCAATAGTGTAGGTCGCCCGGAACAAACAAGGGCTGTCTGACACCAGCTGATAATCGACCTCCACTCATACCATATATGGATGTCTCCAGAGAAGAAGATTGAACCAGACAGGACCCTAGGCCATAATAGGATCCATTGCTTTGGGTTACAGGCATGTGTCCTCAAAAGCCTGATTCCAATAGGAGCATGGGGGTTTTCCTGAGGCACCCATCAGAACTCATCTCGTCTCCACAAGGAAACCTGTGCATGGGAGCCATGTCCAAAGCTTAGGAGAGTACTTCAGGGTCCCGGTGCCACCGCCCCATTCCAAGGCCCTCATGGACACAAAAACACATTAGGAGCCATCCTCAGGAAAATCCATTTCAACTCAGCCACCCCGGTCGCTCCGGCAGAGCCATCAGATCTAAACTGTCTTGTTGCTAGGAGACAATTGGAATGCGAGGCGGGCTTCCCAGGCATCCATCCGCGAACGGTGCTCTGGAGTCATTCCATATGGGATGTCCTGGAGCTGTCCAACAGGTCTCAATTGTCCCGCAGAAGGAATCCATGAAGGGGGCATCCCACAACTCCCAACGTGGGAAAACCTCAATGAAATCGAGATTCCGCTCCCTTCATGAAGCGGCCGTCATGCTCAGAAACTCCAACCTGATCCAACGTCTGATCCTCGCCCTGACTTCAGATGCATGAGATATTGGTTCAGATCTGCAGGGGGTACCTGCCGTGCCCTCGCCCTGAAACCCAAGTCTAGCTTGTCTTCTCAGACTTCCGTCCTCACACTCCTGGCCCCGAAGCCCTCAAGTTTGGCAATTCCGGACCCACAATACAGCACTCTGCCTGCCCTCTAGAAAAAAATTATTGCCTCATGAGCAGCCCAGGCACCTTAAATGAGGGTAAACCTACACAGCACTCGACTTTACCCAAATTATATAGTCTAACCTGGGCACTAATGCACTGTCGAACACAACCTGATCCCGGACCTCCTGACCAAAACCCAGAAAGCTGACCGCACACTGAGCACATAAAACCCGCCATGGCCTTAGGTCATCATCTCTTCCCTACCTCAGTTTTCAGGCTTCAGAACCGAGACCTTATCTCCAATCACTTCCCAGGGGTGAGTGTGATGCAGAAATCAGAACTCCTCCTTACCCATGGCAAGAACCCTGTGGTTGGCACGTTGTCCAACGTTCAGTGTAGGAGAAACCAGCATTCACCCTGAGGCCCCGCCCATTCTTGAGAGCGACGAGGGCATACACGCATTGTGACCCTCAGCACGAGTTCTGTCCTCTAGTAAGTCCTCTCAGTGGCTGGACCATTAGATGTCATAATGGGCTTGACATGTCCCTAGGCCCCAATTTTTAACCAAATTTCTGATGGTCCAGTCGCCCCTCCCCAGGGCTCTACTCTGGAATCCCTCATTTGTTGGGACACCTGAGGATAAAAAAGAAAAAAACAAGAATAAAAAAAAAAAAACGGACTTCTTCCAGCCCACAGAATGACCCCAAACTCTTTGGACGGGGCCAAACCACCAGAGAGTAAGACTCGTCCATTTCCCATGAAGTCACCCAGAAATTCCACGACCATGAGTGACACGATATCCAGAGACAAAAACTTGAGCAGGAGCCTCACACTCGCCCTTCTTTCAAATCCCGAAGTGTTCTCCTCATGGTCTGTAGATCTGTCCTGCCATACCTATGACCCGAAACATAAGCCGAGTTTGTGTTTTCAGACAACTGTCCAAACAGCCCTGGCCTACACAACCTACAGGCTCAGGCCCCTGGAGCCTCACCTGAGGACTGTACTTGCCCTCTCCAAGGGAATTGTGTGTGCCCATTCCAATGGCCACAACCCTTCTAATAGGATAAACCTCCAATGTCCCTGATCCATCTCAATAGTGGTGGCTTCCCAGGAAAAACAGGGGCAATCTGAGCCCAACTGAGCACCTACCTGCACTCAGACCCATAGACAGATGTCCCCAGAGGTAAAAAGGAAAGAACAGGCCCGTAGGCACTAATCAGATCCATTGCTTTGGTTTCCAGGCATCTCTCCTCAGAGGCCTGGATTTCAAAAGCAGCATATAGCTGTTTCTTGACTCACCCATCAGAAAACATCTCATCTACACATGGGAAACTTGCACGTTGGAGCTGTGTCAAAGCCTCTGTTTAGGAGAACCCTTTAGGGCCCCAGTGCCACCGTTTCATTCCAAGGTCTCCATAGACACAAAAGCACGTTAGGACCCATCCCCAGGGGTGTCCATTTCAACTCAGCGTTCTCGGTTGCTCCCCACAGATCCAGGAGATCTAACCAGTCTTGTTGCTAGGAGACAATTGGAATGCGAGGTGGGCTACCCAGCCATCCATCCTTAGAACCCTGCTCAGAATCATTGGCCTGGAGCCAAACAACAGGTCTCAATTGTCCTGCAGAAGACTCTCTGCAGTTTGGAGCTTCTCACAACTCCCATCGTGGGAAAACCCCCATGGCCTCGTGATGCCCCCGCCCATTCATGAAGGGGCCATCAGGGACAGAAACTCCAACCTGAGCGATCGTCTTATCCTCGCCCTGACTTCAGATGCACGAGATCTCGATTCAGGTCTGTACATTGTGCGTGCCATGGCCTCACCCAGAAACCTAAGCCTAGCTTGTGTCCTCAGACTTTTGTAGTCAGACTACTGGCCCACAAGCCCTCCTGTTTGGCAATCCAGAACTACAATGCAACACTCTGACGGCCCTCCAGAAGAAAAACATTGTCCTCTGGTGCTACCCAGTAATCCCAAATGAGGATCAACCTGCACCGACCTTGGCTGTACCCCAAATACATAGGCTGACCAGGGCACTAATGCCCTTTCTGACACAGCCTGAGCCTGGACCCCCTGGCCCCTCCCAGACAGCTGGCCGCACACTGAGCACATGGAGCCGCCATGGCCTTAGGTCGTCATCTCTTCCCAACATCAGTTTTCAGGTTTCAGAATCTAGACCTTATATCCAATCACTGCCCAGGGTTGAAGGTAATGAAGAAATCAGAACTCCTTCCCCATGGCAAGAAACCTTGTGTTTGGCATGTTGTCCAACGTTCAGTGTAGTTGAAACCAGTGTGGCCCATGAGGCCCCGCCCATGATCGCAAGCCACATTGGTCACAAACACACATTGTGACGCTCAGGCTGAGCCCAGTCCTCAAGTAAGGCCACTCAGTGGCTGGATGAAGAGATATCATATTGGGCTTGCCATGCCCCTAGGCCCCAATTTTTAACCATAGTTCGGGTTGTCCCTTCAGTCTTCCCCACGGCTTTGCTTTGGAATTCTTCTTTTGGTAGGACACCTGAGGTAACAAAACTGAAATGAGTCCTTCCATCCCTCAGATTGACGAAAAGCAATTGGGAATCAGGCCAAATCCTCAGGGGGAAGATTCGTCCATGGCCCATGAGGCCTCCCCGACATTCCATGGCCATCGCTGATACAAAATCCAGAGACAAAAGCCTGAGCAAGCGCCTCAGACTCGCACTTTCTTCATATCCTGAAGAGTTCTTCTCATGGTTTGTAGATCGGGCCTGCCATAGCTACGTCCCCAATCCTAAGCTGAGTTTCTGTTTTCAGACTTCTGTCCTCAAATTCTTGGGCCACTCACCCTCCAGGCTGGGCCCCTGGAGCCACACATTAGGACTGTGCCTACCAATCCATGGGAATTCTGCCCATTCCATGGTCCAAAATCGTACAAATTAGGAGAAACCTCCACAGTCCCTGAGGCCATCCCAATAGTGTAGGTCGCCCGGAACAAACAAGGGCTGTCTGACACCAGCTGATAATCGACCTCCACTCATACCATATATGGATGTCTCCAGAGAAGAAGATTGAACCAGACAGGACCCTAGGCCATAATAGGATCCATTGCTTTGGGTTACAGGCATGTGTCCTCAAAAGCCTGATTCCAATAGGAGCATGGGGGTTTTCCTGAGGCACCCATCAGAACTCATCTCGTCTCCACAAGGAAACCTGTGCATGGGAGCCATGTCCAAAGCTTAGGAGAGTACTTCAGGGTCCCGGTGCCACCGCCCCATTCCAAGGCCCTCATGGACACAAAAACACATTAGGAGCCATCCTCAGGAAAATCCATTTCAACTCAGCCACCCCGGTCGCTCCGGCAGAGCCATCAGATCTAAACTGTCTTGTTGCTAGGAGACAATTGGAATGCGAGGCGGGCTTCCCAGGCATCCATCCGCGAACGGTGCTCTGGAGTCATTCCATATGGGATGTCCTGGAGCTGTCCAACAGGTCTCAATTGTCCCGCAGAAGGAATCCATGAAGGGGGCATCCCACAACTCCCAACGTGGGAAAACCTCAATGAAATCGAGATTCCGCTCCCTTCATGAAGCGGCCGTCATGCTCAGAAACTCCAACCTGATCCAACGTCTGATCCTCGCCCTGACTTCAGATGCATGAGATATTGGTTCAGATCTGCAGGGGGTACCTGCCGTGCCCTCGCCCTGAAACCCAAGTCTAGCTTGTCTTCTCAGACTTCCGTCCTCACACTCCTGGCCCCGAAGCCCTCAAGTTTGGCAATTCCGGACCCACAATACAGCACTCTGCCTGCCCTCTAGAAAAAAATTATTGCCTCATGAGCAGCCCAGGCACCTTAAATGAGGGTAAACCTACACAGCACTCGACTTTACCCAAATTATATAGTCTAACCTGGGCACTAATGCACTGTCGAACACAACCTGATCCCGGACCTCCTGACCAAAACCCAGAAAGCTGACCGCACACTGAGCACATAAAACCCGCCATGGCCTTAGGTCATCATCTCTTCCCTACCTCAGTTTTCAGGCTTCAGAACCGAGACCTTATCTCCAATCACTTCCCAGGGGTGAGTGTGATGCAGAAATCAGAACTCCTCCTTACCCATGGCAAGAACCCTGTGGTTGGCACGTTGTCCAACGTTCAGTGTAGGAGAAACCAGCATTCACCCTGAGGCCCCGCCCATTCTTGAGAGCGACGAGGGCATACACGCATTGTGACCCTCAGCACGAGTTCTGTCCTCTAGTAAGTCCTCTCAGTGGCTGGACCATTAGATGTCATAATGGGCTTGACATGTCCCTAGGCCCCAATTTTTAACCAAATTTCTGATGGTCCAGTCGCCCCTCCCCAGGGCTCTACTCTGGAATCCCTCATTTGTTGGGACACCTGAGGATAAAAAAGAAAAAAACAAGAATAAAAAAAAAAAAACGGACTTCTTCCAGCCCACAGAATGACCCCAAACTCTTTGGACGGGGCCAAACCACCAGAGAGTAAGACTCGTCCATTTCCCATGAAGTCACCCAGAAATTCCACGACCATGAGTGACACGATATCCAGAGACAAAAACTTGAGCAGGAGCCTCACACTCGCCCTTCTTTCAAATCCCGAAGTGTTCTCCTCATGGTCTGTAGATCTGTCCTGCCATACCTATGACCCGAAACATAAGCCGAGTTTGTGTTTTCAGACAACTGTCCAAACAGCCCTGGCCTACACAACCTACAGGCTCAGGCCCCTGGAGCCTCACCTGAGGACTGTACTTGCCCTCTCCAAGGGAATTGTGTGTGCCCATTCCAATGGCCACAACCCTTCTAATAGGATAAACCTCCAATGTCCCTGATCCATCTCAATAGTGGTGGCTTCCCAGGAAAAACAGGGGCAATCTGAGCCCAACTGAGCACCTACCTGCACTCAGACCCATAGACAGATGTCCCCAGAGGTAAAAAGGAAAGAACAGGCCCCTAGGCACTAATCAGATCCATTGCTTTGGTTTCCAGGCATCTCTCCTCAGAGGCCTGGATTTCAAAAGCAGCATATAGCTGTTTCTTGACTCACCCATCAGAAAACATCTCATCTACACATGGGAAACTTGCACGTTGGAGCTGTGTCAAAGCCTCTGTTTAGGAGAACCCTTTAGGGCCCCAGTGCCACCGTTTCATTCCAAGGTCTCCATAGACACAAAAGCACGTTAGGACCCATCCCCAGGGGTGTCCATTTCAACTCAGCGTTCTCGGTTGCTCCCCACAGATCCAGGAGATCTAACCAGTCTTGTTGCTAGGAGACAATTGGAATGCGAGGTGGGCTACCCAGCCATCCATCCTTAGAACCCTGCTCAGAATCATTGGCCTGGAGCCAAACAACAGGTCTCAATTGTCCTGCAGAAGACTCTCTGCAGTTTGGAGCTTCTCACAACTCCCATCGTGGGAAAACCCCCATGGCCTCGTGATGCCCCCGCCCATTCATGAAGGGGCCATCAGGGACAGAAACTCCAACCTGAGCGATCGTCTTATCCTCGCCCTGACTTCAGATGCACGAGATCTCGATTCAGGTCTGTACATTGTGCGTGCCATGGCCTCACCCAGAAACCTAAGCCTAGCTTGTGTCCTCAGACTTTTGTAGTCAGACTACTGGCCCACAAGCCCTCCTGTTTGGCAATCCAGAACTACAATGCAACACTCTGACGGCCCTCCAGAAGAAAAACATTGTCCTCTGGTGCTACCCAGTAATCCCAAATGAGGATCAACCTGCACCGACCTTGGCTGTACCCCAAATACATAGGCTGACCAGGGCACTAATGCCCTTTCTGACACAGCCTGAGCCTGGACCCCCTGGCCCCTCCCAGACAGCTGGCCGCACACTGAGCACATGGAGCCGCCATGGCCTTAGGTCGTCATCTCTTCCCAACATCAGTTTTCAGGTTTCAGAATCTAGACCTTATATCCAATCACTGCCCAGGGTTGAAGGTAATGAAGAAATCAGAACTCCTTCCCCATGGCAAGAAACCTTGTGTTTGGCATGTTGTCCAACGTTCAGTGTAGTTGAAACCAGTGTGGCCCATGAGGCCCCGCCCATGCTCGCAAGCCACATTGGTCACAAACACACATTGTGACGCTCAGGCTGAGCCCAGTCCTCAAGTAAGGCCACTCAGTGGCTGGATGAAGAGATATCATATTGGGCTTGCCATGCCCCTAGGCCCCAATTTTTAACCATAGTTCGGGTTGTCCCTTCAGTCTTCCCCACGGCTTTGCTTTGGAATTCTTCTTTTGGTAGGACACCTGAGGTAACAAAACTGAAATGAGTCCTTCCATCCCTCAGATTGACGAAAAGCAATTGGGAATCAGGCCAAATCCTCAGGGGGAAG
Organism: Mustela nivalis; assembly: GCF_964662115.1. Classification (NCBI taxonomy): domain Eukaryota; kingdom Metazoa; phylum Chordata; class Mammalia; order Carnivora; family Mustelidae; genus Mustela; species Mustela nivalis. The sequence goes on along the minus strand of NW_028136558.1, from coordinate 1,974,132 downwards.
ATTCGTCCATGGCCCATGAGGCCTCCCCGACATTCCATGGCCATCGCTGATACAAAATCCAGAGACAAAAGCCTGAGCAAGCGCCTCAGACTCGCACTTTCTTCATATCCTGAAGAGTTCTTCTCATGGTTTGTAGATCGGGCCTGCCATACCTACGTCCCCAAACCTAAGCTGAGTTTGTGTTTTCAGACTTGTTTCCTCAAAGTCTTGGGCCACACAACCTCCAGGCTGGGCCCCTGGAGCCACACATTAGGACTGTGCCTACCAATCCATGGGAATTCTGCCTATTCCATGGTCCAAAATCGTACAAATTAAGAGAAACCTCCAAAGTACCTGAGGCCATACCAATAGTGTAGATCGCCCAGAACAAACAAGGGCTGCCTGACACCAGCTGATAATCGACCTCCACTCATACCATAGATGGATGTCTCCAGAGAAGAAGATTGAACCAGACAGGACCCTAGGCCATAATAGGATCCATTGCTTTGGGTTACAGGCATGTGTCCTCAAAAGCCTGATTCCAATACGAGCATAGGGGTTTTCCTGAGGCACCCATCAGAACTCATCTCGTCTCCACAAGGAAACCTGTGCATGGGAGCCATGTCCAAAGCTTAGGAGAGTACTTCAGGGTCCCGGTGCCACCGCCCCATTCCAAGGCCCTCATGGACACAAAAACACATTAGGACCCATCCTCAGGAAAGTCCATTTCAACTCAGCTACCCCGGTTGCTCCGGCAGAGCCATCAGATCTAAACTGTCTTGTTGCTAGGAGACAATTGGAATGTGAGGCGGGCTTCCCAGGCATCCATCCGCGAACGGTGCTCTGGAGTCATTCCATATGGGATGTCCTGAAGCTGTCCAAGAGGTCTTAATTGTCCCTCAGTAGGAATCCTTGAAGGGGGCATCCCACAACTCCCAACGTGGGAAAACCTCAATGAAATCGAGATTCCGCTCCCTTCAAGAAGCGGCCGTCATGCTCAGAATCTCCAACCTGAGCCAAAGTCTGATCCTTGCCCTGACTTCAGATGCATGAGATATTGGTTCAGATCTGCAGGAGGTACCTGCCGTGCCCTCGCCCTGAAACCCAAGTCTAGCTTGTCTTCTCAGACTTCCGTCCTCACACTCCTGGTTCCGAAGCCCTCAAGTTTGGCAATTCCGGACCCACAATGGAGCACTCTGCCTGCCCTCTAGAAAAAAAAAAATTATTGCGTCATGAGCTGCCAAGGCACCTTAAATGAGTGTGATGTAGAAATCAGAACTCCTCTTTACCCATGGCAAGAACCCTTGTGGTTGGCACGTTGTCCAACGTTCAGTGTAGGAGAAACCAGCATTCACCCTGAGGCCCCGCCCATTCTTGAGTGCGACGAGGGCATACACAAACATTGTGACTTTCAGCATGAGTCCTGTCCTCTAGTAAGTCCTCTCAGTGGCTGGACCATTAGATGTCATAATGGGCTTGACATGTCCCTAGGCCCCAATGTTTAACCAGATTTCTGATTGTCCAGTCGCCCCTCCCCAGGGCTCTACTCTGGAATCCCTCATTTGGTGGGACACCTGAGGTTAAAAAAGAAAAAAAACAACAACAACAAAAAAAACGGACTTCTTCCAGCCCAAAGAATGACCCCAAACTCTTTGGACGAGGCCAAACAACCAGAAAGTAAGACTCGTCCATTTCCCATGAAGTCACCCAGAAATTCAACGACCATGAGTGACACGATATCCAGGCTCAGGCCCCTGGAGCCAAACCTGAGGACTGTACTTGCCCTCTCAAAGGGAATTGTGTGTGCCCATTCCAATGGCAACAAACTTTCTAATAGGATAAACCTCCAAAGTCCCTGATCCATCTCAATAGTGGTGGCGTCCCAGGAAACAGGGGCAATCTGAGCCCAACTGAGCACCTACCTGCACTCAGACCCATAGACAGATGTTCCCAGAGGTAAAAAGAAAAGAACAGGCCCCTAGGCACTAATCAGATCCATTGCTTTGGTGTCCAGGCATCTCTCCTCAGAGGCCTGGATTTCAAAAGCAGCATATAGCTGTTTCTTGACTCACCCATCAGAAAACATCTCATCTACACATGGGAAACTTGCACGTTGGAGCTGTGTCAAAGCCTCTGTTTAGGAGAACCCTTTAGGGCCCCAGTGCCACCGCTTCATTCCAAGGTCTCCATAGACACAAAAGCACGTTAGGACCCATCCCCAGGGGTGTCCATTTCAACTCAGCGTCCTCGGTTGCTCCCCACAGATCCAGGAGATCTAACCTGTCTTGTTGCTAGGAGACAATTGGAATGCGAGGTGGGCTACTCAGCCATCCCTCCTTAGAACCCTGCTCAGAATCATTGGCTTGGAGCCAAACAACAGGTCTCAATTGTCCTGCAGAAGATTCTCTGCAGTTTGAAGCTTCTCACAACTCCCATCGTGGGAAAACCCCCATGGCCTCGTGATGACCCCCCATTCATGAAGGGGCAATCAGCTACAGAAACTTCAACCTGAGCGATCATCTGATCCTCGCCCTGACTTCAGATGCACGAGATCTCGATTCAGGTCTGTAGATTGTGCCTGTCATGGCCTCACCCAGAAACCTAAGCCTAGGTTGTGTTCTCAGACTTTTGTCGTCAGACTACTGGCCCACAAGCCCTACAGTTTGGCAATCCAGAACTACAATGCAGCACTCTGCCGGCCCTCCAGAAGAAAATCATTGTCCTCTGGGGCTACCCAGTCATCCCAAATGAGGATCAACCTGCACCGACCTTGGCTGTACCCCAAATACATAGGCTGACCAGGGCATTAATGCCCTTTCTGACACAGCCTGATCCTGGAACCCCTGGCCCCTCCCAGACAGCTGTCCCCACACTGAGCACATCGAGCCGCCATGGCCTTAGGTCGTCATCTCTTCCCAACCTCAGTTTTCAGGATTCAGAACCTAGACCTTATCTCCAATCACTGCCCAGGGTTGAAGGTGATGCAGAAATCAGAACTCCTTCCCCATGGCAAGAAACCTTGTGGTTGGCTAGTTGTCCAACGTTTAGTGTAGTTGAAACCAGTGTGGCCCATGAGGCCCCGCCCATGCTCGCAGGCCACACCTACGTCCCCAAACCTAAGGTGAGTTTGTGTTTTCAGACTTCTGTCCTCAAAGTCTTGGGTCACACACCCTCCAGGCTGGGCGCCTGGAGCCACACATTAGGACTGTGCCTACCAATCCATGCGAATTCTGCCCATTCCATGGTCCAAAATCGTACAAATTAGGAGAAACCTCCAAAGTCCCTGAGGCCATCCCAATAGTGTAGGTCGCCCGGAAGAAACAAGGGCTGTCTGACACCAGCTGAATCGACCTCCACTCATACCATAGATGGATGTTCCCAGAGAAGAAGATTGAACCAGACAGGACCCTAGGCCATAATAGGATCCATTGCTTTGGTTTACAGGCATGTCTCCTCAAAAGCCTGATTCCAATTCGAGCATAGGGGTTTTCCTGAGGCACCCATCAGAACTCTTCTCGTCTCCACAAGGAAACCTGTGCATGGGAGCTATGTCAAAAGCTTAGGAGAGTACTTCATGGTCCCGGTGCCATCGCCCCATTCCAAGGCCCTCATGGACATAAAAACCAATTAGGTGCTCTGGAGTCATTCCCTTCATGAAGCGGCCGTCATGCACAGAAACTTCAACTTGAGCCAACGTCTGATCCTCGCCTGAGATATTGGTTCAGATCTGAAGAGGGTACCTGCCATGCCCTCGCCCTGAAACCAAGTCTAGGTTGTCTTCTCTAACGTGGGCACTAAACCACTGTCGGACACAACCTGAGCCCGGACCTCAGACCAACCCCCAGAAAGCTGACAGCACACTGAGCACATAAGACCCGCCATGGCCTTAGGTCTTCATCTCTTCCCTACTTTAGTTTTCAGGCTTCAGAACCGAGACCTTATCGCCAGTCACTGCCCAGGTTTGAGTGTGATGCAGAAATCAGAACTCCGCCTTACCCATGGCAAGAAACCTTGTGGTTGGCACATTGTCCAATGGTCAGAGTAGAAGAAACCAGCATTCACCCGAGGCCCCGCCCATTCTTGAGTGCGACGGGGTCATAAACATGCATTGTGACCCTCAGCATGAGTCTTCTCCTCTAGTAAGTCCTCTCAGTGGCTGGACTATTAGATGTCATATTGGGCTTGACATGTCACTAGGCCCTAATTTTTAACCAGATTTCTGATTGTCCAGTCGCCCCTCCCCAGGGCTCTACTCTGGAATCCCTCATTTGTTGGGACACCTGAGGTTAAAAAAGAAAACAACAACAACAACAAAACGGACGTCTTCCATCCCACAGAATGACCCCAAACTCTTTGGACGGGGCCAAACCACCAGAGAGTAAGACTCATCCATTTCCCATGAAGTCACCCAGAAATTTCACCACCGTGAGTGACACGATATCCAGAGACAAAAACTTGAGCAAGAGCCTCACACTTGCTCTTTTTCAAATCCCGATGAGTTCTCCTCATGGTCTGTAGTTCAGTCCTGCCATAACTATGACCGGAAACATAAGCCGAGGTTGTGTTTTCAGACAACTGTCCAAACACCCCTGGCCTACACAACCTACAGGATCAGGCCCCTGGAGCCAAGCCTGAGGACTGTACTTGCCCTCTGTAAGGGAAATGTGTTTGCCATTTCCAATGGCCACAACCCTTCTAATAGAATAAACACCCAATACCTGATCCATCTCACTAGGGCTGGCTTCCCAGGAAAAACAGGGGCAATCTGAGCCCATCTGTGCACCTACATGCACTCAGACCCATAGACAGATGTCCCCAGAGGTAAAAAGGAAAGAACAGACCCCTAGGCACTAATCAGATCCATTGCTTTGGTTTCCAGGGTCTCTCCTCAGACGCCTGGATTTCAAAACCAGCAATGGCTTTTTCTTGATGCACCCATCAGAAAAATCTCATCTACACATGGGAAACTAGCACGTTGGAGCTCTGTCAAAGCCTCTGTTTTGGAGAACCCGTCAGGGCCCCAGTGCCACCGCTTCATTCCAAGGTCTCGATACACACAAAAGCACGCTAGGACCCAACCCCAGGAGAGTCCATTTCAACTCAGCCTCCTCCGTTGCTCCCCCAGATCCAGAGGATCTAACCTGTCTTGTTGCTAGGAGACAATTGGAATGCGAGGTGGGCTACCCAGCGATCCATCCTTAGAACCCTGCTCAGAATCATTGGCCTGGAGCCAAACAACAGGTCTCAATTATCCTGTAGAAGACACTTTGCAGTTTGGAGCTTCTCACAAATCCCATCGTGGGACAACCCCCATGGCCTTGTGATGCTCCCCCTTCATGAAGGGGCCATAAGGGACAGAAACTCCAACCTGAGCGATCGTCTGATCCTCGCCCTGACTTCAGATGCACGAGATCTCGATTCCGGTCTGTAGATTCTGCGTGCCATGTCCTCAACCAGAAACCTAAGCCGAGCTTGTGTTCTCAGACTTCTGTCCTCAGACTACTGGCCCACAAGCCCTCCAGTTTGGCAATCCAGAACTACAATGCAGCACTCTGCCTGCCCTCTAGAAGAAAAACATTGCCCTCTGGGGCTACCCAGTAACCCCAAGTGAGGATCAACCTGCACCTACCTTGGCTGTACCCCGAACATATAGGCTGACCACGGCACTAATGCCCTTTCTGACACAGCCTGAGCCTGGACTTCCTGGCCCCAACCAGACAGCTTGCCGCACACTGAGCACATCGAGCCGCCATGGCCTTAGGTTGTCATCTCTTCCCAACCTCGGTTTTCAGGCTTTAGATTCTAGACCTTATCTCCAATCACTGCCCAGGGTTGATCCTGATGCAGAAATCAGAACTCCTTCCCCATGGCAAGAAACCTTGTGGTTGGCATGTTGTCCAACATTCAGTGTAGTTGAATCCAGTGTTGCCCATGAGGCCCCTCCATGCTCGCAGGCTACATTGCTCACAAACACACATTGTGACCCTCAGCCTGACCAAAGTCCTCAAGTAAGGCCTCTCAGTGGCTGGATGAAGAGATAGCATATTGGGCTTGCCATGCCCCTAGGACCCAATTTTTAACCATAGTTCAGGTGGTCCCTTCAGTCTTCCCCACGGCTTTGCTTTGGAATCCCTCTTTTCGTGGGACACCTGAGGTAACAAAACTGAAAGGATGCTTCCCATCCCACAGATTGACGAAAAATAATTGGGAATCCGGCGAAATCATCATAGAGGTAGATTCGTCCATGGCCCATGAGGCATCCCCGACATTCCACGGAGATCGCTGATACAAATTGCAGAGACAAATGCCTGAGCAAGCGCCTCAGACTCACTCTATATTCAAATCTTCATGAGTTCTTCTCATGGTTTGTAGATTGGGCCTGCCATACGGATGTCCCCAAAGCTGAGTTTGAGTATCGGAATCACAATCAGAACACTGCCTTCCACATGGCTGTAATGCTTGTTCTTCGCATGGAGTCACACCTTCACGTGGGGAACCCTTCATGGCCCCTGATGCCACGCCGAAACATGAGTGCTGCTTGGGCACAAATTCACACTGTGACCCTAGCATGAGCCCCATGACAAAGAAAGGCATGTCAGGTTCGGGACGAAGATCCTGCATATAGTCCTTGCCATGCCCATAGTCACCCAGGACTAACTAGATGGTGTGTATTCCAGTTGAGGGAACCCACTGCTGTGCTCTAGAGTCCCTCTCCTGGGAGGTCCTTTGTGGCAGAAAACAGTACTCTTCACTTCCCACAGAATGAACCCAAACACTTGGGAGCTTGGACAATCCCCTGAGAGGAAGGCTCTTCCTCGGACCCTGAGGCAACCCCTACCCTGACCGGACACTGTGAACGCAACACCCAGAGACAAAAGCCTGAGCGACTGCCTCCCACTTGCCCTCCTTTGATATCCAGAGGATCTCCCCTCCCAGACTGGAGATCAGGCCTGCCATTACCTTGGCCCCTACTTGAGCCAAGTTTGCTCTTTCAGACATCAGTCCCCACAGCCCTGGCAAACACAGCCTATAGGCTGGGTCCTCTGGAGCCATACCACAGAACCGTGCCTGCTCTCTCCTGGGAAACTGTTTCCATTCCTTTGGCCACACACCTCCAGAATATGAGAAAACTCAAGGCCCCCGAGGACATCCCACTACTGGGAGCCTCCCTGGACACACAGGGGCATTCGGACACAAGCTGAGCAGCTACCTCCACGAAGGCATGCAAACAGATGTCAACAGAGATAGAAGGTTGAGCCGGACAGGCCCTTAGGCCCTAATCTCAACTCTTGCTTTGGGTTCCAGGTGTTACTCCTCAGAGGCTTTATTTCGAAGAACAGGATATGGGGCTTTCCTGAGGCACTGAACAGAACTCCTCTCGTCTCCACATGGGAAGATTCCTTGTTGGAGCTGTGTCAAACACCTCAGTTTGGAAAACCCTGCAGAGTCCCTGAGCCACCTCCACATTCCAAGGTCTCCCAGGCCACAAAGCCACAGTAGAACTTATCTTCAGGAGAGTCCATTTCAAATCTCCCCTCTAGGTAGCTCACCCAGGAGCCTGCAGATTGAGCCTGCCTTGTCCTGACTAAAGAGTGGGAATATGAGGTGGCGTTCCCAGGCATCCATGCTTAGACACCTGCTCTCGAGTCTTTCCGTATGGGGCCTCTTGGAACCATCCAATAGGACTCGACTGTCGTGAAGAAGGAAATCTTGAGGTTTGGAGTAGTTCACAAATCCCATGGTAGGCAAAACTCCCTGGCTTCATGAAGCCCCCACAACCTTCAGGAAGAGGCCATGCTGGACAAAAACTCTAGCCTCAGGCACGTCTCATAGTTGACATGACCTCAGTGCAGGAGATCTCGATTCAGCCTCTGCAGAGTGGGCCTGCCGTGACCTCGGTCCCAAACCTCACGCTAGCTTGTGTTTTCAGACTTCCTTCCTCACACTCCTGGCAAACAATCCCTCCTGACTAGGAACTCCAGAACCAAAACCCAGCCCAGTGTCTGCCCAACGGAAGAAAAACGTTTCCCTGTGGGGCTCTCCAGAAAACCCAGATGAGGATCAACCTGCTCGGGCCTCGACGGTACCCGAACTGGATAGGCTGCTCTGGGCCCCCAATGCTTGGCTGACACAGCCTGAAGCCAGACGTCCAGACAGACAAGGAGACAGCTGGCCGCACACCCAGCACTTCGGACACGCCATGGTCTTATGCCGTCACCTCTTCCTAACCTTGGTTTTCAGATATCTGAACCTAGACATCATATCAATTCTCCACACAGCTAGGTATCGCAAGCACAAAACAGAAGTCCTGCTTCCCCATGGCTGTCAAGCTTGCTCTTGGCATGGAGTCACACCTTCAGGGTGGGAGAAACCTTCATGGCGCCTGATGCCACGCCCAAACGTGAGTGCTGATTGGGAACAAATTCACACTGTGACCCTCAGTATGAGCCCCATTTCAAAGAAAGGCCTCTCAGGGCCTGGACCAAGAGCCCACATATGGGGCTTGCCAAGCCCCTATGCACCCAATCCTCCCCACGGTTTGAATTTTCCAGTCGCCCCGCCCGTACCTGGAGCTCTGCTCTGGAATCCCTTTCTTGGAGAGACCCATGAGCCAGACAACACGACTCCACCCTTCCCACAAAATGACCCCAAACTCTTGGGAGCTGGGACAAATCCCCAGAGAGGGATACTCGTCCACAGTACCTGAGGCCACCGCTCCAATCCACGGCTATCCGGGACACAACATCCAGAGACAAAAGCCTGAAGGAACGCCTCCCACTCGCCCTTGTTTCAGAGGCCCAGGAGCTCCCTCTCGGGCTGTACATCCGGCCTGCCATACCCAAGGCGCCACTCATAAGCTGAGTTTGTGTATTCAGACTTCTGTGCCCACAGCCTGGACCCACACACCTCCAGGCTAGGGCCTCTAGGGCCACAGCGAAAGATTGTGCCTGCCCTCTCCAAGGAAAGTGTGCCCAATCCATTGACCACAACACTACAGGTTAGGAAAAAGCTCCAAGGCCCCTGAGGCCATCAATAGTGTAGGCCCCCCTGGACTAAGAGGGGCTCTCTGACACCAGCAGAGCAACTATCTCCACTTAGACTCTCAGACAGTGTCCCCAGAGACAGAAGGTTGAAATGGACAGGCCCCCAGGCCCTAATCTGAACCTTAGCTTTGGTTTCCATGTTTCCGTTCTCAGAGGACTGTTTTCGTAGACCAGCACTTGGGGCTTTTCTGAGGCACCAAACCAAACATCTCTCATCTCCACATGGGCAGCTTTCTTACTGGGATGTATCAAACACTTCAGGTAGGAGATATCCGCAGGGCCACTGAACAACCAGCACATTCCAAGGTCTCCATGGACCCAAACGCACATTATGATGCATCCTCAGGAGAGGCCATTTCAACTCAGCCCCCTGGGTCGCGTGTTCCAGAGGCAGCAGATCAAACATATCTTGTCGCTAATAGCCAATGGGAATGCGAGGCATGCTGTACAGGGATCCATCCTTCGAACCCTGCTCTCCAGTCCTTCCATATGGTATGTCCTGGAGCCATGCAACAGGACTCGAATGTCCCGCAGAAGGAAACCTTGTGGTTTGGGGCAACCTCCAAACTCAGCGTGGGAAAAGTTCCTTGGCCTCATGAGGCCCCCACTTCATGAAGGTGCCATCATGACACATACTCCAGCCTCAGCCAACGTCTGATCCTCAGCCTGACTTCAGATGCAGGAGATTTTGATTCAGCCTCTGCAGAGTGGGCCTGCTCTGCCCTTGGTTCCAATCCTCACACTAGCTTGTGTTTTCAGACTTCCGTCCTCACACTCCTGGCCCACAAACCCTCCCTACTGGGAATTCTGGGGCCACAATGAAGCACTGTGCCTGCCTCCCAGGAGAAAAACATTGTCTATGGCGCTGCCCAGAAACCCCAAATGAGGATCAAACTGCTTGGCCCTCGGCAATACCCCAATTGCATAGGCTACCTTAAACAGTGATGCTCTGTCGCAAATAGCCTGAGCCCAGACCTTCCAACAGACACCGACACAGCTGGCTGCACACCCAGCACATTGGACCCGCCACTTTCTTAGGCCACCATCCATTCCCAACCTGGGTTTTCAGTCATCGGAACCTAGACCTTATCTCCAATCCCTGCACAGGGGGGAACCTGATGCACAAGTCAGAACCCCTCCTTCCCCCTGGCAAGAAACCTTGCTGCTGGCAGTGAGTCAAACCTTCAGTGTAAGAGAAAACGGCATGGCCCATGAGGCCACGCCCAAGCGTGAGGGCCGCCTTGGGCACAAACACACATTGTGACCCTCAGCGTGAGTACCTTATTCAAGTAACGCCTCTCAGTGACTGGACCAAGAGCCCGCATATGTGGCTTGCCATGCCCATAGGCACCCAGGACTAACTAGATGGTGTGTATTCCAGTTGAGGGAACCCACTGCTGTGCTCTAGAGTCCCTCTCCTGGGGGGTCCCCTGTGGCAGAAAACAGTACTCTTCATTCCCACAGAATGAACACAAACACTTGCGAGCTTGGACAATCCCCTGAGAGGAAGGCTCTTCCTCGGCCTCTGAGACAACCCCTACCCTGACCGGACACTGTAAACGCAACACCCAGAGACAAAATCCTGAGTGACTGCCTCCCACTTGCCCTACTTTGATTTCCAGAGGATCTCCCCTCACGGACTAGAGATCAGGCCTGCCATTACATTGGCCCCTAGCTGAGCCAAGTTTGCTTTTTCAGACATCTGTCCCTTCAGACCTGGCAAACAGAGCCACTAGGCTGGGTCCTCTGGAGCCATACCACAGGACCGTGCCTGCTCTCTCTTGGGAAACTGTGTCCATTCCTTTGGCCACACACCTCCAGAATATGAGAAACCTCAAGGCCTCCGAGGACATCCCACTACTGGGAGCCTCACTGGACTCACAGGGGCATTCGGACACAAGCTGAGCAGCTACATCCATGAATGCATGCACACAGATGACAACAGAGTTAGAAGGTTGAGCCGGACAGGCCTTTAGGCCGTAGTCTCAACTCTTACTTTGGTTTCCAGGTGTCACTCCTCAGAGGCTTTGGTTCGAAGAACAGGGTATGGGGCTTTCCTGAGGCACGGAACAGAACTCCTCTCGTCTCCACATGGGAAGTTTCCTTGTTGGAGCCGTGTCAAACACCTCATGTTGGAGAATCCTGCAGAGTCCCTGAGCCACCTCCACATTCCAAGGTCTCCCAGGCCACCAAGCCACAGTAGGACTCATCTTCAGGAGAGTCCATTTCAACTCTCCCCTCTGGGTAGCTCACCCAGGAGCCCGCAGATTGAGCCTGCCTTGTCCTGACTAAAGAGTGGGAATAGGAGGTGGCGTTCCCAGGCATCCATGCTTAGACACCTGCTCTCGAGTCTTTCCATATGGGGCCTCTTGGAACCATCCAATAGGACTCGACTGTCGTGCAGAAGGTAACCTTCAGTTTTGGAGCAGTTCACAAATCTCATCGTAGGCAAAACTTTCTGGCCTCATGAAGCCCCCACACCCTTCAGGAAGAGGCCATGCTGGACAAGAACTCTAGCCTGAGGCACGTCTCATAGTTGACATGACCTCAGTGCAGGAGATCCCGATTCAGCCACTGCAGAGTGGGCATGCCGTGACCTCGGTCCCAAACCTCACGCTAGCTTGTGTTTTCAGACTTCCTTCCTCACACTCCTGGCAAACAAGCCCTCCGGACTAGGAACTCCGGAACCAAAACCCAGCCCAGGGTCTGCCCAACGGAAGAAAAACGTTTCCCTGTGGGGCTCTCCAGAAAACCCAGATGAGGATCAACCTGCTCGGGCCTCGACGGTACCCGAACTGGATAGGCTGCTCTGGGCACTCATGCTCTGCCTGACACAGCCTGAAGCCAGACGTCCAGACAGACAAGGAGACAGCTGGCCGCACACCCAGCACTTCGGACACGCCATGGTCTTATGCCGTCACCTCATCCTAACCTTGGTTTTCAGATATCTGAACCTAGACATTATATCAATTCTCCACACAGCTGGGTATAGCAAGCACAAAACAGAACTCCTCCTTCCCCATGGCTGTCAAGCTTGCTCTTGGCATGGAGTCACACCTTCAGGGTGGGAGAAACCTTCATGGCCCCTGATGCCACGCCCAAACTTGAGTGCTGCTTGGGCACAAATTCACATTGTGATCCTCAGCATGAGCCCCATGTCAAAGAAAGGCCTGTCAGGGCCTGGACCAAGAGCCCACATATGGGGCTTGCCAAGCCCCTATGCACCCAATCCTCACCACGGTTTGAATTTTCCAGTCGCCCCGCCTGTACCTGGAGCTCTGCTCTGGAATCCCTTTCTTGGAGAGACCCATGAGCCAGACAACACGACTCCACCCTTCCCACAAAATGACCACAAACTCTTGGGAGCAGGGACAAATCCCCAGAGAGGGATACTCGTCCACAGTACCTGAGGCCACCGCTCCAATCCACGGCTATCCCGGACACAACATCCAGAGACAAAAGCCTGAAGGAACGCCTCCCACTCGCCCTTGTTTTAGAGGCCCAGGAGCTCCCTCTCGGGCTGTACATCCGGCCTGCCATACCCTAGGCGCCACTCCTAAGCTGAGTTTGTGTATTCAGACTTCTGTGCCCACAGCCTGGACCCACACACCTCCAGGCTAGGGCCTCTAGGGCCACAGCGAAAGATTGTGCCTGCCCTGTCCAAGGAAAGTGTGCCCAATCCATTGACCACAACACTACAGGTTAGGGAAAAGCCCCAAGGCCCCTGAGGCCATCAATAGTGTAGGCCACCCTGGACTAAGAGGGGCTCTCTGACACCAGCGGAGCAACTATCTCCACTTAGACTCTCAGACAGTGTCCCCAGAGACAGAAGGTTGAAATGGACAGGCCCCCAGGCCCTAATCTGAACCTTAGCTTTGGTTTCCATGTTTCCGTTCTCAGAGGACTGTTTTCGTAGACCAGCACATGGGGCTTTTCTGAGGCACCAAACCAAACCTCTCTCATCTCCACATGGGCAGCTTTCTTACTGGGATGTATCAAACACTTCAGGTAGGAGAGTTCCGCAGGGCCACTGAACAACCAGCACATTCCAAGGTCTCCATGGACCCAAACGCACATTATGACGCATCCTCAGGAGAGGCCATTTCAACTCAGCCCCCTGGGTCGCGTGTTCCAGAGGCAGCAGTTCAAACATATCTTGTCGCTAGTAGCCAATGGGAATGGGAGGCATGCTGTACAGGGATCCATCCTTCGAACCCTGCTCTCCAGTCCTTCCATATGGTATGTCCTGGAGCCATGCAACAGGACTCGAATGTCCCGCAGAAGGAAACCTTGTGGTTTGGGGCAACCTCCAAACTCAGCGTGGGAAAAGTTCCTTGGCCTCATGAGGCCCCCACTTCATGAAGGTGCCATCATGGACACATACTCCAGCCTCAGCCAACGTCTGATCCTCAGCCTGACTTCAGATGCAGGAGATTTTGATTCAGCCTCTGCAGAGTGGGCCTGCTCTGCCCTTGGTTCCAATCCTCACACTAGCTTGTGTTTTCAGACTTCCGTCCTCACACTCCTGGCCCACAAACCCTCCCTACTGGGAATTCTGGGGCCACAATGAAGCACTGTGCCTGCCTCCCAAGAGAAAAACATTGTCTATGGCGCTGCCCAGAAACCCCAAATGAGGATCAAACTGCTTGGCCCTCGGCAACACCCCAATTGCATAGGCTACCTTAAACAGTGATGCTCTGTCGCAAATAGCCTGAGCCTAGACCTTCCAACAGACACCGACACAGCTGGCTGCACACCCAGCACATTGGACCCGCCACTGCCTTAGGCCACCATCCATTCCCAACCTGGGTTTTCAGTCATCGGAACCTAGACCTTATCTCCAATCCCAGCACAGGGGGGAACCTGATGCACAAGTCAGAACCCCTCCTTCCCCCTGGCAAGAAACCTTGCTGCTGGCAGGGAGTCAAACCATCAGTGTAGGAGAAAACGGCATGGCCCATGAGGCCAAGCCCAAGCGTGAGGGCCGCCTTGGGCACAAACACACATTGTGACCCTCAGCGTGAGTACCTTATTCAAGTAACGCCTCTCAGTGACTGGACCAAGAGCCCGCATATGTGGCTTGCCATGCCCATAGGCACCCAGGACTAACTAGATGGTGTGTATTCCAGTTGAGGGAACCCACTGCTGTGCTCTAGAGTCCCTCTCCTGGGGGGTCCCCTGTGGCAGAAAACAGTACTCTTCATTCCCACAGAATGAACACAAACACTTGGGAGCTTGGACAATCCCCTGAGAGGAAGGCTCTTCCTCGGCCTCTGAGACAACCCCTACCCTGACCGGACACTGTAAACGCAACACCCAGAGACAAAATCTTGAGTGACTGCCTCCCACTTGCCCTACTTTGATTTCCAGAGGATCTCCCCTCACGGACTAGAGATCAGGCCTGCCATTACATTGGCCCCTAGCTGAGCCAAGTTTCCTTTTTCAGACATCTGTCCCCCCAGCCCTGGCAAACAGAGCCTCTAGGCTGGGTCCTCTGGAGCCATACCACAGGACCGTGCCTGCTCTCTCCTGGGAAACTGTGTCCATTCCTTTGGCCACACACCTCCAGAATATGAGAAACCTCAAGGCCTCCGAGGACATCCCACTACTGGGAGCCTCACTGGACTCACAGGGGCATTCGGACACAAGCTGAGGAGCTACATCCATGAATGCATGCACACAGATGACAACAGAGATAGAAGGTTGAGCCGGACAGGCCTTTAGGCCGTAGTCTCAACTCTTACTTTGGTTTCCAGGTGTCACTCCTCAGAGGCTTTGGTTCGAAGAACAGGGTATGGGGTTTTCCTGAGGCACGGAACAGAACTCCTCTCGTCTCCACATGGGAAGTTTCCTTGTTGGAGCCGTGTCAAACACCTCATGTTGGAGAATCCTGCAGAGTCCCTGAGCCACCTCCACATTCCAAGGTCTCCCAGGCCACCAAGCCACAGTAGGACTCATCTTCAGGAGAGTCCATTTCAACTCTCCCCTCTGGGTAGCTCACCCAGGAGCCCGCAGATTGAGCCTGCCTTGTCCTGACTAAAGAGTGGGAATAGGAGGTGGCGTTCCCAGGCATCCATGCTTAGACACCTGCTCTCGAGTCTTTCCATATGGGGCCTCTTGGAACCATCCAATAGGACTCGACTGTCGTGCAGAAGGTAACCTTCAGTTTTGGAGCAGTTCACAAATCCCATCGTAGGCAAAACTTTCTGGCCTCATGAAGCCCCCACACCCTTCAGGAAGAGGCCATGCTGGACAAGAACTCTAGCCTGAGGCACGTCTCATAGTTGACATGACCTCAGTGCAGGAGATCCCGATTCAGCCTCTGCAGAGTGGTAATGCCGTGACCTCGGTCCCAAACCTCACGCTAGCTTGTGTTTTCAGACTTCCTTCCTCACACTCCTGGCCAACTGCCCTCCGGACTAGGAACTCCGGAACCACAACCCAGCCCAGTGTCTGCCCAACGGAAGAAAAACCTTTCCCTGTGGGGCTCTCCAGAAAACCCAGATGAGGATCAACCTGCTCGGGCCTCGACGGTACCCGAACTTGATAGGCTACTCTGGGCACTCATGCTCTGCCTGACACAGCCTGAAGCCAGACGTCCAGACAGACAAGGAGACAGCTGGCCGCACACCCAGCACTTCGGACACGCCATGGTCTTATGCCGTCACCTCATCCTAACCTTGGTTTTCAGATATCTGAACCTAGACATTATATCAATTCTCCACACAGCTGGGTATAGCAAGCACAAAACAGAACTCCTCCTTCCCCATGGCTGTCCAGCTTGCTCTTGGCATGGAGTCACACCTTCAGGGTGGGAGAAACCTTCATGGTCCCTGATGCCACGCCCAAACTTGAGTGCTGCTTGGGCACAAATTCACACTGTGATCCTCAGCATGAGCCCCATGTCAAAGAAAGGCCTGTCAGGGCCTGGACCAAGAGCCCACATATGGGGCTTGCCAAGCCCCTATGCACCCCATCCTCACCACGTTTTGAATTTTCCAGTCGCCCCGCCCGTACCTGGAGCTCTGCTCTGGAATCCCTTTCTTGGAGAGACCCATGAGCCAGACAACACGACTCCACCCTTCCCACAAAATGACCCCAAACTCTTGGGAGCTGGGACAAATCCCCAGAGAGGGATACTCGTCCACAGTACCTGAGGCCACCGCTCCAATCCACGGCTATCCCGGACACAACATCCAGAGACAAAAGCCTGAAGGAACGCCTCCCACTCGCCCTTGTTTCAGAGGCCCAGGAGCTACCTCTTCGGCTGTACATCCGGACTGCCATACCCTAGGCGCCACTCATAAGCAGAGTTGGTGTATTCAGACTTCTGTGCCCACAGCCTGGACCCACACACCTCCAGACTAGGGCCTCTAGGGCCACAGCGAAAGATTGTGCCTGCCCTCTCCAAGGAAAGTGTGCCCAATCCATTGACCACAACAACAGTTTAGGGAAAAGCTCCAAGGCCCCTGAGGCCATCAATAGTGTAGGCCCCCCTGGACTAAGAGGGGCTCTCTGACACCAGCGGAGCAACTATCTCCACTTAGACTCTCAGACAGTGTCCCCCAGAGACAGAAGGTTGAAATGGACAGGCCCCCAGGCCCTAATCTGAACCTTAGCTTTGGTTTCCATGTTTCCGTTCTCAGAGGACTGTTTTCTAGACCAGAACATGGGGCTTTTCTGAGGCACCAAACCAAACATCTCTCATCTCCACATGGGCAGCTTTCTTACTGGGATGTATCAAACACTTCAGGTAGGAGAGTTCCGCAGGGCCACTGAACAACCAGCACATTCCAAGGTCTCCATGGACCCAAACGCACATTATGACGCATCCTCAGGAGAGACCATTTCAACTCAGCCCCCTGGGTCGCGTGTTCCAGAGGCAGCAGTTCAAACATATCTTGTCGCTAATAGCCAATGGGAATGCGAGGCATGCTGTACAGGGATCCATCCTTCGAACCCTGCTCTCCAGTCCTTCCATATGGTATGTCCTGGAGCCATGCAACAGGACTCGAATGTCCCGCAGAAGGAAACCTTGTGGTTTGGGGCAACCTCCAAACTCAGCGTGGGAAAAGTTCCTTGGCCTCATGAGGCCCCCACTTCATGAAGGTGCCATCATGGACACATACTCCAGCCTCAGCCAACGTCTGATCCTCAGCCTGACTTCAGATGCAGGAGATTTTGATTCAGCCTCTGCAGAGAGGGCCTGCTCTGCCCTTGGTTCCAATCCTCACACTAGCTTGTGTTTTCAGACTTCCGTCCTCACACTCCTGGCCCACAAACCTTCCCTACTGGGAATTCTATGGCCACAATGAAGCACTGTGCCTGCCTCCCAAGAGAAAAACATTGTCTATGGCGCTGCCCAGAAACCCCAAATGAGGATCAAACTGCTTGGCCCTCGGCAACACCCCAATTGCATAGGCTACCTTAAACAGTGATGCTCTGTCGCAAATAGCCTGAGCCCAGACCTTCCAACAGACACCGACACAGCTGGCTGCACACCCAGCACATTGGACCCGCCACTGCCTTAGGCCACCATCCATTCCCAACCTGGGTTTTCAGTCATCGGAACCTAGACCTTATCTCCAATCCCTGCACAGGGGGGAACCTGATGCACAAGTCAGAACCCCTCCTTCCCCCTGGCAAGAAACCTTGCTGCTGGCAGGGAGTCAAACCTTCAGTGTAGGAGAAAACGGCATGGCCCATGAGGCCACGCCCAAGCGTGAGGGCCGCCTTGGGCACAAACACACATTGTGACCCTCAGCGTGAGTACCTTATTCAAGTAACGCCTCTCAGTGACTGGACCAAGAGCCCGCATATGTGGCTTGCCATGCCCATAGGCACCCAGGACTAACTAGATGGTGTGTATTCCAGTTGAGGGAACCCACTGCTGTGCTCTAGAGTCCCTCTCCTGGGGGGTCCCCTGTGGCAGAAAACAGTACTCTTCATTCCCACAGAATGAACACAAACACTTGGGAGGTTGGACAATCCCCTGAGAGGAAGGCTCTTCCTCGGCCTCTGAGACAACCCCTACCCTGACCGGACACTGTAAACGCAACACCCAGAGACAAAATCCTGAGTGACTGCCTCCCACTTGCCCTACTTTGATTTCCAGAGGATCTCCCCTCACGGACTAGAGATCAGGCCTGCCATTACATTGGCCCCTAGCTGAGCCAAGTTTGCTTTTTCAGACATCTGTCCCCCCAGCCCTGGCAAACAGAGCCTCTAGGATGGGTCCTCTGGAGCCATACCACAGGACCGTGCCTGCTCTCTCCTGGGAAACTGTGTCCATTCCTTTGGCCACACACCTCCAGAATATGAGAAACCTCAAGGCCTCCGAGGACATCCCACTACTGGAAGCCTCACTGGACTCACAGGGGCATTCGGCACAAGCTGAGCAGCTACATCCATGAATGCATGCACACAGATGACAACAGAGATAGAAGGTTGAGCCGGACAGGCCTTTAGGCCGTAGTCTCAACTCTTACTTTGGTTTCCAGGTGTCACTCCTCAGAGGCTTTGGTTCGAAGAACAGGGTATGGGGCTTTCCTGAGGCACGGAACAGAACTCCTCTCGTCTCCACATAGGAAGTTTCCTTGTTGGAGCCGTGTCAAACACCTCATGTTGGAGAATCCTGCAGAGTCCCTGAGCCACCTCCACATTCCAAGGTCTCCCAGGCCACCAAGCCACAGTAGGACTCATCTTCAGGAGAGTCCATTTCAACTCTCCCCTCTGGGTAGCTCACCCAGGAGCCCGCAGATTGAGCCTGCCTTGTCCTGACTAAAGAGTGGGAATATGAGGTGGCGTTCCCAGGCATCCATGCTTAGACACCTGCTCTCGAGTCTTTCCATATGGGGCCTCTTGGAACCATCCAATAGGACTCGACTGTCGTGCAGAAGGTAACCTTCAGTTTTGGAGCAGTTCACAAATCCCATCGTAGGCAAAACTTTCTGGCCTCATGAAGCCCCCACACCCTTCAGGAAGAGGCCATGGTGGACAAGAACTCTAGCCTGAGGCACGTCTCATAGTTGACATGACCTCAGTGCAGGAGATCCCGATTCAGCCTCTGCAGAGTGGGCATGCCGTGACCTCGGTCCCAAACCTCACGCTAGCTTGTGTTTTCAGACTTCCTTCCTCACACTCCTGGCAAACAAGCCCTCCGGACTAGGAACTCCGGAACCAAAACCCAGCCCAGTGTCTGCCCAACGGAAGAAAAACGTTTCCCTGTGGGGCTCTCCAGAAAACCCAGATGAGGATCAACCTGCTCGGGCCTCGACGGTACCCGAACTGGATAGGCTGCTTTGGGCACTCATGCTCTGCCTGACACAGCCTGAAGCCAGACGTCCAGACAGACAAGGAGACAGCTGGCCGCACACCCAGCACTTCGGACACGCCATGGTCTTATGCCGTCACCTCATCCTAACCTTGGTTTTCAGATATCTGAACCTAGACATTATATCAATTCTCCACACAGCTGGGTATAGCAAGCACAAAACAGAACTCCTCCTTCCCCATGGCTGTCAAGCTTGCTCTTGGCATGGAGTCACACCTTCAGGGTGGGAGAAACCTTCATGGCCCCTGATGTCACGCCCAAACTTGAGTGCTGCTTGGGCACAAATTCACACTGTGATCCTCAGCATGAGCCCCTTGTCAAAGAAAGGCCTGTCAGGGCCTGGACCAAGAGCCCACATATGGGGCTTGCCAAGCCCCTATGCACCCCATCCTCACCACGGTTTGAATTTTCCAGTCGCCCCGCCCGTACCTGGAGCTCTGCTCTGGAATCCCTTTCTTGGAGAGACCCATGAGCCAGACAACACGACTCCACCCTTCCCACAAAATGACCCCAAACTCTTGGGAGCTGGGACAAATCCCCAGAGAGGGATACTCGTCCACAGTACCTGAGGCCACCGCTCCAATCCACGGCTATCCCGGACACAACATCAAGAGACAAAATCCTGAAGGAACGCCTCCCACTCGCCCTTGTTTCAGAGGCCCAGGAGCTCCCTCTCGGGCTGTACATCCGGCCTGCCATACCCAGGGCTCCACTCATAAGCTGAGTTTGTGTATTCAGACTTCTGTGCCCACAGCCTGGACCCACAGACCTCCAGGCTAGGGCCTCTAGGGCCACAGCGAAAGATTGTGCCTGCCCTCTCCAAGGAAAGTGTGCCCAATCCATTGACCACCACACTACAGGTTAGGGCAAAGCTCCAAGGCCCCTGAGGCCATCAATAGTGTAGGCCCCCCTGGACTAAGAGGGGCTCTCTGACACCAGCGGAGCAACTATCTCCACTTAGACTCTCAGACAGTGTCCCCAGAGACAGAAGGTTGAAATGGACAGGCCCCCAGGCCCTAATCTGAACCTTAGCTTTGGTTTCCATGTTTCCGTTCTCAGAGGACTGTTTTCGTAGACCAGCACATGGGGCTTTTCTGAGGCACCAAACCAAACCTCTCTCATTTCCACATGGGCAGCTTTCTTACTGGGATGTATCAAACACTTCAGGTAGGAGAGTTCCGCAGGGCCACTGAACAACCAGCACATTCCAAGGTCTCCATGGACCCAAACGCACATTATGATGCATCCTCAGGAGAGGCCATTTCAACTCAGCCCCCTGGGTCGCGTGTTCCAGAGGCAGCAGATCAAACATATCTTGTCGCTAATAGCCAATGGGAATGCGAGGCATGCTGTACAGGGATCCATCCTTCGAACCCTGCTCTCCAGTCCTTCCATATGGTATGTCCTGGAGCCATGCAACAGGACTCGAATGTCCCGCAGAAGGAAACCTTGTGGTTTGGGGCAACCTCCAAACTCAGCGTGGGAAAAGTTCCTTGGCCTCATGAGGCCCCCACTTCATGAAGGTGCCATCATGGACACATACTCCAGCCTCAGCCAACGTCTGATCCTCAGCCTGACTTCAGATGCAGGAGATTTTGATTCAGCCTCTGCAGAGTGGGCCTGCTCTGCCCTTGGTTCCAATCCTCACACTAGCTTGTGTTTTCAGACTTCCGTCCTCACACTCCTGGCCCACAAACCCTCCCTACTGGGAATTCTGAGGCCAAAATGAAGCACTGTGCCTGCCTCCCAAGAGAAAAACATTGTCTATGGCGCTGCCCAGAAACCCCAAATGAGGATCAAACTGCTTGGCCCTCGGCAACACCCCAATTGCATAGGCTACCTTAACCAGTGATGCTCTGTCGCAAATAGCCTGAGCCCAGACCTTCGAACAGACACCGACACAGCTGGCTGCACACCCAGCACATTGGACCCGCCACTGCCTTAGGCCACCATCCATTCCCAACCTGGGTTTTCAGTCATCGGAACCTAGACCTTATCTCCAATCCCTGCACAGGGGGGAACCTGATGCACAAGTCAGAACCCCTCCTTCCCTTGGCAAGAAACCTTGCTGCTGGCAGGGAGTCAAACCTTCAGTGTAGGAGAAAACGGCATGGCCCATGAGGCCACGCCCTAGTGAGAGGGCCGCCTTGGGCACAAACACACATTGTGACCCTCAGCATGAGTACCTTATTCAAGTAACGCCTCTCAGTGACTGGACCAAGAGCCCGCATATGTGGCTTGCCATGCCCATAGGCACCCAGGACTAACTAGATGGTGTGTATTCCAGTTGAGGGAACCCACTG
Organism: Mustela nivalis; assembly: GCF_964662115.1. Classification (NCBI taxonomy): domain Eukaryota; kingdom Metazoa; phylum Chordata; class Mammalia; order Carnivora; family Mustelidae; genus Mustela; species Mustela nivalis. The sequence goes on along the minus strand of NW_028136558.1, from coordinate 1,952,473 downwards.
CTGTGCTCTAGAGTCCCTCTCCTGGGGGGTCCCCTGTGGCAGAAAACAGTACTCTTCATTCCCACAGAATGAACACAAACACTTGGGAGCTTGGACAATCCCCTGAGAGGAAGGCTCTTCCTCGGCCTCTGAGACAACCCCTACCCTGACCGGACACTGTAAACGCAACACCCAGAGACAAAATCCTGAGTGACTGCCTCCCACTTGCCCTACTTTGATTTCCAGAGGATCTCCCCTCACGGAGTAGAGATCAGGCCTGCCATTACAATGGCCCCTAGCTGAGCCAAGTTTGCTTTTTCAGACATCTGTCCCCCCAGCCCTGGCAAACAGAGCCTCTAGGCTGGGTCCTCTGGAGCCATACCACAGGACCGTGCCTGCTCTCTCCTGGGAAACTGTGTCCATTCCTTTGGCCACACACCTCCAGAATATGAGAAACCTCAAGGCCTCCGAGGACATCCCACTACTGGGAGCCTCACTGGACTCACAGGGGCATTCGGACACAAGCTGAGCAGCTACATCCATGAATGCATGCACACAGATGACAACAGAGATAGAAGGTTGAGCCGGACAGGCCTTTAGGCCGTAGTCTCAACTCTTACTTTGGTTTCCAGGTGTCACTCCTCAGAGGCTTTGGTTCGAAGAACAGGGTATGGGGCTTTCCTGAGGCAAGGAACAGAACTCCTCTCGTCTCCACATAGGAAGTTTCCTTGTTGGAGCCGTGTCAAACACCTCATGTTGGAGAATCCTGCAGAGTCCCTGAGCCACCTCCACATTCCAAGGTCTCCCAGGCCACCAAGACACAGTAGGACTCATCTTCAGGAGAATCCATTTCAACTCTCCCCTCTGGGTAGCTCACCCGGTAGCCCGCAGATTGAGCCTGCCTTGTCCTGAATAAAGAGTGGGAATATGAGGTGGCGTTCCCAGGCATCCATGCTTAGACACCTGCTCTCGAGTCTTTCCATATGGGGCCTCCTGGACCATCCAATAGGACTCGACTGTCGTGCAGAAGGTAACCTTCAGTTTTGGAGCAGTTCACAAATCCCATCGTAGGCAAAACTTTCTGGCCTCATGAAGCCCCCACACCCTTCAGGAAGAGGCCATGCTGGACAAGAACTCTAGCCTGAGGCACGTCTCATAGTTGACATGACCTCAGTGCAGGAGATCCCGATTCAGCCTCTGCAGAGTGGGCATGCCGTGACCTCGGTCCCAAACCTCACGCTAGCTTGTGTTTTCAGACTTCCTTCCTCACACACCTGGCAAACAAGCCCTCCGGACTAGGAACTCCGGAACCAAAACCCAGCCCAGTGTCTGCCCAACGGAAGAAAAACGTTTCCCTGTGGGGCTCTCCAGAAAACCCAGATGAGGATCAACCTGCTCGGGCCTCGACGGTACCCGAACTGGATAGGCTGCTCTGGGCACTCATGCTCTGCCTGTCACAGCCTGAAGCCAGACGTCCAGACAGACAAGGAGACAGCTGGCCGCACACCCAGCACTTCGGACACGCCATGGTCTTATGCCGTCACCTCATCCTAACCTTGGTTTTCAGATATCTGAACCTAGACATTATATCAATTCTCCACACAGCTGGGTATAGCAAGCACAAAACAGAACTCCTTCTTCCCCATGGCTGTCAAGCTTGCTCTTGGCATGGAGTCACACCTTCAGGGTGGGAGAAACCTTCATGGCCCCTGATGCCACGCCCAAACTTGAGTGCTGCTTGGGCACAAATTCACACTGTGATCCTCAGCATGAGCCCCATGTCAAAGAAAGGCCTGTCAGGGCCTGGACCAAGAGCCCATATATGGGGCTTGCCAAGCCCCTATGCACCCCATCCTCACCACGGTTTGAATTTTCCAGTCGCCCCGCCCGTACCTGGAGCTCTGCTCTGGAATCCCTTTCTTGGAGAGACCCATGAGCCAGACAACACGACTCCACCCTTCCCACAAAATGACCCCAAACTCTTGGGAGCTGGGACAAATCCCCAGAGAGGGATACTCGTCCACAGTACCTGAGGCCACCGCTCCAATCCACGGCTATCCCGGACACAACATCCAGAGACAAAAGCCTGAAGGAACGCCTCCCACTCGCCCTTGTTTCAGAGGCCCAGGAGCTCCCTCTCGGGCTGTACATCCGGCCTGCCATACCCTAGGCTCCACTCATAAGCTGAGTTTGTGTATTCAGACTTCTGTGCCCACAGCCTGGACCCACACACCTCCAGGCTAGGGCCTCTAGGGCCACAGCGAAAGATTGTGCCTGCCCTCTCCAAGGAAAGTGTGCCCAATCCATTGACCACCACACTACAGGTTAGGGCAAAGCTCCAAGGCCCCTGTGGCCATCAATAGTGTAGGCCCCCCTGGACTAAGAGGGGCTCTCTGACACCAGCGGAGCAACTATCTCCACTTAGACTCTCAGACAGTGTCCCCAGAGACAGAAGGTTGAAATGGACAGGCCCCCAGGCCCTAATCTGAACCTTAGCTTTGGTTTCCATGTTTCCGTTCTCAGAGGACTGTTTTCGTAGACCAGCACATGGGGCTTTTCTGAGGCACCAAACCAAACCTCTCTCATTTCCACATGGGCAGCTTTCTTACTGGGATGTATCAAACACTTCAGGTAGGAGAGTTCCGCAGGGCCACTGAACAACCAGCACATTCCAAGGTCTCCATGGACCCAAACGCACATTATGATGCATCCTCAGGAGAGGCCATTTCAACTCAGCCCCCTGGGTCGCGTGTTTCAGAGGCAGCAGATCAAACATATCTTGTCGCTAGTCGCCAATGGGAATGCGAGGCATGCTGTACAGGGATCCATCCTTCGAACCCTGCTCTCCAGTCCTTCCATATGGTATGTCCTGGAGCCATGCAACAGGACTCGAATGTCCCGCAGAAGGAAACCTTGTGGTTTGGGGCAACCTCCAAACTCAGCGTGGGAAAACTTCCTTGGCCTCATGAGGCCCCCACTTCATGAAGGTGCCATCATGGACACATACTCCAGCCTCAGCCAACGTCTGATCCTCAGCCTGACTTCAGATGCAGGAGATTTTGATTCAGCCTCTGCAGAGTGGGCCTGCTCTGCCCTTGGTTCCAATCCTCACACTAGCTTGTGTTTTCAGACTTCCGTCCTCACACTCCTGGCCCACAAACCCTCCCTACTGGGAATTCTGGGGCCACAATGAAGCACTGTGCCTGCCTCCCAGGAGAAAAACATTGTCTATGGCGCTGCCCAGAAACCCCAAATGAGGATCAAACTGCTTGGCCCTCGGCAACACCCCAATTGCATAGGCTACCTTAAACAGTGATGCTCTGTCGCAAATAGCCTGAGCCCAGACCTTCCAACAGACACCGACACAGCTGGCTGCACACCCAGCACATTGGACCCGCCACTGCCTTAGGCCACCATCCATTCCCAACCTGGGTTTTCAGTCATCGGAACCTAGACCTTATCTCCAATCCCTGCACAGGGGGGAACCTGATGCACAAGTCAGAACCCCTCCTTCCCCCTGGCAAGAAACCTTGCTGCTGGCAGGGAGTCAAACCTTCAGTGTAGGAGAAAACGGCATGGCCCATGAGGCCACGCCCTAGCGAGAGGGCCGCCTTGGGCACAAACACACATTGTGACCCTCAGCATGAGTACCTTATTCAAGTAACGCCTCTCAGTGACTGGACCAAGAGCCCGCATATGTGGCTTGCCATGCCCATAGGCACCCAGGACTAACTAGATGGTGTGTATTCCAGTTGAGGGAACCCACTGCTGTGCTCTAGAGTCCCTCTCCTGGGGGGCCCCCTGTGGCAGAAAACAGTACTCTTCATTCCCACAGAATGAACACAAACACTTGCGAGCTTGGACAATCCCCTGAGAGGAAGGCTCTTCCTCGGCCTCTGAGACAACCCCTACCCTGACCGGACACTGTAAACGCAACACCCAGAGACAAAATCCTGAGTGACTGCCTCCCACTTGCCCTACTTTGATTTCCAGAGGATCTCCCCTCACGGACTAGAGATCAGGCCTGCCATTACAATGGCCCCAAGCTGAGCCAAGTTTGCTTTTTCAGACATCTGTCCCCACAGCCCTGGCAAACAGAGCCTCTAGGCTGGGTCCTCTGGAGCCATACCACAGGACCGTGCCTGCTCTCTCCTGGGAAACTGTGTCCATTCCTTTGGCCACACACCTCCAGAATATGAGAAACCTCAAGGCCTCCGAGGACATCCCACTACTGGGAGCCTCACTGGACTCACAGGGGCATTCGGACACAAGCTGAGCAGCTACATCCATGAATGCATGCACACAGATGACAACAGAGATAGAAGGTTGAGCCGGACAGGCCTTTAGGCCGTAGTCTCAACTCTTACTTTGGTTTCCAGGTGTCACTCCTCAGAGGCTTTGGTTTCAAGAACAGGGTATGGGGCTTTCCTGAGGCACGGAACAGAACTCCTCTCGTCTCCACATAGGAAGTTTCCTTGTTGGAGCCGTGTCAAACACCTCATGTTGGAGAATCCTGCAGAGTCCCTGAGCCACCTCCACATTCCAAGGTCTCCCAGGCCACCAAGACACAGTAGGACTCATCTTCAGGAGAGTCCATTTCAACTCTCCCCTCTGGGTAGCTCACCCGGTAGCCCGCAGATTGAGCCTGCCTTGTCCTGAATAAAGAGTGGGAATATGAGGTGGCGTTCCCAGGCATCCATGCTTAGACACCTGCTCTCGAGTCTTTCCATATGGGGCCTCCTGGAACCATCCAATAGGACTCGACTGTCGTGCAGAAGGTAACCTTCAGTTTTGGAGCAGTTCACAAATCCCATCGTAGGCAAAACTTTCTGGCCTCATGAAGCCCCCACACCCTTCAGGAAGAGGCCATGCTGGACAAGAACTCTAGCCTGAGGCACGTCTCATAGTTGACATGACCTCAGTGCAGGAGATCCCGATTCAGCCTCTGCAGAGTGGGCATGCCGTGACCTCGGTCCCAAACCTCACGCAGCTTGTGTTTTCAGACTTCCTTCCTCACACTCCTGGCAAACAAGCCCTCCGGACTAGGAACTCCGGAACCAAAACCCAGCCCAGGGTCTGCCCAACGGAAGAAAAACGTTTCCCTGTGGGGCTCTCCAGAAAACCCAGATGAGGATCAACCTGCTCGGGCCTCGACGGTACCCGAACTGGATAGGCTGCTCTGGGCACTCATGCTCTGCCTGACACAGCCTGAAGCCAGACGTCCAGACAGACAAGGAGACAGCTGGCCGCACACCCAGCACTTCGGACACGCCATGGTCTTATGCCGTCACCTCATCCTAACCTTGGTTTTCAGATATCTGAACCTCGACATTATATCAATTCTCCACACAGCTGGGTATAGCAAGCACAAAACAGAACTCCTCCTTCCCCATGGCTATCAAGCTTGCTCTTGGCATGGAGTCACACCTTCATGGCCCCTGATGCCACGCCCAAACTTGAGTGCTGCTTGGGCACAAATTCACATTGTGATCCTCAGCATGAGCCCCATGTCAAAGAAAGGCCTGTCAGGGCCTGGACCAAGAGCCCACATATGGGGCTTGCCAAGCCCCTATGCACGCAATCCTCACCACGGTTTGAATTTTCCAGTCGCCCCGCCCATACCTGGAGCTCTGCTCTGGAATCCCTTTCTTGGAGAGACCCATGAGCCAGACAACACGACTCCACCCTTCCCACAAAATGACCACAAACTCTTGGGAGCAGGGACAAATCCCCAGAGAGGGATACTCGTCCACAGTACCTGAGGCCACCGCTCCAATCCACGGCTATCCCGGACACAACATCCAGAGACAAAAGCCTGAAGGAACGCCTCCCACTCGCCCTTGTTTTAGAGGCCCAGGAGCTCCCTCTCGGGCTGTACATCCGGCCTGCCATACCCTAGGCGCCACTCCTAAGCTGAGTTTGTGTATTCAGACTTCTGTGGCCACAGCCTGGACCCACACACCTCCAGGCTTGGGCCTCTAGGGCCACAGCGAAAGATTGTGCCTGCCCTCTCCAAGGAAAGTGTGCCCAATCCATTGACCACAACACTACAGGATAGGGAAAAGCCCCAAGGCCTCTGAGGCCATCAATAGTGTAGGCCACCCTGGACTAAGAGGGGCTCTCTGACACCAGCGGAGCAACTATCTCCACTTAGACTCTCAGACAGTGTCCCCAGAGACAGAAGGTTGAAATGGACAGGCCCCCAGGCCCTAACCTGAACCTTAGCTTTGGTTTCCATGTTTCCGTTCTCAGAGGACTGTTTTCTAGACCAGCACATGGGGCTTTTCTGAGGCACCAAACCAAACATCTCTCATCTCCACATGGGCAGCTTTCTTACTGGGATGTATCAAACACTTCAGGTAGGATAGTTCCGCAGGGCCACTGAACAACCAGCACATTCCAAGGTCTCCATGGACCCAAACGCACATTATGACGCATCCTCAGGAGAGGCCATTTCAACTTAGCCCCCTGGGTCGCGTGTTCCAGAGGCAGCAGATCAAACATATCTTGTCGCTAGTCTACAATGGGAATGCGAGGCATGCTGTACAGGGATCCATCCTTCGAACCCTGCTCTCCAGTCCTTCCATATGGTATGTCCTGGAGCCATGCAACAGGACTCGAATGTCCCGCAGAAGGAAACCTTGTGGTTTGGGGCAACCTCCAAACTCAGCGTGGGAAAACTTCCTTGGCCTCATGAGGCCCCCACTTCATGAAGGTGCCATCATGGACACATACTCCAGCCTCAGCCAACGTCTGATCCTCAGCCTGACTTCAGATGCAGGAGATTTTGATTCAGCCTCTGCAGAGTGGGCCTGCTCTGCCCTTGGTTCCAATCCTCACACTAGCTTGTGTTTTCAGACTTCCGTCCTCACACTCCTGGCCCACAAACCCTCCCTACTGGGAATTCTGGGGCCACAATGAAGCACTGTGCCTGCCTCCCAAGAGAAAAACATTGTCTATGGCGCTGCCCAGAAACCCCAAATGAGGATCAAACTGCTTGGCCCTCGGCAACACCCCAATTGCATAGGCTACCTTAAACAGTGATGCTCTGTCGCAAATAGCCTGAGCCCAGACCTTCCAACAGACACCGACACAGCTGGCTGCACACCCAGCACATTGGACCCGCCACTGCCTTAGGCCACCATCCATTCCCAACCTGGGTTTTCAGTCATCGGAACCTAGACCTTATCTCCAATCCCTGCACAGGGGGAAACTGATGCACAAGTCAGAACCCCTCCTTCCCCCTGGCAAGAAACCTTGCTGCTGGCAGGGAGTCAAACCTTCAGTGTAGGAGAAAACGGCATGGCCCATGAGGCCACACCCAAGCGTGAGGGCCGCCTTGGGCACAAACACACATTGTGACCCTCAGCGTGAGTACCTTATTCAAGTAACGCCTCTCAGTGACTGGACCAAGAGCCCGCATATGTGGCTTGCCATGCCCATAGGCACCCAGGACTAACTATATGGTGTGTATTCCAGTTGAGGGAACCCACTGCTGTGCTCTAGAGTCCCTCTCCTGGGGGGTCCCCTGTGGCAGAAAACAGTACTCTTCATTCCCACAGAATGAACACAAACACTTGGGAGTTTGGACAATCCCCTGAGAGGAAGGCTCTCCCTCGGCCTCTGAGACAACCCCTACCCTGACCGGACACTGTAAACGCAACACCCAGAGACAAAATCCTGAGTGACTGCCTCCCACTTGCCCTACTTTGATTTCCAGAGGATCTCCCCTCACGGACTAGAGATCAGGCCTGCCATTATATTGGCCCCTAGCTGAGCCAAGTTTGCTTTTTCAGACGTCTGTCCCCCCAGCCCTGGCAAACAGAGCCTCTAGGCTGGGTCCTCTGGAGCCATACCACAGGACCGTGCCTGCTCTCTCCTGGGAAACTGTGTCCATTCCTTTGGCCACACACCTCCAGAATATGAGAAACCTCAAGGCCTCCGAGGACATCCCACTACTGGGAGCCTCACTGGACTCACAGGGGCATTCGGACACAAGCTGAGCAGCTACATCCATGAATGCATGCACACAGATGACAACAGAGATAGAAGGTTGAGCCGGACAGGCCTTTAGGCCGTAGTCTCAACTCTTACTTTGGTTTCCAGGTGTCACTCCTCAGAGGCTTTGGTTCGAAGAACAGGGTATGGGGCTTTCCTGAGGCACGGAACAGAACTCCTCTCGTCTCCACATGGGAAGTTTCCTTGTTGGAGCCGTGTCAAACACCTCATGTTGGAGAATCCTGCAGAGTCCCTGAGCCACCTCCACATTCCAAGGTCTCCCAGGCCACCAAGCCACAGTAGGACTCATCTTCAGGAGAGTCCATTTCAACTCTCCCCTCTGGGTAGCTCACCCAGGAGCCCGCAGATTGAGCCTGCCTTGTCCTGACTAAAGAGTGGGAATAGGAGGTGGCGTTCCCAGGCATCCATGCTTAGACACCTGCTCTCGAGTCTTTCCATATGGGGCCTCTTGGAACCATCCAATAGGACTCGACTGTCGTGCAGAAGGTAACCTTCAGTTTTGGAGCAGTTCACAAATCCCATCGTAGCCAAAACGTTCTGGCCTCATGAAGCCCCCACACCCTTCAGGAAGAGGCCATGCTGGACAAGAACTCTAGCCTGAGGCACGTCTCATAGTTGACATGACCTCAGTGCAGGAGATCCCGATTCAGCCTCTGCAGAGTGGGCATGCCGTGACCTCGGTCCCAAACCTCACGCTAGCTTGTGTTTTCAGACTTCCTTCCTCACACTCCTGGCAAACAAGCCCTCCGGACTAGGAACTCCGGAACCAAAACCCAGCCCAGTGTCTGCCCAACGGAAGAAAAACCTTTCCCTGTGGGGCTCTCCAGAAAACCCAGATGAGGATCAACCTGCTCGGGCCTCGACGGTACCCGAACTGGATAGGCTGCTCTGGGCATTCATGCTCTGCCTGACACAGCTTGAAGCCAGACGTCCAGACAGACAAGGAGACAGCTGGCCGCACACCCAGCACTTCGGACACGCCATGGTCTTATGCCGTCACCTCATCCTAACCTTGGTTTTCAGATATCTGAACCTAGACATTATATCAATTCTCCACACAGCTGGGTATAGCAAGCACAAAACAGAACTCCTCCTTCCCCATGGCTGTCCAGCTTGCTCTTGGCATGGAGTCACACCTTCAGGGTGGGAGAAACCTTCATGGCCCCTGATGCCACGCCCAAACTTGAGTGCTGCTTGGGCACAAATTCACACTGTGATCCTCAGCATGAGCCCCTTGTCAAAGAAAGGCCTGTCAGGGCCTGGACCAAGAGCCCACATATGGGGCTTGCCAAGCCCCTATGCACCCCATCCTCACCACGGTTTGAATTTTCCAGTCGCCCCGCCCGTACCTGGAGCTCTGCTCTGGAATCCCTTTCTTGGAGAGACCCATGAGCCAGACAACACGACTCCACCCTTCCCACAAAATGACCCCAAACTCTTGGGAGCTGGGACAAATCCCCAGAGAGGGATACTCGTCCACAGTACCTGAGGCCACCGCTCCAATCCACGGCTATCCCGGACACAACATCCAGAGACAAAAGCCTGAAGGAACGCCTCCCACTCGCCCTTGTTTCAGAGGCCCAGGAGCTCCCTCTCGGGCTGTACATCCGGCCTGCCATACCCTAGGCGCCACTCCTAAGCTGAGTTTGTGTATTCAGACTTCTGTGCCCACAGCCTGGACCCACACACCTCCAGGCTAGGGCCTCTAGGGCCACAGCGAAAGATTGTGCCTGCCCTGTCCAAGGAAAGTGTGCCCAATCCATTGACCACAACACTACAGGTTAGGGAAAAGCTCCAAGGCCCCTGAGGCCATCAATAGTGTAGGCCCCCCTGGACTAAGAGGGGCTCTCTGACACCAGCGGAGCAACTATCTCCACTTAGACTCTCAGACAGTGTCCCCAGAGACAGAAGGTTGAAATGGACAGGCCCCCAGGCCCTAATCTGAACCTTAGCTTTGGTTTCCATGTTTCCGTTCTCAGAGGACTGTTTTCGTAGACCAGCACATGGGGCTTTTCTGAGGCACCAAACCAAACATCTCTCATCTCCACATGGGCAGCATTCTTACTGGGATGTATCAAACACTTCAGGTAGGAGAGTTCCGCAGGTACACTGAACAACCAGCACATTCCAAGGTCTCCATGGAACCCAACACACATTATGACGCATCCTCAGGAGAGGCCATTTCAACTCAGCCCCCTGGGTCGCGTGTTCCAGAGGCAGCAGATCAAACATATCTTGTCGCTAATAGCCAATGGGAATGCGAGGCATGCTGTACAGGGATCCATCCTTCGAACCCTGCTCTCCAGTCCTTCCATATGGTATGTCCTGGAGCCATGCAACAGGACTCGAATGTCCCGCAGAAGGAAACCTTGTGGTTTGGGGCAACCTCCAAACTCAGCGTGGGAAAACTTCCTTGGCCTCATGAGGCCCCCACTTCATGAAGGTGCCATCATGGACACATATTCCAGCCTCAGCCAACGTCTGATCCTCAGCCTGACTTCAGATGCAGGAGATTTTGATTCAGCCTCTGCAGAGTTGGCCTGCTCTGCCCTTGGTTCCAATCCTCACACTAGCTTGTGTTTTCAGACTTCCGTCCTCACACTCCTGGCCCACAAACCCTCCCTACTGGGAATTCTGGGGCCACAATGAAGCACTGTGCCTGCCTCCCAAGAGAAAAACATTGTCTATGGCGCTTCCCAGATACCCCAAATGAGGATCAAACTGCTTGGCCCTCGGCAACACCCCAATTGCATAGGCTACCTTAAACAGTGATGCTCTGTCGCAAATAGCCTGAGCCCAGACCTTCCAACAGACACCGACACAGCTGGCTGCACACCCAGCACATTGGAACCGCCACTGCCTTAGGCCACCATCCATTCCCAACCTGGGTTTTCAGTCATCGGAACCTAGACCTTATCTCCAATCCCTGCACAGGGGGGAACCTGATGCACAAGTCAGAACCCCTCCTTCCCCCTGGCAAGAAAACTTGCTGCTGGCAGGGAGTCAAACCTTCAGTGTAGGAGAAAACGGCATGGCCCATGAGGCCACGCCCAAGCGTGAGGGCCGCCTTGGGCACAAACACACATTGTGACCCTCAGCGTGAGTACCTAATTCAAGTAACGCCTCTCAGTGACTGGACCAAGAGCCCGCATATGTGGCTTGCCATGCCCATAGGCACCCAGGACTAACTAGATGGTGTGTATTCCAGTTGAGGGAACCCACTGCTGTGCTCTAGAGTCCCTCTCCTGGGGGGTCCCCTGTGGCAGAAAACAGTACTCTTCATTCCCACAGAATGAACACAAACACTTGGGAGCTTGGACAATCCCCTGAGAGGAAGGCTCTTCCTCGGCCTCTGAGACAACCCCTACCCTGACCGGACACTGTAAACGCAACACCCAGAGACAAAATCCTGAGTGACTGCCCCCCACTTGCCCTACTTTGATTTCCAGAGGATCTCCCCTCACGGACTAGAGATCAGGCCTGCCATTACATTGGCCCCTAGCTGAGCCAAGTTTGCTTTTTCAGACATCTGTCCCCACAGCCCTGGCAAACAGAGCCTCTAGGCTGGGTCCTCTGGAGCCATACCACAGGACCGTGCCTACTCTCTCCTGGGAAACTGTGTCCATTCCTTTGGCCACACACCTCCAGAATATGAGAAACCTCAAGGCCTCCGAGGACATCCTACTACTGGTAGCCTCACTGGACTCACAGGGGCATTCGGACACAAGCTGAGCAGCTACATCCATGAATGCATGCACACAGATGACAACAGAGATAGAAGGTTGAGCCGGACAGGCCTTTAGGCCGTAGTCTCAACTCTTACTTTGGTTTCCAGGTGTCACTCCTCAGAGGCTTTGGTTCGAAGAACAGGGTATGGGGCTTTCCTGAGGCACGGAACAGAACTCCTCTCGTCTCCACATGGGAAGTTTCCTTGTTGGAGCCGTGTCAAACACCTCATGTTGGAGAATCCTGCAGAGTCCCTGAGCCACCTCCACATTCCAAGTTCTCCCAGGCCACCAAGCCACAGTAGGACTCATCTTCAGGAGAGTCCATTTCAACTCTCCCCTCTGGGTAGCTCACCCGGGAGCCCGCAGATTGAGCCTGCCTTGTCCTGAATAAAGAGTGGGAATATGAGGTGGCGTTCCCAGGCATCCATGCTTAGACACCTGCTCTCGAGTCTTTCCATATGGGGCCTCCTGGAACCATCCAATAGGACTCGACTGTCGTGCAGAAGGTAACCTTTAGTTTTGGAGCAGTTCACAAATCCCATCGTAGGCAAAACTTTCTGGCCTCATGAAGCCCCCACACCCTTCAGGAAGAGGCCATGCTGGACAAGAACTCTAGCCTGAGGCACGTCTCATAGTTGACATGACCTCAGTGCAGGAGATCCCGATTCAGCCTCTGCAGAGTGGGCATGCCGTGACCTCGGTCCCAAACCTCACGCTAGCTTGTGTTTTCAGACTTCCTTCCTCACACTCCTGGCAAACAAGCCCTCCGGACTAGGAACTCCGGAACCAAAACCCAGCCCAGTGTCTGCCCAACGGAAGAAAAACCTTTCCCTGTGGGGCTCTCCAGAAAACCCAGATGAGGATCAACCTGCTCGGGCCTCGACGGTACCCGAACTGGATAGGCTGCTCTGGGCACTCATGCTCTGCCTGACACAACCTGAAGCCAGACGTCCAGACAGACAAGGAGACAGCTGGCCGCACACCCAGCACTTCGGACACGCCATGGTCTTATGCCGTCACCTCATCCTAACCTTGGTTTTCAGATATCTGAACCTAGACATTATATCAATTCTCCACAAGCTGGGTATAGCAAGCACAAAACAGAACTCCTCCTTCCCCATGGCTGTCAAGCTTGCTCTTGGCATGGAGTCACACCTTCCGGGTGGGAGAAACCTTCATGGCCCCTGATGCCACGCCCAAACTTGAGTGCTGCTTGGGCACAAATTCACACTGTGATCCTCAGCATGAGCCCCATGTCAAAGAAAGGCCTGTCAGGGCCTGGACCAAGAGCCCACATATGGGGCTTGCCAAGCCCCTATGCACCCCATCCTCACCACGGTTTGAATTTTCCAGTCGCCCCGCCCGTACCTGGAGCTCTGCTCTGGAATCCCTTTCTTGGAGAGACCCATGAGCCAGACAACACGACTCCACCCTTCCCACAAAATGACCCCAAACTCTTGGGAGCTGGGACAAATCCCCAGAGAGGGATACTCGTCCACAGTACCTGAGGCCACCGCTCCAATCCACGGCTATCCCTGACACAACATCCAGAGACAAAAGCCTGAAGGAACGCCTCCCACTCGCCCTTGTTTCAGAGGCCCAGGAGCTCCCTCTCGGGCTGTACATCCGGCCTGCCATACCCTAGGCGCCACTCCTAAGCTGAGTTTGTGTATTCAGACTTCTGTGCCCACAGCCTGGACCCACACACCTCCAGGCTAGGGCCTCTAGGGCCACAGCGAAAGATTGTGCCTGCCCTCTCCAAGGAAAGTGTGCCCAATCCATTGACCACAACACTACAGGTTAGGGAAAAGCTCCAAGGCCCCTGAGGCCATCAATAGTGTAGGCCCCCCTGGACTAAGAGGGCCTCTCTGACACCAGCGGAGCAACTATCTCCACTTAGACTCTCAGACAGTGTCCCCAGAGACAGAAGGTTGAAATGGACAGGCCCCCAGGCCCTAATCTGAACCTTAGCTTTGGTTTCCATGTTTCCGTTCTCAGAGGACTGTTTTCGTAGATCAGCACATGGGGCTTTTCTGAGGCACCAAACCAAACCTCTCTCATCTCCACATGGGCAGCTTTCTTACTGGGATGTATCAAACACTTCAGGTAGGAGAGTTCCGCAGGGCCACTGAACAACCAGCACATTCCAAGTTCTCCATGGACCCAAACGCACATTATGACGCATCCTCAGGAGAGGCCATTTCAACTCAGCCCCCTGGGTCGCGTGTTCCAGAGGCAGCAGATCAAACAAATCTTGTCGCTAATAGCCAATGGGAATGCGAGGCATGCTGTACAGGGATCCATCCTTCGAACCCTGCTCTCCAGTCCTTCCATATGGTATGTCCTGGAGCCATGCAACAGGACTCAAATGTCCCGCAGAAGGAAACCTTGTGGTTTGGGGCAACCTCCAAACTCAGCGTGGGAAAACTTCCTTGGCCTCATGAGGCCCCCACTTCATGAAGGTGCCATCATGGACACATACTCCAGCCTCAGCCAACGTCTGATCCTCAGCCTGACTTCAGATGCAGGAGATTTTGATTCAGCCTCTGCAGAGTGGGCCTGCTCTGCCCTTGGTTCCAATCCTCACACTAGTTTGTGTTTTCAGACTTCCGTCCTCACACTCCTGGCCCACAAACCCTCCCTACTGGGAATTCTGGGGCCACAATGAAGCACTGTGCCTGCCTCCCAAGAGAAAAACATTGTCTATGGCGCTGCCCAGAAACCCCAAATGAGGATCAAACTGCTTGGCCCTCGGCAACACCCCAATTGCATAGGCTACCTTAAACAGTGATGCTCTGTCGCAAATAGCCTGAGCCCAGACCTTCCAACAGACACCGACACAGCTAGCTGCACACCCAGCACATTGGACCCGCCACTGCCTTAGGCCACCATCCATTCCCAACCTGGGTTTTCAGTCATCGGAACCTAGACCTTATCTCCAATCCCTGCACAGGGGGAAACTGATGCACAAGTCAGAACCCCTCCTTCCCCCTGGCAAGAAACCTTGCTGCTGGCAGGGAGTCAAACCTTCAGTGTAGGAGAAAACGGCATGGCCCATGAGGCCACGCCCAAGCGTGAGGGCCGCCTTGGGCACAAACACACATTGTGACCCTCAGCGTGAGTACCTTATTCAAGTAACGCCTCTCAGTGACTGGACCATGAGCCCGCATATGTGGCTTGCCATGCCCATAGGCACCCAGGACTAACTAGATGGTGTGTATTCCAGTTGAGGGAACCCACTGCTGTGCTCTAGAGTCCCTCTCCTGGGGGGTCCCCTGTGGCAGAAAACAGTACTCTTTATTCCCACAGAATGAACACAAACACTTGGGAGCTTGGACAATCCCCTGAGATGAAGGCTCTTCCTCGGCCTCTGAGACAACCCCTACCCTGACCGGACACTGTAAACGCAACACCCAGAGACAAAATCCTGAGTGACTGCCTCCCACTTGCCCTACTTTGATTTCCAGAGGATCTCCCCTCACGGACTAGAGATCAGGCCTGCCATTACATTGGCCCCTAGCTGAGCCAAGTTTGCTTTTTCAGACATCTGTCCCCACAGCCCTGGCAAAGAGAGCCTCTAGGCTGGGTCCTCTGGAGCCATACCACAGGACCGTGCCTGCTCTCTCCTGGGAAACTGTGTCCATTCCTTTGGCCACACACCTCCAGAATATGAGAAACCTCAAGGCCCCGAGGACATCCTACTACTGGGAGCCTCACTGGACTCACAGGGGCATTCGGACACAAGCTGAGCAGCTACATCCATGAATGCATGCACACAGATGACAACAGAGATAGAAGGTTGAGCCGGACAGGCCTTTAGGCCGTAGTCTCAACTCTTACTTTGGTTTCCAGGTGTCACTCCTCAGAGGCTTTGGTTCGAAGAACAGGGTATGGGGCTTTCCTGAGGCACGGAACAGAACTCCTCTTGTCTCCACATGGGAAGTTTCCTTGTTGGAGCCGTGTCAAACACCTCATGTTGGAGAATCCTGCAGAGTCCCTGAGCCACCTCCACATTCCAAGGTCTCCCAGGCCACCAAGCCACAGTAGGACTCATCTTCAGGAGAGTCCATTTCAACTCTCCCCTCTGGGTAGCTCACCCAGGAGCCCGCAGATTGAGCCTGCCTTTTCCTGACTAAAGAGTGGGAATATGAGGTGGCGTTCCCAGGCATCCATGCTTAGACACCTGCTCTCGAGTCTTTCCATATGGGGCCTCTTGGAACCATCCAATAGGACTCGACTGTCGTGCAGAAGGTAACCTTCAGTTTTGGAGCAGTTCACAAATCCCATCGTAGGCAAAAATTTCTGCCCTCATGAAGCCCCCACACCCTTCAGGAAGAGGCCATGCTGGACAAGAACTCTAGCCTGAGGCACGTCTCATAGTTGACATGACCTCAGTGCAGGAGATCCCGATTCAGCCTCTGCAGAGTGGGCATGCCGTGACCTCGGTCCCAAACCTCACGCTAGCTTGTGTTTTCAGACTTCCTTCCTCACACTCCTGGCAAACAAGCCCTCCGGACTAGGAACTCCGGAACCAAAACCCAGCCCAGTGTCTGCCCAACGGAAGAAAAACCTTTCCCTGTGGGGCTCTCCAGAAAACCCAGATGAGGATCAACCTGCTCGGGCCTGGACGGTACCCGAACTGGATAGGCTGCTCTGGGCACTCATGCTCTGCCTGACACAGCCTGAAGCCAGACGTCCAGACAGACAAGGAGACAGCTGGCCGCACACCCAGCACTTCGGACACGCCATGGTCTTATGCCGTCACCTCATCCTAACCTTGGTTTTCAGATATCTGAACCTAGACATTATATCAATTCTCCACACAGCTGGGTATAGCAAGCACAAAACAGAACTCCTCCTACCCCATGGCTGTCAAGCTTGCTCTTGGCATGGAGTCACACCTTCAGGGTGGGAGAAACCTTCATGGCCCCTGATGCCACGCCCAAACTTGAGTGCTGCTTGGGCACAAATTCACACTGTGATCCTCAGCATGAGCCCCATGTCAAAGAAAGGCCTGTCAGGGCCTGGACCAAGAGCCCACATATGGGGCTTGCCAAGCCCCTATGCACCCAATCCTCACCACGGTTTGAATTTTCCAGTCGCCCCGCCCGTACCTGGAGCTCTGCTCTGGAATCCCTTTCTTGGAGAGACCCATGAGCCAGACAACACGACTCCACCCTTCCCACAAAATGACCCCAAACTCTTGGGAGCTGGGACAAATCCCCAGAGAGGGATACTCGTCCACAGTACCTGAGGCCACCGCTCCAATCCACGGCTATCCCGGACACAACATCCAGAGACAAAAGCCTGAAGGAACGCCTCCCACTCGCCCTTGTTTCAGAGGCCCAGGAGCTCCCTCTCGGGCTGTACATCCGGCCTGCCATACCCTAGGCGCCACTCCTAAGCTGAGTTTGTGTATTCAGACTTCTGTGCCCACAGCCTGGACCCACACACCTCCAGGCTAGGGCCTCTAGGGCCACAGCGAAAGATTGTGCCTGCCCTCTCCAAGGAAAGTGTGCCCAATCCATTGACCACAACACTACAGGTTAGGGAAAAGCTCCAAGGCCCCTGAGGCCATCAATAGTGTAGGCCCGCCTGGACTAAGAGGGCCTCTCTGACACCAGCGGAGCAACTATCTCCACTTAGACTCTCAGACAGTGTCCCCAGAGACAGAAGGTTGAAATGGACAGGCCCCCAGGCCCTAATCTGAACCTTAGCTTTGGTTTCCATGTTTCCGTTTAAAGAGGACTGTTTTCGTAGACCAGCACATGGGGCTTTTCTGAGGCACCAAACCAATCATCTCTCATCTCCACATGGGCAGCTTTCTTACTGGGATGTATCAAACACTTCAGGTAGGAGAGTTCCGCAGGGCCACTGAACAACCAGCACATTCCAAGGTCTCCATGGTCCGAAACGCACATTATGACGCATCCTCAGGAGAGGCCATTTCAACTCAGCCCCCTGGGTCGCGTGTTCCAGAGGCAGCAGATCAAACATATCTTGTCGCTAATAGCCAATGGGAATGCGAGGCATGCTGTACAGGGATCCATCCTTCGAACCCTGCTCTCCAGTCCTTCCATATGGTATGTCCTGGAGCCATGCAACAGGACTCGAATGTCCCGCAGAAGGAAACCTTGTGGTTTGGGGCAACCTCCAAACTCAGCGTGGGAAAACTTTCTTGGCCTCATGAGGCCCCCACTTCATGAAGGTGCCATCATGGACACATACTCCAGCCTCAGCCAACGTCTGATCCTCAGCCTGACTTCAGATGCAGGAGATTTTGATTCAGCCTCTGCAGAGTGGGCCTGCTCTGCCCTTGGTTCCAATCCTCACACTAGCTTGTGTTTTCAGACTTCCGTCCTCACACTCCTGGCCCACAAACCCTCCCTACTGGGAATTCTGGGGCCACAATGAAGCACTGTGCCTGCCTCCCAAGAGAAAAACATTGTCTATGGCGCTGCCCAGAAACCCCAAATGAGGATCAAACTGCTTGGCCCTCGGCAACACCCCAATTGCATAGGCTACCTTAAACAGTGATGCTCTGTCGCAAATAGCCTGAGCCCAGACCTTCCAACAGACACCGACACAGCTGGCTGCACACCCAGCACATTGGACCCGCCACTTTCTTAGGCCACCATCCATTCCCAACCTGGATTTTCAGTCATCGGAACCTAGACCTTATCTCCAATCCCTGCACAGGGGGGAACCTGATGCACAAGTCAGAACCCCTCCTTCCCCCTGGCAAGAAACCTTGCTGCTGGCAGTGAGTCAAACCTTCAGTGTAGGAGAAAACGGCATGGCCCATGAGGCCACGCCCAAGCGTGAGGGCCGCCTTGGGCACAAACACACATTGTGACCCTCAGCGTGAGTACCTTATTCAAGTAACGCCTCTCAGTGACTGGACCAAGAGCCCGCATATGTGGCTTGCCATGCCCATAGGCACCCAGGACTAACTAGATGGTGTGTATTCCAGTTGAGGGAACCCACTGCTGTGCTCTAGAGTCCCTCTCCTGGGGGGTCCCCTGTGGCAGAAAACAGTACTCTTCATTCCCACAGAATGAACACAAACACTTGCGAGCTTGGACAATCCCCTGAGAGGAAGGCTCTTCCTCGGCCTCTGAGACAACCCGTACCCTGACCGGACACTGTAAACGCAACACCCAGAGACAAAATCCTGAGTGACTGCCTCCCACTTGCCCTACTTTGATTTCCAGAGGATCTCCCCTCACGGACTAGAGATCAGGCCTGCCTTTACATTGGCCCCTAGCTGAGCCAAGTTTGCTTTTTCAGACATCTGTCCCCACAGCCCTGGCAAACACAGCCTCTAGGCTGGGTCCTCTGGAGCCATACCACAGGACCGTGCCTGCTCTCTCCTGGGAAACTGTGTCCATTCCTTTGGCCACACACCTCCAGAATATGAGAAACCTCAAGGCCTCCGAGGACATCCCACTACTGGGAGCCTCACTGGACTCACAGGGGCATTAGGACGCAAGCTGAGCAGCTACATCCATGAATGCATGCACACAGATGACAACAGAGATAGAAGGTTGAGCCGGACAGGCCTTTAGGCCATAGTCTCAACTCTTACTTTGGTTTCCAGGTGTCACTCCTCAGAGGCTTTGGTTCGAAGAACAGGGTATGGGGCTTTCCTGAGGCACGGAACAGAACTCCTCTCATCTCCACATAGGAAGTTGCCTTGTTGGAGCCGTGTCAAACACCTCATGTTGGAGAATCCTGCAGAGTCCCTGAGCCACCTCCACATTCCAAGGTCTCCCAGGCCACCAAGCCACAGTAGGACTCATCTTCAGGAGAGTCCATTTCAACTCTCCCCTCTGGGTAGCTCACCCAGGAGCCCGCAGATTGAGCCTGCCTTGTCCTGACTAAAGAGTGGGAATATGAGGTGGCGTTCCCAGGCATCCATGCTTAGACACCTGCTCTCGAGTCTTTCCATATGGGGCCTCTTGGAACCATCCAATAGGACTCGACTGTCGTGCAGAAGGTAACCTTCAGTTTTGGAGCAGTTCACAAATCCCATCGTAGGCAAAACTTTCTGGCCACATGAAGCCCCCACACCCTTCAGGAAGAGGCCATGCTGGACAAGAACTCTAGCCTGAGGCACGTCTCATAGTTGACATGACCTCAGTGCAGGAGATCCCGATTCAGCCTCTGCAGAGTGGGCATGCCGTGACCTCGGTCCCAAACCTCACGCTAGCTTGTGTTTTCAGACTTCCTTCCTCACACTCCTGGCAAACAAGCCCTCCGGACTAGGAACTCCGGAACCAAAACCCAGCCCAGTGTCTGCCCAACGGAAGAAAAACGTTTCCCTGTGGGGCTCTCCAGAAAACCCAGATGAGGATCAACCTGCTCGGGCCTCGACGGTACCCGAACTGGATAGGCTGCTCTGGGCACTCATGCTCTGCCTGACACAGCCTGAAGCCAGACGTCCAGACAGACAAGGAGACAGCTGGCCGCACAACCAGCACTTCGGACACGCCATGGTCTTATGCCGTCACCTCATCCTAACCTTGGTTTTCA
Source organism: Mustela nivalis (assembly GCF_964662115.1). Classification (NCBI taxonomy): domain Eukaryota; kingdom Metazoa; phylum Chordata; class Mammalia; order Carnivora; family Mustelidae; genus Mustela; species Mustela nivalis. Next base: position 1,932,212 of record NW_028136558.1, on the reverse strand, counting down.
GATATCTGAACCTAGACATTATATCAATTCTCCACACAGCTGGGTATAGCAAGCACAAAACAGAACACCTCCTTCCCCATGGCTGTCCAGCTTGCTCTTGGCATGGAGTCACACCTTCAGGGTGGGAGAAACCTTCATGGCCCCTGATGCCACGCCCAAATTTGAGTGCTGCTTGGGCACAAATTCACACTGTGATCCTCAGCATGAGCCCCCTGTCAAAGAAAGGCCTGTCAGGGCCTGGACCAAGAGCCCACATATGGGGCTTTCCAAGCCCCTATGCGCCCAATCCTCACCACGGTTTGAATTTTCCAGTCGCCCCGCCCGTACCTGGAGCCCTGCTCTGGAATCCCTTTCTTGGAGAGACCCATGAGCCAGACAACACGACTCCACCCTTCCCACAAAATGACCCCAAACTCTTGGGAGCTGGGACAAATCCCCAGAGAGGGATACTCGTCCACAGTACCTGAGGCCACCGCTCCAATCCACGGCTATCGCGGACACAACATCCAGAGACAAAAGCCTGAAGGAACGCCTCCCACTCGCCCTTGTTTCAGAGGCCCAGGAGCTCCCTCTCGGGCTGAACATCCGGCCTGCCATACCCTAGGCGCCACTCCTAAGCTGAGTTTGTGTATTCAGATTTCTGTGCCCACAGCCTGGTCCCACACACCTCCAGGCTAGGGCCTCTAGGGCCACAGCGAAAGATTGTGCCTGCCCTCTCCAAGGAAAGTGTGCCCAATCCATTGACCACAACACTACAGGTTAGGGAAAAGCTCCAAGGCCCCTGAGGCCATCAATAGTGTAGGCCCCCCTGGACTAAGAGGGGCTCTCTGACACCAGCGGAGCAACTATCTCCACTTAGACTCTCAGACAGTGTCCCCAGAGACAGAAGGTTGAAATGGAAAGGCCCCCAGGCCCTAATCTGAACCTTAGCTTTGGTTTCCATGTTTCCGTTCTCAGAGGACTCTTTTCCTAGTCCTGCACATGGGGCTTTTCTGAGGCACCAAACCAAACATCTCTCATCTCCACATGGGCAGCTTTCTTACTGGGATGTATCAAACACTTCAGGTAGGAGAGTTCCGCAGGGCCACTGAACAACCAGCACATTCCAAGGTCTCCATGGACCCAAACGCACATTATGACGCATCCTCAGGAGAGGCCATTTCAACTCAGCCCCCTGGGTCGCGTGTTCCAGAGGCAGCAGATCAAACATATCTTGTCGCTAATAGCCAATGGGAATGCGAGGCATGCTGTACAGGGATCCATCCTTCGAACCCTGCTCTCCAGTCCTTCCATATGGTATGTCCTGGAGCCATGCAACAGGACTCGAATGTCCCGCAGAAGGAAACCTTGTGGTTTGGGGCAACCTCCAAACTCAGCGTGGGAAAACTTCCTTGGCCTCATGAGGCCCCCACTTCATGAAGGTGCCATCATGGACACATATTCCAGCCTCAGCCAACGTCTGATCCTCAGCCTGACTTCAGATGCAGGAGATTTTGATTCAGCCTCTGCAGAGTGGGCCTGCTCTGCCCTTGGTTCCAATCCTCACACTAGCTTGTGTTTTCAGACTTCCGTCCTCACACTCCTGGCCCACAAACCCTCCCTACTGGGAATTCTGGGGCCACAATGAAGCACTGTGCCTGCCTCCCAAGAGAAAAACATTGTCTATGGCGCTGCCCAGAAACCCCAAATGAGGATCAAACTGCTTGGCCCTCGGCAACACCCCAATTGCATAGGCTACCTTAAACAGTGATGCTCTGTCGCAAATAGCCTGAGCCCAGACCTTCCAACAGACACCGACACAGCTGGCTGCACACCCAGCACATTGGACCCGCCACTTTCTTAGGCCACCATCCATTCCCAACCTGGATTTTCAGTCATCGGAACCTAGACCTTATCTCCAATCCCTGCACAGGGGGGAACCTGATGCACAAGTCAGAACCCCTCCTTCCCCCTGGCAAGAAACCTTGCTGCTGGCAGTGAGTCAAACCTTCAGTGTAGGAGAAAACGGCATGGCCCATGAGGCCACGCCCAAGCGTGAGGGCCGCCTTGGGCACAAACACACATTGTGACCCTCAGCGTGAGTACCTTATTCAAGTAACGCCTCTCAGTGACTGGACCAAGAGCCCGCATATGTGGCTTGCCATGCCCATAGGCACCCAGGACTAACTAGATGGTTTGTATTCCAGTTGAGGGAACCCACTGCTGTGCTCTAGAGTCCCTCTCCTGGGGGGTCCCCTGTGGCAGAAAACAGTACTCTTCATTCCCACAGAATGAACACAAACACTTGGGAGCTTGGACAATCCCCTGAGATGAAGGCTCTTCCTCGGCCTCTGAGACAACCCCTACCCTGACCGGACACTGTAAACGCAACACCCAGAGACAAAATCCTGAGTGACTGCCTCCCACTTGCCCTACTTTGATTTCCAAAGGATCTCCCCTCACGGACTAGAGATCAGGCCTGCCATTACATTGGCCCCTAGCTGAGCCAAGTTTGCTTTTTCAGACATCTGTCCCCACAGCCCTGGCAAATAGAGCCTCTAGGCTGGGTCCTCTGGAGCCATACCACAGGACCGTGCCTGCTCTCTCCTGGGAAACTGTGTCCATTCCTTTGGCCACACACCTCCAGAATATGAGAAACCTCAAGGCCTCCGAGGACATCCCACTACTGGGAGCCTCACTGGACTCACAGGGGCATTCGGACACAAGCTGAGCAGCTACATCCATGAATGCATGCACACAGATGACAACAGAGATAGAAGGTTGAGCCGGACAGGCCTTTAGGCCGTAGTCTCAACTCTTACTTTGGTTTCCAGGTGTCACCCCTCAGAGGCTTTGGTTCGAAGAACAGGGTATGGGGCTTTCCTGAGGCACGGAACAGAACTCCTCTCGTCTCCACATAGGAAGTTTCCTTGTTGGAGCCGTGTCAAACACCTCATGTTGGAGAATCCTGCAGAGTCCCTGAGCCACCTCCACATTCCAAGGTCTCCCAGGCCACCAAGCCACAGTAGGACTCATCTTCAGGAGAGTCCATTTCAACTCTCCCCTCTGGGTAGCTCACCCAGGAGCCCGCAGATTGAGCCTGCCTTGTCCTGACTAAAGAGTGGGAATAGGAGGTGGCGTTCCCAGGCATCCATGCTTAGACACCTGCTCTCGAGTCTTTCCATATGGGGCCTCTTGGAACCATCCAATAGGACTCGACTGTCGTGCAGAAGGTAACCTTCAGTTTTGGAGCAGTTCACAAATCCCATCGTAGGCAAAACTTTCTGGCCTCATGAAGCCCCCACAGCCTTCAGGAAGAGGCCATGCTGGACAAGAACTCTAGCCTGAGGCACGTCTCATAGTTGACATGACCTCAGTGCAGGAGATCCCGATTCAGCCTCTGCAGAGTGGGCATGCCGTGACCTCGGTCCCAAACCTCACGCTAGCTTGTGTTTTCAGACTTCCTTCCTCACACTCCTGGCAAACAAGCCCTCCGGACTAGGAACTCCAGAACCAAAACCCAGCCCAGTGTCTGCCCAACGGAAGAAAAACGTTTCCCTGTGGGGCTCTCCAGAAAACCCAGATGAGGATCAACCTGCTCGGGCCTCGACGGTACCCGAACTGGATAGGCTGCTCTGGGCACTCATGCTCTGCCTGACACAGCCTGAAGCCAGACGTCCAGACAGACAAGGAGACAGCTGGCCGCACACCCAGCACTTCGGACACGGCATGGTCTTATGCCGTCACCTCATCCTAACCTTGGTTTTCAGATATCTGAACCTAGACATTATATCAATTCTCCACACAGCTGGGTATAGCAAGCACAAAACAGAACTCCTCCTTCCCCATGGCTGTCAAGCTTGCTCTTGGCATGGAGTCACACCTTCAGGGTGGGAGAAACCTTCATGGCCCCTGATGCCACGCCCAAACTTGAGTGCTGCTTGGGCACAAATTCACACTGTGATCCTCAGCTTGAGCCCCATGTCAAAGAAAGGCCTGTCAGGGCCTGGACCAAGAGCCCACATATGGGGCTTTCCAAGCCCCTATGCACCCAATCCTCACCACGGTTTGAATTTTCCAGTCGCCCCGCCCGTACCTGGAGCCCTGCTCTGGAATCCCTTTCGTGGAGAGACCCATGAGCCAGACAACACGACTCCACCCTTCCCACAAAATGACCCCAAACTCTTGGGAGCTGGGACAAATCCCTAGAGAGGGATACTCGTCCACAGTACCTGAGGCCACCGCTCCAATCCACGGCTATCCCGGACACAACATCCAGAGACAAAAGCCTGAAGGAACGCCTCCCACTCGCCCTTGTTTCAGAGGCCCAGGAGCTCCCTCTCGGGCTGTACATCTGGCCTGCCATACCCTAGGCGCCACTCATAAGCTGAGTTTGTGTATTCAGACTTCTGTGCCCACAGCCTGGACCCACACACCTCCAGGCTAGGGCCTCTAGGGCCACAGCGAAAGATTGTGCCTGCCCTCTCCAAGGAAAGTGTGCCCAATCCATTGACCACAACACTACAGGTTAGGGAAAAGCTCCAAGGCCCCTGAGGCCATCAATAGTGTAGGCCCGCCTGGACTAAGAGGGCCTCTCTGACACCAGCGGAGCAACTATCTCCACTTAGACTCTCAGACAGTGTCCCCAGAGACAGAAGGTTGAAATGGACAGGCCCCCAGGCCCTAATCTGAACCTTAGCTTTGGTTTCCATGTTTCCGTTTTCAGAGGACTGTTTTCGTAGACCAGCACATGGGGCTTTTCTGAGGCACCAAACCAATCATCTCTCATCTCCACATGGGCAGCTTTCTTACTGGGATGTATCAAACACTTCAGGTAGGAGAGTTCCGCAGGGCCACTGAACAACCAGCACATTCCAAGGTCTCCATGGTCCGAAACGCACATTATGACGCATCCTCAGGAGAGGCCATTTCAACTCAGCCCCCTGGGTCGCGTGTTCCAGAGGCAGCAGATCAAACATATCTTGTCGCTAATAGCCAATGGGAAGGCGAGGCATGCTGTACAGGGATCCATCCTTCGAACCCTGCTCTCCAGTCCTTCCATATGGTATGTCCTGGAGCCATGCAACAGGACTCGAATGTCCCGCAGAAGGAAACCTTGTGGTTTGGGGCAACCTCCAAACTCAGCGTGGGAAAACTTCCTTGGCCTCATGAGGCCCCCACTTCATGAAGGTGCCATCATGGACACATACTCCAGCCTCAGCCAACGTCTGATCCTCAGCCTGACTTCAGATGCAGGAGATTTTGATTCAGCCTCTGCAGAGTGGGCCTGCTCTGCCCTTGGCTCCAATCCTCACACTAGGTTGTGTTTTCAGACTTCCGTCCTCACACTCCTGGCCCACAGTTCCTCCCTACTGGGAATTCTGGGGCCACAATGAAGCACTGTGCCTGCCTCCCAGGAGAAAAACATTGTCTATGGCGCTGCCCTGAAACCACAAATGAGGATCAAACTGCTTGGCCCTCGGCAACACCCCAATTGCATAGGCTACCTTAAACAGTGATGCTCTGTCGCAAATAGCCTGAGCCCAGACCATCCAACAGACACCGACACAGCTGGCTGCACACCCAGCACATTGGACCCGCCACTTTCTTAGGCCCCCATCCATTTCCAACCTGGGTTTTCAGTCATCGGAACCTAGACCTTATCTCCAATCCCTGCACAGGGGGGAACCTGATGCACAAGTCAGAACCCCTCCTTCCCCCTGGCAAGAAACCTTGCTGCTGGCAGTGAGTCAAACCTTCAGTGTAGGAGAAAACGGCATGGCCCATGAGGCCACGCCCAAGCGTGAGGGCCGCCTTGGGCACAAACACACATTGTGACCCTCAGCGTGAGTACCTTATTCAAGTAACGCCTCTCAGTGACTGGACCAAGAGCCCGCATATGTGGCTTGCCATGCCCATAGGCACCCAGGACTAACTAGATGGTGTGTATTCCAGTTGAGGGAACCCACTGCTGTGCTCTAGAGTCCCTCTCCTGGGGGGTCCCCTGTGGCAGAAAACAGTACTCTTCATTCCCACAGAATGAACACAAACACTTGGGAGCTTGGACAATCCCCTGAGATGAAGGCTCTTCCTCGGCCTCTGAGACAACCCCTACCCTGACCGGACACTGTAAACGCAACACCCAGAGACAAAATCCTGAGTGACTGCCTCCCACTTGCCCTACTTTGATTTCCAGAGGATCTCCCCTCACGGACTAGAGATCAGGCCTGCCATTACATTGGCCCCTAGCTGAGCCAAGTTTGCTTTTTCAGACATCTGTCCCCACAGCCCTGGCATACAGAGCCTCTAGGCTGGGTCCTCTGGAGCCATACCACAGGACCGTGCCTGCTCTCTCCTGGGAATCTGTGTCCATTCCTTTGGCCACACACCTCCAGAATATGAGAAACCTCAAGGCCTCCGAGGACATCCCACTACTGGGAGCCTCACTGGACTCACAGGGGCATTCGGACACAAACTGAGCAGCTACATCCATGAATGCATGCACACAGATGACAACAGAGATAGAAGGTTGAGCCGGACAGGCCTTTAGGCCGTAGTCTCAACTCTTACTTTGGTTTCCAGGTGTCACTCCTCAGAGGCTTTGGTTCGAAGAACAGGGTATGGGGCTTTCCTGAGGCACGGAACAGAACTCCTCTCGTCTCCACATGGGAAGTTTCCTTGTTGGAGCCGTGTCAAACACCTCATGTTGGAGAATCCTGCAGAGTCCCTGAGCCACCTCCACATTCCAAGGTCTCCCAGGCCACCAAGCCACAGTAGGACTCATCTTCAGGAGAGTCCATTTCAACTCTCCCCTCTGGGTAGCTCACCCAGGAGCCCACAGATTGAGCCTGCCTTGTCCTGACTAAAGAGTGGGAATATGAGGTGGCGTTCCCAGGCATCCATGCTTAGACACCTGCTCTCGAGTCTTTCCATATGGGGCCTCTTGGAACCATCCAATAGGACTCGACTGTCGTGCAGAAGGTAACCTTCAGTTTTGGAGCAGTTCACAAATCCCATCGTAGGCAAAACTTTCTGGCCTCATGAAGCCACCACACCCTTCAGGAAGAGGCCATGCTGGACAAAAACTCTAGCCTGAGGCACGTCTCATAGTTGACATGACCTCAGTGCAGGAGATCTCGATTCAGCCTCTGCAGAGTGGGCCAGCCATGCCCTCGGTCCCAAACCTTATGCTAGCTTGTGTTTTCAGACTTCCTTCCTCACACTCCTGGCAAACAAGCCCTCCGGACTAGGAACTCCAGAACCAAAACCCAGCCCAGTGTCTGCCCAACGGAAGAAAAACGTTTCCCTGTGGGGCTCTCCAGAAAACCCATATGAGGATCAACCTGCTCGGGCCTCGATGGTACCCGAACTGGATAGGCTGCTCTGGGCACTCATGCTCTGCGTGTCACAGCGTGAAGCCAGACGTCCAGACAGACAAGGAGACAGCTGGCCGCACACCCAGCACTTCGGACACGCCATGGTTTTATGCCGTCACCTCATCCTAACCTTGGTTTTCAGATATCTGAACCTAGACATTATATCAATTCTCCACACAGCTGGGTATAGCAAGCACAAAACAGAACTCCTCCTTCCCCATGGCTGTCAAGCTTGCTCTTGGCATGGAGTCACACCTTCAGGGTGGGAGAAACCTTCATGGCCCCTGATGCCACGCCCAAACTTGAGTGCTGCTTGGGCACAAATTCACACTGTGATCCTCAGCATGAGCCCCATGTCAAAGAAAGTCCTGTCAGGGCCTGGACCAAGAGCCCACATATGGGGCTTGCAAAGCCCCTATGCACCCAATCCTCACCATGGTTTGAATTTTCCAGTCGCCACGCCCGTACCTGGAGCTCTGCTCTGTAATCCCTTTCTTGGAGAGACCCATGAGCCAGACAACACGACTCCACCCTTCCCACAAAATGACCCCAAACTCTTGGGAGCTGGGACAAATCCCCAGAGAGGGATACTCGTCCACAGTACCTGAGGCCACCGCTCCAATCCACGGCTATCCCGGACACAACATCCAGAGACAAAAGCCTGAAGGAACGCCTCCCACTCGCCCTTGTTTCAGAGGCCCAGGAGCTCCCTCTCGGGCTGTACATCCGGCCTGCCATACCCTAGGCGCCACTCATAAGCTGAGTTGGTGTATTCAGACTTCTGTGCCCACAGCCTGGACCCACACAACATCCAGGCTAGGGCCACTGGACCAAACAGCGAAAGATTGTGCCTGCCCTCTCCAAGGAAAGTGTGCCCAATCCATTGACCACAAGCCTACAGGTTAGGAAAAAGCTCCAAGGTCCCTGAGGCCATCAATAGTATAGGCCACCCTGGACTAAGAGGGGCTCTCTGACACCAGCGGAGCAACTATCTCCACTTAGACTCTCAGACAGTGTCCCCAGAAACAGAAGGTTGAAATGGACAGGCCCCCAGGCCCTAATCTGAACCTTAGCTTTGGTTTCCATGTTTCCGTTCTCAGAGGACTGTTTTCGTAGACCAGCACATGGGGCTTTTCTGAGGCACCAAACCAAACATCTCTCATCTCCACATGGGCAGCTTTCTTACTGGGATGTATCAAACACTTCAGGTAGGAGAGTTCCGCAGGGCCACTGAACAACCAGCACATTCCAAAGTCTCCGTGGTCCGAAACGCACATTATGACGCATCCTCAGGAGAGGCCATTTCAACTCAGCCCCCTGGGTCGCGTGTTCCAGAGGCAGCAGATCAAACATATCTTGTCGCTAATAGCCAATGGGAATGCGAGGCATGCTGTACAGGGATCCATCCTTCGAACCCTGCTCTCCAGTCCTTCCATATGGTATGTCCTGGAGCCATGCAACAGGACTCGAATGTCCCGCAGAAGGAAACCTTGTGGTTTGGGGCAACCTCCAAACTCAGCGTGGGAAAACTTCCTTGGCCTCATGAGGCCCCCACTTCATGAAGGTGCCATCATGGACACATACTCCAGCCTCAGCCAACGTCTGATGCTCAGCCTGACTTCAGATGCAGGAGATTTTGATTCAGCCTCTGCAGAGTGGGCCTGCTCTGCCCTTGGCTCCAATCCTCACACTAGCTTGTGTTTTCAGACTTCCGTCCTCACACTCCTGGCCCACAATCCCTCCCTACTGGGAATTCTGGGGCCACAATGAAGCACTGTGCCTGCCTCCCAGGAGAAAAACATTGTCTATGGCGCTGCCCTGAAACCACAAATGAGGATCAAACTGCTTGGCCCTCGGCAACACCCCAATTGCATAGGCTACCTTAAACAGTGATGCTCTGTCGCAAATAGCCTGAGCCCAGACCTTCCAACAGACACCGACACAGCTGGCTGCACACCAAGCACATTGGACCCGCCACTGCCTTAGGCCAGCATCCATTCCCAACCTGGGTTTTCAGTCATCGGAACCTAGACCTTATCTCCAATCCCTGCACAGGGGGGAACCTGATGCACAAGTCAGAACCCCTCCTTCCCCATGGCAAGAAACCTTGCTGCTGGCAGTGAGTCAAACCTTCAGTGTAGGAGAAAACGGCATGGCCCATGAGGCCACGCCCAAGCGTGAGGGCCGCCTTGGGCACAAACACACATTGTGACCCTCAGCGTGAGTACCTTATTCAAGTAACGCCTCTCAGTGACTGGACCAAGAGCCCGCATATGTGGCTTGCCATGCCCATAGGCACCCAGGACTAACTAGATGGTGTGTATTCCAGTTGAGGGAACCCACTGATGTGCTCTAGAGTCCCTCTCCTGGGGGGTCCCCTGTGGCAGAAAACAGTACTCTTCATTCCCACAGAATGAACACAAACACTTGGGAGCTTGGACAATCCCCCGAGAGGAAGGCTCTTCCTCGGCCTCTGAGACAACCCCTACCCTGACCGGACACTGTAAACGCAACACCCAGAGACAAAATCCTGAGTGACTGCCTCCCACTTGCCCTACTTTGATTTCCAGAGGATCTCCCCTCACGCACGAGAGATCAGGCCTGCCATTACATTGGCCCCTAGCCGAGCCAAATTTGCTTTTTCAGACATCTGTCCCCACAGCCCTGGCAAACACAGCCTCTAGACTGGGTCCTCTGGAGCCATACCACAGGACCGTGCCTGCTCTCTCCTGGGAAACTGTGTCCATTCCTTTGGCCACACACCTCCAGAATATGAGAAACCTCAAGGCCTCCGAGGACATCCCACTACTGGGAGCCTCACTGGACTCACAGGGGCATTCGGACACAAGCTGAGCTGCTACATCCATGAATGCATGCACACAGATGTCAACAGAGATAGAAGTTGAGCCGGAAAGGCCTTTAGGCCGTAGTCTCAACTCTTGCTTTGGTTTCCAGGTGTCACTCCTCAGAGTCTTTGATTCGAAGAACAGGGTATGGGGCTTTCCTGAGGCACGGAACAGAACTCCTCTCGTCTCCACATGGGAAGATTCCTTGTTGGAGCCGTGTCAAACACCTCATGTTGGAGAATCCTGCAGAGTCCCTGAGACACCTCCACATTCCAAGGTCTCCCAGGCCACCAAGCCACAGTAGGACTCATCTTCAGGAGAGTCCATTTCAACTCTCCCCTCTGGGTAGCTCACCCAGGAGCCCGCAGATTGAGCCTGCCTTGTTGACTAAAGAGTGTGAATATGAGGTGGCGTTCCCAGGCATCCATGCTTAGACACATGCTCTCGAGTCTTTCTATATGGGGCCTCTTGGAACCATCCAATAGGACTCGACTGTCGTGCAGAAGGTAACCTTCAGTTTTGGAGCAGTTCACAAATCCCATCGTAAGCAAAACTTTCTGGCCTCATGAAGCCCCCACACCCTTCAGGAAGAGGCCATGCTGGACAAGAACTCTAGCCTGAGGCACGTCTCATACTTGACATGACCTCAGTGCAGGAGATCTCGATTCAGCCTCTGTAGAGTGGGCCTGCCGTGCCCTCGGTCCCAAACCTCACGCTAGCCTTTGTTTTCAGAATTCCTTCCTCACACTCCTGGCAAACAAGCCCTCCGGACTAGGAACTCCGGAACCAAAACCCAGCCCAGTGTCTGCCCAACGGAGGAAAAACGTTTCCCTGTGGGGCTCTCCAGAAAACCCAGATGAGGATCAACCTGCTCGGGCTTCGACGGTACCCGAACGGGATAGGCTGCTCTGGGCACTCATGCTCTGCCTGACACAGCCTGAAGCCAGACCTACAGACAGACAAGGAGACAGCTGGCCGCTCACCCAGCACTTCGGACACACCATGGTCTTATGCCGTCACCTCATCCTAACCTTGGTTTTCAGATATCTGAACCTAGACATTATATCAATTCTCCACATAGCTGGGTATAGCAAGCACAAAACAGAACTCCTCTTTTCCCATGGCTGTCAAGCTTGCTCTTGGCATGGAGTCACACCTTCAGGGTGGGAGAAACCTTCATGGCCCCTGATGCCACGCCCAAACTTGAGTGCTGCTTGGGCACAAATTCACACTGTGACCCTCAGCATGAGCCCCATGTCAAAGAAAGGCCTGTCAGGGCCTGGACCAAAAGCCCACATATGGGGCTTGCCAAGCCCCTATGCACCCAATCCTCACCACGGTTTGAATTTTCCAGTCGCCCCGCCCGTACCTGGAGCTCTGCTCTGGAATCCCTTTCTTGGAGAGACCCATGAGCCAGACAACACGACTCCACCCTTCCCACAAAATGACCCCAAACTCTTGGGAGCTGGGACAAATCCCCAGAGAGGGATACTCGTCCACAGTACCTGAGGCCACCGCTCCAATCCACGGCTATCCCGGACACAACATCCAGAGACAAAAGCCTGAAGGAACGCCTCCCACTCGCCCTTGTTTCAGAGGCCCAGGAGCTCCCTCTCGGGCTGTACATCCGGCCTGCCATACCCTAGGCGCCACTCATAAGCTGAGTTGGTGTATTCAGACTTCTGTGCCCACAGCCTGGACCCACACAACCTCCAGGCTAGGGCCTCTGGACCAAACAGCGAAAGACTGTGCCTGCCCTCTCCAAAGAAAGTGTGCCCAAACCATTGACCACAACTTTACAGGTTAGGGAAAAGCTCCAAGGTCCCTGAGGCCATCAATAGTATAGGCCACCCTGGACTAAGAGGGGCTCTCTGACACCAGCGGAGCAACTATCTCCACTTAGACTCTCAGACAGTGTCCCCAGAGACAGAAGGTTGAAATGGACAGGCCCCCAGGCCCTAATCTGAACCTTAGCTTTGGTTTCCATGTTTCCGTTCTCAGAGGACTGTTTTCGTAGACCAGCACATGGGGCTTCTCTGAGGCACCAAACCAAACATCTCTCATCTCCACATGGGCAGCTTTCTTACTGGGATGTATCAAACACTTCAGGTAGGAGAGTTCCGCATGGCCACTGAACAACCAGCACATTCCAAGGTCTCCATGGACCCAAACGCACATTATGACGCATCCTCAGGAGAGGCCATTTCAACTCAGCCCCCTGGGTCACGTGTTCCAGAGGCAGCAGATCAAACATATCTTGTCGCTAATAGCCAATGGGAATGCGAGGCATGCTGTACAGGGATCCATCCTTTGAACCCTGCTCTCCAGTCCTTCCATATGGTATGTCCTGGAGCCATGCAACAGGACTCGAATGTCCCGCAGAAGGAAACCTTGTGGTTTGGGGCAACCTCCAAACTCAGCGTGGGAAAACTTCCTTGGCCTCATGAGGCCCCCACTTCATGAAGGTGCCATCATGGACACATACTCCAGCCTCAGCCAACGTCTGATCCTCAGCCTGACTTCAGATGCAGGAGATTTTGATTCAGCCTCTGCAGAGTGGGCCTGCTCTGCCCTTGGCTCCAATCCTCACACTAGCTTGTGTTTTCAGACTTCCGTCCTCACACTCCTGGCCCACAATCCCTCCCTACTGGGAATTCTGGGGCCACAATGAAGCACTGTGCCTGCCTCCCAGGAGAAAAACATTGTCTATGGCGCTGCCCAGAAACCCCAAATGAGGATCAAACTGCTTGGCCCTCGGCAACACCCCAATTGCATAGGCTACCTTAAACAGTGATGCTCTGTCGCAAATAGCCTGAGCCCAGACCTTCCAACAGACACCGACACAGCTGGCTGCACACCCAGCACATTGGACCCGCCACTGCCTTAGGCCACCATCCATTCCCAACCTGGGTTTTCAGTCATCGGAACCTAGACCTTATCTCCAATCCCTGCACAGGGGGGAACCTGATGCACAAGTCAGAACCCCTCCTTCCCCATGGCAAGAAACCTTGCTGCTGGCAGTGAGTCAAACCTTCAGTGTAGGAGAAAACGGCATGGCCCATGAGGCCACGCCCAAGCGTGAGGGCCGCCTTGGGCACAAACACACATTGTGACCCTCAGCGTGAGTACATTATTCAAGTAACGCCTCTCAGTGACTGGACCAAGAGCCCGCATATGTGGCTTGCCATGCCCATAGGCACCCAGGACTAACTAGATGGTGTGTATTCCAGTTGAGGGAACCCACTGCTGTGCTCTAGAGTCCCTCTCCTGGGGGGTCCCCTGTGGCAGAAAACAGTACTCTTCATTCCCACAGAATGAACACAAACACTTGGGAGCTTGGACAATCCCCCGAGAGGAAGGCTCTTCCTCGGCCTCTGAGACAACCCCTACCCTGACCGGACACTGTAAATGCAACACCCAGAGACAAAATCCTGAGTGACTTCCTCCCACTTGCCCTACTTTGATTACCAGAGGATCTCCCCTCACGCACTAGAGATCAGGCCTGCCATTACATTGGCCCCAAGCTGAGCCAAGTTTGCTTTTTCAGACATCTGTCCCCACAGCCCTGGCAAACACAGCCTCTAGGCTGGGTCCTCTGGAGCCATACCACAGGACCGTGCCTGCTCTCTCCTGGGAAACTGTGTCCATTCCTTTGGCCACACACCTCCAGAATATGAGAATCCTCAAGGCTTCCGAGGACATCCCACTACTGGGAGCCTCACTGGACTCACAGGGGCATTCGGACACAAGCTGAGCAGCTACATCCATGAATGCATGCACACAGATGTCAACAGAGATAGAAGGTTGAGCCGGACAGGCCTTTAGGCCGTAGTCTCAACTCTTGCTTTGGTTTCCAGGTGTCACTCCTCAGAGGCTTTGGTTCGAAGAACAGGGTATGGGGCTTTCCTGAGGCACGGAACAGAACTCCTCTCGTCTCCACATGGGAAGTTTCCTTGTTGGAGCCGTGTCAAACACCTCATGTTGGAGAATCCTGCAGAGTCCCTGAGCCACCTCCACATTCCAAGGTCTCCCAGGCCACCAAGCCACAGTAGGACTCATCTTCAGGAGAGTCCATTTCAACTCTCCCCTCTGGGTAGCTCACCCAGGAGCCCACAGATTGAGCCTGCCTTGTCCTGACTAAAGAGTGTGAATATGAGGTGGCGTTCCCAGGCATCCATGCTTAGACACCTGCTCTCGAGTCTTTCCATATGGGGCCTCTTGGAACCATCCAATAGGACTCGACTGTCGTGCAGAAGGTAACCTTCAGTTTTGGAGCAGTTCACAAATCCCATCGTAGGCAAAACTTTCTGGCCTCATGGAGCCACCACACCCTTCAGGAAGAGGCCATGCTGGACAAGAACTCTAGCCTGAGGCACGTCTCATAGTTGACATGACCTCAGTGCAGGAGATCTCGATTCAGCCTCTGCAGAGTGGGCCTGCCGTGCCCTCGGTCCCAAACCTCACGCTAGCTTGTGTTTTCAGACTTCCTTCCTCACACTCCTGGCAAACAAGCCCTCCGGACTAGGAACTCCAGAACCAAAACCCAGCCCAGTGTCTGCCCAATGGAAGAAAAACGTTTCCCTGTGGGGCTCTCCAGAAAACCCAGATGAGGATCAACCTGCTCGGGCCTCGACGGTACCCGAATTGGATAGGCTGCTCTGGGCACTCATGCTCTGCCTGACACAGCCTGAAGCCAGACCTCCAGACAGACAAGGAGACAGCTCGCCGCACACCCAGCACTTCGGACACACCATGGTCTTATGCCGTCACCTCATCCTAACCTTGGTTTTCAGATATCTGAACCTAGACATTATATCAATTCTCCACATAGCTGGGTATAGCAAGCACAAAACAGAACTCCTCTTTTCCCATGGCTGTCAAGCTTGCTCTTGGCATGGAGTCACACCTTCAGGGTGGGAGAAACCTTCATGGCCCCTGATGCCACGCCCAAACTTGAGTGCTGCTTGGGCACAAATTCACACTGTGACCCTCAGCATGAGCCCCATGTCAAAGAAAGGCCTGTCAGGGCCTGGACCAAAAGCCCACATATGGGGCTTGCCAGGCCCCTATGCACCCAATCCTCACCACGGTTTGAATTTTCCAGTCGCCCCGCCCGTACCTGGAGCTCTGCTCTGGAATCCCTTTCTTGGAGAGACCCATGAGCCACACAACACGACTCCACCCTTCCCACAAAATGACCCCAAACTCTTGGGAGCTGGGACAAATCCCCAGAGAGGGATACTCGTCCACAGTACCTGAGGCCACCGCTCCAATCCATGGCTATCCCGGACACAACATCCAGAGACAAAAGCCTGAAGGAACGCCTCCCACTCGCCCTTGTTTCAGAGGCCCAGGAGCTCCCTCTCGGGCTGTACATCCGGCCTGCCATACCCTAGGCGCCACTCATAAGCTGAGTTGGTGTATTCAGACTTCTGTGCCCACAGTCTGGACCCACACAACATCCAGGCTAGGGCCTCTGGACCTAACAGCGAAAGATTGTGCCTGCCCTCTCCAAGGAAAGTGTGCCCAATCCATTGACCACAACCCTACAGGTTAGGGAAAAGCTCCAAGGTCCCTGAGGCCATCAATAGTATAGGCCACCCTGGACTAAGAGGGGCTCTCTGACACCAGCGGAGCAACTATCTCCACTTAGACTCTCAGACAGTGTCCCCAGAGACAGAAGGTTGAAATGGACAGGCCCCCAGGCCCTAATCTGAACCTTAGCTTTGGTTTCCATGTTTTCGTTCTCAGAGGACTGTTTTCGTAGACCAGCACATGGGGCTTTTCTGAGGCACCAAACCAAACCTCTCTCATCTCCACATGGGCAGCTTTCTTACTGCGATGTATCAAACACTTCAGGTAGGAGATTTCCGCAGGGCCACTGAACAACCAGCACATTTCAAGGTCTCCATGGACCCAAACACACATTATGACGCATCCTCAGGAGAGGCCATTTCAACTCAGCCCCCTGGGTCGCGTGTTCCAGAGGCAGCAGATCAAACATATCTTGTCGCTAATAGCCAATGGGAATGCGAGGCATGCTGTACAGGGATCCATCCTTCGAACCCTGCTCTCCAGTCCTTCCAAATGGTATGTCCTGGAGCCATGCAACAGGACTCGAATGTCCCGCAGAAGGAAACCTTGTGGTTTGGGGCAACCTCCAAACTCAGCGTGGGAAAACTTCCTTGGCCTCATGAGGCCCCCACTTCATGAAGGTGCCATCATGGACACATACTCCAGCCTCAGCCAACGTCTGATCCTCAGCCTGACTTCAGATGCAGGAGATTTTGATTCAGCCTCTGCAGAGTGGGCCTGCTCTGCCCTTGGCTCCAATCCTCACACTAGCTTGTGTTTTCAGACTTCCGTCCTCACACTCCTGGCCCACAATCCCTCCCTACTGGGAATTCTGGGGCCACAATGAAGCACTGTGCCTGCCTCCCAGGAGAAAAACATTGTCTATAGCGCTGCCCAGAAACCCCAAATGAGGATCAAACTGCTTGGCCCTCGGCAACACCCCAATTGCATTGGCTACCTTAACCAGTGATGCTCTGTCGCAAATAGCCTGAGCCCAGACCTTCCAACAGACACCGACACAGCTGGCTGCACACCCGGCACATTGGACCCGCCACTGCCTTAGGCCACCATCCATTCCCAACCTGGGTTTTCAGTCATCGGAACCTAGACCTTATCTCCAATCCCTGCACAGGGGGGAACCTGATGCACAAGTCAGAACCCCTCCTTCCCCCTGGCAAGAAACCTTGCTGCTGGCAGTGAGTCAAACCTTCAGTGTAGGAGAAAACGGCATGGCCCATGAGGCCACGCCCAAGCGTGAGGGCCGCCTTGGGCACAAACACACATTGTGACCCTCAGCGTGAGTACCTTATTCAAGTAACGCCTCTCAGTGACTGGACCAAGAGCCCGCATATGTGGCTTGCCATGCCCATAGGCACCCAGGACTAACTAGATGGTGTGTATTCCAGTTGAGGGAACCCACTGCTGTGCTCTAGAGTCCCTCTCCTGGGGGGTCCCCTGTGGCAGAAAACAGTACTCTTCATTCCCACAGAATGAACACAAACACTTGGGAGCTTGGACAATCCCCCGAGAAGAAGGCTCTTCCTCGGCCTCTGAGACAACCCCTACCCTGACCGGACACTGTAAACGCAACACCCAGAGACAAAATCCTGAGTGACTGCCTCCCACTTGCCCTACTTTGATTTCCAGAGGATCTCCCCTCACGCACGAGAGATCAGGCCTGCCATTACATTGGCCCCTAGCTGAGCCAAGTTTGCTTTTTCAGACATCTGTCCCCACAGCCCTGGCAAACACAGCCTCTAGGCTGGGTCCTCTAGAGCCATACCACAGGACCGTGCCTGCTCTCTCCTGGGAAACTGTGTCCATTCCTTTGGCCACACACCTCCAGAATATGAGAATCCTCAAGGCCTCCGAGGACATCCCACTCCTGGGAGCCTCACTGGACTCACAGGGGCATTCGGACACAAGCTGAGCAGCTACATCCATGAATGCATGCACATAGATGTCAACAGAGATAGAAGGTTGAGCCAGACAGGCCTTTAGGCCGTAGTCTCAACTCTTGCTTTGGTTACCAGGTGTCACTCCTCAGAGGCTTTGGTTCGAAGAACAGGGTATGGGGCTTTCCTGAGGCACGGAACAGAACTCCTCTCGTCTCCACATGGGAAGTTGCCTTGTTGGAGCCGTGTCAAACACCTCATGTTGGAGAATCCTGCAGAGTCCCTGAGCCACCTCCACATTCCAAGGTCTCCCAGGCCACCAAGCCACAGTAGGACTCATCTTCAGGAGAGTCCATTTCAACTCTCCCCTCTGGGTAGCTCACCCAGGAGCCCACAGATTGAGCTTGCCTTGTCCTGACTAAAGAGTGGGAATATGAGGTGGCGTTCCCAGGCATCCATGCTTAGACACCTGCTCTCGAGTCTTTCCATATGGGGCCTCTTGGAACCATCCAATAGGACTCGACTGTCGTGCAGAAGGTAACCTTCAGTTTTGGAGCAGTTCACAAATCCCATCGTAGGCAAAACTTTCTGGCCTCATGGAACCACCACACCCTTCAGGAAGAGGCCATGCTGGACAAGAACTCTAGCCTGAGGCACGTCTCATAGTTGACATGACCTCAGTGCAGGAGATCTCGATTCAGCCACTGCAGAGTGGGCCTGCCGTGCCCTCGGTCCCAAACCTCACGCTAGCTTGTGTTTTTAGACTTCCTTCCTCACACTCCTGGCAAACAAGCCCTCCGGACTAGGAACTCCAGAACCAAAACCCAGCCCAGTGTCTGCCCAACGGAAGAAAAACATTTCCCTGTGGGGCTCTCCAGAAAACCCAGATGAGGATCAACCTGCTCGGGCCTCGACGGTACCCGAACTGGATAGGCTGCTCTGGGCACTCATGCTCTGCCTGTCACAGCCTGAAGCCAGACGTCCAGACAGACAAGGAGACAGCTGGCCGCACACCCAGCACTTCGGACACGCCATGGTCTTATGCCGTCACCTCATCCTAACCTTGGTTTTCAGATATCTGAACCTAGACATTATATCAATTCTCCACACAGCTGGGTATAGCAAGCACAAAACAGAACTCCTCCTTCCCCATGGCTCTCAAGCTTGCTCTTGGCATGGAGTCACACCTTCAGTGTGGGAGAAACCTTCATGGCCCCTGATGCCACGCCCAAACTTGAGTGCTGCTTGGGCACAAATTCACACTGTGACCCTCAGCATGAGCCCCATGTCAAAGAAAGTCCTGTCAGGGCCTGGACCAAGAGCCCACATATGGGGCTTGCCAAGGCCCTATGCACCCAATCCTCACCACGGTTTGAATTTTCCAGTTGCCCCGCCCATACCTGGAGCTCTGCTCTGGAATCCCTTTCTTGGAGCGACCCATGAGCCAGACAACACGCTCCACCCTTCCCACAAAATGACCCCAAACTCTTGGGAGCTGGGACAAATCCCCAGAGAGGGATACTCGTCCACAGTACCTGAGGCCACCGCTCCAATCCACGGCTATCCCGGACACAACATCCAGAGACAAAAGCCTGAAGGAACGCCTCCCACTCGCCCTTGTTTCAGAGGCCCAGGAGCTCCCTCTCGGGCTGTACATCCGGCCTGCCATACCCTAGGCGCCACTCCTAAGCTGAGTTGGTGTATTCAGACTTCTGTGCCCACAGCCTGGACCCACACAACCTCCAGGCTAGGGCCTCTGGACCAAACAGCGAAAGACTGTGCCTGCCCTCTCCAAAGAAAGTGTGCCCAAACCATTGACCACAACTTTACAGGTTAGGGAAAAGCTCCAAGGTCCCTGAGGCCATCAATAGTATAGGCCACCCTGGACTAAGAGGGGCTCTCTGACACCAGCGGAGCAACTATCTCCACTTAGACTCTCAGACAGTGTCCCCAGAGACAGAAGGTTGAAATGGACAGGCCCCCAGGCCCTAATCTGAACCTTAGCTTTGGTTTCCATGTTTCCGTTCTCAGAGGACTGTTTTCGTAGACCAGCACATGGGGCTTCTCTGAGGCACCAAACCAAACATCTCTCATCTCCACATGGGCAGCTTTCTTACTGGGATGTATCAAACACTTCAGGTAGGAGAGTTCCGCATGGCCACTGACCAACCAGCACATTCCAAGGTCTCCATGGACCCAAACGCACATTATGACGCATCCTCAGGAGAGGCCATTTCAACTCAGCCCCCTGGGTCTCGTGTTCCAGAGGCAGCAGATCAAACATATCTTGTCGCTAATAGCCAATGGGAATGCGAGGCATGCTGTACAGGGATCCATCCTTCGAACCCTGCTCTCCAGTCCTTCCATATGGTATGTCCTGGAGCCATGCAACAGGACTCGAATGTCCCGCAGAAGGAAACCTTGTGGTTTGGGGCAACCTCCAAACTCAGCGTGGGAAAACTTCCTTGGCCTCATGAGGCCCCCACTTCATGAAGGTGCCATCATGGACACATACTCCAGCCTCAGCCAACGTCTGATCCTCAGCCTGACTTCAGATGCAGGAGATTTTGATTCAGCCTCTGCAGAGTGGGCCTGCTCTGCCCTTGGCTCCAATCCTCACACTAGCTTGTGTTTTCAGACTTCCGTCCTCACACTCCTGGCCCACAATCCCTCCCTACTGGGAATTCTGGGGCCACAATGAAGCACTGTGCCTGCCTCCCAGGAGAAAAACATTGTCTATGGCGCTGCCCAGAAACCCCAAATGAGGATCAAACTGCTTGGCCCTCGGCAACACCCCAATTGCATAGGCTACCTTAAACAGTGATGCTCTGTCGCAAATAGCCTGAGCCCAGACCTTCCAACAGACACCGACACAGCTGGCTGCACACCCAGCACATTGGACCCGCCACTGCCTTAGGCCACCATCCATTCCCAACCTGGGTTTTCAGTCATCGGAACCTAGACCTTATCTCCAATCCCTGCACAGGGGGGAACCTGATGCACAAGTCAGAACCCCTCCTTCCCCATGGCAAGAAACCTTGCTGCTGGCAGTGAGTCAAACCTTCAGTGTAGGAGAAAACGGCATGGCCCATGAGGCCACGCCCAAGCGTGAGGGCCGCCTTGGGCACAAACACACATTGTGACCCTCAGGGTGAGTACATTATTCAAGTAACGCCTCTCAGTGACTGGACCAAGAGCCCGCATATGTGGCTTGCCATGCCCATAGGCACCCAGGACTAACTAGATGGTGTGTATTCCAGTTGAGGGAACCCACTGCTGTGCTCTAGAGTCCCTCTCCTGGGGGGTCCCCTGTGGCAGAAAACAGTACTCTTCATTCCCACAGAATGAACACAAACACTTGGGAGCTTGGACAATCCCCCGAGAGGAAGGCTCTTCCTCGGCCTCTGAGACAACCCCTACCCTGACCGGACACTGTAAATGCAACACCCAGAGACAAAATCCTGAGTGACTTCCTCCCACTTGCCCTACTTTGATTACCAGAGGATCTCCCCTCACGCACTAGAGATCAGGCCTGCCATTACATTGGCCCCAAGCTGAGCCAAGTTTGCTTTTTCAGACATCTGTCCCCACAGCCCTGGCAAACACAGCCTCTAGGCTGGGTCCTCTGGAGCCATACCACAGGACCGTGCCTGCTCTCTCCTGGGAAACTGTGTCCATTCCTTTGGCCACACACCTCCAGAATATGAGAAACCTCAAGGCTTCCGAGGACATCCCACTACTGGGAGCCTCACTGGACTCACAGGGGCATTCGGACACAAGCTGAGCAGCTACATCCATGAATGCATGCACACAGATGTCAACAGAGATAGAAGGTTGAGCCGGACAGGCCTTTAGGCCGTAGTCTCAACTCTTGCTTTGGTTTCCAGGTGTCACTCCTCAGAGGCTTTGGTTCGAAGAACAGGGTATGGGGCTTTCCTGAGGCACGGAACAGAACTCCTCTCGTCTCCACATGGGAAGTTTCCTTGTTGGAGCCGTGTCAAACACCTCATGTTGGAGAATCCTGCAGAGTCCCTGAGCCACCTCCACATTCCAAGGTCTCCCAGGCCACCAAGCCACAGTAGGACTCATCTTCAGGAGAGTCCATTTCAACTCTCCCCTCTGGGTAGCTCACCCAGGAGCCCACAGATTGAGCCTGCCTTGTCCTGACTAAAGAGTGGGAATATGAGGTGGCGTTCCCCGGCATCCATGCTTAGACACCTGCTCTCGAGTCTTTCCATATGGGGCCTCTTGGAACCATCCAATAGGACTCGACTGTCGTGCAGAAGGTAACCTTCAGTTTTGGAGCAGTTCACAAATCCCATCGTAGGCAAAACTTTCTGGCCTCATGGAGCCACCACACCCTTCAGGAAGAGGCCATGCTGGACAAGAACTCTAGCCTGAGGCACGTCTCATAGTTGACATGACCTCAGTGCAGGAGATCTCGATTCAGCCTCTGCAGAGTGGGCCTGCCGTGCCCTCGGTCCCAAACCTCACGCTAGCTTGTGTTTTCAGACTTCCTTCCTCACACTCCTGGCAAACAAGCCCTCCGGACTAGGAACTCCAGAACCAAAACCCAGCCCAGTGTCTGCCCAATGGAAGAAAAACGTTTCCCTGTGGGGCTCTCCAGAAAACCCAGATGAGGATCAACCTGCTCGGGCCTCGACGGTACCCGAACTGGATAGGCTGCTCTGGGCACTCATGCTCTGCCTGACACAGCCTGAAGCCAGACCTCCAGACAGACAAGGAGACAGCTGGCCGCACACCCAGCACTTCGGACACACCATGGTCTTATGCCGTCACCTCATCCTAACCTTGGTTTTCAGATATCTGAACCTAGACATTATATCAATTCTCCACATAGCTGGGTATAGCAAGCACAAAACAGAACTCCTCTTTTCCCATGGCTGTCAAGCTTGCTCTTGGCATGGAGTCACACCTTCAGGGTGGGAGAAACCTTCATGGCCCCTGATGCCACGCCCAAACTTGAGTGCTGCTTGGGCACAAATTCACACTGTGACCCTCAGCATGAGCCCCATGTCAAAGAAAGGCCTGTCAGGGCCTGGACCAAAAGCCCACATATGGGGCTTGCCAAGCCCCTATGCACCCAATCCTCACCACGGTTTGAATTTTCCAGTCGCCCCACCCGTACCTGGAGCTCTGCTCTGGAATCCCTTTCTTGGAGAGACCCATGAGCCAGACAACACGACTCCACCCTTCCCACAAAATGACCCCAAACTCTTGGGAGCTGGGAGAAATCCCCAGAGAGGGATACTCGTCCACAGTACCTGAGGCCACCGCTCCAATCCATGGCTATCCCGGACACAACATCCAGAGACAAAAGCCTGAAGGAACGCCTCCCACTCGCCCTTGTTTCAGAGGCCCAGGAGCTCCCTCTCGGGCTGTACATCCGGCCTGCCATAACCTAGGCGCCACTCATAAGCTGAGTTGGTGTATTCAGACTTCTGTGCCCACAGTCTGGACCCACACAACATCCAGGCTAGGGCCTCTGGACCTAACAGCGAAAGATTGTGCCTGCCCTCTCCAAGGAAAGTGTGCCCAATCCATTGACCACAACCCTACAGGTTAGGGAAAAGCTCCAAGGTCCCTGAGGCCATCAATAGTATAGGCCACCCTGGACTAAGAGGGGCTCTCTGACACCAGCGGAGCAACTATCTCCACTTAGACTCTCAGACAGTGTCCCCAGAGACTGAAGGTTGAAATGGACAGGCCCCCAGGCCCTAATCTGAACCTTAGCTTTGGTTTCCATGTTTTCGTTCTCAGAGGACTGTTTTCGTAGACCAGCACATGGGGCTTTTCTGAGGCACCAAACCAAACCTCTCTCATCTCCACATGGGCAGCTTTCTTACTGCGATGTATCAAACACTTCAGGTAGGAGATTTCCGCAGGGCCACTGAACAACCAGCACATTTCAAGGTCTCCATGGACCCAAACACACATTATGACGCATCCTCAGGAGAGGCCATTTCAACTCAGCCCCCTGGGTCGCGAGTTCCAGAGGCAGCAGATCAAACATATCTTGTCGCTAATAGCCAATGGGAATGCGAGGCATGCTGTACAGGGATCCATCCTTCGAACCCTGCTCTCCAGTCCTTCCATATGGTATGTCCTGGAGCCATGCAACAGGACTCGAATGTCCCGCAGAAGGAAACCTTGTGGTTTGGGGCAACCTCCAAACTCAGCGTGGGAAAACTTCCTTGGCCTCATGAGGCCCCCACTTCATGAAGGTGCCATCATGGACACATACTCAAGCCTCAGCCAACGTCTGATCCTCAGCCTGACTTCAGATGCAGGAGATTTTGATTCAGCCTCTGCAGAGTGGGCCTGCTCTGCCCTTGGCTCCAATCCTCACACTAGCTTGTGTTTTCAGACTTCCGTCCTCACACTCCTGGCCCACAATCCCTCCCTACTGGGAATTCTGGGGCCACAATGAAGCACTGTGCCTGCCTCCCAGGAGAAAAACATTGTCTATGGCGCTGCCCAGAAACCCCAAATGAGGATCAAACTGCTTGGCCCTCGGCAACACCCCAATTGCATTGGCTACCTTAACCAGTGATGCTCTGTCGCAAATAGCCTGAGCCCAGACCTTCCAACAGACACCGACACAGCTGGCTGCACACCCGGCACATTGGACCCGCCACTGCCTTAGGCCACCATCCATTCCCAACCTGGGTTTTCAGTCATCGGAACCTAGACCTTATCTCCAATCCCTGCACAGGGGGGAACCTGATGCACAAGTCAGAACCCCTCCTTCCCCCTGGCAAGAAACCTTGCTGCTGGCAGTGAGTCAAACCTTCAGTGTAGGAGAAAACGGCATGGCCCATGAGGCCACGCCCAAGCGTGAGGGCCGCCTTGGGCACAAACACACATTGTGACCCTCAGCGTGAGTACCTTATTCAAGTAACGCCTCTCAGTGACTGGACCAAGAGCCCGCATATGTGGCTTGCCATGCCCATAGGCACCCAGGACTAACTAGATGGTGTGTATTCCAGTTGAGGGAACCCACTGCTGTGCTCTAGAGTCCCTCTCCTGGGGGGTCCCCTGTGGCAGAAAACAGTACTCTTCATTCCCACAGAATGAACACAAACACTTGGGAGCTTGGACAATCCCCTGAGAAGAAGGCTCTTCCTCGGCCTCTGAGACAACCCCTACCCTGACCGGACACTGTAAACGCAACACCCAGAGACAAAATCCTGAGTGACTGCCTCCCACTTGCCCTACTTTGATTTCCAGAGGATCTCCCCTCAAGCACGAGAGATCAGGCCTGCCATTACATTGGCCCCTAGCTGAGCCAAGTTTGCTTTTTCAGACATCTGTCCCCACAGCCCTGGCAAACACAGCCTCTAGGCTGGGTCCTCTAGAGCCATACCACAGGACCGTGCCTGCTCTCTCCTGGGAAACTGTGTCCATTCCTTTGGCCACACACCTCCAGAATATGAGAAACCTCAAGGCCTCCGAGGACATCCCACTACTGGGAGCCTCACTGGACTCACAGGGGCATTCGGACACAAGCTGAGCAGCTACATCCATGAATGCATGCACACAGATGTCAACAGAGATAGAAGGTTGAGCCGGACAGGCCTTTAGGCCGTAGTCTCAACTCTTGCTTTGGTTACCAGGTGTCACTCCTCAGAGGCTTTGGTTCGAAGAACAGGGTATGGGGCTTTCCTGAGGCACGGAACAGAACTCCTCTCGTCTCCACATGGGAAGTTGCCTTGTTGGAGCCGTGTCAAACACCTCATGTTGGAGAATCCTGCAGAGTCCCTGAGCCACCTCCACATTCCAAGGTCTCCCAGGCCACCAAGCCACAGTAGGACTCATCTTCAGGAGAGTCCATTTCAACTCTCCCCTCTGGGTAGCTCACCCAGGAGCCCACAGATTGAGCTTGCCTTGTCCTGACTAAAGAGTGGGAATATGAGGTGGCGTTCCCAGGCATCCATGCTTAGACACCTGCTCTCGAGTCTTTCCATATGGGGCCTCTTGGAACCATCCAATAGGACTCGACTGTCGTGCAGAAGGTAACCTTCAGTTTTGGAGCAGTTCACAAATCCCATCGTAGGCAAAACTTTCTGGCCTCATGGAGCCACCACACCCTTCAGGAAGAGGCCATGCTGGACAAGAACTCTAGCCTGAGGCACGTCTCATAGTTGACATGACCTCAGTGCAGGAGATCTCGATTCAGCCTCTGCAGAGTGGGCCTGCCGTGCCCTCGGTCCCAAACCTCACGCTAGCTTGTGTTTTTAGACTTCCTTCCTCACACTCCTGGCAAACAAGCCCTCCGGACTAGGAACTCCGGAACCAAAACCCAGCCCAGTGTCTGCCCAACGGAAGAAAAACATTTCCCTGTGGGGCTCTCCAGAAAACCCAGATGAGGATCAACCTGCTCGGGCCTCGACGGTACCCGAACTGGATAGGCTGCTCTGGGCACTCATGCTCTGCCTGTCACAGCCTGAATCCAGACGTCCAGACAGACAAGGAGACAGCTGGCCGCACACCCAGCACTTCGGACACGACATGGTCTTATGCCGTCACCTCATCCTAACCTTGGTTTTCAGATATCTGAACCTAGACCTTATATCAATTCTCCACACAGCTGGGTATAGCAAGCACAAAACAGAACTCCTCCTTCCCCATGGCTCTCAAGCTTGCTCTTGGCATGGAGTCACACCTTCAGGGTGGGAGAAACCTTCATGGCCCCTGATGCCACGCCCAAACTTGAGTGCTGCTTGGGCACAAATTCACACTGTGACCCTCAGCATGAGCCCCATGTCAAAAAGGCCTGTCAGGGCCTGGACCAAGAGCCCACATATGGGGCTTGCCAAGCCCCTATGCACCCAATCCTCACCACGGTTTGAATTTTCCAGTCGCCCCGCCCATACCTGGAGCTCTGCTCTGGAATCCCTTTCTTGGAGAGACCCATGAGCCAGACAACACGACTCCACCCTTCCCACAAAATGACCCCAAACTCTTGGGAGCTGGAACAAATCCCCAGAGAGGGATACTCGTCCACAGTACCTGAGGCCACCGCTCCAATCCACGGCTATCCCGGACACAACATCCAGAGACAAAAGCCTGAAGGAACGCCTCCCACTCGCCCTTGTTTCAGAGGCCCAGGAGCTCCCTCTCGGGCTGTACATCCGGCCTGCCATACCCTAGGCGCCACTCCTAAGCTGAGTTGGTGTATTCAGACTTCTGTGCCCACAGCCTGGACCCACACAACCTCCAGGCTAGGGCCTCTGGACCAAACAGCGAAAGACTGTGCCTGCCCTCTCCAAAGAAAGTGTGCCCAAACCATTGACCACAACTTTACAGGTTAGGGAAAAGCTCCAAGGTCCCTGAGGCCATCAATAGTATAGGCCACCCTGGACTAAGAGGGGCTCTCTGACACCAGCGGAGCAACTATCTCCACTTAGACTCTCAGACAGTGTCCCCAGAGACAGAAGGTTGAAATGGACAGGCCCCCAGGCCCTAATCTGAACCTTAGCTTTGGTTTCCATGTTTCCGTTCTCAGAGGACTGTTTTCGTAGACCAGCACATGGGGCTTCTCTGAGGCACCAAACCAAACATCTCTCATCTCCACATGGGCAGCTTTCTTACTGTGATGTATCAAACACTTCAGGTAGGAGAGTTCCGCAGGGCCAATGAACAACCAGCACATTCCAAGGTCTCCATGGACCCAAACGCACATTATGACGCATCCTCAGGAGAGGCCATTTCAACTCAGCCCCCTGGGTCTCGTGTTCCAGAGGCAGCAGATCAAACATATCTTGTCGCTAATAGCCAATGGGAATGCGAGGCATGCTGTACAGGGATCCATCCTTCGAACCCTGCTCTCCAGTCCTTCCATATGGTATGTCCTGGAGCCATAAACAGGACTCGAATGTCCCGCAGAAGGAAACCTTGTGGTTTGGGGCAACCTCCAAACTCAGCGTGGGAAAACTTCCTTGGCCTCATGAGGCCCCCACTTCATGAAGGTGCCATCATGGACACATACTCCAGCCTCAGCCAATGTCTGATCCTCAGCCTGACTTCAGATGCAGGAGATTTTGATTCAGCCTCTGCAGAGTGGGCCTGCTCTGCCCTTGGCTC
The DNA here is from genome assembly GCF_964662115.1 of Mustela nivalis. Taxonomy (NCBI): domain Eukaryota; kingdom Metazoa; phylum Chordata; class Mammalia; order Carnivora; family Mustelidae; genus Mustela; species Mustela nivalis. The sequence continues at coordinate 1,904,435 of NW_028136558.1, read as the reverse complement.
CAATCCTCACACTAGCTTGTGTTTTCAGACTTCCGTCCTCACACTCCTGGCCCACAATCCCTCCCTACTGGGAATTCTGGGGCCAAAATGAAGCACTGTGCCTGCCTCCCAGGAGAAAAACATTGTCTATGGCGCTGCCCAGAAACCCCAAATGAGGATCAAACTGCTTGGCCCTCGGCAACACCCCAATTGCATAGGCTACCTTAAACAGTGATGCTCTGTCGCAAATAGCCTGAGCCCAGACCTTCCAACAGACACCGACACAGCTGGCTGCACACCCAGCACATTGGACCCGCCACTGCCTTAGGCCACCATCCATTCCCAACCTGGGTTTTCAGTCATCGGAACCTAGACCTTATCTCCAATCCCTGCACAGGGGGGAACCTGATGCACAAGTCAGAACCCCTCCTTCCCCATGGCAAGAAACCTTGCTGCTGGCAGTGAGTCAAACCTTCAGTGTAGGAGAAAACGGCATGGCCCATGAGGCCACGCCCAAGCGTGAGGGCCGCCTTGGGCACAAACACACATTGTGACCCTCAGGGTGAGTACATTATTCAAGTAACGCCTCTCAGTGACTGGACCAAGAGCCCGCATATGTGGCTTGCCATGCCCATAGGCACCCAGGACTAACTAGATGGTGTGTATTCCAGTTGAGGGAACCCACTGCTGTGCTCTAGAGTCCCTCTCCTGGGGGGTCCCCTGTGGCAGAAAACAGTACTCTTCATTCCCACAGAATGAACACAAACACTTGGGAGCTTGGACAATCCCCCGAGAGGAAGGCTCTTCCTCGGCCTCTGAGACAACCCCTACCCTGACCGGACACTGTAAATGCAACACCCAGAGACAAAATCCTGAGTGACTTCCTCCCACTTGCCCTACTTTGATTACCAGAGGATCTCCCCTCACGCACTAGAGATCAGGCCTGCCATTACATTGGCCCCAAGCTGAGCCAAGTTTGCTTTTTCAGACATCTGTCCCCACAGCCCTGGCAAACACAGCCTCTAGGCTGGGTCCTCTGGAGCCATACCACAGGACCGTGCCTGCTCTCTCCTGGGAAACTGTGTCCATTCCTTTGGCCACACACCTCCAGAATATGAGAAACCTCAAGGCTTCCGAGGACATCCCACTACTGGGAGCCTCACTGGACTCACAGGGGCATTCGGACACAAGCTGAGCAGCTACATCCATGAATGCATGCACACAGATGTCAACAGAGATAGAAGGTTGAGCCGGACAGGCCTTTAGGCCGTAGTCTCAACTCTTGCTTTGGTTTCCAGGTGTCACTCCTCAGAGGCTTTGGTTCGAAGAACAGGGTATGGGGCTTTCCTGAGGCACGGAACAGAACTCCTCTCGTCTCCACATGGGAAGTTTCCTTGTTGGAGCCGTGTCAAACACCTCATGTTGGAGAATCCTGCAGAGTCCCTGAGCCACCTCCACATTCCAAGGTCTCCCAGGCCACCAAGCCACAGTAGGACTCATCTTCAGGAGAGTCCATTTCAACTCTCCCCTCTGGGTAGCTCACCCAGGAGCCCACAGATTGAGCCTGCCTTGTCCTGACTAAAGAGTGGGAATATGAGGTGGCGTTCCCCGGCATCCATGCTTAGACACCTGCTCTCGAGTCTTTCCATATGGGGCCTCTTGGAACCATCCAATAGGACTCGACTGTCGTGCAGAAGGTAACCTTCAGTTTTGGAGCAGTTCACAAATCCCATCGTAGGCAAAACTTTCTGGCCTCATGGAGCCACCACACCCTTCAGGAAGAGGCCATGCTGGACAAGAACTCTAGCCTGAGGCACGTCTCATAGTTGACATGACCTCAGTGCAGGAGATCTCGATTCAGCCTCTGCAGAGTGGGCCTGCCGTGCCCTCGGTCCCAAACCTCACGCTAGCTTGTGTTTTCAGACTTCCTTCCTCACACTCCTCGCAAACAAGCCCTCCGGACTAGGAACTCCAGAACCAAAACCCAGCCCAGTGTCTGCCCAATGGAAGAAAAACGTTTCCCTGTGGGGCTCTCCAGAAAACCCAGATGAGGATCAACCTGCTCGGGCCTCGACAGTACCCGAACTCGATAGGCTGCTCTGGGCACTCATGCTCTGCCTGTCACAGCCTGAAGCCAGACGTCTAGACAGACAAGGAGACAGCTGGCCGCACACCCAGCACTTCGGACACGCCATGGTCTTATGCCGTCACCTCATCCTAACCTTGGTTTTCAGATATCTGAACCTAGACATTATATCAATTCTCCACACAGCTGGGTATAGCAAGCACAAAACAGAACTCCTCCTTCCCCATGGCTGTCAAGCTTGCTCTTGGCATGGAGTCACACCTTCAGGGTGAGAGAATCCTTCATGGCCCATGATGCCACGCCCAAACTTGAGTGCTGCTTGGGCACAAATTCACACTGTGACCCTCAGCATGAGCCCCATGTCAAAGAAAGTCCTGTCAGGGTTTGGACCAAGAGCCCACATATGGGGCTTGCCAAGCCCCTATGCACCCAATCCTCACCACGGTTTGAATTTTCCAGTCGCCCCGCCCATACCTGGAGCTCTGCTCTGGAATCCCTTTCTTGGAGAGACCCATGAGCCAGACAACACGACTCCACCCTTCCCACAAAATGACCCCAAACTCTTGGGAGCTGGGACAAATCCCCAGAGAGGGATACTCGTCCACAGTACCTGAGGCCACCGCTCCAATCCACGGCTATCCCGGACACAACATCCAGAGACAAAAGCCTGAAGGAACGCCTCCCACTCGCCCTTGTTTCAGAGGCCCAGGAGCTCCCTCTCGGGCTGTACATCCGGACTGCCATACCCTAGGCGCCACTCATAAGCTGAGTTGGTGTATTCAGACTTCTGTGCCCACAGCCTGGACCCACACAACATCCAGGCTAGGGCCTCTGGACCAAACAGCGAAAGATTGTGCCTGCCCTCTCCAAGGAAAGTGTGCCCAATCCATTGACCACAACCCTACAGGTTAGGGAAAAGCTCCAAGGTCCCTGAGGCCATCAATATTATAGGCCACCCTGGACTAAGAGGGGCTCTCTGACACCAGTGGAGCAACTATCTCCACTTAGACTCTCAGACAGTGTCCCCAGAGACAGAAGGTTGAAATGGACAGGCGCCCAGGCCCTAATCTGAACCTTAGCTTTGGTTTCCATGTTTCCGTTCTCAGAGGACTGTTTTCGTAGAACAGCATATGGGGCTTTTCTGAGGCACCAAACCAAACCTCTCTCATCTCCACATGGGCAGCTTTCTTACTGGTATGTAACAAACACTTCAGGTAGGAGAGTTCCGCATGGCCACTGAACAACCAGCACATTCCAAGGTCTCCATGGACCCAAACGCACATTATGACGCATCCTCAGGAGAGGCCATTTCAACTCAGCCCCCTGGGTCTCGTGTTCCAGAGGCAGCAGATCAAACATATCTTGTCGCTAATAGCCAATGGGAATGCGAGGCATGATGTACAGGGATCCATCCTTCGAACCCTGCTCTGCAGTCCTTCCATATGGTATGTCCTGGAGCCATAAACAGGACTCGAATGTCCCGCAGAAGGAAACCTTGTGGTTTGGGGCAACCTCCAAACTCAGCGTGGGAAAACTTCCTTGGCCTCATGAGGCCCCCACTTCATGAAGGTGCCATCATGGACACATACTCCAGCCTCAGCCAACGTCTGACCCTCAGCCTGACTTCAGATGCAGGAGATTTTGATTCAGCCTCTGCAGAGTGGGCCTGCTCTGCCCTTGGCTCCAATCCTCACACTAGCTTGTGTTTTCAGACTTCCGTCCTCACACTCCTGGCCCACAATCCCTCCCTACTGGGAATTCTGGGGCCCCAATGAAGCACTGTGCCTGCTTCCCAGGAGAAAAACATTGTCTATGGCGCTGCCCAGAAACCCCAAATGAGGATCAAACTGCTTGGCCCTTGGCAACACCCCAATTGCCTAGGCTACCTTAAACAGTGATGCTCTGTCGCAAATAGCCTGAGCCCAGACCTTCCAACAGACACCGACACAGCTGGCTGCACACCCAGCACATTGGACCCGCCACTGCCTTAAACCACCATCCATTCCCAACCTGGGTGTTCAGTCATCGGAAGCTAGACCTTATCTCCAATCCCTGCACAGGGGGGAACCTGATGCACAAGTCAGAACCCCTCCTTCCCCATGGCAAGAAACCTTGCTGCTGGCAGTGAGTCAAACCTTCAGTGTAGGAGAAAACGGCATGGCCCATAAGGCCACGCCCAAGCGTGAGGGCCACCTTGGGCACAAACACACATTGTGACCCTCAGCGTGAGTACCTTATTCAAGTAACGCCTCTCAGTGACTGGACCAAGAGCCCGCATATGTGGCTTGCCATGCCCATAGGCACCCAGGACTAACTAGATGGTGTGTATTCCAGTTGAGGGAACCCACTGCTGTGCTCTAGAGTCCCTCTCCTGGGGGGTCCCCTGTGGCAGAAAACAGTACTCTTCATTCCCACAGAATGAACACAAACACTTGGGAGCTTGGACAATCCCCCGAGAGGAAGTCTCTTCCTCGGCCTCTGAGACAACCCCTACCCTGACCGGACACTGTAAACGCAACACCCAGAGACAAAATCCTGAGTGACTGCCTCCCACTTGCCCTACTTTGATTTCCAGAGGATCTCCCCTCACGCACGAGAGATCAGGCCTGCCATTACATTGGCACCTACCTGAGCCAAGTTTGCTTTTTCAGACATCTGTCCCCACAGCCCTGGCAAACACAGCCTCTAGGCTGGGTCCTCTAGAGCCATACCACAAGACCGTGCCTGCTCTCTCCTGGGAAACTGTGTCCATTCCTTTGGCCACACACCTCCAGAATATGAGAAACCTCAAGGCCTCCGAGGACATGCCACTACTGGGAGCCTCACTGGACTCACAGGGGCATTCTGACACAAGCTGAGCAGCTACATCCATGAATGCATGCACACAGATGTCAACAGAGATAGAAGGTTGAGCCGGACAGGCCATTAGGCCGTAGTCTCAACTCTTGCTTTGGTTTCCAGGTGTCACTCCTCAGAGGCTTTGGTTCGAAGAACAGGGTATGGGGCTTTCCTGAGGCACGGAACAGAACTCCTCTCGTCTCCACATGGGAAGATTCCTTGTTGGAGCCGTGTCAAACACCTCATGTTGGAGAATCTTGCAGAGTCCCTGAGCCACCTCCACATTCCAAGGTCTCCCAGGCCACCAAGCCACAGTAGGACTCATCTTCAGGAGAGTCCATTTCAACTCTCCCCTCTGGGTAGCTCACCCAGGAGCCCACAGATTGAGCCTGCCTTGTCCTGACTAAAGAGTGGGAATATGAGGTGGCGTTCCCCGGCATCCATGCTTAGACACCTGCTCTCGAGTCTTTCCATATGGGGCCTCTTGGAACCATCCAATAGGACTCGACTGTCGTGCAGAAGGTAACCTTCAGTTTTGGAGCAGTTCACAAATCCCATCGTAGGCAAAACTTTCTGGCCTCATGGAGCCACCACACCCTTCAGGAAGAGGCCATGCTGGACAAGAACTCTAGCCTGAGGCACGTCTCATAGTTGACATGACCTCAGTGCAGGAGATCTCGATTCAGCCTCTGCAGAGTGGGCCTGCCGTGCCCTCGGTCCCAAACCTCACGCTAGCTTGTGTTTTCAGACTTCCTTCCTCACACTCCTCGCAAACAAGCCCTCCGGACTAGGAACTCCAGAACCAAAACCCAGCCCAGTGTCTGCCCAATGGAAGAAAAACGTTTCCCTGTGGGGCTCTCCAGAAAACCCAGATGAGGATCAACCTGCTCGGGCCTCGACAGTACCCGAACTCGATAGGCTGCTCTGGGCACTCATGCTCTGCCTGTCACAGCCTGAAGCCAGACGTCTAGACAGACAAGGAGACAGCTGGCCGCACACCCAGCACTTCGGACACGCCATGGTCTTATGCCGTCACCTCATCCTAACCTTGGTTTTCAGATATCTGAACCTAGACATTATATCAATTCTCCACACAGCTGGGTATAGCAAGCACAAAACAGAACTCCTCCTTCCCCATGGCTGTCAAGCTTGCTCTTGGCATGGAGTCACACCTTCAGGGTGAGAGAATCCTTCATGGCCCATGATGCCACGCCCAAACTTGAGTGCTGCTTGGGCACAAATTCACACTGTGACCCTCAGCATGAGCCCCATGTCAAAGAAAGTCCTGTCAGGGTTTGGACCAAGAGCCCACATATGGGGCTTGCCAAGCCCCTATGCACCCAATCCTCACCACGGTTTGAATTTTCCAGTCGCCCCGCCCATACCTGGAGCTCTGCTCTGGAATCCCTTTCTTGGAGAGACCCATGAGCCAGACAACACGACTCCACCCTTCCCACAAAATGACCCCAAACTCTTGGGAGCTGGGACAAATCCCCAGAGAGGGATACTCGTCCACAGTACCTGAGGCCACCGCTCCAATCCACGGCTATCCCGGACACAACATCCAGAGACAAAAGCCTGAAGGAACGCCTCCCACTCGCCCTTGTTTCAGAGGCCCAGGAGCTCCCTCTCGGGCTGTACATCCGGACTGCCATACCCTAGGCGCCACTCATAAGCTGAGTTGGTGTATTCAGACTTCTGTGCCCACAGCCTGGACCCACACAACATCCAGGCTAGGGCCTCTGGACCAAACAGCGAAAGATTGTGCCTGCCCTCTCCAAGGAAAGTGTGCCCAATCCATTGACCACAACCCTACAGGTTAGGGAAAAGCTCCAAGGTCCCTGAGGCCATCAATATTATAGGCCACCCTGGACTAAGAGGGGCTCTCTGACACCAGTGGAGCAACTATCTCCACTTAGACTCTCAGACAGTGTCCCCAGAGACAGAAGGTTGAAATGGACAGGCGCCCAGGCCCTAATCTGAACCTTAGCTTTGGTTTCCATGTTTCCGTTCTCAGAGGACTGTTTTCGTAGAACAGCATATGGGGCTTTTCTGAGGCACCAAACCAAACCTCTCTCATCTCCACATGGGCAGCTTTCTTACTGGTATGTAACAAACACTTCAGGTAGGAGAGTTCCGCATGGCCACTGAACAACCAGCACATTCCAAGGTCTCCATGGACCCAAACGCACATTATGACGCATCCTCAGGAGAGGCCATTTCAACTCAGCCCCCTGGGTCTCGTGTTCCAGAGGCAGCAGATCAAACATATCTTGTCGCTAATAGCCAATGGGAATGCGAGGCATGATGTACAGGGATCCATCCTTCGAACCCTGCTCTCCAGTCCTTCCATATGGTATGTCCTGGAGCCATAAACAGGACTCGAATGTCCCGCAGAAGGAAACCTTGTGGTTTGGGGCAACCTCCAAACTCAGCGTGGGAAAACTTCCTTGGCCTCATGAGGCCCCCACTTCATGAAGGTGCCATCATGGACACATACTCCAGCCTCAGCCAACGTCTGACCCTCAGCCTGACTTCAGATGCAGGAGATTTTGATTCAGCCTCTGCAGAGTGGGCCTGCTCTGCCCTTGGCTCCAATCCTCACACTAGCTTGTGTTTTCAGACTTCCGTCCTCACACTCCTGGCCCACAATCCCTCCCTACTGGGAATTCTGGGGCCCCAATGAAGCACTGTGCCTGCTTCCCAGGAGAAAAACATTGTCTATGGCGCTGCCCAGAAACCCCAAATGAGGATCAAACTGCTTGGCCCTTGGCAACACCCCAATTGCCTAGGCTACCTTAAACAGTGATGCTCTGTCGCAAATAGCCTGAGCCCAGACCTTCCAACAGACACCGACACAGCTGGCTGCACACCCAGCACATTGGACCCGCCACTGCCTTAAACCACCATCCATTCCCAACCTGGGTGTTCAGTCATCGGAAGCTAGACCTTATCTCCAATCCCTGCACAGGGGGGAACCTGATGCACAAGTCAGAACCCCTCCTTCCCCATGGCAAGAAACCTTGCTGCTGGCAGTGAGTCAAACCTTCAGTGTAGGAGAAAACGGCATGGCCCATAAGGCCACGCCCAAGCGTGAGGGCCACCTTGGGCACAAACACACATTGTGACCCTCAGCGTGAGTACCTTATTCAAGTAACGCCTCTCAGTGACTGGACCAAGAGCCCGCATATGTGGCTTGCCATGCCCATAGGCACCCAGGACTAACTAGATGGTGTGTATTCCAGTTGAGGGAACCCACTGCTGTGCTCTAGAGTCCCTCTCCTGGGGGGTCCCCTGTGGCAGAAAACAGTACTCTTCATTCCCACAGAATGAACACAAACACTTGGGAGCTTGGACAATCCCCCGAGAGGAAGTCTCTTCCTCGGCCTCTGAGACAACCCCTACCCTGACCGGACACTGTAAACGCAACACCCAGAGACAAAATCCTGAGTGACTGCCTCCCACTTGCCCTACTTTGATTTCCAGAGGATCTCCCCTCACGCACGAGAGATCAGGCCTGCCATTACATTGGCACCTACCTGAGCCAAGTTTGCTTTTTCAGACATCTGTCCCCACAGCCCTGGCAAACACAGCCTCTAGGCTGGGTCCTCTAGAGCCATACCACAAGACCGTGCCTGCTCTCTCCTGGGAAACTGTGTCCATTCCTTTGGCCACACACCTCCAGAATATGAGAAACCTCAAGGCCTCCGAGGACATGCCACTACTGGGAGCCTCACTGGACTCACAGGGGCATTCTGACACAAGCTGAGCAGCTACATCCATGAATGCATGCACACAGATGTCAACAGAGATAGAAGGTTGAGCCGGACAGGCCATTAGGCCGTAGTCTCAACTCTTGCTTTGGTTTCCAGGTGTCACTCCTCAGAGGCTTTGGTTCGAAGAACAGGGTATGGGGCTTTCCTGAGGCACGGAACAGAACTCCTCTCGTCTCCACATGGGAAGATTCCTTGTTGGAGCCGTGTCAAACACCTCATGTTGGAGAATCTTGCAGAGTCCCTGAGCCACCTCCACATTCCAAGGTCTCCCAGGCCACCAAGCCACAGTAGGACTCATCTTCAGGAGAGTCCATTTCAACTCTCCCCTCTGGGTAGCTCACCCAGGAGCCCACAGATTGAGCCTGCCTTGTCCTGACTAAAGAGTGGGAATATGAGGTGGCGTTCCCCGGCATCCATGCTTAGACACCTGCTCTCGAGTCTTTCCATATGGGGCCTCTTGGAACCATCCAATAGGACTCGACTGTCGTGCAGAAGGTAACCTTCAGTTTTGGAGCAGTTCACAAATCCCATCGTAGGCAAAACTTTCTGGCCTCATGGAGCCACCACACCCTTCAGGAAGAGGCCATGCTGGACAAGAACTCTAGCCTGAGGCACGTCTCATAGTTGACATGACCTCAGTGCAGGAGATCTCGATTCAGCCTCTGCAGAGTGGGCCTGCCGTGCCCTCGGTCCCAAACCTCACGCTAGCTTGTGTTTTCAGACTTCCTTCCTCACACTCCTGGCAAACAAGCCCTCCGGACTAGGAACTCCGGAACCAAAACCCAGCCCAGTGTCTGCCCAACGGAAGAAAAACGTTTCCCTGTGGGGCTCTCCAGAAAACCCAGATGAGGATCAACCTGCTCGGGCCTCGACGGTACCCGAACTGGATAGGCTGCTCTGGGCACTCATGCTCTGCCTGTCACAGCCTGAAGCCAGACGTCCAGACAGAAAAGGAGACAGCTGGCCGCACACCCAGCACTTCGGACACGACATGGTCTTATGCCGTCACCTCATCCTAACCTTGGTTTTCAGATATCTGAACCTAGACCTTATATCAATTCTCCACACAGCTGGGTATAGCAAGCACAAAACAGAACTCCTCCTTCCCCATGGCTCTCAAGCTTGCTCTTGGCATGGAGTCACACCTTCAGGGTGGGAGAAACATTCATGGCCCCTGATGCCACGCCCAAACTTGAGTGCTGCTTGGGCACAAATTCACACTGTGACCCTCAGCATGAGCCCCATGTCAAAGAAAGGCCTGTCAGGGCCTGGACCAAGAGCCCACATATGGGGCTTGCCAAGCCCCTATGCACCCAATCCTCACCACGGTTTGAATTTTCCAGTCGCCCCGCCCATACCTGGAGCTCTGCTCTGGAATCCCTTTCTTGGAGAGACCCATGAGCCAGACAACACGACTCCACCCTTCCCACAAAATGACCCCAAACTCTTGGGAGCTGGGACAAATCCCCAGAGAGGGATACTCGTCCACAGTACCTGAGGCCACCGCTCCAATCCACGGCTATCCCGGACACAACATCCAGAGACAAAAGCCTGAAGGAACGCCTCCCACTCGCCCTTGTTTCAGAGGCCCAGGAGCTCCCTCTCGGGCTGTACATCCGGCCTGCCATACCCTAGGCGCCACTCATAAGCTGAGTTGGTGTATTCAGACTTCTGTGCCCACAGCCTGGACCCACACAACCTCCAGGCTAGGGCCTCTGGACCAAAGAGTGAAAGACTGTGCCTGCCCTCTCCAAGGAAAGTGTGCCCAATCCATTGACCACAACTTTACAGGTTAGGGAAAAGCTCCAAGGTCCCTGAGGCCATCAATAGCATAGGCCACCCTGGACTAAGAGGGGCTCTCTGACACCAGCGGAGCAACTATCTCCACTTAGACTCTCAGACAGTGTCCCCAGAGACAGAAGGTTGAAATGGACAGGCCCCCAGGCCCTAATCTGAACCTTAGCTTTGGTTTCCATGTTTCCGTTCTCAGAGGACTGTTTTCGTAGACCAGCACATGGGGCTTTTCTGAGGCACCAAACCAAACATCTCTCATCTCCACATGGGCAGCTTTCTTACTGGGATGTATCAAACACTTCAGGTAGGAGAGTTCCGCATGGCCACTGAACAACCAGCACATTCCAAGGTCTCCATGGACCCAAACGCACATTATGACGCATCCTCAGGAGAGGCCATTTCAACTCAGCCCCCTGGGTCGCGAGTTCCAGAGGCAGCAGATCAAACATATCTTGTCGCTAATAGCCAATGGGAATGCGAGGCATGCTGTACAGGGATCCATCCTTCGAACCCTGCTCTCCAGTCCTTCCATATGGTATGTCCTGGAGCCATGCAACAGGACTCGAATGTCCCGCAGAAGGAAACCTTGTGGTTTGGGGCAACCTCCAAACTCAGCGTGGGAAAACTTCCTTGGCCTCATGAGGCCCCCACTTCATGAAGGTGCCATCATGGACACATACTCCAGCCTCAGCCAACGTCTGATCCTCAGCCTGACTTCAGATGCAGGAGATTTTGATTCAGCCTCTGCAGAGTGGGCCTGCTCTGCCCTTGGCTCCAATCCTCACACTAGCTTGTGTTTTCAGACTTCCGTCCTCACACTCCTTGCCCACAAACCCTCCCTACTGGGAATTCTTGGGCCACAATGAAGCACTGTGCCTGCCTCCCAGGAGAAAAACATTGTCTATGGCGCTGCCCAGAAACCCCAAATGAGGATCAAACTGCTTGGCCCTCGGCAACACCCCAATTGCCTAGACTACCTTAAACAGTGATGCTCTGTCGCAAATAGCCTGAGCCCAGACCTTCCAACAGACACCGACACAGCTGGCTGCACACCCAGCACATTGGACCCGCCACTGTCTTAGGCCACCATCCATTCCCAACCTGGGTTTTCAGTCATCGGAACCTAGACCTTATCTCCAATCCCTGCACAGGGGGGAACCTGATCCACAAGTCAGAACCCCTCCTTCCCCATGGCAAGAAACCTTGCTGCTGGCAGTGAGTCAAACCTCCAGTGTAGGAGAAAACGGCATGGCCCATGAGGCCACGCCCAAGCGTGAGGGCCGCCTTGGGCACAAACACACATTTGACCCTCAGCGTGAGTACCTTATTCAAGTAACGCCTCTCAGTGACTGGACCAAGAGCCCGCATATGTGGCTTGCCATGCCCATAGGCACCCAGGACTAACTAGATGGTGTGTATTCCAGTTGAGGGAACCCACTGCTGTGCTCTAGAGTCCCTCTCCTGGGGGGTCCCCTGTGGCAGAAAACAGTACTCTTCATTCCCACAGAATGAACACAAACACTTGGGAGCTTGGACAATCCCCCGAGAGGAAGGCTCTTCCTCGGCCTCTGAGACAACCCCTACACTGACCGGACACTGTAAATGCAACACCCAGAGACAAAATCCTGAGTGACTGCCTCCCACTTGCCCTACTTTGATTACCAGAGGATCTCCCCTCACGCACTAGAGATCAGGCCTGCCATTACATTGGCCCCAAGCTGAGCCAAGTTTGCTTTTTCAGACATCTGTCCCCACAGCCCTGACAAACAGAGCCTCTAGGCTGGGTCCTCTGGAGCCATACCACAGGACCGTGCCTGCTCTCTCCTGGGAAACTGTGTCCATTCCTTTGGCCACACACCTCCAGAATATGAGAAACCTCAAGGCCTCCGAGGACATCCCACTACTGGGAGCCTCACTGGACTCACAGGGGCATTCGGACACAAGCTGAGCAGCTACATCCATGAATGCATGCACACAGATGTCAACAGAGATAGAAGGTTGAGCCGGGCAGGCCTTTAGGCCGTAGTCTCAACTCTTGCTTTGGTTTCCAGGTGTCACTCCTCAGAGGCTTTGATTCGAAGAACAGGGTATGGGGCTTTCCTGAGGCACGGAACAGAACTCCTCTCGTCTCCACATGGGAAGTTTCCTTGTTGGAGCCGTGTAAAACACCTCATGTTGGAGAATCCTGCAGAGTCCCTGAGCCACCTCCACATTCCAAGGTCTCCCAGGCCACCAAGCCACAGTAGGACTCATCTTCAGGAGAGTCCATTTCAACTCTCCCCTCTGGGTAGCTCACCCAGGAGCCCACAGATTGAGCCTGCCTTGTCCTGACTAAAGAGTGGGAATATGAGGTGGCGTTCCCAGGCATCCATGCTTAGACACCTGCTCTCGAGTCTTTCCATATGGGGCCTCTTGGAACCATCCAATAGGACTCGACTGTCGTGCAGAAGGTAACCTTCAGTTTTGGAGCAGTTCACAAATCCCATCGTAGGCAAAACTTTCTGGCCTCATGGAGCCACCACACCCTTCAGGAAGAGGCCATGCTGGACAAGAACTCTAGCCTGAGGCACGTCTCATAGTTGACATGACCTCAGTGCAGGAGATCTCGATTCAGCCTCTGCAGAGTGGGCCTGCCGTGCCCTCGGTCCCAAACCTCACGCTGGCTTGTGTTTTCAGACTTCCTTCCTCACACTCCTGGCAAACAAGCCCTCCGGACTAGGAACTCCGGAACCAAAACCCAGCCCAGTGTCTGCCCAATGGAAGAAAAATGTTTACCTGTGGGGCTCTCCAGAAAACCCAGATGAGGATCAACCTGCTCGGGCCTCGACGGTACCCGAACTCGATAGGCTGCTCTGGGCACTCATGCTCTGCCTGTCACAGCCTGAAGCCAGACGTCCAGACAGACAAGGAGACAGCTGGCCGCACACCCAGCACTTCGGATTCGCCATGGTCTTATGCCGTCACCTCATCCTAACCTTGGTTTTCAGATACCTGAACCTAGACATTATATCAATTCTCCACACAGCTGGGTTTAGCAAGCACAAAACAGAACTCCTCCTTCCCCATGGCTGTACAGCTTGCTCTTGGCATGGAGTCACATCTTCAGGGGGGGAGAAACCTTCATGGCCCCTGATGCCACGCCCAAACTTGAGTGCTGCTTGGGCACAAATTCACACTGTGACCCTCAGCATGAGCCCCATGTCAAAGAAAGTCCTGTCAGGGCCTGGACCAAGAGCCCACATATGGGGCTTGCCAAGCCCCTATGCACCCAATCCTCACCACGGTTTGAATTTACCAGTCGCCCGGCCCATACCTGGAGCTCTGCTCTGGAATCCCTTTCTTGGAGAGACCCATGAGCCAGACAACACGACTCCACCCTTCCCACAAAATGACCCCAAACTCTTGGGAGCTGGGACAAATCCCCAGAGAGGGATACTCGTCCACAGTACCTGAGGCCACCGCTCCAATCCACGGCTATCCCGGACACAACATCCAGAGACAAAAGCCTGAAGGAACGCCTCCCACTCGCCGTTGTTTCATAGACCCAGGAGCTCCCTCTCGGGCTGTACATCTGGCCTGCCATACCCTAGGCGCCACTCATAAGCTGAGTTGGTGTATTCAGACTTCTGTGCCCACAGCCTGGACCCACACAACATCCAGGCTAGGGCCTCTGGACCATACAGCGAAAGATTGTGCCTGCCCTCTCCAAGGAAAGTGTGCCCAATCCATTGACCACAACCCTACAGGTTAGGAAAAAGCTCCAAGGTCCTTGAGGCCATCAATAGTATAGGCCACCCTGGACTAAGAGGGGCTCTTTGACACCAGCGGAGCAACTATCTCCACTTAGACTCTCAGACAGTGTCCCCAGAGACAGAAGGTTGAAATGGACAGGCCCCCAGGCCCTAATCTGAACCTTAGCTTTGGTTTCCATGTTTCCGTTCTCAGAGGACTGTTTTCGTAGAACAGCATATGGGGCTTTTCTGAGGCACCAAACCAAACATCTCTCATCTCCACATGGGCAGCTTTCTTACTGGGATGTATCAAACACTTCAGGTAGGAGAGTTCCGCAGGGCCACAGAACAACCAGCACATTCCAAGGTCTCCATGGACCCAAACGCACATTATGACGCATCCTCAGGAGAGGCCATTTCAACTCAGCCCCCTGGGTCGCGTGTTCCAGAGGCAGCAGATCAAACATATCTTGTCGCTAATAGCCAATGAGAATGCGAGGCATGCTGTACAGGGATCCATCCTTCGAACCCTGCTCTCCAGTCCTTCCATATGGTATGTCCTGGAGCCATGCAACAGGACTCGAATGTCCCTTAGAAGGAAACCTTGTGGTTTGGGGCAACCTCCAAACTCAGCGTGGGAAAACTTCCTTGGCCTCATGAGGCCCCCACTTCATGAAGGTGTCATCATGGACACATACTCCAGCCTCAGCCAACATCTGATCCTCAGCCTGACTTCAGATGCAGGAGATTTTGATTCAGCCTCTGCAGAGTGGGCCTGCTCTGCCCTTGGCTCCAATCCTCACACTAGCTTGTGTTTTCAGACTTCCGTCCTCACACCCCTGGCCCACAAACCCTCCCTACTGGGAATTCTGGGGCCACAATGAAGCACTGTGCCTGCCTCCCAGGAGAAAAACATTGTCTATGGCGCTGCCCAGAAACCCCAAATGAGGATCAAACTGCTTGGCCCTCGGTAACACCCCAATTGCATAGGCTACCTTAAACAGTGATGCTCTGTCGCAAATAGCCTGAGCCCAGACCTTCCAACAGACACCGACACAGCTGGCTGCACACCCAGCACATTGGACCCGCCACTGCCTTAGGCCACCATCCATTCCCAACCTGGGTTTTCAGTCATCGGAACCTAGACCTTATCTCCAATCCCTGCACAGGGGGGAACATGATGCACAAGTCAGAACCCCCTTCCTTCCCCCTGGCAAGAAACCTTGCTGCTGGCAGTGAGTCAAACCTCCAGTGTAGGAGAAAACGGCATGGCCCATGAGGCCACGCCCAAGCGTGAGGGCCGCCTTGGGCACAAACACACATTGTGACCCTCAGCGTGAGTACCTTATTCAAGTAACGCCTCTCAGTGACGGGGCCAAGTGCCCGCATATGTGGCTTGCCATGCCCATAGGCACCCAGGACTAACTAGATGGTGTGTATTCCAGTTGAGGGAACCCACTGCTGTGCTCTAGAGTCCCTCTCCTGGGGGGTCCCCTGTGGCAGAAAACAGTACTCTTCATTCCCACAGAATGAACACAAACACTTGGGAGCTTGGACAATCCCCCGAGAGGAAGGCTCTTCCTCGGCCTCTGAGACAACCCCTACCCTGACCGGACACTGTAAACGCAACACCCAGAGACAAAATCCTGAGTGACTGCCTCCCACTTGCCCTACTTTGATTTCCAGAGGATCTCGCCTCACGGACTAGAGATCAGGCCTGCCATTACATTGGCCCCTAGCTGAGCCAAGTTTGCTTTTTCAGACATCTGTCCCCACAGCCCTGGCAAACACAGCCTCTAGGCTGGGTCCTCTGGAGCCATTCCACAGGACCGTGCCTGCTCTCTCCTCGGAAACTGTGTCCATTCCTTTGGCCACACACCTCCAGAATATGAAAAACCACAAGGCCTCCGAGGACATCCCACTACTGGGAGCCTCACTGGACTCACAGGGGCATTCGGACACAAGCTGAGCAGCTACATCCATGAATGCATGCACATAGATGTCAACAGAGATAGAAGGTTGAGCCGGACAGGCCTTTAGGCCGTAGTCTCAACTCTTGCTTTGGTTTCCAGGTGTCACTCCTCAGAGGCTTTGGTTCGAAGAACAGGGTATGGGGCTTTCCTGAGGCACGGAACAGAACTCCTCTCGTCTCCACATGGGAAGTTTCCTTGTTGGAGCCGTGTCAAACACCTCATGTTGGAGAATCCTGCAGAGTCCCTGAGACACCTCCACATTCCAAGGTCTCCCAGGCCACCAAGCCACAGTAGGACTCATCTTCAGGAGAGTCCATTTCAACTCTCCCCTCTGGGTAGCTCACCCAGGAGCCCGCAGATTGAGCCTGCCTTGTCCTGACTAAAGAGTGGGAATAGGAGGTGGCGTTCCCAGGCATCCATGCTTAGACACCTGCTCTCGAGTCTTTCCATATGGGGCCTCTTGGAACCATCCAATAGGACTCGACTGTCGTGCAGAAGGTAACCTTCAGTTTTGGAGCAGTTCACAAATCCCATCGTAGGCAAAACTTTCTGGCCTCATGGAGCCACCACACCCTTCAGGAAGAGGCCATGCTGGACAAGAACTCTAGCCTGAGGCACGTCTCATAGTTGACATGACCTCAGTGCAGGAGATCTCGATTCAGCCTCTGCAGAGTGGGCCTGCCGTGCCCTCGGTCCCAATCCTCACGGAGCTCGTGTTTTCAGACTTCCTTCCTCACACTCCTGGCAAACAAGCCCTACGGACTAGGAACTCCAGAACCAAAACCCAGCCCAGTGTCTGCCCAACGGAAGAAAAACGTTTCCCTGTGGGGCTCTCCAGAAAACCCAGATGAGGATCAACCTGCTCGGGCCTCGACGGTACCTGAACTGGATATGCTGCTCTGGGCACTCATGCTCTGCCTGATACAGCCTGAAGGCAGACGTCCAGACACACAAGGAGACAGCTGGCCGCACACCCAGCACTTCGGACCCAACATGGTCTTATGCCGTCACCTCATCCTAACCTTGGTTTTCAGATATCTGAACCTAGACATTATATCAATTCTCCACACAGCTGGGGATAGCAAGCACAAAACAGAACTCCTCCTTCCCCATGGCTGTCAAGGTTGCTCTTGGCATGGAGTCACACCTTCAGGGTGGGAGAAACCTTCATGGCCCCTGATGCCACACCCAAACTTGAGGGCTGCTTGGGCACAAATTCACACTGTGACCCTCAGCATGAGCCCCATGTCACAGAAAGGCCTGTCAGGGCCTGGACCAAGAGCCCACATATGGGGCTTGCCAAGCCCTTATGCACCCAATCCTCACCACGGTGTGAATTTGCCATTCGCCCCGCCCGTACCTGGAGCTCTGCTCTGCAATCCCTTTCTTGGAGAGACCCATGAGCCAGACAACACGACTCCACCCTTCCCTCAAAATGACCCCAAACTCTTGGGAGCTGGGACAAATCCCCAGAGAGGGATACTCGTCCTCAGTACCTGAGGCCACCGCTCCAATCCACGGCTATCCCGGACACAACATCCAGAGACAAAAGCCTGAAGGAACGCCTCCCACTCGCTTTTGTTTAAGAGGCCCAGGAGCTTCCTCTCGGGCTGTACATCCGGCCTGCCATACCCTAGGCGCCACTCATAAGCTGAGTTGGTGTATTCAGACTTCTGTGCCCACAGCCTGGACCCACACAACATCCAGGCTAGGGCCTCTGGACCAAACAGCGAAAGATTGTGCCTGCCCTCTCCAAGGAAAGTGTGCCCAATCCATTGACCACAACCCTACAAGTTAGGGAAAAGCTCCAAGGTCCCTGAGGCCATCAATAGTATAGGCCACCCTGGACTAAGAGGGGCTCTCTGACACCAGCGGAGCAACTATCTCCACTTAGACTCTCAGACAGTGTCCCCAGAGACAGAAGGTTGAAATGGACAGGCCCCCAGGCCCTAATCTGAACCTTAGCTTTGGTTTCCATGTTTCCGTTCTCAGAGGACTGTTTTCGTAACCAGCACATGGGGCTTTTCTGAGGCACCAAACCAAACATCTCTCATCTCCACATGGGCAGCTTTCTTACTGGGATGTATCAAACACTTCACGTAGGAGATATCCGCAGGGCCAAAGAACAACCAGCACATTCCAAGGTCTCCATGGACCCAAACGCACATTATGATGCATCCTCAGGAGAGGCCATTTCAACTCAGCCCCCTGGGTCGCGTGTTCCAGAGGCAGCAGATCAAACATATCTTGTCGCTAATAGCCAATGGGAATGCGAGGCATGCTGTACAGGGATCCATCCTTCGAACCCTGCTCTCCAGTCCTTCCATATGGTATGTCCTGGAGCCATGCAACAGGACTCGAATGTCCCGCAGAAGGAAACCTTGTGGTTTGGGGCAACCTCCAAACTCAGCGTGGGAAAAATTCCTTGGCCTCATGAGGCCCCCACTTCATGAAGGTGCCATCATGGACACATACTCCAGCCTCAGCCAACGTCTGATCCTCAGCCTGACTTCAGATGCAGGAGATTTTGATTCAGCCTCTGCAGAGTGGGCCTGCTCTGCCCTTGGCTCCAATCCTCACACTAGCTTGTGTTTTCAGACTTGCGTCCTCACACTCCTGGCCCACAAACCCTCCCTACTGGGAATTCTGGGGCCACAATGAAGCACTGTGCCTGCCTCCCAGGAGAAAAACATTGTCTATGGCGCTGCCCAGAAACCCCAAATGAGGATCAAACTGCTTGGCCCTCGGCAACACCCCAATTGCATAGGCTACCTTAAACAGTGATGCTCTGTCGCAAATAGCCTGAGCCCAGACCTTCCAACAAACACCGACACAACTGGTGCACACCCAGCACATTGGACCCGCCACTGCCTTAGGCCACCATCCATTCCCAACCTGGGTTTTCAGTCATAGGAACCTAGACCTTATCTCCAATCCCTGCACAGGGGGGAACCTGATGCACAAGTCAGAACCCCCTTCCTTCCCCCTGGCAAGAAACCTTGCTGCTGGCAGTGAGTCAAACCTACAGTGTTTGAGAAAACGGCATGGCCCATGAGGCCACGCCCAAGCGTGAGGGCCGCCTTGGGCACAAACACACATTGTGACCCTCAGCGTGAGTACATTATTCAAGTAACGGCTCTCAGTGACTGGGCCAAGAGCCCGCATATGTGGCTTGCCATGCCCATAGGCACCCAGGACTAACTAGATGGTGTGTATTCCAGTTGAGGGAACCCACTGCTGTGCTCTAGAGTCCCTCTCCTGGGGGGTCCCCTGTGGCAGAAAACAGTACTCTTCATTCCCACAGAATGAACACAAACACTTGGGAGCTTGGACAATCCCCCGAGAGGAAGGCTCTTCCTCGGCCTCTGAGACAACCCCTACCCTGACCGGACACTGTAAACGCAACACCCAGAGACAAAATCCTGAGTGACTGCCTCCCACTTGCCCTACTTTGATTTCCAGAGTATCTCCCCTCACGCACTAGAGATCAGGCCTGCCATTACATTGGCCCCTAGCTGAGCCAAGTTTGCTTTTTCAGACATCTGTCCCCACACCCCTGGCAAACACAGCCTCTAGGCTGGGTCCTCTGGAGCCATTCCACAGGACCGTGCCTGCTCTCTCCTGGGAAACTGTGTCCATTCCTTTGGCCACACACCTCCAGAATATGAGAAACCTCAAGGCCTCCGAGGACATCCCACTACTGGGAGCCTCACTGGACTCACAGGGGCATTCGGACACAAGCTGAGCAGCTACATCCATGAATGCATGCACACAGATGTCAACAGAGATAGAAGGTTGAGCCGGACAGGCCTTTACGCCGTAGTCTCAACTCTTGCTTGGGTTTCCAGGTGTCACTCCTCAGAGGCTTTGGTTCGAAGAACAGGGTATGGGGCTTTCCTGAGGCACGGAACAGAACTCCTCTCGTCTCCACATGGGAAGTTTCCTTGTTGGAGCCGTGTCAAACACCTCATGTTGGAGAATCCTGCAGAGTCCCTGAGACACCTCCACATTCCAAGGTCTCCCAGGCCAACAAGCCACAGTAGGACTCATCTTCAGGAGAGTCCATTTCAACTCTCCCCTCTGGGTAGCTCACCCAGGAGCCCGCAGATTGAGCCTGCCTTGTCCTGACTAAAGAGTGGGAATAGGAGGTGGCGTTCCCAGGCATCCATGCTTAGACACCTGCTCTCGAGTCTTTCCATATGGGGCCTCTTGGAACCATCCAATAGGACTCGACTGTCGTGCAGAAGGTAACCTTCAGTTTTGGAGCAGTTCACAAATCCCATCGTAGGCAAAACTTTCTGGCCTCATGAAGCCCCCACACCCTTCAGGAAGAGGCCATGCTGGACAAGAACTCTAGCCTGAGGCACGTCTCATAGTTGACATGACCTCATTGCAGGAAATCTCGATTCAGCCTCTGCAGAGTGGGCCTGCCGTGCCCTCGGTCCCAAACCTCACGCTAGCTTGTGTTTTCAGACTTCCTTCCTCACACTCCTGGCAAACAAGCCCTCCGGACTAGGAACTCCAGAACCAAAACCCAGCCCAGTGTCTGCCCAACGGAAGAAAAACGTTTCCCTGTGGGGCTCTCCAGAAAACCCAGATGAGGATCAACCTGCTCGGGCCTCGACGGTACCCGAACTGGATAGGCTGCTCTGGGCACTCATGCTCTGCCTGACACAGCCTGAAGCCAGACGTCCAGACAGACAAGCAGACAGCTGGCCGCACACCCAGCACTTCGGACACGCCATGGTCTTATGCCGTCACCTCATCCTAACCTTGGTTTTCAGATATCTGAACCTAGACATTATATCAATTCTCCACACAGCCGGGTATCGCAAGCACAAAACAGAACTCCTCCTTCCCCATGGCTGTCAAGGTTGCTCTTGGCATGTAGTCACACCTTCAGGGTGGGAGACACCTTCATGGCCCCTGATGCCACGCCCAAACTTGAGTGCTGCTTGGGCACAAATTCACACTGTGACCCTCAGCATGAGCCCCATGTCAAAGAAAGGCCTGTCAGGGCCTGGACCAAGAGCCCACATATGGGGCTTGCCAAGCCCCTATGCACCCAATCCTCACCACGTTTTGAATTTTCCAGTCGCCCCGCCCGTACCTGGAGCTCCGCTCTGGAATCCCTTTCTTGGAGAGACCCATGAGCCAGACAACACGACTCCACCCTTCCCACAAAATGACCCCAAACTCTTGGGAGCTGGGACAAATCCCCAGAGAGGGATACTCGTCCACAGAACCTGAGGCCACCGCTCCAATCCACGGCTATCCCGGACACAACATCCAGAGACAAAAGCCTGAAGGAACGCCTCCCACTCGCCCTTGTTTCATTGGCCCAGGAGCTCCCTCTCGGGCTGTACATCCGGCCTGCCATACCCTAGGCGCCACTCATAAGCTGAGTTGGTGTATTCAGACTTCTGTGCCCACAGCCTGGACCCACACAACATCCAGGCTAGGGCCTCTGGACCAAACAGCGAAAGATTGTGCCTGCCCTCTCCAAGGAAAGTGTGCCCAATCCATTGACCACAACCCTACAGGTTAGGGAAAAGCTCCAAGGTCCCTGAGGCCATCAATAGTATAGGCCACCCTGGACTAAGAGGGGCTCTCTGACACCAGCGGAGCAACTATCTCCACTTAGACTCTCAGACAGTGTCCCCAGAGACAGAAGGTTGAAATGGACAGGCCCCCAGGCCCTAATCTGAACCTTAGCTTTGGTTTCCATGTTTCCGTTCTCAGAGGACTGTTTTCGTAGACCAGCACATGGGGCTATTCTGAGGCACCAAACCAAACATCTCTCATCTCCACATGGGCAGCTTTCTTACTGGGATGTATCAAACACTTCAGGTAGGATAGTTCCGCAGGGCCAAAGAACAACCAGCACATTCCAAGGTCTCCATGGACCCAAACGCACATTATGACGCATCCTCAGGAGAGGCCATTTCAACTCAGCCCCCTGGGTCGCGTGTTCCAGAGGCAGCAGATCAAACATATCTTGTCGCTAATAGCCAATGGGAATGCGAGGCATGCTGTACAGGGATCCATCCTTCGAACCCTGCTCTCCAGTCCTTCCATATGGTATGTCCTGGAGCCATGCAACAGGACTCGAATGTCCCGCAGAAGGAAACCTTGTGGTTTGGGGCAACCTCCAAACTCAGCGTGGGAAAAATTCCTTGGCCTCATGAGGCCCCCACTTCATGAAGGTGCCATCATGGACACATACTCCAGCCTCAGCCAACGTCTGATCCTCAGCCTGACTTCAGATGCAGGAGATTTTGATTCAGCCTCTGCAGAGTGGGCCTGCTCTGCCCTTGGCTCCAATCCTCACACTAGCTTGTGTTTTCAGACTTGCGTCCTCACACTCCTGGCCCACAAACCCTCCCTACTGGGAATTCTGGGGCCACAATGAAGCACTGTGCCTGCCTCCCAGGGGAAAAACATTGTCTATGGCGCTGCCCAGAAACCCCAAATGAGGATCAAACTGCTTGGCCCTCAGCAACAGCCCAATTGCATAGGCTACCTTAAACAGTGATGCTCTGTCGCAAATAGCCTGAGCCCAGACCTTCCAACAAACACCGACACAGCTGGTGCACACCCAGCACATTGGACCCGCCACTGCCTTAGGCCACCATCCATTCCCAACCTAGGTTTTCAGTCATCGGAACCTAGACCTTATCTCCAATCCCTGCACAGGGGGGAACCTGATGCACAAGTCAGAACCCCCTTCCTTCCCCCTGGCAAGAAACCTTGCTGCTGGCAGTGAGTCAAACCTCCAGTGTTTGAGAAAACGGCATGGCCCATGAGGCCACGCCCAAGCGTGAGTGCTGCCTTGGGCACAAACACACATTGTGACCCTCAGCGTGAGTACATTATTCAAGTATCGCCTCTCAGTGACTGGGCCAAGAGCCCGCATATGTGGCTTGCCATGCCCATAGGCACCCAGGACTAACTAGATGGTGTGTATTCCAGTTGAGGGAACCCACTGCTGTGCTCTAGAGTCCATCTCCTGGGGGGTCCCCTGTGGCAGAAAACAGTACTCTTCATTCCCACAGAATGAACACAAACACTTGGGAGCTTGGACAATCCCCCGAGAGGAAGGCTCTTCCTCGGCCTCTGAGACAACCCCTACCCTGACCGGACACTGTAAACGCAACACCCAGAGACAAAATCCTGAGTGACTGCCTCCCACTTGCCCTACTTTGATTTCCAGAGGATCTCCCCTCCCGGACTAGAGATCAGGCCTGCCATTACATTGGCCCCTAGCTGAGCCAAGTTTGCTTTTTCAGACATCTGTCCCCACAGCCCTGGCAAACACAGCCTCTAGGCTGGGTCCTCTGGAGCCATTCCACAGGACCGTGCCTGCTCTCTCCAGGGAAACTGTGTCCATTCCTTTGGCCACACACCTCCAGAATATGAGAAACCTCAAGGCCTCCGAGGACATCCCACTACTGGGAGCCTCACTGGACTCACAGGGGCATTCGGACACAAGCTGAGCAGCTACATCCATGAATGCATGCACACAGATGTCAACAGAGATAGAAGGTTGAGCCGGACAGGCCTTTAGGCCGTAGTCTCAACTCTTGCTTTGGTTTCCAGGTGTCACTCCTCAGAGGCTTTGGTTCGAAGAACAGGGTATGGGGCTTTCCTGAGGCACGGAACAGAACTCCTCTCGTCTCCACATGGGAAGTTTCCTTGTTGGAGCCGTGTCAAACACCTCATGTTGGAGAATCCTGCAGAGTCCCTGAGACACCTCCACATTCCAAGGTCTCCCAGGCCACCAAGCCACAGTAGGACTCATCTTCAGGAGAGTCCATTTCAACTCTCCCCTCTGGGTAGCTCACCCAGGAGCCCGCAGATTGAGCCTGCCTTGTCCTGACTAAAGAGTGGGAATATGAGGTGGCGTTCCCAGGCATCCATGCTTAGACACCTGCTCTCGAGTCTTTCCATATGGGGCCTCTTGGAACCATCCAATAGGACTCGACTGTCGTGCAGAAGGTAACCTTCAGTTTTGGAGCAGTTCACAAATCCCATCGTAGGCAAAACTTTCTGGCCTCATGAAACCCCCACACCCTTCAGGAAGAGGCCATGCTGGACAAGAACTCTAGCCTGAGGCACGTCTCATAGTTGACATGACCTCATTGCAGGAGATCTCGATTCAGCCTCTGCAGAGTGGGCCTGCCGTGCCCTCGGTCCCAAACCTCACGCTAGCTTGTGTTTTCAGACTTCCTTCCTCACACTCCTGGCAAACAAGCCCTCCGGACTAGGAACTCCAGAACCAAAACCCAGCCCAGTGTCTGCCCAACGGAAGAAAAACGTTTCCCTGTGGGGCTCTCCAGAAAACCCAGATGAGGATCAACCTGCTCGGGCCTCGACGGTACCCGAACTGGATAGGCTGCTCTGGGCACTCATGCTCTGCCTGACACAGCCTGAAGCCAGACGTCCAGACAGACAAGCAGACAGCTGGCCGCACACCCAGCACTTCGGACACGCCATGGTCTTATGCCGTCACCTCATCCTAACCTTGGTTTTCAGATATCTGAACCTAGACATTATATCAATTCTCCACACAGCTGGGTATCGCAAGCACAAAACAGAACTCCTCCTTCCCCATGGCTGTCAAGGTTGCTCTTGGCATGGAGTCACACCTTCAGGGTGGGAGAAACCTTCATGGCCCCTGATGCCACGCCCAAACTTGAGTGCTGCTTGGGCACAAATTCACACTGTGACCCTCAGCATGAGCCCCATGTCAAAGAAAGGCCTGTCAGGGCCTGGACCAAGAGCCCACATATGGGGCTTGCCAAGCCCCTATGCACCCAATCCTCACCACGTTTTGAATTTTCCAGTCGCCCCGCCCGTACCTGGAGCTCTGCTCTGGAATCCCTTTCTTGGAGAGACCCATGAGCCAGACAACACGACTCCACCCTTCCCACAAAATGACCCCAAACTCTTGGGAGCTGGGACAAATCCCCAGAGAGGGATACTCGTCCACAGAACCTGAGGCCACCGCTCCAATCCACGGCTATCCCGGACACAACATCCAGAGACAAAAGCCTGAAGGAACGCCTCCCACTCGCTTTTGTTTAAGAGGCCCAGGAGCTCCCTCTTGGGCTGTACATCCGGCCTGCCATACCCTAGGCGCCACTCATAAGCTGAGTTGGTGTATTCAGACTTCTGTGCCCACAGCCTGGACCCACACAACATCCAGGCTAGGGCCTCTGGACCAAACAGCGAAAGATTGTGCCTGCCCTCTCCAAGGAAAGTGTGCCCAATCCATTGACCACAACCCTACAGGTTAGGGAAAAGCTCCAAGGTCCCTGAGGCCATCAATAGTATAGGCCACCCTGGACTAAGAGGGGCTCTCTGACACCAGCGGAGCAACTATCTCCACTTAGACTCTCAGACAGTGTCCCCAGAGACAGAAGGTTGAAATGGACAGGCCCCCAGGCCCTAATCTGAACCTTAGCTTTGGTTTCCATGTTTCCGTTCTCAGAGGACTGTTTTCGTAGACCAGCACTTGGGGCTTTTCTGAGGCACCAAACCAAACATCTCTCATCTCCACATGGGCAGCTTTCTTACTGGGATGTATCAAACACTTCAGGTAGGATAGTTCCGCAGGGCCAAAGAACAACCAGCACATTCCAAGGTCTCCATGGACCCAAACGCACTTTATGACGCATCCTCAGGAGAGGCCATTTCAACTCAGCCCCCTGGGTCGCGTGTTCCAGAGGCAGCAGATCAAACATATCTTGTCGCTAATAGCCAATGGGAATGCGAGGCATGCTGTACAGGGATCCATCCTTCGAACCCTGCTCTCCAGTCCTTCCATATGGTATGTCGTGGAGCCATGCAACAGGACTCGAATGTCCCGCAGAAGGAAACCTTGTGGTTTGGGGCAACCTCCAAACTCAGCGTGGGAAAACTTCCTTGGCCTCATGAGGCCCCCACTTCATGAAGGTGCCATCATGGACACATACTCCAGCCTCAGCCAACGTCTGATCCTCAGCCTGACTTCAGATGCAGGAGATTTTGATTCAGCCTCTGCAGAGTGGGCCTGCTCTGCCCTTGGCTCCAATCCTCACACTAGCTTGTGTTTTCAGACTTCCGTCCTCACACTCCTGGCCCACAAACCCTCCCTACTGGGAATTCTGGGGCCACAATGAAGCACTGTGCCTGCCTCCCAGGAGAAAAACATTGTCTATGGCGCTGCCCAGAAACCCCAAATGAGGATCAAACTGCTTGGCCCTCGGCAACAGCCCAATTGCATAGGCTACCTTAAACAGTGATGCTCTGTCGCAAATAGCCTGAGCCCAGACCTTCCAACAAACACCGACACAGCTGGTGCACACCCAGCACATTGGACCGGCCACTGCCTTAGGCCACCATCCATTCCCAACCTAGGTTTTCAGTCATCGGAACCTAGACCTTATCTCCAATCCCTGCACAGGGTGGAACCTGATGCACAAGTCAGAACCCCCTTCCTTCCCCCTGGCAAGAAACCTTGCTGCTGGCAGTGAGTCAAACCTCCAGTGTAGGAGAAAACGGCATGGCCCATGAGGCCACGCCCAAGCGTGAGGGCCGCCTTGGGCACAAACACACATTGTGACCCTCAGCGTGAGTACATTATTCAAGTAACGCCTCTCAGTGACTGGGCCAAGAGCCCGCATATGTGGCTTGCCATGCCCATAGGCACCCAGGACTAACTAGATGGTGTGTATTCCAGTTGAGGGAACCCACTGCTGTGCTCTAGAGTCCCTCTCCTGGGGGGTCCCCTGTGGCAGAAAACAGTACTCTTCATTCCCACAGAATGAACACAAACACTTGGGAGCTTGGACAATCCCCCGAGAGGAAGGCTCTTCCTCGGCCTCTGAGACAACCTCTACCCTGACCGGACACTGTAAACGCAACACCCAGAGACAAAATCCTGAGTGACTGCCTCCCACTTGCCCTACTTTGATTTCCAGAGGATCTCCCCTCCCGGACTAGAGATCAGGCCTGCCATTACATTGGCCCCTAGCTGAGCCAAGTTTGCTTTTTCAGACATCTGTCCCCACAGCCCTGGCAAACACAGCCTCTAGGCTGGGTCCTCTGGAGCCATTCCACAGGACCGTGCCTGCTCTCTCCAGGGAAACTGTGTCCATTCCTTTGGCCACACACCTCCAGAATATGAGAAACCTCAAGGCCTCCGAGGACATCCCACTACTGGGAGCCTCACTGGACTCACAGGGGCATTCGGAAACAAGCTGAGCAGCTACATCCATGAATGCATGCACACAGATGTCAACAGAGATAGAAGGTTGAGCCGGACAGGCCTTTAGGCCGTAGTCTCAACTCTTGCTTTGGATTCCAGGTGTCACTCCTCAGAGGCTTTGGTTCGAAGAACAGGGTATGGGGCTTTCCTGAGGCACGGAACAGAACTCCTCTCGTCTCCACATGGGAAGTTTCCTTGTTGGAGCTGTGTCAAACACCTCATGTTGGAGAATCCTGCAGAGTCCCTGAGCCACCTCCACATTCCAAGGTCTCCCAGGCCACCATGCCACAGTAGGACTCATCTTCAGAAGAGTCCATTTCAACTCTCCCCTCTGGGTAGCTCACCCAGGAGCCCGCAGATTGAGCCTGCCTTGTCCTGACTAAAGAGTGGGAATATGAGGTGGCGTTCCCAGGCATCCATGCTTAGACACCTGCTCTCGAGTCTTTCCATATGGGGCCTCTTGGAACCATCCAATAGGACTCGACTGTCGTGCAGAAGGTAACCTTCAGTTTTGGAGCAGTTCACAAATCCCATCGTAGGCAAAACTTTCTGGCCTCATGAAGCCCCCACACCCTTCAGGAAGAGGCCATGCTGGACAAGAACTCTAGCCTGAGGCACGTCTCATAGTTGACATGACCTCATTGCAGGAGATCTCGATTCAGCCTCTGCAGAGTGGGCCTGCCGTGCCCTCGGTCCCAAACCTCACGCTAGCTTGTGTTTTCAGACTTCCTTCCTCACACTCCTGGCAAACAAGCCCTCCGGACTAGGAACTCCAGAACCAAAACCCAGCCCAGTGTCTGCCCAACGGAAGAAAAACGTTTCCCTGTGGGGCTCTCCAGAAAACCCAGATGAGGATCAACCTGCTCGGGCCTCGACGGTACCCGAACTGGATAGGCTGCTCTGGGCACTCATGCTCTGCCTGACACAGCCTGAAGCCAGACGTCCAGACAGACAAGGAGACAGCTGGCCGCACACCCAGCACTTCGGACACGCCATGGTCTTATGCCGTCACCTCATCCTAACCTTGGTTTTCAGATATCTGAACCTAGACATTATATCAATTCTCCACACAGCTGGGTATCGCAAGCACAAAACAGAACTCCTCCTTCCCCATGGCTGTCAAGGTTGCTCTTGGCATGGAGTCACACCTTCAGGGTGGGAGAAACCTTCATGGCCCCTGATGCCACGCCCAAACTTGAGTGCTGCTTGGGCACAAATTCACACTGTGACCCTCAGCATGAGCCCCATGTCAAAGAAAGGCCTGTCAGGGCCTGGACCAAGAGCCCACATATGGGGCTTGCCAAGCCCCTATGCACCCAATCCTCACCACGTTTTGAATTTTCCAGTCGCCCCGCCAGTACCTGGAGCTCTGCTCTGGAATCCCTTTCTTGGAGAGACCCATGAGCCAGACAACACGACTCCACCCTTCCCACAAAATGACCCCAAACTCTTGGGAGCTGGGACAAATCCCCAGAGAGGGATACTCGTCCACAGAACCTGAGGCCACCGCTCCAATCCACGGCTATCCCGGACACAACATCCAGAGACAAAAGCCTGAAGGAACGCCTCCCACTCGCTTTTGTTTAAGAGGCCCAGGAGCTCCCTCTCGGGCTGTACATCCGGCCTGCCATACCCTAGGCGCCACTCATAAGCTGAGTTGGTGTATTCAGACTTCTGTGCCCACAGCCTGGACCCACACAACATCCAGGCTAGGGCCTCTGGACCAAACAGCGAAAGATTGTGCCTGCCCTCTCCAAGGAAAGCGTGCCGAATCCATTGACCACAACCCTACAGGTTAGGGAAAAGCTCCAAGGTCCCTGAGGCCATCAATAGTATAGGCCACCCTGGACTAAGAGGGGCTCTCTGACACCAGCGGAGCAACTATCTCCACTTAGACTCTCAGACAGTGTCCCCAGAGACAGAAGGTTGAAATGGACAGGCCCCCAGGCCCTAATCTGAACCTTAGCTTTGGTTTCCATGTTTCCGTTCTCAGAGGACTGTTTTCATAGACCAGCACATGGGGCTTTTCTGAGGCACCAAACCAAACATCTCTCATCTCCACATGGGCAGCTTTCTTACTGGGATGTATCAAACACTTCAGGTAGGATAGTTCCGCAGGGCCACTGACCAACCAGCACATTCCAAGGTCTCCATGGACCCAAACGCACATTATGACGCATCCTCAGGAGAGGCCATTTCAACACAGCCCTCTGGGTCGCGTGTTCCAGAGGCAGCAGATCAAACATATCTTGTCGCTAATAGCCAATGGGAATGCGAGGCATGCTGTACAGGGATCCATCCTTCGAACCCTGCTCTCCAGTCCTTCCATATGGTATGTCGTGGAGCCATGCACCAGGACTCGAATGTCCCGCAGAAGGAAACCTTGTGGTTTGGGGCAACCTCCAAACTCAGCGTGGGAAAACTTCCTTGGCCTCATGAGGCCCCCACTTCATGAAGGTGCCATCATGGACACATACTCCAGCCTCAGCCAACGTCTGATCCTCAGCCTGACTTCAGATGCAGGAGATTTTGATTCAGCCTCTGCAGAGTGGGCCTGCTCTGCCCTTGGCTCCAATCCTCACACTAGCTTGTGTTTTCAGACTTCCGTCCTCACACTCCTGGCCCACAAACCCTCCCTACTGGGAATTCTGGGGCCACAATGAAGCACTGTGCCTGCCTCCCAGGAGAAAAACATTGTCTATGGCGCTGCCCAGAAACCCCAAATGAGGATCAAACTGCTTGGCCCTCGGCAACAGCCCAATTGCATAGGCTACCTTAAACAGTGATGCTCTGTCGCAAATAGCCTGAGCCCAGACCTTCCAACAAACACCGACACAGCTGGTGCACACCCAGCACATTGGACCGGCCACTGCCTTAGGCCACCATCCATTCCCAACCTAGGTTTTCAGTCATCGGAACCTAGACCTTATCTCCAATCCCTGCACAGGGTGGAACCTGATGCACAAGTCAGAACCCCCTTCCTTCCCCCTGGCAAGAAACCTTGCTGCTGGCAGTGAGTCAAACCTCCAGTGTTTGAGAAAACGGCATGGCCCATGAGGCCACGCCCAAGCGTGAGGGCCGCCTTGGGCACAAACACACATTGTGACCCTCAGCGTGAGTACCTTATTCAAGTAACGCCTCTCAGTGACTGGGCCAAGAGCCCGCATATGTGGCTTGCCATGCCCATAGGCACCCAGGACTAACTAGATGGTGTGTATTCCAGTTGAGGGAACCCACTGCTGTGCTCTAGAGTCCCTCTCCTGGGGGGTCCCCTGTGGCAGAAAACAGTACTCTTCATTCCCACAGAATGAACACAAACAATTGGGAGCTTGGACAATCCCCCGAGAGGAAGGCTCTTCCTCGGCCTCTGAGACAACCTCTACCCTGACCGGACACTGTAAACGCAACACCCAGAGACAAAATCCTGAGTGACTGCCTCCCACTTGCCCTACTTTGATTTCCAGAGGATCTCCCCTCCCGGACTAGAGATCAGGCCTGCCATTACATTGGCCCCTAGCTGAGCCAAGTTTGCTTTTTCAGACATCTGTCCCCACAGCCCTGGCAAACACAGCCTCTAGGCTGGGTCCTCTGGAGCCATTCCACAGGACCGTGCCTGCTCTCTCCAGGGAAACTGTGTCCATTCCTTTGGCCACACACCTCCAGAATATGAGAAACCTCAAGGCCTCCGAGGACATCCCACTACTGGGAGCCTCACTGGACTCACAGGGGCATTCAGAAACAAGCTGAGCAGCTACATCCATGAATGCATGCACACAGATGTCAGCAGAGATAGAAGGTTGAGCTGGACAGGCCTTTAGGCCGTAGTCTCAACTCTTGCTTTGGTTTCCAGGTGTCACTCCTCAGAGGCTTTGGTTCGAAGAACAGGGTATGGGGCTTTCCTGAGGCACGGAACAGAACTCCTCTCGTCTCCACATGGGAAGTTTCCTTGTTGGAGCCGTGTCAAACACCTCATGTTGGAGAATCCTGCAGAGTCCCTGAGACACCTCCACATTCCAAGGTCTCCCAGGCCACCAAGCCACAGTAGGACTCATCTTCAGGAGAGTCCATTTCAACTCTCCCCTCTGGGTAGCTCACCCAGGAGCCCGCAGATTGAGCCTGCCTTGTCCTGACTAAAGAGTGGGAATATGAGGTGGCGTTCCCAGGCATCCATGCTTAGACACCTGCTCTCGAGTCTTTCCATATGGGGCCTCTTGGAACCATCCAATAGGACTCGACTGTCGTGCAGAAGGTAACCTTCAGTTTTGGAGCAGTTCACAAATCCCATCGTAGGCAAAACTTTCTGGCCTCATGAAGCCCCCACACCCTTCAGGAAGAGGCCATGCTGGACAAGAACTCTAGCCTGAGGCACGTCTCATAGTTGACATGACCTCATTGCAGGAGATCTCGATTCAGCCTCTGCAGAGTGGGCCTGCCGTGCCCTCGGTCCCAAACCTCACGCTAGCTTGTGTTTCAGACTTCCTTCCTCACACTCCTGCAAACAAGCCCTCCGGACTAGGAACTCCAGAACCAAAACCCAGCCCAGTGTCTGCCCAACGGAAGAAAAACGTTTCCCTGTGGGGCTCTCCAGAAAACCCAGATGAGGATCAACCTGCTCGGGCCTCGACGGTACCCGAACTGGATAGGCTGCTCTGGGCACTCATGCTCTGCCTGACACAGCCTGAAGCCAGACGTCCAGACAGACAAGGAGACAGCTGGCCGCACACCCAGCACTTCGGACACGCCATGGTCTTATGCCGTCACCTCATCCTAACCTTGGTTTTCAGATATCTGAACCTAGACATTATATCAATTCTCCACACAGCTGGGTATCGCAAGCACAAAACAGAACTCCTCCTTCCCCATGGCTGTCAAGGTTGCTCTTGGCATGGAGTCACACCTTCAGGGTGGGAGAAACCTTCATGGCCCCTGATGCCACGCCCAAACTTGAGTGCTGCTTGGGCACAAATTCACACTGTGACCCTCAGCATGAGCCCCATGTCAAAGAAAGGCCTGTCAGGGCCTGGACCAAGAGCCCACATATGGGGCTTGCCAAGCCCCTATGCACCCAATCCTCACCACGGTTTGAATTTTCCAGTCGCCCCGCCCGTACCTGGAGCTCTGCTCTGGAATCCCTTTCTTGGAGAGACCCATGAGCCAGACAACACGACTCCACCCTTCCCACAAAATGACCCCAAACTCTTGGGAGCTGGGACAAATCCCCAGAGAGGGATACTCGTCCACAGTACCTGAGGCCACCGTTCCAATCCACGGCTATCCCGGACACAACATCCAGAGACAAAAGCCTGAAGGAACGCCTCCCATTCGCCCTTGTTTCAGAGGCCCAGGAGCTCCCTCTCGGGCTGTACATCCGGCCTGCCATACCCTAGGCGCCACTCATAAGGTGAGTTGGTGTATTCAGACTTCTGTGCCCACAGCCTGGACCCACACAACCTCCAGGCTAGGGCCTCTGGACCAAACAGCGAAAGATTGTGCCTGCCCTCTCCAAGGAAAGTGTGCCCAATCCATTGACCACAACCCTACAGGTTACGGAAAAGCTCCAAGGTCCCTGAGGCCATCAATAGTATAGGCCACCCTGGACTAAGAGGGGCTCTCTGACACCAGCGGAGCAACTATCTCCACTTAGACTCTCAGACAGTGTCCCCAGAGACAGAAGGTTGAAATGGACAGGCCCCCAGGCCCTAATCTGAACCTTAGCTTTGGTTTCCATGTTTCCGTTCTCAGAGGACTGTTTTCGTAGACCAGCACATGGGGCTTTTCTGAGGCACCAAACCAAACATCTCTCATCTCCACATGGGCAGCTTTCTTACTGGGATGTATCAAACACTTCAGGTAGGAGATATCCGCAGGGCCACTGAACAACCAGCACATTCTAAGGTCTCCATGGACCCAAACGCACATTATGACGCATCCTCAGGAGAGGCCATTTCAACTCAGCCCCCTAGGTCGCGTGTTCCAGAGGCAGCAGATCAAACATATCTTGTCGCTAATAGCCAATGGGAATGCGAGGCATGCTGTACAGGGATCCATCCTTCGAACCCGGCTCTCCAGTCCTTCCATATGGTATGTCCTGGAGCCATGCAACAGGACTCGAATGTCCCGCAGAAGGAAACCTTGTGGTTTGGGGCAACCTCCAAACTCAGCGTGGGAAAACTTCCTTGGCCTCATGTGGCCCCCACTTCATGAAGGTGCCATCATGGACACATACTCCAGCCTCAGCCAACGTCTGACCCTCAGCCTGACTTCAGATGCAGGAGATTTTGATTCAGCCTCTGCAGAGTGGGCCTGCTCTGCCCTTGGCTCCAATCCTCACACTAGCTTGTGTTTTCAGACTTCCGTCCTCACACACCTGGCCCACAAACCCTCCCTACTGGGAATTCTGGGGCCACAATGAAGCACTGTGCCTGCCTCCCAGGAGAAAAACATTGTCTATGGCGCTGCCCAGAAACCCCAAATGAGGATCAAACTGCTTGGCCCTCGGCAACACCCCAATTGCATAGGCTACTTTAAACAGTGATGCTCTGTCGCAAATAGCCTGAGCCCAGACCTTCCAACAGACACCGACACAGCTGGCTGCACACCCAGCACATTGGACCCGCCACTGCCTTAGGCCACCATCCATTCCCAACCTGGGTTTTCAGTCATCGGAACCTAGACCTTATCTCCAATCCCTGCACAGGGGGGAACCTGATGCACAAGTCAGAACCCCCTTCCTTCCCCCTGGCAAGAAACCTTGCTGCTGGCAGTGAGTCAAACCTCCAGTGTAGGAGAAAACGGCATGGCCCATGATGCCACGCCCAAGTGTGAGGGCCGCCTTGGGCACAAACACACATTGTGACCCTCAGCGTGAGTACCTTATTCAAGTAACGCCTCTCAGTGACTGGGCCAAGAGCCCGCATATGTGGCTTGCCATGCCCATAGGCACCCAGGACTAACTAGATGGTGTGTATTCCAGTTGAGGGAACCCACTGCTGTGCTCTAGAGTCCCTCTCCTGGAGGGTCCCCTGTGGCAGAAAACAGTACTCTTCATTCCCACAGAATGAACACAAACACTTGGGAGCTTGGACAATCCCCCGAGAGGAAGGCTCTTCCTCGGCCTCTGAGACAACCCCTACCCTGACCGGACACTGTAAACGCAACACCCAGAGACAAAATCCTGAGTGACTGCCTCCCACTTGCCCTACTTTGATTTCCAGAGGATCTCCCCTCCCGGAATAGAGATCAGGCCTGCCATTACATAGGCCACTAACTGAGCCAAGTTTGCTTTTTCAGACATCTGTCCCCACAGCCCTGGCAAACACAGCCTCTAGGCTGGGTCCTCTGGAGCCATACCACAGGACCGTGCCTGCTCTCTCCTGGGAAACTGTGTCCATTCCTTTGGCCACACACCTCCAGAATATGAGAAACCTCAAGGCCTCCGAGGACATCCCACTACTGGGAGCATCACTGGACTCACAGGGGCATTCGGACACAAGCTGAGCAGCTACGTCCATGAATGCATGTACACAGATGTCAACAGAGATAGAAGGTTGAGCCGGACAGGCCTTTAGGCCGTAGTCTCAACTCTTGCTTTGGTTTCCATGTGTCACTCCTCAGAGGCTTTGGTTCGAAGAACAGGGTATGGGGCTTTCCTGAGGCACGGAACAGAACTCCTCTCGTCTCCACATGGGAAGTTTCCTTGTTGGAGCCGTGTCAAACACCTCATGTTGGAGAATCCTGCAGAGTCCCTGAGACACCTCCACATTCCAAGGTCTCCCAGGCCACCAAGCCACAGTAGGACTCATCTTCAGGAGAGTCCATTTCAACTCTCCCCTCTGGGTAGCTCACCCAGGAGCCCGCAGATTGAGCCTGCCTTGTCCTGACTAAAGAGTGGGAATATGAGGTGGCGTTCCCAGGCATCCATGCTTAGACACCTGCTCTCGAGTCTTTCCATATGGGGCCTCTTGGAACCATCCAATAGGACTCGACTGTCGTGCAGAAGGTAACCTTCAGTTTTGGAGCAGTTCACAAATCCCATCGTAGGCAAAACTTTCTGGCCTCATGAAGCCCCCACACCCTTCAGGAAGAGGCCATGCTGGACAAGAACTCTAGCCTGAGGCACGTCTCATAGTTGACATGACCTCATTGCAGGAGATCTCGATTCAGCCTCTGCAGAGTGGGCCTGCCGTGCCCTCGGTCCCAAACCTCACGCTAGCTTGTGTTTTCAGACTTCCTTCCTCACACTCCTGGCAAACAAGCCCTTCGGACTAGGAACTCCAGAACCAAAACCCAGCCCAGTGTCTGCCCAACGGAAGAAAAACGTTTCCCTGTGGGGCTCTCCAGAAAACCCAGATGAGGATCAACCTGCTCGGGCCTCGACGGTACCCGAACTGGATAGGCTGCTCTGGGCACTCATGCTCTGCCTGACACAGCCTGAAGCCAGACGTCCAGACAGACAAGCAGACAGCTGGCCGCACACCCAGCACTTCGGACACGCCATGGTCTTATGCCGTCACCTCATCCTAACCTTGGTTTTCAGATATCTGAACCTAGACATTATATCAATTCTCCACACAGCTGGGTATCGCAAGCACAAAACAGAACTCCTCCTTCCCCATGGCTGTCAAGGTTGCTCTTGGCATGGAGTCACACCTTCAGGGTGGGAGAAACCTTCATGGCCCCTGATGCCACGCCCAAACTTGAGTGCTGCTTGGGCACAAATTCACACTGTGACCCTCAGCATGAGCCCCATGTCAAAGAAAGGCCTGTCAGGGCCTGGACCAAGAGCCCACATATGGGGCTTGCCAAGCCCCTATGCACCCAATCCTCACCACGTTTTGAATTTTCCAGTCGCCCCGCCCGTACCTGGAGCTCTGCTCTGGAATCCCTTTCTTGGAGAGACCCATGAGCCAGACAACACGACTCCACCCTTCCCACAAAATGACCCCAAACTCTTGGGAGCTGGGACAAATCCCCAGAGAGGGATACTCGTCCACAGAACCTGAGGCCACCGCTCCAATCCACGGCTATCCCGGACACAACATCCAGAGACAAAAGCCTGAAGGAACGCCTCCCACTCGCTTTTGTTTAAGAGGCCCAGGAGCTCCCTCTCGGGCTGTACATCCGGCCTGCCATACCCTAGGCGCCACTCATAAGCTGAGTTGGTGTATTCAGACTTCTGTGCCCACAGCCTGGACCCACACAACATCCAGGCTAGGGCCTCTGGACCAAACAGCGAAAGATTGTGCCTGCCCTCTCCAAGGAAAGTGTGCCCAATCCATTGACCACAACCCTACAGGTTAGGGAAAAGCTCCAAGGTCCCTGAGGCCATCAATAGTATAGGCCACCCTGGACTAAGAGGGGCTCTCTGACACCAGCGGAGCAACTATCTCCACTTAGACTCTCAGACAGTGTCCCCAGAGACAGAAGGTTGAAATGGACAGGCCCCCAGGCCCTAATCTGAACCTTAGCTTTGGTTTCCATGTTTCCGTTCTCAGAGGACTGTTTTCGTAGACCAGCACATGGGGCTATTCTGAGGCACCAAACCAAACATCTCTCATCTCCACATGGGCAGCTTTCTTACTGGGATGTATCAAACACTTCAGGTAGGATAGTTCCGCAGGGCCAAAGAACAACCAGCACATTCCAAGGTCTCCATGGACCCAAACACACTTTATGACGCATCCTCAGGAGAGGCCATTTCAACTCAGCCCCCTGGGTCGCGTGTTCCAGAGGCAGCAGATCAAACATATCTTGTCGCTAATAGCCAATGGGAATGCGAGGCATGCTGTACAGGGATCCATCCTTCGAACCCTGCTCTCCAGTCCTTCCATATGGTATGTCCTGGAGCCATGCAACAGGACTCGAATGTCCCGCAGAAGGAAACCTTGTGGTTTGGGGCAACCTCCAAACTCAGCGTGGGAAAACTTCCTTGGCCTCATGAGGCCCCCACTTCATGAAGGTGCCATCATGGACACATACTCCAGCCTCAGCCAACGTCTGATCCTCAGCCTGACTTCAGATGCAGGAGATTTTGATTCAGCCTCTGCAGAGTGGGCCTGCTCTGCCCTTGGCTCCAATCCTCACACTAGCTTGTGTTTTCAGACTTCCGTCCTCACACTCCTGGCCCACAAACCCTCCCTACTGGGAATTCTGGGGCCACAATGAAGCACTGTGCCTGCCTCCCAGGAGAAAAACATTGTCTATGGCGCTGCCCAGAAACCCCAAATGAGAATCAAACTGCTTGGCCCTCGGCAACAGCCCAATTGCATAGGCTACCTTAAACAGTGATGCTCTGTCGCAAATAGCCTGAGCCCAGACCTTCCAACAAACACCGACACAGCTGGTGCACACCCAGCACATTGGACCCGCCACTGCCTTAGGCCACCATCCATTCCCAACCTAGGTTTTCAGTCATCGGAACCTAGACCTTATCTCCAATCCCTGCACAGGGGGGAACCTGATGCACAAGTCAGAACCCCCTTCCTTCCCCCTGGCAAGAAACCTTGCTGCTGGCAGTGAGTCAAACCTCCAGTGTAGGAGAAAACGGCATGGCCCATGAGGCCACGCCCAAGCGTGAGGGCCGCCTTGGGCACAAACACACATTGTGACCCTCAGCGTGAGTACATTATTCAAGTAACGCCTCTCAGTGACTGGGCCAAGAGCCCGCATATGTGGCTTGCCATGCCCATAGGCACCCAGGACTAACTAGATGGTGTGTATTCCAGTTGAGGGAACCCACTGCTGTGCTCTAGAGTCCCTCTCCTGGGGGGTCCCCTGTGGCAGAAAACAGTACTCTTCATTCCCACAGAATGAACACAAACACTTGGGAGCTTGGACAATCCCCCGAGAGGAAGGCTCTTCCTCGGCCTCTGAGACAACCCCTACCCTGACCGGACACTGTAAACGCAACACCCAGAGACAAAATCCTGAGTGACTGCCTCCCACTTGCCCTACTTTGATTTCCAGAGGATCTCCCCTCCCGGACTAGAGATCAGGCCTGCCATTACATTGGCCCCTAGCTGAGCCAAGTTTGCTTTTTCAGACATCTGTCCCCACAGCCCTGGCAAACACAGCCTCTAGGCTGGGTCCTCTGGAGCCATTCCACAGGACCGTGCCTGCTCTCTCCAGGGAAACTGTGTCCATTCCTTTGGCCACACACCTCCAGAATATGAGAAACCTCAAGGCCTCCGAGGACATCCCACTACCTGGAGCCTCACTGGACTCACAGGGGCATTCGGACACAAGCTGAGCAGCTACATCCATGAATGCATGCACACAGATGTCAACAGAGATAGAAGGTTGAGCCGGACAGGCCTTTAGGCCGTAGTCTCAACTCTTGCTTTGGTTTCCAGGTGTCACTCCTCAGAGGCTTTGGTTCGAAGAACAGGGTATGGGGCTTTCCTGAGGCACGGAACAGAACTCCTCTCGTCTCCACATGGGAAGTTTCCTTGTTGGAGCTGTGTCAAACACCTCATGTTGGAGAATCCTGCAGAGTCCCTGAGACACCTCCACATTCCAAGGTCTCCCAGGCCACCAAGCCACAGTAGGACTCATCTTCAGGAGAGTCCATTTCAACTCTCCCCTCTGGGTAGCTCACCCAGGAGCCCGCAGATTGAGCCTGCCTTGTCCTGACTAAAGAGTGGGAATAGGAGGTGGCGTTCCCAGGCATCCATGCTTAGACACCTGCTCTCGAGTCTTTCCATATGGGGCCTCTTGGAACCATCCAATAGGACTCGACTGTCGTGCAGAAGGTAACCTTCAGTTTTGGAGCAGTTCACAAATCCCATCGTAGGCAAAACTTTCTGGCCTCATGAAGCCCCCACACCCTTCAGGAAGAGGCCATGCTGGACAAGAACTCTAGCCTGAGGCACGTCTCATAGTTGACATGACCTCAGTGCAGGAGATCTCGATTCAGCCTCTGCAGAGTGGGCCTGCCGTGCCCTCGGTCCCAAACCTCACGCTAGCTTGTGTTTTCAGACTTCCTTCCTCACACTCCTGGCAAACAAGCCCTCCGGACTAGGAACTCCAGAACCAAAACCCAGCCCAGTGTCTGCCCAACGGAAGAAAAACGTTTCCCTGTGGGGCTCTCCAGAAAACCCAGATGAGGATCAACCTGCTCGGGCCTCGACGGTACCCGAACTGGATAGGCTGCTCTGGGCACTCATGCTCTGCCTGACACAGCCTGAAGCCAGACGTCCAGACAGACAAGCAGACAGCTGGCCGCACACCCAGCACTTCGGACACGCCATGGTCTTATGCCGTCACCTCATCCTAACCTTGGTTTTCAGATATCTGAACCTAGACATTATATCAATTCTCCACACAGCTGGGTATCGCAAGCACAAAACAGAACTCCTCCTTCCCCATGGCTGTCAAGGTTGCTCTTGGCATGGAGTCACACCTTCAGGGTGGGAGAAACCTTCATGGCCCCTGATGCCACGCCCAAACTTGAGTGCTGCTTGGGCACAAATTCACACTGTGACCCTCAGCATGAGCCCCATGTCAAAGAAAGGCCTGTCAGGGCCTGGACCAAGAGCCCACATATGGGGCTTGCCAAGCCCCTATGCACCCAATCCTCACCACGTTTTGAATTTTCCAGTCGCCCCGCCCGTACCTGGAGCTCTGCTCTGGAATCCCTTTCTTGGAGAGACCCATGAGCCAGACAACACGACTCCACCCTTCCCACAAAATGACCCCAAACTCTTGGGAGCTGGGACAAATCCCCAGAGAGGGATACTCGTCCACAGAACCTGAGGCCACCGTTCCAATCCACGGCTATCCCGGACACAACATCCAGAGACAAAAGCCTGAAGGAACGCCTCCCACTCGCTTTTGTTTAAGAGGCCCAGGAGCTCCCTCTCGGGCTGTACATCCGGCCTGCCATACCCTAGGCGCCACTCATAAGCTGAGTTGGTGTATTCAGACTTCTGTGCCCACAGCCTGGACCCACACAACATCCAGGCTAGGGCCTCTGGACCAAACAGCGAAAGATTGTGCCTGCCCTCTCCAAGGAAAGTGTGCCCAATCCATTGACCACAACCCTACAGGTTAGGGAAAAGCTCCAAGGTCCCTGAGGCCATCAATAGTATAGGCCACCCTGGACTAAGAGGGGCTCTCTGACACCAGCGGAGCAACTATCTCCACTTAGACTCTCAGACAGTGTCCCCAGAGACAGAAGGTTGAAATGGACAGGCCCCCAGGCCCTAATCTGAACCTTAGCTTTGGTTTCCATGTTTCCGTTCTCAGAGGACTGTTTTCGTAGACCAGCACATGGGGCTATTCTGAGGCACCAAACCAAACATCTCTCATCTCCACATGGGCAGCTTTCTTACTGGGATGTATCAAACACTTCAGGTAGGATAGTTCCGCAGGGCCAAAGAACAACCAGCACATTCCAAGGTCTCCATGGACCCAAACGCACTTTATGACGCATCCTCAGGAGAGGCCATTTCAACTCAGCCCCCTGGGTCGCGTGTTCCAGAGGCAGCAGATCAAACATATCTTGTCGCTAATAGCCAATGGGAATGCGAGGCATGCTGTACAGGGATCCATCCTTCGAACCCTGCTCTCCAGTCCTTCCATATGGTATGTCCTGGAGCCATGCAACAGGACTCGAATGTCCCGCAGAAGGAAACCTTGTGGTTTGGGGCAACCTCCAAACTCAGCGTGGGAAAACTTCCTTGGCCTCATGAGGCCCCCACTTCATGAAGGTGCCATCATGGACACATACTCCAGCCTCAGCCAACGTCTGATCCTCAGCCTGACTTCAGATGCAGGAGATTTTGATTCAGCCTCTGCAGAGTGGGCCTGCTCTGCCCTTGGCTCCAATCCTCACACTAGCTTGTGTTTTCAGACTTCCGTCCTCACACTCCTGGCCCACAAACCCTCCCTACTGGGAATTCTGGGGCCACAATGAAGCACTGTGCCTGCCTCCCAGGAGAAAAACATTGTCTATGGCGCTGCCCAGAAACCCCAAATGAGGATCAAACTGCTTGGCCCTCGGCAACAGCCCAATTGCATAGGCTACCTTAAACAGTGATGCTCTGTCGCAAATAGCCTGAGCCCAGACCTTCCAACAAACACCGACACAGCTGGTGCACACCCAGCACATTGGACCGGCCACTGCCTTAGGCCACCATCCATTCCCAACCTAGGTTTTCAGTCATCGGAACCTAGACCTTATCTCCAATCCCTGCACAGGGTGGAACCTGATGCACAAGTCAGAACCCCCTTCCTTTCCCCTGGCAAGAAACCTTGCTGCTGGCAGTGAGTCAAACCTCCAGTGTTTGAGAAAACGGCATGGCCCATGAGGCCACGCCCAAGCGTGAGGGCCGCCTTGGGCACAAACACACATTGTGACCCTCAGCGTGAGTACCTTATTCAAGTAACGCCTCTCAGTGACTGGGCCAAGAGCCCGCATATGTGGCTTGCCATGCCCATAGGCACCCAGGACTAACTAGATGGTGTGTATTCCAGTTGAGGGAACCCACTGCTGTGCTCTAGA
The DNA here is from genome assembly GCF_964662115.1 of Mustela nivalis. Taxonomy (NCBI): domain Eukaryota; kingdom Metazoa; phylum Chordata; class Mammalia; order Carnivora; family Mustelidae; genus Mustela; species Mustela nivalis. The sequence goes on along the minus strand of NW_028136558.1, from coordinate 1,862,504 downwards.
GTCCCTCTCCTGGGGGGTCCCCTGTGGCAGAAAACAGTACTCTTCATTCCCACAGAATGAACACAAACACTTGGGAGCTTGGACAATCCCCCGAGAGGAAGGCTCTTCCTCGGCCTCTGAGACAACCTCTACACTGACCGGACACTGTAAACGCAACACCCAGAGACAAAATCCTGAGTGACTGCCTCCCACTTGCCCTACTTTGATTTCCAGAGGATCTCCCCTCCCGGACTAGAGATCAGGCCTGCCATTACATTGGCCCCTAGCTGAGCCAAGTTTGCTTTTTCAGACATCTGTCCCCACAGCCCTGGCAAACACAGCCTCTAGGCTGGGTCCTCTGGAGCCATTCCACAGGACCGTGCCTGCTCTCTCCAGGGAAACTGTGTCCATTCCTTTGGCCACACACCTCCAGAATATGAGAAACCTCAAGGCCTCCGAGGACATCCCACTACTGGGAGCCTCTATGGACTCACAGGGGCATTCGGAAACAAGCTGAGCAGCTACATCCATGAATGCATGCACACAGATGTCAACAGAGATAGAAGGTTGAGCCGGACAGGCCTTTAGGCCGTAGTCTCAACTCTTGCTTTGGTTTCCAGGTGTCACTCCTCAGAGGCTTTGGTTCGAAGAACAGGGTATGGGGCTTTCCTGAGGCACGGAACAGAACTCCTCTCGTCTCCACATGGGAAGTTTCCTTGTTGGAGCCGTGTCAAACACCTCATGTTGGAGAATCCTGCAGAGTCCCTGAGCCACCTCCACATTCCAAGGTCTCCCAGGCCACCAAGCCACAGTAGGACTCATCTTCAGGAGAGTCCATTTCAACTCTCCCCTCTGGGTAGCTCACCCAGGAGCCCGCAGATTGAGCCTGCCTTGTCCTGACTATAGAGTGGGAATAGGAGGTGGCGTTCCCAGGCATCCATGCTTAGACACCTGCTCTCGAGTCTTTCCATATGGGGCCTCTTGGAACCATCCAATAGGACTCGACTGTCGTGCAGAAGGTAACCTTCAGTTTTGGAGCAGTTCACAAATCCCATCGTAGGCAAAACTTTCTGGCCTCATGAAGCCCCCACACCCTTCAGGAAGAGGCCATGCTGGACAAGAACTCTAGCCTGAGGCACGTCTCATAGTTGACATGACCTCAGTGCAGGAGATCTCGATTCAGCCTCTGCAGAGTGGGCCTGCCGTGCCCTCGGTCCCAAACCTCACGCTAGCTTGTGTTTCAGACTTCCTTCCTCACACTCCTGCAAACAAGCCCTCCGGACTAGGAACTCCAGAACCAAAACCCAGCCCAGTGTCTGCCCAACGGAAGAAAAACGTTTCCCTGTGGGGCTCTCCAGAAAACCCAGATGAGGATCAACCTGCTCGGGCCTCGACGGTACCCGAACTGGATAGGCTGCTCTGGGCACTCATGCTCTGCCTGACACAGCCTGAAGCCAGACGTCCAGACAGACAAGGAGACAGCTGGCCGCACACCCAGCACTTCGGACACGCCATGGTCTTATGCCGTCACCTCATCCTAACCTTGGTTTTCAGATATCTGAACCTAGACATTATATCAATTCTCCACACAGCTGGGTATCGCAAGCACAAAACAGAACTCCTCCTTCCCCATGGCTGTCAAGGTTGCTCTTGGCATGGAGTCACACCTTCAGGGTGGGAGAAACCTTCATGGCCCCTGATGCCACGCCCAAACTTGAGTGCTGCTTGGGCACAAATTCACACTGTGACCCTCAGCATGAGCCCCATGTCAAAGAAAGGCCTGTCAGGGCCTGGACCAAGAGCCCACATATGGGGCTTGCCAAGCCCCTATGCACCCAATCCTCACCACGGTTTGAATTTTCCAGTCGCCCCGCCCGTACCTGGAGCTCTGCTCTGGAATCCCTTTCTTGGAGAGACCCATGAGCCAGACAACACGACTCCACCCTTCCCACAAAATGACCCCAAACTCTTGGGAGCTGGGACAAATCCCCAGAGAGGGATACTCGTCCACAGTACCTGAGGCCACCGTTCCAATCCACGGCTATCCCGGACACAACATCCAGAGACAAAAGCCTGAAGGAACGCCTCCCATTCGCCCTTGTTTCAGAGGCCCAGGAGCTCCCTCTCGGGCTGTACATCCGGCCTGCCATACCCTAGGCGCCACTCATAAGGTGAGTTGGTGTATTCAGACTTCTGTGCCCACAGCCTGGACCCACACAACCTCCAGGCTAGGGCCTCTGGACCAAACAGCGAAAGATTGTGCCTGCCCTCTCCAAGGAAAGTGTGCCCAATCCATTGACCACAACCCTACAGGTTAGGGAAAAGCTCCAAGGTCCCTGAGGCCATCAATAGTATAGGCCACCCTGGACTAAGAGGGGCTCTCTGACACCAGCGGAGCAACTATCTCCACTTAGACTCTCAGACAGTGTCCCCAGAGACAGAAGGTTGAAATGGACAGGCCCCCAGGCCCTAATCTGAACCTTAGCTTTGGTTTCCATGTTTCCGTTCTCAGAGGACTGTTTTCATAGACCAGCACATGGGGCTTTTCTGAGGCACCAAACCAAACATCTCTCATCTCCACATGGGCAGCTTTCTTACTGGGATGTATCAAACACTTCAGGTAGGAGATATCCGCAGGGCCACTGAACAACCAGCACATTCTAAGGTCTCCATGGACCCAAACGCACATTATGACGCATCCTCAGGAGAGGCCATTTCAACTCAGCCCCCTAGGTCGCGTGTTCCAGAGGCAGCAGATCAAACATATCTTGTCGCTAATAGCCAATGGGAATGCGAGGCATGCTGTACAGGGATCCATCCTTCGAACCCGGCTCTCCAGTCCTTCCATATGGTATGTCCTGGAGCCATGCAACAGGACTCGAATGTCCCGCAGAAGGAAACCTTGTGGTTTGGGGCAACCTCCAAACTCAGCGTGGGAAAAATTCCTTGGCCTCATGAGGCCCCCACTTCATGAAGGTGCCATCATGGACACATACTCCAGCCTCAGCCAACGTCTGATCCTCAGCCTGACTTCAGATGCAGGAGATTTTGATTCAGCCTCTGCAGAGTGGGCCTGCTCTGCCCTTGGCTCCAATCCTCACACTAGCTTGTGTTTTCAGACTTGCGTCCTCACACTCCTGGCCCACAAACCCTCCCTACTGGGAATTCTGGGGCCACAATGAAGCACTGTGCCTGCCTCCCAGGAGAAAAACATTGTCTATGGCGCTGCCCAGAAACCCCAAATGAGGATCAAAATGCTTGGCCCTCGGCAACACCCCAATTGCATAGGCTACCTTAAACAGTGATGCTCTGTCGCAATTAGCCTGAGCCCAGACCTTCCAACAGACACCGACACAGCTGGCTGCACACCCAGCACATTGGACCCGCCACTGCCTTAGGCCACCATCCATTCCCAACCTGGGTTTTCAGTCATCGGAACCTAGACCTTATCTCCAATCCCTGCACAGGGGGGAACCTGATGCACCAGTCATAACCCCTCCTTCCCCATGGCAAGAAACCTTGCTGCTGGCAGTGAGTCAAACCTTCAGTGTAGGAGAAAACGGCATGGCCCATGAGGCCACGCCCAAGCGTGAGGGCCGCCTTGGGCACAAACACACATTTGACCCTCAGCGTGAGTACCTTAGTCAAGTAACGCCTCTCAGTGACTGGACCAAGAGCCCGCATATGTGGCTTGCCATGCCCATAGGCACCCAGGACTAACTAGATGGTGTGTATTCCAGTTGAGGGAACCCACTGCTGTGCTCTAGAGTCCCTCTCCTGGGGGGTCCCCTGTGGCAGAAAACAGTACTCTTCATTCCCACAGAATGAACACAAACACTTGGGAGCTTGGACAATCCCCCGAGAGGAAGGCTCTTCCTCGGCCTCTGAGACAACCCCTACCATGACCGGACACTGTAAACGCAACACCCAGAGACAAAATCCTGAGTGACTGCCTCCCACTTGCCCTACTTTGATATCCAGAGGATCTCCCCTCACGGGTTGGAGATCAGGCCTGCCATTACCTTGGCCCCTAGCTGAGCATAGTTTGCTTTTTCAGCCATCTGACCCCACAGCCCTGGGAAACACAGCCTCTTGGCTGGGTCCTCTGGAGCCATTCCACAGGGCTATGCCTCCTGTCTCCTGGGAAACTGTGTCCATTCCTTTGGCCAAACACCTCCAGAATATGAGAAACCTCAAGGCCCCCGAGGACATCCCACTACTGGGAGCCTCACTGGACTCACAGGGGCATTCGGACACAAGCTGAGCAGCTACCTCCACGAAGGCATGAACACAGATGTCAACAGAGATAGAAGGTTGAGCAGGACAGGCCCTTAGGCCCTAAACTCAACTCTTGCGTGGTTCCCAGGTGTCACTCCTCAGAGGCTTTGGTTCGAAGAACAGGGTATGGGGCTTTCCTGAGGCACTGAACAGAACTCCTCTCGTCTCCACATGGGAAGTTTCCTTGTTGGAGCCGTGTCAAACACCTCATGTTGGAGAATCCTGCAGAGTCCCTGAGACACCTCCACATTCCAAGGTCTCCCAGGCCACCAAGCCACAGTAGGACTCATCTTCAGGAGAGTCCATTCCAACTTTCCCCTCTGGGTAGCTCACCCAGGAGCCCGCAGATTGAGATTGCCTTGTCCTGACTAAAGAGTGGGAATATGAGGTGGCGTTCCCAGGCATCCATGCTTAGACACCTGCTCTGGAGTCTTTCCGTATGGGGCCTCTTGGAACCATCCAATAGGACTCGACTGTCGTGCAGAAGGAAAAACCTTGAGGTTTGGAGCAGTTCACAAATCCCATCGTAGGCAAACCTCCCTGGCCTCATGTAGCCCCCACACCCTTCAGGAAGAGGCCATGCTGGACAAAAACTCTAGCCTGAGGCACGTCTCATGGTTGACATGACCTCAGTGCAGGAGATCTCGATTCAGCCTCTGCAGAGTGGCCCTGCCGTACCCTCGGTCCCAACCTCACGGTAGCTTGTGTTTTGAGACTTCCTTCCTCACACTCCTGGCAAACAAGCCCTCCGGACTAGGAACTCCAGAACCACAACCCAGCCCAGTGTCTGCCCAACGGAAGAAAAACGTTTCCCTGTGGGGCTCTCCAGAAAACCCAGATGAGGATCAACCTGCTCGAGCCTCGACGGTACCCGATCTGGATAGGCTGCTCTGGGCACTCATGCTCTGCCTGACACAGCCTGAAGCCAGACGTCCAGACAGACAAGGAGACAGCTGGCCGCACACCCAGCACTTCGGACACGCCATGGTCTTATGCCGTCACCTCATCCTAACCTTGGTTTTCAGATATCTGAACCTAGACATTATATCAATTCTCCACACAGCTGGGTATCGCAAGCACAAAACAGAACTCCTCCTTCCCCATGGCTGTAAAGCTTGCTCTTGGCATGGAGTCACAGCTTAAGGGTGGGAGAATCCTTCATGGCCCCTGATGCCACGCCCAAACTTGAGTGCTGCTTGGGCACAAATTCACACTGTGACCCTCAGCATGAGCCCCATGTCAAAGAAAGGCCTGTGAGGGCCTAAACAAGAGCCCCCATATGGGTCTTGCCAAGCCCCTATGACCCAATCCTCACCAGGGTTTGAGTTTTCCAGTCGCCCCACCTGTACCTGGGGCTCTGCCCTTGAATCCCTTTCTTGGAGAGACCCATGAGCCAGACAACACGACTCCACCCTTCCCACAAAATGACCCCAAACTCTTAGGAACTGGGACAAATCCCAGAGAGGGATACCCCTCCACAGATCCTAAGGCCCCCCTCCAATCCACGGCTATCCCGGACACAACATCCAGAGACAAAAGCCTGAAGGAATGCCTCCCACTCGCCCTTGTTTCAGAGGCCCCGGAGCTCCCTCTCGGGCTATACATCAGGCCTGCCATACCCTAGGCGCCACTCTTAAGCTGAGTTTGTGTTTTCAGACTTCTGTGCCCACAGCCTGGACACACACAACCCCCAGGCGAGGCCCTCTGGAGCCACAGCGAAAAATTGTGCCTGCCCTCTCCAAGGAAAGTGTGCCCAATCCATGACAACAACCCTACAGGTTAGGGAAAAGCTCCAAGCCCCTGAGGCCATCAATAGTGGAGGCCACCCTGGACTAAGAGGGGCTCTCTGACACCTGCGGAGCAACTATCTCCACTTAGACTCTCAGACCGTGTCCCCAGAGACAGAAGGTTGAAATGGACAGGCCCCCAGGCCCTAATCTGAACCTTTCTTTGGTTTCCATGTGTCCGTCCTCAGAGGACTGTTTTCGTAGACCAGCACACGGGGCTTTTCTGACGCACCAAACCAAACCTCTCTCGTCTCCACATGGGGAGCTTTCTTACTGGGGATGTATCAAACCCTTCAGGTAGGAGAGTTCCGCAGGGCCACTGAACAACCAGCATATTCCATGGTCTCCATGGACTCCAAACGCACATTATGACGCATCCTCAGGAGAGGCTTTTTCAACACAGCCCCCTGGGTAGCGTGCCCCAGAGGCAGTAGATCAAACATATCTTGTCGCTTATGGCCAAGGGGAATGCGAGGCATGCTGTACAGTGATCCATCCTTCGAACCCTGCTCTCCAGTCTTTCCGTATGTTATGTCCTGGAGCCATGCAACAGGACTCGAATGTCCCGCAGAAGGAAATCTTGTGGTTTGGGGCAACCTCCAAACTCAGCGTGGGAAAAATTCCTTGGCCTCATGAGGCCCCCACTTCATGAAGGTGCCATCATGGACACATACTCCAGCCTCAGCCAACGTCTGATCCTCAGCCTGACTTCAGATGCAGGAGATTTTGATTCAGCCTCTGCAGAGTGGGCCTGCTCTGCCCTTGGCTCCAATCCTCACACTAGCTTGTGTTTTCAGACTTGCGTCCTCACACTCCTGGCCCACAAACCCTCCCTACTGGGAATTCTGGGGCCACAATGAAGCACTGTGCCTGCCTCCCAGGAGAAAAACATTGTCTATGGCGCTGCCCAGAAACCCCAAATGAGGATCAAACTGCTTGGCCCTCGGCAACAGCCCAATTGCATAGGCTACCTTAAACAGTGATGCTCTGTCGCAAATAGCCTGAGCCCAGACCTTCCAACAGACACCGACACAGCTGGCTGCACACCCAGCACATTGGACCCGCCACTGCCTTAGGCCAACATCCATTCCCAACCTGGGTTTTCAGTCATCGGAACCTAGACCTTATCTCCAATCCCTGCACAGGGGGGAACCTGATGCACAAGTCAGAACCCCTCCTTCCCCATGGCAAGAAACCTTGCTGCTGGCAGTGAGTCAAACCTTCAGTGTAGGAGAAAACGGCATGGCCCATGAGGCCACGCCCAAGCGTGAGGGCCGCCTTGGGCACAAACACACATTTGACCCTCAGCGTGAGTACCTTATTCAAGTAACGCCTCTCAGTGACTGGACCAAGAGCCCGCATATGTGGCTTGCCATGCCCATAGGCACCCAGGACTAACTAGATGGTGTGTATTCCAGTTGAGGGAACCCACTGCTGTGCTCTAGAGTCCCTCTCCTGGGGGGTCCCCTGTGGCAGAAAACAGTACTCTTCATTCCCACAGAATGAACACAAACACTTGGGAGCTTGGACAATCCCCCGAGAGGAAGGCTCTTCCTCGGCCTCTGAGACAACCCCTAACCTGACCGGACACTGTAAACGCAAAACCAGAGACAAAATCCAGAGTGACTGCCTCCCACTTGCCCTACTTTGATATCCAGAGGATCTCCCCTCACGGGTTGGAGATCAGGCCTGCCATTACCTTGGCCCCTAGCTGAGCATAGTTTGCTTTTTCAGCCATCTGACCCCACAGCCCTGGGAAACACAGCCTCTTGGCTGGGTCCTCTGGAGCCATTCCACAGGGCTATGCCTCCTGTCTCCTGGGAAACTGTGTCCATTCCTTTGGCCAAACACCTCCAGAATATGAGAAACCTCAAGGCCCCCGAGGACATCCCACTACTGGGAGCCTCACTGGACTCACAGGGGCATTCGGACACAAGCTGAGCAGCTACCTCCACGAAGGCATGAACACAGATGTCAACAGAGATAGAAGGTTGAGCAGGACAGGCCCTTAGGCCCTAAACTCAACTCTTGCGTGGTTCCCAGGTGTCACTCCTCAGAGGCTTTGGTTCGAAGAACAGGGTATGGGGCTTTCCTGAGGCACTGAACAGAACTCCTCTCGTCTCCACATGGGAAGTTTCCTTGTTGGAGCCGTGTCAAACACCTCATGTTGGAGAATCCTGCAGAGTCCCTGAGACACCTCCACATTCCAAGGTCTCCCAGGCCACCAAGCCACAGTAGGACTCATCTTCAGGAGAGTCCATTCCAACTTTCCCCTCTGGGTAGCTCACCCAGGAGCCCGCAGATTGAGATTGCCTTGTCCTGACTAAAGAGTGGGAATATGAGGTGGCGTTCCCAGGCATCCATGCTTAGACACCTGCTCTGGAGTCTTTCCGTATGGGGCCTCTTGGAACCATCCAATAGGACTCGACTGTCGTGCAGAAGGAAAAACCTTGAGGTTTGGAGCAGTTCACAAATCCCATCGTAGGCAAACCTCCCTGGCCTCATGTAGCCCCCACACCCTTCAGGAAGAGGCCATGCTGGACAAAAACTCTAGCCTGAGGCACGTCTCATGGTTGACATGACCTCAGTGCAGGAGATCTCGATTCAGCCTCTGCAGAGTGGCCCTGCCGTACCCTCGGTCCCAACCTCATGGTAGCTTGTGTTTTGAGACTTCCTTCCTCACACTCCTGGCAAACAAGCCCTCCGGACTAGGAACTCCAGAACCACAACCCAGCCCAGTGTCTGCCCAACGGAAGAAAAACGTTTCCCTGTGGGGCTCTCCAGAAAACCCAGATGAGGATCAACCTGCTCGAGCCTCGATGGTACCCGATCTGGATAGGCTGCTCTGGGCACTCATGCTCTGCCTGACACAGCCTGAAGCCAGACGTCCAGACAGACAAGGAGACAGCTGGCCGCACACCCAGCACTTCGGACACGCCATGGTCTTATGCCGTCACCTCATCCTAACCTTGGTTTTCAGATATCTGAACCTAGACATTATATCAATTCTCCACACAGCTGGGTATCGCAAGCACAAAACAGAACTCCTCCTTCCCCATGGCTGTAAAGCTTGCTCTTGGCATGGAGTCACAGCTTAAGGGTGGGAGAATCCTTCATGGCCCCTGATGCCACGCCCAAACTTGAGTGCTGCTTGGGCACAAATTCACACTGTGACCCTCAGCATGAGCCCCATGTCAAAGAAAGGCCTGTGAGGGCCTAAACAAGAGCCCCCATATGGGTCTTGCCAAGCCCCTATGACCCAATCCTCACCAGGGTTTGAGTTTTCCAGTCGCCCCACCTGTACCTGGGGCTCTGCCCTTGAATCCCTTTCTTGGAGAGACCCATGAGCCAGACAACACGACTCCACCCTTCCCACAAAATGACCCCAAACTCTTAGGAACTGGGACAAATCCCAGAGAGGGATACCCCTCCACAGATCCTAAGGCCCCCCTCCAATCCACGGCTATCCCGGACACAACATCCAGAGACAAAAGCCTGAAGGAATGCCTCCCACTCGCCCTTGTTTCAGAGGCCCCGGAGCTCCCTCTCGGGCTATACATCAGGCCTGCCATACCCTAGGCGCCACTCTTAAGCTGAGTTTGTGTTTTCAGACTTCTGTGCCCACAGCCTGGACACACACAACCCCCAGGCGAGGCCCTCTGGAGCCACAGCGAAAAATTGTGCCTGCCCTCTCCAAGGAAAGTGTGCCCAATCCATGACAACAACCCTACAGGTTAGGGAAAAGCTCCAAGCCCCTGAGGCCATCAATAGTGGAGGCCACCCTGGACTAAGAGGGGCTCTCTGACACCTGCGGAGCAACTATCTCCACTTAGACTCTCAGACCGTGTCCCCAGAGACAGAAGGTTGAAATGGACAGGCCCCCAGGCCCTAATCTGAACCTTTCTTTGGTTTCCATGTGTCCGTCCTCAGAGGACTGTTTTCGTAGACCAGCACACGGGGCTTTTCTGACGCACCAAACCAAACCTCTCTCGTCTCCACATGGGGAGCTTTCTTACTGGGGATGTATCAAACCCTTCAGGTAGGAGAGTTCCGCAGGGCCACTGAACAACCAGCATATTCCATGGTCTCCATGGACTCCAAACGCACATTATGACGCATCCTCAGGAGAGGCTTTTTCAACACAGCCCCCTGGGTAGCGTGCCCCAGAGGCAGTAGATCAAACATATCTTGTCGCTTATGGCCAAGGGGAATGCGAGGCATGCTGTACAGTGATCCATCCTTCGAACCCTGCTCTCCAGTCTTTCCGTATGTTATGTCCTGGAGCCATGCAACAGGACTCGAATGTCCCGCAGAAGGAAATCTTGTGGTTTGGGGCAACCTCCAAACTCAGCGTGGGAAAAATTCCTTGGCCTCATGAGGCCCCCACTTCATGAAGGTGCCATCATGGACACATACTCCAGCCTCAGCCAACGTCTGATCCTCAGCCTGACTTCAGATGCAGGAGATTTTGATTCAGCCTCTGCAGAGTGGGCCTGCTCTGCCCTTGGCTCCAATCCTCACACTAGCTTGTGTTTTCAGACTTGCGTCCTCACACTCCTGGCCCACAAACCCTCCCTACTGGGAATTCTGGGGCCACAATGAAGCACTGTGCCTGCCTCCCAGGAGAAAAACATTGTCTATGGCGCTGCCCAGAAACCCCAAATGAGGATCAAACTGCTTGGCCCTCGGCAACAGCCCAATTGCATAGGCTACCTTAAACAGTGATGCTCTGTCGCAAATAGCCTGAGCCCAGACCTTCCAACAGACACCGACACAGCTGGCTGCACACCCAGCACATTGGACCCGCCACTGCCTTAGGCCAACATCCATTCCCAACCTGGGTTTTCAGTCATCGGAACCTAGACCTTATCTCCAATCCCTGCACAGGGGGGAACCTGATGCACAAGTCAGAACCCCTCCTTCCCCATGGCAAGAAACCTTGCTGCTGGCAGTGAGTCAAACCTTCAGTGTAGGAGAAAACGGCATGGCCCATGAGGCCACGCCCAAGCGTGAGGGCCGCCTTGGGCACAAACACACATTTGACCCTCAGCGTGAGTACCTTATTCAAGTAACGCCTCTCAGTGACTGGACCAAGAGCCCGCATATGTGGCTTGCCATGCCCATAGGCACCCAGGACTAACTAGATGGTGTGTATTCCAGTTGAGGGAACCCACTGCTGTGCTCTAGAGTCCCTCTCCTGGGGGGTCCCCTGTGGCAGAAAACAGTACTCTTCATTCCCACAGAATGAACACAAACACTTGGGAGCTTGGACAATCCCCCGAGAGGAAGGCTCTTCCTCGGCCTCTGAGACAACCCCTAACCTGACCGGACACTGTAAACGCAAAACCAGAGACAAAATCCAGAGTGACTGCCTCCCACTTGCCCTACTTTGATATCCAGAGGATCTCCCCTCACGGGTTGGAGATCAGGCCTGCCATTACCTTGGCCCCTAGCTGAGCATAGTTTGCTTTTTCAGCCATCTGACCCCACAGCCCTGGGAAACACAGCCTCTTGGCTGGGTCCTCTGGAGCCATTCCACAGGGCTATGCCTCCTGTCTCCTGGGAAACTGTGTCCATTCCTTTGGCCAAACACCTCCAGAATATGAGAAACCTCAAGGCCCCCGAGGACATCCCACTACTGGGAGCCTCACTGGACTCACAGGGGCATTCGGACACAAGCTGAGCAGCTACCTCCACGAAGGCATGAACACAGATGTCAACAGAGATAGAAGGTTGAGCAGGACAGGCCCTTAGGCCCTAAACTCAACTCTTGCGTGGTTCCCAGGTGTCACTCCTCAGAGGCTTTGGTTCGAAGAACAGGGTATGGGGCTTTCCTGAGGCACTGAACAGAACTCCTCTCGTCTCCACATGGGAAGTTTCCTTGTTGGAGCCGTGTCAAACACCTCATGTTGGAGAATCCTGCAGAGTCCCTGAGACACCTCCACATTCCAAGGTCTCCCAGGCCACCAAGCCACAGTAGGACTCATCTTCAGGAGAGTCCATTCCAACTTTCCCCTCTGGGTAGCTCACCCAGGAGCCCGCAGATTGAGATTGCCTTGTCCTGACTAAAGAGTGGGAATATGAGGTGGCGTTCCCAGGCATCCATGCTTAGACACCTGCTCTGGAGTCTTTCCGTATGGGGCCTCTTGGAACCATCCAATAGGACTCGACTGTCGTGCAGAAGGAAAAACCTTGAGGTTTGGAGCAGTTCACAAATCCCATCGTAGGCAAACCTCCCTGGCCTCATGTAGCCCCCACACCCTTCAGGAAGAGGCCATGCTGGACAAAAACTCTAGCCTGAGGCACGTCTCATGGTTGACATGACCTCAGTGCAGGAGATCTCGATTCAGCCTCTGCAGAGTGGCCCTGCCGTACCCTCGGTCCCAACCTCATGGTAGCTTGTGTTTTGAGACTTCCTTCCTCACACTCCTGGCAAACAAGCCCTCCGGACTAGGAACTCCAGAACCACAACCCAGCCCAGTGTCTGCCCAACGGAAGAAAAACGTTTCCCTGTGGGGCTCTCCAGAAAACCCAGATGAGGATCAACCTGCTCGAGCCTCGATGGTACCCGATCTGGATAGGCTGCTCTGGGCACTCATGCTCTGCCTGACACAGCCTGAAGCCAGACGTCCAGACAGACAAGGAGACAGCTGGCCGCACACCCAGCACTTCGGACACGCCATGGTCTTATGCCGTCACCTCATCCTAACCTTGGTTTTCAGATATCTGAACCTAGACATTATATCAATTCTCCACACAGCTGGGTATCGCAAGCACAAAACAGAACTCCTCCTTCCCCATGGCTGTAAAGCTTGCTCTTGGCATGGAGTCACAGCTTAAGGGTGGGAGAATCCTTCATGGCCCCTGATGCCACGCCCAAACTTGAGTGCTGCTTGGGCACAAATTCACACTGTGACCCTCAGCATGAGCCCCATGTCAAAGAAAGGCCTGTGAGGGCCTAAACAAGAGCCCCCATATGGGTCTTGCCAAGCCCCTATGACCCAATCCTCACCAGGGTTTGAGTTTTCCAGTCGCCCCACCTGTACCTGGGGCTCTGCCCTTGAATCCCTTTCTTGGAGAGACCCATGAGCCAGACAACACGACTCCACCCTTCCCACAAAATGACCCCAAACTCTTAGGAACTGGGACAAATCCCAGAGAGGGATACCCCTCCACAGATCCTAAGGCCCCCCTCCAATCCACGGCTATCCCGGACACAACATCCAGAGACAAAAGCCTGAAGGAATGCCTCCCACTCGCCCTTGTTTCAGAGGCCCCGGAGCTCCCTCTCGGGCTATACATCAGGCCTGCCATACCCTAGGCGCCACTCTTAAGCTGAGTTTGTGTTTTCAGACTTCTGTGCCCACAGCCTGGACACACACAACCCCCAGGCGAGGCCCTCTGGAGCCACAGCGAAAAATTGTGCCTGCCCTCTCCAAGGAAAGTGTGCCCAATCCATGACAACAACCCTACAGGTTAGGGAAAAGCTCCAAGCCCCTGAGGCCATCAATAGTGGAGGCCACCCTGGACTAAGAGGGGCTCTCTGACACCTGCGGAGCAACTATCTCCACTTAGACTCTCAGACCGTGTCCCCAGAGACAGAAGGTTGAAATGGACAGGCCCCCAGGCCCTAATCTGAACCTTTCTTTGGTTTCCATGTGTCCGTCCTCAGAGGACTGTTTTCGTAGACCAGCACACGGGGCTTTTCTGACGCACCAAACCAAACCTCTCTCGTCTCCACATGGGGAGCTTTCTTACTGGGGATGTATCAAACCCTTCAGGTAGGAGAGTTCCGCAGGGCCACTGAACAACCAGCATATTCCATGGTCTCCATGGACTCCAAACGCACATTATGACGCATCCTCAGGAGAGGCTTTTTCAACACAGCCCCCTGGGTAGCGTGCCCCAGAGGCAGTAGATCAAACATATTTTGTCGCTTATGGCCAAGGGGAATGCGAGGCATGCTGTACAGTGATCCATCCTTCGAACCCTGCTCTCCAGTCTTTCCGTATGTTATGTCCTGGAGCCATGCAACAGGACTCGAATGTCCCGCAGAAGGAAATCTTGTGGTTTGGGGCAACCTCCAAACTCAGCGTGGGAAAACTTCCTTGGCCTCATGAGGCCCCCACTTCATGAAGGTGCCATCATGGACACATACTCCAGCCTCAGCCAACGTCTGATCCTCAGCCTGACTTCAGATGCAGGAGATTTTGATTCAGCCTCTGCAGAGTGGGCCTGCTCTGCCCTTGGCTCCAATCCTCACACTAGCTTGTGTTTTCAGACTTCCGTCCTCACACTCCTGGCCCACAAACCCTCCCTACTGGGAATTCTGGGGCCACACTGAAGCACTCTTCCTGCCTCCCAGGAGAAAAACATTGTCTATGGTGCTGCACAGAAACCCCAAATGAGGATCAAACTGCTTGGCCCTCGGCAACACCCCAATTGCATAGGCTACCTTAAACACTGATGCTCTTTCTCAAAAGCCTGAGCCCAGACCTTCCAACAGACACCGACACAGCTGGCTGCACACCCAGCACATTGGACCCGCCACTGCCTTAGGCCACCATCCATTCCCAACCTGGGTTTTCAGTCATCGGAACCTAGACCTTATCTCCAATCCCTGCACAGGGGGGAACCTGATGCATAAGTCAAAACCCCTCCTTCCCCATGGCAAGAAACCTTGCTGCTGGCAGTGAGTCAAACCTTCAGTGTAGGAGAAAACGGCAAACCTGGCGGGCCTCATGAAGCCCCCATATCTTTCAAGGAGAGGCCATCATGGTCAAAAACTCTAGCTTGAAGCACGTCTCATAGTAGACATGACCGCAATGCAGGAGATCTTGATTCAGCCTCTGCAGAGTGGCCTGCCGTGCCCTCGGTCCCAAACCTCACGCTAGCTTGTGTTTTCAGACTTCCTTCCTCACACTCCTGGCAAACAATCCCTCCAGAGTAGGAATTGCAGAACCACAAGCCTGCCCAGTTAATGCCCACCGGTAGAAAACTTTTCCTTGTGGGGCTTTCCATAAAACCCAGATGAGGATCAACCTGCTCTTGCCTCGACGGCACTCAGATTTGATAGGCTGCTCTGGGCACTAATGCTCTGCCTTTCACAGCCTGATGCCAGACGTCCAGACAGGCAAGGAGACAGCTGGCCACACACCTAGCACTTCTGACACGCCATGGTCTTATGCCGTTATATCTTCCTAACCTTGGTTTTCCGATATCTAAACCCAGATATTATATCAATTCCCCACACAGTTTGGCATCTGAAGCAAAAATCAGAACTCCTTCTTCCCCATGGCTGTAAGGCTTGCTCTTGGCATGGAGTCACACCTTAAGGGTGGGAGAAACCTTCATTTCCCCTGAAACCACGCCCAAACGTGAGTGCTGCCTTGGGCACAAATTCACTCTGTGACCCTCAGCATGAGCCCAATATCAAAGAAAGGCCTGTCAGGGCCTTGACCAAGAGCCCTCATATGGGGCATGCCAAGCCCCTATACACCCAATCCTCACCAGTGTTTGAGTTTTCCAGTCTCCCCCCTGTTCCTGGGGCTCTGCTCTGGAATCACTTTCTTGGAGAGACACATGAGCCAGACAACAGGACTCCACCCTTCCCACAAAATGACCCAAAACTCCTGTTAGCTGGGACAAATCCCCAGAGAGGTTACTCGTCCACAGTCACTGAGGCCACCCCCTACAATCCACGGCTATCCTGGACGCATCCAGAGACAAAAGCCTGAAGGAATCTCGCCCTTGATTCACAAGCCAAGGAGCTCACTCTTTATCTGTACATCCGGCCTGCCATACCCTCGGCGCCACTCATAAGCTGAGTTTTTGTTTTCAGACTTATGTGCCCACAGCCTGGACCCACACACCCTCCAGGCTAGGGCATCTGGAGCCACAGTGAAAGATTGGGCCTGCCATCTCCAAGGAAAGTGTGCCCAATCCATTGACCACAACCCTACAGGTTAGGGAAAAGCTCCAAGGCCCCTGAGGCCATCCTGATAGTGTAGGCTGCCCTGGACTAAAAGGGGCACTCTGACACCAGCTCTGCCATTATCACCACTTAGACTTTCAGACAGTGTCCCCAGAGACAGAAGATTGAAATGGACAGGCCCTTGGGCTTTAATATGAACCTTAGCTTTAGTTTTCATGTGTCTGTCCTCAGAGGACTGGTTTCTTATACCAGCATATTAGGTTTTTCTGAGGCTCCAAACCAAACCTCTCTCGTCTCCACATGGAGTGCTTTCTTACTGGATCTGTATCAAACCCTTCTGGTCGGAGAATTCCGCAGGGCCACAGTACAACCATCACATTCCAAGGTCTCCATGGACAGAAACCCACATTATGACGCATCCTCAGGAGAGGCCATTTCAACTCAGCCCACTGGTTAGCTTGCCCCAGAGCCAGCAGAACAAACATATCTTGTCGTTAATGGCCAAAAGGAATGCGAGGCATGTTGTTCAGGGATCCATCCTTTGAACCCTCCTCTTCAGTCCTTCCGTATGGTATGTACTGGAGCCATTCAACAGGACTCGACTGTCTCGCAGAAGGAAACCTTGTGGTTTGTGGCAACCTCCAAACTCAGCGTGGGAAAACTTCGTTGGCCTCATGAGGCACCTGCTTCATGAAGGTGCCATCAAGGGCACAATCCAACCTCAGCCAATGTCTGATCCTCAGCCTGACTTCAGATGCATGAGATATCCGTTCAGCCTTTGCAGAGTGGGCCTGCTCCCCACCTCACCCTATGTTTTGTTTTCAGACTCTACCCTAGCACTCCTGGCCCAAACCCTCATGATTGGGAATTCTGGTTCCAGAACGAAGCACTCTGCCTGCCCCCCAAAGAAAAACATTGTCTATGGCATTGCTTAGAAACCCCAAATGAAAATCAACCTGCTCAGCCCTCGGCAACACCCCAATTGCATAGGCTACCCTAAACACTATGCTCTGTCTTACATAGCCTGAGCCCAGACCTTGTGAGAGACATTGAGACAGTTGGCTTCACACCCAGCACATCGAACCTGCCATGGGTTAGGCCATTTCATCCCTTCCCATTGACCTGGGTGCCTTCCTGGAGGTATATTCTGAGGCTGTGTCAGACTATGCATTTTTTCTGGAGCTTCCTATGGAATTGGGGTGGTATTAGGGGCCTTGCAATTTTCTCTTAATCTAGTGGGTTGGGAAAATGAGACAGGCTGACATTCCTTGGGAGAGCTGGCCCAGTGCTGTTGTGTGTTCCTGGAGGCCCCATCCTGGAGGGCATATGGGTCAACACTCTGGGTCCAAAGTCTTCAGACACAAACTCGGGTAAGAGTTAAGCTCGAGGTGATGGCAGACCCAATCTGTAGACCCTGAGCGAAGCATCTCCAGATATGAAATTCGGACGGCTGTGAGGCAGGAGCACAGTCTTTTCTGTCTGACTTGTTTGTCTATGATGGCCACGAAATGGAGGGGTGGCCTCATGGGTCCATGTGAGATTCTACCTCTCTGGGAATTCTGCTCGGCACCCAAGAGTTTGGTGTATTTCCGGGGGATGGGAGGAGCGCAGTTTTCTGAGTCAGGGATCCCGTCCAAACAGCCATTCCAGAGATGGGTCCTGGGTTCTGGAGCCTGGATCACCGCAACAAGGCTTAGGATTTGGGCCTAGGGTCCTGCTCTATGTTTTCCTTGTACAGCTCCCGAGTGTTCTTGTTGGAAATGGGTCTCATTCTGAGGGTCACAATGCCTGTTTTTGCCCAGATGCCCATGCTGAGTGGGTGTGACCTCATGGGCTATGCACTTGGCTCCCACTCTGAGGGTTGGACTGCCATCTCAACATTCAGTTTTCCTGCCATGGGGAAGGAGGTGTACTTTTTTATGCTTCAGGTTCCCCCATGGGCAGGAATTTGAGCTAAGTTCTGGGACAGGGGCCTGAATACCCAGTTCACTTTGAGATGAGGTCCTCGGGCCAAGGCAGGACCCACCTGCAGAAAATGAGGCCTGCTTTCTGGGTGGCTGTCAGGAGCTCGGGCTCGAGCTGTGTCAGACAGAACATTCGTGGAGAGTTCGGCCTATGATATTGGGGTGCTTTTGAGAGCTGTGCAACTGGATCCTCATGGGGGATTTTTGCACAGACCCTTTTTTCACTTCTTCTATCTGGTGAGCAGGCAGATGGCTGCATTATGGCTCCAGAATATCCAAGTTGGAGGGTTTGCAGGCGAGGAGTGTGAGGACAGAAGTATGAAAACATAAGCTACGGTTACGCTCAGTGCCGAGCACATGTCTATTCCAATGTACAGCAGTTGTTTCGAGATCTTCAGCACCTGGGCGAGGGGAAGATGTCTGCTCACGCTGGAGTTTGTATCCATGATGGCCAACAAATGGTGGGGAGGCCTCAAGAATTCTTGGAGGTTTTTCCAAGCTGGAGCTTGTGAGCTGCTCCAAACATCAAGGTGTCCTACTAAGGGACAGCAGAAGTCTTCTTACAGGGCTCCAGGGTCCCCCATATGGAAGATTCGATAGCAATGCTCTCTGAATGGAGGCCTGGGAAGCCAATCTCTTGTTACCATTGCAGCTGAGGAACAGGGTAAGCTTGAACCAATGACACTGATTCCAAGTTCCAAGTGATTTGCGTTGATGGAAGTTCTCAGTCTAACAGGTCCCAATGCTGCTTGGTGTCCAGGGAGACCTTAGAATGTGGTGGCGGCTCTCTGACCATTGAGGATTCTCTATCCTTAGGATTAGACCCAGTACCCAGGAGCCAGGTTTCCTTCTTGGGACAGGAGGTGTGCTCTTGTATGGCTCACGGACCACAGGTTGGACCATATGCTTGAATTTCCAGAACAGCCCTCTAGGGAGAGAGACCTCAAAACATAAGCTAGGGTTCTGATGAGGTTTTAGGGCCATGGAAGTTTCAATCTTCGGACTAAGTGCCATTGGCCTGCATGTCATCCTGGAGGTAGGTGCTGAGGCTGTGTCAGGCTGTGCACTTTTTCCAGAGTGGCCTATGATATTGGGGTGCAGTCAGGGGCCTTGCAGTTTTCTCCTAATCTGGACATTTTGGGAAACTGAGATGGGCAGGGTTTCCTCAGGAGAGCAGGGCCAGTGATGTAATGTGTTTCTCGAGGCCCCATCCTGGAGGTCATGTGTGTCAGGACTTTTGGACCAAAGACTTTAGACACAACCTCGGATAAGAGATAGAAGTGAGGTGATGGCAGTCCGAATCTGAAGACCCTGAGGGAAGCTCCTCGGGATTTGAAATTCAGGTGGCTGGGAGGGAGGAGCACAGGCTTTTCTGTCTGGATTGTGTGTCTAGGATGGCCACTAAATGGAGGGGTGACCTCATGTGTCCATGGGATATTCTTCCACTCTGGTGATTCTGCTTGGCACCCAAGAGTTTGATTTCTTTCTGGGGAAGAGGAAAAGACTGTATTCCATCTCTGGGATCCTGTCCAAACAGGGATTCCAGAGATGGTTTCTGGGTCCAGACACTGGGAAAACTTAACCAAAGCTTCGATTTGGGTTCCTGGTCCAGATCCCAAGGGGGATCTTTGGAAAGGGGTCTCATTCTGAGGGTCACAATGCCTGTTTGTGCCCAGCTGCCCATCCTGTGTAGGCGTGGTCTCATGGACCATGCACCTGGTTCCCACTCAGGGTTGTACAGCCATCTCAACATTCAGTTTTCTGGCCATGGGGAAGGAGGAGCACTCTTTTGTGCTTCCGAGTCCCCTATGGGCAGGAATTTGAGCTAAGTCTGGGACAGGTACCTGAATATCCAGGTTGCTTCAAGATGATGGCCTCGGGCCAAGGTTGGACCCACCTGGAGGATATGGGGCCCACTATCTGGGTGGCTGACAGGAGGTCGGGGATCAGGCGATGTCAGACAGACAATTTATGCAGAGGTCGGTCAATTATATTGGGGTGCCATTGAGGGCCGTGCAGGAGGATCCTCATGTGGGTTTCTGCGAAGACCCATAGGGCACTTCTTCTTTGTGGTGGGCAGGCAGAAAGCTGCACTGTGGCTTCAGAATTCCCAATATGGAGGGCTTGTAGGCGAGGAGTGTGAAGACAGAAGTCTGAAAACACAAGCCACGGATAAGCTCAGTGCCGACCACAGGACCATTCCATTGTGCAGTGGTTGTTTTGAGATTTCCAGCACCTGAGTATGGGCGAGGGTCAGATGTCTGCTCACGCTGGGTTTGCATCCATGATGGTCAACGAATTGTGGGGTGGCCTCAAGAATTCTTGGAGATTCTACTTGTGATTTCTCTCTGTCAAATAAATAAATAAAATCTTTAAAAAAAAAAAAAAAAAAAAAAAAAAAAATTCTTGGAGATTTTCCCAAGCAGGACCTTGTGAGCTGCTCCAAACAGCAAGGTGTCCTACTGTGGGACAGGGGAAGTCCGCTTACAAGGCTCCAGGGTCCCCCATATAGAAAGATTCGACAGCAGAGGTCTCTGAATGGGGGCCTGGGAAGTCTTCCTTGCATGACCATTGCAGCTGAGGAACATTGCAGGCTTGATCTGCTGGTTTTTGTTCAAATTTCCAAGTGATCTAAGTTGACGAATGTTCTCAGTCTAATGAGTCACAATGCTGCTTGGTGTCCAGGGAGACCTTAGAATGTGGTGGTGAGGGTGCCTGGGTGGCTCACTGGGCTAAGCCGCTGCCTTCGGCTCAGGTCATGATCTCAGGGTCCTGGGATTGAGTCCCGCATCGGGCTCTCTGCTCAGCAGGGAGCCTGCTTCTTCCTCTCTCTCTCTCTGCCTTCCTCTATGCCTACTTGTGATCTCTCTCTGTCAAATAAATAAATAAAATCTATATAAAAAAAAAAGAATGTGGTTGTGGGTCTGTGGCCATGCAGGATTCTCCTACCTGAGGGTTAGACCCAGTTCCCAGGAGCCAGGTTCCCTTCTCGGGACAGGAGGGGTTCTCTTGTATGGCTCAGGGACCACATGTCGGATCATATGTTGGATTTCAAGACCAGGCCTCTGGGCACAGAGGCCTGAATATCTAGGCTAGGGTTCTTATGAGGTTGTAGGGGCATGTCATCCTCAACCTTCGGACTTAGGGACTTTGACCTGTGAGTCTTCCTGGAGGTAGATGCTCAGGCTGTGTCAGACTGTGCATTTTTTCCAGAGTGGCCTATGAAATTGGGGTGGGCTCAGGGGCCTTGCAGGCTTTTCCTAATCTGGAGGGTTTGTGCAACTGAGACGGCAGAATTTCATCCAGAGATCAGGCCCAGTGATGTAGTGTGGTTCTGTCAGCCCCATCCTGCAGGGAATGTGGTTAAGGGCTCTGGGACCAAAGTCTTCAGACACAAAATTGTGTATCAATTAGGAGGGAGGTGATGGCAGCCCCGATCTGCAGACGCTGAGGGCAGCTCCTCAGGATTTGAAATTCGTGTGGCTGGGAGGCAGGAGCAAAGGCTTTTCTGTCTGGATTGTGTCTAGGATGGCCTTGGAATGGTGGTGTGTCCTCATGTGTCCATGGAATATTCTACCTCTCTGGGGATTCTGCCCAGCACCCAAGAGTTTGGTGTCTCACTGAGAAGGAGAGAGCGTGGTTTACTGTTTCACGGTTCCCGTCAACACAGGGATTCCAGAGATGGGTTATAGGTCCCTGTGCCTGGATAACCCTACAAAGGCTTAGTATTTGGGCCTAGAGGCTTGACTGCCTGGCTCTGTGGGGCTTTGGTTCAGCTCCCATGGAGACTTGTTGGAAATGGGTCTCAGGGTAAGGGTCACAATGCCTGTTTGTGCCCAGATGCCCATCCTGAGTGGGCATTGGCTCTTGTTCCATGCACCTGGATCCCAATATGAGGGTTGGACCACCATATCAACATTTAATTTTCCTTCTATGAGGAAGGAGGAGTACTCTTTTGTGCTTCAGATTCCCCCATGCACAGTAATTTGAGCTATGTTCTGGGACTGGTACGTGAATAACCAGGTTGGTTTGAGATGAAGGACTCAGGTCAAGGCAGGTCACACCTGCCAGATATGGGTCCCGCTATCTAGGTGGCTACCAGGAGGTCGGGGCTCGAGCTGTGTCAGACAGAGCATTAGTTCACAAGGTGGCCTATGATATTGTGGTGCTATAGAGGGCTGTGCTGGTGGAACCTTATATGGAGTTTCACGCAGACCCATAGGGCACCTCTTTTTTCTGGTGGGCAGGCAGAAGGCTGCATTGTGGCTCCCAAATTCCCAATATGGGGGACTTTAGGCGAGGAGTGTGAGAACAGAAGGCAGAAAACACAATCTATGCTTAATCTCAGTGCCGAGAACATGGCCGTTCCAATGTGCAGTGGTTTTTTTCGAGATCTCCAGCATCTGAGTACAGGCGAGGGTCAGATGTCTGCTCATGATAGAGTTTGTATCTATCGTGGCCAACAAATGAAATATCCAGCACCTGAGTAAAGGTGGATTTCAGATGTTTACGCACACTGGAGTTTGTGTCTCTGATGACCGAATGGAGGAGTGGCATCAAGAGGCTGATGCATGTGAGATGCTCCAAACAGCAAGGTTGTTTTTTCTACTGGACAGTTAGAGTCTGGAATGTTTTCTGCAGGGCCCCCCATGTGAAAAGTATGGGTAGCAGAGCCCTTCCACATGGATGCCTGGAAAGCACACCTCCATTGACCAATGCAGCTGAGGAACATGCAGGTTCTTTACGGTGCTTCTGGGGCGAAGCACCAAGGTCTTGAGTTGACATGGAATCTCTTGAAGATGGGTTACAATGCTGGTTTTTTTTTTACCAGGTAGATCTTAGAATGTGTTGGTGGCTAAGTTGCCTGCAGGATTCTCCTACCCTGAGGGTTTAACACAGGTCGAAGAGCACGGTTACCTTCTGGGGACAGGAGATGTAGTGTTTTGTGGCTCAGGGACCACATGCCGTATCATAAGTTCCTATTCAAGAACAGGCCTCTGAAGACAGATGCCCGACAACCTAATCTAGGGTTCCAATGAGTCCCAGGGGCATGAGAGGTTCAATCTTCAGACTTAGGACAGTTGACTTGGGTGTCTGCCAGGATGTAGGTGATCAGGGCGTTTCAGACTGTGCACTTATGTCCAGAGTAACCTCCAATATTGGGGTGGCCACAGGGGCCTTGAATGTTTCAACCAACTCTGGAGGGTTTGGTTAACTGACATGCACAATTTCCATGGGGATGGCAAGCACAGTCCTGTGGTGTGGCTCCAGAGACTCCACCCTGGAGGGCATGTGAGCCATGGTTCTGGGAGGGAAGTCTGCAAACACAAACTTGGGTTAGGTTTAGTGGCTAGGTTATCACAGGGCAATGTGTAGACCTGGAAGGCTACTCCTCAGGAACAGTAACTGGAATGACGCGAAGGCGGAAGCACAGGCTTTTATATCTGGATTGTGTGTCTAGGGTGACGTCAGAATGTAGCTGTGGCCTCATGGGTCCATGGGAGATTTTTCCTCTAAGGATACAGGCGGCTCCCAATATTTTGATGACTTTTTGGTATGGGAAGACTGCTATTTTCGATCTTAGGTGTGCCCCAAAACAGAGATTCCAGAGATGGGCTCTGGGTCTAGGCGCCTGGAAAATCCCACCAAGGGTTGGGATTTGGGCTTATGGGCAGACCAGGCCTGCAATGCAGCATCTTGGTGGTGCAACTGAGAGGGCTTGTTTGGAAACATGCTCAGACTGAGCATTACAATGCCTGTTTGTGCTCAGGGTGGCCCTCAGGAG
This sequence comes from Mustela nivalis, assembly GCF_964662115.1. Lineage (NCBI taxonomy): Eukaryota > Metazoa > Chordata > Mammalia > Carnivora > Mustelidae > Mustela > Mustela nivalis. Next base: position 1,838,777 of record NW_028136558.1, on the reverse strand, counting down.
TGGGCGTGGTCCCATTGTCCATTTTCTGGCTCCCACACTGAGGGATGGACACACATTCCAATGGCCAGGTTTCCAGCCATGGGAAAGGAGGAAATATCTATTGTGCTTCATGTTCCCCCATAGGCAGGGATTACAGCAAAGGTCTGGGGACAGATGCCTGAATACCAAGGATGCATAGAGATGACAGATTTGGGCCATGGCCGTTCTCACATGCTGGATATGGGCCCTGCTCTCTGGGTGGCTGACACGAGGTCTGGGCTCAGGCTGTGTCAGACACAGCACTAGTGGCCAGAGAAGTCTATATATTGGGGTTCTCTCCAGGGCCGAGTAAATTGATCCTCATGTAGGGTTTCTGGCCAGACTCACGAAGCACTTCTTTCTGTGGGGCAGGCAGAATGCTGCCTTATGGATCCAGAATTCCCTATCAAGAGGGTTTGGGGACAAATAGGGTGAGAATGCAATTGTAAACACCAGCTATGCTTAAATTGAGTGCCAAGCGGAAGTCAGTTTCAATGTGCAGCAGCTTATACGAGATATCCAGCACCTGAGTAAGGGCAGATGTCAGATATTTGCTCACACTGGAGTTTGTGTCTAGGATGACGACTAATGGAGGGGTGGCTTCAGGAGGCAATGGAGGATTACCCACGCTTAAGATTGTGAGATGCTCCAAACAACAAGGTTTCCTTCTAATGGACAGGAGGAGTCTGTTTTTTTTTTCCTCCAGGGTCCCTCATGTGGAAGTTTGCGTAGCAGAGCCCTCCCGCATGGATGACTGGAAAGCACACGTCCAATGACCATTGCAGCTGAGGAACATGACAGGTTCGTTTTGGTGGTTCTGGTGCCAAGTACCAAGGCCTTGAGTTGACTTGGAATCTCTTACAGATGTGTCCCAAAACTGGTTTGTTACAAGGGAGGTCTTAGAATGTATTGGTCACTATGGGCCACGCTGAGGGTTTGGCACAGGTCGATGTGCACAGTTTCCATCTTGCGAGAGGAGATGTTCTGTTTTGTGGCTCAGGGTACATATGTTGTATCCTGACTTGGTATTCAAGAACAGGCCTCTGAGGATTGATGCTGGCAACATAATCTAGAGATCCAATGATGTCCTTGGTGCCCATCAGGTTCAATTTTCTTACTAAGGACCATTGATATGGTTGTCTGACTGGATGTAGGTGATCAGGGTGTTTCAGACTGTGCATTTGCATCCAGAGCCACTTCCAATATTGGGGTGGGCTCAGGGGCCTTGCAGGTTTCTCCTAACTTGGAGGCTTTGGGGAACTGTGATGCGCACAGTTTCCTTGGGGATGGCAGGCCCAGTCCTGTGGTAAGGCTTCAGAGACCACCTCCTTGAGGATATGAGAGCCATGGTTTTGGGAGGGAAGTCTGCAAACACAAATTTGGGTCAGGGATAGTGGCAAGGTGATGGCAGGTCCAATGCATAGACCTAGAAGGCATCACGTCAGGAACTGTAATTAGGGTGACTGAAAGCTGGTAGCACAGGCTTTTCTATCTGGATTGTGTGTCCAGGATGGGCTCTGAATGTAGACCTGGTCTCATGGTTCAATGGGAGACTTTTCCTCTCTAAGGATCCTGGTGGATCTCCATAGATTGGTGGTTTTTCAGAGAAGAAAAGAGTGCTCTTTTCCATCTTAGGGGTGCTCCAAAACAGGGAAGAATGCTGTTTTCCAACTTAGGCTTATGCCAAAACAGGGATTCCAGAGACGGGCTCTGGGTCTGGGTGACCGGATATCCCACCAAGTGTTAGGATTTGGGCCTAGGGGCATTCCAGGCCTGCAATGCAGGATCCTAATGGTGTAACAGAGAGGGCTTGTTTGAAAGCATGCTCAGGCTGAGGGTCATCATGCCTCTTTGTGCCCAGGGGGGCCCTCAGGAGAGGGCGTAGTCTCATTGGCCATATAGCTGGATCCCAATTTGAGGGTTGGACACCCATTGCAACAGCCAGGCTTCCTGCAATGGAAAGAGGAGTTCTCTATTGTGCTTCAGGTTCCCCCATTGGCAGGGTTACAGGAAAGGTCTGTGGAAAGTTGCCTTAATACCAAGGATGTGTACAGATGACAGGCTAAGAATTCCCAGGTAACAAAACAGCATTGTTACCCATGTTCATGACATTCCATGTAAAAATAAGCCCTTAGTACTTCGCCCCAGAGCCACCAGAATGAACTTGCCATGTTCCTAAGCTGCAATGGTCAGTGGAGGTGTGGTTTCCAGGCAACCATACGGGGGTGCTCTGCTACACAAACTTTGCAATTGGCTGGGACCCTTGAGACAAAAAAACAGAATGCCCCTGTCCGGTAGAAGGAAACCTTCTGTTTGGAGCATCTCACAAGCCCCAGCGTGGGAAATCCTCCATTTCCTCTTGAAGCCACCACTCCATTTGTCAGTCATCATAGTCACAAACTCCAGCATGAGCAAACATCTGACATCTGCCCTTACTCAGGTGCTGGATTTCAATTCGATCGCTGCACACTGGAACTGCCTTTAGTTTGACTGAATTAAGCCATAGCTTGGGTTTACAATTCCATCCTCAGCCTACTGGTCCACAAGCCCTATTGTGAGGGAATTCTGGAGCTACAACACAATATTCTGCCTTCCCCATAGAAAGAAAAAGGGCCTGGAGAGTCTGCCCAGAAACTCCATATGATGGTCAATCTTCTCGGTGCTAGACGGAACCCTGATTCATAGGCTGCCCTGGGCACTAGTGCTGTGTCTGACATAGCCGGAGCCAGGACCTAGTGTCAGCCACTGAGAGATCAGGGCCCATATACAGCATGTGAGACCAGCTATGGCCCAAGTCTGTCTTCTCTTCTATTCTTGGTATTCAGGCATCTGTACCCACACCTTTGCTGAAATCCTTGCCATTGGGGGAACCTGAAGCACAATAGAGAACTCCTCCTTCCCCATGGAAGGTATTCTGACAGTTGGGATAGTTGCTCAACCCTCAAAGTGGAAGGCAGCTCCATGGCCAAGGAGACCATGTGCACTCATGATGGCTTCCCCGGGCACAAGCAGGCATTGTGACCTCAGCCTGAGCATGCTTTCAACCAAACGCTCTCAATTGCATCTCTGGGATCCCGAATTGCAGGCCTAGTACACACCTAGGCCCAAATCCTAACCCTGGTGGGATTTTACAGGGGCCCAGACACAGAGCCCATCTCTGGAATCCCTATTTTGGGGGACCCTTAAGATGGAAAACAGCACTCTTCCCTTCCCCGAGATAGTCACCAAACTCATGGTAGCCACCAGGATCCTTGAGTGGAAAAATCTGCCATAGACCCATGAGAACACACCTGCATTCCGAGGCCAACCTGGACATACAATCCAGATACATATCATGTGCTATCACCTTTGAGTCATCGGATTTACAGTTCCTGACGAGCTGCCTTCCAGGTCTATGCATTGGGCCTGCAATCACCTTGCCATTAACCTAAACTGAGTTTGTGTTTGCAGACTTCCTTCCTAAAACCATGGCTCACATGACCTCCAGGTTCTGGCATCTGAAGCCACACCACAAGACTGTGCATGAGATCCTCAAGGAAACTGTGCCCATCACTTTTGCCCGATACCTTTAGATTAGGAGAAACCTGCAAGGCCCCTGAGTGCAGCCAAATAATGGAGGCCGCTCTGGGCACAAATGCACAGTCTGAGACACCCTGATCACCTCCATACAGGCAGACACCCAAGTCAATGCTCCTGAGTCAGAAGATTGAACCTGACATGCCCGAGGACTTCATTGGCACACTAGATTAGGTTTACAGGTATCTGTCATCAGAGGCCTGCTCTGGAATATCAACTTATGATAAAATATATAGTCCCTGAGCCACATAACAGAATATATTCTCCCCAAAAAGGAAGCCATGCTCCTGGAATTGTGTCATACCCTTAGGGTATTTGGATCCTGAATGGCCCCTTAGCAACCAGCACATTCTGATATTCCTGGTAACAAACCATCATTGTGCCCCATCTTCATGAGACTCCATGTCAACTTAAGGTCTCGATATATTGCCCCAGAGCCACCAGAATGCACCTGCCATGTTCCTCAGGTGCAATGGTCAATTGAGGGGTGATTTCCAGGCATCCCTGTGGGGTTCTCTGCTACAAAACTTTCCACATGGAGAAACCAGAGAAAACAAACCAGACTTCTCCTGTCCGGTAGAAAGAAACTTTGCTATTTGGAGCATCTCACAATCCCCAGCATGGGAAATCCTCCATGGCCTCTTGACGCCACCCTTCCATTTGTGGGTAATCACAGACACAAACTCCAGTGTGAGCAAACATCTGACATCCACCCTTACTCAGGTGCTGGATATTCGAAACGGCAGCTGCACACTGGAACTGCCTTTTGCTTTTCACTGAACTTAACCATAGCTTTGTATTACTATTCTATCCTCACCACACTGGTCCACAATATCTCTTGATAGGGAATTCTGGAGCCACAACGCAGTATTCTGCCTTCCACATAGAAAGAAGAAGGACCTGTTGAGTCTGCCCAGAAACCTCACATGAGGATCAATCTACTCAGACCACGAGGCAACCCTGATTAATAGATTTCCCTGACCACTAGTGCTGTGTCTGACAGAGTCTAAGCCCCGACCTCGTGTCAGCCACCCAGAGGTGAGGGCCCATATTTAGCATGAGAGATCGGCCATGGCCCTGGGCCATCATCTGTACCCATCCTTGGTATCCAGTCATCTGTCCCCCAAACTTTGCTGGAATTCCTGCCAATGGTGAACCTGAAACACAATAGAGAACACCTCCTTCCCCATGTCAGGAATATTGGTTGTCCAACCCTCAGCGTGGGAGCCAGCTGCATGGCCAAGGAGACCATGCCCACTCCTGAGGGCCGACATGGGCACAGGCAGGCATGGTGATCCTCAGCCTGAGCATGTTTTCCAACAAACACTCTCAGTTGCTCCTCCAGTACCAGCATTGCAGGTCTGGTATGCCCCTAGGCCCAAATCCTAACCCTTGGTGGGATTTTCCAGGTGCCCAAACCCAGAGTCCGTCTCAGAATCCCTGTTTGGGGCACCATTAAGATGGAAAACAGCACTCTTCCCTTCCCTGAGAAAGGCACCAAACTATTGGGAGCCGCCAGGATCCTTAGAGAGAAAAAATCTCCCATGGACCCATGAAAACAAACCTGCATTCCGAGGCCATCCTGTCCACACAATCCAGAGAGAAAAGTCTTTGCTACCGTCTTCGAGTCATCCTATTTACATTTCCTGACGAGCTGCCCTCCATGTCTATGCATTGGGCCTGTGATCATCTCGACACTAACCCTAACCCCAGTTTGTGTTTGCCGACTTCTCTCCCAAAACCATGGCTTACATGCCCACCAAGATGTGGTCCCTCAAGCCACATCACAGGAAAGTTCCTGCCATCCCCAAGAAAACTGTGCCCATCAGGTTGTCCAAACCCTCCAGATTAGGAGAAACCTGCCAGGCCCCTGAACCCACCCCAATATTGGAGGTTGCTCTGGATGCAAACGTGCAGTCTGAACCACCCTGAGCACCTCCATCGAGGCAGAAAGCCAAGTCAATGGTTCTGAGTCAGATGATTGAGCCTGACATGCCCCTAGGACTTCACTGGAACCCTAGATTGGGTCTTCAGACATCTGTTCTCAGAGTCCTGTTCTGGAATACCAAGTTATGATACAACATGTGGTCCCTGATTCCCACAACAGAACATCTCCTGTCTCCAGAAGGAAAATGTGCTCTTGGATCTATGTCCAACTTTCAGGGTAGATGGATCCTGCATGACCCATTAGCCCCAGCACCTTCTATGGTCTCCCTGGTAACAAACCAGCATTGTGACCCAACTTCCTGAGACTTGATGCCAACTCAAGGTGTTGGTACTTTGCCCAAGAGCCATGAAACGAATCTGCCATGTTCCTCAGGTACAAAGGTCAATGGACGTGTGCTTTCTAGGCATCCAAGAGGTAGTTCTCTGCTACACAAAAATTCCACATAGGGAACCCTAGAGCAAACAAATAAGACTGCTCCTGTCAGGTTGAAGGAAACCTTGGTTGTTTGGAGCATCTCACAAGCCCCAGCCTGGGAAGTCCTCCACATTCTCTTGATGCCAACCCTCCATTTGTTAGTCATCATAGACACAAATTCCAGCATGAGCAAACATCTGACATCTGCTCTTACTCAGGTGCTGGATATTCGAATCAGTCACGCACACTGGAAATACCTTTCACTTGACACTGTATTCTTGCATAGTTTGGTTTTACAATTCCATCCTCACCCTACTGGACTGCAAGTCCTCTTGAGAGGGAATTAGGGAGACAAAACGCAACATTCTGCCTTCCCCATAGAAAGAAGAAGGGCCTGGTGAGTCTGCCCAGAAACTCCCCATGAAGATCAATCTACTTGGCCCTCGAGGGAACCCCGATTTATACTTTGCGCTGGCCACTAGCGCTGTGTCTGAGAGAGCCTGAGCCCCAACCTCGTGTCAGCCACCCAGAGTGTGGGGCCCTTATCCAGCATGTGGGACTGGCCATGGCCCAGTCATCTCTACCCATCCTTGGTATTCCGGCAACTATCCCAGACCTTTGCTGGAATCCCTACCAGTGGGGGAACCTGAAGCACAATTGAGAACTCCTCCTTCCCCATGGCAGGAAGCCTGGCTGTTGCTATGGGTGCCCAACCCTCAGAATTAGAACCAGGTGCATGGCCAATGAGACAACGCCCAATCATAAGGGCCGCCTGAGCCAAAGCAGGCATTGTGTCCCTCAACCTTAGCATGCATTCAAACAAATGCTCTCAGTTGTTTCTGCAGGGTCCCGCATCGCAGGCCTGGTATGCCCTTAGGACCAAATCCTAACACTTCGTGGGATTTTCCATGCCAACATAACCAGAGCCCGTCTCTGGAATCTCTGTTTTGAAGCACCCCTATGATGGAAAACAGCACTCTTCCCTCCCCTGAGAAAACTATTAGGAGCTGCCAGGATGCGTAGAGAGGAAAAATCTCCCAGGGCTCCATAAGACCACACCTTCATTCCGAGGCCATCCTGGACACACAATCCAGATACAAGAGACTGTGCTACCACCTTCGAATCACCTGGTTTACAGTTCCAGACGAGCTGCTCTACAGATCTACGCATTGGGCCTGTGATCACCTCGCCATTAACCCTACCCCAAGTTTGTGTTTGCAGACTTCTTTCCCAAAACCATGGCTCACATGCCCTCTATGATGGGTCTCTGTAGCCACACCACAGGAAAGATCCTGCTATCCCCAATGAAACTGTGTCCATCACAGTTGCCCAAACCCTCCAGATTAGGAGAGACCTGCAAGTCCCCTGAGCCCAGTCCAATTTTGGAGGCCACTCTGGACACAAATGCACAGTGTGCAACACCCTGATCACCTCCATCCAGGAAGACACCCAAGTCAATGGTCCTGAGTCAGAAGATTGGTCCCTGAACCCCACAATAGAATATCTCCTGTCCCCAGATGGAATTCGTGCTCTTCAACTTGTGTCAAGGGTCGGGGTATATGAATTATGCACAGCCCCTTAGCCCCCAGCACATTCTAAGATCTCTCTGGTAACAAACAAACAGCATTGTGATCCATCTTCATGAGATTCCATGTCACTTCAAGTCCTTGGTAATTCGCCCCAGAGCCACCAGAATGAACCTGCCATGTTCCTCACCTGATATGGTCAGTGGAGGTGTGCTTTCCAGGCATCCATGTGGGAGTGCTCTTCTACTTATTCTTTCCACATGTGGGACCCTGGAGCAAACAAACCAGACTGCCACTGACCAGTAGAAGGGAACCCTCTGTTTGGAGCATCTCAGAAGCACCAGCAGGAGAAATCCTTCATGGCCCTTGACACAACCCCTCCATTTGTCAGTCATCATAGACAAAAACTCCAGCATGAGAAAACATCTGAAATCTGCCGTTATTTAGATTCTGCATTTTCTTTTCCACTACTGCACACTGGAACTGCGTTTCACTTGACACTGAATTTAACAATAGCTTGGGTTTAGAATTCCATCCTCAGCCTCCTGGTCTGCAAGCCCTCTAGAGAGGGAATTTGGAGCCACAAGGCAACATTCTGCATTCCCACTAGAAAGAAATAGGGCCTGGTGAATCTTCCCAGAAACTCCACATGAGGATCAATCTACTTGGCACTCGATGGAACCTTGATTTATAGGCTGTCCTGGGCACTAGTACTAGTACTAGTACTAGTACTAGTACTGTGTCTGACAGAGCCTGAGCCAAGACCTAGTTTCAGGCACCCAGAGATATGAGCCCATATCCAGCATGTGAGATTGGCCAGGGCCCAATTACATCATCTCTACCCATCCTTGGTATTCAGGCACCTGTCCCCAGACCTTTTATGTAATCCCTACCAATGGGGTAACCTAAAGCACAATAGAGAACTCCTCCTTCCCCATGGTAGGAATCCTGGCTGTTGATATGGGTGTCCAAACCTCAAAGTGGGAGCCAGCTGCATGGCCAAGGAGACAATGCCCACTCATGAGGGCTGCCCTGGGCACAAGTAGCCATTGTAACCCTCAGCTTGATCAAGCCTTCAAAAAAATGCTCTTAGTTGCACCTCCAGGATCCTGCATTGCAGGCCTGATATGCCCTTAAGCCCAAATCCTAACACATCGTGGGATGTTCCATGTGCACATACCCAGAGCCCGTCACTGGAATCCCTGTTTTGAGGCACCCCTAAGATGGAAAACAGCACTCTTCACTTCCCTGAGAAAGCCACCAAACTAATGGGATCCCCCAGGATCCTTGAGAAGAAGAATCTCCCATGGTCCCATGAGTCCACACCTGTATTCCGAGGCCAGCGTGGATATGCTATCCAGATACAAGAGACTGTGCTACTGGCTTCGAGTCACCTGATTTACAGTTCCTGACGTGCTGCCCTCCAGATCTTTGGATTGGGGCTGTGAACACCTCTCCATTAACCTTATCCCGAGTTTGTGTTTGCAGATCTCTCTCTAAAAACCATTGCTCACATGTCCTCCAGGATGGGGCCCCTAGAGTCACACCACAAGACTGTGCTTGCCATCCCCAAGGAAACTGGGCCCATCACAGTTGCCCAAACCCTCCTGATTAGGAGAAACCTGGAAGGCTCCTGAGCACATCCCAATATTGGAGGCTGCTCTGGATGCAAATGCACAGTCTGAAACACCCTGATCACCTCCATCCAGGCAGACACCCAAATCAATGGTCCTGAGTCAGATAATTCAACCTGACATGGCCCTAGGACCTCATTGGAAGAGGGATTAACTTTTCAGGCACCTGTCCTCAGAGGCCTCTTCTGGAATACCAACTTATGATACAAATTATGGCCCCTGAGCCCCAGGGTGGGAAATCCTCCATGGCCTCTTGACGCCACCTCTCCATTTGTTGGTCATCATAGACACAAACTCCAGCCTGAGCAAACATCTGACATCCGCCCATATTCAGGCGCTGATATTGGAATCAGCTGCTACACACTGGAAATGCCTTTCGCTTTGCAATGAATTTAAGCCTAGCTTCAGACTACAATTTCATCCTCACCCTACTGGTCTGCCATATCTCTTGATAGGGAATTCTGGAGCCACAACGCAACATTCTGCCTTCTTCATAGATAGAAGGACCTGGTGAGTCTGCCCATAAACTGCACATGAAGATCAATATACTCAGCCCAGGAGGGAACCCCTATTTATAGTTTGCCCTAGCCACTAGTGCTGTGTCTGACAGAGCCTGAGCCCCTACCTCGTGTCAGCAACCCAGAGGATGGGGCCCACATTAACCATGTGAGACCGGCCATGGCCCAGGGCTGTCATTACTACCCATCCTTGGTATTCAGGCATCTGTCCCCTAGATCTTAGCTGGAATCCCTACCAATGGGGGGACCTGAAGCACAATAGAGAATTCATCCTTCGCCATGGCAGGAATCCTGGCTTTTGGATGGGTGTCCAACCCTAGGAATGGGAACTGGCTGCATGGCTGCGTAGACATCGCCCAATCCTGATGGCCTCCGGGGCACAAGCAGGCATTGGGACCCTCAGCTTGACCATACTTTCAAACAAACGCTCTCAGTTGCACCTCCAGGATCCCGCATTGCAGGCCTGGTATGGCCCTAGGCCTAAATATTAACCCTTGGTGGGATTTTCCAAGCACTTAGACCCAGAGCTCATCTCTGGAATGCCTGTTTTGGGGCACGACTAAGCTGGAAAACAGTACTCATCCCTTCCCTGAGAAATCCAACAACCTATTGAGAACCGCCAGGATCCTTGAGAGGAGAAATCTCCCATGGACCCTTGAGACAACACCTGCAATAAAGGCCATTCTGGAAATTAAATCCAGATACAATTCCCTGTGCTACCACCTTTGAGTTACGTGATTTACAGTTCCAGACTTGCTGCCCTCCTGGTCTATGGATTGGGACTATGATCACCTTGCCACTAACCCTAACCTAAGTTTGTGTTTGCAGACTTCTCTCTCAAAATCATGGCGCACATGTCCTCCAGGATGGGGTCTCTGGAGTCACACCACAGGACAGTTCCTGCAATCCCCAAGGAAACTGCCCATCACAGTTGTCCAAAAACCCCATATAAGGAGAAACCTGCAAGGAACCTGAGCCAACCCTAGTATTGGATGCCACTCTGGACACAAATGCACAGTCTGAAACACCCTCATCACCTGCATCCAGTCAGACACCAGAGTCAATGATCCTGAGTCAGAAGATTGAATGACATTCCCCTAGGGCCTCATTCAAACCCTTTATTAGGTTTTCAGGCTTCTGTCCTCAGAGACCTGTTCTGGATTACCAATTTATGATACAACATATGGCCGCTGAGCCCCACAACAGAATATCTCCTGCCCCCAGAAGCAATCCGGGCTCTTGGGCCTGTGTCAAATCCTCAGGCTAGATGAATCCTGCATGGCCCATTAACCACCAGCACATTCTAAGATCTCCCTGGTAACAAACCAACATTTTGACCCATCTTCATGAGGTTCCATGTCCAATCCAGTCTTTATTTCTTCGCCTCAAAGCCACCAGATGCCATGTTCCTTCGCTGTCATGGTCAATGAAGGTGTGCTTTCCAGTCACCCATGTGGGAGATCTATGTTATCCGATCTTTCGACATGGGGAACCATGGAGGAAACAAATCAGACTGCCCCTGTCTGGTAGAAGGAAACCTTGCTGTTTGGAGCATCTCAAAAACACCAGATTGGGAAATCCTCCATAACCTCTTGACGCCACCCCTCCATTTTTGTGTCATCATAGACACAAACTCCAGCATGAGCAAATATCTGACATCCACCCTCACTCAAGTGCTGAATATTGGATTCAAACATTGCACACTGGAAATTCCTTTTGCTTGATACAGAATGTAACCATAGCTTAGGTTTACAATTCCATCCTCAGCGTCCTGGTCCACAAGCCCTATTGATAGTGAATTCTAGAGCCACAAAGCAGCATTCTGCCTTCCCCTTACAAACAAGAAGGGCCTGGTGAGTCTGCCCAGAAACCATACATGAGGATCAATCTGCTCGGCACTTGAGGGAACCCCAATTTATAGGCTGCCCTGGGCACTAGTGCTGTGTCTGACAGAGCCTGAGCCAAGACCTAGTGTCAGCCACCCAGTGATCGGGGCCAATATCCACGATTTGATACTGGCCATGGCCCATGTCCATCATCTTTACCCATCCTTGGTATTCAGGCCTCTGTCCCCAGACCTTTGCTGGAATCCCCGCTAATGGGGGAACCTGAAGCACTATAGAGAACTCCTCTTTCCCCATGGCAGGATTCTGGCTGTTGGGATGGTTTTCCAACCCACAAAGTGGGAGCCAGCTGCATGGCCAATGTGACCACGCCCACTAATGAGGGCCACCTGGGCATAAGCAAGTATTGTGACCCTCAGCCTGAGAATGATTTCAAACAAGCCCTCTCAGTTGCACCTCCAGGATCCTGAATGCAGGCCTGGTAAGCCACTAGGCCCAAATCCTAACACTTGGTGGGATTTTCCAGGGGACCAAACCCAGAGTCCGTCTCTGGAATCCATATTTTGGGGCATCCCTAACATGAAAAACAGCACTCTTCCCTTCCCCGAAAAAGCCACCAACTATTGGGAGCCACCAGGATCCTTAGAGAGGAAAAATCTCCCATGGACCCATGAGGCCACAACTGCATTCTGAGGCCATCCTGCACACAATACAGAGAAAAAAGCCTGTGATTCTGCCTTTGAGTCACCCGATTAACAGTTCCTGAAGAGCTGCCATCCATGTCTATGCATTGGGCCTGTGATAACCTTGCCACTAACCCTAACCCAAGTTTGTGTTTTCAGACTTCCCTCCCAAAACCATGGCTCACATGCCCTCCAGTTTGTGATAACTGGAGCCACACCACGGGATTGTACCTGTCTTCCCAAAGGAAACTGTGATTGTCACTATTAAACAAACCCTCTAGATTAGGAGAAACCTGCAAGGCCCCTAAGCCCAGCCCAATATTGGAGGCCACTCTGGACGCAAATGCACAGTCTGACACACCATATCACCTACATCCAGGCTGATATCCAAGTCAATGGTCCTCAGACAGAAGATTGAACCTGACATGCTCCTAGGATTCACTGGAACACTAGAATAGGTTTTCAGGTATCTGTACTCAGAAGGCTGTTCTGAATATCAATGTATGATACAATATGGTCACTGAGCCACACAAAAGAACATCTCCTGTCCTTAGAAGAAAGCTGTGCTCTGGACCTGTGTCAAACACTCTGGGTAGATAAATCCTTCAAGGCCCCCTGACAACCAGCACATTCTATGATCTCCCTGACAACATACCAGCATTGTGACCCATCTTCATGAGACTCCATGACAACTCCAGCCCTTGGTACTTCGGCCCAGAGCCACCAGAATGAAACTGCCATGTTCCTCTGCTGCCATGGTCAATGTAGGTGTACTTTCCAGGCATCCAGCGGGAGTGCTCTGATACCAACTTTCCACATGGAGAACCCTGGAGGAAACAAACCAGACTCCCCTGTACGGTAAAAGGAATCTTTGCTGTATGGAGTATCTCAAGCCTGAGGGTGGGTAATCCTCCATGGCCTCTTGAGGCCACCCATCCATTTGTTGGTCATCATAGACACTAACTCCAGCGTGAGCAATCAACTGACATCTGCACTTACTCAAGTGCTGGATATTTGAATCAGCTGCTACACACTGGAATTGCCTTATGCTTGGCACTGAATTTAAAAGTAGCTTGGCGGGACGCCTGGGTGGCTCAGTTGGTTAAACAGCTGCCTTCGGCTCAGGTCATGATCCCAGCGTCCTGGGATCGAGTCCCACATCAGGCTCCTTGCTCCGCAGGGAGCCTGCTTCTCCGTCTGACTCTGCCTTCCACTCTGTCTGCCTGTGCTTGCTCTCGCTCGCTCTCTGACAAATAAATAAAATCTTGAAAAAAAAAAGTAGCTTGGGTTTGCAATTCCATCCTCACCCTGGTGTTCAGTAAGCTCTCTTGATAGGGAATTCTGAAGCCACAACACAGCATTCTGCCTTCCCCATAGCAAGAAAAAACAGCCTGGAGAGACTGCCCAGAAACCCTACATGAGGATAAATTTACTCGACCCTCGAGTGAAACCCATTTATAGGTTTACCTGGCCACTAGCGCTGAGTCGGACAGAACCTCGTCTCTGACCTCGTGTCAGGACCCAGAGACTGGGCTCCAACTCCAGAATGTGAGACCAGCCATGTCCCAGGGCTGTCATCTCTACCCATTCTTGATTCAGGCATCTGTCCCCAGACAATTGCTGAAATCCCTGCCAATGGGGGAACCAGAAGCACAATAGGGAAATCCTCCTTCCCCATGGCAGGAATGATGGCTCTTGGGATGGGTTTCCAGACCTCAGAGTGGTAGCCAGCTGAATGGCCAATGATAACCCGCCCACTCATGAGGGCCGCCCTGGACACAAGCAGGCATTGTGACCCCCAACATGAGCATGCTTTCAAACAAACACTCTCAGTTGCATTCCAGAATCCAAATTTGCAGGCCTGATATGCCCCTAAGCACAAATCCTAACACCTGGTGGGATTTTTCAGGGGCCCAGAAACACAGCCTGTCTCTGGAATCCCTGTTTTGGGACACCCCTAAGATGGAAAATAGCACTCTCCCCTTCGCCAAGAAAGCCACCATAGTATAGGGAGCCGCTAGGATCCTTGAGAGGAAAAATCTCCCATGGATCCATGAGACCACACCTGTATTCCGAGGCCATCCTGGACACAAAAGCCAGATACACAAGCCTGTGCTACCACCTTCAAGACAACTAATTTATAGTTCCAGACGAGCTGCCCTCCAGGTCTATGCATTGGGCCTGCGATCACCTCACCGCTAACCTTAACCAGAGTTTGTGCTTACAGACTTCTATCCCGAAACCATGGCTCATATTTCCTCCAGGATGGGGTCTCTGGAGCCACACCAAAGGACTGTGCCTGCCATCCCCAAGGAAAATGTGTCCGTCACATTTGCCTAAAACTTCGAGATAAGGAGAAACCTGCAAGGCCCCTGAGCCCACCCCAATACTGGAGGCCCCTCTGGACACAAATGTGCAGTCTGAAATACGCTGATCACCTGAATCCAGGCAGATACCCAAGTCAGTGTTTCTCAGTCAGAAGATTGAACCTGACATGCTCCTATGACCTCATTGTAAACCCTGATTAGGTTTTCAGGCATCTGTAATCAGAGACCTGTTCTGGAGTACCAACTTAAGATACAACATATGGTCCCTGATCCCCACAACAGAACATCTCCTTTCTCTAGATGGAAGCCGTGCTCTTGGAACTGTGTCAAACCCTCAGGGTAGATGAATCCTACTTGGCCCGTAGCCACCAGCAGAATCTAAGATCTCACTGGTAACAAGCCAGCATTGTGAGCCATCTTCATGAGATTCCATGTCAACTACAGGCCTTGGTACTTCACCCCAGAGCCTTCAGAAAGAACCTGTCATGTTCCTCAGCTGCAATGTTCAGTGGAAGTGTGCTTTCCAGGCATCCATGTGGGAGTGCTCTGCTACCCAAACTTTCCACATGGGGGACTCTCGAGCAAACAAATCTGACTGCCCTGTCCTGTAGAAGGAAACCTGGCTGTTTGGAGCATCTCACAAGCTCAAGTGTGGGAAATCCTCTATGACCTCTTTTCAACTCCTCTCCATTTGTCGGTCATTATAGACACAAACTCCAGCTTGAGCAAACATCTGACGTCTGCGCTTACTCAGGTGCTGGATATTCGAATCAGCCGCTGCACACTGGAAATGCCATTCGCTTGTCACTGAATTTATTCATAGCTTGGGTTTACAATTCCATCCTCACCCTACTGGTCTACAAGCCCTCATGATAGGGAATTCTGCAGCCACAACACAGCATTCTGCCTTCCCAATAGAAAGAAGAAGGGCCTGGTGAGTCTGCCCAGAAACTCCACATTATGATCAATCTACTTGTCCCTTGAGGGAACCCTGAATTATAGACAGCCCTGGCCCCTAGTGTTGTGTCTGACAGAGCCTAAGCCCCGACCTCGTGTCAGCCACCTAGAAGGCGGGGCCCATATCCCGCATGTTAGACTGGCCACGGAACAGAGCCGTCATCTTTACCCATCCTTGGTATTCAGGCATGTGTCCCCAGACCTTTCCTGGAATCCCTACCAATGAGGGAACCTGAATCACAATAGAGAAATCCTCATTCCCCATGGCAGGATTCCTGTAAGTTCGGAAGGGTATCCAACAAATCCAGCATCCGGTCCTGATTAAAATGCTTCAAATTATAGGGATAGAGGGAACATTAGTCAACTTCATAAAATGTCTATGAAAAACCCACAGTGAATATTATCCTCGATGGGTAATAGCTGACAGGCTTCCCTTTGAGATCAGGAACATGACAAGGATGCCCACTCTCACCACTCTTGTTCTACAAACTATTTGAAATCCTAGCAACAGCAATCAGACAACAATGAGAAATAAAAGGTATCCAAATTGGTAATGAAGAAGTCAAACACTCTCTCCTCACAGATGACATAATTTATATGGAAAACTCAAAACACCCCACCTTCAAACTACCAGAACTCATACAGCAACTCAATAATGTGGCAGGATACAAAATCATTGTACAGAAATCAGTGGCCTTCTTCTACATTATCAATGAAAATACAGAAAGGGACATTAGAGAATCAATTCCATTTACTACAGCACTGAAACCATAAGATACCT
Source organism: Mustela nivalis (assembly GCF_964662115.1). Taxonomy (NCBI): domain Eukaryota; kingdom Metazoa; phylum Chordata; class Mammalia; order Carnivora; family Mustelidae; genus Mustela; species Mustela nivalis. Next base: position 1,822,551 of record NW_028136558.1, on the reverse strand, counting down.
GGGAATAAACCATACCAAAGAAGTAAATGATTTTTCTTGAGGAACTACAGAACACTCATGAAAAAAATTGAAGAAAACAAAAAAGACAGAAGACCATTCCATGCTCAAGGATCAGAAGAATAAACATTGGTAAAATGGATAAAAGACCTCAATGTAAGACAGGAATCCATCAGAACCCTAGAGGAGAACATTGGCAGTAATCTCTTCTATATCAGCCACAGCAACTTATTTCAAGATATGTCTCCAAAGGCAAAGGAAACAAAAGCCAAAATAAACTTTTGGGACTTCATCAAAATCAAAAGCTTCTGCACAGCAAAGGAAAAAGTCAAAAAAACAAAGATGCAACCCATGGAATGTGATAAGATATTTGCAAATAACAGTACAGACAAAAGGTTGATATCCAGGATCTATAATGAACTCCTCAAACTCAACACATAGGAAATAGGCAAACATATCAAAAAATGGGCAGAAGATATGAACAGACAATTCTCTAATGAAGACATACAAATGGCAATCAGACACATGAAAAAATGTACATCATCACTAGCCCTCAGGGTGATTCAAAATAAAACCACAGTGAGATATCACCTTACACCAGTTAGAATTGCCAAAGTTAACAAAACAAGAAACAACATGTGTTGGAGAGGATGTGGAGAAAGGGGAACCCTTTTACACTGTTGGTGGGATTGCAAGTTGGTGCAGCCTCTTTGGAGAACAGTGTGGAGATTCCTCAAGAAATTAAAAACAGAACTTCCCTATGACCCTGCAATTGCACTCCTGGGTATTTACCCCAAAGATACAGATGTCGTGAAAAGAAGGGCCATCTGTACCCTAATGTTTATAGCAGCAATGGCCATGGTCGCCAAACTATGAAAGAACCAAGATGCCCTTCAACGGACGAATGGATAAGAAAGATGTGGTCCATATACACTATGGAGTATTATGCCTCCATAAGAAAGGATGAATACCCAACTTTTGTAGCAGCATGGACGGGACTGGAAGAGATTTTGCTGAATGAAGAAAGGCAGAGAGAATCAATTATCATATGGTTTCACTTATTTGTGGAGCATAACAAATATCATGGAGAACAAGGGGTCTTAGAGAGGAGAAGGGAGTTTGGGGGAATTGGAAGGGGAGGTGAATCATGAGAGACTATGGACTCTGAAAAACAACCTAGGGGTTTGAAGTGGCGGGGGGGTGGGATCTTGGGGTACCAGGTGGTGGGTATTATAGAGGGCACAGATTGCATGGAGCACTGGGTTGGTGAAAAAAATAATGAATACTGTTTTTCTGAAAATAAAGAAATTAATTTAATTAAAAAAAAAACATTGTTAAAATGTTATACTGGAGACAAGATGGCGGAGAAGTAGGAGGAGGCTCCCTTTCAACCTGAACCCTACTTCTATTGAACTCCACTCACCGACAAAATCAGCCTGAGACCCGAATTATACACATCTGGATCTCTACCAGAGCAGAAAACGCCAGTGGGCAGGTAAAGCAGAGTGGGAAAGTCGGACTGATATCGGAAGATAAACAAAAGTGGGAGGGTGCTACCAGAGGTGACCCACTGGAAAGTAATATCCCAATACGAGAGTGCCCTGCGTCTGGGGACCAGCATTATCTCAGAAGTATGGTGGAAAGCACTCAAGAAGAGCAAGGGATCACTGGGAAGAAATTGCAGGAATCGGGGTGTTAGGGTCAGGGGCTTAAGTCCCCAGACCCAGGACAGCCACCCCTGGTGCAGAGCCAGAAAGAGTGCGGCAGAGAAACCAGGTCTTGGTCCCTGAACCACCAGCAAGCTCGCCTGAGAGCATGTGGCTCCCAGCTCCCATGAGGGGCTGGGAGCCTCGCCAGCCAACAGAAGCACAGCTTTTTTGCAGTCCCCATGCAAGTGCCCTGCCATGCCATCAGAGTCCGAGTCATGCCCTGCGCCCTCCAGAGAGAGAGGTGGCACAGGCACCAGCCTGGTGCTCTCGGACCTGGAAATACCAGGCACTCCCAGCTTGTGCCAGGGGGAAAATCTCAGTTTGCGATTGCTGCTTGGAACTTCTCTGGCAGTCTGGAGCTGCCCAGACAGCGGCCACTGCTGTGGTTTTGGTACAAGCAAAAAATCTTGAGTCCCCAGGGACCGCGACTGGGAACCTGCTCTGCCAGTGTTGAAGGGGGATTTTATTTGGGCTCTTCGGACAGATTGAGGCTTCTCTCTGAGACGAAGGACAGGGTACAGTTTGCTTTCCTCTAAACCTACAAAAACCATCAAAAGCCCTCAAGGCAAGAGAAAAACAAAAGTGAACAAATATAAAAACCTCCAGAGAACAAAAGCCTGAAAAAAACAGTTTCCTAAGAGCACACCCCCTTGAGGGGGGTGGGAGGACTTAACTCAGAGAACATCATTGACTGAAATCCCACGTGGCAGGCCCCTCCCCCAGAAAACCAACCGGGAAAGGAAAAAAAAAAAAAAAAACAACAAGAGATCAACCACCACTACTTCATAGGACAATTTTTATTATTAATTTGTTCCCACTATCCTGGCTCATTTTATTAAAGATAATTTTTTATTATATATAGAAAATTTTTTAACCTATTTACCGTCACAGTGAGATGTCCAGTACATCAAATTCCATAATAACCTTCTAACCTGAACATTTTGATACATACACCTGTGTTTTCCTTTTGCATTTCTGTTTTTTAAATTTATTTTTTTTAATTTTAGTTTAGTTTAGTCTAGTTTATTCCTTTTTTTAATTTTTATTTTCTAATATTCATATAGAATTAAACTTCAAGGTAATCCCCTTTTCCCAATCAAAGCCACCCCTATAGGTAAAACAATTCCTAATCCCCATTTATCTTAGGAAAGTGGAGTCTTTAACAAATACATCAAGATACATCCGGAAAAAAAAAAAAAACAAAAAAACAAAAAACAAAAAACCTTCCTCACCCACACTGAGAATTTAAACCACTCTACAATCTTTTTCTTCCACCAGTATTTCTGTGTTGTTTTTTATTTATATATTTGACAGAGAGAGATCACAAGTAGGCAGAGAGGCAGGCAGAGAGAGAGAGAGAGAGAGGAAGCAGGCTCCCTGCTGAGCAGAGAGCCCGATGTGGGACTTGATCCCAGGACCCTGAGATCATGACCTGAGCCGAAGGCAGTGGCTTAACCCACTGAGCCACCCAGGCGCCCCTATTTCTGTGTTTTTGTGTTTGTCCTGATAGTATATAAATCTTACACTCGGGGTTCTTTCTGATGAGGTTATTCCTTTATTTGCATTTATATATGCAAATATATATATATATATATATAATTTTCTCTTCTCATATACTTTTATCAGGCTTTTTGTTTGTCTGTTTTTGTTTGTAAACTTCATAAATCTTACCTTGGAACCCATTTGGGCTGAACCTTCTCTTTTATCTCACCTTTCATTCTTGTCTCTCTCCCTCTCTCTTTTTTTCTTTTTTTTAACCTCAGGTGTCCCAACAAATGAGGGATTCCAGAGTAGAACCCTGGGGAGGGGCGACTGGACAATCAGAAATCTGATTAAAAATTGGGGCCTAGGGACATGTCAAGCCCATTATGACACCTAATGGTCCAGCCACTGAGAGGACTTACTAGAGGCCAGGAAACATGCTGAGGGTCACAATGGGTGTGTATGCCATCGTCGCACTCAAGAATGGGCGGGGCCTCAGGGTGAATGCTGGTTTCTCCTACACTGAACTTTGGACAACATGCCAACCACAAGGGTTCTTGCCATGGGTAAGGTGAAGTTCTGATTTCTGCATCACACTCACCCCTGGGCAGTGATTGGAGATAAGGTCTCGGTTCTGAAGCCTGAAACCTGAGGTAGGGAAGAGGTGATGACCTAAGGCCATGGCGGGTTTTATGTGCTCAGTGTGCGGTCAACTTTCTGGGTGTTGGTCAGGAGGTCCGGGCTCAGGTTGTGTTCAACAGTGCATTAGTGCCCAGGTTAGACTATATAATTTGGGTAAAGTCGAGTGCTGTGTAGGTTGATCCTCATTTATGGTGCCTGGGCAGCTCATGAGGCAATAATTTTTTTTCTAGAGGGCAGGCAGAGTGCTGCATTGTGGGTCCGGAATTGCCGAACTTGAGGGCTTCGGGGCCAGGAGTGTGAGGACGGAAGTCTGAGAAGACAAGCCAGACTTGGGTTTCAGGGCGAGGGCACGGCAGGTACCCCATGCAGATCTGAACCAATATCTCATGCATCTGAAGTCAGGGCGAAGATCAGACATTGGCTCAGGTTGGAGTTTCTCTGCATGACGGCCGCTTCATGAAGAGAGCGGAATCTCGAGGCCATTGAGGTTTTCCCACGTTGGGAGTTGTGGGATGCCCCCTTCAAGGATTCCTTCTGCGGGACAATTGAGACCTGTTGGAGAGCTCAAGGACATCCCATATGGAATGACTCCAGAGCACCATTCACGGATGAATGCCTGGGAAGCCCGCCTCGCATTCCAATTGTCTCCTAGCAACAAGACAGTTTAGATCTGATGGCTCTGCCGGAGCAACCGGGGTGGCTGAGTTGAAATGGACTTTCCTGAGGATGGGTCCTACTGTGTTTTTGTGTCCATGAGGGCCTTGGAATGGGGCGGTGGCACCGGGACCCTGAAGTACTCTCCTAAGCTTTGGACATGGCTCCCATGCACAGGTTTCCTTGTGGAGACGAGATGAGTTCTGATGGGTGCCTCAGGAAAACCCCTATGCTCGTATTGGAATCAGGCTTTTGAGGACACATGCGTGTAACCCAAAGCAATGGATCCTATAATGGCCTAGGTTCTGTCTGGTTCAATCTCCTTCTCTGGGGACATCCATCTATGGTATGAGTGCAGTTCGATTATCAGCTGGTGTCAGACAGCCCTTGTTTGTTCCGGGCGACCTACACTATTGGGATGGCCTCAGGGACTTTGGAGGTTTCTCCTAATTTGTACGATTTTGGACCCTGGAATGGGCAGAATTTTCATGGATTGGTAGGCACAGTCCTAATGTGTGGCTTCAGGGGCAACCAGGAGGGTGTGTGGCCCAAGACGTTGAGGACAGAAGTCTGAAAACACAAACTCAGCTTAGGTTTGGGGATGTAGGTATTGCAGGCCCGATCTACAAACCATGAGAAGAACTCTTCAGGATATGAAGAAAGTGCGAGTCTGAGGCGCTTGCTCAGGCTTATTTCTCTGGATTTTGTATCAGCGATGGCCGTGGAATGTCGGGGAGGCCTCATGGGCCATGGACGAATCTTCCTCTCTGAGGATTTGGCCCGATTCCCAATTGCTTTTCATCAATCTGTGGGATGGGAGGACTCATTTCAGTTTTGTTACCTCAGGTGTCCGACCAAAAGAGGAATTCCAAAGCCAAGCCGTGGAGAAGACTGAAGGGACAACCCAAACTATGGTTAAAAATTGGGGCCTAGGGGCATGGCAAGCCCAATATGCTATCTCTTCATCCAGCCACTGAGTGGCCTTACTTGAGGACTGGGCTCAGCCTGAGGGTCACAATGTGTGTTTGTGACCAATGTGGCCCGCGAGCATGGGCGCGGCCTCATGGGCCACACTGGTTTCAACGACACTGAACGTTGGACAACATGCCAACCACAAGGTTTCTTGCCATGGGGAAGGAGTTCTGATCTCTGCATCACCTTCAACCCTGCGCAGTGATTGGAGATAAGGTCTAGGTTATGAAACCTGAAAACCTAGGTTGGGAAGAGATGACGACCTAAGTCCACGGCGGCTCGATGTGCTCAGTGTGCGGCCAGCTGTCTGGGAGGGTCCAGGGGGTCCCGGCTCAGGCTGTGTCAGAAAGGGCATTAGTGCCCTGGTCAGCCTATGTATTTGGGGTACAGCCAAGGTCGGTGCAGGTTGATCCTCATTTGCGGTTACTGGGTTGCCCCAGAGGACAAAGTTTTTCTTCTGGTTGGCAGGCAGAGTGCTGCATTGCAGTTCTGGATTGCCAAACTGGAGGGCTTGTGGGCCAGTAGTCTGACGAAAAAAGTCTGAGAACACAAGCTAGGCTTAGGTTTCAGGGTGAGGCCATGAAAGGCAAAATCTACAGACCTGAATCGAGATCTCGTGCATCTGAAGTCATGGCGAGGATCAGACGATCGCTCAGGTTGGAGTTTCTGTCCCTGATGGCCCCTTCATGAATGGGAGGGGCATCACGAGGCCATGGGGGTTTTCCCACGATGGGAGTTGTGTGAAGCTCCAAACTGCAGAGAGTCTTCTGCAGGACAATTGAGACCTGTTGTTTGGCTCCAGGCCAATGATTCTGAGCAGGGTTCTAAGGATGGATGGCTGCGTAGCCCACCTCGCATTCCAATTGTCTCCTAGCAACAAGACAGGTTAGATCTCCTGGATCTGTGGGGAGCAACCGAGGACGCTGAGTTGAAATGGACACCCCTGGGGATGGGTCCTAATGTGCTTTTGTGTCTATGGAGTCCTTGGAATGAAGCGGTGGCACTGGGGCCCTAAAGGGTTCTCCTAAACAGAGGCTTTGACACAGCTCCAACGTGAAAGTTTCCCATGTGTAGATGAGATGTTTTCTGATGGGAGAGTCATGAAACAGCTATATGCCGCTTTAGAAATCCAGGCCTCTGAGGAGAGATGCCTGGAAACCAAAGCAATGGATCTGATTAGTGCCTAGGGGCCTGTTCTTTCCTTTTTACCTCTGGGGACATCTGTCTATGGGTCTGAGTGCAGGTAGGTGCTCAGTTGGGCTCAGATTGCCCCTGTTTTTCCTGGGAAGCCACCACTATTGAGATGGATCAGGGACTTTGGAGGTTTATCCTATAGAAGGGTTGTGGCCATTGGAATGGGCACACACCATTCCCTTGGAGAGGGCAAGTACAGTCCTCAGGTTTGGCTCCAGGGGCCTGAGCCTGTAGGTTGTGTAGGCCAGGGCTGTTTGGACAGTTGTCTGAAAACACAAACTCGGCTTATGTTTCGGGTCATAGGTATGGCAGGACTGATCTACAGACCATGAGGAGAACTCTTCGGGATTTGAATGAAGGGCGAGTGTGAGGCTCCTGCTCAAGTTTTTGTCTCTGGATATCGTGTCACTCATGGTCGTGGAATTTATGGGTGACTTCATGGGAAATGGACGAGTTTTACTCTCTGGTGGTTTGGCCCCATCCAAAGAGTTTGGGGTCATTCTGTGGGCTGGAAGAAGTCCGTTTTTTTTTATTTTTGTTGTTGTTGTTGTTTTCTTTTTTAACCTCAGGTGTCCCACCAAATGAGGATTCCAGAGTAGAGACCTTGGGAGGGGCGACTGGACAATCAGAATTCTGGTTAAAAATTGGGGCCTAGGGACATGTCAAGCCCATTATTACATCTAAAGGTCCAGCCACTGAGAGGACTTACTAGAGGACAGGACTCATGCTGAGGGTCTCAATGCATGTGTATGCCCTCGTAACACACAAGAATGGGCGGGGCCTCAGGGTGAATGCTGGTTTCTCCTACACTGAACGTTGGACAACGTGCCAACCACAAGGGTTCTTGCCATGGGTAAGGAGGAGTTCTGATTTCTGCATCACACTCACCCCTGGGCAGTGATTGGAGATAAGGTCTCGGTTCTGAAGCCTGAAAACTGAGGTAGCGAAGAGGTGATGACCTAAGGCCACGCTGGGTTTTATTTGCTCAGTGTGCGGTCAGCTTTCTGGGTGTTGGTCACGAGGTCCATGCTCAGGTTGTGTTCGACAGTGCATTAGTGCCCAGGTTAGACTATATAATTTGGATAAAGTCGAGTGCTGTGTAGGTTTATCCTCATTTAAGGTGCCTGGGCAGCTCATGAGGCAATAATTTTTTTTCTAGAGGGCAGGCAGAGTGCTGCATTGTGGGTCCGGACTTGCTAAACTTGAGGGCTTTGGGGTCACGAGTGTGAGGACGGACGTCTGAGAAGACAAGCTAGACTAGGGTTTTAGGCCGAGGGCACGGCAGGTAACCCCTGCAGATCTGAACCAATATCACATGCATCTGAAGCCAGGGCGAGGATCAGACGTTGGCTCAGGTTATAGTTCTGAGCATGACGGCCGCTTCATGAAGGGAGCGGAATCTCGAGGCCATTGAGGTTTTCCCACGTTGGGAGTTGTGGGATGCCCCCTTAAAGGATTCCTTCTGCGGGACAATTGAGACTTGTTGGACATCTCCAGCACATCCCATATGGAATGACTCCAGAGCACCGTTTGCGGATGGATGCCTGGGAAGCCCGCCTCGCATTCCAATTGTCTCCTAGCAACAAGACAGTTTAGATCTGATGGCTCTGCCGGAGCAACCGGGGTGGCTGAGTTGAAATGGACTTTCCTGAGGATGGGTCCTACTGTGTTTTTGTGTCCATGAGGGCCTTGGAATGGGGCGGTGGCACCGGGACCCTGAAGTACTCTCCTAAGCTTTGGACATGGCTCCCATGCACAGGTTTCCTTGTGGAGACGAGATGAGTTCTGATGGGTGCCTCAGGAAAACCCCTATGCTCGTATTGGAATCAGGCTTTTGAGGACACATGCGTGTAACCCAAAGCAATGGATCCTATAATGGCCTAGGTTCTGTCTGGTTCAATCTCCTTCTCTGGGGACATCCATCTATGGTATGAGTGCAGTTCGATTATCAGCTGGTGTCAGACAGCCCTTGTTTGTTCCGGGCGACCTACACTATTGGGATGGCCTCAGGGACTTTGGAGGTTTCTCCTAATTTGTACGATTTTGGACCCTGGAATGGGCAGAATTTTCATGGATTGGTAGGCACAGTCCTAATGTGTGGCTTCAGGGGCAACCAGGAGGGTGTGTGGCCCAAGACGTTGAGGACAGAAGTCTGAAAACACAAACTCAGCTTAGGTTTGGGGATGTAGGTATTGCAGGCCCGATCTACAAACCATGAGAAGAACTCTTCAGGATATGAAGAAAGTGCGAGTCTGAGGCACTTGCTCAGGCTTATTTCTCTGGATTTTGTATCAGCGATGGCCGTGGAATGTCGGGGAGGCCTCATGGGCCATGGACGAATCTTCCTCTCTGAGGATTTGGCCCGATTCCCAATTGCTTTTCATCAATCTGTGGGATGGGAGGACTCATTTCAGTTTTCTTACCTCAGGTGTCCGACCAAAAGAGGAATTCCAAAGCCAAGCCGTGGAGAAGACTGAAGGGACAACCCAAACTATGGTTAAAAATTGGGGCCTAGGGGCATGGCAAGCCCAATATGCTATCTCTTCATCCAGCCACTGAGTGGCCTTACTTGAGGACTGGGCTCAGCCTGAGGGTCACAATGTGTGTTTGTGACCAATGTGGCCCGCGAGCATGGGCGCGGCCTCATGGGCCACACTGGTTTCAACGACACTGAACGTTGGACAACATGCCAACCACAAGGTTTCTTGCCATGGGGAAGGAGTTCTGATCTCTGCATCACCTTCAACCCTGCGCAGTGATTGGAGATAAGGTCTAGGTTATGAAACCTGAAAACCTAGGTTGGGAAGAGATGACGACCTAAGTCCACGGCGGCTCGATGTGCTCAGTGTGCGGCCAGCTGTCTGGGAGGGTCCAGGGGGTCCCGGCTCAGGCTGTGTCAGAAAGGGCATTAGTGCCCTGGTCAGCCTATGTATTTGGGGTACAGCCAAGGTCGGTGCAGGTTGATCCTCATTTGCGGTTACTGGGTTGCCCCAGAGGACAAAGTTTTTCTTCTGGTTGGCAGGCAGAGTGCTGCATTGCAGTTCTGGATTGCCAAACTGGAGGGCTTGTGGGCCAGTAGTCTGACGAAAAAAGTCTGAGAACACAAGCTAGGCTTAGGTTTCAGGGTGAGGCCATGAAAGGCAAAATCTACAGACCTGAATCGAGATCTCGTGCATCTGAAGTCATGGCGAGGATCAGACGATCGCTCAGGTTGGAGTTTCTGTCCCTGATGGCCCCTTCATGAATGGGAGGGGCATCACGAGGCCATGGGGGTTTTCCCACGATGGGAGTTGTGTGAAGCTCCAAACTGCAGAGAGTCTTCTGCAGGACAATTGAGACCTGTTGTTTGGCTCCAGGCCAATGATTCTGAGCAGGGTTCTAAGGATGGATGGCTGCGTAGCCCACCTCGCATTCCAATTGTCTCCTAGCAACAAGACAGGTTAGATCTCCTGGATCTGTGGGGAGCAACCGAGGACGCTGAGTTGAAATGGACACCCCTGGGGATGGGTCCTAATGTGCTTTTGTGTCTATGGAGTCCTTGGAATGAAGCGGTGGCACTGGGGCCCTAAAGGGTTCTCCTAAACAGAGGCTTTGACACAGCTCCAACGTGAAAGTTTCCCATGTGTAGATGAGATGTTTTCTGATGGGAGAGTCATGAAACAGCTATATGCCGCTTTAGAAATCCAGGCCTCTGAGGAGAGATGCCTGGAAACCAAAGCAATGGATCTGATTAGTGCCTAGGGGCCTGTTCTTTCCTTTTTACCTCTGGGGACATCTGTCTATGGTTCTGAGTGCAGGTAGGTGCTCAGTTGGGCTCAGATTGCCCCTGTTTTTCCTGGGAAGCCACCACTATTGAGATGGATCAGGGACTTTGGAGGTTTATCCTATTAGAAGGGTTGTGGCCATTGGAATGGGCACACACCATTCCCTTGGAGAGGGCAAGTACAGTCCTCAGGTTTGGCTCCAGGGGCCTGAGCCTGTAGGTTCTGTAGGCCAGGGCTGTTTGGACAGTTGTCTGAAAACACAAACTCGGCTTATGTTTCGGGTCATAGGTATGGCAGGACTGATCTACAGACCATGAGGAGAACTCTTCGGGATTTGAATGAAGGGCGAGTGTGAGGCTCCTGCTCAAGTTTTTGTCTCTGGATATCGTGTCACTCATGGTCGTGGAATTTATGGGTGACTTCATGGGAAATGGACGAGTTTTACCCTCTGGTGGTTTGGCCCCATCCAAAGAGTTTGGGGTCATTCTGTGGGCTGGAAGAAGTCCGTTTTTTTTTTATTTTTGTTGTTCTTGTTGTTTTCTTTTTTAAACTCAGGTGTCCCACCAAATGAGGATTCCAGATTAGAGACCTGGGGAGGGGCGACTGGACAATCAGAATTCTGGTTAAAAATTGGGGCCTAGGGACATGTCAAGCCCATTATTACATCTAAAGGTCCAGCCACTGAGAGGACTTACTAGAGGACAAGACTCATGCTGAGGGTCTCAATGCATGTGTATGCCCTCGTAACACACAAGAATGGGCGGGGCCTCAGGGTGAATGCTGGTTTCTCCTACACTGAACGTTGGACAACGTGCCAACCACAAGGGTTCTTGCCATGGGTAAGGAGGAGTTCTGATTTCTGCATCACACTCACCCCTGGGCAGTGATTGGAGATAAGGTCTCGGTTCTGAAGCCTGAAAACTGAGGTAGCGAAGAGGTGATGACCTAAGGCCACGCTGGGTTTTATTTGCTCAGTGTGCGGTCAGCTTTCTGGGTGTTGGTCACGAGGTCCATGCTCAGGTTGTGTTCGACAGTGCATTAGTGCCCAGGTTAGACTATATAATTTGGATAAAGTCGAGTGCTGTGTAGGTTTATCCTCATTTAAGGTGCCTGGGCAGCTCATGAGGCAATAATTTTTTTTCTAGAGGGCAGGCAGAGTGCTGCATTGTGGGTCCGGTCTTGCTAAACTTGAGGGCTTTGGAGTCACGAGTGTGAGGACGGACGTCTGAGAAGACAAGCTAGACTAGGGTTTTAGGCCGAGGGCACGGCAGGTAACCCCTGCAGATCTGAACCAATATCACATGCATCTGAAGCCAGGGCGAGGATCAGACGTTGGCTCAGGTTATAGTTCTGAGCATGACGGCCGCTTCATGAAGGGAGCGGAATCTCGAGGCCATTGAGGTTTTCCCACGTTGGGAGTTGTGGGATGCCCCCTTAAAGGATTCCTTCTGCGGGACAATTGAGACTTGTTGGACATCTCCAGCACATCCCATATGGAATGACTCCAGAGCACCGTTTGCGGATGGATGCCTGGGAAGCCCGCCTCGCATTCCAATTGTCTCCTAGCAACAAGACAGTTTAGATCTGATGGCTCTGCCGGAGCAACCGGGGTGGCTGAGTTGAAATGGACTTTCCTGAGGATGGGTCCTACTGTGTTTTTGTGTCCATGAGGGCCTTGGAATGGGGCGGTGGCACCGGGACCCTGAAGTACTCTCCTAATCTTTGGACATGGCTCCCATGCACAGGTATCTTGTGGAGACGAGATGAGTTCTGATGGGTGCCTCAGGAAAACCCCTATGCTCGTATTGGAATCAGGCTTTTGAGGACACATGCCTGTAACCCAAAGCAATGGATCCTATTATGGCCTAGGGTCCTGTCTGGTTCAATCTTCTTCTCTGGGGACATCCATCTATGGTATGAGTGCAGGTCGATTATCAGCTGGTGTCAGACAGCCCTTGTTTGTTCCGGGCGACCTACACTATTGGGATGGCCTCAGGGACTTTGGAGGTTTCTCCTAATTTGTACGATTTTGGACCCTGGAATGGGCAGAATTTTCATGGATTGGTAGGCACAGTCCTAATGTGTGGCTTCAGGGGCACCCAGGAGGGTGTGTGGCCCAAGACGTTGAGGACAGAAGTCTGAAAACACAAACTCAGCTTAGGTTTGGGGATGTAGGTATTGCAGGCCCGATCTACAAACCATGAGAAGAACTCTTCAGGATATGAAGAAAGTGCGAGTCTGAGGCGCTTGCTCAGGCTTTTTTCTCTGGATTTTGTATCAGCGATGGCCGGGGAATGTCGGGAGGCCTCATGGGCCATGGACGAATCTTCCTCTCTGAGGATTTGGCCCGATTCCCAATTGCTTTTCGTCAATCTGTGGGATGGGAGGACTCATTTCAGGTTTGTTACCTCAGGTGTACCACCAAAAGAGGAATTCCAAAGCCAAGCCGTGGGGAAGACTGAAGGGTCAACCCGAACTATGGTTAAAAATTGGGGCCTAGGGGCATGGCAAGCCCAATATGCTATCTCTTCATCCAGCCACTGAGTGGCCTTACTTGAGGACTGGGCTCAGCCTGAGGGTCACAATGTGTGTTTGTAACCAATGTGGCCCACGAGCATGGGCGCGGCCTCATGGGCCACACTGGTTTCAACGACACTGAACGTTGGACAACATGCCAACCACAAGGTTTCTTGCCATGGGGAAGGAGTTCTGATCTCTGCATCACCTTCAACCTGGGCAGTGATTGGAGATAAGGTCTAGGTTCTGAAACCTGAAAACCTAGGTTGGAAAGAGATGACGACCTAAGTCCACGGCGGCTCGATGTGCTCAGTGTGCGGCCAGCTGTCTGGGAGGGTCCAGGGTGTCCCGGCTCAGGCTGTGTCAGAAAGGGCATTAGTGCCCTGGTCAGCCTATGTATTTGGGGTACAGCCAAGGTCGGTGCAGGTTGATCCTCATTTGCGGTTACTGGGTTGCCCCAGAGGACAAAGTTTTTCTTCTGGTTGGCAGGCAGAGTGCTGCATTGCAGTTCTGGATTGCCAAACTGGAGGGCTTGTGGGCCAGTAGTCTGACGAAAAAAGTCTGAGAACACAAGCTAGGCTTAGGTTTCAGGGTGAGGCCATGAAAGGCAAAATCTACAGACCTGAATCGAGATCTCGTGCATCTGAAGTCATGGCGAGGATCAGACGATCGCTCAGGTTGGAGTTTCTGTCCCTGATGGCCCCTTCATGATGGGGAGGCATCACGAGGCCATGGGGGTTGTCCCACGATGGGAGTTGTGAGAAGCTCCAAACTGCAGAGAGTCTTCTGCAGGACAATTGAGACCTGTTGTTTGGCTCCAGGCCAATGATTCTGAGCAGGGTTCTAAGGATGGATGGCTGCGTAGCCCACCTCGCATTCCAATTGTCTCCTAGCAACAAGACAGGTTAGATCTCCTGGATCTGTGGGGAGCAACCGAGGACGCTGAGTTGAAATGGACACCCTTGGGGATGGGTCCTAATGTGCTTTTGTGTCTATGGAGACCTTGGAATGAAGCGGTGGCACTGGGGCCCTAAAGGGTTCTCCTAAACAGAGGCTTTGACACAGCTCCAACGTGAAAGTTTCCCATGTGTAGATGAGATGTTTTCTGATGGGTGAGTCAAGAAACAGCTATATGCCGCTTTAGAAATCCAGGCCTCTGAGGAGAGATGCCTGGAAACCAAAGCAATGGATCTGATTAGTGCCTAGGGGCCTGTTCTTTCCTTTTTACCTCTGAAGACATCTGTCTATGGGTCTGAGTGCAGGTAGGTGCTCAGTTGGGCTCAGATTGCCCCTGTTTTTCCTGGGAAGCCACCACTATTGAGATGGATCAGGGACTTTGGAGGTTTATCCTATGAGAAGGGTTGAGGCCATTGGAATGGGCACACACCATTCCCTTGGAGAGGGCAAGTACAGTCCTCAGGTTTGGCTCCAGGGGCCTGAGCCTGTAGGTTGTGTAGGCCAGGGCTGTTTGGACAGTTGTCTGAAAACACAAACTCGGCTTATGTTTCGGGTCATAGGTATGGCAGGACTGATCTACAGACCATGAGGAGAACTCTTCGGGATTTGAATGAAGGGCGAGTGTGAGGCTCCTGCTCAAGTTTTTGTCTCTGGATATCGTGTCACACATGGTCGTGGAATTTCTGGGTGACTTCATGGGAAATGGACGGGTCTTACTCTCTGGTGGTTTGGCCCCGTTCAAAGAGTTTGGGGTCATTCTGTGGGCTGGAAGAAGTCGTTTTTTTTTGTTGTTGTTGTTGTTGTTGTTTTCTTTTTTAACCTCAAGTGTCCCACCAAATGAGGATTCCAGAGTAGAACCCTGGGGAGGGTCGAATGGACAATCAGTAATCTGGTTAAAAATTGGGGCCTAGGGACATGTCAAGCCCATTATGACATCTAATGGTCCAGGCAAGGAGAGGACTTACTAGAGGACAGGACTCATTCTGAGGGTCACAATGCGTGTGTATGCCCTCGTCACACTCAAGAATGGGCGGGGCCTCAGGGTGAATGCTGGTTTCTCCTACACTGAACGTTGGACAACGTGCCAACCACAAGGGTTCTTGCCATGGGTAAGGAGGAGTTCTGATTTCTGCATCACACTCACCCCTGGGCAGTGATTGGAGATAAGGTCTCGGTTCTGAAGCCTGAAAACTGAGGTAGGGAAGAGATGATGACCTAAGGCTATGGCGGGTTTTATGTGCTCAGTGTTCGGTCAGCTTTCTGGGTGTTGGTCAGGAGGTCCGGGCTCAGGTTATGTTCGACAGTGCATGAGTGCCCAGGTTAGACTTTATAGTTTGGGTAAAGTCGAGTGCTGTGTAGGTTTACCCTCATTTAAGGTGCCTGGGCAGCTCATGAGGCAATAATTTTTTTTCTAGAGGGCAGGCAGAGTGCTGCATTGTGGGTCCGGAATTGCCAAACTTGAGGGCTTCGGGGCCAGGAATGTGAGGACGGAAGTCTGAGAAGACAAGCTAGACTTGGCTTTTAGGGCGAGGGCACGGCAGGTACCCCCTGCAGATCTGAAAAAATATCTCATGCATTTGAAGTCATGGCGAGGATCAGACGTTGGCTCAGGTTGGAGTTCTGAGCATGACGGCCGCTTCATGAAGGGAGCGGAATCTCGAGGCCATTGAGGTTTTCCCACGTTGGGAGTTGTGGGATGCCCCCTTCAAAAATTCCTTCTGCGGGACAATTGAGACATGTTGGACAGCTCCAGGACATCCCATATGGAATGACTCCAGAGCACCGTTCGCGGATGGATGCCTGGGAAGCCCGCCTCTCATTCCAATTGTCTCCTAGACACAAGACAGTTTAGATATGATGGCTTGCCGGAGCAACCGGGGTGGCTGAGTTGAAATGGACTTTCCTGAGGATGGGTCCTAATGTGTTTTTGTGTCCATGAGGGCCTTGGAATGGGGCGGTGGCACCGGGACCCTGAAGTACTCTCCTAAGCTTTGGACATGGCTCCCATGCACAGGTTTCCTTGTGGAGACGAGATGAGTTCTGATGGGTGCCTCAGGAAAACCCCTATGCTCGTATTGGATTCAGGCTTTTGAGGACACATGCCTGTAACCCAAAGCAATGGATCCTATTAAGGCCTAGGGTCCTGTCTGGTTCAATCTTCTTCTCTGGGGACATCCATCTATGGTATGAGTGGAGGACGATTATCAGCTGGTGTCAGACAGCCCTTGTTTGATCCGGGCGACCTACACTATTGGGATGGCCTCAGGGACTTTGGAGGTTTCTCCTAATTTGTACGATTTTGGACCATGGAATGGGCAGAATTCCCATGGATTGGTAGGCACAGTCCTAATGTGTGGCTCCAGGGGCCCAGCCTGGAGGGTGTGTGGCCCTAGACTTTGAGGACAGAAGTCTAAAAACACAAACTCAGCTTACGTTTGGGGACGTAGGTATGGCAGGCCCGATCTACAAACCATGAGAAGAACTCTTCAGGATATGAAGAAAGTGCGAGTCTTAGGCGCTTGCTCAGGCTTTTGTCTCTGGATTTTGAATCAGCGATGGCCGTGGAATGTCGAGGAGGCCTCATGGGCCATGGAGGAATCTTCCTCTCTGAGGATTTGGCCCGATTCCCAATTGCTTTTCGTCAATCTGTGGGATGGGAGTTCTCCTTTCAGGTTTGTTACCTCAGGTGTTCCACCAAAAGAGGAATTCCAAAGCCAAGCCGTGGGGAAGACTGAAGGGACAACCCGAACTATGGTTAAAAATTGGGGCACAGGGACAAGGCAAGCCCAATAAGCTATCTCTTCATCCAACCACTGAGTGGCCTTACTTGAGGACTGGGCTCAGCCTGAGGGTCACAATGTGTGTTTGTGAACAATGTGGCCCGCGAGCATGGGGTGGCCTCATGGGCCACACTTGTTTCAACGACACTGAACGTTGGACAATATGCCAACCACAAGGTTTCTTACAATGGGGAAGGAGATCTGATTTCTTCATCACCTTCAACCTGGGCAGTGTTTGGAGATAAGGTCTAGGTTCTGAAACCTGAAAACCGAGGATGGGAAGAGATGACAACCTAAGGCCATGGCGGATCGATGTGCTCAGTGTGCGGCCAGCTTCTGGAAGGGTCCAAGGGGTCCAGGCTCAGGCTGTGTCAGAAAGGGCATTAGTGCCCTGGTCAGCCTATGTATTTGGGGTATAGCCAAGGTCGGTGCAGGTTGATCCTCATTTGGGGTTACTGGGTAGCCCCAGAGGACAATGTATTTCTTCTGGAGGGCAGGAAGAGTGCTGCATTGTAGTTCTGGATTGCCAAAATGGAGGGCTTGTGGGCCAGTAGTCTGACGACAAAAGTCTGAGAACACAAGCTAGGCTTAGGTTTCTGGGCGAGGCCATGGCAGGCACAATCTACAGACCTGAATCGAGATCTCGTGCATCTGAAGTCAGGGCGAGGATCAGGCAATCGCTCAGGTTGGAGTTTCTATCCCTGATGGCCCCTTCATGAATGGGAGGGGCATCACGAGGCCATGGGGGTTTTCCCACGATGGGAGTTGTGTGAAGCTCCAAACTGCAGAGAGTCTTCTGCAGGACAATTGAGACCTGTTGTTTGGCTCCAGGCCAATGATTCTGAGCAGGGTTCTAAGGATGGATGGCTGGGTAGCCCACCTCGCATTCCAATTGTCTCCTAGCAACAAGACAGGTTAGATCTCCTGGTTCTGTGGGGAGCAACCGAGGACGCTGAGTTGAAATGGACACCCCTGGGGATGGGTCCTAATGTCATTTTGTGTATATGGAGACCTTGGAATGAAGCGGTGGCAATGGGGCCCTAAAGGTTCTCCTAAACAGAGGCTTTGACACAGCTCCAACGTGCAAGTTTCCCATGTGTAGATGAGATGTTTTCTGATGGGTGAGTCAAGAAACAGCTAGATGCTGCTTTTGAAATCCAGGCCTCTGAGGAGAGATGCCTGGAAACCAAAGCAATGGATCTGATTAGTGCCTAGGGGCCTGTTCTTTCCTTTTTACCTCTGGGGACATCTGTCTATGGGTCTGAGTGCAGGTAGGTGCTCAGTTGGGCTCAGATTGCCCCTGTTTTTCCTGGGAAGCCACCACTATTGAGATGGATCAGGGACTTTGGAGGTTTATCCTATTAGAAGGGTTGTGGCCATTGGAATGTGCAAACCCAATTCCCTTGGAGAGGGCAAGTACAGTCCTCAGGTTTGGCTCCAGGGGCCTGAGCCTGTAGGCCTGAGTCTGCTCACTAGTCCTGAGCCAGGGCTGTTTGGACAGTTGTCTGAAAACACAAACTCGGCTTATGTTTCGGGTCATAGGTATGGCAGGACTGATCTACAGACCATGAGGGGAACTCTTCGGGATTTCAAAGAAGGGCGACTGTGAGGCTCCTGTTCAAGTTTTTGTCTCTGGATATCGTGTCACTCATGGTCGTGGAATTTCTGGGTGACTTCATGGGGAATGGACGAGTCATACTCTCTGGTGGTTAGGCCCCATCCAAAGAGTTTGGGGTCATTCTGTGGGCTGGAAGAAGTCCGTTTTTTTGTTGTTGTTGTTGTTGTTGTTGTTGTTGTGTTCTTTTTTAACCTCAGGTGTCCCACCAAATGAGGGATTTCAGAGTAGACCCTGGCGAGGGGCGACTGGACAATCAGAAATCTGGTTAAACATTGGGGCCTAGGGACATGTCAAGCCCATTATGACATCTAATGGTCCAGCCAAGGAGAGGACTTACTAGAGGACAGGACTCATGCTGAGGGTCCCAATGCGTGTGTATGCCCTTGTCGCACTCAAGAATGGGCGGGGCCTCAGGGTGAATGCCGGTTTCTCCTACACTGAACATTGGACAACGTGCCAACCACAAGGGTTCTTGCCATGAGTAAAAAGGAGTTCTGATTTCTGCATCACACTCACCCCTGGGCAGTGATTGCAGATAAGGTCTCGGTTCTGAAGCCTGAAAACTGAGTTAGGGAAGAGATGATGACCTAAGGCCATGGCAGGTTTTATGTGCTCAGTGTGCGGTCAGCTTTCTGGGTGTTGGTCAGGAGGTCCGGGCTCAGGTTGTGTTCGGCAGTGCATTAGTGCCCAGGTTAGACTATATAATTTGGGTAAAGTCGAGTGCTGTGTAGGTTTATTTTCATTTAAGTTGCCTGGGCAGCTCATGAGGCAATAACTTTTTTTCTAGAGGGCAGGCAGGTTGCTGCATTGTGGGTACGGAATTGCCAAACTTGAGGGCTTAGGGGCCAGGAGTGTGAGGACGGAAGTCTGAGAAGACAAGCTAGACTTGGGTTTCAGGGCGAGGGCACGGCCGGTACCCCCTGCAGATCTAAACCAATATCTCATGCATCTGAAGTCAGGGCGAGGATCAGACGTTGGCTCAGGTTGGAGTTTCTGTGCATGACGGCCGCTTCATGAAGGGAGCGGAATCTCGAGGCCATTGAGGTTTTCCCACGTTGGGAGTTGTGGGATGCCCCCTTCAAGGGTTCCTTCTGCGGTACAATTGAGACCTGTTGGACAGCTCCAGGACATCCCATATAGAATGACTCCAGAGCACTGTTCGCGGATGGATGCCTGGGAAGTCCGCCTCGCATTCCAATTGTCTCCTAGCAACAAGACAGTTTAGATCTGATGGCTCTGCGGGAGCAACCGGGGTGGCTGAGTTGAAATGGACTTTCCTGAGGATGGGTCCTAATGTGTTTTTGTGTCCATGAGGGCCTTAGAATGGGGCGGTGGCACCGGGAACCTGAAGTACTCTCCTAAGTTTTGGACATGGCTCCCATGCACAGGTTTCCTTGTGGAGACGAGATGAGTTCTGATGGGTGCCTCAGGAAAACCCCTATGCTCGTATTGGAATCAGGCTTTTGAGGACACATGCCTGTAACCCAAAGCAATGGATCCTATTATGGCCTAGGGTCCTGTCTGGTTCAATCTTCTTCTCTGGGGACATCCATCTATGGTATGAGTGGAGGTCGATTATCAGCTAGTGTCAGACAGCCCTTGTTTGTTCCGGGCGACCTACACTATTGGGATGGCCTCAGGGACTTTGGAGGTTTCTCCTAATTTGTACGATTTTGGACCATGGAATGGGCAGAATTCCCATGGATTGGTAGGCACAGTCCTAATGTGTGGTTCCTTGGTGCCAGCCTGGAGGGTGTGTGGCCCAGGACCCTGAAGACAGAAGTCTGAAAACACAAACTCAGCTTAGGTTTGGGGACGTAGGTATGGCAGGCCCGATCTACAAACCATGAGCAGAACTCTTCAGGATATGAAGAAAGTGCGAGTGAGAGGCGCTTGCTCAGGCTTTTGTATCTGGATTTTGTATCAGCGATGGCCGTGGAATGTCGGGGAGGCCTCATGGGCCATGGACGAATCTTCCTCTCTGAGGATTTGGCCCGATTCCCAATTGCTTTTCATCAATCTGTGGGATGGGAGGACTCATTTCAGTTTTGTTACCTCAGGTGTCCCACCAAAAGAGGAATTCCAAAGGAAAGCCGTGGGGAAGACTGAAGGGACAACCCGAACTATGGTAAAAAATTGGGGCCTAGGGGCATGGCAAGCCCAATATGCGATCTCTTCATCCAGCCACTGAGTTGCCTACTTGAGGACTGATCTCAGCCTGAAAGTCACAATGTGTGTTTGTGACCAATGTGGCCCGCGAGCATGGGCGGGGCCTCATGGGCCACAGTGGTTTCAACGACACTGAACGTTGGACAACATGCCAAACACAAGATTTCTTGCCATGGGGAAGGATTTATGGTTTCTGCATCACCTTCAACCTGAGCAGTGATTGGAGATATGGCCTAGGGTCTGAAACATGAAAACCTAGGTTGGGAAGAGATGACGACATAAGGCCATGGCGGCTCCATGTGCTCAGTGTGCGGCCAGCAGCCTGGGAGGGGCCAGGGGGTCCAGGCTCAGGCTGTGTCAGAAAGGGCATTAGTGCCCTGGTCAGCCTATGTATTTGTGGTACAGCCAAGGTCGGTGCAGGTTGATCCTCATTTGGGATTACTGGGTAACCCCAGAGGACAATATTTTTCTTCTGGAGGGCCGGCAGAGTGCTTCATTGTAGTTCTGGATTGCCAAATTGGAGGGCTTGTGGGCCAGTAGTCTGACGACAAAAGTCTGAGAACACAAGCTAGGCTTAGGTTTCTGGGTAAGGCCATGGCAGGCACAATCTACAGACCTGAATCGAGATCTCGTGCATCTGAAGTCAGGGCGAGGATCAGACGATCGCTCAGGTTGGAGTTTCTGTCCCTGATGGCCCCTTCATGAATGCGGGGGGCATCAAGAGGCCATGGGGGTTTTCCCACGATGGGAGTTGTGAGAAGCTCCAAACAGCAGATAGTCCTCTCCATGACAATTGAGACCTGTTGTTTGGCTCCAGGCCAATGATTCTGAGCAGGGTTCTAAGGATGGATGGCTGGGTAGCCCACCTCGCATTCCAATTGTCTTTTAGCAACAAGACAGGTTAGATATCCTGGATCTGTGGGGAGCAACCGAGGACGCTGAGTTGAAATGGACACCCCTGGGGATGGGTCCTAACGTGCTTTTGTGTCTATGGAGACCTTGGAATGAAGCGGTGGCACTGGGGCCCTAAAGGGTTCTCCTAAACAGAGGCTTTGACACAGCTCCAACGTGCAAGTTTCCCATGTGTAGATGAGATGTTTTCTGATGGGTGAGTCAAGAAACATCTATATGCTGCTTTTGAAATCCAGGCCTCTGAGGAGAGATGCCTGGAAACCAAAGCAATGGATCTGATTAGTGCCTAGGGGCCTGTTCTTTCCTTTTTACCTCTGAAGACATCTGTCTATGGGTCTGAGTGCAGGTAGGTGCTCAGTTGGGCTCAGATTGCCCCTGTTTTTCCTGGGAAGCCACCACTATTGAGATGGATCAGGGACTTTGGAGGTTTATCCTATGAGAAGGGTTGTGGCCATTGGAATGGGCACACACCATTCCCTTGGAGAGGGCAAGTACAGTCCTCAGGTTTGGCTCCAGGGGCCTGAGCCTGTAGGTTGTGTAGGCCAGGGCTGTTTGGACAGTTGTCTGAAAACACAAACTCGGCTTATGTTTCGGGTCATAGGTATGGCAGGACTGATCTACAGACCATGAGGAGAACTCTTCGGGATTTGAAATAAGGGCGACTGTGAGGCTCCTGCTCCAGTTTTTGTCTCGGGATATCGTGTCACACATGGTCGTGGAATTTCTGGGTTACTTCATGGGAAATGGACGGGTCTTACTCTCTGGTGGTTTGGCCCCGTTCAAAGAGTTTGGGGTCATTCTGTGGGCTGGAAGAAGTCGTTTTTTTTTTGTTGTTGTTGTTGTTGTTGTTTTCTTTTTTAACCTCAAGTGTCCCACCAAATGAGGATTCCAGAGTAGAACCCTGGGGAGGGTCGAATGGACAATCAGTAATCTGGTTAAAAATTGGGGCCTAGGGACATGTCAAGCCCATTATGACATCTAATGGTCCAGCCAAGGAGAGGACTTACTAGAGGACAGGACTCATTCTGAGGGTCACAATGCGTGTGTATGCCCTCGTCACACTCAAGAATGGGCGGGGCCTCAGGGTGAATGCTGGTTTCTCCTACACTGAACGTTGGACAACGTGCCAACCACAAGGGTTCTTGCCATGGGTAAGGAGGAGTTCTGATTTCTGCATCACACTCACCCCTGGGCAGTGATTGGAGATAAGGTCTCGGTTCTGAAGCCTGAAAACTGAGGTAGGGAAGAGATGATGACCTAAGGCTATGGCGGGTTTTATGTGCTCAGTGTTCGGTCAGCTTTCTGGGTGTTGGTCAGGAGGTCCGGGCTCAGGTTATGTTCGACAGTGCATGAGTGCCCAGGTTAGACTTTATAGTTTGGGTAAAGTCGAGTGCTGTGTAGGTTTACCCTCATTTAAGGTGCCTGGGCAGCTCATGAGGCAATAATTTTTTTTCTAGAGGGCAGGCAGAGTGCTGCATTGTGGGTCCGGAATTGCCAAACTTGAGGGCTTCGGGGCCAGGAATGTGAGGACGGAAGTCTGAGAAGACAAGCTAGACTTGGCTTTTAGGGCGAGGGCACGGCAGGTACCCCCTGCAGATCTGAAAAAATATCTCATGCATTTGAAGTCATGGCGAGGATCAGACGTTGGCTCAGGTTGGAGTTCTGAGCATGACGGCCGCTTCATGAAGGGAGCGGAATCTCGAGGCCATTGAGGTTTTCCCACGTTGGGAGTTGTGGGATGCCCCCTTCAAAAATTCCTTCTGCGGGACAATTGAGACATGTTGGACAGCTCCAGGACATCCCATATGGAATGACTCCAGAGCACCGTTCGCGGATGGATGCCTGGGAAGCCCGCCTCGCATTCCAATTGTCTCCTAGACACAAGACAGTTTAGATATGATGGCTTGCCGGAGCAACCGGGGTGGCTGAGTTGAAATGGACTTTCCTGAGGATGGGTCCTAATGTGTTTTTGTGTCCATGAGGGCCTTGGAATGGGGCGGTGGCACCGGGACCCTGAAGTACTCTCCTAAGCTTTGGACATGGCTCCCATGCACAGGTTTCCTTGTGGAGACGAGATGAGTTCTGATGGGTGCCTCAGGAAAACCCCTATGCTCGTATTGGATTCAGGCTTTTGAGGACACATGCCTGTAACCCAAAGCAATGGATCCTATTAAGGCCTAGGGTCCTGTCTGGTTCAATCTTCTTCTCTGGGGACATCCATCTATGGTATGAGTGGAGGACGATTATCAGCTGGTGTCAGACAGCCCTTGTTTGATCCGGGCGACCTACACTATTGGGATGGCCTCAGGGACTTTGGAGGTTTCTCCTAATTTGTACGATTTTGGACCATGGAATGGGCAGAATTCCCATGGATTGGTAGGCACAGTCCTAATGTGTGGCTCCAGGGGCCCAGCCTGGAGGGTGTGTGGCCCTAGACTTTGAGGACAGAAGTCTAAAAACACAAACTCAGCTTACGTTTGGGGACGTAGGTATGGCAGGCCCGATCTACAAACCATGAGAAGAACTCTTCAGGATATGAAGAAAGTGCGAGTCTTAGGCGCTTGCTCAGGCTTTTGTCTCTGGATTTTGAATCAGCGATGGCCGTGGAATGTCGAGGAGGCCTCATGGGCCATGGAGGAATCTTCCTCTCTGAGGATTTGGCCCGATTCCCAATTGCTTTTCGTCAATCTGTGGGATGGGAGGTCTCCTTTCAGGTTTGTTACCTCAGGTGTTCCACCAAAAGAGGAATTCCAAAGCCAAGCCGTGGGGAAGACTGAAGGGACAACCCGAACTATGGTTAAAAATTGGGGCACAGGGACAAGGCAAGCCCAATAAGCTATCTCTTCATCCAACCACTGAGTGGCCTTACTTGAGGACTGGGCTCAGCCTGAGGGTCACAATGTGTGTTTGTGAACAATGTGGCCCGCGAGCATGGGGTGGCCTCATGGGCCACACTTGTTTCAACGACACTGAACGTTGGACAATATGCCAACCACAAGGTTTCTTACAATGGGGAAGGAGATCTGATTTCTTCATCACCTTCAACCTGGGCAGTGTTTGGAGATAAGGTCTAGGTTCTGAAACCTGAAAACCGAGGATGGGAAGAGATGACAACCTAAGGCCATGGCGGATCGATGTGCTCAGTGTGCGGCCAGCTTCTGGAAGGGTCCAAGGGGTCCAGGCTCAGGCTGTGTCAGAAAGGGCATTAGTGCCCTGGTCAGCCTATGTATTTGGGGTACAGCCAAGGTCGGTGCAGGTTGATCCTCATTTGGGGTTACTGGGTAGCCCCAGAGGACAATGTATTTCTTCTGGAGGGCAGGAAGAGTGCTGCATTGTAGTTCTGGATTGCCAAAATGGAGGGCTTGTGGGCCAGTAGTCTGACGACAAAAGTCTGAGAACACAAGCTAGGCTTAGGTTTCTGGGCGAGGCCATGGCAGGCACAATCTACAGACCTGAATCGAGATCTCGTGCATCTGAAGTCAGGGCGAGGATCAGGCAATCGCTCAGGTTGGAGTTTCTATCCCTGATGGCCCCTTCATGAATGGGAGGGGCATCACGAGGCCATGGGGGTTTTCCCACGATGGGAGTTGTGTGAAGCTCCAAACTGCAGAGAGTCTTCTGCAGGACAATTGAGACCTGTTGTTTGGCTCCAGGCCAATGATTCTGAGCAGGGTTCTAAGGATGGATGGCTGGGTAGCCCACCTCGCATTCCAATTGTCTCCTAGCAACAAGACAGGTTAGATCTCCTGGTTCTGTGGGGAGCAACCGAGGACGCTGAGTTGAAATGGACACCCCTGGGGATGGGTCCTAATGTCATTTTGTGTATATGGAGACCTTGGAATGAAGCGGTGGCAATGGGGCCCTAAAGGTTCTCCTAAACAGAGGCTTTGACACAGCTCCAACGTGCAAGTTTCCCATGTGTAGATGAGATGTTTTCTGATGGGTGAGTCAAGAAACAGCTAGATGCTGCTTTTGAAATCCAGGCCTCTGAGGAGAGATGCCTGGAAACCAAAGCAATGGATCTGATTAGTGCCTAGGGGCCTGTTCTTTCCTTTTTACCTCTGGGGACATCTGTCTATGGGTCTGAGTGCAGGTAGGTGCTCAGTTGGGCTCAGATTGCCCCTGTTTTTCCTGGGAAGCCACCACTATTGAGATGGATCAGGGACTTTGGAGGTTTATCCTATTAGAAGGGTTGTGGCCATTGGAATGTGCACACCCAATTCCCTTGGAGAGGGCAAGTACAGTCCTCAGGTTTGGCTCCAGGGGCCTGAGCCTGTAGGCCTGAGTCTGCTCACTAGTCCTGAGCCAGGGCTGTTTGGACAGTTGTCTGAAAACACAAACTCGGCTTATGTTTCGGGTCATAGGTATGGCAGGACTGATCTACAGACCATGAGGGGAACTCTTCGGGATTTCAAAGAAGGGCGACTGTGAGGCTCCTGTTCAAGTTTTTGTCTCTGGATATCGTGTCACTCATGGTCGTGGAATTTCTGGGTGACTTCATGGGGAATGGACGAGTCATACTCTCTGGTGGTTAGGCCCCGTCCAAAGAGTTTGGGGTCATTCTGTGGGCTGGAAGAAGTCCGTTTTTTTTTTTGTTGTTGTTGTTGTTGTTGTGTTCTTTTTTAACCTCAGGTGTCCCACCAAATGAGGGATTTCAGAGTAGAGCCCTGGCGAGGGGCGACTGGACAATCAGAAATCTGGTTAAACATTGGGGCCTAGGGACATGTCAAGCCCATTATGACATCTAATGGTCCAGCCAAGGAGAGGACTTACTAGAGGACAGGACTCATGCTGAGGGTCCCAATGCGTGTGTATGCCCTTGTCGCACTCAAGAATGGGCGGGGCGCCAGGGTGAATGCCGGTTTCTCCTACACTGAACTTTGGACAACGTGCCAACCACAAGGGTTCTTGCCATGAGTAAAAAGGAGTTCTGATTTCTGCATCACACTCACCCCTGGGCAGTGATTGCAGATAAGGTCTCGGTTCTGAAGCCTGAAAACTGAGGTAGGGAAGAGATGATGACCTAAGGCCATGGCGGGTTTTATGTGCTCAGTGTGCGGTCAGCTTTCTGGGTGTTGGTCAGGAGGTCCGGGCTCAGGTTGTGTTCGGCAGTGCATTAGTGGCCAGGTTAGACTATATAATTTGGGTAAAGTCGAGTGCTGTGTAGGTTTATTTTCATTTAAGTTGCCTGGGCAGCTCATGAGGCAATAACTTTTTTTCTAGAGGGCAGGCAGGTTGCTGCATTGTGGGTACGGAATTGCCAAACTTGAGGGCTTAGGGGCCAGGAGTGTGAGGACGGAAGTCTGAGAAGACAAGCTAGACTTGGGTTTCAGGGCGAGGGCACGGCCGGTACCCCCTGCAGATCTAAACCAATATCTCATGCATCTGAAGTCAGGGCGAGGATCAGACGTTGGCTCAGGTTGGAGTTTCTGTGCATGACGGCCGCTTCATGAAGGGAGCGGAATCTCGAGGCCATTGAGGTTTTCCCACGTTGGGAGTTGTGGGATGCCCCCTTCAAGGGTTCCTTCTGCGGGATAATTGAGACCTGTTGGACAGCTCCAGGACATCCCATATGGAATGACTCCAGAGCACCGTTCGCGGATGGATGCCTGGGAAGTCCGCCTCGCATTCCAATTGTCTCCTAGCAACAAGACAGTTTAGATCTGATGGCTCTGCGGGAGCAACCGGGGTGGCTGAGTTGAAATGGACTTTCATGAGGATGGGTCCTAATGTGTTTTTGTGTCCATGAGGGCCTTAGAATGGGGCGGTGGCACCGGGAACCTGAAGTACTCTCCTAAGTTTTGGACATGGCTCCCATGCACAGGTTTCCTTGTGGAGACGAGATGAGTTCTGATGGGTGCCTCAGGAAAACCCCTATGCTCGTATTGGAATCAGGCTTTTGAGGACACATGCCTGTAACCCAAAGCAATGGATCCTATTATGGCCTAGGGTCCTGTCTGGTTCAATCTTCTTCTCTGGGGACATCCATCTATGGTATGAGTGGAGGTCGATTATCACCTAGTGTCAGACAGCCCTTGTTTGTTCCGGGCGACCTACACTATTGGGATGACCTCAGGGACTTTGGAGGTTTCTCCTAATTTGTACGATTTTGGACCATGGAATGGGCAGAATTCCCATGGATTGGTAGGCACAGTCCTAATTTGTGGTTCCTTGGTGCCAGCCTGGAGGGTGTGTGGCCCAGGACCCTGAAGACAGAAGTCTGAAAACACAAACTCATCTTAGGTTTGGGGACGTAGGTATGGCAGGCCCGATCTACAAACCATGAGCAGAACTCTTCAGGATATGAAGAAAGTGCGAGTGAGAGGCGCTTGCTCAGGCTTTTGTATCTGGATTTTGTATCAGCGATGGCCGTGGAATGTCGGGGAGGCCTCATGGGCCATGGACGAATCTTCCTCTCTGAGGATTTGGCCCGATTCCCAATTGCTTTTCATCAATCTGTGGGATGGGAGGACTCATTTCAGTTTTGTTACCTCAGGTGTCCCACCAAAAGAGGAATTCCAAAGGAAAGCCGTGGGGAAGACTGAAGGGACAACCCGAACTATGGTAAAAAATTGGGGCCTAGGGGCATGGCAAGCCCAATATGCGATCTCTTCATCCAGCCACTGAGTTGCCTACTTGAGGACTGATCTCAGCCTGAAAGTCACAATGTGTGTTTGTGACCAATGTGGCCCGCGAGCATGGGCGGGGCCTCATGGGCCACAGTGGTTTCAACGACACTGAACGTTGGACAACATGCCAAACACAAGATTTCTTGCCATGGGGAAGGATTTATGGTTTCTGCATCACCTTCAACCTGAGCAGTGATTGGAGATATGGCCTAGGGTCTGAAACATGAAAACCTAGGTTGGGAAGAGATGACGACATAAGGCCATGGCGGCTCGATGTGCTCAGTGTGCGGCCAGCTGCCTGGGAGGGGCCAGGGGGTCCAGGCTCAGGCTGTGTCAGAAAGGGCATTAGTTCCCTGGTCAGCCTATGTATTTGTGGTACAGCCAAGGTCGGTGCAGGTTGATCCTCATTTGGGATTACTGGGTAACCCCAGAGGACAATATTTTTCTTCTGGAGGGCCGGCAGAGTGCTTCATTGTAGTTCTGGATTGCCAAATTGGAGGGCTTGTGGGCCAGTAGTCTGACGACAAAAGTCTGAGAACACAAGCTAGGCTTAGGTTTCTGGGTAAGGCCATGGCAGGCACAATCTACAGACCTGAATCGAGATCTCGTGCATCTGAAGTCAGGGCGAGGATCAGACGATCGCTCAGGTTGGAGTTTCTGTCCCTGATGGCCCCTTCATGAATGGGGGGGGCATCAAGAGGCCATGGGGGTTTTCCCACGATGGGAGTTGTGAGAAGCTCCAAACAGCAGACAGTCCTCTCCATGACAATTGAGACCTGTTGTTTGGCTCCAGGCCAATGATTCTGAGCAGGGTTCTAAGGATGGATGGCTGGGTAGCCCACCTCGCATTCCAATTGTCTTTTAGCAACAAGACAGGTTAGATATCCTGGATCTGTGGGGAGCAACCGAGGACGCTGAGTTGAAATGGACACCCCTGGGGATGGGTCCTAACGTGCTTTTGTGTCTATGGAGACCTTGGAATGAAGCGGTGGCACTGGGGCCCTAAAGGGTTCTCCTAAACAGAGGCTTTGACACAGCTCCAACGTGCAAGTTTCCCATGTGTAGATGAGATGTTTTCTGATGGGTGAGTCAAGAAACATCTATATGCTGCTTTTGAAATCCAGGCCTCTGAGGAGAGATGCCTGGAAACCAAAGCAATGGATCTGATTAGTGCCTAGGGGCCTGTTCTTTCCTTTTTACCTCTGGGGACATCTGTCTATGGGAATGAGTGCAGGTAGGTGCTCAGTTGGGCTCAGACTGCCCCTGTTTTTCCTGGGAAGCCACCACTATTGAGATGGATCAAGGACTTTGGATGTTTATCCTATTAGAAGGGTTGTGGCCATTGGAATGGGCACACACAATTCCCTTGGAGAGGGCTAGTACAGTTCTCAGGTTTGGCTCCAGGGGCCTGAGCCTGTAGGTTGTGTAGGCCAGGGCTGTTTGGACAGTTGTCTGAAAACACAAACTCGGCTTATGTTTCGGGTCATAGGTATGGCAGGACTGATCTACAGACCATGAGGGGAACTCTTCAGGATTTGAAAGAAGGGCGAGTGTGAGGCTCCTGCTTAAGTTTTTGTCTCTGGATATCGTGTCACTCATGGTCGTAGAATTTCTGGGTGACTTCATGGGAAATGGACGAGTCTTACTCTCTGGTGGTTTGGCCCCTTCCAAAGAGGTTGGGGTCATTCTGTGGACTGGAAGAAGTCCGTTTTTTTTTGTTGTTGTTGTTGTTTTTTTCTCTTTTAACCTCATGTGTCCCACCAAATGATGGATTCCAGAGTAGAGCCCTGGGGAGGGGCGACTGGACAATCAGAAATCTGGTTAAAAATTGGAACCTAGGGACATGTCAAGCCCATTATGACATCTAATGGTCCAGCCACTGAGAAGACTTACTAGAGGACAGGACTCATGCTGAGTGACACAATGCGTGTATATGCCCTCATAAAACTCAAGAATGGGCGGGGCCTCAGGATGAATGCTGGTTTCTCCTACACTGAACGTTGGAAAACGTGCCAACCACAAGGGTTCTTGCGATGGGTAAGGAGGAGTTCTGATTTCTGCATCACACTCACCACTGAGCAGTGATTGGAGATAAGGTCTCGGTTCGGAAGCCTGAAAACTGAGGTAGGGAAGAGATGATGACCTTAGGCTATGGCGGGTTTTATGTGCTCAGTGTGCGGTCAGCTTTCTGGGTGTTGGTCAGGAGGTCCGGGCTCAGGTTGTGTTCGACAGTGCATTAGTGCCCAGGTTAGACTATATAATTTGGGTAAAGTCGAGTGCTGTGTAGGTTTACCCTCATTTAAGGTGCCTGGGCAGCTCATGAGGCAATAATTTTTTTTCTAGAGGGCAGGCAGAGTGCTGCATTGTGGGTCCGGAATTGCCAAACTTGAGGGCTTTGGGGCCAGGAGTGTGAGGACGGACGTCTGAGAAGACAAGCTAGACTTGGGTTTCAGGGTGAGGGCACGGCAGGTACCCCATGAAGATCTGAACCAATATCTCATGCATCTGAAGTCAGGGCGAGGATCAGACGTTGGCTCAGGTTGGATTTTCTAGCATGACGTCTGCTTCATGAAGGGAACGGAATCTCGAGGCCATTGAGGTTTTCCCACGTTGGGAGTTGTGGGATGAACCCTTCAAGGATTTTTTCTGCGGGACAATTGAGACCTGTTGGACAGTTCCAGGACATCCCATATGGAATGACTCCAGAGCACCGTTCGCAGATGGATGCCTGGGGGCCCACCTCGCATTCCAATTGTCTCCTAGAAACAAGACAGTTTAGATCTGATGTCTCTGCCGGAGCAACCGGGGTGGCTGAGTTGAAATGGACTTTCCTGAGGATGGGTCCTAATGTGTTTTTGTGTCCATGAGGGCCTTGGAATGGGGCGGTGGCACCGGGACCCTGAAGTACTCTCCTAAGCTTTGGACATGGCTCCCATGCACAGGTTTCCTTGTGGAGACGAGATGAGTTCTGATGGGTGCCTCAGGAAAACCCCTATGCTCTTATTGGAATTAGGCTTTTGAGGACACATGCCTGTAACCCAAAGCAATGGATCCTATTATGGCCTAGGGTCCTGTCTGGTTCAATCTTCTTCTCTGGGGACATCCATCTGTGGTATGAGTGGAGGTCGAATATCAGCTGGTGTCAGACAGCCCTTGTTTGTTCCGGGCTACCTACTCTATTGGGATGGCCTCAGGGACTTTGGAGGTTTCTCCTAATTTGTACGATTTTGGACCATGGAATGGGCAGAATTCCCATGGAGTGGTAGGCACAGTCCTAATGTGTGGCTCCAGGGGCCCAGCCTGGAGGGTATGTGGCCCAAGACTTTGAGGACAGGAGTCTGAAAACACAAACTCAGCTTAGGTTTGGGGACGTAGGTATGGCAGGCCCGATCTACAAACCATGAGAACTCTTCCGGATATGAAGAAAGAGCGAGTCTGAGGCGCTTGCTCAGGCTTTTGTCTCTGGATTTTGTATCAGCGATGGCCGTGGAATGTCGGGGAGGCCTCATGGGCCATGGACGAATCTTCCTCTCTGAGGATATGGCCCGATTCCCAATTGCTTTTCGTCAATCTGTGGGATGGGAGGACTCATTTCAGTTTTGTTACCTCAGGTGTCCCACCAAAAGAGGAATTCCAAAGCCAAGCCGTGGGGAAGACTGAAGGGACAACCCGAACTATGGTAAAAAATTGGGGCCTAGGGGCATGGCAAGCCCAATATGCTATCTCTTCATCCAGCCACTGAGTGGCTTTACTTGAGGACTGGGCTCAGCCTGAGGGTCACAATGTGTGTTTGTGACCAATGTGGCCCGCGAGCATGGGCGGGGCCTCATAGGCCACACTGGTTTCAACTACACTGAACGTTGGACAACATGCCAACCACAAGGTTTATTGCCATGGGGAAGGAGTTCTGATTTCTGTATCACCTTCAACCCTGGGCAGTGTTTGGAGATAAGGTCTAGGTTCTGAAACCTGAAAACCGAGTTTGGGAGAGATGACGACCTAAGTCCATGGCGGCTAGATGTGCTCAGTGTGCGGCCAGCTGCCTGGGAGGGGCCAGGGGGTCCAGGCTCAGGCTGTGTCAGAAAGGGCATTAGTGCCCTGGTCAGCCTATGTATTTGGGGTACAGCCAAGGTCGGTGCAGGTTGATCCTCATTTGGGGTTACAGGGTAGCCCCAGAGGACAATGTTTTTCTTCTGGAGGTCCGGCAGAGTGCTGCATTGTAGTTCTGGATTGCCAAACTGGAGGGCTTGTGGGCCTGTAGTCTGACGACAAATGTCTAAGAACACAAGCTAGGCTTAGGTTTCTGGGTGAGGATATGGCAGGCACAATCTACAGACCTGAATCGAGATCTCGTGCATCTGAAGTCAGGGCAAGGATTAGATGATCTCTCAGGTTGGAGTTTCTGTCCCTGATGGCCCCTTCATGAATGGGGGGGCATCACGAGGCCATGGGGGTTTTCCCACGATGGGAGTTGTGAGAAGCTCCAAACTGCAGAGAGTCTTCTGCAGGACAATTGAGACCTGTTGTTTGGCTCCAGGCCAATGATTCTGAGCAGGGTTCTAAGGATGGATGGCTGGGTAGCCCACCTCGCATTCCAATTGTCTCCTAGCAACCAGACAGGTTAGATCTCCTGGATCTGTGGGGAGCAAACGAGGACGCTGCATTGAAATGGACACCCCTGGGGATGGGTCCTAATGTCATTTTGTGTCTAAAGAGACCTTGGAATGAAGCGGTGGCACGTGGGCCCTAAAGAGTTCTACTAAACAGAGGCTTTGACGCAGCTCCAACCTGCAAGTTTCCCATGTGTAGATGAGAAGTTTTCTGTTGGGTGAGTTAAGAAACAGCTATATGCTGGTTTTGAAATCCAGGCCTCTGAGGAGAGATGCCTAGAAACCAATGCAGTGGATGTGATTAGTGCCTAGGGGCCTGTTCTATCCTTTTTACCTCTGGGACATCTGTCTATGGGTCTGAGTGCAGGTAGGTGCTCAGTTGGGCTCAGATTGCCCCTGTTTTTCCTGGGAAGCCACCACTATTGAGATGGATCAGGGACTTTGGAGGTTTATCCTATTAGAAGGGTTGTGGCCATTGGAATGGGCACACACAATTCCCTTGGAGAGGGCAAGTACAGTCCTCAGGTTTGGCTCCAGGGGCCTGAGCCTGTAGGTTGTGTAGGCCAGGGCTGTTTGGACAGTTGTCTGAAAACACAAACTCGGCTTATGTTTCGGGTCATAGGTATGGCAGGACTGATCTACAGACCATGAGGAGAACTCTTCGGGATTTGAAAGAAGGGCGAGTGTGAGGCTCCTGCTCAAGTTTTTGTCTCTGGATATCGTGTCACTCATGGTCGTGGAATTTCTGGGTGACTTCATGGGAAATGGACGAGTCTTACTCTCTGGTGGTTTGGTCCCGTCCAAAGAGTTTGGGGTCATTCTGTGGGCTGGAAGAAGTCCGTTTTTTTTTTTTGTTGTTGTTGTTGTTTTTGTTGTTTTTTTCGTATTTAACCTCAGGTGTCCCACCAAATGATGGATTCCAGAGTAGAACCCTGGAAAGGGGCGACTGGACAATCAGAAATCCGGTTAAAATTTGGGGCCTAGGGACATGTAAACCCCATTATGACATCTAATGATCCAGCCACTGAGAAAACTTATAGAGGACAGGACTCATGCTGAGGGTCACAATGCGTGTGTATGCCCTTGTAGCACTCAAGAATGGGCGGGGCCTCAGGGTGAATGCTGGTTTCTCCTACACTGAACTTTGGACAACGTGCCAACCACAAGGGTTCTTGCCATGGGTAAGGAGGAGTTCTGATTTCTGCATCACACTCATTCCTGGGCAGTGATTGGAGATAAGGTCTCGGTTCTGAAGCCTGAAAACTGAGGTAGGGAAGAGATGATGACCTAAGGTCATGGCGGGTTTTATGTGCTCAGTGTGCGGTCAGCTTTCTGGGTGTTGGTTAGGAGGTCCGGGCTCAGGTTGTGTTCGGCAGTGCATTAGTGCCCTGGTTAGACTATATAATTTGGGTAAAGTCGAGTGCTGTGTAGGTTTATCCTCATTTAAGGTGCCTGGGCAGCTCATGAGGCAATAATTTTATTTCTAGAGGGCAGGCAGGGTGCTGCATTGTGGGTCCGGAATTGCCAAACTTGAGGGCTTCGGGGCCAGGAGTGTGAGGACGGAAGTCTGAGAAGACAAGCTAGATTTGGGTTTCAGGGCGAGGGCACGGCAGGTACCCCCTGCAGATCTGAAAAAATATCTCATGCATCTGAAATCAGGGCGAGGATCAGACGTTGGCTCAGGTTGGAGTTTCTGAGCATGACGGCCGCTTCATGATGGGAGCGGAATCTCGAGTCCATTGAGTTTTTCCCACGTTGGGAGTTGTGGGATGCCCCCTTCAAGGGTTCCTTCTGCGGGACAATTGAGACCTGTTGGACATCTCCAGGACATCCCATATGGAATGACTCCAGAGCACCGTTCGCGGATGGATGCCTGGGAAGCCCGCCTCGCATTCCAATTGTCTCCTAGCAACAAGACAGTTTAGATCTGATGGCTCTGCGGGAACAACCGGGGTGGCTGAGTTGAAATGTACTTTTCTGAGGATGGGTCCTAATGTGTTTTTGTGTCCATGAGGGCCTTGGAATGGGGCGGTGGCACCGGGAACCTGAAGTACTCTCCTAAGCTTTGGACATGGCTCCCAATCACAGGTTTCCTTGTGGAGACGAGATGAGTTCTGATTGGTGCCTCAGGAAAACCCCTATGCTCGTATTGGAATCAGGCTTTTGAGGACACATGCCTGTAACCCAAAGCCATGGATCCTATTATGGCCTAGGGTCCTGTCTGGTTCAATCTTCTTCTCTGGGGACATCCATCTATGGTATGAGTGGAGGTCGATTATCAGCTGGTGTCAGACAGCCCTTGTTTGTTCCGGGCGACCTACACTATTGGGATGGCCTCAGGGACTTTGGAGGTTTCTCCTAATTTGTACGATTTTGGACCATGGAATGGGCAGAATTCCCATGGATTGGTAGGCACAGTCCTAATGTGTGGCTCCAGGGGCCCAGCCTGGAGGGTGTGTGGCCCAAGACTTTGAGGACAGAAGTCTGAAAACACAAACTCAGCTTAGGTTTGGGGACGTAGGTATGGCAGGCCCGGTCGACAAACCATGAGCAGAACTCTTCAGGATATGAAGAAAGTGCGAGTCTTAGGCACTTGCTCAGGCTTTTGTCTCTGGATTTTGTATCAGCGATGGACGTGGAATGTCGGGGAGGCCTCATGGGCCATGGACGAATCTTCCTCTTTGAGGATTTGGCCCGATTCCCAATTGCTTTTCGTCAATCTGTGGGATGGGAGGACTCATTTCAGTTTTGTTACCTCAGTTGTCCAACCATAAGAGGAATTCCAAAGCCATGCCGTGGGGAAGACTGAAGGGACAACCTGAACTATGGTTAAAAATTGGGGCCTAGGGGCATGGCAAGCCTAATAGGCTATCTCTTCATCCAGCCACTGAGTGGCCTTACTTGAGGACTGGGCTCAGCCTGAGGGTCACAATGTGTGTTTGTGACCAATGTGGCCTGCGAGCATGGGCCGGGACTCATGGGCCACACTGGTTTCAACTACACTGAACGTTGGACAACATGCCAACCACAAGGTTTCTTGCCATGGGGAAGGAGTTCTGATTTCTGCATCACCTTCAACCCTGGGCAGTGATTGGAGATAAGGTCTAGGTTCTGAAACCTGAAAACCGAGTTTGGGAAGAGATGACGACCTAAGGCCATGGCAGCGCGATGTGCTCATTGTGCGGCAAGCTGTCTGGGAGGGGCCAGGGGGTCCATGCTCAGGCTGTGTCAGAAAGGGCATTAGTGCCCTGGTCAGCCTATGTATTTGGGGTACAGCCAAGTTCGGTGCAGGTTGATCCTCATTTGGGATTACTGGGTAACCCCAGAGGACAATATTTTTCTACTGGAGGGCCGGCAGAGTGCTGCATTGTAGTTCTGGATTGCCAAACTGGAGGGCTTGTGGGCCAGTAGTCTGACGACAAAAGTCTGAGAACACAAGCTAGGCTTAGGTTTCTGGGTGAGGCCATGGCAGGCACAATCTACAGACCTGAATCGAGATCTCGTGCATCTGAAGTCAGGGCAAGGATCAGATGATCGCTCAGGTTGGAGTTTCTGTCCCTGATGGCCCCTTCATGAATGGGGGGGGGGGGCATCAAGAGGCCATGGGGGTTTTTCCACGATGATAGTTGTGAGAAGCTCCAAACAGCAGACAGTCCTCTGCAGGACAATTGAGACCTGTTGTTTGGCTCCAGGCCAATGATTCTGAGCAGGGTTCTAAGGATGGATGGCTGGGTAGCCAACCTCACATTCCAATTGTCACCTAGCAACAAGACAGGTTAGATATCCTGGATCTGTGGGGAGCAACCGAGGACGCTGAGTTGAAATGGACACCCCTGGGGATGGGTCCTAACGTGCTTTTGTGTCTATGGAGACCTTGGAATGAAGCGGTGGCACTGGGGCCCTAAAGGGTTCTCCTAAACAGAGGCTTTGACACAGCTCCAACGTGCAAGTTTCCCATGTATAGATGAGATGTTTTCTGATGGGTGAGTCAAGAAACAGCTATAGGCTGCTTTTGAAATCCAGGCCTCTGAGGAGAGATGCCTGGAAACCAAAGCAATGGATCTGATTAGTGCCTAGGGGCCTGTTCTTTCCTTTTTACCTCTGGGGACATCTGTCTATGGGTCTGAGTGCAGGTAATTGCTCAGTTGGGCTCAGATTGCCCCTGTATTTCCTGGGAAGCCACCACTATTGAGATGGATCAGGGACTTTGGAGGTTTATCCTATTAGAAGGGTTGTGGCCATTGGAATGGGCACACACAATTCCCTTGGAGAGGGCAAGTACAGTCCTAAGGTTTGGCTCCAGGGGCCTGAGCCTGTAGGTTGTGTAGGCCAGGGCTGTTTGGAGAGTTGTCTGAAAACACAAACTCGGCTTATGTTTCGGGTCATAGGTATGGCAGGACTGATCTACAGACCATGAGGGGAACTCTTCGGGATTTGAAAGAAGGGCGACTGTGAGGCTCCTGCGCAAGTTTTTGTCTCTGGATATCGTGTCACTCATGGTCGTGGAATTTCTGGATGACTTCATGAGGAATGGACGAGTCATACTCTCTGGTGGTTAGGCCCCGTCCAAAGAGTTTGGGGTCATTCTGTGGGCTGAAAGAAGTCCGTTTTTTTTTTTTTTTGTTGTTGTTTTTGTGTTCTTTTTTAACCTCAGGTGTCCCACCAAATGTGGGATTTCAGAGTAGAGCCCTGGGGAGTGGCGACTGGACAATCAGAAATCTGGTTAAAAATTGGAACCTAGGACATGTCAAGCCCATTATGACATCTAATGTTCCAGCCACTGAGAAGACTTACTAGAGGACAGGACTCATGCTGAGGGACACAATGCGTGTATATGCTCTCGTAAAACTCAAGAATGGGCGGGGCCTCAGGATGAATGCTGGTTTCTCCTACACTGAACGTTGGACAACGTACCAACCACAAGGGTTCTTGCCATGGGTAAGGAGGAGTTCTGATTTCTCCATCACACTCACCCCTGGGCAGTGATTGGAGATAAGGTCTCGGTTCTGAAGCCTGAAATCTGAGGTAGGGAAGAGATGATGTCCTAAGGCCATGGCGGGTTTTATGTGCTCAGTGTGCGGTCAGCTTTCTGGGTGTTGGTCAGGAGGTCCGGGCTCAGGTTGTGTTCGACAGTGCATTAGTGCCCAGGTTAGACTTTATAATTTGGGTAAAGTCGAGTGCTGTGTAGGTTTACCCTCATTTAAGGTGCCTGGGCAGCTCATGAGGCAATAATTTTTTTTCTAGAGGGCAGGCAGAGTGCTGCATTGTGGGTCCGGAATTGCCAAACTTGAGGGCTTCGGGGCCAGGAGTGTGAGGACGGAAGTCTGAGAAGACAAGCTAGACTTGGGTTTCAGGGTGAGGGTACGGCAGGTACCCCATGAAGATCTGAACCAATATCTCATGCATCTGAAGTCAGGGCGAGGATCAGACGTTGGCTCAGGTTGGATTTTCTGA
The DNA here is from genome assembly GCF_964662115.1 of Mustela nivalis. Lineage (NCBI taxonomy): Eukaryota > Metazoa > Chordata > Mammalia > Carnivora > Mustelidae > Mustela > Mustela nivalis. The sequence goes on along the minus strand of NW_028136558.1, from coordinate 1,784,491 downwards.
GCATGACGTCTGCTTCATGAAGGGAGCGGAATCTCGAGGCCATTGAGGTTTTCCCACGTTGGGAGTTGTTGGATGACCCCTTCAAGGATTCCTTCTGCGGGACAATTGAGACCTGTTGGACAGCTCCAGGACATCCCATATGGAATGACTCCAGAGCACCGTTCGCGGATGGATGCCTGGGAAGCCCGCCTCGCATTCCAATTGTCTCCTAGCAACAAGACAGTTTAGATCTGATGGTTCTGCCGAGCAACTGGGGTGGCTGAGTTGAAATGGACTTTCCTGAGGATGGGTCCTAATGTGTTTTTGTGTCCATGAGGGCCTTGGAATGGGGCGGTGGCACCGGGACTCTGAAGTACTCTCCTAAGCTTTGGACATGGCTCCCATGCAGAGGTTTCCTTGTGGAGACGAGATGAGTTCTGATGGGTGCCTCAGGACAACCCCTATGCTCGTATTGGAATCAGGCTTTTGAGGACACATGCCTGTAACCCAAAGCAATGGATCCTATTATGGCCTAGGGTCCTGTCTTGTTCAATCTTCTTCTCTGGGGACATCCATCTATGGTCTGAGTGGAGGTCGATTATCAGCTGGTGTCAGACAGCTTTTGTTTGTTCCGGGCGACCTACACTATTGGGATGGCCTCAGGGACTTTGGAGGTTTCTCCTAATTTGTACGATTTTGGACCATGGAATGGGCAGAATTCCCATGGATTGGTAGGCACAGTCCTAATGTGTGGCGCCAGGTGCCCAGCCTGGAGGGTGTGTGGCCCAAGACTTTGAGGACAGATGTCTGAAAACACAAACTCAGCTTAGGTTTGGGGACGTAGGTATGGCAGGCCTGATCGACAAACCATGAGCAGAACTCTTCAGGATATGAAGAAAGTGCGAGTCTGAGGCGCTTGCTCAGGCTTTTGTCTCTGGATTTTGTATCAGCGATGGCCGTGGAATGTCGGGGAGGCCTCATGGGCCATGGACGAATCTTCCTCTCTGAGGATTTGGCCCGATTCCCAATTGCTTTTCGTCAATCTGTGGGACGGGAGGACTCATTTCAGTTTTGTTACCTCAGGTGTCCCACCAAAAGAGGAATTCCAAAGCCAAGCCGTGGGGAAGACTGAAGGGACAACCCGAACTATGGATAAAAATTGGGGCCAAGGGGCATGGCAAGCCCAATTTGCTATCTCTTCATCCAGCCACTGAGTGGCTTTACTTGAGGACTGGGCTCAGCCTGAGGGTCACAATGTGTGTTTGTGACCAATGTGGCCCGTGAGCATGGGCGGGGCCTCATGGGCCACACTGGTTTCAACTACACTGAACGTTGGACAACATGCCAACCACAAGGTTTCTTGCCATGGGGAAGGAGTTCTGATTTCTGTATCACCTTCAACCCTGGGCAGTGTTTGGAGATAAGGTCTAGGTTCTGAAACCTGAAAACCGAGTTTGGGAAGAGATGACGACCTAAGTCCATGGCGGCTAGATGTGCTCAGTGTGCGGCCAACTGTCTGGGAGGGGCCAGGGGGTCCAGGCTCAGGCTGTGTCAGAAAGGGCATTAGTGCCCTGGTCAGCCTATGTATTTGGGGTACAGCCAAGGTCGGTACAGGTTGATCCTCATTTGGGGTTACTGGGTAGCCCCAGAGGACAATGTTTTTCTTCTGGAGGTCCGGCAGAGTGCTGCATTGTAGTTCTGGATTGCGAAACTGGAGGGCTTGTGGGCCAGTAGTCTGAAGACAAATGTCTAAGAACACAAGCTAGGCTTAGGTTTCTGGGTGAGGATATGGCAGGCACAATCTACAGACCTGAATAGAGATCTCGTGCATCTGAATTCAGGGCAAGGATTAGACGATCGGTCAGGTTGGAGTTTCTGTCCCTGATGGCCCCTTCATGAATGGGGGTGGTCATCACGAGGCCATGGGTGTTTTCCCACGATGGTAGTTGTGAGAAGCTCCAAACTGCAGAGAGTCTTCTGCAGGACAATTGAGACCTGTTGTTTGGCTCCAGGCCAATGATTCTGAGCAGGGTTCTAAGGATGGATGGCTGAGTAGCCCACCTCGCATTCCAATTGTCTCCTAGCAACAAAACAGGTTAGATCTCCTGGATCTGTGGGGAGCAACCGAGGACGCTGAGTTGAATTGGACACCCTTGGGGATGGGTCCTAACGTGCTTTTGTGTCTATGGAGACCTTAGAATGAAGCGGTGGCACTGGGGACCTTAAGGTTTCTCCTAAACTGAAGCTTTGACACAGCTCCAACGTGCAAGTTTCCCATGTGTAGATGAGGTGTTTTCTGATGGGTGAGTCAAGAAACAGCTAGATGCTGCTTTTGAAATCCAGGCCTCTGAGGAGAGATGCCTGGAAACCAAACAATGGATCTGATTAGTGCCTAGGGGCCTGTTCTTTCCTTTTTACCTCTGGGGACATCTGTCTATGGGTCTGAGTGCAGGTAGGTGCTCAGTTGGGCTCAGATTGCCCCTGTTTTTCCTGGGAAGCCACCACTATTGAGATGGATCAGGGACTTTGGAGGTTTATCCTATTAGAAGGGTTGTGGCCATTGGAATGGACACACACAATTCCCTTGGAGAGGGCAAGTACAGTCCTCAGGTTTGGCTCCAGGGGCCTGAGCCTGTAGGTTGTGTAGGCCAGGGCTGTTTGGACAGTTGTCTGAAAACACAAACTCGGCTTATGTTTCGGGTTATAGGTATGGCAGGACTGATCTACAGACCATGAGGAGAACTCTTCCGGATTTGAAAGAAGGGCGAGTGTGAGGCTCCTGATCTAGTTTTTGTCTCTGGATATCGTGTCACTAATGGTCGTGGAATTTCTGGGTGACTTCATGGGAAATGGATGAGTCTTACTCTCTGGTGGTTTGGCCCCGTCCAAAGAGTTTGGGGTCATTCTGTGGGCTGGAAGCAGTCCGTTTTTGTTGTTGTTGTTGTTGTTGTTGTTGTTTTCTTTTTTAACCTCAGGTGTCCCACCAAATGAGGGATTCCAGAGTAGAGCCCTGGTGAGGGGCGACTGGACAATCAGAAATCTGGTTAAAAATTGGGGCCTAGGGACATGTCAAGCCCATTATGACATCTAATCGTCCAGCCACTGAGAGGACTTACTAGAGGACAGGACTCATGCTGAGGGTCTCAATGCGTGTGTATGCCCTCGAAACACTCAAGAATGGGCGGGGCCTCAGGGTGAATGCTGGTTTCTCCTACACTGAACGTTGGACAACGTGCCAACCACAAGGGTTCTTGCCATGGGTAAGGAGGAGTTCTGATTTCTCCATCACACTCACCCCTGGGCAGTGTTGGAGATAAGGTCTCGGTTCTGAAGATGAAAACTGAGGTAGGGAAGAGATGATGACCTAAAGCCATGGCGGGTTTTATGTGCTCAGTGTGCGGTCAGCTTTCTGGGTGTTGGTCAGGAGGTCCGGGCTCAGGTTGTGTTCGACAGTGCATTAGTGCCCAGGTTAGACTATATAATTTGGGTAAAGTCTAGTGCTGTGTAGGTTTACCCTCATTTAAGGTGCCTGGGCAGCTCATGAGGCAATAATTTTATTTCTAGAGGGCAGGCAGAGTGCTGCATTGTGGGTCCGGAATGCCAAACTTGAGGGCTTAGGGGCCAGGAGTGTGAGGATGGAAATCTGAGAAGACAAGCTAGACTTGGGTTTCAGGGCGAGGGCACGGCAGGTACCCCCTGCAGATCTGAACCAATATCTCATGCATCTGAAGTCAGGGCGAGGATCAGACGTTGGCTCAGGTTGGAGTTTCTGTGCATGACGGCCGCTTCATGAAGGGAGCGGAATCTCGAGGCCATTGAGGTTTTCCCACGTTGGGAGTTGAGGGATGCCCCCTTCAAGGATTCCTTCTGCGGGACAATTGAGACCTGTTGGACAGCTCCAGGACATCCCATATGGAATGACTCCAGAGCACCGTTCGTGGATGGATTCCTGGGAAGCCCGCCTCGCATTCCAATTGTCTCCTAGCAACAAGACAGTTCAGATCTGATGGCTCTGCGGGAGCAACCGGGGTGGCTGAGTTGAAATGGACTTTCCTGAGGATGGGTCCTAATGTGTTTTTGTGTCCATGAGGGCCTTGGAATGGGGCGGTGGCACCGGGACCCTAAAGTACTCTCCTAAGCTTTGCACATATCTCCCATGCACAGGTTTCCTTGTGGAGACGAGATGTGTCCTATGTGTGCCTCAGGAAAACCCTTATGCTCGTATTGGGATCAGGCTTTTGAGGACACATGCCTGTAACCCAAAGCAATGGATCCTATTATGGCCTAGGGTCCTGTCTGGTTCAATCTTCTTCTCTGGGGACATCCATCTATGGTATGAGTGGAGGTCGATTATTAGCTGGTGTCAGACAGCCCTTGTTTGTTCCGGGCGACCTACACTATTGGGATGGCAACAGGGACTTTGGAGGTTTCTCCTAATTTGTACGATTTTGGACCATGGAATGGGCAGAATTCCCATGAATTGGTAGGCACAGTCCTAATGTGTGGCTCCAGGGGCCCAGCATGGAGGGTGTGTGGCCCAAGACTTTGAGGACAGAAGTCTGAAAACACAAACTCAGCTTAGGTTTGGGGACGTAGGTATGGCAGGCCCGATAGAGAAACCATGAGAAGAACTCTTCAGGATATGAAGAAAGTGCGAGTCTGAGGCGCTTGCTCAGGCTTTTGTCTCTGGATTTTGTATCTGCGATGGCCGTGGAATGTCGGGGAGTCCTCATGGGCCATGGACGAATCTTCCTCTCTGAGGATTTGGCCCGATTCCCAATTGCTTTTCGTCAATCTGTGGGATGGGAGGACTCATTTCAGTTTTGTTACCTCAGGTGTCCCACCAAAAGAGGAATTCCAAAGCCAAGCCATGGGGAAGACTGAAGGGACAACCCGAACTATGGTTAAAAATATGGGCCTAGGGGCTGGCAAGCCCAATATGCTATCTCTTCATCCAGCCACTGAGTGGCCTTATTTGAGGACTGGTCTCAGCCTGAGCGTCACAATATGTGTTTGTTTCCAATGTGGCCCGCGAGCATGGGCGGGGCACCATGGGCCACACTGGTTTCAACTACACTGAACGTTGGACAACATGCCAACCACAAGGTTTCTTGCCATGGGGAAGGAGTTCTGATTTCTGCATCACCTTCAACCCTGGGCAGTGATTGGAGATAAGGTCTAGGTTCTGAAACCTGAAAACCGAGTTTGGGAAGAGATGACGACCTAAGGCCATGGCGGCTCGATGTGCTCAGTGTGCGGCCAGCTGTCTGGGAGGGTCCAGGGGGTCCAGGCTCAGGCAGTGTCAGAAAGGGCATTAGTGCCCTGGTCAGCCTATGTATTTGGGGTACAGCCAAGGTCGGGCAGGTTGATCCTCATTTGGGGTTACTGGGTAGCCCCAGAGGACAATGTTTTTCTTCTGGAGGGCTGGCAGAGTGCTGCATTGTAGTTCTGGAATGCCAAACGGGAGGGATTGTGGGCCATTAGTCTGACGACAAAAGTCTGAGAACACAAGCTAGGCTTAGGTTTCTGTGTGTGGCCATGGTAGGCACATTCTACAGACCTGAATCGAGATCTCGTGCATCTGAAGTCAGGGCGAGGATCAGACGATTGCTCAGGTTGGATTTTCTGTCCCTGATGGCCCCTTCATGAATGTGGGGAGGGGGCATCACGAGGCCATGGGGGTTTTCCCACGATGGGAGTTGTGAGAAGCTCCAAACTGCAGAGAGTCTTCTGCAGGACAATTGAGACCTGTTGTTTGGCTCCAGGCCAATGATTCTGAGCAGGGTTCTAAGGATGGATGGCTGGGTAGCCCACCTCGCATTCCAATTGTCTCCTAGCAACAAGAGAGGTTAGATCTCCTGGATCTGTGGGGAGCAACCGAGGGCGCTGAGTTGAAATGGACACACCTGGGGATGGGTCCTAACGTGCTTTTGTGTCTATGGAGACCTTGGAATGAAGCGGTGGCACTGGGGCCCTAAAGGGTTCTCCTAAACAGAGGCTTTGACACAGCTCCAACGTGCAAGTTTCCCATGTGTAGATGAGATGTTTTCTGATGGGTGAGTCAAGAAACAGCTAGATGCTGCTTTTGAAATCCAGGCCTCTGAGGAGAGATGTCTGGAAATCAAAGCAATGGATCTGAATAGTGCCTAGGGGACTGTTCTTTCCTTTTTACCTCTGGGGACCTCTGTCTATGAGTCTGAGTGCAGGTAGGTGCTCAGTTGGGCTCAGATTGCCCCTGTTTTTCCTGGGAAGCCACCACTATTGAGATGGATCAGGGACTTTGGAGGTTTATCCTTTTAGAAGGGTTGTCGCCATTGGAATGGGCACACACAATTCCCTTGGAGAAGGCAAGTACAGTCCTAAAGTTTGGCTCCAGTGGCCTGAGCCTGTAGGTTGTGTAGGCCAGGGCTGTTTGGACAGTTGTCTGAAAACACAAACTCGGCTTATGTTTCGGGTCATAGGTATGGCAGGACTGATCTACAGACCATGAGGAGAACTCTTCGGGATTTGAAAGAAGGGCGAGTGTGAGGCTCCTGCTCAAGTTTTTGTCTCTGGATATCGTGTCACTCATGGTCGTGAAATTTCTAGGTGACTTCATGGGAAATGGACGAGTCTTTCTCTTTGGTGGTTTGGCCCCGTCCAAAGAGTTTGGGGTCATTCTGTGGGCTGGAAGAAGTCCGTTTTTTTTTTTTTTTTTTGGTGTTGTTGTTTCTTTCTTGTTTAACCTCAGGTGTCCCACCAAATGAGGGATTCCAGAGTAGAGCCCTGGGGAGGGGCGACTGGACAATCAGAAATCTGGTTAAAAATTAGGGCCTAGGGACATGTCAAGCCCATTATGACATCTAATGGTCCAGCCACTGAGAGGACTTATTAGTAGACAGGGCTCATGCTGAGGGTCACAATGCGTGTGTATGCCCTCGTCGAACTCAAGAATGGGCGGGGCCTCAGGGTGAATGCTGGTTTCTCCTACACTGAACGTTGGACAACGTGCCAACCACAAGGGTTCTTGCCATGGGTAAGGAGGAGTTCTGATTTCTGCATCACACTCAACCCTGGGCAGTGATTGGAGATAAGGTCTCGGTTCTGAAGACTGAAAACTGAGGTAGGGAAGAGATGATGTCCTAAGGCCATGGCGGGTTTTATGTGTTCAGTGTGCGGTCAGCTTTCGGGTGTGGGTCAGGAGGTCCTGGCTCAGGTTGTGTTCGACATTGCATTAGTCCCCAGGTTAGACTATATAATTTGGGTAAAGTCGAGTGCTGTGTAGGTTTACCCTCATTAAAGGTGCCTGGGCAGCTCATGAGGCAATAATTTTTTTTCTAGAGGGCAGGCAGAGTGCTGCATTGTGGGTCCGGAATTGCCAAACTTGAGAGCTTCGGGGCCAGGAGTGTGAGGACGGAAGTCTGAGAAGACAAGCTAAACTTGCGTTTCAGGGCGAGGGCACGGCAGGTACCCCCTGCAGATCTGAACCAATATCTCATGCATCTGAAGTCAGGGCGAGGATCAGACGTTGGCTCAGGTAGGAGTTTCTGTGCATGACGGCCGCTTCATGAAGGGAGCGGAATCTCGAGGCCATTGAGGTTTTCCCACGTTGGAAGTTTAGGATGCCCCCTTCAAGGATTCCTTCTGCGGGACAATTGAGACCTGTTGGACAGCTCCAGGACATCCCATATGGAATGACTCCAGAGCACCGTTCGCGGATGGATGCCTGGGAAGCCCGCCTCGCATTCCAATTGTCTCCTAGCAACAAGACAGTTTAGATCCGATGGCTCTGCTGGAGCAACCGGTGTGGTTGAGTTGAAATGGACTTTCCTGAGGATGGGTCCTAATGTGTTTTTGTGTCCATGAGGGCCTTGGTTTGGGGCGGTGGCACCGGGACCCTGAAGTACTCTCCTAAGTTTTGGACATGGCTCCCATGCACAGGTTTCCTAGTGGAGACGAGATGAGTTCTGATGGGTGCCTCAGGAAAACCCCTATGCTCGTATTGGAATCAGGCTTTTGAGGACACATGCCTGTAACCCAAAGCAATGGATCCTATTATGGCCTAGGGTCCTGTCTGGTTCAATCTTCTTCTCTGGGGACATCCATCTATGGTATGAGTGGAGGTCGATTATCAGCTAGTGTCAGACAGCCCTTGTTTGTTCCGGGCGAACTACACTATTGGGATGGCCTCAGGGACTTTGGAGGTTTCTCCTAATTTGTACGATTTTTGACCATGGAATGGCAGAATTCCCATGGATTGGTAGGCACAGTCCTAATGTGTGGCTCCAGGGGCCCAGCCTGGAGTGTGTGTGGCCCAAGACTTTGAGGGCAGAAGTCTGAAAACAAAACTCAGCTTAGGTTTGGGGACGTAGGTATGGCAGGCCCGATCTACAAACCATGAGAAGAACTCTTCAGGATATGAAGAAAGTGCGAGTCTGAGGCGCTTGTTCAGGCTTATTTCTCTGGATTTTGTATCAGCGATGGCCGTGGAATGTCGGGGAGGCCTCATGGGCCATGGACGAATCTTCCTCTCTGAGGATTTGGCCCGATTCCCAATTGTTTTTCGTCAATCTGTGGGATGGGAGGACTCATTTCAGTTTTGTTAACTCAGGTGTCCCTCCAAAAGAGGAATTCCAAAGCCAAGCCGTGGGGAAGACTGAAGGGACAACTCGAACTATGGTTAAAAATTGGGGCCTAGGGGCATGGCAAGCCCAATATGCTATCTCTTCATCCAGCCACTGAGTGGCCTTACTTGAGGACTGGGCTCAGCCTGAGCGTCACAATGTGTGTTTGTGACCAATGTGGCCCGTGAGCATGGGGGGGCCTCATGGGCCTCACTGGTTTCAACTACACTGAACGTTGGAAAACATGCCAACCACAAGGTTTCTTGCCAAGGGGAAGAAGTTCTGATTTCTGCATCACCTTCAACCCTGGGCAGTGATTTGAGATAAGGTCTAGGTTCTGAAACCTGAAAACCGAGGTTGGGAATAGATGACGACCTAAGGCCATGGCGGTTCGATGTGCTCAGTGTGCGGCCAGCTGTCTGGGAGGGCCCAGGGGGTCCAGGCTCAGGCTGTGTCAGAAAGGGCATTAGTGCCCTGGTCAGCCTATGTATTTGGGGTACAGCCAAGGTCGGTGCAGGTTGATCCTCATTTGGGGTTACTGGGTAGCCCCAGAGGACAATGTTTTTCTTCTGGCGGGCAGGCAGAGTGCGGCATTGTAGTTCTGGATTGCCAAACTGGAAGGCTTGTGGGCCAGTAGTCTGACGACAAAAGTCTGAGAACACAAGCTAGGCTTAGGTTTCTGGGTGAGGCCATGGCAGGCACAAAGCACAGTTCTAATGATGGATGCCTGGGAAGCCCGCCTCGCATTCCAATTGTCTCCTAGCAACAAGACAGTTTAGATCTGCTGGCTCTATTGATGCCCCCCACCATCATGAAGGGGCCATCCTGAACAGAAACTTCAACCTGAGCCTACGTCTGATCCTCGCCCTGACTTCAGATGCATGGGATTTAGATTTAGCTCTACAGAGTGTGCCTGCCATGATCTTGACCCAAAACCTAAGCCTAGCTTGTGTTCTCACACTTCCTTCCTCACAATTCTGGCCCACAAGCCCTCCAGTGTGAGAATTCCGTCGCCACAATGCAGCACTCTTCCTTCCCTCCAGAAGAAAAACGTTGCCCCTGGGGCTACCCAGAAACGCCAAATGAGGATCAATCTGCATGCCATCAACTTTACTCCCATTATACAGTCTAAGCTTGGCACTAATGCCCTGTCTGACACAGCCTGAGCCTGGACCTCCTGGATGACACCCAGAAAGGTGGTGTCACACCTAAGGACTGTGCCAGTGCTCTCCAAGGGAACTCTGCCCGTTTCATTTGCCACAACCTTACAGATTAGGAGAAACCTCCAATTCCCAAGACCAGCCCAATAGTGTTGGCCTCCCCCAACAAACATGGGTGATCTGACACAAGCGGAGCAGTGACCTCCATTCTGAATCTTAGACAGAGACACTCAGAGGAGAATATTGAAAAGGACAGGCCCCTAGACCGTAATCAGATCCATTGCTTTGGATTCCAGGCATTGTTCCCCAGATGCTTGGTTTCCAATACCAGGTTGTGGGGGTTTCAGAACAAATCTCGTCTCTACATGGGAAACTTGCTCTTTGGAGCTGCATCAAAACATCAGGTTAGGAGAATTCTTCAGGGCAACAGAGCCACTGCCCCATTCCAAGGGATCCATGGACACAAATCCACATCATGAGTGATCCTCATGAGAGTGCATTTCAATTCAGCCCCCTCGGTTGTTCCCCCAGTGACAGCAGATCGAATCCTCCTTTTCACTAGGACACAACTGGAATGCAAGTTGGACTGCCCAGGCATCCATCATTAGAACTGTGCTTTGGAGCATTTTTTATGGGACGTCCTTGATCCATCCAAAAGGTCGTGACTGTCCCGCTGACGGAATCCTTGTGGTTTGGAGCATCACACACTCACAAAGTTGGAAATCTTCCATGGTTTCCTGATGCCCCCCCCCACTTTCATGAAGGGGACATCATGTACAGAAACTCCAACCTAAGCCAACATCTGATCCTCGCCCTGACTTCAGATGCACGAGATCTCATTTCAGGTCTGTAGAGTGTGCCTGCCATGTCACCGCTGCGAATTCAAAGCTGAACTTGTGTTCTCAGACTTCTGTCCTAAAACACCTGGCCCACAAGCCCTGAAGTTGGCAATTCTGGAGCCAGAATGCAGCACTCTGCCTGCCCTCCAGAAGAAAATCTTTGCCCTATGGGGCCAACCAGAAACCCCAAATGAGGACCAACCTTCACATCACTCGACTGTACCCCAATTATACAGTCTAGCCTGGGGACTAATGCCCTGCCTGACACAGCCTGAGCCCAGACCTCATGATGGACACAGACATCTGGCCGCACACTAAGTGCATCGGACCCACCATGGCCTTAGGTCGTCATCTCTTACCTACCACGGTTTTCAGGCTTCAGAATCTAGACCTTATCTCTACTCACTGCCATGCCGTGTACGTGATGCAGAAATCAGAACTCCTCTTTCCCCATGACCAGAAACCCTGTGGTTGGCATGTTGTCCAACGTGCAGTGTAGGAGAAACCAGCATGGCCCATGAGGCCTCAGACATGCTTGAGGGCTGCAATGGGCACAAACACACATTAGGACCCTAAGCATGAACCCTGGCCTCAAGTAAAGCCTCTCCCGGGCTGGACCAAGAGCCCACATATGGAGATTACCATGCCCCTACTCCCCAAACCTTAACCAGTGCTTGAGAAGTCTAGTCACCCCTACTCAGATCTCTTCTCTAGAATCCCTCCTTGGTGGGACACATGAGGTTAAAAAAAAATAGAGAAAAGACTTCTACCGTCCAAAGAATGACCGCAAACACTTGGAATTGGGCCAAATTCACAGAGAGAAATACTCGTCCATGGCTGATGAGGCCATCCTGACATTCCACGGCCACCATTGACACAAAATCCGGAGACAAAAGCCTGAAAAAGCGCCACACACTCGCCCTTTGTTCAAAGCCTGAAAAATTCTCACGGTCTGTAGATCGGGCCTGCCATACCTATGTCCCCAAACCTAAGCCAAGTTTCTGTTTTCAGACTTCTGTCTCCATTGTCCTGGCCCACACACCCTCAAGGCTTGGCCCCATGGAGCCACACCTCAGGACTGTGCCTGCCCTCTCCATGGGAATTCTGCTCATTCCTTTGGCACAACCTGACAGATTAGGAGAAACATCCGAAGTCCCCGAGGCCACCCCAATATTGTAGGATGTCCGGGACAAACAGGGACCATCTGCCACAAGCTGAGCCACTACCTCCAATCAGACCTGTAGATAGATATCCATAGAAAAGAAGATTGAACAGGACAGGCACCTAGGCCCTAAACGGATCCATTGCTTTTGTTTTCACGTATCTCTCCTCAGAGGCCTGGATTCCAATACCAGCACATGAGGGTTTCTGGAGCTACCAATCAGAACAAATCGCATGCCACATGGGAATCATGCTATATGGAACTGTGTCTAAATCTCCAGTTAGGAGAAAATTTCACGTCACTGGAGCCACCGCCCCATTCCAATGTCTCAATGGACACAATCCCACATTATGACCCATCCTCAGGAGAGTCCATTTCAACTCAAACCTGGCGGTTGCTCACCCAGTGCCAGCAGATCAAACCTGCTTTGTCACTAGGAGACAATTGGAATGCGAGTTTGTTGCCCAGGTATCCGTTGTTAGAACTCTGCTCTGGAGAAATTCCTAATGGGGTGTCCTTGATCCATTCAACAGGTCTCAACAGTCCTGCAGAAGGAATCCTTGTAGTTTGCAGCATCACACACTCGCACCGTGGGAAAACCTCCATGGCCTCGTGATGCCTCCACCTTCAGGTAGAGGACATCATGGACAGAAACTGCCGTCTGATTCGCCCTGACTTCAGATGCATGAGATCTCAATTCAGCTCTGCAGAGTGTTCCTGCCTTGCCCTTGCCCCAAAACCTAAGCCAGCTCGCGTTCTCAGACTTCCGTCCTCACACTCCTGGCCCACAAGCCTTCCACTTTGGGAATTCTGGAGACAAAATGCAGCACTCTGCCTGCCCTCCAGAAGAGAGACTTTGCCCTAGGGGTCTACCCAGAAACATCAAATGAGGATCAACCTGCAATTCTCTAGACTGTACCCCAATTATACAGTCTAGCCTGGGCACTAATGCCCTGTCTGACACAGCCTGACCCCAGACCTCGTGACCGACACCCAGACACCTGGCCTCACACTGAACACATCGAACATGCCATGGCCTTAGGTCATCATCTCTTCCCAACCTTGGTCTTCAGGCTTCAGAACCTAGACATTATCTCCACTCACAACTAAGTGATGTACGTGATGCAGAAATCAGAACTTCACCTTCCCCATGACCAGAAACCTTGTGGTTGGCATGTTGTCCAACGTTCAGTATATGAGAACCCAGCATGGCCCATGAGGCCTCAGACATGCTTGAGGGCCGCGATGGGCATAAACACACATTAGGACCCTAAGCATGAAACCTGGCCTCAAGTAAAGCCTCTCCGGGGCTGGACCAAGAGCCTGCATATGGGACTTGCCATGCCCCTACTCCCCCAATCCTAGCCAGAGCTTGAGAAGTCTAGTCAACCTTATTCAGAGCTCTTTTCTGGAATCCCTCTTTGGTGGGACACATAAGGTAAAAAAAAAAAAAAAAAAAAAAACCAAGATAAAGAAAAAAAAAAAGTAAGGACTCCTACATACTAAAGAATGACCCCAAACACTTGGAATTTGGCCAAATCCACAGAGAGAAATAATCGTCCATGGTCGATGAGGCCAGCCTGACATTCCACGGCCACCATTGACACAAAATCTGGAGACAAAAACCTGAAAAAGCGCCACACACTTGCCCTTTGTTCAGAGCCCCCAAAATTCTCAAGGTCTGTAGATCGGGCCTGCCATACCTATGTCCCCAAACCTAAGCCGAGTTTGTGTTTTCAGACTTCTGTCTCCATTGTCCTCACCCACACACCCTAAAGGCTGGGCCCCATGGAGCCACACCTCAGGACTGTGCCTGCCCTCTCCAAGGGAATTCTGCTCATTCATTTGGCACACCTGACAGATTAGGAGAATCATCCAAAATCTCTGAGGCCATCCCAATAGTGTAGGATGTCCTGGACATACAGGGACCCTCTGGCACAAGCTGAGCCACTACCTCCAATCAGAACCTTAGACAGATATCCATTGAAAAGAATATTGAACAAGACAGGCACCTAGGACCCAATTGGATGCATTGCTTTTGTTTTCAGTCATCTCTCCTCAGAGGCCTGGATTCCAATACCAGCATAAGGGGGTTTCCAGAGATACCTATCAGAAAAAATCTCGTCTCCACATGGGAATCTTGCTCTATGGAGCTGTGTCATAACCTCCAGTTAGGAGAAATCTTCAGGTCACTGGAGCCACTGCCCCATTTGAATATCTCCATGGACACAATCCCAAATTATGACCCATCCTCAGGAGAGTCCATTTCAACTAAACCCCCTCGGTTGCTACCCCAGAGCCAGCAGATTGAACCTGCCTTGTCGCTAGGAGACAATTGAAATGCGAGTTGGGCTCTTCAGGCATCCATCCTTAGAACCCTGCTCTTGCGTCATTCCTTATGGGACATCCTTGAGCCATCCAACAGGTCTCGACTGTCCCACAGGAGTCCTTGTGCATGGACCACCTAACAACTCATATCATGGAAAGCTTCCAAGGTCACATGATGCCCCCAATCTTCATGAAGGCAGATCATGGAAAGAAACTCCAACCTGAGCCAACAGCTGATCTTCGCCTTGACTTCAGATGCACGAGATCTTGATTCAGCTCTTCAGAGTGTACCTGCTGTGCCCTCACCCCAAAACCTAAGCGTAGCTAGTGTTCTCCGACTTCCGTCCTCACTCTCCTGGACCACACGCCCTCTATTTTGGGATTTCCGATGACACAGTGCTGCACTCTGCCTGCCCTCTAGAAGAAAAATATTGCCCTATGGGTCTACCCAGAAACCTCAAATGAGGATAAACCTGCACGTCACTCAACTGTACACCAATTATATAGTCTAGCCTGTGCACTAATGCCCTGTCTGACATAACCTGAGGCCTGAATTCGCAACCGACACCCAGACAGCTTGCAGTACACTGAGAACATCTGAACCGCCATGGCCTTAGGTCGCCATCTCTTTCCAACTTCGGTTTTCAGGCTACAGAATCCTAGACCTTATCTCTACTCACTTCCCATGGGTGAACGTGATGCAGAAATCAGAACTCCTCCTTCCCTCTCGCCAGAATCTTGTGGTTGGCATCTTGTCCAACGTTCAGTGGAGGACCCCTGTAGGGCCTACAGGGGTAGTAGTAGGGCCCCTGAGGGTAGTGTAGGGTCCCTGAGGCCCTGCCTATGCTTAAGAGCTGCGGTGGGCTCAAACACACATTGGGACCCTCAGTTTGAGCCCTGTCCTCAAGTAAAGCCTCTCAGTGGCTGGACCATGAGCCCACATATGGGGCCTGCCATGCCCCAAGTCACCCAATCTTAACCAGAGGTAGAGACATCTAGTCACCCCTACTCAGGGCTCTGCTCTGGAATCCCTCTTTGGTGGGACATTTGAGGTAAATAAACACAGAAAGGACTCCTCCCACTCACAGAATGACCCCAATCACTTGGGATTGGGCCATCCCAAGTGATTGGGGTCCAGAGAGAAAGACTCGTCCATGGCCCATGAGGCCAGCCCGACATTCCACGGCCACTATTGACACAAAATCCAGAGACATAAGCTTCAGCAAGCGTTCACACTCACCCTTAGGTCATAGCCCAAAAAATTCTCCTCATAGTCTGTAGATTTGCCACCATACCTACGTCCCCAAACCTAAGCCGAGTTTGTGTTTTCAGACTTCTATCCTGTCATCCCTGTCCCACACACCCTCCACACTGAGGCCCCTGGAGCCACACCTCAGGACTGTGCCTGCCCTCTCCAAGGAAATTCTTCCCATTCCATTGGCCACAACCCTACAGATAAGGAGAAACCTCCAAAGTCCCAGAGGCAATTCCAATAGTGTAGGCCACCTAGGACAAAGAGGGGCGATCTCTCACAAGCTGAGCAACGATGTCAACTCACCCGTAGACAGATAACCCAAGAGAAGAAGATTAAACTGGACTGGCCCCTAGAATGTAATTGGTTCCATTGCTTTTTTTTCTAAGCATCTCTCCTCAGAGGCCTGTTTTCCAATACCAGCATATGGGGGATTCCAGAGATACCAATCAGAACAAATCTTGTCTTCACATGGGAAACTTATCCTTTGGAGCTCTGTAAAAGCCTCCAGTTAGGAGAAACCTTCAGGTAGCCGGAGCAACCGCCCTATTCCAAGGTCTCCATGGACACATAACCGCATTATGACCATTCGGCAGGAGAGTACATTTCAACTCAGCCCCGTCGATTACTCCCCCAGAGGCAGAATATCAAACCTGCCTTGTCGCTAGGAGACAACTGGAATGCAAAGCAGACTCTCTAGGCATCCATCCTTGGAATCCTGCTCTGGCGCCGTTCCATATGGGATGTCCTGGAGCCTTCCAACAGGTCTTGACTGTCCCACAGAAGGAATCCTTGCAGATTGGAGCATCTCACAACTCCTATCGTGGGAAAACCTACATGGCATCATGAGATGCTCCCCTTTATAAAGGGGCCATCATGGACAGAAACTCCAACCTGAGCCAACTTCTGATGCATTGCTTTGGTTTCTAGGTATCTCTCCTCAGAGGCCTGGTTTCCAATATCAGAATATGGGGGTTTCCTAAGGAAACAATCAGAACAGATCTCATCTCCACATGAGAAACTTGCTCTTTGGAGCTGTGTCAATACCTCAGGTTAGGAGGATCCTTCAGGGCGCTGGCGCCATGGCCCAATCCCAAGGTCCCCAAGGACACAAACTTACATTATGATCCATTCTCAGGAGAGTCCATTTCAAATCAGCCCCCTCGGCTGCTCACCTAGAGGCAGCAGATCAAACCTTCCTTGTCACTAGGAGACAGTTAGAATGGGAGGCGGGCTGCCCAGGCATCCATCCTTAGAACCCTGCTCTGGAGAACTTCTTTATGGGACGTCTTGAATCCAACCAACCTGTCTTGACTGTCTCGCAGAATGTATCCTTGTGGTTTGAAGCATTACACAATAACACTGTGAGAAAACCTCCATTTCCTCATGATGCCCCACACCTTCATAAATGGGCCATCATGGACAGAAACTCCATCCTAAGCCAAAGTCTGATCCTCGCCCTGAATTCAGAAGCATGAGATCTCGATTCAGCACTTGAGAGTGTGCCTGCTGGGCCCTCTCCCCGAAACCTAAGCCAAACTTGTGTTATCAGACTTCCGTCCTCAGAATCCTGGCCACACCCCTCCAGTTTGGAAATTCTGGAGACACAATGCAGCACTCTGCCTGGCCTCCAGAAGAAAAATGTTGCCCTATAGGGCTAACCAGAAACGCCAAATGAGTAACAACCTGCATGCCACTCGACCATACCCCAATTATACAGTCTAGCCTGTGCACTAAAGCCCTGTCTGACACAGCCTGAGGGCAGACCTCCAGTCCAACACCAGGACAGGTGGCCGTACACTGAGCATATCATACCCACAATGGCTTTAGGCCATCATCTCTACCCAACCTCAGTTTTCACCTTCAGAACCTAGACCTTATCTCCACTCACTGCTCAGGAGAGAACGTGATGCAAAAATCAGAACTTCTCTTTCGCCTTGGCAAGAAACCTTGTGGTTGGCATGTTGTCCAACGTTCATTGTAGGAGAAAGCAGCATGGACTATGAGGCCCCACCTATCCCTGAGGGCCACAATGTGCACAAACACACATTGTGACCCTCAGCGTGAGCCCTATCCTCATGTGAAGCCTCTTAGTGACTGGAACAACAGCCCACATATGGGGCTTGCCAAGCCCCTAGTCACCCAATCTCAACCAGAGTTCGAGATGTCTAGTCACCCGACTCAGGGCTCTGCTCTGGAATCCCTCTTTGGTGGGACACCTGAGGTAAAAAAAAAATACAGAAAGGACTCTTCCCATCCACAGAATGATCCCAACCACTTGGGATCAGGCCAAATCATCAGGGAAAGAATTGTCCATGGCCCTTGAGGACACCCCGACATTCCACAGCCACCGTTGACACAAAATCCAGAGAGAAAAGCCTGAGCAAGCGCCACATACTCGCCCTTTGTTCATAGCCCGGAAAATTCTCACGGTCTGTAGATCGAGCCTTCATACATACAGCCCCAAACCTAAGCTGAGTTTGTGTTTTCAGACTTCTGTCCCCACAGTCCTGGCCCACACACCATCCAAGTTGGGGCCCCTGGAGCCACACCTCAGGACTGTGGCTTCCCTCTCCAGGGGAATTCTGCCATTTCCATTGGCCACAACCCTATAGATTAGGAGTATCCTCCCATCTCCCCGAGGCCATCCGAATAGTGTTGGCTGCCCAGGACAAACAGGGATGATCTCTCACAAGTTAGGAAACTACCTCCACTCAGACCCAGAGACAGATATCCCCAGAGAATAAGATTGAACTGGACAGGCACTTAGGCCCTAATCAGATCCATTGCTTTTGATTCCAGTCATCTCTCCTCAGAGGCTTGATTTCCAATACCAGCATATGGGAGATTCCTTAGGCACTCATCAAAACAATTCTCTTCTCTACATAGGAAACATACTCTTTAGAGCTCCATCAAAACCTGCGGTTATGAACATCCCTCAAGGCCCCGGATCAAGCACCCCATTCCAAGGTCAACATGGACACAAATGCACATTATGACCCATCCTCAACTCACCCATTTCAACACACCCGCCTCGGTTGTTCCCCTAGATCCAGCAGATCGAACTTGCCTTGGCTCTATGAGACACCCGGAATGGGAGGCAGGCTGCCCAGGCATCCATCCTTAGAACCCTGCTCTGGATAACTTCCTTATGGGATGTCCTGGAGCCATCCAACAGGCCTCAACTGTCCCACAGACTGAATCATTGCGGTTTGGAGCATCTCACATTCCCATCGTGGGAAAACCTCCATGTCCTCGTGACACGCTCCCATTCATGAAGGGGCCGTCATGGACAGAAACTCCGACCTAAGCCAACTTGTGATCCTAGCTCTGTCTTCAGGTATACGGGATCTCGAATCATCTCTGCAGAGGGTGCCTGCCGTCCCCTCACCCCGAAATCTAAGTCTGGCTTGTGTTCTCAGAATTTTTTCCTCACACTTCTGGCCCACAAGCCTTCCAGTTTGGGAATTCTGGAGCCACTATGTGGCACTGTGTCTTCCCTCCAGAAGAAAAACTTTGCTCTTTGGGGCTACCCAGTAACCACAAATGAGTACCATCCTGCACGAAACTCGAATGCACACCAATGATACAGTGTAGCCTGAACACTAATTCCCTGTCTGCCAAGCCTGAGCCTGACCCTCCCAACCCACCCTCAACAGCTGGCCGAACACTGAGCACATCAGAAACACCATGGCCTTAGGTCTTCATGTCTTCCCAACCTCAGTTTTCAGGCTTCAGAACCTAGACCTTAAATCCAATCACAGTCCAGGAGTGAAAGTGTTGCAGAAAATAGAACTCCTTCTCCCCCATGGCTAGAAAACTTTTGGTTGCCATATTGTGCAACGTTAAGTGTAGGAGAAACCAGCATGGTACATTAGGCCACGCCCTGCCTTGAGGGGCTCCTTGGGCACAAAAACACATTGTGAAAATCAGTGTGAGACCTATCCTCAAGAAAGGCCTCTCAGTGCCTGGACAGAGAACCCACATATGGGGCTTGCCATGTTCTTAGGTCCCAATGTTAACCAGAGGTCTGGTTGTCCAGTTGCCCCCACCCACGACTCTCCTCTGGAATCCCTCTTTTGGTGGTCCACCTGAGGTAAAAAAAAATAATAATAATAAAAAAAAATAAAAAAAAATAGGCCTCCTCCCTTCCGTCAGAATGACCCCCAACTCTTGGGAACGGGTCAAATCCCCAGAAAGGGAGCCTCATCGATGGCCCATGAGGACACCCCGACATTCCATGGCAATCGGTGACACATTTCCAGAAAAAAAAAAAAAAAAAGCATGAGCAAGCACCTCACATTCGTCCTTTGTTCATATGTCAAAGAGTTCTCCTCACGGTCTATAGATTGGGCCGGCCATACCTACATCCCCAACCTAAGTGGAGTTTGTGTTTTCAGACTTTTCACCAAATAGCCCTGGACCACACATGCTCCACACTTGGGTCCCTGGAGCCACACCTCAGGACTGTGCTTCCCTTTCAAGGGAATTCTTCTCATTCCATTGGCCACAACCTTGCAAATGAGGAAAAACCTCCAAAGTCACCGAGGCCATCCCAATAGTGTAGGCCGCCCAGGACAAACAGGGGTGATCTCAAACCAGCTGAGCAACTACCTCCACTCAGACAACAGATGTCCCCAGAGAAGAATATTGAACCGGACAGGACCCTAGGCCCTAATCAGATCCATTGCTTTGGTTTCCAGGCATCTCTCCTCAATGCCTCGTTTCCAATACCAGCATATGGTGGTTTCCTGAGGCACCAATAAGAATAAATCTCGTCTCCCCATGGAAAACTTGCTCATTGGAGCTTTGTCATAACCTCTGGTTAGGAGAATCCTTCAGGGCCCTGGTGCCACTGCCCCATACCAAGGTCTCCATGGACTCAATCCAACATTAAGACCATCCTCAGGAAAGTCCATTTCAACTCAGCCCCCTCTGTTGCTACCCCAAGCCAGCAGATCAAACGTTTCTTGTTGCTAGGACACAATTGGAATGTGAGGCTGGTTGCCCAGGCATCCATACTTAGAACGCTGTTCTGGAAAAATACCTTATAAGTCGTCCTGGAGCCATCCAACAAATCTTAATTGTCCCACAGAAGGAATCCTTGCGGTTTGGAGCATCTCACAGCTCCAATAGTGGGAAAACCCCCATGGCCTCATAATGCCCCCCCTTCCTGAAGGGGCCAACATGGACAGAATCTCAAACCTGAGCCAAAGTCTGAACCTCGACCTGACTTCAGACGCATGAGATCTCAATTCAGCTCTGCAGAGTGTGCCTGCCATGTCCTTGCCCCGAAACCTAAGCCTAGCTTGTGTTCTCAGCCGCGTCCTCACTCTCCTGGCCCATAAGCCCTCCAGTTTGGGAATTCTGAAGCCACAATGCAGCATGCTGCCTGCCCTCCAGAAGAAAAACTTTGCTCTATGCTGCTAATAAGAAACCCCAAATGATTTTCTCATGCATGCCACTCGATTGTAAAGCAATTATACAGCCCACCCTGTATACTAATGCCCTGTCTGGCAGAGCCTGAGACAAGACATCCCAAACGACACCCAGACAGCTGGCCCCAACCTGGACACATAGGACCCGCTATGGCTGTAGGTCGTCATCTTTTCCCAACCTCGGTTTTCAGGCTTCATAACCTAGACCTTATCTCCAATCACTGCCCAGGGGTGAACGTGATGCAGAAATTAGAATTCCTCCTTCCCCATGGCCAGAAACCTTGTGGTTGGCATGTTGTCCAACGTTCAATGTGGGAAAACCTGCATTGTCCGAAAGGCCACGCTAGTGCTTGAGGGCCGCCTAGGGCACAGACATGCATTGTGACCTGCAGCGTGAGTCCCGTATTAAAGTAACGCCTCTCAGTGGCTGGACCAAGATCCTGCATATGGGGCTTGTCATATCCATAGGCCCCCAGGCTTAACCAGAGGGCGAGTATTCCAGTTGTCAGTACCCACTGCTATGCTCTAGAATCCCTCTACTGGGGGGACACATGAAGCAGAAAACAGGACACTTCCCTTCCCACAGAATGACCCCAAACTCTTGGGGGCTGGACAAACTACCAGAGAGGGAGACTTCTACGACCCATGAGGCAACTCCTACATTAGACGGTCATTGTGGACAAAACATCCAGAGACAAAAGCATGAGCGACAGCCTCCCTCTCACCCTTCTTTCATATTCAGAGGAACTGCCCTCATGGACTGTAGATCAGGCCTGCCGTAACCTCCTGCCCCAAACCTGAGCTGAGTTAGGGTTTTTGGATGTCTGTCTGCACAGCCATGGCCCACACAGCCTCCAGGCTGGGGTCTCTGGAGCCACACCACAGTACTGTGCCTGCTCTCTCCTAAGAAACTGCCCATTCCATTGGCCCCAACTCTACAAAATAGTAGAAACCTCAAGGTCCCCAAGGACATCCCACTACCGCAAGCCGCACTGGACAAATAGGGGCATTATGACACAAGCTGAGCAACTACTACCTCCATGCTGACACACAGACAGATATCCGCAGAGACAGAGGTGAACCAGACAGGCCCCTAGGACCTATTATGAACTCCTGCTTTGGTGTCCAGGTATCACTCCTCAGAGGCCTGGGTTCGAAGACCAGCATACGGGGATTTCCTGAGGCACCAGACAGAAGACCTCTCATCTCCACATGGGAAGCTGCCTTGTTGGGGTTGTGTCAAGCCCTTCGGGTTGGAGAATCCTGCAGAGTCCCTTAGCTACTGCCACATTCCAAGGTCTCCATGGCCACCAACCCACATTATGACTCATCCTCAGGAGAGTCCATTTAAACTCAGCCTTCTGGGTAGCTCACCAAGAGCCCGCAGATTGAGCGTGCCTTGTCTCCACCAGGCAATGGGAAGGTTGAGTTGGCGTTTCTCGGCATCCACGCTTAGGGCCCTGCTCTCGAGTCTTTCTGTATGGGGCATCCTGGAACCATCCAATAGTACTCGACTGTCCTGAAGAAGGAAACTTTGAAGTTTGGAGCAACTCACAACTCCCAGCGTAGGGAAACCTCCCTGGCTTCATGACGCCCCCACCCCCTTCAGGAAGGGGCCGTCATGGACACAAACTCCAGCTTGAGGCAACATCTGATACTCGCCCTGACCTCACCTGCAGGAGATCTAGATTCAGCCTCTGCAGAGTGGGCCTGCCATGCTCTTGGCCCCAAAACTCGTGCTAGCTTGTGTTTTCAGACTTCCTTCCTCACAATCCTGGCCACACACCTCCAGTTTGGCAATTCTGGAGACACAATGCAGCACTCTGCCTGCCCTCCAGAAGAAAAATGTTGCCCTATAGGGCTAACCAGAAACGCCAAATGAGTAACAACCTGCATGCCACTCGACCATACCCCAATTATACAGTCTAGCCTGTGCACTAAAGCCCTGTCTGACACAGCCTGAGGGCAGACCTCCAGTCCAACACCCAGACAGCTGGCCGTACACAGAGCATATCACACCCACAATGGCTTTAGGCCATCATCTCTACCCAACCTCAGTTTTCACCTTCAGAACCTAGACCTTATCTCCACTCACTGCTCAGGAATGAACGTGATGCTAGAATCAGAACTTCTCCTTCGCCTTGGCAAGAAACCTAGTGGTTGGCATGTTGTCCAATGTTCATTGTAGGAGAAAGCAGCATGGACTATGAGGCCCCACCTATCCCTGAGGGCCACAATGTGCACAAACACACATTATGACCCTCAGCGTGAGCCCTATCCTCATGTAAAGCCTCTTAGTGACTGGAACAACAGCCCACATATGGGGCTTGCCAGTCCCCTAGTCCCCCAATCTCAACCAGAGTTCGAGATGTCTAGTCACCCCTACTCAGGGCTCTACTCTGGAATCCCTCTTTGGTGGGACACCTGAGGTAAAAAAAAAAAAATTACAGAAAGGACTCTTCCCATCCACAGAATGATCCCAACCACTTGGGATCAGGCCAAATCATCAGAGAAAGAATTGTCCATGGCCCTTGATGACACCCCGACATTCCGCGGCCACCGTTGACACAAAATCCAGAGACAAAAGCCTGAGCAAGCGCCACATACTCGCCCTTTGTTCATAGCCCGGAAAATTCTCACGGTCTGTAGATCGAGCCTTCATACATACATCCCCAAACCTAAGCTGAGTTTGAGTTTTCAGACTTCTGTCCCCACAGTCCTGGCCCAAACACCATCCAAGTTGGGGCCACTGAAGCCACACCTCAGGACTGTGGCTTCCCTCTCCAGGGGAATTCTGCCATTTCCATTGGCCACAACCCTATAGATTAGGAGTATCCTCCAATCTCCCCGAGGCCATCCGAATAGTGTTGGCTGCCCAAGACAAACAGGGATGATCTCTCACAAGTTAGGAAACTACCTCCACTCAGACCCAGAGACAGATATCCCCATAGAATAAGATTGAACTGGACAGGCACTTAGGCCCTAATCAGATCCATTGCTTTTGATTCCAGTCATCTCTCCTCAGAGGCCTGGTTTCCAATACCAGCATATGGGAGATTCTTTAGGCACTCATCAAAACAATTCTCTTCTCTACATAGGAAACATACTCTTTAGAGCTCCATCAAAACCTCCGGTTATGAACATCCCTCAATGCCCCGGATCAAGCACCCCATTCCAAGGTCTACATGGACACAAATGCACATTATGACCCATCCTCAACTCACCCATTTCAACACACCCGCCTCGGTTGCTCCCCTAGATCCAGCAGATCGAACTTGCCTTGGCTCTATGAGACACCTGGAATGGGAGGCAGGCTGCCCAGGCATCCATCCTTAGAACCCTGCTCTGGATAACTTCCTTATGGGATGTCCTGGAGCTATCCAACAGGTCTCGACTGTCCCACAAAAGGAATCATTGCGGTTTGGAGCATCTCACAATTCCCATCGTGTGAAAACTTCCATGTCCTCGTGACACCCTCCCGTTCATGAAGGGGCCGTCATGGACAGAAACTCCGACCTAAGCCAACTTCTGATCCTAGCTCTGTCTTCAGGTATACGGGATCTCGAATCATCTCTGCAGAGGGTGCCTGCCGTCCCCTCACCCCGAAATTTAGTCTGGCTTGTGTTCTCAGAATTTTTTCCTCACACTCCTGGCCCACAAGCCTTCCAGTTTGGGAATTCTGGAGCCACTATGTGGCACTGTGTCTTCCCTCCAGAAGAAAAACGTTGCCCTTTGGGGCTACCCAGTAACCACAAATGAGTACCATCCTGCACGAAACTCGACTGCACCCCAATGATACAGTCTAGCCTGGGCATTAATTCCCTGTCTGCCACAGCCTGAGCCTGCACCTCCCAACCCACACTCAAAAGCTCGCCGAACACTGAGCAATCAGACACACCATGGCCTTAGGTCTTCATCTCTTCCCAACCTCAGTTTTCAGGCTTCAGAACCTAGACCTTAAATCCAATCACAGTCCAGGAGTGAAAGAGTTGCAGAAAATAGAACTCCTTCTTCCCCATGGCCAGAAAACTTTTGGTTGCCATATTGTGCAACGTTCAGTGTAGGAGAAACCAGCATGGTACATTAGGCCACGCCCTGACTTGAGGGGCTCCTTGGGCACAAAAACACATTGTGAAACTCAGTGCGAGACCTATCCTAAAGGAAGGCCTCTCAGTGTCTGGACCAAGAGCCCACATATGGGGCTTGCCATGTTCTTAGGTCCCAATGTTAACCAGAGGTCTGGTTTTCCAGTTGCCCCCACCCACGACTCTGCTCTGGAATCCCTCTTTTGGTGGTCCACCTGAGGTAAAATAAATAAATAAATAAATAAATAAAAATAAACAAAAAAAACCAGAAAGGCCTCCTCCCTTACGACAGAATGACCCCAAACTCTTGGGATCTGGTCAAATCCCCAGAAAGGGAGCCTCATCGATGGCCCATGAGGACACCCCGACATTCCATGGCAATCGGTGACACATTTACAGAAAAAAACAAAAAAGCATGAGCAAGCACCTCACATTCGCCCTTTGTTCATATGCCGAAGAGTTCTCCTCACGGTCTATAGATCGGGCCGGCCATACCTACATCCCCCAACCTAAGTGGAGTTTGTGTTTTCAGACTTTTGACCAAATAGTCCTGGACCACACACGCTCCAAACTTGGGTCCCTGGAGCCACACCTCAGGACTGTGCTTCCCTTTCAAGGGAATTCTTCCCATTCCATTGGCCACAACCTTGCAAATGAGGAAAAACCTCCAAAGTCACCGAGGCCATCCCAATAGTGTAGGCCGCCCAGGACAAACAGGGGTGATCTCAAACCAGCTGAGCAACTACCTCCACTCAGACAACAGATGTCCCCAGAGAAGAATATTGAACCGGACAGGACCCTAGGCCCTAATCAGATCCATTGCTTTGGTTTCCAGGCATCTCTCCTCAGAGGCCTCGTTTCCAATACCAGCATATGGTGGTTTCCTGAGGCACCAATAAGAACAAATCTCGTCTCCCCATGGAAAACTTGCTTATTGGAGCTTTGTCATAACCTCTGGTTAAAAGAATCCTTCAGGGCCCTGGTGCCACTGCCCCATACCAAGGTCTCCATGGACTCAATCCAACATTAAGACCATCCTCAGGAAAGTCCATTTCAACTCAGCCCCCTCTGTTGCTACCCCAAGCCAGCAGATCAAACGTTTCTTGTTGCTAGGACACAATTGGAATGTGAGGCTGGCCCCCAGGCATCCACACTTAGAACCCTGTTCTGGAAAAATACCTTATAAGACGTCCTGGAGCCATCCAACAAATCTTAATTGTCCCACAGAAGGAATCCTTGCGGTTTGGAGCATCTCACAACTCCAATAGTGGGAAAACCCCCATGGCCTCATAATGCCCCCCCTTCCTGAAGGGGCCAACATGGACAGAAACTCAAACCTGAGCCAAAGTCTGAACCTCGACCTGACTTCAGACGCATGAGATCTCAATTCAGCTCTGCAGAGTGTGCCTGCCATGTCCTTGCCCCGAAACCTAAGCCTAGCTTTTGTTCTCAGACTTCCGTCCTCACTCTCCTGGCCCATAAGCCCTCCAGTTTGGGAATTCCGAAGCCACAATGCAGCATGCTGCCTGCCCTCCAGAAGAAAAACTTTGCCCTATGCTGCTAATAAGAAACACCAAATGATTTTCTAATGCATGCCACTCGATTGTAAAGCAATTATACAGCCCACCCTGTACACTAATGCCCTGTCTGGCACAGCCTGAGACAAGACATCCCAAACGACACCCAGACAGCTGGCCCCAACCTGGACACATAGGACCCGCTATGGCTGTAGGTCGTCATCTCTTCCCAACCTCGGTTTTCAGGCTTCAGAACCTAGACCTTATCTCCAATCACTGCCCAGGGGTGAACGTGATGCAGAAATTAGAATTCCTCCTTCCCCATGGCCAGAAACCTTGTGGTTGGCATGTTGTCCAACGTTCAATGTGGGAAAACCTGCATTGTCCGATGGGCACGCCAGTGCTTGAGGGCCGCCTAGGGCACAGACATGCATTGTGACCTGCAGCGTGAGTCCCGTATTAAAGTAACGCCTTTCAGTGGCTGGACCAAGATCCTGCATATGGGGCTTGTCATATCCATAGGCCCCCAGGCTTAACCAGAGGGCGAGTATTCCAGTTGTCAGTACCCACTGCTATGCTCTAGAATCCCTCTACTGGGGGGACACATGAAGCAGAAAACAGGACACTTCCCTTCCCATAGAAGGACCCTAACTTTTGGGGGCTGGACAAACTACCAGAGAGGGAGACTTTTACGACCCATGAGGCAACTCCTACATTAGACGGCCATTGTGGACAAAACATCCAGAGACAAAAGCCTGAGCGACTGCCTCCCTCTCACCCTTCTTTCATATCCAGAGGAACTCCCCTCATGGACTGTAGATCAGGCCTGCCGAAACCTCGGCCCTAAACCTGAGCTGAGTTAGGGTTTTTGGATGTCTGTCTGCACAGCCATGGCCCACACAGCCTCCAGGCTGGGGTCTCTGGAGCCACACCACAGTACTGTGCCTGCTCTCTCCTAAGAAACTGCCCATTCCATTGGCCACAACTCTACAAAATAGTAGAAACCTCAAGGTCCCCAAGGACATCCCACTACCGCAAGCCGCACTGGACAAATAGGGGCATTATGACACAAGTTGAGCAACTACTACCTCCATGCAGACACAAAGACAGATAGCCGCAGAGACAGAAGATTGAACCAGACAGGCCCCTAGGCCCTATTATGAACTCTTGCTTTGGTGTCCAGGTATCACCCCTCAGAGGCCTGGGTTCGAAGACCAGCATACGGGGCTTTCCTGAGGCACCAGACAGAAGACCTCTCATCTCCACATGGGAAGCTTCCTTGTTGGGGTTGTGTCAAGCCCTTCGGGTTGGAGAATCCTGCAGAGTCCCTTAGCTACTGCCACATTCCAAGGTCTCCATGGCCACCAACCCACATTATGACTCATCCTCAGGAGAGTCCATTTAAACTCAGCCTTCTGGGTAGCTAACCTAAGAGCCCGCAGATTGAGCGTGCCTTGTCTCGACCAGGCAATGGGAAGGTGAGTTGGCGTTTCTCGGCATCCATGCTTACGGCCCTGCTCTCGAGTCTTTCTGTATGGGGCATCCTGGAACCATCCAATAGTACTCGACTGTCCTGAAGAAGGAAACTTTGAAGTTTGGAGCAGCTCACAACTCCCAGCGTAGGGAAACCTCCCTGGCCTCATGACGCCCCCACCCCCTTCAGGAAGGGGCCGTCATGGACACAAACCCCAGCTTGAGGCAACATCTGATACTCGCCCTGACCTCACCTGCAGGAGATCTCGATTCAGCCTCTGCAGAGTGGGCCTGCCATGCTCTTGGCCCCAAAACTCGTGCTAGCTTGTGTTTTCAGATTTCCTTCCTCACAATCCTGGCCACACACCTCCAGTTTGGCAATTCTGGAGACACAATGCAGCACTCTGCCTGCCCTCCAGAAGAAAAATGTTGCCCTATAGGGCTAACCAGAAACGCCAAATGAGTAACAACCTGCATGCCACTCGACCATACCCCAATTATACAGTCTAGCCTGTGCACTAAAGCCCTGTCTGACACAGCCTGAGGGCAGACCTCCAGTCCAACACCCAGACAGCTGGCCGTACACAGAGCATATCACACCCACAATGGCTTTAGGCCATCATCTCTACCCAACCTCAGTTTTCACCTTCAGAACCTAGACCTTATCTCCACTCACTGCTCAGGAATGAACGTGATGCTAGAATCAGAACTTCTCCTTCGCCTTGGCAAGAAACCTAGTGGTTGGCATGTTGTCCAATGTTCATTGTAGGAGAAAGCAGCATGGACTATGAGGCCCCACCTATCCCTGAGGGCCACAATGTGCACAAACACACATTATGACCCTCAGCGTGAGCCCTATCCTCATGTAAAGCCTCTTAGTGACTGGAACAACAGCCCACATATGGGGCTTGCCAGTCCCCTAGTCCCCCAATCTCAACCAGAGTTCGAGATGTCTAGTCACCCCTACTCAGGGCTCTACTCTGGAATCCCTCTTTGGTGGGACACCTGAGGTAAAAAAAAAAAAAATTACAGAAAGGACTCTTCCCATCCACAGAATGATCCCAACCACTTGGGATCAGGCCAAATCATCAGAGAAAGAATTGTCCATGGCCCTTGATGACACCCCGACATTCCGCGGCCACCGTTGACACAAAATCCAGAGACAAAAGCCTGAGCAAGCGCCACATACTCGCCCTTTGTTCATAGCCCGGAAAATTCTCACGGTCTGTAGATCGAGCCTTCATACATACATCCCCAAACCTAAGCTGAGTTTGAGTTTTCAGACTTCTGTCCCCACAGTCCTGGCCCAAACACCATCCAAGTTGGGGCCACTGAAGCCACACCTCAGGACTGTGGCTTCCCTCTCCAGGGGAATTCTGCCATTTCCATTGGCCACAACCCTATAGATTAGGAGTATCCTCCAATCTCCCCGAGGCCATCCGAATAGTGTTGGCTGCCCAAGACAAACAGGGATGATCTCTCACAAGTTAGGAAACTACCTCCACTCAGACCCAGAGACAGATATCCCCATAGAATAAGATTGAACTGGACAGGCACTTAGGCCCTAATCAGATCCATTGCTTTTGATTCCAGTCATCTCTCCTCAGAGGCCTGGTTTCCAATACCAGCATATGGGAGATTCTTTAGGCACTCATCAAAACAATTCTCTTCTCTACATAGGAAACATACTCTTTAGAGCTCCATCAAAACCTCCGGTTATGAACATCCCTCAATGCCCCGGATCAAGCACCCCATTCCAAGGTCTACATGGACACAAATGCACATTATGACCCATCCTCAACTCACCCATTTCAACACACCCGCCTCGGTTGCTCCCCTAGATCCAGCAGATCGAACTTGCCTTGGCTCTATGAGACACCTGGAATGGGAGGCAGGCTGCCCAGGCATCCATCCTTAGAACCCTGCTCTGGATAACTTCCTTATGGGATGTCCTGGAGCTATCCAACAGGTCTCGACTGTCCCACAAAAGGAATCATTGCGGTTTGGAGCATCTCACAATTCCCATCGTGTGAAAACTTCCATGTCCTCGTGACACCCTCCCGTTCATGAAGGGGCCGTCATGGACAGAAACTCCGACCTAAGCCAACTTCTGATCCTAGCTCTGTCTTCAGGTATACGGGATCTCGAATCATCTCTGCAGAGGGTGCCTGCCGTCCCCTCACCCCGAAATTTAGTCTGGCTTGTGTTCTCAGAATTTTTTCCTCACACTCCTGGCCCACAAGCCTTCCAGTTTGGGAATTCTGGAGCCACTATGTGGCACTGTGTCTTCCCTCCAGAAGAAAAACGTTGCCCTTTGGGGCTACCCAGTAACCACAAATGAGTACCATCCTGCACGAAACTCGACTGCACCCCAATGATACAGTCTAGCCTGGGCATTAATTCCCTGTCTGCCACAGCCTGAGCCTGCACCTCCCAACCCACACTCAAAAGCTCGCCGAACACTGAGCAATCAGACACACCATGGCCTTAGGTCTTCATCTCTTCCCAACCTCAGTTTTCAGGCTTCAGAACCTAGACCTTAAATCCAATCACAGTCCAGGAGTGAAAGAGTTGCAGAAAATAGAACTCCTTCTTCCCCATGGCCAGAAAACTTTTGGTTGCCATATTGTGCAACGTTCAGTGTAGGAGAAACCAGCATGGTACATTAGGCCACGCCCTGACTTGAGGGGCTCCTTGGGCACAAAAACACATTGTGAAACTCAGTGCGAGACCTATCCTAAAGGAAGGCCTCTCAGTGTCTGGACCAAGAGCCCACATATGGGGCTTGCCATGTTCTTAGGTCCCAATGTTAACCAGAGGTCTGGTTTTCCAGTTGCCCCCACCCACGACTCTGCTCTGGAATCCCTCTTTTGGTGGTCCACCTGAGGTAAAATAAATAAATAAATAAATAAATAAAAATAAACAAAAAAAACCAGAAAGGCCTCCTCCCTTACGACAGAATGACCCCAAACTCTTGGGATCTGGTCAAATCCCCAGAAAGGGAGCCTCATCGATGGCCCATGAGGACACCCCGACATTCCATGGCAATCGGTGACACATTTACAGAAAAAAACAAAAAAGCATGAGCAAGCACCTCACATTCGCCCTTTGTTCATATGCCGAAGAGTTCTCCTCACGGTCTATAGATCGGGCCGGCCATACCTACATCCCCCAACCTAAGTGGAGTTTGTGTTTTCAGACTTTTGACCAAATAGTCCTGGACCACACACGCTCCAAACTTGGGTCCCTGGAGCCACACCTCAGGACTGTGCTTCCCTTTCAAGGGAATTCTTCCCATTCCATTGGCCACAACCTTGCAAATGAGGAAAAACCTCCAAAGTCACCGAGGCCATCCCAATAGTGTAGGCCGCCCAGGACAAACAGGGGTGATCTCAAACCAGCTGAGCAACTACCTCCACTCAGACAACAGATGTCCCCAGAGAAGAATATTGAACCGGACAGGACCCTAGGCCCTAATCAGATCCATTGCTTTGGTTTCCAGGCATCTCTCCTCAGAGGCCTCGTTTCCAATACCAGCATATGGTGGTTTCCTGAGGCACCAATAAGAACAAATCTCGTCTCCCCATGGAAAACTTGCTTATTGGAGCTTTGTCATAACCTCTGGTTAAAAGAATCCTTCAGGGCCCTGGTGCCACTGCCCCATACCAAGGTCTCCATGGACTCAATCCAACATTAAGACCATCCTCAGGAAAGTCCATTTCAACTCAGCCCCCTCTGTTGCTACCCCAAGCCAGCAGATCAAACGTTTCTTGTTGCTAGGACACAATTGGAATGTGAGGCTGGCCCCCAGGCATCCACACTTAGAACCCTGTTCTGGAAAAATACCTTATAAGACGTCCTGGAGCCATCCAACAAATCTTAATTGTCCCACAGAAGGAATCCTTGCGGTTTGGAGCATCTCACAACTCCAATAGTGGGAAAACCCCCATGGCCTCATAATGCCCCCCCTTCCTGAAGGGGCCAACATGGACAGAAACTCAAACCTGAGCCAAAGTCTGAACCTCGACCTGACTTCAGACGCATGAGATCTCAATTCAGCTCTGCAGAGTGTGCCTGCCATGTCCTTGCCCCGAAACCTAAGCCTAGCTTTTGTTCTCAGACTTCCGTCCTCACTCTCCTGGCCCATAAGCCCTCCAGTTTGGGAATTCCGAAGCCACAATGCAGCATGCTGCCTGCCCTCCAGAAGAAAAACTTTGCCCTATGCTGCTAATAAGAAACACCAAATGATTTTCTAATGCATGCCACTCGATTGTAAAGCAATTATACAGCCCACCCTGTACACTAATGCCCTGTCTGGCACAGCCTGAGACAAGACATCCCAAACGACACCCAGACAGCTGGCCCCAACCTGGACACATAGGACCCGCTATGGCTGTAGGTCGTCATCTCTTCCCAACCTCGGTTTTCAGGCTTCAGAACCTAGACCTTATCTCCAATCACTGCCCAGGGGTGAACGTGATGCAGAAATTAGAATTCCTCCTTCCCCATGGCCAGAAACCTTGTGGTTGGCATGTTGTCCAACGTTCAATGTGGGAAAACCTGCATTGTCCGATGGGCACGCCAGTGCTTGAGGGCCGCCTAGGGCACAGACATGCATTGTGACCTGCAGCGTGAGTCCCGTATTAAAGTAACGCCTTTCAGTGGCTGGACCAAGATCCTGCATATGGGGCTTGTCATATCCATAGGCCCCCAGGCTTAACCAGAGGGCGAGTATTCCAGTTGTCAGTACCCACTGCTATGCTCTAGAATCCCTCTACTGGGGGGACACATGAAGCAGAAAACAGGACACTTCCCTTCCCATAGAAGGACCCTAACTTTTGGGGGCTGGACAAACTACCAGAGAGGGAGACTTTTACGACCCATGAGGCAACTCCTACATTAGACGGCCATTGTGGACAAAACATCCAGAGACAAAAGCCTGAGCGACTGCCTCCCTCTCACCCTTCTTTCATATCCAGAGGAACTCCCCTCATGGACTGTAGATCAGGCCTGCCGAAACCTCGGCCCTAAACCTGAGCTGAGTTAGGGTTTTTGGATGTCTGTCTGCACAGCCATGGCCCACACAGCCTCCAGGCTGGGGTCTCTGGAGCCACACCACAGTACTGTGCCTGCTCTCTCCTAAGAAACTGCCCATTCCATTGGCCACAACTCTACAAAATAGTAGAAACCTCAAGGTCCCCAAGGACATCCCACTACCGCAAGCCGCACTGGACAAATAGGGGCATTATGACACAAGTTGAGCAACTACTACCTCCATGCAGACACAAAGACAGATAGCCGCAGAGACAGAAGATTGAACCAGACAGGCCCCTAGGCCCTATTATGAACTCTTGCTTTGGTGTCCAGGTATCACCCCTCAGAGGCCTGGGTTCGAAGACCAGCATACGGGGCTTTCCTGAGGCACCAGACAGAAGACCTCTCATCTCCACATGGGAAGCTTCCTTGTTGGGGTTGTGTCAAGCCCTTCGGGTTGGAGAATCCTGCAGAGTCCCTTAGCTACTGCCACATTCCAAGGTCTCCATGGCCACCACCCCACATTATGACTCATCCTCAGGAGAGTCCATTTAAACTCAGCCTTCTGGGTAGCTAACCTAAGAGCCCGCAGATTGAGCGTGCCTTGTCTCGACCAGGCAATGGGAAGGTGAGTTGGCGTTTCTCGGCATCCATGCTTACGGCCCTGCTCTCGAGTCTTTCTGTATGGGGCATCCTGGAACCATCCAATAGTACTCGACTGTCCTGAAGAAGGAAACTTTGAAGTTTGGAGCAGCTCACAACTCCCAGCGTAGGGAAACCTCCCTGGCCTCATGACGCCCCCACCCCCTTCAGGAAGGGGCCGTCATGGACACAAACCCCAGCTTGAGGCAACATCTGATACTCGCCCTGACCTCACCTGCAGGAGATCTCGATTCAGCCTCTGCAGAGTGGGCCTGCCATGCTCTTGGCCCCAAAACTCGTGCTAGCTTGTGTTTTCAGATTTCCTTCCTCACAATCCTGGCCACACACCTCCAGTTTGGCAATTCTGGAGACACAATGCAGCACTCTGCCACCCTCCAGAAGAAAAATGTTGCCCTATAGGGCTAACCAGAAACGCCAAATGAGTAACAACCTGCATGCCACTCGACCATACCCCAATTATACAGTCTAGCCTGTGCACTAAAGCCCTGTCTGACACAGCCTGAGGGCAGACCTCCAGTCCAACACCCAGACAGCTGGCCGTACACAGAGCATATCACACCCACAATGGCTTTAGGCCATCATCTCTACCCAACCTCAGTTTTCACCTTCAGAACCTAGACCTTATCTCCACTCACTGCTCAGGAGTGAACGTGATGCAAGAATCAGAACTTCTCCTTTGCCTTGGCAAGAAACCTAGTGGTTGGCATGTTGTCCAATGTTCATTGTAGGAGAAAGCAGCATGGACTATGAGGCCCCACCTATCCCTGAGGGCCACAATGTGCACAAACACACATTGTGACCCTCAGCGTGAGCCCTATCCTCATGTAAAGCCTCTTAGTGACTGGAACAACAGCCCACATATGGGGCTTGCCAGGCCCCTAGTCCCCCAATCTCAACCAGAGTTCGAGATGTCTAGTCACCCCTACTCAGGGCTCTACTCTGGAATCCCTCTTTGGTGGGACACCTGAGGTAAAAAAAAAAAAAAATTACAAAAAGGACTCTTCCCATCCACAGAATGATCCCAACCACTTGGGATCAGGCCAAATCATCAGAGAAAGAATTGTCCATGGCCCTTGAGGACACCCCGACATTCCGCTGCCACCGTTGACACAAAATCCAGAGACAAAAGCCTGAGCAAGCGCCACACACTCGCCCTTTGTTCATAGCCCGGAAAATTCTCACGGTCTGTAGATCGAGCCTTCATACATACATCCCCAAACCTAATATGAGTTTGAGTTTTCAGACTTCTGTCCCCACAGTCCTGGCCCACACACCATCCAAGTTGGGGCCCTTGGAGCCACACCTCAGGACTGTGGCTTTCCTCTCCAGGGGAATTATGCCATTTCCATTGGCCACAACCCTATAGATTAGGAGTATCCTCCAATCTCCCCGAGGCCATCCGAATAGTGTTGGATGCCCAGGACAAACAGGGATGATCTCTCACAAGTTAGGAAACTACCTCCACTCAGACCCAGAGACAGATATCCCCAGAGAATAAGATTGAACTGGACAGGCACTTAGGCCCTAATCAGATCCATTGCTTTTGATTCCAGTCATCTCTCCTCAGAGGCCTGGTTTGCAATACCAGCATATGGGAGATTCCTTAGGCACTCATCAAAACAATTCTCTTCTCTACATAGGAAACATACTCTTTAGAGCTCCATCAAAACCTCCGGTTATGAACATCCCTCAAGGCCCCGGATCAAGCACCGAATTCCAAGGTCAACATGGACACAAATGCACATTATGACCCATCCTCAACTCACCCATTTCAACACACCCACCTCGGTTGCTCCCCTAGATCCAGCAGATCGAACTTGCCTTGGCTCTATGAGACAGCTGGAATGGGAGGCAGGCTGCCCAGGCATCCATCCTTAGAACCCTGCTCTGGATAACTTCCTTATGGGATGTCCTGTAGCCATCCAACAGGTCTCGACTGCCCCACAAAAGGTATCATTGCGGTTTGGAGCATCTCACAATTCCCATCGTGGGAAAACCTCCATGTCCTCGTGACACCCTCCCCTTCATGAAGGGGCCGTCATGGACAGAAACTCCGACCTAAGCCAACTTCTGATCCTAGCTCTGTCTTCAGTTATACGGGATCTCGAATCATCTCTGCAGAGGGTGCCTACCGTCCCCTCACCCCGAAATCTAAGTCTGGCTTGTGTTCTCAGAATTTTTTCCTCACACTCCTGGCCCACAAGCCTTCCAGTTTGGGAATTCTGGAGCCACTATGTGGCACTGTGTCTTCCCTCCAGAAGAAAAACGTTGCCCTTTGGGGCTACCCAGTAACCACAAATGAGTACCATCCTGCACGAAACTCGACTGCACCCCAATGATACAGTCTAGCCTGGGCATTAATTCCCTGTCTGCCACAGCCTGAGCCTGCACCTCCCAACCCACACTCAACAGCTGGCCGAACACTGAGCAATCAGACACACCATGGCCTTAGGTCTTCATCTCTTCCCAACCTCATTTTTCAGGCTTCAGAACCTAGACCTTAAATACCATCACAGTCCAGGAGTGAAAGAGTTGCAGAAAATAGAACTCCTTCTTCCCCATGGCCAGAAAACTTTTGGTTGCCATATTGTGCAACGTTCAGTGTAGGAGAAACCAGCATGGTACATTAGGCCACGCCCTGACTTGAGGGGCTCCTTGGGCACAAAAACGCATTGTGAAACTCAGTGTGAGACCTATCCTCAAGGAAGGCCTCTCAGTGTCTGGACCAAGAGCCCACATATGGGGCTTGCCATGTTCTTAGGTCCCAATGTTAACCAGAGGTCTGGTTGTCCAGTTGCCCCCACCCACGAC
Organism: Mustela nivalis; assembly: GCF_964662115.1. Lineage (NCBI taxonomy): Eukaryota > Metazoa > Chordata > Mammalia > Carnivora > Mustelidae > Mustela > Mustela nivalis. Next base: position 1,748,147 of record NW_028136558.1, on the reverse strand, counting down.
TCTGCTCTGGAATCCCTATTTTGGTGGTCCACCTGAGGTAAAAAAAAAAAATAAATAAATAAATAAATAAAAAAAAAACCAGAAAGGCCTCCTCCCTTACGACAGGATGACCCCAAACTCTTGGGATCTGGTCAAATCCCCAGAAAGGGAGCCTCATCGATGGCCCATGAGGACACCCCGACATTCCATGGCAATCGGTGACACATTTCCAGAAAAAAAAAAAAAAAGCATGAGCAAGCACCTCACATTCGCCCTTTGTTCATATGCCGAAGAGTTCTCCTCACGGTCTATAGATCGGCACGGCCATACCTACATCCCCCAACCTAAGGGGAGTTTGTGTTTTCCGACTTTTGACCAAATAGTCCTGGACCACACACGCTCCACACTTGGGTCCCTGGAGCCACACCTCAAACTGTGATTCCCTTTCAAGGGAATTCTTCCCATTCCATTGGCCACAACCTTGCAAATGAGGAAAAACCTCCAAAGTCACCGAGCCCATCCCAATAGTGTAGGCCGCCCAGGAAAAACAGGGGTGATCTCAAACCAGCTGAGCAACTACCTCCACTCAGACAACAGATGTCCCCAGAGAAGAATATTGAACCGGACAAGACCCTAGGCCCTAATCAGATCCATTGCTTTGGTTTCCAGGCATCTCTCCTCAGAGGCCTCGTTTCCAATACCAGCATATGGTGGTTTCCTGAGGCACCAATAAGAACAAATCTCGTCTCCCCATGGAAAACTTGCTCATTGGAGCTTTGTCATAACCTCTGGTTAGGAGAATCCCTCAGGGCCCTGGTGCCACTGCCCCATACCAAGGTCTCCATGGACTCAATCCAACATTAAGATCACCCTCAGGAAAGTCCATTTCAACTCAGCCCGCACTGTTGCTACCCCAAGCCAGCAGATCAAACGTTTCTTGTTGCTGGGGGACAATTGGAATGTGAGGCTGGCTGCCCAGGCATCCATACTTAGAACGCTGTTCTGGAAAAATACCTTATAAGACATCCTGGAGCCATCCAACAAATCTTAATTGTCCCACAGAAGGAATCCTTGCGGTTTGGAGCATCTCACAGCTCCAATAGTGGGAAAACCCCCATGGCCTCATAATGCCCCCCATTCCTGAAGGGGCCAACATGGACAGAAACTCATACCTGAGCCAAAGTCTGAACCTCGACATGACTTCAGACGCATGAGATCTCAATTCAGCTCTGCAGAGGGTGCCTTCCATGTCCTTGCCCCGAAACCTAAGCCTAGCTTGTGTTCTCAGACTTCCGTCCTCACTCTCCTGGCCCACAAGCCTTCCAGTTTGGGAATTCTGGAGCCACTATGTGGCACTGTGTCTTCCCTCCAGAAGAAAAACGTTGCCCTTTGGGGCTACCCAGTAACCACAAATGAGTACCATCCTGCACGAAACTCGACTGCACCCCAATGATACAGTCTAGCCTGGGCATTAATTCCCTGTCTGCCACAGCCTGAGCCTGCACCTCCCAACCCACACTCAACAGCTGGCCGAACACTGAGCAATCAGACACACCATGGCCTTAGGTCTTCATCTCTTCCCAACCTCAGTTTTCAGGCTTCAGAACCTAGACCTTAAATCCAATCACAGTCCAGGAGTGAAAGAGTTGCAGAAAATAGAACTCCTTCTTCCCCATGGCCAGAAAACTTTTGGTTGCCATATTGTGCAACGTTCAGTGTAGGAGAAACCAGCATGGTACATTAGGCCACGCCCTGACTTGAGGGGCTCCTTGGGCACAAAAACACATTGTGAAACTCAGTGCGAGACCTATCCTAAAGGAAGGCCTCTCAGTGTCTGGACCAAGAGCCCACATATGGGGCTTGCCATGTTCTTAGGTCCCAATGTTAACCAGAGGTCTGGTTTTCCAGTTGCCCCCACCCACGACTCTGCTCTGGAATCCCTCTTTTGGTGGTCCACCTGAGGTAAAATAAATAAATAAATAAATAAATAAAAATAAACAAAAAAAACCAGAAAGGCCTCCTCCCTTACGACAGAATGACCCCAAACTCTTGGGATCTGGTCAAATCCCCAGAAAGGGAGCCTCATCGATGGCCCATGAGGACACCCCGACATTCCATGGCAATCGGTGACACATTTACAGAAAAAAACAAAAAAGCATGAGCAAGCACCTCACATTCGCCCTTTGTTCATATGCCGAAGAGTTCTCCTCACGGTCTATAGATCGGGCCGGCCATACCTACATCCCCCAACCTAAGTGGAGTTTGTGTTTTCAGACTTTTGACCAAATAGTCCTGGACCACACACGCTCCAAACTTGGGTCCCTGGAGCCACACCTCAGGACTGTGCTTCCCTTTCAAGGGAATTCTTCCCATTCCATTGGCCACAACCTTGCAAATGAGGAAAAACCTCCAAAGTCACCGAGGCCATCCCAATAGTGTAGGCCGCCCAGGACAAACAGGGGTGATCTCAAACCAGCTGAGCAACTACCTCCACTCAGACAACAGATGTCCCCAGAGAAGAATATTGAACCGGACAGGACCCTAGGCCCTAATCAGATCCATTGCTTTGGTTTCCAGGCATCTCTCCTCAGAGGCCTCGTTTCCAATACCAGCATATGGTGGTTTCCTGAGGCACCAATAAGAACAAATCTCGTCTCCCCATGGAAAACTTGCTTATTGGAGCTTTGTCATAACCTCTGGTTAAAAGAATCCTTCAGGGCCCTGGTGCCACTGCCCCATACCAAGGTCTCCATGGACTCAATCCAACATTAAGACCATCCTCAGGAAAGTCCATTTCAACTCAGCCCCCTCTGTTGCTACCCCAAGCCAGCAGATCAAACGTTTCTTGTTGCTAGGACACAATTGGAATGTGAGGCTGGCCCCCAGGCATCCACACTTAGAACCCTGTTCTGGAAAAATACCTTATAAGACGTCCTGGAGCCATCCAACAAATCTTAATTGTCCCACAGAAGGAATCCTTGCGGTTTGGAGCATCTCACAACTCCAATAGTGGGAAAACCCCCATGGCCTCATAATGCCCCCCCTTCCTGAAGGGGCCAACATGGACAGAAACTCAAACCTGAGCCAAAGTCTGAACCTCGACCTGACTTCAGACGCATGAGATCTCAATTCAGCTCTGCAGAGTGTGCCTGCCATGTCCTTGCCCCGAAACCTAAGCCTAGCTTTTGTTCTCAGACTTCCGTCCTCACTCTCCTGGCCCATAAGCCCTCCAGTTTGGGAATTCCGAAGCCACAATGCAGCATGCTGCCTGCCCTCCAGAAGAAAAACTTTGCCCTATGCTGCTAATAAGAAACACCAAATGATTTTCTAATGCATGCCACTCGATTGTAAAGCAATTATACAGCCCACCCTGTACACTAATGCCCTGTCTGGCACAGCCTGAGACAAGACATCCCAAACGACACCCAGACAGCTGGCCCCAACCTGGACACATAGGACCCGCTATGGCTGTAGGTCGTCATCTCTTCCCAACCTCGGTTTTCAGGCTTCAGAACCTAGACCTTATCTCCAATCACTGCCCAGGGGTGACCGTGATGCAGAAATTAGAATTCCTCCTTCCCCATGGCCAGAAACCTTGTGGTTGGCATGTTGTCCAACGTTCAATGTGGGAAAACCTGCATTGTCCGATGGGCACGCCAGTGCTTGAGGGCCGCCTAGGGCACAGACATGCATTGTGACCTGCAGCGTGAGTCCCGTATTAAAGTAACGCCTTTCAGTGGCTGGACCAAGATCCTGCATATGGGGCTTGTCATATCCATAGGCCCCCAGGCTTAACCAGAGGGCGAGTATTCCAGTTGTCAGTACCCACTGCTATGCTCTAGAATCCCTCTACTGGGGGGACACATGAAGCAGAAAACAGGACACTTCCCTTCCCATAGAAGGACCCTAACTTTTGGGGGCTGGACAAACTACCAGAGAGGGAGACTTTTACGACCCATGAGGCAACTCCTACATTAGACGGCCATTGTGGACAAAACATCCAGAGACAAAAGCCTGAGCGACTGCCTCCCTCTCACCCTTCTTTCATATCCAGAGGAACTCCCCTCATGGACTGTAGATCAGGCCTGCCGAAACCTCGGCCCTAAACCTGAGCTGAGTTAGGGTTTTTGGATGTCTGTCTGCACAGCCATGGCCCACACAGCCTCCAGGCTGGGGTCTCTGGAGCCACACCACAGTACTGTGCCTGCTCTCTCCTAAGAAACTGCCCATTCCATTGGCCACAACTCTACAAAATAGTAGAAACCTCAAGGTCCCCAAGGACATCCCACTACCGCAAGCCGCACTGGACAAATAGGGGCATTATGACACAAGTTGAGCAACTACTACCTCCATGCAGACACAAAGACAGATAGCCGCAGAGACAGAAGATTGAACCAGACAGGCCCCTAGGCCCTATTATGAACTCTTGCTTTGGTGTCCAGGTATCACCCCTCAGAGGCCTGGGTTCGAAGACCAGCATACGGGGCTTTCCTGAGGCACCAGACAGAAGACCTCTCATCTCCACATGGGAAGCTTCCTTGTTGGGGTTGTGTCAAGCCCTTCGGGTTGGAGAATCCTGCAGAGTCCCTTAGCTACTGCCACATTCCAAGGTCTCCATGGCCACCACCCCACATTATGACTCATCCTCAGGAGAGTCCATTTAAACTCAGCCTTCTGGGTAGCTAACCTAAGAGCCCGCAGATTGAGCGTGCCTTGTCTCGACCAGGCAATGGGAAGGTGAGTTGGCGTTTCTCGGCATCCATGCTTACGGCCCTGCTCTCGAGTCTTTCTGTATGGGGCATCCTGGAACCATCCAATAGTACTCGACTGTCCTGAAGAAGGAAACTTTGAAGTTTGGAGCAGCTCACAACTCCCAGAGTAGGGAAACCTCCCTGGCCTCATGACGCCCCCACCCCCTTCAGGAAGGGGCCGTCATGGACACAAACCCCAGCTTGAGGCAACATCTGATACTCGCCCTGACCTCACCTGCAGGAGATCTCGATTCAGCCTCTGCAGAGTGGGCCTGCCATGCTCTTGGCCCCAAAACTCGTGCTAGCTTGTGTTTTCAGATTTCCTTCCTCACAATCCTGGCCACACACCTCCAGTTTGGCAATTCTGGAGACACAATGCAGCACTCTGCCACCCTCCAGAAGAAAAATGTTGCCCTATAGGGCTAACCAGAAACGCCAAATGAGTAACAACCTGCATGCCACTCGACCATACCCCAATTATACAGTCTAGCCTGTGCACTAAAGCCCTGTCTGACACAGCCTGAGGGCAGACCTCCAGTCCAACACCCAGACAGCTGGCCGTAAACAGAGCATATCACACCCACAATGGCTTTAGGCCATCATCTCTACCCAACCTCAGTTTTCACCTTCAGAACCTAGACCTTATCTCCACTCACTGCTCAGGAGTGAACGTGATGCAAGAATCAGAACTTCTCCTTTGCCTTGGCAAGAAACCTAGTGGTTGGCATGTTGTCCAATGTTCATTGTAGGAGAAAGCAGCATGGACTATGAGGCCCCACCTATCCCTGAGGGCCACAATGTGCACAAACACACATTGTGACCCTCAGCGTGAGCCCTATCCTCATGTAAAGCCTCTTAGTGACTGGAACAACAGCCCACATATGGGGCTTGCCAGGCCCCTAGTCCCCCAATCTCAACCAGAGTTCGAGATGTCTAGTCACCCCTACTCAGGGCTCTACTCTGGAATCCCTCTTTGGTGGGACACCTGAGGTAAAAAAAAAAAAAAATTACAAAAAGGACTCTTCCCATCCACAGAATGATCCCAACCACTTGGGATCAGGCCAAATCATCAGAGAAAGAATTGTCCATGGCCCTTGAGGACACCCCGACATTCCGCTGCCACCGTTGACACAAAATCCAGAGACAAAAGCCTGAGCAAGCGCCACACACTCGCCCTTTGTTCATAGCCCGGAAAATTCTCACGGTCTGTAGATCGAGCCTTCATACATACATCCCCAAACCTAATATGAGTTTGAGTTTTCAGACTTCTGTCCCCACAGTCCTGGCCCACACACCATCCAAGTTGGGGCCCTTGGAGCCACACCTCAGGACTGTGGCTTTCCTCTCCAGGGGAATTATGCCATTTCCATTGGCCACAACCCTATAGATTAGGAGTATCCTCCAATCTCCCCGAGGCCATCCGAATAGTGTTGGATGCCCAGGACAAACAGGGATGATCTCTCACAAGTTAGGAAACTACCTCCACTCAGACCCAGAGACAGATATCCCCAGAGAATAAGATTGAACTGGACAGGCACTTAGGCCCTAATCAGATCCATTGCTTTTGATTCCAGTCATCTCTCCTCAGAGGCCTGGTTTGCAATACCAGCATATGGGAGATTCCTTAGGCACTCATCAAAACAATTCTCTTCTCTACATAGGAAACATACTCTTTAGAGCTCCATCAAAACCTCCGGTTATGAACATCCCTCAAGGCCCCGGATCAAGCACCGAATTCCAAGGTCAACATGGACACAAATGCACATTATAACCCATCCTCAACTCACCCATTTCAACACACCCACCTCGGTTGCTCCCCTAGATCCAGCAGATCGAACTTGCCTTGGCTCTATGAGACAGCTGGAATGGGAGGCAGGCTGCCCAGGCATCCATCCTTAGAACCCTGCTCTGGATAACTTCCTTATGGGATGTCCTGTAGCCATCCAAAAGGTCTCGACTGCCCCACAAAAGGAATCATTGCGGTTTGGAGCATCTCACAATTCCCATCGTGGGAAAACCTCCATGTCCTCGTGACACCCTCCCCTTCATGAAGGGGCCGTCATGGACAGAAACTCCGACCTAAGCCAACTTCTGATCCTAGCTCTGTCTTCAGTTATACGGGATCTCGAATCATCTCTGCAGAGGGTGCCTACCGTCCCCTCACCCCGAAATCTAAGTCTGGCTTGTGTTCTCAGAATTTTTTCCTCACACTCCTGGCCCACAAGCCTTCCAGTTTGGGAATTCTGGAGCCACTATGTGGCACTGTGTCTTCCCTCCAGAAGAAAAACGTTGCCCTTTGGGGCTACCCAGTAACCACAAATGAGTACCATCCTGCACGAAACTCGACTGCACCCCAATGATACAGTCTAGCCTGGGCATTAATTCCCTGTCTGCCACAGCCTGAGCCTGCACCTCCCAACCCACACTCAACAGCTGGCCGAACACTGAGCAATCAGACACACCATGGCCTTAGGTCTTCATCTCTTCCCAACCTCATTTTTCAGGCTTCAGAACCTAGACCTTAAATACCATCACAGTCCAGGAGTGAAAGAGTTGCAGAAAATAGAACTCCTTCTTCCCCATGGCCAGAAAACTTTTGGTTGCCATATTGTGCAACGTTCAGTGTAGGAGAAACCAGCATGGTACATTAGGCCACGCCCTGACTTGAGGGGCTCCTTGGGCACAAAAACGCATTGTGAAACTCAGTGTGAGACCTATCCTCAAGGAAGGCCTCTCAGTGTCTGGACCAAGAGCCCACATATGGGGCTTGCCATGTTCTTAGGTCCCAATGTTAACCAGAGGTCTGGTTGTCCAGTTGCCCCCACCCACGACTCTGCTCTGGAATCCCTATTTTGGTGGTCCACCTGAGGTAAAAAAAATAAATAAATAAATAAATAAATAAATAAATAAAAAACCAGAAAGGCCTCCTCCCTTACGACAGGATGACCCCAAACTCTTGGGATCTGGTCAAATCCCCAGAAAGGGAGCCTCATCGATGGCCCATGAGGACACCCCGACATTCCATGGCAATCGGTGACACATTTCCAGAAAAAAAAAAAAAAGCATGAGCAAGCACCTCACATTCGCCCTTTGTTCATATGCCGAAGAGTTCTCCTCACGGTCTATAGATCGGCACGGCCATACCTACATCCCCCAACCTAAGGGGAGTTTGTGTTTTCCGACTTTTGACCAAATAGTCCTGGACCACACACGCTCCACACTTGGGTCCCTGGAGCCACACCTCAAACTGTGATTCCCTTTCAAGGGAATTCTTCCCATTCCATTGGCCACAACCTTGCAAATGAGGAAAAACCTCCAAAGTCACCGAGCCCATCCCAATAGTGTAGGCCGCCCAGGAAAAACAGGGGTGATCTCAAACCAGCTGAGCAACTACCTCCACTCAGACAACAGATGTCCCCAGAGAAGAATATTGAACCGGACAAGACCCTAGGCCCTAATCAGATCCATTGCTTTGGTTTCCAGGCATCTCTCCTCAGAGGCCTCGTTTCCAATACCAGCATATGGTGGTTTCCTGAGGCACCAATAAGAACAAATCTCGTCTCCCCATGGAAAACTTGCTCATTGGAGCTTTGTCATAACCTCTGGTTAGGAGAATCCCTCAGGGCCCTGGTGCCACTGCCCCATACCAAGGTCTCCATGGACTCAATCCAACATTAAGATCACCCTCAGGAAAGTCCATTTCAACTCAGCCCGCACTGTTGCTACCCCAAGCCAGCAGATCAAACGTTTCTTGTTGCTGGGGGACAATTGGAATGTGAGGCTGGCTGCCCAGGCATCCATACTTAGAACGCTGTTCTGGAAAAATACCTTATAAGACATCCTGGAGCCATCCAACAAATCTTAATTGTCCCACAGAAGGAATCCTTGCGGTTTGGAGCATCTCACAGCTCCAATAGTGGGAAAACCCCCATGGCCTCATAATGCCCCCCATTCCTGAAGGGGCCAACATGGACAGAAACTCATACCTGAGCCAAAGTCTGAACCTCGACATGACTTCAGACGCATGAGATCTCAATTCAGCTCTGCAGAGGGTGCCTTCCATGTCCTTGCCCCGAAACCTAAGCCTAGCTTGTGTTCTCAGACTTCCGTCCTCACTCTCCTGGCCCACAAGCCTTCCAGTTTGGGAATTCTGGAGCCACTATGTGGCACTGTGTCTTCCCTCCAGAAGAAAAACGTTGCCCTTTGGGGCTACCCAGTAACCACAAATGAGTACCATCCTGCACGAAACTCGACTGCACCCCAATGATACAGTCTAGCCTGGGCATTAATTCCCTGTCTGCCACAGCCTGAGCCTGCACCTCCCAACCCACACTCAACAGCTGGCCGAACACTGAGCAATCAGACACACCATGGCCTTAGGTCTTCATCTCTTCCCAACCTCAGTTTTCAGGCTTCAGAACCTAGACCTTAAATCCAATCACAGTCCAGGAGTGAAAGAGTTGCAGAAAATAGAACTCCTTCTTCCCCATGGCCAGAAAACTTTTGGTTGCCATATTGTGCAACGTTCAGTGTAGGAGAAACCAGCATGGTACATTAGGCCACGCCCTGACTTGAGGGGCTCCTTGGGCACAAAAACACATTGTGAAACTCAGTGCGAGACCTATCCTAAAGGAAGGCCTCTCAGTGTCTGGACCAAGAGCCCACATATGGGGCTTGCCATGTTCTTAGGTCCCAATGTTAACCAGAGGTCTGGTTTTCCAGTTGCCCCCACCCACGACTCTGCTCTGGAATCCCTCTTTTGGTGGTCCACCTGAGGTAAAATAAATAAATAAATAAATAAATAAAAATAAACAAAAAAAACCAGAAAGGCCTCCTCCCTTACGACAGAATGACCCCAAACTCTTGGGATCTGGTCAAATCCCCAGAAAGGGAGCCTCATCGATGGCCCATGAGGACACCCCGACATTCCATGGCAATCGGTGACACATTTACAGAAAAAAACAAAAAAGCATGAGCAAGCACCTCACATTCGCCCTTTGTTCATATGCCGAAGAGTTCTCCTCACGGTCTATAGATCGGGCCGGCCATACCTACATCCCCCAACCTAAGTGGAGTTTGTGTTTTCAGACTTTTGACCAAATAGTCCTGGACCACACACGCTCCAAACTTGGGTCCCTGGAGCCACACCTCAGGACTGTGCTTCCCTTTCAAGGGAATTCTTCCCATTCCATTGGCCACAACCTTGCAAATGAGGAAAAACCTCCAAAGTCACCGAGGCCATCCCAATAGTGTAGGCCGCCCAGGACAAACAGGGGTGATCTCAAACCAGCTGAGCAACTACCTCCACTCAGACAACAGATGTCCCCAGAGAAGAATATTGAACCGGACAGGACCCTAGGCCCTAATCAGATCCATTGCTTTGGTTTCCAGGCATCTCTCCTCAGAGGCCTCGTTTCCAATACCAGCATATGGTGGTTTCCTGAGGCACCAATAAGAACAAATCTCGTCTCCCCATGGAAAACTTGCTTATTGGAGCTTTGTCATAACCTCTGGTTAAAAGAATCCTTCAGGGCCCTGGTGCCACTGCCCCATACCAAGGTCTCCATGGACTCAATCCAACATTAAGACCATCCTCAGGAAAGTCCATTTCAACTCAGCCCCCTCTGTTGCTACCCCAAGCCAGCAGATCAAACGTTTCTTGTTGCTAGGACACAATTGGAATGTGAGGCTGGCCCCCAGGCATCCACACTTAGAACCCTGTTCTGGAAAAATACCTTATAAGACGTCCTGGAGCCATCCAACAAATCTTAATTGTCCCACAGAAGGAATCCTTGCGGTTTGGAGCATCTCACAACTCCAATAGTGGGAAAACCCCCATGGCCTCATAATGCCCCCCCTTCCTGAAGGGGCCAACATGGACAGAAACTCAAACCTGAGCCAAAGTCTGAACCTCGACCTGACTTCAGACGCATGAGATCTCAATTCAGCTCTGCAGAGTGTGCCTGCCATGTCCTTGCCCCGAAACCTAAGCCTAGCTTTTGTTCTCAGACTTCCGTCCTCACTCTCCTGGCCCATAAGCCCTCCAGTTTGGGAATTCCGAAGCCACAATGCAGCATGCTGCCTGCCCTCCAGAAGAAAAACTTTGCCCTATGCTGCTAATAAGAAACACCAAATGATTTTCTAATGCATGCCACTCGATTGTAAAGCAATTATACAGCCCACCCTGTACACTAATGCCCTGTCTGGCACAGCCTGAGACAAGACATCCCAAACGACACCCAGACAGCTGGCCCCAACCTGGACACATAGGACCCGCTATGGCTGTAGGTCGTCATCTCTTCCCAACCTCGGTTTTCAGGCTTCAGAACCTAGACCTTATCTCCAATCACTGCCCAGGGGTGAACGTGATGCAGAAATTAGAATTCCTCCTTCCCCATGGCCAGAAACCTTGTGGTTGGCATGTTGTCCAACGTTCAATGTGGGAAAACCTGCATTGTCCGATGGGCACGCCAGTGCTTGAGGGCCGCCTAGGGCACAGACATGCATTGTGACCTGCAGCGTGAGTCCCGTATTAAAGTAACGCCTTTCAGTGGCTGGACCAAGATCCTGCATATGGGGCTTGTCATATCCATAGGCCCCCAGGCTTAACCAGAGGGCGAGTATTCCAGTTGTCAGTACCCACTGCTATGCTCTAGAATCCCTCTACTGGGGGGACACATGAAGCAGAAAACAGGACACTTCCCTTCCCATAGAAGGACCCTAACTTTTGGGGGCTGGACAAACTACCAGAGAGGGAGACTTTTACGACCCATGAGGCAACTCCTACATTAGACGGCCATTGTGGACAAAACATCCAGAGACAAAAGCCTGAGCGACTGCCTCCCTCTCACCCTTCTTTCATATCCAGAGGAACTCCCCTCATGGACTGTAGATCAGGCCTGCCGAAACCTCGGCCCTAAACCTGAGCTGAGTTAGGGTTTTTGGATGTCTGTCTGCACAGCCATGGCCCACACAGCCTCCAGGCTGGGGTCTCTGGAGCCACACCACAGTACTGTGCCTGCTCTCTCCTAAGAAACTGCCCATTCCATTGGCCACAACTCTACAAAATAGTAGAAACCTCAAGGTCCCCAAGGACATCCCACTACCGCAAGCCGCACTGGACAAATAGGGGCATTATGACACAAGTTGAGCAACTACTACCTCCATGCAGACACAAAGACAGATAGCCGCAGAGACAGAAGATTGAACCAGACAGGCCCCTAGGCCCTATTATGAACTCTTGCTTTGGTGTCCAGGTATCACCCCTCAGAGGCCTGGGTTCGAAGACCAGCATACGGGGCTTTCCTGAGGCACCAGACAGAAGACCTCTCATCTCCACATGGGAAGCTTCCTTGTTGGGGTTGTGTCAAGCCCTTCGGGTTGGAGAATCCTGCAGAGTCCCTTAGCTACTGCCACATTCCAAGGTCTCCATGGCCACCACCCCACATTATGACTCATCCTCAGGAGAGTCCATTTAAACTCAGCCTTCTGGGTAGCTAACCTAAGAGCCCGCAGATTGAGCGTGCCTTGTCTCGACCAGGCAATGGGAAGGTGAGTTGGCGTTTCTCGGCATCCATGCTTACGGCCCTGCTCTCGAGTCTTTCTGTATGGGGCATCCTGGAACCATCCAATAGTACTCGACTGTCCTGAAGAAGGAAACTTTGAAGTTTGGAGCAGCTCACAACTCCCAGAGTAGGGAAACCTCCCTGGCCTCATGACGCCCCCACCCCCTTCAGGAAGGGGCCGTCATGGACACAAACCCCAGCTTGAGGCAACATCTGATACTCGCCCTGACCTCACCTGCAGGAGATCTCGATTCAGCCTCTGCAGAGTGGGCCTGCCATGCTCTTGGCCCCAAAACTCGTGCTAGCTTGTGTTTTCAGATTTCCTTCCTCACAATCCTGGCCACACACCTCCAGTTTGGCAATTCTGGAGACACAATGCAGCACTCTGCCACCCTCCAGAAGAAAAATGTTGCCCTATAGGGCTAACCAGAAACGCCAAATGAGTAACAACCTGCATGCCACTCGACCATACCCCAATTATACAGTCTAGCCTGTGCACTAAAGCCCTGTCTGACACAGCCTGAGGGCAGACCTCCAGTCCAACACCCAGACAGCTGGCCTTAAACAGAGCATATCACACCCACAATGGCTTTAGGCCATCATCTCTACCCAACCTCAGTTTTCACCTTCAGAACCTAGACCTTATCTCCACTCACTGCTCAGGAGTGAACGTGATGCAAGAATCAGAACTTCTCCTTTGCCTTGGCAAGAAACCTAGTGGTTGGCATGTTGTCCAATGTTCATTGTAGGAGAAAGCAGCATGGACTATGAGGCCCCACCTATCCCTGAGGGCCACAATGTGCACAAACACACATTGTGACCCTCAGCGTGAGCCCTATCCTCATGTAAAGCCTCTTAGTGACTGGAACAACAGCCCACATATGGGGCTTGCCAGGCCCCTAGTCCCCCAATCTCAACCAGAGTTCGAGATGTCTAGTCACCCCTACTCAGGGCTCTACTCTGGAATCCCTCTTTGGTGGGACACCTGAGGTAAAAAAAAAAAAAATTACAAAAAGGACTCTTCCCATCCACAGAATGATCCCAACCACTTGGGATCAGGCCAAATCATCAGAGAAAGAATTGTCCATGGCCCTTGAGGACACCCCGACATTCCGCTGCCACCGTTGACACAAAATCCAGAGACAAAAGCCTGAGCAAGCGCCACACACTCGCCCTTTGTTCATAGCCCGGAAAATTCTCACGGTCTGTAGATCGAGCCTTCATACATACATCCCCAAACCTAATATGAGTTTGAGTTTTCAGACTTCTGTCCCCACAGTCCTGGCCCACACACCATCCAAGTTGGGGCCCTTGGAGCCACACCTCAGGACTGTGGCTTTCCTCTCCAGGGGAATTATGCCATTTCCATTGGCCACAACCCTATAGATTAGGAGTATCCTCCAATCTCCCCGAGGCCATCCGAATAGTGTTGGATGCCCAGGACAAACAGGGATGATCTCTCACAAGTTAGGAAACTACCTCCACTCAGACCCAGAGACAGATATCCCCAGAGAATAAGATTGAACTGGACAGGCACTTAGGCCCTAATCAGATCCATTGCTTTTGATTCCAGTCATCTCTCCTCAGAGGCCTGGTTTGCAATACCAGCATATGGGAGATTCCTTAGGCACTCATCAAAACAATTCTCTTCTCTACATAGGAAACATACTCTTTAGAGCTCCATCAAAACCTCCGGTTATGAACATCCCTCAAGGCCCCGGATCAAGCACCGAATTCCAAGGTCAACATGGACACAAATGCACATTATGACCCATCCTCAACTCACCCATTTCAACACACCCACCTCGGTTGCTCCCCTAGATCCAGCAGATCGAACTTGCCTTGGCTCTATGAGACAGCTGGAATGGGAGGCAGGCTGCCCAGGCATCCATCCTTAGAACCCTGCTCTGGATAACTTCCTTATGGGATGTCCTGTAGCCATCCAACAGGTCTCGACTGCCCCACAAAAGGAATCATTGCGGTTTGGAGCATCTCACAATTCCCATCGTGGGAAAACCTCCATGTCCTCGTGACACCCTCCCCTTCATGAAGGGGCCGTCATGGACAGAAACTCCGACCTAAGCCAACTTCTGATCCTAGCTCTGTCTTCAGTTATACGGGATCTCGAATCATCTCTGCAGAGGGTGCCTAGCGTCCCCTCACCCCGAAATCTAAGTCTGGCTTGTGTTCTCAGAATTTTTTCCTCACACTCCTGGCCCACAAGCCTTCCAGTTTGGGAATTCTGGAGCCACTATGTGGCACTGTGTCTTCCCTCCAGAAGAAAAGCGTTGCCCTTTGGGGCTACCCAGTAACCACAAATGAGTACCATCCTGCACGAAACTCGACTGCACCCCAATGATACAGTCTAGCCTGGGCATTAATTCCCTGTCTGCCACAGCCTGAGCCTGCACCTCCCAACCCACACTCAACAGCTGGCCGAACACTGAGCAATCAGACACACCATGGCCTTAGGTCTTCATCTCTTCCCAACCTCATTTTTCAGGCTTCAGAACCTAGACCTTAAATACCATCACAGTCCAGGAGTGAAAGAGTTGCAGAAAATAGAACTCCTTCTTCCCCATGGCCAGAAAACTTTTGGTTGCCATATTGTGCAACGTTCAGTGTAGGAGAAACCAGCATGGTACATTAGGCCACGCCCTGACTTGAGGGGCTCCTTGGGCACAAAAACGCATTGTGAAACTCAGTGTGAGACCTATCCTCAAGGAAGGCCTCTCAGTGTCTGGACCAAGAGCCCACATATGGGGCTTGCCATGTTCTTAGGTCCCAATGTTAACCAGAGGTCTGGTTGTCCAGTTGCCCCCACCCACGACTCTGCTCTGGAATCCCTATTTTGGTGGTCCACCTGAGGTAAAAAAAAAAAATAAATAAATAAATAAATAAATAAAAAACCAGAAAGGCCTCCTCCCTTACGACAGGATGACCCCAAACTCTTGGGATCTGGTCAAATCCCCAGAAAGGGAGCCTCATCGATGGCCCATGAGGACACCCCGACATTCCATGGCAATCGGTGACACATTTCCAGAAAAAAAAAAAAAAAGCATGAGCAAGCACCTCACATTCGCCCTTTGTTCATATGCCGAAGAGTTCTCCTCACGGTCTATAGATCGGCACGGCCATACCTACATCCCCCAACCTAAGGGGAGTTTGTGTTTTCCGACTTTTGACCAAATAGTCCTGGACCACACACGCTCCACACTTGGGTCCCTGGAGCCACACCTCAAACTGTGATTCCCTTTCAAGGGAATTCTTCCCATTCCATTGGCCACAACCTTGCAAATGAGGAAAAACCTCCAAAGTCACCGAGCCCATCCCAATAGTGTAGGCCGCCCAGGAAAAACAGGGGTGATCTCAAACCAGCTGAGCAACTACCTCCACTCAGACAACAGATGTCCCCAGAGAAGAATATTGAACCGGACAAGACCCTAGGCCCTAATCAGATCCATTGCTTTGGTTTCCAGGCATCTCTCCTCAGAGGCCTCGTTTCCAATACCAGCATATGGTGGTTTCCTGAGGCACCAATAAGAACAAATCTCGTCTCCCCATGGAAAACTTGCTCATTGGAGCTTTGTCATAACCTCTGGTTAGGAGAATCCCTCAGGGCCCTGGTGCCACTGCCCCATACCAAGGTCTCCATGGACTCAATCCAACATTAAGATCACCCTCAGGAAAGTCCATTTCAACTCAGCCCGCACTGTTGCTACCCCAAGCCAGCAGATCAAACGTTTCTTGTTGCTGGGGGACAATTGGAATGTGAGGCTGGCTGCCCAGGCATCCATACTTAGAACGCTGTTCTGGAAAAATACCTTATAAGACATCCTGGAGCCATCCAACAAATCTTAATTGTCCCACAGAAGGAATCCTTGCGGTTTGGAGCATCTCACAGCTCCAATAGTGGGAAAACCCCCATGGCCTCATAATGCCCCCCATTCCTGAAGGGGCCAACATGGACAGAAACTCATACCTGAGCCAAAGTCTGAACCTCGACATGACTTCAGACGCATGAGATCTCAATTCAGCTCTGCAGAGGGTGCCTTCCATGTCCTTGCCCCGAAACCTAAGCCTAGCTTGTGTTCTCAGACTTCCGTCCTCACTCTCCTGGCCCATAAGCCCTCCAGTTTGGGAATTCCGAAGCCACAATGCAGCATGCTGCCTGCCCTCCAGAAGAAAAATTTTGCCCTATGCTGCTAATAAGAAACCCCAAATGATTTTCTAATGCATGCCACTCGATTGTAAAGCAATTATACAGCCCACCCTGTATACTAATGCCCTGTCTGGCAGAGCCTGAGACAAGACATCCCAAACGACACCCAGACACTGGCCCCAACCTGGACACATAGGACCCGCTATGGCTGTAGGTCGTCATCTCTTCCCAACCTCGGTTTTCAGGCTTCAGAACCTAGACCTTATCTCCAATCACTGCCCAGGGGTGAACGTGATGCAGAAATTAGAATTCCTCCTTCCCCATGGCCAGAAACCTTGTGGTTGGCATGTTGTCCAACGTTCAATGTGGGAAAACCTGCATTGTCCGAAAGGCCACGCCAGTGCTTGAGGGCCGCCTAGGGCACAGAAATGCATTGTGACTTGCAGCATGAGTCCCGTATTAAAGTAACGCCTTTCAGTGGCTGGACCAAGATCCTGCATATGGGGCTTGTCATATCCATAGGCCCCTAGGCTTAACCAGAGGGCGAGTATTCCAGTTGTCAGTACCCACTGCTATGCTCTAGAATCCCTCTACTGGGGGGACACATGAAGCAGAAAACAGGACACTTCCCTTCCCACAGAAGGACCCCAAACTCTTGGGGGCTGGACAAACTACCAGAGAGGGAGACTTCTACGACCCATGAGGCAACTCCTACATTAGACGGCCATTGTGGACAAAACATCCAGAGACAAAAGCATGAGCGACTGCCTCCCTCTCACCCTTCTTTCATATCCAGAGGAACTCCCCTCATGGACTGTAGATCAGGCCTGCCGTAACCTCGGCCCTAAACCTGAGCTGAGTTAGGGTTTTTGGATGTCTGTCTGCACAGCCATGGCCCACACAGCCTCCAGGCTGGGGTCTCTGGAGCCACACCACAGTACTGTGCCTGCTCTCTCCTAAGAATCTGCCCATTCCATTGGCCACAACTCTACAAAATAGTAGAAACCTCAAGGTCCCCAAGGACATCCCACTACCGCAAGCCGCACTGGACAAATAGGGGCATTATGACACAAGTTGAGCAACTACTACCTCCATGCAGACACAAAGACAGATATCCGCAGAGACAGAAGATTGAACCAGACAGGCCCCTAGGCCCTATTATGAACTCTTGCTTTGGTGTCCAGGTATCACTCCTCAGAGGCCTGGGTTCGAAGACCAGCATACGGGGCTTTCCTGAGGCACCAGACAGAAGACCTCTCATCTCCACATGGGAAGCTTCCTTGTTGGGGTTGTGTCAAGCCCTTCGGGTTGGAGAATCCTGCAGAGTCCCTTAGCTACTGCCACATTCCAAGGTCTCCATGGCCACCAACCCACATTATGACTCATCCTCAGGAGAGTCCATTTAAACTCAGCCTTCTGGGTAGCTCACCCAAGAGCCCGCAGATTGAGCGTGCCTTGTCTCGACCAGGCAATGGGAAGGTGAGTTGGCGTTTCTCGGCATCCACGCTTAGGGCCCTGCTCTCGAGTCTTTCTGTATGGGGCATCCTGGAACCATCCAATAGTACTCGACTGTCCTGAAGAAGGAAACTTTGAAGTTTGGAGCAGCTCACAACTCCCAGCGTAGGGAAACCTCCCTGGCCTCATGACGCCCCCACCCCCTTCAGGAAGGGGCCGTCATGGACACAAACTCCAGCTTGAGGCAACATCTGATACTCGCCCAGACCTCACCTGCAGGAGATCTAGATTCAGCCTCTGCAGAGTGGGCCTGCCATGCTCTTGGCCCCAAAACTCGTGCTAGCTTGTGTTTTCAGACTTCCTTCCTTACAATCCTGGCCACACACCTCCAGTTTGGCAATTCTGGAGACACAATGCAGCACTCTGCCTGCCCTCCAGAAGAAAAATGTTGCCCTATAGGGCTAATCAGAAACGCCAAATGAGTAACAACCTGCATGCCACTCGACCATACCCCAATTATACAGTCTAGCCTGTGCACTAAAGCCCTGTCTGACACAGCCTGAGGGCAGACCTCCAGTCCAACACCCAGACAGCTGGCCGTACACAGAGCATATCACACCCACAATGGCTTTAGGCCATCATCTCTACACAACCTCAGTTTTCACCTTCAGAACCTAGACCTTATCTCCACTCACTGCTCAGGAGTGAACGTGATGCAAGAATCAGAACTTCTCCTTTGCCTTGGCAAGAAACCTAGTGGTTGGCATGTTGTCCAATGTTCATTGTAGGAGAAAGCAGCATGGACTATGAGGCCCCACCTATCCCTGAGGGCCACAATGTGCACAAACACACATTGTGACCCTCAGCGTGAGCCCTATCCTCATGTAAAGCCTCTTAGTGACTGGAACAACAGCCCACATATGGGGCTTGCCAAGCCCCTAGTCCCCCAATCTCAACCAGAGTTCGAGATGTCTAGTCACCCCTACTCAGGGCTCTACTCTGGAATCCCTCTTTGGTGGGACACCTGAGGTAAAAAAAAAAAAAATACAGAAAGGACTCTTCCCATCCACAGAATGACCCCAACCACTTGGGATCTGGCCAAATCACCAGAGAAAGAATTGTCCATGGCCCTTGATGACACCCCGACATTCCGCGGCCACCGTTGACACAAAATCCAGAGAAAAAAGCCTGAGCAAGCGCCACATACTCGCCCTTTGTTCATAGCCCGGAAAATTCTCACGGTCTGTAGATCGAGCCTTCATACATACATCCCCAAACCTAAGCTGAGTTTGTGTTTTCAGACTTCTGTCCCCACAGTCCTGGCCCACACACCATCCAAGTTGGGGCCCTTGGAGCCACACCTCAGGACTGTGGCTTTCCTCTCCAGGGGAATTCTGCCATTTCCATTGGCCACAACCCTATAGATTAGGAGTATCCTCCAATCTCCCCGAGGCCATCCGAATAGTGTTGGATGCCCAGGACAAACAGGGATGATCTCTCACAAGTTAGGAAACTACCTCCACTCAGACCCAGAGACAGATATCCCCAGAGAATAAGATTGAACTGGACAGGCACTTAGGCCCTAATCAGATCCATTGCTTTTGATTCCAGTCATCTCACCTCAGAGGCCTGGTTTCCAATACCAGCATATGAGAGATTCCTTAGGCACTCATCAAAACAATTCTCTTCTCTACATAGGAAACATACTCTTTAGAGCTCCATCAAAACCTCCGGTTATGAACATCCCTCAAGTCCCCGGATCAAGCATCCCATTCCAAGGTCTACATGGACACAAATGCACATTATGACCCATCCTCAACTCACCCATTTCAACACACCCGCCTCGGTTGCTCCCCTAGATCCAGCAGATCGAACTTGCCTTGGCTCTATGAGACACCTGGAATGGGAGGCAGGCTGCCCAGGCATCCATCCTTAGAACCCTGCTCTGGATAACTTCCTTATGGGATGTCCTGGAGCTATCCAACAGGTCTCAACTGTCCCACAGAAGGAATCATTGCGGTTTGGAGCATATCACAATTCCTATCGTGGGAAAACCTCCATGTCCTCGTGACACCCTCCCCTTTATGAAGGGGCCGTCATGGACAGAAACTCCAACCTAAGCCAACTTCTGATCCTAGCTCTGTCTTCAGGTATACGGGCTCTCGAATCATCTCTGCAGAGGGTGCCTACCGTCCCCTCACCCCGAAATCTAAGTCTGGCTTGTGTTCTCAGAATTTTTTCCTCACACTACTGGCCCACAAGCCTTCAAGTTTGGGAATTCTGGAGCCACTATGTGGCACTGTGTCTTCCCTCCAGAAGAAAAACGTTGCCCTTTGGGGCTACCCAGTAACCACAAATGAGTCCCATCCTGCACGAAACTCGACTGCACCCCAATGATACAGTCTAGCCTGGGCATTAATTCCCTGTCTGCCACAGCCTGAGCCTGCACCTCCCAACCCACACTCAACAGCTGGCCGAACACTGAGCAATCAGACACACCATGGCCTTAGGTCTTCATCTCTTCCCAACCTCAGTTTTCAGGCTTCAGAACCTAGACCTTAAATCCAAATACAGTCCAGGAGTGAAAGAGTTGCAGAAAATAGAACTCCTTCTTCACCATGGCCAGAAAACTTTTGGTTGCCATATTGTGCAACGTTCAGTGTAGGAGAAACCAGCATGGTACATTAGGCCACGCCCTGACTTGAGGGGCTCCTTGGGCACAAAAACGCATTGTGAAACTCAGTGCGAGACCTATCCTCAAGGAAGGCCTCTCAGTATCTGGACCAAGAGCCCACATATGGGGCTTGCCATGTTCTTAGGTCCCAATGTTAACCAGAGGTTTGGTTGTCCAGTTGCCCTCACCCACGACTCTGCTCTGGAATCCCTCTTTTGGTGGTCCACCTGAGGTTAAAAAAAAATAAATAAATGAATAAAAATAAACAAAAAAAAAAAACCAGAAAGGCCTCCTCCCTTACGACAGAATGACCCCAAACTCTTGGGATCTGTTCAAATCCCCAGAAAGGGAGCCTCATCGATGGCCCATGAGGACACCCCGACATTCCATGGCTATCGGTGACACATTTACAGAAAAAAAAAAAAAAAAAGCATGAGCAAGCACCTCACATTCGCCCTTTGTTCATATGCCGAAGAGTTCTCCTCACGTTCTATAGATCGGGCCGGCCATAGCTACATCCCCCAACCTAAGTGGAGTTTGTGTTTTCAGACTTTTGACCAAATAGACCTGGACCACACACGCTCCACACTTTGGTCCCTGGAGCCACACCTCAGGACTGTGCTTCCCTTTCAAGGGAATTCTTCCCATTCCATTGGCCACAACCTTGCAAATGAGGAAAAACCTCCAAAATCACCTAGGCCATCCCAATAGTGTAGGCCGCCCAGGACAAACAGGGGTGATCTCAAACCAGCTGAGCAACTACCTCCACTCAGACAACAGATGTCCCCAGAGAAGAATATTGAACCGGACAGGACCCTAGGCCCTAATCAGATCCATTGCTTTGGTTTCCAGGCATCTCTCCTCAGAGGCCTCGTTTCCAATACCAGCATATGGTGGTTTCCTGAGGCACCAATAAGAACAAATCTCGTCTCCACATGGAAAAATTGCTCATTGGAGCTTTGTCATAACCTCTGCTTAGGAGAATCCTTCAGGGCCCTGGTGCCACTGCCCCATACCAAGGTCTCCATGGACTCAATCCAACATTAAGACCATCCTCAGGAAAGTCCATTTCAACTCAGCCCGCTCTGTTGCTACCCCAAGCCTGCAGATCAAACGTTTCTTGTTGCTGGGGGACAATTGGAATGTGAGGCTGGCTGCCCAGGCATCCATACTTAGAACGCTGTTCTGGAAAAATACCTTATAAGACGTCTTGGAGCCATCCAACAAATCTTAATTGTCCCACAGAAGGAATCCTTGCGGTTTTGAGCATCTCACAACTCCAATAGTGCGAAAACCCCCATGGCCTCATAATGCCCCCCCTTCCTGAAGGGGCCAACATGGACAGACACTCAAACCTGAGGGAAAGTCTGAACCTCGACCTGACTTCAGACACATGAGATCTCAATTCAGCTCTGCAAAGTGTGCCTGCCATGTCCGTGCCCCGAACCCTAAGCCTAGCTTGTGTTCTCAGACTTCCGTCCTCACTCTCCTGGCCCATAAGCCCTCCAGTTTGGGAATTCCGAAGCCACAATGCAGCATGCTGCCTGCCCTCCAGAAGAAAAACTTTGCCCTATGCTGCTAATAAGAAACACCAAATGATTTTCTAATGCATGCCACTCGATTGTAAAGCAATTATACAGCCCACCCTGTATACTAATGCCCTGTCTGGCAGAGCCTGAGACAAGACATCCCAAACGACACCCAGACAGCTGGCCCCAACCTGGACACATAGGACCCGCTATGGCTGTAGGTCGTCATCTCTTCCCAACCTCGGTTTTCAGGCTTCAGAACCTAGACCTTATCTCCAATCACTGCCCAGGGGTGAACGTGATGCAGAAATTAGAATTCCTCCTTCCCCATGGCCAGAAACTTTGTGGTTGGCATGTTGTCCAACGTTCAATGTGGGAAAACCTGCATTGTCCGAAAGGCCACGCCAGTGCTTGAGGGCCGCCTAGGGCACAGACATGCATTGTGACCTGCAGCGTGAGTCCCGTATTAAAGTAACGCCTTTCAGTGGCTGGACCAAGATCCTGCATATGGGGCTTGTCATATCCATAGGCCCCCAGGCTTAACCAGAGGGCGAGTATTCCAGTTGTCAGTACCCACTGCTATGCTCTAGTATCCCTCTAAGGGGGGGACACATGAAGCAGAAAACAGGACACTTCCCTTCCCACAGAAGGACCCCAAACTCTAGGGGGCTGGACAAACTACCAGAGAGGGAGACTTCTACGACCCATGAGGCAACTCCTACATTAAACGGCCATTGTGGACAAAACATCCAGAGACAAAAGCCTGAGCGACTGCCTCCCTCTCACCCTTCTTTCATATCCAGAGTAACTGCCCTCATGGACTGTAGATCAGGCCTGCCGTAACCTCGGCCCCAAACCTGAGCTGAGTTAGGGTTTTTGGATGTCTGTCTGCACAGCCATGGCCCACACAGCCTCCAGGCTGGGTTCTCTGGAGCCACACCACAGTACTGTGCCTGCTCTCTCCTAAGAAACTGCCCATTCCATTGGCCACAACTCTACAAAATAGTAGAAACCTCAAGGTCCCCAAGGACATCCCACTACCGCAAGCCGCACTGGACAAATAGGGGCATTATGACACATGCTGAGCAACTACTACCTCCACGCAGACACACAGACAGATATCCGCAGAGACAGAAGATTGAACCAGACAGGCCCCTAGGCCCTATTATGAACTCTTGCTTTGGTGTCCAGGTATCACTCCTCAGAGGCCTGGGTTCGAAGACCAGCATACGGGGCTTTCCTGAGGCACCAGACAGAAGACCTCTCATCTCCACATGGGAAGCTTCCTTGTTGGGGTTGTGTCAAGCCCTTCGGGTTGGAGAATCCTGCAGAGTCCCTTAGCTACTGCCACATTCCAAGGTCTCCATGGCCACCAACCCACATTATGACTCATCCTCAGGAGAGTCCATTTAAACTCAGCCTTCTGGGTAGCTAACCTAAGAGCCCGCAGATTGAGCGTGCCTTGTCTCGACCAGGCAATGGGAAGGTGAGTTGGCGTTTCTCGGCATCCATGCTTACGGCCCTCCTCTCGAGTCTTTCTGTGTGGGGCATCCTGGAACCATCCAATAGTACTCGACTGTCCTGAAGAAGGAAACTTTGAAGTTTGGAGCAGCTCACAACTCCCAGCGTAGGGAAACCTCCCTGGCCTCATGACGCCCCCACCCCCTTCAGGAAGGGGCCGTCATTGACACAAATTCCAGCTTGAGGCAACATCTGATACTCGCCCTGACCTCACCTGCAGGAGATCTCGATTCAGCCTCTGCAGAGTGGGCCTGCCATGCTCTTGGCCCCAAAACTCGTGCTAGCTTGTGTTTTCAGATTTCCTTCCTCACAATCCTGGCCACACCCCTCCAGTTTGGCAATTCTGGAGAAACAATGCAGCACTCTGCCTGCCCTCCAGAAGAAAAATGTTGCCCTATAGGGCTAACCAGAAACGCCAAATGAGTAACAACCTGCATGCCACTCGACCATACCCCAATTATACAGTCTAGCCTGTGCACTAAAGCCCTGTCTGACACAGCCTGAGGGCAGACCTCCAGTCCAACACCCAGACAGCTGGCCGTACACAGAGCATATCACACCCACAATGGCTTTAGGCCATCATCTCTACCCAACCTCAGTTTTCACCTTCAGAACCTAGACCTTATCTCCACTCACTGCTCAGGAGTGAACATGATGCAAGAATCAGAACTTCTCCTTCGCCTTGGCAAGAAACCTAGTGGTTGGCATGTTGTCCCATGTTCATTGTAGGAGAAAGCAGCATGGACTATGAGGCCCCACCTATCCCTGAGGGCCACAATGTGCACAAACACACATTATGACCCTCAACGTGAGCCCTATCCTCATGTAAAGCCTCTTAGTGACTCGAACAACAGCCCACATATGGGGCTTACCAGGCCCCTAGTCCCCCAATCTCAACCAGAGTTCGAGATGTCTAGTCACCCCTACTCAGGGCTCTACTCTGGAATCCCTCTTTGGTGGGACACCTGAGGTAAAAAAAAAAAATACATAAAGGTCTCTTCCCATCCACAGAGTGATCCCAACACTCTTCCCATCCACAGAATGATTTGGGATCAGGCCAAATCATCAGAGAAAGAATTGTCTATGGCCCTTGAGGACACCCCCACATTCCGCGGCCACCGTTGACACAAAATCCAGAGACAAAAGCCTGAGCAAGCGCCACATACTCGCCCTTTGTTCATAGCCCGGAAAATTCTCACAGTCTGTAGATTGAGCCTTCATACATACATCCCCAAACCTAAGCTGAGTTTGTGTTTTCAGACTTCTGTCCCACAGTCCTGGCCCACACACCATCCAAGTTGGGGCCCCTGGAGCCACACCTCAGGACTGAGGCTTCCCTCTCCAGGGGAATTCTGCCATTTCCATTGGCCACAACCCTATAGATTAGGAGTATCTTCCAATCTCCCCGAGGCCATCCGAATAGTGTTGGCTGCCCAGGACAAACAGAGATGATCTCTCACAAGTTAGGAAACTACCACCACTCAGACCCAGAGACAGATATCCCCAGAGAATAAGATTGAACTGGACAGGCACTTAGGCCCTAATCAGATCCATTGCTTTTGATTCCAGTCATCTCTCCTCAGAGGCCTGGTTTGCAATACCAGCATATGGGAGATTCCTTAGGCACTCATCAAAACAATTCTCTTCTCTACATAGGAAACATACTCTTTAGAGCTCCATCAAAACCTCCGGTTATGAACATCCCTCAAGGCCCCGGATCAAGCACCGAATTCCAAGGTCAACATGGACACAAATGCACATTATGACCCATCCTCAACTCACCCATTTCAACACACCCGCCTCGGTTGCTCCCCTAGATCCAGCAGATCGAACTTGCCTTGGCTCTATGAGACACCTGGAATGGGAGGCAGGCTGCCCAGGCATCCATTCTTAGAATCCTGCTCTGGATAACTTCCTTATGGGATGTCCGGGAGCCATCCAACAGGTCTCACCTGTCCCACAGAAGGAATCATTGCGGTTTGGACCATCTCACAATTCCCATCGTGGGAAAACCTCCATGTCCTCGTGACACCCTCCCCTTCATGAAGGGGCCGTCATGGACAGAAACTCCGACCTAAGCCAGTTCTGATCCTAGCTCTGTCTTCAGGTATACGGGATCTCGAATCATCTCTGCAGAGGGTGCCTGCCGTCCCCTCACCCCGAAATCTAAGTCTGGCTTGTGTTCTCAGAATTTTTTCCTCACACTCCTGGCCCACAAGCCTTCCAGTTTGGGAATTCTGGAGCCACTATGTGGCACTGTGTCTTCCCTCCAGAAGAAAAACGTTGCCCTTTGGGGCTACCCAGTAACCACAAATGAGTCCCATCCTGCACGAAACTCGACTGCACCCCAATAATACAGTCTAGCCTGGGCATTAATTCCCTGTCTGCCACAGCCTGAGCCTGCACCTCCCAACCCACACTCAAAAGCTGGCCGAACACTGAGCACATCAGACACACCATGGCCTTAGGTCTTCATCTCTTCCCAACCTCAGTTTTCAGGCTTCAGAACCTAGACCTTAAATCCAGTCACAGTCCAGGAGTGAAAGAGTTGCAGAAAATAGAACTACTTCTTCCCCATGGCCAGAAAACTTGTGGTTGCCATATTGTGCAACGTTCAGTGTAGGAGAAACCAGCATGTTACATTAGGCCACGCCCTGACTTGAGGGGCTCCTTGGGAACAAAAACACATTGTGAAACTCAGTGCGAGACCTATCCTCAAGGAAGGCCTCTCAGTGTCTGGACCAAGAGCCCACATATGGGGCTTGCCATGTTCTTAGGTCCCAATGTTAACCAGAGGTCTGGTTGTCCAGTTGCCCCCACCCACGACTCTGCTCTGGAATCCCTCTTTTGGTGGTCCACCTGAGGTAAAAAAAATAAATAAATAAATAAAAATAAACAAAAAAAACCAGAAAGGCCTCCTCCCTTACGACAGAATGACCCCAAACTCTTGGGATCTGGTCAAATCCCCAGAAAGGGAGCCTCATCAATGGCCCATAAGGACACCCCGACATTCCATGGCACTCGGTGACACATTTCCAGAAAAAAAAAAAAAAAAAAAAGCATGAGCAAGCACCTCACATTCGCCCTTTGTTCATATGCCGAAGAGATCTCCTCACGGTCTATAGATCGGGCCGGCCATACCTACATCCCCCAACCTAAGTGGAGTTTGTGTTTTCAGACTTTTGACCAAATATCCCTGGACCACACACGCTCCACACTTGGGTCCCTGGAGCCACACCTCAGGACTGTGCTTCCCTTTCAAGGGAATTCTTCCCATTCCATTGGCCACAACCTTGCAAATGAGGAAAAACCTCCAAAGTCACCTAGGCCATCCCTATAGTGTAGGCCGCCCAGGAAAAACAGGGGTGATCTCAAACCAGCTGAGCAACTACCTCCACTCAGACAACAGATGTCCCCAGAGAAGAATATTGAACCGGACAGGCCCCTAGGCCCTAATCAGATCCATTGCTTTGGTTTCCAGGCATCTCTCCTCAGAGGCCTCGTTTCCAATACCAGCATATGGTGGTTTCCTGAGGCACCAATAAGAACAAATCTCGTCTCCCCATGGAAAACTTGCTCATTGGAGCTTTGTCATAACCTCTGGTTAGGAGAATCCTTCAGGGCCCTGGTGCCACTGCCCCATACCAAGGTCTCCATGGACTCAATCCAACATTAAGACCATCCTCAGGAAAGTCCATTTCAACTCAGCCCCCTCTGTTGCTACCCCAAGCCAGCAGATCAAACGTTTCTTGTTGCTAGGAGACAATTGGAATGTGAGGCTGGCTGCCCAGGCATCCATACTTAGAACGCTGTTCTGGAAAAATACCTTATAAGACATCCTGGAGCCATCCAACAAACTTAATTGTCCCACAGAAGGAATCCTTGCGGTTTGGAGCATCTCACAACTCCAATAGTGGGAAAACCCCCATGGCCTCATAATGCCCCCCCTTCCTGAATGGGCCATCATGGACAGACACTCAAACCTGAGGGAAAGTCTGAACCTCGACCTGACTTCAGACGCATGAGATCTCAATTCAGCTCTGCAGAGTGTGCCTCCAATGTCCTTGCCCCGAAACCTAAGCCTAGCTTGTGTTCTCAGACTTCCATCCTCACTGTCCTGGCCCATAAGCCCTCCAGTTAGGGAGTTCCGAAGCCACAATGCAGCATGCTGCCTGCCCTCCAGAAGAAAAACTTTGCCCTATGCTGCTAATAGAAACCCCAAATGATTTTCTAATGTATGCCACTCGATTGTAAAGCAATTATACAGCCCACCCTGTATACTAATGCCCTGTCTGGCACAGCCTGAGACAAGACATCCCAAATGACACCCAGACAGCTGGCCCCAACCTGGACACATAGGACCCTCTATGGCTGTAGGTCGTCATCTCTTCCCAACCTCGGTTTTCAGGCTTCAGAACCTAGACCTTATCTCCAATCACTGCCCAGGGGTGAACGTGATGCAGAAATTAGAATTCCTCCTTCCCCATGGCCAGAAACCTTGTGGTTGGCATGTTGTCCAACGTTCAATGTGGGAAAACCTGCATTGTCCGATGGGCACGCCAGTGCTTGATGGCCGCCTAGGGCACAGACATGCATTGTGACCTGCAGCGTGAGTCCCGTATTAAAGTAACGCCTCTCAGTGGCTGGACCAAGATCCTGCATATGGGGCTTGTCATATCCATAGGCCCCCAGGCTTAACCAGAGGGCGAGTATTCCAGTTGTCAGTACCCACTGCTATGCTCTAGAATCCCTCTACAGGGGGGACACATGAAGCAGAAAACAGGACACTTCCCTTCCCACAGAAGGACCCCAAACTCTTGGGGGCTGGACAAACTACCAGAGAGGGAGACTTCTACGACCCATGAGGCAACTCCTACATTAAACGGCCATTGTGGACAAAACATCCAGAGACAAAAGCCTGAGCGACTGCCTCCCTCTCACCCTTCTTTCATATCCAGAGGAGCTCCCCTCATGGACTGTAGATCAGGCCTGCCGTAACCTCGGCCCCAAACCTGAGCTGAGTTAGGGTTTTTGGATGTCTGTCTGCACAGCCATGGCCCACACAGCCTCCAGGCTGGGGTATCTGGAGCCACACCACCGAACTGTGCCTGCTCTCTCCTAAGAAACTGCCCATTCCATTGGCCACAACTCTACAAAATAGTAGAAACCTCAAGGTCCCCAAGGACATCCCACTACCGCAAGCCGCACTGGACAAATAGGGGCATTATGACACAAGCTGAGCAACTACTACCTCCATGCAGACACACAGACAGATATCCGCAGAGACAGAAGATTGAACCAGACAGGCCCCTAGGCCCTATTATGAACTCTTGCTTTGGTGTCCAGGTATCACTCCTCAGAGGCCTGGGTTCGAAGACCAGCATACGGGGCTTTCCTGAGGCACCAGACAGAAGACCTCTCATCTCCACATGGGAAGCTTCCTTGTTGGGGTTGTGTCAAGCCCTTCGGGTTGGAGAATCCTGCAGAGTCCCTTAGCTACTGCCACATTCCAAGGTCTCCATGGCCACCAACCCACATTATGACTCATCCTCAGGAGAGTACATTTAAACTCAGCCTTCTGGGTAGCTCACCCAAGAGCCCGCAGATTGAGCGTGCCTTGTCTCCACCAGGCAAAGGGAAGGTGAGTTGGAGTTTCTCGGCATCCATGCTTAGGCCCCTGCTCTCGAGTCTTTCTGTATGGGGCATCCTGGAACCATCCAATAGTACTCGACTGTCCTGAAGAAGGAAACTTTGAAGTTTGGAGCAGCTCACAACTCCCAGCGTAGGGAAACCTCCCTGGCCTCATGACGCCCCCACCCTCTTCAGGAAGGGGCCGTCATTGACACAAATTCCAGCTTGAGGCAACATCCTATACTCGCCCTGACCTCACCTGCAGGAGATCTCGATTCAGCCTCTGCAGAGTGGGCCTGCCATGCTCTTGGCCCCAAAACTCGTGCTAGCTTGTGTTTCCAGACTTCCTTCCTCACAATCCTGGCCACACCCCTCCAGTTTGGCAATTCTGGAGACACAATGCAGCACTCTGCCTGCCCTCCAGAAGAAAAATGTTGCCCTATAGGGCTAATCAGAAACGCCAAATGAGTAACAACCTGCATGCCACTCGACCATACCCCAATTATACAGTCTAGCCTGTGCACTAAAGCCCTGTCTGACACAGCCTGAGGGCAGACCTCCAGTCCAACACCCAGACAGCTGGCCGTACACAGAGCATATCACACCCACAAGGGCTTTAGGCCATCATCTCTACCCAACAGCAGTTTTCACCTTCAGAACCTAGACCTTATCTCCACTCACTGCTCAGGAGTGAACGTGATGCAAGAATCAGAACTTCTCCTTCGCCTTGGCAAGAAACCTAGTGGTTGGCATGTTGTCCAATGTTCATTGTAGGAGAAAGCAGCATGGACTATGAGGCCCCACCTATCCCTGAGAGCCACAATGTGCACAAACACACATTGTGACCCTCAGCGTGAGCCCTATCCTCATGTAAAGCCTCTTAGTGACTGGAACAACAGCCCACATATGGTGCTTGCCAGGCCCCTAGTCCCCCAATCTCAACCAGAGTTCGAGATGTCTAGTCACCCCTACTCAGGGCTCTACTCTGGAATCCCTCTTTGGTGGGACATCTGAGGTAAAAAAAAAAAATACAGAAAGGACTCTTCCCATCCACAGAATGATCCCAACCACTTGGGATCAGGCCAAATCATCAGAGAAAGTATTGTCCATGGCCCTTGAGGACACCCCGACATTCCGCGGCCACCGTTGATACAAAATCCAGAGACAAAAGCCTGAGGAAGCGCCACATACTCGCCCTTTGTTCATAGCCCGGAAAATTCGCACGGTCTGTAGATCGAGCCTTCATACATACATCCCCAAACCTAAGCTGAGTTTGTGTTTTCAGACTTCTGTCCCCACAGTACTGGCCCACACACCATCCAAGTTGGGGCCCCTGGAGCCACACCTCAGGACTGTGGCTTCCCTCTCCAGGGGAATTCTGCCATTTCCATTGGCCACAACCCTATAGATTAGGAGTATCCTCCAATCTCCCCGAGGCCATCCGAATAGTGTTGGCTGCCCAGGACAAACTGGGATGATCTCTCACAAGTTAGGAAACTACCTCCACTCAGACCCAGAGACAGATATCCCCATAGAATAAGATTGAACTGGACAGGCACTTAGGCCCTAATCAGATCCATTGCTTTTGATTCCAGTCATCTCTCCTCAGAGGCCTGGTTTGCAATACCAGCATATGGGAGATTCCTTAGGCACTCATCAAAAGAATTCTCTTCTCTACATAGGAAACATACTCTTTAGAGCTCCATCAAAACCTCCGGTTATGAACATACCTCAAGGCCCCGGATCAAGCACCGAATTCCAAGGTCAACATGGACACAAATGCACATTATGACCCATCCTCAACTCACCCATTTCAACACACCCACCTCGGTTGCTCCCCTAGATCCAGCAGATCGAACTTGCCTTGGCTCTATGAGACAGCTGGAATGGGAGGCAGGCTGCCCAGGCATCCATCCTTAGAACCCTGCTCTGGATAACTTCCTTATGGGATGTCCTGTAGCCATCCAACAGGTCTCGACTGCCCCACAAAAGGTATCATTGCGGTTTGGAGCATCTCACAATTCCCATCGTGGGAAAACCTCCATGTCCTCGTGACACCCTCCCGTTCATGAAGGGGCCGTCATGGACAGAAACTCCGACCTAAGCCAACTTCTGATCCTAGCTCTGTCTTCAGGTATACGGGATCTCGAATCATCTCTGCAGAGGGTGCCTGCCGTCCCCTCACCCCGAAATTTAGTCTGGCTTGTGTTCTCAGAATTTTTTCCTCACACTCCTGGCCCACAAGCCTTCCAGTTTGGGAATTCTGGAGCCACTATGTGGCACTGTGTCTTCCCTCCAGAAGAAAATCGTTGCCCTCTGGGGCTACCCAGTAACCACAAATGAGTACCATCCTGCACGAAACTCGACTGCACCCTAATGATACAGTCTAGCCTGGGCATAATTCCCTGTCTGCCACAGCCTGAGCCTGCACCTCCCAACCCACACTCAACAGCTGGCCGAACACTGAGCACATCAGACACACCATGGCCTTAGGTCTTCATCTCTTCCCAACCTCAGTTTTCAGGCTTCAGAACCTAGACCTTAAATTCAATCACAGTCCATGTTGGCCCCTTCAAGAAGAGGGGGGATTATGAGGCCATGGGTGTTTTGCAACTATTGGAGTTGTGAGATGCTCCAAACCGCAAGGATTCCTTCTTTGGGACAATTAAGATTTGTTGGATGTCTCCAGGACGTCTTATAAGGTATTTTTTCATAACAGGGTTCTACGTATGGATGCCTGGGCAGCCAGCCTCACATTCCAATTGTCTCCTAGCAATGAGAAACGTTTGATCTGCTGTCCTGGGGTAGCAACAGAGGTGGCTGAGTTGAAATGGACTTTCCTGAGGATGGTCTTAATGTTGGTTTGAGTCCATGGAGACCTTGGTATGGGGCAGTGGCACCAGGGCCCTGAAGGATTCTCCTAACCAGAGGTTATGACAAAGCTCCAATGAGCAAGTTTTCCATGGGGAGACGAGATTTGTTCTTATTGGTGCCTCAGGAAACCACCATATGCTGGTATTGGAAACGAGGCCTCTGAGCAGAGATGCCTGGAAACCAAAGCAATGGATCTGATTAGGGCCTAGGAGCCTGTCCGGTTCAATATTCTTCTCTGGGGACATCTGTTGTCTGAGTGGAGGTAGTTGCTCAGCTGGTTTGAGATCATCCCTGTTTGTCCTGGGCGGCCTACAATATTGGGATGGCCTCGGTGACTTTGGTGGTTTTTCCTAATTTGCAAGTTTGTGGCCAATGGAATGGGAAGAATTCCCTTGAAAGGGAAGCACAGTCCTGAGGTGAGGCTCCAGGGACCCAAGTGTGGAGCGTGTGTGGTCCAGGGCTATTTGGACAAAAGTCTGAAAACACAAACTCCACTTAGTTTGGAGGATGTAGGTATGGCTGGCTCGATTTATAGACCGTGAGGAGAACTCCTCGGGATATGAAAAAAGGGCGAATGTGAGGTGCTCTCATGCTTTTTTTTTTTTTTCTGGAAATGTGTCACCGAATGCCATGGAATGTCGTGGTGTCCTCATGTACCATCGATGAGGCTCCCTTTCTGGGGATTTGACCCGTTCCCAAGAGTTTGGGTTCATTCTGTCGGAAGAAAGGAAGTCTTTTTTTTTTTTTTTGTCTATTTTTTTTTGTTTTTGTTTTTGTTTTTTTTTTTTACCTCAGGTGGACTACCAAAAGAGGGATTCCAGAGCAGAGTCGTGGGTTGGGGCAACTGGACAACCAGACCTCTGGTTAACATTGGGACCTAAGAACATGGCAAGCCCCATATGTGGGCTCTTGGTCCAGACACTGAGAGGCCTTCCTTGAGGATAGGTCTCACACTGAGTTTCACAATGTGTTTTTGTGCCCAAGGAGCCCCTCAATGCAGGGCGTGGCCTAATGTACCATGCTGGTTTCTCCTACACTGAACGTTGCACAATATGGTAACCACAAGTTTTCTGGCCATGGGGAAGATGGAGTTCTAATTTCTGCAACACTTTCACTCCTGGACTGTGATTGGATTTAAGGTCTAGGTTCTGAAGCCTGAAAACTGAGGTTGGGAAGAGATGAAGACCTAAGGCCATGGTGTGTCTGATGTGCTCAGTGTTCGGCCAGCTGTTGAGTGTGGGTTAGGAGGTGCAGGCTCAGGCTGTGGCAGACAGGGAATTAATGCCCAGGCTAGACTGTATTATTGGGGTGCAGTCGAGTTTCGTGCAGGATGGTACTCATTTGTGGTTACTGGGTAGCCCCAGAGGGCAACGTTTTTCTTTGGAGGGAAGACACAGTGCCACATAGTGGCTCCAGAATTCCCAAACTGGAAGGCTTGTGGGCCAGGAGTGTGAGGAAAAAATTCTGAGAACACAAGCCAGACTTAGATTTCGGGGTGAGGGGACGGCAGGCACCCTCTGCAGAGATGATTCGAGATCCTGTATACCTGAAGACAGAGCTAGGATCAGACGTTGGCTTAGGTCGGAGTTTCTGTCCATGACGGCCCCTTCATGAAGGGGAGGGTGTCACGAGGACATGGAGGTTTTCCCACGATGGGATTGTGAGATGGTCCAAACCGCAATGATTCCTTCTGTGGGACAGGTGAGACCTGTTGGATGGCTCCCAGACATCCCATAAGGAAGTTATCCAGAGCAGGGTTCTAAGGATGGATGCCTGGGCAGCCTGCCTCCCATTCCAGGTGTCTCATAGAGCCAGGGCAAGTTCGATCTGCTGGATCCAGGGTAGCAACCGAGGCGGGTGTGTTGAACGGGTGAGTTGAGGATGGGTCATAATGTGTATTTGTGTCCATGTAGACATTGGAATGGGGTGTTTGATCCGGGCCTTGAGTGATGTTCATAACGGAGGTTTTGATGGAGCTCTAAGGAGTATGTTTCCTATGTAGAGAAGAGAATTGTTTTGATGAGTGCCTAATTAATCTCCCATATGCTGGTTTTGGAAACCAGGCCTCTGAGAAGAGATGACTGGAATCAAAAGCAATGGATCTGATTAGGGCCTAAGTGCCTGTCCAGTTCAATCTTATTCTCTGGGGATATCTGTCTCTGGGTCTGAGTGGAGGTATTTTCCTAACTTGTGAAAGATCATCCCTGTGTGTCCTGGGCAGCCAACACTATTCGGATGGCCTCGGGGAGATTGGAGGATACTCCTAATCTATAGGGTTGTGGCCAATGGAAATGGCAGAATTCCCCTGGAGAGGGAAGCCACAGTCCTGAGGTGTGGCTCCAGGGGCCCCAACTTGGATGGTGTGTGGGCCAGGACTGTGGGGACAGAAGTCTGAAAACACAAACTCAGCTTAGGTTTGGGGATGTATGTATGAAGGCTCGATGTACAGACCGTGCGAATTTTCCGGGCTATGAACAAAGGGCGTATGTGGCGCTTGCTCAGGCATTTGTCTCTGGATTTTGTGTCAATGGTGGCCGTGGAATGTCGGGGTGTCCTCAAGGGCCATGGACAATTCTTTCTCTGGTGATTTGGCCTGATCCCAAGTGGTTGGGACCATTCTGTGGATGGGAAGAGACCTTTATGTATTTTTTTTTTTTACCTCAGTTGTCCCACCAAAGAGGGATTCCAGAGTAGAGCCCTGAGTAGGGGTGACTAAACATCTCGAACTCTGGTTGAGATTGGGGGACTAGGAGCTTGGCAAGCCCCATATGTGGGCTGTTGTTCCAGTCACTAAGAGGCTTTACATGAGGATAGGGCTCACGCTGAGGGTCACAATGTGTGCTTGTGCACATTGTGGCCCTCAGGGATAGGTGGAGCCTCCTAGTCCATGCTGCTTTCTCCTACAATGAACATTGGACAACATGCCAACCACTAGGTTTCTTGCCAAGGCGAAGGAGAAGTACTGATTCTTGCATCACGTTCACTCCTGAGCAGTGAGTGGAGATAAGGTCTAGGTTCTGAAGGTGAAAACTGAGGTTGGGTAGAGATGATGGCCTAAAGCCATTGTGGGTTTGATATGCTCTGTGTACGGCCAGCTGTCTGGGTGTTGGACTGGAGGTCTGCCCTCAGGCTGTGTCAGACAGGGCTTTAGTGCACAGGCTAGACTGTATAATTGGGGTATGGTCGAGTGGCATGCAGGTTGTTACTCATTTGGTGTTTCCAGTTAGCCCTATAGGGCAACATTTTTCTTCTGGAGGGCAGGCAGAGTGCTGCATTGTGTCTCCAGAATTGCCAAACTGGAGGGGTGTGGCCAGGATTGTGAGGAAGGAAGTCTGAAAACACAAGCTAGCACGAGTTTTGGGGCCAAGAGCATGGCAGGCCCACTCTGCAGAGGCTGAATCGAGATCTCCTGTAGGTGAGGTCAGGGCGAGTATCAGATGTTGCCTCAAGCTGGAGTTTGTGTCCATGACGGCCCCTTCCTGAAGGGGGTGTGGCGTCATGAGGCCAGGGAGGTTTCCCTACGCTGGGAGTTGTGAGCTGCTCCAAACTTCAAAGTTTCCTTCTTCAGGACAGTCGAGTACTATTGGATGGTTCCAGGATGCCCCATACAGAAAGTCTCGAGAGCAGGGGCCAAAGCATGGATGCCGAGAAACGCCAACTCACCTTCCCTTTGCCTGGTGGAGACAAGGCACGCTCAATCTGCGGGCTCTTGGTTGAGCTACCCAGAAGGCTGAGTTTAAATGGACTCTCCTGAGGATGAGTCATAATGTGGGTTGGTGGCCATGGAGACCTTGGAATGTGGCAGTAGCTAAGGGACTCTGCAGGATTCTCCAACCCGAAGGGCTTGACACAACCCCAACAAGGAAGCTTCCCATGTGGAGATGAGAGGTCTTCTGTCTGGTGCCTCAGGAAAGCCCCGTATGCTGGTCTTCGAACCCAGGCCTCTGAGGAGTGATACCTGGACACCAAAGCAAGAGTTCATAATAGAGCCTAGGGGCCTGTCTGGTTCAATCTTCTGTCTCTGCGGATATCTGTCTGTGAGTCTGCATGGAGGTTGTAGTTGCTCAGCTTGTGTCATAATGCCCCTATTTGTCCAGTGCGGCTTGTGGTAGTGGGATGTCCTTGGGGACCTTGAGGTTTCTACTATTTTGTAGAGTTGTGGCCAATGGAATGGGCAGTTTCTTAGGAGAGAGCAGGCACAGTTCTGTGGTGTGGCTCCAGAGACCCCAGCCTGGAGGCTGTGTGGGCCATGGCTCTGCAGACAGACATCCAAAAACCCTAACTCAGCTCAGATTTGGGGCCGAGGTTACGGCAGGCCTGATCTACAGTCCATGAGGGGAGCTCATCTGGATATGAAAGAAGGGTGAGTGGGAGGCAGTCGCTCAGGCTTTTGTCTCTGGATGTTTTGTCCACAATGGCCGTTTAATGTAGGAGTTGCCTCATGGGTCGTAGAAGTATCCCTCTCTGGTAGTTTGTCTAGCCCCCAAGAGTTTGGGGTCATTCTGTGGGAAGGGAAGTGTCCTGTTTTCTGCTTCATGTGTCCCCCCAGTAGAGGGATTCTAGAGCATAGCAGTGGGTACTGACAACTGGAATACTCGCCCTCTGGTTAAGCCTGGGGGGCCTATGGATATGACAAGCCCCATATGCAGGATCTTCGTCCAGCCACTGAGAGGCGTTACTTTAATACGGGACTCACGCTGCAGGTCACAATGCATATCTGTGCCCTAGGCGGCCCTCAAGCACTGGCGTGGCCTTTCGGACAATGCAGGTTTTCCCAATTGAACGTTGGACAACATGCCAACCACAAGGTTTCTGGCCATGGGGAAGGAGGAATTCTAATTTCTGCATCACGTTCACCCCTGGGCAGTGATTGGAGATAAGGTCTAGGTTCTAAAGACTGAAAACCGAGGTTGGGAAGAGATGACGACCTACAGCAGTAGCGAGTCCAATGTGTCCAGTTTGGGGCCAGCTCTCTGGGTGTCGTTTGGGATGTCTTGTCTCAGGCTGTGCCAGACAGGGCATTAGTATACAGGGTGGGCTGTATAATTGCTTTACAATCGAGTGGCATGCATTAGAAAATCATTTGGTGTTTCTTTTAGCATCATAGGGCAAAGTTTTTCTTCTGGAGGGCAGGCAGAGTGCTGCATTGTGGCTTCAGAATTCCCAAACTGGAGGGCTTGTGGGCCAGGAGAGTGAGGACAGAAGCTGAGAACACAAGCTAGGCTTAGGTTTTGGGGTAAGGACATGGCAGGCACACTCTGCAGAGCTGAATTGAGATCTCATGCGGGTGAAGTCAGGTCGAGGTTTAGACTTACCTCAGGGTTGAGTTTCTGTCCATGTGGCCCCTTCAAGAAGAGGGGGGATTATGAGGCCATGGGGGTTTTGCCACTATTGGAGTTGTGAGATGCTCCAAACCGCAAGGATTCCTTCTGTGGGACAATTAAGATTTGTTGGATGGCTCCAGGACGTCTTATAAGGTATTTTTCCAGAACAGCGTTCTAAGTATGGATGCCTGGGCAGCCAGCCTCACATTCCAATTGTCTCCTAGCAACAAGAAACGTTTGATCTGCTGTCCTGGGGTAGCAACAGAGGGGGCTGAGTTGAAATGGATCTTCCTGAGGATGGACTTAATGTTGGTTTGAGTCCATGGAGACCTTGGTTATTTGGCAGTGGCACCAGGGCCCTGAAGGATTCTCCTAACCAGCTGTTATGACAAAGCTCCAATGAGCAAGTTTTCCATGGGGAGACGAGATTTGCTCTTATTGGTGCCTCAGGAAACCACCATATGCTGGTATTGGAAACGAGGCCTCTGAGCAGAGATGACTGGAAACCAAGGCAATGGATCTGATTAGGGCCTAGGGGCCTGTCCGGTTCAATATTTTTTTCTGGCGACATCTCTTGTCTGAGTGCAGGTAGTTGCTCAGCTGGTTTTAGATCACCCCTGTTTGTCCTGGGCGGCCTACACTATTGGGATGGCCTCGGTGACTTTGCAGGTTTTTCCTAATTTGCAAGGTTGTGGCCAATGGAATGGGAAGAATTCCCTTGAAAGGGAAGCACAGTCCTGAGGTGTGGCTCCAGGGACCCAAGTGTGGAGCGTGTGTGGTCCAGGGCTATTTGGACAAAAGTCTGAAAATACAAATTCCACTTAGGTTGGGGGATGTAGGTATGGCCGGCCCGATCTATAGACCGTGAGGAGAACTCTTCGGCATATGAACAAAGGGCGAATGTGAGGTGCTTGCTCATGCTTTTTTTTTTTTTTTTTTTTCTGGAAATGTGTCACCGATTGCCATGAAATGTCGGGGTGTCCTCATGGGCCATCGATGAGGCTCCCTTTCTGGGGATTTAACCCGATCCCAAGGGTTTGGGGTCATTCTGTCGGAAGGGAGGAGGCCTTTCTGGATTTTTTGTTTATTTTATTTTATTTTTATTTTTTTTTTACCTCAGGTGGACCACCAAAAGAGGGATTCCAGAGCAGAGTCGTGGGTGGGGGCAACTGGACAACCAGACCTCTGGTTAACATTGGGACCTAAGAACATGGCAAGCCCCATATGTGGGCTTTTGGTCCAGACACTGAGAGGCCTTCCTTGAGGATAGGTCTCACACTGAGTTTCACAATGTGTTTTTGAGCCCAAGGAGCCCCTCAAGGAAGGGCGTGGCCTAATGTACCATGCTGGTTTCTCCTACACTGAACATTGCACAATATGGCAACCACAAGTTTTCTGGCCATGGGGAAGAAGGAGTTCTAATTTCTGCAACACTTTCACTCCTGGACTATGATTGGATTTAAGGTCTAGGTTCTGAAGCCTGAAAACCGAGGTTGGGAAGAGATGACGACCTACAGCAATAGCGGGTCCTATGTGTCCAGGTTGGGGCCAGCTGTCTGGGTGTCGTTTGGGATGTCTTGTCTCAGGCTGTGCCGGACAGGGCATTAGTATACAGGGTAGGCTGTATAATTCTTTACCATCGAGTGACATGCATTAGAAAATCATTTGGGGTTTCTTATTAGCAGCATAGGGCAAAGTTTTTCTTCTTGAGGGCAGGCAGAGTGCTGCATTGTGGCTTCGGAATTCCCAAACTGGAGGGCTTTTGGGCCAGGAGAGTGAGGACGGAAGCTGAGAACACAAGCTAGGCTTAGGTTTCGGGGCAAGGGTATGGCAGGCACACTCTGCAGAGCTGAATTGAGATCTCATGCATCTGAAGTTAGGTCGAGGATCAGACTTTGGCTCAGGTTTGAGTTTCTTTCCATTTTGGCCCCTTCAAGAAGAGGGGGGATTATGAGGCCATGGGGGTTTTGCCACTATTGGAGTTGTGAGATGCTCCAAACCGCAAGGATTCCTTCTGTGGGACAATTAAGTTTGTTGGATGGCTCCAGGACGTCTTATAAGGTATTTTTCCAGAACAGGGTTCTACGTATGGATGCCTGGGCAGCAGCCTCACATTCCAATTGTCTCCTAGCAACAAGAAACGTTTGATCTGCTGGCTTGGGGTAGCAACAGAGGGGGCTGAGTTGAATGGACTTTCCTGAGGATGGTCTTAATGTTGGATTGAGCCATGGAGACCTTGGTATGGGGCAGTGGCACCAGGGCCCTGAAGGATTCTCCTAACCAGAGGTTATGACAAAGCTCCAATGAGCAAGTTTTCCATGGGGAGACGAGATTTGTTCTTATTGGTGCCTCAGGAAACCACCATATGCTGGTATTGGAAACGAGGCCTCTGAGGAGAGATGCCTGGAAACCAAAGCAATGGATCTGATTAGGGCCAACGGGACTGTCCGGTTCAATATTTTTCTCTGGGGACATCTGTTGTCTGAGTGGAGGTAGTTGCTCAGGTGGTTTGAGATCACCCCTGTTTGTCCTGGTCGGCCTAAACTATTGGGATGGCCTCGGTGACGTTGGAGGTTTTTCCTAATTTGCAAGGTTGTGGCCAATTGAATGGGAAGAATTCCCTTGAAAGGGAAGCACAGTCTGAGGTGTGGCTCCAGGGACCCAAGTGTGGAGCGTGTGTGGTCCAGGGCTATTTGGAATAAAAGTCTGAAAACACAAACTCCACTCAGGTTGGAGGATGTAGGTATGGCTGGCCCGATCTATAGACCATGAGGAGAACTCTTCGGGATATGAACAAAGGGCGAATGTGAGGTGCTTGCTCATGCTTTTTTTTTTTTTTTTTCTGGAAAGGTGTCACCGATTGCCATGGAATGTCGGGGGGTCTTCATGGGCCATCGATGAGGCTCCCTTTCTGGGGATTTGACCCGATCCCAAGAGTTTGGGGTCATTCTGTCAGAAGGGAGGAGGTATTTCTGTTGTTGTTGTTGTTGTTGTTGTTGTTTTTGTTTTTTTTTTTTACCTCAGGTGGACCACCAAAAGAGGCATTCCAGAGCAGAGTCCTGGGGAGGGGCGACTGGACAACCAGACCTCTGGTTAACATTGGGACCTAAGAACATGGCAAGCCCCATATTTGGGCTCTTGGTCCAGACACTGAAAGGCCTTCCTTGAGGATAGGTCTCACACTGAGTTTCACAATGTGTTTTTGTGCTCAAGGAGCCCCTCAAGTCAGGGCGTGGCCTAATGTACCATGCTGGTTTCTCCTACACTGAACGTTGCACAATGGCAACCACAAGTTTTCTGGCCATGGGGAAGAAGGAGTTCTATTTTCTGCAACGCTTTCACTCCTGGACTATGATTGGATTTAAGGTCTAGGTTCTGAAGCCTGAAAACTGCGGTTGGGAAGAGATGAAGCCCTAAGGCCATGGTGTGTCTGATGTGCTCAGTGTTCGGCCAGCTGTTGAGTGTGGGTTGGGAGGTGCAGGCTCAGGCTGTGGCAGACAGGGAATTAGTGCCCAGGCTAGACTGTATCATTGGGGTGCAGTCGAGTTTCGTGCAGGATGGTACTCATTTGTGGTTACTGGGTAGCCCCAGAGGGCAACGTTTTTCTTCTGGAGGGAAGACACAGTGTCACATACTGGCTCCAGAATTCCCAAACTGGAAGGCTTGTGGGCCAGGAGTGTGAGGAAAAAATTCTGAGAACACAAGCCAGACTTAGATTTCGGGGTGAAGGGACGGCAGGCACCCTCTGCAGAGATGATTCGGGATCCCGTATACCTGAAGACAGAGCTAGGATCAGACGTTGGCTTAGTTCGGAGTTTCTGTCCATAACGGCCCCTTCATGAAGGGGAGGGTGTCACGAGGACATGGAGGTTTTCCCACGATTTGAATTGTGAGATGCTCCAAACCGCAATGATTCCTTCTGTGGGACAGGTGAGACCGGTGGATGGCTCCAGGACATCCCATAAGGAAGTTATCCATAGCAGGGTACTAAGGATGGATGCCTGGGCAGCCTGCCTCCCATTCCAGGTGTCTCATAGAGCCAAGGCAAGTTCGATCTGCCTGATCTAGTGGAGCAACCGAATCGGGTGTGTTGAAATGGGTGAGTTGAGGATGGGTCATAATGTGCATTTGTGTCCATGGAGACCTTGGAATGGGGTCTGATCCGGGTCCTTGAGGGATGTTCATAACCGGAGGTTTTGATGGAGCTCTAAAGAGTATGTTTCCTATGTAGAGAAGAGAATTGTTTTGATGAGTGCCTAAGGAATCTCCCATATGCTGGTATTGGAAACCAGGCCTCTGAGGAGAGATGACTGGAAACAAAAGCAATGGATATGATTAGAGCCTAGGTGCCTGTCCGGTTCAATCTCTTTGCTGGGGATACGTGTCTAAGTATCTGAGGTGATGTAGTTGCTCAGATTGTGTCAGATCGCCCCTGTTTTTCCTGGGCGACCTATAATATTGGAATGGCCTCGGGACTTTTGAGTTTCTCCTAATCTATAGGGTTGTGGTCAATGGAATGGGCAGAAATCCCCTGGAGAGGGCAGGCAAATTCTGAGTTTGGCTCTAGGGGCCCAACCTTGAGGGTGTGTGGGCCAGGCCTGTGGAGCAAAAATCTGAAAACACAAACTCCGCTTAGGATTGGGGACATAGTTATGGCACGCCCAATCTACAGACCGTGATAACACTTCAGGATATGAAAAAGTGTGAGTTTG
This sequence comes from Mustela nivalis, assembly GCF_964662115.1. NCBI lineage: Eukaryota > Metazoa > Chordata > Mammalia > Carnivora > Mustelidae > Mustela > Mustela nivalis. The sequence continues at coordinate 1,705,970 of NW_028136558.1, read as the reverse complement.
AGGTGCTTGCTCAGATTTTGTCTCTGCATTTGTGTCAACAATGTGGGTGGAATGCTGGCGTGGCCTCATGGGTTGTGGACGGCTTTCCTTCTCTGAGGATTTGACCCATCCCAAGAGTTTGTGTATGTTCTGTTGGATGGGAGGAGTCCTTTCTGTTTTTTATTTTATTTTATTTTATTTTTTGTACCTCATGTGTCCCAATAAAGGAGGGATTCCAGAGTAGAGTCCTCGGGAGGGATAACTGGACAACCTCACCTCTGTTTTAGTTTGGGGGCCTAGGGGCATGGCAAGTCCAATATGTGGGCTCTTGATTCAGACACTGAGAGGCCTTCCTTGAGGACAGGGCTCATGCTGAGGGTCACAATGCCTATTTGTGCCAACAAGGCCCTCAAGCATGGGAAGGGCCTCATGGGCCACGCTGGATTCTCCGACACTGAACGTTGGAGAATATGCCAACCACAAAGTTTCTGGCCATGGCGAAGGAAGAGTTTTGACTTCTGCATCACGTTAACCCCTGGACAGTGATTGGAGTTTAGGTCTAGGTTCTGAAACCCGAAAACCGAGGTTGTGTAGAGATGAAGACCTAAGGACCTGTTGGGTCCAATGAGCTCAGTGTGCGGCCAGCTGTTGAGCGTAGGTCTGGAGGTGTGGGCTCATGCTGTGTCAGACAAGGCATTAGACAGGGTAGACTGAATATTTGGGGTGCAGTCGAGTGGCGTTCAATTGATCCTCATTCGGGTCTCTAGGTAGTTCCATAAGGCAACGTTTTTTCTCTGAAAGGGCAGGCAGAGTGCTGCATTGTGGCCCCAGTATTGCCAAACTGTAGGGCTTTTGGGCCAGTGGTGTGAGGACTGTAGTCTGAGAATACAAGCTAGGCTTAGTTTTTGGGGTGAGGGCACAGAAGGCACACTCTGCAGAGCTGAATCATGATCTCATGCACCTGAAGTCAGGGCGAATATCAGACGTTTGCTCAGGTTGGAGCTTAGGTTTGGGGACATAGGTATGGCAGGCCCGATCTACAGACCTTGAGAATTTTGGGGGCTCTGAACAAAGGGCAAGTGTGTGGCGCTTTTTCAGGTTTTTGTCTCCAGATTTTGTGTCAATGGTGGCCGTGGAATGTCAGGCTGGCCTCATCGACCATGGACGAGTATTTCTCTCTGTGGATTTGGCCAAATTCCAAGTGTTTGGGGTCATTCTTTGGATGGTAGGAGTCCTTACTTTTTTTTTTTCTTTATCTTGGTTTTTTTTTTTTTTTTTTTTTTTTTTTTTTTTTTACCTTATGTGTCCCACCAAAGAGGGATTCCAGAAAAGAGCTCTGAATAAGGTTGACTAGACTTCTCAAGCTCTGGCTAGGATTGGGGGAGTAGGGGCATGGCAAGTCCCATATGCAGGCTCTTGGTCCAGCCCCGGAGAGGCTTTACTTGAGGCCAGGGTTCATGCTTAGGGTCCTAATGTGTGTTTGTGCCCATCGCAGCCCTCAAGCATGTCTGAGGCCTCATGGCCATGCTGGGTTCTCATATACTGAACGTTGGACAACATGCCAACCACAAGGTTTCTGGTCATGGGGAAGGTGAAGTTCTGATTTCTGCATCACGTACATCACTTAGTTGTGAGTGGAGATAATGTCTAGGATCTGAAGCCTGAAGACCAAGGTTGGGAAGAGATGATGACCAAAGGCCATGGCATGTTCGATGTGTTCAGTGTGAGGCCAGGTGTCTGGGTGTCGGTCACGAGGTCTGGGATCAGGCTGTGTCAGACAGGGCATTAGTGCCCAGGCTAGACTGTATAATTGGGGTACAGTCTAGAGAATTGCAGGTTGATCCTCATTTGATGTTTCTGGGTAGACCCCTAGGGCAAAGTCTCTCTTCTGGAGGGCAGGCAGAGTGCTGCATTTTGTCTCCAGAATTCCCAAAGTGGAAGGCTTGTGGGCCAGGAGTGTGAGGACGGAAGTCTGAGAACGTGAGCTGGCTTAGGTTTTGGGGCGAGGGCAAGGCAGGCACACTCTGCAGAGCTGAATTGAGATCTCATGCATCTGAAGTCAGGGCGAGGATCAGACGGGAGTTTCTGTCCATGATGTCCTCTACCTGAAGGTGGAGGCATCACGAGGCCATGGAGGTTTTCCCACGGTGCGAGTGTGTGATGCTGCAAACTACAAGGATTCCTTCTGCAGGACAGTTGAGACCTGTTGAATGGATCAAGGACACCCCATTAGGAATTTCTCCAGAGCAGAGTTCTAACAACGGATACCTGGACAACGAACTCGCATTCCAATTGTCTCCTAGTGACAAAGCAGGTTTGATCTGCTGGCACTGGGTGAGCAACCGCCAGGTTTGAGTTGAAATGGACTCTCCTGAGGATGGGTCATAATGTGGGATTGTGTCCATTAAGACATTGGAATGGGGCGGTGGCTCCAGTGACGTGAAATTTTCTCCTAACTGGAGGTTTTGACACAGTTCCATATAGCATGATTCCCATGTGGCATGCGATTTGTTCTGATTGGTAGCTCCAGAAACCCCCATGTGCTGGTATTGGAATCCAGGCCTCTGAGGAGAGATACGTGAAAACAAAAGCAATGGATCCGTTTAGGGCCTAGGTGCCTGTCCTGTTCAATCTTCTTTTCTATGGATATCTATCTACAGGTCTGATTGGAGGTAGTGGCTCAGTTTGTGGCAGATGGTCCCTGTTTGTCCCGGACATCCTACAATATTGGGGTGGCCTCGGGGACTTCGGATGTTTCTCCTAATCTGTCAGGTTGTGCCAAAGGAATGAGCAGAATTCCCATGGAGAGGGCAGGCACAGTCCTGAGGTGTGGCTCCATGGGGCCAAGCCTTGAGGGTGTGTGGGCCAGGACAATGGAGACAGAAGTCTGAAAACACAAACGTGGCTTAGGTTTGGGGACATAGGTATGGCAGGCCCGATCTACAGACCGTGAGAATTTTTCAGGCTTTGAACAAAGGGCGAGTGTGTGGCGCTTTTTCAGGCTTTTGTCTCCGGATTTTGTGTCAATGGTGGCCGTGGAATGTCAGGATGGCCTCATCAGCCCTGGACGAGTATTTCTCTCTGTGAATTTGGCCCAATTCCAAGTGTTTGCGGTCATTCTTTGGACGGTAGGAGTCCTTTCTCTATTTTTTTTTAACCTCATGTGTCCCACCAAGGAGGGATTCTAGAGAAGAGATCTGAGTAGGGGTGACTAGACTTCTCAAGCACTGGTTATGGCTTGGGGAGTAGGGGCATGGTAATCTCCATATGTGGGCTCTTGGTCCATCCCCGGAGAGGCTTTACTTGAGGCCAGGGATCATGCTTAGGATCCTAATGTGTGTTTGTGCCCATCGTAGCCCTCAAGCATGTCTGGGGCCACATGGGCCATGCTGGTTTCTCCTACACTGCACGTTGGACAACATGCCAACCACAGGGTTTCTGGTCATGGGGAAGGAGGAGTTCTGATTTCTGCATCACTTCACGGCATGGCAGTGAGTAGAAATAAGGCCTAGATTCTGAAGCCTGAAAACCGAGGTTGGTAAGAGATGACGACCTAAGGCCATGGTGAGTCCGATGCACTTAGTGTGCGGCCAGATGTCTGTGTCCATCATGAGGTCTGGGCTCAGGCTGTGTCAGGCAGGGCATTAGTCCCCAGGCTAGACTGTATAATTGGGATACAGTCGAGTGATGTGAAGGTTGGTCCTCATTTGGGGTTTCTGGTTGGCCCCATAGGGCAAAGATTTTCTTCTGGAGGGCAGGCAGAGTGCTGCATTCTGGCTCCAGAATTGCCAACTTCAGGGCTTGTGGGCCAGGTGTTTTAGGACAGAAGTCTGAGAACACAAGTTCAGCTTTGAATTCGCAGCGGTGACATGGCAGGCACACTCTACAGACCTGAAATGAGATCTCGTGCATCTGAAGTCAGGGCGAGGATCAGATGTTGGCTTAGGTTGGAGTTTCTGTACATGATGTCCCCTTCATGAAGGTGGGGGGGGGCATCAGGAAACCATGGAAGATTTCCAACTTTGTGAGTGTGTGATGCTCCAAACCACAAGGATTCCGTCAGCGGGACAGTCACGACCTTTTGGATGGATCAAGGACGTCCCATAAGAAATGCTCCAAAGCACAGTTCTAATGATGGATGCCTGGGCAGTCCAACTTGCATTCCAGTTGTGTCCTAGTGAAAAGGAGGATTTGATCTGCTGTCACTGGGGGAACAACCGAGGGGGCTGAATTGAAATGGAATCTCATGAGGATCAGTCGATGTGGATTTGTGTCCATGGATCCCTTGGAATGGGGCAGTGGCTCTGTTGCCCTGAAGAATTCTCCTAACCTGAGGTTTTGATGCAGCTCCAAAGAGCAAGTTTCCCATGTAGAGACGAGATTTGTTCTGAAACCCCCACAACCTGGTATTGGAAACCAAGCATCTGGGGAACAATGCCTGGAATCCAAAGCAATGGATCTGATTACGGTCTAGGGGCCTGTCATTTTCAATATTCTCCTCTGAGTGTCTCTGTCTAAGATTCAGAATGGAGGTCACTGCTCAGCTTGTGTCAGATCACCCATGTTTGTTGGGGGAGGCCAACACTATTGGGCTGGTCTTGGGAATTGGAGGTTTCTCCTAATCTGTAAGGTTGTGGCAAATGAAACGGGCAGAGTTCCCTTGGAGAGCACTGGCACAGTCCTTAGGTGTGACACCACCTTTCTGGGTGTCATCCAGGAGGTCCAGGCTCAGGCTGTGTCAGACAGGGCATTAGTGCCAAGCTTAGACTGTATAATTGGAGTAAAGTTGAGTGGCATGCAGGTTGATCCTCATTTGGCGTTTCTGGGTAGCCCCAGGGGCAACGTTTTTCTTCTGGAGGGAAGGAAGAGTGCTGCATTGTGGCGACGGAATTCTCACACTGGAGGGCTTGTGGGCCAGAATTGTGAGGAAGGAAGTGTGAGAACACAAGCTAGGCTTAGGTTTTGGGTCAAGATCATGGCAGGCACACTCTGTAGAGCTAAATCTAAATCTCATGCATCTGAAGTCAGGGCGAGGATCAGACGTAGGCTCAGGTTGAAGTTTCTGTTCAGGATGGCCCCTTCATGATGGTGGGGGGCATCATGGGGCTATGGAGACTTTCCCACTATTGGCATTGTATGTTGCTCCAATCGGCAAGGATTCCTTCTACAGGACAGTCGAGACTGGTCATATTGCTCCAGGACGTCCCATGCGGAACCACGGCAGTGCAGGGTTCTAAGGATGGATTCCTGGAGTGCCCGCCTCACATTCCTATTGTCTCCTAGTGACAAGGCAGGTTCGATCTGCTTCTTTTGGGGAGCAACCAAAGGGGATGTGTTGAAATGGACTCGCCTGCGGATGGGTCATAATGTGGGTTTGTGTCCATGGAGACCTTGGAATGGGGTGTTGGCTGCTGGGACCTGAAGGTTTCCCTTAACTGGAGTTTGTGACACAGCTCCAAAATGCATGTTTCCCATGTGGAAATGAGATTTGTTCAGACTGGTACCTCCAGAAAAACACATAAGCTGGTATTGGAAACCAGGCCTCTGAGGAGAGATGCCTGGAATCAAAAGCAATGGATCTGATTAGGTCCTAGGTGCCTGTCCGGTTCAATCTTCTTCTCTGGGGTTATCTGTCTATGGGTCTGAGTTGAGGTAGTTGCTCATCTTGGGACAGATCACCCTGTTTGCCCTGAGTGGCCAACACTATTGGGATGGCCTCAGGGACGTTGGAGTGTTCTCCTAATCTTTAGGGTTGTGGCCAATGGAATGGGCAGAATTTGCTTGGAGAAGGCAGGCACAGTCCTGAGGCATGGCTCCAGGGGCCCCAGCCTGGAGGGTGTGTGGGCCAGGACAGTGGGGACAGAAATCTGAAAACCCAAACTCAGCTTAGGTTTGGGGACGTAGGTATGACAGGCCTGTGAGGAGAATTTTTCAGGCTATGAACAAAGGGCAAGTGTGAGGCATATCTCCAGGCTTTTGTCTCTAGATTTTGTGTCAATGGTGGCCATGGAATGACGGGATGGCCTCTTTGGCCATGGATTATTCTTTCTCTTTTAAGATTTGGTCAGATCCCAAGTTTTGGGGCTCATTCAGGGGATGGAGGAGACCCTTCGATATTTTTTTCCTCAGGGGTTCCAGAGCAGAGACCTGAATAGGGGTGACTAGACCTCTCAACCTCTCATTAATATTGGGGGACTAGGGATGGCAATGCGGGTTCTTGGTCCAGCCCCTGAGAGGCTTTACTTGAGGACAGGGCTCACACTGAGGGTCCCAATGTGTTTGTGCCCATTGCGGTTCTCAAGCATGGGCGGGGACTCATGGGCTACACTGGATTCTCCTACACTGAACGTTGGAAAACATGCCAACCACAAGGTTTCTTGCCTTGAGGAAGAAGGAGTTTCATTTCTGCATCACGTTCACCCCTGGGTAGTGAGTATATATAAGGTCTAGGTTCTGAAACCTGAAAACCAAGGTTGGGAAGAGATGATGACCTAAAGCCATGGAGGGTCTGATGTGCTCAGTGTACAGCCAGCTGTCTGGGTGTCGGTTGGGAATTCAGACCTCAGGCTGTGCAAGACAGGGCATTAACGCCGAAGCGAAACTGTATAATTGGGGTAGAGTCAAGTGGCATGCAGGTTGATCCTCATTTGGTGTTTCTGGTTAGCCCCATAGGACAACGTTTCTCTTCTGGAGGGCAGTCAGAGTGCTGCATTGTGTCTCTCCAGAATTCCCTAACTGGAGGGCTGGTGGGCTCGGAGTGTGAGGACGAAGTCTGAGAACAATAGCTAGGTTTTGCTTCGGGGCGGGGTTTCGGCAGGCAAACTCTGCAGAGTTGAATCAAGATTTCGTGCATTTGAAGTCAGGGCGAGGATTAGACGTTGGCTCAGGTTGGAGTTTCTGTCCAAGATGGCTCTTTCATGAAGGGGACGGTGCACCACGAGGCCACAGAGCTTTTCCCATGATGGGAGTTGTGAGGTGCTCCAAAGCGCAAGGATTCCGTCTGCAGGACAGCTGTGACCTGTTGGATGGCTCCAGGACGTCCCATATGGAATTACTTCAGAGTAGTTTTCTACAGATGGATGCCTAGCCAGCCCGCCTCACATTCCAATTGTCTCCTAGTGACAAGATAGGTTCGATCTGCTGGCTCAAGGGGAGCACCCAAGGGCACTGAGTTGAAATAGACTCTCCTGCAGATGGGTCCTAATGTGGGATTGTGTCCATGGAGACCTTGGAATGAGGTGGTGGCACCGGGGCCCTGAAGGATTTTCCTAGCCGGAGGTTATGACACAGCTTGAAAGAGCACGTTTCCCATGTGGAGAAGACATTTGTTCTGACTGATGACTCAGGAAACCCCCATATGGTGGTATTGAAAACCAGGCCTCTGAGGTTCTGACATAGCTCCACGACCAAGTTTCCAATGTGCAGACAAGACTTGCTCTGAAGGGGCCTCTGGAAACCCCATAGGCTGGTATTGGAAACCAGGCCTCTGAGAAGAGATGCCTGGAAACCAAAGCAATGGATCTGATTAAGGCCTAGGGGCCTGTCCAGTTCAATGTTCTTCTCTGGGTTCATCTGTCTCCGAGTTGGTGTGGAGCTAGTTGCTCAGCTAGTGTCAGATCACCCCTGTTTGTTCCAAGCGGCCTACAATATTGGTATGGTCCCAGGGACATTGGAGATTTCTCCTGATTTATATGGTTGTGGCCAATGGAATATGAAGAATTCCCTTTGAGAGGGAAGGAACAATCCTGAGGTGTGGTTCCAGGGGCCCTAGCCTGGAGGGTGTGTGTTTTCAGACAACTGTCCAAACAGCCCAGGCCTACACAACCTACAGGCTCAGGCCCTTGGAGCCAAACCTGAGGACTGTAATTGCCCTCTCCAAGGGAATTGTCTGTGCCCATTCCAATGGCCACAACCCTTCTAATAGGATAAACCTCGAAAGTCCCTGATCCATCTCAATAGTGGTGACTTCCCAGAAAAAACAGGGGCAATCTGAGCCCAACTGAGCATCTACCTGCACTCAGACCCATAGACTGATGTCCCCAGAGGTAAAAAGGAAAGAACAGGCAACTAGGCACTAATCAGATCCATTGCTTTGGTTTCCAGGCATCTCTCCTCAGAGGCCTGGATTTCAAAAGCAGCATATAGCTGTTTCTTGACCCACACATCAGAAAACATCTCATCTACACATGGGAAACTTGCACGTTGGGGCTGTGTCAAAGCCTCTGTTTAGGAGAACCCTTTAGGGCCCCAGTGCCTCCGCTTCATTCCAAGGTCTCCATAGACACAAAAGCACATTAGGACCCATCCCCAGGGGTGTCCATTTCAACTCAGCGTCCTCGGTTGCTCCCCACAGATCCAGGAGATCTAACCTGTCTTGTTGCTAGGAGACAATTGGAATGCGAGGTGGGCTACCCAGCCATCCATCCTTAGAACCCTGCTCAGAATCATTGGCCTGGATCCAAACGACAGGTCTCAATTGTCCTGCAGAAGACTCTCTGCAGTTTGGAGCTTCTCACAACTCCCATCGTGGGAAAACCCCCATGGCCTCGTGATGCCCCCCCATTTATGAAGGGGCCATCAGGGACAGAAACTCCAACCTGAGCGATCGTCTGATCCTCGCCCTGACATCAGATGCACGAGATCTAGATTCAGGTCTGTAGATTGTGCCTGCCATGGCCTCACCCAGGAACCTAAGCCGAGCTTGTGTTCTCAAACTTTTGTCGTCAGACTACTGGCCCACAAGCCCTCCAGTTTGGCAATCCAGAACTACAATGCAGCACTCTGCCGGCCCTCCAGAAGAAAAACATTGTCCGCTGGGGCTACCCAGTAACCCCAAAGGAGGATCAAACTGCACCGACCTTGGCTGTACCCCAAATACATAGGCTGACCAGGGCACTAATGCCCTTTCTGAGACAGCCTAAGCCTGGACCCCCTGGCCCCTCCCAGACAGCTGGCCGCACACTGAGCACATGGAGCCGCCATGGCCTTAGGTCGTCATCTCTTCCCACCCTCGGTTTTCAGGTTTCAGAACCTAGACCTTATCTCCAATCACTGCCCAGGGTTGAAGGTGATGCAGAAATCAGAACTCCTTCCCCATGGCAAGAAACCTTGTGGTTGGCATGGTGTCCAACGTTCAGTGTAGTTGAAACCAGTGTGGCCCATGAGGCCCCGCCCATGCTTGCGGGCCACATTGGTCACAAACACACATTGTGACCCTCAGGCCGAGCTCAATCCTCAAGTAAGGCCACTCATATTGGGCTTGCCATGCCCCTAGGCCCCAATTTTTAACCATAGTTCGGGTTGTCACTTCAGTCTTCCCCACGGCTTTGCTTTGGAATTCCTCTTTTGGTGGGACACCTGAGGTAACAAAACTGAAATGAGTCCTCCCATCCCACAGATTGACGAAAAGCAATTGGGAATCGGGCCAAATCCTCAGAGAGGAAGATTCGTCCATGGCCATGAGGCCGCCCCGACTTTCCACGGCCATCGCTGATACAAAATCCAGAGACAAAAGCCTGAGCAAGCGCCTCAGACTCGCACTTCCTTCATATCCTGAAGAGTTCTTCTCATGGTTTGTAGATCGGGCCTGCCATACCTACGTCCCCAATCCTAAGCTGAGTTTCTGTTTTCAGACTTCTGTCCTCAAAGTCTTGGGCCACACACCCTCCAGGCTGGGCCCCTGGAGCCACACATTAGGTCTGTGCATACCAATCCATGGGAATTCTGCCCATTCCATGGTCCAAAATCGTACAAATTAGGAGAAACCTCCAAAGTCCCTGAGGCCATCCCAATAGTGTAGGTCGCCCGGAACAAACAAGGGGTGTCTGACACCAGCTGATAATCGACCTCCACTCATACCATAGATCGATATACCCAGAGAAGAAGATTGAACCAGACAGGACCCTAGGCCATAATAGGATCCATTGCTTTGGGTTACAGGAATGTGTCCTCAAAAGCCTGATTCCAATACGAGCATAGGGGTTTTCCTGAGGCACCCATCAGAACTCATCTCGTCTCCACAAGGAATCCTGTGCATGGGAGCCATGTCCAAAGCTTAGGAGAGTACTTCAGGGTCCCGGTGACACCGCCCCATTCCAAGGCCCTCATGGACACAAAAGACATTAGGACCCATCCTCAGGAAAGTCCATTTCAACTCAGCCACCCCAGTTGCTCCCGCAGAGCCATCAGATCTAAACTGTCTTGTTGCTAGGAGACAATTGGAATGCGAGGCGGGCTTCCCAGGCATCCATCCGCGAACGGTGCTCTGGAGTCATTCCATATGGGATGTCCTGGAGCTGTCCAACAGGTCTCAATTGTCCCGCAGAAGGAATCCATGAAGGGGGCATCCCACAACTCCCAACGTGGGAAAACCTCAATGGCCTCGAGATTCCGCTCCCTTCATGAAGCGGCCGTCATGCTCAGAAACTCCAACCTGAGTCAAAGTCTGATCCTCGCCCTGACATCAGATGCATGAGATATTGGTTCAGATCTGCAGGGGGTACATGCCGTGCCCTCGCCCTGAAACCCAAGTCTAGCTTGTCTTCTCAGACTTCCGTCCTCACACTCCTGGCCCCGAAGCCCTCAAGTTTGACAATTCCGGACCCACAATGCAGCACTCTGCCTGCCCTCTAGAAAAAAAAATATTGCCTCCTGAGCAGCCCAGGCACCTTAAATGAGGGTAAACCTACACAGCACTCGACTTTACCCAAATTATATAGTCTAACCTGGGCACTAATTCACTGTCGAACACAACCTGAGCCCGGACTCCTGACCAACACCCAGAAAGCTGACCGCACACTGAGCACATAAAACCCGCCATGGCCTTAGGTCATCATCTCTTCCCTACCTCAGTTTTCAGGCTTCAGAACCGAGACCTTATCTCCAATCACTTCCCAGGGGTAGTGTGATGCAGAAATCAGAACTCCTCCTTACCCATGGCAAGAACCCTGTGGTTGGCACGTTGTCCAACGTTCAGTGTAGGAGAAACCAGCATTCACCCTGAGGCCCCGCCCATTCTTGAGTGCGACGAGGGCATACACACGCATTGTGACCCTCAGCATGAGTCCTTTCCTCTAGTAAGTCCTCTCAGTTGCTGGACCATTAGATGTCATAATGGGCTTGACATGTCCCTAGGCCCCAATTTTTAACCAAATTTCTGATGGTCCAGTCGCCCCTCCCCAGGGCTCTACTCTGGAATCCCTCATTTGTTGGGACACCTGAGGATAAAAAAGAAAAAAACAAGAATAATAAAAAAAACGGACTTCTTCCAGCCCACAGAATGACCCCAAACTCTTTGGACGGGGCCAAACCACCAGAGAGTAAGACTCGTCCATTTCCCATGAAGTCACACAGAAATTCCACGACCATGAGTGACACGATATCCAGAGACAAAAACTTGAGCAGGAGCCTCACACTTGCCCTTCTTTCAAATCCCGAAGAGTTCTCCTCATGACCTGTAGATCAGTCCTGCCATACATATGACCCGAAACATAAGCCGAGTTTGTGTTTTCAGAGAACTGACCAAACAGCCCTGGCCTACACAACCTACAGGCCCCTGGAGCCAAACCTGAGGACTATACTTGCCCTCTCCAAGGGAATTGTGTGTGCCCATTCCAATGTCCACAACCCTTCTAATAGGATAAACCTCCAAAGTCCCTGATCCATCTCAATAGTGGTGGCTTCCCAGGAAAAACAGGGGCAATCTGAGCCCAACTGAGCAACTACCTGCACTCAGACCCATAGACAGATGTCCCCAGAGGTAAAAAGGAAAGAACAGGCCCCTAGGCACTAATCAGATCCATTGCTTTGGTTTCCAGGATCTCTCCTCAGACGCCTGGATTTCAAAACCAGCAATGGCTTTTTCTTGATGCACCCATCAGAAAAAATCTCATCTACAAATGGGAAACTAGCACGTTGGAGCTCTGTCAAAGCCTCAATTTGGAGAACCCGTCAGGGCCCCAGTGCCACTGCTTCATTCCAAGGTCTCGATACACACAAAAGCACGCTAGGACCCAACCCCAGGAGAGTCCATTTCAACTCAGCCTCCTCGGTTGCTCCCCCAGATCCAGCAGATCTAACCTGTCTTGTTGCTAGGAGACAATTGGAATGCGAGGTGGGCTACCCAGCCATCCATCCTTAGAACCCTGCCCAGAATCATTGGCCTGGAGCCAAACAACAGGTCTCAATTGTCCTGCAGAAGACACTTTGCAGTTTGGAGCTTCTCACAAATCCCATCGTGGGACAACCCCCATGGCCTTGTGATGCTCCCCCTTCATGAAGGGGCCATAAGGGACAGAAACTCCAACCTGAGCGATCGTCTGATCCTCGCCCTGATTTCAGATGCACGAGATCTCGATTCAGGTCTGTAGATTCTGCCTGCCATGTCCTCCACCAGAAACCTAAGCCGAGCTTGTGTTCTCAGACTTCTGTCCTCAGACTACTGGCCCACAAGCCCTCCAGTTTGGCAATCCAGAACTACAATGCAGCACTCTGCCTGCCCTCCTGGAGAAAAACATTGCCCTCTGGGGCTACCCAGTAACCCCAAGTGAGGATCAACCTGCACCTACCTTGGCTGTACCCTGAACATATAGGCTGACCAGGGCACTAATGCCCTTACTGACACAGCCTGAGCCTGGACTTCCTGGCCCCAACAAGACAGCTTGCCGCACACTGAGCACATCGAACCGCCATGGCCTTAGGTTGTCATCTCTTCCCAACCTCGGTTTTCAGGCTTTAGATTCTAGACCTTATCTCCAATCACTGCCCAGGGTTGAAGGTGATACAGAAATCAGAACTCCTTCCCCATGGCAAGAAACCTTGTGGTTGGCATGTTGTCCAACTTTCAGTGTAGTTGAATCCAGTGTTGCCCATGAGGCCCCTCCATGCTCGCAGGCTACATTGGTCACAAACACACATTGTGACCCTCAGCCTTACCAAAGTCTTCAAGTAAGGCCTCTCAGTGACTGGATGAAGAGATAGCATATTGGTATTGCCATGCCCCTAGGCCCCAATTTTTAACCATAGTTCAGGTGGTCCCTTCAGTCTTCCCCACGGCTTTGCTTTGGAATTCCTCTTTTCGTGGGACACCTGAGGTAACATAACTGAAAGGATGCTTCCCATCCCACAGATTGACGAAAAATAATTGGGAATCGGGCGAAATCATTATAGAGGTAGATTCGTCCATGGCCCAAGAGGCATCCACGACATTCCACGGAGATCGCTGTTACAAATTCCAGAGACAAATGCCTGAGCAAGCGCCTCAGACTCACTCTATATTCAAATCTTCATGAGTTCTTCTCATGGTTTGTAGATTGGGCCTGCCATACCGATGTCCCCAAAGCTGAGTTTGAGTATCGGAATCACAATCAGAACTCTGCCTTCCACAATGCTGTAATGTTTGTTCTTCGCATGGAGTCACACCTTCACGTGGGGAACCCTTCATGGCCCCTGATGCCACGCCCAAACATGAGTGCTGCTTGGGCACAAATTCACACTGTGACCCTAGCATGAGCCCAATGACAAAGAAAGGCCTGCCAGGTTCGGGACGAAGATCCTGCATATAGTCCTTGCCATGCCCATAGTCACCCAGGACTAACTAGATGGTGTGTATTCCAGTTGAGGGAACCCACTGCTGTGCTCTAGAGTCCCTCTCCTGGGAGGTCCTTTGTGGCAGAAAACAGTACTCTTCACTTACCACAGAATGAACCCAAACCCTTGGGAGGTTGGACAATCCCCCGAGAGGAAGGCTCTTCCTCGGACCCTGAGGCAACCCCTACCGTGACCGGACACTGTGAACGCAACACCCAGAGACAAAAGCCTGAGCAACTGCCTCCCACTTGCCCTCCTTTGATATCCAGAGGATCTCCCCTCACGGACTGGAGATCAAGCCTGCCATTACCTTGGCCCCTACCTGAGCCAAGTTTGCTCTTTCAGACATCAGTCCCCACAGCCCTGGCAAACACAGCCTCTAAACTGGGTCCTCTGGAGCCATACCACAGGACCGTGCCTGCTCTCTCCTGGGAAACTGTGTCCATTCCTTTGGCCACACACCTCCAGAATATGAGAAACCTCAAGGCCCCCGAGGACATCCCACTACTGGGAGCCTCCCTGGACACACAGGGGCATTCGGACACAAGCTGAGCAGCTACCTCCACGAAGGCATGCACACAGATGTCAACAGAGATAGAAGGTTGAGCCGGACAGGCCCTAGGGCCCTAATCTCAACTCTTGCTTTGGGTTCCAGGTGTTACTACTCAGAGGCTTTGGTTCGAAGAACAGGATATGGGGCTTTCCTGAGGCACTGAACAGAACTCCTCTTGTCTCCACATGGGAAGCTTCCTTGTTGGAGCTGTGTCAAACACCTCAGTTTGGAAAACCCTGCAGAGTCCCTGAGCCACCTCCACATTCCAAGGTCTCCCAGGCCACAAAGCCACAGTAGAACTCATCTTCAGGAGAGTCCATTTCAACTCTACCCTCTAGGTAGCTCACCAAGGAGCCTGCAGATTGAGCCTGATTTGTCCTGACTAAACAGTGGGAATATGAGGTGGCGTTCCCAGGCATCCATGCTTAGACACCTGCTCTCGAGTCTTTCCATATGGGACCTCTTGGAACCATCCAATAGGACTCGACTGTGGTGGAGAAGGTAACCTTCAGTTTTGGAGCAGTTCACAAATCCCATCATAGGCAAAATTTTCAGGCCTCATGAAGCCCCCACACCCTTCAGGAAGAGGCCATGCTGGACAAGAACTCTAGCCTGAGGCACGTCTCATAGTTGACATGACCTCAGTGCAGGAGATCTCGATTCAGCCTCTGCAGTGTGGGCCTGCCGTGCCCTCGGTCCCAAACCTCACGCTAGCTTGTGTTTTCAGACTTCCTTCCTCACACTCCTGGCAAACAAGCCCTCCGGATTAGGAACTCCGGAACCAAAACCCAGCCCAGTGTCTGCCCAACGGAAGAAAAACGTTTCCCTGTGGGGCTCTCCATAAAACCCAGATGAGGATCAACCTGCTCGGGTCGACGGTACCCGAACTGGATAGGCTGCTCTGGGCACTCATGCTCTGCCTGACACAGCCTGAACCCAGACGTCCAGACAGACAAGGAGACAGCTGGCCGCACACCCAGCACTTCGGACACGCCATGGTCTTATGCCGTCACCTCATCCTAACCTTGGTTTTCAGATATCTGAACCTAGACATTATATCAATTCTCCACACAGCTGGGTATAGCAAGCACAAAACAGAACTCCTCCTTCCCCATGGCTGTCAAGCTTGCTCTTGGCATGGAGTCACACCTTCAGGGTGGGAGAAACCTTCATGGCTTCTGATGCCACGCCCAAACTTGAGTGCTGCTTGGGCACAAATTCACACTGTGACCCTCAGCATGAGCCCCATGTCAAAGAAAGGCCTGTCAGGGCCTGGACCAAGAGCCCACATATGGGGCTTGCCAAACCCCTATGCACCCAATCCTCACCACGGTTTGAATTTTCCAGTCGCCCCGCCCGTACCTGGAGCTCTGCTCTGGAATAGCTTTCTTGGAGAGACCCATGAGCCAGAGAACACGAATCCACCCTTCCCACAAAATGACCCCAAACTCTGGGGAGCTGGGACAAATCCCCAGAGAGGGATACTCGTCCACAGTACCTGAGGCCACCGCTCCAATCCACGGCTATCCCGGACACAACATCCAGAGACAAAAGCCTGAAGGAACGCCTCCCACTCGCCCTTGTTTCAGAGGCCCAGGAGCTCCCTCTCGGGCTGTACATCCGGCCTGCCATACACTAGGCGCCACTCATAAGCTGAGTTTTTGTATTCAGACTTCTGTGCCCACAGCCTGGACCCACACAACATCCAGGCTAGGGCCTCTGGACCAAACAGCGAAAGATTGTGCCTGCCCTCTCCAAGGAAAGTGTGCCCAATCCATTGACCACAACCCTACAGGTTAGGGAAAAGCTCCAAGGTCCCTGAGGCCATCAATAGTATAGGCCACCCTGGACTAAGAGGGGCTCTCTGACACCAGCGGAGCAACTATCTCCACTTAGACTCTCAGACAGTGTCCCCAGAGACAGAAGGTTGAAATGGACAGGCCCCCAGGCCATAATCTGAACCTTAGCTTTGGTTTCCATGTTTCCTTTCTCAGAGGACTGTTTTCGTAGACCAGCACATGGGGCTTTTCTGAGGCACCAAACCAAACATCTCTCATCTCCACATGGGCAGTTTTCTTACTGGGATGTATCAAACACTTCAGGTAGGAGAGTTCCGCAGGGCCACTGAACAACCAGCACATTCCAAGGTCTCCATGGACCCAAACGCACATTATGACGCATCCTCAGGAGAGGCCATTTCAACTCAGCCCCCTGGGTCGCGTGTTCCAGAGGCAGCAGATCAAACATATCTTGTCGCTAATAGCCAATGGGAATGCGAGGCATGCTGTACAGGGATCCATCCTTCGAACCCTGCTCTCCAGTCCTTCCATGTGGTATGTCCTGGAGCCATGCAACAGGGCTCGAATGTCCCGCAGAAGGAAACATTGTGGTTTGGGGCAACCTCCAAACTCAGCGTGGGAAAACTTCCTTGGCCTCATGAGGCCCCCACTTCATGAAGGTGCCATCATGGACACATACTCTAGACTCAGCCAACGTCTGATCCTCAGCCTGACTTCAGATGCAGGAGATTTTGATTCAGCCTCTGCAGAGTGGGCCTGCTCTGCCCTTGGCTCCAATCCTCACACTAGCTTGTGTTTTCAGACTTCCGTCCTCACACTCCTGGCCCACAAACCCTCCCTACTGGGAATTCTGGGGCCACAATGAAGCACTGTGCCTGCCTCGCAGGAGAAAAACATTGTCTATGGCGATGCCCAGAAACCCCAAATGAGGATCAAACTGCTTGGCCCTCGGCAACACCCCAATTGCATAGGCTACCTTAAACAGTGATGCTCTGTCGCAAATAGCCTGAGCCCAGACCTTCCAACAGACACCGACACAGCTGGCTGCACACCCAGCACATTGGACCCGCCACTGCCTTAGGCCACCATCCATTCGCAACCTGGGTTTTCAGTCATCGGAACCTAGACCTTATCTCCAATCCCTGCACAGGGGGGAACCTGATGCACAAGTCAGAACCCCTCCTTCCCCATGGCAAGAAACCTTGCTGCTGGCAGTGAGTCAAACCTTCAGTGTAGGAGAAAACGGCATTGCCCATGAGGCCACGCCCAAGCGTGAGGGCCGCCTTGGGCACAAACACACATTGTGACCCTCAGCGTGAGTACCTTATTCAAGTAACGCCTCTCAGTGACTGGACCAAGAGCCTGCATATGTGGCTTGCCATGCCCATAGGCACCCAGGACTAACTAGATGGTGTGTATTCCAGTTGAGTGAACCCACTGCTGTGCTCTAGAGTCCCTCTCCTGGGGGTCCACTGTGGCAGAAATCAGTACTCTTCATTCCCACAGAATGAACACAAACACTTGGGAGCTTGGACAATTCCCCGAGAGGAAGGCTCTTCCTCGGCCTCTGAGAAAACCCCTACCCTGACCGGACACTGTAAACGCAACACCCAGAGACAAAATCCTGAGTGACTGCCTCCCACTTGCCCTACTTTGATTTCCAGAGGATCTCCCCTCACGGACTAGAGATCAGGCCTGCCATTACATTGGCCCCTAGCTGAGCCAAGTTTGCTTTTTCAGACATCTGTCCCCACAGCCCTGGAAAACACAGCCTCTAGGCTGGGTCCCCTGGAGCCATACCACAGGACCGTGCCTGCTCTCTCCTGGGAAACTGTGTCCATTCCTTTGGCCACACACCTCCAGAATATGAGAAACCTCAAGGCCTCCGAGGACATCCCACTACTGGGAGCCTCACTGGACTCACAGGGGCATTCGGACACAAGCTGAGCAGCTACATCCATGAATGCTTGCACACAGATGACAACAGAGATAGAAGGTTGAGCCGGACAGGCCGTTAGGCCGTAGTCTCAACTCTTGCTTTGGTTTCCAGGTGTCACTCCTCAGAGGCTTTGGTTCGAAGAACAGGGTATGGGGCTTTCCTGAGGCACGGAACAGAACTCCTCTCGCCTCCACATGGGAAGTTTCCTTGTTGGAGCCGTGTCAAACACCTCATGTTGGAGAATCCTGCAGAGTCCCTGAGCCACCTCCACATTCCAAGGTCTCCCAGGCCACCAAGCCACAGTAGGACTCATCTTCAGGAGAGACCATTACAACTCTCCCCTCCGGGTAGCTCACCCAGGAGCCCGCAGATTGAGCCTGCCTTGTCCTGACTAAAGAGTGGGAATATGAGGTGGCGTTCCCAGGCATCCATGCTTAGACACCTGCTCTCGAGTCTTTCCATATGGGGCCTCTTGGAACCATCCAATAGGACTCGACTGTCTTGCAGAAGGTAACCTTCAGTTTTGGAGCAGTTCACAAATCCCATCGTAGGCAAAACTTTCTAGCCTCATGAAGCCCCCACACCCTTCAGGAAGAGGCCATGCTGGACAAAAACTCTGGCCTGAGGCAAGTCTCATAGTTGACATGACCTCAGTGCAGGAGATCTCGATTCAGCCTCTGCAGAGTGGGCCTGCCGTGCCCTCGGTCCCAAACCTCATGCTAGCTTGTGTTTTCAGACTTCCTTCCTCACACTCCTGGCAAACAAGCCCTCCGGACTAGGAACTCCGGAACCAAAACCCAGCCCAGTGTCTGCCCAACGGAAAAAAAACGTTTCCCTGTGGGGCTCTCCATAAAACCCAGATGAGGATCAACCTGCTCGGTCCTCGATGGTACCCGAACTGGATAGGCTGCTCTGGGCACTCATGCTCTGCCTGACACAGCCTGAACCCAGACGTCCAGACAGACAAGGAGACAGCTGGCCGCACACCCAGCACTTCGGACACGCCATGGTCTTATGCCGTCACCTCATCCTAACCTTGGTTTTCAGATATCTGAACCTAGACATTATATCAATTCTCCACACAGCTGGGTATAGCAAGCACAAAACAGAACTCCTCCTTCCCCATGGCTGTCAAGCTTGCTCTTGGCATGGAGTCACACCTTCAGGGTGGGAGAAACCTTCATGGCTTCTGATGCCACGCCCAAACTTGAGTGCTGCTTGGGCACAAATTCACACTGTGACCCTCAGCATGAGCCCCATGTCAAAGAAAGGCCTGTCAGGGCCTGGACCAAGAGCCCACATATGGGGCTTGCCAAGCCCCTATGCACCCAATCCTCACCACGGTTTGAATTTTCCAGTCGCCCCGCCCGTACCTGGAGCTCTGCTCTGGAATCCCTTTCTTGGAGAGACCCATGAGCCAGACAACACGACTCCACCCTTCCCACAAAATGACCCCAAACTCTTGGGAGCTGGGACAAATCCCCAGAGAGGGATACTCGTCCACAGTACCTGAGGCCACCGCTCCAATCCACGGCTATCCCGGACACAACATCCAGAGACAAAAGCCTGAAGGAACGCCTCCCACTCGCCCTTGTTTCAGAGGCCCAGGAGTCCCTCTCGGGCTGTACATCCGGCCTGCCATACCCTAGGCGCCACTCATAAGCTGAGTTTGTGTATTCAGAATTCTGTGCCCACAGCCTGGACCCACACAACATCCAGGCTAGGGCCTCTGGACCAAACAGCGAAAGATTGTGCCTGCCCTCTCCAAGGAAAGTGTGCCCAATCCATTGACCACAACCCTACAGGTTACGGAAAAGCTCCAAGGTCCCTGAGGCCATCAATAGTATAGGCCACCCTGGACTAAGAGGGGCTCTCTGACACCAGCGGAGCAACTATCTCCACTTAGACTCTCAGACAGTGTCCCCAGAGACAGAAGGTTGAAATGGACAGGCCCCCAGGCCCTAATCTGAACCTTAGCTTTGGTTTCCATGTTTCCTTTCTCAGAGGACTGTTTTCGTAGACCAGCACATGGGGCTTTTCTGAGGCACCAAACCAAACCTCTCTCATCTCCACATGGGCAGCTTTCTTACTGGGATGTATCAAACACTTCAGGTAGGAGAGTTCCGCAGGGTCACTGAACAACCAGCACATTCCAAGGTCTCCATGGACCCAAACGCACATTATGACGCATCCTCAGGAGAGGCCATTTCAACTCAGCCCCCTGGGTCGCGTGTACTAGAGGCAGCAGATCAAACATATCTTGTCGCTAATAGCCAATGGGAATGCGAGGCATGCTGTACAGGGATCCATCCTTCGAACCCTGCTCTCCAGTCCTTCCATATGGTATGTCCTGGAGCCATGCAACAGGGCTCGAATGTCCCGCAGAAGGAAACCTTGTGGTTTGGGGCAACCTCCAAACTCAGCGTGGGAAAACTTCCTTGGCCTCATGAGGCCCCCACTTCGTGAAGGTGCCATCATGGACACATACTCCAGCCTCAGCCAACGTCTGATCCTCAGCCTGACTTCAGATGCAGGAGATTTTGATTCAGACGCTGCAGAGTGGGCCTACTCTGCCCTTGGCTCCAATCCTCACACTAGCTTGTGTTTTCAGACTTCCGTCCTCACATTCCTGGCCCACAAACCCTCCCTACTGGGAATTCTGGGGCCACAATGAAGCACTGTGCCTGCCTCCCAGGAGAAAAACATTGTCTATGGCGCTACCCAGAAACCGCAAATGAGGATCAAACTGCTTGTTCCTCGGCAACACCCCAATTGCATAGGCTACCTTAAACAGTGATGCTCTGTCGCAAATAGCCTGAGCCCAGACCTTCCAACAGAAACCGACACAGCTGGCTGCACACCCAGCACATTGGACCCGCCACTGCCTTAGGCCACCATCCATTCCCAACCTGGGTTTTCAGTCATCGGAACCTAGACCTTATCTCCAATCCCTGCACAGGGGGGAACCTGATGCACAAGTCAGAACCCCTCCTTCCCCCTGGCAAGAAATCTTGCTGCTGGCAGTGAGTCAAACCTTCAGTGTAGGAGAAAACGGCATGGCCCATGAGGCCACGCCCAAGCGTGAGGGCCGCCTTGGGCACAAACACACATTGTGAACCTCAGCGTGAGTACCTTATTCAAGTAACGCCTCTCAGTGACTGGACCAAGAGCCTGCATATGTGGCTTGCCATGCCCATAGGCACCCAGGACTAACTAGATGGTGTGTATTCCAGTTGAGGGAACCCACTGCTGTGCTCTAGAGTCCCTCTCCTGGGGGGTCCCCTGTGGCATAAAACAGTACTCTTCATTCCCACAGAATGAACACAAACACTTGGGAGCTTGGACAATCCCCCGAGAGGAAGGCTCTTCCTCGGCCTCTTAGACAACCTCTACCCTGACCGGACACTGTAAACGCAACACCCAGAGACAAAATCCTGAGTGACTGCCTCCCACTTCCCTACTTTGATTTCCAGAGGATCTCCCCTCCCGGACTAGAGATCAGGCCTGCCATTACATTGGCCCCTAGCTGAGCCAAGTTTGCTTTTTCACACATCTGTCCCCACAGCCCTGGCAAACTCAGCCTCGAGGCTGGGTCCTCTGGAGCCATACCACAGGACCGTGCCTGCTCTCTCCTGGGAAACTGTGTCCATTCCTTTGGCCACACACCTCCAGAATATGAGAAACCTCAAGGCCTCCGAGGACATCCCACTACTGGGAGCCTCACTGGACTCACAGGGGCATTCGGACACAAGTTGAGCAGCTACATCCATGAATGCATGCACACAGATGTCAACAGAGATAGAAGGTTGAGCCGGACAGGCCTTTGGGCCGTAGTCTCAACTCTTGCTTTGGTTTCCAGGTGTCACTCCTCAGCGGCTTTGGTTCGAAGAAGAGGGTATGGGGCTTTCCTGAGCACGGAACAGAACTCCTCTCGTCTCCACATGGGAAGTTTCCTTGTTGGAGCCGTGTCAAACACCTCATGTTGGAGAATCCTGCAGAGTCCCTGAGCCACCTCCACATTCCAAGGTCTCCCAGGCCACCAAGCCACAGTAGGACTCATCTTCAGGAGAGACCATTTCAACTCTCCCCTCTGGGTAGCTCACCCAGGAGCCCGCATATTGAGCCTGCCTTGTCCTGACTAAAGAGTGGGAATATGCGGTGGAGTTCCCAGGCATCCATGCTTAGACACCTGCTCTCGAGTCTTTCCATATGGGGCCTCTTGGAACCATCCAATAGGACTCGACTGTCGTGCAGAAGGTAACCTTCAGTTTTGGAGCAGTTCACAAATCCCATCGTAGGCAAAATTTTCTGGCATCATGAAGCCCCCATACCCTTCAGGAAGAGGCCATGCTGGACAAGAACTCTAGCCTGAGGCACGTCTCATAGTTGACATGACCTCAGTGCAGGAGATCTCGATTCAGCCTCTGCAGAGTGGGCCTGCCGTGCCCTCGGTCCCAAACCTCACGCCTGCTTGTGTTTTCAGACTTCCTTCCTCACACTCCTGGCAAACAAGCCCTCCGGACTAGGAACTCCGGAACCAAAACCCAGCCCAGTGTCTGCCAAACGGAAAAAAAACGTTTCCCTGTGGGGCTCTCCAGAAAACCCAGATGAGGATCAACCTGCTCGGGCCTCGACGGTACCCGAACTGGATAGGCTGCTCTGGGCACTCATGCTCTGCCTGACACAGCCTGAACCCAGACGTCCAGACAGACAAGGAGACAGCTGGCCGCACACCCAGCACTTCGGACACGCCATGGTCTTATGCCGTCACCTCATTTTAACCTTGGTTTTCAGATACCTGAACCTAGACATTATATCAATTCTCCACACAGCTGGGTAAGCAAGCACAAAACAGAACTCCTCCTTCCCCATGGCTGTCAAGCTTGCTCTTGGCATGCAGTCACACCTTCAGGGTGGGAGAAACCTTCATGGCTTCTGATGCCACGCCCAAACTTGAGTGCTGCTTGGGCACAAATTCACACTGTGACCCTCAGCATGAGCCCCATGTCAAAGAAAGGCCTGTCAGGGCCTGGACCAAGAGCCCACATATGGGGCTTGCCAAGCCCCTATGCACCCAATCCTCACCACGGTTTGAATTTTCCAGTCGCCCCGCCCGTACCTGGAGCTCTGCTCTGGAATCCCTTTCTTGGAGAGACCCATGAGCCAGACAACACGACTCCACCCTTCCCACAAAATGACCCCAAACTCTGGGGAGCTGGGACAGATCCCCAGAGAGGGATACTCGTCCACAGTACCTGAGGCCACCGCTCCAATCCACGGCTATCCCGGACACAACATCCAGAGACAAAAGCCTGAAGGAACGTCTCCCACTCGCCCTTGTTTCAGAGGCCCAGGAGCTCCCTCTCGGGCTGTACATCTGGCCTGCCATACCCTAGGCGCCACTCATAAGCCTAGTTTGTGTATTCAGAATTCTGTGCCCACAGCCTGGACCCACACAACATCCAGGCTAGGGCCTCTGGACCAAACAGCGAAAGATTGTGCCTGCCCTCTCCAAGGAAAATGTGCCCAATCCATTGACCACAACACTACTGGTTAGGGAAAAGCTCCAAGGTCCCTGAGGCCATCAATAGTATATGCCACCCTGGACTAAGAGGGGCTCTCTGACACCAGCGGAGCAACTATCTCCACTTAGCCTCTCAGACAGTGTCCCCAGAGACAGAAGGTTGAAATGGACAGGCCCCCAGGCCCTAATCTGAACCTTAGCTTTGGTTTCCATGTTTCCTTTCTCAGAGGACTGTTTTCGTAGACCAGCACATGGGGCTTTTCTGAGGCACCAAACCAAACCTCTCTCATCTCCACATGGGCAGCTTTCTTACTGGGATGTATGAAACACTTCAGGTAGGAGAGTTCCGCAGGGCCACTGAACAACCAGCACATTCCAAGGTCTCCATGGACCCAAACGCACATTATGACGCATCCTCAGGAGAGGCCATTTCAACTCAGCCCCCTGGGTCGCGTGTTCCAGAGGCAGCAGATCAAACATATCTTGTCGCTAATAGCCAATGGGAATGCGAGGCATGCTGTACAGGGATCCATCCTTCGAACCCTGCTCTCCAGTCCTTCCATATGGTATGTCCTGGAGCCATGCAACAGGGCTCGAATGTCCCGCAGAAGGAAACCTTGTGGTTTGGGGCAACCTCCAAACTCAGCGTGGGAAAACTTCCTTGGCCTCATGAGGCCCCCACTTCATGAAGGTGCCATCATGGACACATACTCCAGCCTCAGCCAACGTCTGATCCTCAGCCTGACTTCAGATGCAGGAGATTTTGATTCAGCCTCTGCAGAGTGGGCCTGCTCTGCCCTTGGCTCCAATCCTCACACTAGCTTGTGTTTTCAGACTTCCGTCCTCACACTCCTGGCCCACAAACCCTCCCTACTGGGAATTCTGGGGCCACAATGAAGCACTGTGCCTGCCTCCCAGGAGAAAATCATTGTCTATGGCGCTGCCCAGAAACCCCAAATGAGGATCAAACTGCTTGGCCCTCGGCAACACCCCAATTGCATAGGCTACCTTAAACAGTGATGCTCTGTCGAAAATAGCCTGGGCCCAGACCTTCCAACAGACACCGACACAGCTGGCTACACACCCAGCACATTGGACCCGCCACTGCCTTAGGCCACCATCCATTCCCAACCTGGGTTATTAGTCATCGGAACCTAGACCTTATCTCCAATCCCTGCACAGGGGGGAACCTGATGCACAAGTCAGAACCCCTCCTTCCCCCTGGCAAGAAACCTTGCTGCTGGCAGTGAGTCAAACCTTCAGTGTAGGAGAAAACGGCATGGCCCATGAGGCCACGCCCAAGCGTGAGGGCCGCCTTGGGCACAAACACACATTGTGACCCTCAGCGTGAGTACCTTATTCAAGTAACGCCTCTCAGAGACTGGACCAAGAGCCTGCATATGTGGCTTGCCATGCCCATAGGCACCCAGGACTGTTGGGAGCCGGTACAGGAGGCCTACTCTAAGAGCCGTAAGGGACTGAATATGATTGGCTGTTCATTTAGGTCCACTCTCGCGGGAGGTGCATGAGCACTGCATTGTGATTGGGTAACACTGCCTGTATAAAAACACATGCGCCGAGGGTAAAGGGGGAGGAGAAGAAAAAAGCGATTAAAGAAGAAGGTTCGCCGCTACGTGAGTCTCTGAGTCGTTCTTGCGGGCCGAGAGCGACACAGGACTAACTAGATGGTGTGTATTCCAGTTGAGGGAACCCACTGCTGTGCTCTAGAGTCCCTCTCCTGGGGGGTCCCCTGTGGCAGAAAACAGTACTCTTCATTCCCACAGAATGAACACAAACACTTGGGAGCTTGGACAATCCCCCGAGAGGAAGGCTCTTCCTCGGCCTCTGAGACAACCCCTACCCTGACCGGACACTGTAAACGCAACACCCAGAGACAAAATCCTGAGTGACTGCCTCCCACTTGCCCTACTTTGATTTCCAGAGGATCTCCCCTCACGGACTAGAGATCAGGCCTGCCATTACATTGGCCCCTAGCTGAGCCACGTTTGCTTTTTCAGACATCTGTCCCCACAGTCCTGGCAAACACAGCCTCTAGGCTGGGTCCTCTGGAGCCATACCACAGGACCGTGCCTGCTCTCTCCTGGGAAACTGTGTCCATTCCTTTGGCCACACACCTCCAGAATATGAGAAACCTCAAGGCCTCCGAGGACATCCCACTACTGGGAGCCTCACTGGACTCACAGGGGCATTCGGACACAAGCTGAGCAGCTACATCCATGAATGCATGCACACAGATGTCAACAGAGATAGAAGGTTGAGCCGGACAGGCCTTTAGGCCGTAGTCTCAACTCTTGCTTTGGTTTCCAGGTGTCACTCCTCAGAGGCTTTGGTTCGAAGAACAGGGTATGGGGCTTTCCTGAGGCACGGAACAGAACACCTCTCGTCTCCACATGGGAAGTTTCCTTGTTGGAGCCGTGTCAAACACCTCATGTTGGAGAATCCTGCAGAGTCCCTGAGCCACCTCCACATTCCAAGGTCTCCCAGGCCACCAAGCCACAGTAGGACTCATCTTCAGGAGAGACCATTTCAACTCTCCCCTCTGGGTAGCTCACCCAGGAGCCCGCAGATTGAGCCTGCCTTGTCCTGACTAAAGAGTGGGAATATGAGGTGGAGTTCCCAGGCATCCATGCTTAGACACCTGCTCTCGAGTCTTTCCATATGGGGCCTCTTGGAACCATCCAATAGGACTCGACTGTCGTGCAGAAGGTAACCTTCAGTTTTGGAGCAGTTCACAAATCCCATCGTAGGCAAAACTTTCTGGCATCATGAAGCCCCCATACCCTTCAGGAAGAGGCCATGCTGGACAAGAACTCTAGCCTGAGGCACGTCTCATAGTTGACATGACCTCAGTGCAGGAGATCTCGATTCAGCCTCTGCAGAGTGGGCCTGCCGTGCCCTTGGTCCCAAACCTCATGCTAGCTTGTGTTTTCAGACTTCGTTCCTCACACTCCTGGCAAACAAGCCCTCCGGACTAGGAACTCCGGAACCAAAACCCAGCCCAGTGTCTGCCCAACGGAAAAAAAACGTTTCCCTGTGGGGCTCTCCAGAAAACCCAGATGAGGATCAACCTGCTCGGGCCTCGACGGTACCCGAACTGGATAGGCTGCTCTGGGCACTCATGCTCTGCCTGACACAGCCTGAAGCCAGACGTCCAGACAGACAAGGAGACAGCTGGCCGCACAACCAGCACTTCGGACACGCCATGGTCTTATGCCGTCACCTCATCCTAACCTTGGTTTTCAGATATCTGAACCTAGACATTATATCAATTCTCCACACAGCTGGGTATAGCAAGCACAAAACAGAACTCCTCCTTCCCCATGGCTGTCAAGCTTGCTCTTGGCATGGAGTCACACCTTCAGGGTGGAAGAAACCTTCATGGCTTCTGATGCCACGCCCAAACTTGAGTGCTGCTTGGGCACAAATTCACACTGTGACCCTCAGCATGAGCCCCATGTCAAAGAAAGGCCTGTCAGGGCCTGGACCAAGAGCCCACATATGGGGCTTGCCAAACCCCTATGCACCCAATCCTCACCACGGTTTGAATTTTCCAGTCGCCCCGCCCGTACCTGGAGCTCTGCTCTGGAATCCCTTTTTGGAGAGACCCATGAGCCAGACAACACGACTCCACCCTTCCCAAAAAATGACCCCAAACTCTGGGGAGCTGGGACAGATCCCCAGAGAGGGATACTCGTCCACAGTACCTGAGGCCACCGCTCCAATCCACGGCTATCCCGGACACAACATCCAGAGACAAAAGCCTGAAGGAACGTCTCCCACTCGCCCTTGTTTCAGAGGCCCAGGAGCTCCCTCTCGGGCTGTACATCCGGCCTGCCATACCCTAGGCGCCACTCATAAGCCTAGTTTGTGTATTCAGAATTCTGTGCCCACAGCCTGGACCCACACAACATCCAGGCTAGGGCCTCTGGACCAAACAGCGAAAGATTGTGCCTGCCCTCTCCAAGGAAAGTGTGCCCAATCCATTGACCACAACCCTACAGGTTACGGAAAAGCTCCAAGGTCCCTGAGGCCATCAATAGTATAGGCCACCCTGGACTAAGAGGGGCTCTCTGACACCAGCGGAGCAACTATCTCCACTTAGACTCTCAGACAGTGTCCCCAGAGACAGAAGGTTGAAATGGACAGGCCCCCAGGCCCTAATCTGAACCTTAGCTTTGGTTTCCATGTTTCCTTTCTCAGAGGACTGTTTTCGTAGACCAGCACATGGGGCTTTTCTGAGGCACCAAACCAAACCTCTCTCATCTCCACATGGGCAGCTTTCTTACTGGGATGTATGAAACACTTCAGGTAGGAGAGTTCCGCAGGGCCACTGAACAACCAGCACATTCCAAGGTCTCCATGGACCCAAACGCACATTATGACGCATCCTCAGGAGAGGCCATTTCAACTCAGCCCCCTGGGTCGCGTGTTCCAGAGGCAGCAGATCAAACATATCTTGTCGCTAATAGCCAATGGGAATGCGAGGCATGCTGTACAGGGATCCATCCTTCGAACCCTGCTCTCCAGTCCTTCCATATGGTATGTCCTGGAGCCATGCAACAGGGCTCGAATGTCCCGCAGAAGGAAACCTTGTGGTTTGGGGCAACCTCCAAACTCAGCGTGGGAAAACTTCCTTGGCCTCATGAGGCCCCCACTTCATGAAGGTGCCATCATGGACACATACTCCAGCCTCAGCCAACGTCTGATCCTCAGCCTGACTTCAGATGCAGGAGATTTTGATTCAGCCTCTGCAGAGTGGGCCTGCTCTGCCCTTGGCTCCAATCCTCACACTAGCTTGTGTTTTCAGACTTCCGTCCTCACACTCCTGGCCCACAAACCCTCCCTACTGGGAATTCTGGGGCCACAATGAAGCACTGTGCCTGCCTCCCAGGAGAAAAACATTGTCTATGGCGCTGCCCAGAAACCCCAAATGAGGATCAAACTGCTTGGCCCTCGGCAACACCCCAATTGCATAGGCTACCTTAAACAGTGATGCTCTGTCGAAAATAGCCTGAGCCCAGACCTTCAACAGACACCGACACAGCTGGCTACACACCCAGCACATTGGACCCGCCACTGCCTTAGGCCACCATCCATTCCCAACCTGGGTTATTAGTCATCGGAACCTAGACCTTATCTCCAATCCCTGCACAGGGGGGAACCTGATGCACAAGTCAGAACCCCTCCTTCCCCCTGGCAAGAAACCTTGCTGCTGGCAGTGAGTCAAACCTTCAGTGTAGGAGAAAACGGCATGGCCCATGAGGCCACGCCCAAGCGTGAGGGCCGCCTTGGGCACAAACACACATTGTGACCCTCAGCGTGAGTACCTTATTCAAGTAACGCCTCTCAGTGACTGGACCAAGAGCCCGCATATGTGGCTTGCCATGCCCATAGGCACCCAGGACTAACTAGATGGTGTGTATTCCAGTTGAGGGAACCCACTGCTGTGCTCTAGAGTCCCTCTCCTGGGGGGTCCCCTGTGGCAGAAAACAGTACTCTTCATTCCCACAGAATGAACACAAACACTTGGGAGCTTGGACAATCCCCCGAGAGGAAGGCTCTTCCTCGGCCTCTGAGACAACCCCTACCCTGACCGGACACTGTAAACGCAACACCCAGAGACAAAATCCTGAGTGACTGCCTTCCACTTGCCCTACTTTGATTTCCAGAGGATCTCCCCTCATGGACTAGAGATCAGGCCTGCCATTACATTGGCCCCTAGCTGAGCCAAGTTTGCTTTTTCAGACATCTGTCCCCACAGCCCTGGCAAACACAGCCTCTAGGCTGGGTCCTCTGGAGCCATACCACAGGACCGTGCCTGCTCTCTCCTGGGAAACTGTGTCCATTCCTTTGGCCACACACCTCCAGAATATGAGAAACCTCAAGGCCTCCGAGGACATCCCACTACTGGGAGCCTCACTGGACTCACAGGGGCATTCGGACACAAGCTGAGCAGCTACATCCATGAATGCATGCACACAGATGTCAACAGAGATAGAAGGTTGAGCCGGACAGGCCTTTAGGCCGTAGTCTCAACTCTTGCTTTGGTTTCCAGGTGTCACTCCTCAGAGGCTTTGGTTCGAAGAACAGGGTATGGGGCTTTCCTGAGGCACGGAACAGAACTCCTCTCGCCTCCACATGGGAAGTTTCCTTGTTGGAGCCGTGTCAAACACCTCATGTTGGAGAATCCTGCAGAGTCCCTGAGCCACCTCCACATTCCAAGGTCTCCCAGGCCACCAAGCCACAGTAGGACTCATCTTCAGGAGAGACCATTTCAACTCTCCCCTCCGGGTAGCTCACCCAGGAGCCCGCAGATTGAGCCTGCCTAGTCCTGACTAAAGAGTGGGAATATGGGGTGGCGTTCCCAGGCATCCATGCTTAGACACCTGCTCTCGAGTCTTTCCATATGGGTCCTCTTGGAACCATCCAATAGGACTCGACTGTCGTGCAGAAGGTAACCTTCAGTTTTGGAGCAATTCACTAATCCCATCGTAGGCAAAACTTTCTGGCCTCATGAAGCCCCCACACCCTTCAGGAAGAGGCCATGCTGGACAAGAACTCTAGCCTGAGGCACGTCTCATAGTTGACATGAACTCAGTGCAGGAGATCTCGATTCAGCCTCTGCAGAGTGGGCCTGCCGTGCCCTCGGTCCCAAACCTCACGCTAGCTTGTGTTTTCAGACTTCCTTCCTCACACTCCTGGCAAACAAGCCCTCCGGACTAGGAACTCCGGAACCAAAACCCAGCCCAGTGTCTGCCCAACGGAAAAAAAACGTTTCCCTGTGGGGCTCTCCAGAAAACCCAGATGAGGATCAACCTGCTCGGGCCTCGACGGTACCCGAACTGGATAGGCTGCTCTGGGCACTCATGCTCTGCCTGACACAGCCTGAACCCAGACGTCCAGACAGACAAGGAGACAGCTGGCCGCACACCCAGCACTTCGGACACGCCATGGTCTTATGCCGTCACCTCATCCTAACCTTGGTTTTCAGATATCTGAACATAGACATTATATCAATTTTCCACACAGCTGGGTATAGCAAGCACAAAACAGAACTCCTCCTTCCCCATGGCTGTCAAGCTTGCTCTTGGCATGGAGTCACACCTTCAGGGTGGGAGAAACCTTCATGGCTTCTGATGCCACGCCCAAACTTGAGTGCTGCTTGGGCACAAATTCACACTGTGACCCTAAGCATGAGCCCCATGTCAAAGAAAGGCCTGTCAGGGCCTGGACCAAGAGCCCACATATGGGGCTTGCCAAGCCCCTATGCACCCAATCCTCGCCACGGTTTGAATTTTCCAGTCGCCCCGCCCGTACCTGGAGCTCTGCTCTGGAATCCCTTTCTTGGAGAGACCCATGAGCCAGACAACACGACTCCACCCTTCCCACAAAATGACCCCAAACTCTGGGGAGCTGGGACAGATCCCCAGAGAGGGATACTCGTCCACAGTACCTGAGGCCACCGCTCCAATCCACGGCTATCCCGGACACAACATCCAGAGACAAAAGCCTGAAGGAACGCCTCCCACTCGCCCTTGTTTCAGAGGCCCAGGAGCTCCCTCTCGGGCTGTACATCCGGCCTGCCATACCCTAGGCGCCACTCATAAGCCTAGTTTGTGTATTCAGACTTCTGTGCCCACAGCCTGGACCCACACAACATCCAGGCTAGGGCCTCTGGACCAAACAGCGAAAGATTGTGCCTGCCCTCTCCAAAGAAAGTGTGCCCAATCCATTGACCACAACCCCACAGGTTACGGAAAAGCTCCAAGGTCCCTGAGGCCATCAATAGTATAGGCCACCCTGGACTAAGAGGGGCTCTCTGACACCAGCGGAGCAACTATCTCCACTTAGACTCTCAGACAGTGTCCCCAGAGACAGAAGGTTGAAATGGACAGGCCCCCAGGCCCTAATCTGAACCTTAGCTTTGGTTTCCATGTTTCCTTTCTCAGAGGACTGTTTTCGTAGACCAGCACATGGGGCTTTTCTGAGGCACCAAACCAAACCTCTCTCATCTCCACATGGGCAGCTTTCTTACTGGGATGTATGAAACACTTCAGGTAGGAGAGTTCCGCAGGGCCAATGAACAACCAGCACATTCCAAGGTCTCCATGGACCCAAACGCACATTATGACGCATCCTCAGGAGAGGCCATTTCAACTCAGCCCCCTGGGTCGCGTGTTCCAGAGGCAGCAGATCAAACATATCTTGTCGCTAATAGCCAATGGGAATGCGAGGCATGCTGTACAGGGATCCATCCTTCGAACCCTGCTCTCCAGTCCTTCCATATGGTATGTCCTGGAGCCATGCAACAGGGCTCGAATGTCCCGCAGAAGGAAACCTTGTGGTTTGGGGCAACCTCCAAACTCAGCGTGGGAAAACTTCCTTGGCCTCATGAGGCCCCCACTTCATGAAGGTGCCATCATGGACACATACTCCAGCCTCAGCCAACGTCTGATCCTCAGCCTGACTTCAGATGCAGGAGATTTTGATTCAGCCTCTGCAGAGTGGGCCTGCTCTGCCCTTGGCTCCAATCCTCACACTAGCTTGTGTTTTCAGACTTCCGTCCTCACACTCCTGGCCCACAAACCCTCCCTACTGGGAATTCTGGGGCCACAATGAAGCACTGTGCCTGCCTCCCAGAGGAAAAACATTGTCTATGGCGCTGCCCAGAAACCCCAAATGAGGATCAAACTGCTTGGCCCTCGGCAACACCCCAATTGCATAGGCTACCTTAAACAGTGATGCTCTGTCGCAAATAGCCTGAGCCCAGACCTTCCAACAGACACCGACACAGCTGGCTGCACACCCAGCACATTGGACCCGCCACTGCCTTAGGCCACCATCCATTCCCAACCTGGGTTTTCAGTCATCGGAACCTAGACCTTATCTCCAATCCCTGCACAGGGGGGAACCTGATGCACAAGTCAGAACAGCTCCTATCCCATGGCAAGAAACCTTGCTGCTGGCAGTGAGTCAAACCTTCAGTGTAGGAGAAAACGGCATGGCCCATGAGGCCACGCCCAAGCGTGAGGGCCGCCTTGGGCACAAACACACATTGTGACCCTCAGCGTGAGTACCTTATTCAAGTAACGCCTCTCAGTGACTGGACCAAGAGCCCGCATATGTGGCTTGCCATGCCCATAGGCACCCAGGACTAACTAGATGGTGTGTATTCCAGTTGAGGGAACCCACTGCTGTGCTCTAGAGTCCCTCTCCTGGGGGGTCCCCTGTGGCAGAAAACAGTACTCTTCATTCCCACAGAATGAACACAAACACTTGGGAGCTTGGACAATCCCCCGAGAGGAAGGCTCTTCCTCGGCCTCTGAGACAACCCCTACCCTGACCGGACACTGTAAACGCAACACCCAGAGACAAAATCCTGAGTGACTGCCTCCCACTTGCCCTACTTTGATTTCCAGAGGATCTCCCCTCACGGACTAGAGATCAGGCCTGTCATTACATTGGCCCCTAGCTGAACCAAGTTTGCTTTTTCAGACATCTGTCCCCACAGCCCTGGCAAACACAGCCTCTAGGCTGGGTCCTCTGGAGCCATTCCACAGGACCGTGCCTGCTCTCTCCTGGGAAACTGTGTCCATTCCTTTGGCCACACACCTCCAGAATATGAGAAACCTCAAGGCCTCCAAGGACATCCCACTACTGGGAGCCTCACTGGACTCACAGGGGCATTCGGACACAAGCTGAGCAGCTACATCCATGAATGCATGCACACAGATGTCAACAGAGATAGAAGGTTGAGCCGGACAGGCCTTTAGGCCGTAGTCTCAACTCTTGCTTTGGTTTCCAGGTGTCACTCCTCAGAGGCTTTGGTTCGAAGAACAGGGTATGGGGCTTTCCTGAGGCACGGAACAGAACTCCTCTCGTCTCCACATGGGAAGTTTCCTTGTTGGAGCCGTGTCAAACACCTCATGTTGGAGAATCCTGCAGAGTCCCTGAGCCACCTCCACATTCCAAGGTCTCCCAGGCCACCAAGCCACAGTAGGACTCATCTTCAGGAGAGACCATTTCAACTCTCCCCTCTGGGTAGCTCACCCAGGAGCCCGCAGATTGAGCCTGCCTTGTCCTGACTAAAGAGTGGGAATATGAGGTGGCGTTCCCAGGCATCAATGCTTAGACACCTGCTCTCGAGTCTTTTCATATGGGGCCTCTTGGAACCATCCAATAGGACTCGACTGTCGTGCAGAAGGTAACCTTCAGTTTTGGAGCAGTTCACAAATCCCATCGTAGGCAAAATTTCTGGCATCATGAAGCCCCCACACCCTTCAGGAAGAGGCCATGCTGGACAAGAACTCTAGCCTGAGGCACGTCTCATAGTTGACATGACCTCAGTGCAGGAGATCTCGATTCAGCCTCTGCAGAGTGGGCCTGCCGTGCCCTCGGTCCCAAACCTCACGCTAGCTTGTGTTTTCAGACTTCCTTCCTCACACTCCTGGCAAACAAGCCCTCCGGACTAGGAACTCCGGAACCAAAACCCAGCCCAGTGTCTGCCCAACGGAAAAAAAACGTTTCCCTGTGGGGCTCTCCAGAAAACCCAGATGAGGATCAACCTGCTCGGGCCTCGACGGTACCCGAACTGGATAGGCTGCTCTGGGCACTCATGCTCTGCCTGACACAGCCTGAAGCCAGACGTCCAGACAGACAAGGAGACAGCTGGCCGCACACCCAGCACTTCGGACACGCCATTGTCTTATGCCGTCACCTCATCCTAACCTTGGTTTTCAGATATCTGAACCTAGACATTATATCAATTTTCCACACAGCTGGGTATAGCAAGCACAAAACAGAACTCCTCCTTCCCCATGGCTGTCAAGCTTGCTCTTGGCATGGAGTCACACCTTCAGGGTGGGAGAAACCTTCATGGCTTCTGATGCCACGCCCAAACTTGAGTGCTGCTTGGGCACAAATTCACACTGTGACCCTCAGCATGAGCCCCATGTCAAAGAAAGGCCTGTCAGGGCCTGGACCAAGAGCCCACATATGGGGCTTGCCAAGCCCCTATGCACCCAATCCTCGCCACGGTTTGAATTTTCCAGTCGCCCCGCCCGTACCTGGAGCTCTGCTCTGGAATCCCTTTCTTGGAGAAACCCATGAGCCAGACAACACGACTCCACCCTTCCCACAAAATGACCCCAAACTCTGGGGAGCTGGGACAGATCCCCAGAGAGGGATACTCGTCCACAGTACCTGAGGCCACCGCTCCAATCCACGGCTATCCCGGACACAACATCCAGAGACAAAAGCCTGAAGGAACGTCTCCCACTCGCCCTTGTTTCAGAGGCCCAGGAGCTCCCTCTCGGGCTGTACATCCGGCCTGCCATACCCTAGGCGCCACTCTTAAGCTGAGTTTGTGTATTCAGAATTCTGTGCCCACAGCCTGGACCCACACAACATCCAGGCTAGGGCCTCTGGACCAAACAGCGAAAGATTGTGCCTGCCCTCTCCAAGGAAAGTGTGCCCAATCCATTGACCACAACCCTACAGGTTACGGAAAAGCTCCAAGGTCCCTGAGGCCATCAATAGTATAGGCCACCCGGGACTAAGAGGGGCTCTCTGACACCAGCGGAGCAACTATCTCCACTTAGACTCTCAGACAGTGTCCCCAGAGACAGAAGGTTGAAATGGACAGGCCCCCAGGCCCTAATCTGAACCTTAGCTTTGGTTTCCATGTTTCCTTTCTCAGAGGACTGTTTTCGTAGACCAGCACATGGGGCTTTTCTGAGGCACCAAACCAAACCTCTCTCATCTCCACATGGGCAGCTTTCTTACTGGGATGTATGAAACACTTCAGGTAGGAGAGTTCCGCAGGGCCACTGAACAACCAGCACATTCCAAGGTCTCCATGGACCCAAACGCACATTATGACGCATCCTCAGGAGAGGCCATTTCAACTCAGCCCCCTGGGTCGCGTGTTCCAGAGGCAGCAGATCAAACATATCTTGTCGCTAATAGCCAATGGGAATGCGAGGCATGCTGTACAGGGATCCATCCTTCGAACCCTGCTCTCCAGTCCTTCCATATGGTATGTCCTGGAGCCATGCAACAGGGCTCGAATGTCCCGCAGAAGGAAACCTTGTGGTTTGGGGCAACCTCCAAACTCAGCGTGGGAAAACTTCCTTGGCCTCATGAGGCCCCCACTTCATGAAGGTGCCATCATGGACACATACTCCAGCCTCAGCCAACGTCTGATCCTCAGCCTGACTTCAGATGCAGGAGATTTTGATTCAGCCTCTGCAGAGTGGGCCTGCTCTGCCCTTGGCTCCAATCCTCACACTAGCTTGTGTTTTCAGACTTCCGTCCTCACACTCCTGGCCCACAAACCCTCCCTACTGGGAATTCTGGGGCCACAATGAAGCACTGTGCCTGCCTCCCAGAGGAAAAACATTGTCTATGGCGCTGCCCAGAAACCCCAAATGAGGATCAAACTGCTTGGCCCTCGGCAACACCCCAATTGCATAGGCTACCTTAAACAGTGATGCTCTGTCGCAAATAGCCTGAGCCCAGACCTTCCAACAGACACCGACACAGCTGGCTGCACACCCAGCACATTGGACCCGCCACTGCCTTAGGCCACCATCCATTCCCAACCTGGGTTTTCAGTCATCGGAACCTAGACCTTATCTCCAATCCCTGCACAGGGGGGAACCTGATGCACAAGTCAGAACCCCTCCTTCCCCCTGGCAAGAAACCTTGCTGCTGGCAGTGAGTCAAACCTTCAGTGTAGGAGAAAACGGCATGGCCCATGAGGCCACGCCCAAGCGTGAGGGCAGCCTTGGGCACAAACACACATTGTGACCCTCAGCGTGAGTACCTTATTCAAGTAATGCCTCTCAGTGACTGGACCAAGAGCCCGCATATGTGGCTTGCCATGCCCATAGGCACCCAGGACTAACTAGATGGTGTGTATTCCAGTTGAGGGAACCCACTGCTGTGCTCTAGAGTCCCTCTCCTGGGGGGTCCCCTGTGGCAGAAAACAGTACTCTTCATTCCCACAGAATGAACAAAAACACTTGGGAGCTTGGACAATCCCCCGAGAGGAAGGCTCTTCCTCGGCCTCTGAGACAACCCCTACCCTGACCGGACACTGTAAACGCAACACCCAGAGACAAAATCCTGAGTGACTGCATCCCACTTGCCCTACTTTGATTTCCAGAGGATCTCCCCTCACGGACTAGAGATCAGGCCTGTCATTACATTGGCCCCTAGCTGAACCAAGTTTGCTTTCTCAGACATCTGTCCCCACAGCCCTGGCAAACACAGCCTCTAGGCTGGGTCCTCTGGAGCCATTCCACAGGACCGTGCCTGCTCTCTCCTGGGAAACTGTGTCCATTCCTTTGGCCACACACCTCCAGAATATGAGAAACCTCAAGGCCTTCGAGGACATCCCACTACTGGGAGCCTCACTGGACTCACAGGGGCATTCGGACACAAGCTGAGCAGCTACATCCATGAATGCATGCACACAGATGTCAGCAGAGATAGAAGGTTGAGCCGGACAGGCCTTTAGGCCGTAGTCTCAACTGTTGCTTTGGTTTCCAGGTGTCACTCCTCAGAGGCTTTGGTTCGAAGAACAGGGTATGGGGCTTTCCTGAGGCACGGAACAGAACTCCTCTCGTCTCCACATGGGAAGTTTCCTTGTTGGAGCCGTGTCAAACACCTCATGTTGGAGAATCCTGCAGAGTCCCTGAGCCACCTCCACATTCCAAGGTCTCCCAGGCCACCAAGCCACAGTAGGACTCATCTTCAGGAGAGACCATTTCAACTCTCCCCTCTGGGTAGCTCACCCAGGAGCCCGCAGATTGAGCCTGCCTTGTCCTGACTAAAGAGTGGGAATATGAGGTGGCGTTCCCAGGCATCAATGCTTAGACACCTGCTCTCGAGTCTTTTCATATGGGGCCTCTTTGAACCATCCAATAGGACTCAACTGTCGTGCAGAAGGTAACCTTCAGTTTTGGAGCAGTTCACAAATCCCATCGTAGGCAAAATTTTTGGAATCATGAAGCCCCCACACCCTTCAGGAAGAGGCCATGCTGGACAAGAACTCTAGCCTGAGGCACGTCTCATAGTTGACATGACCTCAGTGCAGGAGATCTCGATTCAGCCTCTGCAGAGTGGGCCTGCCGTGCCCTCGGTCCCAAACCTCACGCTAGCTTGTGTTTTCAGACTTCCTTCCTCACACTCCTGGCAAACAAGCCCTCCGGACTAGGAACTCCGGAACCAAAACCCAGCCCAGTGTCTGCCCAAAGGAAGAAAAACGTTTCCCTGTGGGGCTCTCCAGAAAACCCAGATGAGGATCAACCTGCTTGGCCTCGACGGTACCCGAACTGGATAGGCTGCTCTGGGCACTCATGCTCTGCCTGACACAGCCTGAAGCCAGACGTCCAGACAGACAAGGAGACAGCTGGCCGCTCACCCAGCACTTCGGACACGCCATGGTCTTATGCCGTCACCTCATCCTAACCTTGGTTTTCAGATATCT
This sequence comes from Mustela nivalis, assembly GCF_964662115.1. Classification (NCBI taxonomy): domain Eukaryota; kingdom Metazoa; phylum Chordata; class Mammalia; order Carnivora; family Mustelidae; genus Mustela; species Mustela nivalis. The sequence continues at coordinate 1,668,074 of NW_028136558.1, read as the reverse complement.
GAATCTAGACATTATATCAATTATCCAAACAGCTGCGTATAGCAAGCAAAAAACAGAACACCTCCTTCCCCATGGCTGTCACGCTTGCTCTTGGCATGGAGTCACACCTTCAGGGTGGGAGAAACCTTCATGGCTTCTGATGCCACGCCCAAACTTGAGTTCTGCTTGGGCACAAATTCACACAGTGACCCTCAGCATGAGCCCCATGTCAAAGAAAGGCCTGTCAGGGCCTGGACCAAGAGCCCACATATGGGGCTTGCCAAACCCCTATGCACCCAATCCTCACCACGGTTTGAATTTTCCAGTCGCCCCGCCCATACCTGGAGCTCTGCTCTGTAATCCCTTTCTTGGAGAGACCCATGAGCCAGACAACACGACTCCACCCTTCCCACAAAATGACCCCAAACTCTGGGGAGCTGCGACAGATCCCCAGAGAGGGATACTCGTCCACAGAACCTGAGGCCACCGCTCCAATCCACGGCTATCCCGGACACAACATCCAGAGACAAAAGCCTGAAGGAACGTCTCCCACTCGCCCTTGTTTCAGAGGCCCAGGAGCTCCCTCTCGGGCTGTACATCCGGCCTGCCATACCCTAGGCGCCACTCATAAGCCTAGTTTGTGTATTCAGAATTCTGTGCCCACAGCCTGGACCCACACAACATCCAGGCTAGGGCCTCTGGACCAAACAGCGAAAGATTGTGCCTGCCCTCTCCAAGGAAAGTGTGCCCAATCCATTGACCACAACCCTACAGGTTAGGGAAAAGCTCCAAGGTCCCTGAGGCCATCAATAGTATAGGCCACCCTGGACTAAGAGGGGCTCTCTGACACCAGCGGAGCAACTATCTCCACTTAGACTCTCAGACAGTGTCCCCAGAGACAGAAGGTTGAAATGGACAGGCCCCCAGGCCCTAATCTGAACCTTAGCTTTGGTTTCCATGTTTCCTTTCTCAGAGGACTGTTTTTGTAGACCAGCACATGGGGCTTTTCTGAGGCACCAAACCAAACCTCTCTCATCTCCACATGGGCAGCTTTCTTACTGGGATGTATCAAACACTTCAGGTAGGAGAGTTCCGCAGGGCCACTGAACAACCAGCACATTCCAAGGTCTCCATGGACCCAAACGCACATTATGACGCATCCTCAGGAGAGGCCATTTCAACTCAGCCCCCTGGGTCGCGTGTTCCAGAGGCAGCAGATCAAACATATCTTGTCGCTAATAGCCAATGGGAATGCGAGGCATGCTGTACAGGGATCCATCCTTCGAACCCTGCTCTCCAGTCCTTCCATATGGTATGTCCTGGAGCCATGCAACAGGGCTCGAATGTCCCGCAGAAGGAAACCTTGTGGTTTGGGGCAACCTCCAAACTCAGCGTGGGAAAACTTCCTTGGCCTCATGAGGCCCCCACTTCATGAAGGTGCCATCATGGACACATACTCCAGCCTCAGCCAACGTCTGATCCTCAGCCAGACTTCAGATGCAGGAGATTTTGACTCAGCCTCTGCAGAGTGGGCCTGCTCTGCCCTTGGCTCCAATCCTCACACTAGCTTGTGTTTTCAGACTTCCGTCCTCACACTCCTGGCCCACAATCCCTCCCTACTGGGAATTCTGGGGCCACAATGAAGCACTGTGCCTGCCTCCCAGAGGAAAAACATTGTCTATGGCGCTGCCCAGAAACCCCAAATGAGGATCAAACTGCTTGGCCCTGGGCAACACCCCAATTGCATAGGCTACCTTAAACAGTGATGCTCTGTCGAAAATAGCCTGAGCCCAGACCTTCCAACAGACACCGACACAGCTGGCTACACACCCAGCACATTGGACCCGCCACTGCCTTTGGCCACCATCCATTCCCAACCTGGGTTATTAGTCATCGGAACCTAGACCTTATCTCCAATCCCTGCACAGGGGGGAACCTGATGCACAAGTCAGAACCCCTCCTTCCCCCTGGCAAGAAACCTTGCTGCTGGCAGTGAGTCAAACCTACAGTGTAGGAGAAAACGGCATGGCCCATGAGGCCACGCCCAAGCGTGAGGGTCGCCTTGGGCACAAACACACATTGTGACCCTCAGCGTGAGTACCTTATTCAAGTAACGCCTCTCAGTGACTGGACCAAGAGCCCGCATATGTGGCTTGCCATGCCCATAGGCACCCAGGACTAACTAGATGGTGTGTATTCCAGTTGAGGGAACCCACTGCTGTGCTCTAGAGTCCCTCTCCTGGGGGGTCCCCTGTGGCAGAAAACAGTACTCTTCATTCCCACAGAATGAACACAAACACTTGGGAGCTTGGACAATCCCCCGAGAGGAAGGCTCTTCCTCGGCCTCTGAGACAACCCCTACCCTGACCGGACACTGTAAACGCAACACCCAGAGACAAAATCCTGAGTGACTGCATCCCACTTGCCCTACTTTGATTTCCAGAGGATCTCCCCTCACGGACTAGAGATCAGGCCTGCCATTACATTGGCCCCTAGCTGAGCCACGTTTGCTTTTTCAGACATCTGTCCCCACAGCCCTGGCAAACACAGCCTCTAGGCTGGGTCCTCTGGAGCCATTCCACAGGACCGTGCCTGCTCTCTCCTGGGAAACTGTGTCCATTCCTTTGGCCACACACCTCCAGAATATGAGAAACCTCAAGGCCTTCGAGGACATCCCACTACTGGGAGCCTCACTGGACTCACAGGGGCATTCGGACACAAGCTGAGCAGCTACATCCATGAATGCATGCACACAGATGTCAACAGAGATAGAAGGTTGAGCCGGACAGGCCTTTAGGCCGTAGTCTCAACTGTTGCTTTGGTTTCCAGGTGTCACTCCTCAGAGGCTTTGGTTCGAAGAACAGGGTATGGGGCTTTCCTGAGGCACGGAACAGAACTCCTCTCGTCTCCACATGGGAAGTTTCCTTGTTGGAGCCGTGTCAAACACCTCATGTTGGAGAATCCTGCAGAGTCCCTGAGCCACCTCCACATTCCAAGGTCTCCCAGGCCACCAAGCCACAGTAGGACTCATCTTCAGGAGAGACCATTTCAACTCTCCCCTCTGGGTAGCTCACCCAGGAGCCCGCAGATTGAGCCTGCCTTGTCCTGACTAAAGAGTGGGAATATGAGGTGGCGTTCCCAGGCATCCATGCTTAGACACCTGCTCTCGAGTCTTTTCATATGGGGCCTCTTGGAACCATCCAATAGGACTCGACTGTCGTGCAGAAGGTAACCTTCAGTTTTGGAGCAGTTCACAAATCCCATCGTAGGCAAAACTTTCTGGCATCATGAAGCCCCCACACCCTTCAGGAAGAGGCCATGCTGGACAAGAACTCTAGCCTGAGGCACGTCTCATAGTTGACATGACCTCAGTGCAGGAGATCTCGATTCAGCCTCTGCAGAGTGGGCCTGCCGTGCCCTCGGTCCCAAACCTCACGCTAGCTTGTGTTTTCAGACTTCCTTCCTCACACTCCTGGCAAACAAGCCCTCCGGACTAGGAACTCCGGAACCAAAACCCAGCCCAGTGTCTGCCCAACGGAATAAAAACGTTTCCCTGTGGGGCTCTCCAGAAAACCCAGATGAGGATCAACCTGATCGGGCCTCGACGGTACCCGAACTGGATAGGCTGCTCTGGGCACTCATGCTCTGCCTGACACAGCCTGAAGCCAGACGTCCAGACAGACAAGGATACAGCTGGCCGCACACCCTGCACTTCGGACACGCCATGGTCTTATGCCGTCACCTCATCCTAACCTTGGTTTTCAGATACCTGAACCTAGACATTATATCAATTCTCCACACAGCTGGGTATAGCAAGCACAAAACAGAACTCCTCCTTCCCCATGGCTGTCAAGCTTGCTCTTGGCATGGAGTCACACCTTCAGGGTGGGAGAAACCTTCATGGCTTCTGATGCCACGCCCAAACTTGAGTGCTGCTTGGGCACAAATTCACACTGTGACCCTCAGCATGAGCCCCATGTCAAAGAAAGGCGTGTCAGGGCCTGGACCAAGAGCCCACATATGGGGCTTGCCAAGCGCCTATGCACCCAATCCTCACCACGTTTTGAATTTTCGAGTCGCCCCGCTCGTACCTGGAGCTCTGCTCTGGAATCCCTTTCTTGGAGAGACCCATGAGCCAGACAACACCACTCCACCCTTCCCAAAAAATGACCCCAAACTCTGGGGAGCTGCGACAGATCCCCAGAGAGGGATACTCGTCCACAGAACCTGAGGCCATCGCTCCAATCCACGGCTATCCCGGACACAACATCCAGAGACAAAAGCCTGAAGGAACGTCTCCCACTCGCCCTTGTTTCAGAGGCCCAGGAGCTCCCTCTCGGGCTGTACATCCGGCCTGCCATACCCTAGGCGCCACTCATAAGCCTAGTTTGTGTATTCAGAATTCTGTGCCCACAGCCTGGACCCACACAACATCCAGGCTAGGGCCTCTGGACCAAACAGCGAAAGATTGTGCCTGCCCTCTCCAAGGAAAGTGTGCCCAATCCATTGACCACAACCCTACAGGTTAGGGAAAAGCTCCAAGGTCCCTGAGGCCATCAATAGTATAGGCCACCCTGGACTAAGAGGGGCTCTCTGACACCAGCGGAGCAACTATCTCCACTTAGACTCTCAGACAGTGTCCCCAGAGACAGAAGGTTGAAATGGACAGGCCCCCAGGCCCTAATCTGAACCTTAGCTTTGGTTTCCATGTTTCCTTTCTCAGAGGACTGTTTTCGTAGACCAGCACATGGGGCTTTTCTGAGGCACCAAACCAAACCTCTCTCATCTCCACATGGGCAGCTTTCTTACTGGGATGTATCAAACACTTCAGGTAGGAGAGTTCCGCAGGGCCACTGAACAACCAGCACATTCCAAGGTCTCCATGGACCCAAACGCACATTATGACGCATCCTCAGGAGAGGCCATTTCAACTCAGCCCCCTGGGTCGCGTGTTCCAGAGGCAGCAGATCAAACATATCTTGTCGCTAATAGCCAATGGGAATGCGAGGCATGCTGTACAGGGATCCATCCTTTGAACCCTGCTCTCCAGTCCTTCCATATGGTATGTCCTGGAGCCATGCAACAGGGCTCGAATGTCCCGCAGAAGGAAACCTTGTGGTTTGGGGCAACCTCCAAACTCAGCGTGGGAAAACTTCCTTGGCCTCATGAGGCCCCCACTTCATGAAGGTGCCATCATGGACACATACTCCAGCCTCAGCCAACGTCTGATCCTCAGCCTGACTTCAGATGCAGGAGATTTTGATTCAGCCTCTGCAGAGTGGGCCTGCTCTGCCCTTGGCTCCAATCCTCACACTAGCTTGTGTTTTCAGACTTCCGTCCTCACACTCCTGGCCCACACACTGTCCCTACTGGGAATTCTGGGGCCACAATGAAGCACTGTGCCTGCCTCCCAGAGGAAAAACATTGTCTATGGCGCTGCCCAGAAACCCCAAATGAGGATCAAACTGCTTGGCCCTCGGCAACACCCCAATTGCATAGGCTACCTTAAACAGTGATGCTCTGTCGAAAATAGCCTGAGCCCAGACCTTCCAACAGACACCGACACAGCTGGCTACACACCCAGCACATTGGACCCGCCACTGCCTTTGGCCACCATCCATTCCCAACCTGGGTTATTAGTCATCGGAACCTAGACCTTATCTCCAATCCCTGCACAGGGGGGAACCTGATGCACAAGTCAGAACCCCTCCTTCCCCCTGGCAAGAAACCTTGCTGCTGGCAGTGAGTCAAACCTACAGTGTAGGAGAAAACGGCATGGCCCATGAGGCCACGCCCAAGCGTGAGGGCCGCCTTGGGCACAAACACACATTGTGACCCTCAGCATGAGTACCTTATTCAAGTAACGCCTCTCAGTGACTGGACCAAGAGCCTACATATGTGGCTTGCCATGCCCATAGGCACCCAGGACTAACTAGATGGTGTGTATTCCAGTTGAGGGAACCCACTGCTGTGCTCTAGAGTCCCTCTCCTGGGGGGTCCCCTGTGGCAGAAAACAGTACTCTTCATTCCCACAGAATGAACACAAACACTTGGGAGCTTGGACAATCCCCCGAGAGGAAGGCTCTTCCTCGGCCTCTGAGACAACCCCTACCCTGACCGGACACTGTAAACGCAACACCCAGAGACAAAATCCTGAGTGACTGCATCCCACTTGCCCTACTTTGATTTCCAGAGGATCTCCCCTCACGGACTAGAGATCAGGCCTGCCATTACATTGGCCCCTAGCTGAGCCACGTTTGCTTTTTCAGACATCTGTCCCCACAGCCCTGGCAAACACAGCCTCTAGGCTGGGTCCTCTGGAGCCATACCACAGGACCGTGCCTGCTCTCTCCTGGGAAACTGTGTCCATTCCTTTGGCCACACACCTCCAGAATATGAGAAACCTCAAGGCCTCCGAGGACATCCCACTACTGGGAGCCTCACTGGACTCACAGGGGCATTCGGACACATGCTGAGCAGCTACATCCATTAATGCATGCACACAGATATCAACAGAGATAGAAGGTTGAGCCGGACAGGCCTTTAGGCCGTAGTCTCAACTCTTGCTTTGGTTTCCAGGTGTCACTCCTCAGAGGCTTTGGTTCGAAGAACAGGGTATGGGGCTTTCCTGAGGCACGGAACAGAACTCCTCTCGTCTCCACATGGGAAGTTGCCTTGTTGGAGCCGTGTCAAACACCTCATGTTGGAAAATCCTGCAGAGTCCCTGAGCCACCTCACAATTCCATGGTCTCCCAGGCCTCCAAGCCACAGTAGGACTCATCTTCAGGAGAGACCATTTCAACTCTCCACTCCGGGTAGCTCACCCAGGAGCCCGCAGATTGAGCCTGCCTTGTCCTGACTAAATGTGGGAATATGAGGTGGCGTTCCCAGGCATCCATGCTTAGACACCTGCTCTCGAGTCTTTTCATATGGGGCCTCTTGGAACCATCCAATAGGACTCGACTGTCGTGCAGAAGGTAACCTTCAGTTTTGGAGCAGTTCACAAATCCCATCGTAGGCAAAACTTTTTGGCATCATGAAGCCCCCACACCATTCAGGAAGAGGCCATGCTGGACAAGAACTCTAGCCTGAGGCACGTCTCATAGTTGACATGACCTCAGTGCAGGAGATCTCGATTCAGCCTCTGCAGAGTGGGCCTGCCGTGCCCTCGGTCCCAAACCTCACGCTAGCTTGTGTTTTCAGACTTCCTTCCTCACACTCCTGGCAAACAAGCCCTCCGGACTAGGAACTCCGGAACCAAAACCCAGCCCAGTGTCTGCCCAACGGAATAAAAACGTTTCCCTGTGGGGCTCTCCAGAAAACCCAGATGAGGATCAACCTGCTCGGGCCTCGACGGTACCCAAACTGGATAGGCTGCTCTGGGCACTCATGCTCTGCCTGACACAGCCTGAAGCCAGACGTCCAGACAGACAAGGAGACAGCTGGCCGCACACCCAGCACTTCGGACACGCCATGGTCTTATGCCGTCACCTCATCCTAACCTTGGTTTTCAGATACCTGAACCTAGACATTATATCAATTCTCCACACAGCTGGGTATAGCAAGCACAAAACAGAACTCCTCCTTCCCCATGGCTGTCAAGCTTGCTCTTGGCATGGAGTCACACCTTCAGGGTGGGAGAAACCTTCATGGCTTCTGATGCCACGCCCAAACTTGAGTGCTGCTTGGGCACAAATTCACACTGTGACCCTCAGCATGAGCCCCATGTCAAAGAAAGGCGTGTCAGGGCCTGGACCAAGAGCCCACATATGGGACTTGCCAAGCCCCTATGCACCCAATCCTCACCACGGTTTGAATTTTCCAGTCGCCCCGCTCGTACCTGGAGCTCTGCTCTGGAATCCCTTTCTTGGAGAGACCCATGAGCCAGACAACACGACTCCACCCTTCCCAAAAAATGACCCCAAACTCTGGGGAGCTGGGACAGATCCCCAGAGAGGGATACTCGTCCACAGAACCTGAGGCCACCGCTCCAATCCACGGCTATCCCGGACACAACATCCAGAGACAAAAGCCTGAAGGAACGTCTCCCACTCGCCCTTGTTTCAGAGGCCCAGGAGCTCCCTCTCGGGCTGTACATCCGGCCTGCCATACCCTAGGCGCCACTCATAAGCCTAGTTTGTGTATTCAGAATTCTGTGCCCACAGCCTGGACCCACACAACATCCAGGCTAGGGCCTCTGGACCAAACAGCGAAAGATTGTGCCTGCCCTCTCCAAGGAAAGTGTGCCCAATCCATTGACCACAACCCTACAGGTTAGGGAAAAGCTCCAAGGTCCCTGAGGCCATCAATAGTATAGGCCACCCTGGACTAAGAGGGGCTCTCTGACACCAGCGGAGCAACTATCTCCACTTAGACTCTCCGACAGTGTCCCCAGAGACAGAAGGTTGAAATGGACAGGCCCCCAGGCCCTAATCTGAACCTTAGCTTTGGTTTCCATGTTTCCTTTCTCAGAGGACTGTTTTCGAGGACCAGCACATGGGGCTTTTCTGAGGCACCAAACCAAACCTCTCTCATCTCCACATGGGCAGCTTTCTTACTGGGATGTATCAAACACTTCAGGTAGGAGAGTTCCGCAGGGCCACTGAACAACCAGCACATTCCAAGGTCTCCATGGACCCAAACGCACATTATGACGCATCCTCAGGAGAGGCCATTTCAACTCAGCCCCCTGGGTCGCGTGTTCCAGAGGCAGCAGATCAAACATATCTTGTCGCTAATAGCCAATGGGAATGCGAGGCATGCTGTACAGGGATCCATCCTTTGAACCCTGCTCTCCAGTCCTTCCATATGGTATGTCCTGGAGCCATGCAACAGGGCTCGAATGTCCCGCAGAAGGAAAACTTGTGGTTTGGGGCAACCTCCAAACTCAGCGTGGGAAAACTTCCTTGGCCTCATGAGGCCCCCACTTCATGAAGGTGCCATCATGGACACATACTCCAGCCTCAGCCAACGTCTGATCCTCAGCCTGACTTCAGATGCAGGAGATTTTGATTCAGCCTCTGCAGAGTGGGCCTGCTCTGCCCTTGGCTCCAATCCTCACACTAGCTTGTGTTTTCAGACTTCCGTCCTCACACTCCTGGCCCACACACTGTCCCTACTGGGAATTCTGGGGCCACAATGAAGCACTGTGCCTGCCTCCCAGAGGAAAAACATTGTCTATGGCGCTGCCCAGAAACCCCAAATGAGGATCAAACTGCTTGGCCCTCGGCAACACCCCAATTGCATAGGCTACCTTAAACAGTGATGCTCTGTCGAAAATAGCCTGAGCCCAGACCTTCCAACAGACACCGACACAGCTGGCTACACACCCAGCACATTGGACCCGCCACTGCCTTTGGCCACCATCCATTCCCAACCTGGGTTATTAGTCATCGGAACCTCGACCTTATCTCCAATCCCTGCACAGGGGGGAACCTGATGCACAAGTCAGAACCCCTCCTTCCCCCTGGCAAGAAACCTTGCTGCTGGCAGTGAGTCAAACCTACAGTGTAGGAGAAAACGGCATGGCCCATGAGGCCACGCCCAAGCGTGATGGCCGCCTTGGGCACAAACACACATTGTGACCCTCAGCATGAGTACCTTATTCAAGTAACGCCTCTCAGTGACTGGACCAAGAGCCTACATATGTGGCTTGCCATGCCCATAGGCACCCAGGACTAACTAGATGGTGTGTATTCCAGTTGAGGGAACCCACTGCTGTGCTCTAGAGTCCCTCTCCTGGGGGGTCCCCTGTGGCAGAAAACAGTACTCTTCATTCCCACAGAATGAACACAAACACTTGGGAGCTTGGACAATCCCCCGAGAGGAAGGCTCTTCCTCGGCCTCTGAGACAACCCCTACCCTGACCGGACACTGTAAATGCAACACCCAGAGACAAAATCCTGAGTGACTGCCTCCCACTTGCCCTACTTTGATTTCCAGAGGATCTCCCCTCACGGACTAGGGATCAGGCCTGCCATTACATTGGCCCCTAGCTGAGCCACGTTTGCTTTTTCAGACATCTGTCCCCACAGCCCTGGCAAACACAGCCTCTAGGCTGGGTCCTCTGGAGCCATACCACAGGACCGTGCCTGCTCTCTCCTGGGAAACTGTGTCCATTCCTTTGGCCACACACCTCCAGAATATGAGAAACCTCAAGGCCTCCGAGGACATCCCACTACTGGGAGCCTCACTGGACTCACAGGGGCATTCGGACACATGCTGAGCAGCTACATCCATTAATGCATGCACACAGATATCAACAGAGATAGAAGGTTGAGCCGGACAGGCCTTTAGGCCGTAGTCTCAACTCTTGCTTTGGTTTCCAGGTGTCACTCCTCAGAGGCTTTGGTTCGAAGAACAGGGTATGGGGCTTTCCTGAGGCACGGAACAGAACTCCTCTCGTCTCCACATGGGAAGTTGCCTTGTTGGAGCCGTGTCAAACACCTCATGTTGGAAAATCCTGCAGAGTCCCTGAGCCACCTCCACATTCCATGGTCTCCCAGGCCACCAAGCCACAGTAGGACTCATCTTCAGGAGAGACCATTTCAACTCTCCACTCCGGGTAGCTCACCCAGGAGCCCGCAGATTGAGCCTGCCTTGTCCTGACTAAATGTCGAATATGAGGTGGCGTTCCCAGGCATCCATGCTTAGACACCTGCTCTCGAGTCTTTTAATATGGGGCCTCTTGGAACCATCCAATAGGACTCGACTGTCGTGCAGAAGGTAACCTTCAGTTTTGGAGCAGTTCACAAATCCCATCGTAGGCAAAACTTTCTGGCATCATGAAGCCCCCACACCCTTCAGGAAGAGGCCATGCTGGACAAGAACTCTAGCCTGAGGCACGTCTCATAGTTGACATGACCTCAGTGCAGGAGATCTCGATTCAGCCTCTGCAGAGTGGGCCTGCCGTGCCCTCGGTCCCAAACCTCACGCTAGCTTGTGTTTTCAGACTTCCTTCCTCACACTCCTGGCAAACAAGCCCTCCGGACTAGGAACTCCGGAACCAAAATCCAGCCCAGTGTCTGCCCAACGGAAAAAAAAACGTTTCCCTGTGGGGCTCTCCAGAAAACCCAGATGAGGATCAACCTGCTCGGGCCTCGACGGTACCCGAACTGGATAGGCTGCTCTGGGCACTCATGCTCTGCCTGACACAGCCTGAAGCCAGACGTCCAGACAGACAAGGAGACAGCTGGCCGCACACCCAGCACTTCGGACACGCCATGGTCTTATGCCGTCACCTCATCCTAACCTTGGTTTTCAGATACCTGAACCTAGACATTATATCAATTCTCCACACAGCTGGGTATAGCAAGCACAAAACAGAACTCCTCCTTCCCCATGGCTGTCAAGCTTGCTCTTGGCATGGAGTCACACCTTCAGGGTGGGAGAAACCTTCATGGCTTCTGATGCCACGCCCAAACTTGAGTGCTGCTTGGGCACAAATTCACACTGTGACCCTCAGCATGAGCCCCATGTCAAAGAAAGGCCTGTCAGGGCCTGGACCAAGAGCCCACATATGGGGCTTGCCAAGCCCCTATGCACCCAATCCTCACCACGGTTTGAATTTTCCAGTCGCCCCGCTCGTACCTGGAGCTCTGCTCTGGAATCCCTTTCTTGGAGAGACCCATGAGCCAGACAACACGACTCCACCCTTCCCAAAAAATGACCCCAAACTCTGGGGAGCTGGGACAGATCCCCAGAGAGGGATACTCGTCCACAGAACCTGAGGCCACCGCTCCAATCCACGGCTATCCCGGACACAACATCCAGAGACAAAAGCCTGAAGGAACGTCTCCCACTCGCCCTTGTTTCAGAGGCCCAGGAGCTCCCTCTCGGGCTGTACATCCGGCCTGCCATACCCTAGGCGCCACTCATAAGCCTAGTTTGTGTATTCAGAATTCTGTGCCCACAGCCTGGACCCACACAACATCCAGGCTAGGGCCTCTGGACCAAACAGCGAAAGATTGTGCCTGCCCTCTCCAAGGAAAGTGTGCCCAATCCATTGACCACAACCCTACAGGTTAGGGAAAAGCTCCAAGGTCCCTGAGGCCATCAATAGTATAGGCCACCCGGGACTAAGAGGGGCTCTCTGACACCAGCGGAGCAACTATCTCCACTTAGACTCTCAGACAGTGTCCCCAGAGACAGAAGGTTGAAATGGACAGGCCCCCAGGCCCTAATCTGAACCTTAGCTTTGGTTTCCATGTTTCCTTTCTCAGAGGACTGTTTTCGTAGACCAGCACATGGGGCTTTTCTGAGGCACCAAACCAAACCTCTCTCATCTCCACATGGGCAGCTTTCTTACTGGGATGTATCAAACACTTCAGGTAGGAGAGTTCCGCAGGGCCACTGAACAACCAGCACATTCCAAGGTCTCCATGGACCCAAACGCACATTATGACGCATCCTCAGGAGAGGCCATTTCAACTCAGCCCCCTGGGTCGCGTGTTCCAGAGGCAGCAGATCAAACATATCTTGTCGCTAATAGCCAATGGGAATGCGAGGCATGCTGTACAGGGATCCATCCTTTGAACCCTGCTCTCCAGTCCTTCCATATGGTATGTCCTGGAGCCATGCAACAGGGCTCGAATGTCCCGCAGAAGGAAACCTTGTGGTTTGGGGCAACCTCCAAACTCAGCGTGGGAAAACTTCCTTGGCCTCATGAGGCCCCCACTTCATGAAGGTGCCATCATGGACACATACTCCAGCCTCAGCCAACGTCTGATCCTCAGCCTGACTTCAGATGCAGGAGATTTTGATTCAGCCTCTGCAGAGTGGGCCTGCTCTGCCCTTGGCTCCAATCCTCACACTAGCTTGTGTTTTCAGACTTCCGTCCTCACACTCCTGGCCCCAAAACCCTCCCTACTGGGAATTCTGGGGCCACAATGAAGCACTGTGCCTGCCTCCCAGAGGAAAAACATTGTCTATGGCGCTGCCCAGAAACCCCAAATGAGGATCAAACTGCTTGGCCCTCGGCAACACCCCAATTGCATAGGCTACCTTAAACAGTGATGCTCTGTCGAAAATAGCCTGAGCCCAGACCTTCCAACAGACACCGACACAGCTGGCTACACACCCAGCACATTGGACCCGCCACTGCCTTTGGCCACCATCCATTCCCAACCTGGGTTATTAGTCATCGGAACCTCGACCTTATCTCCAATCCCTGCACAGGGGGGAACCTGATGCACAAGTCAGAACCCCTCCTTCCCCCTGGCAAGAAACCTTGCTGCTGGCAGTGAGTCAAACCTACAGTGTAGGAGAAAACGGCATGGCCCATGAGGCCACGCCCAAGCGTGAGGGCCGCCTTGGGCGCAAACACACATTGTGACCCTCAGCATGAGTACCTTATTCAAGTAAGGCCTCTCAGTGACTGGACCAAGAGCCTGCATATGTGGCTTGCCATGCCCATAGGCACCCAGGACTAACTAGATGGTGTGTATTCCAGTTGAGGGAACCCACTGCTGTGCTCTAGAGTCCCTCTCCTGGGGGGTCCCCTGTGGCAGAAAACAGTACTCTTCATTCCCACAGAATGAACACAAACACTTGGGAGCTTGGACAATCCCCCGAGAGGAAGGCTCTTCCTCGGCCTCTGAGACAACCCCTACCCTGACCGGACACTGTAAACGCAACACCCAGAGACAAAATCCTGAGTGACTGCCTCCCACTTGCCCTACTTTGATTTCCAGAGGATCTCCCCTCACGGACTAGAGATCAGGCCTGCCATTACATTGGCCCCTAGCTGAGCCACGTTTGCTTTTTCAGAAATCTGTCCCCACAGCCCTGGCAAACACAGCCTCTAGGCTGGGTCCTCTGGAGCCATACCACAGGACCGTGCCTGCTCTCTCCTGGGAAACTGTGTCCATTCCTTTGGCCACACACCTCCAGAATATGAGAAACCTCAAGGCCTCCGAGGACATCCCACTACTGGGAGCCTCACTGGACTCACAGGGGCATTCGGACACAAGCTGAGCAGCTACACCCATGAATGCATGCACACAGATGTCAACAGAGATAGAAGGTTGAGCCGGACAGGCCTTTAGGCCGTAGTCTCAACTCTTGCTTTGGTTTCCAGGTGTCACTCCTCAGAGGCTTTGGTTCGAAGAACAGGGTATGGGGCTTTCCTGAGGCACGGAACAGAACTCCTCTCGTCTCCACATGGGAAGTTTCCTTGTTGGAGCCGTGTCAAACACCTCATGTTGGAGAATCCTGCAGAGTCCCTGAGCCACCTCCACATTCCAAAGTCTCCCAGGCCACCAAGCCACAGTAGGACTCATCTTCAGGAGAGACCATTTCAACTCTCCCCTCTGGGTAGCTCACCCAGGAGCCCGCAGATTGAGCCTGCCTTGTCCTGACTAAAGAGTGGGAATATGAGGTGGCGTTCCCAGGCATCCATGCTTAGACACCTGCTCTCGAGTCTTTCTATATGGGGCCTCTTGGAACCATCCAATAGGACTCGACTGTCGTGCTGAAGGTAACCTTCAGTTTTGGAGCAGTTCACAAATCCCATCGTAGCCAAAACCTTCTGGCCTCATGAAGCCCCCACACCCTTCAGGAAGAGGCCATGCTGGACAAGAACTCTAGCCTGAGGCACGTCTCATAGTTGACATGACCTCAGTGCAGGAGATCTCGATTCAGCCTCTGCAGAGTAGGCCTGCCGTGCCCTCGGTCCCAAACCTCACACTAGCTTGTGTTTTCAGACTTCCTTCCTCACACTCCTGGCAAACAAGCCCTCCGGACTAGGAACTCCGGAACCAAAACCCAGCCCAGTGTCTGCCCAACGGAAAAAAAAACGTTTCCCTGTGGGGCTCTCCAGAAAACCCAGATGAGGATCAACCTGCTCGGGCCTCGACGGTACCCGAACTGGATAGGCTGCTCTGGGCACTCATGCTCTGCCTGACACAGCCTGAAGCCAGACGTCCAGACAGACAAGGAGACAGCTGGCCGCACACCCAGCACTTCGGACACGCCATGGTCTTATGCCGTCACCTCATCCTAACCTTGGTTTTCAGATACCTGAACCTAGACATTATATCAATTCTCCACACAGCTGGGTATAGCAAGCACAAAACAGAACTCCTCCTTCCCCATGGCTGTCAAGCTTGCTCTTGGCATGGAGTCACACCTTCAGGGTGGGAGAAACCTTCATGGCCCCTGATGCCACGCCCAAACTTGAGTGCTGCTTGGGCACAAATTCACACTGTGACCCTCAGCATGAGCCCCATGTCAAAGAAAGGCCTGTCAGGGCCTGGACCAAGAGCCCACATATGGGGCTTGCCAAGCCCCTATGCACCCAATCCTCGCCACGGTTTGAATTTTCCAGTCGCCCCGCCCGTACCTGGAGCTCTGCTCTGGAATCCCTTTCTTGGAGAGACCCATGAGCCAGACAACACGACTCCACCCTTCCCACAAAATGACCCCAAACTCTTGGGAGCTGGGACAAATCCCCAGAGAGGGATACTCGTCCACAGTACCTGAGGCCACCGCTCCAATCCACGGCTATCCCGGACACAACATCCAGAGACAAAAGCCTGAAGGAACGCCTCCCACTCGCCCTTGTTTCAGAGGCCCAGGAGCTCCCTCTCGGGCTGTACATCCGGCCGGCCATACCCTAGGCGCCACTCATAAGCTGAGTTTGTGTATTCAGACTTCTGTGCCCACAGCCTGGACCCACACAACATCCAGGCTAGGGCCTCTGGACCAAACAGCGAAAGATTGTGCCTGCCCTCTCCAAGGAAAGTGTGCCCAATCCATTGACCACAACCCTACAGGTTAGGGAAAAGCTCCAAGGTCCCTGAGGCCATCAATAGTATAGGCCACCCTGGACTAAGAGGGGCTCTCTGACACCAGCGGAGCAACTATCTCCACTTAGACTCTCAGACAGTGTCCCCAGAGACAGAAGGTTGAAATGGACATGCCCCCAGGCCCTAATCTGAACCTTAGCTTTGGTTTCCATGTTTCCGTTCTCAGAGGACTGTTTTCGTCGACCAGCACATGGGGCTTTTCTGAGGCACCAAACCAAACCTCTCTCATCTCCACATGGGCAGCTTTCTTACTGGGATGTATCAAACACTTCAGGTAGGAGAGTTCCGCAGGGCCACTGAACAACCAGCACATTCCAAGGTCTCCATGGACCCAAACGCACATTATGACGCATCCTCAGGAGAGGCCATTTCAACTCAGCCCCCTGGGTCGCGTGTTCCAGAGGCAGCAGATCAAACATATCTTGTCGCTAATAGCCAATGGGAATGCGAGGCATGCTGTACAGGGATCCATCCTTCGAACCCTGCTCTCCAGTCCTTCCATATGGTATGTCCTGGAGCCATGCAACAGGACTCGAATGTCCCGCAGAAGGAAACCTTGTGGTTTGGGGCAACCTCCAAACTCAGCGTGGGAAAACTTCCTTGGCCTCATGAGGCCCCCACTTCATGAAGGTGCCATCATGGACACATACTCCAGCCTCAGCCAACGTCTGATCCTCAGCCTGACTTCAGATGCAGGAGATTTTGATTCAGCCTCTGCAGAGTGGGCCTGCTCTGCCCTTGGCTCCAATCCTCACACTAGCTTGTGTTTTCAGACTTCCGTCCTCACACTCCTGGCCCACAAACCCTCCCTACTGGGAATTCTGGGGCCACAATGAAGCACTGTGCCTGCCTCCCAGGAGAAAAACATTGTCTATGGCGCTGCCCAGAAACCCCAAATGAGGATCAAACTGCTTGGCCCTCGGCAACACCCCAATTGCATAGGCTACCTTAAACAGTGATGCTCTGTCGCAAATAGCCTGAGCCCAGACCTTCCAACAGACACCGACACAGCTGGCTACACACCCAGCACATTGGACCCGCCACTGCCTTTGGCCACCATCCATTCCCAACCTGGGTTATTAGTCATCGGAACCTAGACCTTATCTCCAATCCCTGCACAGGGGGGAACCTGATGCACAAGTCAGAACCCCTCCTTCCCCCTGGCAAGAAACCTTGCTGCTGGCAGTGAGTCAAACCTACAGTGTAGGAGAAAACGGCATGGCCCATGAGGCCACGCCCAAGCATGAGGGCCGCCTTGGGCACAAACACACATTGTGACCCTCAGCATGAGTACCTTATTCAAGTAAGGCCTCTCAGTGACTGGACCAAGAGCCTGCATATGTGGCTTGCCATGCCCATAGGCACCCAGGACTAACTAGATGGTGTGTATTCCAGTTGAGGGAACCCACTGCTGTGCTCTAGAGTCCCTCTCCTGGGGGGTCCCCTGTGGCAGAAAACAGTACTCTTCATTCCCACAGAATGAACACAAACACTTGGGAGCTTGGACAATCCCCCGAGAGGAAGGCTCTTCCTCGGCCTCTGAGACAACCCCTACCCTGACCGGACACTGTAAACGCAACACCCAGAGACAAAATCCTGAGTGACTGCCTCCCACTTGCCCTACTTTGATTTCCAGAGGATCTCCCCTCACGGACTAGAGATCAGGCCTGCCATTACATTGGCCCCTAGCTGAGCCACGTTTGCTTTTTCAGAAATCTGTCCCCACAGCCCTGGCAAACACAGCCTCTAGGCTGGGTCCTCTGGAGCCATACCACAGGACCGTGCCTGCTCTCTCCTGGGAAACTGTGTCCATTCCTTTGGCCACACACCTCCAGAATATGAGAAACCTCAAGGCCTCCGAGGACATCCCACTACTGGGAGCCTCACTGGACTCACAGGGGCATTCGGACACAAGCTGAGCAGCTACACCCATGAATGCATGCACACAGATGTCAACAGAGATAGAAGGTTGAGCCGGACAGGCCTTTAGGCCGTAGTCTCAACTCTTGCTTTGGTTTCCAGGTGTCACTCCTCAGAGGCTTTGGTTCGAAGAACAGGGTATGGGGCTTTCCTGAGGCACGGAACAGAACTCCTCTCGTCTCCACATGGGAAGTTTCCTTGTTGGAGCCGTGTCAAACACCTCATGTTGGAGAATCCTGCAGAGTCCCTGAGCCACCTCCACATTCCAAAGTCTCCCAGGCCACCAAGCCACAGTAGGACTCATCTTCAGGAGAGACCATTTCAACTCTCCCCTCTGGGTAGCTCACCCAGGAGCCCGCAGATTGAGCCTGCCTTGTCCTGACTAAAGAGTGGGAATATGAGGTGGCGTTCCCAGGCATCCATGCTTAGACACCTGCTCTCGAGTCTTTCTATATGGGGCCTCTTGGAACCATCCAATAGGACTCGACTGTCGTGCTGAAGGTAACCTTCAGTTTTGGAGCAGTTCACAAATCCCATCGTAGCCAAAACCTTCTGGCCTCATGAAGCCCCCACACCCTTCAGGAAGAGGCCATGCTGGACAAGAACTCTAGCCTGAGGCACGTCTCATAGTTGACATGACCTCAGTGCAGGAGATCTCGATTCAGCCTCTGCAGAGTAGGCCTGCCGTGCCCTCGGTCCCAAACCTCACGCTAGCTTGTGTTTTCAGACTTCCTTCCTCACACTCCTGGCAAACAAGCCCTCCGGACTAGGAACTCCGGAACCAAAACCCAGCCCAGTGTCTGCCCAACGGAAAAAAAAACGTTTCCCTGTGGGGCTCTCCAGAAAACCCAGATGAGGATCAACCTGCTCGGGCCTCGACGGTACCCGAACTGGATAGGCTGCTCTGGGCACTCATGCTCTGCCTGACACAGCCTGAAGCCAGACGTCCAGACAGACAAGGAGACAGCTGGCCGCACACCCAGCACTTCGGACACGCCATGGTCTTATGCCGTCACCTCATCCTAACCTTGGTTTTCAGATACCTGAACCTAGACATTATATCAATTCTCCACACAGCTGGGTATAGCAAGCACAAAACAGAACTCCTCCTTCCCCATGGCTGTCAAGCTTGCTCTTGGCATGGAGTCACACCTTCAGGGTGGGAGAAACCTTCATGGCCCCTGATGCCACGCCCAAACTTGAGTGCTGCTTGGGCACAAATTCACACTGTGACCCTCAGCATGAGCCCCATGTCAAAGAAAGGCCTGTCAGGGCCTGGACCAAGAGCCCACATATGGGGCTTGCCAAGCCCCTATGCACCCAATCCTCGCCACGGTTTGAATTTTCCAGTCGCCCCGCCCGTACCTGGAGCTCTGCTCTGGAATCCCTTTCTTGGAGAGACCCATGAGCCAGACAACACGACTCCACCCTTCCCACAAAATGACCCCAAACTCTTGGGAGCTGGGACAAATCCCCAGAGAGGGATACTCGTCCACAGTACCTGAGGCCACCGCTCCAATCCACGGCTATCCCGGACACAACATCCAGAGACAAAAGCCTGAAGGAACGCCTCCCACTCGCCCTTGTTTCAGAGGCCCAGGAGCTCCCTCTCGGGCTGTACATCCGGCCGGCCATACCCTAGGCGCCACTCATAAGCTGAGTTTGTGTATTCAGACTTCTGTGCCCACAGCCTGGACCCACACAACATCCAGGCTAGGGCCTCTGGACCAAACAGCGAAAGATTGTGCCTGCCCTCTCCAAGGAAAGTGTGCCCAATCCATTGACCACAACCCTACAGGTTAGGGAAAAGCTCCAAGGTCCCTGAGGCCATCAATAGTATAGGCCACCCTGGACTAAGAGGGGCTCTCTGACACCAGCGGAGCAACTATCTCCACTTAGACTCTCAGACAGTGTCCCCAGAGACAGAAGGTTGAAATGGACATGCCCCCAGGCCCTAATCTGAACCTTAGCTTTGGTTTCCATGTTTCCGTTCTCAGAGGACTGTTTTCGTCGACCAGCACATGGGGCTTTTCTGAGGCACCAAACCAAACCTCTCTCATCTCCACATGGGCAGCTTTCTTACTGGGATGTATCAAACACTTCAGGTAGGAGAGTTCCGCAGGGCCACTGAACAACCAGCACATTCCAAGGTCTCCATGGACCCAAACGCACATTATGACGCATCCTCAGGAGAGGCCATTTCAACTCAGCCCCCTGGGTCGCGTGTTCCAGAGGCAGCAGATCAAACATATCTTGTCGCTAATAGCCAATGGGAATGCGAGGCATGCTGTACAGGGATCCATCCTTCGAACCCTGCTCTCCAGTCCTTCCATATGGTATGTCCTGGAGCCATGCAACAGGACTCGAATGTCCCGCAGAAGGAAACCTTGTGGTTTGGGGCAACCTCCAAACTCAGCGTGGGAAAACTTCCTTGGCCTCATGAGGCCCCCACTTCATGAAGGTGCCATCATGGACACATACTCCAGCCTCAGCCAACGTCTGATCCTCAGCCTGACTTCAGATGCAGGAGATTTTGATTCAGCCTCTGCAGAGTGGGCCTGCTCTGCCCTTGGCTCCAATCCTCACACTAGCTTGTGTTTTCAGACTTCCGTCCTCACACTCCTGGCCCACAAACCCTCCCTACTGGGAATTCTGGGGCCACAATGAAGCACTGTGCCTGCCTCCCAGGAGAAAAACATTGTCTATGTCGCTGCCCAGAAACCCCAAATGAGGATCAAACTGCTTGGCCCTCGGCAACACCCCAATTGCATAGGCTACCTTAAACAGTGATGCTCTGTCGCAAATAGCCTGAGCCCAGACCTTCCAACAGACACCGACACAGCTGGCTACACACCCAGCACATTGGACCCGCCACTGCCTTTGGCCACCATCCATTCCCAACCTGGGTTATTAGTCATCGGAACCTAGACCTTATCTCCAATCCCTGCACAGGGGGGAACCTGATGCACAAGTCAGAACCCCTCCTTCCCCCTGGCAAGAAACCTTGCTGCTGGCAGTGAGTCAAACCTACAGTGTAGGAGAAAACGGCATGGCCCATGAGGCCACGCCCAAGCATGAGGGCCGCCTTGGGCACAAACACACATTGTGACCCTCAGCATGAGTACCTTATTCAAGTAAGGCCTCTCAGTGACTGGACCAAGAGCCTGCATATGTGGCTTGCCATGCCCATAGGCACCCAGGACTAACTAGATGGTGTGTATTCCAGTTGAGGGAACCCACTGCTGTGCTCTAGAGTCCCTCTCCTGGGGGGTCCCCTGTGGCAGAAAACAGTACTCTTCATTCCCACAGAATGAACACAAACACTTGGGAGCTTGGACAATCCCCCGAGAGGAAGGCTCTTCCTCGGCCTCTGAGACAACCCCTACCCTGACCGGACACTGTAAACGCAACACCCAGAGACAAAATCCTGAGTGACTGCCTCCCACTTGCCCTACTTTGATTTCCAGAGGATCTCCCCTCACGGACTAGAGATCAGGCCTGCCATTACATTGGCCCCTAGCTGAGCCACGTTTGCTTTTTCAGAAATCTGTCCCCACAGCCCTGGCAAACACAGCCTCTAGGCTGGGTCCTCTGGAGCCATACCACAGGACCGTGCCTGCTCTCTCCTGGGAAACTGTGTCCATTCCTTTGGCCACACACCTCCAGAATATGAGAAACCTCAAGGCCTCCGAGGACATCCCACTACTGGGAGCCTCACTGGACTCACAGGGGCATTCGGACACAAGCTGAGCAGCTACATCCATGAATGCATGCACACAGATGTCAACAGAGATAGAAGGTTGAGCCGGACAGGCCTTTAGGCCGTAGTCTCAACTCTTGCTTTGGTTTCCAGGTGTCACTCCTCAGAGGCTTTGGTTCGAAGAACAGGGTATGGGGCTTTCCTGAGGCACGGAACAGAACTCCTCTCGTCTCCACATGGGAAGTTTCCTTGTTGGAGCCGTGTCAAACACCTCATGTTGGAGAATCCTGCAGAGTCCCTGAGCCACCTCCACATTCCAAAGTCTCCCAGGCCACCAAGCCACAGTAGGACTCATCTTCAGGAGAGACCATTTCAACTCTCCCCTCTGGGTAGCTCACCCAGGAGCCCGCAGATTGAGCCTGCCTTGTCCTGACTAAAGAGTGGGAATATGAGGTGGCGTTCCCAGGCATCCATGCTTAGACACCTGCTCTCGAGTCTTTCTATATGGGGCCTCTTGGAACCATCCAATAGGACTCGACTGTCGTGCTGAAGGTAACCTTCAGTTTTGGAGCAGTTCACAAATCCCATCGTAGCCAAAACCTTCTGGCCTCATGAAGCCCCCACACCCTTCAGGAAGAGGCCATGCTGGACAAGAACTCTAGCCTGAGGCACGTCTCATAGTTGACATGACCTCAGTGCAGGAGATCTCGATTCAGCCTCTGCAGAGTAGGCCTGCCGTGCCCTCGGTCCCAAACCTCACGCTAGCTTGTGTTTTCAGACTTCCTTCCTCACACTCCTGGCAAACAAGCCCTCCGGACTAGGAACTCCGGAACCAAAACCCAGCCCAGTGTCTGCCCAACGGAAAAAAAAACGTTTCCCTGTGGGGCTCTCCAGAAAACCCAGATGAGGATCAACCTGCTCGGGCCTCGACGGTACCCGAACTGGATAGGCTGCTCTGGGCACTCATGCTCTGCCTGACACAGCCTGAAGCCAGACGTCCAGACAGACAAGGAGACAGCTGGCCGCACACCCAGCACTTCGGACACGCCATGGTCTTATGCCGTCACCTCATCCTAACCTTGGTTTTCAGATACCTGAACCTAGACATTATATCAATTCTCCACACAGCTGGGTATAGCAAGCACAAAACAGAACTCCTCCTTCCCCATGGCTGTCAAGCTTGCTCTTGGCATGGAGTCACACCTTCAGGGTGGGAGAAACCTTCATGGCCCCTGATGCCACGCCCAAACTTGAGTGCTGCTTGGGCACAAATTCACACTGTGACCCTCAGCATGAGCCCCATGTCAAAGAAAGGCCTGTCAGGGCCTGGACCAAGAGCCCACATATGGGGCTTGCCAAGCCCCTATGCACCCAATCCTCGCCACGGTTTGAATTTTCCAGTCGCCCCGCCCGTACCTGGAGCTCTGCTCTGGAATCCCTTTCTTGGAGAGACCCATGAGCCAGACAACACGACTCCACCCTTCCCACAAAATGACCCCAAACTCTTGGGAGCTGGGACAAATCCCCAGAGAGGGATACTCGTCCACAGTACCTGAGGCCACCGCTCCAATCCACGGCTATCCCGGACACAACATCCAGAGACAAAAGCCTGAAGGAACGCCTCCCACTCGCCCTTGTTTCAGAGGCCCAGGAGCTCCCTCTCGGGCTGTACATCCGGCCGGCCATACCCTAGGCGCCACTCATAAGCTGAGTTTGTGTATTCAGACTTCTGTGCCCACAGCCTGGACCCACACAACATCCAGGCTAGGGCCTCTGGACCAAACAGCGAAAGATTGTGCCTGCCCTCTCCAAGGAAAGTGTGCCCAATCCATTGACCACAACCCTACAGGTTAGGGAAAAGCTCCAAGGTCCCTGAGGCCATCAATAGTATAGGCCACCCTGGACTAAGAGGGGCTCTCTGACACCAGCGGAGCAACTATCTCCACTTAGACTCTCAGACAGTGTCCCCAGAGACAGAAGGTTGAAATGGACATGCCCCCAGGCCCTAATCTGAACCTTAGCTTTGGTTTCCATGTTTCCGTTCTCAGAGGACTGTTTTCGTCGACCAGCACATGGGGCTTTTCTGAGGCACCAAACCAAACCTCTCTCATCTCCACATGGGCAGCTTTCTTACTGGGATGTATCAAACACTTCAGGTAGGAGAGTTCCGCAGGGCCACTGAACAACCAGCACATTCCAAGGTCTCCATGGACCCAAACGCACATTATGACGCATCCTCAGGAGAGGCCATTTCAACTCAGCCCCCTGGGTCGCGTGTTCCAGAGGCAGCAGATCAAACATATCTTGTCGCTAATAGCCAATGGGAATGCGAGGCATGCTGTACAGGGATCCATCCTTCGAACCCTGCTCTCCAGTCCTTCCATATGGTATGTCCTGGAGCCATGCAACAGGACTCGAATGTCCCGCAGAAGGAAACCTTGTGGTTTGGGGCAACCTCCAAACTCAGCGTGGGAAAACTTCCTTGGCCTCATGAGGCCCCCACTTCATGAAGGTGCCATCATGGACACATACTCCAGCCTCAGCCAACGTCTGATCCTCAGCCTGACTTCAGATGCAGGAGATTTTGATTCATCCTCTGCAGAGTGGGCCTGCTCTGCCCTTGGCTCCAATCCTCACACTAGCTTGTGTTTTCAGACTTCCGTCCTCACACTCCTGGCCCACAAACCCTCCCTACTGGGAATTCTGGGGCCACAATGAAGCACTGTGCCTGCCTCCCAGGAGAAAAACATTGTCTATGTCGCTGCCCAGAAACCCCAAATGAGGATCAAACTGCTTGGCCCTCGGCAACACCCCAATTGCATAGGCTACCTTAAACAGTGATGCTCTGTCGCAAATAGCCTGAGCCCAGACCTTCCAACAGACACCGACACAGCTGGCTACACACCCAGCACATTGGACCCGCCACTGCCTTTGGCCACCATCCATTCCCAACCTGGGTTATTAGTCATCGGAACCTAGACCTTATCTCCAATCCCTGCACAGGGGGGAACCTGATGCACAAGTCAGAACCCCTCCTTCCCCCTGGCAAGAAACCTTGCTGCTGGCAGTGAGTCAAACCTACAGTGTAGGAGAAAACGGCATGGCCCATGAGGCCACGCCCAAGCATGAGGGCCGCCTTGGGCACAAACACACATTGTGACCCTCAGCATGAGTACCTTATTCAAGTAAGGCCTCTCAGTGACTGGACCAAGAGCCTGCATATGTGGCTTGCCATGCCCATAGGCACCCAGGACTAACTAGATGGTGTGTATTCCAGTTGAGGGAACCCACTGCTGTGCTCTAGAGTCCCTCTCCTGGGGGGTCCCCTGTGGCAGAAAACAGTACTCTTCATTCCCACAGAATGAACACAAACACTTGGGAGCTTGGACAATCCCCCGAGAGGAAGGCTCTTCCTCGGCCTCTGAGACAACCCCTACCCTGACCGGACACTGTAAACGCAACACCCAGAGACAAAATCCTGAGTGACTGCCTCCCACTTGCCCTACTTTGATTTCCAGAGGATCTCCCCTCACGGACTAGAGATCAGGCCTGCCATTACATTGGCCCCTAGCTGAGCCACGTTTGCTTTTTCAGAAATCTGTCCCCACAGCCCTGGCAAACACAGCCTCTAGGCTGGGTCCTCTGGAGCCATACCACAGGACCGTGCCTGCTCTCTCCTGGGAAACTGTGTCCATTCCTTTGGCCACACACCTCCAGAATATGAGAAACCTCAAGGCCTCCGAGGACATCCCACTACTGGGAGCCTCACTGGACTCACAGGGGCATTCGGACACAAGCTGAGCAGCTACATCCATGAATGCATGCACACAGATGTCAACAGAGATAGAAGGTTGAGCCGGACAGGCCTTTAGGCCGTAGTCTCAACTCTTGCTTTGGTTTCCAGGTGTCACTCCTCAGAGGCTTTGGTTCGAAGAACAGGGTATGGGGCTTTCCTGAGGCACGGAACAGAACTCCTCTCGTCTCCACATGGGAAGTTTCCTTGTTGGAGCCGTGTCAAACACCTCATGTTGGAGAATCCTGCAGAGTCCCTGAGCCACCTCCACATTCCAAAGTCTCCCAGGCCACCAAGCCACAGTAGGACTCATCTTCAGGAGAGACCATTTCAACTCTCCCCTCTGGGTAGCTCACCCAGGAGCCCGCAGATTGAGCCTGCCTTGTCCTGACTAAAGAGTGGGAATATGAGGTGGCGTTCCCAGGCATCCATGCTTAGACACCTGCTCTCGAGTCTTTCTATATGGGGCCTCTTGGAACCATCCAATAGGACTCGACTGTCGTGCTGAAGGTAACCTTCAGTTTTGGAGCAGTTCACAAATCCCATCGTAGCCAAAACCTTCTGGCCTCATGAAGCCCCCACACCCTTCAGGAAGAGGCCATGCTGGACAAGAACTCTAGCCTGAGGCACGTCTCATAGTTGACATGACCTCAGTGCAGGAGATCTCGATTCAGCCTCTGCAGAGTAGGCCTGCCGTGCCCTCGGTCCCAAACCTCACGCTAGCTTGTGTTTTCAGACTTCCTTCCTCACACTCCTGGCAAACAAGCCCTCCGGACTAGGAACTCCGGAACCAAAACCCAGCCCAGTGTCTGCCCAACGGAAAAAAAAACGTTTCCCTGTGGGGCTCTCCAGAAAACCCAGATGAGGATCAACCTGCTCGGGCCTCGACGGTACCCGAACTGGATAGGCTGCTCTGGGCACTCATGCTCTGCCTGACACAGCCTGAAGCCAGACGTCCAGACAGACAAGGAGACAGCTGGCCGCACACCCAGCACTTCGGACACGCCATGGTCTTATGCCGTCACCTCATCCTAACCTTGGTTTTCAGATACCTGAACCTAGACATTATATCAATTCTCCACACAGCTGGGTATAGCAAGCACAAAACAGAACTCCTCCTTCCCCATGGCTGTCAAGCTTGCTCTTGGCATGGAGTCACACCTTCAGGGTGGGAGAAACCTTCATGGCCCCTGATGCCACGCCCAAACTTGAGTGCTGCTTGGGCACAAATTCACACTGTGACCCTCAGCATGAGCCCCATGTCAAAGAAAGGCCTGTCAGGGCCTGGACCAAGAGCCCACATATGGGGCTTGCCAAGCCCCTATGCACCCAATCCTCGCCACGGTTTGAATTTTCCAGTCGCCCCGCCCGTACCTGGAGCTCTGCTCTGGAATCCCTTTCTTGGAGAGACCCATGAGCCAGACAACACGACTCCACCCTTCCCACAAAATGACCCCAAACTCTTGGGAGCTGGGACAAATCCCCAGAGAGGGATACTCGTCCACAGTACCTGAGGCCACCGCTCCAATCCACGGCTATCCCGGACACAACATCCAGAGACAAAAGCCTGAAGGAACGCCTCCCACTCGCCCTTGTTTCAGAGGCCCAGGAGCTCCCTCTCGGGCTGTACATCCGGCCGGCCATACCCTAGGCGCCACTCATAAGCTGAGTTTGTGTATTCAGACTTCTGTGCCCACAGCCTGGACCCACACAACATCCAGGCTAGGGCCTCTGGACCAAACAGCGAAAGATTGTGCCTGCCCTCTCCAAGGAAAGTGTGCCCAATCCATTGACCACAACCCTACAGGTTAGGGAAAAGCTCCAAGGTCCCTGAGGCCATCAATAGTATAGGCCACCCTGGACTAAGAGGGGCTCTCTGACACCAGCGGAGCAACTATCTCCACTTAGACTCTCAGACAGTGTCCCCAGAGACAGAAGGTTGAAATGGACATGCCCCCAGGCCCTAATCTGAACCTTAGCTTTGGTTTCCATGTTTCCGTTCTCAGAGGACTGTTTTCGTCGACCAGCACATGGGGCTTTTCTGAGGCACCAAACCAAACCTCTCTCATCTCCACATGGGCAGCTTTCTTACTGGGATGTATCAAACACTTCAGGTAGGAGAGTTCCGCAGGGCCACTGAACAACCAGCACATTCCAAGGTCTCCATGGACCCAAACGCACATTATGACGCATCCTCAGGAGAGGCCATTTCAACTCAGCCCCCTGGGTCGCGTGTTCCAGAGGCAGCAGATCAAACATATCTTGTCGCTAATAGCCAATGGGAATGCGAGGCATGCTGTACAGGGATCCATCCTTCGAACCCTGCTCTCCAGTCCTTCCATATGGTATGTCCTGGAGCCATGCAACAGGACTCGAATGTCCCGCAGAAGGAAACCTTGTGGTTTGGGGCAACCTCCAAACTCAGCGTGGGAAAACTTCCTTGGCCTCATGAGGCCCCCACTTCATGAAGGTGCCATCATGGACACATACTCCAGCCTCAGCCAACGTCTGATCCTCAGCCTGACTTCAGATGCAGGAGATTTTGATTCATCCTCTGCAGAGTGGGCCTGCTCTGCCCTTGGCTCCAATCCTCACACTAGCTTGTGTTTTCAGACTTCCGTCCTCACACTCCTGGCCCACAAACCCTCCCTACTGGGAATTCTGGGGCCACAATGAAGCACTGTGCCTGCCTCCCAGGAGAAAAACATTGTCTATGTCGCTGCCCAGAAACCCCAAATGAGGATCAAACTGCTTGGCCCTCGGCAACACCCCAATTGCATAGGCTACCTTAAACAGTGATGCTCTGTCGAAAATAGCCTGAGCCCAGACCTTCCAACAGACACCGACACAGCTGGCTGCACACCCAGCACATTGGACCCGCCACTGCCTTAGGCCACCATCCATTCCCAACCTGGGTTTTCAGTCATCGGAACCTAGACCTTATCTCCAATCCCTGCACAGGGGGGAACCTGATGCACAAGTCAGAACCCCTCCTTCCCATGGCAAGAAACCTTGCTGCTGGCAGTGAGTCAAACCTTCAGTGTAGGAGAAAACGGCATGGCCCAAGAGGCCACGCCCAAGCGTAGGGCCGCCTTGGGCACAAACACACATTGTGACCCTCAGCGTGAGTACCTTATTCAAGTAACGCCTCTCAGTGACTGGACCAAGAGCCCGCATATGTGGCTTGCCATGCCCATTGGCACCCAGGACTAACTAGATGGTGTGTATTCCAGTTGAGGGAACCCACTGCTGTGCTCTAGAGTCCCTCTCCTGGGGGGTCCCCTGTGGCAGAAAACAGTACTCTTCATTCCCACTAATGAACACAAACACTTGGGAGCTTGGACAATCCCCCGAGAGGAAGGCTCTTCCTCGGCCTCTGAGACAACCCCTACCCTGACCGGACACTGTAAACGCAACACCCAGAGACAAAATCCTGAGTGACTGCCTCCCACTTGCCCTACTTTGATTTCCAGAGGATCTCCCCTCACGGACTAGAGATCAGGCCTGCCATTACATTGGCCCCTAGCTGAGCCACGTTTGCTTTTTCAGAAATCTGTCCCCACAGCCCTGGCAAACACAGCCTCTAGGCTGGGTCCTCTGGAGCCATACCACAGGACCGTGCCTGCTCTCTCCTGGGAAACTGTGTCCATTCCTTTGGCCACACACCTCCAGAATATGAGAAACCTCAAGGCCTCCGAGGACATCCCACTACTGGGAGCCTCACTGGACTCACAGGGGCATTCGGACACAAGCTGAGCAGCTACATCCATGAATGCATGCACACAGATGTCAACAGAGATAGAAGGTTGAGCCGGACAGGCCTTTAGGCCGTAGTCTCAACTCTTGCTTTGGTTTCCAGGTGTCACTCCTCAGAGGCTGTGGTTCGAAGAACAGGGTATGGGGCTTTCCTGAGGCACGGAACAGAACTCCTCTCGTCTCCACATGGGAAGTTTCCTTGTTGGAGCCATGTCAATCACCTCATGTTGGAGAATCCTGCAGAGTCCCTGAGCCACCTCCACATTCCAAGGTCTCCCAGGCCACCAAGCCACAGTAGGACTCATCTTCAGGAGAGTCCATTTCAACTCTCTCCTCTGGGTAGCTCACCCAGGAGCCCGCAGATTGAGCCTGCCTTGTCCTGACTAAAGAGTGGGAATATGAGGTGGCGTTCCCAGGCATCCATGCTTAGACACCTGCTCTCGAGTCTTTCCATATGGGGCCTCTTGGAACCATCCAATAGGACTCAACTGTCGTGCAGAAGGTAACCTTCAGTTTTGGAGCAGTTCACAAATCCCATCGTAGCCAAAACTTTCTGGCCTCATGAAGCCCCCACACCTTTCAAAAAGAGGCTATGCTGGACAAGAACTCTAGCCTGAGGCACGTCTCATAGTTGACATGACCTCAGTGCAGGAGATCTCGATTCAGCCTCTGCAGAGTGGGCCTGCCGTGCCCTCGGTCCCAAACCTCACGCTAGCTTGTGTTTTCAGACTTCCTTCCTCACACTCCTGGCAAACAAGCCCTCCGGACTAGGAACTCCAGAACCAAAACCCAGCCCAGTGTCTGCCCAACGGAAGAAAAACGTTTCCCTGTGGGGCTCTCCAGAAAACCCAGATGAGGATCAACCTGCTCGGGCCTCGACGGTACCTGAACTTGATAGGCTGCTCTGGGCACTCATGCTCTGCCTGACACAGCCTGAAGCCAGACGTCCAGACAGACAAGGAGACAGCTGGTCGCACACGCAGCACTTCGGACACGCCATGGTCTTATGCCGTCACCTCATCCTAACCTTGGTTTTCAGATATCTGAACCTAGACATTATATCAATTCTCCACACAGCTGGGTATAGCAAGCACAAAACAGAACTCCTCCTTCCCCATGGCTGTCAAGCTTGCTCTTGGCATGGAGTCACACCTTCAGGGTGGGAGAAACCTTCATGGCCCCTGATGCCACGCCCAAACTTGAGTGCTGCTTAGGCACAAGTTCACACTGTGACCCTCAGCATGAGCCCCATGTCAAAGAAAGGCCTGTCAGGGCCTGGACCAAGAGCCCACATATGGGGCTTGCCAAGCCCCTATGCACCCAATCCTCACCACGGTTTGAATTTTCCAGTCGCCCCGCCCGTACCTGGAGCTCTGCTCTGGAATCCCTTTCTTGGAGAGACCCATGAGCCAGACAACACGACTCCACCCTTCCCACAAAATGACCCCAAACTCTTGGGAGCTGGGACAAATCCCCAGAGAGGGATACTCGTCCACAGTACCTGAGGCCACCGCTCCAATCCACGGCTATCCCGGACACAACATCCAGAGACAAAAGCCTGAAAGAACGTCTCCCACTCGCCCTTGTTTCAGAGGCCCAGGAGCTCCCTCTCGGGCTGTACATCCGGCCGGCCATACCCTAGGCGCCACTCATAAGCTGAGTTTGTGTATTCAGACTTCTGTGCCCACAGCCTGGACCCACAAAACATCCAGGCTAGGCCCTCTGGAACAAACAGCTAAAGATTGTGCCTGCCCTCTCCAAGGATAGCATGCCCAATCCATTGACCACAACCCTACAGGTTAGAGAAAAGCTCCAAGGTCCCTGAGGCCATCAATAGTATAGGCCACCCTGGACTAAGAGGGGCTCTCTGACACCAGCGGAGCAACTATCTCCACTTAGACTCTCAGACAGTGTCCCCAGAGACAGAAGGTTGAAATGGACAGGCCCCCAGGCCCTAATCTGAACCTTAGATTTGGTTTCCATGTTTCCGTTCTCAGAGGACTGTTTTCGTAGACCAGCACATGGGGCTTTTCTGAGGCACCAAACCAAACATCTCTCATCTCCACATGGGCAGCTTTCTTACTGGGATGTATCAAACACTTCAGGTAGGAGAGTTCCTCAGGGCCACTGAACAACCAGCACATTCCAAGGTCTCCATGGACCCAAACGCACATTATGACGCATCCTCAGGAGAGGCCATTTCAACTCAGCCCCCTGGGTCGCGTGTTCCAGAGGCAGCAGATCAATCATATCTTGTCGCTAATAGCCAATGGGAATGCGAGGCATGCTGTACAGGGATCCATCCTTCGAACCCTGCTCTCCAGTCCTTCCATATGGTATGTCCTGGAGCCATGCAACAGGACTCGAATGTCCCACAGAAGGAAACCTTGGGGTTTGGGGCAACCTCCAAACTCAGCGTGGGAAAACTTCCTTGGCCTCATGAGGCCCCCACTTCATGAAGGTGCCATCATGGACACATACTCCAGCCTCAGCCAACGTCTGATCCTCAGCCTGACTTCAGATGCAGGAGATTTTGATTCAGCCTCTGCAGAGTGGGCCTGCTCTGCCCTTGGCTCCAATCCTCACACTAGCTTGTGTTTTCAGACTTCCGTCCTCACACTCCTGGCCCACAAACCCTCCCTACTGGGAATTCTGGGGCCACAATGAAGCACTGTGCCTGCCTCCCAGGAGAAAAACATTGTCTATGTCGCTGCCCAGAAACCCCAAATGAGGATCAAACTGCTTGTTCCTCGGCAACACCCCAATTGCATAGGCTACCTTAAACAGTGATGCTCTGTCGCAAATAGCCTGAGCCCAGACCTTCCAACAGACACCGACACAGCTGGCTGCACACCCAGCACATTGGACCCGCCACTGCCTTAGGCCACCATCCATTCCCAACCTGGGTTTTCAGTCATCGGAACCTAGACCTTATCTCCAATCCCTGCACAGGGGGGAACCTGATGCACAAGTCAGAACCCCTCCTTCCCCATGGCAATAAACCTTGCTGCTGGCAGTGAGTCAAACCTTCAGTGTAGGAGAAAACGGCAAACCTGCCGGGCCTCATGAAGCCCCCCATATCCTTCAGGGAGAGGCCATCATGGTCAAAAACTCTAGCTTGAAGCACGTCTCTTAGTAGACATGATCGCAATGCAGGAGATCTTGATTCAGCCTCTGCAGATTGGCCTGCCGTGCCCTCGGTCCCAAACCTCACGCTAGCTTGTGTTTTCAGACTTCCTTCCTCACACTCCTGGCAAACAATCCCTCCAGAGTAGGAATTGCAGAACCACAAGCCTGCCCAGTTACTGCCCACCGGTAGAAAACGTTTCCTTGTGGGGCTTTCCTTAAAACCCAGATGAGGATAATCCTGCTCTTGCCTCGACGGCACTCAGATTTGATAGGCTGCTCTGGGCACTAATGCTCTGCCTTTCACAGCCTGATGCCAGACTTCCAGACAGACAAGGAGACAGCTGGCCACACACCTAGCACTTCTGACACGCCATGGTCATATGCCGTTATCTCTTCCTAACCTTGGTTTTCAGATATCTAAACCCAGATATTATATCAATTCCCCACACAGTTGGGCATCTGAAGCACAAATCAGAACTCCTTCTTCTCCATGGCTGTAAGGCTTGCTCTTGGCATGGAGTCACACCTTCAGGGTGGGAGAAACCTTCATTTCCCCTGAAACCACGCCCAAACTTGAGTGCTGCCTTGGGCACAAATTCACTCTGTGACCCTCAGCATGAGGCCAATATCAAAGAAAGGCCTGTCAGGGCCTTGACCAAGAGCCCTCATATGGGGCGTGCCAAGCCCCTATACACCCAATCCTCACCAGTGTTTGAGTTTTCCAGTCTCCCCCCTGTTCCTGGGGCTCTGCTCTGGAATCACTTTCTTGGAGAGACACATGAGCCAGACAACAGGACTCCACCCTTCCCACAAAATGACCCCAAACTCCTGTTAGCTGGGACAAATCCCCAGAGAGGTTACTCGTCCACAGTCACTGAGGCCACCCTCTACAATCCACGGCTATCCTGGACGCATCCAGAGACAAAAGCCTGAAGGAATCTCGCCCTTGATTCACAAGCCAAGGAGCTCACTCCTTATCTGTACATCCGGCCTGCCATACCCTTGGCGCCACTCATAAGCTGAGTTTTTGTTTTCAGACTTATGTGCCCACAGCCTGGACCCACACACCCTCCAGGCTAGGGCATCTGGAGCCACAGTGAAAGATTGTGCCTGCCATCTCCAAGGAAAGTGTGCCCAATCCATTGACCACAACCCTACAGGTTAGGGAAAAGTTCCAAGGCCCCTGAGGCCATCCTGATAGTGTAGGCTGCCCTGGACTAAAAGGGGCACTCTGACACCAGCTCTGCCATTATCACCACTTAGACTTTCAGACAGTGTCCCCAGAGACAGAAGATTGAAATGGACAGGCCCGTAGGCCCTAATATGAACCTTAGCTTTAGTTTTCATGTGTCTGTCCTCAGAGGACTGGTTTCTTATACCAGCATATTAGGTTTTTCTGAGGCTCCAAACCAAACCTCTCTCGTCTCCACATGGAGTGCTTTCTTACTGGATCTGTATCAAACCCTTCTGGTCGGAGAATTCCGCAGGGCCACAGTACAACCATCACATTCCAAGGTCTCCATGGACAGAAACCCACATTATGACGCATCCTCAGGAGAGGCCATTTCAACTCAGCCCACTGGTTAGCTTGCCCCAGAGCCAGCAGAACAAACATATCTTGTCGTTAATGGCCAAAAGGAATGCGAGGCATGTTGTTCAGGGATCCATCCTTTGAACCCTCCTCTTCAGTCCTTCCGTATGGTATGTACTGGAGCCATTCAACAGGACTCGACTGTCTCGCAGAAGGAAACCTTGTGGTTTGTGGCAACCTCCAAACTCAGCGTGGGAAAACTTCGTTGGCCTCATGAGGCACCTGCTTCATGAAGGTGCCATCAAGGGCACAATCCAACCTCAGCCAATGTCTGATCCTCAGCCTGACTTCAGATGCATGAGATATCCGTTCAGCCTTTGCAGAGTGGGCCTGCTCCCCACCTCACCCTATGTTTTGTTTTCAGACTCTACCCTAGCACTCCTGGCCCAAAAGCCCTCATGATTTGGAATTCTGGTTCCAGAACGAAGCACTCTGCCTGCCCCCCAAAGAAAAACATTGTCTATGGCATTGCTCAGAAACCCCAAATGAAAATCAACCTGCTCAGCCCTCGGCAACACCCCAATTGCATAGGCTACCCTAAACACTATGCTCTGTCTTACATAGCCTGAGCCCAGACCTTGTGAGAGACATTGAGACAGTTGGCTTCACACCCACCACATCGAACCTGCCATGGGTTAGGCCATTTCATCCCTTCCCATTGACCTGGGTGTCTTCCTGGAGGTATATTCTGAGGCTGTGTCAGACTATGCATTTTTTCTGGAGCTTCCTATGGAATTGGGGTGGTATTAGGGGCCTTGCAATTTTCTCTTAATCTGGTGGGTTGGGAAACTGAGACAGGCTGACATTCCTTGGGAGAGCTGGCCCAGTGCTGTTGTGTGTTCCTGGAGGCCCCATCCTGGAGGGCATATGGGTCAGGACTCTGGGTCCAAAGTCTTCAGACACAAACTCGGGTAAGAGTTAAGCTCGAGGTGATGGCAGACCCAATCTGCAGACCCTGAGCGAAGCATCTCCAGATATGAAATTCGGACGGCTGTGAGGCAGGAGCACAGTCTTTTCTGTCTGACTTGTTTGTCTATGATGGCCACGAAATGGAGGGGTGGCCTCATGGGTCCATGTGAGATTCTACCTCTCTGGGAATTCTGCTCGGCACCCAAGAGTTTGGTGTATTTCTGGGGGATGGGAGGAGCGCAGTTTTATGAGTCAGGGATCCCGTCCAAACAGCCATTCCAGAGATGGGTCCTGGGTTCTGGAGCCTGGATCACCGCAACAAGGCTTAGGATTTGGGCCTAGGGTCCTGCTCTATGTTTTCCTGGTACAGCTCCCGAGTGTTCTTGTTGGAAATGGGTCTCATTCTGAGGGTCACAATGCCTGTTTTTGCCCAGATGCCCATGCTGAGTGGGTGTGACCTCATGGGCTATGCACTTGGCTCCCACTCTGAGGGTTGGACTGCCATCTCAACATTCAGTTTTCCTGCCATGGGGAAGGAGGGGTACTTTTTTATGCTTCAGGTTCCCCCATGGGCAGGAATTTGACCTAAGTTCTGGGACCGGTGCCTGAATACCCAGTTCACTTTGAGATGAGGTCCTCGGGCCAAGGCAGGACCCACCTGCAGAAAATGAGGCCTGCTTTCTGGGTGGCTGTCAGGAGCTCGGGCTCGAGCTGTGTCAGACAGAACATTCATGGAGAGTTCGGCCTATGATATTGGGGTGCTTTTGAGAGCTGTGCAACTGGATCCTCATGGGGGATTTTTGCACAGACCCTTTCTTCACTTCTTCTATCTGGTGAGCAGGCAGATGGCTGCATTACGGCTCCAGAATATCCAAGTTGGAGGGTTTGCAGGCGAGGAGTGTGAGGACAGAAGTATGAAAACATAAGCTACGGTTACGCTCAGTGCCGAGCACATGTCTATTCCAATGTACAGCAGTTGTTTCGAGATCTTCAGCACCTGGGCGAGGGGAAGATGTCTGCTCACGCTGGAGTTTGTATCCATGATGGCCAACAAATGGTGGGGAGGCCTCAAGAATTCTTGGAGGTTTTTCCAAGCTGGAGCTTGTGAGCTGCTCCAAACATCAAGGTGTCCTACTAAGGGACAGCAGAAGTCTTCTTACAGGGCTCCAGGGTCCCCAATATGGAAGATTCGATAGCAATGCTCTCTGATTGGAGGCCTGGGAAGCCAATCTCTTGTTACCATTGCAGGTGAGGAACAGGGTAAGCTTGAACCAATGACACTGATTCCAAGTTCCAAGTGATTTGCGTTGATGGAAGTTCTCAGTCTAACAGGTTCCAATGCTGCTTGATGTCCAGGGAGACCTTAGAATGTGGTGGCAGCTCTCTGACCATTGAGGATTCTCTATCCTTAGGATTAGACCCAGTACCCAGGAGCCAGATTTCCTTCTTGGGACAGGAGGTGTGCTCTTGTATGGCTCACGGACCACAGGTTGGACCATATGCTTGAATTTCCAGAACAGCCCTCTAGGGAGAGAGACCTCAAAACATAAGCTAGGGTTCTGATGAGGTTTTAGGGCCATGGAAGTTTCAATCTTCGGACTAAGTGCCATTGGCCTGCATGTCATCCTGGAGGTAGGTGCTGAGGCTGTGTCAGGCTGTGCACTTTTTCCAGAGTGGCCTATGATATTGGGGTGCAGTCAGGGGCCTTGCAGTTTTCTCCTAATCTGGACATTTGGGAAACTGAGATGGGCAGGGTTTCCTCAGGAGAGCAGGGCCAGTGATGTCATGTGTTTCTCGAGGCCCCATCCTGGAGGTCATGTGTGTCAGGACTTTGGGACCAAAGACTTTAGACACAACCTCGGATAAGAGATAGGAGTGAGGTGTTGGCAGTCCGAATCTGAAGACCCTGAGGGAAGCTCCTCGGGATTTGAAATTCAGGTGGCTGGGAGGGAGGAGCACAGGCTTTTCTGTCTGGATTGTGTGTCTAGGATGGCCACTAAATGGAGGGGTGACCTCATGTGTCCATGGGATATTCTTCCACTCTGGTGATTCTGCTTGGCACCCAAGAGTTTGATTTCTTTCTGGGGAAGAGGAAAAGACTGTATTCCATCTCTGGGATCCTGTCCAAACAGGGATTCCAGAGATGGTTTCTGGGTCCAGACACTGGGAAAACTTAACCAAAGCTTCGATTTGGGATCTTGGTCCAGATCCCAAGGGGGATCTTTGGAAAGGGGTCTCATTCTGAGGGTCACAATGCCTGTTTGTGCCCAGCTGCCCATCCTGTGTAGGCGTGGTCTCATGGACCATGCACCTGGTTCCCACTCAGGGTTGTACAGCCATCTCAACATTCAGTTTTCTGGCCATGGGGAAGGAGGAGCACTCTTTTGTGCTTCCGATTCCCCTATGGGCAGGAATTTGAGCTAAGTCTGGGACAGGTACCTGAATATCCAGGTTGCTTCAAGATGATGGCCTCGGGCCAAGGTTGGACCCACCTGGAGGATATGGGGCCCACTATCTGGGTGGCTGACAGGAGGTCGGGGATCAGGCGGTGTCAGACAGACAATTTATGCAGAGGTCGGTCTATTATATTGGGGTGCCATTGAGGGCCGTGCAGGAGGATCCTCATGTGGGTTTCTGCGAAGACCCATAGGGCACTTCTTCTTTCTGGTGGGCAGGCAGAAAGCTGCACTGTGGCTTCAGAATTCCCAATATGGAGGGCTTGTAGGCGAGGAGTGTGAAGACAGAAGTCTGAAAACACAAGCCAGGGATAAGCTCAGTGCCGACCACAGGACCATTCCATTGTGCAGTGGTTGTTTTGAGATTTCCAGCACCTGAGTATGGGCGAGGGTCAGATGTCTGCTCACGCTGGGTTTGCATCCATGATGGTCAACGAATTGTGGGGTGGCCTCAAGAATTCTTGGAGATTTTCCCAAGCAGGACCTTGTGAGCTGCTCCAAACAGCAAGGTGTCCTACTGTGGGACAGGGGAAGTCCGCTTACAAGGCTCCAGGGTCCCCCATATAGAAAGATTCGACAGCAGAGGTCTCTGAATGGGGGCCTGGGAAGTCTTCCTTGCATGACCATTTCAGCTGAGGAACATTGCAGGCTTGATCTGCTGGTTTTTGTTCAAATTTCCAAGTGATCTA
Source organism: Mustela nivalis (assembly GCF_964662115.1). Lineage (NCBI taxonomy): Eukaryota > Metazoa > Chordata > Mammalia > Carnivora > Mustelidae > Mustela > Mustela nivalis. The sequence continues at coordinate 1,630,346 of NW_028136558.1, read as the reverse complement.
AGTTGACGGATGTTCTCAGTCTAATGAGTCACAATGCTGCTTGGTGTCCAGGGAGACCTTAGAATGTGGTGGTGAGGGTGCCTGGGTGGCTCAATGGGCTAAGCCGCTGCCTTCGGCTCAGGTCATGATCTCAGGGTCCTGGGATTGAGTCCCGCATCGGGCTCTCTGCTCAGCAGGGAGCCTGCTTCTTCCTCTCTCTCTCTCTCTGCCTTCCTCTATGCCTACTTGTGATCTCTCTCCGTCAAATAAATAAATAAAATCTATATAAAAAAAAAGAATGTGGTTGTGGATCTGTGGCCATGCAGGATTCTCCTACCTGAGGGTTAGACCCAGTTCCCAGGAGCCAGGTTCCCTTCTCGGGACAGGAGGGGTTCTCTTGTATGGCTCAGGGACCACATGTCGGATCATATGTTGGATTTCAAGACCAGGCCTCTGGGCACAGAGGCCTGAATATCTAGGCTAGGGTTCTTATGAGGTTGTAGGGGCATGTCATCCTCAACCTTCGGACTTAGGGACTTTGACCTGTGAGTCTTCCTGGAGGTAGATGCTCAGGCTGTGTCAGACTGTGCATTTTTTCCAGAGTGGCCTATGAAATTGGGGTGGGCTCAGGGGCCTTGCAGGCTTTTCCTAATCTGGAGGGTTTGTGCAACTGAGACGGCAGAATTTCATCCAGAGATCAGGCCCAGTGATGTAGTGTGGTTCTGTCAGCCCCATCCTGCAGGGAATGTGGTTAAGGGCTCTGGGACCAAAGTCTTCAGACACAAAATTGTGTATCAATTAGGAGGGAGGTGATGGCAGCCCCGATCTGCAGACGCTGAGGGCAGCTCCTCAGGATTTGAAATTCGTGTGGCTGGGAGGCAGGAGCAAAGGCTTTTCTGTCTGGATTGTGTCTAGGATGGCCTTGGAATGGTGGGGTGTCCTCATGTGTCCATGGAATATTCTACCTCTCTGGGGATTTTGCCCAGCACCCAAGAGTTTGGTGTCTCACTGCGAAGGAGAGAGCGTGGTTTACTGTTTCACGGTTCCTGTCAACACAGGGATTCCAGAGATGAGTTATAGGTCCCTGTGCCTGGATAACCCTACAAAGGCTTAGTATTTGGGCCTAGAGGCTTGACTGCCTGGCTCTGTGGGGCTTTGGTTCAGATCCCATGGAGACTTGTTGGAAATGGGTTTCAGGGTAAGGGTCACAATGCCTGTTTGTGCCCAGATGCCCATCCTGAGTGGGCATTGGCTCTTGTTCCATGCACCTGGATCCCAATATGAGGGTTGGACCACCATATCAACATTTAATTTTCCTTCTATGAGGAAGGAGGAGTACTCTTTTGTGCTTCAGATTCCCCCATGCACAGTAATTTGAGCTATGTTCTGGGACTGGTACGTGAATAACCAGGTTGGTTTGAGATGAAGGACTCAGGTCAAGGCAGGTCACACCTGCCAGATATGGGTCCCGCTATCTAGGTGGCTACCAGGAGGTCGGGGCTCGAGCTGTGTCAGACAAAGCATTAGTTCACAAGGTGGCCTATGATATTGTGGTGCTATAGAGGGCTGTGCTGGTGGAACCTTATATGGAGTTTCACGCAGACCCATAGGGCACCTCTTTTTTCTGGTGGGCAGGCAGAAGGCTGCATTGTGGCTCCCAAATTCCCAATATGGGGGACTTGAAGGCGAGGAGTGTGAGAACAGAAGGCAGAAAACACAATCTATGCTTAATCTCAGTGCCGAGAACATGGCCGTTCCAATATGCAGTGGTTTTTTTCGAGATCTCCAGCATCTGAGTACAGGCGAGGGTCAGATGTCTGCTCATGATAGAGTTTGTATCTATCGTGGCCAACAAATGAAATATCCAGCACCTGAGTAAAGGTGGATTTCAGATGTTTACGCACACTGGAGTTTGTGTCTCTGATGACCGAATGGAGGAGTGGCATCAAGAGGCTGATGCATGTGAGATGCTCCAAACAGCAAGGTTGTTTTTTCTACTGGACAGTTAGAGTCTGGTATGTTTTCTGCAGGGCCCCCCATGTGAAAAGTATGGGTAGCAGAGCCCTTCCACATGGATGCCTGGAAAGCACACCTCCATTGACCAATGCAGCTGAGGAACATGCAGGTTCTTTACGGTGCTTCTGGGGCGAAGCACCAAGGTCTTGAGTTGACATGGAATCTCCTGAAGATGGGTTACAATGCTGGTTTTTTTTTTTTTTACCAGGTAGATCTTAGAATGTGTTGGTGGCTAAGGTGCCTGCAAGATTCTCCTACCCTGAGAGTTTAACACAGGTCGAAGAGCACGGTTACCTTCTGGGGACAGGAGATGTAGTGTTTTGTGGCTCAGGGACCACATGCCGTATCATAAGTTCCTATTCAAGAACAGGCCTCTGAAGACAGATGCCCGACAACCTAATCTAGGGTTCCAATGAGTCCCAGGGGCATGAGAGGTTCAATCTTCAGACTTAGGACAGTTGACTTGGGTGTCTGCCAGGATGTAGGTGATCAGGGAGTTTCAGACTGTGCACTTATGTCCAGAGTAACCTCCAATATTGGGGTGGCCACAGGGGCCTTGAATGTTTCAACCAACTCTGGAGGGTTTGGTTAACTGACATGCACAATTTCCATGGGGATGGCAAGCACAGTCCTGTGGTGTGGCTCCAGAGACTCCACCCTGGAGGGCATGTGAGCCATGGTTCTGGGAGGGAAGTCTGCAAACACAAACTTGGGTTAGGTTTAGTGGCTAGGTTATCGCAGGGCAATGTGTAGACCTGGAAGGCTACTCGTCAGGAACAGTAACTGGAATGACCCGAAGGCGGAAGCACAGGCTTTTATATCTGGATTGTGTGTCTAGGGTGACGTCAGAATGTAGCTGTGGCCTCATGGGTCCATGGGAGATTTTTCCTCTAAGGATACAGGCGGCTCCCAATATTTTGATGACTTTTTGGTATGGGAAGACTGCTATTTTCGATCTTAGGTGTGCCCCAAAACAGAGATTCCAGAGATGGGCTCTGGGTCTAGGCGCCTGGAAAATCCCACCAAGGGTTGGGATTTGGGCTTATGGGCAGACCAGGCCTGCAATGCAGGATCTTGGTGGTGCAACTGAGAGGGCTTGTTTGGAAACATGCTCAGGCTGAGCATTACAATGCCTGTTTGTGCCCAGGGTGGCCCTCAGGAGTGGGCGTGGTCCCATTGTCCATTTTCTGGCTCCCACACTGAGGGATGGACACACATTCCAATGGCCAGGTTTCCAGCCATGGGGAAGGAGGAAATATCTATTGTGCTTCATGTTCCCCCATAGGCAGGGATTACAGCAAAGGTCTGGGGACAGATGCCTGAATACCAAGGATGCATAGAGATGACAGATTTGGGCCATGGCCGTTCTCACATGCTGGATATGGGCCCCGCTCTCTGGGTGGCTGACACGAGGTCTGGGCTCAGGCTGTGTCAGACACAGCACTAGTGGCCAGAGAAGTCTATATATTGGGGTTCTCTCCAGGGCCGAGTAAATTGATCCTCATGTAGGGTTTCTGGCCAGACTCACGAAGCACTTCTTTCTGTGGGGCAGGCAGAATGCTGCCTTATGGATCCAGAATTCCCTATCAAGAGGGTTTGGGGACAAATAGGGTGAGAATGCAACTGTAAACACCAGCTATGCTTAAATTGAGTGCCAAGCGGAAGTCAGTTTCAATGTGCAGCAGCTTATACGAGATATCCAGCACCTGAGTAAGGGCAGATGTCAGATATTTGCTCACACTGGAGTTTGTGTCTAGAATGACGACTAATGGAGGGGTGGCTTCAGGAGGCAATGGAGGATTACCCACGCTTAAGATTGTGAGATGCTCCAAACAACAAGGTTTCCTTCTAATGGACAGGAGGAGTCTGTTTTTTCTTTTCCTCCAGGGTACCTCAAGTGGAAGTTTGCGTAGCAGAGCCCTCCCGCATGGATGACTGGAAAGCACACGTCCAATGACCATTGCAGCTGAGGAACATGACAGGTTCGTTTTGGTGGTTCTGGTGCCAAGTACCAAGGCCTTGAGTTGACTTGGAATCTCTTACAGATGTGTCCCAAAACTGGTTTGTTACAAGGGAGGTCTTAGAATGTATTGGTGGCTATGGGCCACGTTGAGGGTTTGGCACAGGTCGATGTGCACAGTTTCCATCTTGGGAGAGGAGATGTTCTGTTTTGTGGCTCAGGGTACATATGTTGTATCCTGACTTGGTATTCAAGAACAGGCCTCTGAGGATTGATGCTGGCAACCTAATCTAGAGATCCAATGATGTCCTTGGTGCCCATCAGGTTCAATTTTCTTACTAAGGACCATTGATATGGTTGTCTGACTGGATGTAGGTGATCAGGGTGTTTCAGACTGTGCATTTGCATCCAGAGCCACTTCCACTATTGGGGTGGGCTCAGGGGCCTTGCAGGTTTCTCCTAACTTGGAGGCTTTGGGGAACTGTGATGGGCACAGTTTCCTTGGGGATGGCAGGCCCAGTCCTGTGGTAAGACTTCAAAGACCACCTCCTTGAGGATATGAGAGCCATGGTTTTGGGAGGGAAGTCTGCAAACACAAATTTGGGTCAGGGATAGTGGCAAGGTGATCGCAGGTCCAATGCATAGACCTAGAATTCATCACGTCAGGAACTGTAATTAGGGTGACTGAAAGCTGGTAGCACAGGCTTTTCTATCTGGATTGTGTGTCCAGGATGGGCTCTGAATGTAGACGTGGTCTCATGGTTCAATGGCAGACTTTTCCTCTCTAAGGATCCTGGTGGATCTCCATAGATTGGTGGTTTTTCAGAGAAGAAAAGAGTGCTCTTTTCCATCTTAGGGGTGCTCCAAAACAGGGAAGAATGCTGTTTTCCAACTTAGGCTTATGCCAAAACAGGGATTCCAGAGACGGGCTCTGGGTCTGGGTGCCCGGATATCCCACCAAGTGTTAGGATTTGGGCCTAGGGGCATTCCAGGCCTGCAATGCAGGATCCTAATGGTGTAACAGAGAGGGCTTGTTTGAAAGCATGCTCAGGCTGAGGGTCATCATGCCTCTTTGTGCCCAGGGGGGCCCTCAGGAGAGGGCGTAGTCTCATTGGCCATATAGCTGGATCCCAATTTGAGGGTTGGACACCCATTGCAACAGCCAGGCTTCCTGCAATGGAAAGAGGAGTTCTCTATTGTGCTTCAGGTTCCCCCATTGGCAGGGTTACAGGAAAGGTCTGAGGAAAGTTGCCTTAATACCAAGGATGTGTACAGATGACAGGCTAAGAATTACCAGGTAACAAAACAGCATTGTTACCCATGTTCATGACATTCCATGTAGAAATAAGCCCTTAGTACTTCGCCCCAGAGCCACCAGAATCAACTTGCCATGTTCCTAAGCTGCAATGGTCAGTGGAGGTGTGGTTTCCAGGCAACCATACGGGGGTGCTCTGCTACACAAACTTTGCAATTGGCGGGGACCCTTGAGACAAAAAAACAGAATGCCCCTGTCCGGTAGAAGGAAACCTTCTGTTTGGAGCATCTCACAAGCCCCAGCGTGGGAAATCCTCCATTTCCTCTTGAAGCCACCACTCCATTTGTCAGTCATCATAGACACAAACTCCAGCATGAGCAAACATCTGACATCCGCCCTTACTCAGTTGCTGGATTTCAATTCGATCGCTGCACACTGGAACTGCCTTTAGTTTGACTGAATTAAGCCATAGCTTGGGTTTACAATTCCATCCTCAGCCTACTGGTCCACAAGCCCTATTGTGAGGGAATTCTGGAGCTACAACACAATATTCTGCCTTCCCCATAGAAAGAAAAAGGGCCTGGAGAGTCTGCCCAGAAACTCCATATGATGGTCAATCTTCTCGGTGCTAGACGGAACCCTGATTCATAGGCTGCCCTGGGCACTAGTGCTGTGTCTGACATAGCCGGAGCCAGGACCTAGTGTCAGCCACTGAGAGATCAGGGCCCATATACAGCATGTGAGACCAGCTATGGCCCAAGTCTGTCTTCTCTTCTATTCTTGGTATTCAGGCATCTGTACCCACACCTTTGCTGAAATCCTTGCCATTGGGGAAACCTGTAGCACAATAGAGAACTCCTCCTTCCCCATGGAAGGTATTCTGACAGTTGGGATAGTTGCTCAACCCTCAAAGTGGAAGGCAGCTCCATGGCCAAGGAGACCATGTGCACTCATGATGGCTTCCCCGGGCACAAGCAGGCATTGTGACCTCAGCCTGAGCATGCTTTCAACCAAACGCTCTCAATTGCATCTCTGGGACCCCGAATTGCAGGCCTAGTACACACCTAGGCCCAAATCCTAACCCTGGTGGGATTTTACAGGGGCCCAGACACAGAGCCCATCTCTGGAATCCCTATTTTGGGGGACCCTTAAGATGGAAAACAGCACTCTTCCCTTCCCCGAGATAGTCACCAAACTCTTGGTAGCCACCAGGATCCTTGAGTGGAAAAATCTGCCATAGACCCATGAGAACACACCTGCATTCCGAGGCCATTCTGGACATACAATCCAGATACATATCATGTGCTATCACCTTTGAGTCATCGGATTTACAGTTCCTGACGAGCTGCCTTCCAGGTCTATGCATTGGGCCTGCAATCACCTTGCCATTAACCTAAACTGAGTTTGTGTTTGCAGACTTCCTTCCTAAAACCATGGCTCACATGACCTCCAGGTTCTGGCATCTGAAGCCACACCACAAGACTGTGCATGAGATCCTCAAGGAAACTGTGCCCATCACTTTTGCCCGATACCTTTAGATTAGGAGAAACCTGCAAGGCCCCTGAGCGCAGCCAAATAATGGAGGCCGCTCTGGGCAAAAATGCACAGTCTGAGACACCCTGACCCCCTCCATACAGGCAGACACCCAAGTCAATGCTCCTGAGTCAGAAGATTGAACCTGACATGCCCCGAGGACTTCATTGGCACACTAGATTAGGTTTACAGGTATCTGTCATCAGAGGCCTGCTCTGGAATATCAACTTATGATAAAATATATAGTCCCTGAGCCACAGAACAGAATATGTCCTCCCCAAAAAAGAAGCCATGCTCCTGGAATTGTGTCATACCCTTAGGGTATTTGGATCCTGAATGGCCCCTTAGCAACCAGCACATTCTATGATATTCCTGGTAACAAACCATCATTGTGCCCCATCTTCATCAGACTCCATGTCAACTCAAGGTCTCGATATATTGCCCCAGAGCCACCAGAATGCACCTGCCATGTTCCTCAGGTGCAATGGTCAATAGAGGGGTGATTTCCAGGCATCCCTGTGGGGTTCTCTGCTACAAAACTTTCCACATGGAGAAACCAGAGAAAACAAACCAGACTTCTCCTGTCCGGTAGAAAGAAACTTTGCTATTTGGAGCATCTCACAAGCCCCAGCATGGGAAATCCTCCATGGCCTCTTGACGCCACCCTTCCATTTGTGGGTAATCACAGACATAAACTCCAGTGTGAGCAAACATCTGACATCCACCCTTACTCAGGTGCTGGATATTCGAAACGGCACCTGCACACTGGAACTGCATTTTGCTTTTCACTGAACTTAACCATAGCTTCGTATTACTATTCTATCCTCACCACACTGCTCCACAATATCTCTTGATAGGGAATTCTGGAGCCACAACGCAGTATTCTGCCTTCCACATAGAAAGAAGAAGGACCTGTTGAGTCTGCCCAGAAACCTCACATGAGGATCAATCTACTCAGACCACGAGGCAACCCTGATTAATAGATTTCCCTGACCACTAGTGCTGTGTCTGACAGAGTCTAAGCCCCGACCTCGTGTCAGCCACCCAGAGTTGAGGGCCCATATTTAGCATGAGAGATCGGCCATGGCCCTGGGTTATCATCTGTACCCATCCTTGGTATCCAGTCATCTGTACTCCAAACTTTGCTGGAATTCCTGCCAATGGCGAACCTGAAACACAATAGAGAACACCTCCTTCCCCATGGCAGGAATATTGGTTGTCCAACCCTCAGCGTGGGAGCCAGCTGCATGGCCAAGGAGACCATGCCCACTCCTGAGGGCCGACATGGGCACAGGCAGGCATGGTGATCCTCAGCCTGAGCATGTTTTCAAACAAACACTCTCAGTTGCTCCTCCAGTACCAGCATTGCAGGCCTGGTGTGCCCCTAGGCCCAAATCCTAACCCTTGGTGGGATTTTCCAGGTGCCCAGACCCAGAGTCCATCTAAGAATCCCTGTTTGGGGCACCCTTATGATGGAAAACAGCACTCTTCCCTTCCCTGAGAAAGGCACCAAACTATTGGGAGCCGCCAGGATCCTTAGAGAGAAAAAATCTCCCATGGACCCATGAAAACAAACCTGCATTCCGAGGCCATCCTGTCCACACAATCCAGAGAGAAAAGTCTTTGCTACCGCCTTCGAGTCATCCTATTTACATTTCCTGACGAGCTGCCCTCCATGTCTATGCATTGGGCCTGTGATCATCTCGACACTAACCCTAACCCCAGTTTGTGTTTGCCGACTTCTCTCCCAAAACCATGGCTTACATGCCCACCAGGATGTGGTCCCTCAAGCCACATCACAGGAAAGTTCCTGCCTTCCCCAAGAAAACTGTGCCCATCAGGTTGTCCAAACCCTCCAGATTAGGAGAAACCTGCCAGGCCCCTGAACCCACCCCAATATTGGAGGTTGCTCTGGATGCAAACGTGCAGTCTGAAACACCCTGAGCACCTCCATCGAGGCAGAAAGCCAAGTCAATGGTTCTGAGTCAGATGATTGAACCTGACATGCCCCTAGGACTTCACTGGAACCCTAGATTGGGTCTTCAGACATCTGTTCTCAGAGTCCTGTTCTGGAATACCAAGTTATGATACAACATGTGGTCCCTGATTCCCACAACAGAACATCTCCTGTCTCCAGAAGGAAAATGTGCTCTTGGATCTATGTCCAACTTTCAGGGTAGATGGATCCTGCATTACCCATTAGCCCCAGCACCTTCTATGATCTCCCTGGTAACAAACCAGCATTGTGACCCAACTTCCTGAGACTTGATGCCAACTCAAGGTGTTGGTACTTTGCCCAAGAGCCATGAAACGAATCTGCCATGTTCCTCAGGTACAAAGGTCAATGGACGTGTGCTTTCTAGGCATCCAAGAGGTAGTTCTCTGCTACACAAAAATTCCACATAGGGAACCCTAGAGCAAACAAATAAGACTGCTCCTGTCAGGTTGAAGGAAACCTTGGTTGTTTGGAGCATCTCACAAGCCCCAGCCTGGGAAGTCCTCCACATTCTCTTGATGCCAACCCTCCATTTGTTAGTCATCATAGACACAAATTCCAGCATGAGCAAACATCTGACATCTGCTCTTACTCAGGTGCTGGATATTCGAATCAGTCACGCACACTGGAAATACCTTTCACTTGACACTGTATTCTTGCATAGTTTGGGTTTACAATTCCATCCTCACCCTACTGGACTGCAAGTCCTCTTGAGAGGGAATTAGGGAGACAAAACGCAACATTCTGCCTTCCCCATAGAAAGAAGAAGGGCCTGGTGAGTCTGCCCAGAAACTCCCCATGAAGATCAATCTACTTGGCCCTCGAGGGAACCCCGATTTATACTTTGCGCTGGCCACTAGCGCTGTGTCTGAGAGAGCCTGAGCCCCAACCTCGTGCCAGCCACCCAGAGTGTGGGGCCCTTATCCAGCATGTGGTACTGGCTATGGCCCAGTCATCTCTACCCATCCTTGGTATTCGAGCAACTATCCCAGATCTTTGCTGGAATCCCTACCAGTGGGGGAACCTGAAGCACAATTGAGAACTCCTCCTTCCCCATGGCAGGAAGCCTGGCTGTTGCTATGGGTGCCCAACCCTCAGAATTAGAACCAGGTGCATGGCCAATGAGACAACGCCCAATCATAAGGGCCGCCTGGGCCAAAGCAGGCATTGTGTCCCTCAACCTTAGCATGCATTCAAACAAATGCTCTCAGTTGTTTCTGCAGGGTCCCGCATCGCAGGCCTGGTATGCCCTTAGGACCAAATCCTAACACTTCGTGGGATTTTCCATGCCAACATAACCAGAGCCCGTCTCTGGAATCTCTGTTTTGAAGCACCCCTATGATGGAAAACAGCACTCTTCCCTCCCCTGAGAAAACTATTAGGAGCTGCCAGGATGCGTAGAGAGGAAAAATCTCCCAGGGCTCCATAAGACCACACCTTCATTCCGAGGCCATCCGGGACACACAATCCAGATACAAGAGACTGTGCTACCACCTTCGAATCACCTGGTTTACAGTTCCAGACGAGCTGCCCTACAGACCTATGCATTGGGCCTGTGATCACCTTGCCATTAACCCTACCCCAAGTTTGTGTTTGCAGACTTCTTTCCCAAAACCATGGCTCACATGCCCTCTATGATGGGTCTCTGTAGCCACATCACAGGAAAGATCCTGCTATCCCCAATGAAACTGTGTCCATCACAGTTGCCCAAACCCTCCAGATTAGGAGAGACCTGCAAGTCCCCTAAGCCCAGTCCAATATTGGAGGCCACTCTGGACACAAATGCACAGTGTGCAACACCCTGATCACCTCCATCCAGGAAGACACCCAAGTCAATGGTCCTGAGTCAGAAGATTGGTCCCTGAACACCACAATAGAATATCTCCTGTCCCCAGATGGAATTCGTGCTCTTCAACTTGTGTCAAGGGTCGGGGTATATGAATTATGCACAGCCCCTTAGCCCCCAGCACATTCTAAGATCTCTCTGGTAACAAACAAACAGCATTGTGATCCATCTTCATGAGATTCCATGTCACTTCAAGTCCTTGGTAATTCGCCCCAGAGCCACCAGAATGAACCTGCCATGTTCCTCACCTGATATGGTCAGTGGAGGTGTGCTTTCCAGGCATCCATGTGGGAGTGCTCTTCTACTTATTCTTTCCACATGTGGGACCCTGGAGCAAACAAACCAGACTGCCACTGACCAGTAGAAGGGAACCCTCTGTTTGGAGCATCTCAGAAGCACCAGCAGGAGAAATCCTCCATGGCCCTTGACACAACCCCTCCATTTGTCAGTCATCATAGACAAAAACTCCAGCATGAGAAAACATCTGAAATCTGCCGTTATTTAGATTCTGCATTTTCTTTTCCACCACTGCACACTGGAACTGCGTTTCACTTGACACTGAATTTAACAATAGCTTGGGTTTAGAATTCCATCCTCAGCCTCCTGGTCTGCAAGCCCTCTAGAGAGGGAATTTGGAGCCACAAGGCAACATTCTGCATTCCCACTAGAAAGAAATAGGGCCTGGTGAATCTTCCCAGAAACTCCACATGAGGATCAATCTACTTGGCACTCGATGGAACCTTGATTTATAGGCTGTCCTGGGCACTAGTACTAGTACTAGTACTAGTACTGTGTCTGACAGAGCCTGAGCCAAGACCTAGTTTCAGGCACCCAGAGATATGAGCCCATATCCAGCATGTGAGATTGGCCAGGGCCCAATTACATCATCTCTACCCATCCTTGGTATTCAGGCACCTGTCCCCAGACCTTTTATGTAATCCCTACCAATGGGGTAACCTAAAGCACAATAGAGAACTCCTCCTTCCCCATGGTAGGAATCCTGGCTGTTGATATGGGTGTCCAAACCTCAAAGTGGGAGCCAGCTGCATGGCCAAGGAGACAATGCCCACTCATGAGGGCTGCCCTCGGCACAAGTAGCCATTGGAACCCTCAGCTTGATCAAGCCTTCAAAAAAATGCTCTTAGTTGCACCTCCAGGATCCTGCATTGCAGGCCTGATATGCCCTTAAGCCCAAATCCTAACACATAGTGGGATGTTCCATGTGCACATACCCAGAGCCCGTCACTGGAATCCCTGTTTTGAGGCACCCCTAAGATGGAAAACAGCACTCTTCACTTCCCTGAGAAAGCCACCAAACTAATGGGATCCCCCAGGATCCTTGAGAAGAAGAATCTCCCATGGTCCCATGAGTCCACACCTGTATTCCGAGGCCAGCGTGGATATGCTATCCAGATACAAGAGACTGTGCTACTGGCTTTGAGTCACCTGATTTACAGTTCCTGACGTGCTGCCCTCCAGATCTTTGAATTGGGGCTGTGAACACCTCTCCATTAACCTTATCCCGAGTTTGTGTTTGCAGATCTCTCTCTAAAAACCATTGCTCACATGTCCTCCAGGATGGGGCCCCTAGAGTCACACCACAAGACTGTGCTTGCCATCCCCAAGGAAACTGGGCCCATCACAGTTGCCCAAACCCTCCTGATTAGGAGAAACCTGGAAGGCTCCTGAGCACATCCCAATATTGGAGGCTGCTCTGGATGCAAATGCACAGTCTGAAACACCCTGATCACCTCCATCCAGGCAGACACCCAAATCAATGGTCCTGAGTCAGATAATTGAACCTGAAATGGCCCTAGGACCTCATTGGAAGAGGGATTAACTTTTCAGGCACTTGTCCTCAGAGGCCTCTTCTGGAATACCAACTTATGATACAAATTATGGCCCCTGAGCCCCAGGGTGGGAAATCCTCCATGGCCTCTTGACGCCACCTCTCCATTTGTTGGTCATCGTAGACACAAACTCCAGCCTGAGCAAACATCTGACATCCGCCCATATTCAGGCGCTGATATTGGAATCAGCTGCTGCACACTGGAACTGCCTTTCGCTTTGCAATGAATTTAAGCCTAGCTTCAGACTACAATTTCATCCTCACCCTACTGGTCTGCCATATCTCTTGATAGGGAATTCTGGAGCCACAACGCAACATTCTGCCTTCTTCATAGATAGAAGGACCTGGTGAGTCTGCCCATAAAATGCACATGAAGATCAATATACTCAGCCCAGGAGGGAACCCCTATTTATAGTTTGCCCTAGCCACTAGTGCTGTGTCTGACAGAGCCTGAGCCCCTACCTCGTGTCAGCAACCCAGAGGGTGGGGCCCACATTAACCATGTGAGACCGGCCATGGCCCAGGGCTGTCATTACTACCCATCCTTGGTATTCAGGCATCTGTCCCCTAGATCTTAGCTGGAATCCCTACCAATGGGGGGACCTGAAGCACAATAGAGAATTCATCCTTCGCCATGGCAGGAATCCTGGCTTTTGGATGGGTGTCCAACCCTAGGAATGGGAACTGGCTACATGGCTGAGTAGACATCGCCCAATCCTGATGGCCTCCGGGACACAAGCAGGCATTGGGACCCTCAGCTTGACCATACTTTCAAACAAACGCTCTCAGTTGCACCTCCAGGATCCCGCATTGCATGCCTGGTATGGCCCTAGGCCTAAATATTAACCCTTGGTGGGATTTTCCAAGCACTTAGACCCAGAGCTCATCTCTGGAATGCCTGTTTTGGGGCACGCCTAAGCTGGAAAACAGTACTCATCCCTTCCCGGAGAAATCCAACAAACTATTGAGAACCGCCAGGATCCTTGAGAGGAGAAATCTCCCATGGACCCTTGAGACAACACCTGCAATAAAGGCCATTCTGGAAATTAAATCCAGATACAATTACCTGTGCTACCACCTTTGAGTTACGTGATTTACAGTTCCAGACTTGCTGCCCTCCTGGTCTATGGATTGGGACTATGATCACCTTGCCACTAACCCTAACCTAAGTTTGTGTTTGCAGACTTCTCTCTCAAAATCATGGCGCACATGTCCTCCAGGATGGGGTCTCTGGAGTCACACCACAGGACAGTTCCTGCAATCCCCAAGGAAACTGCCCATCACAGTTGTCCAAAAACCCCATATAAGGAGAAACCTGCAAGGAACCTGAGCCAACCCTAGTATTGGATGCCACTCTGGACACAAATGCACAGTCTGAAACACCCTCATCACCTGCATCCAGTCAGACACCAGAGTCAATGATCCTGAGTCAGAAGATTGAATGACATTCCCCTAGGGCCTCATTCAAACCCTTTATTAGGTTTTCAGGCTTCTGTCCTCAGAGACCTGTTCTGGATTACCAATTTATGATACAACATATGGCCGCTGAGCCCCACAACAGAATATCTCCTGCCCCCAGAAGCAATCCGGGCTCTTGGGCCTGTGTCAAATCCTCAGGCTAGATGAATCCTGCATGGCCCATTAACCACCAGCACATTCTAAGATCTCCCTGGTAACAAACCAACATTTTGACCCATCTTCATGAGGTTCCATGTCCAATCCAGTCTTTATTTCTTCGCCTCAAAGCCACCAGATGCCATGTTCCTTCGCTGTCATGGTCAATGAAGGTGTGCTTTCCAGTCACCCATGTGGGAGATCTATGTTATCCGATCTTTTGACATGGGAACCATGGAGGAAACAAATCAGACTGCCCCTGTCTGGTAGAAGGAAACCTTGCTGTTTGGAGCATCTCAAAAACACCAGATTGGGAAATCCTCCATAACCTCTTGACGCCACCCCTCCATTTTTGTGTCATCATAGACACAAACTCCAGCATGAGCAAATATCTGACATCCACCCTCACTCAAGTGCTGAATATTGGATTCAAACATTGCACACTGGAAATTCCTTTCGCTTGATACAGAATGTAACCATAGCTTAGGTTTACAATTCCATCCTCAGCCTCCTGGTCCACAAGCCCTCTTGATAGTGAATTCTAGAGCCACAAAGCAGCATTCTGCCTTCCCCTTACAAACAAGAAGGGCCTGGTGAGTCTGCCCAGAAACCATACATGAGGATCAATCTGCTCGGCACTTGAGGGAACCCCAATTTATAGGCTGCCCTGGGCACTAGTGCTGTGTCTGACAGAGCCTGAGCCAAGACCTAGTGTCAGCCACCCAGTGAACGGGGCCCATATCCACGATTTGATACTGGCCATGGCCCATGTCCATCATCTTTACCCATCCTTGGTATTCAGGCCTCTGTCCCCAGACCTTTGCTGGAATCCCCGCTAATGGGGGAACCTGAAGCACTATAGAGAACTCCTCTTTCCCCATGGCAGGATTCTGGCTGTTGGGATGGTTTTCCAACCCTCAAAGTGGGAGCCAGCTGCATGGCCAATGTGACCACGCCCACTCATGAGGGCCACCTGGGCATAAGCAAGTATTGTGACCCTCAGCCTGAGAATGATTTCAAACAAGCCCTCTCAGTTGCACCTCCAGGATCCTGCATGCAGGCCTGGTAAGCCACTAGGCCCAAATCCTAACACTTGGTGGGATTTTCCAGGGGACCAAACCCAGAGTCCGTCTCTGGAATCCATATTTTGGGGCACCCCTAACATGAACAAAAGCACTCTTCCCTTCCCCGAAAAAGCCACCAACTATTGGGAGCCACCAGGATCCTTAGAGAGGAAAAATCTCCCATGAACCCATGAGGCCACAACTGCATTCTGAGGCCATCCTGCACACAATACAGAGAAAAAAGCCTGTGATTCTGCCTTTGAGTCACCCAATTAACAGTTCCTGAAGAGCTGCCATCCATGTCTATGCATTGGGCCTGTGATAACCTTGCCACTAACCCTAACCCAAGTTTGTGTTTTCAGACTTCCCTCCCAAAACCATGGCTCACATGCCCTCCAGTTTGTGATAACTGGAGCCACACCACGGGATTGTACCTGTCTTCCCAAAGGAAACTGTGATTGTCACTATTAAACAAACACTCTAGATTAGGAGAAACCTGCAAGGCCCCTAAGCCCAGCCCAATATTGGAGGCCACTCTGGACGCAAATGCACAGTCTGACACACCATATCACGTACATCCAGGCTGATATCCAAGTCAATGGTCCTCAGACAGAAGATTGAACCTGACATGCTCCTAGGATTCACTGGAACACTAGAATAGGTTTTCAGGTATCTGTACTCAGAAGGCTGTTCTGAATATCAATGTATGATACAATATGGTCACTGAGCCACACAAAAGAACATCTCCTGTCCTTAGAAGAAAGCTGTGCTCTGGACCTGTGTCAAACACTCTGGGTAGATGAATCCTTCAAGGCCCCCTGGCAACCAGCACATTCTATGATCTCCCTGACAACATACCAGCATTGTGACCCATCTTCATGAGACTCCATGACAACTCCAGCCCTTGGTACTTCGGCCCAGAGCCACCAGAATGAAACTGCCATGTTCCTCTGCTGCCATGGTCAATGTAGGTGTACTTTCCAGGCATCCAGCGGGAGTGCTCTGATACCAACTTTCCACATGGGGAACCCTGGAGGAAACAAACCAGACTCCCCTGTATGGTAAAAGGAATCTTTTCTGTATGGAGTATCTCAAGCCTGAGGGTGGGTAATCCTCCATGGCCTCTTGAGGCCACCCATCCATTTGTTGGTCATCATAGACACTAACTCCAGCGTGAGCAATCAACTGACATCTGCACTTACTCAAGTGCTGGATATTTGAATCAGCTGCTACACACTGGAATTGCCTTATGCTTGGCACTGAATTTAAAAGTAGCTTGGCGGGACGCCTGGGTGGCTCAGTTGGTTAAACAGCTGCCTTCGGCTCAGGTCATGATCCCAGTGTCCTGGGATCGAGTCCCACATCAGGCTCCTTGCTCCGCAGGGAGCCTGCTTCTCCGTCTGACTCTGCCTTCCACTCTGTCTGCCTGTGCTTGCTCTCGCTCGCTATCTGACAAATAAATAAAATCTTGAAAAAAAAAAGTAGCTTGGGTTTGCAATTCCATCCTCACCCTGGTGTTCAGTAAGCTCTCTTGATAGGGAATTCTGACGCCACAACACAGCATTCTGCCTTCCCCATAGCAAGAAAAAACAGCCTGGAGAGACTGCCCAGAAACCCTACATGAGGATAAATCTACTCGACCCTCGAGTGAACCCCATTTATAGGTTTGCCTGGCCACTAGCGCTGAGTCTGACAGAACCTCGTCTCTGACCTCGTGTCAGGACCCAGAGACTGGGCTCCAACTCCAGAATGTGAGACCAGCCATGTCCCAGGGCTGTCATCTCTACCCATTCTTGATTCAGGCATCTGTCCCCAGACATTTGCTGAAATCCCTGCCAATGGGGGAACCAGAAGCACAATAGGGAAATCCTCCTTCCCCATGGCAGGAATGATGGCTCTTGGGATGGGTTTCCAGACCTCAGAGTGGTAGCCAGCTGAATGGCCAATGATAACCCGCCCACTCATGAGGGCCGCCCTGGACACAAGCAGGCATTGTGACCCCCAACATGAGCATGCTTTCAAACAAACACTCTCAGTTGCATTCCAGAATCCAAATTTGCAGGCCTGATATGCCCCTAAGCACAAATCCTAACACCTGGTGGGATTTTTCAGGGGCCCAGAAACACAGCCTGTCTCTGGAATCCCTGTTTTGGGACACCCCTAAGATGGAAAATAGCACTCTCCCCTTCGCCAAGAAAGCCACCATAGTATAGGGAGCCGCTAGGATCCTTGAGAGGAAAAATCTCCCATGGATCCATGAGACCACACCTGTATTCCGAGGCCATCCTGGACACAAAAGCCAGATACACAAGCCTGTGCTACCACCTTCAAGGCAACTAATTTATAGTTCCAGACGAGCTGCCCTCCAGGTCTATGCATTGGGCCTGCGATCACCTCACCGCTAACCTTAACCCGAGTTTGTGCTTACAGACTTCTATCCCGAAACCATGGCTCATATTTCCTCCAGGATGGGGTCTCTGGAGCCACACCAAAGGACTGTGCCTGCCATCCCCAAGGAAAATGTGTCCGTCACATTTGCCTAAAACTTCGAGATAAGGAGAAACCTGCAAGGCCCCTGAGCCCACCCCAATACTGGAGGCCCCTCTGGACACAAATGTGCAGTCTGAAATACGCTGATCACCTGAATCCAGGCAGATACCCAAGTCAGTGTTTCTCAGTCAGAAGATTGAACCTGACATGCTCCTATGACCTCATTGTAACCCCTGATTAGGTTTTCAGGCATCTGTAATCAGAGACCTGTTCTGGAGTACCAACTTAAGATACAACATATGGTCCCTGATCCCCACAGCAGAACATCTCCTTTCTTTAGATGGAAGCCGTGCTCTTGGAACTGTGTCAAACCCTCAGGGTAGATGAATCCTTCTTGGCCCGTAGCCACCAGCAGATTCTAAGATCTCACTGGTAACAAGCCAGCATTGTGAGCCATCTTCATGAGATTCCATGTCAACTACAGGCCTTGGTACTTCACCCCAGAGCCTTCAGAAAGAACCTGTCATGTTCCTCAGCTGCAATGTTCAGTGGAAGTGTGCTTTCCAGGCATCCATGTGGGAGTGCTCTGCCACCCAAACTTTCCACATGGGGGACTCTCGAGCAAACAAATCTGACTGCCCTGTCCTGTAGAAGGAAACCTGGCTGTTTGGAGCATCTCACAAGCTCAAGTGTGGGAAATCCTCTATGACCTCTTTTCAACTCCTCTCCATTTGTCGGTCATTATAGACACAAACTCCAGCTTGAGCAAACATCTGACGTCTGCGCTTACTCAGGTGCTGGATATTCGAATCAGCCGCTGCACACTGGAAATGCCATTCGCTTGTCACTGAATTTATTCATAGCTTGGGTTTACAATTCCATCCTCACCCTACTGGTCCACAAGGCCTCATGATAGGGAATTCTGCAGCCACAACACAGCATTCTGCCTTCCCAATAGAAAGAAGAAGGGCCTGGTGAGTCTGCCCAGAAACTCCACATTATGATCAATCTAATTGTCCCTTGAGGGAACCCTGAATTATAGACAGCCCTGGCCCCTAGTGTTGTGTCTGACAGAGCCTAAGCCCCGACCTCGTGTCAGCCACCTAGAAGGCGGGGCCCATATCCCGCATGTTAGACTGGCCACGGAACAGAGCCGTCATCTTTACCCATCCTTGGTATTCAGGCATGTGTCCCCAGACCTTTCCTGGAATCCCTACCAATGAGGGAACCTGAATCACAATAGAGAAATCCTCATTCCCCATGGCAGGATTCCTGTAAGTTCGGAAGGGTGTCCAACACTCAGAGTGTTAGCCTACTGAATGGCCATTGAGACCACCCCCATTCCTGAGGGCCACCCTATGCAAAAGCTTGCATAGTGACCCTCAGCCTGAGCATGCTTTCAAACAAACGCTCTCAGTTGTATCTCCAGGACTTGCATTGGAGGCCTGGTAAGCCCCTATGCCCAAATCATAACCCTTGGTGGGTATTTCCAGGTGCCCAGAGCCAGAGCACTTCTCTGCAATCCCTGTTATGGGACACCCTTAATATGGAAAACAGAACTCTTTCCTCTCTGAGAAAGCCACCACATTATAAGGAGCCGCCAGGATACTTGAGAGGAAATATCACCCATGGACACCTGAGACCACACCTGCATTCTTAGTCCATCGTGGATACACAATCCAGATAAAAAAGCCTGTGCTACCTCCTTTGAGGCATGCGATTTACATTTCACACGGAGCTTCCCTCCAGGAGTATGCATTGGGCCTACAATCACTTCGCCACTAAACCTAACCCGCATTTGTGTTTGCAGACTTCCCTCCCAAAACCATGGCTCTCATGCCCTCCAGCATGGGGTCTTTGGAGCCACACCACAGGACTGTGCCCACCATTGCCAAGGAAACTGTGCCCATCAAATTGCCCTATCTTTCCAGATTAGGAGAAACCTGCAAGGCCCCTGAGCCCACCCCAATACTGGTTGCCACTCTGTACACAAATGCACAGTCTGGAACACCCTGATCACCTACATCTAGGCAGACTTTGAAGTCAATGATACTGAGTCAGAGGATTGAACCTGACATTCCGTTAGGATTTTATTGGAACCCTAGATTAAATTTTCAGGCATCTATCCTCAGAGGCCTGTTCTGCAATACCAAATTATGATACATTTGGTCCGTTAGCCCCACATCAGAACATCTCTGGTCCGAGAAGGAAACCGTGCCCTTTGACCAGTGTCAAACCCTCAGGGTAGATGAATCCTACATGGTCCCTTAGCCACCAGCACACTGCAAGGTCTCCATGGTAACAAACCTGCATTATGACCCATCTTCATGAGACTTCATGTCAACTCCAGGCCTTGGTAATTCGCCCAAGAGCCACCAGAACGAATTGGCCATGTTTCTCAGCTGCAATTTTAATGGAGGTGTGCTTTTCAGGCATCCACGTGGGAGTGCTCTGCTACCCAAACTTTCCACATGGGGGACCCTGGAGCAAATAAACCAGACTCCCCCTGTGTGGTAGAAGGAAACTTTGCTGTTTGAAGCATCTCACAAGCCCCAGCATGTGAAATCCTCCATGGCCTCTTGACGCCACCCCTCCATTCATCGGTCATCATAGACATAAACTCCAGCATGAGGAAATGTCTGACTTTCACCTTTACTCAGGTGCTGGATATCTGGAATCAGACACTGCACAATGGAACTGCCTTTTGCTTGGCACTGAATTGAACCTTAGCTTGAGTTTACAATTCCATCCTCACCCTACTGGTCCCCAAGCCCGCTTGATAGGGAATTCTGGGGCCACAACGCAGCTTTTTGCCTTCCCCTTAGAAAGAAGAAGGGCATGGTGATTCTGCCCAGAAACTCTGCATGAGGATCAATCTGCTCAGCCCTTGAGGGATCCCTGATTCATACTCAGCCCTGACCACTAGTTCTGTTTCTGACAGAGCCTGAGTGCTCAATTCATGTCAGCTACTCAGAGAGTCAGGCATGTGAGACGGGCCATGTCTCAGGTCCCTCATCTCTACCCATCCTTGGTATTCAGGCATCTGTCCCCAGACATTTGCTAGAATACCTGCTAATGGGGGAACCTGAGGCACAATAGAGAATTCTTCCTTTTCCATGGCAGGAATCCTGGTAGTTGGGATGGGTGTCCTACTTTAAAGTGGTAGCCAGCTGCATGGCCAAGGAGACAACTCCCACTCATAAGGGCTGCCCTAATCACATCAGGCATTGTGACACTCAGACTAGCATGCTTTCAAACAAACGCTCTCAGTTGTACCTCCAAGTCACACATTGTAAGCCTGGTACTCCCCTAGGCCCAAATCCTAATCCTGGTGGGATTTTCCAAGCACCCAGACTCACAGCCCTTCTCTGGAATCCCTTTTTGGGGAACATCTAAGATTGAAAACAGCACTCTTCCATTCAAACGAGAAAGCCACCATACTATTGGGAGCTTCCAGGATCCGTAGAGAGGAAAATACTCTCATGGAAACATTAGAACACACCTGCATTCCAAGGCTATCATGGACACACAATCCAGATACAAAAGCCAGTGCTAGTGCCTTCGAGTACGTGATTTACAGTTCCTGACGATCTGCCTTCCAGGTCTATGCATTGGGCCTACGATCACCTCGCAACTCAACCTAATCCGAGTTTGTGATTGCAGACTTCTCTCCCAAAACCATGGCTTACATGCCCTCCACGATGGAGTCTCTGGAGCCACACCACAGGACTGTGCCTGCCACCCCCAAGGAAACCGTGCCCACAAATTTGCCTAAACCTTCAAGATTAGGAGAAACCTGCAAGGCCCCAGAGCCCACCCCAATATTGGAGGCCACTCTGTACACAAAGGCACAGTCAGAAACACCCTGGTTGCCTACATATAGGCAGACACCGAAGTCAATGGTCCTGAGTCTGATGATTCAACCTGAAATTCCCCTTGGACTTCATTGGAACCCTAGATGAAGTTTTTAGGCATCTGTCCTCAGAGGCATGTTCTGGAATACCAACTTATGACACAACATTTGGTCCGTGAGCCCCACAACAGAACATCTCCGATACCCAGAAAGAAACTGTGTTCTTCAACCGGTGTCAAACCATCAGGATAGACTAATCAAACATGGCCCCTTAGCCACCAGCACATAGTAAGATTTCCTTGGTAACAAAACTGCATTGTGACCCAACTTCATTAGAATCCAGGCCTTGGTACTTTGCCCTAGAGCAACCAGAAAGAACCTGCCATGTTCCTTAGGTGCAATGGTCAATGTAGGTGTGCTTTCCAGTATCCACATGCGAGTACTATGCTACCCAAACTTTGCACATGGGGGAACCTGGTGTAAACAAACCAGACCTCCCCTGTCCAGTAGAAGGAAACCTTATGTTTGGATCAACTCACAGGCCTCAGCGTGTAAACTGCTCCATGGCCTCTTGATGCCACCACTCAATTGGTCGGTCATCATAGACACAAACTCCAGTCTAAGCAAACATCTGACATGCACCCTTATCCCAGTGCTGGATGTCTTGAATAAACCACTGCACATTGGAACTGCCTTCCACTTGGCACTGAATTGAACCATAGCTTGTGTTTACAATTCCATCCTCACCTGACTGGTCCCTAAGCCCTCTTGATAAGGAAATCTGGGGCCACAATGCAGCATTCTGCATTCCCCATCGAATGAAGAAATGCCTGGTGAGTCTGCCCTGAAAACCCACATGAGGATCAATCAGGTCGGCCCTCGAGTCAACACCGATTTATAGGCTGCCATGGCCACTAGTGCCGTGTCTGACAGAGCCTGAGCTCGACTGAGTTTCAGCCACTAAAGAGCAGGCCCCATATCTAGCATTTGGGATTGCCATGCCCAAAGTATGTCATCTCTACCCATCCTTGATATTCAGGCACCTGTCCCCAGACCTTGGCAGGGATCCCTGCCAATTAGGCAACTTGAAGCACAATAGAGAACTCTTCTTTCCCCATGGCAATAAACCTGGCTTTTGGGATGGGTGTTGTACCCTCAAAGGGGGAGCCAGTTACAACATCAATGACACCACACACACTCCTGAGGACTACCCTTGGCACAAACAGGCATTGTGACCCTCACCCTGAGCATGCTTTCAAAAAATCCCTCTCAGATTCACCACAATGATCCCTCATTTCAGGCCTGGTATGCCTGTAGGTTCAAATCATAAAACTTGGTGGGATTTTCGAGGTGCCCAGACCCAGAGACCATCTCTGGAATTTTTGTTTTGGTGCACCCTTCAGATGGAAAACAGCACTCATCCCTTCCCCAAAAATGTCACCAAATTATGAGGAGCCACCAGGATCCATAGAGAGGCAATGTCTCCCATGGACCCATGAGAACACACCTGCATTCCGAGGCCATCCTGGACACACAATCCGGAGAGAAAAGCCTGTGCTACTGCCTTCCATTCACCCTAATTACAGTTCCAGATGAGCTGCTCTCAAGGTATATGCATTGGGCCTGTGATCACCTCGCCACTCACCCTAATTCGAATTTGTGTTTGCAGACTTATCTACCAAAACCATGGCACACATGCCCTCCAGGATGGGGTCTCTGGATCCACACTGCAGGACTGTCCCTGCCATCCACAAGGAAACTGTTTCCATCACAGTTGCCCAAACTGTCTAGATTAGGAGAAACCTACAAGGCCTCTGGGCCTACCCCAATTTCGGCGGCCGCTCTGAACACAAATGCACAGTCTGAAATACCCTGATCTCCTACATCCAGGAACACAGCCAAGTCAATGGTCCTGAGTCAGAATAATGAACCTAACATGCCCCTAGGACGTCATTGGAACCATTGATTCGGTTTTCAGACATGTGTCCTCAGAGGCCTGTTCTAGAATGCGAACTTATGATACAACATGTGGTGGCTGGGCCACACAACAGAACATCTCCTGTCCCCAGAAGGAAACCGTGCCCTACAATCTGTGCAAAATCCCAGAGTAGTAGATTCCTGCACAACTACTAAGCCACCAGCACATTCTAAGATCTACCTGGTAACAAACCAGCTGTGTGGCCCATCTGCAAGAGATTCCATGTCAAATCAAGGACTTGGTACTTTGCTACAGAGACACCAGAATAAAGCTGCCATGTTCTTCAGTTGCAATGGTCAATGAAGGCTTGGGGACCAGTCGGGTGAGGAAGGAATTGTAAACACAAGCTACAGTTCAATTCACTGCCAAGCGGAAGGCAGTTCCTGTGTCCAGCAGCTTTTTCGAGATATCCAGCACCTTAGTAAGGGAGGACGTCAGATATTTGCTCACACTGGAGTTTGTGTCTATGATGACTGACAAATGGAGGGGTGGCGTCAAATGGCATCTGGGACATCACAACAAGTGCTAGGATTTGGGCTTAGGGGCATATTAGGCCTGCAATGCGGGTTCATGGTGGTGCAACAGAGAAGGATTGTTTGAAAGCATGCTCAGGCTGAGGGTCACAAGGCCTGTTTGCCTCCAGGGCATCCCTGAGGAGTTTGTGTGGTCTCACTGGACTTGTAAATGACTCCCCCTTTCAGGGTTGAACACCCATCCTAACAGCCAAGTTTCCTGATATGAAGAAGGAGGAGTTCTCTATTGTGCTTCAGGATGCCCCATTATCAGGGATTCCAGCAAAGGTCTGG
Source organism: Mustela nivalis (assembly GCF_964662115.1). NCBI lineage: Eukaryota > Metazoa > Chordata > Mammalia > Carnivora > Mustelidae > Mustela > Mustela nivalis. The sequence goes on along the minus strand of NW_028136558.1, from coordinate 1,606,107 downwards.
GGACAGGTGCCTGAATACCAAGGATGGGTAGAGATGAAATACTTGAGCCATGGCATTCCCAAATACTAGATGTGGGGCTCAAACTCTGGTGACTGACACTAGGTCTGGGCTCAGGCTCTGTCAGACACAGCACTAGTGGCCAGGGCAACCTATAAATCAGGGTCCCTCCGATATAGGGCCGAGCAGATTGATCCTCATGTGGGGTTTCTGGCCAGACTCACCAGGCACTTGTTTCTATCGGGAAGGCAGAATGCTGTGTTGTGTCTCCATAATTCGCTATCAAGAAGGCTTGGGGACCAGTCGGGTGAGGAAGGAATTGTAAACACAAGCTACAGTTCAATTCACTGCCAAGCGGAAGGCAGTTCCTGTGTCCAGCAGCTTATTCGAGATATCCAGCACCTTAGTAAGGGAGGACGTCGGATATTTGCTCACACTGGAGTTTGTGTCTATGATGACTGACAAATGGAGGGGTGGCGTCAAGAAGCCATGGAGGGATTTTCACGTTGAGACTCATGAGCTGCTCCAAATAGCAAGGTTTCATTCTACTGGACAGGTGGAGTGTGGTTTATTTGCTCCAGGGTCCCCCATGTGGAAAGTTTGGGTAGCAGAGCTCTACCGCATGGATGCCTGGAATGTTCAACTTCATTGACCATTGCAACTGAAGAACATGGCAGCTTTATTCTGGTGTCTCTGTAGCAAAGTACCAAGTCCTTGATTTGACATGGAATCTCTTGCAGATGGGCCACACAGCTGGTTTGTTACCAGGTAGATCTTAGAATGTGCTGGTGGCTTAGTAGTTGTGCAGGAATCTACTACTCTGGGATTTTGCACAGATTGTAGGGCACGGTTTCCTTCTGGGGACAGGAGATGTTCTGTTGTGTGGCCCAGCCACCACATGTTGTATCATAAGTTCGCATTCTAGAACAGGCCTCTGAGGACACATGTCTGAAAACCGAATCAATGGTTCCAATGACGTCCTAGGGGCATGTTAGGTTCATTATTCTGACTCAGGACCATTGACTTGGCTGTGTTCCTGGATGTAGGAGATCAGGGTATTTCAGACTGTGCATTTGTGTTCAGTGCGGCCGCCGAAATTGGGGTAGGCCCAGAGGCCTTGTAGGTTTCTCCTAATCTAGACAGTTTGGGCAACTGTGATGGAAACAGTTTCCTTGTGGATGGCAGGGACAGTCCTGCAGTGTGGATCCAGAGACCCCATCCTGGAGGGCATGTGTGCCATGGTTTTGGTAGATAAGTCTGCAAACACAAATTCGAATTAGGGTGAGTGGCGAGGTGATCACAGGCCCAATGCATATACCTTGAGAGCAGCTCATCTGGAACTGTAATTAGGGTGAATGGAAGGCAGTAGCACAGGCTTTTCTCTCCGGATTGTGTGTCCAGGATGGCCTCGGAAAGCAGGTGTGTTCTCATGGGTCCATGGGAGACATTGCCTCTCTATGGATCCTGGTGGCTCCTCATAATTTGGTGACATTTTTGGGGAAGGGATGAATGCTGTTTTCCATCTGAAGGGTGCACCAAAACAAAAATTCCAGAGATGGTCTCTGGGTCTGGGCACCTCGAAAATCCCACCAAGTTTTATGATTTGAACCTACAGGCATACCAGGCCTGAAATGAGGGATCATTGTGGTGAATCTGAGAGGGATTTTTTGAAAGCATGCTCAGGGTGAGGGTCACAATGCCTGTTTGTGCCAAGGGTAGTCCTCAGGAGTGTGTGTGGTGTCATTGATGTTGTAACTGGCTCCCCCTTTGAGGGTAGAACATCCATCCCAAAAGCCAGGTTTATTGCCATGGGGAAAGAAGAGTTCTCTATTGTGCTTCAAGTTGCCTAATTGGCAGGGATCCCTGCCAAGGTCTGGGGACAAGTGCCTGGATATCAAGGATGGGTAGAGATGACATACTTAGGCCATGGCAATCCCAAATGCTAGATATGGGGCCTGCTCTTTAGTGGCTGAAACTCAGTCGAGCTCAGGCTCTGTCAGACACGGCACTAGTGGCCATGGCAGCCTATAAATCGGTGTTGACTCGAGGGCCGACCTGATTGATCCTCATGTGGGTTTTCAGGGCAGACTCACCAGGCATTTCTTCATTCGATGGGGAAGGCAGAATGCTGCGTTGTGGCCCCAGATTTCCTTATCAAGAGGGCTTAGGGACCAGTCAGGTGAGGATGGAATTGTAAACACAAGCTATGGTTCAATTCAGTGCCAAGTGGAAGGCAGTTCCAATGTGCAGTGGTTTATTCAAGACATCCAGCACTGGGATAAGGGTGCATGTCAGATGTTTGCTTAGACTGGAGTTTGTGTCTATGATGACCGACCAATGGAGTGGTGGCATCAAGAGGCCATGGAGCAGTTTACACGCTGAGGCCTGTGAGTTGATCCAAACATAAGGTTTCCTTCTACTGGACAGGGGAGGTCTGGTTTGTTTACACCAGGTTCCCGCATGTGCAAAGTTTGGGTAGCATAGTACTCGCACGTGGATACTGGAAAGCACACCTACATTAACCTTTGCACCTAAGGAACATTTCAGGTTCTTTCTGGTTGCTCTAGGGCAAAGTACCAAGGCCTAGATTCTAATGATGTTGGGTCACAATGCAGTTTTGTTACCACGGAAATCTTACTATGTGCTGGTGGCTAAGGGGCCATGTATGATTAGTCTATCCTGATGGTTTGACACCGGTCGAAGAACACGGTTTCTTTCTGGGTATCGGAGATGTTCTGTTGTGGGGCTCACGGACCAAATGTTGTATCATAAGTCGGTATTCCAGAACAGGCCTCTGAGGACAGATGCCTAAAAACTTCATCTAGGGTTCCAATGAAGTCCAAGGGGAATTTCAGGTTGAATCATCAGACTCAGGACCATTGACTTCAGTGTCTGCCTATATGTAGGCAACCAGGGTGTTTCTGACTGTGCCTTTGTGTACAGAGTGGCCTCCAATATTGGGGTGGGCTCTGGGGCCTTGCAGGTTTCTCCTAATCTTGAAGGTTTAGGCAAATTTGTGGGCACGGTTTCCTTGGGGGTGGCAGGCACAGTCCTGTGGTGTGGCTCCAGAGACTCCATCGTGGAGGGCATGTAAGCCATGGTTTTGGGAGAGAAGTCTGCAATCACAAACTCGGATTAGGTTGAGTTGCGAGGTGATCGTAGGCCCAATGCATAGACCTGGAAGGCAGATCGTCAGGAACTGTAAATCACGTACCTCGAAGGCACTAGCACTGGCTTTTGTATCTGGATTGTGTGTCCATGATAGCCTTGGAATGCAGGTGTGTTCTAATGTTTCCATGAGAGTATTTTCCTCTCTACGGATCCTGGAAGCTCCCAATAGTATGGTGGCTTTCTCGTTTGAATGGAAGAGTGCTGTTTTCAATCTTAGATGTTCCCCAAAAAGGGATTCCAGAGAAGGGCTGTGAGTCTGGGTGCTTGGAAAATCCCACCAGGATTAGGATTTGGGCCTAGGGGAGTACCAGTCCTACAATGTGTGACTTGGAGGTACAACTGAGAGCGTTTGTTTGAAAGCATGCTAGTCTGAGTGTCACAATGCCTGATGTGATTAGGGCAGCCCTTATGAGTGGGAGTTGTCTCCTTGGCCATGCAGCTGGCTACCACTTTAATGTAGGACACCCATCCCAACTACCAGGATTCCTGCCATGGAAAAGGAAGAATTCTCTATTGTGCCTCAGGTTCCCCCATTAGCAGGTATTCTAGCAAATGTCTGGGGACAGATGCCTGAATACCAAGGATGGGTAGAGATGAGGGACCTGAGACATGGCCCGTCTCACATGCCTGACTCTCTGAGTAGCTGACATGAATTGAGCACTCAGGCTCTGTCAGAAACAGAACTAGTGGTCAGGGCTGAGTATGAATCAGGGATCCCTCAAGGGCTGAGCAGATTGATCCTCATGCAGAGTTTCTGGGCAGAATCACCATGCCCTTCTTCTTTCTAAGGGGAAGGCAAAAAGCTGCGTTGTGGCCCCAGAATTCCCTATCAAGCGGGCTTGGGGACCAGTAGGGTGAGGATGGAATTGTAAACTCAAGCTAAGGTTCAATTCAGTGCCAAGCAAAAGGCAGTTCCATTGTGCAGTGTCTGATTCCAGATATCCAGCACCTGAGTAAAGGTGAAAGTCAGACATTTCCTCATGCTGGAGTTTATGTCTATGATGACCGATGAATGGAGGGGTGGCGTCAAGAGGCCATGGAGGATTTCACATGCTGGGGCTTGTGAGATGCTTCAAACAGCAAAGTTTCCTTCTACCACACAGGGGGAGTCTGGTTTATTTGCTCCAGGGTCCCCCATGTGGAAAGTTTGGGTAGCAGAGCACTCCCACGTGGATGCCTGAAAAGCACACCTCCATTAAAATTGCAGCTGAGAAACATGGCCAATTCGTTCTGGTGGCTCTTGGGCGAATTACCAAGGCCTGGAGTTGACATGAAGTCTCATGAAGATGGGTCATAATGCAGGTTTGTTACCATGGAGACCTTACAGTGTGCTGGTGGCTAAGGGACCATGTAGGATTCATCTACCCTGAGGGTTTGACACTGGTCAAAGGGCACGGTTTCCTTCTCGGACCAGAGATGTTCTGATGTGGGGCTAACGGACCAAATGTATCATAATTTGGTATTGCAGAACAGGCCTCTGAGGATAGATGCCTGAAAATTTAATCTAGGGTTCCAATAAAATCCTAACGGAATGTCAGGTTCAATCCTCTGACTCAGTATCATTGACTTCAAAGTCTGCCTAGATGTAGGTGATCAGGGTGTTCCAGACTGTGCATTTGTGTACAGAGTGGCAACCAGTATTGGGGTGGGCTCAGGGGCCTTGCAGGTTTCTCCTAATCTGGAAAGATAGGGCAATTTGATGGGCACAGTTTCCTTGGCAATGGTGGGCACAGTCCTGTGGTGTGGCTCCAGAGACCCCATGCTGGAGGGCATGAGAGCCATGGTTTTGGGAGGGAAGTCTGCAAACACAAATGCGGGTTAGGTTTAGTGGCGAAGTGATTGTAGGCCCAATGCATACTCCTGGAGGGAAGCTCCGTGTGAAATGTAAATCGCATGCCTCAAAGGAGGTAGCACAGGCTTTTTTATCTGGATTGTGTATCCACGATGGACTAAGAATGCAGGTGTGGTCTCAGGTGTCCATGGGTGATATTTCCTCTCAAGTATCCTGGCGGCTCCTTATAATGTGGTGGCTTTCTCAGAGAGGAAAGAGTTCTGTTTTCCATATTAAGGGTGTCCCATAACAGGGATTGCAGAGAAGTGCTCTGGCTCTGGGCACCTGGAAATACCCACCAAGGGTTATGATTTGGGCATAGGGGCTTACCAGGCCTCCAATGCAAGTCCTGGAGATACAACTGAGAGCGTTTGTTTGAAAGCATGCTCAGGCTGAGGGTCACTATGCAAGCTTTTGCATAGGGTGGCCCTCAGGAATGGGGGTGGTCTCAATGGCCATTCAGTAGGCTAACACTCTGAGTGTTGGACACCCTTCCGAACTTACAGGAATCCTGCCATGGGGAATGAGGATTTCTCTATTGTGATTCAGGTTCCCTCATTGGTAGGGATTCCAGGAAAGGTCTGGGGACACATGCCTGAATACCAAGGATGGGTAAAGATGACGGCTCTGTTCCGTGGCCAGTCTAACATGCGGGATATGGGCCCCGCCTTCTAGGTGGCTGACACGAGGTCGGGGCTTAGGCTCTGTCAGACACAACACTAGGGGCCAGGGCTGTCTATAATTCAGGGTTCCCTCAAGGGACAATTAGATTGATCATAATGTGGAGTTTCTGGGCAGACTCACCAGGCCCTTCTTCTTTCTATTGGGAAGGCAGAATGCTGTGTTGTGGCTGCAGAATTCCCTATCATGAGGCCTTGTGGACCAGTAGGGTGAGGATGGAATTGTAAACCCAAGCTATGAATAAATTCAGTGACAAGCGAATGGCATTTCCAGTGTGCAGCGGCTGATTCGAATATCCAGCACCTGAGTAAGCGCAGACGTCAGATGTTTGCTCAAGCTGGAGTTTGTGTCTATAATGACCGACAAATGGAGAGGAGTTGAAAAGAGGTCATAGAGGATTTCCCACACTTGAGCTTGTGAGATGCTCCAAACAGCCAGGTTTCCTTCTACAGGACAGGGCAGTCAGATTTGTTTGCTCGAGAGTCCCCCATGTGGAAAGTTTGGGTGGCAGAGCACTCCCACATGGATGCCTGGAAAGCACACTTCCACTGAACATTGCAGCTGAGGAACATGACAGGTTCTTTCTGAAGGCTCTGGGGTGAAGTACCAAGGCCTGTAGTTGACATGGAATCTCATGAAGATGGCTCACAATGCTGGCTTGTTACCAGTGAGATCTTAGAATCTGCTGGTGGCTACAGGCCAAGTAGGATTCATCTACCCAGAGGGTTTGACACAGTTCCAAGAGCACGGCTTCCATCTAGAGAAAGGAGATGTTCTGTTGTGGGGATCAGGGACCATATGTTGTATCTTAAGTTGGTACTCCAGAACAGGTCTCTGATTACAGATGCCTGAAAACCTAATCAGGGGTTACAATGAGGTCATAGGAGCATGTCAGGTTCAATCTTCTGACTGAGAAACACTGACTTGGGTATCTGCCTGGATTCAGGTGATCAGCGTATTTCAGACTGCACATTTGTGTCCAGAGGGGCCTCCAGTATTGGGGTGGGCTCAGGGGCCTTGCAGGTTTCTCCTTATCTCGAAGTTTTAGGCAAATGTGACGGACACATTTTCCTTGGGGATGGCAGGCACAGTCCTTTGGTGTGGCTCCAGAGACCCCATCCTGGAGGAAATATGAGCCATGGTTTCGGGATAGAAGTCTGTAATCACAAACTCGGGTTAAGGTTAGCGGTGAGGTGATCGCAGGCCCAATGCATAGACCTGGAGGGCAGCTCGTCTGGAACTATAAATTAGTTGCCTTGAAGGTGGTAGCACAGGCTTGTGTATCTGGCTTTTGTGTCCAGGATGGCCTCGGAATACAGGTGTGGTCTCATGGATCCATGGGAGATTTTTCCTCTCAAGGATCCTAGCGGCTCCCTATACTATGGTGGCTTTCTTGGCGAAGGGGAGAGTGCTATTTTCCATCTTATGGATGTCCCAAAACAGGGATTCCAGAGACAGGCTGTGTTTCTGGGCCCCTGAAAAATCCCACCAGGTGTTAGGATTTGTGCTTAGGGGAATATCAGGCCTGCAAATTTGGATTCTGGAATGCAACTGAGAGTGTTTGTTTGAAAGCATGCTCATGTTGGGGGTCACAATGCCTGCTTGTGTCCAGGGCGGCCCTCATGAGTGGGCGGGTTATCATTGGCCATTCAGCTGGCTACCACTCTGAGGTCTGGAAACCCATCCCAAGAGCCATCATTCCTGCCATGGGGAAGGAGGATTTCCCTATTGTGCTTCTGGTTCCCCCATTGGCAGGGATTTCAGCAAATGTCTGGGGACAGATGCCTGAATCAAGAATGGGTAGAGATGACAGCCCTGGGACATGGCTGGTCTCACATTCTGGAGTTGGAGCCCAGTCTCTGGGTCCTGACACGAGGTCAGAGACGAGGTTCTGTCAGACTCAGCGCTAGTGGCCAGGCAAACCTATAAATGGGGTTCACTCGAGGGTCGAGTAGATTTATCCTCATGTAGGGTTTCTGGGCAGTCTCTCCAGGCTGTTTTTTCTTGCTATGGGGAAGGCAGAATGCTGTGTTGTGGCTTCAGAATTCCCTATCAAGAGAGCTTACTGAACACCAGGGTGAGGATGGAATTGCAAACCCAAGCTACTTTTTTTTTTCAAGATTTTATTTATTTGTCAGAGAGCGCGCGAGAGCAAGCACAGGCAGACAGAGTGGAAGGCAGAGTCAGACGGAGAAGCAGGCTCCCTGCGGAGCAAGGAGCCTGATGTGGGACTCGATCCCAGGACGCTGGGATCATGACCTGAGCCGAAGGCAGCTGTTTAACCAACTGAGCCACCCAGGCGTCCCGCCAAGCTACTTTTAAATTCAGTGCCAAGCATAAGGCAATTCCAGTGTGTAGCAGCTGATTCAAATATCCAGCACTTGAGTAAGTGCAGATGTCAGTTGATTGCTCACGCTGGAGTTAGTGTCTATGATGACCAACAAATGGATGGGTGGCCTCAAGAGGCCATGGAGGATTACCCACCCTCAGGCTTGAGATACTCCATACAGAAAAGATTCCTTTTACCGTACAGGGGAGTCTGGTTTGTTTCCTCCAGGGTTCCCCATGTGGAAAGTTGGTATCAGAGCACTCCCGCTGGATGCCTGGAAAGTACACCTACATTGACCATGGCAGCAGAGGAACATGGCAGTTTCATTCTGGTGGCTATGGGCCGAAGTACCAAGGGCTAGAGTTGTCATGGAGTCTCATGAAGATGGGTCACAATGCTGGTATGTTGTCAGGGAGATCATAGAATGTGCTGGTTGCCAGGGGGCCTTGAAGGATTCATCTACCCAGAGTGTTTGACACAGGTCCAGAGCACAGCTTTCTTCTAAGGACAGGAGATGTTCTTTTGTGTGGCTCAGTGACCATATTGTTCATACATTGATATTCAGAACAGCCTTCTGAGTACAGATACCTGAAAACCTATTCTAGTGTTCCAGTGAATCCTAGGAGCATGTCAGGTTCAATCTTCTGTCTGAGGACCATTGACTTGGATATCAGCGTGGATGTAGGTGATATGGTGTGTCAGACTGTGCATTTGCGTCCAGAGTGGCCTCCAATATTGGGCTGGGCTTAGGGGCCTTGCAGGTTTCTCCTAATCTAGAGAGTTTGTTTAATAGTGACAATCACAGTTTCCTTTGGGAAGACAGGTACAATCCCGTGGTGTGGCTCCAGTTATCACAAACTGGAGGGCATGTGAGCCATAGTTTTGGGAGGGAAGTCTGAAAACACAAACTTGGGTTAGGGTTAGTGGCAAGGTTATCACAGGCCCAATGCATAGACATGGATGGCAGCTCTTCAGGAACTGTTAATCGGGTGACTCAAAGGCAGAATCACAGGCTTTTTTCTCTGTATTGTGTGCAGGATGGCCTCAGAATGCAGTTGTGGCCTCATGGGTCCATGGGAGATTTTTCCTCTCTAAGGATCCTGGTGGCTCCCAATAGTTGGTGGCTTTTTCGGGGAAGGGAAGAGTGCTTTTTTTCATGTTAGGGGTGCCCCAAAATATGGATTCCAGAGACGGACTCTGGGTTTGGTCCCCTGGAAAATCCCACCAAGTGTTAGGATTTGGGCCTAATGGCTTACCAGGCCTGCATGCAGGATCCTGGAGGTGCAACTGAGAGGGCTTGTTTGAAATCATTCTCAGGCTGAGGGTCACAATACTTGCTTATGCCCAGGTGGCCCTCATGAGTGGGCGTGGTCACATTGGCCATGCAGCTGGCTCCCACTTTGAGGGTTGGAAAACCATCCCAACAGCCAGAATCCTGCCATGGGGAAAGAGGAGTTCTCTATAGTGCTTCAGGTTCCCCCATTAGCGGGGATTCCAGCAAAGGTCTGGGGACAGAGGCCTGAATACCAAGGATGGGTAAAGATGATGGACATGGGCCATGGCCAGTATCAAATCGTGGATATGGGCCCCGATCACTGGGTGGCTGACACTAGGTCTTGGCTCAGGCTCTGTCAGACACAGCACTAGTGCCCAGGGCAGCCTATAAATTGGGGTTCCCTCAAGTGCCGAGCAGATTGATCCTCATGTATGGTTTCTGGGCAGACTCACCAGGCCCTTCTTGTTTGTAAGGGGAAGGCAGAATGCTGCTTTGTGGCTCTAGAATTCACTATCAAGAGGACTTGTGGACCAGGAGGCTGAGGATGGAATTGTAAACCTAAGCTATGGTTACATTCTGTATCTAGCAAAAGGAATTTCCAGTGTGCAATGTTTGAATCCAATATTCAGCACTTGAGTGAGGGTGGATGTCAGATATTTGCTCATGCTGGAGTTTGTGTCTATGATGACACAAAAATGGAGGGGTGGCGTCAAGAGGTTATGGAGGATTTCCCAATCTGGTGTTTTTGAGATGCTCCAAACAGCAAGGTTTCCTTCTACCAGACAGGGGCAGTCTGATTTGTTTCCTCCATGGTTCCCCATGTTGAAAGATCGGATAACATAGATCTCCCACATGGGTGACTGGAAAGCACACCTTCATTGACCATGACAGCGAAGGAACATGGCATCTGGTGGCTTTGAGGCGAAGAAATAAAGACTGGATTGGACATGGAACCTCATGAAGATGGGTCAAAATGTTGGTTTGTTACCAGGGAGATCGTAGAATGTGCTGGTGGTTAATGGGCCATGCAGGATTCATCTAGCCTGAAGATTTGACACAGGCCCAAGAGCCCGGATTGCTTCTGGGGGCAGGAGATATTCTGTTGTGGGGCTCAGCGGCCATATGTTGTATCATAAATTGGTAATCCAGAACAGGTCTCTGAGGACAGAAGCCTGAAAACCTAATAAAGGGTTTGAATGAGGCCCTAGGGGAATGTCATTCAATCTTCTGACTCAGGATCATTGACTCTGGTGTCTGACTGGATGCAGGTGATGAGGGTGTTTCAGACTGTGCATTTGTGTCCAGAGTGGCATCCAATACTAGGGTTGGCTCAGGTTCCTTGCAGGTTTCTCCTTATATGGGGTTTTTGGACAACTGTGATGGGCAGTTTCCTTGGGGATTGCAGGAACTGTCCTGTGGTGTGACTCCAGAGACCCCATCCTGGAGGACATGTGCGCCATGATTTTGAGAGAGAAGTCTGCAAACACAAACTTAGGTTAGGGTTAGTGGCAAGGTGATCATAGTCCCAATCCATAGACCAGGAGGGCAGCAAGTCTGGAACTGTAAATCACGTAACTCAAAGGTGGTAGCACAGGTAATTGTATCTGGATTTAATTTCCAGGATGGCCTTTATTGCAGGTGTTGTCTCAAGGGTCCATGGGAGATTTCTCCTCTCAAGGATCCTGGCGGTTCTCAATAGTTTGTTGGATTTCTCCGGGAAGGGATGAGTACTGTTTTCCAGCTTAGGCGTGCCCCAAAACAGGCATTCCAGAGATGAGCTCTGGGTCTAAGTGCTTGGAAAATCCCACCAAGGGTTAATATTTAGGCCTAGGGCCATACCAGGCCTGCAATGCGGGATCCTGGAGGTGCAACTGAGAGCGTTTGTTTGAAAGTATGGTCAAGCTGAGGGTCCCAATGCCTGCTTGTGCCCCGGAGGCCATCAGGATTGGGCGATGTCTACTCAGCCATGCAGCCAGTTCCCATTCCTAGGGTTGGACACCCATCCAAAAGCCAGGATTCCTGCCATGGCGAAGGATGAATTCTCTATTGTGCTTCAGGTCCCCCCATTGGTAGGGATTCCAGCTAAGATCTAGGGGACAGATGCCTGAATACCAAGGATGGGTAGTAATGACAGCCCTGGGCCATGGCCGGTCTCACATGGTTAATGTGGGCCCCACCCTCTGGGTTGCTGACACGAGGTAGGGGCTCAGGCTCTGTCAGACACAGCACTAGTGGCTAGGGCAAACTATAAATAGGGGTTCCCTCCTGGGATGAGTATATTGATCTTCATGTGCAGTTTATGGGCAGACTCACCAGGTCCTTCTATCTATGAAGAAGGCAGAATGTTGCGTTGTGGCTCCAGAATTCCCTATCAAGAGATATGGCAGACCAGTAGGGTGAGGATGAAATTGTAGTCTGAAGCTAGGCTTAAATTCATTGCAAAGCGAAAGGCAGTTCCAGTGTGCAGCAGCTGATTCCAATATCAGCGCCTGAATATGGGCGGATGTCAGATGTTTGCTCAGGCTGGAGTTTGTGTCTATGATGACCAACAAATGGAGAGGTGGCGTCAAGAGGCCATGGAGGATTTCCCACCCTGGGGCTCAGGGGCCATAATTTGTATCATAAGTTGGTATTCCAGAAGAGGCCTCTGAGGACAGGTGCCTGAAAAGTTAATCCCTCTTCCAATGAGGTCCTAGGGCCATGTCAGGTTCAATTATCTGACTCAGGACCATTGATTTGGGTGTCTGCCTGGATGGAGGTGATCAGGGTGTTTCAGACTGTGCATTTGCATCCAGAGCAGCCTCCAATATTGGGATGTGCTCAGGAGCCTTCCAGGTTTCTCCTAATCAGGAGGGTTTGGGCAACTGTGATGGGCCCAGTTTCCTTGGGGATGGCAAGCACAGTCTTGTGGTGTGACTCTAGGGGCCCCATCCTGGAGGACATGTGAGCAATGGTTTTTAGAGAGAGATCTGCAAACACAAACTCGGGATAAGGTTAATGGAGAGGTGTTCACAGCCCCAATTCAAAGATCTGGAGGGCAGCACGTCAGGAACTGTAAATCAGGTGACTCGAAGCCAGTAGCACAGTCTCTTGTATCTGGATAGCATATCCACGCTGGCCTCGGAATACAGGTGTGGACTCATGGGACCATGGGAGATTCTTCTTCTCAAGGATCCTGGGGGATCCCATTAGTTTGGTGGCTTTCTCAGGGAAGTGAAGAGTGCTGTTTTCCATCTTAGGGGTGCCTCAAAACAGGGATTCCAGTGACGGGCTCTGGGTATGTGCACATGGAACATCCCACTATGTGTTAGGATTTGGGCTTAAGGGCATATCAGGCCTGCAATGCAGGATCCTGGAGGTGCAACTAAGAGCATTTTTTTGAAGGCTTGATCAAGCTGAGGGTTCCAATGGCTACTTGTGCCGAGGGCAGCCCTCATGAGTGGGCATTGTCTCCTTGGCCATGCAGCTGGCTCCCACTTTGAGGTTTGGACACCCATATCAACAGCCAGGATTCCTACCATGGGGAAGGAGGAGTTCTCTATTGTGCTTTAGGTTACCCCATTGGTAGGGATTACATAAAAGGTCTGGGGACAGGTGCCTGAATACCAAGGATGGGTAGAGATGATGTAATTGGGCCCTGGCCAATCTCACATGCTGGATATGGGCTCATATCTCTGGGTGCCTGAAACTAGGTCTTGGCTCAGGCTCTGTCAGACACAGTACTAGTACTAGTACTAGTACTAGTGCCCAGGACAGCCTATAAATCAAGGTTCCATCGAGTGCCAAGTAGATTGATCCTCATGTGGAGTTTCTGGGAAGATTCACCAGGCCTTATTTCTTTCTAGTGGGAATGCAGAATGTTGCCTTGTGGCTCCAAATTCCCTCTCTAGAGGGCTTGCAGACCAGGAGGCTGAGGATGGAATTCTAAACCCAATCTATTGTTAAATTCAGTGTCAAGTGAAACGCAGTTCCAGTGTGCAGTGGTGGAAAAGAAAATGCAGAATCTAAATAACGGCAGATTTCAGATGTTTTCTCATGCTGGAGTTTTTGTCTATGATGACTGACAAATGGAGGGGTTGTGTCAAGGGCCATGAAGGATTTCTCCTGCTGGTGCTTCTGAGATGCTCCAAACAGAGGGTTCCCTTCTACTGGTCAGTGGCAGTCTGGTTTGTTTGCTCCAGGGTCCGACATGTGGAAAGAATAAGTAGAAGAGCACTCCCACATGGATGCCTGGAAAGCACACCTCCACTGACCATATCAGGTGAGGAACATGGCAGGTTCATTCTGGTGGCTCTGGGGCGAATTACCAAGGACTTGAAGTGACATGGAATCTCATGAAGATGGATCACAATGCTGTTTGTTTGTTACCAGAGAGATCTTAGAATGTGCTGTGGGCTAAGGGGCTGTGCATAATTCATATACCCCGACCCTTGACACAAGTTGAAGAGCACGAATTCCATCTGGGGACAGGAGATATTCTATTGTGGGGTTCAGGGACCAATCTTCTGACTCAGGACCATTGACTTGGGTGTCTTCCTGGATGGAGGTGATCAGGGTGTTGCACACTGTGCATTTGTGTCCAGAGTGGTCTCCAATATTGGACTGGGCTTAGGGGACTTGCAGGTCTCTCCTAATCTGGAGGGTTTGGGCAACTGTGATGGACACAGTTTCATTGGGGATAGCAGGATCTTTCCTGTGGTGTGGCTACAGAGACCCATCATAGAGGGCATGTGAGCCATGGTTTTGGGAAAGAAGTCTGCAAACAAAAACTTGGGGTAGGGTTAATGGCAAGGTGATCACAGGCCCAATGCATAGGTCTGTAGGGCAGCTCGTCTGGAACTGTAAACCAGGTGATTCGAAGGTGGTAGCACAGTCTCTTGTATCTGGATTGTGTGTCCAGGATGGCCTCGGAATGAAGGTGTGGTCTTATGGAGCCCTGGGAGATTTTTCCTCTCTACGCATCCTGGCAGCTCCTAATAGTTTTCTCAGGGGAGGGAAGAGTGCTGTTTTCCATCATAGGGGTGCTTCAAAACAGAGATTCCAGAGACGGGCTCTGGTTATGTTGGCATGGAAAATCCCACGAAGTGTTAGGATTTGGTCCTAAGGGCATACCAGGCCTGCGATGCGGGACCCTGCAGAAACAACTGAGAGCATTTGTTTGAATGCATGCTAAGGTTGAGGGACACAATGCCTGCTTTGGCCCAGGCGGCCCTTATGATTGGGCGTTGTCTCATTGGCCATGCACCTGGTTCTAATTCTGAGGGTTGGGCACCCATAGCAACAGCCAGGCTTCCTGCCATGGGGAAGGAGGAGTTCTCAATTGTGCTTCAGGTTCCCCCACTGGTAGGGATTCCAGCAAAGATCTGGGATAGTTGCCGGAATATCAAGGATGGGTAGAGATGACTGGGCCATGGCCAGTACCACATGCTGGATAAGGGCCCCACACTCTGGGTGGCTGGCACGAGGTTGGGGCTCAGGCTCTCTCAGACACAGCGCTAGTGGCCAGCGCAAAGTATAAATCGGGGTTCCCTCGAGGGCCAAGTAGATTGATCTTCATGGGGAGTTTCTGGGCAGACTCACCAGGCCCTTCTTCTTTCTATGGGGAAGGCAGAATGTTGCGTTTTGTCTCCCTAATTCCCTCTCAAGAGGACTTGCAGTCCAGTAGGGTGAGGATGGAATTGTAAACCCAAACTATGCAAGAATACAGTGTCAAGTGAAAGGTATTTCCAGTGTGCGTGACTGATTCGAATATCCAGCACCTGAGTAAGAGCAGATGTCAGATGTTTGCTCATGCTGGAATTTGTGTCTATGATGACTAACAAATGGAGGGTTGGCATCAAGAGAATGTGGAGGACTTCCCAGGCTGGGGCTTGTGAGATGCTCCAAACAACCAAGGTTTCCTTCAACCTGACAGGAGCAGTCTTATTTGTTTGCTCTAGGGTTCCCTATGTGGAATTTTTGTGTAGCAGAGAACTACCTCTTGGATGCCTAGAAAGCACACGTCCATTGACCTTTGTACCTGAGGAACATGGCAGATTCGTTTCATGGCTCTTGGGCAAAGTACCAACACCTTGAGTTGGCATCAAGTCTCAGGAAGTTGGGTCACAATGCTGGTTTGTTACCAGGGAGATCATAGAAGCTGCTGGGGCTAATGGGTCATGCAGGATCCATCTACCCTGAAAGTTGGACATAGATCCAAGAGCACATTTTCCTTCTGGAGACAGGAGATGTTCTGTTGTGGGAATCAGGGACCACATGTTGTATCATAACTTGGTATTCCAGAACAGGACTCTGAGAACAGATGTCTGAAGACCCAATCTAGGGTTCCAGTGAAGTCCTAGGGGCATGTCAGGTTCAATCATCTGACTCAGAACCATTGACTTGGCTTTCTGCCTCGATGGAGGTGCTCAGGGTGGTTCAGACTGCACGTTTGCATCCAGAGCAACCGCCAATATTGGGGTGGGTTCAGGGGCCTGGCAGGTTTCTCCTAATCTGGAGGGTTTGGACAACCTGATGGGCACTGTTTTCTTGGGGATGGCAGGAACTTTCCTGTGATGTGGCTTGAGGGACCACATCTTGGTGGGCATGTAAGCCATGGTTTTGGGAGAGAAGTCGGCAAACACAAACTGGGGTTAGGGTTAGTGTCGAGATGATCACAGGCCCAATGCATAGACATGGAGGGCAGCTCGTCAGGAAATGTAAATAGGATGACTCAAAGGCGGTAGCAAAGACTTTTCTCTCTGGATTGTGTGGACAGGATGGCCTCGGAATGCAGGTTTGTTTTCATGGGTCCATGGGAGATTTTTTCTCTCTAAGGATCCTGGCGGCTCCCAATAGTTTGGTGCCTTTCTCAGGGAAGGGAAGAGTGCTGTTTTCCATCTTAAGGGTGCCCCAAACAGGGATTCTGAGACGGACTCTTGGTCTGGGCACCTGGAAAATCCCACCAAGGGTTAGGATTTGGGCCTAGGGGCATACCAGGCCTGCAATGCTGGTACTGGAGGAGCAACTGAGAGTGTTTGTTTGAAAACATGCTCAGGCTGAGGATCACCATGCCTGCCTGTGCCCATGTCGGCCCTCAGGAGTGGGCATGGTCTCCTTGGCATGCAGCTGGCTCCCACGCTGAGGGTTGGACAACCATCCCAACAGCCAATATTCCTGCCATGGGGAAGGAGGTGTTCTCTATTGTGTTTCAGGTTCGCCATTGGCAGGAATTCCAGCAAAGTTTGGGGGACAGATGACTGGATACCAAGGATGGGTACAGATGATGGCCCAGGGCCATGGCCGATCTCTCATACTAAATATGGGCCCTCACCTCTGGGTGGCTGACACGAGGTCGGGGCTTAGACTCTGTCAGACACAGCACTAGTGGTCAGGGAAATCTATTAATCAGGGTTGCCTCGTGGTCTGAGTAGATTGATCCTCATGTGCAGTTTCTGGGCAGACTCAACAGGTCCTTCTTCTTTCTATGTGGAAGGCAGAATACTGCGTTGTGGCTCCAGAATTCCCTATCAAGAGATATTGTGGAGCAGTGTGGTGAGGATAGAATAGTAATACAAAGCTATGGTTAAGTTCAGTGAAAAGCAAAAGGCAGTTCCAGTGTGCAGCTGCCATTTCGAATATCCAGCACCTGAGTAAGGGTGGATGTCAGATGTTTGCTCACACTGGAGTTTGTGACTGTGATTACCCACAAATGGAAGGGTGGCGTCAAGAGGCCATGGAGGATTTCCCATGCTGGGGCTTGTGAGATGCTCCAAATAGCAAAGTTTCTTTCTACCGGACAGGAGAAGTCTGGTTTGTTTTCTCTGGTTTCTCCATGTGGAAAGTTTTGTAGCAGAGAACCCCACAGGGATGCCTGGAAATCACCCCTCCATTGACCATTGCAGCTGAGGAACATGGCAGGTGCATTCTGGTGGCTCTGGGGCAATATATCGAGACCTTGAGTTGACATGGAGTCTCATGAAGATGGGGCACAATGATGGTTTGTTACCAGGAATATCATAGAATGTGCTGGTTGCTAAGGGGCCATTCAGGATCCAAATACCCTTAGGGTATGACACAATTCCAGGAGCATGGCTTCCTTTTTGGGGAGAACATATTCTGTTCTGTGGCTCAGGGACTATATATTTTATCATAAGTTGATATTCCAGAGCAGGCCTCTGACGACAGATACCTGTAAACCTAATCTAGTGTGCCAATGAAGTCCTCGGGGCATGTCAGGTTCAATCTTCTGACTCAGGAGCAGTGACTTGGGTGTCTGCCTGTATGGAGGTGATCAGGGTGTCTCAGACTGTGCATTTGTGCCCAGAGCGGCCTCCATTATTTGGCTTCGCTCAGGGGCCTTGCAGGTTTCTCCTAATCTAAAGGTATCGGGCAAAAGTGATGGGCACAGTTTCCTTGAGGATCTCATGCACAGTCTTGTGGTGTGGCTTCAGATGCCAGAACCTGGAGGTCATGTGAGCCATGGTTTTAGGAAGGAAGTCTGCAAACACAAACTCAGTTTAGGTTAATGGCAAGGTGATTGCAGGCCCAATGCATAGACCTGGAAGGCAGCTCGTCAGGAACTGTAAATCCGATGATTCAAAGGTGATAGCACATGATATGTATCTGGATTGTATGTCCAGAATGGCCTCGGAATGCAGGTGTGTTCTCATGGGTCTATGGCAGATTTTTCCACTCAAGGATCCTGGTGGCTACCATGAGTTTGGTGACTATCTCGGGGAAGGGAAGAGTGCTGTTTTCCATCTTAAGGGTCCCCCAAAATAGGGATTCCAGAGATGGGCTCTGTGTCTGGGCCCCTGTAAAATCCCACTAGGGTTAGGATTTGGGCCTAGGTGTGTACTAGGCCTGCAATTCGGGGTCCCAGAGATGCAATTGAGAGCGTTTGGTTGAAAGCATGCTCAGGCTGAGGTCACAATGCCTGCTTGTGCCCGGGGAAGCCATCATGAGTGCACATGGTCTCCTTGGCCATGGAGCTGCCTTCCACTTTGAGGGTTGAGCAACTATCCCAACTGTCAGAATACCTTCCATGGGGAAGGAGGAGTTCTCTATTGTGCTACAGGTTCCCCCAATGGCAAGGATTTCAGCAAAGGTGTGGGTACAGATGCCTGAATACCAAGAATAGAAGAGAAGACAGACTTGGGCCATAGCTGGTCTCACATGCTGTATATGGGCCCTGATCTCTCAGTGGCTGACACTAGGTCCTGGCTCCGGCTATGTCAGACACAGCACTAGTGCCCAGGGCAGCCTATGAATCAGGGTTCCGTCTAGCACCGAGAAGATTGACCATCATATGGAGTTTCTGGGCAGACTCTCCAGGCCCTTTTTCTTTCTATGGGGAAGGCAGAATATTGTGTTGTAGCTCCAGAATTCCCTCACAATAGGGCTTGTGGACCAGTAGGCTGAGGATGGAATTGTAAACCCAAGCTATGGCTTAATTCAGTCAAACTAAAGGCAGTTCCAGTGTGCAGCGATCGAATTGAAATCCAGCACCTGAGTAAGGGCGGATGTCAGATGTTTGCTCATGCTGGAGTTTGTGTCTATGATGACTGACAAATGGAGTGGTGGCTTCAAGAGGAAATGGAGGATTTCCCAAGCTGGGGCTTGTGAGATGCTCCAAACAGAAGGTTTCCTTCTACCGGACAGGGGCATTCTGTTTTTTTGTCTCAAGGGTCCCCGCCAATTGCAAAGTTTGTGTAGCAGAGCACCCCCATATGGTTGCCTGGAAACCACACCTCCACTGACCATTGCAGCTTAGGAACATGGCAAGTTCATTCTGGTGGCTCTGGGGCGAAGTTCTAAGGGCTTATTTCTACATGGAATGTCATGAATATGGGTAACAATGCTGTTTTGTTACCTGGGAATTCTTAGCCTGTCATCTGTACACATCCTTGGTATTAAGGCAACTTTCCACAGACCTTTCCTGTAACCCTGCCAATGTGGGAACCTGAAGCACAATAGAGAACTCCTCTTTCCATTGCAGGAAGCCTGGCTGTTGCAATGGGTGTCCAACCCTCAAAGTGGGATCCATCTATATGGCCAATGAGACTACGCCCTCTCCTGAGGGCCCAACTGGGCACAAAGAGGCATGATGACCCTCAGCCTGAGCATGCTTTCAAACAAGCCCTCTCTGTTACACCATTAGGATCCTGCATTGCAGGCCTGGAATGCCCCTAGGCCCAAATCCTAACACTTGGTGGGATATCCGGGCACCCAGACCCAGAGCCCGTCTCTGGAATCCCTGTTTTGGCATAAGCCTAAGTTGGAAAACAGCATTCTTCCTTGTTTTGGAGCACCCCTAAGATGGAAAAGAGCACTCTTTTCTTCTCTGAAAAACCACCAATCTATGGAGATCCACCAGGATCCTTAGAGAGGAAAAGTCTCCCATTGAACCATGAGACCACGTCTACATTCAGAGCCCATCCTGGACACACAATCCAGATAGAAATGCCTGTGCTACCAGCTTTCAGTCACCCTAATTACAGTTCCTGATGTGATGCCTTCTAGGTCTATGCATTGGACCTGCGATCACCTTGCCACTATCCCTGACCCAAATTTGTGTTTGCAGACTTCCCTCCCAAAACCATGGCTCTCATATCCTCAAGGAGGTGGTCTCTGAAGCCTTACCACAGGACTGGGCCTGCCATCCCCAAGGAAACTGTGCCCATCACAGTTCCCCAAAGCCTCCAAGTTAGGAGAAACCTGCAAGGCCCCTGAGCCCACCCCAATAGTGGAAGTGGCTCTGGATGCAAATGCACAGTCTGAAACACCCTGATCACCTACATCCAGTCAGACAACCATATCAATGGTCCTTAGTAAGAAAATTGAACCTGATGGGCACCAAGGACATCATTGGATCTCTAGATTAGGTTGCCAGCATCAATCCTCAGAGGCCTGTTCTTGAATACCAAGTCAGGATACAACATATGTACCCTGAGCCACAGAACAGAACATCTCCTCTCCCAAGATGGAAACTGTGCACATCGACCTGTGCCAAACCCTCAGCGTGGCCCATAGCACCAATACATTCTAAGACCTCCCTTGTAACAAACCAGTTTTGGGACACATCTGTAAGAGATTCCAAGTCAACTCAAGGCCTTGGTACTTGGCACCAGAACCACCAAAACGAACCTGTCATGTTCCTCAGCTGCAATGGTCATTGGACGTGTGCTTTCCAGTCATCCATGCGAGAGGGTTCTGCTACGCAAACTTCCACTTGAGGGACCCTGGAGGAAAAAAAAACAGACTCCTCCTGTCCATTAGAAGGAAACCTTGTTGTTTGGAGCATCTCACAATCTTAAGCGTGGGTAATCCTCCATTGCCTCCTGAAGCCACCCCTCCATTAGTCGTCATCCTAGACACAAACTCCAGTGTGAGCAAATATCTGACATCTGCCCTTACTCAGGTGCTGGATATCTCGTATAAGCTGCTGCACATTGAAACTGACTTCCGCTTGGCACTCAATTTAAGCATAGCTGGTGTTTACAATTGCATTCTCACCCTATTTGTCCCCAAACCCTCTTGATAGGGAATTCTGGATCCATAAGGCAGCATTCTGCCTGCCCCACAGAAAGAAGTGCTTCGTGAGTCTCGCCAGAAACCCTACATGAGGATCAATTTACTCGGCCCTGGAGAGAACCCCAATATATAGACTTCTCTGGCCACTAGTGCTGTGTCTGACACAGCCTGAGCCCAGACCTCGTGTCAGCCACCCAGAGAGCGGGGCCCATATCCAGCATGTGAGAACGGCCATGGCCCAAATCTGTCATCTCTATGCATCCTTGGTATTCAGGCATCTGTCCCCAGACCTTTGCTGTAATCCCTGCCTATGGGGGAACATGAAGCACAATAGATATTTCCTCCTTCCCCATGGCTGGAAACCTGGCCATTGGAATGTGTGTCCATCCCTCAGTGTGGGAGCCAGAAAATGGACAATGGGACCACGCCCACTCCTGAGGGCCACCCTGGGCACAAACAGGAATTGTAATGCTCAGCCTGAGCATGTTTCCAAACAAGCCCTCTCAGTTGCACCACCAAGATCCTGCATTGCAGGCCTGGTCTGCCCATAAGCCCAAATCCCAACCCTTGGTGGGATTTTCCAGGCGCCTAGACCCAGAGCCCATCTCTGGAATCTCTGTTTTGGGGCACACCTAAGATCGAAAATAGCAGTCTTCCCATACCAAAAAGTCATCAAAATATTGGGAGCCGCCTGTATCCTTAGAGGAAAAATCTCCCATGGACCCATGAGGCCACAGCTACATTCTGACGTCACCCTAGACACACAATCCAGATATAAAAGCCTGTGCTTCCGCCTTCGGGTCATTCCAGTTACTGTTCCTGACGAGTAGCCTTCCAGGTCTACACATTGCCCTGCGATAACCTAGCCACTAAACCTAACCCAAGTTTGTGTTTGCAGACTTCCCTCCCAGAACCATGGCTCACATGCCCTCCAGGGTGGAGTCTCTGGAGCCACACCACAGGACTGTGCTTGCCATCCCCATGGAAATTGTGCATGTCAGTTAACCAAACCCTCCAGAGTTGGTTGAAACATTCAAGGCCCCTGTGGCCACCCCAATATTGGAGGTTACTCTGGACATAAGTGCACAGTCTGAAACTCCCTGATCACCTACATCCTGGCAGACACCCAAGTCAACTGTCCTAAGTCTGAAGATTGAACCTCTCATGCCCCTGGGACTCATTGGAACCCTAGATTAGGTTGTCGGGCATCTGTCTTCAGAGGCCTGTTCTTGAATAGGAACTTATGATACGGCATGTGGTCCCTGAGCCACAAAACACTACATCTCCTGTCCCCAGAAGGTAACCGTGCTCTTCGACCTGTGTTAAACCCTCAGGGTAGGAGAATCCTGCAGGCACCTTAGCCACCAACACATTCTAAGATCTACCTGGTAAAAAAAAAAACCAGCATTGTAACCCATCTTCAAGAGATTCCATGTCAACTCAAGACCTTGGTGCTTCGCCCCAGAAGCACCGTAAAGAACCTGCATGTTCCTCAGCTGCATTGGTCAATGGAGGTGTGCTTTCCAGGCATCCATGTGGAAGGGCTCTGCTACCCATACTTTTCACATGGGGGGCCCTGCAGAAAACATACCAGACTCTAACTGTCCAGTAGAAAAAACAACCTTGCTGTTTGGAGCATCTCACATGCATCAGCCTCTTGATGCCACTCCTCCATTCGGTCATCAGAGACACAAACTCCAGTGTGCGTAAACGTCTGAAATCCACCTTTACTCAGGTGCTGGATATTTCATTTGTTGGCCACGATAGATACAAACTCTATCATGAGCAGACATCTGACCCTCGCCTGTACTCAGATGCTGGAGATTCGAAAAAAACCACTGCACATTGGAACGGCCATGTTCTCGGCACTGAGATTAAGCATAGATTGTGTTTTCTGCCTTCTGTTCTCACACTCCTCTCCTTCAAGTCCCCCATATTGGGAATTTGGGAGCCACAATGCAGCCTTCTGCCTGCCCACCAGAAAAAAGAGGTGCCCTATGGGTCTGCGTGAATCTCCATATAAGGATCCACCAGCACAGCCCTCTATAGCACCACAATATCATAGGCCACCTTGTGAACTAATGCTTTGTCTGACACAGCTCGAGCCCCGACCTCCTGGTAGCCACCTAGATAGCGGGACCCATATCTGGCAGGTGTGACCTGCCTTGACCTGAGTCCTTCATCTCAAACCAACCTGGTTATTCACGTACCAGTCCCAGAACATAGCTCAAATTACTGTGCATGGGGGAATCTGAAGCACAAAAGAGTACTCCTCCTTCCTCATAGAAGGAAAATTAAAAGTTGATATGGTGGTCTAACCCTCATATTGGGATCCAGGTGCATGGAACAAGAGCCAATGCCCACTCAGGATGGGCATCTGGGCACAAACAGGCATTGTGACCCTTACCCTGAGACCCATTTCCAACAAGTCTCCATGGGAGCTGAACCAAAGCCCCACAGAGCCAGGCAGTCAAGCCTCTAGGCCCAAATACTAAGCCTTTGTAGGGTTATCCAGGCACAGGGACCTATAACCCATCTCTGGAATCCCTGTGTTGACGGGAACCGTGAAACAGTAAACCACGCTCTCTCCTTCTCAGTGAGACACCAAACTCTTGGGTGCTGGGCAGAATCCCCAGAGAGGTAGAATATTCCATGGACACATGAGGACACACCACCATTCCAAGGCCATCCTAGACACAATCCAGACAGAAAAGCCTTTGCTCCTGCCTCCCAGCCACACGAATTTCAAATCCTGAGGAGCTGCCCTCAGCGTCTGCAGATCGGGGCTTCCATCACCTCCCTCCTAATTGATACACAATTTTGTGTCTGAAGACTTTGGTCCCAGAGCCCTTAACCACATTCCCTGCAGGATGGGGCTGACAGAACCACACTACATCACTGGGCCTGATCTCTGGATGAAATTCTGCCGTCTCAGTTGCACAAACCCTCCAGATTAGGAAAAACCTGCAATGCCCCTGAGCCCACCCCAATTTCATAGGCCACTCTGGAAAAAATGCACAGTCTGACACAGCCTGAGCATCTACCTCCAGGAAGACTCACAGGTCAAAGTCCCTAAGTCCGAAGGTTGAGGATGACATGCCCCTACAACCTCATAAGAACCCTAGCCTAGATATTCAGGCCTCTGTGCCCAGAGGCCTGGTCTTGAAATCCAACATATGATCCGACATGTGGTCCCTGAGGCATACAAGAGAACCCCTCCTGTCCCGAGAAGGGAACCTGGCTCCTGGGAACTGGGTCTAACCCTCAGGTAGGAGAATCCTGCATGGCCACAGACCCACAACCACATTCTTTTTTTTATATAGATTTTATTTATTTATTTGACAGACAGAGATCACAAGTAGGCATAGAGGAAGGCAGAGAGAGAGAGAGGAAGAAGCAGGCTCCCTGCTGAGCAGAGAGCCTGATGCGGGACTCAATCCCAGGACCCTGAGATCATGACCTGAGCCGAAGGCAGCGGCTTAGCCCATTGAGCCACCCAGGCACCCTCACCACCACATTCTAAGGTCTCCCTGGACACCAAGCAGCATTGTGACTCATTAGACTGAGAACATCCGTCAACTTAGATCACTTGGAAATTTGAACAAAAACCAGCAGATCAAGCCTGCAATGTTCCTCAGCTGCAATGGTCATGCAAGGAAGTCTTCCCAGGCCCCCATTCAGAGACCTCTGCTGTCGAATCTTTCTATATGGGGGACCCTGGAGCCTTGTAAGCGGACTTCCCCTGTCCCACAGTAGGACACCTTGCTGTTTGGAGCAGCTCACAAGGTCCTGCTTGGGAAAATCTCCAAGAATTCTTGAGGCCACCCCACAATTCGTTGACCATCATGGATGCAAACCCAGCGTGAGCAGACATCTGACCCTCGCCCATACTCAGCTGCTGGAAATCTCGAAACAACCACTGTACAATGGAATGGTCCTGTGGTCGGCACTGAGCTTATCCCTGGCTTGTGTTTTCAGACTTCTGTCTTCACACTCCTCGCCTACAAGCCCTCCATATTGGGAATTCTGAAGCCACAGTGCAGCTTTCTGCCTGCCCACCAGAAAGAAGAAGTGCCCTATGGGTCTTCGCAGAAACCTACATGAGGATCCTCCTGCACGGCCCTCAATGTCACCCCAATATAATAGACCGACCTCTGCATAAATTGTCTGTCTGACACCGCCTGATCCCCGACCTCCTGTCAGCCACCCAGATAGTGGGCCCCATATCCTCCAGGTGGGTCCAACCTTGGCCCGAGGCCATCATCTTGAAGCAACCTGAATATTCAGGTACCTGTCCCAGACTTAGCTCAAATTCCTGCCCATAGGGGAATCGGAAGCACAAAAGAGTGCTCCTCCTTCCCCATGGCCAGAAAACTGAATGTTGAGATGGCTGTACAACCCTGAGTGGGAACCAGGTGCATGGTCCATGAGACCACGCCTACACAGGATGGGCAGCTGGGCACAAACAGGCATTGTGACCCTCAGAGTGAGACCCCTTTCCAAAGATCCCCCTTGGGATCTGGACCAGGAACCCAAATCGAAGCTTTGGTTAAGTTTTCCCAGTGTCTGGACACAGAAACCATCTCTGGAATCCCTGTTTGGACAGGATCCCAGAGATGGAATACAGTCTTTTCCTCTTCCCCAGAAAGAAATCAAACTCTTGGGTGCCAAGCAGAATCACCAGAGTGGAAGAATATCCCATGGACACATGAGGTCACCCCTCCATTTAGTGGCCATCCTAGACACAAAATCCAGACAGAAAAGCCTGTGCCCCTCCCTCCCAGCCATCTGAATTTCAAATCCCGAGGAGCTTCCCTCAGGGTCTTCAGATTCGGACTGCCAACACCTCACTCCTATCTCTTATCCGAGGTTGTGTCTAAAGTCTTTGGTCCCAAAGTCCTGACACACATGACCTCCAGGATGGGGCCTCGAGAAACACATGACATCACTGGCCCTGCTCTCCTGAGGAAACCCTGCCCATCTCAGTTTCCCAAAATGTCCAGATTAGGAGAAAACTGCAAGGCCCCTGACTGCACCCCAATATCATAGGCCACTCTGAAAAAGTGCACAGCCTGACACAGCTTCAGCACCTACCTCCAGGATGACATGCAGGCCAATGGCACTTAGTCCGAAGATTGAAACTTCCATGGCCCTAAAACCTCATCAGAACCCTAGCTTATGTTTTGAGGTCTCTCTCCCTAGAGGGCTGTTCTGGAAATTCAAGCATATGGTCCAACCTGTGGTCCGTGAGCCATACAAGAGCACACCACCTGTCCCAAGAAGGAAACCTGGCTCCTGGGTACTGGGTCTAATTCTAAGGATAGAGAATCCTCAATGGTCAGAGAGCCGCCACCACATTCTAAGGTCTCCCTGGACATCAAGCAGCATTGGAACCTGTTAGACTGAGAACTTCCATCAACGCAAATCACTTGGAACTTGGAATCAGTGTCATTGGTTCAAGCTTACCCTGTCCCTCAGCTGCAATGGTAACAAGAGATTGGCTTCCCAGGCCTCCATTCAGAGAGCATTGCTATCGAATCTTCCATATGGGGGACCCTGGAGCCCTGTAAGAAGACTTCTGCTGTCCCTTAGTAGGACATCTTGATGTTTGGAGCAGCTCACAAGCTCCAGCTTGGAAAAATCTCCAAGAATTCTTGAGGCCTCCCCACCATTTGTTGGCCATCATGGATACAAACTCCAGCGTGAGCAGACATCTTCCCCTCGCCCAGGTGCTGAAGATCTCGAAACAACTGCTGTACATTGGAATAGACATGTGCTCGGCACTGAGCGTAACCGTAGCTTATGTTTTCATACTTCTGTCCTCACACTCCTCGCCTGAAAACCTTCCAACTTGGATATTCTGGAGCCGTAATGCAGCCATCTGCCTGCTCACCAGATAGAAGAAGTGAAAAAAGGGTCTGTGCAAAAATCCCCCATGAGGATCCAGTTGCACAGCTCTCAAAAGCACCCCAATATCATAGGCCGAACTCTCCACGAATGTTCTGTCTGACAGAGCTCGAGCCCGAGCTCCTGACAGCCACCCAGAAAGCAGGCCTCATTTTCTGCAGGTGGGTCCTGCCTTGGCCCGAGGACCTCATCTCAAAGTGAACTGGGTATTCAGGCACCTGTCCCAGAACTTAGCTCAAGTTCCTGCCCATGGGGGAACCTGAAGCATAAAAAAGTACACCTCCTTCCCCATGGCAGGAAAACTGAATGTTGAGATGGCAGTCCAACCCTCAGAGTGGGAGCCAAGTGCATAGCCCATGAGGTCACACCCACTCAGCATGGGCATCTGGGCAAAAACAGGCATTGTGACCCTCAGAATGAGACCCATTTCCAACAAGAACACTCGGGAGCTGTACCAGGAAAACATAGAGCAGGACCCTAGGCCCAAATCCTAAGCCTTGTTGCAGTGATCCAGGCTCCAGAACCCAGGACCCATCTCTGGAATGGCTGTTTGGACGGGATCCCTGACTCAGAAAACTGCGCTCCTCCCATCCCCCAGAAATACACCAAACTCTTGGGTGCCGAGCAGAATTCCCAGAGAGGTAGAATCTCACATGGACCCATGAGGCCACCCCTCCATTTCGTGGCCATCATAGACAAGTCAGACAGAAAAGACTGTGCTCCTGCCTCACAGCCGTCCGAATTTCATATCTGGAGATGCTTCGCTCAGGGTCTGCAGATTGGGTCTGCCATCACCTCGAGCTTAACTCTTACCCGAGTTTGTGTCTGAAGACTTTGGACCCAGAGTCCTGACCCATATGCCCTCCAGGATGGGGCCTCCAGGAACACACAACAGCACTGGGCCAGCTCTCCCAAGGAATGTCAGCCTGTCTCAGTTTCCCAACCCACCAGATTAAGAGAAAATTGCAAGGCCCCTAATACCACCCCAATTCCATAGGAAGCTCCAGAAAAAATGCATAGTCTGACACAGCCTCAGAATATACCTCCAGGAAGACACCCAGGTCAATGGGAAGGGATAAAATGGCCTAACCCATGGCAGGTTCGATGTGCTGGGTGTGAAGCCAACTGTCTCAATGTCTCTCACAAGGTCTGGGCTCAGGCTATGTAAGACAGAGCATAGTGTTTAGGGTAGCCTATGCAATTGGGGTGTTGCCGAGGGCTGAGCAGGTTGATTTTCATTTGGGGTTTCTGAGCAATGCCATAGACAATGTTTTTCTTTTGGGGGCAGGCAGAGTGCTTCGTTCTGGAACCAGAATTCCCAATCATGAGGGCTTTTGGGCCAGGAGTGCTAGGGTAGAGTCTGAAAACAAAACATAGGGTGAGGTGGGGAGCAGGCCCACTCTGCAAAGGCTGAAAGGATATCTCATGCATCTGAAGTCAGGCTGAGGATCAGACATTGGCTGAGGTTGGATTGTGCCCTTGATGGCACCTTCATGAAGCAGGTGCCTCATGAGGTTGACGAAGTTTTCCCACGCTGAGTTTGGAGGTTGCCACAAACCACAAGGTTTCCTTCTGCAAGACAGTCGAGTCCTGTTGAATGGCTCCAGTACATACCATACGGAACGACTGAAGAGGAGGGTTCAAAGGATGGATCCCTGAACAACATGCCTCGCATTCCCTTTGGCCATTAACGACAAGATATGTTTGTTCTGCTGGCTCTGGGGCAAGCTAACCAGCGGGCTGAGTTGAAATGGCCTCTCCTGAGGATGCGTCATAATGTGGGTTTCTGTCCATGGAGACCTTGGAATGTGATGGTTGTACTGTGGCCCTGCGGAATTCTCCGACCAGAAGGGTTTGATACAGATCCAGTAAGAAAGCACTCCATGTGGAGACGAGAGAGGTTTGGTTTGGAGCCTCAGAAAAACCTAATATGCTGGTATAAGAAACCAGTCCTCTGAGGACAGACACATGAAAACTAAAGCTAAGGTTCATAATAGGGCCTAAGGGCCTGTCCATTTCAATCTTCTGTCTCTGGGGACACTGTCTGAAAGTCTAAGTGGTGATAATGGCTCAGCTGGTGTCAGAGTGCCCCTTTTAGTCCAGGGCAGCCTACACTATCAGGATGGCCTCAGGGGCCTTGGAACTTTTCCCTAACCTGTAGGGTTGTGGTCAATGGATTGGGCACACTTTCCTTGGAGATGGCAGGCACAATCTTTCACTGTGGCTCCAGATGCCCTAGCCTGGAGGGTGTGTGGGTCCAGGCTGTGGGCACATAAGTCTGAAAACAAAAACTCAGCTTATGAGTGGCGCCGAGGTATGGCAGGCCGGATGTACAGATAAAGAGTGAGCTCCTTGGCTTGTGAATCAAGGGCGAGATTCCTTCAGGCTTTTGTCTCTGGATGCGTCCAGGATAGCCGTGGATTGTAGGGGGTGGCCTCAGTGACTGTGGACGAGTAACCTCTCTGGGGATTTGTCCCAGCTAACAGGAGTTTGGAGTCATTTTGTGGGAAGGGTGGAGTCGTGTTGTCTGGCTCATGTGTCTCTCCAAGAAAGTGATTCCAGAGCAGAGCCCCAGGAACAGGGGGGATACTGGAAAACTCAAACACTGGTGAGGATTGGGTGTATAGGGGCTTGGCACACCCCATATGAGGGCTCTTGGTCAAGGCCCTGACAGGACTTTCTTTGATATTGGGCTCATGCTGAGGGTCACAGAGTGAATTTGTGCCCAAGGCAGCACTCAAGTTTGGGCGTGGTTTCAGGGGAAATGAAGGTTTCTCCCACCCTGAAGGTGTGACTCCATGCCAAGAGCAAGCCTTACAGCCATGGGGAAAAAGGAGTTCTGATTTGTGCTTCAAATGCCCAACTGTGTGGGGAATTGATATAATATCTGGGTTTAGATATCGGAAAACCAAGGTTAGGAAGAGATAACGGCATAAGACCATGGTGTGTCAGAAGTGCTAGGTGTATGGCCAGCTGTCTCCTTGCCTGTCTGGACGTCTGGCATCAGGCTGTGAAAGGCAGAGCATTAGTGCCCAGAGCAGCCTATCAAATCTGAGTGCCGTATAGGCAAGAGCAGGTTGATCCTCATCTGGGTTTTATGGAAAGCCCCACAAGGAAACGTTTTCTACCGGTGGGCAGTAACTGAGCAGGCTTGTGGTTCTGCAATTCCTACTCTGGAGGGATTGTTTGCCAGGAGTGTGAGGAAGGAAGTCTGAAAAGACAAGCTAGCGTGAGGTTTGGGACCGAGGGCACGGCAGGCCACTCTGCAGAGGCTGAATCAAGATCTCCTGCATTGCGGTTATGTCTACTATGAGACGTGCTTCAAGCTAGAGTTTTTGACCATGATGGCCTCTCCCTGAAGGATATGGGGGGCTTCATGAGGCCCGGCAGGTTTGCCGTTTTCTCCTACACTGAAGGTTTGACTCACGGCCAGCAGCAAGGTTTCTTGCCATGGGGAAGGAGGGGTTCTGACTTATGCATCAGGTTCCCCCCTGTGCAGGGATTGGAGATAAGGTCTAGGTTCCGATGACTGAAAACCCAGGTTGGGAATGGATGGTGTCCGAAGGCAGTGGCGGGTCCAATGTGCTGGGTGTGCAGCCAGGTGTGTCGGTGTCTGTTGGAAGGTCAGGGCTCAGGCTTTTGCGACAGAGCATCAGTGTTTAAGGTAGCCTATGCAATTGGGGTGTTGCCGAGGGCCAAGCAGTTTGATCCTCATTTGGGGTTTCTGTGCAGCACCATAGACAATGTATTTCTCCTGGGAGGCAGGCACAGTGCATCATTGTGGCCCCGAATTCCCAGTAGGGAGGGTTTGTGGGCCAGGAGTGTGAGGACGGAAGTCTGAAAACACAAGCTAGTGTGAGGATTGGAGCCAAGGACATAGCAGGCCCACTCTGCAGAGGCTGAATCAAAATCTCCTGCATCTGAAGTCAGGCTGAGGATCAGACGTTGGCTGAGACTGGAGTATGTGTCCATGATGGCACCTTCATGAAGCGGGGGCCTCATGAGGCCAAGGAAGTTTTCCCACGCTGAGTTTGGAGGTTGCCCCAAACCACAAGATTTCCTTCTGCGGGACATTCGAGTCCGGTTGCATGGCTCCAGGACATAACATACGGAAGGACTGGAGAGCAGGGTTCGAAGGATGGATCCCTGTACAGCATGCCTCGCATTCCCCTTGGCCATAAGCAACAAGATATGTTTGATCTGCTGCCTCTGGGGCACGCGACCCAGGGGGCTGAGTTGAAATGGCCTCTCCTGAGGATGCGTCATAATGTGCGTTTGGGGTCCATGG
Source organism: Mustela nivalis (assembly GCF_964662115.1). Taxonomy (NCBI): domain Eukaryota; kingdom Metazoa; phylum Chordata; class Mammalia; order Carnivora; family Mustelidae; genus Mustela; species Mustela nivalis. The sequence goes on along the minus strand of NW_028136558.1, from coordinate 1,575,113 downwards.
AGACCTTGGAATGTGCTGGTTGTTCAGTGGCCCTGCGGAACTCTCCTACCTGAAGTGTTTGATACATCCCAGTAAGAAAGCTGCCCATGTGGAGATGAGAGATGTTTGGTTTGGTGCCTCAGAAAAGCCCCGTGTGCTGGTCTACGAAAACAGTCCTTTAAGGACGGACACATGGAAACCAAAGCTAAGGTTCAGATTAGGGCCTGGGGGCCTGTCCATTTCAACCTTCTGTCTCTGGGGACACTGTCTGAGAGTCTAAGTGGAGATAGTTGCTCCGCTGGTGTCAGGGAGCCCCTCTTAGTCCAGGGTGGCCTATACTATTGATGGCCTCAGGGACCTTGGAGCTTTTCCCTAACCTGTAGGGTTGTGGTCAATGGATTGGGCACACTTTCCTTGGAGAGGGCAGGCACAATCTTTCGCTGTTTGGTCCAGAGGCCCTCGCCTGGATGTTGTGTGGGTCCAGGCTGTGGGCACAGAAGTCTGAATACACAAACTCAGCTTAGGAGTGGCGCCTAGGGTATGGCAGGCCGGATGTACAGCCCGAGAGGGAGCTCCTGGACCTCTGAAACAAGGGCGAGTGGGAGGCGTTCCTTCAGGCTTTTGTCTCTGGATGTTGTGTCCGGGATAGCCGTGGATTGGAGTGGTGGCCTCAGGTACTGTGGACGGGTATCCCTCTCTGGGGATTTGTCCCAGCTCCCAAGAGTTTGGGGTCATTTTGTGGGAAGGGTGGAGTCGTGGTGTCTGGCTCATGGGTCTCTCCAAGAAAGGGATTCCAGAGCAGAGCTCCAGGTACGGGCGGGGCGACTGGAAAATTCAAACCGTGGTGAGGATTGGGTGCATAGGGGCTTGGCAAGCCCCATATGTGGGCTCTTGGTCCAGGCCCTGACAGGCCTTTCTTTGACATGGGGCTCATGCTGAGGGTCACAGTGTGAATTTGTGCCCAAGCAGCACTCAAGTTTGGGCGTGGCATCTGGGGCCATGAAGGTTTCTCCCACCCTGAACGTGTGACTCCATGCCAAGAGCAAGCTTGACAGCCATGGGGAAGGAGGAGTTCTGTTTTGTGCTTGCTATACCCAGCTGTGTGGAGAATTGATATAATGTCTAGGTTCAGATATCTGAAAACCAAGGTTAGGATGAGGTGACGGCATAAGACCATGGCGTGTCCGAAGTGCTGGGTGTGCGGCCAGCTGTCTCCTTGTCTGTCTGGACGTCTGGCTTCAGGCTGTGTCAGGCAGAGCATGAGAGCCCAGAGCAGCCTATTCAGTTCGGGTACCGTCGAGACCCGAGCAGGTTGATCCTCATCTGGGTTTTCTGGAGAGCCCCACAGGGAAACGTTTTTCTTCCGATGGGCAGACACTGGGCTGGGTTTTGGTTCTGGAGTTCCTAGTCCGGAGGGCTTGTTTGCCAGGAGTGTGAGGAAGGAAGTCTGAAAACACAAGCTAGCGTGAGGTTTGGGACCGAGGGCACGGCAGGCCCACTCTGCAGAGGCTGAATCGAGATCTCCTGCACTGAGGTCATGTCAACTATGAGACGTGCCTCAGGCTAGAGTTCTTGTCCAGCATGGCCTCTTCCTGAAGGGTGTGGGGGTTTCATGAGGCCAGAAAGTTTTGTCTACGATGGGATTTGTGTACTGCTCCAAAACTGAAGTTTACCTTCTGCACGACAGTCGAGTCCTATTGGATGGTTCCAAGAGGCCCCATATGGAAAGACTCGAGAGCAGGTGTCTAAGCATGGATGCCTGGGAACGCCACCTCATATTCCCACTCTTTAGTCAGGACAAGGCAGGCTCAATCTGCGGGCTCCTGGGTGAGCTACCCAGAGGGGAGAGTTGAAATGGACTCTCCTGAAGATGAGTCCTACTGTGGCTTGGTGGCCTGGGAGACCTTGGAATGTGGAGGTGGCTCAGGGACTCTGCAGGATTCTCCAACATGAGGTGTTTGACACGGCTCCAACAAGGAAACTTCCCATGTGGAGACGAGAGGAGTTCTGCTCTGTGCCTCAGGAAACCCCCATACCCTGTTCTTCGAACCAAAGCCTCTGAGGAGTGACACCTGGAAACCAAAGCAAGAGTTGAGACTACGTCCTAAAGGCCTGTCCGTCTCAACCTTCTATCTCTGTTGACATCTGTGTGCATGCATTCATGGATGTAGCTGCTCAGCTTGTGTCCGAATGCCCCTGTGAGTCCAGTGAGGCTCCCAGTAGTGGGATGTCCTCGGAGGCCTTGAGGTTTCTCATATTCTGGAGGTGTGTGGCCAAAGTAATTGACACAGTTTCCCATGAGAGAGCAGGCACGGTCCTGTGGAATGGCTCCAGAGGACCCAGCCTAGAGGCTGTGTTTGCCAGGGCTGTGGGGACAGAAGTCTGAAAAAGCAAACTTGGCTCAGCTAGGGGCCAATGTAATGGCAGGCCTGATCTCTAGTCCGTGAGGGGAGATCCTCTGGAAATCAAAGTAGGGCAAGTGGGAGGCAGTCACTCAGGATTTTGTCTCTGGGTGTTGCGTTTACAGTGTCCGGTCAGGGTAGGGGTTGTCTCAGAGGCCGAGGAAGAGCCTTCCTCTCGGGGGATTGTCCAAGCTCCCAAGTGTTTGTGTTCATTCTGTGGGAATGAAGAGTACTGTTTTCTGCCACAGGGGACCCCCCCAAAAGAGGGACTCTAGAGCACAGCAGTGGGTTCCCTCAACTGGAATAAACACCATCTAGTTAGTCCTTGGTGCCTATTTGCATGGCAAGCCATATATGCGGGCTCTCGGTCCAGTCACTGAGAGGCGTTACTTGAATAAGGTACTCACGCTGAGGGTCACAAGTGTGTTTGTGCCCAAGGCGGCCCTCACGCTTGGGCGTGGCCTCATGGGCCATGCCGTTTTCTCCTACACTGAAGGTTTGACTCACTGCCAGCAGCAAGGTTTCTTGCCATGGGGAAGGAGGGGTTCTGTCTTGTGCATCAGGTTCCCCCCTGTGCAGGGATTGGAGATAAGGTCTAGGTTCCGATGACTGATAACCCAGGTTGGGAATGGATGGTGGCCTAAGGCAGTGGCGGGTCCAATGTGCTGGGTGTGCAGCCAGCTGTGTCGGTGTCTGTTGGAAGGTCTGGGCTCAGGCTATTTGCGACAGAGCATCACTGTTTAAGGTAGCCTATGCAATTGGGGTGTTGCCGAGGGCCAAGCAGTTTGATCCTCATTTGGGGTTTCTGGGCAGCGCCATAGACAATGTTTTTCTCCTGGGAGGCAGGCACAGTGCTTCATTGTGGCCCCAGAATTCCCAGTAGGGAGGGTTTGTGGGCCAGGAGTGTGAGGACGGAAGTCTGAAAACACAAGCTAGTGTGAGGATTGGAGCCAAGGGCAGAGCAGGCCCACTCTGCAGAGGCTGAATCAAAATCTCCTGCATCTGAAGTCAGGCTGAGGATCAGACGTTGGCTGAGGCTGGCGTATGAGTCCATGATGGCACATTCATGAAGTGGGGGCCTCATGAGGCCAAGGAAATTTTCCCACGCTGAGTTTGGAGGTTGCCCCAAACCACAAGGTTTCCTTCTGCGGGACATTCGAGTCCTGTTGCATGGCTCCAGGACATACCATATGGAAGGACTGGAGAGCAGGGTTCGAAGGATGGATCCCTGTACTGCATGCCTCGCATTCCCATTGGCTATTAGCGACAAGATATGTTTGATCTGCTGCCTCTGGAACACGCGACCCAGGGGGCTGAGTTGAAATGGCCTCTCCTGAGGATGCGTCATAATGTGCGTTTGGGTCCATGGAGACCTTGGAATGTGCTGGTTGTTCAGTGGCCCTGCGGAACTCTCCTACCTGAAGTGTTTGATACATCCCAGTAAGAAAGCTGCCCATGTGGAGATGAGAGATGTTTGGTTTGGTGCCTCAGAAAAGCCCCATGTGCTGGTCTACGAAAACAGTCCTCTGAGAACGGAAACATGGAAACCAAAGCTAAGGTTCAGATTAGGGCCTGGGGGCCTGTCCATTTCAACCTTCTGTCTCTGGGGACACAGTCTGAGAGTCTAAGTGGAGATAGTTGCTCTGCTGGTGTCAGAGAGCCCCTCTTAGTCCAGGGTGGCCTATACTATTGATGGCCTCAGGGACCTTGGAGCTTTTCCCTAACCTGTAGGGTTGTGGTCAATGGATTGGGCACACTTTCCTTGGAGAGGGCAGGCACAATCTTTCGCTGTTTGGTCCAGAGGCCCTAGCCTGGATGTTGTGTGAGTCCAGGCTGTGGGCACAGAAGTCTGAATACACAAACTCAGCTTATGAGTGGCGCCTAGGGTATGGCAGGCCGGATTTACAGCCCGAGAGGGAGCTCCTGGATCTCTGAAACAAGGGCGAGTGGGAGGCATTCCTTCAGGCTTTTGTCTCTGGATGTTGTGTCCGGGATAGCCGTGGATTGGAGCGGTGGCCTCAGGTACTGTGGACGAGTATCCCTCTCTGGGGATTTGTCCAAACTCCAAAGAGTTTGGGGTCATTTTGTGGGAAGGGTGGAGTCGTGTTGTCTGGCTCATGGGTCTCTCCAAGAAAGGGATTCCAGAGCAGAGCTCCAGGTACGGGCGGGGCGACTGGAAAATTCAAACCGTGGTGAGGATTGGGTGCATAGGGGCTTGGCAAGCCCCATATGTGGGCTCTTGGTCCAGGCCCTGAGAGGCCTTTCTTTGACATGGGGCTCATGCTGAGGGTCACAGTGTGAATTTGTGCCCAAGCAGCACTCACGTTTGGGCGTGGCATCAGGGGCCATGAAAGTTTCTCCCACCCCGAAGGTGTGAATCCATGCCAAGAGCAAGCTTGACAGCCATGGGGAAGGAGGAGTTCTGCTTTGTGCTTGCTATACCCAGCTGTGTGGAGAATTGATATAATGTCTAGGTTCAGATATCTGAAAACCAAGGTTAGGATGAGGTGACGGCATAAGACCATGGCGTGTCTGAAGTGCTGGGTGTGCGGCCAGCTGTCTCCTTGTCTGTCTGGACGTCTGGCTTCAGGCTGTGTCAGGCAGAGCATGAGTGCCCAGAGCAGCCTATCCAGTTCGGGTACCGTCGAGGCCCGAGCAGGTTGATCCTCATCTGGGTTTTCTGGAGAGCCCCACAGGGAAACGATTTTCTTCCGTTGGGCAGACACTGGGCTGGGTTTTGGTTCCGGAGTTCCTAGTCCGGAGGGCTTGTTTGCCAGGAGTGTGAGGAAGGAAGTCTGAAAACACAAGCTAGCGTGAGGTTTGGGACCGAGGGCACGGCAGGCCCACTCTGCAGAGGCTGAATCGAGATCTCCTGCACTGAGGTCATGTCAACTATGAGACGTGCCTCAGGCTAGAGTTTTTGTCCAGCATGGCCTCTTCCTGAAGGGTGTGGGGGCTCCATGAGGCCAGAAAGTTTTGCCTACGATGGGATTTGTGAACTGCTCCAAAACTGAAGGTTACCTTCTGCACGACAGTCGAGTCCTATTGGATGGTTCCAAGAGGCCCCATATGGAAAGACTCGAGAGCAGGTGTCTAAGCATGGATGCCTGGGAACGCCACCTCATATTCCCACTCTTTAGTCAGGACAAGGCAGGCTCAATCTGCGGGCTCCTGGGTGAGCTACCCAGAGGGGAGAGTTGAAATGGACTCTCCTGAAGATGAGTCCTACTGTGGCTTGGTGGCCTGGGAGACCTTGGAATGTGGAGGTGGCTCAGGGACTCTGCAGGATTCTCCAACATGAGGTGTTTGACACGGCTCCAACAAGGAAACTTCCCATGTGGAGACGAGAGGAGTTCTGTTCCGTGCCTCAGGAAAGCCCCATACCCTGTTCTTCGAACCACAGCCTCTGAGGAGTGACACCTGGAAACCAAAGCAAGAGTTGAGACTACGGCCTAAAGGCCTGTCCGGCTCAACCTTCTATCTCTGTTGACATCTGTGTGCATGCATTCATGGATGTAGCTGCTCAGCTTGTGTCCGAATGCCCCTGTGAGTCCAGTGAGGCTCCCAGTAGTGGGATGTCCTCGGAGGCCTTGAGGTTTCTCATATTCTGGAGGTGTGTGGCCAAAGGAATGGACACAGTTTCCCAAGAGAGAGCAGGCACGGTCCTGTGGTATGGCTCCAGAGGACCCAGCCTAGAGGCTGTGTTTGCCAGGGCTGTGGAGACAGATGTCTGAAAAAGCAAACTTGGCTCAGCTAGGGGCCAATGTAATGGGAGGCCTGATCTCCAGTCCGTGAGGGGAGATCCTCTGGAAATCAAAGTAGGACAAGTGGGAGGCAGTCACTCAGGATTTTGTCTCTGGGTGTTGCGTTTACAGTGTCCGGTCAGGGTAGGGGTTGTCTCAGAGCCCGAGGAAGAGCCTTCCTCTCGGGGGATTGTCCAAGCTCCCAAGTGTTTGTGTTCATTCTGTGGGAATGAAGAGTACTGTTTTCTGCCACAGGGGACCCCCCAGGAGAGGGACTCTAGAGCACAGCAGTGGGTTCCCTCAACTGGAATACACACCATCTAGTTAGTCCTGGGTGCCTATGGGCATGGCAAGCCACATATGCGGGCTCTTGGTCCAGTCACTGAGAGGCGTTACTTGAATAAGGTACTCACGCTGAGGGTCACAATGTGTGTTTGTGCCGAAGGCGGCCCTCACGCTTGGGCGTGGCCTCATGGGCCATGCCGTTTTCTCCTACACTGAAGGTTTGACTCACTGCCAGAAGCAAGGTTTCTTGCCATGGGGTAGGAGAAGTTCTGACTTGTGCATCAGGTTCCCCCCTGTGCAGGGATTGGAGATAAGGTCTAGGTTCCGATGACTGAAAACCCAGGTTGGGAATGGATGGTGGCCTAAGGCAGTGGCGGGTCCAATGTGCTGGGTGTGCAGCCAGCTGTGTCGGTGTCTGTTGGAAGGTCTGGGCTCAGGCTATTTGCGACAGAGCATCACTGTTTAAGGTAGCCTATGCAATTGGGGTGTTGCAGAGGGCCAAGAAGTTTGATCCTCATTTGGGGTTTCTGGGCAGCGCCATAGACAAGGTTTTTCTCCTGGGAGGCAGGCACAGTGCTTCATTGTGGCCCCAGAATTCCCAGTAGGGAGGGTTTGTGGGCCAGGAGTGTGAGGACGGAAGTCTGAAAACACAAGCTATTGTGAGGATTGGATCCAAGGGCAGAGCAGGCCCACTCTGCAGAGGCTGAATCAAAATCTCCTGCATCTGAAGTCAGGCTGAGGATCAGACGTTGGCTGAGGCTGGCGTATGTGTCCATGATGGCACCTTCATGAAGTGGGGGCCTCATGAGGCCAAGGAAGTTTTCCCACGCTGAGTTTGGAGGTTGCCCCAAACCACAAGGTTTCCTTCTGCGGGACATTGGAGTCCTGTTGCATGGCTCCAGGACATACCATATGGAAGGACTGGAGAGCAGGGTTCGAAGGATGGATCCCTGTACAGCATGCCTCGCATTCCCATTGGCTATTAGCGACAAGATATGTTTGATCTGCTGCCTCTGGAACACGCGACCCAGGGGGCTGAGTTGAAATGGCCTCTCCTGAGGATGCGTCATAATGTGCGTTTGGGTCCATGGAGACCTTGGAATGTGCTGGTTGTTCAGTGGCCCTGCGGAACTCTCCTACCTGAAGTGTTTGATACATCCCAGTAAGAAAGCTGCCCATGTGGAGATGAGAGATGTTTGGTTTGGTGCCTCAGAAAAGCCCCATGTGCTGGTCTACGAAAACAGTCCTCTGAGAACGGAAACATGGAAACCAAAGCTAAGGTTCAGATTAGGGCCTGGGGGCCTGTCCATTTCAACCTTCTGTCTCTGGGGACACTGTCTTAGAGTCTAAGTGGAGATAGTTGCTCCGCTGGTGTCAGAGAGCCCCTCTTAGTCCAGGGTGGCCTCTACTATTGATGGCCTCAGGGACCTTGGAGCTTTTCCCTAACCTGTAGTGTTGTGGTCAATGGATTGGGCACACTTTCCTTGGAGAGGGCTGGCACAATCTTTCACTGTTTGGTCCAGAGGCACTAGCCTGGATGTTGTGTGGGTCCAGGCTGTGGGCACAGAATTCAGAATACACAAACTCAGCTTATGAGTGGCGCCTAGGGTATGGCAGGCCGGATGTACAGCCCGAGAGGGAGCTCCTGGGCCTCGAAACAAGGGCGAGTGGGAGGCATTCCTTCAGGCTTTTGTCTCTGGATGTTGTGTCCGGGATAGCCGTGGATTGGAGCGGTGGCCTCAGGTACTGTGGACGAGTATCCCTCTCTGGGGATTTGTCCAAACTCCCAAGAGTTTGGGGTCATTTTGTGGGAAGGGTGGAGTCGTGTTGTCTGGCTCATGGGTCTCTCCAAGAAAGGGATTCCAGAGCAGAGCTCCAGGTACGGGCGGGGCGACTGGAAAATTCAAACCGTGGTGAGGATTGGGTGCATAGGGGCTTGGCAAGCCCCATATGTGGGCTCTTGGTCCAGGCCCTGACAGGCCTTTCATTGACATGGGGCTCATGCTGAGGGTCACAGTGTGAATTTGTGCCCAAGCAGCACTCAAGTTTGGGCGTGGCATCAGGGGCCATGAAGGTTTCTCCCACCCTGAAGGTGTGACTCCATGCCAAGAGCAAGCTTGACAGCCATGGGGAAGGAGGAGTTCTGCTTTGTGCTTGCTATACCCAGCTGTGTGGAGAATTGATATAATGTCTAGGTTCAGATATCTGAAAACCAAGGTTAGGATGAGGTGACGACATAAGACCATGGCGTGTCCGAAGTGCTGGGTGTGCGGCCAGCTGTCTCCTTGTCTGTCTGGACGTCTGGCTTCAGGCTGTGTCAGGCAGAGCATGAGTGCCCAGAGCAGCCTATCCAGTTCGGGTACCGTCGAGGCCCGAGCAGGTTGATCCTCATCTGGGTTTTCTGGAGAGCCCCACAGGGAAACGTTTTTCTTCCGTTGGGCAGACACTGGGCTGGGTTTTGGTTCCGGAGTTCCTAGTCCGGAGGGCTTGTTTGCCAGGAGTGTGAGGAAGGAAGTCTGAAAACACAAGCTAGCGTGAGGTTTGGGACCGAGGGCACGGCAGGCCCACTCTGCAGAGGCTGAATCAAGATCTCCTGCACTGAGGTCATGTCAACTATGAGACGTGCCTCAGGCTAGAGTTTTTGTCCAGCATGGCCTCTTCCTGATTGGGGTGGGGGCTCCATGAGGCCAGAAAGTTTTGCCTACGATGGGATTTGTGACCTGCTCCAAAACTGAAGTTTACCTTCTGCACGACAGTCGAGTCCTATTGGATGGTTCCAAGAGGCCCCATATGGAAAGACTCGAGAGCAGGTGTCTAAGCATGGATGCCTGGGAACGCCACCTCATATTCCCACTCTTTAGTCAGGACAAGGCAGGCTCAATCTGCGGGCTCCTGGGTGAGCTACCCAGAGGGGAGAGTTGAAATGGACTCTCCTGAAGATGAGTCCTACTGTGGCTTGGTGGCCTGGGAGACCTTGGAATGTGGAGGTGGCTCAGGGACTCTGCAGGATTCTCCAACATGAGGTGTTTGACACGGCTCCAACAAGGAAACTTCCCATGTGGAGACGAGAGGAGTTCTGTTCCGTGCCTCAGGAAAGCCCCATACCCTGTTCTTCGAACCACAGCCTCTGAGGAGTGACACCTGGAAACCAAAGCAAGAGTTGAGACTACGGCCTAAAGGCCTGTCCGGCTCAACCTTCTATCTCTGTTGACATCTGTGTGCATGCATCCATGGATGAAGCTGCTCAGCTTGTGTCCGAATTCCCCTGTGAGTCCAGTGAGGCTCCCAGTAGTGGGATGTCCTCGGAGGCCTTGAGGTTTCTCATATTCTGGAGGTGTGTGGCCAAAGGAATGGACACGGTTTCCCAGGAGAGAGCAGGCACGGTCCTGTGGTATGGCTCCAGAGGACCCAGCCTAGAGGCTGTGTTTGCCAGGGCTGTGGGGACAGATGTCTGAAAAAGCAAACTTGGCTCAGCTAGGGGCCAATGTAATGGCAGGCCTGATCTCCAGTCCGTGAGGGGAGATCCTCTGGAAATCAAAGTAGGGCAAGTGGGAGGCAGTCACTCAGGATTTTGTCTCTGGGTGTTGCGTTTACAGTGTCCGGTCAGGGTCGGGGTTGTCTCAGAGGCCGAGGATGAGCCTTCCTCTCGGGGGATTGTCCAAGCTCCCAAGTGTTTGTGTTCATTCTGTGGGAATGAAGAGTACTGTTTTCTGCCACAGGGGACCCCCCAGAAGAGGGACTCTAGAGCACAGCAGTGTGTTCCCTCACCTGGAATACACACCATCTAGTTAGTCCTGGGTGCCTATGGGCATGGCAAGGCACATATGCGGGCTCTTGGTCCAGTCACTGAGAGGCGTTACTTGAATAAGGTACTCACGCTGAGGGTCACAATGTGTGTTTGTGCCCAAGGCGTCCCTCACGCTTGGGCGTGGCCTCATGGGCCATGCCGTTTTCTCCTACACTGAAGGTTTGACTCACTGCCAGCAGCAAGGTTTCTTGCCATGGGGTAGGAGGGGTTCTGACTTGTGCATCAGGTTCCCCCCTGTGCAGGGATTGGAGATAAGGTCTAGGTTCCGATGACTGAAAACCCAGGTTGGGAATGGATGGTGGCCTAAGACAGTGGCGGGTCCAATGTGCTGGGTGTGCAGCCAGCTGTGTCGGTGTCTGTTGGAAGGTCTGGGCTCAGGCTATTTGCGACAGAGCATCACTGTTTAAGGTAGCCTATGCAATTGGGGTGTTGCAGAGGGCCAAGCAGTTTGATCCTCATTTGGGGTTTCTGGGCAGCGCCATAGACAAGGTTTTTATCCTGGGAGGCAGGCACAGTGCTTCATTGTGGCCCCAGAATTCCCAGTAGGGAGGGTTTGTGGGCCAGGAGTGTGAGGACGTAAGTCTGAAAACACAAGCTAGTGTGAGGATTGGAGCCAAAGGCAGAGCAGGCCCACTCTGCAGAGGCTGAATCAAAATCTCCTGCATCTGAAGTCAGGCTGAGGATCAGACGTTGGCTGAGGCTGGCGTATGTGTCCATGATGGCACCTTCATGAAGTGGGGGCCTCATGAGGCCAAGGAAGTTTTCCCACGCTGAGTTTGGAGGTTGCCCCAAACCACAAGGTTTCCTTCTGCGGGACATTCGAGTCCTGTTGCATGGCTCCAGGACATACCATATGGAAGGACTGGGGAGCAGGTTTCGAAGGATGGATCCCTGTACAGCATGCCTCGCATTCCCATTGGCTATTAGCGACAAGATATGTTTGATCTGCTGCCTCTGGAACACGTGACCCAGGGGGCTGAGATGAAATGGCCTCTCCTCAGGATGCGTCATAATGTGCGTTTGGGTCCATGGAGACCTTGGAATGTGCTGGTTGTTCAGTGGCCCTGCGGAACTCTCCTACCTGAAGTGTTTGATACATCCCAGTAAGAAAGCTGCCCATGTGGAGATGAGAGATGTTTGGTTTGGTGCCTCAGAAAAGCCCCATGTGCTGTTCTACGAAAACAGTCCTCTGAGAACGGAAACATGGAAACCAAAGCTAAGGTTTAGATTAGGGCCTGGGGGCCTGTCCATTTCAACCTTCTGTCTCTGGGGACACAGTCTGAGAGTCTAAGTGGAGATAGTTGCTCTGCTGGTGTCAGAGAGCCCCTCTTAGTCCAGGGTGGCCTATACTATTGATGGCCTCAGGGACCTTGGAGCTTTTCCCTAACCTGTAGGGTTGTGGTCAATGGATTGGGCACACTTTCCTTGGAGAGGACTGGCACAATCTTTCACTGTTTGGTCAGAGGCCCTAGCCTGGATGTTGTGTGGGTCCAGGCTGTGGGCACAGAAGTCTGAATACACAAACTCAGCTTATGAGTGGCGCCTAGGGTATGGCAGGCCGGATGTACAGCCCGAGAGGGAGCTCCTGGGCCTCTGAAACAAGGGCGAGTGGGAGGCATTCCTTCAGGCTTTTGTCTCTGGATGTTGTGTCCGGGATAGCCGTGGATTGGAGCGGTGGCCTCAGGTACTGTGGACGAGTATCCCTCTCTGGGGATTTGTCCCAGCTCCCAAGAGTTTGGGGTCATTTTGTGGGAAGGGTGGAGTCGTGTTGTCTGGCTCATGGGTCTCTCCAAGAAAGGGATTCCAGAGCAGAGCTCCAGGTACGGGTGGGGCGACTGGAAAATTCAAACCGTGGTGAGGATTGGGTGCATAGGGGCCTGGCAAGTCCCATATGTGGGCTATTGGTCCAGGCCCTGACAGGCCTTTCTTTGACATGGGGCTCATGCTGAGGGTCACAGTGTGAATTTGTGCCCAAGCAGCACTCAAGTTTGGGCGTGGCATCAGGGGCCATGAAGGTTTCTCCCACCCTGAAGGTGTGACTCCATGCCAAGAGCAAGCTTGACAGCCATGGGGAAGGAGGAGTTCTGCTTTGTGCTTGCTATACCCAGCTGTGTGGAGAATTGATATAATGTCTAGGTTCAGATATCTGAAAACCAAGGTTAGGATGAGGTGACGGCATAAGACCATGGCGTGTCTGAAGTGCTGGGTGTGCGGCCAGCTGTCTCCTTGTCTGTCTGGACGTCTGGCTTCAGGCTGTGTCAGGCAGAGCATGAGTGCCCAGAGCAGCCTATCCAGTTCGGGTACCGTCGAGGCCCGAGCAGGTTGATCCTCATCTGGGTTTTCTGGAGAGCCCCACAGGGAAACGTTTTTCTTCCGTTGGGCAGACACTGGGCTGGGTTTTGGTTCCGGAGTTCCTAGTCCGGAGGGCTTGTTTGCCAGGAGTGTGAGGAAGGAAGTCTGAAAACACAAGCTAGCGTGAGGTTTGGGACCGAGGGCACGGCAGGCCCACTCTGCAGAGGCTGAATCGAGATCTCCTGCACTGAGGTCATGTCAACTATGAGACGTGCCTCAGGCTAGAGTTTTTGTCCAGCATGGCCTCTTCCTGAAGGGGGTGGGGGCTCCATGAGGCCAGAAAGTTTTGTCTACGATGGGATTTGTGAACTGCTCCAAAACTGAAGGTTACCTTCTGCACGACAGTCGAGTCCTATTGGATGGTTCCAAGAGGCCCCATATGGAAATACTCGAGAGCAGGTGTCTAAGCATGGATGCCTGGGAACGCCACCTCATATTCCCACTCTTTAGTCAGGACAAGGCAGGCTCAATCTGCGGGCTCCTGGGTGAGCTACCCAGAGGGGAGAGTTGAAATGGACTCTCCTGAAGATGAGTCCTACTGTGGCTTGGTGGCCTGGGAGACCTTGGAATGTGGAGGTGGCTCAGGGACTCTGCAGGATTCTCCAACATGAGGTGTTTGACACGGCTCCAACAAGGAATCTTCCCATGTGGAGACAAGAGGAGTTCTGTTCCGTGCCTCAGGAAAGCCCCATACCCTGTTCTTCGAACCACAGCCTCTGAGGAGTGACACCTGGAAACCAAAGCAAGAGTTGAGACTACGGCCTAAAGGCCTGTCCGGCTCAACCTTCTATCTCTGTTGACTCTGTGTGCATGCATTCATGGATGTAGCTGCTCAGCTTGTGTCCGAATGCCCCTGTGAGTCCAGTGAGGCTCCCAGTAGTGGGATGTCCTCGGAGGCCTTGAGGTTTCTCATATTCTGGAGGTGAGTGGCCAAAGGAATGGACACAGTTTCCCAGGAGAGAGCAGGCACGGTCCTGTGGTATGGCTCCAGAGGACCCAGCCTAGAGGCTGTGTTTGCCAGGGCTGTGGGGACAGATGTCTGAAAAAGCAAACTTGGCTCAGCTAGGGGCCAATGTAATGGCAGGCCTGATCTCTAGTCCGTGAGGGGAGATCCTCTGGAAATCAAAGTAGGACAAGTGGGAGGCAGTCACTCAGGATTTTGTCTCTGGGTGTTGCGTTTACAGTGTCCGGTCAGGGTAGGGGTTGTCTCAGAGGCCGAGGAAGAGCCTTCCTCTCGGGGGATTGTCCAAGCTCCCAAGTGTTTGTGTTCATTCTGTGGGAATGAAGAGTACTGTTTTCTGCTACAGGGGACCCCCCAGGAGAGGGACTCTAGAGCACAGCAGTGGGTTCCCTCAACTGGAATACACACCATCTCGTTAGTCCTGGGTGCCTATGGGCATGGCAAGCCACATATGCGGGCTCTTGGTCCAGTCACTGAGAGGCGTTACTTGAATAAGGTACTCACGCTGAGGGTCACAATGTGTGTTTGTGCCCAAGGCGGCCCTCACGCTTGGGCGTGGCCTCATGGGCCATGCCGTTTTCTCCTACACTGAAGGTTTGACTCACTGCCAGAAGCAAGGTTTCTTGCCATGGGGTAGGAGAAGTTATGACTTGTGCATCAGGTTCCCCGCTGTGCAGGGATTGGAGATAAGGTCTAGGTTCCGATGACTGAAAACCTAGGTTGGGAATGGATGGTGGCCTAAGGCAGTGGCGGGTCCAATGTGCTGGGTGTGCAGCCAGCTGTGTCGGTGTCTGTTGGAAGGTCTGGGCTCAGGCTATTTGCGACAGAGCATCACTGTTTAAGGTAGCCTATGCAATTGGGGTGTTGCCGAGGGCCAAGAAGTTTGATCCTCATTTGGGGTTTCTGGGCAGCGCCATAGACAAGGTTTTTCTCCTGGGCAGCAGGCACAGTGCTTCATTGTGGCCCCAGAATTCCCAGTAGGGAGGGTTTGTGGGCCAGGAGTGTGAGGACGGAAGTCTGAAAACACAAGCTAGTGTGAGGATTGGAGCCAAGGGCAGAGCAGGCCCACTCTGCAGAGGCTGAATCAAAATCTCCTGCATCTGAAGTCAGGCTGAGGATCAGACGTTGGCTGAGGCTGGCGTATGAGTCCATGATGGCACCTTCATGAAGTGGGGGCCTCATGAGGCCAAGGAAGTTTTCCCACGCTGAGTTTGGAGGTTGCCCCAAACCACAAGGTTTCCTTCTGCGGGACATTGGAGTCCTGTTGCATGGCTCCAGGACATACCATATGGAAGGACTGGAGAGCAGGGTTCGAAGGATGGATCCCTGTACAGCATGCCTCGCATTCCCATTGGCTATTAGCGACAAGATATGTTTGATCTGCTGCCTCTGGAACACGCGACCCAGGGGGCTGAGTTGAAATGGCCTCTCCTGAGGATGCGTCATAATGTGCGTTTGGGTCCATGGAGACCTTGGAATGTGCTGGTTGTTCAGTGGCCCTGCGGAACTCTCCTACCTAAAGTGTTTGATACATCCCAGTAAGAAAGCTGCCCATGTGGAGATGAGAGATGTTTGGTTTGGTGCCCCAGAAAAGCCCCATGTGCTGGTCTACGAAAACAGTCCTCTGAGAACGGAAACATGGAAACCAAAGCTAAGGTTCAGATTAGGGCCTGGGGGCCTGTCCATTTCAACCTTCTGTTTCTGGGGACACAGTCTGAGAGTCTAAGTGGAGATAGTTGCTCTGCTGGTGTCAGAGAGCCCCTCTTAGTCCAGGGTGGCCTATACTATTGATGGCCTCAGGGACCTTGGAGCTTTTCCCTAACCTGTAGGGTTGTGGTCAATGGATTGGGCACACTTTCCTTGGAGAGGGCAGGCACAATCTTTCGCTATTTGGTCCAGAGGCCCAAGCCTGGATGTTGTGTGGGTCCAGGCTGTGGGCACAGAAGTCTGAATACACAAACTCAGCTTATGAGTGGCGTTAGGGTATGGCAGGCCGGATGTACAGCCCGAGAGGGAGCTCCTGGGACTCTGAAACAAGGGCGAGTGGGAGGCGTTCCTTCAGGCTTTTGTCTCTGGATGTTGTGTCCGGGATAGCCGTGGATTGGAGCGGTGGCCTCAGGTACTGTGGACAAGAATACCTCTCTGGGGATTTGTCCCAGCTCCCAAGAGTTTGGGGTCATTTTGTGGGAAGGGTGGAGTCGTGTTGTCTGGCTCATGGGTCTCTCCAAGAAAGGGATTCTAGAGCAGAGCTATAGGTACGGGCGGGGCGACTGGAAAATTCAAACCGTGGTGAGGATTGGGTGCATAGGGGCTTGGCAAGCCCCATATGTGGGCTCTTGGTCCAGGCCCTGACAGGCCTTTCTTTGACATGGGGCTCATGCTGAGGGTCACAGTGTGAATTTGTGCCCAAGCAGCACTCAAGTTTGGGCGTGGCATCAGGGGCCATGAAGGTTTCTCCCACCCTGAAGGTGTGACTCCATGCCAAGAGCAATCTTGACAGCCATGGGGAAGGAGGAGTTCTGCTTTGTGCTTGCTATACCCGGTTGTGTGGAGAATTGATATAATGTCTAGGTTCAGATATCTGAAAACCATGGTTAGGATGAGGTGACGGCATAAGACCATGGCGTGTCTGAAGTGCTGGGTGTGCGGCCAGCTGTCTCCTTGTCTGTCTGGACGTCTGGCTTCAGGCTGTGTCAGGCAGAGCATGAGTGCCCAGAGCAGCCTATCCAGTTCGGGTACCGTCGAGGCCCGAGCAGGTTGATCCTCATCTGGGTTTTCTGGAGAGCCCCACATGGAAAAGTTTTTCTTCCGTTGGAGAGACACTGCGCTGGGTTTTGGTTCCGGAATTCCTAGTCCGGAGGGCTTGTTTGCCAGGAGTGTGAGGAAGGAAGTCTGAAAAAACAAGCTAGCATGAGGTTTGGGATCGAGGGCACGGCAGGCCCACTCTGCAGAGGCTGAATCGAGATCTCCTGCACTGAGGTCATGTCAACTATGAGACGTGCCTCAGGCTAGAGTTCTTGTCCAGCATGGCCTCTTCCTGAAGGGGGTGGGGGCTCCATGAGGCCAGAAAGTTTTGCCTACGATGGGATTTGTGAACTGCTCCAAAACTGAAGGTTACCTTCTGCACGACAGTCGAGTCCTATTGGATGGTTCCAAGAGGCCCCATATGGAAAGACTCGAGAGCAGTTGTCTAAGCATGGATGCCTGGGAACGCCACCTCATATTCCCACTCTTTAGTCAGGACAAGGCAGGCTCAATCTGCGGGCTCCTGGGTGAGCTACCCAGAGGGGAGAGATGAAATGGACTCTCCTGAAGATGAGTCCTACTGTGGCTTGGTGGCCTGGGAGACCTTGGAATGTGGAGGTGGCTCAGGGACTCTGCAGGATTCTCCAACATGAGGTGTTTGACACGGCTCCAACAAGGAAACTTCCCATGTGGAGACGAGAGGAGTTCTGTTCCGTGCCTCAGGAAAGCCCCATACCCTGTTCTTCGAACCACAGCCTCTGAGGAGTGACACCTGGAAACCAAAGCAAGAGTTGAGACTACGGCCTAAAGGCCTGTCCGGCTCAACCTTCTATCTCTGTTGACATCTGTGTGCATGCATTCATGGATGTAGCTGCTCAGCTTGTGTCCGAATGCCCCTGTGAGTCCAGTGAGGCTCCCAGTAGTGGGATGTCCTCGGAGGCCTTGAGGTTTCTCATATTCTGGAGGTGTGTGGCCAAAGGAATGGACACAGTTTCCCAGGAGATAGCAGGCACGGTCCTGTGGTATGGCTCCAGAGGACCCAGCCTAGAGGCTGTGTTTGCCAGGGCTGTGGGGACAGATGTCTGAAAAAGCAAACTTGGCTCAGCTAGGTGCCAGTGTAATGGCAGGCCTGATCTCCAGTCCGTGAGTGGAGATCCTCTGAAAATCAAAGTAGGGCAAGTGGGAGGCAGTCTCTCAGGATTTTGTCTCTGGGTGTTGCGTTTACAGTGTCCGGTCAGGGTAGGGGTTGTCTCAGAGGCCGAGGAAGAGCCTTCCTCTCGGGGGATTGTCCAAGCTCCCAAGTGTTTTGTGTTCATTCTGTGGGAATGAAGAGTACTGTTTTCTGCCACAGGGGACCCCCCAGGAGAGGGACTCTAGAGCACAGCAGTGGGTTCCCTCAACTGGAATACACACCATCTAGTTAGTCCTGGGTGCCTATGGGCATGGCAAGCCACATATGCGGGCTCTTGGTCCAGTCACTGAGAGGCGTTAATTGAATAAGGTACTCACGCTGAGGGTCACAATGTGTGTTTGTGCCCAAGGCGGCCCTCACGCTTGGGCGTGGCCTCATGGGCCATGCCGTTTTCTCCTACACTGAAGGTTTGACTCACTGCCAGCAGCAAGGTTTCTTGCCATGGGATAGGAGCTGTTCTGACTTGTGCATCAGGTTCCCCCCTGTGCAGGGATTGGAGATAAGGTCTAGGTTCCGATGACTGAAAACCCAGGTTGGGAATGGATGGTGGCCTAAGGCAGTGGCGGGTCCAATGTGCTGGGTGTGCAGCCAGCTGTGTCGGTGTCTGTTGGAAGGTCTGGGCTCAGGCTATTTGCGACAGAGCATCACTGTTTAAGGTAGCCTATGCAATTGGGGTGTTGCCGAGGGCCAAGCAGTTTGATCCTCATTTGGGGTTTCTGGGCAGCGCCATAGACAATGTTTTTCTCCTGGGAGGCAGGCACAGTGCTTCATTGTGGCCCCAGAATTCCCAGTAGGGAGGGTTTGTGGGCCAGGAGGGTGAGGATGGAAGTCTGAAAACACAAGCTAGTGTGAGGATTGGAGCCAAGGGCAGAGCAGGCCCACTCTGCAGAGGCTGAATCAAAATCTCCTGCATCTGAAGTCAGGCTGAGGATCAGACGTTGGCTGAGGCTGGCGTATGTGTCCATGATGGCACCTTCATGAAGCGGGGGCCTCATGAGGCCAAGGAAGTTTTCCCACGCTGAGTTTGGAGGTTGCCCCAAACCACAAGGTTTCCTTCTGCGGGACATTCGAGTCCTGTTGCATGGCTCCAGGACATACCATATGGAAGGACTGGAGAGCAGGTTTCGAAGGATGGATCCCTGTACTGCATGCCTCGCATTCCCATTGGCTATTAGCGACAAGATATGTTTGATCTGCTGCCTCTGGAACACGCGACCCAGGGGGCTGAGTTGAAATGGCCTCTCCTGAGGATGCGTCATAATGTGCGTTTGGGTCCATGGAGACCATGGAATGTGCTGGTTGTTCAGTGGCCCTGAGGAACTCTCCTACCTGAAGTGTTTGATACATCCCAGTAAGAAAGCTGCCCATGTGGAGATGAGAGATGTTTGGTTTGGTGCCTCAGAAAAGCACCATGTGCTGGTCTACGAAAACAGTCCTCTGAGAACGGAAACATGGAAACCAAAGCTAAGGTTCAGATTAGGGCCGGGGGCCTGTCCATTTCAACCTTCTGTCTCTGGGGACACTGTCTGAGAGCCTAAGTGGAGATAGTTGCTCCGCTGGTGTCAGAGAGCCCCTCTTAGTCCAGGGTGGCCTATACTATTGATGGCCTCAGGGACCTTGGAGCTTTTCCCTAACCTGTAGGGTTGTGGTCAATGGATTGGGCACACTTTCCTTGGAGAGGGCAGGCACAATCTTTCGCTGTTTGGTCCAGAGGCCCTAGCCTGGATGTTGTGTGGGTCCAGGCTGTGGGCACAGAAGGCTGAATACACAAACTCAGCTTAGGAGTGGCGCCTAGGGTATGGCAGGCCAGATGTACAGCCCGAGAGGGAGCTCCTGGGCTTCTGAAACAAGGGCGAGTGGGAGGCGGTCCTTCAGGCTTTTGTCTCTGGATGTTGTGTCCGAGATAGCCGTGGATTGGAGCGGTGGCCTCAGGTACTGTGGACGAGTATCCCTTTCTGGGGATTTGTCCCAGCTCCCAAGAGTTTGGGGTCATTTTGTGGGAAGGGTGGAGTCGTGTTGTCTGGCTCATGGGTCTCTCCAAGAAAGGGATTCCAGAGCAGAGCTCCAGGTACGGGCGGAGCGACTGGAAAATTCAAACCGTGGTGAGGATTGGGTGCATAGGGGCTTGGCAAGCCCCATATGTGGGCTCTTGGTCCAGGCCCTGACAGGCCTTTCTTTGACATGGGGCTCATGCTGAGGATCACAGTGTGAATTTGTGCCCAAGCAGCACTCAAGTTTGGGCGTGGCATCAGGGGCCATGAAGGTTTCTCCCACCCTGAAGGTGTGACTCCATGCCAAGAGCAATCTTGACAGCCATCGGGAAGGAGGAGTTCTGTTTTGTGCTTGCTATACCCAGCTGTGTGGAGAATTGATATAATGTCTAGGTTCAGATATCTGAAAACCAAGGTTAGGATGAGGTGACGGCATAAGACCATGGCGTGTCCGAAGTGCTGGGTGTGCGGCCAGCTGTCTCCTTGTCTGTCTGGACGTCTGGCTTCAAGCTGTGTCAGGCAGAGCATGAATGCCCAGAGCAGCCTATCCAGTTCGGGTACCGTCGAGGCCCGAGCAGGTTGATCCTCATCTGGGTTTTCTGGAGAGCCCCACAGGGAAACGTTTTTCTTCCGTTGGGCAGACACTGGGCTGGGTTTTGGTTCCGGAGTTCCTAGTCCGGAGGGCTTGTTTGCCAGGAGTGTGAGGAAGGAAGTCTGAAAACACAAGCTAGCGTGAGGTTTGGGACCGAGGGCAAGGCAGGCCCACTCTGCAGAGGCTGAATCGAGATCTCCTGCACTGAGTTCATGTCAACTATGAGACGTGCCTCAGGCTAGAGTTCTTGTCCAGCATGGCCTCTTCCTGAAGGGTGTGGGGGCTTCATGAGGCCAGAAAGTTTTGCCTACGATGGGATTTGTGAACTGCTCCAAAACTGAAGGGTACCTTCTGCACGACAGTCGAGTCCTATTGGATGGTTCCAAGAGGCCCCATATGGAAAGACTCGAGAGCAGGTGTCTAAGCATGGATGCCTGGGAACGCCACCTCATATTCCCACTCTTTAGTCAGGACAAGGCAGGCTTAATCTGCTGGCTCCTGGGTGAGCTACCCAGAGGGGAAATTTGAAATGGTCTCTTCTGAAGATCAGTCCTACTGTGGCTTGGTGGCCTGAGAGAGCTTGGAATGTGGAGGTGGATCTGGGACTCTTCAGGATTCTCCAACATGAGGTGTTTGACACGGCTCCAACAAGGAAACTTCCCATGTGGAGACGAGAGGAGTTCTGTTCCGTGCCTCAGGAAAGCCCCATACCCTGTTCTTCGAACCAAAGCCTTTGAGGAGTAACACCTGGAAACCAAAGCAAGAGTTGAGACTACGGCCTAAAGGCCTGTCCGGCTCAACCTTCTATCTCTGTTGACATCTGTGTGCATGCATTCATGGATGTAGCTGCTCAGCTTGTGTCCAAATGCCCCTGTGAGTCCAGTGAGGCTCCCAGTAGTGGGATATCCTCGGAGGCCTTGAGGTTTCTCATATTCTGGAGGTGTGTGGCCAAAGGAATGGACACAGTTACCCAGGAGAGAGCAGGCATGGTCCTGTGGTATGGCTCCAGAGGACCCAGCCTAGAGGCTGTGTTTGCCAGGGCTGTGGGGACAGATGTCTGAAAAAGCAAACTTGGCTCAGCTAGGGGCCAATATAATGGCAGGCCTGATCTCCAGTCCGTGAGGGGAGATCCTCTGGAAATCAATGTAGGGCAAGTGGGAGGCAGTCACTCAGGATTTTGTCTCTGGGTGTTGCGTTTACAGTGTCCGGTCAGGGTAGGGGTTGTCTCAGAGGCCGAGGAAGAGCCTTCCTCTCGGGGGATTGTCCAAGCTCCCAAGTGTTTGTGTTCATTCTGTGGGAATGAAGAGTACTGTTTTCTGCCACAGGGGACCCCCCAGGAGAGGGACTCTAGAGCACTGCAGTGGGTTCCCTCAACTGGAATACACACCATCTAGTTAGTCCTGGGTGCCTATGGGCATGGCAAGCCACATATGCGGGCTCTTGGTCCAGTCACTGAGAGGCGTTACTTGAATAAGGTACTCACGCTGAGGGTCACAATGTGTGTTTGTGCCCAAGGCGGCCCTCACGCTTGGGCGTGGCCTCATGGGACATGCCGTTTTCTCCTACACTGAAGGTTTGACTCACTGCCAGCAGCAAGGTTTCTTGCCATGGGATAGGAGCTGTTCTGACTTGTGCATCAGGTTCCCCCCTGTGCAGGGATTGGAGATAAGGTCTAGGTTCCGATGACTGAAAACCCAGGTTGGGAATGGATGGTGGCCTAAGGCAGTGGCGGGTCCAATGTGCTGGGTGTGCAGCCAGCTGTGTCGGTGTCTGTTGGAAGGTCTGGGCTCAGGCTATTTGCGACAGAGCATCACTGTTTAAGGTAGCCTATGCAATTGGGGTGTTGCCGAGGGCCAAGCAGTTTGATCCTCATTTGGGGTTTCTGGGCAGCGCCATAGACAATGTTTTTCTTCTGGGAGGCAGGCACAGTGCTTCATTGTGGCCCCAGAATTCCCAGTAGGGAGGGTTTGTGGGCCAGGAGTGTGAGGACGGAAGTCTGAAAACACAAGCTAGTGTGAGGATTGGAGCCAAGGGCAGAGCAGGCCCACTCTGCAGAGGCTAAATCAAAATGTCCTGCATCTGAAGTCAGGCTGAGGATCAGACGTTGGCTGAGGCTGGCATATGCGTCCATGATGGCACCTTCATGAAGTGGGGGCCTCATGAGGCCAAGGAAGTTTTCCCACGCTGAGTTTGGAGGTTGCCCCAAACCACAAGGTTTCCTTCTGCGGGACATTCGAGTCCTGTTGCATGGCTCCAGGACATATCATATGGAAGGACTGGAGAGCAGGTTTCGAAGGATGGATCCCTGTACAGTATGCCTCGCATTCCCATTGGCTATTAGCGACAAGATATGTTTGATCTGCTGCCTCTGGAACACGCGACCCAGGGGGCTGAGTTGAAATGGCCTCTCCTGAGGATGCGTCATAATGTGCGTTTGGGTCCATGGAGACCATGGAATGTGCTGGTTGTTCAGTGGACCTGCGCAACTCTCCTACCTGAAGTGTTTGATACATCCCAGTAAGAAAGCTGCCCATGTGGAGATGAGAGATGTTTGGTTTGGTGCCTCAGAAAAGCACCATGTGCTGGTCTACGAAAACAGTCCTCTGAGAACGGAAACATGGAAACCAAAGCTAAGGTTCAGATTAGGGCCGGGGGCCTGTCCATTTCAACCTTCTGTCTCTGGGGACACTGTCTGAGAGCCTAAGTGGAGATAGTTGCTCCGCTGGTGTCAGAGAGCCCCTCTTAGTCCAGGGTGGCCTATACTATTGATGGCCTCAGGGACCTTGGAGCTTTTCCCTAACCTGTAGGGTTGTGGTCAATGGATTGGGCACACTTTCCTTGGAGAGGGCAGGCACAATCTTTCGCTGTTTGGTCCAGAGGCCCTAGCCTGGATGTTGTGTGGGTCCAGGCTGTGGGCACAGAAGTCTGAATACACAAACTCAGCTTAGGAGTGGCGCCTAGGGTATGGCAGGCCGGATGTACAGCCCGAGAGGGAGCTCCTGGGCCTCTGAAACAAGGGCGAGTGGGAGGCGTTCCTTCAGGCTTTTGTCTCTGGATGTTGTGTCCGGGATAGCCGTGGATTGGAGCGGTGGCCTCAGGTACTGTGGACGAGTATCCCTCTCTGGGGTTTTGTCCCAGCTCCCAAGAGTTTGGGGTCATTTTGTGGGAAGGGTGGAGTCGTGTTGTCTGGCTCATGGGTCTCTCCAAGAAAGGGATTCCAGAGCAGAGCTCCAGGTACGGGCGGGTCGACTGGAAAATTCAAACCGTGGGGAGGATTGGGTGCATAGGGGCTTGGCAAGCCCCATATGTGGGCTCTTGTTCCAGGCCCTGACAGGCCTTTCTTTGACATGGGGCTCATTCTGATGGTCACAGTGTGAATTTGTGCCCAAGCAGCACTCAAGTTTGGGCGTGGCATCAGGGGCCATGAAGGTTTCTCCCACCCTGAAGGTGTGACTGCATGCCAAGAGCAAGCTTGACAGCCATGGGGAAGGAGGAGTTCTGTTTTGTGCTTGCTATACCCAGCTGTGTGGAGAACTGATATAATGTCTAGGTTCAGATATCTGAAAACCAAGGTTAGGATGAGGTGACGGCATAAGACCATGGCGTGTCCGAAGTGCTGGGTGTGCGGCCAGCTGTCTCCTTGTCTGTCTGGACGTCTGGCTTCAGGCTGTGTCAGGCAGAGCATGAGTGCCCAGAGCAGCCTATCCAGTTCGGGTACCGTCGAGGCCCGAGCAGGTTGATCCTCATCTGGGTTTTCTGGAGAGCCCCACAGGGAAACGTTTTTCTTCCGTTGGGCAGACACTGGGCTGGGTTTTGGTTCCGGAGTTCCTAGTCCGGAGGGCTTGTTTGCCAGGAGTGTGAGGAAGGAAGTCTGAAAACACACGCTAGCGTGAGGTTTGGGACCGAGGGCACGGCAGTCCAACTCTGCAGAGGCTGAATCGAGATCTCCTGCACTGAGGTCATGTCAACTATGAGACGTGCCTCAGGCTAGAGTTCTTGTCCAGCAGGGCCTCTTCCTGAAGTGTGTGGGGGCTTCATGAGGCCAGAAAGTTTTGCCTATGATGGGATTTGTGAACTGCTCCAAACTGAAGGTTACCTTCTGCACGACAGTCGAGTCCTATTGGATGGTTCCAAGAGGCCCCATATGGAAAGACTCGAGAGCAGGTGTCTAAGCATGGATGCCTGCGAACGCCACCTCATATTCCCACTCTATAGTCAGGACAAGGCAGGCTCAATCTGCGGGCTCCTGGGTGAGCTACCCAGAGGGGAAAGTTGAAATGGTCTCTCCTGAAAATCAGTCCTACTGTGGCTTGGTGGCCTGGGAGAGCTTGGAATGTGGAGGTGGCTCAGGGACTCTGCAGCATTCTCCAACATGAGGTGTTTGACACGGCTCCAACAAGGAAACTTCCCATGTGGAGACGAGAGGAGTTCTGTTCCATGCCTCAGGAAAGCCCCATACCCTGTTCTTCGAACCAAAGCCTCTGAGGAGTGACACCTGGAAACCAAAGCAAGAGTGGAGACTACGGCCTAAAGGCCTGTCCGGCTCAACCTTCTATCTCTGTTGACATCTGTGTGCATGCATTCATGGATGTAGCTGCTCAGCTTGTGTCCGAATGCCCCTGTGAGTCCAGTGAGGCTCCCAGTATTGGGATGTCCTCGGAGGCCTTGAGGTTTCTCATATTCTGGAGGTGTGTGGCCAAAGGAATGGACACAGTTTCCCAGGAGAGAGCCGGCACGGTCCTGTGGAATGGCTCCAGAGGACCCAGCCTAGAGGCTGTGTTTGCCAGGGCTGTGGGGACAGATGTCTGAAAAAGCAAACTAGGCTCAGCTGGGGCAAATTTAATGGCAGGCCTGATCTCTAGTCCGTGAGGGGAGATCCTCTGGAAATCAAAGTAGGGCAAGTGGGAGGCAGTCACTCAGGATTTTGTCTCTGAGTGTTGCGTTTACAGTGTCCGGTCAGGGTAGGGGTTGTCTCAGAGGCCGAGGAAGAACCTTCCTCTCGGGGGATTGTCCAAGCTCCCAAGTGTTTGTGTTCATTCTGTGGGAATGAAGAGTACTGTTTTCTGCCACAGGGGACCCCCCAGGAGAGGGACTCTAGAGCACAGCAGTGGGTTCCCTCAACTGGAATACACACCATCTAGTTAGTCCTGGGTACCTATGGGCATGGCAAGCCACATATGCGGGCTCTTGGTCCAGTCACTGAGAGGCGTTACTTGAATAAGGTACTCACGCTGAGGGTCACAATGTGTGTTTGTGCCCAAGGCGGCCCTCACGCTTGGGCGAGGCCTCATGGGCCAGGCCGTTTTCTCCTACACTGAAGGTTTGACTCACTGTCAGCAGCAAGGTTTCTTGCCATGGGGTAGGAGGGGTTCCGACTTGTGCATCAGGTTCCCCCCTGTGCAGGGTTTGGAGATAAGGTCTAGGTTCCGATGACTGAAAACCCAGGTTGGGAATGGATGGTGGCCTAAGGCAGTGGCGGGTCCAATGTGCTGGGTGTGCAGCCAGCTGTGTCGGTGTCTGTTGGAAGGTCTGGGCTCAGGCTATTTGCGACAGAGCATCACTGTTTAAGGTAGCCTATGCAATTGGGGTGTTGCCGAGGGCCAAGCAGTTTGATCCTCATTTGGGGTTTCTGGGCAGCGCCATAGACAATGTTTTTCTCCTGGGAGGCAGGCACAGTGCTTCATTGTGGCCCCAGAATTCCCAGTAGGGAGGGTTTGTGGGCCAGGAGGGTGAGGACGGAAGTCTGAAAACACAAGCTAGTGTGAGGATTGGAGCCAAGGGCAGAGCAGGCCCACTCTGCAGAGGCTGAATCAAAATCTCCTGCATCTGAAGTCAGGCTGAGGATCAGACGTTGGCTGAGGCTGGCGTATGTGTCCATGATGGCACCTTCATGAAGCGGGGGCCTCATGAGGCCAAGGAAGTTTTCCCACGCTGAGTTTGGAGGTTGCCCCAAACCACAAGGTTTCCTTCTGCGGGACATTCGAGTCCTGTTGCATGGCTCCAGGACATACCATATGGAAGGACTGGAGAGCAGGTTTCGAAGGATGGATCCCTGTACTGCATGCCTCGCATTCCCATTGGCTATTAGCGACAAGATATGTTTGATCTGCTGCCTCTGGAACACGCGACCCAGGGGGCTGAGTTGAAATGGCCTCTCCTGAGGATGCGTCATAATGTGCGTTTGGGTCCATGGAGACCATGGAATGTGCTGGTTGTTCAGTGGCCCTGAGGAACTCTCCTACCTGAAGTGTTTGATACATCCCAGTAAGAAAGCTGCCCATGTGGAGATGAGAGATGTTTGGTTTGGTGCCTCAGAAAAGCACCATGTGCTGGTCTACGAAAACAGTCCTCTGAGAACGGAAACATGGAAACCAAAGCTAAGGTTCAGATTAGGGCCTGGGGGCCTGTCCATTTCAACCTTCTGTCTCTGGGGACACTGTCTGAGAGCCTAAGTGGAGATAGTTGCTCCGCTGGTGTCAGAGAGCCCCTCTTAGTCCAGGGTGGCCTATACTATTGATGGCCTCAGGGACCTTGGAGCTTTTCCCTAACCTGTAGGGTTGTGGTCAATGGATTGGGCACACTTTCCTTGGAGAGGGCAGGCACAATCTTTCACTGTTTGTTCCAGAGGCCCTAGCCTGGATGTTGTGTGGGTCCAGGCTGTGGGCACAGAAGGCTGAATACACAAACTCAGCTTAGGAGTGGCGCCTAGGGTATGGCAGGCCAGATGTACAGCCCGAGAGGGAGCTCCTGGGCTTCTGAAACAAGGGCGAGTGGGAGGCGTTCCTTCAGGCTTTTGTCTCTGGATGTTGTGTCCGAGATAGCCGTGGATTGGAGCGGTGGCCTCAGGTACTGTGGACGAGTATCCCTTTCTGGGGATTTGTCCCAGCTCCCAAGAGTTTGGGGTCATTTTGTGGGAAGGGTGGAGTCGTGTTGTCTGGCTCATGGGTCTCTCCAAGAAAGGGATTCCAGAGCAGAGCTCCAGGTACGGGCGGAGCGACTGGAAAATTCAAACCGTGGTGAGGATTGGGTGCATAGGGGCTTGGCAAGCCCCATATGTGGGCTCTTGGTCCAGGCCCTGACAGGCCTTTCTTTGACATGGGGCTCATGCTGAGGATCACAGTGTGAATTTGTGCCCAAGCAGCACTCAAGTTTGGGCGTGGCATCAGGGGCCATGAAGGTTTCTCCCACCCTGAAGGTGTGACTCCATGCCAAGAGCAATCTTGACAGCCATCGGGAAGGAGGAGTTCTGTTTTGTGCTTGCTATACCCAGCTGTGTGGAGAATTGATATAATGTCTAGGTTCAGATATCTGAAAACCAAGGTTAGGATGAGGTGACGGCATAAGACCATGGCGTGTCCGAAGTGCTGGGTGTGCGGCCAGCTGTCTCCTTGTCTGTCTGGACGTCTGGCTTCAAGCTGTGTCAGGCAGAGCATGAATGCCCAGAGCAGCCTATCCAGTTCGGGTACCGTCGAGGCCCGAGCAGGTTGATCCTCATCTGGGTTTTCTGGAGAGCCCCACAGGGAAACGTTTTTCTTCCGTTGGGCAGACACTGGGCTGGGTTTTGGTTCCGGAGTTCCTAGTCCGGAGGGCTTGTTTGCCAGGAGTGTGAGGAAGGAAGTCTGAAAACACAAGCTAGCGTGAGGTTTGGGACCGAGGGCAAGGCAGGCCCACTCTGCAGAGGCTGAATCGAGATCTCCTGCACTGAGTTCATGTCAACTATGAGACGTGCCTCAGGCTAGAGTTCTTGTCCAGCATGGCCTCTTCCTGAAGGGTGTGGGGGCTTCATGAGGCCAGAAAGTTTTGCCTACGATGGGATTTGTGAACTGCTCCAAAACTGAAGGTTACCTTCTGCACGACAGTCGAGTCCTATTGGATGGTTCCAAGAGGCCCCATATGGAAAGACTCGAGAGCAGGTGTCTAAGCATGGATGCCTGGGAACGCCACCTCATATTCCCACTCTTTAGTCAGGACAAGGCAGGCTTAATCTGCTGGCTCCTGGGTGAGCTACCCAGAGGGGAAATTTGAAATGGTCTCTTCTGAAGATCAGTCCTACTGTGGCTTGGTGGCCTGAGAGAGCTTGGAATGTGGAGGTGGATCTGGAGCTCTTCAGGATTCTCCAACATGAGGTGTTTGATACGGCTCCAACAAGGAAACTTCCCATGTGGAGACGAGAGGAGTTCTGTTCCGTGCCTCAGGAAAGCCCCATACCCTGTTCTTCGAACCAAAGCCTTTGAGGAGTAACACCTGGAAACCAAAGCAAGAGTTGAGACTACGGCCTAAAGGCCTGTCCGGCTCAACCTTCTATCTCTGTTGACATCTGTGTGCATGCATTCATGGATGTAGCTGCTCAGCTTGGGTCCGAATGCCCCTGTGAGTCCAGTGAGGCTCCCAGTAGTGGGATATCCTCGGAGGCCTTGAGGTTTCTCATATTCTGGAGGTGTGTGGCCAAAGGAATGGACACAGTTTCCCAGGAGAGAGCAGGCATGGTCCTGTGGTATGGCTCCAGAGGACCCAGCCTAGAGGCTGTGTTTGCCAGGGCTGTGGGGACAGATGTCTGAAAAAGCAAACTTGGCTCAGCTAGGGGCCAATGTAATGGCAGGCCTGATCTCCAGTCCGTGAGGGGAGATCCTCTGGAAATCAATGTAGGGCAAGTGGGAGGCAGTCACTCAGGATTTTGTCTCTGGGTGTTGCGTTTACAGTGTCCGGTCAGGGTAGGGGTTGTCTCAGAGGCCGAGGAAGAGCCTTCCTCTCGGGGGATTGTCCAAGCTCCCAAGTGTTGGTGTTCATTCTGTGGGAATGAAGAGTACTGTTTTCTGCCACAGGGGACCCCCCAGGAGAGGGACTCTAGAGCACTGCAGTGGGTTCCCTCAACTGGAATACACACCATCTAGTTAGTCCTGGGTGCCTATGGGCATGGCAAGCCACATATGCGGGCTCTTGGTCCAGTCACTGAGAGGCGTTACTTGAATAAGGTACTCACGCTGAGGGTCACAATGTGTGTTTGTGCCCAAGGCGGCCCTCACGCTTGGGCGTGGCCTCATGGGCCATGCCGTTTTCTCCTACACTGAAGGTTTGACTCACTGCCAGCAGCAAGGTTTCTTGCCATGGGATAGGAGCTGTTCTGACTTGTGCATCAGGTTCCCCCCTGTGCAGGGATTGGAGATAAGGTCTAGGTTCCGATGACTGAAAACCCAGGTTGGGAATGGATGGTGGCCTAAGGCAGTGGCGGGTCCAATGTGCTGGGTGTGCAGCCAGCTGTGTCGGTGTCTGTTGGAAGGTCTGGGCTCAGGCTATTTGCGACAGAGCATCACTGTTTAAGGTAGCCTATGCAATTGGGGTGTTGCCGAGGGCCAAGCAGTTTGATCCTCATTTGGGGTTTCTGGGCAGCGCCATAGACAATGTTTTCTTCTGGGAGGCAGGCACAGTGCTTCATTGTGGCCCCAGAATTCCCAGTAGGGAGGGTTTGTGGGCCAGGAGTGTGAGGACGGAAGTCTGAAAACACAAGCTAGTGTGAGGATTGGAGCCAAGGGCAGAGCATGCCCACTCTGCAGAGGCTAAATCAAAATGTCCTGCATCTGAAGTCAGGCTGAGGATCAGACGTTGGCTGAGGCTGGCATATGCGTCCATGATGGCACCTTCATGAAGTGGGGGCCTCATGAGGCCAAGGAAGTTTTCCCACGCTGAGTTTGGAGGTTGCCCCAAACCACAAGGTTTCCTTCTGCGGGACATTCGAGTCCTGTTGCATGGCTCCAGGACATATCATATGGAAGGACTGGAGAGCAGGTTTCGAAGGATGGATCCCTGTACAGTATGCCTCGCATTCCCATTGGCTATTAGCGACAAGATATGTTTGATCTGCTGCCTCTGGAACACGCGACCCAGGGGGCTGAGTTGAAATGGCCTCTCCTGAGGATGCGTCATAATGTGCGTTTGGGTCCATGGAGACCATGGAATGTGCTGGTTGTTCAGTGGACCTGCGCAACTCTCCTACCTGAAGTGTTTGATACATCCCAGTAAGAAAGCTGCCCATGTGGAGATGAGAGATGTTTGGTTTGGTGCCTCAGAAAAGCACCATGTGCTGGTCTACGAAAACAGTCCTCTGAGAACGGAAACATGGAAACCAAAGCTAAGGTTCAGATTAGGGCCGGGGGCCTGTCCATTTCAACCTTCTGTCTCTGGGGACACTGTCTGAGAGCCTAAGTGGAGATAGTTGCTCCGCTGGTGTCAGAGAGCCCCTCTTAGTCCAGGGTGGCCTATACTATTGATGGCCTCAGGGACCTTGGAGCTTTTCCCTAACCTGTAGGGTTGTGGTCAATGGATTGGGCACACTTTCCTTGGAGAGGGCAGGCACAATCTTTCGCTGTTTGGTCCAGAGGCCCTAGCCTGGATGTTGTGTGGGTCCAGGCTGTGGGCACAGAAGTCTGAATACACAAACTCAGCTTAGGAGTGGCGCCTAGGGTATGGCAGGCCGGATGTACAGCCCGAGAGGGAGCTCCTGGGCCTCTGAAACAAGGGCGAGTGGGAGGCGTTCCTTCAGGCTTTTGTCTGGATGTTGTGTCCGGGATAGCCGTGGATTGGAGCGGTGGCCTCAGGTACTGTGGACGAGTATCCCTCTCTGGGGATTTGTCCCAGCTCCCAAGAGTTTGGGGTCATTTTGTGGGAAGGGTGGAGTCGTGTTGTCTGGCTCATGGGTCTATCCAAGATAGGGATTCCAGAGCAGAGCTCCAGGTACGGGCGGGGCGACTGGAAAATTCAAACCGTGGGGAGGATTGGGTGCATAGGGGCTTGGCAAGCCCCATATGTGGGCTCTTGTTCCAGGCCCTGACAGGCCTTTCTTTGACATGGGGCTCATGCTGATGGTCACAGTGTGAATTTGTGCCCAAGCAGCACTCAAGTTTGGGCGTGGCATCAGGGGCCATGAAGGTTTCTCCCACCCTGAAGGTGTGACTGCATGCCAAGAGCAAGCTTGACAGCCATGGGGAAGGAGGAGTTCTGTTTTGTGCTTGCTATACCCAGCTGTGTGGAGAATTGATATAATGTCTAGGTTCAGATATCTGAAAACCAAGGTTAGGATGAGGTGACGGCATAAGACCATGGCGTGTCCGAAGTGCTGGGTGTGCGGCCAGCTGTCTCCTTGTCTGTCTGGACGTCTGGCTTCAGGCTGTGTCAGGCAGAGCATGAGTGCCCAGAGCAGCCTATCCAGTTCGGGTACCGTCGAGGCCCGAGCAGGTTGATCCTCATCTGGGTTTTCTGGAGAGCCCCACAGGGAAACGTTTTTCTTCCGTTGGGCAGACACTGGGCTGGGTTTTGGTTCCGGAGTTCCTAGTCCGGAGGGCTTGTTTGCCAGGAGTGTGAGGAAGGAAGTCTGAAAACACACGCTAGCGTGAGGTTTGGGACCGAGGGCACGGCAGTCCCACTCTGCAGAGGCTGAATCGAGATCTCCTGCACTGAGGTCATGTCAACTATGAGACGTGCCTCAGGCTAGAGTTCTTGTCCAGCATGGCCTCTTCCTGAAGGGTGTGGGGGCTTCATGAGGCCAGAAAGTTTTGCCTACGATGGGATTTGTGAACTGCTCCAAAACTGAAGGTTACCTTCTGCACGACAGTCGAGTCCTATTGGATGGTTCCAAGAGGCCCCATATGGAAAGACTCGAGAGCAGGTGTCTAAGCATGGATGCCTGCGAACGCCACCTCATATTCCCACTCTATAGTCAGGACAAGGCAGGCTCAATCTGCGGGCTCCTGGGTGAGCTACCCAGAGGGGAAAGTTGAAATGGTCTCTCCTGAAAATCAGTCCTACTGTGGCTTGGTGGCCTGGGAGAGCTTGGAATGTGGAGGTGGCTCAGGGACTCTGCAGCATTCTCCAACATGAGGTGTTTGACACGGCTCCAACAAGGAAACTTCCCATGTGGAGACGAGAGGAGTTCTGTTCCGTGCCTCAGGAAAGCCCCATACCCTGTTCTTCGAACCAAAGCCTCTGAGGAGTGACACCTGGAAACCAAAGCAAGAGTGGAGACTACGGCCTAAAGGCCTGTCCGGCTCAACCTTCTATCTCTGTTGACATCTGTGTGCATGCATTCATGGATGTAGCTGCTCAGCTTGTGTCCGAATGCCCCTGTGAGTCCAGTGAGGCTCCCAGTATTGGGATGTCCTCGGAGGCCTTGAGGTTTCTCATATTCTGGAGGTGTGTGGCCAAAGGAATGGACACAGTTTCCCAGGAGAGAGCCGGCACGGTCCTGTGGAATGGCCCCAGAGGACCCAGCCTAGAGGCTGTGTTTGCCAGGGCTGTGGGGACAGATGTCTGAAAAAGCAAACTTGGCTCAGCTAGGGGCCAATTTAATGGCAGGCCTGATCTCTAGTCCGTGAGGGGAGATCCTCTGGAAATCAAAGTAGGGCAAGTGGGAGGCAGTCACTCAGGATTTTGTCTCTGAGTGTTGCGTTTACAGTGTCCGGTCAGGGTAGGGGTTGTCTCAGAGGCCGAGGAAGAGCCTTCCTCTCGGGGGATTGTCCAAGCTCCCAAGTGTTTGTGTTCATTCTGTGGGAATGAAGAGTACTGTTTTCTGCCACAGGGGACCCCCCAGGAGAGGGACTCTAGAGCACAGCAGTGGGTTCCCTCAACTGGAATACACACCATCTAGTAAGTCCTGGGTACCTATGGGCATGGCAAGCCACATATGCGGGCTCTTGGTCCAGTCACTGAGAGGCGTTACTTGAATAAGGTACTCACGCTGAGGGTCACAATGTGTGTTTGTGCCCAAGGCGGCCCTCACGCTTGGGCGAGGCCTCATGGGCCAGGCCGTTTTCTCCTACACTGAAGGTTTGACTCACTGTCAGCAGCAAGGTTTCTTGCCATGGGGTAGGAGGGGTTCCGACTTGTGCATCAGGTTCCCCCCTGTGCAGGGTTTGGAGATAAGGTCTAGGTTCCGATGACTGAAAACCCAGGTTGGGAATGGATGGTGGCCTAAGGCAGTGGCGGGTCCAATGTGCTGGGTGTGCAGCCAGCTGTGTCGGTGTCTGTTGGAAGGTCTGGGCTCAGGCTATTTGCGACAGAGCATCACTGTTTAAGGTAGCCTATGCAATTGGGGTGTTGCCGAGGGCCAAGCAGTTTGATCCTCATTTGGGGTTTCTGGGCAGCGCCATAGACAATGTTTTTCTCCTGGGAGGCAGGCACAGTGCTTCATTGTGGCCCCAGAATTCCCAGTAGGGAGGGTTTGTGGGCCAGGAGGGTGAGGACGGAAGTCTGAAAACACAAGCTAGTGTGAGGATTGGAGCCAAGGGCAGAGCAGGCCCACTCTGCAGAGGCTGAATCAAAATCTCCTGCATCTGAAGTCAGGCTGAGGATCAGACGTTGGCTGAGGCTGGCGTATGTGTCCATGATGGCACCTTCATGAAGCGGGGGCCTCATGAGGCCAAGGAAGTTTTCCCACGCTGAGTTTGGAGGTTGCCCCAAACCACAAGGTTTCCTTCTGCGGGACATTCGAGTCCTGTTGCATGGCTCCAGGACATACCATATGGAAGGACTGGAGAGCAGGTTTCGAAGGATGGATCCCTGTACTGCATGCCTCGCATTCCCATTGGCTATTAGCGACAAGATATGTTTGATCTGCTGCCTCTGGAACACGCGACCCAGGGGGCTGATTTGAAATGGCCTCTCCTGAGGATGCGTCATAATGTGCGTTTGGGTCCATGGAGACCATGGAATGTGCTGGTTGTTCAGTGGCCCTGAGGAACTCTCCTACCTGAAGTGTTTGATACATCCCAGTAAGAAAGCTGCCCATGTGGAGATGAGAGATGTTTGGTTTGGTGCCTCAGAAAAGCACCATGTGCTGGTCGACGAAAACAGTCCTCTGAGAACGGAAACATGGAAACCAAAGCTAAGGTTCAGATTAGGGCCTGGGGGCCTGTCCATTTCAACCTTCTGTCTCTGGGGACACTGTCTGAGAGCCTAAGTGGAGATAGTTGCTCCGCTGGTGTCAGAGAGCCCCTCTTAGTCCAGGGTGGCCTATACTATTGATGGCCTCAGGGACCTTGGAGCTTTTCCCTAACCTGTAGGGTTGTGGTCAATGGATTGGGCACACTTTCCTTGGAGAGGGCAGGCACAATCTTTCGCTGTTTGGTCCAGAGGCCCTAGCCTGGATGTTGTGTGGGTCCAGGCTGTGGGCACAGAAGTCTGAATACACAAACTCAGCTTAGGAGTGGCGCCTAGGGTATGGCAGGCCAGATGTACAGCCCGAGAGGGAGCTCCTGGGCCTCTGAAACAAGGGCGAGTGGGAGGCGTTCCTTCAGGCTTTTGTCTCTGGATGTTGTGTCCGAGATAGCCGTGGATTGGAGCGGTGGCCTCAGGTACTGTGGACGAGTATCCCTCTCTGGAGTTTTGTCCCAGCTCCCAAGAGTGTGGGGTCATTTTGTGGGAAGGGTGGAGTCGTGTTGTCTGGCTCATGGGTCTCTCCAAGAAAGGGATTCCAGAGCAGAGCTCCAGGTACGGGCGGAGCGACTGGAAAATTCAAACCGTGGTGAGGATTGGGTGCATAGGGGCTTGGCAAGCCCCATATGTGGGCTCTTGGTCCAGGCCCTGACAGGCCTTTCTTTGACATGGGGCTCATGCTGAGGATCACAGTGTGAATTTGTGCCCAAGCAGCACTCAAGTTTGGGCGTGGCATCAGGGGCCATGAAGGTTTCTCCCACCCTGAAGGTGTGACTCCATGCCAAGAGCAATCTTGACAGCCATCGGGAAGGAGGAGTTCTGTTTTGTGCTTGCTATACCCAGCTGTGTGGAGAATTGATATAATGTCTAGGTTCAGATATCTGAAAACCAAGGTTAGGATGAGGTGACGGCATAAGACCATGGCGTGTCCGAAGTGCTGGGTGTGCGGCCAGCTGTCTCCTTGTCTGTCTGGACGTCTGGCTTCAAGCTGTGTCAGGCAGAGCATGAATGCCCAGAGCAGCCTATCCAGTTCGGGTACCGTCGAGGCCCGAGCAGGTTGATCCTCATCTGGGTTTTCTGGAGAGCCCCACAGGGAAACGTTTTTCTTCCGTTGGGCAGACACTGGGCTGGGTTTTGGTTCCGGAGTTCCTAGTCCGGAGGGCTTGTTTGCCAGGAGTGTGAGGAAGGAAGTCTGAAAACACAAGCTAGCGTGAGGTTTGGGACCGAGGGCAAGGCAGGCCCACTCTGCAGAGGCTGAATCGAGATCTCCTGCACTGAGTTCATGTCAACTATGAGACGTGCCTCAGGCTAGAGTTCTTGTCCAGCA
The DNA here is from genome assembly GCF_964662115.1 of Mustela nivalis. NCBI lineage: Eukaryota > Metazoa > Chordata > Mammalia > Carnivora > Mustelidae > Mustela > Mustela nivalis. The sequence continues at coordinate 1,539,813 of NW_028136558.1, read as the reverse complement.
TGGCCTCTTCCTGAAGGGTGTGGGGGCTTCATGAGGCCAGAAAGTTTTGCCTACGATGGGATTTGTGAACTGCTCCAAAACTGAAGGTTACCTTCTGCACGACAGTCGAGTCCTATTGGATGGTTCCAAGAGGCCCCATATGGAAAGACTCGAGAGCAGGTGTCTAAGCATGGATGCCTGGGAACGCCACCTCATATTCCCACTCTTTAGTCAGGACAAGGCAGGCTTAATCTGCTGGCTCCTGGGTGAGCTACCCAGAGGGGAAATTTGAAATGGTCTCTTCTGAAGATCAGTCCTACTGTGGCTTGGTGGCCTGAGAGAGCTTGGAATGTGGAGGTGGATCTGGGACTCTTCAGGATTCTCCAACATGAGGTGTTTGACACGGCTCCAACAAGGAAACTTCCCATGTGGAGACGAGAGGAGTTCTGTTCCGTGCCTCAGGAAAGCCCCATACCCTGTTCTTCGAACCAAAGCCTTTGAGGAGTAACACCTGGAAACCAAAGCAAGAGTTGAGACTACGGCCTAAAGGCCTGTCCGGCTCAACCTTCTATCTCTGTTGACATCTGTGTGCATGCATTCATGGATGTAGCTGCTCAGCTTGTGTCCGAATGCCCCTGTGAGTCCAGTGAGGCTCCCAGTAGTGGGATGTCCTCGGAGGCCTTGAGGTTTCTCATATTCTGAAGGTGTGTGGCCAAAGGAATGGACACAGTTTCCCAGGAGAGAGCAGGCACGGTCCTGTGGTATGGCTCCAGAGGACCCAGCCTAGAGGCTGTGTTTGCCAGGGCTGTGGGGACAGATGTCTGAAAAAGCAAACTTGGCTCAGCTAGGGGCCAATGTAATGGCAGGCCTGATCTCTAGTCCGTGAGGGGAGATCGCTGGAAATCAATGTAGGGCAAGTGGGAGGCAGTCACTCAGGATTTTGTCTCTGGGTGTTGCGTTTACAGTGTCCGGTCAGGGTAGGGGTTGTCTCAGGGGCCGAGGAAGAGCCTTCCACTCGGGGGATTGTCCAAGCTCCCAAGTGTTTGTGTTCATTCTGTGGGAATGAAGAGTACTGTTTTCTGCCACAGGGGACCCCACAGGAGAGGGACTCTAGAGCACAGCAGTGGGTTCCCTCAACTGGAATACACACCATCTAGTTAGTCCTGGGTGCCTATGGGCATGGCAAGCCACATATGCGGGCTCTTGGTCCAGTCACTGAGAGGCGTTACTTGAATAAGGTACTCACGCTGAGGGTCACAATGTGTGTTTGTGCCCAAGGCGGCCCTCACGCTTGGGCGTGGCCTCATGGGCCATGCCGTTTTCTCCTACACTGAAGGTTTGACTCACTGCCAGCAGCAAGGTTTCTTGCCATGGGATAGGAGCTGTTCTGACTTGTGCATCAGGTTCCCCCCTGTGCAGGGATTGGAGATAAGGTCTAGGTTCCGATGACTGAAAACCCAGGTTGGGAATGGATGGTGGCCTAAGGCAGTGGCGGGTCCAATGTGCTGGGTGTGCAGCCAGCTGTGTCGGTGTCTGTTGGAAGGTCTGGGCTCAGGCTATTTGCGACAGAGCATCACTGTTTAAGGTAGCCTATGCAATTGGGGTGTTGCCGAGGGCCAAGCAGTTTGATCCTCATTTGGGGTTTCTGGGCAGCGCCATAGACAATGTTTTTCTTCTGGGAGGCAGGCACAGTGCTTCATTGTGGCCCCAGAATTCCCAGTAGGGAGGGTTTGTGGGCCAGGAGTGTGAGGACGGAAGTCTGAAAACACAAGCTAGTGTGAGGATTGGAGCCAAGGGCAGAGCAGGCCCACTCTGCAGAGGCTAAATCAAAATCTCCTGCATCTGAAGTCAGGCTGAGGATCAGACGTTGGCTGAGGCTGGCATATGCGTCCATGATGGCACCTTCATGAAGTGGGGGCCTCATGAGGCCAAGGAAGTTTTCCCACGCTGAGTTTGGAGGTTGCCCCAAACCACAAGGTTTCCTTCTGCGGGACATTCGAGTCCTGTTGCATGGCTCCAGGACATACCATATGGAAGGACTGGAGAGCAGGTTTCGAAGGATGGATCCCTGTACTGCATGCCTCGCATTCCCATTGGCTATTAGCGACAAGATATGTTTGATCTGCTGCCTCTGGAACACGCGACCCAGGGGGCTGAGTTGAAATGGCCTCTCCTGAGGATGCGTCATAATGTGCGTTTGGGTCCATGGAGACCATGGAATGTGCTGGTTGTTCAGTGGCCCTGCGGAACTCTCCTACCTGAAGTGTTTGATACATCCCAGTAAGAAAGCTGCCCATGTGGAGATGAGAGATGTTTGGTTTGGTGCCTCAGAAAAGCACCATGTGCTGGTCTACGAAAACAGTCCTCTGAGAACGGAAACATGGAAACCAAAGCTAAGGTTCAGATTAGGGCCTGGGGGCCTGTCCATTTCAACCTTCTGTCTCTGGGGACACTGTCTGAGAGCCTAAGTGGAGATAGTTGCTCCGCTGGTGTCAGAGAGCCCCTCTTAGTCCAGGGTGGCCTATACTATTGATGGCCTCAGGGACCTTGGAGCTTTTCCCTAACCTGTAGGGTTGTGGTCAATGGATTGGGCACACTTTCCTTGGAGAGGGCAGGCACAATCTTTCGCTGTTTGGTCCAGAGGCCCTAGCCTGGATGTTGTGTGGGTCCAGGCTGTGGGCACAGAAGTCTGAATACACAAACTCAGCTTAGGAGTGGCGCCTAGGGTATGGCAGGCCAGATGTACAGCCCGAGAGGGAGCTCCTGGGCCTCTGAAACAAGGGCGAGTGGGAGGCGTTCCTTCAGGCTTTTGTCTCTGGATGTTGTGTCCGAGATAGCCGTGGATTGGAGCGGTGGCCTCAGGTACTGTGGACGAGTATCCCTTTCTGGGGATTTGTCCCAGCTCCCAAGAGTTTGGGGTCATTTTGTGGGAAGGGTGGAGTCGTGTTGTCTGGCTCATGGGTCTCTCCAAGAAAGGGATTCCAGAGCAGAGCTCCAGGTACGGGTGGAGCGACTGGAAAATTCAAACCGTGGTGAGGATTGGGTGCATAGGGGCTTGGCAAGCCCCATATGTGGGCTCTTGGTCCAGGCCCTGACAGGCCTTTCTTTGACATGGGGCTCATGCTGAGGATCACAGTGTGAATTTGTGCCCAAGCAGCACTCAAGTTTGGGCGTGGCATCAGGGGCCATGAAGGTTTCTCCCACCCTGAAGGTGTGACTCCATGCCAAGAGCAATCTTGACAGCCATCGGGAAGGAGGAGTTCTGTTTTGTGCTTGCTATACCCAGCTGTGTGGAGAATTGATATAATGTCTAGGTTCAGATATCTGAAAACCAAGGTTAGGATGAGGTGACGGCATAAGACCATGGCGTGTCCGAAGTGCTGGGTGTGCGGCCAGCTGTCTCCTTGTCTGTCTGGACGTCTGGCTTCAAGCTGTGTCAGGCAGAGCATGAATGCCCAGAGCAGCCTATCCAGTTCGGGTACCGTCGAGGCCCGAGCAGGTTGATCCTCATCTGGGTTTTCTGGAGAGCCCCACAGGGAAACGTTTTTCTTCCGTTGGGCAGACACTGGGCTGGGTTTTGGTTCCGGAGTTCCTAGTCCGGAGGGCTTGTTTGCCAGGAGTGTGAGGAAGGAAGTCTGAAAACACAAGCTAGCGTGAGGTTTGGGACCGAGGGCAAGGCAGGCCCACTCTGCAGAGGCTGAATCGAGATCTCCTGCACTGAGTTCATGTCAACTATGAGACGTGCCTCAGGCTAGAGTTCTTGTCCAGCATGGCCTCTTCCTGAAGGGTGTGGGGGCTTCATGAGGCCAGAAAGTTTTGCCTACGATGGGATTTGTGAACTGCTCCAAAACTGAAGGTTACCTTCTGCACGACAGTCGAGTCCTATTGGATGGTTCCAAGAGGCCCCATATGGAAAGACTCGAGAGCAGGTGTCTAAGCATGGATGCCTGGGAACGCCACCTCATATTCCCACTCTTTAGTCAGGACAAGGCAGGCTTAATCTGCTGGCTCCTGGGTGAGCTACCCAGAGGGGAAATTTGAAATGGTCTCTTCTGAAGATCAGTCCTACTGTGGCTTGGTGGCCTGAGAGAGCTTGGAATGTGGAGGTGGATCTGGGACTCTTCAGGATTCTCCAACATGAGGTGTTTGACACGGCTCCAACAAGGAAACTTCCCATGTGGAGACGAGAGGAGTTCTGTTCCGTGCCTCAGGAAAGCCCCATACCCTGTTCTTCGAACCAAAGCCTTTGAGGAGTAACACCTGGAAACCAAAGCAAGAGTTGAGACTACGGCCTAAAGGCCTGTCCGGCTCAACCTTCTATCTCTGTTGACATCTGTGTGCATGCATTCATGGATGTAGCTGCTCAGCTTGTGTCCGAATGCCCCTGTGAGTCCAGTGAGGCTCCCAGTAGTGGGATGTCCTCGGAGGCCTTGAGGTTTCTCATATTCTGAAGGTGTGTGGCCAAAGGAATGGACACAGTTTCCCAGGAGAGAGCAGGCACGGTCCTGTGGTATGGCTCCAGAGGACCCAGCCTAGAGGCTGTGTTTGCCAGGGCTGTGGGGACAGATGTCTGAAAAAGCAAACTTGGCTCAGCTAGGGGCCAATGTAATGGCAGGCCTGATCTCTAGTCCGTGAGGGGAGATCGCTGGAAATCAATGTAGGGCAAGTGGGAGGCAGTCACTCAGGATTTTGTCTCTGGGTGTTGCGTTTACAGTGTCCGGTCAGGGTAGGGGTTGTCTCAGGGGCCGAGGAAGAGCCTTCCACTCGGGGGATTGTCCAAGCTCCCAAGTGTTTGTGTTCATTCTGTGGGAATGAAGAGTACTGTTTTCTGCCACAGGGGACCCCACAGGAGAGGGACTCTAGAGCACAGCAGTGGGTTCCCTCAACTGGAATACACACCATCTAGTTAGTCCTGGGTGCCTATGGGCATGGCAAGCCACATATGCGGGCTCTTGGTCCAGTCACTGAGAGGCGTTACTTGAATAAGGTACTCACGCTGAGGGTCACAATGTGTGTTTGTGCCCAAGGCGGCCCTCACGCTTGGGCGTGGCCTCATGGGCCATGCCGTTTTCTCCTACACTGAAGGTTTGACTCACTGCCAGCAGCAAGGTTTCTTGCCATGGGATAGGAGCTGTTCTGACTTGTGCATCAGGTTCCCCCCTGTGCAGGGATTGGAGATAAGGTCTAGGTTCCGATGACTGAAAACCCAGGTTGGGAATGGATGGTGGCCTAAGGCAGTGGCGGGTCCAATGTGCTGGGTGTGCAGCCAGCTGTGTCGGTGTCTGTTGGAAGGTCTGGGCTCAGGCTATTTGCGACAGAGCATCACTGTTTAAGGTAGCCTATGCAATTGGGGTGTTGCCGAGGGCCAAGCAGTTTGATCCTCATTTGGGGTTTCTGGGCAGCGCCATAGACAATGTTTTTCTTCTGGGAGGCAGGCACAGTGCTTCATTGTGGCCCCAGAATTCCCAGTAGGGAGGGTTTGTGGGCCAGGAGTGTGAGGACGGAAGTCTGAAAACACAAGCTAGTGTGAGGATTGGAGCCAAGGGCAGAGCAGGCCCACTCTGCAGAGGCTAAATCAAAATCTCCTGCATCTGAAGTCAGGCTGAGGATCAGACGTTGGCTGAGGCTGGCATATGCGTCCATGATGGCACCTTCATGAAGTGGGGGCCTCATGAGGCCAAGGAAGTTTTCCCACGCTGAGTTTGGAGGTTGCCCCAAACCACAAGGTTTCCTTCTGCGGGACATTCGAGTCCTGTTGCATGGCTCCAGGACATACCATATGGAAGGACTGGAGAGCAGGTTTCGAAGGATGGATCCCTGTACTGCATGCCTCGCATTCCCATTGGCTATTAGCGACAAGATATGTTTGATCTGCTGCCTCTGGAACACGCGACCCAGGGGGCTGAGTTGAAATGGCCTCTCCTGAGGATGCGTCATAATGTGCGTTTGGGTCCATGGAGACCATGGAATGTGCTGGTTGTTCAGTGGCCCTGCGGAACTCTCCTACCTGAAGTGTTTGATACATCCCAGTAAGAAAGCTGCCCATGTGGAGATGAGAGATGTTTGGTTTGGTGCCTCAGAAAAGCACCATGTGCTGGTCTACGAAAACAGTCCTCTGAGAACGGAAACATGGAAACCAAAGCTAAGGTTCAGATTAGGGCCTGGGGGCCTGTCCATTTCAACCTTCTGTCTCTGGGGACACTGTCTGAGAGCCTAAGTGGAGATAGTTGCTCCGCTGGTGTCAGAGAGCCCCTCTTAGTCCAGGGTGGCCTATACTATTGATGGCCTCAGGGACCTTGGAGCTTTTCCCTAACCTGTAGGGTTGTGGTCAATGGATTGGGCACACTTTCCTTGGAGAGGGCAGGCACAATCTTTCGCTGTTTGGTCCAGAGGCCCTAGCCTGGATGTTGTGTGGGTCCAGGCTGTGGGCACAGAAGTCTGAATACACAAACTCAGCTTAGGAGTGGCGCCTAGGGTATGGCAGGCCAGATGTACAGCCCGAGAGGGAGCTCCTGGGCCTCTGAAACAAGGGCGAGTGGGAGGCGTTCCTTCAGGCTTTTGTCTCTGGATGTTGTGTCCGAGATAGCCGTGGATTGGAGCGGTGGCCTCAGGTACTGTGGACGAGTATCCCTTTCTGGGGATTTGTCCCAGCTCCCAAGAGTTTGGGGTCATTTTGTGGGAAGGGTGGAGTCGTGTTGTCTGGCTCATGGGTCTCTCCAAGAAAGGGATTCCAGAGCAGAGCTCCAGGTACGGGTGGAGCGACTGGAAAATTCAAACCGTGGTGAGGATTGGGTGCATAGGGGCTTGGCAAGCCCCATATGTGGGCTCTTGGTCCAGGCCCTGACAGGCCTTTCTTTGACATGGGGCTCATGCTGAGGATCACAGTGTGAATTTGTGCCCAAGCAGCACTCAAGTTTGGGCGTGGCATCAGGGGCCATGAAGGTTTCTCCCACCCTGAAGGTGTGACTCCATGCCAAGAGCAAGCTTGACAGCCATGGGGAAGGAGGAGTTCTGTTTTGTGCTTGCTATACCCAGCTGTGTGGAGAATTGATATAATGTCTAGGTTCAGATATCTGAAAACCAAGGTTAGGATGAGGTGACGGCATAAGACCATGGCGTGTCCGAAGTGCTGGGTGTGCGGCCAGCTGTCTCCTTGTCTGTCTGGACGTCTGGCTTCAAACTGTGTCAGGCAGAGCATGAATGCCCAGAGCAGCCTATCCAGTTCGGGTACCGTCGAGGCCCGACAGGTTGATCCTCATCTGGGTTTTCTGGAGAGCCCCACAGGGAAACGTTTTTCTTCCGTTGGGCAGACACTGGGCTGGGTTTTGGTTCCGGAGTTCCTAGTCCGGAGGGCTTGTTTGCCAGGAGTGTGAGGAAGGAAGTCTGAAAACACAAGCTAGCGTGAGGTTTGGGACCGAGGGCAAGGCAGGCCCACTCTGCAGAGGCTGTATCGAGATCTCCTGCACTGAGTTCATGTCAACTATGAGACGTGCCTCAGGCTAGAGTTCTTGTCCAGCATGGCCTCTTCCTGAAGGGTTGGGGGCTTCATGAGGCCAGAAAGTTTTGCCTACGATGGGATTTTTGAACTGCTCCAAAACTGAAGGTTACCTTCTACACGACAGTCGAGTCCTATTGGATGGTTCCAAGAGGCCCCATATGGAAAGACTCGAGAGCAGGTGTCTAAGCATGGATGCCTGGGAACGCCACCTCATATTCCCACTCTTTAGTCAGGACAAGGCAGGCTTAATCTGCTGGCTCCTGGGTGAGCTACCCAGAGGGGAAATTTGAAATGGTCTCTTCTGAAGATCAGTCCTACTGTGGCTTGGTGGCCTGAGAGAGCTTGGAATGTGGAGGTGGATCTGGGACTCTTCAGGATTCTCCAACATGAGGTGTTTGACACGGCTCCAACAAGGAAACTTCCCATGTGGAGACGAGAGGAGTTCTGTTCCGTGCCTCAGGAAAGCCCCATACCCTGTTCTTCGAACCAAAGCCTTTGAGGAGTAACACCTGGAAACCAAAGCAAGAGTTGAGACTACGGCCTAAAGGCCTGTCCGGCTCAACCTTCAATCTCTGTTGACATCTGTGTGCATGCATTCATGGATGTAGCTGCTCAGCTTGTGTCCGAATGCCCCTGTGAGTCCAGTGAGGCTCCCAGTAGTGGGATATCCTCGGAGGCCTTGAGGTTTCTCATATTCTGGAGGTGTGTGGCCAAAGGAATGGACACAGTTTCCCAGGAGAGAGCAGGCATGGTCCTGTGGTATGGCTCCAGAGGACCCAGCATAGAGGCTGTGTTTGCCAGGGCTGTGGGGACAGATGTCTGAAAAAGCAAACTTGGCTCAGCTAGGGGCCAATGTAATGGCAGGCCTGATCTCCAGTCCGTGAGGGGAGATCCTCTGGAAATCAATGTAGGGCAAGTGGGAGGCAGTCACTCAGGATTTTGTCTCTGGGTGTTGCGTTTACAGTGTCCGGTCAGGGTAGGGGTTGTCTCAGAGGCCGAGGAAGAGCCTTCCTCTCGGGGGATTGTCCAAGCTCCCAAGTGTTGGTGTTCATTCTGTGGGAATGAAGAGTACTGTTTTCTGCCACAGGGGACCCCCCAGGAGAGGGACTCTAGAGCACTGCAGTGGGTTCCCTCAACTGGAATACACACCATCTAGTTAGTCCTGGGTGCCTATGGGCATGACAAGCCACATATGCGGGCTCTTGGTCCAGTCACTGAGAGGCGTTACTTGAATAAGGTACTCACGCTGAGGGTCACAATGTGTGTTTGTGCCCAAGGCGGCCCTCACGCTTGGGCGTGGCCTCATGGGCCAGGCCGTTTTCTCCTACACTGAAGGTTTGACTCACTGTCAGCAGCAAGGTTTCTTGCCATGGGGTAGGAGGGGTTCTGACTTGTGCATCAGTTCCCCCCTGTGCAGGGATTGGAGATAAGGTCTAGGTTCCGATGACTGAAAACCCAGGTTGGGAATGGATGGTGGCCTAAGGCAGTGGCGGGTCCAATGTGCTGGGTGTGCAGCCAGCTGTGTCGGTGTCTGTTGGAAGGTCTGGGCTCAGGCTATTTGCGCCAGAGCATCACTGTTTAAGGTAGCCTATGCAATTGGGGTGTTGCCGAGGGCCAAGCAGTTTGATCCTCATTTGGGGTTTCTGGGCAGCGCCATAGACAATGTTTTTCTCCTGGGAGGCAGGCACAGTGCTTCATTGTGGCCCCAGAATTCCCAGTAGGGAGGGTTTGTGGGCCAGGAGTGTGAGGACGGAAGTCTGAAAACACAAGCTAGTGTGAGGATTGGAGCCAAGGGCAGAGCAGGCCCACTCTGCAGAGGCTAAATCAAAATCTCCTGCATCTGAAGTCAGGCTGAGGATCAGACGTTGGCTGAGGCTGGCATATGCGTCCATGATGGCACCTTCATGAAGTGGGGGCCTCATGAGGCCAAGGAAGTTTTCCCACGCTGAGTTTGGAGGTTGCCCCAAACCACAAGGTTTCCTTCTGCGGGACATTCGAGTCCTGTTGCATGGCTCCAGGACATATCATATGGAAGGACTGGAGAGCAGGTTTCGAAGGATGGATCCCTGTACAGTATGCCTCGCATTCCCATTGGCTATAAGCGACAAGAGATGTTTGATCTGCTGCCTCTGGAACACGCGACCCAGGGGGCTGAGTTGAAATGGCCTCTCCTGAGGATGCGTCATAATGTGCGTTTGGGTCCATGGAGACCATGGAATGTGCTGGTTGTTCAGTGGACCTGCGCAACTCTCCTACCTGAAGTGTTTGATACATCCCAGTAAGAAAGCTGCCCATGTGGAGATGAGAGATGTTTGGTTTGGTGCCTCAGAAAGCACCATGTGCTGGTCTACGAAAACAGTCCTCTGAGAACGGAAACATGGAAACCAAAGCTAAGGTTCAGATTAGGGCCGGGGGCCTGTCCATTTCAACCTTCTGTCTCTGGGGACACTGTCTGAGAGCCTAAGTGGAGATAGTTGCTCCGCTGGTGTCAGAGAGCCCCTCTTAGTCCAGGGTGGCCTATACTATTGATGGCCTCAGGGACCTTGGAGCTTTTCCCTAACCTGTAGGGTTGTGGTCAATGGATTGGGCACACTTTCCTTGGAGAGGGCAGGCACAATCTTTTGCTGTTTGGTCCAGAGGCCGTAGCCTGGATGTTGTGTGGGTCCAGGCTGTGGGCACAGAAGTCTGAATACACAAACTCAGCTTAGGAGTGGCGCCTAGGGTATGGCAGGCCGGATGTACAGCCCGAGAGGGAGCTCCTGGGCCTCTGAAACAAGGGCGAGTGGGAGGCGTTCCTTCAGGCTTTTGTCTGGATGTTGTGTCCGGGATAGCCGTGGATTGGAGCGGTGGCCTCAGGTACTGTGGACGAGTATCCCTCTCTGGGGATTTGTACCAGCTCCCAAGAGTTTGGGGTCATTTTTTGGGAAGGGTGGAGTCGTGTTGTCTGGCTCATGGGTCTCTCCAAGAAAGGGATTCCAGAGCAGAGCTCCAGGTACGGGCGGGGCGACTGGAAAATTCAAACCGTGGGGAGGATTGGGTGCATAGGGGCTTGGCAAGCCCCATATGTGGGCTCTTGTTCCAGGCCCTGACAGGCCTTTCTTTGACATGGGGCTCATGCTGATGGTCACAGTGTGAATTTGTGCCCAAGCAGCACTCAAGTTTGGGCGTGGCATCAGGGGCCATGAAGGTTTCTCCCACCCTGAAGGTGTGACTGCATGCCAAGAGCAAGCTTGACAGCCATGGGGAAGGAGGAGTTCTGTTTTGTGCTTGCTATACCCAGCTGTGTGGAGAATTGATATAATGTCTAGGTTCAGGTATCTGAAAACCAAGGTTAGGATGAGGTGACGGCATAAGACCATGGCGTGTCCGAAGTGCTGGGTGTGCGGCCAGCTGTCTCCTTGTCTGTCTGGACGTCTGGCTTCAGGCTGTGTCAGGCAGAGCATGAGTGCCCAGAGCAGCCTATCCAGTTCGGGTACCGTCGAGGCCCGAGCAGGTTGATCCTCATCTGGGTTTTCTGGAGAGCCCCACAGGGAAACGTTTTTCTTCCGTTGGGCAGACACTGGGCTGGGTTTTGGTTCTGGAGTTCCTAGTCCGGAGGGCTTGTTTGCCAGGAGTGTGAGGAAGGAAGTCTGAAAACACAAGCTAGCGTGAGGTTTGGGACCGAGGGCACAGCAGTCCCACTCTGCAGAGGCTGAATCGAGATCTCCTGCACTGAGGTCATGTCAACTATGAGACGTGCCTCAGGCTAGAGTTCTTGTCCAGCATGGCCTCTTCCTGAAGGGTGTGGGGGCTTCATGAGGCCAGAAAGTTTTGCCTACGATGGGATTTTTGAACTGCTCCTAAACTGAAGGTTACCTTCTGCACGACAGTCGAGTCCTATTGGATGGTTCCAAGAGGCCCCATATGGAAAGACTCGAGAGCAGGTGTCTAAGCATGGATGCCTGCGAACGCCACCTCATATTCCCACTCTATAGTCAGGACAAGGCAGGCTCAATCTGCGGGCTCCTGGGTGAGCTACCCAGAGGGGAAAGTTGAAATGGTCTCTTCTGAAAATCAGTCCTACTGTGGCTTGGTGGCCTGGGAGAGCTTGGAATGTGGAGGTGGCTCAGGGACTCTGCAGGATTCTCCAACATGAGGTGTTTGACACGGCTCCAATAAGGAAACTTCCCATGTGGAGACGAGAGGAGTTCTGTTCCGTGCCTCAGGAAAGCCCCATACCCTGTTCTTCGAACCAAAGCCTCTGAGGAGTGACACCTGGAAACCAAAGCAAGAGTGGAGACTACGGCCTAAAGGCCTGTCCGGCTCAACCTTCTATCTCTGTTGACATCTGTGTGCATGCATTCATGGATGTAGCTGCTCAGCTTGTGTCCGAATGCCCCTGTGAGTCCAGTGAGGCTCCCAGTAGTGGGATGTCCTCGGAGGCCTTGAGGTTTCTCATATTCTGGAGGTGTGTGGCCAAAGGAATGGACACAGTTTCCCAGGAGAGAGCCGGCACGGTCCTGTGGAATGGCTCCAGAGGACCCAGCCTAGAGGCTGTGTTTGCCAGGGCTGTGGGGACAGATGTCTGAAAAAGCAAACTTGGCTCAGCTAGGGGCCAATTTAATGGCAGGCCTGATCTCTAGTTCGTGAGGGGAGATCGTCTGGAAATCAAAGTAGGGCAAGTGGGAGGCAGTCACTCAGGATTTTGTCTCTGAGTGTTGCGTTTACAGTGTCCGGTCAGGGTAGGGGTTGTCTCAGAGGCCGAGGAAGAGCCTTCCTCTCGGGGGATTGTCCAAGCTCCCAAGTGTTTGTGTTCATTCTGTGGGAATGAAGAGTACTGTTTTCTGCCACAGGGGACCCCCCAGGAGAGGGACTCTAGAGCACAGCAGTGGGTTCCCTCAACTGGAATACACACCATCTAGTTAGTCCTGGGTGCCTATGGGCATTGCAAGCCACATATGCGGGCTCTTGGTCCAGTCACTAAGAGGCGTTACTTGAATAAGGTACTCACGCTGAGGGTCACAATGTGTGTTTGTGCCCAAGGCGGCCCTCACGCTTGGGCGTGGCCTCATGGGCCAGGCCGTTTTCTCCTACACTGAAGGTTTGACTCACTGTCAGCAGCAAGGTTTCTTGCCATGGGGTAGGAGGGGTTCTGACTTGTGCATCAGGTTCCCCCCTGTGCAGGGATTGGAGATAAGGTCTAGGTTCCGATGACTGAAAACCCAGGTTGGGAATGGATGGTGGCCTAAGGCAGTGGCGGGTCCAATGTGCTGGGTGTGCAGCCAGCTGTGTCGGTGTCTGTTGGAAGGTCTGGGCTCAGGCTCTTTTCGACAGAGCATCACTGTTTAAGGTAGCCTATGCAATTGGGGTGTTGCCGAGAGCCAAGCAGTTTGATCCTCATTTGGGGATTCTGGGCATCGCCATAGACAATGTTTTTCTCCTGGGAGGCAGGCACAGTGTTTCATTGTGGCCCCAGAATTCCCAGTAGGGAGGGTTTGTGGGCCAGGAGTGTGAGGACGGAAGTCTGAAAACACAAGCTAGTGTGAGGATTGGAGCCAAGGGCAGAGCAGGCCCACTCTGCAGAGGCTAAATCAAAATCTCCTGCATCTGAAGTCAGGCTGAGGATCAGACGTTGGCTGAGGCTGGCATATGCGTCCATGATGGCACCTTCATGAAGTGGGGGCCTCATGAGGCCAAGGAAGTTTTCCCACGCTGAGTTTGGAGGTTGCCCCAAACCACAAGGTTTCCTTCTGCGGGACATTCGAGTCCTGTTGCATGGCTCCAGGACATACCATATGGAAGGACTGGAGAGCAGGGTTCGAAGGATGGATCCCTGTACAGCATGCCTCGCATTCCCATTGGCTATTAGCGACAAGATATGTTTGATCTGCTGCCTCTGGAACACGCGACCCAGGGGGCTGAGTTGAAATGGCCTCTCCTGAGGATGCGTCATAATGTGCATTTGGGTCCATGGAGACCATGGAATGTGCTGGTTGTTCAGTGGCCCTGCGGAACTCTCCTACCTGAAGTGTTTGATACATCCCAGTAAGAAAGCTGCCCATGTGGAGATGAGAGATGTTTGGTTTGGTGCCTCAGAAAAACACCATGTGCTGGTCTACGAAAACAGTACTCTGAGAACGGAAACATGGAAACCAAAGCTAAGGTTCAGATTAGGGCCTGGGGGCCTGTCCATTTCAACCTTCTGTCTCTGGGGACACTGTGTGAGACCCTAAGTGGAGATAGTTGCTCCGCTGGTGTCAGAGAGCCCCTCTTAGTCCAGGGTGGCCTATACTATTGATGGCCTCAGGGACCTTGGAGCTTTTCCCTAACCTGTAGGGTTGTGGTCAATGGATTGGGCACACTTTCCTTGGAGAAGGCAGGCACAATCTTTCGCTGTTTGGCCAGAGGCCCTGGCCTGGATGTTGTGTGGGTCCAGGCTGTGGGCACAGGAGTCTGAATACACAAACTCAGCTTATGAGTGGCGCCTAGGGTATGGCAGGCCGGATGTACAGCCCGAGAGGGAGCTCCTGGGCCTCTGAAACAAGGGCGAGTGGGAGGCGTTCCTTCAGGCTTTTGTCTCTGGATGTTGTGTCCGGGATAGCCGTGGATTGGAGCGGTGGCCTCAGGTACTGTGGACGAGTATCCCTCTCTTGGGATTTGTCCCAGCTCCCAAGAGTTTGGGGTCATTTTGTGGGAAGGTTGGAGTCCTGTTGTCTGGCTCATGGGTCTCTCCAAGAAAGGGATTCCAGAGCAGAGCTCCAGGTACAGGCGGGGCGACTGGAAAATTCAAACCGTGGTGAGTATTGGGTGCATAGGGGCTTGGCAAGCCCCATATGTGGGCTCTTGGTCCAGGCACTGACAGGCCTTTCTTTGACATGGGGCTCATGCTGAGGGTCACAGTGTGAATTTGTGCCCAAGCAGCACTCAAGTTTGGGCGTGGCATCAGGGGCCATGAAGGATTCTCCCACCCTGAAGGTGTGACTCCATGCCAAGAGCAAGCTTGACAGCGATGGGGAAGGAGGAGTTCTGTTTTGTGCTTGCTATACCCAGCTGTGTGGAGAATTGATATAATGTCTAGGTTCAGATATCTGAAAACCAAGGTTAGGATGAGGTGACGGCATAAGACCATGGCGTTTCCGAAGTGCTGGGTGTGCGGCCAGCTGTCTCCTTGTCTGTCTGGACGTCTGGCTTCAGGCTGTGTCAGGCAGAGCATGAGTGCCCAGAGCAGCCTATCCAGTTCGGGTACCGTCGAGGTCCGAGCAGGTTGATCCTCATCTGGGTTTTCTGGAGAGCCCCACAGGGAAACGTTTTTCTTCCATTGGGCAGACACTGGTTGGGTTTTGGTTCTGGAGTTCCTAGTCCGGAGGGCTTGTTTGCCAGGAGTGTGAGGAAGGAAGTCTGAAAACACAAGCTAGCGTGAGGTTTGGGACCGAGGGCACGCAGGCCCACTCTGCAGAGGCTGAACCAAGATCTCCTGCACTGAGGTCATGTCAACTATGAGACGTGCCTCAGGCTAGAGTTTTTGTCCAGCATGGCCTCTTCCTGAAGGGTGTGGGGGCTCCATGAGGCCAGAAAGTTTTGCCTACGATGGGATTTGTGAACTGCTCCAAAACTGAAGGTTACCTTCTGCACGACAGTCGAGTCCTATTGGATGGTTCCAAGAGGCCCCATATGGAAAGACTCGAGAGCAGGTGTCTAAGCATGGATGCCTGGGAACGCCACCTCATATTCCCACTCTTTATTCAGGACAAGGCAGGCTCAATCTGCGGGCTCCTGGGTGAGCTACCCAGAGGGGAAAGTTGAAATGGTCTCTCCTGAAGATCAGTCCTACTGTGGCTTGGTGGCCTGGGAGAGCTTGGAATGTGGAGATGGCTCAAGGACTCTGCAGGATTCTCCAACATGAGGTGTTTGACACGGCTCCAACAAGGAAACTTCCCATGTGGAGACGAGAGGAGTTCTGTTCCGTGCCTCAGGAAAGCCCCATACCCTGTTCTTCGAACCAAAGCCTCTGAGGAGTAACACCTGGAAACCAAAGCAAGAGTTGAGACTACGGCCTAAAAGCCTGTCCGGCTCAACCTTCTATCTCTGTTGACATCTGTGTGCATGCATTCATGGATGTAGCTGCTCAGCTTGTGTCCGAATGCCCCTGTGAGTCCAGTGAGGCTCCCAGTAGTGGGATGTCCTCGGAGGCCTTGAGGTTTCTCATATTCTGGAGGTGTGTGGGCAAAGAATGGACACAGTTTCCCAGGAGAGAGCAGGCACGGTCCTGTGGTATGGCTCCAGAAGACCCAGCCTAGAGGCTGTGTTTGCCAGGGTTGTGGGGACATATGTCTGAAAAAGCAAACTTGGCTCAGCTAGGGGCCCATGTAATGGCAGGCCTGATCTCTAGTCCGTGAGGGGAGATCCTCTGGAAATCAAAGTAGGGCAAGTGGGAGGCAGTCACTCAGGATTTTGTCTCTGGGTGTTGCGTTTACAGTGTCCGGTCAGGGTAGGGATTGTCTCAGAGGCCGAGGATGAGCCTTCCTCTCGGGGGATTGTCCAAGCTCCAAGTGTTTGTGTTCATTCTGTGGGAATGAAGAGTACTGTTTTCTGCCACAGGGGACCCCCCAGGAGAGGGACTCTAGAGCACAGCAGTGGGTTCCCTCAACTGGAATACACACCATCTAGATAGTCCTGGGTGCCTATGGGCATGGCAAGCCACATATGCGGGCTCTTGGTCCAGTCACTGAGAGGCGTTACTTGAATAAGGTACTCACGCTGAGGGTCACAATGTGTGTTTGTGCCCAAGGCGGCCCTCACGCTTGGGCGTGGCCTCATGGGCCATGCCGTTTTCTCCTACACTGGAGGTTTGACTCACTGCCAGCAGCAAGGTTTCTTGCCATGGGATAGGAGCTGTTCTGACTTGTGCATCAGGTTCCCCCCTGTGCAGGGATTGGAGATAAGGTCTAGGTTCCGATGACTGAAAACCCAGGTTGGGAATGGATGGTGGCCTAAGGCAGTGGCGGGTCCAATGTGCTGGGTGTGCAGCCAGCTGTGTCGGTGTTTGTTGGAAGGTCTGGGCTCAGGCTATTTGCGACAGAGCATCACTGTTTAAGGTAGCCTATGCAATTGGGGTGTTGCCGAGGGCCAAGCAGTTTGATCCTCATTTGGGGTTTCTGGGCAGCGCCATAGACAATGTTTTTCTTCTGGGAGGCAGGCACAGTGCTTCATTGTGGCCCCAGAATTCCCAGTAGGGAGGGTTTGTGGGCCAGGAGTGTGAGGACGGAAGTCTGAAAACACAAGCTAGTGTGAGGATTGGAGCCATGGGCAGAGCAGGCCCACTCTGCAGAGGCTGAATCAAAATCTCCTGCATCTGAAGTCAGGCTGAGGATCAGACGTCGGCTGAGGCTGGAGTATGTGTCCATGATGGCACCTTCATGAAGTGGGGGCCTCATGAGGCCAAGGAAGTTTTCCCACGCTGAGTTTGGAGGTTGCCCCAAACCACAAGGTTTCCTTCTGCGGGACATTCGAGTCCTGTTGCATGGCTCCAGGACATACCATATGGAAGGACTGGAGAGCAGGGTTCGAAGGATGGATCCCTGTACAGCATGCCTCACATTCCCATTGGCTATTAGCGACAAGATATGTTTGATTTGCTGCCTCTGGAACACGCGACCCAGGGGGCTGAGTTGAAATGGCCTCTCCTGAGGATGCGTCATAATGTGCGTTTGGGTCCATGGAGACCTTGGAATGTGCTGGTTGTTCAGTGGCCCTGCGGAACTCTCCTACCTGAAGTGTTTGATACATCCCAGTAAGAAAGCTGCCCATGTGGAGATGAGAGAGGTTTGGTTTGGTGCCTCAGAAAAGCCCCATGTGCTGGTCTACGAAAACAGTCCTCTGAGAACGGAAACATGGAAACCAAAGCTAAGGTTCAGATTAGGGCCTGGGGGCCTGACCATTTCAACCTTCTGTCTCTGGGGACACTGTCTGAGAGTCTAAGTGGAGATAGTTGCTCCGCTGGTGTCAGAGAGCCCCTCTTAGTCCAGGGTGGCCTATACTATTGATGGCCTCAGGGACCATGGAGCTTTTCCCTAACCTGTAGGGTTGTGGTCAATGGATTGGGCACACTTTCCTTGGAGAGGGCAGGCACAATCTTTCGCTGTTTGGTCCAGAGGCCCTAGCCTGGATGTTGTGTGGGTCCAGGCTGTGGGCACAGAAGTCTGAATACACAAACTCAGCTTAGGAGTGGCGCGTAGGGTATGGCAGGCCGGATGTATAGCCCGAGAGGGAGCTCCTGGGCCTCTGAAACAAGGGCGAGTGGGAGGCGTACCTTCAGGCTTTTGTCTCTGGATGTTGTGTCCGGGATAGCCGTGGATTGGAGCGGTGGCCTCAGGTACTGTGGAGGAGTATCCCTCTCTGGGGATTTGTCCCTGCTCCCAAGAGTTTGGGGTCATTTTGTGGGAAGGGTGGAGTCGTGTTGTCTGGCTCATGGGTCTCTCCAAGAAAGGGATTCCAGAGCAGAGCTCCAGGTACAGGCGGGGCGACTGGAAAATTCAAACCGTGGGGAGGATTGGGTGCATAGGGGCTTGGCAAGCCCCAATGTAAGCTCTTGGTCCAGGCCCTGACAGGCCTTTCTTTGACATGGGGCTCATGCTGAGGGTCACAGTGTGAATTTGTGCCCAAGCAGCACTCAAGTTTGGGCGTGGCATCAGGGGCCATGAAGGTTTCTCCCACCCTGAAGGTGTGACTCCATGCCAAGAGCAAGCTTGACAGCCATGGGGAAGGAGGAGTTCTGTTTTGTGCTTGCTATACCCAGCTGTGTGGAGAATTGATATAATGTCTAGGTTCAGATATCTGAAAACCAAGGTTAGGATGAGGTGACGGCATAAGACCATGGCGTGTCCGAAGTGCTGGGTGTGCGGCCAGCTGTCTCCTTGTCTGTCTGGACGTCTGGCTTCAGGCTGTGTCAGGCAGAGCATGAGTGCCCAGAGCAGCCTATCCAGTTTGGGTACCGTCGAGGCCCGAGCAGGTTGATCCTCATCTGGGTTTTCTGGAGAGCCCCACAGGGAAACGTTTTTCTTCCGTTGGGCAGACACTGGGCTGGGTTTTGGTTCTGGAGTTCCTAGTCCAGAGGGCTTGTTTGCCAGGAGTGTGAGGAAGGAAGTCTGAAAACACAAGCTAGCGTGAGGTTTGGGACCGAGGGCACGGCAGGCCCACTCTGCAGAGGCTGAATCGAGATCTCCTGCACTGAGGTCATGTCAACTATGAGACGTGCCTCAGGCTAGAGTTCTTGTCCAGCATGGCCTCTTCCTGAAGGGTGTGGGGGCTTCATGAGGCCAGAAAGTTTTGCCTATGATGGGATTTGTGAACTGCTCCAAAACTGAAGGTTACCTTCTGCACGACAGTCGAGTCCTAGTGGATGGTTCCAAGAGGCCCCATATGGAAAGACTCGAGAGCAGGTGTCTAAGCATGGATGCCTGGGAACGCCACCTCATATTCCCAATCTTTAGTCAGGACAAGGCAGGCTCAATCTGCGGGCTCCTGGGTGAGCTACCCAGAGGGGAAAGTTGAAATGGTCTCTCCTGAAGATCAGTCCTACTGTGGCTTGGTGGCCTGGGAGAGCTTGGAATGTGGAGGTGGCTCAGGGACTCTGCAGGATTCTCCAACATGAGGTGTTTGACACGGCTCCAACAAGGAAACTTCCCATGTGCAGACGAGAGGAGTTCTGTTCCGTGCCTCAGGAAAGCCCCATACCCTGTTCTTCGAACCAAAGCCTCTGAGGAGTGACACCTGGAAACCAAAGCAAGAGTTGAGACTACGGCCTAAAGGCCTGTCTGGCTCAACCTTCTATCTCTGTTGACATCTGTGTGCATGCATTCATGGATGTAGCTGCTCAGCTTGTGTCCAAATGCCCCTGTGAGTCCAGTGAGGCTCCCAGTAGTTGGATGTCCTCGGAGGCCTTGAGGTTTCTCATATTCTGAAGGTGTGTGGCCAAAGGAATGGACACAGTTTCCCAGGAGAGAGCAGGCACGGTCCTGTGGTATGGCTCCAGAGGACCCAGCCTAGAGGCTGTGTTTGCCAGGGCTGTGGGGACAGATGTCTGAAAAAGCAAACTTGGCTCAGCTAGGGGCCAATGTAATGGCAGGCCTGATCTCTAGTCCGTGAGGGGAGATCGCTGGAAATCAAAGTAGGGCAAGTGGGAGGCAGTCACTCAGGATTTTGTCTCTGGGTGTTGCGTTTACAGTGTCCGGTCAGGGTAGGGGTTGTCTCAGGGGCCGAGGAAGAGCCTTCCACTCGGGGGATTGTCCAAGCTCCCAAGTGTTTGTGTTCATTCTGTGGGAATGAAGAGTACTGTTTTCTGCCACAGGGGACCCCCCAGGAGAGGGACTCTAGAGCACAGCAGTGGGTTCCCTCAACTGGAATACACACCATCTAGTTAGTCCTGGGTGCCTATGGGCATGGCAAGCCACATATGCGGGCTCTTGGTCCAGTCACTGAGAGGCGTTACTTGAATAAGGTACTCACGCTGAGGGTCACAATGTGTGTTTGTGCCCAAGGCGGCCCTCATGCTTGGGCGTGGCCTCATGGGCCATGCCGTTTTCTCCTACACTGAAGGTTTGACTCACTGCCAGCAGCAAGGTTTCTTGCCATGGGATAGGAGCTGTTCTGACTTGTGCATCAGGTTCCCCCCTGTGCAGGGATTGGAGATAAGGTCTAGGTTCCGATGACTGAAAACCCAGGTTGGGAATGGATGGTGGCCTAAGGCAGTGGCGGGTCCAATGTGCTGGGTGTGCAGCCAGCTGTGTCGGTGTCTGTTGGAAGGTCTGGGCTCAGGCTATTTGCGACAGAGCATCACTGTTTAAGGTAGCCTATGCAATTGGGGTGTTGCCGAGGGCCAAGCAGTTTGATCCTCATTTGGGGTTTCTGGGCAGCGCCATAGACAATGTTTTTCTTCTGGGAGGCAGGCACAGTGCTTCATTGTGGCCCCAGAATTCCCAGTAGGGAGGGTTTGTGGGCCAGGAGTGTGAGGACGGAAGTCTGAAAACACAAGCTAGTGTGAGGATTGGAGCCAAGGGCAGAGCAGGCCCACTCTGCAGAGGCTAAATCAAAATCTCCTGCATCTGAAGTCAGGCTGAGGATCAGACGTTGGCTGAGGCTGGCATATGCGTCCATGATGGCACCTTCATGAAGTGGGGGCCTCATGAGGCCAAGGAAGTTTTCCCACGCTGAGTTTGGAGGTTGCCCCAAACCACAAGGTTTCCTTCTGCGGGACATTCGAGTCCTGTTGCATGGCTCCAGGACATATCATATGGAAGGACTGGAGAGCAGGGTTCGAAGGATGGATCCCTGTACAGCATGCCTCGCATTCCCATTGGCTATTAGCGACAAGATATGTTTAATCTGCTGCCTCTGGAACACGCGACCCAGGGGGCTGAGTTGAAATGGCCTCTCCTGAGGATGCGTCATAATGTGCGTTTGGGTCCATGGAGACCTTGGAATGTGCTGGTTGTTCAGTGGCCCTGCGGAACTCTCCTACCTGAAGTGTTTGATACATCCCAGTAAGAAAGCTGCCCATGTGGAGATGAGAGAGGTTTGGTTTGTTGCCTCAGAAAAGCCCCATGTGCTGGTCTACGAATACAGTCCTCTGAGAACGGAAACATGGAAACCAAAGCTAATGTTCAGATTAGTGCCTGGGGGCCTGACCATTTCAACCTTCTGTCTCTGGGTACACTGTCTGAGAGTCTAAGTGAAGATAGTTGCTCCGCTGGTGTAAGAGAGCCACTCTTAGTCCAGGGTGGCCTATATTATTGATGGCCTCAGGGACCTTGGAGCTTTTCCCTAACCTGTAGGGTTGTGGTCAATGGATTGGGCACACTTTCCTTGGAGAGGGCAGGCACAATCTTTCGCTGTTTGGTCCAGAGGCCCTAGCCTGGATGTTGTGTGGGTCCAGGCTGTGGGCACAGAAGTCTGAATACACAAACTCAGCTTAGGAGTGGCGCCTAGGGTATGGCCGGCCGGATGTACAGCCCGAGAGGGAGCTCCTGGGCCTCTGAAACAAGGGCGAGTGGGAGGCGTTCCTTCAGGCTTTTGTCTCTGGATGTTGTGTCCGGGATAGCCGTGGATTGGAGCGGTGGCCTCAGGTCCTGTGGACGAGTATCCCTCTCTGGAAATTTGTCCCAGCTCCCAAGAGTTTGGGGTCATTTTGTGGGAAGGGTGGAGTCGTGTTGTCTGGCTCATGGGTCTCTCCAAGAAAGGGATTCCAGAGCAGAGCTCCAGGTACGGGCGGGGCGACTGGAAAATTCAAACCGTGGTGAGGATTGGGTGCATAGGGGCTTGGCAAGCCCCA
This sequence comes from Mustela nivalis, assembly GCF_964662115.1. Taxonomy (NCBI): domain Eukaryota; kingdom Metazoa; phylum Chordata; class Mammalia; order Carnivora; family Mustelidae; genus Mustela; species Mustela nivalis. The sequence goes on along the minus strand of NW_028136558.1, from coordinate 1,518,031 downwards.
TATGTGGGCTCTTGGTCCAGTCCCTGACAGGCCTTTCTTTGACATGGGGCTCATGCTGAGGGTCACAGTGTGAATTTGTGCCCAAGCAGCACTCAAGTTTGGGCGTGGCATCAGGGGCCATGAAGGTTTCTCCCACCCTGAAGGTGTGACTGCATGCCAAGAGCAAGCTTGACTGCCATGGGGAAGGAGGGGGTCTGTTTTGTGCTTGCTATACCCAGCTGTGTGGAGAATTGATATAATGTCTAGGTTCAGATATCTGAAAACCAAGGTTAGGATGAGGTGACGGCATAAGACCATGGCGTGTCCGAAGTGCTGGGTGTGCAGCCAGCTGTCTCCTTGTCTGTCTGGACGTCTGGCTTCAGGCTGTGTCAGGCAGAGCATGAGTGCCCAGAGCAGCCTATCCAGTTCGGGTACCGTCGAGGCCCGAGCAGGTTGATCCTCATCTGGGTTTTCTGGAGAGCCCCACAGGGAAAGGTTTTTCTTCCGTTGGGCAGACACTAGGCTGGGTTTTGGTTCCGGAGTTCCTAGTCCGGAGGGCTTGTTTGCCAGGAGTGTGAGGAAGGAAGTCTGAAAACACAAGCTAGCGTGAGGTTTGGGACCGAGGGCACGGCAGGCCCACTCTGCAGAGGCTGAATCGAGATCTCCTGCACTGAGGTCATGTCAACTATGAGACGTGCCTCAGGCTAGAGTTCTTGTCCAGCATGGCCTCTTCCTGAAGGGTGTGGGGGCTTCATGAGGCCAGAAAGTTTTGCCTACGATGGGATTTGTGAACTGCTCCAAAACTGAAGGTTACCTTCTGCACGACAGTCGAGTCCTATTGGATAGTAAGAAGAGGCCCCATATGGAAAGACTCGAGAGCAGGTGTCTAAGCATGGATGCCTGGGAACGCCACCTCATATTCCCACTCTTTAGTCAGGACAAGGCAGGCTCAATCTGCGGGCTCCTGGGTGAGCTACCCAGAGGGGAGAGTTGAAATGGACTCTCCTGAAGATGAGTCCTACTGTGGCTTGGTGGCCTGGGAGACCTTGGAATGTGGAGGTGGCTCAGGGACTCTGCAGGATTCTCCAACATGAGGTGTTTGACACGGCTCCAACAAGGAAACTTCCCATGTGGAGACGAGAGGAGTTCTGTTCCGTGCCTCAGGAAAGCCCCATACCCTGTTCTTCGAACCAAAGCCTCTGAGGAGTGACACCTGGAAACCAAAGCAAGAGTTGAGACTACGGCCTAAAGGCCTGTCCGGCTCAACCTTCTATCTCTGTTGACATCTGTGTGCATGCATTCATGGATGTAGCTGCTCAGCTTGTGTCCGAATGCCCCTGTGAGTCCAGTGAGGCTCCCAGTAGTGGGATGTCCTCGGAGGCCTTGAGGTTTCTCATATTCTGGAGGTGTGTGGCCAAAGGAATGGACACAGTTTCCCAGGAGAGAGCAGGCACGGTCCTGTGGTATGGCTCCAGAGGACCCAGCCTAGAGGCTGTGTTTGCCAGGGCTGTGGGGACAGATGTCTGAAAAAGCAAACTTGGTTCAGCTAGGGGCCAATGTAATGGCAGGCCTGATCTCTAGTCCGTGAGGGGAGATCTCTGGAAATCAAAGTAGGGCAAGTGGGAGGCAGTCACTCAGGATTTTGTCTCTGGGTGTTGCGTTTACAGTGTCCGGTCAGGTTGGGGTTGTCTCAGAGGCCGAGGAAGAGCCTTCCTCTCGGGGGATTGTCCAAGCTCCCAAGTGTTTGTGTTCATTCTGTGGGAATGAAGAGTACTGTTTTCTGACACAGGGGACCCCCCAGGAGAGGGACTCTAGAGCACAGCAGTGGGTTCCCTCACCTGGAATACACACCATCTAGTTAGTCCTGGGTGCCTATGGGCATGGCAAGCCACATATGCGGGCTCTTGGTCCAGTCACTGAGAGGCGTTACTTGAATAAGGTACTCACGCTGAGGGTCACAATGTGTGTTTGTGCCCAAGGCGGCCCTCACGCTTGGGCGTGACCTCATGGGCCATGCCGTTTTCTCCTACACTGAAGGTTTGACTCACTGCCAGCAGCAAGGTTTCTTGCCATGGGGAAGGAGGTGTTCTGACTTGTGCATCAGGTTCCCCTCTGTGCAGGGATTGGAGATAAGGTCAAGGATCCGATGACTGAAAACCCAGGTTGGGAATGGATGGTGTCCTAAGGCAGTGGCGGATCCATGTGCTGGGTGTGCAGCCAGCTGTGTCGGTGTCTGTTGGAAGGTCTGGGCTCAGGCTATTTGCGACAGAGCATCACTGTTTAAGGTAGCCTATGCAATTGGGGTGTTGCCGAGGGCCAAGCAGTTTGATCCTCATTTGTGGTTTCTGGGCAGCACCATAGACAATGTTTTTCTCCTGGGAGGCAGGCACAGTGCTTCATTGTGGCCCCAGAATTCCCAGTAGGGTGGGTTTGTGGGCCAGGAGTGTGAGGACGGAAGTCTGAAAACACAAGCTAGTGTGAGGATTGGAGCCAAAGGCAGAGCAGGCCCACTCTGCAGAGGCTGAATCAAAATCTCCTGCATCTGAAGTCAGGCTGAGGATCAGACGTCGGCTGAGGGTGGAGTATGTGTCCATGATGTCACCTTCATGAAGTGGGGGCCTCATGAGGCCAAGGAAGTTTTCCCACGCTGAGTTTGGAGGTTGCCCCAAACCACAAGGTTTCCTTCTGCGGGACATTCGAGTCCTGTTGCATGGCTCCAGGACATACCATATGGAAGGACTGGAGAGCAGGGTTCGAAGGATGGATCCCTGTACAGCATGCCTCGCATTCCCATTGGCTATTAGCGACAAGATATGTTTAATCTGCTGCCTCTGGAACACGCGACCCAGGGGGCTGAGTTGAAATGGCCTCTCCTGAGGATGCGTCATAATGTGCGTTTGGGTCCATGGAGACCTTGGAATGTGCTGGTTGTTCAGTGGCCCTGCGGAACTCTCCTACCTGAAGTGTTTGATACATCCCAGTAAGAAAGCTGCCCATGTGGAGATGAGAGAGGTTTGGTTTGGTGCCTCAGAAAAGCCCCATGTGCTGGTCTACGAAAACAGTCCTCTGAGAACGGAAACATGGAAACCAAAGCTAAGGTTCAGATTAGTGCCTGGGGGCCTGACCATTTCAACCTTCTGTCTCTGGGGACACTGTCTGAGAGTCTAAGTGGAGATAGTTGCTCCGCTGGTGTCAGAGAGCCCCTCTTAGTCCAGGGTGGCCTATACTATTGATGGCCTCAGGGACCTTGGAGCTTTTCCCTAACCTGTAGGGTTGTGGTCAATGGATTGGGCACACTTTCCTTGGAGAGGGCAGGCACAATCTTTCGCTGTTTGGTCCAGAGGCCCTAGCCTGGATGTTGTGTGGGTCCAGGCTGTGGGCACAGAAGTCTGAATACACAAACTCAGCTTATAAGTGGCGCCTAGGGTATGGCAGGGCGGATGTACAGCCCGAGATGGAGCTCCTGGGCCTCTGAAACAAGGGCGAGTGGGAGGCGTTCCTTCAGGCTTTTGTCCCTGGATGTTGTGTCCGGGATAGCTTTGGATTGGAGCGGTGGCCTCAGGTACTGTGGACGAGTATCCCTCTCTGGGGATTTGTCCCAGCACCCAAGAGTTTGGGGTCATTTTGTGGGAAGGGTGGAGTCGTGTTGTCTGGCTCATGGGTCTCTCCAAGAAAGGGAGTCCAGAGCAGAGCTCTAGGTACGGGCGGGGCGACTGGAAAATTCAAACCGTGGTGAGGATTGGGTGCATAGGGGCTTGGCAAGCCCCATATGTGGGCTCATGGTCCAGGCCCTGACAGGCCTTTCTTTGACATGGGGCTCATGCTGAGGGTCACAGTGTGAATTTGTGCCCAAGCAGCACTCAAGTTTGGGCCAGGCATCAGTGGCCATGAAGGTTTCTCCCACCCTGAAGGTGTGACTGCATGCCAAGAGCATGCTTGACAGCCATGGGGAAGGAGGAGTTCTGTTTTGTGCTTGCTATACCCAGCTGTGTGGAGAATTGATATAATGTCTAGGTTCAGATATCTGAAAACCAAGGTTAGGATGAGGTGAAGGCATAAGACCATGGCGTGTCCAAAATGTTGTGTGTGCGGCCACCTGTCTCCTTGTCTGTCTGGAAGTCTGGCTTCAGGCTGTGTCAGGCAGAGCATGAGTGCCCAGAGCAGCCTATCCAGTTCGGGTACCGTCGAGGCCCGAGCAGGTTGATCCTCATCTGGGTTTTCTGGAGAGCCCCACAGGGAAACGTTTTTCTTCCGTTGGGCAGACACTGGGCTGGGTTTTGGTTCCGGAGTTCCTAGTCCGGAGGGCTTGTTTGCCAGGAGTGTGAGGAAGGAAGTCTGAAAACACAAGCTAGCGTGAGGTTTGGGACCGAGGGCACGCAGGCCCACTCTGCAGAGGCTGAATCGAGATCTCCTGCACTGAGGTCATGTCAACTATGAGACGTGCCTCAGGCTAGAGTTCTTGTCCAGCATGGCCTCTTCCTGAAGGCTGTGGGGTCTTCATGAGGCCAGAAAGTTTTGGCTACGATGGGATTTGTGAACTGCTCCAAAACTGAAGGTTACCTTCTGCACGACAGTCGAGTCCTATTGGATGGTTCCAAGAGGCCCCATATGGAAAGACTCGAGAGCAGGTGTCTAAGCATGGATGCCTGGGAACGCCACCTCATATTCCCACTCTTTAGTCAGGACAAGGCAGGCTCAATCTGCGGGCTCATGGGTGAGCTACCCAGAGGGGAGAGTTGAAATGGACTCTCCTGAAGATGAGTCCTACTGTGGCTTGGTGGCCTGGGAGAGCTTGGAATGTAGAGGTGGCTCAGGGACTCTGCAGGATTCTCCAACATGAGGTGTTTGACACGGCTCCAACAAGGAAACTTCCCATGTGGAGACGAGAGGAGTTCTGTACCGTGCCTCAGGAAAGCCCCATACCCTGTTCTTCGAACCAAAGCCTCTGAGGAGTGACACCTGGAAACCAAAGCAAGAGTTGAGACTACGGCCTAAAGGCCTGTCCGGCTCAACCTTCTATCTCTGTTGACATCTGTGTGCATGCATTCATGGATGTAGCTGCTCAGCTTGTGTCCGAATGCCCCTGTGAGTCCAGTGAGGCTCCCAGTAGTGGGATGTCCTCGGAGGCCTTGAGGTTTCTCATATTAAGGAGGTGTGTGGCCAAAGGAATGGACACAGTGTGCCAGGAGAGAGCAGGCATGGTCCTGTGGTATGGCTCCAGAGGACCCAGCCGAGAGGCTGTGTTTGCCAGGGCTGTGAGGACAGATGTCTGAAAAAGCAAACTTGGCTCAGCTAGGGGCCAATGTAATGGCAGGCCTGATCTCTAGTCCGTGAGGGGAGATCCTCTGGAAATCAAAGTAGGGCAAGTGGGAGGCAGTCACTCAGGATTTTGTCTCTGGGTGTTGCGTTTACAGTGTCCGGTCAGGGTAGGGGTTGTCTCAGAGGCCGAGGAAGAGCCTTCCTCTCGGGGGATTGTCCAAGCTCCCAAGTGTTTGTGTTCATTCTGTGGGAATGAAGAGTACTGTTTTCTGCCACAGGGGACCCCCCAGGAGAGGGACTCTAGAGCACAGCAGTGGGTTCCCTCAACTGGAATACACACCATCTAGTTAGTGCTGGGTGCCTATGGGCATGGCAAGCCACATATGCGGGCTCTTGGTCCAGTCACTGAGAGGCATTACTTGAATAAGGTACTCATGCTGAGGGTCACAATGTGTGTTTGTGCCCAAGGCGGCCCTCAAGCTTGGGCGTGGCCTCATGGGCCATGCCGTTTTCTCCTACACTGAAGGTTTGACTCACTGCCAGCAGCAAGGTTTCTTGCCATGGGGAAGGAGGGGTTCTGACTTGTGCATCAGGTTCCCCCCAGTGCAGGAATTGGAGATAAGGTCTAGGTTCCGATGACTGAAAACCCAGGTTGGGAATGGATGGTGGCCTAAGGCAGTGGCGGGTCCAATGTGCTGGGTGTGCAGCCAGCTGTGTCGGTGTCTGTTGGAAGGTCTGGGCTCAGGCTATTTGCGACAGAGCATCACTGTTTAAGGTAGCCTATGCTATTGGTGTGTTGCCGAGGGCCAAGCAGTTTGATCCTCATTTGGGGTTTCTGGGCAGCGCCATAGACAATGTTTTTCTCCTGGGAGGCAGGCACAGTGCTTCATTGTGGCCCCAGAATTCCCAGTAGGGAGGGTTTGTGGGCTAGGAGTGTGAGGACGGAAGTCTGAAAACACAAGCTAGTGTGAGGATTGGAGCCAAGGGCAGAGCAGGCCCACTCTGCAGAGGCTGAATCAAAATCTCCTGCATCTGAAGTCAGGCTGAGGATCAGACGTTGGCTGAGGCTGGAGTATGTGTCCATGATGGCACCTTCATGAAGTGGGGGCCTCATGAGGCCAAGGAAGTTTTCCCACGCTGAGTTTGGAGGTTGCCCCAAACCACAAGGTTTCCTTCTGCGGGACATTGGAGTCCTGTTGCATGGCTCCAGGACATACCATATGGAAGGACTGGAGAGCAGGGTTCGAAGGATGGATCCCTGTACAGCATGCCTCGCATTCCCATTGGCTATTAGCGACAAGATATGTTTGATCTGCTGCCTCTGGAACACGCGACCCAGGGGGCAGAGTTGAAATGGCCTCTCCTGAGGATGCGTCATAATGTGCGTTTGGGTCCATGGAGACCTTGGAATGTGCTGGTTGTTCAGTGGCCCTGCGGAACTCTCCTACCTGAAGTGTTTGATACATCCCAGTAAGAAAGCTGCCCATGTGGAGATGAGAGATGTTTGGTTTGGTGCCTCAGAAAAGCCCCATGTGCTGGTCGACGAAAACAGTCCTCTGAGAACGGAAACATGGAAACCAAAGCTAAGGTTCAGATTAGGGCCTGGGGGCCTGTCCATTTCAACCTTCTGTCTCTGGGGACACTGTCTGAGAGTCTAAGTGGAGATAGTTGCTCCGCTGGTGTCAGAGAGCCCCTCTTAGTCCAGGGTGGCCTATACTATTGATGGCCTCAGGGACCTTGGAGCTTTTCTTTAACCTGTAGGGTTGTGGTCAATGGATTGGGCACACTTTCCTTGGAGAGGGCAGGCACAATCTTTCGCTGTTTGGTCCAGAGGCCCTAGCCAGGATGTTGTGTGGGTCCAGGCTGTGGGCACAGAAGTCTGAATACACAAACTCAGCTTATGAGTGGCGCCTAGGGTATGGCAGGCCGGATGTACAGCCCGAGAGGGAGCTCCTGAGCCTCTGAAACAAGGGCGAGTGGGAGGCGTTCCTTCAGGCTTTTGTCTCTGGATGTTGTGTCTGGGATAGCCGTGGATTGGAGCGGTGGCCTCAGGTACTGTGGACGAGTATCCCTCTCTGGGGATTTGTCCCAGCTCCCAAGAGTTTGGGGTCATTTTGTGGGAAGGGTGGAGTCGTGTTGTCTGGCTCATGGGTCTCTCCAAGAAAGGGATTCCAGAGCAGAGCTCCACGTACGGGCGGGGCGACTGGAAATTCAAACCGTGGTGAGGATTGGGTGCATAGGGGCTTGGCAAGCCCCATATGTGGGCTCTTGGTCCAGGCCCTGACAGGCCTTTCTTTGACATGGGGCTCATGCTGAGGGTCACAGTGTGAATTTGTGCCCAAGCAGCACTCAAGTTTGGGCGTGGCATCAGGGGCCATGAAGGTTTCTCCCACCCTGAAGGTGTGACTGCATGCCAAGAACAAGCTTGACAGCCATGGGGAAGGAGGAGTTCTGTTTTGTGCTTGCTATACCCAGCTGTGTGGAGAATTGATATAATGTCTAGGTTCAGATATCTGAAAACCAAGGTTAGGATGAGGTGACGGCATAAGACCATGGCTAGTCCGAAGTGCTGTGTGTGCGGCCAGCTGTCTCCTTGTCTGTCTGGACGTCTGGCTTCAGGCTGTGTCAGGCAGAGCATGAGTGCCCAGAGCAGCCTATCCAGTTCGGGTACCGTCGAGGCCCGAGCAGGTTGATCCTCATCTGGGTTTTCTGGAGAGCCCCACAGGGAAACGTTTTTCTTCCGTTGGGCAGACACTGGGCTGGGTTTTGGTTCTGGAGTTCCTAGTCCGGAGGGCTTGTTTGCCAGGAGTGTGAGGAAGGAAGTCTGAAAACACAAGCTAGCGTGAGGTTTGGGACCGAGGGCACGGCAGGCCCACTCTGCAGAGGCTGAATCGAGATCTCCTGCACTGAGGTCATGTCAACTATGAGACGTGCCTCAGGCTAGAGTTCTTGTCCAGCATGGCCTCTTCCTGAAGGCTGTGGGGGCTTCATGAGGCCAGAAAGTTTTGCCTACGATGGGATTTGTGAACTGTTCCAAAACTGAAGGTTACCTTCTGCACGACAGTCGAGTCCTATTGGATGGTTCCAAGAGGCCCCATATGGAAAGACTCGAGAGCAGGTGTCTAAGCATGGATGCCTGGGAACGCCACCTCATATTCCCACTCTTTAGTCAGGACAAGGCAGGCTCAATCTGCGGGCTCCTGGGTGAGCTACCCAGAGGGGAGAGTTGAAATGGACTCTCCTGAAGATGAGTCCTACTGTGGCTTGGTTGCCTGGGAGACCTTGGAATGTGGAGGTGGCTCAGGGACTCTGCAGGATTCTCCAACATGAGGTGTTTGACACGGCTCCAACAAGGAAACTTCCCATGTGGAGACGAGAGGAGTTCTGTTCCGTGCCTCAGGAAAGCCCCATACCCTGTTCTTCGAACCAAAGCCTCTGAGGTGTGACACCTGGAAACCAAAGCAAGAGTTGAGACTACGGCCTAAAGGCCTGTCCGGCTCAACCTTCTATCTCTGTTGACATCTGTGTGCATGCATTCATGGATGTAGCTGCTCAGCTTGTGTCCGAATGCCCCTGTGAGTCCAGTGAGGCTCCCAGTAGTGGGATGTCCTCGGAGGCCTTGAGGTTTCTCATATTCTGGAGGTGTGTGGCCAAAGGAATGGACACAGTTTCCCAGGAGAGAGCAGGCACGGTCCTGTGGTATGGCTCCAGAGGACCCAGCCTAGAGGCTGTGTTTGCCAGGGCTGTGGGGACAGATGTCTGAAAAAGCAAACTTGGCTCAGCTAGGGGCCAATGTAATGGCAGGCCTGATCTCTAGTCCGTGAGGGGAGATCCTCTGGAAATCAAAGTAGGGCAAGTGGGAGGCAGTCACTCAGGCTGTTGTCTCTGGGTGTTGCGTTTACAGTGTCCGGTCAGGGTAGGGGTTGTCTCAGAGGCCGAGGAAGAGCCTTCCTCTCGGGGGATTGTCCAAGCTCCCAAGTGTTTGTGTTCATTCTGTGGGAATGAAGAGTACTGTTTTCTGCCACAGGGGACCCCCCAGGAGAGGGACTCTAGAGCACAGCAGTGGGTTCCCTCAACTGGAATACACACCATCTAGTTAGTCCTGGGTGCCTATGGGCATGGCAAGCCACATATGCGGGCTCTTGGTCCAGTCACTGAGAGGCGTTACTTGAATAAGGTATTCACGCTGAGGGTCACAATGTGTGTTTGTGCCCAAGGCGGCCCTCACGCTTGGGCGTGGCCTCATGGGCCATGCAGTTTTCTCCTACACTGAATGTTTGACTCACTGCCAGCAGCAAGGTTTCTTGCCATGGGGAAGGATGGGTTCTGACTTGTGCATCAGGTTCCCCCCTGTGCAGGGATTGGAGATAAGGTCTAGGTTCCGATGACTGAAAACCCAGGTTGGGAATGGATGGTGGCCTAAGGCAGTGGCGGTTCCAATGTGCTGGGTGTGCAGCCAGCTGTGTCGGTGTCTGTTGGAAGGTCTGGTCTCAGGCTATTTGCGACAGAGCATCACTGTTTAAGGTAGCCTATGCAATTGGGGTGTTGCCGAGGGCCATGCAGTTTGATCCTCATTTGGGGTTTCTGGGCAGCGCCATAGACAATGTTTTTCTCCTGGGAGGCAGGCACAGTGCTTCATTGTGGCCCCAGAATTCCCAGTAGGGAGGGTTTGTGGGCCAGGAGTGTGAGGACGGAAGTCTGAAAACACAAGCTAGTGTGAGGATTGGAGCCAAGGGCAGAGCAGGCCCACTCTGCAGAGGCTGAATCAAAATCTCCTGCATCTGAAGTCAGGCTGAGGATCAGACGTTGGCTGAGGCTGGAGTATGTGTCCATGATGGCACCTTCATGAAGTGGGGGCCTCATGAGGCCAAGGAAGTTTTCCCACGCTGAGTTTGGAGGTTGCCCCAAACCACAAGGTTTCCTTCTGCGGGACATTCGAGTCCTGTTGCATGGCTCCAGGACATACCATATGGAAGGACTGGAGAGCAGGGTTCGAAGGATGGACCCCTGTACAGCATGCCTCGCATTCCCATTGGCTATTAGCGACAAGATATGTTTGATCTGCTGCCTCTGGAACACGCGACCCAGGGGGCTGAGTTGAAATGGCCTCTCCTGAGGATGCGTCATAATGTGCGTTTGGGTCCATGGAGACCTTGGAATGTGCTGGTTGTTCAGTGGCCCTGCGGAACTCTCCTACCTGAAGTGTTTGATACATCCCAGTAAGAAAGCTGCCCATGTGGAGATGAGAGATGTTTGGTTTGGTGCCTCAGAAAAGCCCCATGTGCTGGTCTACGAAAACAGTCCTCTGAGAACGGAAACATGGAAAGCAAAGCTAAGGTTCAGATTAGGGCCTGGGGGCCTGTCCATTTCAACCTTCTGTCTCTGGGGACACTGTGTGAGAGTCTAAGTGGAGATAGTTGCTCCGCTGGTGTCAGAGAGCCCCTCTTAGTCCAGGGTGGCCTATACTATTGATGGCCTCAGGGACCTTGGAGATTTTCTTTAACCTGTAGGGTTGTGGTCAATGGATTGGGCACACTTTCCTTGGAGAGGGCAGGCACAATCTTTCGCTGTTTGGTCCAGAGGCCCTAGCCAGGATGTTGTGTGGGTCCAGGCTGTGGGCACAGAAGTCTGAATACACAAACTCAGCTTATGAGTGGCGCCTAGGGTATGGCAGGCCGGATGTACAGCCCGAGAGGGAGCTCCTGAGCCTCTGAAACAAGGGCGAGTGGGAGGCGTTCCTTCAGGCTTTTGTCTCTGGATGTTGTGTCCGGGATAGCCGTGGATTGGAGCGGTGGCCTCAGGTACTGTGGACGAGTATCCCTCTCTGGGGATTTGTCCCAGCTCCCAAGAGTTTGGGGTCATTTTGTGGGAAGGGTGGAGTCGTGTTGTCTGGCTCATGGGTCTCTCCAAGAAAGGGATTCCAGAGCAGAGCTCCAGGTACGGGCGGGGCGACTGGAAAATTCACACCGTGGTGAGGATTGGGTGCATAGGGGCTTGGCAAGCTCCATATGTGGGCTCTTGGTCCAGGCCCTGACAGGCCTTTCTTTGACATGGGGCTCATGCTGAGGGTCACAGTGTGAATTTGTGCCCAAGCAGCACTCAAGTTTGGGCGTGGCATCAGGGGCCATGAAGGTTTCTCCCACCCTGAAGGTGTGACTGCATGCCAAGAGCAAGCTTGACAGCCATGGGGAAGGAGGAGTTCTGTTTTGTGCTTGCTATACCCAGCTGTGTGGAGAATTGATATAATGTCTAGGTTCAGATATCTGAAAACCAAGGTTAGGATGAGGTGACGGCATAAGACCATGGCTAGTCCGAAGTGCTGTGTGTGCGGCCAGCTGTCTCCTTGTCTGTCTGGACGTCTGGCTTCAGGCTGTGTCAGGCAGAGCATGAGTGCCCAGAGCAGCCTATCCAGTTCGGGTACCGTCGAGGCCCGAGCAGGTTGATCCTCATCTGGGTTTTCTGGAGAGCCCCACAGGGAAACGTTTTTCTTCCGTTGGGCAGACACTGGGCTGGGTTTTGGTTCCGGAGTTCCTAGTCCGGAGGGCTTGTTTGCCAGGAGTGTGAGGAAGGAAGTCTGAAAACACAAGCTAGCGTGAGGTTTGGGACCGAGGGGACGGCAGGCCCACTCTGCAGAGGCTGAATCGAGATCTCCTGCACTGAGTTCATGTCAACTATGAGACGTGCCTCAGGCTAGAGTTCTTGTCCAGCATGGCCTCTTCCTGAAGGCTGTGGGGGCTTCATGAGGCCAGAAAGTTTTGCCTACGATGGGATTTGTGAACTGCTCCAAAACTGAAGGTTACCTTCTGCACGACAGTCGAGTCCTATTGGATGGTTCCAAGAGGCCCCATATGGAAAGACTCGAGAGCAGGTGTCTAAGCATGGATGCCTGGGAACGCCACCTCATATTCCCACTCTTTAGTCAGGACAAGGCAGGCTCAATCTGCGGGCTCCTGGGTGAGCTACCCAGAGGGGAGAGTTGAAATGGACTCTCCTGAAGATGAGTCCTACTGTGGCTTGGTGGCCTGGGAGACCTTGGAATGTGGAGGTGGCTCAGGGACTCTGCAGGATTCTCCAACATGAGGTGTTTGACACGGCTCCAACAAGGAAACTTCCCATGTGGAGACGAGAGGAGTTCTGTTCCGTGCCTCAGGAAAGCCCCATACCCTGTTCTTCGAACCAAAGCCTCTGAGGAGTGACACCTGGAAACCAAAGCAAGAGTTGAGACTACGGCCTAAAGGCCTGTCCGGCTCAACCTTCTATCTCTGTTGACATCTGTGTGCATGCATTCATGGATGTAGCTGCTCAGCTTGTGTCCGAATGCCCCTGTGAGTCCAGTGAGGCTCCCAGTAGTGGGATGTCCTCGGAGGCCTTGAGGTTTCTCATATTCTGGAGGTGTGTGGCCAAAGGAATGGACACAGTTTCCCAGGAGAGAGCAGGCACGGTCCTGTGGTATGGCTCCAGAGGACCCAGCCTAGAGGCTGTGTTTGCCAGGGCTGTGGGGACAGATGTCTGAAAAAGCAAACTTGGCTCAGCTAGGGGCCAATGTAATGGCAGGCCTGATCTCTAGTCCGTGAGGGGAGATCCTCTGGAAATCAAAGTAGGGCAAGTGGGAGGCAGTCACTCAGGCTGTTGTCTCTGGGTGTTGCGTTTACAGTGTCCGGTCAGGGTAGGGGTTGTCTCAGAGGCCGAGGAAGAGCCTTCCTCTCGGGGGATTGTCCAAGCTCCCAAGTGTTTGTGTTCATTCTGTGGGAATGAAGAGTACTGTTTTCTGCCACAGGGGACCCCCCAGGAGAGGGACTCTAGAGCACAGCAGTGGGTTCCCTCAACTGGAATACACACCATCTAGTTAGTCCTGGGTGCCTATGGGCATGGCAAGCCACATAGGCGGGCTCTTGGTCCAGTCACTGAGAGGCGTTACTTGAATAAGGTATTCACGCTGAGGGTCACAATGTGTGTTTGTGCCCAAGGCGGCCCTCACGCTTGGGCGTGGCCTCATGGGCCATGCAGTTTTCTCCTACACTGAATGTTTGACTCACTGCCAGCAGCAAGGTTTCTTGCCATGGGGAAGGATGGGTTCTGACTTGTGCATCAGGTTCCCCCCTGTGCAGGGATTGGAGATAAGGTCTAGGTTCCGATGACTGAAAACCCAGGTTGGGAATGGATGGTGGCCTAAGGCAATGGCGGGTCCAATGTGCTGGGTGTGTGTGCAGCCAGCTGTGTCGGTGTCTGTTGGAAGGTCTGGTCTCAGGCTATTTGCGACAGAGCATCACTGTTTAAGGTAGCCTATGCAATTGGGGTGTTGCCGAGGGCCATGCAGTTTGATCCTCATTTGGGGTTTCTGGGCAGCGCCATAGACAATGTTTTTCTCCTGGGAGGCAGGCACAGTGCTTCATTGTGGCCCCAGAATTCCCAGTAGGGAGGGTTTGTGGGCCAGGAGTGTGAGGACGGAAGTCTGAAAACACAAGCTAGTGTGAGGATTGGAGCCAAGGGCAGAGCAGGCCCACTCTGCAGAGGCTGAATCAAAATCTCCTGCATCTGAAGTCAGGCTGAGGATCAGACGTTGGCTGAGGCTGGAGTATGTGTCCATGATGGCACCTTCATGAAGTGGGGGCCTCATGAGGCCAAGGAAGTTTTCCCACGCTGAGTTTGGAGGTTGCCCCAAACCACAAGGTTTCCTTCTGCGGGACATTCGAGTCCTGTTGCATGGCTCCAGGACATACCATATGGAAGGACTGGAGAGCAGGGTTCGAAGGATGGACCCCTGTACAGCATGCCTCGCATTCCCATTGGCTATTAGCGACAAGATATGTTTGATCTGCTGCCTCTGGAACACGCGACCCAGGGGGCTGAGTTGAAATGGCCTCTCCTGAGGATGCGTCATAATGTGCGTTTGGGTCCATGGAGACCTTGGAATGTGCTGGTTGTTCAGTGGTCCTGCGGAACTCTCCTACCTGAAGTGTTTGATACATCCCAGTAAGAAAGCTGCCCATGTGGAGATGAGAGATGTTTGGTTTGTTGCCTCAGAAAAGCCCCATGTGCTGGTCTACGAAAACAGTCCTCTGAGAACGGAAACATGGAAACCAAAGCTAAGGTTCAGATTAGGGCCTGGGGGCCTGTCCATTTCAACCTTCTGTCTCTGGGGACACTGTGTGAGAGTCTAAGTGGAGATAGTTGCTCCGCTGGTGTCAGAGAGCCCCTCTTAGTCCAGGGTGGCCTATACTATTGATGGCCTCAGGGACCTTGGAGCTTTTCCCTAACCTGTAGGGTTGTGGTCAATGGATTGGGCACGCTTTCCTTGGAGAGGGCAGGCACAATCTTTCGCTGTTTGGTCCAGAGGCCCTAGCCAGGATGTTGTGTGGGTCCAGGCTGTGGGCACAGAAGTCTGAATACACAAACTCAGCTTATGAGTGGCGCCTAGGGTATGGCAGGCCGGATGTACAGCCCGAGAGGGAGCTCCTGAGCCTCTGAAACAAGGGCGAGTGGGAGGCGTTCCTTCAGGCTTTTGTCTCTGGATGTTGTGTCCGGGATAGCCGTGGATTGGAGCGGTGGCCTCAGGTACTGTGGACGAGTATCCCTCTCTGGGGATTTGTCCCAGCTCCCAAGAGTTTGGGGTCATTTTGTGGGAAGGGTGGAGTCGTGTTGTCTGGCTCATGGGTCTCTCCAAGAAAGGGATTCCAGAGCAGAGCTCCAGGTACGGGCGGGGCGACTGGAAAATTCACACCGTGGTGAGGATTGGGTGCATAGGGGCTTGGCAAGCTCCATATGTGGGCTCTTGGTCCAGGCCCTGACAGGCCTTTCTTTGACATGGGGCTCATGCTGAGGGTCACAGTGTGAATTTGTGCCCAAGCAGCACTCAAGTTTGGGCGTGGCATCAGGGGACATGAAGGTTTCTCCCACCCTGAAGGTGTGACTGCATGCCAAGAGCAAGCTTGACAGCCATGGGGAAGGAGGAGTTCTGTTTTGTGCTTGCTATACCCAGCTGTGTGGAGAATTGATATAATGTCTAGGTTCAGATATCTGAAAACCAAGGTTAGGATGAGGTGACGGCATAAGACCATGGCTAGTCCGAAGTGCTGTGTGTGCGGCCAGCTGTCTCCTTGTCTGTCTGGACGTCTGGCTTCAGGCTGTGTCAGGCAGAGCATGAGTGCCCAGAGCAGCCTATCCAGTTCGGGTACCGTCGAGGCCCGAGCAGGTTGATCCTCATCTGGGTTTTCTGGAGAGCCCCACAGGGAAACGTTTTTCTTCCGTTGGGCAGACACTGGGCTGGGTTTTGGTTCCGGAGTTCCTAGTCCGGAGGGCTTGTTTGCCAGGAGTGTGAGGAAGGAAGTCTGAAAACACAAGCTAGCGTGAGGTTTGGGACCGAGGGGACGGCAGGCCCACTCTGCAGAGGCTGAATCGAGATCTCCTGCACTGAGTTCATGTCAACTATGAGACGTGCCTCAGGCTAGAGTTCTTGTCCAGCATGGCCTCTTCCTGAAGGCTGTGGGGGCTTCATGAGGCCAGAAAGTTTTGCCTACGATGGGATTTGTGAACTGCTCCAAAACTGAAGGTTACCTTCTGCACGACAGTCGAGTCCTATTGGATGGTAAGAAGAGGCCCCATATGGAAAGACTCGAGAGCAGGTGTCTAAGCATGGATGCCTGGGAACGCCACCTCATATTCCCACTCTTTAGTCAGGACAAGGCAGGCTCAATCTGCGGGCTCCTGGGTGAGCTACCCAGAGGGGAGAGTTGAAATGGACTCTCCTGAAGATGAGTCCTACTGTGGCTTGGTGGCCTGGGAGACCTTGGAATGTGGAGGTGGCTCAGGGACTCTGCAGGATTCTCCAACATGAGGTGTTTGACACGGCTCCAACAAGGAAACTTCCCATGTGGAGACGAGAGGAGTTCTGTTCCGTGCCTCAGGAAAGCCCCATACCCTGTTCTTCGAACCAAAGCCTCTGAGGAGTGACACCTGGAAACCAAAGCAAGAGTTGAGACTACGGCCTAAAGGCCTGTCCGGCTCAACCTTCTATCTCTGTTGACATCTGTGTGCATGCATTCATGGATGTAGCTGCTCAGCTTGTGTCCGAATGCCCCTGTGAGTCCAGTGAGGCTCCCAGTAGTGGGATGTCCTCGGAGGCCTTGAGGTTTCTCATATTCTGGAGGTGTGTGGCCAAAGGAATGGACACAGTTTCCCAGGAGAGAGCAGGCACGGTCCTGTGGTATGGCTCCAGAGGACCCAGCCTAGAGGCTGTGTTTGCCAGGGCTGTGGGGACAGATGTCTGAAAAAGCAAACTTGGCTCAGCTAGGGGCCAATGTAATGGCAGGCCTGATCTCTAGTCCGTGAGGGGAGATCCTCTGGAAATCAAAGTAGGGCAAGTGGGAGGCAGTCACTCAGGCTGTTGTCTCTGGGTGTTGCGTTTACAGTGTCCGGTCAGGGTAGGGGTTGTCTCAGAGGCCGAGGAAGAGCCTTCCTCTCGGGGGATTGTCCAAGCTCCCAAGTGTTTGTGTTCATTCTGTGGGAATGAAGAGTACTGTTTTCTGCCACAGGGGACCCCCCAGGAGAGGGACTCTAGAGCACAGCAGTGGGTTCCCTCAACTGGAATACACACCATCTAGTTAGTCCTGGGTGCCTATGGGCATGGCAAGCCACATAGGCGGGCTCTTGGTCCAGTCACTGAGAGGCGTTACTTGAATAAGGTATTCACGCTGAGGGTCACAATGTGTGTTTGTGCCCAAGGCGGCCCTCACGCTTGGGCGTGGCCTCATGGGCCATGCAGTTTTCTCCTACACTGAATGTTTGACTCACTGCCAGCAGCAAGGTTTCTTGCCATGGGGAAGGATGGGTTCTGACTTGTGCATCAGGTTCCCCCCTGTGCAGGGATTGGAGATAAGGTCTAGGTTCCGATGACTGAAAACCCAGGTTGGGAATGGATGGTGGCCTAAGGCAATGGCGGGTCCAATGTGCTGGGTGTGTGTGCAGCCAGCTGTGTCGGTGTCTGTTGGAAGGTCTGGTCTCAGGCTATTTGCGACAGAGCATCACTGTTTAAGGTAGCCTATGCAATTGGGGTGTTGCCGAGGGCCATGCAGTTTGATCCTCATTTGGGGTTTCTGGGCAGCGCCATAGACAATGTTTTTCTCCTGGGAGGCAGGCACAGTGCTTCATTGTGGCCCCAGAATTCCCAGTAGGGAGGGTTTGTGGGCCAGGAGTGTGAGGACGGAAGTCTGAAAACACAAGCTAGTGTGAGGATTGGAGCCAAGGGCAGAGCAGGCCCACTCTGCAGAGGCTGAATCAAAATCTCCTGCATCTGAAGTCAGGCTGAGGATCAGACGTTGGCTGAGGCTGGAGTATGTGTCCATGATGGCACCTTCATGAAGTGGGGGCCTCATGAGGCCAAGGAAGTTTTCCCACGCTGAGTTTGGAGGTTGCCCCAAACCACAAGGTTTCCTTCTGCGGGACATTCGAGTCCTGTTGCATGGCTCCAGGACATACCATATGGAAGGACTGGAGAGCAGGGTTCGAAGGATGGACCCCTGTACAGCATGCCTCGCATTCCCATTGGCTATTAGCGACAAGATATGTTTGATCTGCTGCCTCTGGAACACGCGACCCAGGGGGCTGAGTTGAAATGGCCTCTCCTGAGGATGCGTCATAATGTGCGTTTGGGTCCATGGAGACCTTGGAATGTGCTGGTTGTTCAGTGGTCCTGCGGAACTCTCCTACCTGAAGTGTTTGATACATCCCAGTAAGAAAGCTGCCCATGTGGAGATGAGAGATGTTTGGTTTGTTGCCTCAGAAAAGCCCCATGTGCTGGTCTACGAAAACAGTCCTCTGAGAACGGAAACATGGAAACCAAAGCTAAGGTTCAGATTAGGGCCTGGGGGCCTGTCCATTTCAACCTTCTGTCTCTGGGGACACTGTGTGAGAGTCTAAGTGGAGATAGTTGCTCCGCTGGTGTCAGAGAGCCCCTCTTAGTCCAGGGTGGCCTATACTATTGATGGCCTCAGGGACCTTGGAGCTTTTCCCTAACCTGTAGGGTTGTGGTCAATGGATTGGGCACGCTTTCCTTGGAGAGGGCAGGCACAATCTTTCGCTGTTTGGTCCAGAGGCCCTAGCCAGGATGTTGTGTGGGTCCAGGCTGTGGGCACAGAAGTCTGAATACACAAACTCAGCTTATGAGTGGCGCCTAGGGTATGGCAGGCCGGATGTACAGCCCGAGAGGGAGCTCCTGAGCCTCTGAAACAAGGGCGAGTGGGAGGCGTTCCTTCAGGCTTTTGTCTCTGGATGTTGTGTCCGGGATAGCCGTGGATTGGAGCGGTGGCCTCAGGTACTGTGGACGAGTATCCCTCTCTGGGGATTTGTCCCAGCTCCCAAGAGTTTGGGGTCATTTTGTGGGAAGGGTGGAGTCGTGTTGTCTGGCTCATGGGTCTCTCCAAGAAAGGGATTCCAGAGCAGAGCTCCAGGTACGGGCGGGGCGACTGGAAAATTCACACCGTGGTGAGGATTGGGTGCATAGGGGCTTGGCAAGCTCCATATGTGGGCTCTTGGTCCAGGCCCTGACAGGCCTTTCTTTGACATGGGGCTCATGCTGAGGGTCACAGTGTGAATTTGTGCCCAAGCAGCACTCAAGTTTGGGCGTGGCATCAGGGGACATGAAGGTTTCTCCCACCCTGAAGGTGTGACTGCATGCCAAGAGCAAGCTTGACAGCCATGGGGAAGGAGGAGTTCTGTTTTGTGCTTGCTATACCCAGCTGTGTGGAGAATTGATATAATGTCTAGGTTCAGATATCTGAAAACCAAGGTTAGGATGAGGTGACGGCATAAGACCATGGCTAGTCCGAAGTGCTGTGTGTGCGGCCAGCTGTCTCCTTGTCTGTCTGGACGTCTGGCTTCAGGCTGTGTCAGGCAGAGCATGAGTGCCCAGAGCAGCCTATCCAGTTCGGGTACCGTCGAGGCCCGAGCAGGTTGATCCTCATCTGGGTTTTCTGGAGAGCCCCACAGGGAAACGTTTTTCTTCCGTTGGGCAGACACTGGGCTGGGTTTTGGTTCCGGAGTTCCTAGTCCGGAGGGCTTGTTTGCCAGGAGTGTGAGGAAGGAAGTCTGAAAACACAAGCTAGCGTGAGGTTTGGGACCGAGGGGACGGCAGGCCCACTCTGCAGAGGCTGAATCGAGATCTCCTGCACTGAGTTCATGTCAACTATGAGACGTGCCTCAGGCTAGAGTTCTTGTCCAGCATGGCCTCTTCCTGAAGGCTGTGGGGGCTTCATGAGGCCAGAAAGTTTTGCCTACGATGGGATTTGTGAACTGCTCCAAAACTGAAGGTTACCTTCTGCACGACAGTTGAGTCCTATTGGATGGTTCCAAGAGGCCCCATATGGAAAGACTCGAGAGCAGGTGTCTAAGCATGGATGCCTGGGAACGCCACCTCATATTCCCACTCTTTAGTCAGGACAAGGCAGGCTCAATCTGCGGGCTCCTGGGTGAGCTACCCAGAGGGGAGAGTTGAAATGGACTCTCCTGAAGATGAGTCCTACTGTGGCTTGGTGGCCTGGGAGACCTTGGAATGTGGAGGTGGCTCAGGGACTCTGCAGGATTCTCCAACATGAGGTGTTTGACACGGCTCCAACAAGGAAACTTCCCATGTGGAGACGAGAGGAGTTCTGTTCCGTGCCTCAGGAAAGCCCCATACCCTGTTCTTCGAACCAAAGCCTCTGAGGAGTGACACCTGGAAACCAAAGCAAGAGTTGAGACTACGGCCTAAAGGCCTGTCCGGCTCAACCTTCTATCTCTGTTGACATCTGTGTGCATGCATTCATGGATGTAGCTGCTCAGCTTGTGTCCGAATGCCCCTGTGAGTCCAGTGAGGCTCCCAGTAGTGGGATGTCCTCGGAGGCCTTGAGGTTTCTCATATTCTGGAGGTGTGTGGCCAAAGGAATGGACACAGTTTCCCAGGAGAGAGCAGGCACGGTCCTGTGGTATGGCTCCAGAGGACCCAGCCTAGAGGCTGTGTTTGCCAGGGCTGTGGGGACAGATGTCTGAAAAAGCAAACTTGGCTCAGCTAGGGGCCAATGTAATGGCAGGCCTGATCTCTAGTCCGTGAGGGGAGATCCTCTGGAAATCAAAGTAGGGCAAGTGGGAGGCAGTCACTCAGGCTGTTGTCTCTGGGTGTTGCGTTTACAGTGTCCGGTCAGGGTAGGGGTTGTCTCAGAGGCCGAGGAAGAGCCTTCCTCTCGGGGGATTGTCCAAGCTCCCAAGTGTTTGTGTTCATTCTGTGGGAATGAAGAGTACTGTTTTCTGCCACAGGGGACCCCCCAGGAGAGGGACTCTAGAGCACAGCAGTGGGTTCCCTCAACTGGAATACACACCATCTAGTTAGTCCTGGGTGCCTATGGGCATGGCAAGCCACATAGGCGGGCTCTTGGTCCAGTCACTGAGAGGCGTTACTTGAATAAGGTATTCACGCTGAGGGTCACAATGTGTGTTTGTGCCCAAGGCGGCCCTCACGCTTGGGCGTGGCCTCATGGGCCATGCAGTTTTCTCCTACACTGAATGTTTGACTCACTGCCAGCAGCAAGGTTTCTTGCCATGGGGAAGGATGGGTTCTGACTTGTGCATCAGGTTCCCCCCTGTGCAGGGATTGGAGATAAGGTCTAGGTTCCGATGACTGAAAACCCAGGTTGGGAATGGATGGTGGCCTAAGGCAATGGCGGGTCCAATGTGCTGGGTGTGTGTGCAGCCAGCTGTGTCGGTGTCTGTTGGAAGGTCTGGTCTCAGGCTATTTGCGACAGAGCATCACTGTTTAAGGTAGCCTATGCAATTGGGGTGTTGCCGAGGGCCATGCAGTTTGATCCTCATTTGGGGTTTCTGGGCAGCGCCATAGACAATGTTTTTCTCCTGGGAGGCAGGCACAGTGCTTCATTGTGGCCCCAGAATTCCCAGTAGGGAGGGTTTGTGGGCCAGGAGTGTGAGGACGGAAGTCTGAAAACACAAGCTAGTGTGAGGATTGGAGCCAAGGGCAGAGCAGGCCCACTCTGCAGAGGCTGAATCAAAATCTCCTGCATCTGAAGTCAGGCTGAGGATCAGACGTTGGCTGAGGCTGGAGTATGTGTCCATGATGGCACCTTCATGAAGTGGGGGCCTCATGAGGCCAAGGAAGTTTTCCCACGCTGAGTTTGGAGGTTGCCCCAAACCACAAGGTTTCCTTCTGCGGGACATTCGAGTCCTGTTGCATGGCTCCAGGACATACCATATGGAAGGACTGGAGAGCAGGGTTCGAAGGATGGACCCCTGTACAGCATGCCTCGCATTCCCATTGGCTATTAGCGACAAGATATGTTTGATCTGCTGCCTCTGGAACACGCGACCCAGGGGGCTGAGTTGAAATGGCCTCTCCTGAGGATGCGTCATAATGTGCGTTTGGGTCCATGGAGACCTTGGAATGTGCTGGTTGTTCAGTGGCCCTGCGGAACTCTCCTACCTGAAGTGTTTGATACATCCCAGTAAGAAAGCTGCCCATGTGGAGATGAGAGATGTTTGGTTTGTTGCCTCAGAAAAGCCCCATGTGCTGGTCTACGAAAAGAGTCCTCTGAGAACGGAAACATGGAAACCAAAGCTAAGGTTCAGATTAGGGCCTGGGGGCCTGTCCATTTCAACCTTCTGTCTCTGGGGACACTGTGTGAGAGTCTAAGTGGAGATAGTTGCTCCGCTGGTGTCAGAGAGCCCCTCTTAGTCCAGGGTGGCCTATACTATTGATGGCCTCAGGGACCTTGGAGCTTTTCCCTAACCTGTAGGGTTGTGGTCAATGGATTGGGCACGCTTTCCTTGGAGAGGGCAGGCACAATCTTTCGCTGTTTGGTCCAGAGGCCCTAGCCAGGATGTTGTGTGGGTCCAGGCTGTGGGCACAGAAGTCTGAATACACAAACTCACCTTATGAGTGGCGCCTAGGGTATGGCAGGTCGGATGTACAGCCCGAGAGGGAGCTCCTGGGCCTCTGAAACAAGGGCGAGTGGGAGGCGTTCCTTCAGGCTTTTGTCTCTGGATGTTGTGTCCGGGATAGCCGTGGATTGGAGCGGTGGCCTCAGGTACTGTGGACGAGTATCCCTCTCTGGGGATTTGTCCCAGCTCCCAAGAGTTTGGGGTCATTTTGTGGGAAGGGTGGAGTCGTGTTGTCTGGCTCATGGGTCTCTCCAAGAAAGGGATTCCAGAGCAGAGCTCCAGGTACGGGCGGGGCGACTGGAAAATTCACACCGTGGTGAGGATTGGGTGCATAGGGGCTTGGCAAGCTCCATATGTGGGCTCTTGGTCCAGGCCCTGACAGGCCTTTCTTTGACATGGGGCTCATGCTGAGGGTCACAGTGTGAATTTGTGCCCAAGCAGCACTCAAGTTTGGGCGTGGCATCAGGGGCCATGAAGGTTTCTCCCACCCTGAAGGTGTGACTGCATGCCAAGAGCAAGCTTGACAGCCATGGGGAAGGAGGAGTTCTGTTTTGTGCTTGCTATACCCAGCTGTGTGGAGAATTGATATAATGTCTAGGTTCAGATATCTGAAAACCAAGGTTAGGATGAGGTGACGGCATAAGACCATGGCTAGTCCGAAGTGCTGTGTGTGCGGCCAGCTGTCTCCTTGTCTGTCTGGACGTCTGGCTTCAGGCTGTGTCAGGCAGAGCATGAGTGCCCAGAGCAGCCTATCCAGTTCGGGTACCGTCGAGGCCCGAGCAGGTTGATCCTCATCTGGGTTTTCTGGAGAGCCCCACAGGGAAAGGTTTTTCTTCCGTTGGGCAGACACTGGGCTGGGTTTTGGTTCCGGAGTTCCTAGTCCGGAGGGCTTGTTTGCCAGGAGTGTGAGGAAGGAAGTCTGAAAACACAAGCTAGCGTGAGGTTTGGGACCGAGAGCACGGCAGGCCCACTCTGCAGAGGCTGAATCGAGATCTCCTGCACTGAGGTCATGTCAACCATGAGACGTGCCTCAGGCTAGAGTTCTTGTCCAGCATGGCCTCTTCCTGAAGGCTGTGGGGGCTTCATGAGGCCAGAAAGTTTTGCCTACGATGGGATTTGTGAACTGCTCCAAAACTGAAGGTTACCTTCTGCACGACAGTCGAGTCCTATTGGATGGTTCCAAGAGGCCCCATATGGAAAGACTCGAGAGCAGGTGTCTAAGCATGGATGCCTGGGAACGCCACCTCATATTCCCACTCTTTAGTCAGGACAAGGCAGGCTCAATCTGCGGGCTCCTGGGTGAGCTACCCAGAGGGGAGAGTTGAAATGGACTCTCCTGAAGATGAGTCCTACTGTGGCTTGGTGGCCTGGGAGACCTTGGAATGTGGAGGTGGCTCAGGGACTCTGCAGGATTCTCCAACATGAGGTGTTTGACACGGCTCCAACAAGGAAACTTCCCATGTGGAGACGAGAGGAGTTCTGTTCCGTGCCTCAGGAAAGCCCCATACCCTGTTCTTCGAACCAAAGCCTCTGAGGAGTGACACCTGGAAACCAAAGCAAGAGTTGAGACTACGGCCTAAAGGCCTGTCCGGCTCAACCTTCTATCTCTGTTGACATCTGTGTGCATGCATTCATGGATGTAGCTGCTCAGCTTGTGTCCGAATGCCCCTGTGAGTCCAGTGAGGCTCCCAGTAGTGGGATGTCCTCGGAGGCCTTGAGGTTTCTCATATTCTGGAGGTGTGTGGCCAAAGGAATGGACACAGTTTCCCAGGAGAGAGCAGGCACGGTCCTGTGGTATGGCTCCAGAGGACCCAGCCTAGAGGCTGTGTTTGCCAGGGCTGTGGGGACAGATGTCTGAAAAAGCAAACTTGGCTCAGCTAGGGGCCAATGTAATGGCAGGCCTGATCTCTAGTCCGTGAGGGGAGATCCTCTGGAAATCAAAGTAGGGCAAGTGGGAGGCAGTCACTCAGGCTGTTGTCTCTGGGTGTTGCGTTTACAGTGTCCGGTCAGGGTAGGGGTTGTCTCAGAGGCCGAGGAAGAGCCTTCCTCTCGGGGGATTGTCCAAGCTCCCAAGTGTTTGTGTTCATTCTGTGGGAATGAAGAGTACTGTTTTCTGCCACAGGGGACCCCCCAGGAGAGGGACTCTAGAGCACAGCAGTGGGTTCCCTCAACTGGAATACACACCATCTAGTTAGTCCTGGGTGCCTATGGGCATGGCAAGCCACATAGGCGGGCTCTTGGTCCAGTCACTGAGAGGCGTTACTTGAATAAGGTATTCACGCTGAGGGTCACAATGTGTGTTTGTGCCCAAGGCGGCCCTCACGCTTGGGCGTGGCCTCATGGGCCATGCAGTTTTCTCCTACACTGAAGGTTTGACTCACTGCCAGCAGCAAGGTTTCTTGCCATGGGGAAGGATGGGTTCTGACTTGTGCATCAGGTTCCCCCCTGTGCAGGGATTGGAGATAAGGTCTAGGTTCCGATGACTGAAAACGCAGGTTGGGAATGGATGGTGGCCTAAGGCAGTGGCGGTTCCAATGTGCTGGGTGTGCAGCCAGCTGTGTCGGTGTCTGTTGGAAGGTCTGGTCTCAGGCTATTTGCGACAGAGCATCACTGTTTAAGGTAGCCTATGCAATTGGGGTGTTGCCGAGGGCCATGCAGTTTGATCCTCATTTGGGGTTTCTGGGCAGCGCCATAGACAATGTTTTTCTCCTGGGAGGCAGGCACAGTGCTTCATTGTGGCCCCAGAATTCCCAGTAGGGAGGGTTTGTGGGCCAGGAGTGTGAGGACGGAAGTCTGAAAACACAAGCTAGTGTGAGGATTGGAGCCAAGGGCAGAGCAGGCCCACTCTGCAGAGGCTGAATCAAAATCTCCTGCATCTGAAGTCAGGCTGAGGATCAGACGTTGGCTGAGGCTGGCGTATGTGTCCATGATGGCACCTTCATGAAGTGGGGGCCTCATGAGGCCAAGGAAGTTTTCCCACGCTGAGTTTGGAGGTTGCCCCAAACCACAAGGTTTCCTTCTGCGGGACATTCGAGTCCTGTTGCATGGCTCCAGGACATACCATATGGAAGGACTGGAGAGAAGGGTTCGAAGGATGGACCCCTGTACAGCATGCCTCGCATTCCCATTGGCTATTAGCGACAAGATATGTTTGATCTGCTGCCTCTGGAACACGCGACCCAGGGGGCTGAGTTGAAATGGCCTCTCCTGAGGATGCGTCATAATGTGCGTTTGGGTCCATGGAGACCTTGGAATGTGCTGGTTGTTCAGTGGCCCTGCGGAACTCTCATACCTGAAGTGTTTGATACATCCCAGGAAGAAAGCTGCCCATGTGGAGATGAGAGATGTTTGGTTTGTTGCCTCAGAAAAGCCCCATGTGCTGGTCTACGAAAAGAGTCCTCTGAGAACGGAAACATGGAAACCAAAGCTAAGGTTCAGATTAGGGCCTGGGGGCCTGTCCATTTCAACATTCTGTCTCTGGGGACACTGTCTGAGAGTCTAAGTGGAGATAGTTGCTCCGCTGGTGTCAGAGAGCCCCTCTTAGTCCAGGGTGGCCTATACTATTGATGGCCTCAGGGACCTTGGAGCTTTTCCCTAACCTGTAGGGTTGTGGTCAATGGATTGGGCACGCTTTCCTTGGAGAGGGCAGGCACAATCTTTCGCTGTTTGGTCCAGAGGCCCTAGCCAGGATGTTGTGTGGGTCCAGGCTGTGGGCACAGAAGTCTGAATACACAAACTCACCTTATGAGTGGCGCCTAGGGTATGGCAGGTCGGATGTACAGCCCGAGAGGGAGCTCCTGGGCCTCTGAAACAAGGGCGAGTGGGAGGCGTTCCTTCAGGCTTTTGTCTCTGGATGTTGTGTCCGGGATAGCCGTGGATTGGAGCGGTGGCCTCAGGTACTGTGGACGAGTATCCCTCTCTGGGGATTTGTCCCAGCTCCCAAGAGTTTGGGGTCATTTTGTGGGAAGGGTGGAGTCGTGTTGTCTGGCTCATGGGTCTCTCCAAGAAAGGGATTCCAGAGCAGAGCTCCAGGTACGGGCGGGGCGACTGGAAAATTCACACCGTGGTGAGGATTGGGTGCATAGGGGCTTGGCAAGCCCCATATGTGGGCTCTTGGTCCAGGCCCTGACAGGCCTTTCTTTGACATGGGGCTCATGCTGAGGGTCACAGTGTGAATTTGTGCCCAAGCAGCACTCAAGTTTGGGCGTGGCATCAGGGGCCATGAAGGTTTCTCCCACCCTGAAGGTGTGACTGCATGCCAAGAGCAAGCTTGACAGCCATGGGGAAGGAGGAGTTCTGTTTTGTGCTTGCTATACCCAGCTGTGTGGAGAATTGATATAATGTCTAGGTTCAGATATCTGAAAACCAAGGTTAGGATGAGGTGACGGATTAAGACCATGGCGTGTCCGAAGTGCTGGGTGTGCGGCCAGCTGTCTCCTTGTCTGTCTGGACGTCTGGCTTCAGGCTGTGTCAGGCAGAGCATGAGTGCCCAGAGCAGCCTATCCAGTTCGGGTACCGTCGAGGCCCGAGCAGGTTGATCCTCATCTGGGTTTTCTGGAGAGCCCCACAGGGAAACGTTTTTCTTCCGTTGGGCAGACACTGGGCTGGGTTTTGGTTCCGGAGTTCCTAGTCCGGAGGGCTTGTTTGCCAGGAGTGTGAGGAAGGAAGTCTGAAAACACAAGCTAGCGTGAGGTTTGGGACCGAGAGCACGGCAGGCCCACTCTGCAGAGGCTGAATCGAGATCTCCTGCACTGAGGTCATGTCAACTATGAGACGTGCCTCAGGCTAGAGTTCTTGTCCAGCATGGCCTCTTCCTGAAGGCTGTGGGGGCTTCATGAGGCCAGAAAGTTTTGCCTACGATGGGATTTGTGAACTGCTCCAAAACTGAAGGTTACCTTCTGCACGACAGTCGAGTCCTATTGGATGGTTCCAAGAGGCCCCATATGGAAAGACTCGAGAGCAGGTGTCTAAGCATGGATGCCTGGGAACGCCACCTCATATTCCCACTCTTTAGTCAGGACAAGGCAGGCTCAATCTGCGGGCTCCTGGGTGAGCTACCCAGAGGGGAGAGTTGAAATGGACTCTCCTGAAGATGAGTCCTACTGTGGCTTGGTGGCCTGGGAGACCTTGGAATGTGGAGGTGGCTCAGGGACTCTGCAGGATTCTCCAACATGAGGTGTTTGACACGGCTCCAACAAGGAAACTTCCCATGTGGAGACGAGAGGAGTTCTGTTCCGTGCCTCAGGAAAGCCCCATACCCTGTTCTTCGAACCAAAGCCTCTGAGGAGTGACACCTGGAAACCAAAGCAAGAGTTGAGACTACGGCCTAAAGGCCTGTCCGGCTCAACCTTCTATCTCTGTTGACATCTGTGTGCATGCATTCATGGATGTAGCTGCTCAGCTTGTGTCCGAATGCCCCTGTGAGTCCAGTGAGGCTCCCAGTAGTGGGATGTCCTCGGAGGCCTTGAGGTTTCTCATATTCTGGAGGTGTGTGGCCAAAGGAATGGACACAGTTTCCCAGGAGAGAGCAGGCACGGTCCTGTGGTATGGCTCCAGAGGACCCAGCCTAGAGGCTGTGTTTGCCAGGGCTGTGGGGACAGATGTCTGAAAAAGCAAACTTGGCTCAGCTAGGGGCCAATGTAATGGCAGGCCTGATCTCTAGTCCGTGAGGGGAGATCCTCTGGAAATCAAAGTAGGGCAAGTGGGAGGCAGTCACTCAGGCTGTTGTCTCTGGGTGTTGCGTTTACAGTGTCCGGTCAGGGTAGGGGTTGTCTCAGAGGCCGAGGAAGAGCCTTCCTCTCGGGGGATTGTCCAAGCTCCCAAGTGTTTGTGTTCATTCTGTGGGAATGAAGAGTACTGTTTTCTGCCACAGGGGACCCCCCAGGAGAGGGACTCTAGAGCACAGCAGTGGGTTCCCTCAACTGGAATACACACCATCTAGTTAGTCCTGGGTGCCTATGGGCATGGCAAGCCACATAGGCGGGCTCTTGGTCCAGTCACTGAGAGGCGTTACTTGAATAAGGTATTCACGCTGAGGGTCACAATGTGTGTTTGTGCCCAAGGCGGCCCTCACGCTTGGGCGTGGCCTCATGGGCCATGCAGTTTTCTCCTACACTGAATGTTTGACTCACTGCCAGCAGCAAGGTTTCTTGCCATGGGGAAGGATGGGTTCTGACTTGTGCATCAGGTTCCCCCCTGTGCAGGGATTGGAGATAAGGTCTAGGTTCCGATGACTGAAAACCCAGGTTGGGAATGGATGGTGGCCTAAGGCAATGGCGGGTCCAATGTGCTGGGTGTGTGTGCAGCCAGCTGTGTCGGTGTCTGTTGGAAGGTCTGGTCTCAGGCTATTTGCGACAGAGCATCACTGTTTAAGGTAGCCTATGCAATTGGGGTGTTGCCGAGGGCCATGCAGTTTGATCCTCATTTGGGGTTTCTGGGCAGCGCCATAGACAATGTTTTTCTCCTGGGAGGCAGGCACAGTGCTTCATTGTGGCCCCAGAATTCCCAGTAGGGAGGGTTTGTGGGCCAGGAGTGTGAGGACGGAAGTCTGAAAACACAAGCTAGTGTGAGGATTGGAGCCAAGGGCAGAGCAGGCCCACTCTGCAGAGGCTGAATCAAAATCTCCTGCATCTGAAGTCAGGCTGAGGATCAGACGTTGGTGAGGCTGGAGTATGTGTCCATGATGGCACCTTCATGAAGTGGGGGCCTCATGAGGCCAAGGAAGTTTTCCCACGCTGAGTTTGGAGGTTGCCCCAAACCACAAGGTTTCCTTCTGCGGGACATTCGAGTCCTGTTGCATGGCTCCAGGACATACCATATGGAAGGACTGGAGAGCAGGGTTCGAAGGATGGACCCCTGTACAGCATGCCTCGCATTCCCATTGGCTATTAGCGACAAGATATGTTTGATCTGCTGCCTCTGGAACACGCGACCCAGGGGGCTGAGTTGAAATGGCCTCTCCTGAGGATGCGTCATAATGTGCGTTTGGGTCCATGGAGACCTTGGAATGTGCTGGTTGTTCAGTGGCCCTGCGGAACTCTCCTACCTGAAGTGTTTGATACATCCCAGTAAGAAAGCTGCCCATGTGGAGATGAGAGATGTTTGGTTTGTTGCCTCAGAAAAGCCCCATGTGCTGGTCTACGAAAACAGTCCTCTGAGAACGGAAACATGGAAACCAAAGCTAAGGTTCAGATTAGGGCCTGGGGGCCTGTCCATTTCAACCTTCTGTCTCTGGGGACACTGTGTGAGAGTCTAAGTGGAGATAGTTGCTCCGCTGGTGTCAGAGAGCCCCTCTTAGTCCAGGGTGGCCTATACTATTGATGGCCTCAGGGACCTTGGAGCTTTTCCCTAACCTGTAGGGTTGTGGTCAATGGATTGGGCACGCTTTCCTTGGAGAGGGCAGGCACAATCTTTTGCTGTTTGGTCCAGAGGCCCTAGCCAGGATGTTGTGTGGGTCCAGGCTGTGGGCACAGAAGTCTGAATACACAAACTCACCTTATGAGTGGCGCCTAGGGTATGGCAGGTCGGATGTACAGCCCGAGAGGGAGCTCCTGGGCCTCTGAAACAAGGGCGAGTGGGAGGCGTTCCTTCAGGCTTTTGTCTCTGGATGTTGTGTCCGGGATAGCCGTGGATTGGAGCGGTGGCCTCAGGTACTGTGGACGAGTATCCCTCTCTGGGGATTTGTCCCAGCTCCCAAGAGTTTGGGGTCATTTTGTGGGAAGGGAGGAGTCGTGTTGTCTGGCTCATGGGTCTCTCCAAGAAAGGGATTCCAGAGCAGAGCTCCAGGTACGGGCGGGGCGACTGGAAAATTCACACCGTGGTGAGGATTGGGTGCATAGGGGCTTGGCAAGCTCCATATGTGGGCTCTTGGTCCAGGCCCTGACAGGCCTTTCTTTGACATGGGGCTCATGCTGAGGGTCACAGTGTGAATTTGTGCCCAAGCAGCACTCAAGTTTGGGCGTGGCATCAGGGGCCATGAAGGTTTCTCCCACCCTGAAGGTGTGACTGCATGCCAAGAGCAAGCTTGACAGCCATGGGGAAGGAGGAGTTCTGTTTTGTGCTTGCTATACCCAGCTGTGTGGAGAATTGATATAATGTCTAGGTTCAGATATCTGAAAACCAAGGTTAGGATGAGGTGACGGCATAATACCATGGCTAGTCCGAAGTGCTGTGTGTGCGGCCAGCTGTCTCCTTGTCTGTCTGGACGTCTGGCTTCAGGCTGTGTCAGGCAGAGCATGAGTGCCCAGAGCAGCCTATCCAGTTCGGGTACCGTCGAGGCCCGAGCAGGTTGATCCTCATCTGGGTTTTCTGGAGAGCCCCACAGGGAAACGTTTTTCTTCCGTTGGGCAGACACTGGGCTGGGTTTTGGTTCCGGAGTTCCTAGTCCGGAGGGCTTGTTTGCCAGGAGTGTGAGGAAGGAAGTCTGAAAACACAAGCTAGCGTGAGGTTTGGGACCGAGAGCACGGCAGGCCCACTCTGCAGAGGCTGAATCGAGATCTCCTGCACTGAGGTCATGTCAACTATGAGACGTGCCTCAGGCTAGAGTTCTTGTCCAGCATGGCCTCTTCCTGAAGGCTGTGGGGGCTTCATGAGGCCAGAAAGTTTTGCCTACGATGGGATTTGTGAACTGCTCCAAAACTGAAGGTTACCTTCTGCACGACAGTCGAGTCCTATTGGATGGTTCCAAGAGGCCCCATATGGAAAGACTCGAGAGCAGGTGTCTAAGCATGGATGCCTGGGAACGCCACCTCATATTCCCACTCTTTAGTCAGGACAAGGCAGGCTCAATCTGCGGGCTCCTGGGTGAGCTACCCAGAGGGGAGAGTTGAAATGGACTCTCCTGAAGATGAGTCCTACTGTGGCTTGGTGGCCTGGGAGACCTTGGAATGTGGAGGTGGCTCAGGGACTCTGCAGGATTCTCCAACATGAGGTGTTTGACACGGCTCCAACAAGGAAACTTCCCATGTGGAGACGAGAGGAGTTCTGTTCCGTGCCTCAGGAAAGCCCCATACCCTGTTCTTCGAACCAAAGCCTCTGAGGAGTGACACCTGGAAACCAAAGCAAGAGTTGAGACTACGGCCTAAAGGCCTGTCCGGCTCAACCTTCTATCTCTGTTGACATCTGTGTGCATGCATTCATGGATGTAGCTGCTCAGCTTGTGTCCGAATGCCCCTGTGAGTCCAGTGAGGCTCCCAGTAGTGGGATGTCCTCGGAGGCCTTGAGGTTTCTCATATTCTGGAGGTGTGTGGCCAAAGGAATGGACACAGTTTCCCAGGAGAGAGCAGGCACGGTCCTGTGGTATGGCTCCAGAGGACCCAGCCTAGAGGCTGTGTTTGCCAGGGCTGTGGGGACAGATGTCTGAAAAAGCAAACTTGGCTCAGCTAGGGGCCAATGTAATGGCAGGCCTGATCTCTAGTCCGTGAGGGGAGATCCTCTGGAAATCAAAGTAGGGCAAGTGGGAGGCAGTCACTCAGGCTGTTGTCTCTGGGTGTTGCGTTTACAGTGTCCGGTCAGGGTAGGGGTTGTCTCAGAGGCCGAGGAAGAGCCTTCCTCTCGGGGGATTGTCCAAGCTCCCAAGTGTTTGTGTTCATTCTGTGGGAATGAAGAGTACTGTTTTCTGCCACAGGGGACCCCCCAGGAGAGGGACTCTAGAGCACAGCAGTGGGTTCCCTCAACTGGAATACACACCATCTAGTTAGTCCTGGGTGCCTATGGGCATGGCAAGCCACATAGGCGGGCTCTTGGTCCAGTCACTGAGAGGCGTTACTTGAATAAGGTATTCACGCTGAGGGTCACAATGTGTGTTTGTGCCCAAGGCGGCCCTCACGCTTGGGCGTGGCCTCATGGGCCATGCAGTTTTCTCCTACACTGAATGTTTGACTCACTGCCAGCAGCAAGGTTTCTTGCCATGGGGAAGGATGGGTTCTGACTTGTGCATCAGGTTCCCCCCTGTGCAGGGATTGGAGATAAGGTCTAGGTTCCGATGACTGAAAACCCAGGTTGGGAATGGATGGTGGCCTAAGGCAATGGCGGGTCCAATGTGCTGGGTGTGTGTGCAGCCAGCTGTGTCGGTGTCTGTTGGAAGGTCTGGTCTCAGGCTATTTGCGACAGAGCATCACTGTTTAAGGTAGCCTATGCAATTGGGGTGTTGCCGAGGGCCATGCAGTTTGATCCTCATTTGGGGTTTCTGGGCAGCGCCATAGACAATGTTTTTCTCCTGGGAGGCAGGCACAGTGCTTCATTGTGGCCCCAGAATTCCCAGTAGGGAGGGTTTGTGGGCCAGGAGTGTGAGGACGGAAGTCTGAAAACACAAGCTAGTGTGAGGATTGGAGCCAAGGGCAGAGCAGGCCCACTCTGCAGAGGCTGAATCAAAATCTCCTGCATCTGAAGTCAGGCTGAGGATCAGACGTTGGTGAGGCTGGAGTATGTGTCCATGATGGCACCTTCATGAAGTGGGGGCCTCATGAGGCCAAGGAAGTTTTCCCACGCTGAGTTTGGAGGTTGCCCCAAACCACAAGGTTTCCTTCTGCGGGACATTCGAGTCCTGTTGCATGGCTCCAGGACATACCATATGGAAGGACTGGAGAGCAGGGTTCGAAGGATGGACCCCTGTACAGCATGCCTCGCATTCCCATTGGCTATTAGCGACAAGATATGTTTGATCTGCTGCCTCTGGAACACGCGACCCAGGGGGCTGAGTTGAAATGGCCTCTCCTGAGGATGCGTCATAATGTGCGTTTGGGTCCATGGAGACCTTGGAATGTGCTGGTTGTTCAGTGGCCCTGCGGAACTCTCCTACCTGAAGTGTTTGATACATCCCAGTAAGAAAGCTGCCCATGTGGAGATGAGAGATGTTTGGTTTGTTGCCTCAGAAAAGCCCCATGTGCTGGTCTACGAAAACAGTCCTCTGAGAACGGAAACATGGAAACCAAAGCTAAGGTTCAGATTAGGGCCTGGGGGCCTGTCCATTTCAACCTTCTGTCTCTGGGGACACTGTGTGAGAGTCTAAGTGGAGATAGTTGCTCCGCTGGTGTCAGAGAGCCCCTCTTAGTCCAGGGTGGCCTATACTATTGATGGCCTCAGGGACCTTGGAGCTTTTCCCTAACCTGTAGGGTTGTGGTCAATGGATTGGGCACGCTTTCCTTGGAGAGGGCAGGCACAATCTTTTGCTGTTTGGTCCAGAGGCCCTAGCCAGGATGTTGTGTGGGTCCAGGCTGTGGGCACAGAAGTCTGAATACACAAACTCACCTTATGAGTGGCGCCTAGGGTATGGCAGGTCGGATGTACAGCCCGAGAGGGAGCTCCTGGGCCTCTGAAACAAGGGCGAGTGGGAGGCGTTCCTTCAGGCTTTTGTCTCTGGATGTTGTGTCCGGGATAGCCGTGGATTGGAGCGGTGGCCTCAGGTACTGTGGACGAGTATCCCTCTCTGGGGATTTGTCCCAGCTCCCAAGAGTTTGGGGTCATTTTGTGGGAAGGGAGGAGTCGTGTTGTCTGGCTCATGGGTCTCTCCAAGAAAGGGATTCCAGAGCAGAGCTCCAGGTACGGGCGGGGCGACTGGAAAATTCACACCGTGGTGAGGATTGGGTGCATAGGGGCTTGGCAAGCTCCATATGTGGGCTCTTGGTCCAGGCCCTGACAGGCCTTTCTTTGACATGGGGCTCATGCTGAGGGTCACAGTGTGAATTTGTGCCCAAGCAGCACTCAAGTTTGGGCGTGGCATCAGGGGCCATGAAGGTTTCTCCCACCCTGAAGGTGTGACTGCATGCCAAGAGCAAGCTTGACAGCCATGGGGAAGGAGGAGTTCTGTTTTGTGCTTGCTATACCCAGCTGTGTGGAGAATTGATATAATGTCTAGGTTCAGATATCTGAAAACCAAGGTTAGGATGAGGTGACGGCATAATACCATGGCTAGTCCGAAGTGCTGTGTGTGCGGCCAGCTGTCTCCTTGTCTGTCTGGACGTCTGGCTTCAGGCTGTGTCAGGCAGAGCATGAGTGCCCAGAGCAGCCTATCCAGTTCGGGTACCGTCGAGGCCCGAGCAGGTTGATCCTCATCTGGGTTTTCTGGAGAGCCCCACAGGGAAACGTTTTTCTTCCGTTGGGCAGACACTGGGCTGGGTTTTGGTTCCGGAGTTCCTAGTCCGGAGGGCTTGTTTGCCAGGAGTGTGAGGAAGGAAGTCTGAAAACACAAGCTAGCGTGAGGTTTGGGACCGAGAGCACGGCAGGCCCACTCTGCAGAGGCTGAATCGAGATCTCCTGCACTGAGGTCATGTCAACTATGAGACGTGCCTCAGGCTAGAGTTCTTGTCCAGCATGGCCTCTTCCTGAAGGGTGTGGGGGCTTCATGAGGCCAGAAAGTTTTGCCTACGATGGGATTTGTGAACTGCTCCAAAACTGAAGGTTACCTTCTGCACGACAGTCGAGTCCTATTGGATGGTTCCAAGAGGCCCCATATGGAAAGACTCGAGAGCAGGTGTCTAAGCATGGATGCCTGGGAACGCCACCTCATATTCCCACTCTTTAGTCAGGACAAGGCAGGCTCAATCTGCGGGCTCCTGGGTGAGCTACCCAGAGGGGAGAGTTGAAATGGACTCTCCTGAAGATGAGTCCTACTGTGGCTTGGTGGCCTGGGAGACCTTGGAATGTGGAGGTGGCTCAGGGACTCTGCAGGATTCTCCAACATGAGGTGTTTGACACAGCTCCAACAAGGAAACTTCCCATGTGGAGACGAGAGGAGTTCTGTTCCGTGCCTCAGGAAAGCCCCATACCCTGTTCTTCGAACCAAAGCCTCTGAGGAGTGACACCTGGAAACCAAAGCAAGAGTTGAGACTACGGCCTAAAGGCCTGTCCGGCTCAACCTTCTATCTCTGTTGACATCTGTGTGCATGCATTCATGGATGTAGCTGCTCAGCTTGTGTCCGAATGCCCCTGTGAGTCCAGTGAGGCTCCCAGTAGTGGGATGTCCTCGGAGGCCTTGAGGTTTCTCATATTCTGGAGGTGTGTGGCCAAAGGAATGGACACAGTTTCCCAGGAGAGAGCAGGCACGGTCCTGTGGTATGGCTCCAGAGGACCCAGCCTAGAGGCTGTGTTTGCCAGGGCTGTGGGGACAGATGTCTGAAAAAGCAAACTTGGCTCAGCTAGGGGCCAATGTAATGGCAGGCCTGATCTCTAGTCCGTGAGGGGAGATCCTCTGGAAATCAAAGTAGGGCAAGTGGGAGGCAGTCACTCAGGCTGTTGTCTCTGGGTGTTGCGTTTACAGTGTCCGGTCAGGGTAGGGGTTGTCTCAGAGGCCGAGGAAGAGCCTTCCTCTCGGGGGATTGTCCAAGCTCCCAAGTGTTTGTGTTCATTCTGTGGGAATGAAGAGTACTGTTTTCTGCCACAGGGGACCCCCCAGGAGAGGGATTCTAGAGCACAGCAGTGGGTTCCCTCAACTGGAATACACACCATCTAGTTAGTCCTGGGTGCCTATGGGCATGGCAAGCCACATAGGCGGGCTCTTGGTCCAGTCACTGAGAGGCGTTACTTGAATAAGGTATTCACGCTGAGGGTCACAATGTGTGTTTGTGCCCAAGGCGGCCCTCACGCTTGGGCGTGGCCTCATGGGCCATGCAGTTTTCTCCTACACTGAAGGTTTGACTCACTGCCAGCAGCAAGGTTTCTTGCCATGGGGAAGGATGGGTTCTGACTTGTGCATCAGGTTCCCCCCTGTGCAGGGATTGGAGATAAGGTCTAGGTTCCGATGACTGAAAACGCAGGTTGGGAATGGATGGTGGCCTAAGGCAGTGGCGGTTCCAATGTGCTGGGTGTGCAGCCAGCTGTGTCGGTGTCTGTTGGAAGGTCTGGGCTCAGGCTATTTGCGACAGAGCATCACTGTTTAAGGTAGCCTATGCAATTGGGGTGTTGCCGAGGGCCATGCAGTTTGATCCTCATTTGGGGTTTCTGGGCAGCGCCATAGACAATGTTTTTCTCCTGGGAGGCAGGCACAGTGCTTCATTGTGGCCCCAGAATTCCCAGTAGGGAGGGTTTGTGGGCCAGGAGTGTGAGGACGGAAGTCTCAAAACACAAGCTAGTGTGAGGATTGGAGCCAAGGGCAGAGCAGGCCCACTCTGCAGAGGCTGAATCAAAATCTCCTGCATCTGAAGTCAGGCTGAGGATCAGACGTTGGCTGAGGCTGGCGTATGTGTCCATGATGGCACCTTCATGAAGTGGGGGCCTCATGAGGCCAAGGAATTTTTCCCACGCTGAGTTTGGAGGTTGCCCCAAACCACAAGGTTTCCTTCTGCGGGACATTCGAGTCCTGTTGCATGGCTCCAGGACATACCATATGGAAGGATTGGAGAGAAGGGTTCGAAGGATGGACCCCTGTACAGCATGCCTCGCATTCCCATTGGCTATTAGCGACAAGATATGTTTGATCTGCTGCCTCTGGAACACGCGACCCAGGGGGCTGAGTTGAAATGGCCTCTCCTGAGGATGCGTCATAATGTGCGTTTGGGTCCATGGAGACCTTGGAATGTGCTGGTTGTTCAGTGGCCCTGCGGAACTCTCCTACCTGAAGTGTTTGATACATCCCAGGAAGAAAGCTGCCCATGTGGAGATGAGAGATGTTTGGTTTGTTGCCTCAGAAAAGCCCCATGTGCTGGTCTACGAAAACAGTCCTCTGAGAACGGAAACATGGAAACCAAAGCTAAGGTTCAGATTAGGGCCTGGGGGCCTGTCCATTTCAACCTTCTGTCTCTGGGGACACTGTCTGAGAGTCTAAGTGGAGATAGTTGCTCCGCTGGTGTCAGAGAGCCCCTCTTAGTCCAGGGTGGCCTATACTATTGATGGCCTCAGGGACCTTGGAGCTTTTCTTTAACCTGTAGGGTTGTGGTCAATGGATTGGGCACGCTTTCCTTGGAGAGGGCAGGCACAATCTTTCGCTGTTTGGTCCAGAGGCCCTAGCCAGGATGTTGTGTGGGTCCAGGCTGTGGGCACAGAAGTCTGAATACACAAACTCACCTTATGAGTGGCGCCTAGGGTATGGCAGGTCGGATGTACTGCCCGAGAGGGAGCTCCTGGGCCTCTGAAACAAGGGCGAGTGGGAGGCGTTCCTTCAGGCTTTTGTCTCTGGATGTTGTGTCCGGGATAGCCGTGGATTGGAGCGGTGGCCTCAGGTACTGTGGACGAGTATCCCTCTCTGGGGATTTGTCCCAGCTCCCAAGAGTTTGGGGTCATTTTGTGGGAAGGGTGGAGTCGTGTTGTCTGGCTCATGGGTCTCTCCAAGAAAGGGATTCCAGAGCAGAGCTCCAGGTACGGGCGGGGCGACTGGAAAATTCACACCGTGGTGAGGATTGGGTGCATAGGGGCTTGGCAAGCCCCATATGTGGGCTCTTGGTCCAGGCCCTGACAGGCCTTTCTTTGACATGGGGCTCATGCTGAGGGTCACAGTGTGAATTTGTGCCCAAGCAGCACTCAAGTTTGGGCGTGGCATCAGGGGCCATGAAGGTTTCTCCCACCCTGAAGGTGTGACTGCATGCCAAGAGCAAGCTTGACAGCCATGGGGAAGGAGGAGTTCTGTTTTGTGCTTGCTATACCCAGCTGTGTGGAGAATTGATATAATGTCTAGGTTCAGATATCTGAAAACCAAGGTTAGGATGAGGTGACGGATTAAGACCATGGCGTGTCCGAAGTGCTGGGTGTGCGGCCAGCTGTCTCCTTGTCTGTCTGGACGTCTGGCTTCAGGCTGTGTCAGGCAGAGCATGAGTGCCCAGAGCAGCCTATCCAGTTCGGGTACCGTCGAGGCCCGAGCAGGTTGATCCTCATCTGGGTTTACTGGAGAGCCCCACAGGGAAACGTTTTTCTTCCGTTGGGCAGACACTGGGCTGGGTTTTGGTTCCGGAGTTCCTAGTCCGGAGGGCTTGTTTGCCAGGAGTGTGAGGAAGGAAGTCTGAAAACACAAGCTAGCGTGAGGTTTGGGACCGAGAGCACGGCAGGCCCACTCTGCAGAGGCTGAATCGAGATCTCCTGCACTGAGGTCATGTCAACTATGAGACGTGCCTCAGGCTAGAGTTCTTGTCCAGCATGGCCTCTTCCTGAAGGCTGTGGGGGCTTCATGAGGCCAGAAAGTTTTGCCTACGATGGGATTTGTGAACTGCTCCAAAACTGAAGGTTACCTTCTGCACGACAGTCGAGTCCTATTGGATGGTTCCAAGAGGCCCCATATGGAAAGACTCGAGAGCAGGTGTCTAAGCATGGATGCCTGGGAACGCCACCTCATATTCCCACTCTTTAGTCAGGACAAGGCAGGCTCAATCTGCGGGCTCCTGGGTGAGCTACCCAGAGGGGAGAGTTGAAATGGACTCTCCTGAAGATGAGTCCTACTGTGGCTTGGTGGCCTGGGAGACCTTGGAATGTGGAGGTGGCTCAGGGACTCTGCAGGATTCTCCAACATGAGGTGTTTGACACGGCTCCAACAAGGAAACTTCCCATGTGGAGACGAGAGGAGTTCTGTTCCGTGCCTCAGGAAAGCCCCATACCCTGTTCTTCGAACCAAAGCCTTTGAGGAGTGACACCTGGAAACCAAAGCAAGAGTTGAGACTACGGCCTAAAGGCCTGTCCGGCTCAACCTTCTATCTCTGTTGACATCTGTGTGCATGCATTCATGGATGTAGCTGCTCAGCTTGTGTCCGAATGCCCCTGTGAGTCCAGTGAGGCTCCCAGTAGTGGGATGTCCTCGGAGGCCTTGAGGTTTCTCATATTCTGGAGGTGTGTGGCCAAAGGAATGGACACAGTTTCCCAGGAGAGAGCAGGCACGGTCCTGTGGTATGGCTCCAGAGGACCCAGCCTAGAGGCTGTGTTTGCCAGGGCTGTGGGGACAGATGTCTGAAAAAGCAAACTTGGCTCAGCTAGGGGCCAATGTAATGGCAGGCCTGATCTCTAGTCCGTGAGGGGAGATCCTCTGGAAATCAAAGTAGGGCAAGTGGGAGGCAGTCACTCAGGCTGTTGTCTCTGGGTGTTGCGTTTACAGTGTCCGGTCAGGGTAGGGGTTGTCTCAGAGGCCGAGGAAGAGCCTTCCTCTCGGGGGATTGTCCAAGCTCCCAAGTGTTTGTGTTCATTCTGTGGGAATGAAGAGTACTGTTTTCTGCCACAGGGGACCCCCCAGGAGAGGGACTCTAGAGCACAGCAGTGGGTTCCCTCAACTGGAATACACACCATCTAGTTAGTCCTGGGTGCCTATGGGCATGGCAAGCCACATAGGCGGGCTCTTGGTCCAGTCACTGAGAGGCGTTACTTGAATAAGGTATTCACGCTGAGGGTCACAATGTGTGTTTGTGCCCAAGGCGGCCCTCACGCTTGGGCGTGGCCTCATGGGCCATGCAGTTTTCTCCTACACTGAATGTTTGACTCACTGCCAGCAGCAAGGTTTCTTGCCATGGGGAAGGATGGGTTCTGACTTGTGCATCAGGTTCCCCCCTGTGCAGGGATTGGAGATAAGGTCTAGGTTCCGATGACTGAAAACCCAGGTTGGGAATGGATGGTGGCCTAAGGCAATGGCGGGTCCAATGTGCTGGGTGTGTGTGCAGCCAGCTGTGTCGGTGTCTGTTGGAAGGTCTGGGCTCAGGCTATTTGCGACAGAGCATCACTGTTTAAGGTAGCCTATGCAATTGGGGTGTTGCCGAGGGCCATGCAGTTTGATCCTCATTTGGGGTTTCTGGGCAGCGCCATAGACAATGTTTTTCTCCTGGGAGGCAGGCACAGTGCTTCATTGTGGCCCCAGAATTCCCAGTAGGGAGGGTTTGTGGGCCAGGAGTGTGAGGACGGAAGTCTGAAAACACAAGCTAGTGTGAGGATTGGAGCCAAGGGCAGAGCAGGCCCACTCTGCAGAGGCTGAATCAAAATCTCCTGCATCTGAAGTAAGGCTGAGGATCAGACGTTGGCTGAGGCTGGCGTATGTGTCCATGATGGCACCTTCATGAAGTGGGGGCCTCATGAGGCCAAGGAAGTTTTCCCACGCTGAGTTTGGAGGTTGCCCCAAACCACAAGGTTTCCTTCTGCGGGACATTCGAGTCCTGTTGCATGGCTCCAGGACATACCATATGGAAGGACTGGAGAGAAGGGTTCGAAGGATGGACCCCTGTACAGCATGCCTCGCATTCCCATTGGCTATTAGCGACAAGATATGTTTTATCTGCTGCCTCTGGAACACGCGACCCAGGGGGCTGAGTTGAAATGGCCTCTCCTGAGGATGCGTCATAATGTGCGTTTGGGTCCATGGAGACCTTGGAATGTGCTGGTTGTTCAGTGGCCCTGCGGAACTCTCCTACCTGAAGTGTTTGATACATCCCAGGAAGAAAGCTGCCCATGTGGAGATGAGAGATGTTTGGTTTCTTGCCTCAGAAAAGCCCCATGTGCTGGTCTACGAAAACAGTCCTCTGAGAACGGAAACATGGAAACCAAAGCTAAGGTTCAGATTAGGGCCTGGGGGCCTGTCCATTTCAACCTTCTGTCTCTGGGGACACTGTCTGAGAGTCTAAGTGGAGATAGTTGCTCCGCTGGTGTCAGAGAGCCCCTCTTAGTCCAGGGTGGCCTATACTATTGATGGCCTCAGGGACCTTGGAGCTTTTCCCTAACCTGTAGGGTTGTGGTCAATGGATTGGGCACGCTTTCCTTGGAGAGGGCAGGCACAATCTTTCGCTGTTTGGTCCAGAGGCCCTAGCCAGGATGTTGTGTGGGTCCAGGCTGTGGGCACAGAAGTCTGAATACACAAACTCACCTTATGAGTGGCGCCTAGGGTATGGCAGGTCGGATGTACAGCCCGAGAGGGAGCTCCTGGGCCTCTGAAACAAGGGCGAGTGGGAGGCGTTCCTTCAGGCTTTTGTCTCTGGATGTTGTGTCCGGGATAGCCGTGGATTGGAGCGGTGGCCTCAGGTACTGTGGACGAGTATCCCTCTCTGGGGATTTGTCCCAGCTCCCAAGAGTTTGGGGTCATTTTGTGGGAAGGGTGGAGTCGTGTTGTCTGGCTCATGGGTCTCTCCAAGAAAGGGATTCCAGAGCAGAGCTCCAGGTACCGGCGGGGCGACTGGAAAATTCACACCGTGGTGAGGATTGGGTGCATAGGGGCTTGGCAAGCCCCATATGTGGGCTCTTGGTCCAGGCCCTGACAGGCCTTTCTTTGACATGGGGCTCATGCTGAGGGTCACAGTGTGAATTTGTGCCCAAGCAGCACTCAAGTTTGGGCGTGGCATCAGGGGCCATGAAGGTTTCTCCCACCCTGAAGGTGTGACTGCATGCCAAGAGCAAGCTTGACAGCCATGGGGAAGGAGGAGTTCTGTTTTGTGCTTGCTATACCCAGCTGTGTGGAGAATTGATATAATGTCTAGGTTCAGATATCTGAAAACCAAGGTTAGGATGAGGTGACGGCATAAGACCATGGCGTGTCCGAAGTGCTGGGTGTGCGGCCAGCTGTCTCCTTGTCTGTCTGGACGTCTGGCTTCAGGCTGTGTCAGGCAGAGCATGAGTGCCCAGAGCAGCCTATCCAGTTCGGGTACCGTCGAGGCCCGAGCAGGTTGATCCTCATCTGGGTTTTCTGGAGAGCCCCACAGGGAAACGTTTTTCTTCCGTTGGGCAGACACTGGGCTGGGTTTTGGTTCCGGAGTTCCTAGTCCGGAGGGCTTGTTTGCCAGGAGTGTGAGGAAGGAAGTCTGAAAACACAAGCTAGCGTGAGGTTTGGGACCGAGGGCAAGGCAGGCCCACTCTGCAGAGGCTGAATCGAGATCTCCTGCACTGAGGTCATGTCAACTATGAGACGTGCCTCAGGCTAGAGTTCTTGTCCAGCATGGCCTCTTCCTGAAGGGTGTGGGGGCTTCATGAGGCCAGAAAGTTTTGCCTACGATGGGATTTGTGAACTGCTCCAAAACTGAAGGTTACCTTCTGCACGACAGTCGAGTCCTATTGGATGGTTCCAAGAGGCCCCATATGGAAAGACTCGAGAGCAGGTGTCTAAGCATGGATGCCTGGGAACGCCACCTCATATTCCCACTCTTTAGTCAGGACAAGGCAGGCTCAATCTGCGGGCTCCTGGGTGAGCTACCCAGAGGGGAGAGTTGAAATGGACTCTCCTGAAGATGAGTCCTACTGTGGCTTGGTGGCCTGGGAGACCTTGGAATGTGGAGGTGGCTCAGGGACTCTGCAGGATTCTCCAACATGAGGTGTTTGACACGGCTCCAACAAGGAAACTTCCCATGTGGAGACGAGAGGAGTTCTGTTCCGTGCCTCAGGAAAGCCCCATACCCTGTTCTTCGAACCAAAGCCTTTGAGGAGTGACACCTGGAAACCAAAGCAAGAGTTGAGACTACGGCCTAAAGGCCTGTCCGGCTCAACCTTCTATCTCTGTTGACATCTGTGTGCATGCATTCATGGATGTAGCTGCTCAGCTTGTGTCCGAATGCCCCTGTGAGTCCAGTGAGGTCCCAGTAGTGGGATGTCCTCGGAGGCCTTGAGGTTTCTCATATTCTGGAGGTGTGTGGCCAAAGGAATGGACACAGTTTCCCAGGAGAGAGCAGGCACGGTCCTGTGGTATGGCTCCAGAGGACCCAGCCTAGAGGCTGTGTTTGCCAGGGCTGTGGGGACAGATGTCTGAAAAAGCAAACTTGGCTCAGCTAGGGGCCAATGTAATGGCAGGCCTGATCTCTAGTCCGTGAGGGGAGATCCTCTGGAAATCAAAGTAGGGCAAGTGGGAGGCAGTCACTCAGGCTTTTGTCTCTGGGTGTTGCGTTTACAGTGTCCGGTCAGGGTAGGGGTTGTCTCAGAGGCCGAGGAAGAGCCTTCCTCTCGGGGGATTGTCCAAGCTCCCAAGTGTTTGTGTTCATTCTGTGGGAATGAAGAGTACTGTTTTCTGCCACAGGGGACCCCCCAGGAGAGGGACTCTAGAGCACAGCAGTGGGTTCCCTCAACTGGAATACACACCATCTAGTTAGTCCTGGGTGCCTATGGGCATGGCAAGCCACATATGCGGGCTCTTGGTCCAGTCACTGAGAGGCATTACTTGAATAAGGTACTCATGCTGAGGGTCACAATGTGTGTTTGTGCCCAAGGCGGCCCTCAAGCTTGGGCGTGGCCTCATGGGCCATGCCGTTTTCTCCTACACTGAAGGTTTGACTCACTGCCAGCAGCAAGGTTTCTTGCCATGGGGAAGGATGGGTTCTGACTTGTGCATCAGGTTCCCCCCTGTGCAGGGATTGGAGATAAGGTCTAGTTTCCGATGACTGAAAACCCAGGTTGGGAATGGATGGTGGCCTAAGGCAGTGGCGGTTCCAATGTGCTGGGTGTGCAGCCAGCTGTGTCGGTGTCTGTTGGAAGCTCTGGGCTCAGGCTATTTGCGACAGAGCATCACTGTTTAAGGTAGCCTATGCAATTGGGGTGTTGCCGAGGGCCAAGCAGTTTGATCCTCATTTGGGGTTTCTGGGCAGCGCCATAGACAATGTTTTTCTCCTGGGAGGCAGGCACAGTGCTTCATTGTGGCCCCAGAATTCCCAGTAGGGAGGGTTTGTGGGCCAGGAGTGTGAGGACGGA
Source organism: Mustela nivalis (assembly GCF_964662115.1). Taxonomy (NCBI): domain Eukaryota; kingdom Metazoa; phylum Chordata; class Mammalia; order Carnivora; family Mustelidae; genus Mustela; species Mustela nivalis. The sequence continues at coordinate 1,474,327 of NW_028136558.1, read as the reverse complement.
AGTCTGAAAACACAAGCTAGTGTGAGGATTGGAGCCAAGGGCAGAGCAGGCCCACTCTGCAGGGGCTGAATCAAAATCTCCTGCATCTGAAGTCAGGCTGAGGATCAGACGTTGGCTGAGGCTGGAGTATGTGTCCATGATGGCACCTTCATGAAGTGGGGGCCTCATGAGGCCAAGGAAGTTTTCCCACGCTGAGTTTGGAGGTTGCCCCAAACCACAAGGTTTCCTTCTGCGGGATATTCGAGTCCTGTTGCATGGCTCCAGGACATACCATATGGAAGGACTGGAGAGCAGGGTTCGAAGGATGGATCCCTGTACAGCATGCCTCGCATTCCCATTGGCTATTAGCGACAAGATATGTTTGATCTGCTGCCTCGGGAACACGCGACCCAGGGGGCAGAGTTGAAATGGCCTCTCCTGAGGATGCGTCATAATGTGCGTTTGGGTCCATGGAGACCTTGGAATGTGCTGGTTGTTCAGTGGCCCTGCGGAACTCTCCTACCTGAAGTGTTTGATACATCCCAGTAAGAAAGCTGCCCATGTGGAGATGAGAGAGGTTTGGTTTGTTGCCTCAGAAAAGCCCCATGTGCTGGTCTACGAATACAGTCCTCTGAGAACGGAAACATGGAAACCAAAGCTAAGGTTCAGATTAGGGCCTGGGGGCCTGTCCATTTCAACCTTCTGTCTCTGGGGACACTGTCTGAGAGTCTAAGTGGAGATAGTTGCTCCGCTGGTGTCAGAGAGCCCCTCTTAGTCCAGGGTGGCCTATACTATTGATGGCCTCAGGGACCTTGGAGCTTTTCCCTAACCTGTAGGGTTGTGGTCAATGGATTGGGCACGCTTTCCTTGGAGAGGGCAGGCACAATCTTTCGCTGTTTGGTCCAGAGGCCCTAGCCTGGATGTTGTGTGGGTCCAGGCTGTGGGCACAGAAGTCTGAATACACAAACTCAGCTTATGAGTGGCGCCTAGGGTATGGCAGGCCGGATGTACAGCCCGAGAGGGAGCTCCTGGGCCTCTGAAACAAGGGCGAGTGGGAGGCGTTCCTTCAGGCTTTTGTCTCTGGATGTTGTGTCCGGGATAGCCGTGGATTGGAGCGGTGGCCTCAGGTACTGTGGACGAGTATCCCTCTCTGGGGATTTGTCCCAGCTCCCAAGAGTTTGGGGTCATTTTGTGGGAAGGGTGGAGTCGTGTTGTCTGGCTCATGGGTCTCTCCAAAAAAGGGATTCCAGAGCAGAGCTCCAGGTACGGGCGGGGCGACTGGAAAATTCAAACCGTGGTGAGGATTGGGTGCATAGGGGCTTGGCAAGCCCCATATGTGGGCTCTTGGTCCAGGCCCTGACAGGCCTTTCTTTGACATGGGGCTCATGCTGAGGGTCACAGTGTGAATTTGTGCCCAAGCAGCACTCAAGTTTGGGCGTGGCATCAGGGGCCATGAAGGTTTCTCCCACCCTGAAGGTGTGACTGCATGCCAAGAACAAGCTTGACAGCCATGGGGAAGGAGGAGTTCTGTTTTGTGCTTGCTATACCCAGCTGTGTGGAGAATTGATATAATGTCTAGGTTCAGATATCTGAAAACCAAGGTTAGGATGAGGTGACGGCATAAGACCATGGCTAGTCCGAAGTGCTGTGTGTGCGGCCAGCTGTCTCCTTGTCTGTCTGGACGTCTGGCTTCAGGCTGTGTCAGGCAGAGCATGAGTGCCCAGAGCAGCCTATCCAGTTCGGGTACCGTCGAGGCCCGAGCAGGTTGATCCTCATCTGGGTTTTCTGGAGAGCCCCACAGGGAAACGTTTTTCTTCCGTTGGGCAGACACTGGGCTGGGTTTTGGTTCCGGAGTTCCTAGTCCGGAGGGCTTGTTTGCCAGGAGTGTGAGGAAGGAAGTCTGAAAACACAAGCTAGCGTGAGGTTTGGGACCGAGGGCACGGCAGGCCCACTCTGCAGAGGCTGAATCGAGATCTCCTGCACTGAGGTCATGTCAACTATGAGACGTGCCTCAGGCTAGAGTTCTTGTCCAGCATGGCCTCTTCCTGAAGGGTGTGGGGGCTTCATGAGGCCAGAAAGTATTGCCTACGATGGGATTTGTGAACTGCTCCAAAACTGAAGGTTACCTTCTGCTTGACAGTCGAGTCCTATTGGATGGTTCCAAGAGGCCCCATATGGAAAGACTCGAGAGCAGGTGTCTAAGCATGGATGCCTGGGAACGCCACCTCATATTCCCACTCTTTAGTCAGGACAAGGCAGGCTCAATCTGCGGGCTCCTGGGTGAGCTACCCAGAGGGGAGAGTTGAAATGGACTCTCCTGAAGATGAGTCCTACTGTGGCTTGGTGGCCTGGGAGACCTTGGAATGTGGAGGTGGCTCAGGGACTCTGCAGGATTCTCCAACATGAGGTGTTTGACACGGCTCCAACAAGGAAACTTCCCATGTGGAGACGAGAGGAGTTCTGTTCCGTGCCTCAGGAAAGCCCCATACCCTGTTCTTCGAACCAAAGCCTCTGAGGAGTGACACCTGGAAACCAAAGCAAGAGTTGAGACTACGGCCTAAAGGCCTGTCCGGCTCAACCTTCTATCTCTGTTGACATCTTTGTGCATGCATTCATGGATGTAGCTGCTCAGCTTGTGTCCGAATGCCCCTGTGAGTCCAGTGAGGCTCCCAGTAGAGGGATGTCCTCGGAGGCCTTGAGGTTTCTCATATTCTGGAGGTGTGTGGCCAAAGGAATGGACACAGTTTCCCAGGAGAGAGCAGGCACGGTCCTGTGGTATGGCTCCAGAGGACCCAGCCTAGAGGCTGTGTTTGCCAGGGCTGTGGGGACAGATGTCTGAAAAAGCAAACTTGGCTCAGCTAGGGGCCAATGTAATGGCAGGCCTGATCTCTAGTCCGTGAGGGGAGATCCTCTGGAAATCAAAGTAGGGCAAGTGGGAGGCAGTCACTCAGGATTTTGTCTCTGGGTGTTGCGTTTACAGTGTCCGGTCAGGGTAGGGGTTGTCTCAGAGGCCGAGGAAGAGCCTTCCTCTCGGGTGATTGTCCAAGCTCCCAAGTGTTTGTGTTCATTCTGTGGGAATGAAGAGTACTGTTTTCTGCCACAGGGGACCCCCCAGGAGAGGGACTCAAGAGCACAGCAGTGGGTTCCCTCAACTGGAATACACACCATCTAGTTTGTCCTGGGTGCCTATGGGCATGGCAAGCCACATATGCGGGCTCTTGGTCCAGTCACTGAGAGGCGTTACTTGAATAAGGTATTCACGCTGAGGGTCACAATGTGTGTTTGTGCCCAAGGCGGCCCTCACGCTTGGGCGTGGCCTCATGGGCCATGCCGTTTTCTCCTACACTGAAGGTTTGACTCACTGCCAGCAGCAAGGTTTCTTGCCATGGGGAAGGAGGGGTTCTGACTTGTGCATCAGGTTCCCCCCTGTGCAGGGATTGGAGATAAGGTCTAGGTTCCGATGACTGAAACCCAGGTTGGGAATGGATGGTGGCCTAAGGCAGTGGCGGGTCCAATGTGCTGGGTGTGCAGACAGCTGTGTCGGTGTCTGTTGGAAGGTCTGGGCTCAGGCTATTTGCGACAGAGCATCACTGTTTAAGGTAGCCTATGCAATTGGGGTGTTGCCGAGGGCCAAGCAGTTTGATCCTCATTTGGGGTTTCTGGGCAGCGCCATAGACAATGTTTTTCTCCTGGGAGGCAGGCACAGTGCTTCATTGTGGCCCCAGAATTCCCAGTAGGGAGGGTTTGTGGGCCAGGAGTGTGAGGACGGAAGTCTGAAAACACAAGCTAGTGTGAGGATTGGAGCCAAGGGCCGAGCAGGCCCACTCTGCAGAGGCTGAATCAAAATCTCCTGCATCTGAAGTCAGGCTGAGGATCAGACGTTGGCTGAGGCTGGAGTATGTGTCCATGATGGCACCTTCATGAAGTGGGGGCCTCATGAGGCCAAGGAAGTTTTCCCACGCTGAGTTTGTTGGTTGCCCCAAACTACAAGGTTTCCTTCTGCGGGACATTCGAGTCCTGTTGCATGGCTCCAGGACATACCATATGGAAGGACTGGAGAGAAGGGTTTGAAGGATGGACCCCTGTACAGCATGCCTCGCATTCCCATTGGCTATTAGCGACAAGATATGTTTGATCTGCTGCCTCTGGAACACGCGACCCAGGGGGCTGTGTTGAAATGGCCTCTCCTGAGGATGCGTCATAATGAGTGTTTGGGTCCATGGAGACCTTGGAATGTGCTGGTTGTTCAGTGGCCCTGCGGAACTCTCCTACCTGAAGTGTTTGATACATCCCAGTAAGAAAGCTGCCCATGTGGAGATAAGAGATGTTTGGTTTGTTGCCTCAGAAAAGCCCCATGTGCTGGTCTACGAAAACAGTCCTCTGAGAACGGAAACATGGAAACCAAAGCTAAGGTTCAGATTAGGGCCTGGGGGCCTGTCCATTTCAACCTTCTGTCTCTGGGGACACTGTCTGAGAGTCTAAGTGGAGATAGTTGCTCCGCTGGTGTCAGAGAGCCCCTCTTAGTCCAGGGTGGCCTATACTATTGATGGCCTCAGGGACCTTGGAGCTTTTCCCTAACCTGTAGGGTTGTGGTCAATGGATTGGGCACGCTTTCCTTGGAGAGGGCCGGCACAATCTTTCGCTGTTTGGTCCAGAGGCCCTAGCCTGGATGTTGTGTGGGTCCAGGCTGTGGGCACAGAAGTCTGAATACACAAACTCAGCTTATGAGTGGCGCCTAGGGTATGGCAGGCCGGATGTACAGCCCGAGAGGGAGCTCCTGGGCCTCTGAAACAAGGGCGAGTGGGAGGCGTTCCTTCAGGCTTTTGTCTCTGGATGTTGTGTCCGGGATAGCCGTGGATTGGAGCGGTGGCCTCAGGTACTGTGGACGAGTATCCCTCTCTGGGGATTTGTCCCAGCTCCCAAGAGTTTGGGGTCATTTTGTGGGAAGGGTGGAGTCGTGTTGTCTGGCTCATGGGTCTCTCCAAGAAAGGGATTCCAGAGCAGAGCTCCAGGTATGGGCGGGGCGACTGGAAAATTCACACCGTGGTGAGGATTGGGTGCATAGGGGCTTGGCAAGCCCCATATGTGGGCTCTTGGTCCAGGCCCTGACAGGCCTTACTTTGACATGGGGCTCATGCTGAGGGTCACAGTGTGAATTTGTGCCCAAGCAGCACTCAAGTTTGGGCGTGGCATCAGGGGCCATGAAGGTTTCTCCCACCCTGAAGGTGTGACTGCATGCCAAGAGCAAGCTTGACAGCCATGGGGAAGGAGGAGTTCTGTTTTGTGCTTGCTATACCCAGCTGTGTGGAGAATTGATATAATGTCTAGGTTCAGATATCTGAAAACCAAGGTTAGGATGAGGTGACGGCATAAGACCATGGCTAGTCCGAAGTGCTGTGTGTGCGGCCAGCTGTCTCCTTGTCTGTCTGGACGTCTGGCTTCAGACTGTGTCAGGCAGAGCATGAGTGCCCAGAGCAGTCTATCCAGTTCGGGTACCGTCGAGGCCCGAGCAGGTTGATCCTCATCTGGGTTTTCTGGAGAGCCCCACAGGGAAACGTTTTTCTTCCGTTGGGCAGACACTGGGCTGGGTTTTGGTTCCGGAGTTCCTAGTCCGGAGGTCTTGTTTGCCAGGAGTGTGAGGAAGGAAGTCTGAAAACACAAGCTAGCGTGAGGTTTGGGACCGAGGGCACGGCAGGCCCACTCTGCAGAGGCTGAATCGAGATCTCCTGCACTGAGGTCATGTCAACTATGAGACGTGCCTCAGGCTAGAGTTCTTGTGCAGCATGGCCTCTTCCTGAAGGGTGTGGGGGCTTCATGAGGCCAGAAAGTTTTGGCTACGATGGGATTTGTGAACTGCTCCAAAACTGAAGGTTACCTTCTGCACGACAGTCGAGTCCTATTGGATGGTTCCAAGAGGCCCCATATGGAAAGACTCGAGAGCAGGTGTCTAAGCATGGATGCCTGGGAACGCCACCTCATATTCCCACTCTTTAGTCAGGACAAGGCAGGCTCAATATGCGGGCTCCTGTGTGAGCTACCCAGAGGGGAGAGTTGAAATGGACTCTCCTGAAGATGAGTCCTACTGTGGCTTGGTGGCCTGGGAGACCTTGGAATGTGGAGGTGGCTCAGGGACTCTGCAGGATTCTCCAACATGAGGTGTTTGACACGGCTCCAACAAGGAAACTTCCCATGTGGAGACGAGAGGAGTTCTGTTCCGTGCCTCAGGAAAGCCCCATACCCTGTTCTTCGAACCAAAGCCTCTGAGGAGTGACACCTGGAAACCAAAGCAAGAGTTGAGACTACGGCCTAAAGGCCTGTCCGGCTCAACCTTCTATCTCTGTTGACATCTGTGTGCATGCATTCATGGATGTAGCTGCTCAGCTTGTGTCCGAATGCCCCTGTGAGTCCAGTGAGGCTCCCAGTAGTGGGATGTCCTCGGAGGCCTTGAGGTTTCTCATATTCTGGAGGTGTGTGGCCAAAGGAATGGACACAGTTTCCCAGGAGAGAGCAGGCACGGTCCTGTGGTATGGCTCCAGAGGACCCAGCCTAGAGGCTGTGTTTGCCAGGGCTGTGGGGACAGATGTCTGAAAAAGCAAACTTGGCTCAGCTAGGGGCCAATGTAATGGCAGGCCTGATCTCTAGTCCGTGAGGGGAGATCCTCTGGAAATCAAAGTAGGGCAAGTGGGAGGCAGTCACTCAGGCTGTTGTCTCTGGGTGTTGCGTTTACAGTGTCCGGTCAGAGTAGGGGTTGTCTCAGAGGCCGAGGAAGAGCCTTCCTCTCGGGGGATTGTCCAAGCTCCCAAGTGTTTGTGTTCATTCTGTGGGAATGAAGAGTACTGTTTTCTGCCACAGGGGACCCCCCAGGAGAAGGACTCTAGAGCACAGCAGTGGGTTCCCTCAACTGGAATACACACCATCTAGTTAGTCCTGGGTGCCTATGTGCATGGCAAGCCACATATGCGGGCTCTTGGTCCAGTCACTGAGAGGCATTACTTGAATAAGGTACTCATGCTGAGGGTCACAATGTGTGTTTGTGCCCAAGGCGGCCCTCAAGCTTGGGCGTGGCCTCATGGGCCATGCCGTTTTCTCCTACACTGAAGGTTTGACTCACTGCCAGCAGCAAGGTTTCTTGCCATGGGGAAGGAGGGGTTCTGACTTGTGCATCAGGTTCCCCCCTGTGCAGGGATTGGAGATAAGGTCTAGGTTCCGATGACTGAAAACCCAGGTTGGGAATGGATGGTGGCCTAAGGCAGTGGCGGTTCCAATGTGCTGGGTGTGCAGCCAGCTGTGTCGGTGTCTGTTGGAAGGTCTGGGCTCAGGCTATTTGCGACAGAGCATCACTGTTTAAGGTAGCCTATGCAATTGGGGTGTTGCCGAGGGCCAAGCAATTTGATCCTCATTTGGGGTTTCTGGGCAGCGCCATAGACAATGTTTTTCTCCTGGGAGGCAGGCGCAGTGCTTCATTGTGGCCCCAGAATTCCCAGTAGGGAGGGTTTGTGGGCCAGGAGTGTGAGGACGGAAGTCTGAAAACACAAGCTAGTGTGAGGATTGGAGCCAAGGGCAGAGCAGGCCCACTCTTCAGAGGCTGAATCAAAATCTCCTGCATCTGAAGTCAGGCTGAGGATCAGACGTTGGCTGAGGCTGTAGTATGTGTCCATGATGGCACCTTCATGAAGTGGGGGCCTCATGAGGCCAAGGAAGTTTTCCCACGCTGAGTTTGGAGGTTGCCCCAAACCACAAGGTTTCATTCTGTGGGACATTCGAGTCCTGTTGCATGGCTCCAGGACATACCATATGGAAGGACTGGAGAGCAGGGTTCGAAGGATGGATCCCTGTACAGCATGCCTCGCATTCCCATTGGCTATTAGCGACAAGATATATTTGATCTGCTGCCTCTGGAACACGCGACCCAGGGGGCAGAGTTGAAATGGCCTCTCCTGAGGATGCGTCATAATGTGCGTTTGGGTCCATGGAGACCTTGGAATGTGCTGGTTGTTCAGTGGCCCTGCGGAACTCTCCTACCTGAAGTGTTTGATACATCCCAGTAAGAAAGCTGCCATGTGGAGATGAGAGAGGTTTGGTTTGGTGCCTCAGAAAAGCCCCATGTGCTGGTCTACGAATACAGTCCTCTGAGAACGGAAACATGGAAACCAAAGCTAAGGTTCAGATTAGGGCCTGGGGGCCTGTCCATTTCAACCTTCTGTCTCTGGGGACACTGTCTGAGAGTCTAAGTGGAGATAGTTGCTCCGCTGGTGTCAGAGAGCCCCTCTTAGTCCAGGGTGGCCTATACTATTGATGGCCTCAGGGACCTTGGAGCTTTTCCCTAACCTGTAGGGTTGTGGTCAATGGATTGGGCACGCTTTCCTTGGAGAGGGCAGGCACAATCTTTCGCTGTTTGGTCCAGAGGCCCTAGCCTGGATGTTGTGTGGGTCCAGGCTGTGGGCACAGAAGTCTGAATACACAAACTCAGCTTATGAGTGGCGCCTAGGGTATGGCAGGCCGGATGTACAGCCCGAGAGGGAGCTCCTGGGCCTCTGAAACAAGGGCGAGTGGGAGGCGTTCCTTCAGGCTTTTGTCTCTGGATGTTGTGTCCGGGATAGCCGTGGATTGGAGCGGTGGCCTCAGGTACTGTGGACGAGTATCCCTCTCTGGGGATTTGTCCCAGCTCCCAAGAGTTTGGGGTCATTTTGTGGGAAGGGTGGAGTCGTGTTGTCTGGCTCATGGGTCTCTCCAAGAAAGGGATTCCAGAGCAGAGCTCCAGGTACGGGCGGGGCGACTGGAAAATTCAAACCGTGGTGAGGATTGGGTGCATAGGGGCTTGGCAAGCCCCATATGTGGGCTTTTGGTCCAGGCCCTGACAGGCCTTTCTTTGACATGGGGCTCATGCTGAGGGTCACAGTGTGAATTTGTGCCCAAGCAGCACTCAAGTTTGGGCGTGGCATCAGGGGCCATGAAGGTTTCTCCCACCCTGAAGGTGTTACTCCATGCCAAGAGCAAGCTTTACAGCCATGGGGAAGCAGGACTTCTGTTTTGTGCTTGCGATACCCATCTGTGTGGAGAATTGATATGATGTCTAGGTTCAGATATCTGAAAACCAAGGTTAGGAAGAGGTGACGGCATAAGACCATGGCGTGTCCGAAGTGCTGGGTGTGCGGCCAGCTGTCTCCTTGTCTGTCTGGACGTCTGGCTTCAGGCTGTGTCAGACAGAGCATGAGTGCCCAGAGCAGCCTATCCAGTTCGGGTACCGTCGAGGCCCGAGCAGGTTGATCCTCATCTGGGTTTTCTGGAGAGCCCCACAGGGAAACGTTTTTCTTCCGTTGGGCAGACTCTGGGCTGGGTTTTGGTTCTGGAGTTCCTAGTCCGGAGGGCTTGTTTGCCAGGAGTGTGAGGAAGGAAGTCTGAAAACACAAGCTAGCGTGAGGTTTGGGACCGAGGGCACGGCAGGCCCACTCTGCAGAGGCTGAATCGAGATCTCCTGCACTGAGGTCATGTCAACTATGAGACGTGCCTCAGGCTAGAGTTTTTGTCCAGCATGTCCTCTTCCTGAAGGGTGTGGGGGCTTCATGAAGCCAGGAGGTTTGCCTACGATGGGATTTGTGAACTACTCCAAACCTCAAGATTTCCTTCTTCTCGACAGTCGAGTCCTATTGGATGGTTCCAGGAGGCCCCATACGGAAAGAGTCGAGAGCAGGTGTCAAAGCATGGATGCCTGGGAATGCCACCTCATATTCCCTCTGTTTAGTTAGGACAAGTCAGGCTCAATCTGCAGGCTTCTGGGTGAGCTACCTAGAGGGGAGGGTTGAAATGGACTCTCCTGAAGATGAGTTGTACTGTGGCTTGGTGGCCTGGGAGACCTTGGAATGTGGAGGTGGCTCGGGGACTCTGCAGGGTTTTCCAAACTGAGGCGTTTGTCACAGCCCCAACAAGGAAGCTTCCCATGTGGCGACGAGAGGAGTTCTGTTCAGTGCCTCAGGAAAGCCCCATATCCTGTTCTTCGAACCAAAGCCTCTGAGGAGTAACACCTGGAACCCAAAGCAAGAGTTGAGATTAGGGCCTAAGGGCCTGTCCGGCTCAACCTTCTATCTCTGTTGACATCTGTGCATGCCTTCGTGGAGGTAGCTGCTCAGCTTGTGTCCGAATGCCCCTGTGTGTCCAGGGAGGTTCCCAGTAGTGGGATGACCTCGGGGGCCTTGAGGTTTCTCATATTCTGGAGGTGTGTGGCCAAAGGAATGGACACAGTTTCCCAGGAGAGAGCAGGCACAGTCCTGTGGTATGGCTCCAGAGGACCCAGCCTAGAGGCTGTGTTTGCCAGGGCTCCTGGGACTGATGTCTGAAAGAGCAAACATGGCTCAGGTAGGGGCCAAGGTAATGGCAGGCCTGATCTCCAGTCCGTGAGGGGACATCCTCTGGATATCAAAGGAGGGCAAGTGGGAGGCAGTCGCTCAGGTTTTGTCTCTGGGTGTTGCGTTCACAGTGTCCGGTCAGGGTAGGGGTTGCCTCAGGGTCCGAGGAAGAGCCTTCCTTTCGGGGGATTGTCCAAGCTCCCAAGTGTTTGGGTTCATTCTGTGGGAAGTGAAGAGTACTGTTTTCTGCCACAAAGGACCTCCCAGGAGAGGGACTCTAGAGCACAGCAGTGGGTTCCCTCAACTGGAATACACACCATCTAGTTAGTCCTGGGTGACTATGTGCATGGCAAGGACTATATGCAGGACCTTCGTCCCGAACCTGACAGGCCTTTCTTTGTCATGGGGCTCATGCTAGGGTCACAGTGTGAATTTGTGCCCAAGCAGCACTCATGTTTGGGCATGGCATCAGGGGCCATGAAAGGTTCCCCACGTGAAGGTATGACTCCATGCGAAGAACAAGCATTACAGCCATGTGGAAGGCAGAGTTCTGATTGTGATTCCGATACTCAAACTCAGCTTTCTTTGGGGACATCGGTATGGCAGGCCCAATCTACAAACCATGAGAAGAACTCATGAAGATTTGAATATAGAGTGAGTCTGAGGCGCTTGCTCAGGCATTTGTCTCTGGAATTTGTATCAGCGATCTCCGTGGAATATCGGGGATGCCTCATGGGCCATGGACGAATCTTCCTCTCTGAGGATTTGGCCCGATTCCCAATTGCTTTTCGTCAATCTGTGGAATGGGTGGTCTCCTTTCAGGTTTGTTACCTCAGGTGTCCCACCAAAAGAGGAATTCCAAAGCAAAGCCGTGGGGAAGACTGAAGGGACAACCCGAACTATGGTTAAAAATTGGGGCCTACGGGCATGGCAAGCACAATATGCTATCTCTTCATCCAGCCACTGAGTGGCCTTACTTGAGGACTGGGCTCAGCCTGAGGGTCACAATGTGTGTTTGTGAACAATGTGGCCCGCGAGCATGGGTGGGGCCTCATGGGCCACACTGGTTTCAACTACACTGAACGTTGGACAACATGCCAACCACAAGGTTTCTTGCCATGGGGAAGGAGTTCTGATTTCTGCATCACCTTCAACCCTGGGCAGTGATTGGAGATAAGGTCTATGTTCTGAATCCTGAAAACTGAGGTTGGGAAGAGATGACGACCTAAGGCCATGGCGGCTCGATGTGCTCAGTGTGCGGACAGCTGTCTGGGAGGGGCCAGAGGGTCCAGGATTAGGCTGTGTCAGAAAGGGCATTAGTGCCCTGGTCAGCCTATGTATTTGGGGTACAGCCAAGGTCGGTGCAGGTTGATCCTCATTTGGGATGACTGGGTAGCCCCAGAGGACAAAGTTTTTCTTCTGGAGGGCTGGCAGAGTGCTGCATTGTAGTTCTGGATTGCCAAATTGGAGGGCTTGTGGGCCAGTAGTCTGACGACAAAAGTCTGAGAACACAAGCTAGGCTTAGGTTTCTGGGTGAGGCCATGGCAGGCACAATCTACAGACCTGAATCGAGATCTCGTGCATCTGAAGTCAGGGCGAGGATCAGACGATCGCTCAGGTAGGAGTTTCTGTCCCTGATGGCCCCTTCATAAATGGGGGGTCATCACGAGGCCATGGGGCTTTCCAACGATGGGAGTTGTGAGAAGCTCCAAACTGCAGAGAGTCTTCTGCAGGACAATTGAGACCTGTTGTTTGGCTCCAGGCCAATGATTCTGAGCAGGGTTCTAAGGATGGATGGCTGGGTAGCCCACCTCGCATTCCAATTGTCTCCTAGCAACAAGACAGGTTAGATCTCCTGGATCTGTGGGGAGCAACCGAGGACGCTGAGTTGAAATGGACACCCCTGGGGATGGGTCCTAACGTGCCTTTGTGTCTATGGAGACCTTGGAATGAAGCGGTGGCACTGGGTCCTAAAGGGTTCTCCTAAACAGAGGCTTTGACACAGCTCCAACCTGCAAGTTTCCCATGTGTAGATGAGATGTTTTGTGATGGGTGAGTCACGAAACAGCTAATGCTGCTTTTGAAATCAAGGCCTCTGAGGAGAGATGCCTGGACACCAAAGCAATGGATCTGATTAGTGCCTAGGGGCCTGTTCTTTTCTTTTTACCTCTGGGGACATCTGTCTATGGGTCTGAGTGCAGGTAGGTGCTCAATTGGGCTCAGATTGCCCCTGTTTTTCCTGGGAAGCCACCACTATTGAGATGGATCAGGGACTTTGGAGGTTTATCCTATTAGAAGGGTAGTGGCCATTGGAATGGGCACACACAATTCCCTTGGAGAGGGCAAGTACAGTCCTCAGTTTTGTGTCCAGGGGCCTGAGCCTGTAGGTTGTGTAGGCCAGGGCTGTTTGGTCAGTTCTCTGAAAACACAAACTCGGCTTATGTTTCGGGTCATAGGTATGGCAGGACTGATCTACAGACCATGAGGAGAACTCTTCGGGATTTGAAAGAAGGGCTAGTGTGAGGCTCCTGCTCAAGTTTTTGTCTCTGGATATCATGTCACTCATGGTCGTGGAATTTCTGGGTGACTTCATGGGAAATGGACGAGTCTTACTTTCTGGTGGTTTGGCCCCGTCCAAAGAGTTTGGGGTCATTCTTTGGGCTGGAAGAAGTCTGTTTTTTTTTTTGTTGTTGTTGTTGTTGTTTTTCTTTTTTAACCTCCGGTGTCCCACCAAATGAGGGATTCCAGAGTAGAGCCCTGGGGAGGGGCGACTGGACAATCAGAAATCTGGTTAAAAATTGGGGCCTAGGGACATGTCAAGCCCATTATGACATCTAATGGTCCAGCCACTGAGAGGACTTACTAGACTACAGGACTCAAGCTGAGGGTCACAATGTTTGTGTATGCCCTCGTCGCACTCAAGAATGGGCGGGGCCTCAGGGTGAATGCTGGTTTCTTCTACTCTGAACGTTGGGCAACGTGCCAACCACAAGGGTTCTTGCCATGGGTAAAGAGGTGTTCTGATTTCTACATCAGACTCACCCCTGGGCAGTGATTGGAGATAAGGTCTCGGTTCTGAAGCCTGAAAACTGAGGTAGGGAAGAGATGATGACCTAAGGCCATGGCGGGTTTTTTGTGCTCAGTGTGCGGTCAGCTTTCTGGGTGTTGGTCAGGAGTTCCGGGCTCAGGTTGTGTTCGACAGTGCATTAGTGCCCAGGTTAGACTACATAATTTGGGTAAAGTTGAGTGCTGTGTAGGTTTACCCTCATTTAAGGTGCCTGGGCAGCTCATGAGGCAATAATTTTTTTTCTAGAGGGCAGGCAGAGTGCCTCATTGTGGGTCCGGAATTGCCAAACTTGAGAACTTCGGAACCAGGAGTATGAGGACGGAAGTCTGAGAAGACAAGCTAGACTTGGGTTCAGGGCAAAAGCACGGCATGTACCCCCTGCAGATCTGAAAAAATATCTCATGCATCTGAAGTCAGGGCAAGGATCAGACTTTGGCTCAGGTTGGAGAATCTGAGCATGACGGCCGCTTCTTGAAGGCAGCGGAATCTCGAGGTCATTGAGGTTTTCCCACGTTGGGAGTTGTGGGATGCCCCCTTCAAGGATTCCTTCTGCGAGACAATTAAGACTTGTTGGACAGCTCCAGGACATCCCATATGGAATGACTCCAGACCACCGTTCGCGGATGGATGCCTGGGAAGCCCGCCTCGCATTCCAATTGTCTCCTAGCAACAAGACAGTTTAGATCTGATGGCTCTGCGGGAGCAACCGGGGTGGCTGAGTTGAAATGGACTTTCCTGAGGATGGGTCCTAATGTGTTTTTGTGTCCATGAGGGCCTTGGAATGGGACGGTGGCACCGGGACCCTGAAGTACTCTCCTAAGCTTTGGACATGGCTCCCATGCACAGGTTTCCTTGTGGAGATGAGATGAGTTCTGATGGGTGCCTCAGGAAAACCCCTATGCTCGTATTGGAATCAGGCTTTTGAGGACACATGCCTGTAACACAAAGCAATGGATCCTATTATGGCCTAGGGTCCTGTCTGGTTCAATCTTCTTCTCTGGGGACAACCATCTCTGTTATGAGTATAGGTCGATTATCAGCTGGTGTCAGACAGCCCTTGTTTGTACTGGGCGACCTACACTATGACATCTAATCCTCCAGCCACTGAGAGGACTTACTATAGACAGGACTCATGATTAGGGTCACAGTGCGTGTGTATGCCCTCGTCGCACTCAAGAATGGGCGGGGCCTCAGGGTGAATGCTGGTTTCTTCTACACTGAACGTTGGACAACGTGCCAAGCACAGGGTTCTTGCCATGGGTAAGGAGGAGTTCTGATTTCTGCATCACACTCACCCCTGGGCAGTGATTGGAGATAAGGTCTCGGTCTGAAGCCTGAAAACTGAGGTAGGGAAGACATGATGACCTAAGGCCATGGCGAGTTTTATGTGCTCAGTGTGCTGTCAGCTTTCTGGGTGTTGGTCAGGAGGTCCGGGCTCAGGTTGTGTTCGACAGTGCATTAGTGCCCAGGTTAGACTTTATAATTTGGGTAAAGTCGAGTGCTGTGTAGGTTTACCCTCATTTAAGGTGCCTGGGCAGCTCATGAGGCAATAATTTTTTTTCTAGAGGGCAGGCAGAGTGCTGCATTGTGGGTCAGGAATTGCAAAACTTGAGGGCTTCGGGGCCAGGAGTGTGAGGACGGAAGTCTGAGAAGACAAGCTAGACTTGGGTTTCAGGGCGAGGGCACGGCAGGTACCCCCTGCAGATCTGAACCAATATCTCATGCATCTGAAGTCAGGGCGAGGATCAGACGTTGGCTCAGGTTGGAGTTTCTGAGCATGACGGCCGCTTCATGAAGGGAGCAGAATCTCGAGGCCATTGAGGTTTTCCCACGTTGGGAGTTGTGGGATGCCCCCTTCAAGGATTCCTCCTGCGGGACAATTGAGACCTGTTGGACAACTCCAGGACATCCTATATGGAATGACTCCAGAGCACCGTTCGCGGATGGATGCCTGGGTAGCCCGCCTCGCATTCCAATTGTCTCCTAGCAACAAGACAGTTTAGATCTGATGGCTCTGCGGGAGCAACCAGGGTGGCTGAGTTGAAATGGACTTTCGTGATGATGGGTCCTAATGTGTTTTTGTGTCCATGAGAGCCTTGGTTTGGTGCGGTGGCACCGGGATCCTGAAGTACTCTCCTAAGCTTTGGACATGGCTCCCATGCACAGATTACCTTGTGGAGATGAGATGAATTCTGATGGGTGCCTCAGGAAAACACATATGCTCGTATTGGAATCAGGCTTTTGAGGACACATGCCTGTAACCCAAAGCAATGGATCCTATTATGGCCTAGGGTCCTGTCTGGTTCAATCTTCTTCTCTGGTGACATCCATCTATGGTATGAGTGGAGGTCGATTATCAGCTGGTGTCAGACAGCCCTTGTTTGTTTCGGGCGACCTACACTATTGGGATGGCCTCAGGGACTTTGGAGGTTTCTCCTAATTTGTACGATTTTGGACCATGGAATGGGCAGAATTCCCATGGATTGGTAGGCACAGTCCCAATGTGTGGCTACAGGGGCCCAGGCTGGAGGGTGTGTGGCCCAAGACTTTGAGGACAGAAGTCTGAAAACACAAACTCAGCTTAGGTTTGGGGACGTAGGTATGGCAGGCCCGATCGACAAACCATGAGAAGAACTCTTCAGGATATGAAGAAAGTGCGAGTCTGAGGCGCTTGCTCAGGCTTTTGTCTCTGGATTTTGTATCAGCGATGGCCGTGGAATGTCGGGGAGGCCTCATGGGCCATGGACGACTCTTCCTCTCTGAGGATTTGGCCCGATTCCCAATTGCTTTTCGTCAATCTGTGGGATGGGAGGACTCATTTCAGTTTTGTTACCTCAGGTGTCCCACCAAAAGAGGAATTCCAAAGCCAAGCCGTGGGTAAGACTGAAGGGACAACCCGAACTATGGTTAAAAATTGGGGCCTAGGGGCATGGCAAGCCCAATATGCTATCTCTTCATCCAGCCACTTAGTGGCCTTACTTGAGGACTGGGCTCAGCCTGAGCGTAACAATGTGTGTTGTGACCAATGTGGCCCGTGAGCATGGGCGGGGCCTCATGGGCCACACTGGTTTCAACTACACTGAACGTTGGACAACATGCCAACCACAAGGTTTCTTGCCATGGGGAAGGAATTCTGATTTCTGCATCACCTTCAACCCTGGGAAGTGATTAGAGATAAGGTCTAGGTTCTGAAACCTGAAAACCGAGGTTGCGAAGAGATGACGACCTAAGGCCATGAAGGCTCGTTGTGCTCAGTGTGCGGCCAGCTTCTGGGAGGGGCCAGAGGGTCCAGGCTCAGGCTGTACCAGAAAGGGCATTAGTGCCCTGGTCAGCCTATGTATTTGGGGTACAGCCAAGGTCGGTGCAGGTTGATCCTCATTTGGGGTTACTGGGTAGCCCCAGAGGACAATGTTTTTTATCTGGAGGGCAGGCAGAGTGCTGCATTGTAGTTCTGGATTGCCAAACTGGAGGGCTTGTGGGCCAGTAGTCTGACGACAAAAGTCTGAGAACACAAGCTAGGCTTAGGTTTCTGGGTGAGGCCATGGCAGGCACAATCTACAGACCTGAATCGAGATCTCGTGCATCTGAAGTCAGGGCGAGGATCAGACGATCGCTCAGGTTGGAGTTTCTGACCCTGATGGCCCCTTCATGGATGGGGGGGCATCACGAGGCCATGGGTGTTTTCCCACGATGGGAGTTGTGAGGAGCTCCAAACTGCAGAGCGTCTTCCGCAGGACAATTGAGACCTGTTGTTTGGCTCCAGGCCAATGATTCTGAGCAGGGTTCTAAGGATGGATGGCTGGGGAGCCCACCTCGCATTCCAATTGTCTCCTAGCAACAAGACAGGTTAGATCTCCTGGATCTGTGGGGAGCAACCGAGGACGCTGAGATGAAATGGACACCCCTGGGGATGGGTCCTAATGTGCTTTGTGTCAATGGAGACCTCGGAATGAAGCGGTGGCACTGGGGCCCTAAAGGGTTCTCCTAAACAGAGGCTTTGACACAGCTCCAACGTGCAAGTTTCCCATGTGTAGATGAGATGTTTTCTGATGGGTGAGTCACGAAACAGCTATATGATGCTTTTGAAATCCAGGCCTCTGAGGAGAGATGCCTGGAAACTAAAGCAATGGATCTGATTAGTGCCTAGGGGCCTGTTCTTTCCTTTTTACCTCTGGGGACATCTGTCTATGGGTCTGAGTGCAGGTAGGTGCTCAGTTGGGCTCAGATTGCCCCTGTTTTTCCTGGGAAGCCACCACTATTGAGATGGATCAGGGACTTTGGAGGTTTATCCTATGAGAAGTGTTGTGGCCATTGGAATGGGCACACACAATTCCCTTGGAGAGGGCAAGTACAGTCCTCAGGTTTGGCTCCAGGGGCCTGAGCCTGTAGGTTGTGTAGGCCAGGGCTGTTTGGACAGTTGTCTGAAAACACAAACTCGGCTTATGTTTCGGGTCATAGGTATGGCAGGACTGATCTACAGACCATGAGGAGAACTCTTCGGGATTTGAAAGAAGGGCGAGTGTGAGGCTCTTGCTCAAGTGTTTGTCTCTGGATATCGTGTCACTCATGGTCGTGGAATTTCTGGGTGACTTCATGGGAAATGGACGAGTCTTACTCTCTGGTGGTTTGGCCTCGTCCAAAGAGTTTTGGGTCATTCTGTGGGCTTGAAGAAGTCCGGTTTTTTTTTTTTTTTTTTTTGGTTGTTGTTGTTGTTTTTCTTTTTTAACCTCAGGTGTCCCACCGAATGAGGGATTCCAGAGTAGAGCCCTGGGGAGGGGCGACTGGACAATCAGAAATCTGGTTAAAAATTGGGGCCTAGGGACATGTCAAGCCCATTATGACATCTAATGGTCCAGCCACTGAGAGGACTTACTAGAGGACAGGACTCATGCGGAGGGTCACTTGGGTTTAAGGGCTAGGGCACGGCAGGTACCCCCTGCAGATCTGAACCAATATCTGGGCGTGGATCAGACGTTGGCTCAGGTTGGAGTTTCTGAGCATGACGGCTGCTTCATGAAGGGAGCGGAATCTCAAGGCCATTGAGGTTTTCCCACGTTGGGAGTTGTGGGATGCCCCCTTCAAGGATTCCTTCTGCGGGACAATTGAGACCTGTTGGACAGCTCCAGGACATCCCATATGGAATGACTCCAGAGCCCCGTTCGCGGATGGATGCCTGGGAAGCCCGCCTCGCATTCCAATTGTCTCCTAGCAACAAGACAGTTTAGATCTGATGGCTCTGCCGGAAAACCGGGGTGGCTGAGTTGAAATGGACTTTCCTGAGGATGGGTCCAAATGTGTTTTTGCGTCCATGAGGGCCTTGGAATGGGGCGAAGGCACCGGGATCCTGAAGTACTCTCCTAAGCTTTGGACATGGCTTCCATGCACAGGTTTCCTTGTGGTATCGAGATGAATTCTGATGGGTGCCTCAGAAAAACCCCTATGCTCGTATTGGAATCAGGCTTTTGAGGACACATGCCTGTAACCAAAAGCAATGGATCCTATTATGGCCTAGGGTCCTGTCTGGTTTAATCTTCTTCTCTGGGGACATCCATCTATGGTATGAGTGGAGGTCGATTATCAGCTGGCGTTAGACAGCCCTTGTTTGTTCTGGGCGACCTACACTATCGGGATGGCCTCAGGGACTTTGGAGGTTTCTCCTAATTTGTACGATTTTGGACCATGGAATGGGCAGAATTCCCATGGATTTGTAGGCACAGTCCTAATGTGTGGCTCCAGGGGCCCAGCCTGGATGGTGTGGGGCCCAAGACTTTGAGGACAGAAGTCTGAAAACACAAACTCAGCTTAGGTTTGGGGACGTAGGTACGGCAGGCCCGATCGACAAACCATGAGAAGAAATCTTCAGGATATGAAGAAAGTGCGAGTCTGAGGCGCTTGCTCAGGCTTTTGTCTCTGGATTTTGTATCAGCAATGGCCGTGGAATGTCGGGGAGGCCTCATAGGCCATGGACGAATCTTCCTCTCTGAGGATTTGGCCCGATTCCCAATTACTTTTCGTCAATCTGTGGGATGGGAGGACTCATTTCAGGTTTGTTACCTCAGGTGTCCCACCAAAAGAGGAATTCCAAAGCCAAGCCGTCGGGAAGACTGAAGGGACAACCCGAACTATGGTTAAAAATTGGGGCCTAGGGGCATGGCAAGCCCAATATGCTATCTCTTCATCCAGTCACTGAGTGGCCTTACTTGAGGACTGGGCTCAGCCTGAGCGTCACAATGTGTGTTTGTGACCAATGTGGCCCATGAGCATGGGCGGGGCCTCATGGGACACACTGGTTTCAACTACACTGAACGTTGGACAACATGCCAACCACAAGGTTTCTTGCCATGGGGAAGGAGTTCTGATTTCTGCATCACATTCAACCCTGGGCAGTGATTAGAGATATGGCCTAGGATCTGAAACCTTAAAACCGAGGTTGGGAAGAGATGACGACCTAAGGCCATGGCGGCTCGATGTGCTCAGTGTGCGGCCAGCTGTCTGGGAGGGTCCAGGGGTCCAGGCTCAGGCTGTACCAGAAAGGGCATTAGTGCCCTGGTCAGCCTATGTATTTGGGGTACACCAAGGTCGGTGCAGGTTGATCCTCATTTGGGGTTACTGGGTAGCCCCAGAGGACAATGTTTTTCTTCTGGGGGGCCGGCAGAGTGCTGCATTGTAGTTCTGGATTGCCAAACTGGAGGGCTTGTGGGCCAGTAGTCTGACAACAAAATCTGAGAACACAAGCTAGGCTTAGGTTTCTGGGTGAGGCCATGGCAGGCACAATCTACAGACCTGAATCGAGATCTCGTGCATCTGAAGTCAGGGCGAGGATCAGACGATCGCACAGGTTGGAGTTTCTGACCCTGATGGCCCCTTCATGAATGGGGGTGGCATCATGAGGCCATGGGTGTTTACCAACCTTGGGAGTTGTGAGAAGCTCCAAACAGCAGAGAGTCTTCCGCAGGACAATTGAGACCTGTTGTTTGGCTCCAGGCCAATGATTCTGAGCAGGGTTCTAAGGATGGATGGCTGGGTAGCCCACCTCGCATTCCAATTGTCTCCTAGCAACAAGACAGGTTAGATCTCCTGGATCTGTGGGGAGCAACCGAGGACGCTGAGTTGAAATGGACACCCATGGAAATGGGTTCTAATGTGCTTTGTGTCTATGGAGACCTTGGAATGAAGCGGTGGCACTGGGGCCCTAAAGGTTTCTCCTAAACAGAGACTTTGACACAGCTCCAACGTGCAAGTTTCCCATGTGTAGATGAGATGTTTTCTGATGGGTGAGTCAAGAAACAGCTATATGCTGCTTTTGAAATCCAGGCCTCTGAGGAGAGATGCCTGGAAACCAAAGCAATGGATCTGATTAGTGCCTAGGGGCCTTTTCTTTCCTTTTTAAATCTGGGGATATCTGTCTATGGGTCTGAGTGTAGGTAGGTGCTTAGTTGGGCTCCGATTGCCCCTGTTTTTCCTGGGAAGCCACCACTATTGAGATGGATCAGGGACTTTGGAGGTTTATCCTATTAGAAGGGTTGTGGCCATTGGAATGGGCACACACAATTCCCTTGGAGAGGGCAAGTACAGTCCTCAGTTTTGTGTCCAGGGGCCTGAGCCTGTAGGTTGTGTAGGCCAGAGATGTTTGGACAGTTGTCTGAAAACACAAACTCGGCTTATGTTTCGGGTCATAGGTATGGCAGGACTGATCTACAGACCATGAGGAGATCTCTTCGGGATTTGAAAGAAGAGCGAGTGTGAGGCTCCTGCTCAAGTTTTTGTCTCTGGATATCGTGTTACTCATGGTCGTAGAATTTCTGGGTGACTTCATGGGAAATGGACGAGTCTTACTCTCTGGTGGTTTGGCCCCGTCCAAAGAGTTTGGGGTCATTCTGTGGGCTGGAAGAAGTCCGTTTTTTTTTTTGTTGTTGTTGTTTTCTTCTTTAACCTCAGGTGTCCAACCAAATGATGGATTCCAGAGTAGCGCACTGGGAGGGGCGACTGGACAATCAGAAATCTGGTTAAATTTGGGGCCTAGGGACATGTCAAGCCCATTATGACATCTAATGGTCCAGCCACTGAGAGATCTTACTAGAGGACAAGACTCATGGTGATGGTCACAATGCGTGTGTATGCCCTCGTCTCACTCAAGAATGGGCGGGGCCTCAGGGTGAATGCTGGTTTCTCCTACATTGAACGTTGGACAACGTGACAACCAAAAGAGTTCTTGCCATGGGTAAGGAGGAGTTCTGATTTCAGCATCACACTCACCCCTGGGCAGTGATTGGAGATAAGGTCTCGGTTCTGAAGCCTGAAAACTGAGGTAGGGAAGAGATGATGACCTAAGGCCATGGCGGGTTTTATGTGCTCAGTGTGCGGTCAGCTTTCTGGGTGTTGGTCAGGAGGTCCGGGCTCAGGTTGTGTTCGACAGTGCATTAGTGCCCAGGTTAGACTATATAATTTGGGTAAAGTCGAGTGCTGTGTAGGTTTACCCTCATTTAAGGTGCCTGGGCAGCTCATGAGGCAATAATTTTTTTTCTAGAGGGCAGGCAGGGTGCTGCAGTGTGGGTCCGGAATTGCCAAACTTGAGGGCTTCGGGTCCAGGAGTGTGAGGACGGAAGTCTGAGAAGACAAGCTAGACTTGGGTTTCAGGGCGAGGGCACGGCAGGTACCCCCTGCAGATCTGAACCAATATCTCATGCATCTGAAGTCAGGGCGTGGATCAGACGTTGTCTCAGGTTGGAGTATCTGAGCATGACGGCCGCTTCATGAAGGGAGCTGAATCTCGAGGCCATTGAGGTTTTCCCACGTTGGGAGTTGTGGGATGCCCCCTTCAAGGATTCCTTCTGCGGGACAATTGAGACATGTTGGACAGCTCCAGGACATCACATATGGAATGACTCCAGAGCACCGTTCGCGGATGGATACCTGGGAAGCCCGCCTCGCATTCCAATTGTCTCCTAACAACAAGACAGTTTAGATATGATGGCTCTGCGGGAGCAACCGGGGTGGCTGAGTTGAAATGGACTTTCCTGAGGATGTGTCCTAATGTATGTTTGTGTCCATGAGGGCCTTGGAATGGGGTGGTGGCACCGGGACCCTGAAGTACTCTCCTAAGCTTTGGACATGGCTCCCATGCACAGGTTTCCTTGTGGAGACGAGATGTGTTCTTTTGGGTGCCTTCAGAAAAAACCTATGCTCGTATTGGAATCAGGCTTTTGAGGACACATGCCTGTAACCCAAAGCAATGGATCCTATTATGGCCTAGGGTCCTGTCTGGTTCAATCTTCTTCTCTGGGGACATCCATCTATGGTATGAGTGGAGGTCGATTATCCGCTGGCGTTAGACAGCCCTTGTTTGTTCCGGGCGACCTACACTATTGGGATGGCCTCAGGGACTTTGGAGGTTTCTCCTAATTTGTACGATTTTGGACCATGGAATGGGCAAAATTCCCATGTATTGGTAGTCACAGTCCGAATGTGTGGCTCCAGGGGCCCAGGCTGGAGGGTGTGTGGCCCTATACTTTGAGGACAGAAGTCTGAAAACAAAAACTCAGCTTAGGTTTGGGGACGTAGGTATGGCAAGCCCGATCTACAAACCATGAGAAGAACTCTTCAGGATATGAAGAAAGTGCGAGTCTGAGGCGCTTGCTCAGGCTTTTGTCTCTGGATTTTGTATCAGCGATGGCCGTGGAATGTCGGGGAGGCCTCATGGGCCATGGGCGAATCTTCCTCTCTGAGGATTTGGCCAAACCAATTGCTTTTCCTCAATCTGTGGGATGGGAGGACTCATTTTAGTTTTGTTACCTCAGGTGTCCCACCAAAAGAGGAATTCCATAGCAAAGCCGTGGGGAAGACTGAAGGGACAACCCGAACTATGGTTAAAAATTGGGGCCTAGGGCATGGCAAGCCCAATATGCTATCTCTTCATCCAGCCACTGAGTGGCCTTACTTGAGGACTGGGATCAGCCTGAGCGTCACAATGTGTGCTTGTGACCAATGTGGCCCGCGAGCATGGGCGGGGCCTCATGGGCCACACTGGTTTCAACTACACTGAACGTTGGACAACATGCCAACCACAAGGTTTCTTGCCATGGGGAAGGAGTTCTGATTTCTGCATCACCTTCAACCCTGGGCAGTGATTGGAGATAAGGTCTAGGTTCTGAAATGTGAAAACTGATGTTGGGAAGAAATGATGACCTAAGGTCATGGCGGCTCGATGTGCTCAGTGTGCGGTCAGCTGTCAGGGAGGGGCCAGGGGGTCCAGGCTCAGGCTGTGTCAGAAAGGGCATTAGTGCCCTGGTCAGCCTATGTATTTGGGGTACAGCCAAGGTCGGTGCAGGTTGATCCTCATTTGGGGTTACTGGGGAGCCCCAGAAGACAATGTTTTTCTTCTGCAGAGCCGGCAGAGTGCTGCATTGTAGTTCTGGATTGCCAAACTGGAGGGCATGTGGGCCAGTAGTATGACGACAAAAGTCTGAGAACACAAGCTAAGCTTAGGTTTCTCGGTGAGGCCATGGCACGCACAATCTACAGACCTGAATCGAGGTCTCGTGCATCTGAAGTCAGCGCGAAGATCAGATGATCGCTCAGGTTGGAGTTTCTGTCCCTGATGGCCCCTTCATGAATGGGCAGGGCATCACGAGGCCATGGGTGTTTTCCCACGATGGGAGTTGTGAGAAGCTCCAAACTGCAGAGAGTCTTCTGCAGGACAATTGAGACCTGTTGTTTGGCTCCAGGCCAATGATTCTGAGCAGGGTTCTAAGGACGGATAGCTGGGTAGCCCACCTCGCATTCCAATTGTCTCCTAGCAACATGACAGGTTAGATCTCCTGGATCTGTGGGGAGCAACCGTGGACGCTGAGTTGAAATGGACACCCCTGGGGATGGGTCCTAATGTGCTTTTGTGTCTATGGAGACCTTGGAATGAAGCGGTGGCATTGGGGCCCTAAAGGGTTCTCTTAAACAGAGGCTTTGACACAGCTCCAACGTGCAAGTTTCCCATGTGTAGATGAGATGTTTTCTGATGGGTGAGTCAAGAAACAGCTATATGCTGCTTTTGAAACCCAGGCCTCTGAGGAGAGATGCCTGGAAACCAAATCAATGGATCTGATTAGTGCCTAGGGGCCTGTTCTTTCCTTTTTACCCCTGGGGACATCTGTCTATGGGTCTGAGTGTAGGTAGGTGCTCAGTTGGGCTCCGATTGCCCCTGTTGTTCCTGGGAAGCCACCACTATTGAGATGGATCAGGGACTTTGGAGGTTTATCCTATTAGAAGGGTTGTGGCCATTGGAATGGGCACACACAATTCCCTTGGAGAGGGCAAGTACAGTCCTCAGGTTTGGCTCCAGGGGCCTGAGCCTGTAGGTTGTGTAGGCCAGGGATGTTTGGACAGTTGTCTGAAAACACAAACTCGGCTTATGTTTCGGGTCATAGGTATGGCAGGACTGATCTACAGACCATGAGGAGATCTCTTCGGGATCTGAAAGAAGAGCGAGTGTGAGGCTCCTGCTCAAGTTTTTGTCTCTGGATATCGTGTCACTCATGCTCTTGGAATTTCTGGGTGACTTCATGGGAAATGGACGAGTCTTACGCTCTGGGGGTTTGGCCCCGTCCAAAGAGTTTGGGGTCATTCTGTGGGCTGGAAGAAGTCCGTTTTTTTTTTTTTTGTTGTTGTTGTTTTCTTTTTTAACCTCAGGTGTCCAACCAAATGATGGATTCCAGAGTAGCGCACTGGGAGGGGCGACTGGACAATCAGAAATCTGGTTAAAAATTGGGGCCTAGGGACATGTCAAGCCCATTATGACATCTAATGGTCCAGCCACTGAGAGGACTTACTAGAGGACAAGACTCATGCTGAGGGTCACAATGCGTGTGTATGCCCTCGTCGCACTCAAGAATGGGCTGGGCCTCAGGATGAATGCTGGTTTCTCCTACATTGAACGTTGGACAACGTGACAACCAAAAGGGTTCTTGCCATGGGTAAGGAGGAGTTCTGATTTCTGCATCACACTCATCCCTGGGCAGTTATTGGAGATAAGGTCTCGGTTCTGAAGCCTGAAAACTGAGGTAGGGAAGAGATGATGACCTAAGGCCATGGCGGGTTTTATGTGCTCAGTGTGCGGTCAGCTTTCTGAGTGTTGGTCAGGAGGTCCGGGCTCAGGTTGTGTTCGACAGTGCATTAGTTCCCAGGTTAGACTATATAATTTGGGTAAAGTCGAGTGCTGTGTAGGTTTACCCTCATTTAAGGTGCCTGGGCAGCTCATGAGGCAATAATTTTTTTTCTAGAGGGCAGGCAGAGTGCTGCAGTGTGGGTCCGGAATTGCCAAACTTGAGGGCTTCGGGGCCAGGAGTGTGAGGACGGAAGTCTGAGAAGAAAAGCTAGACTTGGGTATCAGGGCGAGGGCACGGCAGGTACCCCCTGCAGATCTGAACCAATATCTCATCCATCTGAAGTCAGGGCGAGGATCAGACTTTGGCTCAGGTGGAAGTTTCTGAGCATGAGGGCCGCTTCATGAAGGGAGCGGAATCTCGAGGCCATTGAGGTTTTCCCACGTTGGGAGTTGTGGGATGCCCCCTTCAAGGATTCCTTCTGCGGGACAATTGAGACCTGTTGGACAGCTCCAGGACATCCCATATGGAATGACTCCAGAGCACCGTTCGCGGATGGATGCCTGGGAAGCCCGCCTCGCATTCCAATTGTCTCCTAGCAACAAGACAGTTTAGATCTGATGGCTCTGCGGGAGCAACCGGGGTGGCTGAGTTGAAATGGACTTTCCTGAGGATGGGTCCTAATGTGTTTTTGTGTCCATGAGGGCCTTGGAATGGGGCGGTGGCACCGGGACCCTGAAGTACTCTCCTAAGCTTTGGACATGGCTCCCATGCACAGGTTTCCTTGTGGAGACGAGATGAGTTCTGATGGGTGCCTCAGGAAAACACCTATGCTCGTATTGGAATCAGAATTTTGAGGACACATGCCTGTGACCCAAAGCAATGGATCCTATTATGGCCTAGGGTCCTGTCTGGTTCAATTTTCTTCTCTGTGAACATCCATCTATGGTATGAGTGGAGGTCGATTATCAGCTGGAGTCAGACAGCCCTTGTTTGTTCCGGGCGACCTACACTATTGGGATGGCCTCAGGGACTTTGGAGGTTTCTCCTAATTTGTACGATTTTGGACCATGGAATGGGCAGAATTCCCATGGATTGGTAGGCACAGTCCTAATGTGTGGCTCGAGGGGCCCAGCCTGGAGGGTGTGTGGCCCAATACTTTGAGGACAGAAGTCTGAAGACACAAACTCAGCTTAGGTTTGGGGACGTATGTATGGCAGGCCCGATCTACAAACCATGAGAAGAACTCTTCAGGATATGAAGAAAGTGCGAGTCTGAGGCGCTTGCTCAGGCTTTTGTCTCTGGATTTTGTATCACCGATGGCCGTGGAATGTCGGGGACGCCTCATGGGCCATGGACGAATCTTCCTCTCTGAGGATTTGGCCCGATTCCTAATTGCTTTTCGTCAATATGTGGGATGGGAGGACTCATTTCAGTTTTGTTACCTCAGGTGTCCCACCAAAAGAGGAATTCCAAAGCCAAGCCGTGGGGAAGACTGAAGGGACAACCCGAACTATGGTTAAAAATTGGGGCCTAGGGGCATGGCAAGCCCAATATGCTATCTCTTCATCCAGCCACTGAGTGGCCTTACTTGAGGACTGGGATCAGCCTGAGCGTCACAATGTGTGCTTGTGACCAATGTGGCCCGCGAGCATGGGCGGGGCCTCATGGGCCACACTGGTTTCAACTACACTGAACGTTGGACAACATGCCAACCACAAGGTTTCTTGCCATGGGGAAGGAGTTCTGATTTCTGCATCACCTTCAACCCTGGGCAGTGATTGGAGATAAGGTCTAGGTTCTGAAACCTGAAAACTGATGTTGGGAAGAAATGACGACCTAAGGCCATGGCGGCTCGATGTGCTCAGTGTGCGGCCAGCTGTCTGGGAGGGGCCAGGGGGTCCAGGTTCAGGCTGTGTCAGAAAGGGCATTAGTGCCCAGGTCAGCCTATGTATTTGGGGTACAGCCAAGGTCGGTGCAGGTTGATCCTCATTTGGGGTTACTGGGTAGCCCCAGAAGACAATGTTTTTCTTTTGCAGAGCCGGCAGAGTGCTGCATTGTAGTTCTGGATTGCCAAACTGGAGGGCTTGTGGGCCAGTGGTCTGACGACAAAAGTCTGAGAACACAAGCTAAGCTTATGTTTCTGGGTGAGGCCATGGCACGCACAATCTACAGACCTGAATCGAGGTGTCGTGCATCTAAAGTCAGCGCGATGATCAGACGATCGCTCAGGTTGGAGTTTCTGTCCCTGATGGCCCCTTCATGAATGGGGGGGGCATCACGGGGCCATGGGTGTTTTCCCACGATGGGAGTTGTGAGAAGCTCCAAACTGCAGAGAGTCTTCTTCAGGACAATTGAGACCTGTTGTTTGGCTCCAGGCCAATGATTCTGAGCAGGGTTCTAAGTACGGATGGCTGGGTAGCCCACCTCGCATTCCAAATGTCTCCTAGCAACATGACAGGTTAGATCTCCTGGATCTGTGGGGAGCAACCGAGGCCGCTGAGTTGAAATGGACACCCCTGGGGATGGGTCCTAACGTGCTTTTGTGTCTATGGAGACCTTGGATTGAAGCGGTGGCATTAGGGCCCTGAAGGGTTCTCCTAAACAGAGCCTTTGACAGAGCTCCAACGTGCAAGTTTCCCATGTGTAGATGAGATGTTTTCTGATGGGTGAGTCAAGAAACAGCTATATGCTGCTTTTGAAATCCAGGCCTCTGAGGAGAGATGCCTGGAAACCAAAGCAATGGATCTGATTAGTGCCTAGGGGCCTGTTCTTTCCTTTTTACCTCTGGCGACATCTGTCTATGGGTCTGAGTGCAGGTAGGTGCTCAGTTGGGCTCAGATTGCCCCTGTTGTTCCTGCGAAGCCACCACTATTGAGATGGATCAGGGACTTTGGAGGTTTATCCTATTAGAAGGGTAGTGGCCATTGGAATGGGCACACACAATTCCCTTGGAGAGGGCAAGTACAGTGCTCAGGTTTGGCTCCAGGGGCCTGAGCCTGTAGGTTTTGTAGGCCAGGGCTGTTTGGAGAGTTGTCTGAAAACACAAACTCGGCTTATGTTTCGGGTCATAGGTATGGCAGGACTGATCTACAGACCATGAGGAGAACTCTTCGGGATTTGAAAGAAGGGCGAGTGTGAGGCTCCTGCTCAAGTTTTTGTTTCTGGATATCGTGTCACTCATGGTCGTGGAATTTCTGGGTGTTTTCATGGGAAATGGACGAGTCTTACTCTCTGGTGGTTTGGCCCCGTCCAAAGAGTTTGGGGTCATTCTTTGGGCTGGAAGAATTCCGTTTTTTTTTTATTCTTGTTTTTTACTTTTTTATCCTCAGGTGTCCCACCAAATGAGCGATTCCAGAGTAGAGCCCTGGGGAGGGGCGACTGGACCATCAGAAATTTGGTTAAAAATTGGAGCCTAGGGACATGTCAAGCCCATTATGACATCTAATGGTCCAGCAACTGAGTGGACTTACTAGAGGACAGGACTCATGCTGAGGGTCACAATGCGTGTGTATGCCCTCGTCGCACTCAAGAATGGGCGGGGCCTCAGGGTGAATGCTGGTTTCTCCTACACTGAACGTTGGACAACGTGCCAACCACAGGGTTCTTGCCATGGGTAAGGAGGAGTTCTGATTTCTGCATCACACTCACCCCTGGGAAGTGATTGGAGATAAGGTCTCGGTTCTGAAGCCTGAAAACTGAGGTAGGGAAGAGATGATGACCTAAGGCCATGGCGGGTTTTATGTGCTCAGTGTGCGGTCAGCTTTCTGGGTGTTGGTCAGGAGGTCCGGGCTCAAGTTGTGTTCGACAGTGCATTAGTGCCCAGGTTAGACTATATAATTTGGGTAAAGTCGAGTGCTGTGTAGGTTTACCCTCATTTAAGGTGCCTGGGCAGCTCATGAGGCAATAATTTTTTTTCTAGAGGGCAGGCAGAGTGCTGCATAGTGGGTCCGGAATTGCCAAACTTGAGGGCTTCGGGGCCAGGAGTGTGAGGACGGAAGTCTGAGAAGACAAGCTAGACTTGGGTTTCAGGGCGAGGGCACGGCAGGCACACCCTGCAGGTCTGAACCAATATCTCATGCACCTGAAGTCAGGGCGAGGATCAGACGTTGGCTCAGGTTGGAGTTTCTGAGCATGACGGCCGCTTCATGAAGGGAGCGGAATCTCGAGGCCATTGAGGTTTTCCCACGTTGGGAGTTGTGGGATGCCCCCTTCATGGATTCCTTCTGCGGGACAATTGAGACCTGTTGGACAGCTCCAGGACATCCCATATGGAATGACTCCAGAGCACCGTTCGCGGATGGATGCCTGGGAAGCCCGCCTCGCATTCCAATTGTCTCCTAGCAACAAGACAGTTTAGATCTGATGGCTCTGCGGGAGCAACCGGGGTGGCTGAGTTGAAATGGACTTTCCTGAGGATGGGTCCTAATGTGTTTTTGTGTCCATGAGGGCCTTGGAATGGGGCGGTGGCACCGGGACCCTGAAGTACTCTCCTAAGCTTTGGACATGGCTCCCATGCACAGGTTTCCTTGTGGAGACGAGATGAGTTCTGATGGGTGCCTCAGGAAAACACCTATGCTCGTATTGGAATCAGGCTTTTGAGGACACATGCCTGTAACCCAAAGCAATGGATCCTATTATGGCCTAGGGTCCTGTCTGGTTCAATCTTCTTCTCTGGGGACATCCATCTATGGTATGAGTGGAGGTCGATTATCAGCTGGTGTCAGATAGCCCTTGTTTGTTCCGGGCGACCTACACTATTGGGATGGCCTCAGGGACTTTGGAGATTTCTCCTAATTTGTACGATTTTAGACCATGGAATGGGCAGAATTCCCATGGATTGGTAAGCACAGTCCTAATGTGGGGCTCCAGGGGCCCAGCCTGGAGGTTGGGTGGCCCAAGACTTTGAGGACAGAAGTCTGAAAACACAAACTCAGCTTAGGTTTGGGGACGTAGGTATGGCAGGCCCGATCTACAAACCATGAGAAGAACTCTTCAGGATATGAAGAAAGTGCGAGTCTGAGGCTCTTGCTCAGGCTTTTGTCTCTGGATTTTGTATCAGCGATGGCCGTGGAATGTCGGGGACGCCTCATGGGCCATGGACAAATCTTCCTTTCTGAGGATTTGGCCCGATTCCCAATTGCTTTTCGTCAATCTGTGGGATGGGAGGACTCATTTCAGTTTTGTTACCTCAGCTGTCCCACCAAAAGAGGAATTCCAAAGCCAAGCCGTGGGGAAGACTGAAGGGACAACCCGAACTATGGTTAAAAATTGGGGCCTAGGGGCATGGCAAGCCCAATATGATATCTCTTCATCCAGCCACTGAGTGGCCTTACTTGAGGACTGGGCTCAGCCTGAGCGTCACGATGTGTGTTTGTGACCAATGTGGCCCGCGAGCATGGGCGGGGCCTCATGGGCCACACTGGTTTCAACTACACTGAACGTTGGACAACATGCCAACCACAAGGTTTCTTGCCATGGGGAAGGAGTTCTGATTTCTGCATCACCTTCAACCCTGGGCAGTGATTGGATATAAGGTCTAGGTTCTGAAACCTGAAAACTGATGTTGGGAAGAGATGACGACCTAAGGCCATGGCGGCTCGATGTGCTCAGTGTGCGGCCAGGTGTCTGGGAGGGGCCAGATGGTCCAGGCTCAGGCTGTGTCAGAACGGGCATTAGTGCCCTGGTCAGCCTATGTATTTGGGGTACAGCCAAGGTCGGTGCAGGTTGATCTTCATTTGGGATTACTGGGTAGCACCAGAGGACAATGTTTTTCTTCTGGAGGGCCCTCAGAGTGCTGCATTGTAGTTCTGGATTGCCAAACTGGAGGGCTTGTGGGCCAGTATTCTGACGACAAAAGTCTTAGAACACAAGCTAGGCTTAGGTTTCTGGGTGAGGCCATGGCACGCACAATCTACAGACCTGAATCGAGATCTCGTGCATCTGAAGTCAGGGCGAGGATCAGACGATCGCTCAGGTTGGAGTTTCTGTCCCTGATGGCCCCTTCATGAATGAGCGGGGGCATCACGAGGCCATGGGGGTTTTCCCACGATGGGAGTTGTGAGAAGCTCCAAACTGCAGAGAGTCTTCTGCAGGACAATTGAGACCTGTTGTTTGGCTCCAGGCCAATGATTCTGAGCAGGGTTCTAAGGATGGATGGCTGGGTAGCCCACCTCGCATTTCAATTGTCTCCTAGCAACAAGACAGATTAGATCTCCTGGATCTGTGGGAAGCAACCGAGGACGCTGAGTTGAAATGGACACCCCTGGGGATGGGTCCTAACGTGCTTTTGTGTCTATGGAGACCTTGGAATGAAGCGGTGGCACTGGGGCCCTGAAGGGTTCTCCTAAACAGAGCCTTTGACAGAGCTCCAACGTGCAAGTTTCCCATGTGTAGATGAGATGTTTTCTGATGGGTGAGTCAAGAAACAGCTATATGCTGCTTTTGAAATCCAGGCCTCTGAGGAGAGATGCCTGGAAACCAAAGCAATGGATCTGATTAGTGCCTAGGGGCCTGTTCTTTCCTTTTTCCTCTGGGGACATCTGTCTATGGGTCTGAGTGCAGGTAGGTGCTCGTTGGGCTCAGATTGCCCCTGTTGTTCCTGGGAAGCCACCACTATTGAGATGGATCAGGGACTTTGGAGGTTTATCCTATTAGAAGGGTAGTGGCCATTGGAATGGGCACACACAATTCCCTTGGAGAGGGCAAGTACAGTCCTCAGGTTTGGCTCCAGGGCCTGAGCCTGTAGGTTGTGTAGGCCAGGGCTGTTTGGAGAGTTGTCTGAAAACACAAACTCGGCTTATGTTTCGGGTCATAGGTATGGCAGGACTGATCTACAGACCATGAGGAGAACTCTTCGGGATTTGAAAGAAGGGCGAGTGTGAGGCTCCTGCTCAAGTTTTTGTCTCTGGATATCGTGTCACTCATGGTCGTTGAATTTCTGGGTGACTTCATGGGAAATGGACGAGTCTTACTCTCTGGTGGTTTGGCCCCGTCCAAAGAGTTTGGGGTCATTCTGTGGGCTGGAAGAAGTCCGTTTTTTTTTTATTCTTGTTTTTTTCTTTTTTATCCTCAGGTGTCCCACCAAATAAGGGATTCCAGAGTAGAGCCCTGGGGAGGGGCGACTGGACCATCAGAAATTTGGTTAAAAATTGGGGCCTAGGGACATGTCAAGCCCATTATGACATCTAATGGTCCAGCAACTGAGAGGACTTACTAGAGGACAGGACTCATGCTGAGGGTCACAATGCGTGTGTATGCCCTCGTCGCACTCAAGAATGGGCGGGGCCTCAGGGTGAATGCTGGTTTCTCCTACACTGAACGTTGGACAACGTGCCAACCACAGGGTTCTTGCCATGGGTAAGGAGGAGTTCTGATTTCTGCATCACACTCACCCCTGGGAAGTGATTGGAGATAAGGTCTCGGTTCTGAAGCCTGAAAACTGAGGTAGGGAAGAGATGATGACCTAAGGCCATGGCGGGTTTTATGTGCTCAGTGTGCGGTCAGCTTTCTGGGTGTTGGTCAGGAGGTCCGGGCTCAGGTTATGTTCGACAGTGCATTAGTGCCCTGTTTAGACTATATAATTTGGGTAAAGTCGAGTGCTGTGTAGGTTTACCCTCATTTAAGGTGCCTGGGCAGCTCATGAGGCAATAATTTTTTTTCTAGAGGGCAGGCAGAGTGCTGCATTGTGGGTCCGGAATTGCCAAACTTGAGGGCTTCGGGGCCAGGAGTGTGAGGACGGAAGTCTGAGAAGACAAGCTAGACTCGGGTTTCAGGGCGAGGGCACGGCAGGTACCCCCTGCAGATCTGAACCAATATCTCATGCATCTGAAGTCAGGGCGAGGATCAGACGTTGGCTCAGGTTGGAGTTTCTGAGCATGACGGCCGCTTCATGAAGGGAGCGGAATCTCGAGGCCATTGAGGTTATCCCACGTTGGGAGTTGTGGGATGCCCCCTTCATGGATTCCTTCTGCGGGACAATTGAGACCTGTTGGACAGCTCCAGGACATCCCATATGGAATGACTCCAGAGCACCGTTCGTGGATGGATGCCTGGGAAGCCCGCCTCGCATTCCAATTGTCTCCTAGCAACAAGACAGTTTAGATCTGATGGCTCTGCGGGAGCAACCGGGGTGGCTGAGTTGAAATGGACTTTCCTGAGGATGGGTCCTAATGTGTTTTTGTGTCCATGAGGGCCTTGGAATGGGGCGGTGGCACCGGGACCCTGAAGTACTCTCCTAAGCTTTGGACATGGCTCCCATGCACAGGTTTCCTTGTGGAGACGAGATGAGTTCTGATGAGTGCCTCAGGAAAACCCCTATGCTCGTATTGGAATCAGGCTTTTGAGGACACATGCCTGTAACCCAATGCAATGTATCCTATTATGGCCTAGGGTCCTGTCTGGTTCAATCTTCTTCTCTGGGGACATCCATCTATGGTATGAGTGGAGGTCGATTATCAGCTGGTGTCAGACAGCCCTTGTTTGTTCCGGGCGACCTACACTATTGGGATGGCCTCAGGGACTTTGGAGATTTCTCCTAATTTGTACGATTTTGGACCATGGAATGGGCAGAATTCCCATGGATTTGTAGGCACAGTCCTAATGTGGGGCTCCAGGGGCCCAGCCTGGAGGGTGGGTGGCCCAAGACTTTGAGGACAGAAGTCTGAAAACACAAACTCAGCTTAGGTTTGGGGACGTAGGTATGGCAGGCCCGATCTACAAACCATGAGAAGAACTCTTCAGGATATGAAGAAAGTGCGAGTCTGAGGCTCTTGCTCAGGCTTTTGTCTCTGGATTTTGTATCAGCGATGGCCGTGGAATGTCGGGGACGCCTCATGGGCCATGGACAAATCTTCCTCTCTGAGGATTTGGCCCGATTCCCAATTGCTTTTCGTCAATCTGTGGGATGGGAGGACTCATTTCAGTTTTGTTACCTCAGCTGTCCCACCAAAAGAGGAATTCCAAAGCCAAGCCGTGGGGAAGACTGAAGGGACAACCCGAACTATGGTTAAAAATTGGGGCCTAGGGGCATGGCAAGCCCAATATGATATCTCTTCATCCAGCCACTGAGTGGCCTTACTTGAGGACTGGGCTCAGCCTGAGCGTCACGATGTGTGTTTGTGACCAATGTGGCCCGCGAGCATGGGCGGGGCCTCATGGGCCACACTGGTTTCAACTACACTGAACGTTGGACAACATGCCAACCACAAGGTTTCTTGCCATGGGGAAGGAGTTCTGATTTCTGCATCACCTTCAACCCTGGGCAGTGATTGGATATAAGGTCTAGGTTCTGAAACCTGAAAACTGATGTTGGGAAGAGATGACGACCTAAGGCCATGGCGGCTCGATGTGCTCAGTGTGCGGCCAGGTGTCTGGGAGGGGCCAGGGGGTCCAGGCTCAGGCTGTGTCAGAACGGGCATTAGTGCCCTGGTCAGCCTATGTATTTGGGGTACAGCCAAGGTCGGTGCAGGTTGATCTTCATTTGGGATTACTGGGTAGCACCAGAGGACAATGTTTTTCTTCTGGAGGGCCCTCAGAGTGCTGCATTGTAGTTCTGGATTGCCAAACTGGAGGGCTTGTGGGCCAGTATTCTGACGACAAAAGTCTTAGAAAACAAGCTAGGCTTAGGTTTCTGGGTGAGGCCATGGCACGCACAATCTACAGACCTGAATAGAGATCTCGTGCATCTGAAGTCAGGGCGAGGATCAGACGATCGCTCAGGTTGGAGTTTCTGTCCCTGATGGCCCCTTCATGAATGAGCGGGGACATCACGAGGCCATGGGGGTTTTCCCACGATGGGAGTTGTGAGAAGCTCCAAACTGCAGAGAGTCTTCTGCAGGACAATTGAGACCTGTTGTTTGGCTCCAGGCCAATGATTCTGAGCAGGGTTCTAAGGATGGATGGCTGGGTAGCCCACCTCGCATTTCAATTGTCTCCTTGCAACAAGACAGATTAGATCTCCTGGATCTGTGGGAAGCAACCGAGGACGCTGAGTTGAAATGGACAACCCTGGGGATGGGTCCTAACGTGCTTTTGTGTCTATGGAGACCTTGGAATGAAGCGGTGGCACTGGGGCCCTGAAGGGTTCTCCTAAACAGAGCCTTTGACAGAGCTCCAACGTGCAAGTTTCCCATGTGTAGATGAGATGTTTTCTGATGGGTGAGTCAAGAAACAGCTATATGCTGCTTTTGAAATCCAGGCCTCTGAGGAGAGATGCCTGGAAACCAAAGCAATGGATCTGATTAGTGCCTAGGGGCCTGTTCTTTCCTTTTTCCTCTGGGGACATCTGTCTATGGGTCTGAGTGCAGGTAGGTGCTCGTTGGGCTCAGATTGCCCCTGTTGTTCCTGGGAAGCCACCACTATTGAGATGGATCAGGGACTTTGGAGGTTTATCCTATTAGAAGTGTAGTGGCCATTGGAATGGGCACACACAATTCCCTTGGAGAGGGCAAGTACAGTCCTCAGGTTTGGCTCCAGGGCCTGAGCCTGTAGGTTGTGTAGGCCAGGGCTGTTTGGAGAGTTGTCTGAAAACACAAACTCGGCTTATGTTTCGGGTCATAGGTATGGCAGGACTGATCTACAGACCATGAGGAGAACTCTTCGGGATTTGAAAGAAGGGCGAGTGTGAGGCTCCTGCTCAAGTTTTTGTCTCTGGATATCGTGTCACTCATGGTCGTTGAATTTCTGGGTGACTTCATGGGAAATGGACGAGTCTTACTCTCTGGTGGTTTGGCCCCGTCCAAAGAGTTTGGGGTCATTCTGTGGGCTGGAAGAAGTCCGTTTTTTTTTATTCTTGTTTTTTTCTTTTTTATCCTCAGGTGTCCCACCAAATAAGGGATTCCAGAGTAGAGCCCTGGGGAGGGGCGACTGGACCATCAGAAATTTGGTTAAAAATTGGGGCCTAGGGACATGTCAAGCCCATTATGACATCTAATGGTCCAGCCACTGAGAGGACTTACTAGAGGACAGGACTCATGCTGAGGGTCACAATGCGTGTGTATGCCCTCGTCGCACTCAAGAATGGGCGGGGCCTCATGGTGAATGCTGGTTTCTCCTACACTGAACGTTGGACAACGTGCCAACCACAGGGTTCTTGCCATGGGTAAGGAGGAGTTCTGATTTCTGCATCACACTCACCCCTGGGAAGTGATTGGAGATAAGGTCTCGGTTCTGAAGCCTGAAAACTGAGGTAGGGAAGAGATGATGACCTAAGGCCATGGCGGGTTTTATGTGCTCAGTGTGCGGTCAGCTTTCTGGGTGTTGGTCAGGAGGTCCGGGCTCAGGTTATGTTCGACAGTGCATTAGTGCCCTGTTTAGACTATATAATTTGGGTAAAGTCGAGTGCTGTGTAGGTTTACCCTCATTTAAGGTGCCTGGGCAGCTCATGAGGCAATAATTTTTTTTCTAGAGGGCAGGCAGAGTGCTGCATTGTGGGTCCGGAATTGCCAAACTTGAGGGCTTCGGGGCCAGGAGTGTGAGGACGGAAGTCTGAGAAGACAAGCTAGACTCGGGTTTCAGGGCGAGGGCACGGCAGGTACCCCCTGCAGATCTGAACCAATATCTCATGCATCTGAAGTCAGGGCGAGGATCAGACGTTGGCTCAGGTTGGAGTTTCTGAGCATGACGGCCGCTTCATGAAGGGAGCGGAATCTCGAGGCCATTGAGGTTATCCCACGTTGGGAGTTGTGGGATGCCCCCTTCATGGATTCCTTCTGCGGGACAATTGAGACCTGTTGGACAGCTCCAGGACATCCCATATGGAATGTCTCCAGAGCACCATTCGTGGATGGATGCCTGGGAAGCCCGCCTCGCATTCCAATTGTCTCCTAGCAACAAGACAGTTTAGATCTGATGGCTCTGCGGGAGCAACCGGGGTGGCTGAGTTGAAATGGACTTTCCTGAGGATGGGTCCTAATGTGTTTTTGTGTCCATGAGGGCCTTGGAATGGGGCGGTGGCACCGGGACCCTGAAGTACTCTCCTAAGCTTTGGACATGGCTCCCATGCACAGGTTTCCTTGTGGAGACGAGATGAGTTCTGATGGGTGCCTCAGGAAAACCCCTATGCTCGTATTGGAATCAGGCTTTTGAGGACACATGCCTGTAACCCAATGCAATGTATCCTATTATGGCCTAGGGTCCTGTCTGGTTCAATCTTCTTCTCTGGGGACATCCATCTATGGTATGAGTGGAGGTCGATTGTCAGCTGGTGTCAGACAGCCCTTGTTTGTTCCGGTACCTACACTATTGGGATGGCCTCAGGAACTTTGGAGGTTTCTCCTAATTTGTACGATTTTGGACCATGGAATGGGCAGAATTCCCATGGATTTGTAGGCACAGTCCTAATGTGGGGCTCCAGGGGCCCAGCCTGGAGGGTGGGTGGCCCAAGACTTTGAGGACAGAAGTCTGAAAACACAAACTCAGCTTAGGTTTGGGGACGTAGGTATGGCAGGCCCGATCTACAAACCATGAGAAGAACTCTTCAGGATATGAAGAAAGTGCGAGTCTGAGGCTCTTGCTCAGGCTTTTGTCTCTGGATTTTGTATCAGCGATGGCCGTGGAATGTCGGGGACGCCTCATGGGCCATGGACAAATCTTCCTCTCTGAGGATTTGGCCCGATTCCCAATTGCTTTTCGTCAATCTGTGGGATGGGAGGACTCATTTCAGTTTTGTTACCTCAGCTGTCCCACCAAAAGAGGAATTCCAAAGCCAAGCCGTGGGGAAGACTGAAGGGACAACCCGAACTATGGTTAAAAATTGGGGCCTAGGGGCATGGCAAGCCCAATATGATATCTCTTCATCCAGCCACTGAGTGGCCTTACTTGAGGACTGGGCTCAGCCTGAGCGTCACGATGTGTGTTTGTGACCAATGTGGCCCGCGAGCATGGGCGGGGCCTCATGGGCCACACTGGTTTCAACTACACTGAACGTTGGACAACATGCCAACCACAAGGTTTCTTGCCATGGGGAAGGAGTTCTGATTTCTGCATCACCTTCAACCCTGGGCAGTGATTGGATATAAGGTCTAGGTTCTGAAACCTGAAAACTGATGTTGGGAAGAGATGACGACCTAAGGCCATGGCGGCTCGATGTGCTCAGTGTGCGGCCAGGTGTCTGGGAGGGGCCAGGGGGTCCAGGCTCAGGCTGTGTCAGAACGGGCATTAGTGCCCTGGTCAGCCTATGTATTTGGGGTACAGCCAAGGTCGGTGCAGGTTGATCTTCATTTGGGATTACTGGGTAGCACCAGAGGACAATGTTTTTCTTCTGGAGGGCCCTCAGAGTGCTGCATTGTAGTTCTGGATTGCCAAACTGGAGGGCTTGTGGGCCAGTATTCTGACGACAAAAGTCTTAGAAAACAAGCTAGGCTTAGGTTTCTGGGTGAGGCCATGGCACGCACAATCTACAGACCTGAATAGAGATCTCGTGCATCTGAAGTCAGGGCGAGGATCAGACGATCGCTCAGGTTGGAGTTTCTGTCCCTGATGGCCCCTTCATGAATGAGCGGGGACATCACGAGGCCATGGGGGTTTTCCCACGATGGGAGTTGTGAGAAGCTCCAAACTGCAGAGAGTCTTCTGCAGGACAATTGAGACCTGTTGTTTGGCTCCAGGCCAATGATTCTGAGCAGGGTTCTAAGGATGGATGGCTGGGTAGCCCACCTCGCATTTCAATTGTCTCCTTGCAACAAGACAGATTAGATCTCCTGGATCTGTGGGAAGCAACCGAGGACGCTGAGTTGAAATGGACAACCCTGGGGATGGGTCCTAACGTGCTTTTGTGTCTATGGAGACCTTGGAATGAAGCGGTGGCACTGGGGCCCTGAAGGGTTCTCCTAAACAGAGCCTTTGACAGAGCTCCAACGTGCAAGTTTCCCATGTGTAGATGAGATGTTTTCTGATGGGTGAGTCAAGAAACAGCTATATGCTGCTTTTGAAATCCAGGCCTCTGAGGAGAGATGCCTGGAAACCAAAGCAATGGATCTGATTAGTGCCTAGGGGCCTGTTCTTTCCTTTTTCCTCTGGGGACATCTGTCTATGGGTCTGAGTGCAGGTAGGTGCTCGTTGGGCTCAGATTGCCCCTGTTGTTCCTGGGAAGCCACCACTATTGAGATGGATCAGGGACTTTGGAGGTTTATCCTATTAGAAGTGTAGTGGCCATTGGAATGGGCACACACAATTCCCTTGGAGAGGGCAAGTACAGTCCTCAGGTTTGGCTCCAGGGCCTGAGCCTGTAGGTTGTGTAGGCCAGGGCTGTTTGGAGAGTTGTCTGAAAACACAAACTCGGCTTATGTTTCGGGTCATAGGTATGGCAGGACTGATCTACAGACCATGAGGAGAACTCTTCGGGATTTGAAAGAAGGGCGAGTGTGAGGCTCCTGCTCAAGTTTTTGTCTCTGGATATCGTGTCACTCATGGTCGTTGAATTTCTGGGTGACTTCATGGGAAATGGACGAGTCTTACTCTCTGGTGGTTTGGCCCCGTCCAAAGAGTTTGGGGTCATTCTGTGGGCTGGAAGAAGTCCGTTTTTTTTTATTCTTGTTTTTTTCTTTTTTATCCTCAGGTGTCCCACCAAATAAGGGATTCCAGAGTAGAGCCCTGGGGAGGGGCGCCTGGACCATCAGAAATTTGGTTAAAAATTGGGGCCTAGGGACATGTCAAGCCCATTATGACATCTAATGGTCCAGCCACTGAGAGGACTTACTAGAGGACAGGACTCATGCTGAGGGTCACAATGCGTGTGTATGCCCTCGTCGCACTCAAGAATGGGCGGGGCCTCAGGGTGAATGCTGGTTTCTCCTACACTGAACGTTGGACAACGTGCCAACCACAGGGTTCTTGCCATGGGTAAGGAGGAGTTCTGATTTCTGCATCACACTCACCCCTGGGAAGTGATTGGAGATAAGGTCTCGGTTCTGAAGCCTGAAAACTGAGGTAGGGAAGAGATGATGACCTAAGGCCATGGCGGGTTTTATGTGCTCAGTGTGCGGTCAGCTTTCTGGGTGTTGGTCAGGAGGTCCGGGCTCAGGTTATGTTCGACAGTGCATTAGTGCCCTGTTTAGACTATATAATTTGGGTAAAGTCGAGTGCTGTGTAGGTTTACCCTCATTTAAGGTGCCTGGGCAGCTCATGAGGCAATAATTTTTTTTCTAGAGGGCAGGCAGAGTGCTGCATTGTGGGTCCGGAATTGCCAAACTTGAGGGCTTCGGGGCCAGGAGTGTGAGGACGGAAGTCTGAGAAGACAAGCTAGACTCGGGTTTCAGGGCGAGGGCACGGCAGGTACCCCCTGCAGATCTGAACCAATATCTCATGCATCTGAAGTCAGGGCGAGGATCAGACGTTGGCTCAGGTTGGAGTTTCTGAGCATGACGGCCGCTTCATGAAGGGAGCGGAATCTCGAGGCCATTGAGGTTATCCCACGTTGGGAGTTGTGGGATGCCCCCTTCATGGATTCCTTCTGCGGGACAATTGAGACCTGTTGGACAGCTCCAGGACATCCCATATGGAATGACTCCAGAGCACCGTTCGTGGATGGATGCCTGGGAAGCCCGCCTCGCATTCCAATTGTCTCCTAGCAACAAGACAGTTTAGATCTGATGGCTCTGCGGGAGCAACCGGGGTGGCTGAGTTGAAATGGACTTTCCTGAGGATGGGTCCTAATGTGTTTTTGTGTCCATGAGGGCCTTGGAATGGGGCGGTGGCACCGGGACCCTGAAGTACTCTCCTAAGCTTTGGACATGGCTCCCATGCACAGGTTTCCTTGTGGAGACGAGATGAGTTCTGATGGGTGCCTCAGGAAAACCCCTATGCTCGTATTGGAATCAGGCTTTTGAGGACACATGCCTGTAACCCAATGCAATGTATCCTATTATGGCCTAGGGTCCTGTCTGGTTCAATCTTCTTCTCTGGGGACATCCATCTATGGTATGAGTGGAGGTCGATTATCAGCTGGTGTCAGACAGCCCTTGTTTGTTCCGGGCGACCTACACTATTGGGATGGCCTCAGGGACTTTGGAGATTTCTCCTAATTTGTACGATTTTGGACCATGGAATGGGCAGAATTCCCATGGATTTGTAGGCACAGTCCTAATGTGGGGCTCCAGGGGCCCAGCCTGGAGGGTGGGTGGCACAAGACTTTGAGGACAGAAGTCTGAAAACACAAACTCAGCTTAGGTTTGGGGACGTAGGTATGGCAGGCCCGATCTACAAACCATGAGAAGAACTCTTCAGGATATGAAGAAAGTGCGAGTCTGTGGCGATTGCTCAGGCTTTTGTCTCTGGATTTTGTATCAGTGATGGCCGTGGAATGTCGGGGAGGCCTCATGGGCCATGGACGAATCTTCCTCTCTGAGGATTTGGCCCGATTCCCAATTGCTTTTCGTCAATCTGTGGGATGGGAGGACTCATTTCAGTTTTGTTACCTCAGCTGTCCCACCAAAAGAGGAATTCCAAAGCCAAGCCGTGGGGAAGACTGAAGGGACAACCCGAACTATGGTTAAAAATTGGGGCCTAGGGGCATGGCGAGCCCAATATGATATCTCTTCATCCAGCCACTGAGTGGCCTTACTTGAGGACTGGGCTCAGCCTGAGCGTCACAATGTGTGTTTGTGACCAATGTGGCCCGTGAGCATGGGCGGGGCCTCATGGGCCACACTGGTTTCAACTACACTACACATGCCAACCACAAGGTTTCTTGCCATGGGGAAGGAGTTCTGATTTCTGCATCACCTTCAACCCTGGGCAGTGATTGGAGATAAGGTCTAGGTTCTGAAACCTGAAAACTGATGTTGGGAAGAGATGACGACCTAAGGCCATGGCGGCTCGATGTGCTCAGTGTGCGGCCAGCTGTCTGGGAGGGGCCAGGGGGTCCAGGCTCAGGCTGTGTCAGAAAGGGCATTAGTGCCCTGGTCAGCCTATGTATTTGGGGTACAGCCAAGGTCGGTGCAGGTTGATCCTCATTTGGGTTTACTGGGTAGCACCAGAGGACAATGTTTTTCTTCTGGAGGGCCGGCAGAGTGCTGCATTGTAGTTCTGGATTGCCAAACTGGAGGGCTTGTGGGCCAGTAGTCTGACGACAAAAGTCTGAGAACACAAGCTAGGCTTAGGTTTCTGGGTGAGGCCATGGCACGCACAATCTACAGACCTGAATCGAGATCTCGTGCATCTGAAGTCAGGGCGAGGATCAGACGATCGCTCAGGTTGGAGTTTCTGTCCCTGATGGCCCCTTCATGAATGAGCGGGGGCATCACGAGGCCATGGGGGTTTTCCCACGATGGGAGTTGTGAGAAGCTCCAAACTGCAGAGAGTCTTCTGCAGGACAATTGAGACCTGTTGTTTGGCTCCAGGCCAATGATTCTGAGCAGGGTTCTAAGGATGGATGGCTGGGTAGCCCACCTCGCATTTCAATTGTCTCCTAGCAACAAGACAGATTAGATCTCCTGGATCTGTGGGAAGCAACCGAGGACGCTGAGTTGAAATGGACACCCCTGGGGATGGGTCCTAACGTGCTTTTGTGTCTGTGGAGACCTTGGAATGAAGCGGAGGCACTGGGGCCCTAAAGGCTTCTCCTAAACAGAGCCTTTGACACAGCCCCAACGTGCAAGTTTCCCATGTGTAGATGAGATGTTTTCTGATGTGTGGGTCAAGAAACAGCTATATGCTGCTTTTGAAATCCAGGCCTCTGAGGAGAGATGCCTGAAAACCAAAGCAATGGATCTGATTAGTGCCTAGGGGCCTGTTCTTTCCTTTTTACCTCTGGCGACATCTGTCTATGGGTCTGAGTGCAGGTAGGTGCTCAGTTGGGCTCAGATTGCCCCTGTTTTTCCTGGGAAGTCACCACTATTGAGATGAATCAGGGACTTTAGAGGTTTATCCTATTAGAAGGGTTGTGGCCATTCGAATGGGCACACACAATTCCCTTGGAGAGGGCAAGTACAGTCCTCAGGTTTGGCTCCAGGGGCCTGAGCCTGTAGGTTGTGTAGGCCAGGGCTGTTTGGACAGTTGTCTGAAAACACACACCCTCCAGGCTAGGGCCCCTGGAACCACACCTCAGGATTCTTCCTGCCCTCTCAAAGGGAATTCTTCATATTCCATTGGCCACAACCATATAAATCAGGAGAAATCTCCAATGTCCTTGGGACCATACCAATATTGTAGGCTGCTTGGAACAAACAGGGGTGATCTGACACTAGCTGAGCAACTGGCTCCACACCAACTCGGAGACAGATGTCCCCAGAGAAGAACATTGAACTGGACAGGCCCCTAGGCCCTAATCAGATCCATTGCTTTGGTTTCCAGGCATCTCTTCTCAGAGGCCTGGTTTCCAATACCAGCCTATGGGGTTTCCAGAGGCCCCTTCAGAGCAAGTCTTGTCTGCACATTGGAAACTTGCTCGTAGAGCTATGTCAGAACCTCAGAGGCCTGGTTTTCAATACCA
Source organism: Mustela nivalis (assembly GCF_964662115.1). Lineage (NCBI taxonomy): Eukaryota > Metazoa > Chordata > Mammalia > Carnivora > Mustelidae > Mustela > Mustela nivalis. Next base: position 1,430,413 of record NW_028136558.1, on the reverse strand, counting down.
CCATATGGGGGTTTCCTGAGTCATCAGTCAGAACAAATGTCTTCTCCACATGGGAAACGTGCTCTTTCAAGCTGTGTCAAAACCTCCGGCTAGGAAAATCCTTCAGGGCCCCGGTGCCACCACCTCATTCCAAGGTCTCCATGGACACAATCCCACATTAGGACCCATCTGCAGGAGAGTCTATTTCAACTCAGTGCCCTTGGGTGCTCCCCTAGAGCCAGCAGATCGAACCTATCTTGTCACTAGGAGACAATTGGAATGTGAGGCGGGCTGGCTAGGCATCCATCTGTAGAAAACTACTCTGAAGTAATTCCATATGGGACGTCCTGGAGCCATCCAACAGGTCACAGCTGTCCTGCAGAAGGAATCCTTGCGCTTTGGAGCACCTCACCACTCCCATCATGGGAAAAGCTCTGTGGCCTCGTGGTGCACCGTCCCCTTCATGAAAGAGCCATCTTGGACAGAAACTCCAACCTGAGCCAACGTCTAATCCTCGCCCTGACTTCAGATGCACGAAATCTTGATTCAACTCTGCAGAGTGTGCCTGCCGAAACCCCGCCCCGAAGCAAAACCTAGCTATTGTTCTCAGACTTCGTCCTCACACTCCGAGCCCACCAGCCCTCCAGTTAGGGAATTCTGGAGAGACACAATGCAGCACTCTGACTGCCCTCCAGAAGAGAAACGTTGTCCTATGGGGCTAACCAGAAACACCAAATGAGGATCAACCTGCATGCCACTTGACTCTACCCCAATTATACAGTTTCGCTTCAGCGTTAATGCCCTGTCTTGCACAGCCTGAGGTCTGAATTCCCAACCGACACCCAGACAGCTGGCTGTACACTGAGCACATCAGACCCGCCATGGCTTTAGGTCATCATCTCTTCCCAACCTTGGTTTTCAGGCTTCAGAACCTAGACCTTATATATACTCACTACCCAGGGGTGAACGTGATGCAGAAATGAAACTCCTTCTTCCTCAAGGCAAGAAACCTTGTGGTTGGCATGTTTTCCAACGTTCAGTGTAGGAGAATCCAGTGTAGCCCATGAGTCCCCGCCCATGCTTGAGAACCGCAATGGGCACAAACACATTGGGACCCTCAGTGTGAGCCCTGTCCTCAAGTAAAGCCTCTCAGGGTCTGGACCAAGAACCCGCATTGCCATCCCTAGTCCCCCAATATTAATGAGAGGTTGAGAGTTCTAGTCACCCTTATTCAGGTCTCTGCTCTGGAACCCCTGAGGAAAAAAATATCGAAGGGTCTCCTCCATCCCCTGAATGAGCCCCAAAACTTGGGATCTGACCAAATCTTAAAAGAGAAAGAATCATCCATGGCCAAAGAGGCCATCCCGTCATTCCATGGCCACCATTGACACAAAATCTAGAGACAAAATCCTGGATATATGCCTCACACTTGCCCTTTGTTCATAGCCTGAAAAATTCTCCTCGCGGTCTATAGATCAGCCCTGTCATACCTACGTCCCCAAACCTAAGCTGAGTTTGGGTTTTCAGATTTCTGTCCCCACTGTCCTGGCCCACACACCCTCCAGGCTGGGGCCCCTGGAGCCATGCCTCAGGACTGTGCCTGCCTTCTCCAAGCAAATTCTGCCCATTCCATTGGCCACAACCCTAAAGATTAGGAGAACACTCCAACGTCCCTGAGGCCATCCCAATAGTGTTGGCCACTCAGGGCAAACAGGGTGATCTGTCCCAAGATGAGCAACTACCTCAACTCAGACCCATAGACAGATAACCCCAGAGAAGAAGATTGAACCGGACAGGCACCTAGGACCTAATCAGATCCATTGCTTTTGATTCCAGGCATCTCTCCTCAGAGGCCTGGTTTCCAATACCAGCATATGTGTTCTTCTGGAGGTACCAGTCTGAACAAATCTCATTTCCACATGGAAAACATGCATTTTGGAGCTGTGTCACAACCTCCAGTTAAGGGAAACCTTCAGGTCCCAGCAGCCAACACCCCATTCCAAGGTCTCCATGGACACAAACCCACATTATGACCCATCCGCAGGCGAGTCCATTTCAACACATCCCCTTTGGTTGCTCCCCAAAAGAAGCAGATCGAACCTGCCTTGTCACTAGGAGACAATAGGAATGTGAGGCGGGCACTCCAGGAATCCATCCTTAGAACCCTGCACTGCCGTGGTTCCGCATGGGACATCCTGGAGCAATCTGACCGGTCTCGACTGTCCCGTAGAAGGAATCCTTGCCGATTGGAGCAACATACAATGCCAATCGTGGGAAAGTCTCCATAGCCCCATGATGCCCCCCACCATCATGAAGGGGCCATCCTGAACAGAAACTTCAACCTGAGCCTACGTCTGATCCTCGCCCTGACTTCAGATGCATGAGATTTAGATTTAGCTCTACAGAGTGTGCCTGCCATGATCTTGACCCAAAACCTAAGCCTAGCTTGTGTTCTCACACTTCCTTCCTCACAATTCTGGCCCACAAGCCCTCCAGTGTGAGAATTCCGTCGCCACAATGCAGCACTCTTCCTTCCCTCCAGAAGAAAAACGTTGCCCCTGGGGCTACCCAGAAACGCCAAATGAGGATCAACCTGCATGCCACTCAACTTTACTCCAATTATACAGTCTAAGCTTGGCACTAATGCCCTGTCTGACACAGCCTGAGCCTGGACCTCCTGGATGACACCCAGAAAGGTGGTGTCACACCTAAGGACTGTGCCAGTGCTCTCCAAGGGAACTCTGCCCATTTCATTTGCCACAACCTTACAGATTAGGAGAAACCTCCAATTCCCAAGACCAGTCCAATAGTGTTGGCCTCCCCCAACAAACATGGGTGATCTGACACAAGTTGAGCAGTGACCTCCATTCTGAATCTTAGACAGAGACACTCAGAGGAGAATATTGAAAAGGACAGGCCCCTAGACCGTAATCAGATCCATTGCTTTGGATTCCAGGCATTGTTCCCCAGATGCTTGGTTTCCAATACCAGGTTGTGGGGGTTTCAGAACAAATCTCGTCTCTACATGGGAAACTTGCTCTTTGGAGCTGCATCAAAACCTCAGGTTAGGAGAATTCTTCAGGGCAACAGAGCCACTGCCCCATTCCAAGGGATCCATGGACACAAATCCACATCGACTGATCCTCATGAGATTCCATTTCAATTCAGTCCCCTCGGTTGTTCCCCCAGTGACAGCAGATAAAATCCTCCTTTTCACTAGGACACAACTGGAATGCAAGTTGGACTGCCCAGGCATCCATCATTAGAACTGTGCTTTGGAGCATTTCTTATGGGACGTCCTTGATCCATCCAAAAGGTCGTGACTGTCCCGCTGACGGAATCCTTGTGGTTTGGAGCATCACACACTCACAAAGTTGGAAATCTTCCATGGTTTCCTGATGCCCCCCCACCTTCATGAAGGGGACATCATGTACAGAAACTCCAACCTAAGCCAACATCTGATCCTCGCCCTGACTTCAGATGCACGAGATCTCATTTCAGGTCTGTAGAGTGTGCCTGCCATGTCACCGCTGCGAATTCTAAGCTGAACTTGTGTTCTCAGACTTCTGTCCTAAAACACCTGGCCCACAAGCCCTGAAGTTGGCAATTCTGGAGCCAGAATGCAGCACTCTGCCTGCCCTCCAGAAGAAAATCTTTGCCCTATGGGGCCAACCAGAAACCCCAAATGAGGACCAACCTTCACATCACTCGACTGTACCCCAATTATACGGTCTAGCCTGGGGACTAATGCCCTGCCTGACACAGCCTGAGCCCAGACCTCATGATGGACACAGACATCTGGCCGCACACTAAGTGCATCGGACCCACCATGGCCTTAGGTTGTCATCTCTTACCAACCTCGGTTTTCAGGCTTCAGAATCTAGACCTTATCTCTACTCACTGCCATGCCGTGTACGTGATGCAGAAATCAGAACTCCTCCTTCCCCATGACCAGAAACCCTGTGGTTGGCATGTTGTCCAACGTGCAGTGTAGGAGAAACCAGCATGGCCCATGAGGCCTCAGACATGCTTGAGGGCTGCGATGGGCACAAACACACATTAGGATCCTAAGCATGATCCCTGGCCTCAAGTAAAGCCTCTCCGGGGCTGGACCAAGAGCCCACATATGGAGATTACCATGCCCCTACTCCCCAAGCCTTAACCAGTGCTTGAGAAGTCTAGTCACCCCTACTCAGATCTCTTCCCTAGAATCCCTCCTTGGTGGGACACATGAGGTTAAAAAAAAAATAGAGAAAGGACTCCTACCGTCCAAAGAATGACTGCAATCACTTGGAATTGGGCCAAATTCACAGAGAGAAATACTCGTCCATGGCTGATGAGGCCATCCTGACATTCCACGGCCACCATTGACACAAAATCCGGAGACAAAAGCCTGAAAAAGCGCCACACACTCGCCCTTTGTTCAAAGCCTGAAAAATTCTCACGGTCTGTAGATCGGGCCTGCCATACCTATGTCCCCAAACCTAAGCCAAGTTTGTGTTTTCAGACTTCTGTCTCCATTGTCCTGGCCCACACACCCTCAAGGCTTGGCCCCATGGAGCCACACCTCAGGACTGTGCCTGCCCTCTCCATGGGAATTCTGCTCATTCCTTTGGCACAACCTGACAGATTAGGAGAAACATCCGAAGTCCCCGAGGCCACCCCAATATTGTAGAATGTCCGGGACAAACAGGGACCATCTGCCACAAGCTGAGCCACTACCTCCAATCAGACCTGTAGATAGATATCCATAGAAAAGAAGATTGAACAGGACAGGCACCTAGGCCCTAAACGGGTCCATTGCTTTTGTTTTCACGTATCTCTCCTCAGAGGCCTGGATTCCAATACCAGCACATGGGGGTTTCTGGAGCTACCAATCAGAACAAATCGCATGCCACATGGGAATCATGCTATATGGAACTGTGTCAAAACCTCCAGTTAGGAGAAAATTTCACGTCACTGGAGTCACCGCCCCATTCCAATGTCTCAATGGACACAATCCCACATTATGACCCATCCTCAGGAGAGTCCATTTCAACTCAAACCTGGCGGTTGCTCAACCAGTGCCAGCAGATCAAACCTGCTTTGTCACTAGGAGACAATTGGAATGCGAGTTCGTTGCCCAGGTATCCGTTGTTAGAACTCTGCTCTGGAGAAATTCCTAATGGGGTGTCCTTGATCCATTCAACAGGTCTCAACTGTCCTGCAGAAAAAATCCTTGTGTTTTGCAGCATCACACACTCGCACCGTGGGAAAACCTCCATGGCCTTGTGATGCCTCCACCTTCAGGTAGAGGACATCATGGACAGAAACTCCCGTCTGATCCTCGCCCTGACTTCAGATGCATGAGATCTCAATTCAGCTCTGCAGAGTGTGCCTGCCTTGCCCTCGCCCCAAAACCTAAGCCAGCTCACGTTCTCAGACTTCCGTCCTCACACTCCTGGCCCACAAGCCTTCCACTTTGGGAATTCTGGAGACAAAATGCAGCACTCTGCCTGCCCTCCAGAAGAGAGACTTTGCCCTAGGGGTCTACCCAGAAACATCAAATGAGGATCAACCTGCAATTCTCTAGACTGTACCCCAATTATACAGTCTAGCCTGGGCACTAATGCCCTGTCTGACACAGCCTGACCCCAGACCTCGTGACCGACACCCAGACACCTGGCCTCACACTGAACACATCGAACATGCCATGGCCTTAGTTCATCATCTCTTCCCAACCTTGGTCTTCAGGCTTCAGAACCTAGACATTATCTCCACTCACAACTAAGTGATGTACGTGATGCAGCAATCAGAACTTCACCTTCCCCATGACCAGAAACCTTGTGGTTGGCATGTTGTCCAACGTTCAGTATATGAGAACCCAGCATGGCCCATGAGGCCTCAGACATGCTTGAGGGCTGCGATGGGCACAAACACACATTAGGACCCTAAGCATGAACCCTGGCCTCAAGTAAAGCCTCTCCGGGGCTGGACCAAGAGCCTGCATATGGGACTTGCCATGCCCCTTCTCCCCCAATCCTAGCCAGAGCTTGAGAAGTCTAGTCAACCTTATTCAGAGCTCTTTTCTGGAATCCCTCTTTGGTGGGACACATAAGGTAAAAAAAAAAAAACAAAACAAAACAAAACAAAAAAACCAAGATTAAGAAAAAAAAAAAAGTAAGGACTCCTACCATCCAAAGAATGACCCCAAACACTTGGAATCTGGCCAAATCCACAGAGAGAAATACTCGTCCATGGTCGATGAGGCCAGCCTGACATTCCATGGCCACCATTGACACAAAATCCGGAGACAAAAACCTGAAAAAGCGCCACACACTTGCCCTTTGTTCAGAGCCCCCAAAATTCTCAAGGTCTGTAGATCGGGCCTGCCATACCTATGTCCCCAAACCTAAGCCTAGTTTGTGTTTTCAGACTTCTGTCTCCATTGTCCTCACCCACACATTCTAAAGGCTGGGCCCCATGGAGCCACACCTCAGGACTGTGCCTGCCCTCTCCAAGGGAATTCTGCTCATTCATGTGGCACAACCTGACAGATTAGGAGAATCATCCAAAATCTCTGAGGCCATCCCAATAGTGTAGGATGTCCTGGACATACAGGGACCCTCTGGCACAAGCTGAGCCACTACCTCCAATCAGAACCTTAGACAGATATCCATAGAAAAGAATATTGAACAAGACAGGCACCTAGGCCCTAATTGGATCCATTGCTTTTGTTTTCAGGCATCTCTCCTCAGAGGCCTGGATTCCAATACCAGCATAAGGGGGTTTCCAGAGCTACCTATCAGAAAAAATCTCGTCTCCACATGGGAATCTTGCTCTATGGAGCTGTGTCATAACCTCCAGTTAGGAGAAAACTTCAGGTCACTGGAGCCACTGCCCCATTTGAATATCTCCATGGACACAATCCCAAATTATGACCCATCCTCAGGAGAGTCCGTTTCAACTAAACCCCCTCGGTTGCTACTCCAGAGCCAGCAGATTGAACCTGCCTTATCGCTAGGAGACAATTGAAATGCGAGTTGGGCTCTTCAGGCATCCATCCTTAGAACCCTGCTCTTGCGTCATTCCTTATGGGACATCCTTGAGCCATCCAACAGGTCTCGAATGTCCCACAGGAGTCCTTGTGCATGGACCACCTAACAACTCATATCATGGAAAGCTTCCAAGGTCACATGATGCCCCCAATCTTCATGAAGGCAGATCATGGAAAGAAACTCCAACCTGAGCCAACAGCTGATCTTCGCCTTGACTTCAGATGCACGAGATCTTGATTCAGCTCTTCAGAGTGTACCTGCTGTGCCCTCACCCCAAAACCTAAGCGTAGCTAGTGTTCTCCGACTTCCGTACTCACTCTCCTGGACCACACGCCCTCTATTTTGGGATTTCCGATGACACAGTGCTGCACTCTGCCTGCCCTCTAGAAGAAAAATATTGCCCTATGGGTCTACCCAGAAACCTCCAATGAGGATAAACCTGCACGTCACTCAACTGTACACCAATTATATAGTCTAGCCTGTGCACTAATGCCCTGTCTGACAGAACCTGAGGCCTGAATTCCCAACCGACACCCAGACAGCTTGCAGTACACTGAGAACATCTGAACCGCCATGGCCTTAGGTCGCCATCTCTTTCCAACTTCGGTTTTCAGGCTACAGAATCCTAGACCTTATCTCTACTCACTTCCCATGGGTGAACGTGATGCAGAAATCAGAACTCCTCCTTCCCTCTCGCCAGAATCTTGTGGTTGGCATCTTGTCCAACGTTCAGTGTAGGACCCCTGTAGGGCCTACAGGGGTAGTAGTAGGGCCCCTGAGGGTAGTGCAGGGTCCCTGAGGCCCTGCCTATGCTTAAGAGCTGCGGTGGGCTCAAACACACATTGGGACCCTCAGTTTGAGCCCTGTCCTCAAGTAAAGCCTCTCAGTGGCTGGACCATGAGCCCGCATATGGGGCCTGCCATGCCCCAAGTCACCCAATCTTAACCAGAGGTAGAGACATCTAGTCACCCCTACTCAGGGCTCTGCTCTGGAATCCCTCTTTGGTGGGACATTTGAGGTAAATAAACACAGAAAGGACTCCTCCCACTCACAGAATGACCCCAATCACTTGGGATTGGGCCATCCCAAGTGATTGGGGTCCAGAGAGAAAGACTCGTCCATGGCCCATGAGGCCAGCCCGACATTCCACGGCCACTATTGACACAAAATCCAGAGACATAAGCTTCAGCAAGCGTTCACACTCACCCTTAGGACATAGCCCAAAAAATTCTCCTCATAGTCTGTAGATTGGGCCTGCCATACCTACGTCCCCAAACCTAAGCCGAGTTTGTGTTTTCAGACTTCTATCCTGACATCCCTGTCCCACACACCCTCCAGACTGAGGCCCCTGGAGCCACACCTCAGGACTGTGCCTGCCCTCTCCATGGAAATTCTTCCCATTCCATTGGCCACAACCCTACAGATAAGGAGAAACCTCCAAAGTCCCAGAGGCCATTCCAATAGTGTAGGCCACCCAGGACCAAGAGGGGCGATCTCTCACAAGCTGAGCAACGACGTCAACTCACCCGTAGACAGATAACCCAAGAGAATAAGATTAAACTGGACTGGCCCCTAGAATGTAATTGGTTCCATTGCTTTTTTTTCTAAGCATCTCTCCTCAGTGGCCTGTTTTCCAATACCAGCATATGGGGGATTCCAGAGATACCAATCAGAACAAATCTTGTCTTCACATGGGAAACTTATCCTTTGGAGCTCTGTAAAAGCCTCCAGTTAGGAGAAACCTTCAGGTAGCCGGAGCAACCGCCCTATTCCAAGGTCTCCATGGACACATACCCGCATTATGACCATTTGGCAGGAGAGTACATTTCAACTCAGCCCCGTCGATTACTCCCCCAGAGGCAGAATATCAAACCTGCCTTGTCGCTAGGAGACAACTGGAATGCAAAGCAGACTCTCTAGGCATCCATCCATGGAATCCTGCTCTGGCGCCGTTCCATATGGGATGTCCTGGAGCCTTCCAACAGGTCTTGACTGTCCCACAGAAGGAATCCTTGCAGACTGGAGCATCTCACAACTCCTATCGTGGGAAAACCTACATGGCCTCATGAGATGCTCCCCTTTATAAAGGGGCCATCATAGACAGAAACTCCAACCTGAGCCAACTTCTGATGCATTGCTTGGTTTCTAGGTATCTCTCCTCAGAGGCCTGGTTTCCAATATCAGAATATGGGGGTTTCCTAAGGAAACAATCAGAACAGATCTCATCTCCACATGGGAAACTTGCTCTTTGGAGCTGTGTCAATACCTCAGGTTAGGAGGATCCTTCAGGGCTCTGGCACCATGGCCCAATCCCAAGGTCTCCAAGGACACAAACTTACATTATGAACCATTCTCAGGAGAGTCCATTTCAAATCAGCCCACTCGGCTGCTCACCCAGAGCCAGCAGATCAAACCTTCCTTGTCACTAGGAGACAGTTAGAATGGGAGGAGGGCTGCCCAGGCATCCATCCTTAGAACCCTGCTCTGGAGAACTTCTTTATGGGACGTCTTGAATCCAACCAACCTGTCTTGACTGTCTCGCAGAATGAATCCTTGTGGATTGAAGCATCACACAATAACACTGTGAGAAAACCTCCATTTCCTTATGATGCCCCAAACCTTCATAAATGGGCCATCATGGACAGAAACTCCATCCTAAGCCAAAGTCTGATCCTCGCCCTGAATTCAGAAGCATGAGATCTCGATTCAGCACTTGAGAGTGTGCCTGCTGGGCCCTCGTCTTGAAACCTAAGCCTATCTTGTGTTCTCAGACTTCCGTCCTCAGAATCCTGGCCACACCCCTCCAGTTTGGCAATTCTGGAGACACAATGCAGCACTCTGCCTGGCCTCCAGAAGAAAAATGTTGCCCTATAGGGCTAACCAGAAACGCCAAATGAGTAACAACCTGCATGCCACTCGACCATACCCCAATTATACAGTCTAGCCTGTGCACTAAAGCCCTGTCTGACACAGCCTGAGGGCAGACCTCCAGTCCAACACCAGGACAGCTGGCCGTACACTGAGCATATCATACCCACAATGGCTTTAGGCCATCATCTCTACCCAACCTCAATTTTCACCTTCATAACCTAGACCTTATCTACACTCACTGCTCAGGAGTGAACGTGATGCAAGAATCAGAACTTCTCCTTCGCCATGGCAAGAAACCTTGTGGTTGGCATGTTGTCCAACGTTCATTGTAGGAGAAAGCAACATGGACTATGAGGTCCCACCTATCCCTGAGGGCCACAATTTGCACAAACACATATTGTGACCCTCAGCGTGAGCCCTATTCTCATGTGAAGCCTCTTAGTGACTGGAACAACAGCCCACATATGGGGCTTGCAAAGCCCCTAGTCACCCAATCTCAACCAGAGTTCGAGATGTCTAGTCACCCGACTCAGGGCTCTGCTCTGGAATCCCTCTTTGGTGGGACAATTGAGGTAAAAAAAAAAAAATACAGAAAGGACTTTTCCCATCCACAGAATGATCCCAACCCCTTGGGATCAGGCCAAATCACCAGAGAAAGAATTGTCCATGGCCCTTGAGGACACCCCGACATTCCACGGCCACCGTTGACACAAAATCCAGAGACAAGCCTGAGCAAGCGCCACATACTCGCCCTTTGTTCATAGCCCGGAAAATTCTCATGTTCTGTAGATCGAGCCTTCATACATACATCCCCAAACCTAAGCTGAGTTTGTGTTTTCAAACTTCTGTCCCCACAGTCCTGGCCCACACACCATCCAAGCTGGGGCCCCTGGAGACACACCTCAGGACTGTGGCTTCCCTCTCCAGGGGAATTCTGCCATTTCCATTGGCCACAACCTTATAGATTAGGAGAAACCTCCAAGCTCCCCGAGGCCATCCGAATAGTGTTGGCTGCCCAGGACAAACAGGGATGATCTTTCACAAGTTAGGAAACTACCTCCACTCAGACCCAGAGACAGATATCCCCATAGAATAAGATTGAACTGGACAGGCACTTAGGCCCTAATCAGATCCATTGCTTTTGTTTCCAGGCATCTCTCCTCAGAGGCCTGGTTTCCAATACCAGCATAGGGGGATTACTGAGGCACTCATCAGAAAAATCTCGTCTCCACATAGGAAATGTACTCTTTGGAGCTCTATAAAAACCTCTGTTTAGGAGAATCTTTCAGGGCCCCGGATCAAGCGCCCCATTCCAAGGTCTCCATGGACTTAAACCCACATTATGATCTATCCTCGGGAGAGTCCATGTCAACTCAACCCCCTTGGTTTCTCCCCCAGGGCCTGCAGATCAAACCTGCCTTGCCGCTAGGAGACACCTGGAATGGGAGGCAGGCTGCCCAGGCATCGATCCTTAGAACCCTGCTCTGGATAACTTCCTTATGGGATGTCCTGGAGCCATCCCACAGGTCTCGACTGTCCCACAGAAGGAATCATTGCGGTTTGGAGCATCTCACAATTCCCATCGTGGGAAAACCTCCATGTCCTCGCGACACCGTCCCCTTCATGAAGGGGCCATCATGGACAGAAACTCCGACCTAAGCCAACGTCTGATCCTAGCTCTGTCTTCAGGTATAAGGGATCTCGAATCATCTCTGCAGAGGGTGCCTGCCGTCCCTTCACCCCGAAATCTAAGTCTGGCTTGTGTTCTCAGTATTTTTTCCTCACACTCCTGGCCCACAAGCCTTCCAGTTTGGGAATTCTGGAGCCAGTATGTGACACTGTGTCTTCCCTCCAGAAGAAAAACGTTGCCCTCTGGGGCTACCCAGTAACCACAAATGAGTACCATCCTGCACGAAACTCGACTGCACCCCAATGATACAGTCTAGCCTGGACACTAATTCGCTGTCTGCCACAGCCTGAGCCTGCACCTCCCAACCCACACTCAACAGCTGGCCGAACACTGAGCACATCAGACACACCATGGCCTTAGGGCTTCATCTCTTCCCAACCTCAGTTTTCAGGCTTCAGAACCTGGACCTTAAATCCAATCACAGTCCAGGAGTGAAATTGTTGCAGAAATTAGAACTCCTTCTTCCCCATTGCCAGAAAACTTGTGGTTGCCATATTGTCCAACGTTCCGTGTAGGAGAAACCAGCATGGTACATTAGGCCACGCCCTGACTTGAGGGGCTCCTTGGGCACAAAAACACATTGTGAAACTCAGTGTGAGACCTATCCTCAAGGAAGGCCTCTCAGTGTCTGGACCAAGAGCCCACATATGGGGCTTGCCATGTTCTTAGGTCCCAATGTTAACCAGAGGTCTGGTTGTCCAGTCGCCCGTCCCCAGGACTCTGCTCTGGAATCCCTCTTTTGGTGGTCCACCTTAGGTAAAAAAATAATAATAATAATAATAAAGTAAACAAAAAAACAAGAAAGGCCTCCTCCCTTCCCACAGAATGACGCCAAACTCTTGGGATCAGGTCAAATCCCCAGAAAAGGAGCCTCATCGATGGCCCATGAGGACACCCTGACATTCCATGGCAATCGGTGACAGATTTCCAGAAAAAAAAAAAAAAAAAAAACATGAGCCAGCACCTCACATTCGCCCTTTTTTCATATCCCGATGAGTTCTCCTCACGGTCTATTGTTCGGGCCGGCCATACCTACATCCCCCAACCTAAGTGGAGTTTGTGTTTTCAGACTTTTGTCCAAATAGCCCTGGACCACACACGCTCCACACTTGTGTCCCTGGAGCCACACCTCAGGACTGTGCTTCCCTTTCAATGGAATTCTTCCCATTCCATTGGCCACAACCTTGCAAATGAGGAAAAACCTCCAAAGTCACCGAGGCCATCCCATTAGTGTAGGCCGCCCAGGACAAACAGGGGTGATCTCAAATCAGCTGAGCAACTACCTCCACTCAGACAACAGATGTCCCCAGAGAAGAATATTGAACCGGACAGGCCCCTAGGCCCTAGTCAGATCCATTGCTTTGGTTTTTAGGCATCTCTCCTCAGAGGCCTCGTTTCCAATACCAGCATATGGTGGTTTCCTGAGGCACCAATAAGAACAAATCTCGTCTCCCCATGGAAAACTTGCTCATTGGAGCTTTGTCATAACCTCTGGTTAGGAGAATCCTTCAGGGCCCTGGTGCCACTGCCCCATACCAAGGTCTCCATGGACTCAAACCAACATTAAGACCATCCTCAGGAAAGTCCATTTCAACTCAGCCCCCTCTGTTGCTACCCCAAGCCAGCAGATCAAACGTTTCTTGTTGCTAGGAGACAATTGGAATGTGAGGCTGGCTACCCAGGCATCCATACTTAGAACCCTGTTCTGGAAAAATACCTCATAAGACGTCCTGGAGCCATCCAACAAATCTTAATTGTCCCACAGAAGGAATCCTTGCGGTTTGGAGCATCTCACAACTCCAATAGTGGGAAAACCCCCATGGGCTCATAATGTCCCCCCTTCATGAAGGGGCCAACATGGACAGAAACTCAACCCTGAGCCAAAGTCTGATCCTCGACCTGACTTCAGACGCATGAGATGTCAATTAAGCTCTGCAGAGTGTGCCTGCCATGTCCTTGCCCCGAAACCTAAGCCTAGCTTGTGTTCTCAGACTTCCGTCCTCACTCTCCTGGCCCACAAGCCCTCCAGTTTGCGAATTCCGAAGCCACAATGCAGCACTCTGCCTGCCCTCCAGAAGAAAAACTTTGCCCTATGCTGCTAATAAGAAACCCCAAATGATTTTCTAATGCATGCCAATCGATTGTAAAGCAATTATACAGCCTACCCTGTATATTAATGCCCTGTCTGGCACAGCCTGAGACAAGACATCCCAAACGATACCCAGACAGCTGGCCCCAACATGGACACATAGGACCCGCTATGGCTGTAGGTCGTCATCTCTTCCCAACCTCGGTTTTCAGGCTTCAGAACCTAGACCTTATCTCCAATCACTGCCCAGGGGTGAACGTGATGCAGAAATTAGAATTCCTCCTTCCCCATGGCCAGAAACCTTCTGGTTGGCATGTTGTCCAACGTTCAATGTGGGAAATTCTGCATTGTCCGAAAGGCCACGCCAGTGCTTGAGGGCCGCCTAGGGCACAGACATGCATTGTGACCTGCAGCGTGAGTCCCGTATTAAAGTAACGCCTCTCAGTGGCTGGACCAAGATCTTGCATATGGGGCTTGTCATATCCATAGGCCCCCAGGCTTAACCAGAGGGCGAGTATTCCAGTTGTCAGTACCCACTGCTATGCTCTAGATTCCCTCTACAGGGGGGACACATAAAGCAGAAAACAGGACACTTCCCTTCCCACAGAATGACCCCAAACTCTTGGGGGCTGAACAAACTACCAGAGAGGGAGACTTCTACGACCCATGAGGCAACTCCTACATTAAACGGCCATTGTGGACAAAACATCCAGAGACAAAAGCCTGAGCGACTGCCTCCCTCTCACCCTTCTTTCATATCCAGAGGAGCTCCCCTCATGGACTGTAGATCAGGCCTAACGTAACCTCGGCCCCAAACCTGAGCTGAGTTAGGGATTTTGGATGTCTGTCTGCACAGCCATGGCCCACACGGCCTCCAGGATGGGGTCTCTGGAGCCACACCACAGAACTGTGCCTGCTCTCTCCTAAGAAACTGCCCATTCCATTGGCCACAACTCTACAAAATAGTAGAAACATCAAGGTCCCCAAGGACATCCCACTACCGCAAGCCGCACTGGACAAATAGGGGCATTATGACACAAGCTGAGCAACTACTACCTCCATGCAGACACACAGACAGATATCCGCAGAGAAAGAAGATTGAACCAGACAGGCCCTTAGGCCCTATTATGAACTCTTGCTTTGGTGTCCAGGTATCACTCCTCAGAGGCCTGGGTTCGAAGACCAGCATACGGGGCTTTCCTGAGGCACCAGACAGAAGATCTCTCATCTCCACATGGGAAGCTTCCTTGTTGGAGTTGTGTCAAGCCCTTCGGGTTGGAGAATCCTGCAGAGTCCCTTAGCTACTGCCACCTTCCAAGGTCTCCATGGCCACTAAACCACATTATGACTCATCCTCAGGAGAGTCCATTTAAACTCAGCCTTCTGGGTATCTCACCCAAGAGCCCGCAGATTGAGCGTGCCTTGTCTCGACCAGGCAATGGGAAGGTGAGTTGGCGTTTCTCGGCATCCATGCTTAGGCCCCTGCTCTCGAGTCTTTCTGTATGGGGCATCAAGGGACCATCCAATAGTACTCGACTGTCCTGAAGAAGGAAACTTTGAAGTTTGGAGCAGCTCACAACTCCCAGTGTAGGGAAACCTCCCTGGCCTCATGACGCCCCCACCCCCTTCATGTAAGGGCCGTCATAGACACAAACTCCAGCTTGAGGCAACATCTGATAATCGCCCTGACCTCACTGCAGGAGATCTCGATTCAGCCTCTGCAGAGTGGACCTGCCATGCTCTTGGTCCCAAAACTCGTGCTAGCTTGTGTTTTCAGACTTCCTTCCTCACAATCCTGGCCACACCCCTCCAGTTTGGCAATTCTGGAGACACAATGCAGCACTCTGCCTGCCCTCCAGAAGAAAAATGTTGCCCTATAGGGCTAACCAGAAACGCCAAATGAGTAACAACCTGCATGCCACTCGACCATACCCCAATTATACAGTCTAGCCTGTGCACTAAAGCCCTGTCTGACACAGCCTGAGGGCAGACCTCCAGTCCAACACCCAGACAGCTGGCCGTACACAGAGCATATCACACCCACAATGGCTTTAGGCCATCATCTCTACCCAACCTCAGTTTTCACCTTCAGAACCTAGACATTATCTCCACTCACTGCTCAGGAGTGAACGCGATGCAAGAATCAGAACTTCTCCTTCGCCTTGGCAAGAAACCTAGTGGTTGGCATGTTGTCCAATGTTCATTGTAGGAGAAAGCAGCATGGACTATGAGGCCCCACCTATCCCTGAGGGCCACAATTTGCACAAACACACATTGTGACCCTCAGCGTGAACCCTATCCTCATGTAAAGCCTCTTAGTGATTGGAACAACAGCCCACATATGGGGCTTGCCAAGCCCCTAGCCCCCAATCTCAACCAGAGTTCGAGATGTCTAGTCACCCCTACTCAGGGCTCTACTCTGGAATCCCTCTTTGGTGGAACACCTGAGGTAAAAAAAAAAAAAAATACAGAAAGGACTTTTCCCATCCACAGAATGATCCCAACCCCTTGGGATCAGGCCAAATCACCAGAGAAAGAATTGTCCATGGCCCTTGATGACACCCCGACATTCCACGGCCACCGTTGACACAAAATCCGGAGACAAAACCCTGAGCAAGCGCCACATACTCGTCCTTTGTTCATAGCCCTGAAAATTCTCACGGTCTGTAGATCGAGCCTTCATACATACATCCCCAAACCTAAGCTGAGTTTTTGTTTTCAGACTTCTGTCCCCACAGTCCTGGCCCACACACCATCCAAGCTGGGGCCCCTGGAGACACACCTCAGGACTGTGGCTTCCCTCTCCAGGGGAATTCTGCCATTTCCATTGGCCACAACCCTATAGATTAGGAGAATCCTCCAAACTCCCCGAGGCCATCCCAATAGTGTTGGCTGCCCAGGACAAACAGGGATGATCTTTCACAAGTTAGGAAACTACCTCCACTCAGACCCAGAGACAGATATCCCCATAGAATAAGATTGAACTGGACAGGCACTTAGGATCTAATCGGATCCATTGCTTTTGTTTCCAGGCATCTCTCCTCAGAGGCCTGGTTTCCAATACCAGAATACGGGGGATTACTGAGGCACTCATCAGAAAAATCTCATCTCCACATAGGAAATGTACTCTTTGGAGCTCTATAAAAACCTCTGTTTAGGAGAATCTTTCAGGGCCCCGGATCAAGCGCCCCATTCCAAGGTCTCCATGGACTTAAACCCACATTATGATCTATCCTCGGGAGAGTCCATGTCAACTCAACCCCCTTGGTTTCTCCCCCAGGGCCTGCAGATCAAACCTGCCTTGTTGCTAGGAGACAACTAGAATGGGAGGCGGGCTGCCCAGGCATCCATCCTTAGAACCCTACTCTGGAGTCGTTCCACATGGGACATCCTAGAGCCATCCAACAGGTCTCAAGTGTCCCACAGAAGGAATCTTTGCAGTCTGGAGCATCTCACAACTCCCATTGTGGGAAAATCTACATGGCCTCTTGAGACGCTCCACTTTATAAAGGGGCCATCATGGACAGAAACTCCAACCTGAGCAAACGTCTGATATTCGCCCTGACTTCAGGTGCATGAGATCTTGATTCAGCTCTGCAGAGTGTGCCTTCTGTGCACTCACCCCCAAAACTAAGCCTAGCTTGTGTTCTCAGACTACCGTCCTCACACCCCTGCCCCAAAAGCCCTACAGATTGGCAATACTGGGGCCATAATGCAGCACACTGCCTGCCCTCCAGAAGAAAAACGTTGCCTTATGGAGCTACCTAGAAACCCGAATAAGGATCAACTGAACGCCACTCGACTGCACCCCAAATATGCAGTCTACCCTGTCTAATGCCTTGTCTGACACAGCATGAGCCCACACCTCCAGACCTACGCTCAACAGCTGGCTGCACACTGAGCTCATTGGACCCATCAGGTCCTTAGGTCTTCATCTCTTCCAACCTCATTTTTCGGGTTTCAGAACCTAGACCTAAACTCCAAACACTGTCCAGGGGTGAACGTGATGCAGAAATCACAACTCTTCCTTCGCCATGGCTGGAAACCTTGTGGTTGGCATATTCTCCAACGTTCAGTGTAGAATAATCTAGCGTGGCCCATGAGGCACTTCCCATGCTTGAGGGCCTTGTTGGGCACAAATAGGCATTGTGAACCTCAGCATGAGCCCTGTCCTCAAGGAAGGCCTCTCAGTGTCTGAATCAAGAGCCCGCCTATTGGACTTTCCATGCCCCTAGGCCCCCAAACTTAAACAGAGGTGGGGATATCCAGTTGTCCCTCCCAAGGACTCTGCTCTGGAATCCCTCTTTTATTGGGACACTTGAGGTACATAAAATAAAATATAAAATAAAATAAAATAAAAAACAGAAAAGACTCCTCCCATCCCACAGAATGTACCCAAACTCTTGGGATCGGGTCAAATCCTCAGAGAAGGAAAGCCATCCACAACCCATGAGGCCACGCCAGCATTCCACCCACATTGTTGACACAAATCCAGAGACAAAACCTGAGCAAGCACCTCAAACTCACCCTTTTTCATATCCCTAAGTGTTATCACAGTCTGTAAATTGGGCGTGCCATACCTATGTCCCCAATCCTAAGCGGAGTTTGTGTTTTCAGACTTTTGTCCCCACAGGCCTGGCCCACACAGCCTCAAGGCTGGGCCCCTAGAGCCAAACTCAGAACTGTGCCTGCCCTCTCCAAGAGATTTCTGCCCATTCCATTGGCCACAAACCTATAGATTAGGAGAAACTCCAAAGTCCGGAAGCCATCCCAATATAATAGGCTGCCCAGGACAAACAGGGGCGATCTGACACAAGCTGAGCAACTACATCCCCTCAGATCCTTAGACAGGTATCCTCAGGAAAGAGATTGAACCGGACAGGCACCTAGGCCCTAATCATCTCGATTGCTTTTGTTTCCAGTCATCTCTCCTCAGAGGCCTGGTTTCCCATACCAGCATATGGGAGATTCCTTAGGCACTCATCAAAACAATTCTCTTCTCTACATAGGAAACGTACTCTTTAGAGCCCATCAAAACCTCCGGTTATGAACATCCCTCAAGGCCCCGGATCAAGCACCCCATTCCAAGGTCTCCATGGACACAAATGCACATTATGACCCATCCTCAACTCACCCATTTCAACACACCCGCCTCGGTTGCTCCCCTAGATCCAGCAGATCGAACTTGCCTTGGCGCTATGAGACACCTGGAATGGGAGGCAGGCTGCCCAGGCATCGATCCTTAGAACCCTGCTCTGGATAACTTCCTTATGGGATGTCCTGGAGCCATCCAACAGGTCTCGACTGTCCCACAGAAGGAATCATTGCGGTTTGGAGCATCTCACAATTCCCATCGTGGGAAAACCTCCATGTCCTCGTGACACCGTCCCCTTCATGAAGGGGCCGTCATGGACAGAAACTCCGACGTAAGCCAACGTCTGATCCTAGCTCTGTCTTCAGGCATACGGGATCTCGAATCATCTCTGCAGAGGGTGCCTGCCGTCCCCTCACCCCGACATCTAAGTCTGGCTTGTGTTCTCAGAATTTTTTTCTCACACTCCTGTCCCAGAAGCCTTCCAGTTTGGGAATTCTGGAGCCACTATGTGGCACTGTGTCTTCCCTCCAGAAGAAAAATGTTGCCCTCTGGGGCTACCCAGTAACCACAAATGAGTACCATCCTGCACGAAACTCGACTGCACCCCAATGATACAGTCTAGCCTGGGCACTAATTCCCTGTCTGCCACAGCCTGAGCCTGCACCTCCCAACCCACACTCAACAGCTGGCCGAACACTGAGCACATCAGCCACACCATGGCCTTAGGTCTTCATCTCTTCCCAACCTCAGTTTTTAGGCTTCAGAACCTAGACCTTAAATACAATCACAGTCCAGGAGTGAAAGTGTTGCAGAAATTAGAACTCCTTCTTCCCCATGGCCAGAAAACTTGTGGTTGCCATATTGTGCAACGTTCAGTGTAGGAGAAACCAGCATGGTACATTAGGCCACGCCCTGACTTGAGGGGCTCCTTGGGCACAAAAACACATTGTGAAACTCAGTGTGAGACCTATCCTCAAGGAAGGCCTCTCAGTGTCTGGACCAAGAGCCCACATATGGGGCTTGCCATGTTCTTAGGTCCCAATGTTAACCAGAGGTCTGGTTGTCCAGTCGCCCCTCGCCAGGACTCTGCTCTTGGATCCCTCTTTTGGTGGTCCACCTTAGGTAAAAAAAAATAATAATACTAAAAAAATAAACAAAAAAACAAGAAAGGCCTTCTCCCTTCCCACAGAATGACCCCAAACTCTTGGGATCGGGTCAAATCCCGAGAAAGGGAGCCTCATCAATGACCCATGAGGACACCCCGACATTCCATGGCAATCGGTGACACAATTCCAGAAAAAAAAAAAAGCATGAGCCAGCACCTCACATTCGCCCTTTGTTCATATCCCGAAGAGTTCTCCTCACGGTCTATAGATCGGGTTGGCCATACTTACATCCCCCAACCTAAGTGGAGTTTGTGTTTTCAGACTTTTGTCCAAATAGCCCTGGACCAAACATGCTCCACAATTGGGTCCTTGGAGCCACACCTCAGGACTGTGCTTCCCTTTCAAGGGAATTCTTCCCATTCCATTGGCCACAACCTTGCAAATGAGGAAAAACCTCCAAAGTCACCGAGGCCATCTTAATAGAGTAGGCCGCCCAGGACAAACAGGGGTGATCTCAAACCAGCTGAGCAACTACCTCCACTCAGACAACAGATGTCCCCAGAGGAGAATATTGAACCGGACAGGTTCCTAGGCCCTAATCAGATCCATTGCTTTGGTTTCCAGGCATCTCTCCTCAGAGGCCTCCTTTCCAATACCAGCATATGTTGGTTTCCTGAGGCACCAATAAGAACAAATCTCGTCTCTCCATGGAAAACTTGCTCATTGGAGCTTTGTCATAACCTCTGGTTAGGAGAATCCTTCAGGGCCCTGGTGCCACTACCCCATACCAAGGTCTCCATGGACTCAAACCAACATTAAGATCATCCTCAGGAAAGTCTATTTCAACTCAGCCCCCTCTGTTGCTACCCCAAGCCAGCAGATCAAACGTTTCTTGTTGCTAGGAGACAATTGGAATGTGAGGCTGGCTGCCCAGGCATCCATACTTAGAACCCTGTTCTGGAAAAATACCTTATAAGACGTCCTGGAGCCATCCAACAAATCTTAATTGTCCCACAGAAGGAATCCTTGCGGTTTGGAGCATCTCACAACTCCAATAGTGGGAAAACCCCCATGGGCTCATAATGTCCCCCCTTCCTGAAGGGGCCTACATGGACAGAAACTCAAACCTGAGCCAAAGTCTGATCCTCGACCTGACTTCAGAGGCATGAGATGTCAATTCAGCTCTGCAGAGTGTGCCTGCCATGTTTTTGCCCCAAAACCTAAGCCTAGCTTGTGTTCTCAGACTTCCGTCCTCACTCTCCTGGCCCACAAGCCCTCCAGTTTGGGAATTCCGATGCCACAATGCAGCACTCTGCCTACCCTCCAGAAGAAAAACCTTGCCCTATGCTGCTAATAAGAAACCCCAAATGATTTTCTAATGCATGCCACTTGATTGTAAAGCAATTATACAGCCTACCCTGTATACTAATGCCCTGTCTGGCACAGCCTGAGACAATACATCCCAAACGATACCCAGACAGCTGGCCCCAACCTGGACACATAGGACCCGCTATGGCTGTAGGTCGTCATCTCTTCCCGACCTCGGTGTTCAGGCTTCAGAACCTAGACCTTATCTCCAATCACTGCCCAGGGGTAAACGTGATGCAGAAATTAGAATTCCTCCTTCCCCATGGCCAGAAACCTTCTGGTTGGCATGTTGTCCAACGTTCAATGTGGGAAAACCTGCATTGTCCGAAAGGCCACGCCAGTGCTTGAGGGCCGCCTAGGGCACAGACATACATTGTGACCTGCAGCGTGAGTCCCGTATTAAAGTAACGCCTCTCAGTGGCTGGACCAAGATCCTGCATATGGGGCTTGTCATATCCATAGGCCCCCAGGCTTAACCAGAGGGCGAGTATTCCAGTTGTCAGTACCCACTGCTATGCTCTAGAATCCCTCTACTGGGGGGACACATGAAGCAGAAAACAGGACACTTCCCTTCCCACAGAATGACCCCAAACTCTTGGGGGCTGGACAAACTACCAGAGAGGGAGACTTCTACGACCCATGAGGCAACTCCTACATTAAACGGCCATTGTGGTCAAATAATCCAGAGACAAAAGCCTGAGCGACTGCCTCCCTCTCACCCTTCTTTCATATCCAGAGGAGCTCCCCTCATGGACTGTAGATCAGGCCTGCCTTAACCTCGGCCCCAAACCTGAGCTGAGTTAGGGTTTTTGGATGTCTGTCTGCACAGCCATGGCCCACACAGCCTCCAGGCTGGGGTCTCTGGTGCCACACCACAGAACTGTGCCTACTCTCTCCTAAGAAACTGCCCATTCCATTGGCCACAACTCTACAAAATAGTAGAAACATCAAGGTCCCCAAGGACATCCCACTACCACAAGCCGCACTGGACAAATACTGGCATTATGACACAAGATGAGCAACTACTACCTCCACGCAGACACACAGACAGATATCCGCAGAGAAAGAAGATTGAACCAGACAGGCCCCTAGGCCCTATTATGAACTCTTGCTTTGGTGTCCAGGTATCACTCCTCAGAGGCCTGGGTTCGAAGACCAGCATACGGGGCTTTCCTGAGGCACCAGACAGAAGACCTCTCATCTCCACATGGGAAGCTTCCTTGTTGGAGTTGTGTCAAGCCCTTCGGGTTGGAGAATCCTGCAGAGTCCCTTAGCTACTGCCACATTCCAAGGTCTCCTTGGCCACCAACCCACATTATGACTCATCCTCAGGAGAGTCCATTTAAACTCAGCCTTCTGGGTAGCTCACCCAAAAGCCCGCAGATTGAGCGTGCCTTGTCTCGACCAGGCAATGGGAAGGTGAGTTGGCGTTTCTCGGCATCCATGCTTAGGGCCCTGCTCTCGAGTCTTTCTGTATGGGGCATCCTGGAACCATCCAATAGTACTCGACTGTCCTGAAGAAGGAAACTTTGAAGTTTGGAGCATCTCACAACTCCCAGCGTAGGGAAACATCCCTGGCCTCATGACGTCCCCACCCCCTTCAGGAAGGGGCCGTCATGGACACAAACTCCAGCTTGAGGCAACATCTGATACTCTCCCTGACCTCACCTGCAGGAGATCTCGATTCAGCCTCTGCAGAGTGGGCCTGCCATGCTCTTGGCCGCAAAACTCGTGCTAGCTTGTGTTTTCAGACTTCCTTCCTCACAATCCTGTCCACACCCCTCCAGTTTGGCAATTCTGGAGACACAATGCAGCACTCTGCCTGCCCTCCAGAAGAAAAATGTTGCCCTATAGGCCTAACCAGAAACGCCAAATGAGTAACAACATGCATGCCACTCGACCATACCCCAATTATACAGTCTAGCCTGTGCACTAAAGCCCTGTCTGAAACAGCCTGAGGGCAGACCTCCAGTCCAACACCCAGACAGCTGGCCATAAACAGAGCATATCACACCCACAATGGCTTTAGGCCATCAACTCTACACAACCTCAGTTTTCACCTTCAGAACCTAGACCTTATCTGCACTCACTGCTCAGGAGTGAACGTGATACAAGAATCAGAACTTCTCCTTCGCCTTGGCAAGAAACCTAGTGGTTGGCATGTTTTTCCAACGTTCAGTGTAGTTGAAACCAGTGTGGCCCATGATGCCCCGCCCATGTTTATGGGCCACATTGGTCACAAACACACATTGTGTCCCTCAGCCTGATCCCAGGCCTCAGGTAAGGCCTCTCAGTGGCTGGATGAAGAGTCAGCATATTCGGCTTGCCATGCCCCTAGGCCCCATTTTACCCATAGTTCGGGTTCTCCCTTCACTTTTCCCCAGGGCTCATCTTTGGAATTCCTCTTTTGGCGAGACACCTGAGGTAACAAACCTGAAAGGAGTCCTCCCATTCCACAGATTGATGAAAAGCAATTGGGATCGGACCAAATCCCCAGAGAGAAAGATTCGTCCATGGCCCATGAGGCTTCCCCGACATTCCACGGCCATCTCTGATACAAAATCCAGAGACAAAAGCCTGAGCAAGTGCCTCAGACTCGCTCTTTCTTTATATCCGGAAGAGTTCTTCTCATGGTTTATACATCGGGCCTGCCATACCTACCTCCCCAAAGCTAAGCTGAGTTTGTGTTTTCAGACTTCTGTCCCCAAAGTCCTTGGCCACACACCTTCCAGGCTGGGTCCCCAGGTGTCACACATTAGGACTGTGTCTACCCAATCCATGGGAATTCTCCCCATTCCATGGTCCAAAACCGTAAAATTAGGAGAACCCTCCAAATCCCTGAGGCCATCCCAATAGTGCAGGTTGCCCGGGACAAACAATGGCTGTCTGATACCATCTGAGCATCTACCTCTACTCATACCATATATGGATGTCCCCTGAGTAGCAGATTGAACCAGACAGGACCCTAGGCCATAATCGGATACATTGCTTTGGTTTACAGGCATGTCTCCTCAAAAGCCTGGATTCCAATACCAGCATAGGGGTTTTTCTGAGGCACCCATTAGAACAAATCTCGTCTCCACAAGGAACCTTGTGCATTGAGCTATGTCAAAAGCTTAGGAGAATACTTCAGGGCCCCGGTGCCACCGCCCCATTTTAAGGCCCTCATGGACACAAACACACATTAGGACCCATCCTCAGGAAAGTCCATTTCAAGTCAGTCACTCCTGTTGCTCATGCAGAGCCATCAGATCTAAACTCTCTTGTTGCTAGGAGAAAATTGGAATGCGAGGCCTGCTTCCCAGTCATCCATTCTCGAATGGTGCCCTGGAGTCATTCCATATGGGATGTCCTGAAGCTGTCCAACAGGTCTCAATTGTCCCGCAGAAGGTATCCTTGAAGGGGGTATCCCACAACACCCAACGTGGGAAAACCTACATGGCCTCGAGATTTCGCTCTCTTCATGAAGCGGCCGTCATGCACATAAACTCCAACGTGAGACAACGTCTGATCCTCGCCCTGACTTCAGATGCATGAGATATTGGTTCAGATCTACAGTGGTCCCTGCCGTGTCCTCGCCCTGATACACAAGTCTAGCTTGTGTTCTCAGACTTCTGTCCTCACACTCCTGGACACGAAGCCCTCAAGTTTGGCAATTCCGGACCGACAATGAAGCACTCTGCCTGCCCTCTAGAAAACAAATTTTGCCTAATGAGCTGCCCAGACAACTTATATGAGGATAAATCTACATGGCACTCGACTTTACCCAAATTATATAGTCTACGGGGGCACTAATGCACTGTCTGACACAACCTGAGCCCGGATCTCCTGACCAACACCCAGACAGCTGACGGCACACTGAGCACATCAGACCCGCCATGGCCTTAGGTTATCATCTCTTCCCTACCTCTGTTTTCAGGCTTCAGAATCTAGACCTTATCTCCAATCACTGCCCAGGGGTGACTGTGATGCAGAAATCAGAACTCTTCCTTACCCATGGCAAGAAATCTTGTCATTGGCAGGTTGTCCAACGTTCAGTGTAGGAGAAACCAGGATTCACCATGAGGCCCCGCCCATTCTTGTTTGCGAAGTGGGCATAAACACGCATTGTGACCCTCAGTGTGAGTCCTGTCCTCTAGTAAGTCCTCTCAGTCGCTCGACCATTAGATGTCATAATGGGCTTGACATGTCCCTAGGCCCAAATTTGTAACCAGATTTCTGGTTGTCCAGTCGGCCCTCCCCAGGGCTCTACTCTGGAATACCTCATTTGGTGGGACACCTGAGGTTAAAAAACAAAACAAGGCAAATCACAACAACAACAAAACGGACTTCTTCCATCCCACAGAATGACCCAAAAATCTTGCGATGGGAACAAACCACCAGAGAGTAAGACTCGTCCATTTCCCATGAAGTCAAGCGGAAATTTCATGACATGAGTGACACGATATCCAGAGACAAAAACTTGAGCAAGAGCCTGACACTCGCCCTTTTTTCATATCCCGAAGAGTTCTCCTCATGGTCTGTAGATCAAACTGCCATACCTATTACCCGAAACATAAGCCGCGTTTGTGTTTTCACACAACTGTCCAAACAGCTCTGCCTACACACCCTACAGGCTAAGGCCCCTGGAGCCAAACCTGAGGACTGTACTTGCAATCTCCAAGGGAATTGTATGTGCCCATTCCAATGGCCACAACCTACTAATAGGATAAACCTCCAAACTCCCTGAGGCCATCCCAATAGTGGTGGCTCTCCAGGACAAACAGGAGCAATCTGAGCCCATCTGACACCTACATGCACTCAGATGCATAGACTGATGTCCCCAGAGGTAAAAAGGTACGAACAGGCCCCTAGGCACTATTTGGATTCATTGTTGTGCTATCCATTCATCTCTCCTCAGAGGCCTGGATTTCAATACCAGCGTATTGCTGTTTCCTGACTCATCCCTCAGAACAAATCTCATTTACATATGGGAAACTTGCACGTTGGAGCTGTGTCAAAGCCTCTGTTTGAAAAAACCCTTCCGGGCCCCAGTGCCACCGCTTCATTCCAAGATCTCCATAGACACAAAAACATATTAGGATCCATCCACAGGAGAGTCCATTTCAACTCAGCCTCCTGGGTTGCTCCCCCAGATCCAGCAGATCTACCTGTCTTGTTGCTAGGACACAATTGGAATGCGAGGTGGGCTACCCAGCCATCCATCCTTAGAACCCTGCTCGGAATCGTTGCCCTGGAGCCAACCAACAGGTCTCAATTGTCCTGCAGAAGAATCTTTGCAGTTTGGAGCTTCTCACAACTAACATCGTGGGAAAACCCCCACGGCCTCATGACCCCCCCACCCCTTCATGAAGGGCCATCAGGGACAGAAACTCCAACCTGAGCGATCTTCTGATCCTCGCCCTGACATCATAAGCACGAGATCTCGATTCAGGTCTGTAGATTGTTCCTGCCTTGTCCTCACCCAGAAACCTAAGCCTAGCTTGTTCTCAGATTTCCTTCCTCAGACTACTGGCCCACAAGCCTCCAGTTTGAAAACCAGAACTATATTGCAGCACTCTTCCTGCCCTCAGGAAGAAAAACATTGCCCTCTGGGGCTACCCAGAAACTCGAAAAGAGGATCAACCTGCACGCTATACGACTGTACCCCAAATATATAGGCTGACCTGGGCACTATTGCCCTTTTTGACACAGCCTGAGCCTGGATTACCTGGCCCCACACAGAAAGCTGGCCGCTCACTGAGCACATCGGACCCGCCATGGTCTTAGGTCGTCATCTCTTCCCAACCTCGGTTGTCATGTTTCAGAACCTAGACCTTATCTCCAATCACTGCCCAGGCTTGAAAGTGATGCAGAAAACACAACTCCTTCCCCGTGGCAAGAAACCATGTGGTTGGCATGTTGTCCAACGTTCAGTGTAGTTGAAACCAGGGTGGCCCATGAGGCCCCGCTCATGTTTGCGGGGCACATTGGTCAAAACCACAGATTGTGACCCTCACCCTGATCCCAGTCCTCAATAAGGCCTCTCAGTGGCTGGATGAAGAGATTGCATATTGGGCTTGCCATGCCCCTAGGCCCCAAATTTTACCCATAGTTCGGGTTCTCCCTTCACTTTTCCCCAGGGCTCTTCTTTGGAATTCCTCTTTTGGCGGGACACCTGAGGTAACAAACCTGAAAGGAGTCCTCCCATTCCACAGATTGACGAAAAACAATTGAGATCGGGCCAAATCCACAGAGAGGAAGATTCGTCCATGGCCCATGAGGCCTCCCCGACATTCCACGGCCATCTCTGATACAAAATCCAGAGACAAAAGCCTGAGCAAGCGCCTCAGACTCGTCTTTCTTCATATCCGGAAGAGTTCTTCTCATGGTTTATAGATCGGGCCTGCCATACCTACGTCCCCAAACCTAAGCTGAGTTTGTGTTTTCAGACTTCTGTCCTCAAAGTCCTGGGCCACACACCCTCCAAGCTGGGGCCCCTGGAGTCACACATTAGGACTGTGCCTACCCAATCCATGGAAATTCTGCCGATGCCATTGTCCAAAACAGTAAAATTTGGAGAACCCTCCAAATCCCTGAGGCCATCCCAATAGTGCAGGTCGCCCGGGACAAACAAGGGCGGTCTGATACCAGCTGAGCATCTACCTCCACTCATACCATAGATGGATGTCCCCTGAGAAGAAGATTGAACCAGACAGGACCTTAGGCCATAATCGGATACATTGCTTTGGATTACAGGCATGTCTCCTCAAAAGCCTGGATACCAATACCAGCATAGAGGTTTTCCTGAGGCACCCATCAAAACAAATCTCGTCTCCACAAGGAACCTTGTGCATCGAGCTATGTCAAAAGCTTAGGAGAATACTTCAGGGTCCCGGTGCCACCGCCCCATTTTAAGGCCCTCATGGACACAAACACACATTAGGACCCATCCTCAGGAAAGTCCATTTCAAGTCAGCCACCCCGGTTTCTCCCGCTAAGCCATCAGATCTAAACTGTCTTGTTGCTAGGAGACAATTGGAATGCGAGGCGGGCTTCCCAGGCATCCATCCTCGAACGGTGACCTGGAGTCATTCCATATGGGATGTCCTGGAGCTGCCCAACAAGTCTCAATTGTCCCGCAGAAGGAATCCTTGAAGGGGGCATCCCACAACTCCCAACGTGGGAAAACCTCCATGGCCTCGAGTTTCCGCTCCCTTCATGAAGGGGCCGTCATGCACAGAAACTCCAACCTGAGCCAACTTCTGATCCTCGCCCTGACTTCAGATGCATGAGATATAGGTTCAGATCTACAGGGGTACCTGCCGTGCCCTGGCCCTGAAACCAAAGTCTAGCTTGTGTTCTCAGACTTCCGTACTCACACTCCAGGCCCCGAAGCCCGGAAGTTTCGCAATTCCAGACCCACAATGCAGCACTCTGCCTGCCCTCTAGAAAAAAAATTTGGCCTAATGAGCTGCCCAGGCACCTTATATGAGGATAAATCTACATGGCATTCGACTATACCCAAAGTATATAGTCTAACCTGGGCACTAATGCACTGTCTGACACAACCTGAGCTCGGACCTCCTGACCAACACCCAGAAAGCTGACCGCACACTGAGCACATCAGAACCGCCATGGCCTTAGGTTATCATCTCTTCCCAACTGCGGTTTTTCAGGCTTCAGAACCTAGACCTTATCTCCAACCACTGCCCAGGGGTGCCTGTGATGCAGAAATCAGACCTTGTCCTTACCCATGGCAAGAAACCTTGTGGTTGGCATGTTGTCCAACGTTCAGTGTAGGAGAAACCAGCATTCACCCGGAGGCCCCGCCAATTCTTGAGTGCGAAGAGGGCATAAACACGCATTGTGACCCTCAGCGTGAGTCCTGTGCTCTAGTAAGTCCTCTCAGTGGCTCGACCATTAGATGTCATAATGGGCTTGACATGTCCCTAGGCCACAATTTTTAACCAGATTTCTGGTTGTCCGGTCAGCCCTCCCCAGGGCTCTACTCTGGAATACCTCATTTGGTGAGACA
This sequence comes from Mustela nivalis, assembly GCF_964662115.1. Taxonomy (NCBI): domain Eukaryota; kingdom Metazoa; phylum Chordata; class Mammalia; order Carnivora; family Mustelidae; genus Mustela; species Mustela nivalis. The sequence continues at coordinate 1,401,161 of NW_028136558.1, read as the reverse complement.
CCTGAGGTTAAAAAACAAAACAAAGCAAATCAACAACAACAACAACAAAACGGACTTCTTCCATCCCCAGAATGACCCAAAACTCTTGGGATGGGGCAAAACCCCAGAGAGTAAGACTCGTCCATTTCCCATGAAGTCACCTGGAAATTTCACGACCATGAGTGACACGATATCCAGAGACAAAAACTTCAGCACGAGCCTCACACTCGCCCTTTTTTCATATCCTGAAGAGTTCTCCTCATGGTCTGTAGATCAGTCCTGCCATACCTATGACCCGAAACATAAGCCGCGTTTGTGTTTTCAGACAACTGTCCAAACAGCTCTGGCCTACACACCCTACAGGCTCAGGCCCCTGGAGCCAAACCTGAGGACTGTACTTGCCCTCTCCAAGGGAATTGTATGTGCCCATTCCAATGGCCACAACCCTACTAATAGGATAAACCTCCAAACTGCCTGAGGCCATCCCAATAGTGGTGGCTTCCCAGGACAAACAGGGGCAATCTGAGCTCATCTGAGCACCTACCTGCACTCAGACGCATAGACTGATGTCCCCAGAAATAAAAAGGAACGAACAGGCCCCTAGGCACTATTCGGATCCATTGCTGTGGTATCCAGTCATCTCTCCTCAGAGGCCTGGATTTCAATACCAGCGTATGGCTGTTTCTTGACTCACCCATCAGAAAACATCTCATCTACATATGGGAAACTTGCACGTTGGAGCTGTGTCAAAGCCTCTGTTTGGAAAAACCCTTCAGGACCCCAGTGCCACCGCTACATTCCAAGGTCTCCATAGACACAAAAAGACATTAGGACCCATCCACAGGAGAGTTTATTTCAACTCAGCCTCCTGGGTTGCTCCCCCAGATCCAGCAGATCTAACCTGTCTTGTTGCTAGGACACAATTGGAATGCGAGGTGGGCTACCCAGCCATCCATCCTTAGAACCCTGCTCGGAATCGTTGCCCTGGAGCCAACCAACAGGTCTCAATTGTCCTGCAGAAGAATCTTTGCAGTTTGGAGCTTCTCACAACTAACATCGTGGGAAAACCCCCACGGCCTCATGACCCCCCCACCCCTTCATGAAGGGCCATCAGGGACAGAAACTCCAACCTGAGCGATCTTCTGATCCTCGCCCTGACATCATAAGCACGAGATCTCGATTCAGGTCTGTAGATTGTTCCTGCCTTGTCCTCACCCAGAAACCTAAGCCTAGCTTGTTCTCAGATTTCCTTCCTCAGACTACTGGCCCACAAGCCTCCAGTTTGAAAACCAGAACTATAATGCAGCACTCTTCCTGCCCTCAGGAAGAAAAACATTGCCCTCTGGGGCTACCCAGAAACTCCAAAAGAGGATCAACCTGCACGCCATACGACTGTACCCCAAATATATAGGCTGACCTGGGCACTATTGCCCTTTTTGACACAGCCTGAGCCTGGATTACCTGGCCCCACACAGAAAGCTGGCCGCTCACTGAGCACATCGGACACGCCATGGTCTTAGGTCGTCATCTCTTCCCAACCTCGGTTGTCAAGTTTCAGAACCTAGACCTTATCTCCAATCACTGCCCAGGCTTGAAAGTGATGCAGAAATCACAACTCCTTCCCCGTGGCAAGAAACCATGTGGTTGGCATGTTGTCCAACGTTCAGTGTAGTTGAAACCAGGGTGGCCCATGAGGCCCCGCTCATGTTTGCGGGCCACATTGGTCAAAACCACACATTGTGACCCTCACCCTGATCCCAGTCCTCAATAAGGCCTCTCAGTGGCTGGATGAAGAGATAGCATATTGGGCATGCCATGCCCCTAGGCCCCAAATTTTACCCATAGTTCGGGTTCTCCCTTCACTTTTCCCCAGGGCTCTTCTTTGGAATTCCTCTTTTGGCGGGACACCTGAGGTAACAAACCTGAAAGGAGTCCTCCCATTCCACAGTTTGACGAAAAACAATTGGGATCGGGCCAAATCCACAGAGAGGAAGATTCGTCCATGGCCCATGAGGCCTCCCCGACATTCCACGGACATCTCTGATACAAAATCCAGAGACAAAAGCCTGGGCAAGCGCCTCAGACTCGCTCTTTCTTCATATCCGGAAGAGTTCTTCTCATGGTTTATAGATCGGGCCTGCCATACCTACGTCCCCAAACCTAAGCTGAGTTTGTGTTTTCAGACTTCTGTCCTCAAAGTCCTGGGCCACACACCCTCCAGGCTGGGGCCCCTGGAGTCACACAGTAGGACTGTGCCTACCCAATCCATGGGAATTCTGCCGATGCCATTGTCCAAAACAGTAAAATTTGGAGAACCCTACAAATCGCTGAGGCCATCCCAATAGTGCAGGTCGCCCGGGACAAACAAGGGCGGTCTGATACCAGCTGAGCATCTACCTCCACTCATACCATAGATGGATGTCCCCTGAGAAGAAGATTGAACCAGACAGGACCTTAGGCCATAATCGGATACATTGCTTTGGATTACAGGCATGTCTCCTCAAAAGCCTGGATTCCATTACCAGCATAGAGGTTTTCCTGAGGCACCCATCAAAACAAATCTCGTCCCCACAAGGAACCTTGTGCATCGAGCTATGTCAAAAGCTTAGGAGAATACTTCAGGGTCCCGGTGCCACCGCCCCATTTTAAGGCCCTCATGGACACAAACACACATTAGGACCCATCCTCAGGAAAGTCCATTTCAAGTCAGCCACCCCGGTTTCTCCCGCTAAGCCATCAGATCTAAACTGTCTTGTTGCTAGGAGACAATTGGAATGCGAGGCGGGCTTCCCAGGCATCCATCCTCGAACGGTGCCCTGGAGTCATTCCATATGGGATGTCCTGGAGCTGCCCAACAAGTCTAAATTGTCCCGCAGAAGGAATCCTTGAAGGGGGCATCCCACAACTCCGAACGTGGGAAAACCTCCATGGCCTCGAGATTCCGCTCCCTTCATGAAGGGGCCGTCATGCACAGAAACTCCAACCTGAGCCAACTTCTGATCCTCGCCCTGACTTCAGATGCATGAGATATTTGTTAAGATCTGCAGGGGGTACCTGCCGTGCCCTCGCCCTGAAACCCAAGTCTAGCTTGTCTTCTCAGACTTCCGTCCTCACACTCCAGGCCCCGAAGCCCGGAAGTTTCGCAATTCCAGACCCACAATGCAGCACTCTGCCTGTCCTCTAGAAAAAAAATTTGGCCTAATGAGCTGCCCAGGCACCTTATATGAGGATAAATCTACATGGCATTCGACTATACCCAAAGTATATAGTCTAACCTGGGCACTAATGCACTGTCTGACACAACCTGAGCTCGGACCTCCTGACCAACACCCAGAAAGCTGACCGCACACTGAGCACATCAGAACCGCCATGGCCTTAGGTTATCATCTCTTCCCAACTGCGGTTTTTCAGGCTTCAGAACCTAGACCTTATCTCCAACCACTGCCCAGGGGTGCCTGTGATGCAGAAATCAGACCTTGTCCTTACCCATGGCAAGAAACCTTGTGGTTGGCATGTTGTCCAACGTTCAGTGTAGGAGAAACCAGCATTCACCCGGAGGCCCCGCCAATTCTTGAGTGCGAAGAGGGCATAAACACGCATTGTGACCCTCAGCGTGAGTCCTGTGCTCTAGTAAGTCCTCTCAGTGGCTCGACCATTAGATGTCATAATGGGCTTGACATGTCCCTAGGCCACAATTTTTAACCAGATTTCTGGTTGTCCGGTCGGCCCTCCCCAGGGCTCTACTCTGGAATACCTCATTTGGTGAGACACCTGAGGTTAAAAAACAAAACAAAGCAAATCAACAACAACAACAACAAAACGGACTTCTTCCATCCCCAGAATGACCCAAAACTCTTGGGACGGGGCAAAACCCCAGAGAGTAAGACTCGTCCATTTCCCATGAAGTCACCTGGAAATTTCACGACCATGAGTGACACGATATCCAGAGACAAAAACTTCAGCACGAGCCTCACACTCGCCCTTTTTTCATATCCTGAAGAGTTCTCCTCATGGTCTGTAGATCAGTCCTGCCATACCTATGACCCGAAACATAAGCCGCGTTTGTGTTTTCAGACAACTGTCCAAACAGCTCTGGCCTACACACCCTACAGGCTCAGGCCCCTGGAGCCAAACCTGAGGACTGTACTTGCCCTCTCCAAGGGAATTGTATGTGCCCATTCCAATGGCCACAACCCTACTAATAGGATAAACCTCCAAACTGCCTGAGGCCATCCCAATAGTGGTGGCTTCCCAGGACAAACAGGGGCAATCTGAGCTCATCTGAGCACCTACCTGCACTCAGACGCATAGACTGATGTCCCCAGAGGTAAAAAGGAACGAACAGGCCCCTAGGCACTATTCAGATCCATTGCTGTGGTATCCAGTCATCTCTCCTCAGAGGCCTGGATTTCAATACCAGCGTATGGCTGTTTCTTGACTCACCCATCAGAAAACATCTCATCTAAATATGGGAAACTTGCACGTTGGAGCTGTGTCAAAGCCTCTGTTTGGAAAAACCCTTCAGGACCCCAGTGCCACCGCTACATTCCAAGGTCTCCATAGACACAAAAAGACATTACGACCCATCCACAGGAGAGTTTATTTCAACTCAGCCTCCTGGGTTGCTCCCCCAGATCCAGCAGATCTAACCTGTCTTGTTGCTAGGACACAATTGGAATGCGAGGTGGGCTACCCAGCCATCCATCCTTAGAACCCTGCTCGGAATCGTTGCCCTGGAGCCAACCAACAGGTCTCAATTGTCCTGCAGAAGAATCTTTGCAGTTTGGAGCTTCTCACAACTAACATCGTGGGAAAACCCCCACGGCCTCATGACCCCCCCACCCCTTCATGAAGGGCCATCAGGGACAGAAACTCCAACCTGAGCGATCTTCTGATCCTCGCCCTGACATCATAAGCACGAGATCTCGATTCAGGTCTGTAGATTGTTCCTGCCTTGTCCTCACCCAGAAACCTAAGCCTAGCTTGTTCTCAGATTTCCTTCCTCAGACTACTGGCCCACAAGCCTCCAGTTTGAAAACCAGAACTATAATGCAGCACTCTTCCTGCCCTCAGGAAGAAAAACATTGCCCTCTGGGGCTACCCAGAAACTCCAAAAGAGGATCAACCTGCACGCCATACGACTGTACCCCAAATATATAGGCTGACCTGGGCACTATTGCCCTTTTTGACACAGCCTGAGCCTGGATTACCTGGCCCCACACAGAAAGCTGGCCGCTCACTGAGCACATCGGACCCGCCATGGTCTTAGGTCGTCATCTCTTCCCAACCTCGGTTGTCAAGTTTCAGAACCCAGACCTTATCTCCAATCACTGCCCAGGCTTGAAAGTGATGCAGAAATCACAACTCCTTCCCCGTGGCAAGAAACCATGTGGTTGGCATGTTGTCCAACGTTCAGTGTAGTTGAAACCAGGGTGGCCCATGAGGCCCGCTCATGTTTGCGGGCCACATTGGTCAAAACCACACATTGTGACCCTCACCCTGATCCCAGTCCTCAATAAGGCCTCTCAGTGGCTGGATGAAGAGATAGCATATTGGGCATGCCATGCCCCTAGGCCCCAAATTTTACCCATAGTTCGGGTTCTCCCTTCACTTTTCCCCAGGGCTCTTCTTTGGAATTCCTCTTTTGGCGGGACACCTGAGGTAACAAACCTGAAAGGAGTCCTCCCATTCCACAGTTTGACGAAAAACAATTGGGATCGGGCCAAATCCACAGAGAGGAAGATTCGTCCATGGCCCATGAGGCCTCCCCGACATTCCACGGCCATCTCTGATACAAAATCCAGAGACAAAAGCCTGAGCAAGCCCCTCAGACTCACTCTGTCTTCATATCCGGAAGAGTTCTTCTCATGGTTTATACATCAGGCCTGCCATACCTACGTCCCCAAACCTAAGCTGAGCTTGTGTTTTCAGACTTCTGTCCTCAAAGTCCTGGGCCACACACCCTCCAAGCTGGGGCCCCTGGAGTCACACAGTAGGACTGTGCCTACCCAATCCATGGGAATTTTGCCGATGCCATTGTCCAAAACAGTAAAATTTGGAGAACCCTACAAATCGCTGAGGCCATCCCAATAGTGCAGGTCGCCCGGGACAAACAAGGGCGGTCTGATACCAGCTGAGCATCTACCTCCACTCATACCATAGATGGATGTCCCCTGAGAAGAAGATTGAACCAGACAGGACCTTAGGCCATAATCGGATACATTGCTTTGGATTACAGGCATGTCTCCTCAAAAGCCTGGATTCCAATACCAGCATAGAGGTTTTCCTGAGGCACCCATCAAAACAAATCTCGTCTCCACAAGGAACCTTGTGCATCGAGCTATGTCAAAAGCTTAGGAGAATACTTCAGGGTCTCGGTGCCACCGCCCCATTTTAAGGCCCTCATGGACACAAACACACATTAGGACCCATCCTCAGGAAAGTCCATTTCAAGTCAGCCACCCCGGTTTCTCCCGCTAAGCCATCAGATCTAAACTGTCTTGTTGCTGGGAGACAATTGGAATGCGAGGCCGGCTTCCCAGGCATCCAACCTCGAACAGTGCCCTGGAGTCATTCCATATGGGATATCCTGAAGCTGCCCAACAGGTCTCAATTGTCCCGCAGAAGGAATCCTTGAAGTGGGCATCCCACAATCCCAACGTGGGAAAAACTCCATGGCCTTGAGATTCCGCTCCCTTCATAAAGGGTCCGTCATGCACAGAAACTCCAACTTGAGACAACGTCTGATCCTCGCCCTGACTTCAGATGCATGAGATATAGGTTCAGATCTACAGTGGTACCTGCCGTGTCCTCGCCCTGGAACCCAAGTCTAGCTTGTGTTCTCAGACTTCCGTCCTCACACTCCTGGACACGAATCCCTCAAGTTTAAAATTCCGGACCGACAATGAAGCACTCTGCCTGCCCTCTAGAAAACAAATTTTGCCTAATGAGCTGCCCAGACAACTTATATGAGGATAAATCTACATGGCACTCGTCTGTACCCAAAGTATATAGTCTAAACTGGGCACTAATGCACTCTCTGACACAACCTGAGCCCGGATCTCCTGACCAACACCCAGACAGCTGACCGCACACTGAGCACCTCAGACCCGCCATGGCCTTAGGTCATCATCTCTTTCCTACCTCAGTTTTTACCCTTCAGAACCTAGACCTTATCTCCAATCACTGCCCAGGGGTGCCTGTGATGCAGAAATCAGAACTCTTCCTTACCCATGGCAAGAAACCTTGTGGTTGGCATGTTGTCCAACGTTCAGTGTACGAGAAACCAGGATTCACCATGAGGCCCTGCCCATTCTTGTTTGCGAAGTGGGCATAAACACGCATTGTGACCCTCAGCGTGACTCCTGTGCTCTAGTAAGTCTTCTCAGTGGCTCGACCATTACTTGTCATAATGGGCTTGACATGTCCCTAGGCCACAATTTTTAACCACATTTCTTGTTGTCTGGTCGGCCCTCCCCAGGGCTCTACTCTGGAATCCCCCATTTGGTGGGACACCTGAGGTTAAAAAACAAAACAAGGCAAATCAACAACAACAACAAAACGGACTACTTCCATCCCCAGAATGACCCAAAACTCCTTGGATGGGGCCAAACCCCCAGAGTGTAAGACTCGTCCATTTCCCATGAAGTCACCAGGAAATTTCACGACCATGAGTGACACGATATCCAGAGACAAAAACTTGAGCACGAGCCTCACACTCGCCCCTTATTCATATCCCGAAGAGTTCTCCTCATGGTCTGTAGATCAATCCTGCCATACCTATGACCTGAAACATAAGCCGCGTTTGTGTTTTCAGACTGTCCAAACAACTCTGCCTACACACCCTACAGGCTCAGGCCCCTGGAGCCAAACCTGAGGACTGTACTTGCCCTCTCCAAGGGAATTGTATGTGCCCATTCCAATGGCCACAACCCTACTAATAGGATAAACCTCCAAACTGCCTGAGGCCATCCCAATAGTGGTGGCTTCCCAGGACAAACAGGGGCAATCTGAGCCCATCTGAGCACCTACATGCTCTCAGACGCATAGACTGATGTCCCCAGAGGTAAAAATGTACGAACAGGCCCCTAGGCACTATTCGGATCCATTGCTGTGGTATCCAGTCATCTCTCCTCAGAGGCCTGGATTTCAATACCAGCGTATGGCTGTTTCTTGACTCACCCATCAGAAAACATCTCATCTACATATGGGAAACTTGCACGTTGGAGCTGTGTCAAAGCCTCTGTTTGGAAAAACCCTTCAGGACCCCAGTGCCACCGCTACATTCCAAGGTCTCCATAGACACAAAAAGACATTAGGACCCATCCACAGGAGAGTTTATTTCAACTCAGCCTCCTGGGTTGCTCCCCCAGATCCAGCAGATCTAACCTGTCTTGTTGCTAGGACACAATTGGAATGCGAGGTGGGCTACCCAGCCATCCATCCTTAGAACCCTGCTCGGAATCGTTGCCCTGGAGCCAACCAACAGGTCTCAATTGTCCTGCAGAAGAATCTTTGCAGTTTGGAGCTTCTCACAACTAACATCGTGGGAAAACCCCCACGGCCTCATGACCCCCCCACCCCTTCATGAAGGGCCATCAGGGACAGAAACTCCAACCTGAGCGATCTTCTGATCCTCGCCCTGACATCATAAGCACGAGATCTCGATTCAGGTCTGTAGATTGTTCCTGCCTTGTCCTCACCCAGAAACCTAAGCCTAGCTTGTTCTCAGATTTCCTTCCTCAGACTACTGGCCCACAAGCCTCCAGTTTGAAAACCAGAACTATAATGCAGCACTCTTCCTGCCCTCAGGAAGAAAAACATTGCCCTCTGGGGCTACCCAGAAACTCCAAAAGAGGATCAACCTGCACGCCATACGACTGTACCCCAAATATATAGGCTGACCTGGGCACTATTGCCCTTTTTGACACAGCCTGAGCCTGGATTACCTGGCCCCACACAGAAAGCTGGCCGCTCACTGAGCACATCGGACACGCCATGGTCTTAGGTCGTCATCTCTTCCCAACCTCGGTTGTCAAGTTTCAGAACCTAGACCTTATCTCCAATCACTGCCCAGGCTTGAAAGTGATGCAGAAATCACAACTCCTTCCCCGTGGCAAGAAACCATGTGGTTGGCATGTTGTCCAACGTTCAGTGTAGTTGAAACCAGGGTGGCCCATGAGGCCCCGCTCATGTTTGCGGGGCACATTGGTCAAAACCACAGATTGTGACCCTCACCCTGATCCCAGTCCTCAATAAGGCCTCTCAGTGGCTGGATGAAGAGATTGCATATTGGGCTTGCCATGCCCCTTGGCCCCAAATTTTACCCATAGTTCGGGTTCTCCCTTCACTTTTCGCCAGGGCTCTTCTTTGGAATTCCTCTTTTGGCGGGACACCTGAGGTAACAAACCTGAAAGGAGTCCTCCCATTCCACAGATTGACGAAAAACAATTGAGATCGGGCCAAATCCACAGAGAGGAAGATTCGTCCATGGCCCATGAGGCCTCCCCGACATTCCACGGCCATCTCTGATACAAAATCCAGAGACAAAAGCCTGAGCAAGCGCCTCAGACTCGCTCTTTCTTCATATCCGGAAGAGTTCTTCTCATGGTTTATAGATCGGGCCTGCCATACCTACGTCCCCAAACCTAAGCTGAGTTTGTGTTTTCAGACTTCTGTCCTCAAAGTCCTGGGCCACACACCCTCCAGGCTGGGGCCCCTGGAGTCACACATTAGGACTGTGCCTACCCAATCCATGGAAATTCTGCCGATGCCATTGTCCAAAACAGTAAAATTTGGAGAACCCTCCAAATCGCTGAGGCCATCCCAATAGTGCAGGTCGCCCGGGACAAACAAGGGCGGTCTGATACCAGCTGAGCATCTACCTCCACTCATACCATAGATGGATGTCCCCTGAGAAGAAGATTGAACCAGACAGGACCTTAGGCCATAATCGGATACATTGCTTTGGATTACAGGCATGTCTCCTCAAAAGCCTGGATACCAATACCAGCATAGAGGTTTTCCTGAGGCACCCATCAAAACAAATCTCGTCTCCACAAGGAACCTTGTGCATCGAGCTATGTCAAAAGCTTAGGAGAATACTTCAGGGTCCCGGTGCCACCGCCCCATTTTAAGGCCCTCATGGACACAAACACACATTAGGACCCATCCTCAGGAAAGTCCATTTCAAGTCAGCCACCCCGGTTTCTCCCGCTAAGCCATCAGATCTAAACTGTCTTGTTGCTAGGAGACAATTGGAATGCGAGGCGGGCTTCCCAGGCATCCATCCTCGAACGGTGACCTGGAGTCATTCCATATGGGATGTCCTGGAGCTGCCCAACAAGTCTCAATTGTCCCGCAGAAGGAATCCTTGAAGGGGGCATCCCACAACTCCCAACGTGGGAAAACCTCCATGGCCTCGAGTTTCCGCTCCCTTCATGAAGGGGCCGTCATGCACAGAAACTCCAACCTGAGCCAACTTCTGATCCTCGCCCTGACTTCAGATGCATGAGATATAGGTTCAGATCTACAGGGGTACCTGCCGTGCCCTGGCCCTGAAACCAAAGTCTAGCTTGTGTTCTCAGACTTCCGTACTCACACTCCAGGCCCCGAAGCCCGGAAGTTTCGCAATTCCAGACCCACAATGCAGCACTCTGCCTGCCCTCTAGAAAAAAAATTTGGCCTAATGAGCTGCCCAGGCACCTTATATGAGGATAAATCTACATGGCATTCGACTATACCCAAAGTATATAGTCTAACCTGGGCACTAATGCACTGTCTGACACAACCTGAGCTCGGACCTCCTGACCAACACCCAGAAAGCTGACCGCACACTGAGCACATCAGAACCGCCATGGCCTTAGGTTATCATCTCTTCCCAACTGCGGTTTTTCAGGCTTCAGAACCTAGACCTTATCTCCAACCACTGCCCAGGGGTGCCTGTGATGCAGAAATCAGACCTTGTCCTTACCCATGGCAAGAAACCTTGTGGTTGGCATGTTGTCCAACGTTCAGTGTAGGAGAAACCAGCATTCACCCGGAGGCCCCGCCAATTCTTGAGTGCGAAGAGGGCATAAACACGCATTGTGACCCTCAGCGTGAGTCCTGTGCTCTAGTAAGTCCTCTCAGTGGCTCGACCATTAGATGTCATAATGGGCTTGACATGTCCCTAGGCCACAATTTTTAACCAGATTTCTGGTTGTCCGGTCAGCCCTCCCCAGGGCTCTACTCTGGAATACCTCATTTGGTGAGACACCTGAGGTTAAAAAACAAAACAAAGCAAATCAACAACAACAACAACAAAACGGACTTCTTCCATCCCCAGAATGACCCAAAACTCTTGGGACGGGGCAAAACCCCAGAGAGTAAGACTCGTCCATTTCCCATGAAGTCACCTGGAAATTTCACGACCATGAGTTACACGATATCCAGAGACAAAAACTTGAGCACGAGCCTCACACTCGCCCTTTTTTCATATCCTGAAGAGTTCTCCTCATGGTCTGTAGATCAGTCCTGCCATACCTATGACCCGAAACATAAGCCGCGTTTGTGTTTTCAGACAACTGTCCAAACAGCTCTGGCCTACACACCCTACAGGCTCAGGCCCCTGGAGCCAAACCTGAGGACTGTACTTGCCCTCTCCAAGGGAATTGTATGTGCCCATTCCAATGGCCACAACCCTACTAATAGGATAAACCTCCAAACTGCCTGAGGCCATCCCAATAGTGGTGGCTTCCCAGGACAAACAGGGGCAATCTGAGCTCATCTGAGCACCTACCTGCACTCAGACGCATAGACTGATGTCCCCAGAGGTAAAAAGGAACGAACAGGCCCCTAGGCACTATTCAGATCCATTGCTGTGGTATCCAGTCATCTCTCCTCAGAGGCCTGGATTTCAATACCAGCGTATGGCTGTTTCTTGACTCACCCATCAGAAAACATCTCATCTAAATATGGGAAACTTGCACGTTGGAGCTGTGTCAAAGCCTCTGTTTGGAAAAACCCTTCAGGACCCCAGTGCCACCGCTACATTCCAAGGTCTCCATAGACACAAAAAGACATTACGACCCATCCACAGGAGAGTTTATTTCAACTCAGCCTCCTGGGTTGCTCCCCCAGATCCAGCAGATCTAACCTGTCTTGTTGCTAGGACACAATTGGAATGCGAGGTGGGCTACCCAGCCATCCATCCTTAGAACCCTGCTCGGAATCGTTGCCCTGGAGCCAACCAACAGGTCTCAATTGTCCTGCAGAAGAATCTTTGCAGTTTGGAGCTTCTCACAACTAACATCGTGGGAAAACCCCCACGGCCTCATGACCCCCCCACCCCTTCATGAAGGGCCATCAGGGACAGAAACTCCAACCTGAGCGATCTTCTGATCCTCGCCCTGACATCATAAGCACGAGATCTCGATTCAGGTCTGTAGATTGTTCCTGCCTTGTCCTCACCCAGAAACCTAAGCCTAGCTTGTTCTCAGATTTCCTTCCTCAGACTACTGGCCCACAAGCCTCCAGTTTGAAAACCAGAACTATAATGCAGCACTCTTCCTGCCCTCAGGAAGAAAAACATTGCCCTCTGGGGCTACCCAGAAACTCCAAAAGAGGATCAACCTGCACGCCATACGACTGTACCCCAAATATATAGGCTGACCTGGGCACTATTGCCCTTTTTGACACAGCCTGAGCCTGGATTACCTGGCCCCACACAGAAAGCTGGCCGCTCACTGAGCACATCGGACACGCCATGGTCTTAGGTCGTCATCTCTTCCCAACCTCGGTTGTCAAGTTTCAGAACCTAGACCTTATCTCCAATCACTGCCCAGGCTTGAAAGTGATGCAGAAATCACAACTCCTTCCCCGTGGCAAGAAACCATGTGGTTGGCATGTTGTCCAACGTTCAGTGTAGTTGAAACCAGGGTGGCCCATGAGGCCCCGCTCATGTTTGCGGGCCACATTGGTCAAAACCACAGATTGTGACCCTCACCCTGATCCCAGTCCTCAATAAGGCCTCTCAGTGGCTGGATGAAGAGATTGCATATTGGGCTTGCCATGCCCCTTGGCCCCAAATTTTACCCATAGTTCGGGTTCTCCCTTCACTTTTCGCCAGGGCTCTTCTTTGGAATTCCTCTTTTGGCGGGACACCTGAGGTAACAAACCTGAAAGGAGTCCTCCCATTCCACAGATTGACGAAAAACAATTGAGATCGGGCCAAATCCACAGAGAGGAAGATTCGTCCATGGCCCATGAGGCCTCCCCGACATTCCACGGCCATCTCTGATACAAAATCCAGAGACAAAAGCCTGAGCAAGCGCCTCAGACTCGCTCTTTCTTCATATCCGGAAGAGTTCTTCTCATGGTTTATAGATCGGGCCTGCCATACCTACGTCCCCAAACCTAAGCTGAGTTTGTGTTTTCAGACTTCTGTCCTCAAAGTCCTGGGCCACACACCCTCCAGGCTGGGGCCCCTGGAGTCACACATTAGGACTGTGCCTACCCAATCCATGGAAATTCTGCCGATGCCATTGTCCAAAACAGTAAAATTTGGAGAACCCTCCAAATCCCTGAGGCCATCCCAATAGTGCAGGTCGCCTGGGACAAACAAGGGCGGTCTGATACCAGCTGAGCATCTACCTCCACTCATACCATAGATGGATGTCCCCTGAGAAGAAGATTGAACCAGACAGGACCTTAGGCCATAATCGGATACATTGCTTTGGATTACAGGCATGTCTCCTCAAAAGCCTGGATACCAATACCAGCATAGAGGTTTTCCTGAGGCACCCATCAAAACAAATCTCGTCTCCACAAGGAACCTTGTGCATCGAGCTATGTCAAAAGCTTAGGAGAATACTTCAGGGTCCCGGTGCCACCGCCCCATTTTAAGGCCCTCATGGACACAAACACACATTAGGACCCATCCTCAGGAAAGTCCATTTCAAGTCAGCCACCCCGGTTTCTCCCGCTAAGCCATCAGATCTAAACTGTCTTGTTGCTAGGAGACAATTGGAATGCGAGGCGGGCTTCCCAGGCATCCATCCTCGAACGGTGACCTGGAGTCATTCCATATGGGATGTCCTGGAGCTGCCCAACAAGTCTCAATTGTCCCGCAGAAGGAATCCTTGAAGGGGGCATCCCACAACTCCCAACGTGGGAAAACCTCCATGGCCTCGAGTTTCCGCTCCCTTCATGAAGGGGCCGTCATGCACAGAAACTCCAACCTGAGCCAACTTCTGATCCTCGCCCTGACTTCAGATGCATGAGATATAGGTTCAGATCTACAGGGGTACCTGCCGTGCCCTGGCCCTGAAACCAAAGTCTAGCTTGTGTTCTCAGACTTCCGTACTCACACTCCAGGCCCCGAAGCCCGGAAGTTTCGCAATTCCAGACCCACAATGCAGCACTCTGCCTGCCCTCTAGAAAAAAAATTTGGCCTAATGAGCTGCCCAGGCACCTTATATGAGGATAAATCTACATGGCATTCGACTATACCCAAAGTATATAGTCTAACCTGGGCACTAATGCACTGTCTGACACAACCTGAGCTCGGACCTCCTGACCAACACCCAGAAAGCTGACCGCACACTGAGCACATCAGAACCGCCATGGCCTTAGGTTATCATCTCTTCCCAACTGCGGTTTTTCAGGCTTCAGAACCTAGACCTTATCTCCAACCACTGCCCAGGGGTGCCTGTGATGCAGAAATCAGACCTTGTCCTTACCCATGGCAAGAAACCTTGTGGTTGGCATGTTGTCCAACGTTCAGTGTAGGAGAAACCAGCATTCACCCGGAGGCCCCGCCAATTCTTGAGTGCGAAGAGGGCATAAACACGCATTGTGACCCTCAGCGTGAGTCCTGTGCTCTAGTAAGTCCTCTCAGTGGCTCGACCATTAGATGTCATAATGGGCTTGACATGTCCCTAGGCCACAATTTTTAACCAGATTTCTGGTTGTCCGGTCAGCCCTCCCCAGGGCTCTACTCTGGAATACCTCATTTGGTGAGACACCTGAGGTTAAAAAACAAAACAAAGCAAATCAACAACAACAACAACAAAACGGACTTCTTCCATCCCCAGAATGACCCAAAACTCTTGGGACGGGGCAAAACCCCAGAGAGTAAGACTCGTCCATTTCCCATGAAGTCACCTGGAAATTTCACGACCATGAGTTACACGATATCCAGAGACAAAAACTTGAGCACGAGCCTCACACTCGCCCTTTTTTCATATCCTGAAGAGTTCTCCTCATGGTCTGTAGATCAGTCCTGCCATACCTATGACCCGAAACATAAGCCGCGTTTGTGTTTTCAGACAACTGTCCAAACAGCTCTGGCCTACACACCCTACAGGCTCAGGCCCCTGGAGCCAAACCTGAGGACTGTACTTGCCCTCTCCAAGGGAATTGTATGTGCCCATTCCAATGGCCACAACCCTACTAATAGGATAAACCTCCAAACTGCCTGAGGCCATCCCAATAGTGGTGGCTTCCCAAAACAAACAGGGGCAATCTGAGCTCATCTGAGCACCTACCTGCACTCAGACGCATAGACTGATGTCCCCAGAGGTAAAAAGGAACGAACAGGCCCCTAGGCACTATTCAGATCCATTGCTGTGGTATCCAGTCATCTCTCCTCAGAGGCCTGGATTTCAATACCAGCGTATGGCTGTTTCTTGACTCACCCATCAGAAAACATCTCATCTACATATGGGAAACTTGCACGTTGGAGCTGTGTCAAAGCCTCTGTTTGGAAAAACCCTTCAGGACCCCAGTGCCACCGCTACATTCCAAGGTCTCCATAGACACAAAAAGACATTAGGACCCATCCACAGGAGAGTTTATTTCAACTCAGCCTCCTGGGTTGCTCCCCCAGATCCAGCAGATCTAACCTGTCTTGTTGCTAGGACACAATTGGAATGCGAGGTGGGCTACCCAGCCATCCATCCTTAGAACCCTGCTCGGAATCGTTGCCCTGGAGCCAACCAACAGGTCTCAATTGTCCTGCAGAAGAATCTTTGCAGTTTGGAGCTTCTCACAACTAACATCGTGGGAAAACCCCCACGGCCTCATGACCCCCCCACCCCTTCATGAAGGGCCATCAGGGACAGAAACTCCAACCTGAGCGATCTTCTGATCCTCGCCCTGACATCATAAGCACGAGATCTCGATTCAGGTCTGTAGATTGTTCCTGCCTTGTCCTCACCCAGAAACCTAAGCCTAGCTTGTTCTCAGATTTCCTTCCTCAGACTACTGGCCCACAAGCCTCCAGTTTGAAAACCAGAACTATAATGCAGCACTCTTCCTGCCCTCAGGAAGAAAAACATTGCCCTCTGGGGCTACCCAGAAACTCCAAAAGAGGATCAACCTGCACGCCATACGACTGTACCCCAAATATATAGGCTGACCTGGGCACTATTGCCCTTTTTGACACAGCCTGAGCCTGGATTACCTGGCCCCACACAGAAAGCTGGCCGCTCACTGAGCACATCGGACACGCCATGGTCTTAGGTCGTCATCTCTTCCCAACCTCGGTTGTCAAGTTTCAGAACCTAGACCTTATATCCAATCACTGCCCAGGCTTGAAAGTGATGCAGAAATCACAACTCCTTCCCCGTGGCAAGAAACCATGTGGTTGGCATGTTGTCCAACGTTCAGTGTAGTTGAAACCAGGGTGGCCCATGAGGCCCCGCTCATGTTTGCGGGCCACATTGGTCAAAACCACAGATTGTGACCCTCACCCTGATCCCAGTCCTCAATAAGGCCTCTCAGTGGCTGGATGAAGAGATTGCATATTGGGCTTGCCATGCCCCTTGGCCCCAAATTTTACCCATAGTTCGGGTTCTCCCTTCACTTTTCGCCAGGGCTCTTCTTTGGAATTCCTCTTTTGGCGGGACACCTGAGGTAACAAACCTGAAAGGAGTCCTCCCATTCCACAGATTGACGAAAAACAATTGAGATCGGGCCAAATCCACAGAGAGGAAGATTCGTCCATGGCCCATGAGGCCTCCCCGACATTCCACGGCCATCTCTGATACAAAATCCAGAGACAAAAGCCTGAGCAAGCGCCTCAGACTCGCTCTTTCTTCATATCCGGAAGAGTTCTTCTCATGGTTTATAGATCGGGCCTGCCATACCTACGTCCCCAAACCTAAGCTGAGTTTGTGTTTTCAGACTTCTGTCCTCAAAGTCCTGGGCCACACACCCTCCAGGCTGGGGCCCCTGGAGTCACACATTAGGACTGTGCCTACCCAATCCATGGAAATTCTGCCGATGCCATTGTCCAAAACAGTAAAATTTGGAGAACCCTCCAAATCCCTGAGGCCATCCCAATAGTGCAGGTCGCCTGGGACAAACAAGGGCGGTCTGATACCAGCTGAGCATCTACCTCCACTCATACCATAGATGGATGTCCCCTGAGAAGAAGATTGAACCAGACAGGACCTTAGGCCATAATCGGATACATTGCTTTGGATTACAGGCATGTCTCCTCAAAAGCCTGGATACCAATACCAGCATAGAGGTTTTCCTGAGGCACCCATCAAAACAAATCTCGTCTCCACAAGGAACCTTGTGCATCGAGCTATGTCAAAAGCTTAGGAGAATACTTCAGCGTCCCGGTGCCACCGCCCCATTTTAAGGCCCTCATGGACACAAACACACATTAGGACCCATCCTCAGGAAAGTCCATTTCAAGTCAGCCACCCCGGTTTCTCCCGCTAAGCCATCAGATCTAAACTGTCTTGTTGCTAGGAGACAATTGGAATGCGAGGCGGGCTTCCCAGGCATCCATCCTCGAACGGTGACCTGGAGTCATTCCATATGGGATGTCCTGGAGCTGCCCAACAAGTCTCAATTGTCCCGCAGAAGGAATCCTTGAAGGGGGCATCCCACAACTCCCAACGTGGGAAAACCTCCATGGCCTCGAGTTTCCGCTCCCTTCATGAAGGGGCCGTCATGCACAGAAACTCCAACCTGAGCCAACTTCTGATCCTCGCCCTGACTTCAGATGCATGAGATATAGGTTCAGATCTACAGGGGTACCTGCCGTGCCCTGGCCCTGAAACCAAAGTCTAGCTTGTGTTCTCAGACTTCCGTACTCACACTCCAGGCCCCGAAGCCCGGAAGTTTCGCAATTCCAGACCCACAATGCAGCACTCTGCCTGCCCTCTAGAAAAAAAATTTGGCCTAATGAGCTGCCCAGGCACCTTATATGAGGATAAATCTACATGGCATTCGACTATACCCAAAGTATATAGTCTAACCTGGGCACTAATGCACTGTCTGACACAACCTGAGCTCGGACCTCCTGACCAACACCCAGAAAGCTGACCGCACACTGAGCACATCAGAACCGCCATGGCCTTAGGTTATCATCTCTTCCCAACTGCGGTTTTTCAGGCTTCAGAACCTAGACCTTATCTCCAACCACTGCCCAGGGGTGCCTGTGATGCAGAAATCAGACCTTGTCCTTACCCATGGCAAGAAACCTTGTGGTTGGCATGTTGTCCAACGTTCAGTGTAGGAGAAACCAGCATTCACCCGGAGGCCCCGCCAATTCTTGAGTGCGAAGAGGGCATAAACACGCATTGTGACCCTCAGCGTGAGTCCTGTGCTCTAGTAAGTCCTCTCAGTGGCTCGACCATTAGATGTCATAATGGGCTTGACATGTCCCTAGGCCACAATTTTTAACCAGATTTCTGGTTGTCCGGTCGGCCCTCCCCAGGGCTCTACTCTGGAATACCTCATTTGGTGAGACACCTGAGGTTAAAAAACAAAACAAAGCAAATCAACAACAACAACAACAAAACGGACTTCTTCCATCCCCAGAATGACCCAAAACTCTTGGGACGGGGCAAAACCCCAGAGAGTAAGACTCGTCCATTTCCCATGAAGTCACCTGGAAATTTCACGACCATGAGTTACACGATATCCAGAGACAAAAACTTGAGCACGAGCCTCACACTCGCCCTTTTTTCATATCCTGAAGAGTTCTCCTCATGGTCTGTAGATCAGTCCTGCCATACCTATGACCCGAAACATAAGCCGCGTTTGTGTTTTCAGACAACTGTCCAAACAGCTCTGGCCTACACACCCTACAGGCTCAGGCCCCTGGAGCCAAACCTGAGGACTGTACTTGCCCTCTCCAAGGGAATTGTATGTGCCCATTCCAATGGCCACAACCCTACTAATAGGATAAACCTCCAAACTGCCTGAGGCCATCCCAATAGTGGTGGCTTCCCAGGACAAACAGGGGCAATCTGAGCTCATCTGAGCACCTACCTGCACTCAGACGCATAGACTGATGTCCCCAGAGGTAAAAAGGAACGAACAGGCCCCTAGGCACTATTCGGATCCATTGCTGTGGTATCCAGTCATCTCTCCTCAGAGGCCTGGATTTCAATACCAGCGTATGGCTGTTTCTTGACTCACCCATCAGAAAACATCTCATCTACATATGGGAAACTTGCACGTTGGAGCTGTGTCAAAGCCTCTGTTTGGAAAAACCCTTCAGGACCCCAGTGCCACCGCTACATTCCAAGGTCTCCATAGACACAAAAAGACATTAGGACCCATCCACAGGAGAGTTTATTTCAACTCAGCCTCCTGGGTTGCTCCCCCAGATCCAGCAGATCTAACCTGTCTTGTTGCTAGGACACAATTGGAATGCGAGGTGGGCTACCCAGCCATCCATCCTTAGAACCCTGCTCGGAATCGTTGCCCTGGAGCCAACCAACAGGTCTCAATTGTCCTGCAGAAGAATCTTTGCAGTTTGGAGCTTCTCACAACTAACATCGTGGGAAAACCCCCACGGCCTCATGACCCCCCCACCCCTTCATGAAGGGCCATCAGGGACAGAAACTCCAACCTGAGCGATCTTCTGATCCTCGCCCTGACATCATAAGCACGAGATCTCGATTCAGGTCTGTAGATTGTTCCTGCCTTGTCCTCACCCAGAAACCTAAGCCTAGCTTGTTCTCAGATTTCCTTCCTCAGACTACTGGCCCACAAGCCTCCAGTTTGAAAACCAGAACTATAATGCAGCACTCTTCCTGCCCTCAGGAAGAAAAACATTGCCCTCTGGGGCTACCCAGAAACTCCAAAAGAGGATCAACCTGCACGCCATACGACTGTACCCCAAATATATAGGCTGACCTGGGCACTATTGCCCTTTTTGACACAGCCTGAGCCTGGATTACCTGGCCCCACACAGAAAGCTGGCCGCTCACTGAGCACATCGGACACGCCATGGTCTTAGGTCGTCATCTCTTCCCAACCTCGGTTGTCAAGTTTCAGAACCTAGACCTTATCTCCAATCACTGCCCAGGCTTGAAAGTGATGCAGAAATCACAACTCCTTCCCCGTGGCAAGAAACCATGTGGTTGGCATGTTGTCCAACGTTCAGTGTAGTTGAAACCAGGGTGGCCCATGAGGCCCCGCTCATGTTTATGGGCCACATTGGTCAAAACCACAGATTGTGACCCTCACCCTGATCCCAGTCCTCAATAAGGCCTCTCAGTGGCTGGATGAAGAGATAGCATATTGGGCATGCCATGCCCCTAGGCCCCAAATTTTACCCATAGTCGGGTTCTCCCTTCACTTTTCCCCAGGGCTCTTCTTTGGAATTCCTCTTTTGGCGGGACACCTGAGGTAACAAACCTGAAAGGAGTCCTCCCATTCCACAGATTGACGAAAAACAATTGGGATCGGGCCAAATCCACAGAGAGGAAGATTCGTCCATGGCCCATGAGGCCTCCCCGACATTCCACGGCCATCTCTGATACAAAATCCAGAGACAAAAGCCTGAGCAAGCCCCTCAGACTCACTCTTTCTTCATATCCGGAAGAGTTCTTCTCATGGTTTATACATCAGGCCTGCCATACCTACGTCCCCAAACCTAAGCTGAGTTTGTGTTTTCAGACTTCTGTCCTCAAAGTCCTGGGCCACACACCCTCCAAGCTGGGGCCCCTGGAGTCACACAGTAGGACTGTGCCTACCCAATCCATGGGAATTCTGCCGATGCCATTGTCCAAAACAGTAAAATTTGGAGAACCCTCCAAATCGCTGAGGCCATCCCAATAGTGCAGGTCGCCCAGGACAAACAAGGGCGGTCTGATACCAGCTGAGCATCTACCTCCACTCATACCATAGATGGATGTCCCCTGAGAAGAAGATTGAACCAGACAGGACCTTAGGCCATAATCGGATACATTGCTTTGGATTACAGGCATGTCTCCTCAAAAGCCTGGATACCAATACCAGCATAGAGGTTTTCCTGAGGCACCCATCAAAACAAATCTCGTCTCCACAAGGAACCTTGTGCATCGAGCTATGTCAAAAGCTTAGGAGAATACTTCAGGGTCCCGGTGCCACCGCCCCATTTTAAGGCCCTCATGGACACAAACACACATTAGGACCCATCCTCAGGAAAGTCCATTTCAAGTCAGCCACCCCGGTTTCTCCCGCTAAGCCATCAGATCTAAACTGTCTTGTTGCTAGGAGACAATTGGAATGCGAGGCGGGCTTCCCAGGCATCCATCCTCGAACGGTGACCTGGAGTCATTCCATATGGGATGTCCTGGAGCTGCCCAACAAGTCTCAATTGTCCCGCAGAAGGAATCCTTGAAGGGGGCATCCCACAACTCCCAACGTGGGAAAACCTCCATGGCCTCGAGTTTCCGCTCCCTTCATGAAGGGGCCGTCATGCACAGAAACTCCAACCTGAGCCAACTTCTGATCCTCGCCCTGACTTCAGATGCATGAGATATAGGTTCAGATCTACAGGGGTACCTGCCGTGCCCTGGCCCTGAAACCAAAGTCTAGCTTGTGTTCTCAGACTTCCGTACTCACACTCCAGGCCCCGAAGCCCGGAAGTTTCGCAATTCCAGACCCACAATGCAGCACTCTGCCTGCCCTCTAGAAAAAAAATTTGGCCTAATGAGCTGCCCAGGCACCTTATATGAGGATAAATCTACATGGCATTCGACTATACCCAAAGTATATAGTCTAACCTGGGCACTAATGCACTGTCTGACACAACCTGAGCTCGGACCTCCTGACCAACACCCAGAAAGCTGACCGCACACTGAGCACATCAGAACCGCCATGGCCTTAGGTTATCATCTCTTCCCAACTGCGGTTTTTCAGGCTTCAGAACCTAGACCTTATCTCCAACCACTGCCCAGGGGTGCCTGTGATGCAGAAATCAGACCTTGTCCTTACCCATGGCAAGAAACCTTGTGGTTGGCATGTTGTCCAACGTTCAGTGTAGGAGAAACCAGCATTCACCCGGAGGCCCCGCCAATTCTTGAGTGCGAAGAGGGCATAAACACGCATTGTGACCCTCAGCGTGAGTCCTGTGCTCTAGTAAGTCCTCTCAGTGGCTCGACCATTAGATGTCATAATGGGCTTGACATGTCCCTAGGCCACAATTTTTAACCAGATTTCTGGTTGTCCGGTCAGCCCTCCCCAGGGCTCTACTCTGGAATACCTCATTTGGTGAGACACCTGAGGTTAAAAAACAAAACAAAGCAAATCAACAACAACAACAACAAAACGGACTTCTTCCATCCCCAGAATGACCCAAAACTCTTGGGACGGGGCAAAACCCCAGAGAGTAAGACTCGTCCATTTCCCATGAAGTCACCTGGAAATTTCACGACCATGAGTTACACGATATCCAGAGACAAAAACTTGAGCACGAGCCTCACACTCGCCCTTTTTTCATATCCTGAAGAGTTCTCCTCATGGTCTGTAGATCAGTCCTGCCATACCTATGACCCGAAACATAAGCCGCGTTTGTGTTTTCAGACAACTGTCCAAACAGCTCTGGCCTACACACCCTACAGGCTCAGGCCCCTGGAGCCAAACCTGAGGACTGTACTTGCCCTCTCCAAGGGAATTGTATGTGCCCATTCCAATGGCCACAACCCTACTAATAGGATAAACCTCCAAACTGCCTGAGGCCATCCCAATAGTGGTGGCTTCCCAGGACAAACAGGGGCAATCTGAGCTCATCTGAGCACCTACCTGCACTCAGACGCATAGACTGATGTCCCCAGAGGTAAAAAGGAACGAACAGGCCCCTAGGCACTATTCGGATCCATTGCTGTGGTATCCAGTCATCTCTCCTCAGAGGCCTGGATTTCAATACCAGCGTATGGCTGTTTCTTGACTCACCCATCAGAAAACATCTCATCTACATATGGGAAACTTGCACGTTGGAGCTGTGTCAAAGCCTCTGTTTGGAAAAACCCTTCAGGACCCCAGTGCCACCGCTACATTCCAAGGTCTCCATAGACACAAAAAGACATTAGGACCCATCCACAGGAGAGTTTATTTCAACTCAGCCTCCTGGGTTGCTCCCCCAGATCCAGCAGATCTAACCTGTCTTGTTGCTAGGACACAATTGGAATGCGAGGTGGGCTACCCAGCCATCCATCCTTAGAACCCTGCTCGGAATCGTTGCCCTGGAGCCAACCAACAGGTCTCAATTGTCCTGCAGAAGAATCTTTGCAGTTTGGAGCTTCTCACAACTAACATCGTGGGAAAACCCCCACGGCCTCATGACCCCCCCACCCCTTCATGAAGGGCCATCAGGGACAGAAACTCCAACCTGAGCGATCTTCTGATCCTCGCCCTGACATCATAAGCACGAGATCTCGATTCAGGTCTGTAGATTGTTCCTGCCTTGTCCTCACCCAGAAACCTAAGCCTAGCTTGTTCTCAGATTTCCTTCCTCAGACTACTGGCCCACAAGCCTCCAGTTTGAAAACCAGAACTATAATGCAGCACTCTTCCTGCCCTCAGGAAGAAAAACATTGCCCTCTGGGGCTACCCAGAAACTCCAAAAGAGGATCAACCTGCACGCCATACGACTGTACCCCAAATATATAGGCTGACCTGGGCACTATTGCCCTTTTTGACACAGCCTGAGCCTGGATTACCTGGCCCCACAGAGAAAGCTGGCCACTCACTGAGCACATCGGACACGCCATGGTCTTAGGTCGTCATCTCTTCCCAACCTCGGTTGTCAAGTTTCAGAACCTAGACCTTATCTCCAATCACTGCCCAGGCTTGAAAGTGATGCAGAAATCACAACTCCTTCCCCGTGGCAAGAAACCATGTGGTTGGCATGTTGTCCAACGTTCAGTGTAGTTGAAACCAGGGTGGCCCATGAGGCCCCGCTCATGTTTATGGGCCACATTGGTCAAAACCACAGATTGTGACCCTCACCCTGATCCCAGTCCTCAATAAGGCCTCTCAGTGGCTGGATGAAGAGATAGCATATTGGGCATGCCATGCCCCTAGGCCCCAAATTTTACCCATAGTCGGGTTCTCCCTTCACTTTTCCCCAGGGCTCTTCTTTGGAATTCCTCTTTTGGCGGGACACCTGAGGTAACAAACCTGAAAGGAGTCCTCCCATTCCACAGATTGACGAAAAACAATTGGGATCGGGCCAAATCCACAGAGAGGAAGATTCGTCCATGGCCCATGAGGCCTCCCCGACATTCCACGGCCATCTCTGATACAAAATCCAGAGACAAAAGCCTGAGCAAGCCCCTCAGACTCACTCTTTCTTCATATCCGGAAGAGTTCTTCTCATGGTTTATACATCAGGCCTGCCATACCTACGTCCCCAAACCTAAGCTGAGTTTGTGTTTTCAGACTTCTGTCCTCAAAGTCCTGGGCCACACACCCTCCAAGCTGGGGCCCCTGGAGTCACACAGTAGGACTGTGCCTACCCAATCCATGGGAATTCTGCCGATGCCATTGTCCAAAACAGTAAAATTTGGAGAACCCTCCAAATCGCTGAGGCCATCCCAATAGTGCAGGTCGCCCGGGACAAACAAGGGCGGTCTGATACCAGCTGAGCATCTACCTCCACTCATACCATAGATGGATGTCCCCTGAGAAGAAGATTGAACCAGACAGGACCTTAGGCCATAATCGGATACATTGCTTTGGATTACAGGCATGTCTCCTCAAAAGCCTGGATACCAATACCAGCATAGAGGTTTTCCTGAGGCACCCATCAAAACAAATCTCGTCTCCACAAGGAACCTTGTGCATCGAGCTATGTCAAAAGCTTAGGAGAATACTTCAGGGTCCCGGTGCCACCGCCCCATTTTAAGGCCCTCATGGACACAAACACACATTAGGACCCATCCTCAGGAAAGTCCATTTCAAGTCAGCCACCCCGGTTTCTCCCGCTAAGCCATCAGATCTAAACTGTCTTGTTGCTAGGAGACAATTGGAATGCGAGGCGGGCTTCCCAGGCATCCATCCTCGAACGGTGACCTGGAGTCATTCCATATGGGATGTCCTGGAGCTGCCCAACAAGTCTCAATTGTCCCGCAGAAGGAATCCTTGAAGGGGGCATCCCACAACTCCCAACGTGGGAAAACCTCCATGGCCTCGAGTTTCCGCTCCCTTCATGAAGGGGCCGTCATGCACAGAAACTCCAACCTGAGCCAACTTCTGATCCTCGCCCTGACTTCAGATGCATGAGATATAGGTTCAGATCTACAGGGGTACCTGCCGTGCCCTGGCCCTGAAATCAAAGTCTAGCTTGTGTTCTCAGACTTCCGTACTCACACTCCAGGCCCCGAAGCCCGGAAGTTTCGCAATTCCAGACCCACAATGCAGCACTCTGCCTGCCCTCTAGAAAAAAAATTTGGCCTAATGAGCTGCCCAGGCACCTTATATGAGGATAAATCTACATGGCATTCGACTATACCCAAAGTATATAGTCTAACCTGGGCACTAATGCACTGTCTGACACAACCTGAGCTCGGACCTCCTGACCAACACCCAGAAAGCTGACCGCACACTGAGCACATCAGAACCGCCATGGCCTTAGGTTATCATCTCTTCCCAACTGCGGTTTTTCAGGCTTCAGAACCTAGACCTTATCTCCAACCACTGCCCAGGGGTGCCTGTGATGCAGAAATCAGACCTTGTCCTTACCCATGGCAAGAAACCTTGTGGTTGGCATGTTGTCCAACGTTCAGTGTAGGAGAAACCAGCATTCACCCGGAGGCCCCGCCAATTCTTGAGTGCGAAGAGGGCATAAACACGCATTGTGACCCTCAGCGTGAGTCCTGTGCTCTAGTAAGTCCTCTCAGTGGCTCGACCATTAGATGTCATAATGGGCTTGACATGTCCCTAGGCCACAATTTTTAACCAGATTTCTGGTTGTCCGGTCAGCCCTCCCCAGGGCTCTACTCTGGAATACCTCATTTGGTGAGACACCTGAGGTTAAAAAACAAAACAAAGCAAATCAACAACAACAACAACAAAACGGACTTCTTCCATCCCCAGAATGACCCAAAACTCTTGGGACGGGGCAAAACCCCAGAGAGTAAGACTCGTCCATTTCCCATGAAGTCACCTGGAAATTTCACGACCATGAGTTACACGATATCCAGAGACAAAAACTTGAGCACGAGCCTCACACTCGCCCTTTTTTCATATCCTGAAGAGTTCTCCTCATGGTCTGTAGATCAGTCCTGCCATACCTATGACCCGAAACATAAGCCGCGTTTGTGTTTTCAGACAACTGTCCAAACAGCTCTGGCCTACACACCCTACAGGCTCAGGCCCCTGGAGCCAAACCTGAGGACTGTACTTGCCCTCTCCAAGGGAATTGTATGTGCCCATTCCAATGGCCACAACCCTACTAATAGGATAAACCTCCAAACTGCCTGAGGCCATCCCAATAGTGGTGGCTTCCCAGGACAAACAGGGGCAATCTGAGCTCATCTGAGCACCTACCTGCACTCAGACGCATAGACTGATGTCCCCAGAGGTAAAAAGGAACGAACAGGCCCCTAGGCACTATTCAGATCCATTGCTGTGGTATCCAGTCATCTCTCCTCAGAGGCCTGGATTTCAATACCAGCGTATGGCTGTTTCTTGACTCACCCATCAGAAAACATCTCATCTACATATGGGAAACTTGCACGTTGGAGCTGTGTCAAAGCCTCTGTTTGGAAAAACCCTTCAGGACCCCAGTGCCACCGCTACATTCCAAGGTCTCCATAGACACAAAAAGACATTAGGACCCATCCACAGGAGAGTTTATTTCAACTCAGCCTCCTGGGTTGCTCCCCCAGATCCAGCAGATCTAACCTGTCTTGTTGCTAGGACACAATTGGAATGCGAGGTGGGCTACCCAGCCATCCATCCTTAGAACCCTGCTCGGAATCGTTGCCCTGGAGCCAACCAACAGGTCTCAATTGTCCTGCAGAAGAATCTTTGCAGTTTGGAGCTTCTCACAACTAACATCGTGGGAAAACCCCCACGGCCTCATGACCCCCCCACCCCTTCATGAAGGGCCATCAGGGACAGAAACTCCAACCTGAGCGATCTTCTGATCCTCGCCCTGACATCATAAGCACGAGATCTCGATTCAGGTCTGTAGATTGTTCCTGCCTTGTCCTCACCCAGAAACCTAAGCCTAGCTTGTTCTCAGATTTCCTTCCTCAGACTACTGGCCCACAAGCCTCCAGTTTGAAAACCAGAACTATAATGCAGCACTCTTCCTGCCCTCAGGAAGAAAAACATTGCCCTCTGGGGCTACCCAGAAACTCCAAAAGAGGATCAACCTGCACGCCATACGACTGTACCCCAAATATATAGGCTGACCTGGGCACTATTGCCCTTTTTGACACAGCCTGAGCCTGGATTACCTGGCCCCACACAGAAAGCTGGCCGCTCACTGAGCACATCGGACACGCCATGGTCTTAGGTCGTCATCTCTTCCCAACCTCGGTTGTCAAGTTTCAGAACCTAGACCTTATCTCCAATCACTGCCCAGGCTTGAAAGTGATGCAGAAATCACAACTCCTTCCCCGTGGCAAGAAACCATGTGGTTGGCATGTTGTCCAACGTTCAGTGTAGTTGAAACCAGGGTGGCCCATGAGGCCCCGCTCATGTTTGCGGGCCACATTGGTCAAAACCACACATTGTGACCCTCACCCTGATCCCAGTCCTCAATAAGGCCTCTCAGTGGCTGGATGAAGAGATAGCATATTGGGCATGCCATGCCCCTAGGCCCCAAATTTTACCCATAGTTCGGGTTCTCCCTTCACTTTTCCCCAGGGCTCTTCTTTGGAATTCCTCTTTTGGCGGGACACCTGAGGTAACAAACCTGAAAGGAGTCCTCCCATTCCACAGATTGACGAAAAACAATTGGGATCGGGCCAAATCCACAGAGAGGAAGATTCGTCCATGGCCCATGAGGCCTCCCCGACATTCCACGGCCATCTCTGATACAAAATCCAGAGACAAAAGCCTGAGCAAGCCCCTCAGACTCACTCTTTCTTCATATCCGGAAGAGTTCTTCTCATGGTTTATACATCGGGCCTGCCATACCTACGTCCCCAAACCTAAGCTGAGTTTGTGTTTTCAGACTTCTGTCCTCAAAGTCCTGGGCCACACACCCTCCAAGCTGGGGCCCCTGGAGTCACACAGTAGGACTGTGCCTACCCAATCCATGGGAATTCTGCCGATGCCATTGTCCAAAACAGTAAAATTTGGAGAACCCTACAAATCGCTGAGGCCATCCCAATAGTGCAGGTCGCCCGGGACAAACAAGGGCGGTCTGATACCAGCTGAGCATCTACCTCCACTCATACCATAGATGGATGTCCCCTGAGAAGAAGATTGAACCAGACAGGACCCTAGGCCATAATCGGATACATTGCTTTGGATTACAGGCATGTCTCCTCAAAAGCCTGGATTCCAATACCAGCATAGAGGTTTTCCTGAGGCACCCATCAAAACAAATCTCGTCTCCACAAGGAACCTTGTGCATCGAGCTATGTCAAAAGCTTAGGAGAATACTTCAGGGTCTCGGTGCCACCGCCCCATTTTAAGGCCCTCATGGACACAAACACACATTAGGACCCATCCTCAGGAAAGTCCATTTCACGTCAGCCACCCCGGTTTCTCCCGCTAAGCCATCAGATCTAAACTGTCTTGTTGCTGGGAGACAATTGGAATGCGAGGCCGGCTTCCCAGGCATCCAACCTCGAACAGTGCCCTGGAGTCATTCCATATGGGATATCCTGAAGCTGCCCAACAGGTCTCAATTGTCCCGCAGAAGGAATCCTTGAAGTGGGCATCCTACAACTCCCAACGTGGGAAAAACTCCATGGCCTTGAGATTCCGCTCCCTTCATGAAGGGTCCGTCATGCACAGAAACTCCAACTTGAGACAACGTCTGATCCTCGCCCTGACTTCAGATGCATGAGATATAGGTTCAGATCTACAGTGGTACCTGCCGTGTCCTCGCCCTGGAACCCAAGTCTAGCTTGTGTTCTCAGACTTCCGTCCTCACACTCCTGGACACGAATCCCTCAAGTTTAAAATTCCGGACCGACAATGAAGCACTCTGCCTGCCCTCTAGAAAACAAATTTTGCCTAATGAGCTGCCCAGACAACTTATATGAGGATAAATCTACATGGCACTCGACTGTACCCAAAGTATATAGTCTAAACTGGGCACTAATGCACTCTCTGACACAACCTGAGCCCGGATCTCCTGACCAACACCCAGACAGCTGACCGCACACTGAGCACCTCAGACCCGCCATGGCGTTAGGTCATCATCTCTTTCCTACCTCAGTTTTTACCCTTCAGAACCTAGACCTTATCTCCAATCACTGCCCAGGGGTGCCTGTGATGCAGAAATCAGAACTCTTCCTTACCCATGGCAAGAAACCTTGTGGTTGGCATGTTGTCCAACGTTCAGTGTACGAGAAACCAGGATTCACCATGAGGCCCTGCCCATTCTTGTTTGCGAAGTGGGCATAAACACGCATTGTGACCCTCAGCGTGAGTCCTGTGCTCTAGTAAGTCTTCTCAGTGGCTCGACCATTAGATGTCATAATGGGCTTGACATGTCCCTAGGCCACAATTTTTAACCACATTTCTTGTTGTCTGGTCGGCCCTCCCCAGGGCTCTACTCTGGAATCCCCCATTTGGTGGGACACCTGAGGTTAAAAAACAAAACAAGGCAAATCAACAACAACAACAAAACGGACTACTTCCATCCCCAGAATGACCCAAAACTCCTTGGACGGGGCCAAACCCCCAGAGTGTAAGACTCGTCCATTTCCCATGAAGTCACCAGGAAATTTCACGACCATGAGTGACACGATATCCAGAGACAAAAACTTGAGCACGAGCCTCACACTCGCCCCTTATTCATATCCTGAAGAGTTCTCCTCATGGTCTGTAGATCAGTCCTGCCATACCTATGACCTGAAACATAAGCCGCGTTTGTGTTTTCAGACTGTCCAAACAACTCTGCCTACACACCCTACAGGCTCAGGCCCCTGGAGCCAAACCTGAGGATTGTACTTGCCCTCTACAAGGGAATTGTATGTGCCCATTCCAATGGCCACAACCTACTAATAGGATAAACCTGCAAACTCCCTGAGGCCATCCCAATAGTGGTGGCTTCCCAGGACAAACAGGGGCAATCTGAGCCCATCTGAGCACCTACATGCTCTCAGACGCATAGACTGATGTCCCCAGAGGTAAAAATGTACGAACAGGCCCCTAGGCACTATTCGGATCCATTGCTGTGGTATCCAGTCATCTCTCCTCAGAGGCCTGGATTTCAATACCAGCATATGGCTGTTTCCTGACTCATCTGTCAGAACAAATCTCATCTACATATGGGAAACTTGCACGTTGGAGCTGTGTCAAAGCCTCTGTTTGAAAAACCCTTCAGGACCCCAGTGCCACCCCTTCATTCCAAGGTCTCCATAGACACAAAAACATATTAGGATCCATCCACAGGAGAGTCCATTTCAACCCAGATCCAGATTGCTGGCCCAGATCCAGCAGATATAACCTGTCTTGTTGCTAGGACACAATTGGAATGCAAGGTGGGCTACCCAGGCATCCATCCTTAGAACCCTGCTCGGAATCGTTGCCCTGGAGCCAACCAACATGTCTCAATTGTCCTTCACAAGAATCTTTGCAGTTTGGACCTTCTCACAACTAACATCGTGGCAAAACCCCCACGAACTCGAGACCCCGCCCCTTCATGAAGGGGCCATCAGGGACAGAAACACCAACCTGAGCGATCTTCTGATCCTCACCCTGACTTCAGAAGCACGAGATCTCGATTCAGGTCTGTAGATTGTTCCTGCCTTGTCCTCACCCAGAAACCTAAGCCTAGCTTGTGTTATCAGATTTCCGTCTTCAGACTACTGGCCCACAAGCCCTCCAGTTTGCAAACCAGAACTGTAATGAGGCACTCTGCCAGCCTTCAGGAAGAAAAACATAGCCCTGTGGGGCTACCCAGAAACTCCAAATGAGGATCAACCTGCATGCCATTCGACTGTACCCCAAATATATAGGCTGACCTAGGCACTATTGCCCTTTCTGACACAGCCTGAGCCTGGACTTCCTGGCCCCACCCAGAAAGCTGGTCGAACACTGAGCACGCCGGACGAGCCATGTCCTTAGGTCGTCATCTCTTCCCAACCTCGATTGTCAAGTTTCAGAACCTAGACCTTATCTCCAATCACTGCCCAGGCTTGTAAGTGATGCAGAAATCACAACTCCTTCCCCGTGGCTAGAAACCATGTGGTTGGCATGTTTTCCAATATTCAGTGTAGTTGAAACCAGTGTGGCCCATGAGGCCCCGCCCATGTTTATGGGCCACATTGGTCACAAACACACATTGTGACCCTCAGCCTGATCCCAGTCCTCAGGTAAGGCCTCTCAGTGGCTGGATGAAGAGACAGCATTTTGGGCTTGCCATGCCCCTAGGCCCCAAATTTTACCCATAATTCGGGTTGTCCCGTCGCTTTTCCCCAGGGCTCTTCTTTGGAATTCCTCTTTTGGCGGGACACCTAAGGTAACCAACCTGAAAGGAGACCTACCATTCTACAGATTGACGAAAAAGAATTGGGATCGGGCCAATTCCACAGAGAGGAAGATTCGTCCATGGCCCATGAGGTTTCCCAGACAATCCACGGCCATCGCTGATACCGAATCTAGAGACAAAAGACTCAACAAGCACCTCAGACTCGCTCTTTCTTCATATCCTGAAGAGTTCTTCTCATGGTTTATAGATCGGGCCTGCCATACCTACGTCTCCAAACCTAAGCTGAGTTTATGTTTTCAGACTTCTGTCCTCAAAGTCCTGGGCCACACACCCTCCAGGCTGCGGTCCCTGGAGCCACACATAAGGAGTGTGCCTACCCAATCCATGGGAACTCTGCCCATTCCATTGTCCAAAACCGTAAAATTAGGAGAACCCTCCAAATCCCTGAGGCCATCCCAATAGGGCATGTCGCCCGTGACATACAAGCGCGGTCTGATAGCAGCTGAGCATCAACCTCCACTCATACCATAGATGGATGTCCCCAGAGAAGAAGATTGAACCAGACAGGACCCTGGCCAATCGGATCCATTGCTTTGGTGAGAGGCATGTCTCCTCAAAAGCCTGGATTCCAATACCAGCATAGGTGTTTTCCTGAGGTAGCAATCAGAACAAATCTCGTCTCCACAAGGAAACATGTGCATCGAGCTCTGTCAAAAGCTTAGGAGAATACTTCAGGGTCCCGGTGCCACGGCCCCATTCCAAGGCCCCATGGACACAAAGACACATTAGGACCCATCCTGAGGAAAGTCCATTTCAAGTCAGTCACCCCGGTTGCTCCCGCAGAGCCATCAGATCTAAACTGGCTTGTTGCTAGGAGACAATTGGAATGCGAGGCTGGCTTCCCAGGCATCCTCCCTCGAACGGTGCTATGGAGTCACTCCATATGGGATGTCCTGGAGCTGCCCAAAGGTCTCAATTGTCCCGCAGAAGGAATTCTTGAAGGGGGCAACCCACAACTCCCACGTGGGAAAAACTCAATGGACACGAGATTCCGCTCCCTTCATGAAGGAGCCGTCAGGCACAGAAACTCCAACCTAAGCCAAAGTCTAATTCTCTCCCTGACTTGAAATGGATGAGATATTGGTTCAGATCTGCAGGGGGTACCTGCCGTGCCCTTGCCCTTAGCCCAAGTATAACTTTTGTTCTCAGAATTCCGACCTCACTCTCCTGGCCTCAAAGCCCTCATGATTGGTAAATCCGGTCCCACAATTAAGCACATGGCCTGCTTTCTGGAAAAAAAATATTGCCTAAAGAGCTGCCAAGGCACCTTATATGAAGATAAACCTACACGGTACTCGACTTTGCCCGAATTATATAGTCTAACCTGGGCACTAATGCACTGTCTGACACAACCTGAGCCCGGACTTCCTGACCAACACCCAGACAGCTGACCGCACACTGAGCACATCAGACCCGCCATGGCCTTAGGTCCTCATCTCTTCCCTACCTCAGTTTTCAGGCCTCAGAAACTAGACTTTATCTCTGCCTGGGGGTGAGTGTGATGCAGAAATCAGAACTTCTCCTTACACATGGCAAGAAACCTTGTGGTTGGCATGTTGTCCAACGTTCATTGTAGGAGAAACTAGCATTCACCCTGAGGCCCACCTATTCTTGAGTGCGACGAGGGCATAAATATGCATTGTGACCCTCAGGGTGAGTCCTGTCCTCTAGTAAGTCCTCACAGAGCCTGGATCACTAGATGTCATAATGGGCTTGACATAGCCCTAGGCCCCAATTTTTAACCAGATTTCTGGTTGTTCAGTCACCCCTCCCCAGAGCTCTACTCTGGAATTCCTCATGTGGTGGGACAACGGAGGTTAAAAAATGAAACAAAACAAAGCAACAACAACAAAAAAAACCGACTTCTTCCATCCCACAGAATGACCCCAACCTCTTTGGAAGGGGCCAAACCACCAGAGAGTAAGACTCGTCCATTTCCCATGAAGTCACCCGGAAATTTCACGACCATGAGTGACATGATATGCAGAGACAAAAACATGAGCAATAGCCTCACACTCGCCCTTTTTTCACATACCGAAATGTTCTCCTCATGGTCTGTAGATCAGTCCTGCCCTACCTATGACCCGAAACAGAAGTCGAGTTTGTGTTTTCAGACAACTGTCCAAACAGCCCTGGCCTACACACCCTATAGGCTCAGGCCCCTGAAGCCAAACCTGAGGACTGTTCTTGCCCTCGCAAGGGAATTGTGTGAGCCCATTCCAATGGCGACAACGCAACTAAAAGTATAAACCTTTAAATTCCCTGAGGCCATCCCATAGTGTTGGCTTCCAAGGACAAACACGGGCAATCTGAGTTCATCTGAGCACCTACCTGCACTCTGACCCATAGATAGATGTCGCCCGAGGTAAAAAGAAACCAACAGGCCCCTAGGCACTAATCGGATCCATTGCTTTGGTTTCCAGGCATCTCTCCTCAGAGGCCTGGATTTCAATACCAGAATATGGCTGTTTCTTGACTCACCCATCAGAACAAATCTCCTCTACACATGGGAAACTTGCATGGTGGAGCTGTGTCAAACCTCTGTTTAGGAGAAGCCTTCAGGGCCCTAGTGCCACCGCTTAATGCCACAGTCTCCATAGACA
Source organism: Mustela nivalis (assembly GCF_964662115.1). Taxonomy (NCBI): domain Eukaryota; kingdom Metazoa; phylum Chordata; class Mammalia; order Carnivora; family Mustelidae; genus Mustela; species Mustela nivalis. Next base: position 1,366,673 of record NW_028136558.1, on the reverse strand, counting down.
CAAAAACATATTAGGACCCATCCACAGGAGAGTCCATTTAAACTCAGCCTCCTCGGTTGCTCCCCGAGATCCAACAGATCTAGCCTGTCTTGTAGCTAGGAGAATATTGGAATGCGAGGTGGGCTACCCAGCCATCCATCCTTAGAACCCTGCTCAGAATCGTTGGCCTGGAGCCAACCAACTGGTCTCAATTGTCCCACAGTAGAATCTTTGCAGTTTGGAGCTTCTCACAACTCCCATGGTGGGAAAACCCCCACGGCCTCGTGATTCCCCCCCTTTATGAAGGGGCCATCAGGGACAGAAAGTCAAACCTGAGGCATCGTCTGATGCTCAACCTGACTTCAGGTGCAAGAGATCTCGATTCAGGTCTGTAGATTGTGCCTGCCATGTCCTCACACATAAAACCTAAGCCTTGCTTGTGTTCTCGGAGTTCCGTCCTCAGACTACCGGCCCATAAGCACTCCAGTTTGGCAATCCAGAAATACAATGCGGCACTCTGCCTGCTCCCTGGAAGAAGAACATTGCCCTCTGGGGCTACCCAGAAACCCCAAATGAGGATCAACCTGCACGCCATTTGGCTGTACACCAAATATATAGGCTGAAGTGGGCACAATTGCCCATTCTGACACAGCCTGAGCCTGGAACTCCTGGCCCCACCCAGACAGCTGGCCTCACACTGAGCACATCGGACCCGCCATGGCCATAGGTCCTCATCTCTACCCAACCTCGGTTTTCAGGCTTCAGAACCTTGACCTTATCTCCAATCACTGCCCAGGTTTGAAAATGTTGCAGAAATCCGAACTCGTTCCCTTGGCAAGAAACCTCGTGGTTGGCATGTTGTCCAACTTTCAGTGTAGTTGAAACCAGTGTGGCACATGAGACCCAGCCCACGCTTGAGGGCCACATTGGTCTCAAACACACATTGTGACCCTCAGCCTGAGCCCGGTCCTCAGGCAAGGCCTCTCAGTGGCTGCATGAAGAAAGAGCATATTGGGCTTGCCATGCCCCTAGACCCCAATTTTTAACCAAGTTCGGGTTGTCCCTTCACTCTTGCCCAGGGCTCTGCTTTGGAATTCCTCTTTTGGTGGGACACCTCAGGTAACAAACCTAAAGGAGTCCTCCCATTCCACAGATTCACGAAAAAGAATTGGGATAGGGCCAAATCCACAGAGAGGAAGATTCGTCCATGGCTCATGAGGCCTCCCCGACATTCCACGGCCATCGCTGATACAAAATCCAGAGACAAAAGCCTAAGCAAGCGCCTCAGACTCGCTCTTTCTTCATATCCTGAAGAGTTCTTCTCATGATTTGTAGTTCGTCCGTGCCATACCTACGTCCCCAAACCTAAGCTGAGTTTGTGTTTTTTGAGTTCTGTCCTCAAAGTCCTGGGCCACACACCCTCCAGGCTGGGCCCCTGGAACCACACATTAGGACTGTGCCTTACCAATCCATGGGAATTCTGCCCATTCCATTATCCAAAACTATACAAATTAGGAGAAACCTCCAAATTCCCTGAGGCCATACCAATGGTGTAGGTTGTCCGGGACAAAAAAGGGCCGTCTGACACCAGCTGAGCATCTACCTCCACTCATACCATAGATGGATGTCCCCAGAGAAGAAGATTGATCAGACAGGACCCCAGGCCATAATGGGATCCATAGCTTTGGTTTACAGTCATGTCTCTTCAAAAGCCTGGTTTCCAATACCAGCTGAGGGCTTTTCCTGAGGCACCCATCAGAACAAATCTCGTTTACACATGGGAAACTTGCATGTTGGAGCTCTCTCAAAGCCTCTGGTTAGAAGGACATTTCAGGTTCCCGGTGCCAGCGCCTCATTCCAAGGTCTCCATGGAGACACACCCACATTAGGACCCATCCACAGGAGAGTCCATTTCAACTCAGCCCCCTCAGTTGCTCCCCTGATCCAGCAGATCTAACCCGTCTTGTCGCTAGAAGATGATTGGAATGAGAGGCAGGCTTCCCAGCCATCCATACTTAGAACCATTCACAGAGTGATGCTGTATGGGAAGTCCTGGAGCCAACCAACAGGTCTCAATAGTCCCGCAGAAGAATCTTTACTGTTTGGAGCATCTCACAACTCCCATCGTGGGAAAACCTCCATGGCCTCGTGATCCCGCCCCCTGCGCTTCATGAAGGGGCCATCAGGGACAGAAGCTCCAACCTGAGCGATCATCTGATCCTCGCCCTGACTTCAGATGCAGGACATCTTGATTCAGCTCTGCAGAGTGTGCCTGCCGTGCCCTTGCCCAGAAACGTAAGTCTAGTTTGTGTTCTAAACTTCCATCCGCACATTCCTGGCCCACAAGCCCTCCAGTTTGGCAATTCCAGAACTACAAGGCAGCACTCTGCCTGCTTTCCGGAAGAAAAACTTTGCCCTCTGGGGCTACCCAGATTCCCCAAATGAGGATCAACCTGCATGCCACTTGACTGGACCCCAATTATACAGGCTTCCCTGGGCACTACTGCCCTTTCTGGCACAGCCTGAGACTGAACCTCCTGGCTCGCACCCACCCAGCTAGCCACACACTGAGCACATCAGACCCGCCATGGCCTTAGGTCATCATCTCTTTCCAACCTCGGTTTTCAGGCTTCAGAACCTAAACCTTATCTCCAGTCACCACCCAGGGTTGAACATGATGCAGGAATCAGAACTCCTTCCCCATGGCAAGAAACCTTGTGGTTGGCCTGTTGTCCAACGTAAAATGTAGTTGAAACCAGTGTGGCCCATGAGGCCCTGCAGATGCTTGAGGACCAAGTCGTTCACAAACATGCATTCTGACCCTCAACGTGAGCCCAGTTCTCAAGTAAGGCCTCTCAGTGGCTGGACCAAAAGACAGCATATTGGGCTTGTCATGCCCCTAGGCCCCAATTTTTAACCAGATTTCTGGTTGTCCAGTCTCCCCTCCCCAGGGCTCGGCTTTGGAATCCCTCTTTTGGTGGGACACCTGAGGTAACAAAACTGAAAGGACTCCTCCCATCCCACAGTTTGACCCAAAACAATTGGAATCGGGCCAAATCCACAGAGCGGAAGACTCGTCCATGGCCCATGAGGCCTCCCCGACATTCCACGCCCATCGTTGACACAAAATCCAGAAACAAAAGCCTGAACAAGTGCCTCACAATCTCTCTTTCTTCATATCCGGAAGAATTCTCCTCACGGTCTGTAGATCGGGCCTGCCATACCTACGTCCCTAAACCTAAACTGAGTTTGTGTTTTAGACTTCTGTCTCCACAGTCCTGGTGCACACACCCTGCAGGCTGGGGCCCCTGGAGCCACATCAAAACTGTGCCTTCCCTCTCCACGGGAATTCTGCCCATTCCATTGTCCATAATCATAAAATTAGGAGAAACCTCCAAAGTCCCCAAGGCCTTCACAATAGTGTAGGCCGCCTGGGACAAACAAGGGCCATCTGACACCAGCTGAGCATCTAACTCCACTAATACCTTAGATGGATGTACACAGAGAAGAAGATTCAACCGGACAGGCCCCTAGGCTCTAAACGGAGCCATTGCTTTGGTTTCCAGTTATTTCTCTTCAGAGGCCTATATTCCAATAACAGTATATGGGGGTTTCCTGAGGCACCAATCAGAACAAATCTCGTCTCCACATGGGAAACTTGTCCTTTGGAGATGTCTCAAAACCTCCGGTTAGGAGAATCCTTCAGGGCCCATGCACCAACGCCCCATTCCAAGGTCTCCATGGACACAAACCCACATTAGCATCCATCCTCAGGAGAGTCCATTTCAACTCAGCCCCCTTGGTTGCTCTGACAGAGCCAGCATATCAAACCTGTCTATTTGCTAGGAGACAACTGCAATGTGAGGCGGGCTTCCCATGCATCCATCCTTAGATCCCTGCTCTGCAATTGTTCCATATGGGATGTCCTGGAGCCATCCAATAGGTTTCAACTGACCCGCAGAAAATCCTTGTGGTTTGGAGCATCTCACTACTGCCATCATGGGAAAACACCAATGGCGGTGTGATGACCCCCCTTCATGAAGGGGCCATCATGGACAGAAACTCCAACCTGAGCCAATATATGAACCTCGCCCTGACCTCAGATGCATGAAATCTAAATTCAGCTCTGCAGAGTGTGCCTGCCATTTCCTCGCCCTGAAACCAAAGCAAAGCTTCAGTTCTCAGACTTACATCCTTGCATTCCTGGCCGCAAGGCCTCCAGTTTGGCAGTTCCGGAGCCAGAATGCAGCACTCTGCCTGCCCTCCAGAAGAAAGACTTTGCCTTATGGGGCTACGGAGAAACCCCAAATAATTATCTTCTGCATGTCACTCAACTGTACCCCAATTATACAGCGTATCTGGGCACGAATGCCCCGTCTGGCACAGCCTGAGTGCAGACCTCCTGAACGACACCTAGAAAGCTGGCCCCAAACTGAACACATCGGACCCGCCGTGGCCTTAGGTCGTCATCTCTTCCAAACCTCGGTTTTCAGGCTTCAGAACCTAGACCTTATCTCCAATTAGTGCCCAGAGGTGAACGTGATGCAGAAATCAAAACTCCTCCTTCCCCATGGCAAGAAACCCTGAGGTTGGCATGTCCAAGGTTCACTGTAGGAGAAACCTGCAAGCTCAATGAGGTCCCGCCCAATATTGAGGACCACCTTGGGCACAAACACACATTGTGACCCTCAGCATGAGTCCACTATTCAAGTAACGTCTCTCAGTGGCTGGACCAAGAATCTGCATATGGGCTTGCCATGCCCAATGGACCCCAGGCCTAACCAGAGGGTGGGTATTCCAGTTGTATGTACCCAGTGCTCTGCTCTAGAATCCCTCTATTGTGGGGACACATGAGGCAGAAAACAGGACTCCTCCCTTCCAACAAAATGACCCCAATCTCTTGGGAGCCGGACAAATCACCAGAGAGGGAGACTTCCATGGCCCATGAGACCATGCTTACATTAAATGACCATCATGAATACAACATCCAGAGACATAAGCCTGAACGACCGCCTCTCACTCGCCTTACTTTCTAATCACAATGAGCTCCCCTCACGGACTGTAGATCACTCCTGCCATAACCTCAGCCCCAAACCTCAGCCGAGTTTGTGTTTTTGGATGTCTGTCCCCACAGCCCTGGCCAACACAGCCGCCAGGCTGGGGCCTCTGGAGCCACACCACAGGACTGTCCTGCTCTCTCCAAGGAGACTATGCCCATTCCATTGCCCATAACCCCACAGAATAGGAGAAACATCAAGGCCCCCGAGGACATCCCACTATTATAAGCCACTCTGGACAAAGGCATCCTGACACAAGCTGAGCAACTACCTCCATGCAGAAACACAGACAGATGTCGGCAGAGACAGTAGATTGAACCAGACAGGCCCCTGGGCCCTAATCTGAACTCTTGCTTTGGTTTCCAGGTGTCACTCCTCAGAGGCCTGGGTTTGAAGACCAGCATCTGGGGCTTTCCTGAGACACCAAACAGAACAACTATCGTCTACACATGGGAAGCTTCATTGTTGGAGCTGTGTCAAACCCTTCGGTTTGGAGAAACCTGCAGAGTCCCTGAGCCACCGCCACATTCCAAGGTCTCCATGGCCACCAACCCACAGTATGACTCATCCTCAGGAGAGTCCATTTCAACTCAGCCCTCTGAGAAACCCGCCCAAGAGCCTGCAGATTGAGCCTGCCTTGCCCCAAGCAGCCAGTGGGAATGTGAGGTGGCATTTGCAGACATTCATGCTTAGACCCCTTCTCTCGAGTCTTTCTGTAGGGGTCATCCTAGAACCATCTCATAGTACTCGACTGTCCTACAGAGGAAACCTTGATGTTTGGGGCAGCTCATAACTCCCAGCGTTGGGAAACCTCCCTGGCCTCATGACGCCCCCACCCCCTTCAGGAAGGGGCCATAATGGACACAAACTCCAACCTGAGGCAACGTCTGATACTCGCCCTGACCTCAGATGCAGGAGATCTTGATCAGTCTTTGCAGAGTGGGCCTGCCATGCCCTCGGCCCCAAACCTAACGCTAGCTTGTGTTTTCAGACTTCCCTCTTCACACTCCTGGCAAACAAGCCCTCCAGACTGGGAATTCCAGAACCACAACACAGTTTTCTGCCTGCCCACCAGAAGAAAAACGTTGCCCTATGGGGCTCTCCAGAAACCACAAATGAGAACCAACCTGCTCTGGCCTCGACCACACCCTAACTGGAAAGGCTACCCTGGTCAGTAATGCTCTGTCTGACACAGCCTGACGTCCCGACAGACAAGGAAACAGCTGGCTGCACACTAAGCACATCAGACAGGCCATGGCCTTATGCCGTCATCTCTTCCCAACCTGGGTTTTCAGACATCTGACCCTAGATATTATATCAAATCCTGGCAAACGTGGGTAACTGAAGCACAAATCAGATCTTCTCCTTCCCCATGGCTGGAAAACTTGCTGTTGGCATGGAGTCATACCTTCAGTGTAGGAGAAACCTTCATGGCCCCTGAGGCCAAGCCTAAACTTGAGTGCCTCCTTGGGTACAAACTCGCATTGGGACCATCAGCATGGGCCCCATGTCGAAGTAAGGTCTCTCAGGGCCTGGACTAAGAGCCCGCATATGGGGCTTGCCAAGCCCCTATGATCCCAATCTTCACAAGAGCTCGAGTATTCCATTTGCTCGAACCCAGGACTGTGATCTGGAGTCCCTCTCCTGGAAGAACACCTGAGCCAGACAGCAGGACTCCACCCTTCCCACAAAATGTCCCCAAAATCTTAAGAGCTGGACCAACTCCTCAGAGAGGGAGACTCTTCCATAGCCCCTGAGGTCACCCCTACATTTCACGGCTATGGGAGACAAAACATCCAAAGACAAAAGCTTGCGTGACTGCCTCCCATTTGCCCTTCTTTCATAAGCTGAGGATCTCCTCTCACGGTCTGTGGGTCCATCCTGCCATGCTCTCGGCTCCACACCCAAGCCGAGTTTGTGTTTTCAGACTTCTGTGCCCACAGCCTGGACCCACACACCCTCCAGGCTAGGGCCTATGGAGACACACTGAAGGACTGTGCCAGTCCTCTCCAAGAAAACTGTACCCAATCCATTGGCCACAACCCTAGAGATTAGGAGAATCCAATAAGGTCTCCAAGGCCATGCCTCGGCCATGGACTAAGAGGGGCACTCTGACACCAGCTGAGCAACTATCTCCACTTAGATACTCAGACAGTGTCCCCAGAGACAGAAGATTGAAACGGACAGGCATCTAGGCTCTAATCTGAACCCTAGCTTTGGTTTCCAGGTGTCTCTACTCAGAGAACTGGTTTGAAGACCAGTATCTGGGGCTTTTCTGAGGCACCAAAGAGAACCTGTCTCATCTCCACATAGGGATCTCTTTTTAATTGGAGCAATATTACACCCTTCGGTTAGGCGAATACTTCATGGCCCCTGAGCTGCCAACATATTCCAAGGTCTCCATGCACACAAACCCACATTATGACCCATCCGCAGGAGAGTCCATTTCAATTCAGCCCCCTAGTTAGCTCGCCCCAGAGCCAGTAGTTCAAACATGTCTTGTCACAAAGAGCCAATGGGAATGTGAGGTATGCTGTACAGGCATCCATCCTTCGAATCCTGCTCTCCAGTCTTTCCGTATGGGACATCCTGGAGCCATTCAACAGGACTCGACTGTCCAGCAGATGGAAAGCTTGTGGTATGGGTCAACGCACAAACTAGAGTTTGTGCTGGTGTCTAAGGTGCTGTGCAGGATTCTCCAATCTTGAGGGTTTGGCACAGGTCGAAGGGCATGGTTTCCTACTGGGGACAGGAGATATTCTATTGTGTGGCTCAGGGACCACATGTTGTATCCTAAGTTGGTATTTCAGAACAGGACCCTGAGGACAGATGCCTGAAAACCTAATCTAGTGTTCCAATGACGTCCTAGGAGCATGTCAGGTACAATCTTCTGACCCAGGAACATTGAAATGGCTGTCTGCTTGGATGTAGGTGATTAGGGCGTTTCAGACTGGCATTTGTGTCCAGTGCTGCCGACAATATTGGGTCGGGTTCAGGGCTCTTGCGTGTTTCTCCTAAACTGGAAGGTTTGGGCAGGTTTGACGGGCACAGTTTCCTTGGGGATGGCAGGCCCAGTCATGTGTTGTGGATCCAGAGACCCTGTCCTGGAGGGCATATGAGCCATGGTTTTGGGAGAGAAGTCTGCAAACACAAATGTGGGTTATGGTTAGTGGAAAGGTGATCACAGGCCCAATGAGTAGACCGGGAGTGCAGCTTGTCAGGAGTAATTAGGGTGACTGGAAGGCAGTAGCACAGGCTTTTCTCTCTATATTGTGTGTCCAGGATGGCCTTGGAATGCAGGTATAGTCTCATGGGTCCATGGGAAACTTTTCCTCTCTATGGATCTGTGCAGCTCATAGTTTGGTGGCTTTTTTGGGGAAGGGAAGAGTGTTGTTTTCCATCTTATGGGTGCCCCAAAACAGGGATTCCAGATACAGGCTCTTTTTCTGGGCATCTGGGACTTCCCGCCAAGGGTTAGGATTTGCACCTAGGGGTGTATGAGGCCTGCAATGCGGGATCATGATGGTGCAACTGAGAGGGATTGTTTGAAAGCTTGCTCAGGCTGAGTCTCACAATGCCTGTTTGCTCCCATGGCGGCCCTCAGGAGTGGGAGTGGTCTCATTGGTCATATATCTGGCTCCCTCTTAGAGATTTGGACACCCAACCCAACAGCCAAATGTCCTGCCATGAGGAAGGATGAGTTCTCTTCCGTCAGGTTCCTCTGTGCTTCAGGTTGCCCCATTGGCAGGGTTTCCAGCAAGGTCTCCAGATAGGTGCCTGAATACCAAGGATGGGTGGAGATGACGTACTTGGGCCATAGCAATCCCAAATGCTAGATATGAGGCCTAAAACTCGGTCGGGGCTCAGGCTCTGTCAGACACAGCGCTAGTGGCCATGGCAGCCTTTATATCAGAGTAGATTCGAGGGCGGAGCAGATTGATCCTCATGTGGAGTTTCTTGGGAAGATTCCCAGGCATTTGTTCATTCAATAGGGAAGGCAGAATGCTGTGTTGTGGCTCCAGGTTTCCCAATCACGAGAGCTTGGGAACCAGTCAGTTTTGGGTGGAATTGTAAACAAAAGCTATGGTTCAATTCAGTGCCAAGCAGAAGGCAGTTCCAATTTGTAGCAGTTTACTCGAGACATCCAGCACTGGAATAAGGGTGGATGTCAGATGCTTGCTCACACTAGAGTTTTTGTCTATGATGACCGACAAGTGGAGGGGTGGTATAAAGAGGCCATGGAGGAGTTCACATGCTGAGGCCTGTGAACTGCTGCAAAAAGTAACATTTCTTTGTACAGTGTAGGTGAAGTCTGGTTTGTTTACTCTAGGTTTCCCCATGTGGAAAGTTTGTGAAGAAGAGCTCTCCGGCATGGATGCCAGGAAAGCACACCTCCATTGACAATTGCAGCTGAGGAACATGGCAGATTCGTTCTGGTGGCTCTGGGACAAAGTGCCAAGGCCTTGAGTTGACATGGGATCTCTTGCAGATGGGTCACAATGCTTGTTTGTTACCAGGGAGAACTTAGAATGTGCTGGTTGCTAAGGTGCCATGCAGGATTCTCCTACCCTGAGGGTTTGGCACAGGTCGAAGAGCATGGTATTCTTCTGGGGACAGGGGATGTTCTGTCGTGTGGCTCAGAGACCACATGATGTGTCATAGATTGGTATTTCAGAACAGGCCCCTGAGGACAGATGCCTAAAAACCTAATGGGGTTCCATTGAGAGCCTAGGGGCATTTTAGGTTCAATCGTCTATCTCACGATCATTGACTTGGCTATTTCCCTGGATGTAGGTGATAAGGGTGTTTCAGACTGCGCATTTCCATCCCGAGTGGCCGGCAATATTGGTGTGGGCTCAGGGGCCACACAGGTTTCTCCTAATCTGGAAGGTTTGGGCAAATCTGATATGCACAGTGTCCTTGGGGTTGGCAGCCAGAGTTCTGTGGTGTGGCTCCAGAGATCACATTCTGGTGGGCATGTGAGCCATGGTTTTGGGAGAGAAGTCTGCAAACACAAATACAAATTAGGGTGAGTGGCGAGGTGATCACAGGCCCAATGCGTAGACCTGGAGGGAAGCTCCTCATGAACTATAATTAGGGAGACTGGAAGGCAGTAGCACAGGCTTTTCTCTCTGGATTGTGTGTCCAGCATGGCCTTGGAATGCAGGTGTGGTCTCATGGGTCCATGGGAGTCTTTTCCTCTCTATGGATCCTGGTGGCTCTCCATAGTTTGGTGGCTTTTTCGGGGAAGGGGAGAGTGATGTTTTCCACCTTATGGGTGCCACAAAACAGGGATTCCAGAGACGGGCTCTGGTTCATGGCATCTGGGACATCACAACATGTGCTAGGATTTGGGCTTAGGGGCATATTAGGCCTGCAATGCGGGTTCATGGTGGTGCAACAGAGAAGGATTGTTTGAAAGCATGCTCAGGCTGAGGGTCACAAGGCCTGTTTGCCTCAAGGGCATCCCTGAGGAGTTTGTGTGGTCTCACTGGACTTGTAAATGACTCCCCCTTTCAGGGTTGAACACCCATCCTAACAGCCAAGTTTCCTGATATGAAGAAGGAGGAGTTCTCTATTGTGCTTCAGGATGCCCCATTGTCAGGGATTCCAGCAAAGGTCTGGGGACAGGTGCCTGAATACCAAGGATGGGTAGAGATGAAATACTTGAGCCATGGCAATCCCAAATGCTAGATGTGGGGCTCAAACTCTGGTGACTGACACTAGGTCTGGGCTCAGGCTCTGTCAGACACAGCACTAGTGGCCAGGGCAACCTATAAATCAGGGTCCCTCCGATATAGGGCCGAGCAGATTGATCCTCATGTGGGGTTTCTGGCCAGACTCACCAGGCACTTGTTTCTATCGGGAAGGCAGAATGCTGTGTTGTGTCTCCATAATTCGCTATCAAGAAGGCTTGGGGACCAGTCGGGTGAGGAAGGAATTGAAAACACAAGCTACAGTTCAATTCACTGCCAAGCGGAAGGCAGTTCCTGTGTCCAGCAGCTTTTTCGAGATATCCAGCACCTTAGTAAGGGAGGGCGTCCGATATTTGCTCACACTGGAGTTTGTGTCTATGATGACTGACAAATGGAGGGGTGGCGTCAAGAAGCCATGGAGGGATTTTCACGTTCAGACTCATGAGCTGCTCCAAATAGCAAGGTTTTGTTCTACTGGACAGGTGGAGTGTGGTTTATTTGCTCCAGGGTCACCCATGTGGAAAGTTTGGGTAGCAGAGCTCTACCGCATGGATGCCTGGAATGTTCAACTTCATTGACCATTGAAACTGAAGAACATGGCAGCTTTATTCTGGTGTCTCTGTAGCAAAGTACCAAGTCCTTGATTTGACATGGAATCTCTTGCAGATGTGCCACACAGCTGGTTTGTTACCAGGTAGATCTTAGAATGTGCTGGTGGCTTAGTAGTTGTGCAGGAATCTACTACTCTGGGATTTTGCACAGATTGTAGGGCACGGTTTCCTTCTGGGGACAGGAGATGTTCTGTTGTGTGGCCCAGGCACCACATGTTGTATCATAAGTTCGCATTCTAGAACAGGCCTCTGAGGACACATGTCTGAAAACCGAATCAATGGTTCCAATGACGTCCTAGGGGCATGTTAGGTTCATTATTCTGACTCAGGACCATTGACTTGGCTGTGTTCCTGGATGTAGGAGATCAGGGTATTTCAGACTGTGCATTTGTGTTCAGAGCGGCCGCCGAAATTGGGGTAGGCCCAGAGGCCTTGTAGGTTTCTCCTAATCTAGACAGTTTGGGCAATTGTGATGGAAACAGTTTCCTTGTGGATGGCAGGGATAGTCGTGCAGTGTGGATCCAGAGACCCCATCCTGGAGGGCATGTGTGCCATGGTTTTGGTAGATAAGTCTGCAAACACAAATTCGAATTAGGGTGAGTGGCGAGGTGATCACAGGCCCAATGCATATACCTTGAGAGCAGCTCATCTGGAACTGTAATTAGGGTGAATGGAAGGCAGTAGCACAGGCTTTTCTCTCCGGATTGTGTGTCCAGGATGGCCTCGGAATGCAGGTGTGTTCTCATGGGTCCATGGGAGACATTGCCTCTCTATGGATCCTGGTGGCTCCTCATAATTTGGTGACATTTTTGGGGAAGGGATGAGTGCTGTTTTCCATCTGAAGGGTGCACCAAAACAAAAATTCCAGAGATGGTCTCTGGGTCTGGGCACCTCGAAAATCCCACCAAGTTTTATGATTTGAACCTACAGGCATACCAGGCCTGAAATGAGGGATCATTGTGGTGAATCTGAGAGGGATTTTTTGAAAGCATGCTCAGGGTGAGGGTCACAATGCCTGTTTGTGCCAAGGGTAGTCCTCAGGAGTGTGTGTGGTGTCATTGATGTTGTAACTGGCTCCCCCTTTGAGGGTAGAACACCCATCCCAAAAGCCAGGTTTATTGCCATGGGGAAAGAAGAGTTCTCTATTGTGCTTCAAGTTCCCTAATTGGCAGGGATCCCTGCCAAGGTCTGGGGACAGGTGCCTGAATATCAAGGATGGGTAGAGATGACATACTTGGGCCATTGGCAATCCCAAATGCGAGATATGGGGCCTGCTCTCTAGTGGCTGAAACTCAGTCGAGCTCAGGCTCTGTCAGACACGGCACTAGTGGCCATGGCAGCCTATAAATCGGTGTTGACTCGAGGGCCGACCTGATTGATCCTCATGTGGGTTTTCAGGGCAGACTCACCAGGCATTTCTTCATTCGATGGGGAAGGCAGAATGCTGCGTTGTGGCCCCAGATTTCCCTAACAAGAGGGCTTAGGGACCAGTCAGGTGAGGATGGAATTGTAAACACAAGCTATGGTTCAATTCAGTGCCAAGTGGAAGGCAGTTCCAATGTGCAGTGGTTTATTCAAGACATCCAGCACCGGGATAAGGGTGCATGTCAGATGTTTGCTTAGACTGGAGTTTGTGTCTATGATGACCGACCAATGGAGTGGTGGCATCAAGAGGCCATGGAGCAGTTTACAGGCTGAGGCCTGTGAGTTGATCCAAACATAAGGTTTCCTTCTACTGGACAGGGGAGGTCTGGTTTGTTTACACCAGGTTCCCCCATGTGCAAAGTTTGGGTAGCGTAGTACTCGCACGTAGATAAGGGAAAGCACACCTACATTGACCATTGCACCTAAGGAACATGACAGGTTCTTTCTGGTTGCTCTAGGGCAAAGTACCAAGGCCTGGTTTCTAATGAAGTTGGGTCACAATGCAGTTTTGTTACCACGGAAATCTTACTATGTGCTGGTGGCTAAGGGGCCATGTATGATTAGTCTATCCTGATGGTTTGACACCGGTCGAAGAACACGGTTTCTTTCTGGGTATCGGAGATGTTCTGTTGTGGGGCCCACGGACCAAATGTTGTATCATAAGTTGGAATTCCAGAACAGGCCTCTGAGGACAGATGCCTAAAAACTTCATCTAGGGTTCCAATGAAGTCCAAGGGGAATTTCAGGTTCAATCATCAGACTCAGGACCATTGACTTTGGTGTCTGCCTATATGTAGGCAATCAGGGTGTTTCTGACTGTGCCTTTGTGTACAGAGTAGCCTCCAATATTGGGGTGGGCTCTGGGGCCTTGCAGGTTTCTCCTAATCTTGAAGGTTTAGGCAAATTTGTGGGCACGGTTTCCTTGGGGGTGGCAGGCACAGTCCTGTGGTGTGGCTCCAGAGACTCCATCGTGGAGGGCATGTAAGCCATGGTTTTGGGAGAGAAGTCTGCAATCACAAACTCGGATTAGGTTGAGTTGCGAGGTGATCGTAGGCCCAATGCATAGACCTGGAGGGCAGATCGTCAGGAACTGTAAATCACGTACCTCGAAGGCACTAGCACTGGCTTTTGTATCTGGATTGTGTGTCCATGATAGCCTTGGAATGCAGGTGTGTTCTAATGTTTCCATGAGAGTATTTTCCTCTCTACGGATCCTGGAAGCTCCCAATAGTATGGTGGCTTTCTCGTTTGAATGGAAGAGTGCTGTTTTCAATCTTAGATGTTCCCCAAAAAGGGATTCCAGAGAAGGGCTGTGAGTCTGGGTGCTTGGAAAATCCCACCAGGATTAGGATTTACGCCTAGGGGAGTACCAGGCCTACAATGTGTGACTTGGAGGTACAACTGAGAGCGTTTGTTTGAAAGCATGCTAGTCTGAGTGTCACAATGCCTGATGTGATTAGGGCAGCCCTTATGAGTGGGAGTTGTCTCCTTGGCCATGCAGCTGGCTACCACTTTAATGTAGGACACCCATCCCAACTACCAGGATTCCTGCCATGGAAAAGGAAGAATTCTCTATTGTGCCTCAGGTTCCCCCATTAGCAGGTATTCTAGCAAATGTCTGGGGACAGATGCCTGAATACCAAGGATGGGTAGAGATGAGGGACCTGAGACATGGCCAGTCTCACATGCCTGACTCTCTGAGTAGCTGACATGAATTGAGCACTCAGGCTCTGTCAGAAACAGAACTAGTGGTCAGGGCTGAGTATGAATCAGGGATCCCTCAAGGGCTGAGCAGATTGATCCTCATGCAGAGTTTCTGGGCAGAATCACCATGCCCTTCTTCTTTCTAAGGGGAAGGCAAAAAGCTGCGTTGTGGCCCCAGAATTCCCTATCAAGCGGGCTTGGGGACCAGTAGGATGAGGATGGAATTGTAAACTCAAGCTAAGGTTCAATTCAGTGCCAAGCAAAAGGCAGTTCCATTGTGCAGTGTCTGATTCCAGATATCCAGCACCTTAGTAAAGGTGAAAGTCAGACATTTCCTCATGCTGGAGTTTATGTCTATGATGACCGATGAATGGAGGGGTGGCGTCAAGAGGCCATGGAGGATTTCACATGCTGGGGCTTGTGAGATGCTTCAAACAGCAAAGTTTCCTTCTACCACACAGGGGGAGTCTGGTTTATTTGCTCCAGGGTCCCCCATGTGGAAAGTTTGGGTAGCAGAGCACTCCCACGTGGATGCCTGAAAAGCACACCTCCATTAAAATCGCAGCTGAGAAACATGGCCAATTCGTTCTGGTGGCTCTTGGGCGAATTACCAAGGCCTGGAGTTGACATGAAGTCTCATGAAGATGGGTCAGAATGCAGGTTTGTTACCATGGAGACCTTAAAGTGTGCTGGTGGCTAAGGGACCATGTAGGATTCATCTACCCTGAGGGTTTGACACTGGTCAAAGGGCACGGTTTCCTTCTCGGACCAGAGATGTTCTGATGTTGGGCTAACGGACCAAATGTATCATAATTTGGTATTGCAGAACAGGCCTCTGAGGATAGATGCCTGAAAATTTAATCTAGGGTTCCAATAAAATCCTAACGGAATGTCAGGTTCAATCCTCTGACTCAGTATCATTGACTTCAAAGTCTGCCTAGATGTAGGTGATCAGGGTGTTCCAGACTGTGCATTTGTGTACAGAGTGGCAACCAGTATTGGGGTGGGCTCAGGGGCCTTGCAGGTTTCTCCTAATCTGGAAAGATAGGGCAATTTGATGGGCACAGTTTCCTTGGCAATGGTGGGCACAGTCCTGTGGTGTGGCTCCAGAGACCCCATGCTGGAGGGCATGAGAGCCATGGTTTTCGGAGGGAAGTCTGCAAACACAAATGCGGGTTAGGTTTAGTGGCGAAGTGATTGTAGGCCCAATGCATACTCCTGGAGGGAAGCTCCGTGTGAAATGTAAATCGCATGCCTCAAAGGAGGTAGCACAGGCTTTTTTATCTGGATTGTGTATCCACGATGGACTAAGAATGCAGGTGTGGTCTCAGGTGTCCATGGGTGATATTTCCTCTCAAGTATCCTGGCGGCTCCTTATAATGTGGTGGCTTTCTCAGAGAGGAAAGAGTTCTGTTTTCCATATTCAGGGTGTCCCATAACAGGGATTGCAGAGAAGTGCTCTGGCTCTGGGCACCTGGAAATACCCACCAAGGGTTATGATTTGGGCATAGGGGCTTACCAGGCCTCCAATGCAAGTCCTGGAGATACAACTGAGAGCGTTTGTTTGAAAGCATGCTCAGGCTGAGGGTCACTATGCAAGCTTTTGCATAGGGTGGCCCTCAGGAATGGGGGTGGTCTCAATGGCCATTCAGTAGGCTAACACTCTGAGTGTTGGACACCCTTCCGAACTTACAGGAATCCTGCCATGGGGAATGAGGATTTATCTATTGTGATTCAGGTTCCCTCATTGGTAGGGATTCCAGGAAAGGTCTGGGGACACATGCCTGAATACCAAGGATGGGTAAAGATGACGGCTCTGTTCCATGGCCAGTCTAACATGCGGGATATGGGCCCCGCCTTCTAGGTGGCTGACACGAGGTCGGGGCTTAGGCTCTGTCAGACACAACACTAGGGGCCAGGGCTGTCTATAATTCAGGGTTCCCTCAAGGGACAAGTAGATTGATCATAATGTGGAGTTTCTGGGCAGACTCACCAGGCCCTTCTTCTTTCTATTGGGAAGGCAGAATGCTGTGTTGTGGCTGCAGAATTCCCTATCATGAGGGCTTGTGGACCAGTAGGGTGAGGATGGAATTGTAAACCCAAGCTATGAATAAATTCAGTGACAAGCGAATGGCATTTCCAGTGTGCAGCGGCTGATTCGAATATCCAGCACCTGAGTAAGCGCAGACGTCAGATGTTTGCTCAAGCTGGAGTTTGTGTCTATAATGACCGACAAATGGAGAGGAGTTGAAAAGAGGTCATAGAGGATTTCCCACACTTGAGCTTGTGAGATGCTCCAAACAGCCAGGTTTCCTTCTACAGGACAGGGCAGTCAGATTTGTTTGCTCGAGAGTCCCCCATGTGGAAAGTTTGGGTAGCAGAGCACTCCCACATGGATGCCTGGAAAGCACACTTCCACTGAACATTGCAGCTGAGGAACATGGCAGGTTCTTTCTGAAGGCTCTGGGGTGAAGTACCAAGGCCTGTAGTTGACATGGAATCTCATGAAGATGGCTCACAATGCTGGCTTGTTACCAGTGAGATCTTAGAATCTGCTGGTGGCTACGGGCCAAGTAGGATTCATCTACCCTGAGGGTTTGACACAGTTCCAAGAGCACGGCTTCCATCTAGAGAAAGGAGATGTTCTGTTGTGGGGATCAGGGACCATATGTTGTATCTTAAGTTGGTACTCCAGAACAGGTCTCTGATTACAAATGCCTGAAAACCTAATCAGGGGTTACAATGAGGTCATAGGAGCATGTCAGGTTCAATCTTCTGACTGAGAAACACTGACTTGGGTATCAGCCTGGATTCAGGTGATCAGCGTATTTCAGACTGCACATTTGTGTCCAGAGGGGCCTCCAGTATTGGGGTGGGCTCAGGGGCCTTGCAGGTTTCTCCTTATCTCGAAGTTTTAGGCAAATGTGACGGACACATTTTCCTTGGGGATGGCAGGCACAGTCCTTTGGTGTAGCTCCAGAGACCCCATCCTGGAGGAAATATGAGCCATGGTTTCGGGATAGAAGTCTGTAAGCACAAACTCGGGTTAAGGTTAGCGGTGAGGTGATCGCAGGCCCAATGCATAGACCTGGAGGGCAGCTCGTCTGGAACTATAAATTAGTTGCCTTGAAGGTGGTAGCACAGGCTTGTGTATCTGGCTTTTGTGTCCAGGATGGCCTCGGAATGCAGGTGTGGTCCCATGGATCCATGGGAGATTTTTCCTCTCAAGGATCCTAGCGGCTCCCTATACTATGGTGGCTTTCTTGGCGAAGGGGAGAGTGCTATTTTACATCTTAGGGGTGTCCAAAAACAGGGATTCCAGAGACAGGCTGTGTTTCTGGTCCCCTGAAAAATCCCACCAGGTGTTAGGATTTGTGCTTAGGGGCATATCAGGCCTGCAAATTTGGATTCTGGAATGCAACTGAGAGTGTTTGTTTGAAAGCATGCTCATGTTGGGGGTCACAATGCCTGCTTGTGTCCAGGGCGGCCCTCATGAGTGGGCGGGTTATCATTGGCCATTCAGCTGGCTACCACTCTGAGGTCTGGAAACCCATCCCAAGAGCCATCATTCCTGCCATGGGGAAGGAGGATTTCCCTATTGTGCTTCTGGTTCCCCCATTGGCAGGGATTTCAGCAAATGTCTGGGGACAGATGCCTGAATCAAGAATGGGTAGAGATGACAGCCCTGGGACATGGCTGGTCTCACATTCTGGAGTTGGAGCCCAGTCTCTGGGTCCTGACACGAGGTCAGAGACGAGGTTCTGTCAGACTCAGCGCTAGTGGCCAGGTAAACCTATAAATGGGGTTCATTCGAGGGTCGAGAAGATTTATCCTCATGTAGGGTTTCTGGGCAGTCTCTCCAGGCTGTTTTTTCTTGCTATGGGGAAGGCAGAATGCTGTGTTGTGGCTTCAGAATTCCCTATCAAGAGAGCTTACTGAACACCAGGGTGAGGATGGAATTGCAAACCCAAGCTACTTTTTTTTTTCAAGATTTTATTTATTTGTCAGAGAGCGAGCGAGAGCAAGCACAGGCAGACAGAGTGGAAGGCAGAGTCAGACGGAGAAGCAGGCTCCCTGCGGAGCAAGGAGCCTGATGTGGGACTCGATCCCAGGACGCTGGGATCATGACCTGAGCCGAAGGCAGCTGTTTAACCAACTGAGCCACCCAGGCGTCCCGCCAAGCTACTTTTAAATTCAGTGCCAAGCATAAGGCAATTCCAGTGTGTAGCAGCTGATTCAAATATCCAGCACTTGAGTAAGTGCAGATGTCAGTTGATTGCTCACGCTGGAGGTAGTGTCTATGATGACCAACAAATGGATGGGTGGCCTCAAGAGGCCATGGAGGATTACCCACCCTCAGGCTTGAGATACTCCATACAGAAAAGATTCCTTTTACCGTACAGGGGAGTCTGGTTTGTTTCCTCCAGGGTTCCCCATGTGGAAAGTTGGTATCAGAGCACTCCCGCTGGATGCCTGGAAAGTACACCTACATTGACCATGGCAGCAGAGGAACATGGCAGTTTCATTCTGGTGGCTCTGGGCCGAAGTACCAAGGGCTGGAGTTGTCATGGAGTCTCATGAAGATGGGTCACAATGCTGGTATATTGTCAGGGAGATCATAGAATGTGCTGGTTGCCAGGGGGCCTTGAAGGATTCATCTACCCAGAATGTTTGACACAGGTCCAGAGCACAGCTTTCTTCTAAGGACAGGAGATGTTCTTTTGTGTTGCTCAGTGACCATATTGTATCATACATTGATATTCAGAACAGCCTTCTGAGTACAGATACCTGAAAACCTATTCTAGTGTTCCAGTGAATCCTAGGAGCATGTCAGGTTCAATCTTCTGTCTGAGGACCATTGACTTGGATATCAGCCTGGATGTAGGTGATATGGTGTGTCAGACTGTGCATTTGCGTCCAGAGTGGCCTCCAATATTGGGCTGGGCTTAGGGGACTTGCAGGGTTCTCCTAATCTAGAGGGTTTGTTTAATAGTGACAATCACAGTTTCCTTTGGGAAGACAGGTACAATCCCGTGGTGTGGCTCCAGTTATCACAAACTGGAGGGCATGTGAGCCACGGTTTTGGGAGGGAAGTCTGAAAACACAAACTTGGGTTAGGGTTAGTGGCAAGGTTATCACAGGCCCAATGCATAGACATGGATGGCAGCTCTTCAGGAACTGTTAATCGGGTGACTCAAAGGCAGAATCACAGGCTTTTTTCTCTGTATTGTGTGCAGGATGGCCTCAGAATGCAGTTGTGGCCTCATGGGTCCATGGGAGATTTTTCCTCTCTAAGGATCCTGGTGGCTCCCAAAAGTTGGTGGCTTTCTCGGGGAAGGGAAGAGTGCTTTTGTTCATGTTAGGGGTGACCCAAAATATGGATTCCAGAGACGGACTCTGGGTTTGGTCCCCTGGAAAATCCCACCAAGTGTTAGGATTTGGGCCTAGTGGCTTACCAGGCCTGCATGCAGGATCCTGGAGGTGCAACTGAGAGGTCTTGTTTGAAATCATTCTCAGGCTGAGGGTCACAATACTTGCTTATGCCCAGGTGGCCCTCATGAGTGGGCGTGGTCACATTGGCCATGCAGCTGGCTCCCACTTTGAGGGTTGGACAACCATCCCAACAGCCAGAATTCTGCCATGGGGAAAGAGGAGTTCTCTATAGTGCGTCAGGTTCCCCCATTAGCGGGGATTCCAGCAAAGGTCTGGGGACAGAGGCCTGAATACCAAGGATGGGTAAAGATGATGGACATGGACCATGGCCAGTATCAAATCGTAGATATGGGCCCCGATCACTGGGTGGCTGACACTAGGTCTTGGCTCAGGCTCTGTCAGACACAGCACTAGTGCCCAGGGCAGCCTATAAATTGGGGTTCCCTCAAGTGCCGAGCAGATTGATCCTCATGTATGGTTTCTGGGCAGACTCACCAGGCCCTTCTTGTTTGTAAGGGGAAGGCAGAATGCTGTTTTGTGGCTCTAGAATTCACTATCAAGAGGGCTTGTGGACCAGGAGGCTGAGGATGGAATTGTAAACCTAAGCTATGGTTACATTCTGTATCAAGCGAAAGAAATTTCCAGTGTGCAATGTTTGAATCCAATATTCAGCACTTGAGTGAGGGTGGATGTCAGATATTTGCTCATGCTGGAGTTTGTGTCTATGATGACACAAAAATGGAGGGGTGGCGTCAAGAGGTTATGGAGGATTTCCCAATCTGGTGTTTTTGAGATGCTCCAAACAGCAAGGTTTCCTTCTACCAGACAGGGGCAGTCTGATTTGTTTCCTCCATGGTTCCCCATGTCGAAAGATCGGATAACATAGATCTCCCACATGGGTGACTGGAAAGCACACCTTCATTGACCATGACAGCGAAGGAACATGGCATCTGGTGGCTTTGAGGCGAAGAAATAAAGACTGGATTGGACATGGAACCTCATGAAGATGGTTCAAAATGTTGGTTTGTTACCAGGGAGATCTTAGAATGTGCTGGTGGTTAATGGGCCATGCAGGATTCATCTAGCCTGAGGATTTGACACAGGCCCAAGAGCCCGGATTGCTTCTGGGGGCAGGAGATATTCTGTTGTGGGGCTCAGCGGCCATATGTTGTATCATAAATTGGTAATCCAGAACAGGTCTCTGAGGACAGAAGCCTGAAAACCTAATAAAGGGTTTGAATGAGGCCCTAGGGGAATGTCATTCAATCTTCTGACTCAGGATCATTGACTCTGGTGTCTGACTGGATGCAGGTGATGAGGGTGTTTCAGACTGTGCATTTGTGTCCAGAGTGGCATCCAATACTAGGGTTGGCTCAGGTTCCTTGCAGGTTTCTCCTTATATGGGGTTTTTGGACAACTGTGATGGGCAGTTTCCTTGGGGATTGCAGGAACTGTCCTGTGGTGTGACTCCAGAGACCCCATCCTGGAGGACATGTGCGCCATGATTTTGAGAGAGAAGTCTGCAAACACAAACTTAGGTTAGGGTTAGTGGCAAGGTGATCATAGTCCCAATCCATAGACCAGGAGGGCAGCAAGTCTGGAACTGTAAATCACGTAACTCAAAGGTGGTAGCACAGGTAATTGTATCTGGATTTAATTTCCAGAATGGCCTTTATTGCAGGTGTTGTCTCAAGGGTCCATGGGAGATTTCTCCTCTCAAGGATCCTGGCAGTTTTCAATAGTTTGTTGGATTTCTCCGGGAAGGGATGAGTACTGTTTTCCAGCTTAGGCGTGCCCCAAAACAGGCATTCCAGAGATAAGCTCTGGGTCTAAGTGCTTGGAAAATCCCACCAAGGGTTAATATTTAGGCCTAGGGCCATACCAGGCCTGCAATGCGGGATCCTGGAGGTGCAACTGAGAGCGTTTGTCTGAAAGTATGGTCAAGCTGAGGGTCCCAATGCCTGCTTGTGCCCCGGAGGCCATCAGGATTGGGCGATGTCTACTCAGCCATGCAGCCAGTTCCCATTCCTAGGGTTGGACACCCATCCAAAAGCCAGGATTCCTGCCATGGCGAAGGATGAATTCTCTATTGTGCTTCAGGTCCCCCCATTGGTAGGGATTCCAGCTAAGATCTAGGGGACAGATGCCTGAATACCAAGGATGGGTAGTAATGACAGCCCTGGGCCATGGCCGGTCTCACATGGTTAATGTGGGCCCCATCCTCTGGGTTGCTGACACGAGGTAGGGGCTCAGGCTCTGTCAGACACAGCACTAGTGGCTAGGGCAAACTATAAATAGGGGTTCCCTCCTGGGCTGAGTATATTGATCTTCATGTGCAGTTTATGGGCAGACTCACCAGGTCCTTCTATCTATGAAGAAGGCAGAATGTTGCGTTGTGGCTCCAGAATTCCCTATCAAGAGATATGGCAGACCAGTAGGGTGAGGATGAAATTGTAGTCTGAAGCTAGGCTTAAATTCATTGCAAAGCGAAAGGCAGTTCCAGTGTGCAGCAGCTGATTCCAATATCAGCGCCTGAATATGGGCGGATGTCAGATGTTTGCTCAGGCTGGAGTTTGTGTCTATGATGACCAACAAATGGAGAGGTGGCGTCAAGAGGCCATGGAGGATTTCCCACCCTGGGGCTCAGGGGCCATAATTTGTATCATAAGTTGGTATTCCAGAAGAGGCCTCTGAGGACAGGTGCCTGAAAAGTTAATCCCTCTTCCAATGAGGTCCTAGGGCCATGTCAGGTTCAATTATCTGACTCAGGACCATTGATTTGGGTGTCTGCCTGGATGGAGGTGATCAGGGTGTTTCAGACTGTGCATTTGCATCCAGAGCAGCCTCCAATATTGGGATGTGCTCAGGAGCCTTCCGGGTTTCTCCTAATCAGGAGGGTTTGGGCAACTGTGATGGGCCCAGTTTCCTTGGGGATGGCAAGCACAGTCTTGTGGTGTGACTCTAGGCGCCCCATCCTGGAGGACATGTGAGCTATTGTTTTTAGAGAGAGATCTGCAAACACAAACTCGGGATAAGGTTAATGGAGAGGTTTTCACAGTCCCAATCCAAAGATCTGGAGGGCAGCACGTCAGGAACTGTAAATCAGGTGACTCGAAGCCAGTAGCACAGTCTCTTGTATCTGGATAGCATATCCACGCTGGCCTCGGAATACAGGTGTGGACTCATGGGACCATCGGAGATTCTTCTTCTCAAGGATCCTGGGGGATCCCATTAGTTTGGTGGCTTTCTCAGGGAAGTGAAGAGTGCTGTTTTCCATCTTAGGGATGCCTCAAAACAGGGATTCCAGTGACGGGCTCTGGGTATGTGCACATGGGACATCCCACGATGTGTTAGGATTTGGGCTTAAGGGCATATCAGGCCTGCAATGCAGGATCCTGGAGGTGCAACTAAGAGCATTTTTTTGAAGGCTTGATCAAGCTGAGGGTTACAATGGCTACTTGTGCCCAGGGCAGCCCTCATGAGTGGGCATTGTCTCCTTGGCCATGCAGCTGGCTCCCACTTTGAGTTTTGGACACTCATATCAACAGCCAGGATTCCTACCATGGGGAAGGAGGAGTTCTCTATTGTGCTTTAGGTTACCCCATTGGTAGGGATTACATAAAAGGTCTGGGGACAGGTGCCTGAATACCAAGGATGGGTAGAGATGATGGACTTGGGCCCTGGCCAATCTCACATGCTGGATATGGGCTCATATCTCTGGGTGCCTGAAACTAGGTCTTGGCTCAGGCTCTGTCAGACACAGTACTAGTACTAGTACTAGTACTAGTGCCCAGGACAGCCTATAAATCAAGGTTCCATCGAGTGCCAAGTAGATTGAACCTCATGTGGTGTTTCTGGGAAGATTCACCAGGCCCTATTTCTTTCTAGTGGGAATGCAGAATGTTGCCTTGTGGCTCCAAATTCCCTCTCTAGAGGGCTTGCAGACCAGGAGGCTGAGGATGGAATTCTAAACCCAAGCTATGGATAAATTCAGTGTCAAGTGAAACGCAGTTCTAGTGTGCAGTGGTGGAAGAGAAAGTGCAGAATCTAAATAACGGCAGATTTCAGATGTTTTCTCATGCTGGAGTTTTTGTCTATGATGACTGACAAATGGAGGGGTTGTGTCAAGGGCCATGGAGGATTTCTCCTGCTGGTGCTTCTGAGATGCTCCAAACAGAGGGTTCCCTTCTACTGGTCAGTGGCAGTCTGGTTTGTTTGCTCCAGGGTCCCACATGTGGAAAGAATAAGTAGAAGAGCACTCCCACATGGATGCCTGGAAAGAACACCTCCACTGACCATATCAGGTGAGGAACATGGCAGGTTCATTCTGGTGGCTCTGGGGCGAATTACCAAGGACTTGAAGTGACATGGAATCTCATGAAGATGGATCACAATGCTGTTTGTTTGTTACCAGAGAGATCTTAGAATGTGCTGGGGGCTAAGGGGCTGTGCATAATTCATATACCCCGACCCTTGACACAAGTTGAAGAGCACGAATTCCATCTGGGGACAGGAGATATTCTATTGTGGGGTTCAGGGACCAATCTTCTGACTCAGGACCATTGACTTGGGTGTCTTCCTGGATGGAGGTGATCAGGGTGTTGCACACTGTGCATTTGTGTCCAGAGTGGCCTCCAATATTGGACTGGTCTCAGGGGACTTGCAGGTCTCTCCTAATCTGGAGGGTTTGGGCAACTGTGATTGACACAGTTTCATTGGGGATAGCAGGATCTTTCCTGTGGTGTGGCTACAGAGACCCATCATAGAGGGCATGTGAGCCATGGTTTTGGGAAAGAAGTCTGCAAACACAAACTTGGGGTAGGGTTAATGGCGAGGTGATCACAGGCCCAATGCATAGGTCTGTAGGGCAGCTCGTCTGGAACTGTAAACCAGGTGATTCGAAGGTGGTAGCACAGTCTCTTGTATCTGGATTGTGTGTCCAGGATGGCCTCGGAATGAAGGTGTGGTCTTATGGAGCCCTGGGAGATTTTTCCTCTCTACGCATCCTGGCAGCTCCTAATAGTTTTCTCAGGGGAGGGAAGAGTGCTGTTTTCCATCATAGGGGTGCTTCAAAACAGAGATTCCAGAGACGGGCTCTGGTTATGTTGGCATGGAAAATCCCACGAAGTGTTAGGATTTGGTCCTAAGGGCATACCAGGCCTGCGATGCGGGACCCTGCAGAAACAACTGAGAGCATTTGTTTGAATGCATGCTAAGGTTGAGGGACACAATGCCTGCTTTGGCCCAGGCGGCCCTTATGATTGGGCGTTGTCTCATTGGCCATGCACCTGGTTCTAATTCTGAGGGTTGGGCACCCATAGCAACAGCCAGGCTTCCTGCCATGGGGAAGGAGGAGTTCTCAATTGTGCTTCAGATTCCCCCACTGGTAGGGATTCCAGCAAAGGTCTGGGATAGTTGCCGGAATACCAAGGATGGGTAGAGATGACTGGGCCATGGCCAGTCCCACATGCTGGATAAGGGCCCCACACTCTGGGTGGCTGACACGAGGTTGGGGCTCAGGCTCTCTCAGACACAGCGCTAGTGGCCAGCGCAAAGTATAAATCAGGGTACCCTCGAGGGCCAAGTAGATTGATCTTCATGGGGAGTTTCTGGGTAGACTCACCAGGCCCTTCTTTCTATGGGGAAGGCAGAATGTTGCGTTTTGTCTCCCTAATTCCCTCTCAAGAGGACTTGCGGTCCAGTAGGGTGAGGATGGAATTGTAAACCCAAACTATGCAAGAATACAGTGTCAAGTGAAAGGTATTTCCAGTGTGCGTGACTGATTCGAATATCCAGCACCTGAGTAAGAGCAGATGTCAGATGTTTGCTCATGCTGGAATTTGTGTCTATGATGACTAACAAATGGAGGGTTGGCATCAAGAGAATGTGGAGGACTTCCCAGGCTGGGGCTTGTGAGATGCTCCAAACAACCAAGGTTTCCTTCAACCTGACAGGAGCCGTCTTATTTGTTTGCTCTAGGGTTCCCTATGTGGAATTTTTGTGTAGCAGAGAACTACCTCTTGGATGCCTAGAAAGCACACGTCCATTGACCTTTGTACCTGAGGAACATGGCAGATTCGTTTCATGGCTCTTGGGCAAAGTACCAACACATTGAGTTGGCATCAAGTCTCAGGAAGTTGGGTCACAATGCTGGTTTGTTACCAGGGAGATCATAGAAGGTGCTGGGGCTAATGGGTCATGCAGGATCCATTTACCCTGAAAGTTGGACATAGATCCAAGAGCACATTTTCCTTCTGGAGACAGGAGATGTTCTGTTGTGGGAATCAGGGACCACATGTTGTATCATAACTTGGTATTCCAGAACAGGACTCTGAGAACAGATGTCTGAAGACCCAATCTAGGGTTCCAGTGAAGTCCTAGGGGCATGTCAGGTTCAATCATCTGACTCAGAACCATTGACTTGGCTTTCTGCCTCGATGGAGGTGCTCAGGGTGGTTCAGACTGCACGTTTGCATCCAGAGCAACCGCCAATATTGGGGTGGGTTCAGGGGCCTGGCAGGTTTCTCCTAATCTGGAGGGTTTGGACAACCTGATGGGCACAGTTTTCTTGGGGATGGCAGGAACTTTCCTGTGATGTGGCTTGAGGGACCACATCTTGGTGGGCATGTAAGCCATGGTTTTGGGAGAGAAGTCGGCAAACACAAACTGGGGTTAGGGTTAGTGTCGAGATGATCATAGGCCCAATGCATAGACATGGATGGCAGCTCGTCAGGAAATGTAAATAGGATGACTCGAAGGCGGTAGCAAAGACTTTTCTCTCTGGATTGTGTGGACAGGATGGCCTCGGAATGCAGGTTTGTTTTCATGGGTCCATGGGAGATTTTTTCTCTCTAAGGATCCTGGCGGCTCCCAATAGTTTGGTGCCTTTCTCAGGGAAGGGAAGAGTGCTGTTTTCCATCTTAATGGTGCCCCAAACAGGGATTCTGAGACGGACTCTGGGTTTGGGCACCTGGAAAATCCCACCAAGGGTTAGGATTTGGGCCTAGGGGCATACCAGGCCTGCAATGCTGGTACTGGAGGAGCAACTGAGAGTGTTTGTTTGAAAACATGCTCAGGGTGAGGATCACCATGCCTGCCTGTGCCCATGTCGGCCCTCAGGAGTGGGCATGGTCTCCTTGGCCATGCAGCTGGCTCCCACGCTGTTGGACAACCATCCCAACAGCCAATATTCCTGCCATGGGGAAGGAGGTGTTCTCTATTGTGTTTCAGGTTCGCCATTGGCAGGATTTCCAGCAAAGTTTGGGGGACAGATGACTGGATACCAAGGATAGGTACAGATGATGGCCCAGGGCCATGGCCGATCTTCATGCTAAATATGGGCCCTCACCTCTGGGTGGCTGACACAAGGTCGGGGCTTAGACTCTGTCAGACACAGCACGAGTGGTCAGGGAAATCTATTAATCAGGGTTGCCTCGTGGTCTGAGTAGATTGATCCTCATGTGCAGTTTCTGGGCAGACTCAACAGGTCCTTCTTCTTTCTATGTGGAAGGCAGAATACTGCGTTGTGGCTCCAGAATTCCCTATCAAGAGATATTGTGGAGCAGTGTGGTGAGGATAGAATAGTAATACAAAGCTATGGTTAAGTTCAGTGAAAAGCAAAAGGCAGTTCCAGTGTGCAGCTGCCGTTTCGAATATCCAGCACCTGAGTAAGGGTGGATGTCAGATGTTTGCTCACACTGGAGTTTGTGTCTGTGATTACCCACAAATGGAAGGGTGGCGTCAAGAGGCCATGGAGGATTTCCCATGCTGGGGCTTGTGAGATGCTCCAAATAGCAAAGTTTCTTTCTACCGGACAGGAGAAGTCTGGTTTGTTTTCTCTGGTTTCTCCATGTGGAAAGTTTTGTAGCAGAGAACGCCACAGGGATGCCTGGAAATCACCCCTCCATTGACCATTGCAGCTGAGGAACATGGCAGGTGCATTCTGGTGGCTCTGGGGCAATATATCGAGACCTTGAGTTGACATGGAGTCTCATGAAGATGGGGCACAATGATGGTTTGTTACCAGGAATATCATAGAATGTGCTGGTTGCTAAGGGGCCATTCAGGATCCAAATACCCTTAGGGTATGACACAATTCCAGGAGCATGGCTTCCTTTTTGGGGAGGACATATTCTGTTCTGTGGCTCAGGGACTATATATTTTATCATAAGTTGATATGCCAGAGCAGGCCTCTGACGACAGATACCTGTAAACCTAATCTAGTGTGCCAATGAAGTCCTCGGGGCATGTCAGGTTCAATCTTCTGACTCAGGAGCATTGACTTGGGTGTCTGCCTGTATGGAGGGGATCAGGGTGTCTCAGACTGTGCATTTGTGCCCAGAGCGGCCTCCATTATTTGGCTGCGCTCAGGGGCCTTGCAGGTTTCTCCTAATCTAAAGGTATCGGGCAAAAGTGATGGGCACAGTTTCCTTGAGGATCTCAGGCACAGTCTTGTGGTGTGGCTTCAGATGCCAGAACCTGGAGGTCATGTGAGCCATGGTTTTAGGAAGGAAGTCTGCAAACACAAACTCAGTTTAGGTTAATGGCAAGGTGATTGCAGGCCCAATGCATAGACCTGGAAGGCAGCTCGTCAGGAACTGTAAATCCGATGACTCAAAGGTGATAGCACATGATATGTATCTGGATTGTATGTCCAGGATGGCCTCGGAATGCAGGTGTGTTCTCATGGGTCTATGGCAGATTTTTCCACTCAAGGATCCTGGTGGCTACCATGAGTTTGGTGACTATCTCGGGGAAGGGATGAGTGCTGTTTTCCATCTTAAGGGTCCCCCAAAATAGGGATTCCAGAGATGGGCTCTGTGTCTGGGCCCCTGTAAAATCCCACTAGGGTTAGGATTTGGGCCTAGGTGTGTACTAGGCCTGCAATTCGGGGTCCCAGAGATGCAATTGAGAGCGTTTGGTTGAAAGCATGCTCAGGCTGAGGTCACAATGCCTGCTAGTGCCCGGGGAAGCCATCATGAGTGCACATGGTCTCCTTGGCCATGGAGCTGCCTTCCACTTTGAGGGTTGAGCAACTATCCCAACTGTCAGAATACCTTCCATGGGGAAGGAGGAGTTCTCTATTGTGCTACAGGTTTCCCCAATGGCAAGGATTTCAGCAAAGGTGTGGGTACAGATGCCTGAATACCAAGAATAGAAGAGAAGACAGACTTGGGCCATAGCTGGTCTCACATGCTGGATATGGGCCCTGATCTCTCCGTGGCTGACACTAGGTCCTGGCTCCGGCTATGTCAGACACAGCACTAGTGCCCAGGGCAGCCTATGAATCAGGGTTCCGTCTAGCACCGAGAAGATTGACCATCATATGGAGTTTCTGGGCAGACTCTCCAGGCCCTTTTTCTTTCTATGGGGAAGGCAGAATATTGTGTTGTAGCTCCAGAATTCCCTCACAATAGGGCTTGTGGACCAGTAGACTGAGGATGGAATTGTAAACCCAAGCTATGGCTTAATTCAGTCAAACTAAAGGCAATTCCAGTGTGCAGCGATCGAATTGAATCCATCACCTGAGTAAGCGCGGATGTCAGATGTTTGCTCATGCTGGAGTTTGTGTCTATGATGACTGACAAATGGAGTGGTGGCTTCAAGAGGAAATGGAGAATTTCCCACGCTGGGGCTTGTGAGATGCTCCAAACAGAAGGTTTCCTTCTACCGGACAGGGGCATTCTGTTTTTTTGTCTCAAGGGTCCCAGCCAATTGCAAAGTTTGTGTAGCAGAGCACCCCCGTATGGTTGCCTGGAAACCACACCTCCACTGACCATTGCAGCTTAGGAACATGGCAAGTTCATTCTGGTGGCTCTGGGGCGAAGTACTAAGGGCTTATTTCTACATGGAATGTCATGAACATGGGTAACAATGCTGTTTTGTTACCTGGTAATTCTTAGCCTGTCATCTGTACACATCCTTGGTATTAAGGCAACTTTCCACAGACCTTTCCTGTAACCCTGCCAATGGGGGAACCTGAAGCACAATAGAGAACTCCTCTTTCCATTGCAGGAAGCCTGGCTGTTGCAATGGGTGTCCAACCCTCAAAGTGGGATCCAGCTATATGGCCAATGAGACTACGCCCTCTCCTGAGGGCCCCCCTGGGCACAAAGAGGCATGATGACCCTCAGCCTGAGCATGCTTTCAAACAAGCCCTCTCTGTTACACCATTACGATCCTGCATTGCAGGCCTAAAATGCCCCTAGGCCCAAATCCTAATACTTGGTGGGATATCCGGGCACCCAGACCCAGAGCCCGTCTCTGGAATCCCTGTTTTGGCATAAGCCTAAGTTGGAAAACAGCATTCTTCCCTGTTTTGGAGCACCCCTAAGATGGAAAAGAGCACTCTTTTCTTCTCTGAAAAACCACCAATCTATGGAGATCCACCAGGATCCTTAGAGAGGAAAAGTCTCCCATTGAACCATGAGACCACGTCTACATTCAGAGCCCATCCTGGACACACAATCCAGATAGAAAAGCCTGTGCTACCAGCTTTCAGTCACCCTAATTACAGTTCCTGACGTGATGCCTTCTAGGTCTATGCATTGGACCTGCCATCACCTTGCCACTATCCCTGACCCAAATTTGTGTTTGCAGACTTCCCTCCCAAAACCATGGCTCTCATATCCTCAAGGAGGTGGTCTCTGAAGCCTTACCACAGGACTGGGCCTGCCATCCCCAGGGAAACTGTGCCCATCACAGTTCCCCAAAGCCTCCAAGTTAGGAGAAACCTGCAAGGCCCCTGAGCCCACCCCAATATTGGAAGTGGCTCTGGATGCAAATGCACAGTCTGAAACACCCTGATCACCTACATCCAGTCAGACAACCATATCAATGGTCCTTAGTAAGAAAATTGAACCTGATGGGCACCAAGGACATCATTGGATCTCTAGATTAGGTTGCAAGCATCAATCCTCAGAGGACTGTTCTTGAATACCAAGTCAGGATACAACATATGTACCCTGAGCCACAAAACAGAACATCTCCTCTCCCAAGATGGAAACTGTGCACATCGACCTGTGCCAAACCCTCAGCGTGGCCCATAGCCACCAATACATTCTAAGAACTCCCTTGTAACAAACCAGTTTTGGGACACATCTGTAAGAGATTCCAAGTCAACTCAAGGCCTTGGTACTTGGCACCAGAACCACCAAAACGAACCTGTCATGTTCCTCAGCTGCAATGGTCATTGGACGTGTGCTTTCCAGTCATCCATGCGGGAGGGCTCTGCTACGCAAACTTCCACTTGAGGGACCCTGGAGGAAAAAAAAACAGACTCCTCCTGTCCATTAGAAGGAAACCTTGTTGTTTGGAGCATCTCACAATCTTAAGCGTGGGTAATCCTCCATTGCCTCCTGAAGCCACCCCTCCATTAGTCGTCATCCTAGACACAAACTCAAGTGTGAGCAAATATCTGACATCTGCCCTTACTCAGGTGCTGGATATCTCGTATAAGCTGCTGCACATTGAAACTGACTTCCGCTTGGCACTCAATTTAAGCATAGCTGGTGTTTACAATTGCATTCTCACCCTATTTGTCCCCAAACCCTCTTGATAGGGAATTCTGGATCCATAAGGCAGCATTCTGCCTGCCCCACAGAAAGAAGTGCTTCGTGAGTCTGGCCAGAAACCCTACATGAGGATCAATTTACTCGGCCCTGGAGAGAACCCCAAAATAAAGACTTCTCTGGCCACTAGTGCTGTGTCTGACACAGCCTGAGCCCAGACCTCGTGTCAGCCACCCAGAGAGCGGGGCCCATATCCAGCATGTGAGAACGGCCATGGCCCAAATCTGTCATCTCTATGCATCCTTGGTATTCAGGCATCTGTCCCCAGACCTTTGCTGTAATCCCTGCCTATGGGGGAACATGAAGCACAATAGATATTTCCTCCTTCCCCATGGCTGGAAACCTGGCCATTGGAATGTGTGTCCATCCCTCAGTGTGGGAGCCAGAAAATGGACAATGGGACCACGCCCCCTCCTGAGGGCCACCCTGGGCACAAACAGGCATTGTAATGCTCAGCCTGAGCATGCTTCCAAACAAGCCCTCTCAGTTGCACCACCAAGATCCTGCATTGCAGGCCTGGTCTGCCCATAAGCCCAAATCCCAACCCTTGGTGGGATTTTCCAGGCGCCTAGACCCAGAGCCCATCTCTGGAATCCCTGTTTTGGGGCACACCTAAGATCGAAAATAGCAGTCTTCCCATCTCAAAAAGTCATCAAAATATTGGGAGCTCTCAGTATCCTTAGAGGAAAAATCTCCCATAGACCCATGAGGCCACAGCTACATTCTGAGGTCACCCTAGACACACAATCCAGATATAAAAGCCTGTGCTTCCACCTTCGGGTCATTCCAGTTACTGTTCCTGATGAGTAGCCTTCCAGGTCTACACATTGCCCTGCGATAACCTAGCCACTAAACCTAACCCGAGTTTGTGTTTGCAGACTTCCCTCCCAGAACCATGGCTCACATGCCCTCCAGGGTGGAGTCTCTGGAGCCACACCACAGGACTGTGCTTGCCATCCCCATGGAAATTGTGCATGTCAGTTAACCAAACCCTCCAGAGTTGGTTGAAACATTCAAGACCCCTGTGGCCACCCCAATATTGGAGGTTACTCTGGACATAAGTGCGCAGTCTGAAACTCCCTGATCACCTACATCCTGGCAGACACCCAAGTCAACTTTCCTAAGTCTGAAGATTGAACCTCTCATGCCCCTGGTACTCATTGGAACCCTAGATTAGGTTGTCGGGCATCTGTCTTCAGAGGCCTGTTCTTGAATAGGAACTTATGATATGGCATGTGGTCCCTGAGCCACAAAACACTACATCTCCTGTCCCCAGAAGGTAACCGTGCTCTTCGACCTGTGTTAAACCCTCAGGGTAGGAGAATCTTGCAGGCACCTTAGCCACCAACACATTCTAAGATCTACCTGGTAAAAAATACCAGCATTGTAACCCATCTTCAAGAGATTCCATGTCAACTCAAGACCTTGGTGCTTCGCCCCAAAAGCACCATAAAGAACCTGCATGTTCCTCAGCTGCATTGGTCAATGGAGGTGTGCTTTCCAGGCATCCATGTGGAAGGGCTCTGCTACCCATACTTTTCACATGGGGGGCCCTGCAGAAAACATACCAGACTCTAACTGTCCAGTAGAAAAAACAACCTTGCTGTTTGGAGCATCTCACATGCATCAGCCTCTTGATGCCACTCCTCCATTCGGTCATCAGAGACACAAACTCCAGTGTGCGTAAACATCTGAAATCCACCTTTACTCAGGTGCTGGATATTTCATTTGTTGGCCACGATAGATACAAACTCTATCATGAGCAGACATCTGACCCTCGCCTGTACTCAGATGCTGGAGATCTCGAAAAAACCACTGCACATTGGAACGGCCATGTTCTCGGCACTGAGATTAAGCATAGATTGTGTTTTCTGCCTTCTGTTCTCACACTCCTCGCCTTCAAGTCCCCCATATTGGGAATTTGGGAGCCACAATGCCTTCTGCCTGCCCACCAGAAAAAAGAGGTGCCCTATGGGTCTGCGTGAAACTCCATATAAGTTTCCACCAGCACAGCCCTCTATAGCACCACAATATCATAGGCCACCTTGTGAACTAATGCTTTGTCTGACACAGCTCGAGCCCCGACCTCCTGGTAGCCACCTAGATAGCGGGACCCATATCTGGCAGGTGTGACCTGCCTTGACCTGAGTCCTTCATCTCAAACCAACCTGGTTATTCACGTACCAGTCCCAGAACATAGCTCAAATTACTGTGCATGGGGGAATCTGAAGCAAAAAAGAGTACTCCTCCTTCCTCATAGAAGGAAAATTAAATGTTGATATGGTGGTCCAACCCTCATATTGGGATCCAGGTGCATGGAACAAGAGCCAATGCCCACTCAGGATGGGCATCTGGGCAAAAACAGGCATTGTGACCCTTACCCTGATACCCATTTCCAACAAGTCTCCATGGGAACTGAACCAAAGCCCCACAGAGCCAGGCAGTCAAGCCTCTAGGCCCAAATACTAAGCCTTTGTAGGGTTATCCAGGCACAGGGACCTATAACCCATCTCTGGAATCCCTGTGTTGACGGAAACACTGAAACAGTAAACTACGCTCTCTCCTTCCCAGTGAGACACCAAACTCTTGGGTGCTGGGCAGAATCCCCAGAGAGGTAGAATATTCCATGGACACATGAGGACACCCCACCATTCCAAGGCCATCCTAGACACAATCCAGACAGAAAAGCCTTTGCTCCTGCCTCCCAGCCACACGAATTTCAAATCCTGAGGAGCTGCCCTCAGCGTCTGCAGATCGGGGCTGCCATCACTTCCCTCCTAATTGATACACAATTTTGTGTCTGAAGACTTTGGTCCCAGAGCCCTTAACCACATTCCCTGCAGGATGGGGCTGACAGAACCACACTACATCACTGGGCCTGATCTCTGGATGAAATTCTGCTGTCTCAGTTGCACAAACCCTCCAGATTAGGAAAAGCCTGCAAGGCCCCTGAGCCCACCCCAATTTCATAGGCCACTCTGGAAAAAATGCACAGTCTGACACAGCCTGAGCATCTACCTCCAGGAAGACTCACAGGTCAAAGTCCCTAAGTCCGAAGGTTGAGGATGACATGCCCCTACAACCTCATAAGAACCCTAGCCTAGATATTCAGGCCTCTGTGCCTAGAGGCCTGGTCTTGAAATCCAACATATGATCCGATATGTGGTCCCTGAGCCATACAAGAGAACCCCTCCTGTCCCGAGAAGGGAACCTGGCTCCTGGGAACTGGGTCTAACCCTCAGGTAGGAAAATCCTGCATGGCCACAGACCCACAACCACATTGTTTTTTTTTTATATAGATTTTATTTATTTATTTGACAGACAGAGATCACAAGTAGGCATAGAGGAAGGCAGAGGGAGAGAGAGGAAGAAGCAGGCTCCCTGCTGAGCAGAGAGACCGATGCGGGACTCAATCCCAGGACCCTGAGATCATGACCTGAGCCGAAGGCAGCGGCTTAGCCCATTGAGCCACCCAGGCACCCTCACCACCACATTCTAAGGTCTCCCTGGACACCAAGCAGCATTGTGACTCATTAGACTGAGAACATCCGTCAACTTATATCACTTGGAAATTTGAACAAAAACCAGCAGATCAAGCCTGCAATGTTCCTCAGCTGCAATGGTCATGCAAGGAAGACTTCCCAGGCCCCCATTCAGAGACCTCTGCTGTCGAATCTTTCTATATGGGGGACCCTGGAGCCTTGTAAGCGTACTTCCCCTGTCCCACAGTAGGACATCTTGCTGTTTGGAGCAGCTCACAAGGTCCTGCTTGGGAAAATCTCCAAGAATTCTTGAGGCCACCCCACAATTCGTTGACCATCATGGATGCAAACCCAGCGTGAGCAGACATCTGACCCTCGCCCATACTCAGGTGCTGGAAATCTCGAAACAACCACTGCACAATGGAATGGTCCTGTGGTCGGCACTGAGCTTATCCGTGGCTTGTGTTTTCAGACTTCTGTCTTCACACTCCTCACCTACAAGCCCTTCATATTGGGAATTCTGAAGCCACAGTGCAGCTTTCTGCCTGCCCACCAGAAAGAAGTGCCCTATGGGTCTTCGTAGAAACCCACATGAGGATCCTCCTGCACGGCCCTCAATGGCACCCCAATATAATAGATCGACCTCTGCATACATTGTCTATCTGACACCACCTGATCCCCGACCTCCTGTCAGCCACCCAGATAGTGGACCCCATATCCTCCAGGTGGGTCCAACCTTGGCCCGAGGCCATCATCTTGAAGCAACCTGGATATTCAGGTACCTGTCCCAGACTTAGCTCAAATTCCTGCCCATAGGGGACTCGGAAGCACAAAAGAGTGCTCCTCCTTCCCCATGGCCAGAAAACTGAATGTTGAGATGGCTGTACAACCCTGAGTGGGAACCAGGTGCATGGTCCATGAGACCATGCCTACACAGGATGGGCAGCTGGGCACAAATAGGCATTGTGACCCTCAGAATGAGACCCCTTTCCAAAGATCCCCCTTGGGATCTGGACCAGGATCCCAAATCGAAGCTTTGGTTAAGTTTTCCCAGTGTCTGGACCCAGAAACCATCTCTGGAATCCCTGTTTGGACAGGATCCCAGAGATGGAATACAGTCTTTTCCTCTTCCCCAGAAAGAAATCAAACTCTTGGGTGCCAAGCAGAATCACCAGAGTGGAAGAATATCCCATGGACACATGAGGTCACCCCTCCATTTAGTGGCCATCCTAGACACAAAATCCAGACAGAAAAGCCTGTGCTCCTCCCTCCCAGCCACCTGAATTTCAAATCCCGAGGAGCTTCCCTCAGGGTCTTCAGATTCGGACTGCCATCACCTCACTCCTATCTCTTATCCGAGGTTGTGTCTAAAGTCTTTGGTCCCAAAGTCCTGACACACATGACCTCCAGGATGGGGCCTCGAGAAACACATGACATCACTGGCCCTGCTCTCCTGAGGAAACCCTGCTCATCTCAGTTTCCCAAAATTTCCAGATTAGGAGAAAACTGCAAGGCCCCTGACTGCACCCCAATTTCATAGGCCACTCTGGAAAAAGTGCACAGCCTGACACAGCCTCAGAACCTACCTCCAGGATGACATGCAGGCCA
Organism: Mustela nivalis; assembly: GCF_964662115.1. Classification (NCBI taxonomy): domain Eukaryota; kingdom Metazoa; phylum Chordata; class Mammalia; order Carnivora; family Mustelidae; genus Mustela; species Mustela nivalis. Next base: position 1,330,108 of record NW_028136558.1, on the reverse strand, counting down.
ATGGCACTTAGTCCGAAGATTGAAACTTCCATGGCCCTAAAACCTCATCAGAACCCTAGCTTATGTTTTGAGGTCTCTCTTCCTAGAGGTCTGTTCTGGAAATTCAAGCATATGGTCCAACCTGTGGTCCGTGAACCATACAAGAGCACACCTCCTGTCCCAAGAAGGAAACCTGGCTCCTGGGTACTGGGTCTAATCCTAAGGATAGAGAATCCTCAATGGTCAGAGAGCCGCCACCACATTCTAAGGTCTCCCTGGACACCAAGCAGCATTGGAACCTGTTAGACTGAGAACTTCCATCAACGCAAATCACTTGGAACTTGGAATCAGTGTCATTGGTTCAAGCTTACCCTGTTCCTCAGCTGCAATGGTAACACGAGATTGGCTTCCCAGGCCTCCATTCAGAGAGCATTGCTATCGATTCTTCCATATGGGGGACCCTGGAGCCCTGTAAGAAGACTTCTGCTGTCCCTTAGTAGGACACCTTGATGTTTGGAGCAGCTCACAAGCTCCAGCTTGGAAAAACCTCCAAGAATTCTTGAGGCCTCCCCACCATTTGTTGGCCATCATGGATACAAACTCCAGCGTGAGCAGACATCTTCCCCTCGCCCAGGTGCTGGAGATCTCGAAACAACTGCTGTACATTGGAATAGACATGTGCTCGGCACTGAGCGTAACCGTAGCTTATGTTTTCATACTTCTGTCCTCACACTCCTCGCCTGCAAACCCTCCAACTTGGATATTCTGGAGCCGTAATGCAGCCATCTGCCTGCTCACCAGATAGAAGAAGTGAAGAAAGGGTCTGTGCAAAAATCCCCCATGAGGATCCAGTTGCACAGCTCTCAAAAGCACCCCAATATCATAGGCCGAACTCTCCACGAATGTTCTGTCTGACAGAGCTCGAGCCCGAGCTCCTGACAGCCACCCAGAAAGCAGGCCTCATTTTCTGCAGGTGGGTCCTGCCTTGGCCCGAGGACCTCATCTCAAAGTGAACTGGCTATTCAGGCACCGGTCCCAGAACTTAGCTCAAATTCCTGCCCATGGGGGAACCTGAAGCATAAAAAAATACCCCTCCTTCCCCATGGCAGGAAAACTGAATGTTGAGATGGCAGTCCAACCCTCAGAGTGGGAGCCAAGTGCATAGCCCATGAGGTCACACCCACTCAGCATGGGCATCTGGGCAAAAACAGGCATTGTGACCCTCAGAATGAGACCCATTTCCAACAAGAACACTCGGGAGCTGTACCAGGAAAACATAGAGCAGGACCCTAGGCCCAAATCCTAAGCCTTGTTGCGGTGATCCAGGCTCCAGAACCCAGGACCCATCTCTGGAATGGCTGTTTGGACGGGATCCCTGAATCATAAAACTGCGCTCCTCCCATCCCCCGGAAATACACCAAACTCTTGGGTGCCGAGCAGAATTCCCAGAGAGGTAGAATCTCACATGGACCCATGAGGCCACCCCTCCATTTCGTGGCCATCATAGACAAACAAGTCAGACAGAAAAGACTGTGCTCCTGCCTCACAGCCGTCCGAATTTCATATCTGGAGATGCTTTGCTCAGGGTCTGCAGATTGGGTCTGCCATCACCTCGAGCTTAACTCTTACCCGAGTTTGTGTCTGAAGACTTTGGACCCAGAGTCCTGACCCATATGCCCTCCAGGATGGGGCCTCCAGGAACACACAACAGCACTGGGCCAGCTCTCCCAAGGAATGTCAGCCTGTCTCAGTTTCCCAACCCACCAGATTAAGAGAAAATTGCAAGGCCCCTAATACCACCCCAATTCCATAGGAAGCTCCAGAAAAAATGCATAGTCTGACACAGCCTCAGAATATACCTCCAGGAAGACACCCAGGTCAATGGGAAGGGATGAAATGGCCTAAACCATGGCAGGCTCGATGTGCTGGGTGTGAAGCCAACTGTCTCAATGTCTCTCACAAGGTCTGGGCTCAGGCTATGTAAGACAGAGCATAGTGTTTAGGGTAGCCTATGCAATTGGGGTGTTGCCGAGGGCTGAGCAGGTTGATTTTCATTTGGGGTTTCTGAGCAATGCCATAGACAATGTTTTTCTTTGGGGAGCAGGCAGAGGGCTTCGTTCTGGAACCAGAATTCCCAATCATGAGGGCTTTTGGGCCAGGAGTGCTAGGGTAGAGTCTGAAAACAAAAGATAGGGTGAGGTTGGGAGCAGGCACACTCTGCAAAGCCTGAAAGGATATCTCATGCATCTGAAGTCAGGCTGAGGATCAGACGTTGGCTGAGGTTGGATTGTGCCCTTGATAGCACCTTCATGAAGCAGGTGCCTCATGAGGCCAACGAAATTTTCCCACGCTGAGTTTGGAGGTTGCCACAAACCACAAGGTTTCCTTCTGCAAGACAGTCGAGTTCTGTTGAGTGGCTCCAGTACATACCATACGGAAGGACTGAAGAGGAGGGTTCAAAGGATGGATCCCTGAACAGCATGCCTCGCATTCCCTTTGGCCATTAACGACAAGATATGTTTGATCTGCTGGCTCTGGGGCAAGCTAACCAGCGGGCTGAGTTGAAATGGCCTCTCTTGAGGATGCATCATAATGTGTGTTTCTGTCCATGGAGACCTTGGAATGTGATGGTTGTACTGTGGCCCTGCGGAATTCTCCGACCAGAAGGGTTTGATACAGATCCAGTAAGAAAGCACTCCATGTGGAGACGAGAGAGGTTTGGTTTGGAGCCTCAGAAAAACCTAATATGCTGGTAAACGAAACCAGTCCTCTGAGGACAGACACATGAAAACTAAAGCTAAGGTTCATATAAGGTCCATTTCAATCTTCTGTCTCTGGGGACACTGTCGGAGAGTCTAAGTGGTGATAATGGCTCAGCTGGTGTCAGAGTGCCCCTTTTATTCCAGGGCAGCCTACACTATCAGGATGGCCTCAGGGGCTTTGGAGCTTTTCCCTAACCAGTAGGGTTGTGGTCAATGGATTGGGCACACTTTCCTTGGAGAGGGCAGGCACAATCTTTCGCTGTGGCTCCAGATGCCCTAGCCTGGAGGGTGTGTGGGTCCAGGCTGTGGGCACAGAAGTCTGAAAACACAAACTCAGCTTATGAGTGGCGCCGAGGGTATGGCAGGCTGGATGTACAGATAGAGAGTGAGCTCCTTGGCTTGTGAATCAAGGGCGAGATTCCTTCAGGCTTTTGTCTCTGGATGCGTCCAGGATAGCCGTAGATTGTAGGGGGTGGCCTCAGTGACTGTGGCCAAGTATCCCTCTCTGGGGATTTGTCCCAGCTAACAGGAGTTTGGGGTCATTTTGTGGGAAGGGTGGAGTCCTGTTGTCTGGCTCATGTGTCTCTCCAAGAAAGTGATTCCAGAGCAGAGCCCCAGGAACGGGGGGGAGACTGGAAAACTCAAACACTGGTGAGGATTGGGTGTATAGGGGCTTGGCACGCCTCATATGCGGGCTCTTGGTCAAGGCCCTGACAGGCCTTTCTTTGATATTGGGCTCATGCTGAGGGTCACAGAGTGAATTTGTGCCGAAGGCAGCACTCAAGTTTGGGCGTGGTTTCAGGGGAAATGAAGGTTTCTCCCACCCTGAAGGTGTGACTCCATGCCAAGAGCAAGCCTTACAGCCATGGGGAAGAAGGAGTTCTGATTTGTGATTCAGATGCCCAACTGTGTGGGGAATTGATATAATATCTGGGTTTAGATATCTGAAAACCAAGGTTAGGAAGAGATAACGGCATAAGACCATGGCGTGTCAGAAGTGCTAGGTGTGTGGCCAGCTGTCTCCTTGCCTGTCTGGACGTCTGGCATCAGGATGTGAAAGGCAGAGCATTAGTGCCCAGAGCAGCCTATCAAATCTGAGTGCCTTCGAGGCAAGAGCAGGTTGATCCTCATCTGGGTTTTATGGAGAGCCCCACAAGGAAACGTTTTCTACCGGTGGGCAGTAACTGGGCTGGCTTGTGGTTCTGCAAATCCTACTCTGGAGGGATTGTTTGCCAGGAGTGTGAGGAAGGAAGTCTGAAAACACAAGCTAGCGTGAGGTTTGGGACCGAGGGCACGGCAGGCCACTCTGCAGAGGCTGAATCAAGATCTCCTGCATTGCGGTCATATCTACTATGAGACGTGCGTCAAGCTAGAGTATTTGTCCATGATGGCCTCTCCCTGAAGGATATGGGGGGCTTCATGAGGCCCGGCAGTTTTGCCGTTTTCTCCTACACTGAAGGTTTGACTCACGGCCAGCAGCAAGGTTTCTTGCCATGGGGAAGGAGGGGTTCTGACTTGTGCATCAGGTTCCCCCTGTGCAGGGATTGGAGATAAGGTCTAGGTTCCGATGACTGAAAACCCAGGTTGGGAATGGATGGTGGCCTAAGGCAGTGGCGGGTCCAATGTGCTGGGTGTGCAGCCAGCTGTGTCGGTGTCTTTTGGAAGGTCTGGGCTCAGGCTATTTGCGACAGAGCATCACTGTTTAAGGTAGCCTATGCAATTGGGGTGTTGCCGAGGGCCAAGCAGTTTGATCCTCATTTGGGGTTTCTGGGCAGCACCATAGACAATGTTTTTCTCCTGGTAGGCAGGCAGAGTGCTTCAGTGTAGCCCCAGAATTCCCAGTAGGGAGGGTTTGTGGGCCAGGAGTGTGAGGACGGAAGTCTGAAAACACAAGCTAGGGTGAGGATTGGAGCCAAGGGCAGAGAAGGCCCAATCGGCAGAGGCTGAATCAAAATCTCCTGCATCTGAAGTCAGGCTGAGGATCAGAAGTTGGCTGAGGCTGGAGTATGTGTCCATGATGGCACCTTCATGAAGCGGGGGCCTCATGAGTTCGGGGTCATTTTGTGGGAAGGGTGGAGTCGTGTTGTCTTGCTCATGTGTCTCTCCAAGAAAGGGATTCCAGAGCAGAGCCCAGGTACAGGTGGGGCGACTGGAAAACTCAAACACTGGTGAGGATTGGGTGCATAGGGGCTTGGCAAGCCCCATATGCAGGCTCTTGGTCCAGGTCCTGACAGGCCTTTCTTTGACATGGGGCTCATGCTGAGGGTCACAGTGTGAATTTGTGCCCAAGCAGCACTCAAGTTTGGGCGTGGCATCAGGGGCCATGAAGGTTTCTCCCACCCTGAAGGTGTGACTCCATGCCAAGAGCAAGCTTGACAGCCATGGGGAAGGAGGAGTTCTGTTTTGTGCTTGCGATACCCAGCAGTGTGGAGAATTGATATAATGTCTAGGTTCAGATATCTGAAAACCAAGGTTAGGAAGAGGTGACGGCATAAGACCATGGCGTGTCCGAAGTGCTGGGTGTGCGGCCAGCTGTCTCTTTGTCTGTCTGGACGTCTGGCTTCAGGCTGTGTCAGACAGAGCATGAGTGCCCAGAGCAGCATATCCACTTCGGGGACCGTCGAGGCAGGAGCAGGTTGATCATGATCTGGGTTTTCTGGAGAGCCCCATAGGGAAGCGTTTTTCTTCCATTGGGCAGACACTGGGCTGGGTTGTGGTTCTGGAGTTCCTAGTCCGTAGGGCTTGTTTGCCAGGAGTGTGAGGAAGGAAGTCTGAAAACAAAAGCTAGCATGAGGTTTGGGACCGAGGGCATGGCAGGGCCACTCTGCAGAGGCTGAATCGAGATCTCCTGCACTGAGGTCATGTCAACTATGAGACGTGCCTCAGGCTAGAGCTTTTGTCCAGCATGGCCTCTTCCTGAAGGGTGTGGGGGCTTCATGAAGCCAGGGAGGTTTGCCTACGATGGGATTTGTGAACTACTCCAAACCTCAAGCTTCCCTTCTGCACGACAGTCGAGTCCTACTGGATGGTTCCAGGAGGCCCCATACGGAAAGACTCGAGAGCAGGTGTCTAAGCATGGATGCCTGGGAACGCCACCTCATATTCCCACTCTTTAGGCAGGACAAGGCAGGCTCAATCTTCAGGCTCCTGGGTGAGCTACCCAGTGGGGAGAGTTGAAATGGACTCTCCTGAAGATGAGTCCTACTGTGGCTTGGTGGCCTGGGAGACCTTGGAATGTGGAGGTGGCTCAGGGACTCTGCAGGGTTTTCCAAACTGAGGTGTTTGACACAGCTCCAACAGGGAAGCTTCCCATGTGGAGACGAGAGGAGTTCTGTTCAGTGCCTCAGGAAAGCCCCATATCCTGTTCTTTGAACCAAAGCCTCTGAGGAGTGACACCTGGAACCCAAAGCAAGAGTTGAGATTACGGCCTAAGGGCCTGTACGGCTCAACCTTCTATCTGTTGACATCTCTGGGCATGCCTTCGTGGAGGTAGCTGCTCAGATTGTGTCCGAATGCCCCTGTGTGTCCAGGGAGCATCCCAGTAGTGGGATGTCCTCGGGGGCCTTGAGGTTTCTCATATTCTGGAGGTGTGTGTCCAAAGGAATGGACACAGTTTCCCAGGAGAGAGCAGGCACGGTCCTGTGGTATGGCTCCAGAGGACCCAGCCTAGAGGCTGTGTTTGCCAGGGCTGTGGGGACAGATGTCTGAAAAAGCAAACTTGGCTCAGCTAGGGGTCAAGGTAATGGCAGGCCTGATCTCCAGTCCATGAGGGGAGATCCTCTGGATATCAAAGGAGGGCAATTGGGAGGGAGTCGCTCAGGCTTTTGTCTCTGGGTGTTGCGTTCACAGTGGCCATTCAGGGTAGGGGTTGCCTCAGGGGCCGGGGAAGAGCCTTCCTCTCGGGGGATTGTCCAAGCTCCCAAGTGTTTGGGTTCATTCTGTGGGAAGGGAAGAGTACTGTTTTCTGCCACAGGGGACCCCCCAGGAGAGGGACTCTAGAGCACAGCAGTGGGTTCCCTCAACTGGAATACACACCATCTAGTTAATCCTGGGTGCCTATGGGCATGGCAAGCCACATATGCGGGCTCTTGGTCCAGTCACTGAGAGGCGTTACTTGAATAAGGTACTCACGGTGAGGGTCACAATGTGTGTTTGTGCCCAAGGCGGCCCTAACGCTTGGGCGTTGCCTCATGGGCCATGTCGTTTTTCCTACACTGAAGGTTTGACTCACTGCCAGCAGCAAGTTTTCTTGCCATGGGGAAGGAGGGGTTCTGATTTGTGCATCAGGTTCCCCCCTGTGCAGGGATTGGAGATAAGGTCTAGGTTCCGATGACTGAAAACCCAGGTTGGGAATGGATGGTGGCCTAAGGTAGTGGCGGGTCCAATGTCCTAGGAGTGCAGCCAGCTGTGTCGGTGTCTGTTGGAAGGTCTGGGCTCAGGCTATTTGTGACACAGCATCAGTGTTTAAGGTAGCCTATGCAATTGGGGTGTTGCCGAGGGCCAAGCAGTTTGATCCTCATTTGGGGTTTCTGGGCAGCACCATAGAGAGTGTTTTGCTCCTGGGAGGCAGGCAGAGTGCTTCAGTGTGGCCCCAGAATTCCCAGTAGGGAGGGTTTGTGGGCAAGGAGTGTGAGGACGGAAGTCTGAAAACAGAAGGAGGGTGAGTATTGGAGCCAAGGGCAGAGCAGGCCCACTCTGCAGAGGCTGAATCAAAATCTCCTGCATCTGAAGTCAGGCTGAGGATCAGACGTTGGCTGAGGCTGGAGTATGTGTCCATGATGGCACCTTCATGAAGCGGGGGCCTCATGAGGCCAAGGAAGTTTTCCCACGCTGAGTTTGGAAGTTGCCCCAAACCACAAGGTTTCCTTCTGTGGGACATTCGAGTCCTGTTGCATAGCTCCAGGACATACCATATGGAAGGACTGGAGAGCAGGGTTCGAAGGATGGATCCCTGTACAGCATGCCTCGCATTCCCATTGGCCATTAGCGAAAAGATATGTTTGATCTGCTGTCTCTGGGTCACGCTACCCAGGGGGCTGAGTTGAAATGGCCTCTCCTGAGGATGCGTCATAATGTGCGTTTGGGTCCATGGAGACCTTGGAATGTGCTGGTTGTTCGGTGGCCTTGAGGAACTCTCCTACCTGAAGGGTTTGATACATCCCCAGTAAGAAAGCTGCCCATGTGGAGACGAGAGATGCTTGGTTTGGTGCCTCAGAAAAGCCCCATGTGCTGGTCTACGAAAACAGTCCTCTGAGAACGGACACATGGAAACAAAGCTAAGGTTCATATTAGGGCCTGGGGGCCTGTCCATTTCAACCTTCTGTCTCTGGGGACACTGTCTGAGAATCTAAGTGGAGATAGTTGCTCTGCTGGTGTCAGAGAGCCCCTCTTAGTCCAGGGTGGCCTACCTATTGATGGCCTCAGGGGCCTTGGAGCTTTTCCCTAAACTGTAGGGTTGTGGTCAATGGATTGGACACACTTTCCTTAGAGAGGGCCGGCACAATCTTTCGCTGTGGCTTCAGAGGCCCTAGCCTGGAGGTTGTGTGGGTCCATGCTGTGGGCACAGAAGTCTTAAAACACAAAGTCAGCTTATGAGTGGCGCCTAGGGTATGACAGGCCGGATGTACAGCCCGAGAGGGAACTCCTGGGCCTCTGAAACAAGGGCGAGTGGAAGGCGTTCCTTCAGGCTTTTGTCTCTGGATGTTGTGTCCGGGATAGCCGTGGATTGGAGCGGTGGCCTCAGGGACTGTGGACGAGTATCCCTCTCTGGAGATTTGTCCCAGCTCCCAAGAGTTTGGGGACATTTTGAGGGAAGGGTGGAGTCGTGTTGTCTGGCTCATGTGTCTCTCCAAGAATGGGATTCCATAGCAGAGCCCAGGTACAAGTGGGGCGACTGGAAAACTCAAACACTGGTGAGGATTGGGTGCATAGGGGCTAGGCAAGCCCCATATGCGGGCTCTTGGTCCAGGTCCTGACTGGCCTTTCTTGACATGGGGCTCATGCTGAGGGTCACAGTGTGAATTTGTGCCCAAGCAGCACTCAAGTTTGGGCGTGGCATCAGGGGCCATGAAGGTTTCTCCCACCCTGAAGGTGTGACTCCATGCCAAGAGCAAGCTTGACAGCCATGGGGAAGGAGGAGTTCTGTTTTGTGCTTGCTATACCCAGCTGTGTGGAGAATTGATATAATGTCTAGGTTCAGATATCTGAAAACCAAGGTTAGGAAGAGGTGACGGCATAAGACCATGGCGTGTCCGAAGTGCTGGGTGTGCGGCCATCTGTCTCCTTGTCTGTCTGGACGTCTGGCTTCAGGCTGTGTCACACAGAGCATGTGTGCCCAGAGCATCCTATCCAGTTCGGGTACCGTCGAGGCCCGAGCAGGTTGATCCTCATCTGGGTTTTCTGGAGAGCCCCACAGGGAAACGTTTTTCTTCCGTTGGGCAGACACTGGGCTGGGTTTTGGTTCCGGAGTTCCTAGTCCGGAGGGCTTGTTTGCCAGGAGTGTGAGGAAGGAAGTCTGAAAACACAAGGTAGCGTGAGGTTTGGGACCGAGGGCACGGCAGGCCCACTCTGCAGTGGCTGAATCGAGATCTCCTGCACTGAGGTCATGTCAACTATGAGACGTGCCTCAGGCTAGAGCTTTTGTCCAGCATGGCCTCTTCCTGAAGGGTGCGGGCTTCATTAGGCCAGGGAGGTTTGCCTACGATGGGATTTGTGAACTACTCCAAACCTCAAGGTTTCCTTCTGCACGACAGTCGAGTCCTATTGGATGGTTCCAGGAGGCCCCATACGGAAAGACTCGAGAGCAGGTGTCTAAGCATGGATGCCTGGGAACGCCACCTCATATACCCACTCTTTAGTCAGGACAAGGCAGGCTCAATCTGCAGGCTCCTGGGTGAGCTACCCAGAGGGGAGAGTTGAAATGGACTCTCCTGAAGATGAGTCCTACTCTGGCTTGGTGGCCTGGGAGACCTTGGAATGTGTAGGTGGCTCAGGGACTCTGCAGGGTTTTCCAAACTGAGGTGTTTGACACAGCATCAACAAGGAAGCTTCCCATGTGAAGACGAGAGGAGTTCTGTTCAGTGCCTCAGGAAAGCCCCATATCCTGTTCTTCGAACCAAAGCCTCTGAGGAGTAACACATGGAAACCAAAGCAAGAGTTGAGATTACGGCCTAAGGGCCTGTCCGGCTCAACCTTCTATCTCTGTTGACATCTGTGGGCATGCCTTCGTGGAGGTAGCTGCTCAGCTTGTTTCCGAATGCCCCTGTGTGCCCAGGGAGCCTCCCAGTAGTGGGATGTCCTCGGGGGCCTTGAGGTTTCTCATATTCTGGAGGTGTGTGTCCAAAGAAATGGACACAGTTTCCCAGGAGAGAGCAGGCACGGTCCTGTGGTATTGCTCCAGAGGACCCAGCCTAGAGGCTGTGTTTGCCAGGGCTGTGGGGACAGATGTCTGAAAGAGCAAACTTAGCTCAGCTAGTGGCCAAGGTAATGGCAGGACTGATCTCCAGTCCGTGAGGGGAGATCCTCTGGATATCAAAAGAGGGCAAGTGGGAGGCAGTCACTCAGGATTTTGTCTCTGGGTGTTGCGTTCACAGTGTCCGGTCAGGGTAGGGGTTGTCTCAGAGGCCGAGGAAGAGCCTTCCTCTCGGGGGATTGTCCAAGCTCCCAGGTGTTTGGGTTCGTTCTGTGGGAAGGGAAGAGTACTGTTTTCTGCCACAGGGGACCCCCCAGGAGAGGGACTCTAGAGCACAGCAGTGGGTTCCCTCAACTGGAATACACACCATCTAGTTAATCCTGGGTGCCTATGGGCATGGCAAGCCACAAATGCGGGCTCTTGGTCCAGTCACTGAGAGGCGTTACTTGAATAAGGTACTCACGCTGAGGGTCACAATGTGTGTTTGTGCCCAAGGCGGCCCTCACGCATGTGCGTGGCCTCATGGGTCATGCCGTTTTCTCCAACCCTGAAGGTTTGAGTCACTGCCAGCAGCGAGGTTTCTTGCCATGGGGTAGGAGGGGTTCTGACTTGTGTGCATCAGAGGGGGTCCCCCCTGTGCAGGGATTGGATATAAGGTCTAGGTTCCGATGACTGAAAACCCAGGTTGGGAATGGATGGTGGCCTAAGGCAGTGGCGGGTCCAATGTGCTGGGTGTGCAGCCAGCTGTGTCGGTGTCTGTTGGAAGGTCTGGGCTCAGGCTATTTGCGACAGAGCATCACTGTTTAAGGTAGCCTATGCAATTGGGGTGTTGCCGAGGGCCAAGCAGTTTGATCCTCATTTGGGGTTTCTGGGCAGCACCATAGACAATGTATTTCTCCTGGGAGGCAGGCAGAGTGCTTCTTTGTGGCCCCAGAATTCCCAGTAGGGAGGGCTTGTGGGCCAGGAGTGTGAGGACGGAAGTCTGAAAACACAAGCTAGGGTGAGGATTGGAGCCAAAGGCAGAGCAGGCCCACTCTGCAGAGGCTGAATCAAAAACTCCTGCATTTGAAGCCAGGCTGAGCATCAGACGTTGGCTGAGGCTGGAGTATGTGTCCATGATGGCACCTTCATGAAGCGGGGGCCTCATGAGGCCAAGGAAGTTTTCCCACGCTGAGTTTGGAAGTTGCCCCAAACCACAAGTTTTCCTTCTGTGGGACATTCGAGTCCTGTTGCATAGCTCCAGTACATACCATATGGAAGGACTGGAGAGCAGGGTTCGAAGGATGGATCCCTGTACAGCATGCCTCGCATTCCCATTGGCCATTAGCGAAAAGATATGTTTGATCTGCTGCCTCTGGGTCACACTACCCAGGGGGCTGAGTTGAAATGGCCTCTCCTGAGGATGCGTCATAATGTGCGTTTGGGTCCATGGAGACCTTGGAATGTGCTTGTTGTTCAGTGGCCCTGTGGAACTCTCCTACCTGAAGGGTTTGATACATCCCCAGTAAGAAAGCTCCCCATGTGGAGAGAGAGGTTTGGTTTGGTGCCTCGGAAAAGCCCCGTGTGCTGGTCTATGAAAACAGTCCTCTGATGACGGACACATGGAAACCAAAGCTAAGGTTCAGATTAGGGCCTGGGGGCCTGTCCATTTCAACCTTCTGTCTCTGGGGACACTGTCTGAGAGTCTAAGTGGAGATAGTTGCTCCGCTGGTGTCAGAGAGCCCCTCTTAGTCCAGGGTGGCCTACACTATTGATGGCCTCAGGGCCTTGGAGCTTTTCCCTAAACTGTAGGTTTGTGGTCAATGGATTGGGCACACTTTTTTTGGAGAGGGCAGGCACAATCTTTCGCTGTGGCTCCAGAGGCCCTAGCCTGGAGGTGTGTGGGTACAGGTTGTGGGTACAGAAGTCTGAAAACACAAAGTCAGCTTATGAGTCGCGCCTAGGGTATGGCAGGCCGGAGGTACAGCCCAAGAGGGAGCTCCTGGGCCTCTGAAACAAGGGCGAGTGGGTGGCGTTCCTTCAGGCTTTTGACTCTGAATGTTGTGTCCTGGATAGCCGTGGATTAGAGGGGTGGCCTCAGGGACTGTGGACGAGTATCCCTCTCTGGGCATTTGTCCCAGCTCCCAAGAGTTTGGGGTCATTTTGTGGGAAGGGTGGAGTCGTGTTGTCTGGCTCATGGGTCTCTCCAAGAAAGGGATTCCAGAACAGAGCCCCAGGTACGGGCGGGGCGACTGGAAAACTCAAACACTGGTGAGGATTGGGTGCATAGGGGCTTGGCAAGCCCCATATTCGGGCACATGGTCCAGGCCCTGACAGGCCTTTCTTTGACATGGGGCTCATGCTGAGGGTCACAGTGTGAATTTGTGCCCAAGCAGCACTCAAGTTTGGGCGTGGCATCAGGGGCCATGAAGGTTTCTCCCACCCTGAAGGTGTGACTGCATGCCAAGAGCAAGCTTGACAGCCATGGGGAAGGAGGAGTTCTGTTTTGTGCTTGCTATACCCAGCTGTGTGGAGAATTGATATAATGTCTAGGTTCAGATATCTGAAAACCAAGGTTAGGAAGAGGTGACGGCATAAGACCATGGCGTGTCCGAAGTGCTGGGTGTGCGGCCAGCTGTCTCCTTGTCTGTCTGGACGTCTGGTTTCAGGCTGTGTCAGACAGAGCATGAGTGCCCAGAGCAGCATATCCAGTTCGGGGACCATCGAGGCCCGAGCAGGTTGATCCTCATCTGGGTTTTCTTGAGAGCCCCAAAGGGAAACGTTTTTCTTCCTTTGGCAGACACTGGGCTGGGTTGTGGTTCTGGAGTTCCTAATCCGGAGGGCTTGTTTGCCAGGAGTGTGAGGAAGGAAGTCTGAAAACACAAGCTAGCGTGAGGTTTGGGACCGAGGGCAACGCAGGGCCAGTCTGTTAGGCTGAATCGAGATCTCTTGCACTGATGTCATGTCAACTATGAGACGTGCCTCAGGCTAGAGTTTTTGTCCAGCATGGCCTCTTTCTGAAGGGTGTGGGGGCTTCATGAAGCCAGGGAGGTTTGCCTACGATGGGATTTGTGAACTACTCCAAACCTCAAGGTTTCCTTCTGCACGACAGTCGAGTCCTATTGGATGGTTCCAGGAGGCCCCATACGGAAAGACTCGAGAGCAATTGTCTAAGCATGGATGCCTGGGAATGCCACCTCATATTCCCACTCTTTAGTCAGGACAAGGCAGGCTCAATCTGCAGGCTCCTGTGTGAGCTAACCAAAGGGGAGTGTTGAAATGGACTCTCCTGAAGATGAGTCCTACTGAGGCTTGGTGGCCTGGGAGACCTTGGAATGTGGAGGTGGCTCAGGATCTCTGCAGGGTTTTCCAAACTGAGGTGTTTGACACAGCTCCAACAAGGAAGCTTCCCATGTGGAGACGAGAGGAGTTCTGTTCCGTGCCTCAGGAAAGCCCCATACCCTGTTCTTCGAACCAAAGCCTCTGAGGAGTAACACATGGAAACCAAAGCAAGAGTTGAGATTATGGCCTAAGGGCCTGTCCGGCTCAACCTTCTATCTCTGTTGACATCTGTTTGCATGCCATCGTGGAGGTAGCTGCTCAGCTTGTGTCGGAATGCCCCTGTGTGTCCAGGGAGCCTCCCAGTCATGGGATGTCCTCGGGGGCCTTGAGGTTTCTCATATTCTGGAGGTGTGTGTCCAAAGGAATGGACACAGTTTCCCAGGAGAGAGCAGGCACGGTCCTGTGGTATGGCTCCAGAGGACCCAGCCTAGAGGCTGTGTTTGCCAGGACTGTGGGGACAGATGTCTGAAAAAGCAAACTTGGCTCATCTAGTGGCCAATGTAATGGCAGGACTGATCTCCAGTCCGTGAGGGGAGATCCTCTGGAAATCAAAGTAGGGCAAGTGGGAGGCAGTCACTCAGGATTTACAGTGTCCGGTCAGGGTAGGGGTTGTCTCAGAGGCCGAGGAAGAGCCTTCCTCTTGGGGGATTGTCCAAGCTCCCAAGTGTTTGTGTTCATTCTGTGGGAATGAAGAGTACTGTTTTCTGCCACAGGGGACCCCCCAGGAGAGGGACTCTAGAGCACAGCAGTGGGTTCCCTCAACTGGAATACACACCATCTATTTAGTCCTGGGTGCCTATGGGCATGGCAAACCACATATGCGGGCTCTTGGTCCAGTCACTGAGAGGCGTTACTTGAATAAGGTACTCACTCTGAGGGTCACAATTTGTGTTTGTGCCCAAGGCGGCCCTCACGCATGTGCGTGGCCTCATGGGTCGCCGTTTTCTCCAACCCTGAAGGTTTGACTCACTGCCAGCAGCAAGGTTTCTTGCCATGGGGTAGGAGGGGTTCTGACTTGTGTGCATCAGAGGGGGTCCCCCCTGTGCAGGGATTGGATATAAGGTCTAGGTTCCGATGACTGAAAACCCAGGTTGGGAATAGATGGTGGCCTAAGGCAGTGGCGGGTCCAATGTGCTGGGTGTGCAGCCAGCTGTGTCGGTGTCTGTTGGAAGGTCTGGGCTCAGGCTATTTTCCTCAGAGCATCAGTGTTTAAGGTAGCCTAAGCAATTGGGGTGTTGCCGAGGGCCAAGCAGTTTGATCCTCATTTGGGGTTTCTGGGCAGCACCATAGACAATGATTTTCTCCTGGGAGGCAGGCAGAGTGCTTCATTGTGTCCCCAGAATTCCCAGTAGGGAGGGCTTGTGGGCCTGGAGTGAGAGGACGGAAGTCTGAAAACACAAGCTAGGGTGAGGATTGGAGCCAAGGGCAGAGCAGGCCCATTCTGCAGAGGCTGAAACAAAATCTCCTGCATCTGAAGTCAGGCTGAGGATCAGACGTTGGCAGAGGCTGGAGTATGTGTCCATGATGGCACCTTCATGAAGCGGGGGCCTCATGAGGCCAAGGAAGTTTTCCCACGCTGAGTTTGGAGGTTGCCCCAAACCACAAGGTTTCTTTCTGTGGGACATTCGAGCCCTGTTGCATGGCTCCAGGACATACCATTCGGAAGGACTGGAGAGCAGGGTTCGAAGGATGGATCCCTGTACAGCATGCCTCGCATTCCAATTGGCCATTAGCGATAAGATATGTTTGATCTGGGGCCTCTGGAACACCGGACCCAGGGGGCTGAGTTGAAATGGCCTCTCCTGAGGATGCGTCATAATGTGCGTTTGGGTCCATGGAGACCTTGGAATGTGCTGGTTGTTCAGTGGCCCTTCGGAACTCTCCTACCTGAAGGGTTTGATACATCCCCAGTAAGAAAGCTGCCCATGTGGAGACGAGAGATCCTTGGTTTGGTGCCTCAGAAAAGCCCCATGTGCTGGTCTACGAAAACAGTCCTCTGAGAACGGACACATGGAACAAAGCTAAGGTTCATATTAGGGCCTGGGGGTCTGTCCTTTTCAACCTTCTGTCTCTGGGGACACTTTCTGAGAGTCTAAGTGAAGATAGTTGCTCCGCTGGTGTCAGAGAGCCCCTCTTAGTCCAGGGTGGCCTACACTATTGATGTCCTCAGGGGCCTTGGAGCTTTTCCCTAACCTGTAGGGCTGTGGTCAATGGATTGGGCACACTTTCCTTGGAGAGGGCAGGCACAAACTTTCGCTGTGGCTCCAGAGGCCCTAGCCTGGAGGTGTGTGGGTCCAGGCTGTGGGTACAGAAGTCTGAAAACACAAACTCAGCTTATGAGTGGTGCCTAGGGTATGGCAGGCCGGATGTACAGCCCGAGAGGGAACTCCTGGGCCTCTGAAACAAGGGCGAGTGGGAGGCGTTCCTTCAGGCTTTTGTCTCTGGATGCTGTGTCCGGGATAGCCGTGGATATGAGGGGTGGCCTCAGGGACTGTGGACGAGTATCCCTCTCTGGGGATTTGTCCCATCTTCCAAGATTGGGGTCATTTTGTGGGAAGGGTGGAGTCGTGTTGTCTGGCTCATGTGTCTCTCCAAGAAAGGGATTCCAGATCAGAGCCCCAGGTACGGGCGGGGCGACTGGAAATCTCAAACCCTGGTGAGGATTGGGTGCATAGGGGCTTGGCAAGCCCCATATGCGGGTTCTTTGTCCAGGCCCTGACAGGCCTTTCTTTGACATGGGGCTCATGCTAGGGTCACAGTGTGAATTTGTTCCCAATCAGCACTCATGTGCTGCTTGGGCACTACCTGAAGGGTTTGATACATCCCCAGTAAGAAAGCTCCCCATGTGGAGACGAGAGGAGTTCTGTTCAGTGCCTCAGGAAAGCCCCATATCCTGTTCTTCGAACCAAAGTTTCTGAGGAGTAACACCTGGAACCCAAAGCAAGAGTTGAGATTATGGCCTAAGGGCCTGTCCGGCTCAACCTTCTATCTCTGTTGACATCTGTGTACATGCCTTCATGGAGGTAGCTGCTCAGCTTGTGTCCGAATGCCCCTGTGTGTCCAGGGAGGCTCCCAGTAGTGGGATGTCCTCGGGGGCCTTGAGGTTTCTCATATTCTGGAGGTGTGTGTCCAAAGGAATGGACACAGTTTCCCAGGAGAGAGCAGGCACGGTCCTGTGGTATGGCTCCAGAGGACCCAGCCTAGAGGCTGTGTTTGCCAGTGCTGTGGGGACTGATGTCTGAAAAAGCAAACTTGGCTCAGGAAGGGGCCAATGTAATGGCAGGACTGATCTCCAGTCCGTGAGGGGAGATTCTCTGGATATCAAAGGAGGGCAAGTGGGAGGCAGTTGCTCAGGCTTTTGTCTCTGGGTGTTGCGTTCACAGTGTCCGGTCAGGGTAGGGGTTGCCTCAGGGGCCGAGGAAGAGCCTTCCTCTCGGGTGATTGTCCAAGCTCCCAAGTGTTTGGGTTCATTCTTTGGGAAGTGAAGAGTACTGTTTTCTGCCAGAAAGGACCCCCCAGGAGAGGGACTCTAGAGCACAGCAGTGGGTTCCTTCAACTGGAATACACACCATCTAGTTAGTTTTGGGTGCCTATGGGCATGGCAGGGACTATATGCAGGATCTTCGTCACGAACCTGACAGGCCTTTCTTTGACATGGGGCTCATGCTAGGGTCAGAGTGTGAATTTGTGCCCAAGCAGCACTCATGTTTTGGCGTGGCATCAGGGGCCATGAAGGGTTCCCCACGTGAAGGTTGACTCCATGTGAAGAACAAGCATTACAGCCATGTGGAAGGCAGAGTTCTGATTGTGATTCCGATACACAAACTCAGCTTTTTTTGGGGACGTCGGTATGGCAGGCCCAATATACAAACAATGAGAAGAACTCATGAAGATTTGAATATAGAGCGAGTCTGAGGCGCTTGCTCAGGCATTTGTCTCTGGAATTTGTATCAGCAATGGCCGTAGAATTTCGGGGATGCTTCATGGGCCATGGACGAATCTACCTCTATGAGGATTTTGCCCGATTCCCAATTTTTTTTCGTCAAACTGTGGGATGGGAGGACTCCTTTCAGTTTTGTTACCTCAGGTGTCCCACGAAAAGAGGAATTCCAAAGCAAAGCCATGGGGAAGACTGAAGGGACCACCAGAACTATGGTTCAAAATTGGGGACTAGGGGCATGGCAAGCCCAATATGCTATCTCTTCATCCAGCCACTGAGAGGCCTTACTTGAGGACTTTGGTCAGGCTGAGGGTCACAATGTGTGTTTGTGACCAATGTAGCCTCCGAGCATGGCGGGGCCTCATGGGCAACACTGGATACAACTACACTGAAAGTTGGACAACATGCCAACCACAAGGTATCTTGCCATGGGGAAGGAGTTCTGATTTCTGCATCCCGTTCAACCCTGGGCAGTGATTGGAGGTAAGGTCTAGAATCTAAAGCCTGAAATCCGAGGTTGGGAAGAGATGATGACCTAAGGCCATGGCGGCTCCATGTGCTCAGTGTGCGGCCCAGCTGTCTGGGACGGGCCAGGGAGTCCAGGCTCAGGCTGTGTCAGAAAGGGCATTAGTGCCCTGGTCAGACTATGTATTTGGGGTACAGCCAAGGTCGGTGCAGGTTGATCCTCATTTGGGGTTACTGGGTAGCCCCAGAGGACAATGTTTTTCTTCTGGAGGGCCGGCAGAGTGCTGCATTGTAGTTCTGGATTGCCAAACTGGAGGGCTTGTGGGCCAGAAGTCTGACGACAAAAGTTTGAGAACACAAGCTTGGCTTAGGTTTCTGGGTGAGGCCATGGCAGGCACAATCTACAGACCTGAATCGAGATATCATGCATCTGAAGTCAGGGCGAGGATCAGACGATCGCTCAGGTTGTAGTTTCTGTCCCTGATGGCCCATTCATGAATTGGGGGGGGGAATACGAGGCCATGGGGGTTTTCCCACGATGGGACTTGTGAGAAGCTCCAAACTGCAGAGAGTCTTCTGCAGGACAATTGAGACCTGTTGTTTGGCTCCAGGCCAATGATTCTGAGCAGGGTTCTAAGGATGGATGGCTGGGTAGCCCACCTCGCATTCCAATTGTCTCCTAGCAACCAGACAGGTTAGATCTCCTGGATCTGTGGGGAGCAACCGAGGACGCTGAGTTGAAATGGACACCCCTGGGGTTGGGTCCTAACGTGCTTTTGTGTCTATGGAGACCTTGGAATGAAGCGGTGGCACTGGGGCCCTAAAGGGTTCTCCTAAACAGAGGCTTTGACCGAGCTCCAACGTGCAAGTTTCCCATGTGTAGATGAGATGTTTTCTGATGGGTGAGTCAAGAAACAGCTATATGCTGCTTTTGAAATCCAGGCCTCTGAGGAGAGATGCCTGGAAACCAAAGCAATGGATCTGATTAGTGCCTAGGGGCCTGTCCTTTCCTTTTTACCTCTGGGGACATCTGTCTATTTGTCTGAGTGCAGGTAGGTGCTCAGTTGGGCTCAGATTGCCCCTGTTTTACCTGGGTAGCCACCACTATTGAGATGGATCAGGGACTTTGGAGGTTTATCCTATTAGAAGGGTTGTGGCCATTGGAATGTGCACACACAATTCCCTTGGAGAGAGCAAGTCCAGGCTTCAGGTTTGGCTCCAGGGGACTGAGCCTGTAGGTTGTGTAGGCCAGGGCTGTTTGGACAGTTGTCTGAAAACACAATCTCGGCTTATGTTTCGGGTCATAGGTATGGCAGGACTGATCTACAGACCATGAGGAGAACTCTTCTGGATTTGAAAGAAGGGCGAGTGTGAGGCTCCTGTTCAAGTTTTTGTCTCTGGATATCGTGTCACTCATGGTCGTGCAATTTCTGGGTGACTTCATGGGAAATGGACGAGTCTTACTCTCTGGTGGTTTGGCCCCGTCCAAAGAGTTTGGGGTCATTCTGTGGGCTGGAAGAAGTCCGTTTTTTTGTTGTTGTTGTTGTATTTGTTGTTTTCTTTTTTAACCTCAGTTGTCCAACCAAATAATGGATTCCAGAGTAGAGCCCTGGGGAGGGGCGACTGGACAATCAGAAATCTGGTAAAAAATTGGGGCCTAGGGACATGTCAAGCCCATTATGACATCTAATGGTCCAGCCACTGAGAGGACTTACTAGAGGACAGGACTCATGCTGAGGGTCACAATGCGTGTGTATGCCCTCGTCGCACTCAAGAATGGGCGGGGCCTCAGGGTGAATGCTGGTTTCTCCTACACTGAACGTTGGACAACGTGCCAACCACAAGGGTTCTTGCCATGGGTAAGGAGGAGTTCTGATTTCTGCATCACACTCACCCCTGGGCAGTGATTGGAGATAAGGTCTCGGTTCTGAAGCCTGAAAACTGAGGTAGGAAAGAGATGATGACCTAAGGCCATGGTGGGTTTTATGTGCTCAGTGTGCGGTCAGCTTTCTGGGTGTTGGTCAGGAGGTCCGGGCTCAGGTTGTGTTCGACAGTGCCTTAGTGCCCAGGTTAGACTATATAATTTGGGTAAAGTCGAGTACTGTGTAGGTTTACCCTCATTTAAGGTGCCTGGCAGCTCATGAGGCAATAATTTTTTTTCTAGAGGGCAGGCAGAGTGCTGCATTGTGGGTCCGGAATTGCCAAACTTGAGGGCTTCGGGGCCAGGAGTGTGAGAACGGAAGTCTGAGAAGACAACCTAGACTTGGGTTTCAGGGCGAGGGCACAGCAGGTACTCCCTGCAGATCTGAACCAATATCTCATGCATCTGAAGTCAGGGCGAGGATCAGACGTTGGCTCAGGTTGGAGTTTCTGTGCATGACGGCCGCTTCATGAAGGGAGTGGAATATCGAGGCCATTGAGGTTTTCCCACGTTGGGAGTTGTGGGATGCCCCCTTCAAGGATTCCTTCTGCGGGACAATTGAGACCTGATGGACAGCTCCAGGACATTCCATATGGAATGACTCCAGAGCACCGTTCGCGGATGGATGCCTGGGAAGCCCGCCTCGCATTCCAATTTTCTCCTAGCAACAAGACAGTTTAGATCTGATGGCTCTGCCTGAGCAACCGGCGTGGCTGACTTGAAATGGACTTTCCTGAGGATGGGTCCTAATGTGCTTTTGTGTCCATGAGAGCCTTGGAATGGGGCGGTGGCACCGGGACCCTGAAGTACTTCCTAAGCTTTGGTCATGGCTCCCATGCACAGGTTTCCTTGTGGAGACGAGATGAGTTCTGATGGGTGCCTCAGGAAAACCCCTATGCTCGTATTGGAATCAGGCTTTTGAGGACACATGCCTGTAAACCAAAGCAATGGATCCTATTATGGCCTAGGGTCCTGTCTGGTTCAATCTTCTTCTCTGGGGACATCCATCTATGGTATGAGTGGAGGTCAATTATCAGCTGGTGTCAGACAGCCCTTGTTTGTTCCGTGCGACCTACACTATTGGGATGGCCTCAGGGACTTTGGAGGTTTCTCCTAATTTGTACGATTTTGGACCATGGAATGGGCAGAATTCCCATGGATTGGTAGGCACAGTCCTAATGTGTGGCTCCAGGGGCCCAGCCTGGAGGGTGTGTGGCCCAAGACTTTGAGGACAGAAGTCTGAAAACACAAACTCAGCTTAGGGTTGGGGACGTAGGTATGGCAGGCCCGATCTACAAACCATGAGAAGAACTCTTCAGGATATGAAGAAAGTGCGAGTCTGAGGCACTTGCTCAGGCTTTTGTCTCTGGCTTTTGTATCAGCGATGGCCGTGGAATGTCGGGAGGCCTCATGGGCTATGGACGAATCTTCCTCTCTGAGGATTTGGCCCGAATCCCAATTGCTTTTCGTCAATCTGTGGGATTGGAGGACTCATTTCAGGTTTGTTACCTCAGGTGTCCCACCAAAAGAGGAATTCCAAAGCAAAGCCGTGGGGAAGACTGAAGGGACAACCCGAACTATGGTTCAAAATTGGGGACTAGGGGCATGGCAATCCCAATATTCTATCTCTTCATCCAGCCACTGAGTGGCCTTACTTGAGGACTGGACTCAGCCTGAGCGTCACAATGTGTGTTTGTGACCAATGTGGCCCGCGAGCATGGGCGGGGCCTCATGGGACACACTGGTTTCAACGACACTGAACATTGGACAAGATGCCAACCACAAGGTTTCTCGCCATGGGGAAGGAGTTCTGATTTCTGCATCACCTTCAACCCTGGGCAGTGATTGGAGATAAGGTCTAGGTTCTGACACCTGAAAACCGAGGTTGGGAAGAGATGACGACCCAAGGCCATGGCGGCTCGTTGTGCTCAGTGTGCGGCCAGCTGTCTGGGAGGGTCCAGCGGGTCCATGCTCAGGCTATGTCAGAAAGGGCATTAGTGCCCTGGTCAGCCTAAGTATTTGAAGTACAGCCAAGGTCGGTGCAGGTTGATCCTCATTTGGGGTTACTGGGTAGCCCCAGAGGACAATGTTTTTCCCCTGGAGGGCCGGCAGAGTGCTGCATTGTAGTTCTGGATTGCCAAACTGGAGGGCTTGTGGGCCAGTAGTCTGACGACAAAAGTCTGAGAACACAAGCCAGGCTTAGGTTTCTGGGTGAGGCCATGGCAGGCACAATCTACAGACCTGAATCGAGATCTCGTGCATCTGAAGTCAGGGCGTGGATCAGACGATCGCTCAGGTTGGAGTTTCTGTCCCTGATGGCCCCTTCATGAATGGGGGGGGCATCACGAGGCCATGGGTGTTTTCCCACGATGGGAGTTGTGAAAAGCTCCAAACTGCAGAGAGTCTTCTGCAGGACAATTGAGACCTGTTGTTTGGCTCCAGGCCAATGATTCTGAGCAGGGTTCTAAGGATGGATGGCAGGGTATCCCACCTCGCATTCCAATTGTCTCCTAGCAACCAGACAGGTTAGATCTCCTGGATCTGTGGGGAGCAACCGAGGACGCTGAGTTGAAATGGACACCCCTGGGGATGGGTCCTAACGTGCTTTTGTGTCTATGGAGACCTTGGTATAAAGCAGTGGCACTGGAGCCCTAAAAGGTTCTCCTAAACAGAGGCTTTGACACAGCTCCAACGTGCAAGTTTCCCATGTGTAGATGAGATGTTTTCTGATGGGTGAGTCAAGAAACAGCTATATGCTGCTTTCGAAATCCAGGCCTCTGAGGAGAGATGCCTGGCAACCAAAGCAATGGATCTGATTAGTGCCTAGGGGCCTGTTCTTTCCTTTTGACCTCTGGGCACATCTGTCTATGGGTCTGAGTGCAGGTAGGTGCTCAGATGGGCTCATATTGCCACTATCTTTCCTGGGAAGCCACCACTATTGAGATGGATCAGGGACTTTGGAGGTTTATCCTATTAGAAGTGTTGTGGCCATTGGAATGGGCACACACAATTCCCTTGGAGAGGGCAAGTACAGTCCTAAGGATTGGCTCCAGGGGCCTGAGCCTGTATGTTGTGTAGGCCAGGGCTGTTTGGACAGTTGTCTGAAAACACAAACTCGGCTTATGTTTCGGGTCATAGGTATGGCAGGACTGATCTACAGACCATGAGGAGAACTCTTCGGGATTTGAAAGAAGGGCGAGAGTGAGGCTCCTGCTCAAGTTTTTGTCTCTGGATATCGTGTCACTCATGGTCGTGGAATTTCTGGGTGACTTCATGGGAAATGGACGAGTCTTACTCTCTGGTGGTTTGGCCCCGTCCAAAGAGTTTGGGGTCATTCTGTGGGCTGGAAGAAGTCCGTTTTTTGTTGTTGTTGTTTTTTTTGTTTTCTTTTTTAACCTCAGGTGTCCCACCAAATGATGGATTCCAGAGTAGAGCCCTGGGGAGGGGCGACTGGACAATCAGAAATCTGGTTAATAATTGGGGCCTTAGGGACATGTCAAGCCCATTATGACATCTATAGGTCTAGCCACTGAGAGGACTTACTAGAGGACAGGACTCATGCTGAGGGTCACAATGTGTGTGTATGCCCTCGTCGCATTCAAGAATGGGCGGGGCTTCAGGGTGAATGCTGGTTTCTCCTACACTGAATGTTGGACAACTTGCCAACCACAAGGGTTCTTTCCATGTGTAAGGAAGAGTTCTGATTTCTGCATCACACTCACCCCTGGGCAGTGATTGGAGATAAGGTCTCGGTTCTGAAGCCTGAAAGCTGAGGTAGGAAAGAGATGATGACCTAAGGCCATGGCGGGTTTTATGTGCTCAGTGTGCGGTCAGCTTTCTGGGTGTTGGTCAGGAGGTCCCGGCTCAGGTTGTGTTCGACAGTGCATTAGTGCCCAGGTTAGACTATATAATTTGGGTAAAGTCGAGTGCTGCGTAGGTTTAAACGCATTTAAGGTGACTGGGCAGCTTGAGGCAATAATTTTTTTTCTAGAGGGCAGGCAGAGTGCTGCATTGTGGGTCCGGAATTGCCAAAGTTGAGGGCTTCGGGGCCAGGAGTGTGAGGACGGAAGTCTGAGAAGACAAGCTAGACTTGGGTTTCAGGGCGAGGGCACGGCAGGTACCCCCTGCAGATCTGAACCAATATCTCATGCATCTGAAGTCAGGGCGAGGATCAGACGTTGGCTCAGGTTGGAGTTTCTGAGCATGACGGCCGCTTCATGAAGGGAGCGGAATCTCGAGCTCATTGAGGTTTTCCCACGTTGGGAGTTGTGGGATGCCCCTTTCAAGGATTCCTTCTGCGGGACAATTGAGACCTGTTGTACAGCTCCAGGACATCCCATATGGAATGACTCCAGAGCACCATTCGCGGATGGATGCCTGGGAAGCCCGCCTCGCATTCCAATTGTCTCCTAGCAACAAGACAGTTTAGATCTGATGGCTCTGCGGGAGCAAATGGGGTGGCTGAGTTGAAATGGACTTCCTGAGGATGGGTCCTAATGTGTTTTTGTGTCCATGAGGGCCTTGGAATGGGGTGGTGGCACCGGGACCCTGAAGTACTCTCCTAAGCTTTGGACATGGCTCCCATGCACAGGTTTCCTTGTGGAGACGAGATGAGTTCTGATGGGTGCCTCAGGAAAACCCCTATGCTCGTATTGGAATCAGGCTTTTGAGGACACATGCCTGTAAACCAAAGCAATGGATCCTATTATGGCCTAGGGTCCTGTCTGGTTCAATCTTCTTCTCTGGGGACATCCATCTATGGTATGAGTGGAGGTCGATTATCAGCTGGTGTCAGACAACCCTTGTTTGTTCCGGACGACCTACACTATTGGGATGGCCTCAGGGACTTTGGAGGTTTCTCCTAATTTGTACGATTTTGGACCATGGAATGGGCAGAATTCCCATGGATTGGTAGGCACAGTCCTAATGTGTGGCTCCAGGGGCCCAGCCTGGAGGGTGTGTGGCCCAAGACTTTGAGGACAGAAGTCTGAAAACACAAATTCAGCTTAGGGTTGGGGACGTAGTTACGGCAGGCCCGATCACAAACCATGAGAAGAACACTTCAGGATATGAAGAAAGTGCGAGTCTGAGGCGCTTGCTCAGGCTTTTGTCTCTGGATTTTGTGTCAGCGAAGGCCGTGGAATGTCGGGGAGGCCTCAGGGGCCATGGACGAATCTTCCTCTCTGAGGATTTGGCCCGATTCCCAATTGCTTTTCAGTCAATCTGTGGGATGGGAGGACTCATTTCAGGTTTGTTACCTCAGGTGTCCCACCAAAAGAGGAATTCCAAAGCCAAGCCGTGGGGAAGACTGAAGGGACAACCCGAAATATGGTTAAAAATTGGGGCCTAGAGGAATGGCAAGCCCAATATGCTATCTCTTCATCCAGCCACTGAGTGGTCTTACTTGAGGACTGGGCTAGCCTGAGCGTCACAATGTGTGTTTGTGACCAATGTGGCCCGTGAGCATGGGCGGGGCCTCATGGGCCACACTGGTTTCAACTACACTGAACGTTGGACAACATGCCAACCACAAGGTTTCTTGCCATGGGGAAGGAGTTCTGATTTCTGCATCACCTTCCACCCTGGGCAGTGATTGGAGATAAGGTCTAGGTTCTGAAACCTGAAAACCGAGGTTGGGAAGAGATGACGACCTAAGGCCACGGAGGCTCGATGTGCTCAGTGTGCGGCCAGCTGTCTGGGAGGGGCCAGGGGGTCCAGGCTCAGGCTGTGTCAGAAAGGGCATTAGTGCCCTGGTCAGCCTATGTATTTGGGGTACAGCCAAGGTCGGTGCAGGTTGATCCTCATTTGGGGTTACTGGGTAGCCCCAGAGGACAATGTTTTTTATCAGGAGGGCAGGCAGAGTGCTGCATTGTAGTTCTGGATTGCCAAACTGGAGGCCTTGTGGGCCAGTAGTCTGACGACAAAAGTCTGAGAACACAAGCTAGGCTTAGGTTTCTGGGTGAGGCCATGGCAGGCACCATCTACAGACCTGAATCGAGATCTCGTGCATCTGAAGTCAGGGCGAGGATCAGACGATCGCTCAGGTTGGAGTTTCTGTCCCTGATGGCCCCTTCATGAATGGGGGGGCATCACGAGGCCATGGGGGTTTTCCCACTATGGGAGTTGTGAGAAGCTCCAAACTGCAGAGAGTCTTCTGCAGGACAATTGAGACCTGTAGTTTGGCTCCAGGCCAATGATTCTGAGCAGGGTTCTAAGGATGGATGGCTGGGTAGCCCACCTCGCATTCCAATTGTCTCCTAGCAACAAGACAGGTTAGATCTCCTGGATCTGTGGGCAACTACCGAGGATGCTGAGTTGAAATGGATACCTCTGGGGATGGGTCCGAATGTGCTTTTGTGTCTATGGAGACCTTGGAATGAAGCGGTGGCACTGGGGCCCTAAAGGGTTCTCCTAAACAGAGGCTTTGACCGAGCTCCAACGTGCAAGTTTCCCATCTGTAGATGAGATGTTTTCTGATGGGTGAGTCAAGAAACAGCTATATGCTGCTTTTGAAATCCAGGCCTCTGAGGAGAGATGCCTGGAAACCAAAGCAATCGATTTGATTAGTGCCTAGGGGCCTGTTCTTTCCTTTTTAACTCTGGGGACATCTGTCTATGGGTATGAGTGCAGGTAGGTGCTCATTTGGGCTCAGATTGCCCCTGTTTTTCCTGGGAAGCCACCACTTTTCAGATGGATCAGGGATTTTGGAGGTTTATCCTATTAGAAGGGTTGTGGCCATTGGAATGGGCACAAAAATTTCCCTTGGAGAAGGCAAGTACAGTCCTCAGGTTTGGCTCCAGGGGCCTGAGCCTGTAGGTTGTGTAGGCCAGGTCTGTTTAGACAGTTGTCTGAAAACAAACTCAGCTTAGGTTTGGGGACGTAGGTATGGCAGGCCCGAACTACAAACCATGAGAAGAACTCTTAAGGATATGAAGATAGTGCGAGTCTGAGTCGCTTACTCAGGCTTTTGTCTCTGGATTTTGTATCAGTGATGGCCGTGGAATGTCGGGGAGGCCTCATGGGCCATGGACGAATCTTCCTCTCTGAGGATTTGGCCCGATTCCCAATTGCTTTTCGTCAATCTGTGGGATGGGAGGACTCATTTCAGTTTTGTTACCTCAGGTGTCCCACCAAAATAGGAATTCCAAAGCCAAGCCGTGGGGAAGACTGCAGGGACAACCCGAACTATGGTTAAAAATTGGGGCCTAGGGGCATGGCAAGCCCAATATGCTATCTCTTCATCCAGCCACTGAGTGTCCTTACTTGAGGACTGGGCTCAGCCTGAGGGTCACAAGGTATGTTTGTGAGCAATGTGGCCCGCGAGCATGGGTGGGGCCTCATGGGCCACACTGGTTTCAACTACACTGAACGTTGGACAACATGCCAACCACAGGGTTTCTTGCAATGGGGAAGGAGTTCTGATTTCTGCATCACCTTCCACCCTGGGCAGTGATTGGAGATAAGGTCTAGGTTCTGAAACCTGAAAACCGAGGTTGGGAAGAGATGACGACCTAAGGCCATAGCGGCTCGATGTGCTCAGTGTGCGTACAGATCTCTGGGAGGGGCCAGGAGGTCCAGGCTCAGGCTGTGTCAGAAAGGGCATTAGTGCCCTGGTCAGCCTATGTATTTGGGGTACAGCCAAGGTCGGTGCAGGTTGATCCTCATTTGGGGTTACTGGGTAGCCCCAGAGGACAATGTTTTTCTTCTGGAGGGCCGGCAGAGTGCTGCATTGTAGTTCTGGATTGCCAAACTGGAGGGCTTGTGGGCCAGTAGTCTGACGACAAAAGTCTGAGAACACAAGCTAGGCTTAGGTTTCGGGGTGAGGCAATGGCAGTCACATTCTACAGACCTGAATCGAGATCTCGTGCATCTGATGTCAGGGTGAGGATCAAACGATCGCTCAGGTTGGAGTTTCTGTCCCTGATGGCCCCTTCATGAATGGGGGGGCATCACGAGGCCATGGGGATTTTCCCAATGGGAGTTGTGAGAAGCTCCAAACTGCAGAGTGTCTTCTGCAGGAGAATTGAGACCTGTTGTTTGGCTCCTGGCCAATGATTCTGAGAAGGGTTCTAAAAATGGATGGCTGGGTAGCCCACCTCGCATTCCAATTGTCTCCTAGCAATAAGACAGTTTAGATCTCCTGGATCTGTGGGGAGCAACCGAGGACGCTGAGTTGAAATGGACACCCCTGGGGATGGGTCCTAATGTGCTTTTGTGTCTATGGAGACCTTGGAATGAAGCGGTGGCACTTGGGCCCTAAAGGGTTCTCCTAAACAGAGGCTTTGACACAGCTCCAACGTGCAAGTTTCCCATGTGTAGATGAGATGTTTTCTGATGGGTGAGTCAAGAAACAGCTATATGCTGCTTTTGAAATCCAGGCCTCTGAGGAGAAATGCCTGGAAACCAAAGCATTGGATCTGATTAGTGCCTAGGGGCCTGTTCTTTCCTTCATACCTCTGGGGACATCTGTCTATGGGTCTGAGTGCAGGTAGGTGCTCACTTGGGCTCAGATTGCCCCTGTTTTTCCTGGGAAGCCACCACTATTGAGATGGATCAGGGACTTTGGATGTTTATCCTATTAGAAGGGTTGTGGCCATTGGAATGGGCACACACAAATCCCTTGGAGAGGGCAAGTTCAGTCCTCAGGTTTGGCTCCAGGAGCCTGAGCC
Organism: Mustela nivalis; assembly: GCF_964662115.1. Taxonomy (NCBI): domain Eukaryota; kingdom Metazoa; phylum Chordata; class Mammalia; order Carnivora; family Mustelidae; genus Mustela; species Mustela nivalis. The sequence goes on along the minus strand of NW_028136558.1, from coordinate 1,301,640 downwards.
TGTAGGTTGTCTACGCCAGGGCTGTATGGACAGTTGTCTGAAAAAACAAACACGGCTTATGGTTTGGGTCATAGGTATGGCAGGACTGATCTACAGACCATGAGGAGAACTCTTCGGGATTTGAAAGAAGGGCGATGTGAGGATCCTGCTCAAGTTTTTGTCTCTAGATATTGTGTCAATCCTGGTTTGGAATTTCTGGGTGACTTTATGGGAAATGGACGAGTCTTACTCTCTGGTGGTTTGGCCCCGTCCAAAGAGTTTGGGGTCATTCTGTGGGTTGGAAGAAGTACGTTTTTTTTTTGTTGTTGTTGTTGTTTTCTTTTTTAACCTCAGGTGTCCCACCAAATGAGGTGTTCCTGAGTAGAGCCCTGGGGAGGAGGACTGGACAATCAGAAATCTGGTTAAAAATTGGGGCCTAGGGACATGTCAAGCCCATTATGACATCTAATGGTCCAGCCACTGAGAGGACTTACTAGAGGACAGGACTCATGCTGAGGGTCCCAATGCGTGTGTATGCCCTCGTCGCACTCAAGAATGGGCGGGGCCTCAGGGTGAATGCTGGTTTCTCCTACACTGAACGCTGGACAACGTGCCAACCACAAGGGTTCTTGCCATGGGTAAGGAGGAGTTCTGACTTCTGCATCACACTCACCCCTGGGCAGTGATTGGAGATAAGGTCTCGGTTCTGAAGCCTGAAAACTGAGGTTGGGAAGAGATGACGACCTAAGGCCACGGCGGCTCGATGTTTTCAGTTGCGGACAGTTGTCTGTGAGGGGCCAGGGGGTCCAGGCTCAGGCTGTGTCAGAAACGGCATTAGTGCCCTGGTCAGCCTATGTATTTGGGGTACAGCCACGGTCGGTGCAGGTTGATTCTCATTTGGGGTTACTGGGTAGCCCCAGAGGACTATGTTTTTCTTCTGGAGGGCAGGCAGAGTGCTGCATTATAGTTCTGGATTGCCAACCTGGAGGGCTTGTGGGCCAGTAGTCTGACGACAAAAGTCTGAGAACACAAGCTAGGCTTAGGTATCGGGGTGAGGCCATGGCAGGCACAATCTACAGACCTGAATCGAGATCTCGTGCATCTGAAGTCAGGGCGAGGATCAGACGATCGCTCAGTTTGGAGTTTCTGTCCCTGATGGCCCCTTCATGAATGGGGGGGCATCATGAGGCCATGGGTGTTTTCCCAATGGGAGTTGTGAGAAGCTCCAAACTGCAGAGTGTCTTCTGCAGGACAATTGAGACCTGTTGTTTGGCTCCAGGTAATGATTCTGAGCAGGGTTCTAAGGATGGATGGCTGGGTAGCCCACTTCGCATTCCAATTGTCTCCTAGCAACAAGACAGTTTAGATCTCCTGGATCTGTGGGGAGCAACCGAGGACGCTGAGTTGAAATGGACACCCCTGGGGATGGGTCCTAATGTGCTTTTGTGTCTATGGAGACCTTGGAATGAAGCGGTGGCACTGGGGCCCTAAAGGGTTCTCCTAAACAGAGGCTTTGACACAGCTCCAACGTGCAAGTTTCCCATGTGTAGATGAGATGATTCCTGATGGGTGAGTCAAGAAACAGCTAGATGCTGCTTTTGAAATCCAGGAATGTGAGGAGAGATGCCTGGAAACCAAAGCAATGGATCTGATTAGTGCCTAGGGGCCTGTTCTTTCCTTTTTACCTCTGGGAACATCTGTCTATGGGTCTGAGTGCAGGTAGGTGCTCAGTTGGGCTCAGATTGCCCCTGTTTTTCCTGGGAAGCCACCACTATTGAGATGGATCAGGGACTTTGGAGGTTTATCCTATGAGAAGGGTTGTGGCCATTGGAATGGGCACACACAATTCCCTTGGAGAGGGCAAGTTCAGTCCTGAGGTTCGGCTCCAGGGGCCTGAGCCTGTAGGTTGTGTAGGCCAGGGCTGTTTGGACAGTTGTCTGAAAACACAAACTCGGCTTATGTTTCGGGTCATTGGTATGGCAGGACTGAACTACAGACCATGAGGAGAACTCTTCGGGATTTGAAAGAAGGGCGAGTGTGAGGCTCCTGCTCAAGTTTTTGTCTCTGGATATCGTGTCACTCATGGTCGTGGAATTTCTGGGTGACTTCATGGGAAATGGACGATTCTTACTCTCTGGTGGTTTGGCCCCGTCTAAAGAGTTTGGGGTCATTCTGTGGGCTGGAAGAAATTCGTTTTTTTTTTTTTGGTGTTGTTGTTGTTGTTTTCTTCTTTAACCTCAGGTGTCCCACCAAATGATGGATTCCAGAGTAGAGCCCTGGGGAGGGGCGACTGGACAATCAGAAATCTGGTTAAAAATTGGGGCCTAGGGACATGTCAAGCCCATTATGACATCTAATGATCCAGCCACTGAGAGGACTTACTAGAGGACAGGACTCATGCTGAGGGTCACAATGCGTGTGTATGCCCTCGTAGCACTCAAGAATGGGCAGGGCCTCAGGGTGAATGCTGGTTTCTCCTACACTGAACTTTGGACAACGTGCCAACCACAAGGGTTCTTGCCATGGGTAAGGAGGAGTCCTGATTTCTGCATCACACTCACCCCTGGGCTGTGATTGGAGATAAGGTCTCGGTTCTGAAGCCTGAAAACCGAGGTAGGGAAGAGATGATGACCTAAGGCCATGGCGGGTTTTAAGTGCTCAGTGTGCGGTCAGCTTTCTGGGTGTTGGTCAGGAGGTCCCGGCTCAGGTTGTGTTCGACAGTGCATTAGTGCCCAGGTTAGACTATATAATTTGGGTAAAGTCGAGTGCTGTGTAGGTTTACCCTCATTTAAGGTGCCTGGGCAGCTCATGAGGCAATAATTTTTTTTCTAGAGGGCAGGCAGAGTGCTGCATTGTGGGTCCGGAATTGCCAAACTTGAGGGCTTCGGGGCCAGGAGTGTGAGGACGGAAGTCTGAGAAGACAAGCTAGACTTGGGTTTCAGGGCCAGGGCACGGCAGGTACCCCCTGCAGATCTGAACCAATATCTCATGCATCTGAAGTCAGACCGATGATCAGACGTTGGCTCAGTTGGGAATTTCTGAGCATGACGGCCGCTTCATGAAGGGAGCGGAATCTCGAGGCCATTGAGGTTTTCCCATTTTGGGAGTTGTGGGATGCCCCCTTCAAGGATTCCTTCTGCGGGACAATTGAGACCTGTTGGACAGCTCCAGGACATCCCATATGGAATGACTACAAGGCACCGTTTGCTGATGGATGCCTGGGAAGCCCGCATCGCATTCCAATTGTCTCCTAGCAACAAGACAGTTTAGATCTGATGGCTCTGCGGGAACAACCGGGGTGGCTGAGTTGAAATGGACTTTCCTGAGGATTGGTCCTAATGTGTTTGTGTGTCCATGATGGCCTTGGAATGGGGCGGTGGCACCGGGACCCTGAAGTACTCTCCTAAGCTTTGGACATGGCTCCCATGCACAGGTTTCCTTGTGGAGACGAGTTGAGTTCTGATGGGTGCCTCAGGGAAACACCTATGCTCGTATTGGAATCAGGCTTTTGAGGACACATGCCTGTAACCCAAAGCAATGGATTCTATTATGGCCTAGGGTCCTGTCTGGTTCAATCTTCTTCTCTGGGGACATCCATCTATGGTATGAGTGGAGGTCGATTATCAGCTGGTGTCAGACAGCCCTTGTTTGTTCCGGGCGACCAAATCTATTGGGATGGCCTCAGGGACTTTGGAGGTTTCTCCTAATTTGTACGATTTTGGATCATGGAATGGGCAGAATTCCCATGGATTGGTAGGCACAGTCCTAATGTGTGGCTCCAGGGGCCCAGCCTAGAGGGTGTGTGGCCCAAGACTTTGAGAACAGAAATCTGAAAACACAACTCAGCTTAGGTTTGGGGACGTAGGTATGGCAGGCCCGATCTACAAACCATGAGAAGAACTCTTCAGGATATGGAGAAAGTGCGAGTCTGAGGCGCTTGCTCAGGATTTTGTCTCTGGCTTTTGTATCAGCGATGGCCGTGGAATGTCGGGGAGGCCTCATGGGCCATGGACGAATCTTCCTCTCTGAGGATTTGGCCCGATTCCCAATTTCTTTTCGTCAATCTGTGGGATGGGAGGACTCATTTCAGGTTTGTTACCTCAGGTGTCCCACCAAAAGAGGAATTCCAAAGCAAAGCCTTGGGGAAGACTGAAGGGACAACCCGAACTATGGTTAAAAATTGGGGCCTAGGGGCATGGCAAGCCCAATATGCTATATCTTCATCCAGCCACTGAGTGGCCTTACTTGAGGACTGGGCTCAGCCTGAGGGTCACAATGTGTGTTTGTGACCAATGTGGCCCGCGAGCATGGGCGGGGCCTCAAGGGCCACACTGGTTTCAACTACACTCAACGTTGGACAACATGCCAACCACAAGGTTTCTTGCCATGGGGAAGGAGTTCTGATTTCTGCATCACCTTCAACCCTGGGCAGTGATTGGAGATAAGGTCTATGTTCTGAAACCTGAAAACCGATGTTGGGAAGAGATGACGACCTAAGGCCACGGCGGCTCGATGTTTTCAGTTGCGGCCAGCTGTCTGGGAGGGGCCAGGGGGTCCAGGCTCAGGCTGTGTCAGAAACGGCATTAGTGCCCTGGTCAGCCTATGTATTTGGGGTACAGCCAAGGTCGGTGCAGGTTGATCCTCATTTGGGGTTACTGGGTAGCCCCAGAGGACCATGTTTTTCTTCTGGAGGGCAGGCAGAGTGCTGCATTATAGTTCTGGATTGCCAACCTCGAGGGCTTGTGGGCCAGTATTCTGACGACAAAAGTCTGAGAACACAAGCTAGGCTTAGGTATCGGGGTGAGGCCATGGCAGGCACAATCTACAGACCTGAATCGAGATCTCGTGCATCTGAAGTCAGGGCGAGGATCAGACGATCGCTCAGTTTGGAGTTTCTGTCCCTGATGGCCCCTTCATGAATGGGGGGGCATCATGAGGCCATGGGTGTTTTCCCAATGGGAGTTGTGAGAAGCTCCAAACTGCAGAGTGTCTTCTGCAGGACAATTGAGACCTGTTGTTTGGCTCCAGGTAATGATTCTGAGCAGGGTTCTAAGGATGGATGGCTGGGTAGCCCACTTCGCATTCCAATTGTCTCCTAGCAACAAGACAGTTTAGATCTCCTGGATCTGTGGGGAGCAACCGAGGACGCTGAGTTGAAATGGACACCCCTGGGGATGGGTCCTAATGTGCTTTTGTGTCTATGGAGACCTTGGAATGAAGCGGTGGCACTGGGGCCCTAAAGGGTTCTCCTAAACAGAGGCTTTGACACAGCTCCAACGTGCAAGTTTCCCATGTGTAGATGAGATGATTCCTGATGGGTGAGTCAAGAAACAGCTAGATGCTGCTTTTGAAATCCAGGAATGTGAGGAGAGATGCCTGGATACCAAAGCAATGGATCTGATTAGTGCCTAGGGGCCTGTTCTTTCCTTTTTACCTCTGGGGACATCTGTCTATGGGTCTGAGTGCAGGTAGGTGCTCAGTTGGGCTCAGATTGCCCCTGTTTTTCCTGGGAAGCCACCACTATTGAGATGGATCAGGGACTTTGGAGGTTTATCCTATGAGAAGGGTTGTGGCCATTGGAATGGGCACACACAATTCCCTTGGAGAGGGCAAGTACAGTCCTGAGGTTCGGCTCCAGGGGCCTGAGCCTGTAGGTTGTGTAGGCCAGGGCTGTTTGGACAGTTGTCTGAAAACACAAACTCGGCTTATGTTTCGGGTCATTGGTATGGCAGGACTGAACTACAGACCATGAGGAGAACTCTTCGGGATTTGAAAGAAGGGCGAGTGTGAGGCTCCTGCTCAAGTTTTTGTCTCTGGATATCGTGTCACTCATGGTCGTGGAATTTCTGGGTGACTTCATGGGAAATGGACGATTCTTACTCTCTGGTGGTTTGGCCCCGTCTAAAGAGTTTGGGGTCATTCTGTGGGCTGGAAGAAATTCGTTTTTTTTTTGGTGTTGTTGTTGTTGTTTTCTTCTTTAACCTCAGGTGTCCCACCAAATGATGGATTCCAGAGTAGAGCCCTGGGGAGGGGCGACTGGACAATCAGAAATCTGGTTAAAAATTGGGGCCTAGGGACATGTCAAGCCCATTATGACATCTAATGATCCAGCCACTGAGAGGACTTACTAGAGGACAGGACTCATGCTGAGGGTCACAATGCGTGTGTATGCGCTCGTAACACTCAAGAATGGGCGGGGCCTCAGGGTGAATGCTGGTTTCTCCTACACTGAACTTTGGACAACGTGCCAACCACAAGGGTTCTTGCCATGGGTAAGGAGGAGTCCTGATTTCTGCATCACACTCACCCCTGGGCTGTGATTGGAGATAAGGTCTCGGTTCTGAAGCCTGAAAACCGAGGTAGGGAAGAGATGATGACCTAAGGCCATGGCGGGTTTTAAGTGCTCAGTGTGCGGTCAGCTTTCTGGGTGTTGGTCAGGAGGTCCCGGCTCAGGTTGTGTTCGACAGTGCATTAGTGCCCAGGTTAGACTATATAATTTGGGTAAAGTCGAGTGCTGTGTAGGTTTATCCTCATTTAAGGTGCCTGGGCAGCTCATGAGGCAATAATTTTTTTTCTAGAGGGCAGGCAGAGTGCTGCATTGTGGGTTCGGAATTGCCATACGTGAGGGTTCGGGGCCAGGAGTGTGAGGACGGAAGTCTGAGAAGACAAGCTAGACTTGGGTTTCAGGGCCAGGGCACGGCAGGTACCCCCTGCAGATCTGAACCAATATCTCATGCATCTGAAGTCAGACCGATGATCAGACGTTGGCTCAGTTGGGAATTTCTGAGCATGACGGCCGCTTCATGAAGGGAGCGGAATCTCGAGGCCATTGAGGTTTTCCCATTTTGGGAGTTGTGGGATGCCCCCTTCAAGGATTCCTTCTGCGGGACAATTGAGACCTGTTGGACAGCTCCAGGACATCCCATATGGAATGACTACAAGGCACCGTTTGCTGATGGATGCCTGGGAAGCCCGCATCGCATTCCAATTGTCTCCTAGCAACAAGACAGTTTAGATCTGATGGCTCTGCGGGAACAACCGGGGTGGCTGAGTTGAAATGGACTTTCCTGAGGATTGGTCCTAATGTGTTTGTGTGTCCATGAGGGCCTTGGAATGGGGCGGTGGCACCGGGACCCTGAAGTACTCTCCTAAGCTTTGGACATGGCTCCCATGCACAGGTTTCCTTGTGGAGACGAGTTGAGTTCTGATGGGTGCCTCAGGGAAACCCCTATGCTCGTATTGGAATCAGGCTTTTGAGGACACATGCCTGTAACCCAAAGCAATGGATTCTATTATTGCCTAGGGTCCTGTCTGGTTCAATCTTCTTCTCTGGGGACATCCATCTATGGTATGAGTGGAGGTCGATTATCAGCTGGTGTCAGACAGCCCTTGTTTGTTCCGGGCGACCAAATCTATTGGGATGGCCTCAGGGACTTTGGAGTTTTCTCCTAATTTGTACGATTTTGGATCATGGAATGGGCAGAATTCCCATGGATTGGTAGGCACAGTCCTAATGTGTGGCTCCAGGGGCCCAGCCTGGAGGGTGTGTGGCCCAAGACTTTGAGAACAGAAGTCTGAAAACACAAACTCAGCTTAGGTTTGGGGACGTAGGTATGGCAGGCCCGATCTACAAACCATGAGAAGAACTCTTCAGGATATGAAGAAAGTGCGAGTCTGAGGCGCTTGCTCAGGATTATGTCTCTGGCTTTTGTATCAGCGATGGCCGTGGAATGTCGGGGAGACCTCATGGGCCATGGACGAATCTTCCTCTCTGAGGATTTGGCCCAATTCCCAATTTCTTTTCATCAATCTGTGGGATGGGAGGACTCATTTCAGGTTTGTTACCTCAGGTGTCCCACCAAAAGAGGAATTCCAAAGCAAAGCCTTGGGGAAGACTGAAGGGACAACCCGAACTATGGTTAAAAATTGGGGCCTAGGGGCATGGCAAGCCCAATATGCTATCTCTTCATCCAGCCACTGAGTGGCCTTACTTGAGGACTGGGCTCAGCCTGAGGGTCACAATGTGTGTTTGTGACCAATGTGGCCCGCGAGCATGGGCGGGGCCTCAAGGGCCACACTGGTTTCAACTACACTGAACGTTGGACAACATGCCAACCACAAGGTTTCTTGCCATGGGGAAGGAGTTCTGATTTCTGCATCACCTTCAACCCTGGGCAGTGATTGGAGATAAGGTCTATGTTCTGAAACCTGAAAACCGATGTTGGGAAGAGATGACGACCTAAGGCCACGGCGGCTCGATGTTTTCAGTTGCGGACAGCTGTCTGGGAGGGGCCAGGGGGTCCAGGCTCAGGCTGTGTCAGAAAGCGCATTAGTGCCCTGGTCAGCCTATGTATTTGGGGTACAGCCAAGGTTGGTGCAGGTTGATCCTCATTTGGGGTTACTGGGTAGCCCCAGAGGACAATGTTTTTCTTCTGGAGGGCAGGCAGAGTGCTGCATTATAGTTCTGGATTGCCAACCTGGAGGGCTTGTGGGCCAGTAGTCTGACGACAAAAGTCTGAAAACACAAGCTAGGCTTAGGTTTCGGGGTGAGGCCATGGCAGGCACAATCTACAGACCTGAATCGAGATCTCGTGCAACTGAAGTCAGGGCGAGGATCAGACGATCGCTCAGTTTGGCGTTTCTGTCCCTGATGGCCCCTTCATGAATGGGCGGGGGCATCACGAGGCCATGGGGGTTTTCCCAATGGGAGTTGTGAGAAGCTCCAAACTGCAGAGTGTCTTCTGCAGGACAATTGAGACCTGTTGTTTGGCTCCAGGCCAATGATTCTGAGCAGGGTTCTAAGGATGGATGGCTGGGTAGCCCACTTCGCATTCCAATTGTCTCCTAGCAACAAGACAGGTTAGATCTCCTGGATCTGTGGGGAGCAACCGAGGACGCTGAGTTGAAATGGACACCCCTGGGGATGGGTCCTAATGTGCTTTTGTGTCTATGGAGACCTTGGAATGAAGCGGTGGCACTGGGGCCCTAAAGGGTTCTCCTAAACAGAGGCTTTGACACAGCTCCAACGTGCAAGTTTCCCATGTGTAGATGAGATGTTTCCTGATGGGAGAGTCAAGAAACAGCTAGATGCTGCTTTGAAATCCAGGAATGTGAGGAGAGATGCCTGGAAACCAAAGCAATGGATCTGATTAGTGCCTAGGGGCCTGTTCTTTCCTTTTTACCTCTGGGGACATCTGTCTATGGGTCTGAGTGCAGGAAGGTGCTCAGTTGGGCTCAGATTGCCCCTGTTTTTCCTGGGAAGCCACCACTATTGAGATGGAGCAGGGACTTTGGAGGTTTATCCTATTAGAAGGGTTTTGGCCATTGGAATGGGCACACACAATTTCCTTGGAGAGGGCAAGTACAGTCCTGAGGTTCGGCTCCAGGGGCCTGAGCCTGTAGGTTGTGTAGGGCAGGGCTGTTTGGACAGTTGTCTGAAAACACAAACTCGGCTTATGTTTCCGGTCATAGGTATGGCAGGACTGAACTACAGACCATGAGGAGAACTCTTCGGGATTTGAAAGAAGGGCGAGTGTGAGGCTCCTGCTCAAGTTTTTGTCTCTGGATATCGTGTCACTCATGGTCGTGGAATTTCTGGGTGACTTCATGGGAAATGGACGATTCTTACTCTCTGGTGGTTTGGCCCCGTCTAAAGAGTTTGGGGTCATTCTGTGGGCTGGAAGAAGTTCGTTTTTTTTTTTTTGGTGTTGTTGTTGTTGTTTTCTTTTTTAACCTCAGGTGTCTCACCAAATGATGGATTCCAGAGTAGAGCCCTGGGGAGGGGCGACTGGACAATCAGAAATCTGGTTAAAAATTGGGGCCTAGGGACATGTCAAGCCCATTATGACATCTAATGATCCAGCCACTGAGAGGACTTACTAGAGGACAGGACTCATGCTGAGGGTCACAATGCGTGTGTAAGCGCTCGTAACACTCAAGAATGGGCGGGGCCTCAGGGTGAATGCTGGTTTCTCCTACACTGAACGTTGGACAACGTGCCAACCACAAGGGTTCTTGCCATGGGTAAGGAGGAGTTCTGACTTCTGCATCACACTCACCCCTGGGCAGTGATTGGAGATAAGGTCTCGGTTCTGAAGCCTGAAAACTGAGGTAGGGAAGAGATGATGACCTATGGCCATGGCGGGTTTTATGTGCTCAGTGTGTGGTCAGCTTTCTGGGTGTTGGTCAGGAGGTCCGGGCTCAGGTTGTGTTCGACAGTGCATTAGTGCCCAGGTTAGACTATATAGCTTGGGTAAAGTCGAGTGCTGTGTAGGTTTACCCTCATTTAAGGTGCCTGGGCAGCTCATGAGGCAATAATTTTTTTTCTAGAGGGCAGGCAGAGTGCTGCATTGTGGGTCTGGAATTGCCAAACTTGATGGCTTCGGGTTCAGGAGTGTGAGGACGGAAGTCTGAGAAGACAAGCTAGACTTGGGTTTCAGGGCGAGGGCACGGCAGGTACACCCTGCAGATCTGAAACAATATCTCATCCATCTGAAGGCAGGGCGAGGATCAGACGTTGGCTCAGGTGAGAGTTTCTGAGCATGACGGCCGCTTCATGAAGGGAGCAGAATCTCGAGGCCATTGAGGTTTTCCCACGTTGGGAATTGTGGGATGCCCCCTTCAAGGATTCCTTCTGCGGGACATTTGAGACCTGTTGGACAGCTCCAGGACATCCCATATGGAATGACTCCAGAGCACGGTTCGCGGATGGATGCCTGGGCAGCCTGCCTCGCATTCCAATTGTCTCCTACCAACAAGACTGTTTAGGTCTGATGGCTCTGCTGGAACAACCGGGGTGGCTGAGTTGAAATGGACTTTCCTGAGGATTGGTCCTAATGTGTTTTTGTGTCCATGAGGGCCTTGGAATGGGGCGGTGGCACCGGGACCCTGAAGTACTCTCCTAAGCTTTGGACATGGCTCCCATGCACAGGTTTCCTTGTGGAGACGAGATGAGTTCTGATGGGTGCCTCAGGGAAACCCCTATGCTCGTATTGGAATCAGGCTTTTGAGAACACATGCCTGTAACCCAAAGCAATGGATTCTATTATGGCCTAGGGTCCTGTCTGGTTCAATCTTCTTCTCTGGGGACATCCATCTATGGTATGAGTGGAGGTCGATTATCAGCTGGTGTCAGACAGCCCTTGTTTGTTCCGGGCGACAAAATCTATTGGGATGGCCTCAGGGACTTTGGAGGTTTCTCCTAATTTGTACGATTTTGGATCATGGAATGGGCAGAATTCCCATGGATTGGTAGGCACAGGCCTAATGTGTGGCTCCAGGGGCCCAGCCTGGAGGGTGTGTGGCCCAAGACTTTGAGAACAGAAGTCTGAAAACACAAACTCAGCTTAGGTTTGGGGACGTAGGTATGGCAGGATATCCTCTTCAGGATATGAAGAAAGTGCGAGTCTGAGGCGCTTGCTCAGGCTTTTGTCTCTGGCTTTTGTATCAGCGATAGCCGTGGAATGTCGGGGAGGCCTCATGGGCCATGGACGAATCTTCCTCTCTGAGGATTTGGCCCGATTCCCAATTACTTTTCGTCAATCTGTGGGATGGGAGGACTCATTTCAGGTTTGTTACCTCAGGTGTCCCACCAAAAGAGGAATTCCAAAGCAAAGACGTGGGGAAGACTGAAGGGACAACCCGAACTATGGTTAAAAATTGGGGCCTAGGGGCATGGCAAGCCCAATATGCTATCTCTTCATCCAGCCACTGAGTGGCCTTACTTGAGGACTGGGCTCAGCCTGAGGGTCACAAAGTGTGTTTGTGACCAATGTGGCCTGCGAGCATGGGCGGAGCCTCATGGGCCACACTGGTTTCAACTACACTGAACGTTGGACAACATGCCAACCACAAGGTTTCTTGCCATGGGGAAGGAGTTCTGATTTCTGCATCACCTTCAACCCTGGGCAGTGATTGGAGATAAGGTCTATGTTCTGAAAACTGAAAACCGATGTTGGGAAGAGATGACGACCTAAGGCCACGGCGGCTGGATGTTTTCAGTTGCGGACAGCTGTCTGGGAGGGGCCAGGGGGTCCAGGCTCAGGCTGTGTCAGAAAGGGCATTAGTGCCCTGGTCAGCCTATGTATTTGGGGTACAGCCAAGGTCGGTGCAGGTTGATCCTCATTTGGGGTTACTGGGTAGCCCCAGAGGACAATGTTTTTCTTCTGGAGGGCAGGCAGAGTGCAGCATTATAGTTCTGGATTGCCAACCTGGAGGGCTTGTGGGCCAGTAGTCTGACGACAAAAGTCTGAGAACACAAGCTAGGCTTAGGTTTCGGGGTGAGGCCATGGCAGGCACAATCTACAGACCTGAATCGAGATCTCGTGCATCTGAAGTCAGGGCGAGGATCAGACGATCGCTCAGGTTGGAGTTTCTGTCCCTGATGGCCCCTTCATGAATGGGGGGGCATCATGAGGCCATGGGGGTTTTCCCAATGGGAGTTGTGAGAAGCTCCAAACTGCAGAGTGTCTTCTGCAGGACAATTGAGACCTGTTGTTTGGCCTCAGGCCAATGATTCTAGCAGGGTTCTAAGGATGGATGGCTGGGTAGCCCACTTCGCATTCCAATTGTCTCCTAGCAACAAGACAGGTTAGATCTCCTGGATCTGTGGGGAGCAACCGAGGACGCTGAGTTGAAATGGACACCCCTGGGGATGGGTCCTAATGTGCTTTTGTGTCTATGGAGACCTTGGAATGAAGCGGTGGCACTGGGGCCCTAAAGGGTTCTCCTAAACAGAGGCTTTGACACAGCTCCAACGTGCAAGTTTCCCATGTGTAGATGAGATGTTTCCTGATGGGTGAGTCAAGAAACAGCTAGATGCTGCTTTTGAAATCCAGGAATGTGAGGAGAGATGCCTGGAAACCAAAGCAATGGATCTGATTAGTGCCTAGGGGCCTGTTCTTTCCTTTTTACCTCTGGGGACATCTGTCTATGGGTCTGAGTGCAGGTAGGTGCTCAGTTGGGCTCAGATTGCCCCTGTTTTTCCTGGGAAGCCACCACTATTGAGATGGATCAGGGACTTTGGAGGTTTATCCTATTAGAAGGGTTGGGGCCATTGGAATGGGCACACACAATTCCCTTGGAGAGGGCAAGTACAGTCCTCAGGTTTGGCTCCAGGGGCCTGAGCCTGTAGGTTGTGTAGGCCAGGGCTGTTTGGACAGTTGTCTGAAAACACAAACTCGGCTTATGTTTCGGGTCATTGGTATGGCAGGACTGAACTACAGACCATGAGGAGAACTCTTCGGGATTTGAAAGAAGGGCGAGTGTGAGGCTCCTGCTCAAGTTTTTGTCTCTGGATATCGTGTCACTCATGGTCGTGGAATTTCTGGGTGACTTCATGGGAAATGGACGAGTCTTACTCTCTGGTGGTTTGGCCCCGTCTAAAGAGTTTGGGGTCATTCTGTGGCCTGGAAGAAATTCGTTTTTTTTTTTGGTGTTGTTGTTGTTGTTTTCTTTTTTAACCTCAGGTGTCCCACCAAATGAGGGATTCCAGAGTAGAGCCCTGGGGAGGGGCGACTGGACAATAAGAAATCTGGTTAAAAATTTGGGCCTAGGGACATGTCAAGACCATTATGACATCTAATGGTCCAGCCACTGAGAGGACATACTAGAGGACAGGACTTATGCTGAGGGTCACAATGCGTGTGTATGCCCTCGTAGCACTCAAGAATGGGCGGGGCCTCAGGGTGAATGCTGGTTTCTCCAAAACTGAACGTTGAACAACGTGCCAACCACAAGGATTCTTGCCATGGGTAAAGAGGAGTTCTGATTTCTGCATCACTCTCACCCCTGGGCAGTGATTGGATATAAGGTCTCGTTCTGAAACCTGAAAACTGAGGTAGGGAAGAGATGATGACCTAAGGCCATGGCGGGTTTTATGTGCTCAGTGTGCGGTCAGCTTTCTGGGTGTTGGTCAGGAGGTCCGTGCTCAGGTTGTGTTCGACAGTGCATTAGTGCCCAGGTTAGACTATATAATTTGGGTAAAGTCGAGTGCTGTGTAGGTTTACCCTCATTTAAGGTGCCTGCGCAGCTCATGAGGCAATAATTTTTTTTCTAGAGGGCAGGCAGAGTGCTGCATTGTGGGTCCGGAATTGCCAAACTTGAGGGCTTCGGGGCCAGGAGTGTGAGGACGGAAGTCTGAGAAGACAAGCTAGACTTGGGTTTCGGGGGGGCATGGCAGGTACCCCCTGCATATCTGAACCAATATCTCATCCATGTGAAGTCAGGGCGAGGAACAGACGTTGGCTCAGGTGGGAGTTTCTGAGCATGACGGCCGCTTCATGAAGGAGCAGAATCTCGAGGCCATTGAGGTTTTCCCACGTTGGGAATTGTGGGATGCCCCCTTCAAGGATTCCTTCTGCGGGACAATTGAGACCTGATGGACAGCTCCAGGACATTCCATATGGAATGACTCCAGAGCACCGTTCGCGGATGGATGCCTGGGAAGCCCGCCTCGCATTCCAATTTTCTCCTAGCAACAAGACAGTTTAGATCTGATGGCTCTGCCTGAGCAACCGGGGTGGCTGACTTGAAATGGACTTTCCTGAAGATGGGTCCTAATGTGCTTTTGTGTCCATGAGAGCCTTGGAATGGGGCGGTGGCACCGGGACCCTGAAGTACTCTCCTAAGCTTTGGACATGGCTCCCATGCACAGGTTTCCTTGTGGAGACGAGATGAGTTCTGATGGGTGCCTCAGGAAAACCCCTATGCTCGTATTGGAATCAGGCTTTTGAGGACACATGCCTGTAACCCAAAGCAATGGATCCTATTATGGCCTAGGGTCCTGTCTGGTTCAATCTTCTTCTCTGGGGACATCCATCTATGGTATGAGTGGAGGTCGATTATCAGCTGCCATTAGACAGCCCTTGTTTGTTCAGGGCGACCAAATCTATTGGGATGGCCTCAGGGACTTTGGAGGTTTCTCCTAATTTGTACGATTTTGGACCAAGGAATGGGCAGAATTCCCATGGATTGGTAGGCACAGTCCTAATGTGTGGCTCCAGGGGCCCAGCCTGGAGGGTGTGGGGCCCAAGACTTTGAGGACAGATGTCTGAAAACACAAACTCAGCTTAGTTTTGGGGACGTAGGTATGGCAGGCCCGATCTACAAACCATGAGAAGAATTCTTCAGGATACGAAGAAAGTGCGAGTCTGAGGTGCTTGCTCAGGCTTTTGTCTCTGGATTTTGAATCAGCGATTGCCGTGGAATGTCGGGGAGGCCTCATCGGCCATGGACGAATCTTCCTCTCTGAGGATTTGGCCCGATTCCTAATTGCTTTTCGTCAATCGGTGGGATGGGAGGACTCATTTCAGTTTTGTTACCTCAGGTGTCCTACCAAAAGAGGAATTCCAAAGCCAAGCCGTGGGGAAGACTGAAGGGACAACCCGAACTATGGTTAGAAATTGGGGCCTAGGGCATGGCAAGTCCAATATGATATCTCTTCATCCAGCCACTGAGTGGCCTTACTTGAGGACTGGGCTCAGCCTGAGCGTCACAATGTGTGTTTGTGACCAATGTGGCCCACGAGCATGGGCGGGGCCTCATGGGCCACACTGGTTTCAACGACACTGAACGTTGGACAACATGCCAACCACAAGGTTTCTTGCCATGGGGAAGGAGTTCTGATTTCTGCATCACCTTCAACCCTGGGCAGTGATTGGAGATAAGGTCTAGGTTCTGAAATCTGAAAACCGAGGTTGGGAAGAGATGACGACCTAAGGTCATGGCGGCTCGATGTGCTCAGTGTGCGGCTAGCTGTCTGGGAGGGTCCACGGGGTCCAGGCTCAGGCTGTGTCAGAAAGGGCATTAGTGCCCTGGTCAGCCTATGTATTTGGAGTACATCCAATGTCGGTGCAGTTTGATCCTCATTTGGGGTTACTGGGTAGCCCCAGAGGACAATGTTTTTCTTCTGGAGGGCCGGCAGAGTGCTGCATTGTAGTTCTGGATTGCCAAACTGGAGGGCTTGTGGGCCAGTAGTCTGACGACAAAAGTCTGAGAACACAAGCTAGGCTTAGGTTTCTGGGTGAGGCCATGGCAGGCACCATCTATAGACCTGAATCGAGATCTCATGCATCTGAAGTCAGGGCGAGGATCAGACGATCGCACAGGTTGGAGTTTCTGTCCCTGATGGCCCCTTCATGAATGGTGGGGGGGCATCACGGGGCCATGGGTGTTTTCCCACGATGGGAGTTGTGAGAAGCTCCAAACTGCAGAGAGTCTTCTGCAGGACAATTGAGACCTGTTGTTTGGCTCCAGGCCAATGATTCTGAGCAGGGTTCTAAGGATGGATGGATGGGTAGCCCACCTCGCATTTCAATTGTCTCCTAGCAACAAGACAGGTTAGATCTCCTGGATCTGTGGGGAGCAACCGTGGACGCTGAGTTGAAATGGACACCCCTGGGGATGGGTCCTAATGTGCTTTTGTGTCTATGGAGACCTTGGAATGAAGAGGTGGCACTGGTGCCCTAAAGGGTTCTCCTAAACAGAGGCTTTGACACAGCTCCAACGTGCAATTTTCCCATGTGTAGATGAGATGTTTTCTGATGGGTGAAACAAGAAACAGCTATATGCTGCTTTTGAAATCCAGGCCTCTGAGGAGAGATGCCTGGAAACCAAAGCAATGGATCTGATTAGTGCCTAGGCGCCTGTTCTTTCCTTCATACCTCTGGGGACATCTGTCTATGGGTCTGAGTGCAGGTAGGTGCTCAGTTGGGCTCAGATTACCCCTGTTTTTCCTGGGAAGCCACCACTATTGAGATGGATCAGGGACTTTGGAGGTTTATCCTATTAGAAGGGTTGTGGCCTTTGGAATGGGCACACACAATTCCCTCTGAGAGGACAAGTACAGTCCTGAGGTTTGGCTCCAGGGGCCTGAGCCTGTAGGTTGTGTAGGCCAGGGCTGTTTGGAAAGTTGTGTGAAAACACACACCCTCCATGCTAGGGCCCCTGGAACCACACATCAGTATTGTTCCTGCCCTCTCAAAGGGAATTCTTCATATTCCATTGGCCACAACCATATAAATCAGGAGAAATCTCCAATGTCCCTGGGACCATCCCAATATTTTAGGCTGCTCGGAACAAACAGGGGTGATCTGACACTAGCTGAGCAACTAGCTCCACACAGACTCGGAGACAGATGTCTCCATACAAGAACATTGAACTGGACAGGCCCCTAGGCCCTAATCAGATCCATTGCTTTGGTTTCCAGGCATCTCTTCTCAGAGGCCTGGTTTCCAATACCAGCCTATGGGGTTTCCATAGGCTCCTTCAGAGCAAGTCTTGTCTGCACATTGGAAACTTGCTCGAGGAGCTATGTCAGAACCTCAGAGGCCTGGTTTTCAATACCACCATATGGGGGTTTCCTGAGGCATCAGTCAGAACAAATGTCTTCTCCACATGGGAAACGTGCTCTTTCAAGCTGTGTCAAAACCTCCGGCTAGGAAAATCCTTCAGAGCCCCGGTGCCACCACCTCATTCCAAGGTCTCCATGGACACAATCCCACATTAGGACCCATCTGCAGGAGAGTCCTTTTCAACTCAGTGCCCTTGGGTGCTCCCCTAGAGCCAGCAGATCGAACCTATCTTGTCACTAGGAGACAATTGGAATGTGAGGCGGACTGGCTAGGCATCCATCTGTAGAAAACTACTCTGAAGTAATTCCATATGGGACGTCCTGGAGCCATCCAACAGGTCACAGCTGTCCTGCAGAAGGAATCCTTGCGCTTTGGAGCACCTCAAAACTCCCATCATGGGAAAAGCTCTGTGGCCTCGTGGTGCACTGTCGCCTTCATGAAAGAGCCATCTTGGACAGAAACTCCAACCTGAGCCAACGTCTAATCCTCGCCCTGACTTCAGATGCACGAAATCTTGATTCAACTCTGCAGAGTGTGCCTGCCGAAACCCCGCCCCGAAGCAAAACCTAGCTATTGTTCTCAGACTTCGTCCTCACACTCCGAGCCCACCAGCCCTCCAGTTAGGGAATTCTGGAGAGACACAATGCAGCACTCTGACTGCCCTCCAGAAGGGAAACGTTGTCCTATGGGGCTAACCAGAAACACCAAATGAGGATCAACCTGCATGCCACTTGACTCTACCCCAATTATACAGTTTCGCTTCGGCGTTAATGCCCTGTCTTGCACAGCCTGAGGTCTGAATTCCCAACCGACACCCAGACAGCTGGCTGTACACTGAGCACATCAGACCCGCCATGGCTTTAGGTCATCATCTCTTTTCAACCTTGGTTTTCAGGCTTCAGAACCTAGACCTTATATATACTCACTACCCAGGGGTGAACGTGATGCAGAAATGAAACTCCTTCTTCCTCAAGGCAAGAAACCTTGTGGTTGGCATGTTTTCCAACGTTCAGTGTAGGAGAATCCAGTGTAGCCCATGAGTCCCCGCCCATGCTTGAGAACCGCAATGGGCACAAACACATTGGGACCCTCAGTGTGAGCCCTGTCCTCAAGTAAAGCCTCTCAGGGTCTGGACCAAGAACCCGCATTGCCATCCCTAGTCCCCCAATATTAATGAGAGGTTGAGAGTTCTAATCACCCCTATTCAGGTCTCTGCTCTGGAACCCCTGAGGAAAAAAAATATTGAAGGGTCTCCTCCATCCCCTTAATGAGCCCCAAAACTTGGGATCTGACCAAATCTTAAAAGAGAAAGAATCATCCATGGCCAAAGAGGCCATCCCGTCATTCCATGGCCACCATTGACACAAAATCTAGAGACAAAAGCCTGGAGATATGCCTCACACTTGCCCTTTGTTCATAGCCTGATAAATTCTTCTCACGGTCTATAGATCAGGCATGTCATACCTACGTCCCCAAATCTAAGCTGAGATTGGGTTTTCAGGTTTCTGTCCCCACTGTCCTGGCCCACACACCCTCCAGGCTGGGGCCCCTGGAGCCATGCCTCAGGACTTTGCCTGCCTTCTCCAAGCAAATTCTGCCCATTCCATTGGCCACAACCCTAAAGATTAAGAGAACACTCCAACGTCCCTGAGGCCATCCCAATAGTGTTGGCCACTCAGGGCAAACAGGGTGATCTGTCCCAAGATGAGCAACTACCTCAACTCAGATCCATAGACAGATAACCCCAGAGAAGAAGATTGAACCGGACAGGCACCTAGGCCCTAATCAGATCCATTGCTTTTGATTCCAGGCATCTCTCCTCAGAGGCCTGGTTTCCAATACCAGCATATGTGTTCTTCAAGAGGTACCAGTCTGAACAAATCTCATTTCCACATGGGAAACATGCATTTTGGAGCTGTGTCACAACCTCCAGTTAAGGGAAACCTTCAGGTCCCAGCAGCCAACACCCCATTCCAAGGTCTCCATGGACACAAACCCGCATTATGACCCATCCGCAGGCGAGTCCATTTCAACACATCCCCTTTGGTTGCTCCCCAAAAGAAGCAGATCGAACCTGCCTTGTCACTAGGAGACAATAGGAATGTGAGGCGGGCACTCCAGGAATCCATCCTTAGAACCCTGCACTGCCGTGGTTCCGCATGGGACGTCCTGGAGCAATCTGACCGGTCTCGACTGTCCCGTAGAAGGAATCCTTGCCGATTGGAGCAACTTACAATGCCAATCGTGGGAAAGTCTCCATAGCCCCATGATGCCCCCCACCATCATGAAGGGGCCATCCTGAACAGAAACTTCAACCTGAGCCTACGTCTGATCCTCGCCCTGACTTCAGATGCATGAGATTTAGATTTAGCTCTACAGAGTGTGCCTGCCATGATCTTGACCCAAAACCTAAGCCTAGCTTGTGTTCTCTCAATTCCTTCCTCACAATTCTGGCCCACAAGCCCTCCAGTGTGAGAATTCCGTCGCCACAATGCAGCACTCTTCCTTCCCTCCAGAAGAAAAACGTTGCCCCTGGGGCTACCCAGAAACGCCAAATGAGGATCAACCTGCATGCCACTCAACTTTACTCCAATTATACAGTCTAAGCTTGGCACTAATGCCCTGTCTGACACAGCCTGAGCCTGGACCTCCTGGATGACACCCAGAAAGGTGGTGTCACACCTAAGGACTGTGCCAGTGCTCTCCAAGGGAACTCTGCCCGTTTCATTTGCCACAACCTTACAGATTAGGAGAAACCTCCAATTCCCAAGACCAGCCCAATAGTGTTGGCCTCCCCCAACAAACATGGGTGATCTGACACAAGCTGAGCAGTGACCTCCATTCTGAATCTTAGACAGAGACACTCAGAGGAGAATATTGAAAAGGACAGGCCCCTAGACCGTAATCAGATCCATTGCTTTGGATTCCAGGCATTGTTCCCCAGATGCTTGGTTTCCAATACCAGGTTGTGGGGGTTTCAGAACAAATCTCGTCTCTACATGGGAAACTTGCTCTTTGGAGCTGCATCAAAATATCAGGTTAGGAGAATTCTTCAGGGCAACAGAGCCACTGCCCCATTCCAAGGGATCCATGGACACAAATCCACATCATGACTGATCCTCATGAGAGTCCATTTCAATTCAGCCCCCTCGGTTGTTCCCCCAGTGACAGCAGATTGAATCCTCCTTTTCACTAGGACACAACTGGAATGCAAGTTGGACTGCCCAGGCATCCATCATTAGAACTGTGCTTTGGAGCATTTCTTATGGGACGTCCTTGATCCATCCAAAAGGTCGTGACTGTCCCGCTGACGGAATCCTTGTGGTTTGGAGCATCACACACTCACAAAGTTGGAAATCTTCCATGGTTTCCTGATGCCCCCCCACATTCATGAAGGGGACATCATGTACAGAAACTCCAACCTAAGCCAACATCTGATCCTCGCCCTGACTTCAGATGCACGAGATCTCATTTCAGGTCTGTAGAGTGTGCCTGCCATGTCACCGCTGCGAATTCTAAGCTGAACTTGTGTTCTCAGACTTCTGTCCAAAAACACCTGGCCCACAAGCCCTGAAGTTGGCAATTCTGGAGCCAGAATGCAGCACTCTGCCTGCCCTCCAGAAGAAAATCTTTGCCCTATGGGGCCAACCAGAAACCCCAAATGAGGACCAACCTTCACATCACTCGACTGTACCCCAATTATACAGTCTAGCCTGGGGACTAATGCCCTGCCTGACACAGCCTGAGCCCAGACCTCATGATGGACACAGACATCTGGCCGCACACTAAGTGCAACGGACCCACCATGGCCTTAGGTCGTCATCTCTTACCAACCTCGGTTTTCAGGCTTCAGAATCTAGACCTTATCTCTACTCACTGCCATGCCGTGTACGTGATGCAGAAATCAGAACTCCTCCTTCCCCATGACCAGAAACCCTGTGGTTGGCATGTTGTCCAACGTGCAGTGTAGGAGAAACCAGCATGGCCCATGAGGCCTCAGACATGCTTGAGGGCTGCGATGGGCACAAACACACATTAGGACCCTAAGCATGAACCCTGGCCTCAAGTAAAGCCTCTCCGGGGCTGGACCAAGAGCCCACATATGGAGATTACCATGCCCCTACTCCCCAAACCTTAACCAGTGCTTGAGAAGTCTAGTCACCCCTACTCAGATCTCTTCTCTAGAATCCCTCCTTGGTGGGACACATGAGGTTAAAAAAAAAATAGAGAAAGGACTCCTACCGTCCAAAGAATGACCGCAAACACTTAGAATTGGGCCAAATTCACAGAGAGAAATACTCGTCCATGGCTGATGAGGCCATCCTGACATTCCACGGCCACCATTGACACAAAATCCGGAGACAAAAGCCTGAAAAAGCGCCACACACTCGCCCTTTGTACAAAGCCTGAAAAATTCTCTCGGTCTGTAGATCGGGCCTGCCATACCTATGTCCCCAAACCTAAGCCAAGTTTGTGTTTTCAGACTTCTGTCTCCATTGTCCTGGCCCACACACCCTCAAGGCTTGGCCCCCTGGAGCCACACCTCAGGACTGTGCCTGCCCTCTCCATGGGAATTCTGCTCATTCCTTTGGCACAACCTGACAGATTAGGAGAAACATCCGAAGTCCCCGAGGCCACCCCAATATTGTAGGATGTCCGGGACAAACAGGGACCATCTGCCACAAGCTGAGCCACTACCTCCAATCAGAACTGTAGATAGATATCCATAGAAAAGAAGATTGAAGAGGACAGGCACCTAGGCCCTAAACGAATTCATTGCTTTTGTTTTCATGTATCTCTCCTCAGAGGCCTGGATTCCAATACCAGCACATGGGGGTTTCTGGAGCTACCAATCAGAACAAATCGCATGCCACATGGGAATCATGCTATATGGAACTTTGTCAAAACCTCCAGTTAGGAGAAAATTTCACGTCACTGGAGCCACCGCCCCATTCCAATGTCTCAATGGACACAATCCCACATTATGACCCATCCTCAGGAGAGTCCATTTCAACACAAACCTGGCGGTTGCTCACCCAGTGCCAGCAGATCAAACCTGCTTTGTCACTAGGAGACAATTGGAATGCGAGTTCGTTGCCCAGGTATCCATGTTAGAACTCTGCTCTGGAGAAATTCCTAATGGGGTGTCCTTGATCCATTCAACAGGTCTCAACTGTCCTGCAGAAGGAATCCTTGTGGTTTGCAGCATCACACACTCGCACCGTGGGAAAACCTCCATGGCCTCGTGATGCCTCCACCTTCAGGTAGAGG
The DNA here is from genome assembly GCF_964662115.1 of Mustela nivalis. NCBI lineage: Eukaryota > Metazoa > Chordata > Mammalia > Carnivora > Mustelidae > Mustela > Mustela nivalis. The sequence continues at coordinate 1,279,039 of NW_028136558.1, read as the reverse complement.
ACATCATGGACAGAAACTCCCGTCTGATCCTCGCCCTGACCTCAGATGCATGAGATTTCAATTCAGCTCTGCAGAGTGTGCCTGCCTTGCCCTCGCCCCAAAACCTAAGCCAGCTCGCGTTCTCAGACTTCCATCCTCACACTCCTGGCCCACAAGCCTTCCACTTTGGGAATTCTGGAGACAAAATGCAGCACTCTGCCTGCCCTCCAGAAGAGAGACTTTGCCCTAGGGGTCTACCCAGAAACATCAAATGAGGATCAACCTGCAATTCTCTAGACTGTACCCCAATTATACAGTCTAGCCTGGGCACTAATGCCCTGTCTGACACAGCCTGACCCCAGACCTCGTGACCGACACCCAGACACCTGGCCTCACACTGAACACATCGAACATGCCATGGCCTTAGGTCATCATCTCTTCCCAACCTTGGTCTTCAGGCTTCAGAACCTAGACATTATCTCCACTCACAACTAAGTGATGTACGTGATGCAGAAATCAGAACTTCACCTTCCCCATGACCAGAAACCTTGTGGTTGGCATGTTGTCCAACGTTCAGTATATGAGAACCCAGCATGGCCAATGAGGCCTCAGACATGCTTGAGGGCTGTGATGGGCACAAACACACATTAGGACCCTAAGCATGAACCCTGGCCTCAAGTAAAGCCTCTCCGGGGCTGGACCAAGAGCCTGCATATGGGACTTGCCATGCCCCTACTCCCCCAATCCTAGCCAGAGCTTGAGAAGTCTAGTCAACCTTATTCAGAGCTCTTTTCTGGAATCCCTATTTGGTGGGACACATAAGGTAAAAAAAAAAAAAAACAAAAAAACAAAAAAAAACAAGATAAAGAAAAAAAAAAAAGTAAGGACTCCTACCATCCAAAGAATGACCCCAAACACTTGGAATCTGGCCAAATCCACAGAGAGAAATACTCGTCCATGGTCGATGAGGCCAGCCTGACATTCCACGGCCACCATTGACACAAAATCCGGAGACAAAAACCTGAAAAAGCGCCACACACTTGCCCTTTGTTCAGAGCCCCCAAAATTCTCAAGGTCTGTAGATCGGGCCTGCCATACCTATGTCCCCAAACCTAAGCCGAGTTTGTGTTTTCAGACTTCTGTCTCCATTGTCCTCACCCACACATTCTAAAGGCTGGGCCCCATGGAGCCACACCTCAGGACTGTGCCTGCCCTCTCCAAGGGAATTCTGCTCATTCATTTGGCACAACCTGACAGATTAGGAGAATCATCCAAAATCTCTGAGGCCATCACAATAGGGTAGGATGTCCTGGACATACAGGGACCCTCTGGCACAAGCTGAGCCACTACCTCCAATCAGAACCTTAGACAGATATCCATAGAAAAGAATATTGAACAAGACAGGCACCTAGGCCCTAATTGGATCCATTGCTTTTGTTTTCAGGCATCTCTCCTCAGAGACCTGGATTCCAATACCAGCATAAGGGGGTTTCCAGAGCTACCTATCAGAAAAAATCTCATCTCCACATGGGAATCTTGCTCTATGGAGCTGTGTCATAACCTCCAGTTAGGAGAAAACTTCAGGTCACTGGAGCCACTGCCCCATTTGAATATCTCCATGGACACAATCCCAAATTATGACCCATCCTCAGGAGAGTCCATTTCAACTAAACCCCCTCGGTTGCTACTCCAGAGCCAGCAGATTGAACCTGCCTTGTCGCTAGGAGACAATTGAAATGCGAGTTGGGCTCTTCAGGCATCCATCCTTAGAACCCTGCTCTTGCGTCGTTCCTTATGGGACATCCTTGAGCCACCCAACAGGTCTCGACTGTCCCACAGGATTCCTTGTGCATGGACCACCTAACAACTCATATCATGGAAAGCTTCCAAGGTCACATGATGCCCCCAATCTTCATGAAGGCAGATCATGGAAAGAAACTCCAACCTGAGCCAACAGCTGATCTCGCCTTGACTTCAGATGCACGAGATCTTGATTCAGCTCTTCAGAGTGTACCTGCTGTGCCCTCACCCCAAAACCTAAGCGTAGCTAGTGTTCTCCGACTTCCGTCCTCACTCTCCTGGACCACACGCCCTCTATTTTGGGATTTCCGATGACACAGTGCTGCACTCTGCCTGCCCTCTAGAAGAAAAATATTGCCCTATGGGTCTACCCAGAAACCTCCAATGAGGATAAACCTGCACGTCACTCAACTGTACACCAATTATATAGTCTAGCCTGTGCACTAATGCCCTGTCTGACAGAACCTGAGGCCTGAATTCCCAACCGACACCCAGACAGCTTGCAGTACACTGAGAACATCTGAACCGCCATGGCCTTAGGTCGCCATCTCTTTCCAACTTCGGTTTTCAGGCTACAGAATCCTAGACCTTATCTCTACTCACTTCCCATGGGTGAACGTGATGCAGAAATCAGAACTCCTCCTTCCCTCTCGCCAGAATCTTGTGGTTGGCATCTTGTCCAACGTTCAGTGTAGGACCACTGTAGGGCCTACAGGGGTAGTAGTAGGGCCCCTGAGGGTAGTGTAGGGTCCCTGAGGCCCTGCATATGCTTAAGAGCTGCGGTGGGCTCAAACACACATTGGGACCCTCAGTTTGAGCCCTGTCCTCAAGTAAAGCCTCTCAGTGGCTGGACCATGAGCCCGCATATGGGGCCTGCCATGCCCCAAGTCACCCAATCTTAACCAGAGGTAGAGACATCTAGTCACCCCTACTCAGGGCTCTGCTCTGGAATCCCTCTTTGGTGGGACATTTGAGGTAAATAAACACAGAAAGGACTCCTCCCACTCACAGAATGACCCCAATCACTTGGGATTGGGCCATCCCAAGTGATTGGGGTCCAGAGAGAAAGACTCGTCCATGGCCCATGAGGCCAGCCCGACATTCCACGGCCACTATTGACACGAAATCCAGAGACATAAGCTTCAGCAAGCGTTCACACTCACCCTTAGGTCATAGCCCAAAAATTTCTCCTCATAGTTTGTAGATTGGATGTCTGTCTGCACAGCCATGGCCCACACAGCCTCCAGGCTGGGGTCTCTGGAGCCACACCACAGAACTGTGCCTGCTCTCTCCTAAGAAACTGCCCATTCCATTGGCCACAACTCTACAAAATAGTAGAAACCTCAAGGTCCCCAAGGACATCCCACTACCGCAAGCCGCACTGGACAAATAGGGGCATTATGACACAAGATGAGCAACTACTACCTCCATGCAGACACACAGACAGATATCCGCAGAGACAGAAGATTGAACCAGACAGGCCCCTAGGCCCTATTATGAACTCTTGCTTTGGTGTCCAGGTATCACTCCTCAGAGGCCTGGGTTCGAAGACCAGCATACGGGGCTTTCATGAGGCACCAGACAGAAGACCTCTCATCTCCACATGGGAAGCTTCCTTGTTGGAGTTGTGTCAAGCCCTTCGGGTTGGAGAATCCTGCAGAGTCCCTTAACTACTGCCACATTCCAAGGTCTCCATGGCCACCAACCCACATTATGACTCATCCTCGGCAGAGTCCATTTAAACTCAGCCTTCTGGGTAGCTCACCCAAGAGCCCGCAGATTGAGCGTGCCTTGTCTCGACCAGGCAATGGGAAGGTGAGTTGGCGTTTCTCGGCATCCATGCTTAGGCCCCTGCTCTCGAGTCTTTCTGTATGGGGCATCCTGGAACCATCCAATAGTACTCGACTGTCCTGAAGAAGGAAACTTTGAAGTTTGGAGCAGCTCACAACTCCCAGAGTAGGGTAACCTCCCTGGCCTCATGACGCCCCCACCCCCTTCAGGAAGGGGCCGTAATGGACACAAACTCCAGCTTGAGGCAACATCTGATAATCGCCCTGACCTCACCTGCAGGAGATCTCGATTCAGCCTCTGCAGAGTGGGCCTGCCATGCTCTTTGCCCCAAAACTCGTGCTAGCTTGTGTTTTCAGACTTCCTTCCTCACAATCCTGGCCACACCCCTCCAGTTTGGCAATTCTGGAGACACAATTCAGCACTCTGCCTGCCCTCCAGAAGAAAAATGTTGCCCTATAGGGCTAACCAGAAACGCCAAATGAGTAACAACCTGCATGCCACTCGACCATACCCCAATTATACAGTCTAGCCTGTGCACTAAAGCCCTGTCTGACACAGCCTGAGGGCAGACCTCCAGTCCAACACTCAGACAGCTGGCCGTACACAGAGCATATCACACCCACAATGGCTTTAGGCCATCATCTCTACCCAACCTCAGTTTTCACGTTCAGAACCTAGAACTTATCTCCACTCACTGCTCAGGAGTGAACGTGATGCAAGAATCAGAACTTCTCCTTCGCCTTGGCAAGAAACCTAGTGGTTGGCATGTTGTCCAATGTTCATTGTAGGAGAAAGCAGCATGGACAATGAGGCCCCACCTATCCCTGAGGGCCACAATGTGCACAAATACACATTGTGACCCTCAGCGTGAGCCCTATCCTCATGTAAAGCCTCTTAGTGACTGGAACAACAGCCCCCATATGGGGCTTGCCAAGCCCCTAGTCCCCCAATCTCAACCAGAGTTGGAGATGTCTAGTCACCCCTACTCAGGGCTCTACTCGGGAATCCCTCTTTGGTGGGACATTTGAGGTAAAAAAAAAATACAGAAAGGACTCTTCCCATCGACAGAATGATCCCAACAACTTGGGATCAGGCCAAATGACCAGAGAAAGAATTGTCCATGGCCCTTGAGGACACCCCGACATTCCACGGCCACCATTGACACAAAATCCAGAGACAAAACCCTGAGCAAGCGCCACATACTCGCCCTTTGTTCATAGCCCGGAAAATTCTCACGGTCTGTAGATCGAGCCTTCATACATACATCCCCAAACCTAAGCTGAGTTTGTGTTTTCAGACTTCTGTCCCCACAGTCCTGGCACACACACCATCCAAGCTGGGGCCCCTGGAGCCACACCTCAGGACTGTGGCTTCCCTCTCCAGGGGAATTCTGCCATTTCCATTGGCCACAACCCTATAGATTAGGAGAATCCTCCAAACTCCCCCAGGCCACCCGAATTGTGTTGGCTGCCCAGGACAAACAGGGGTGATCTTTCACAAGTTAGGAAACCACCTCCACTCAGACCCAGACACAGATATCCCCATAGAGTAAGATTGAACTGGACGGGCACTGAGGCCCTAATCAGATCCACTGCTTTTGATTAAAGTCATCTCTCCTCAGAGGCCTGGTTTCCAATACCAGCATATGGGAGATTACTTAGGCACACATCAAAACAATTCTCTTCTCTACATAGGAAACATACTCTTTAGAGCTCCATCAAAACCTCCGGTTATGAACATCCCTCAAGGCCCCGGATCAAGCACCCCATTCCAAGGTCTACATGGACACAAATGCACATTATGACCCATCCTCAACTCACCCATTTCAACACACCCGCCTCGGTTGCTCCCCTAGATCCAGCAGATCGAACTTGCCTTGGCTCTATGAGACACCTGGAATGGGAGGCAGGCTGCCCAGGCATCCATCCTTAGAACCCGGCTCTGGATAACTTCCTTATGGGATGTCCTGGAGCCATTCAACAGGTCTCGACTGTCCCACCGAAGAAAACATTGTGGTTTGGAGCATCTCACAATTCCCATCGTCGGACAACCTCCATGTTTTCGTGACACTCTCCCCTTCATGAAAAGGTCTTCATGGACAGAAACTCCGACCTAAGCCAACGTCTGATCCTAGCTCTGTCTTCAGGTATACGAGATCTCGAATCATCTCTGCAGAAGGTGCCTGCCTTCCCCTCACCCCGAAATCTAAGTCTGGCTTGTGTTCTCAGAATTTTTTCCTCACACTCCTGGCCCACAATCGTTCAAGTTTGGGAATTCTGGAACAACTATGTGGCACTGTGTCTTCCCTCCAGAAGAAAAACGTTGCCCTCTGGGGCTACCCAGTAACCACAAATGAGTACCATCCTGCACGAAACTCGACTGCACCCCAATGATACAGTCTAGCCTGGGCACTTATTCCCTGTCTGCCACAGCCTGAGCCTGCACCTCCCAACCCACACTCAACAGCTGGCCGAACACTGAGCACATCAGACACACCATGGCCTTAGGGCTTCATCTCTTCCCAACCTCAGTTTTCAGGCTTCAGAACCTAGACCTTAAATCCAATCACAGTCCAGGAGTGAAAGTGTTGCAGAAATTAGAACTCCATCTTCCCCATGGCCAGAAAACTTGTGGTTCCCATACTGTGCAACGTACAGTGTAGGAGGCACCAGCATGTTACTTTAGGCCACGCCCTGACTGGAGGGGATCCTTGGGCACAAAACCACATTGTGAAACTCAGTGTGAGACCTATCCTCAAGGAAGGCCTCTCAGTGTCTGGACCAAGAGCCCACATATGGGGCTTGCCATGTTCTTAGGTCCCAATGTTAACCAGAGGTCTGGTTGTCCAGTTGCCCCCACCCACGACTCTGCTCTGGAATCCCTCTTTTGGTGGTCCACCGGAGGTTAAAAAATATAAAATAAAATAAACAAAAAAACCCAGAAAGGCCTCCTCACTTCCCACAGAATGACCCCAAACTCTTGGGATCGGGTCAAATCCCCAGAAAGGGAGCCTCATCGATGGCCCATGAGGACACCCCGACATTCCATGGCAATCGGTGACACATTTCCAGAAAAAAAAAAAAAAGCATGAGCAAGCACCTCACATTCGCCCTTTGTTCATATCCCGAGGAGGTCTCCTCACGGTCTATAGATCGGGCCGGCCATACCTACATCCCACAACCTAAGTGGAGTTTGTGTTTTCAGACTTTTGTCCAAATAGCCCTGGACCACACACGCTCCACACTTGGGTCCCTGGAGCCACACCTCAGGACTGTGCTTCCCTTTCAAGGGAATTCTTCCCATTCCATTGGCCACAACCTTGCAAATTAGGAAAAACCTCCAAAGTCACCGAGGCCATCCCAATAGTGTAGGCTGCCCAGGACAAACAGGGGTGATCTCAAACCAGCTGAGCAACTACCTCCACTCAGACAACAGATGTCCCCAGAGAAGAATATTGAACCGGACAGGCCCCTAGGCTCTAATCAGATCCATTGCTTTGGTTTCCAGGCATCTCTCCTCAGAGGCCTCGTTTCCAATACCAGCATATGGTGGTTTCCTGAGGCACCAATAGGAACAAATCTCGTCTCCCCATGGAAACTTGCTCATTGGAGCTTTGTCATAACCTCTGGTTAGGAGAATCCTTCAGGGCCCTGGTGCCACTGCCCCATACCAAGGTCTCCATGGACTCAAACCAACATTAAGACCATCCTCAGGAAAGTCCATTTCAACTCAGCCCCCTCTGTTGCTACCCCAAGCCAGCAGATCAAACGTTTATTGTTGATAGGAGACAATTGGAATGTGAGGCTGGCTGCCCAGGCATCCATACTTAGAACCCTGTTCTGGAAAAATACCTTATAAGACGTCCTGGAGCCATCCAACAAATCTTAATTGTCCCACAGAAGGAATCCTTGCGGTTTGGAGCATCTCACAACTCCAATATTGGGAAAACCCCCATGGCCTCATAATGCCCCCCCTTCCTGAAGGGGCCAACATGGACAGAAACTCAAACCTGAGCCAAAGTCTGAACCTCGACCTGACTTCAGACGCATGAGATCTCAATTCAGCTCTGCAGAGTGTGCCTGCCATGTCCTTGCCCTGAAACCTAAGCCTAGCTTGTGTTCTCAGACTTCCGTCCTCACTCTCCTGGCCCACAACCCTCCAGTTTGGGAATTCCGAAGCCACAATGCAGCACTCTGCCTGCCCTCCAGAAGAAAAACTTTGCCCTATGTTGCTAATAAGAAACCCCAAATGATTTTCTAATGCATGCCACTCGATTGTAAAGCAATTATACAGCCCACCCTGTATACTAATGCCCTGTCTGGCACAGCCTGAGACAAGACATCCCAAACGACACCCAGACAGCTGGCCCCAACCTGGACACATAGGACCCGCTATGGCTGTAGGTCGTCATCTCTTCCCAACCTCGATTTTCAGGCTTCAGAACCTAGACCTTATCTCCAATCACTGCCCAGGGGTGAACGTGATGCAGAAATTAGAATTCCTCCTTCCCCATGGCCAGAAAACTTGTGGTTGGCATGTAGTCCAACGTTCAATGTGGGAAAACCTGCATTGTCCGAAAGGCCACGCCAGTGCTTGAGGGCCGCCTAGGGCACATGCATTGTGACCTGCAGCGTGAGTCCCGTATTAAAGTAACGCCTCTCAGTGGCTGGACCAAGATCCTGCATATGGGGCTTGTCATATCCATAGGCCCCCAGGCTTAACCAGAGGGCGAGTATTCCAGTTGTCAGTACCCACTGCTATGCTCTAGAATCCCTCTACTGGGGGGACACATGAAGCAGAAAACAGGACACTTCCCTTCCCACAGAATGACCCCAAACTCTTGGGGGCTGGACAAACTACCAGAGAGGGAGACTTCTACGACCCATGAGGCAACTCCTACATTAAACGGCCATTGTGGACAAAACATCCAGAGACAAAAGCCTGAGCGACTGCCACCCTCTCACCCTTCTTTCATATCCAGAGGAGCTCCCCTCATGGACTGTAGATCAGGCCTGCTGTAACCTCGGCCCCAAACCTGAGCTGAGTTAGGGTTTTTGGATGTCTGTCTGCACAGCCATGGCCCACACAGCCCCCAGGCTGGGGTCTCTGGAGCCACACCACAGAACTGTGCCTGCTCTCTCCTAAGAAACTGCCCATTCCATTGGCCACAACTCTACAAAATAGTAGAAACCTCAAGGTCCCCAAGGACATCCCACTACCGCAAGCCGCACTGGACAAATAGGGGCATTATGACACAAGCTGAGCAACTACTACCTCCATGCAGACACACAGACAGATATCCGCAGAGACAGAAGATTGAACCAGACAGGCCCCTAGGCCCTATTATGAACTCTTGCTTTGGTGTCCAGGTATCACTCCTCAGAGGCCTGGGTTCAAAGACCAGCATACGGGGCTTTCCTGAGGCACCAGACTGAAGACCTCTCATCTCCACATGGGAAGCTTCCTTGTTGGAGTTGTGTCAAGCCCTTCGGGTTGGAGAATCCTGCAGAGTCCCTTAGCTACTGCCACATTCCAAGGTCTCCATGGCCACCAACCCACATTATGACTCATCCTCAGGAGAGTCCATTTAAACTCAGCCTTCTGGGTAGATCACCCCAGAGCCCGCAGATTGAGCGTGCCTTGTCTCGACCAGGCAATGGGAAGGTGAGTTGGCGTTTCTCGGCATCCATGCTTAGGGCCCTGCTCTCGAGTCTTTCTGTATGGGGCATCCTGGAACCATCCTATAATACTCGACTGTCCTGAAGAAGGAAACTTTGAAGTTTGGAGCAGCTCACAACTCCCAGCGTAGGGAAACCTCCCTGGCCTCATGACGCCCCCACCCCCTCCACGAAGAAGCCGTAATGGACACAAACTCCAGCTTGAGGCAATATCTGATACTCGCCCTGACCTCATCTGCAGGAGATCTCGATTCAGCCTCTGCAGAGTGGGCCTGCCATGCTCTTGGCCCCAAAACTCGTGCTAGCTTGTGTTTTCAGACTTCCTTCCTCACAATCCTGGCCACACCCCTCCAGTTTGGCAATTCTGGAGACACAATGCAGCACTCTGCCTGCCCTCCAGAAGAAAAATGTTGCCCTATAGGGCTAACCAGAAATGCCAAATGAGTAACAACCTGCATGCCACTCGACCATACCCCAATTATTCAGTCTAGCCTGTGCACTAAAGCCCTGTCTGACACAGCCTGAGGGCAGACTTCCAGTCCAACACCCAGACAGCTGGCCATACACAGAGCATATCACACCCACAATGGCTTTAGGCCATCATCTCTACCCAACCTCAGTTTTCACCTTCAGAACCTAGAACTTATCTCCACTCACTGCTCAGGAGTGAACGTGATGCAAGAATCAGAACTTCTCCTTCGCCTTGGCAAGAAACCTAGTGGTTGGCATGTTGTCCAATGTTCATTGTAGGAGAAAGCAGCATGGACTATGAGGCCCTACCTATCCCTGAGGGCCACAATGTGCACAAACACACATTGTGACCCTCAGCGTGAGCCCTATCCTCATGTAAAGCCTCTTAGTGACTGGAACAACAGCCCACATATGGGGCTTGCCAAGCCCCTAGTCCCCCAATCTCAACCAGAGTTTGAGATGTCTAGTCACCCCTACTCAATGCTCTACTCGGGAATCCCTCTTAGGTGGGACACCTGAGGTAAAAAAATAAAAATACAGAAAGGAATCTTCCCATCCACAGAATGATCCCAACCACTTGGGATCAGGCCAAATGACCAGAGAAAGAATTGTCCATGGCCCTTGAGGACACCCCGACATTCCACGGCCACCATTGACACAAAATCCAGAGACAAAACCCTGAGCAAGCGCCACATACTCGCCCTTTGTTCATAGCCCGGAAAATTCTCACGGTCTGTAGATCGAGCCTTCATACATACATCCCCAAACCTAAGCTGAGTTTGTGTTTTCAGACTTCTGTCCCCACAGTCCTGGCCCACACACCATTCAAACTTGGGCCCCTGGAGCCACACCTCAGGACTGTGGCTTCCCTCTCCAGGGGAATTCTGCCATTTCCATTGGCCACAACCCTATAGATTAGGAGAATCCTCCAAACTCCCCCAGGCCATCCGAATTGTGTTGGCTGCCCAGGACACACAGGGATGATCTTTCACAAGTTAAGAAACCACCTCCACTCAGACCCAGAGACAGATATCCCCATAGAATAAGATTGAACTGGACGGGCACTTAGGCCCTAATCGGATCCATTGCTTTTGATTCCAGTCATCTCTCCTCAGAGGCCTGGTTTCCAATACCAGCATATGGGAGATTCCTTAGGCACTCATCAAAACAATTCTCGTCTCTACATAGGAAATATACTCTTTAGAGCTCCATCAAAACCTCCGGTTATGAACATCCCTCAAGGCGCCGGATCAAGCACCCCATTCCAAGGTCTACATGGACACAAATGCACATTATGACCCATCCTCAACTCACCCAATTCAAAACACCCTCCTCAGTTTCTCCCCTAGAACCAGCAGATCGAACTTGCCTTTGCTCTATGAGACACCTGGAATGGGAGGCAGGCTGCCCACGCATCCATCCTTAGAACCCTGCTCTGGATAACTTCCTTATGGGATGTCCTGGAGCCATCCAACATGTCTCGACTATCCCACAGAAGGAATCATTGTGGTTCGGAGCATCTCACAATTTCCATCGTGGGAAAACCTCCATGTCCTCGTGACACCCTCCCCTTCATGAATGGGCCGTCATGGACAGAAACTCCAACCTAAGAAAACGTCTGATCCTAGCTCTGTCTTCAGGTATACGGGATCTCGAATCATCTCTGCAGAGTGTGCCTGCCGTCCCCTCACCCCGAAATCTAAGTCTGGCTTGTGTTCTCAGAAATTTTTCCTCACACTCCTGGCCCACAAGCCTTCCAGTTTGGGAATTTTGGAGTCACTATGTGGCACTGTGTCTTCCCTCCAGAAGAAAAACGTTGCCCTCTGGGGCTACCCAGTAACCACAAATGAGTACCATCCTGCACGAAACTCGACTGCACCCCAATGATGCAGTCTAGCCTGGGCACTAATTCCCTGTCTGCCACAGCCTGAGCCTGCACCTCCCAACCCACACTCAACAGCTGGCCGAACACTGAGCACATCCGACACACCATGGCCTTAGGGCTTCATCTCTTCCCAACCTCAGTTTTCAGGCTTCAGAATCTAGACCTTAAATCCAATCACAGTCCAGGAGTGAAAGTGTTGCAGAAATTAGAACTCCATCTTCCCCATTGCCAGAAAACTTGTGGTTCCCATACTGTGCAACGTTCAGTGTAGGAGAAACCAGCATGGTACATTAGGCCACGCCCTGACTTGAGGGGCTCCTTGGGCACAAAAACACATTGTGAAACTCAGTGTGAGACCTATCCTCAAGGAAGGCCTCTCAGTGTCTGGACCAAGAGCCCACATAAGGGGCTGGCCATGTTCTTAGGTCCCAATGTTAACCAGAGGTCTGGTTGTCCTGTTGCCCCCACCCACGACTCTGCTCTGGAATCCCTCTTTTGGTGGTCCACCGGAGGTTAAAAAAAAAACAAAAAACAAAAAACAAAAAAAATAAACAAAAAAAAAACTCAGAAAGGCCTCCTTCCTTCCCACAGAATGACCCCAAACTCTTGGGATCGGGTCAAATCCCCAGAAAGGGAGCCTCATCGATGGCCCATGAGGACACCCCGACATTCCATGGCAATCGGTGACACATTTCCAGAATAAAAAAAAAAAAAAAAGCATGAGCAAGCACCTCACATTCGCCCTTTGTTCATATCCCGAAGAGGTCTCCTCACGGTCTATAGATCGGGCCGGCCATACCTACATCCCACAACCTAAGTGGAGTTTGTGTTTTCAGACTCTTGTCCAAATAGCCCTGGACCACACACGCTCCACACTTGGGTCCCTGGAGCCACACCTCAGGACTGTGCTTCCCTTTCAAGGGAATTCTTCCTATTCCATTGGCCACAACCTTGCAAATTAGGAAAAACCTCCAAAGTCACCGAGGCCATCCCAATAGCGTAGGCTGCCCAGGACAAACAGGGGTGATCTCAAACCAGCTGAGCAACTACCTCCACTCAGACAACAGATGTCCCCAGAGAAGAATATTGAACCCGACAGGCCCCTAGGCCCTAATCAGATCCATTGCTTTGGTTTCCAGGCATCTCTCCTCAGAGGCCTCGTTTCCAATACCAGCATATGGTGGTTTCCTGAGGCACCAATAAGAACAAATCTCGTCTCCCCATGGAAACTTGCTCATTGGAGCTTTGTCATAACCTCTGGTTAGGAGAATCCTTCAGGGCCCTGGTGCCACTGCCCCATACCAAGGTCTCCATGGACTCAAACCAACATTAAGACCATCCTCAGGAAAGTCCATATCAACACAGCCCCCTCTGTTGCTACCCCAAGCCAGCAGATCAAACGTTTCTTGTTGCTAGGAGACAATTAGAATGTGAGGCTGGCTGCCCAGGCATCCATACTTAGAACCCTGTTCTGGAAAAATACCTTATAAGACGTCCTGGAGCCATCCAAAAAATCTTAATTGTCCCACAGAAGGAATCCTTGCGGTTTGGAGCATCTCACAACTCCAATAGTGGGAAAACCCCCATGGCCTCATAATGCACCCCCTTCCTGATGGGGCCAACATGGACAGAAACTCAAACCTGAGCCAAAGTCTGAACCTCGACCTGACTTCAGACGCACGAGATCTCAATTCAGCTCTGCAGAGTGTGCCTGCCATGTCCTTGCCCCGAAACCTAAGCCTAGCTTGTGTTCTCAGACTTCCGTCCTCACTCTCCTGGCCCACAAGCCCTCCAGTTTGGGAATTCCGAAGCCAAAATGCAGCACTCTGCCTGCCCTCCAGAAGAAAAACTTTGCCCTATGCTGCTAATAAGACACCCCAAATGATTTTCTAATGCATGCCACTCGATTGTAAAGCAATTATACAGTCCACCCTGTATACTAATGCCCTGTCTGGCACAGCCTGAGACAAGACATCCCAAACGACACCCAGAGAGCTGGCCCCAACCTGGACACATAGGACCCGTTATGGCTGTAGGTCGTCATCTCTTCCCAACCTCGGTTTTCAGGCTTCAGAACCTAGACCTTATCTCCAATCACTGCCCAGGGATGAACGTGATGCAGAAATTAGAATTCCTCCTTCCCCATGGCCAGAAACCTTGTGGTTGGCATGTTGTCCAACGTTCAATGTGGGAAAACCTGCATTGTCCGGAAGGCCACGCCAGTGCTTGAGGGCCGCCTAGGGCACAGACATGCATTGTGACCTGCAGAATGAGTCCCGTATTAAAGGAACGCCTCTCAGTGGCTGGACCAAGATCCTGCATATGGGGCTTGTCATATCCATAGGCCCCCAGGCTTATCCAGAGGGCGAGTATTCCAGTTGTCAGTACCCACTGCTATGCTCTAGAATCCCTCTACTGGGGGGACACATGAAGCAGAAAACAGGACACTTCCCTTCCCACAGAATGACCCCAAACTCTTGGGGGCTGGACAAACTACCAGAGAGGGAGACTTCTACGACCCATGAGGCAACTCCTACATTAAACGGCCATTGTGGACAAAACATCCAGAGACAAAAGCCTGAGCGACTGCCTCCCTCTCACCCTTCTTTCATATCCAGAGGAGCTCCCCTCATGGACTGTAGATCAGGCCTGCCGTAACCTCGGCCCCAAACCTGAGCTGAGTTAGGGTTTTTGGATGTCTGTCTGCACAGCCATGGCCCACACAGCCTCCAGGCTGGGGTCTCTGGAGCCACACCCCAGAACTGTGCCTGCTCTCTCCTAAGAAACTGCCCATTCCATTGGCCACAACTCTACAAAATAGTAGAAACCTCAAGGTCCCCAAGGACATCCCACTACCGCAAGCCGCACTGGACAAATAGGGGCATTATGACACAAGCTGAGCAACTACTACCTCCATGCAGACACACAGACAGATATCCGCAGAGACAGAAGATTGAACCAGACAGGCCCCTAGGCCCTATTATGAACTCTTGCTTTGGTGTCCAGGTATCACTCCTCAGAGGCCTGGGTTCGAAGACCAGCATACGGGGCTTTCATGAGGCACCAGACAGAAGACCTCTCATCTCCACATGGGAAGCTTCCTTGTTGGAGTTGTGTCAAGCCCTTCGGGTTGGAGAATCCTGCAGAGTCCCTTAGCTACTGCCACATTCCAAGGTCTCCATGGCCACCAACCCACATTATGACTCATCCTCAGGAGAGTCCATTTAAACTCAGCCTTCTGGGTAGCTCACCCAAGAGCCCGCAGATTGAGCGTGCCTTGTCTCGACCAGGCAATGGGAAGGTGAGTTGGCGTTTCTCGGCATCCATGCTTAGGACCCTGCTCTCGAGTCTTTCTGTATGGGGCATCAAGGGACCATCCAATAGTACTCGACTGTCCTGAAGAAGGAAACTTTGAAGTTTGGAGCAGCTCACAACTCCCAGCGTAGGGAAACCTCCCTGGCCTCATGACGCCCCCACCCCCTTCATGTAAGGGCCGTCATGGACACAAACTGCAGCTTGAGGCAACATCTGATACTTGCCCTGACCTCACCTGAAGGAGATCTTGATTCAGCCTCTGCAGAGTGGGCCTGCCATGCTCTTGGCCCCGAAACTCGTGCTAGCTTGTGTTTTCAGACTTCCTTCCTCACAATCCTGGCCACACCCCTCCAGTTTGGCAATTCTGGAGACACAATGCAGCACTCTGCCTGCCCTCCAGAAGAAAAATGTTGCCCTATAGGGCTAACCAGAAACGCCAAATGAGTAACAACTTGCATGCCACTCGACCATACCCCAATTATACAGTCTAGCCTGTGCACTATGCCCTGTCTGACACAGCCTGAGGGCAGACCTCCAGTCCAACACCCAGACAGCTGGCCATACACAGAGCATATCACACCCACAATGGCTTTAGGCCGTCATCTCTACCCAACCTCAGTTTTCACCTTCAGAACCTAGACCTTATCTCCACTCACTGTTCAGGAGTAAACGTGATGCAAGAATCAGAACTTCTCCTTCGCCTTGGCAAGAAACCTAGTGGTTGGCATGTTTTCCAACGTTCAGTGTAGTTGAAACCAGTGTGGCCCATGAGGCCCCGCCCATGTTTATGGGCCACATTGGTCACAAACACACATTGTGTCCCTCAGCCTGATCCCAGGCCTCAGGTAAGGCCTCTCAGTGGCTGGATGAAGAGACAGCATATTGGGCTTGCCATGCCCCTAGGCCCCAAATTTTACCCATAGTTCGGGTTCTCCCTTCACTTTTCCCCAAGGCTCTTCTTTGGAATTACTCTTTTGGCGGGACACCTGAGGTAACAAACCTGAAAGGAGTCCTCCCATTCCACAGATTGACGAAAAACAATTGGGATCGGGCCAAATCCACAGAGAGGAAAATTCGTCCATGGCCCATGAGGCCTCCCCAACATTCCACGGCCATCTCTGATACAAAATCCAGAGACAAAAGCCTGAGCAAGCGCCTCAGACTCGCTCTCTCTTCATATCCGGAAGAGTTTTTCTCATGGTTTATAGATCGGGCCTGCCATACCTACGTCCCCAAACCTAAGCTGAGTTTGTGTTTTCAGACTTCTGTCCTCAAAGTCCTGGGCCACACACCCTCCAGGCTGGGGCCCCTGGAGTCACACATTAGGACTGTGCGTACCCAATCCATGGGAATTCTGCCGATGCCATTGTCCAAAACAGTAAAATTTGGAGAACCCTACAAATCCCTGAGGCCATCCCAATAGTGCAGGTCGCCCGGGACAAACAAGGGCAGTCTGATACCTGCTGAGCATCTACCTCCACTCATACCATAGAAGGATGTCCCCTGAGTAGAAGATTGAACCAGACAGGACCCTAGGCCATAATCGGATACATTGCTTTGGATTACAGGCATGTCTCCTCAAAAGCCTGGATTCCAATACCAGCATAGAAGTTTTCCTGAGGCAGCCATCAAAACAAATCTCGTCTCCACAAGGAACCTTGTGCATCGAGCTATGTCAAAAGCTTAGGAGAATACTTCAGGGTCCCGGTGCCACCGCCCCTTTTTAAGGCCCTCATGGACACAAACACACATTAGGACCCATCCTCAGGAAAGTCCATTTCAAGTCAGCCACCCCGGTTGCTCCCGCAGAGCTTTCAGATCTAAACTGTCTTGTTGCTGGGAGACATTTGGAATGCGAGGCCGGCTTCCCAGGCATCCATCCTCGAACAGTGCTCTGGAGTCATTCCATATGGGATGTCCTGAAGCTGCCCAACAGGTCTCAATTGTCCCGCAGAAGGAATCCTTGATGGGGGCATCCCACAACTCCCAACGTGGGAAAAACTCCATGGCCTTGAGATTCCGCTCCCTTCATGAAGGGTCCGTCATGCACAGAAACTCCAACCTGAGCCAACGTCTGATCCTCGCCCTGACTTCAGATGCATGAGATATTTGTTCAGATCTACAGTGGTACCTGCCGTGTCCTCGCCCTGAAATCCAAGTCTAGCTTGTGTTCTCAGACTTCCGTCCTTACACTCCTCTACACGAAGCCCTCAAGTTTAGCAATTCCGGACTGACAATGAAGCACTCTGCCTGCCCTCTAGGAAACAAATTTTGCCTAATGAGCTGCCCAGACAACTTATATGAGGATAAATCTACATGGCACTCGACTGTACCCAAATTATATAGTCTAACCTGGGCACTAATGCACTGTCTGACACAACCTGAGCTCGGACCTCCTGACCAACACCCAGACAGCTGACCGCACACTGAGCACATCAGAACCGCCATGGCCTTAGGTCATCATCTCTTCCCTACCTCAGTTTTTAGGCTTCAGTACCTAGACCTTATCTCCAATCACTGCCCAGGGGTGCCTGTGATGCAGAAATCAGAACTCTTCCTTACCCATGGCAAGAAACCTTGTGGTTGGCATGTTGTCCAACGTTCAGTGTAGGAGAAACCAGGATTCACCATGAGGCCCTGCCCATTCTTGTTTGCGAAGTGGGCATAAACACGCATTGTGACCCTCAGCGTGAGTCCTGTCCTCTAGTAAGTCCTCTCAGTGGCTCGACCATTAGATGTCATAATGGGCTTGACATGTCCCTAGGCCACAATTTTTAACCAGATTTCTAGTTGTCCGTTCGGCCCTCCCCAGGGCTCTACTCTGGAATCCCTCATTTGGTGGGACACCTGAGGTTAAAAAACAAAACATGGCAAATCAACAACAACAACAAAACGGACTTCTTCCATCCCACAGAATGACCCCAAACTCTTTGGACAGGGCCAAACCCCCAGAGTGTAAGACTCGTCCATTTCCCATGAAGTCACCAGGGAATTTCACGACCATGAGTGACACGATATCCAGAGACAAAAACTTGAGCACGAGCCTCACACTCGCCCCTTATTCATATCCCGAAGAGTTCTCCTCATGGTCTGTAGATCAATCCTGCCATACCTATGACCTGAAACATAAGCCGCGTTTGTGTTTTCAGACGACTGTCCAAACAGCTCTGCCTACACACCCTACAGGCTCAGGCCCCTGGAGCCAAACCTGAGGACTGTACTTGCCCTCTCCAAGGGAATTGTATGTGCCCATTCCAATGGCCACAACCCTACTAATAGGATAAACCTGCAAACTTTCTGAGGCAATCCCAATAGTGGTGGCTTCCCAGGACAAACTCGGGCAATCTGAGCCCATCTGAGAACCTACATGCACTCAGACGCATAGACTGATGTTCCCAGAGGTAAAAAGGTACGAACAGGCCCCTAGGCACTATTCAGATTCATTGTTGTGGTATCCAGTCATCTCTCCTCAGAGGCCTGGATTTCAATACCAGCATATGGCTGTTTCCTGACTCATCCGTCATAAAAAATCTCATCTACATATGGGAAACTTGCACGTTGGAGCTGTGTCAAAGCCTCTGTTTGAAAAAACCCTTCAGGACCCCAGTGCCACCGCTTCATTCCAAGGTCTCCATAGACACAAAAACATATTAGGATCCATCCACAGGAGAGTCCATTTCAACTCAGATCCAGATTGCTCGCCCAGATCCAGCAGATATAACCTGTCTTGTTGCTAGGACACAATTGGAATGCAAGGTGGGCTACCCAGGCATCCATCCTTAGAACCCTGCTCGGAATCGTTGGCCTGGAGCCAACCGACATGTCTCAATTGTCCTGCACAAGAATCTTTGCAGTTTGGACCTTCTCACAACTAACATCGTGGCAAAACCCCCACGAACTCGAGACCCCCCCGCCCCTTCATGAAGGGGCCATCAGGGACAGAAACACCAACCTGAGCGATCTTCTGATCCTCGCCCTGACTTCAGAAGCATGAGATCTCGATTCAGGTCTGTAGATTGTTCCTGCCTTGTCCTCACCCAGAAACCTAAGCCTAGCTTGTGTTCTCAGATTTCCGTCTTCAGACTACTAGCCCACAAGCCTCCAGTTTGCAAACC
The DNA here is from genome assembly GCF_964662115.1 of Mustela nivalis. Classification (NCBI taxonomy): domain Eukaryota; kingdom Metazoa; phylum Chordata; class Mammalia; order Carnivora; family Mustelidae; genus Mustela; species Mustela nivalis. The sequence continues at coordinate 1,260,005 of NW_028136558.1, read as the reverse complement.
AGAACTATAATGCAGCACTCTTCCAGCCTTCAGGAAGAAACACATTGCCCTGTGGGGCTACCCCGAAACTCCAAATGAGGATCAACCTGCACGCCATTCGACTGTACCCCAAATATATAGGCTGACCTGGGCACTATTGCCCTTTCTACACAGCCTGAGCCTGGACTTCCTGGCCCCACCCAGAAAGCTGGTCGAGCACTGAGCACGCCGGACGAGCCATGTCCTTAGGTCGTCATCTCTTCCCAACCTCGATTCTCAAGTTTCAGAACCTAGACCTTATCTCCAATCACTGCCCAGGCTTGTAAGTGATGCAGAAATAACAACTCCTTCCCCGTGGCTAGAAGCCATGTGGTTGGCATGTTTTCCAATGTTCAGTGTAGTTGAAACCAGTGTGGCCCATGAGGCCCCGCCCATGTTTATGGGCCACATTGGTCACAAACACACATTGTGACCCTCAGCCTGATCCCAGTCCTCAGGTAAGGCCTCTCAGTGGCTGGATGAAGAGACAGCATATTGAGCTTGCCATGCCCCTAGGCCCCAAATTTTACCCATAGTTCGGGTTGTCCCTTCGCTTTTCCACAGGGCTCTTCTTTGGAATTCCTCTTTTGGCGGGACACCTAAGGTAACCAACCTGAAAGGAGACCTCCCATTCCACAGATTGACGAAAAAGAATTGGGATCGGGCCAATTCCACAGAGAGGAAGATTCGTCAATGGCCCATGAGGTTTCCCAGACAATCCACGGCCATCGCTGATACCGAATCTAGAGACAAAAGACTGAACAAGCACCTCAGACTCGCTCTTTCTTCATATCCTGAAGAGTTCTTCTCATGGTTTATAGATCGGTCCTGCCATACCTATGTCTCCAAACCTAAGCTGAGTTTATGTTTTCAGACTTCTGTCCTCAAAGTCCTGGGCCACACACCCTCCACGCTGCGGTCCCTGGAGCCACACATAAGGACTGTGCCTACCCAATCCATGGGAACTCTGCCCATTCCATTGTCCAAAACCGTAAAATTAGGAGAACCCTCCAAATCCCTGAGGCCATCCCAATAGTGCAGGTCTCCCGTGACAAACAAGCGCGGTCTGATAGCAGCTGAGCATCAACCTCCACTCATACCATAGATGGATGTCTGCAGAGAAGAAGATTGAACCAGACAGGACCCTGGCCATATCGGATCCATTGCTTTGGTTACAGGCATGTCTCCTCAAAAGCCTGGATTCCAATACCAGCATAGGGGTTTTCCTGAGGCAGCAATCAGAACAAATCTCGTCTCCACAAGGAAACATGTGCATCGAGCTATGTCAAAAGCTTAGGAGAATACTTCAGGGTCCTGGTGCCACGGCCCCATTCCAAGGCCCCATGGACACAAACACACATTAGGACTCATCCTCAGGAAAGTCCATATCAAGTCAGCCACCCCGGTTGCTCCCGCAGAGCCATCAGATCTAAACTGGCTTGTTGCTAGGAGACAATTGGAATGCAACTCTGGCTTCCCAGGCATCCTCCCTCGAACGGTGCTCTGGAGTCATTCCATATGGGATGTCCTGGAGCTGCCCAAAGGTCTCAATTGTCCCGCAGAAGGAATTCTTGAAGGGGGCAACCCACAACTCCCACGTGGGAAAAACTCCATGGGCACGAGATTCCCGCTCCCTTCATGAAGGGGCCGTCAGGCACAGACACTCCAACCTAAGCCAAAGTCTAATTCTCTCCCTGACTTGAAATGGATGAGATATTGGTTCAGATCTGCAGGGGGTACCTGCCGTGCCCTTGCCCTGAGCCCAAGTATAGCTTTTGTTCTCAGAATTCCGACCTCACTCTCCTGGCCTCAAAGCCCTCATGATTGGTAAATCCGGTCCCACAATGCAGCACATGGCCTGCTTTCTGGAAAAAAAATATTGCCTAAAGAGCTGCCAAGGCACCTTATATGAAGATAAACCTACACGGTACTCGACTTTGCCCGAATTATATAGTCTAACCTGGGCACTAATGCACTGTCTGACACAACCTGAGCCCGGACTTCCTGACCAACACCCAGACAGCTGACCGCACACTGAGCACATCAGACCTGCCATGGCCTTAGGTCATCATCTCTTCCCTACCTCAGTTTTCAGGCCTCAGAAACTAGACTTTATCTCCAATCACTGCCCAGGGGTGAGTGTGATGCAGAATTCAGAACTTCTCCTTACACATGGCAAGAAACCTTGTGGTTGGCATGTTGTCCAACGTTCATTGTAGGAGAAACTAGCATTCACCCTGAGGCCCACCTATTCTTGAGTGCGACGAGGGCATAAATATGCATTGTGACCCTCAGTGTGAGTCCTGTCCTCTAGTAATTCCTCTCAGAGCCTGGATCACTAGATGTCATAATGGGCTTGACATAGCCCTAGGCCCCAATTTTTAACCAGATTTCTGGTTGTCCAGTCACCCCTCCCCAGAGCTCTACTCTGGAATTCCTCATTTGGTGGGACAACGGAGGTTAAAAAATGAAACAAAACAAAGCAACAACAACAAAAAAAACGACTTCTTCCATCCCACAGAATGACCCCAACCTCTTTGGAAGGGGCCAAATCCCCAGAGAGTAAGACTCGTCCATTTCCCATGAAGTCACCCGGAAATTTCACGACCATGAGTGACATGATATGCAGAGACAAAAACATGAGCAATAGCCTCACACTCGCTTTTTTTTCATATACCGAAATGTTCTCCTCATGGTCTGTAGATCAGTCCTGCCCTACCTATGACCCGAAACAGAAGTCGAGTTTGGGTTTTCAGACAACTGTCCAAACAGCCCTGGCTTACACACCCTATAGGCTCAGGCCCCTGAAGCCAAACCTGAGGACTGTTCTTGCCCTCGCAAGGGAATTGTGTGAGCCCATTCCAATGGCGACAACGCAACTAAAAGTATAAACCTTTAAATTCCCTGAGGCCATCCCATAGTGTTGGCTTCCAAGGACAAACACGGGCAATCTGAGTTCATCTGAGCACCTACCTGCACTCTGACCCATAGATAGATGTCGCCCGAGGTAAAAAGAAACCAACAGGCCCCTAGGCACTAATCGGATTCATTGCTTTGGTTTCCAGGCATCTCTCCTCAGAGGCCTGGATTTCAATACCAGAATATGGCTGTTTCTTGACTCACCCATCAGAACAAATCTCCTCTACACATGGGAAACTTGCATGGTGGAGCTGTGTCAAACCTCTGTTTAGGAGAAGCCTTCAGGGCCCTAGTGCCACCGCTTAATGCCACAGTCTCCATAGACACAAAAACATATTAGGACCCATCCACAGGAGAGTCCATTTAAACTCAGCCTCCTCGGTTGCTCCCCGAGATCCAACAGATCTAGCCTATCTTGTAGCTAGGAGAATATTGGAATGCGAGGTGGGCTACCCAGCCATCCATCCTTAGAACCCTGCTCAGAATCGTTGGCCTGGAGCCAACCAACTGGTCTCAATTGTCCCACAGTATAATCTTTGCAGTTTGGAGCTTCTCACAAATCCCATGGTGGGAAAACCCCCACGGCCTCGTGATTCCCCCCCTTTATGAAGGGGCCATCAGGGACAGAAAGTCAAACCTGAGGCATCGTCTGATGCTCAACCTGACTTCAGGTGCACGAGATCTCGATTCAGGTCTGTAGATTGTGCCTGCCATGTCCTCACCATAAAACCTAAGCCTAGCTTGTGTTCTCAGAGTTCCGTCCTCAGACTACCGGCCCACAAGCCCTCCAGTTTGGCAATCCGGAAGTACAATGCAGCACTCTGTGGGCCCTCCAAGAGAAACATTGCCCTCTGGGGCTACCTAGATACCCCAAATGAAGCTCAACCTGCACGCCATTTGGCTGTACACCAAATATATAGGCTGATCTGGGCATCATTGCCTTCTCTGACACAGCCTGAGCTGGACCTCCTGGCCCCACCCAGACAGCTGGCCGCACACTGAGCACATCGGACCCGCCATGGCCTTAGTTCGTCATCTCTTCCCAACCTCGGTTTTCAGGCTTCAGTACCTAGACCTTATCTCTAATCACTGCCCAGGTTTAAAATGTTGCAGAAATCAGAACTCGTTCCCTTGGCAAGAAACCTCGTGGTTGGCATGGTGTCCAACGTTCAGTGTAGTTGAAACCAGTGTGGCACATGAGACCCAGCCCATGCTTGAGGGCTACATTGGTCTCAAACACACATTGTGACCCTCAGCCTGAGCCCGGTCCTCAGGCAAGGCCTCTCAGTGGCTGCATGAAGAAACAGCATATTGGGATTGCCATGCCCCTAGACCCCAATTTTTAACCATAGTTCGGGTTGTCCCTTCACTCTTGCCCAGGGCTCTGCTTTGGAATTCCTCTTTTGGTGGGACACCTCAGGTAACAAACCTTAAAGGAGTCCTCCCATCCCACAGATTCACGAAAAAGAATTGGGATCGGACCAGATCCACAGAGAGGAAGATTCGTCCATGGCCCAGGAGGCCTCCCCGACATTCCTCGGCTATCGCTGATACAAAATCCAGAGACAAAAGCCCGAGCAAGCGCCTCAGACTCGCTCTTTCTTCATATCCTGAAGAGTTCTTCTCCTGGTTTGTAGGTCGGGCTTGCCATACCTACGTTCCCAAACCTAAGATGAGTTTGTGTTTTTTGTTTTCTGTCCTCAAATTCCTGGGCCACATACCCTCCAGACTGAGCCCCTGGAGCCACACATTAGTACTGTGCCTACCCAATCCATGGGAATTCTGCCCATGCCATTGTCTCAAACCGTTCAAATTAGGAGAACCCTCCATAGTCCCTGAGGCCATCTCAATGGTGTAGGTTGTCCCGGACAAACAAGGGCCGTCTGACACCAGCTGAGCATCAACCTCCACTCATACCATAGATGGATGTCCCCAGAGAAGAAGATTGAACCAGGCAGGACCCTAGGACATAATGGGATCCATAGCTTTGGTTTACAGGCATGTCTCCTCAAAAGCCTGGATTCCAATACCAGCATAGGGCTTCTCCTGAGGCACCCATCAGAACAAATCTCGTCTCCACAAGGAAACTTGTGCATGGGAGCTATGTCAAAGGCTTAGGAGAATACTTCAGGGTGCCGGTGCCACCGCCCCATTCCAAGGCCCTCAGGGACACAAACAAACATTAGGACCCATCCTCCGGAAAGTCCATTTCAACTCAGCCAGCCCTGTAACACCTGCTGAGCCATCAGATCTATACTGTCTTGTTGCTAGAAGAAAATTCCATCAGATCTATACTGTCTTGTTGCTAGAAGAAAATTGGAATGCGAGGCGGGCTTCCCAGGCATTCATCCTCGAATGGTGCTCTCGAGTCATTCCATATGTGATGTCCTGGAGCTGTCCAACAGGTCTCAATTGTCCCGCAGAAGGAATCTTTGAAGGGCCATCTCACAACTCCCAACGTGGGGAAACCTCCATGGACTAGAGATTCCACTCCCTTCATGAATGGGCCGTCATGTACAGAAACTCCAACCAGAGCCAATGTCTGATCCTCGCCCTGAATTCAGATGCATGAGATATTGGTTCAGATCTGCCGAGGTACCTGCCGTGCCCTCGACCTGAAACCCAAGTCTAGCTTGTGTTCTCAGACTTCCGTCCTCACACTCCTGGCCCAGAAGACCTCAAGTTTGTCAATTCCGAACCCACTGTGCAGCACTCTGCCTGCCCTCTAGAAAAAAAATATTGCCTCATGAGCTGCCCAGGCACATCATATGAGGATAAACCTACACGCCACTTGACTGTACGTAAATTATATACTCTAAGCTGTGCACTAATGCACGGTCTGACACACCTGAGCCCGGACCTCCTGACTAACACACAGACAGCTGACCACACACTGAGCACAACAGACCAGCCATGGCCCTCGGACATCATCTCTTCCATACCTCAGTTTTCAGGCTTCAGAATCTACCTTTTCTCCAATCACTGCCCAGGGGTGATGGTATGTAGAAATCAGAACTCCTCCTTACCCATGGCAAGAAACCTTGTGGTTGGCATGTTGTCCAACGTTCAGTGTAGGAGAAACCAGCATTCACCCTGAGGCCCAGCCCATTCTAAAGTGCGACGAGGGCATAAACACACCAAACTCTTTGGACGAGGCCAACCTTCTAAAGAGTAAGACTCGTCCATTTCCCATGAAGTCACCCGGAAATTTCACGACCATGAGTCACACGATATCCAGAGATAAACTTGAGCAAGAGCCTCACACTCGCCCTTTTTTCATATCCCGAAGAGTTCTTCTCATGTTCTGTAGATCAGTCCGGCCATACCTATGACCCGAAACATAAGCCGAGGTTGTGTTTTCAGACAACTGTCCAAACAGCCCTGGCCTACACACCCCAAAGGCTCAGGCCCTTGGAGCCAAACCTGAGGACTGTACTTGCCCTCTCCAAGGGAATTGTGTGTACCCATTCCAATGGCCACAATCCTACTAATAGGATAAACCTCCAAAGTTCCTGAGGCCATCCCAATAGTGGTGGCTTCCCAGGACAAACAGGAGCAATCTGAGCACATCAGAGCACCTACCTGCACTCAGACCCATAGACTGATGTCCCCAGAGGAAAAAAGGAATGAACAGACCACTAGGCACTAATCGGATCCATTGCTATGGTTTCCAGGCATGTCTCCTCAGAGGCCTGGATTTCAATACCAGCATATGGCTGTTTCTTGACTCACCCATCAGAACAAATCTCATCTACATATGGGAAACTTGCACGGTGGAGCTGTGTCAAAGTCTCTGTTTAGAAGAACCCATAAGGGACCCAGTGCCACCGCTTCATTCCAAGGTCTCCATAGACACAAAAACATATTAGGACACATCCACAGGAGAGTCAATTTCAACTCAGCCTCCTCAGTTGCTCCCCCAGATCCAGCAGATCTAACCTTTCTTGTAGCTAGGAGAAAAATGGAATGCCAGGTGTGGTACCTAGCCATCCATCCTCAGAATCATGCTTGGAATCCTTGGCCTGGCGCCAACTAACAGGTCTCAATTGTCCTGGAGAAGAATCTTTGTAGTTTGGAGCTTCTCACAACTCCCATCCTGCGAAACCCCCCATGGCCTCGTGATTCCCCCCCTTCATGAAGGGGCCATCAGGGACAGAAAGTCCAACCTGAAGATCGTCTGATCCTCACCCTGACTTCAGATGCACGAGATCTCGATTCAGGTCTGTAGATTGTGCCTGCCATGTCCTCACCCATAAAAAATAAGCCTAGCTTGTGTTCTCAGACTTCAGTCCTCAGACTACTGGCCCACAAGCCATCCAGTTTGGCAATCCAGAAGTACAATGCGGCACTCTGCCTGCTCCCTGGAAGAAGAACATTGCCCTCTGGGGCTACCCAGAAACCCCAAATGAGGATCAACCTGCACGCCATTTGGCTGTACACCAAATATATAGGCTGAAGTGGGCACAATTGCCCATTCTGACACAGCCTGAGCCTGGAACTCCTGGCCCCACCCAGACAGCTGGCCGCACACTGAGCACATCGGACCCGCCATGGCCTTAGGTCGTCATCTCTACCCAACCTCGGTTTTCAGGCTTCAGAACCTTGACCTTATCTCCAATCACTGCCCAGGTTTGAAAATGTTGCAGAAATCCGAACTCGTTCGCTTGGCATGAAACCTCGTGGTTGGCATGTTGTCCAACTTTCAGTGTAGTTGAAACCAGTGTGGCACATGAGACCCAGCCCATGCTTGAGGGCCACATTGGTCTCAAACACACATTGTGACCCTCAGCCTGAGCCCGGTCCTCAGGCAAGGCCTCTCAGTGGCTGCATGAAGAAACAGCATATTGGGCTTGCCATGCCCTAGACCCTAATTTTTAACCATATTTCGGGTTGTCCCTTCACTCTTGCCCAGGGCTCTGCTTTGGAATTCCTCTTTTGGTGGGACACCTCAGGTAACAAACCTTAAAGGAGTCCTCCCATCCCACAGATTCACGAAAAAGAATTGGGATAGGGCCAAATCCACAGAGAGGAAGATTCGTCCATGGCCCATGAGGCCTCCCCGACATTCAACGGCCATCGCTGATACAAAATCCAGAGACAAAAGCCTAACCAAGCGCCTCAGACTCGCTCTTTCTTCATATCCTGAAGAGTTCTTCTCATGATTTGTAGTTCGGCCGTGCCATACCTACGTTCCCAAACCTAAGCTGAGTTTGTGTTTTTTGAGTTCTGTCCTCAAAGTCCTGGGCCACACACCCTCCAGGCTGGGCCCCTGGAACCACACATTAGGACTGGGCCTAACCAATCCATGGGAATTCTGCCCATTCCATTATCCAAAACCGTACAAATTAGGAGAAACCTCCAAATTCCCTGAGGCCATACCAATGGTGTAGGTTGTCCGGGACAAAAAAGGGCCGTCTGACACCAGCTGAGCATCTACCTCCACTCATACCATAGATGGATGTCCCCAGAGAAGAAGATTGACCAGACAGGACCCCAGGCCATAATGGGATCCATAGCTTTGGTTTACAGGCATGTCTCCTCAAAAGCCTGGTTTCCAATACCAGCTGAGGGCTTCTCCTGAGGCACCCATCAGAACAAATCTCGTCTACACATGGGAAACTTGCATGTTGGAGCTCTCTCAAAGCCTCTGGTTAGAAGGACATTTCAGGTTCCCGGTGCCAGCGCCTCATTCCAAGGTCTCCATGGAGACACACCCACATTAGGACCCATCCACAGGAGAGTCCATTTCAACTCAGCCCCCTCAGTTGCTCCCCCTGATCCAGCAGATCTAACCCGTCTTGTCGCTAGGAGATGATTGGAATGAGAGGCAGGCTTCCCAGACATCCATACTTAGAACCATTCTCAGAATTATGCTGTATGGGAAGTCCTGGAGCAAACCAACAGGTCTCAATAGTCCCGCAGAAGAATCTTTACTGTTTGGAGCATCTCACAACTCCCATCGTGGGCAAACCTCCATGGCCTCGTGATCCCGCCCCCTGTGCTTCATGAAGGGGCCATCAGGGACAGAAGCTCCAACCTGAGCGATCGTCTGATCCTCGCCCTGACTTCAGATGCACGAGATCTCGATTCAGGTCTGTAGATTGTGCCTACCATGGCCTACTTCCATCCTCACATTCCTGGCCCACAAGCCCTCCAGTTTGGCAATTCCAGAACTACAAGGCAGCACTCTGCCTGCTTTCCGGAAGAAAAACATTGCCCTCTGGGGCTACCCAGATTCCCCAAATGAGGATCAACCTGCATGCCACTTGACTGGACCCCAATTATACAGGCTTCCCTGGGCACTACTGCCCTTTCTGGCACAGCCTGAGACTGAACCTCCTGGCTCGCACCCACCCAGCTAGCCACACACTGAGCACATCAGACCCGCCATGGCCTTAGGTCATCATCTCTTTCCAACCTCGGTTTTCAGGCTTCAGAACCTAAACCTTATCTCCAGTCACCACCCAGGGTTGAACATGATGCAGGAATCAGAACTCCTTCCCCATGGCAAGAAACCTTGTGGTTGGCATGTTGTCCAACGTAAAATGTAGTTGAAACCAGTGTGGCCCATGAGGCCCTGCAGATGCTTGAGGACCAAGTCGTTCACAAACATGCATTCTGACCCTCAACGTGAGCCCAGTTCTCAAGTAAGGCCTCTCAGTGGCTGGACCAAAAGACAGCATATTGGGCTTGTCATGCCCCTAGGCCCCAATTTTTAACCAGATTTCTGGTTGTCCAGTCTCCCCTCCCCAGGGCTCGGCTTTGGAATCCCTCTTTTGGTGGGACACCTGAGGTAACAAAACTGAAAGGACTCCTCCCATCCCACAGTTTGACCCAAAACAATTGGAATCGGGCCAAATCCACAGAGCGGAAGACTCGTCCATGGCCCATGAGGCCTCCCCGACATTCCACGCCCATCGTTGACACAAAATCCAGAAACAAAAGCCTGAACAAGTGCCTCACAATCTCTCTTTCTTCATATCTGGAAGAATTCTCCTCACGGTCTGTAGATCGGGCCTGCCATACCTACGTCCCTAAACCTAAACTGAGTTTGTGTTTTAGACTTCTGTCTCCACAGTCCTGGTGCACACACCCTGCAGGCTGGGGCCCCTGGAGCCACATCAAAACTGTGCCTTCCCTCTCCACGGGAATTCTGCCCATTCCATTGTCCATAATCATAAAATTAGGAGAAACCTCCAAAGTCCCCAAGGCCTTCACAATAGTGTAGGCCGCCTGGGACAAACAAGGACCATCTGACACCAGCTGAGCATCTAACTCCACTAATACCTTAGATGGATGTACACAGAGAAGAAGATTCAACCGGACAGGCCCCTAGGCTCTAAACGGAGCCATTGCTTTGGTTTCCAGTTATCTCTCTTCAGAGGCCTATATTCCAATAACAGTATATGGGGGTTTCCTGAGGCACCAATCAGAACAAATCTCGTCTCCACATGGGAAACTTGTCCTTTGGAGATGTCTCAAAACCTCCGGTTAGGAGAATCCTTCAGGGCCCATGCACCAACGCCCCATTCCAAGGTCTCCATGGACACAAACCCACATTAGCATCCATCCTCAGGAGAGTCCATTTCAACTCAGCCCCCTTGGTTGCTCTGACAGAGCCAGCATATCAAACCTGTCTATTTGCTAGGAGACAACTGCAATGTGAGGCGGGCTTCCCATGCATCCATCCTAAGATCCCTGCTCTGGTGTCATTCTGTATGGTATGTACTGGAGTGAAACAAAAGGTCTCAATTGTTGATCAGAAGGAATCCTTGTTGTTTGGAGCATCTCACAACTCCCATCGTGGGTAAACCTCCATGGACTGGAGATGCTGTCCCCTTCATAAAGTGGCCAGAATGGACAGAAATTCAAACCTAAGCCTAGGTTTGAACCTCGCCCTGACTTCAGATTCATGATATCCCGATTCAGATCTGCAGAGGGTGCCTGCCGTGCCCTCGCCCAGAACCTACGCCTAACATGTGTTCTCAGACTTCCGTCCTCACACTCCCCGTCCACAAGGCATCCACTTTGGAAATTCCGGAGCCACAATGCAGCACTCTGCCTGTCCTCCAGAAGAAAAACATTGCCCTTGGGGCTACCCAGAAATGCCAAATAAAGATCAACCTGCACGGCACTCAGTTGTACCCCAATTATACAATCTACCCTGGGCACTAAGGCCCTGTCTGACACAGCCCAAGCTTGGACCTCCCGACCAACACCCAGACAGCTGGCTCCACGCTGAGCATATCGGACCCGACATGGCCTTAGGTCGTCATCTCTTCCCAACCTCGGTTTTCAGATTTCACAAGCTGGACCTTATGTCCAATCACTACCCAGGGGTGAATGACATGCAGAAATCAGAATTAATACTTCCCCATGGCAAGAACTCATGTGGTTGACATGTTGACTATCATTCAGTGTAGGAGAAACAAGCATGCACCATGAGTCCCCACCCATGCTTGAGTACCACGAGGGCATAAACACGCATTGTGACCCTCAGCATGAGTTCTGTCCTCAATGAAGGCCTCTCAGTGGCTGGACCATTAGAAGGCATATTGGGCTTGCCATGCCCCTAGGCCAGTATTTTTAGTTAGATTTCTTGTTGTCCAGGGCTCTGCTCTGGAATCCCTCTTTTGGTGGGACACCTTAGTTAACAAAACTGAATCCCACAGATTAACCCAAAACAATTGGGATCTGGCCAAATCCACAGAGAGAAACACTCTTCCATGGCCCATGAGGACTCCTCGACATTCCACGGCCATCATTGACACAAAATCCAGGGGCAAAAGCCTGACAAGTGTCACACTTTCACCCTTTATTCAGATCCCAAAAAGTTCTCCTCATAGTCTGTAAATCGGGCCTGCCATACCTACGTCCCCAAACCTAAGCTGAGTTTGTGTTTTAAGACATCTGTCCCCACAGTCCTTGCCCACACACCCTCAAGGCTGGGCTCTTGGAGCCACACATCAGGTCTGTGCCTGCCCACTCCACAGGAATTCTGCCCATGCCATTGTCCATAATCATACAATTTAGGAGAAACCTCCAAAGTCCCCGAGGCCATCCCTATAGTGTAGGCCGCCCGGACAAACAGGAGCGGTCTGACACCAGCTGAGCAACTACCTCCATTTCATAAAATAGACAGATGTCGACAGAGAAGAAGATTGAACCAGAGAGGCTCCTAGGACCTAATTGGATGCATTGCTGTGGTTTCTATGTATCTCTCCTCAGAAGCCTGGTTCTAATACCAGCATATGTGGGTTTCCTGAGGCACCAATTAGAACAAATCTTGTCTCCACATGGAAAACTTGCTCTTTCGAGTTGTTTCAAAATCTCCGGTTAGAATCCTTTAGAGCCCTGGGGCCACCACCCCATTCCAACGTCCTCATGGACACAAACACACATTAAGACCCATCTTCAGGAGAGTCCATTTCAACTCAGCTCCCACGATTGCTCCTGCATAGCCATCAGATCGTACCTGTCTTGTGGCAGGGAGACAATTGGTGTAAGAGGCAGTCTGCTCAGGCATCCATCCTTAGAACCCGGCTCTGGAGTCATTCCATATGGGATGTCCTGGAGCCATCCAACAGTTCTCAATTTTCCCGCAGAAGGAATCCTTGCAGTTTGGAGCATCCCACAACTCCCAACGTGGGAAAACCTCCATGGCCTCGAGATTCCATCCCTTTGATGAAGGGGCCATCATGGACAGAAACTACAACCTGCGCCTAAGTCTGATCCTCGTCCTGACTTCAGATGAATGAGATATTGATTCGGATCTGCAGAGGGTGCCTGCCGTGCCCTCGCCCTGAAACTTAAGTCTAGCTTATGATCTCAGACTTACGTCCTCACACTCCTGGTCCCGACGCCCTTAAGTTTGGCAATTCTGGACCCACAATGCTGCACTCTGCCTGCCCCAGTGAGATTCCCTGACACAATAAATGAGGATGAACCTACATGGAACTCAACTGTACCCAAATTATACAGTCTAACCTGGGCACTAATGCACTGTCTGACACAGCCTGAATCCATACCTCCTGAACAACACCCAGAAAGCTGACCGCACACTGAGCACATCGGACCCTCCATGACCTTAGGTTATCATCTCATCCCAACCTCGATTTTCTGGATTCAGAACTTAGATCTTATCTCCAGTCACTGCCCAGGGGTGAACATGATGCAGAAATCAGAATTCCTCCTTCCCCATGGAAAGAAACCTTGTGGTTCGTATGTTGTCCAAAGTTCAGTGTAGGAGAATCAAGCATGGCCCATGAGTCCCCGCCCATGCTTGATGCCTACATTGGGCACAAACATGCATTGTGACCCTCAGTGTGAGCACTGTACTCAAGTAAGACCTCTCAGTGGCTGGACCAAGGTACCCCATATGGGGATTGCCATGCCCTTAGGCCCCCAATCTTATACAGAGTTCGGGTTGTCCAGTCGCCCCTTCCCAGGGATCTGCTCTGGAATCCCTCTTTAGTGGCACACCTGAGGTAAAAAAAAAAAAAAAAAAAAAAACAGAATGGACTCCTCCCATCCCACGGAATGACCCCAAAATATTGGGATCATCCAAATCCCCATAGAGGAAGTCTCACCCATGGTCCATGAGGACGCCCCTACATTCCACGGCCATCAGTGACACAAAATCCAGAGTCAAAAGCCTGAGCAAGTGCCTCACACTCACTTTTTGTTCATATCCTGAAGAGTTCTGCTCAAGGTCTGTAGATCGGGCCTCCCATACCTATGTCCCCAAACCTAAGACGAGTTTCTGTTTTCAGACTTCGGTCCCCACAGCTCTGACCCACACACCCTCCATGCTTGAGCCCCTAGAGCCACACCTCAGGATTGTGCCTTCCCTCCCCAAAGGAATTCTGCCCATTTCATTGGCCACAAACTTGCAAATTAGGAGAAACCTCCAAAGTCAAAGTGGCCATCCCAATAGTGTAGACTGCCCAGGACAAATAGGGGCAATCTGACACCAGCTGAGGAACTACCTCCACTCAATCCCATAGACAGATGAACCGAGAGAAGAAGATTAAACCAGACAGGCCCCAGGCCCTAATCAGATCCATTGCCTTGGTTTCCAGGCATCTCTCCTCAGAGTTCTGGTTTCCAATACCAGCATATTGGGGGTTACTGAAGCACCAATGAGAACAAATCTTGTTTCCCCATGGGAAAAATGCTTCTTGGAGCTGTGTCAAAACCTCTGGTTAGGAGCATCCTTCAGAGCCCTGGTGCCACTGCCCCATTCCAAGGTCTCCATGGACACAATCCCACATTATGACCGATCCTCAGGAGAATGCATTTCAACTCAGCCCCCTCGGCTGCTACATCATAGGCAGCAATCAAACGTGCCGTTTCGCTAGGAGACAATTGGAATGCAAGGACGGATGCCCAGGCATCCATCCTTAGAACCCTGCTCTGCAATTGTTCCATATGGGATGCCCTGGAGCCATCCAACAGGTTTCAACTGACCCGCAGAAAATCCTTGTGGTTTGGAGCATCTCACTACTGCCATCATGGGAAAACACCAATGGCGGTGTGATGACCCCCCTTCATGAAGGGGCCATCATGGACAGAAACTCCAACCTGAGCCAACATATGAACCTCGCCCTGACCTCAGATGCATGAAATCTAAATTCAGCTCTGCAGAGTGTGCCTGCCATGTCCTCGCCCTGAAACCAAAGCAAAGCTTCAGTTCTCAGACTTACATCCTTGCATTCCTGGCCCCAAGGACTCCAGTTTGGCAGTTCCGGAGCCAGAATGCAGCACTCTGCCTGCCCTCCAGAAGAAAGACTTTGCCCTATGGGGCTACGGAGAAACCCCAAATAATTATCTTCTGCATGCCACTCAACTGTACCCCAATTATACAGCATATCTGGGCACGAATGCCCTGTCTGGCACAGCCTGAGTGCAGACCTCCTGAACGACACCTAGAAAGCTGGCCCCAAACTGAACACATCGGACCCGCCATGGCCTTAGGTCGTCATCTCTTCCAAACCTCGGTTTTCAGGCTTCAGAACCTAGACCTTATCTCCAATTAGTGCCCAGAGGTGAACGTGATGCAGAAATCAAAACTCCTCCTTCCCCATGGCAAGAAACCCTGAGGTTGGCATGTCCAAGGTTCAGTGTAGGAGAAACCTGCAAGCTCAATGAAGTCCCGCCCAATATTGAGGACTTCCTTGGGCACAAACACACATTGTGACCCTCAGCATGAGTCCACTATTCAAGTAACGTCTCTCAGTGGCTGGACCAAGAATCTGCATATGGGCTTTCCATGCCCATAGGACCCCAGGCCTAACCAGAGGGTGGGTATTCCAGTTGTATGTACCCAGTGCTATGCTCTAGAATCCCTCTATTGTGGGGACACATGAGGGAGAAAACAGGACTCCTCCCTTCCAACAAAATGACCCCAATCTCTTGGGAGCCGGACAAATCACCAGAGAGGGAGACTTCCATGGCCCATGAGACCATGCTTACATTAAATGACCATCATGAATACAACATCCAGAGACATAAGCTTGAACGACCGCCTCTCACTCGCCTTACTTTCTAATCACAATGAGCTCCCCTCACGGACTGTAGATCACTCCTGCCATAACCTCAGCCCCAAACCTCAGCCGAGTTTGTGTTTTTGGATGTCTGTCCCCACAGCCCTGGCCAACACAGCCGCCAGGCTGGGGCCTCTGGAGCCACACCACAGGACTGTCCTGCTCTCTCCAAGGAGACTATGCCCATTCCATTGCCCATAACCCCACAGAATAGGAGAAACCTCAAGGCCCCCGAGGACATCCCACTACTATAAGCCTCTCTGGACAAAGGCATCCTGACACTAGCTGAGCAACTACCTCCATGCAGAAACACAGACAGATGTCGGCAGAGACAGTAGATTGAACCAGACAGGCCCCTGGGCCCTAATCTGAACTCTTGCTTTGGTTTCCAGGTGTCACTCCTCAGAGGCCTGGGTTTGAAGACCAGCATCTGGGGCTTTCCTGAGACACCAACCAGAACAACTATCGTCTCCACATGGGAAGCTTCATTGTTGGAGCTGTGTCAAACCCTTCGGTTTGGAGAAACCTGCAGAGTCCCTGAGCCACCGCCACATTCCAAGGTCTCCATGGCCACCAACCCACAGTATGACTCATCCTCAGGAGAGTCCATTTCAACTCAGCCCTCTGAGAAACCCGCCCAAGAGCCTGCAGATTGAGCCTGCCTTGCCCCAAGCAGCCAGTGGGAATGTGAGGTGGCATTTGCAGACATTCATGCTTAGACCCCTTCTCTCGAGTCTTTCTGTAGGGGTCATCCTAGAACCATCTCATAGTACTCGACTGTCCTACAGAGGAAACCTTGATGTTTGGGGCAGCTCATAACTCCCAGCGTTGGGAAACCTCCCTGGCCTCATGACGCCCCCACCCCCTTCAGGAAGGGGCCATAATGGACACAAACTCCAACCTGAGGCAACGTCTGATACTCGCCCTGACCTCAGATGCAGGAGATCTTGATTCAGTCTCTGCAGAGTGGGCCTGCCATGCCCTCGGCCCCAAACCTAACGCTAGCTTGTGTTTTCAGACTTCCCTCTTCACACTCCTGGCAAACAAGCCCTCCAGACTGGGAATTCCAGAACCACAACACAGTTTTCTGCCTGCCCACCAGAAGAAAAACGTTGCCCTATGGGGCTCTCCAGAAACCACAAATGAGAACCAACCTGCTCTGGCCTCGACCGCACCCTATCTGGAAAAGCTACCCTGGTCAGTAATGCTCTGTCTGACACAGCCTGACGTCCCGACAGACAAGGAAACAGCTGGCTGCACACTAAGCACATCAGACAGGCCATGGCCTTATGCTGTCATCTCTTTCCAACCTGGGTTTTCAGACATCTGACCCTAGATATTATATCAAATCCTGGCAAACGTGGGTAACTGAAGCACAAATCAGATCTTCTCCTTCCCCATGGCTGGAAAGCTTGCTGTTGCCATGGAGTCATACCTTCAGTGTAGGAGAAGCCTTCATGGCCCCTGAGGCCAAGCCTAAACTTGAGTGCCTCCTTGGGTACAAACTCGCATTGGGACCATCAGCCCCAATGGGCCCCATGTCGAAGTAAGGTCTCTCAGGGCCTGGACTAAGAGCCCGCATATGGGGCTTGCCAAGCCCCTATGATCCCAATCTTCACAAGAGCTCGAGTATTCCATTTGCTCGAACCCAGGACTGTGATCTGGAGTCCCTCTCCTGGAAGAACACCTGAGCCAGACAGCAGGACTCCACCCTTCCCACAAAGTGTCCCCAAAATCTTAAGAGCTGGACCAACTCCTCAGAGAGGGAGACTCTTCCATAGCCCCTGAGGTCACCCCTACATTCCACGGCTATGGGAGACAAAACATCCAAAGACAAAAGCTTGCGTGACTGCCTCCCATTTGCCCTTCTTTCATAAGCTGAGGATCTCCTCTCACGGTCTGTGGGTCCATCCTGCAATGCTCTCGGCTCTGCACCCAAGCCGAGTTTGTGTTTTCAGACTTCTGTGCCCACAGCCCGGACCCACACACCCTCCAGGCTAGGGCCTATGGAGACACACTGAAGGACTGTGCCAGTCCTCTCCAAGAAAACTGTACCCAATCCATTGGCCACAACCCTAGAGATTAGGAGAATCCAATAAGGTCTCCAAGGCCATGCCTCGGCCATGGACTAAGAGGGGCACTCTGACACCAGCTGAGCAACTATCTCCACTTAGATACTCAGACAGTGTCCCCAGAGACAGAAGATTGAAACGGACAGGCATCTAGGCTCTAATCTGAACCCTAGCTTTGGTTTCCAGGTGTCTCTACACAGAGAACTGGTTTGAAGACCAGTATCTGGGGCTTTTCTGAGGCACCAAAGAGAACCTGTCTCATCTCCACATAGGGATCTCTTTTTAATTGGAGCAATATTACACCCTTCGGTTAGGCGAATACTTCATGGCCCCTGAGCTGCCAACATATTCCAAGGTCTCCATGCACACAAACCCACATTATGACCCATCCGCAGGAGAGTCCATTTCAATTCAGCCCCCTAGTTAGCTCGCCCCAGAGCCAGTAGTTCAAACATGTCTTGTCACAAAGAGCCAATGGGAATGTGAGGTATGCTGTACAGGCATCCATCCTTCGAATCCTGCTCTCCAATCTTTCCGTATGGGACATCCTGGAGCCATTCAACAGGACTCGACTGTCCAGCAGATGGAAAGCTTGTGGTATGGGTCAACGCACAAACTAGAGTTTGTGCTGGTGTCTAAGGTGCTGTGCAGGATTCTCCAATCTTGAGGGTTTGGCACAGGTCGAAGGGCATGGTTTCCTACTGGGGACAGGAGATATTCTATTGTGTGGCTCAGGGACCACATGTTGTATCCTAAGTTGGTATTTCAGAACAGGACCCTGAGGACAGATGCCTGAAAACCTAATCTAGTGTTCCAATGACGTCCTAGGAGCATGTCAGGTACAATCTTCTGACCCAGGAACATTGAAATGGCTGTCTGCTTGGATGTAGGTGATCAGGGCGTTTCAGACTGGCATTTGTGTCCAGTGCTGCCGACAATATTGCGTTGGGCTCAGGGCTCTTGCGTGTTTCTCCTAAACTGGAAGGTTTGGGCAGGTTTGACGGGCACAGTTTCCTTGGGGATGGCAGGCCTAGTCATGTGTTGTGGATCCAGAGACCCTGTCCTGGAGGGCATATGAGCCTTGGTTTTGGGAGAGAAGTCTGCAAACACAAATGTGGGTTATGGTTAGTGGAAAGGTGATCACAGGCCCAATGAGTAGACCTGGAGTGCAGCTTGTCAGGAGTTGTAATTAGGGTGACTGGAAGGCAGTAGCACAGGCTTTTCTCTCTATATTGTGTGTCCAGGATGGCCTCGGAATGCAGGTATAGTCTCATGGGTCCATGGGAAACTTTTCCTCTCTATGGATCTGTGCAGCTCATAGTTTGGTGGCTTTTTTGGGGAAGGGAAGAGTGTTGTTTTCCATCTTATGGGTGCCCCAAAACAGGGATTCCAGATACAGGCTCTTTTTCTGGGCATCTGGGACTTCCCACCAAGGGTTAGGATTTGCACCTAGGGGTGTATGAGGCCTGCAATGCGGGATCATGATGGTGCAACTGAGAGGGATTGTTTGAAAGCTTGCTCAGGCTGAGTCTCACAATGCCTGTTTGCTCCCATGGCGGCCCTCAGGAGTGGGAGTGGTCTCATTGGTCATATATCTGGCTCCCTCTTAGAGAGTTGGACACCCAACCCAACAGCAAAATGTCCTGCCATGAGGAAGGGTGAGTTCTCTTCCGTCAGGTTCCTCTGTGCTTCAGGTTGCCCCATTGGCAGGGTTTCCAGCAAGGTCTCGAGATAGGTGCCTGAATAACAAGGATGGGTGGAGATGATGTACTTGGGCCATAGCAATCCCAAATGCTAGATATGAGGCCTAAAACTCGGTCGGGGCTCAGGCTCTGTCAGACACAGCGCTAGTGGCCATGGCAGCCTTTATATCAGAGTAGATTCGAGGGCGGAGCAGATTGATCCTCATGTGGAGTTTCTTGGGAAGATTCCCAGGCATTTGTTCATTCAATAGGGAAGGCAGAATGCTGTGTTGTGGCTCCAGATTTCCCAATCACGAGAGCTTGGGGACCAGTCAGTTTTGTGTGGAATTGTAAACAAAAGCTATGGTTCAATTCAGTGCCAAGCAGAAGGCAGTTCCAATTTGTAGCAGTTTACTCGAGACATCCAGCACTGGAATAAGGGTGGATGTCAGATTCTTGCTCACACTAGAGTTTTTGTCTATGATGACCGACAAGTGGAGGGGTGGAATAAAGAGGCCATGGAGGAGTTCACATGCTGAGGCCTGTGAACTGCTGCAAAAAGTAACATTTCTTTGTACAGAGTAGGTGAAGTCTGGTTTGTTTACTCTAGGTTTCCCCATGTGGAAAGTTTGTGAAGAAGAGCTCTCCGGCATGGATGCCAGGAAAGCACACCTCCATTGACAATTGCAGCTGAGGAACATGGCAGATTCGTTCTGGTGGCTCTGGGACAAAGTGCCAAGGCCTTGAGTTGACATGGGATCTCTTGCAGATGGGTCACAATGCTTGTTTGTTACCAGGGAGAACTTAGAATGTGCTGGTTGCTAAGGTGCCATGCAGGATTCTCCTACCCTGAGGGTTTGGCACAGGTCGAAGAGCATGGTATTCTTCTGGGGACAGGGGATGTTCTGTCGTGTGGCTCAGAGACCACATGATGTGTCATAGATTGGTATTTCAGAACAGGCCCCTGAGGACAGATGCCTGAAAACCTAAAGGGGTTCCATTGAGAGCCTACTGGCATTTTAGGTTCAATCGTCTATCTCACGATCATTGACTTGGCTATTTCCCTGGATGTAGGTGATAAGGGTGTTTCAGACTGCGCATTTCCATCCCGAGTGGCCGGCAATATTGGTGTGGGCTCAGGGGCCACACAGGTTTCTCCTAATCTGGAAGGTTTGGGCAAATCTGATATGCACAGTGTCCTTAGGGTTGGCAGCCAGAGTTCTGTGGTGTGGCTCCAGAGATCACATTCTGGTGGGCATGTGAGCCATGGTTTTGGGAGAGAAGTCTGCAAACACAAATACAAATTAGGGTGAGTGGCGAGGTGATCACAGGCCCAATGCGTAGACCTGGAGGGAAGCTCGTCATGAACTATAATTAGGGAGACTGGAAGGCAGTAGCACAGGCTTTTCTCTCTGGATTGTGTGTCCAGGATGGCCTTGGAATGCAGGTGTGGTCTCTTGGGTCCATGGGAGTCTTTTCCTCTCTATGGATCCTGGTGGCTCTCCATAGTTTGGTGGCTTTTTCGGGGAAGGGGAGAGTGATGTTTTCCACCTTATGGGTGCCCCAAAACAGGGATTCCAGAGACGGGCTCTGGTGCATGGCATCTGGGACATCACAACAAGTGCTAGGATTTGGGCTTAGGGGCATATTAGGCCTGCAATGCGGGTTCATGGTGGTGCAACAGAGAAGGATTGTTTCAAAGCATGCTCAGGCTGAGGGTCACAAGGCCTGTTTGCCTCCAGGGCATCCCTGAGGAGTTTGTGTGGTCTCACTGGACTTGTAAATGACTCCCCCTTTCAGGGTTGAACACCCATCCTAACAGCCAAGTTTCCTGATATGAAGAAGGAGGAGTTCTCTATTGTGCTTCAGGATGCCCCATTATCAGGGATTCCAGCAAAGGTCTGGGGACAGGTGCCTGAATACCAAGGATGGGTAGAGATGAAATACTTGAGCCATGGCATTCCCAAATACTAGATGTGGGGCTCAAACTCTGGTGACTGACACTAGGTCTGGGCTCAGGCTCTGTCAGACACAGCACTAGTGGCCAGGGCAACCTATAAATCAGGGTCCCTCCGATATAGGGCCGAGCAGATTGATCCTCATGTGGGGTTTCTGGCCAGACTCACCAGGCACTTGTTTCTATCGGGAAGGCAGAATGCTGTGTTGTGTCTCCATAATTCGCTATCAAGAAGGCTTGGGGACCAGTCGGGTGAGGAAGGAATTGTAAACACAAGCTACAGTTCAATTCACTGCCAAGCGGAAGGCAGTTCCTGTGTCCAGCAGCTTTTTCGAGATATCCAGCACCTTAGTAAGGGAGGACGTCAGATATTTGCTCACACTGGAGTTTGTGTCTATGATGACTGACAAATGGAGGGGTGGCGTCAAGAAGCCATGGAGGGATTTTCACGTTGAGACTCATGAGCTGCTCCAAATAGCAAGGTTTCATTCTACTGGACAGGTGGAGTGTGGTTTATTTGCTCCAGGGTCCCCCATGTGGAAAGTTTGGGTAGCAGAGCTCTACCGCATGGATGCCTGGAATGTTCAACTTCATTGACCATTGAAACTGAAGAACATGGCAGCTTTATTCTGGTGTCTCTGTAGCAAAGTACCAAGTCCTTGATTTGACATGGAATCTCTTGCAGATGGGCCACACAGCTGGTTTGTTACCAGGTAGATCTTAGAATGTGCTGGTGGCTTAGTAGTTGTGCAGGAATCTACTACTCTGGGATTTTGCACAGATTGTAGGGCACAGTTTCCTTCTGGGGACAGGAGATGTTCTGTTGTGTGGCCCAGCCACCACATGTTGTATCATAAGTTCGCATTCTAGAACAGGCCTCTGAGGACACATGTCTGAAAACCGAATCAATGGTTCCAATGACGTCCTAGGGGCATGTTAGGTTTATTATTCTGACTCAGGAACATTGACTTGGCTGTGTTCCTGGATGTAGGAGATCAGGGTATTTCAGACTGTGCATTTGTGTTCAGAGCGGCCGCCGAAATTGGGGTAGGCCCAGAGGCCTTGTAGGTTTCTCCTAATCTAGACAGTTTGGGCAACTGTGATGGGAACAGTTTCCTTGTGGATGGCAGGGACAGTCCTGCAGTGTGGATCCGGAGACCCCATCCTGGAGGGCATGTGTGCCATGGTTTTGGTAGATAAGTCTGCAAACACATATTCGAATTAGGGTGAGTGGCGAGGTGATCACAGGCCCAATGCATATACCTTGAGAGCAGCTCATCTGGAACTGTAATTAGGGTGAATGGAAGGCAGTAGCACAGGCTTTTCTCTCCGGATTGTGTGTCCAGGATGGCCTCGGAATGCAGGTGTGTTCTCATGGGTCCATGGGAGACATTGCCTCTCTATGGATCCTGGTGGCTCCTCATAATTTGGTGACATTTTTGGGGAAGGGATGAGTGCTGTTTTCCATCTGAAGGGTGCACCAAAACAAAAATTCCAGAGATGGTCTCTGGGTCTGGGCACCTCGAAAATCCCACCAAGTTTTATGATTTGAACCTACAGGCATACCAGGCCTGAAATGAGGGATCATTTTGGTGAATCTGAGAGGGATTTTTTGAAAGCATGCTCAGGGTGAGGGTCACAATGCCTGTTTGTTCCAAGGGTAGTCCTCAGGAGTGTGTGTGGTGTCATTGATGTTGTAACTGGCTCCCCCTTTGAGGGTAGAACACCCATCCCAAAAGCCAGGTTTATTGCCATGGGGAAAGAAGAGTTCTCTATTGTGCTTCAAGTTCCCTAATTGGCAGGGATCCCTGCCAAGGTCTGGGGACAGGTGCCTGAATATCAAGGATGGGTAGAGATGACATACTTTGGCCATGGCAATTCCAAATGCTAGATATGGGGCCTGCTCTTTAGTGGCTGAAACTCAGTCGAGCTCAGGCTCTGTCAGACACGGCACTAGTGGCCATGGCAGCCTATAAATCGGTGTTGACTCGAGGGCCGACCTGATTGATCCTCATGTGGGTTTTCAGGGCAGACTCACCAGGCATTTCTTCATTCGATGGGGAAGGCAGAATGCTGCATTGTGGCCCCAGATTTCCCTATCAAGAGGGCTTAGGGACCAGTCAGGTGAGGATGGAATTGTAAACACAAGCTATGGTTCAATTCAGTGCCAAGTGGAAGGCAGTTCCAATGTGCAGTGGTTTATTCAAGACATCCAGCACTGGGATAAGGGTGCATGTCAGATGTTTGCTTAGACTGGAGTTTGTGTCTATGATGACCGACCAATGGAGTGGTGGCATCAAGAGGCCATGGAGCAGTTTACACGCTGAGGCCTGTGAGTTGATCCAAACATAAGGTTTCCTTCTACTGGACAGGGGAGGTCTGGTTTGTTTACACCAGGTTCCCCCATGTGCAAAGTTTGGGTAGCATAGTACTCGCATGTGGATACTGGAAAGCACACCTACATTAACCATTGCACCTAAGGAACATGGCAGGTTCTTTCTGGTTGCTCTAGGGCAAAGTACCAAGGCCTGGATTCTAATGAAGTTGGGTCACAATGCAGTTTTGTTACCACGGAAATCTTACTATGTGCTGTTGGCTAAGGGGCCATGTATGATTAGTCTATCCTGATGGTTTGACACCGGTCGAAGAACACGGTTTCTTTCTGGGTATCGGAGATGTTCTGTTGTGGGGCTCACGGACCAAATGTTGTATCATAAGTTGGTATTCCAGAACAGGCCTCTGAGGACAGATGCCTAAAAACTTCATCTAGGGTTCCAATGAAGTCCAAGGGGAATTTCAGGTTCAATCATCAGACTCAGGACCATTGACTTCGGTGTCTGCCTATATGTAGGCAATCAGGGTGTTTCTGACTGTGCCTTTGTGTACAGACTGGCCTCCAATATTGGGGTGGGCTCTGGGGCCTTGCAGGTTTCTCCTAATCTTGAAGGTTTAGGCAAATTTGTGGGCACGGTTTCCTTGGGGGTGGCAGGCACAGTCCTGTGGTGTGGCTCCAGAGACTCCATCGTGGAGGGCATGTAAGCCATGGTTTTGGGAGAGAAGTCTGCAATCACAAACTCGGATTAGGTTGAGTTGCGAGGTGATCGTAGGCCCAATGCATAGACCTGGAGGGCAGATCGTCAGGAACTGTAAATCACGTACCTCGAAGGCACTAGCACTGGCTTTTGTATCTGGATTGTGTGTCCATGATAGCCTTGGAATGCAGGTGTGTTCTAATGTTTCCATGAGAGTATTTTCCTCTCTACGGATCCTGGAAGCTCCCAATAGTATGGTGGCTTTCTCCTTTGAATGGAAGAGTGCTGTTTTCAATCTTAGATGTTCCCCAAAAAGGGATTCCAGAAAAGGGCTGTGAGTCTGGGTGCTTGGAAAATCCCACCAGGATTAGGATTTGGGCCTAGGGGAGTACCAGGCCTACAATGTGTGACTTGGAGGTACAACTGAGAGCGTTTGTTTGAAAGCATGCTAGTCTGAGTGTCACAATGCCTGATGTGATTAGGGCAGCCCTTATGAGTGGGAGTTGTCTCCTTGGCCATGCAGCTGGCTACCACTTTAATGTAGGACACCCATCCCAACTACCAGGATTCCTGCCATGGAGAAGGAAGAATTCTCTATTGTGCCTCAGGTTCCCCCATTAGCAGGTATTCTAGCAAATGTCTGGGGACAGATGCCTGAATACCAAGGATGGGTAGAGATGAGGGACCTGAGACATGGCCAGTCTCACATGCCTGACTCTCTGAGTAGCTGACATGAATTGAGCACTCAGGCTCTGTCAGAAACAGAACTAGTGGTCAGGGCTGAGTATGAATCAGGGATCCCTCAAGGGCTGAGCAGATTGATCCTCATGCAGAGTTTCTGGGCAGAATCACCATGCCCTTCTTCTTTCTAAGGGGAAGGCAAAAAGCTGCGTTGTGGCCCCAGAATTCCCTATCAAGCGGGCTTGGGGACCAGTAGGGTGAGGATGGAATTGTAAACTCAAGCTAAGGTTCAATTCAGTGCCAAGCAAAAGGCAGTTCCATTGTGCAGTGTCTGATTCCAGATATCCAGCACCTGAGTAAAGGTGAAAGTCAGACATTTCCTCATGCTGGAGTTTATGTCTATGATGACCGATGAATGGAGGGGTGGCGTCAAGAGGCCATGGAGGATTTCACATGCTGGGGCTTGTGAGATGCTTCAAACAGCAAAGTTTCCTTCTACCACACAGGGGGAGACTGGTTTATTTGCTCCAGGGTCCCCCATGTGGAAAGTATGGGTAGCAGAGCACTCCCACGTGGATGCCTGAAAAGCACACCTCCATTAAAATTGCAGCTGAGAAACATGGCCAATTCGTTCTGGTGGCTCTTGGGCGAATTACCATGGCCTGGAGTTGACATGAAGTCTCATGAAGATGGGTCATAATGCAGGTTTGTTACCATGGAGACCTTACAGTGTGCTGGTGGCTAAGGGACCATGTAGGATTCATCTACCCTGAGGGTTTGACACTGGTCAAAGGGCACGGTTTCCTTCTCGGACCAGAGATGTTCTGATGTGGGGCTAACGGACCAAATGTATCATAATTTGATATTGCATAACAGGCCTCTGAGGATAGATGCCTGAAAATTTAATCTAGGGTTCCAATAAAATCCTAACGGAATGTCAGGTTCAATCCTCTGACTCAGTATCATTGACTTCAAAGTCTGCCTAGATGTAGGTGATCAGGGTGTTCCAGACTGTGCATTTGTGTACAGAGTGGCAACCAGTATTGGGGTGGGCTCAGGGGCCTTGCAGGTTTCTCCTAATCTGGAAAGATAGGGCAATTTGATGGGCACAGTTTCCTTGGCAATGATGGGCACAGTCCTGTGGTGTGGCTCCAAAGACCCCATGCTGGAGGGCATGAGAGCCATGGTTTTGGGAGGGAAGTCTGCAAACACAAATGCGGGTTAGGTTTAGTGGCGAAGTGATTGTAGGCCCAATGCATACTCCTGGAAAGAAGCTCCGTGTGAAATGTAAATCGCATGCCTCAAAGGAGGTAGCACAGGCTTTTTTATCTGGATTGTGTATCCACGATGGACTAAGAATGCAGGTGTGGTCTCAGGTGTCCATGGGTGATATTTCCTCTCAAGTATCCTGGCGGCTCCTTATAATGTGGTGGCTTTCTCAGAGAGGAAAGAGTTCTGTTTTCCATATTAAGGGTGTCCCATAACAGGGATTGCAGAGAAGTGCTCTGGCTCTGGGCACCTGGAAATACCCACCAAGGGTTATGATTTGGGCATAGGGGCTTACCAGGCCTCCAATGCAAGTCCTGGAGATACAACTGAGAGCGTTTGTTTGAAAGCATGCTCAGGCTGAGGGTCACTATGCAAGCTTTTGCATAGGGTGGCCCTCAGGAATGGGGGTGGTCTCAATGGCCATTCAGTAGGCTAACACTCTGAGTGTTGGACACCCTTCTGAACTTACAGGAATCCTGCCATGGGGAATGAAGATTTCTCTATTGTGATTCAGGTTCCCTCATTGGTAGGGATTCCAGGAAAGGTCTGGGGACACATGCCTGAATACCAAGGATGGGTAAAGATGAGGGCTCTGTTCCGTGGCCAGTCTAACATGCGGGATATGGGCCCCGCCTTCTAGGTGGCTGACACGAGGTCGGGGCTTAGGCTCTGTCAGACACAACACTAGGGGCCAGGGCTGTCTATAATTCAGGGTTCCCTCA
Source organism: Mustela nivalis (assembly GCF_964662115.1). Classification (NCBI taxonomy): domain Eukaryota; kingdom Metazoa; phylum Chordata; class Mammalia; order Carnivora; family Mustelidae; genus Mustela; species Mustela nivalis. Next base: position 1,233,108 of record NW_028136558.1, on the reverse strand, counting down.
AGGGACAAGTAGATTGATCATAATGTGGAGTTTCTGGGCAGACTCACCAGGCCCTTCTTCTTTCTATTGGGAAGGCAGAATGCTGTGTTGTGGCTGCAGAATTCCCTATCATGAGGGCTTGTGGACCAGTAGGGTGAGGATGGAATTGTAAACCCAAGCTATGAATAAATTCAGTGACAAGCGAATGGCATTTCCAGTGTGCAGCGGCTGATTCGAATATCCAGCACCTGAGTAAGCGCAGACGTCAGATGTTTGCTCAAGCTGGAGTTTGTGTCTATAATGACCGACAAATGGAGAGGAGTTGAAAAGAGGTCATAGAGGATTTCCAACACTTGAGCTTGTGAGATGCTCCAAACAGCCAGGTTTCCTTCTACAGGACAGGGCAGTCAGATTTGTTTGCTCGAGAGTCCCCCATGTGGAAAGTTTGGGTAGCAGAGCACTCCCACATGGATGCCTGGAAAGCACACTTCCACTGAACATTTCAGCTGAGGAACATGACAGGTTCTTTCTGAAGGCTCTGGGGTGAAGTACCAAGGCCTGTAGTTGACATGGAATCTCATGAAGATGGCTCACAATGCTGGCTTGTTACCAGTGAGATCTTAGAATCTGCTGGTGGCTACGGGCCAAGTAGGATTCATCTACCCTGAGGGTTTGACACAGTTTCAAGAGCACGGCTTCCATCTAGAGAAAGGAGATGTTCTATTGTGGGGATCAGGGACCATATGTTGAATCTTAAGTTGGTACTCCAGAACAGGTCTCTGATTACAGATGCCTGAAAACCTAATCAGGGGTTACAATGAGGTCATAGGAGCATGTCAGGTTCAATCTTCTGACTGAGAAACACTGACTTGGGTATCTGCCTGGATTCAGGTGATCAGCGTATTTCAGACTGCACATTTGTGTCCAGAGGGGCCTCCAGTATTGGGGTGGGCTCAGGGGCCTTGCAGGTTTCTCCTTATCTCGAAGTTTTAGGCAAATGTGACGGACACATTTTCCTTGGGGATGGCAGGCACAGTCCTTTGGTGTGGCTCCAGAGACCCCATCCTGGAGGAAATATGAGCCATGGTTTCGGGATAGAAGTCTGTAAGCACAAACTCGGGTTAAGGTTAGCGGTGAGGTGATCGCAGGCCCAATGCATAGACCTGGAGGGCAGCTCGTCTGGAACTATAAATTAGTTGCCTTGAAGGTGGTAGCACAGGCTTGTGTATCTGGCTTTTGTGTCCAGGATGGCCTCGGAATACAGGTGTGGTCTCATGGATCCATGGGAGATTTTTCCTCTCAAGGATCCTAGCGGCTCACTATACTATGGTGGCTTTCTTGGCGAAGGGGAGAGTGCTATTTTACATCTTAGGGGTGTCCCAAAACAGGGATTCCAGAGACAGGCTGTGTTTCTGGGCCCCTGAAAAATCCCACCAGGTGTTAGGATTTGTGCTTAGGGGCATATCAGGACTGCAAATTTGGATTCTGGAATGCAACTGAGAGTGTTTGTTTGAAAGCATGCTCATGTTGGGGGTCACAATGCCTGCTTGTGTCCAGGGCAGCCCTCATGAGTGGGCGGGTTATCATTGGCCATTCAGCTGGCTACCACTCTGAGGTCTGGAAACCCATCCCAAGAGCCATCATTCCTGCCATGGGGAAGGAGGATTTCCCTATTGTGCTTCTGGTTCCCCCATTGGCAGGGATTTCAGCAAATGTCTGGGGACAGATGCCTGAATCAAGAATGGGTAGAGATGACAGCCCTGGGACATGGCTGGTCTCACATTCTGGAGTTGGAGCCCAGTCTCTGGGTCCTGAGACGAAGTCAGAGACGAGGTTCTGTCAGACTCAGCGCTAGTGGCCAGGTAAACCTATAAATGGGTTTCACTCGAGGGTCGAGTAGATTTATCCTCATGTAGGGTTTCTGGGCAGTCTCTCCAGGCTGTTTTTTCTTGCTATGGGGAAGGCAGAATGCTGTGTTGTGGCTTCAGAATTCCCTATCAAGAGAGCTTACTGAACACCAGGGTGAGGATGGAATTGCAAACCCAAGCTACTTTTTTTTTTCAAGATTTTATTTATTTGTCAGAGAGCGAGCGAGAGCAAGCACAGGCAGACAGAGTGGAAGGCAGAGTCAGACGGAGAAGCAGGCTCCCTGCGGAGCAAGGAGCCTGATGTGGGATACGATCCCAGGACGCTGGGATCATGACCTGAGCCGAAGGCAGCTGTTTAACCAACTGAGCCACCCAGGCGTCCCGCCAAGCTACTTTTAAATTCAGTGCCAAGCATAAGGCAATTCCAGTGTGTAGCAGCTGATTCAAATATCCAGCACTTGAGTAAGTGCAGATGTCAGTTGATTGCTCACGCTGGAGGTAGTGTCTATGATGACCAACAAATGGATGGGTGGCCTCAAGAGGCCATGGAGGATTACCCACCCTCAGGCTTGAGATACTCCATACAGAAAAGATTCCTTTTACCGTACAGGGGAGTCTGGTTTGTTTCCTCCAGGGTTCCCCATGTGGAAAGTTGGTATCAGAGCACTCCCGCTGGATGCCTGGAAAGTACACCTACATTGACCATGGCAGCAGAGGAACATGGCAGTTTCATTCTGGTGGCTCTGGGCCGAAGTACCAAGGGCTGGAGTTGTCATGGAGTCTCATGAAGATGGGTCACAATGCTGGTATGTTGTCAGGGAGATCATAGAATGTGCTGGTTGCCAGGGGGCCTTGAAGGATTCATCTACCCAGAGTGTTTGACACAGGTCCAGAGCACAGCTTTCTTCTAAGGACAGGAGATGTTCTTTTGTGTGGCTCAGTGACCATATTGTATCATACATTGATATTCAGAACAGCCTTCTGAGTACAGATACCTGAAAACCTATTCTAGTGTTCCAGTGAATCCTAGGAGCATGTCAGGTTCAATCTTCTGTCTGAGGACCATTGACTTGGATATCAGCCTGGATGTAGGTGATATGGTGTGTCAGACTGTGCATTTGCGTCCAGAGTGGCCTCCAATATTGGGCTGGGCTTAGGGGCCTTGCAGGTTTCTCCTAATCTAGAGGGTTTGTTTAAGAGTGACAATCACAGTTTCCTTCGGGAAGACAGGTACAATCCCGTGGTGTGGCTCCAGTTATCACAAACTGGAGGGCATGTGAGCCATGGTTTTGGGAGGGAAGTCTGAAAACACAAACTTGGGTTAGGGTTAGTGGCAAGGTTATCACAGGCCCAATGCATAGACATGGATGGCAGCTCTTCAGGAACTGTTAATCGGGTGACTCAAAGGCAGAATCACAGGCTTTTTTCTCTGTATTGTGTGCAGGATGGCCTCAGAATGCAGTTGTGGCCTCATGGGTCCATGGGAGATTTTTCCTCTCTAAGGATCCTGGTGGCTCCCAATAGTTGGTGGCTTTTTCGGGGAAGGGAAGAGTGCTTTTTTTCATGTTAGGGGTGCCCCAAAATATGGATTCCAGAGACCGACTCTGGGTTTGGTCCCCTGGAAAATCCCACCAAGTGTTAGGATTTGGGCCTAGTGGCTTACCAGGCCTGCATGCAGGATCCTGGAGGTGCAACTGAGAGGGCTTGTTTGAAATCATTCTCAGGCTGAGGGTCACAATACTTGCTTATGCCCAGGTGGCCCTCATTAGTGGGCGTGGTCACATTGGCCATGCAGCTGGCTCCCACTTTGAGGGTTGGAAAACCATCCCAACAGCCAGAATCCTGCCATGGGGAAAGAGGAGTTCTCTATAGTGCTTCAGGTTCCCCCATTAGCGGGGATTCCAGCAAAGGTCTGGGGACAGAGGCCTGAATACCAAGGATGGGTAAAGATGATGGACATGGGCCATGGCCAGTATCGTGGATATGGGCCCCGATCACTGGGTGGCTGACACTAGGTCTTGGCTCAGGCTCTGTCAGACACAGCACTAGTGCCCAGGGCAGCCTATAAATTGGGGTTCCCTCAAGTGCCGAGCAGATTGATCCTCATGTATGGTTTCTGGGCAGACTCACCAGGCCCTTCTTGTTTGTAAGGGGAAGGCAGAATGCTGCTTTGTGGCTCTAGAATTCACTATCAAGAGGGCTTGTGGACCAGGAGGCTGAGGATGGAATTGTAAACCTAAGCTATGGTTACATTCTGTATCAAGCAAAAGGAATTTCCAGTGTGCAATGTTTGAATCCAATATTCAGCACTTGAGTGAGGGTGGATGTCAGATATTTGCTCATGCTGGAGTTTGTGTCTATGATGACACAAAAATGGAGGGGTGGCGTCAAGAGGTTATGGAGGATTTCCCAATCTGGTGTTTTTGAGATGCTCCAAACAGCAAGGTTTCCTTCTACCAGACAGGGGCAGTCTGATTTGTTTCCTCCGTGGTTCCCCATGTCGAAAGATCGGATAACATAGATCTCCCACATGGGTGACTGGAAAGCACACCTTCATTGACCATGACAGCGAAGGAACATGGCATCTGGTGGCTTTGAGGCGAAGAAATAAAGACTGGATTGGACATGGAACCTCATGAAGATGGGTCAAAATGTTGGTTTGTTACCAGGGAGATCTTAGAATGTGCTGGTGGTTAATGGGCCATGCAGGATTCATCTAGCCTGAGGATTAGACACAGGCCCAAGAGCCCGGATTGCTTCTGGGGGCAGGAGATATTCTGTTGTGGGGCTCAGCGGCCATATGTTGTATCATAAATTGGTAATCCAGAACAGGTCTCTGAGGACAGAAGCCTGAAAACCTAATAAAGGGTTTGAATGAGGCCCTAGGGGAATGTCATTCAATCTTCTGACTCAGGATCATTGACTCTGGTGTCTGACTGGATGCAGGTGATGAGGGTGTTTCAGACTGTGCATTTGTGTCCAGAGTGGCATCCAATAATAGGGTTGGCTCAGGTTCCTTGCAGGTTTCTCCTTATATGGGGTTTTTGGACAACTGTGATGGGCAGTTTCCTTGGGGATTGCAGGAACTGTCCTGTGGTGTGACTCCAGAGACCCCATCCTGGAGGACATGTGCGCCATGATTTTGAGAGAGAAGTCTGCAAACACAAACTTAGGTTAGGGTTAGTGGCAAGGTGATCATAGTCCCAATCCATAGACCAGGAGGGCAGCAAGTCTGGAACTGTAAATCACGTAACTCAAAGGTGGTAGCACAGGTAATTGTATCTGGATTTAATTTCCAGAATGGCCTTTATTGCAGGTGTTGTCTCAAGGGTCCATGGGAGATTTCTCCTCTCAAGGATCCTGGCGGTTTTCAATAGTTTGTTGGATTTCTCCGGGAAGGGATGAGTACTGTTTTCCAGCTTAGGCGTGCCCCAAAACAGGCATTCCAGAGATAAGCTCTGGGTCTAAGTGCTTGGAAAATCCCACCAAGGGTTAATATTTAGGCCTAGTGCCATACCAGGCCTGCAATGCGGGATCCTGGAGGTGCAACTGAGAGCGTTTGTTTGAAAGTATGGTCAAGCTGAGGGTCCCAATGCCTGCTTGTGCCCCGGAGGCCATCAGGATTGGGCGATGTCTACTCAGCCATGCAGCCAGTTCCCATTCCTAGGGTTGGACACCCATCCAAAAGCCAGGATTCCTGCCATGGCGAAGGATGAATTCTCTATTGTGCTTCAGGTCCCCCCATTGGTAGGGATTCCAGCTAAGATCTAGGGGACAGATGCCTGAATACCAAGGATGGGTAGTAATGACAGCCCTGGGCCATGGCCGGTCTCACATGGTTAATGTGGGCCCCACCCTCTGGGTTGCTGACACGAGGTAGGGGCTCAGGCTCTGTCAGACACAGCACTAGTGGCTAGGGCAAACTATAAATAGGGGTTCCCTCCTGGGCTGAGTATATTGATCTTTATGTGCAGTTTATGGGCAGACTCACCAGGTCCTTCTATCTATGAAGAAGGCAGAATGTTGCGTTGTGGCTCCAGAATTCCCTATCAAGAGATATGGCAGACCAGTAGGGTGAGGATGAAATTGTAGTCTGAAGCTAGGCTTAAATTCATTGCAAAGCGAAAGGCAGTTCCAGTGTGCAGCAGCTGATTCCAATATCAGCGCCTGAATATGGGCGGATGTCAGATGTTTGCTCAGGCTGGAGTTTGTGTCTATGATGACCAACAAATGGAGAGGTGGCGTCAAGAGGCCATGGAGGATTTCCCACCCTGGGGCTCAGGGGCCATAATTTGTATCATAAGTTGGTATTCCAGAAGAGGCCTCTGAGGACAAGTGCCTGAAAAGTTAATCCCTCTTCCAATGAGGTCCTAGGGCCATGTCAGGTTCAATTATCTGACTCAGGACCATTGATTTGGGTGTCTGCCTGGATGGAGGTGATCAGGGTGTTTCAGACTGTGCATTTGCATCCAGAGCAGCCTCCAATAATGGGATGTGCTCAGGAGCCTTCCAGGTTTCTCCTAATCAGGAGGGTTTGGGCAACTGTGATGGGCCCAGTTTCCTTGGGGATGGCAAGCACAGTCTTGTGGTGTGACTCTAGGGGCCCCATCCTGGAGGACATGTGAGCAATGGTTTTTAGAGAGAGATCTGCAAACACAAACTCGGGATAAGGTTAATGGAGAGGTGTTCACAGCCCCAATTCAAAGATCTGGAGGGCAGCACGTCAGGAACTGTAAATCAGGTGACTCAAAGCCAGTAGCACAGTCTCTTGTATCTGGATAGCATATCCACGCTGGCCTCAGAATACAGGTGTGGACTCATGGGACCATGGGAGATTCTTCTTCTCAAGGATCCTGGGGGATCCCATTAGTTTGGTGGCTTTCTCAGGGAAGTGAAGAGTGCTGTTTTCCATCTTAGGGGTGCCTCAAAACAGGGATTCCAGTGACGGGCTCTGGGTATGTGCACATGGAACATCCCACGATGTGTTAGGATTTGGGCTTAAGGGCATATCAGGCCTGCAATTCAGGATCCTGGAGGTGCAACTAAGAGCATTTTTTTGAAGGCTTGATCAAGCTGAGGGTTACAATGGCTACTTGTGCCCAGGGCAGCCCTCATGAGTGGGCATTGTCTCCTTGGCCATGCAGCTGGCTCCCACATTGAGGTTTGGACACCCATATCAACAGCCAGGATTCCTACCATGGGGAAGGAGGAGTTCTCTATTGTGCTTTAGGTTACCCCATTGGTAGGGATTACATAAAAGGTCTGGGGACAGGTGCCTGAATACCAAGGATGGGTAGAGATGATGGACTTGGGCCCTGGCCAATCTCACATGCTGGATATGGGCTCATATCTCTGGGTGCCTGAAACTAGGTCTTGGCTCAGGCTCTGTCAGACACAGTACTAGTACTAGTACTAGTACTAGTGCCCAGGACAGCCTATAAATCAAGGTTCCATCGAGTGCCAAGTAGATTGATCCTCATGTGGAGTTTCTGGGAAGATTCACCAGGCCCTATTTCTTTCTAGTGGGAATGCAGAATGTTGCCTTGTGGCTCCAAATTCCCTCTCTAGAGGGCTTGCAGACCAGGAGGCTGAGGATGGAATTCTAAACCCAAGCTATTGTTAAATTCAGTGTCAAGTGAAACGCAGTTCCAGTGTGCAGTGGTGGAAAAGAAAATGCAGAATCTAAATAACGGCAGATTTCAGATGTTTTCTCATGCTGGAGTTTTTCTCTATGATGACTGACAAATGGAGGGGTTGTGTCAAGGGCCATGGAGGATTTCTCCTGCTGGTGCTTCTGAGATGCTCCAAACAGAGGGTTCCCTTCTACTGGTCAGTGGCAGTCTGGTTTGTTTGCTCCAGGGTCCCACATGTGGAAAGAATAAGTAGAAGAGCACTCCCACATGGATGCCTGGAAAGCACACCTCCACTGACCATATCAGGTGAGGAACATGGCAGGTTCATTCTGGTGGCTCTGGGGCGAATTACCAAGGACTTGAAGTGACATGGAATCTCATGAAGATGGATCACAATGCTGTTTGTTTGTTACCAGAGAGATCTTAGAATGTGCTGGGGGCTAAGGGGCTGTGCATAATTCATATACCCCGACCCTTGACACAAGTTGAAGAGCACGAATTCCATCTGGGGACAGGAGATATTCTATTGTGGGGTTCAGGGACCAATCTTCTGACTCAGGACCATTGACTTGGGTGTCTTCCTGGATGGAGGTGATCAGGGTGTTGCACACTGTGCATTTGTGTCCAGAGTGGCCTCCAATATTGGACTGGGCTTAGGGGACTTGCAGGTCTCTCCTAATCTGGAGGGTTTGGGCAACTGTGATGGACACAGTTTCATTGGGGATAGCAGGATCTTTCCTGTGGTGTGGCTACAGAGACCCATCATAGAGGGCATGTGAGCCATGGTTTTGGGAAAGAAGTCTGCAAACAAAAACTTGGGGTAGGGTTAATGGCGAGGTGATCACAGGCCCAATGCGTAGATCTGTAGGGCAGCTTGTCTGGAACTGTTAACCAGGTGATTCGAAGGTGGTAGCACAGTCCCTTGTATCTGGATTGTGTGTCCCGGATGGCCTCGGAATGAAGGTGTGGTCTTATGGAGCCCTGGGAGATTTTTCCTCTCTACGCATCCTGGCAGCTCCTAATAGTTTTCTCAGGGGAGGGAAGAGTGCTGTTTTCCATCATAGGGGTGCTTCAAAACAGAGATTCCAGAGACGGGCTCTGGTTATGTTGGCATGGAAAATCCCACGAAGTGTTAGGATTTGGTCCTAAGGGCATACCAGGCCTGCGATGCGGGACCCTGCAGAAACAACTGAGAGCATTTGTTTGAATGCATGCTAAGGTTGAGGGACACAATGCCTGCTTTGGCCCAGGCGGCCCTTATGATTGGGCGTTGTCTCATTGGCCATGCACCTGGTTCTAATTCTGAGGGTTGGGCACCCATAGCAACAGCCAGGCTTCCTGCCATGGGGAAGGAGGAGTTCTCAATTGTGCTTCAGGTTCCCCCACTGGTAGGGATTCCAGCAAAGATCTGGGATAGTTGCCGGAATACCAAGGATGGGTAGAGATGACTGGGCCATGGCCAGTCCAACATGCTGGATAAGGGCCCCACCCTCTGGGTGGCTGGCACGAGGTTGGGGCTCAGGCTCTCTCAGACACAGCGCTAGTGGCCAGCGCAAAGTATAAATCGGGGTTCCCTCGAGGGCCAAGTAGATTGATCTTCATGGGGAGTTTCTGGGCAGACTCACCAGGCCCTTCTTCTTTCTATGGGGAAGGCAGAATGTTGCGTTTTGTCTCCCTAATTCCCTCTCAAGAGGACTTGCAGTCCAGTAGGGTGAGGATGGAATTGTAAACCCAAACTATGCAAGAATACAGTGTCAAGTGAAAGGTATTTCCAGTGTGCGTGACTGATTCGAATATCCAGCACCTGAGTAAGAGCAGATGTCAGATGTTTGCTCATGCTGGAATTTGTGTCTATGATGACTAACAAATGGAGGGTTGGCATCAAGAGAATGTGGAGGACTTCCCAGGCTGGGGCTTGTGAGATGCTCCAAACAACCAAGGTTTCCTTCAACCTGACAGGAGCAGTCTTATTTGTTTGCTCTAGGGTTCCCTATGTGGAATTTTTGTGTAGCAGAGAACTACCTCTTGGATGCCTAGAAAGCACACGTCCATTGACCTTTGTACCTGAGGAACATGGCAGATTCGTTTCATGGCTCTTGGGCAAAGTACCAACACCTTGAGTTGGCATCAAGTCTCAGGAAGTTGGGTCACAATGCTGGTTTGTTACCAGGGAGATCATAGAAGGTGCTGGGGCTAATGGGTCATGCAGGATCCATCTACCCTGAAAGTTGGACATAGATCCAAGAGCACATTTTCCTTCTGGAGACAGGAGATGTTCTGTTGTGGGAATCAGGGACCACATGTTGTATCATAACTTGGTATTCCAGAACAGGACTCTGAGAACAGATGTCTGAAGACCCAATCTAGGGTTCCAGTGAAGTCCTAGGGGCATGTCAGGTTCAATCATCTGACTCAGAACCATTGACTTGGCTTTCTGCCTCGATGGAGGTGCTCAGGGTGGTTCAGACTGCACGTTTGCATCCAGAGCAACCGCCAATATTGGGGTGGGTTCAGGGGCCTGGCAGGTTTCTCCTAATCTGGAGGGTTTGGACAACCTGATGGGCACAGTTTTCTTGGGGATGGCAGGAACTTTCCTGTGATGTGGCTTGAGGGACCACATCCTGGTGGGCATGTAAGCCATGGTTTTGGGAGAGAAGTCGGCAAACACAAACTGGGGTTAGGGTTAGTGTCGAGATGATCACAGGCCCAATGCATAGACATGGAGGGCAGCTCGTCAGGAAATGTAAATAGGATGACTCGAAGGCGGTAGCAAAGACTTTTCTCTCTGGATTGTGTGGACAGGATGGCCTCGGAATGCAGGTTTGTTTTCATGGGTCCATGGGAGATTTTTTCTCTCTAAGGATCCTGGCGGCTCCCAATAGTTTGGTGCCTTTCTCAGGGAAGGGAAGAGTGCTGTTTTCCATCTTAATGGTGCCCCAAACAGGGATTCTGAGACGGACTCTGGGTCTGGGCACCTGGAAAATCCCACCAAGGGTTAGGATTTGGGCCTAGGTGCATACCAGGCCTGCAATGCTGGTACTGGAGGAGCAACTGAGAGTGTTTGTTGGAAAACATGCTCAGGCTGAGGATCACCATGCCTGCCTGTGCCCATGTCGGCCCTCAGGAGTGGGCATGGTCTCCTTGGCCATGCAGCTGGCTCCCACACTGAGGGTTGGACAACCAATATTCCTGCCATGGGGAAGGAGGTGTTCTCTATTGTGTTTCAGGTTCGCCATTGGCAGGAATTCCAGCAAAGTTTGGGGGACAGATGACTGGATACCAAGGATGGGTACAGATGATGGCCCAGGGCCATGGCCGATCTCTCATGCTAAATATGGGCCCTCAACTCTGGGTGGCTGACACGAGGTCGGGGCTTAGACTCTGTCAGACACAGCACTAGTGGTCAGGGAAATCTATTAATCAGGGTTGCCTCGTGGTCTGAGTAGATTGATCCTCATGTGAGGTTTCTGGGCAGACTCAACAGGTCCTTCTTCTTTCTATGTGGAAGGCAGAATACTGCGTTGTGGCTCCAGAATTCCCTATCAAGAGATATTGTGGACCAGTGTGGTGAGGATAGAATAGTAATACAAAGCTATGGTTAAGTTCAGTGAAAAGCAAAAAGCAGTTCCAGTGTGCAGCTGCCGTTTCGAATATCCAGCACCTGAGTAAGGGTGGATGTCAGATGTTTGCTCACACTGGAGTTTGTGTCTGTGATTACCCACAAATGGAAGGGTGGCGTCAAGAGGCCATGGAGGATTTCCCATGCTGGGGCTTGTGAGATGCTCCAAATAGCAAAGTTTCTTTCTACCGGACAGGAGAAGTCTGGTTTGTTTTCTCTGGTTTCTCCATGTGGAAAGTTTTGTAGCAGAGAACCCCACAGGGATGCCTGGAAATCACCCCTCTATTGACCATTGCACCTGAGGAACATGGCAGGTGCATTCTGGTGGCTCTGGGGCAATATATCGAGACCTTGAGTTGACATGGAGTCTCATGAAGATGGGGCACAATGATGGTTTGTTACCAGGAATATCATAGAATGTGCTGGTTGCTAAGGGGCCATTCAGGATCCAAATACCCTAAGGGTATGACACAATTCCAGGAGCATGGCTTCCTTTTTGGGGAGGACATATTCTGTTCCGTGGCTCAGGGACTATATATTTTATCATAAGTTGATATTCCAGAGCAGGCCTCTGATGACAGATACCTGTAAACCTAATCTAGTGTGCCAATGAAGTCCTCGGGGCATGTCAGGTTCAATCTTCTGACTCAGGAGCATTGACTTGGGTGTCTGCCTGTATGGAGGGGATCAGGGTGTCTCAGACTGTGCATTTGTGCCCAGAGCGGCCTCCATTATTTGGCTGCGCTCAGGGGCCTTGCAGGTTTCTCCTAATCTAAAGGTATCGGGCAAAAGTGATGGGCACAGTTTCCTTGAGGATCTCATGCACAGTCTTGTGGTGTGGCTTCAGATGCCAGAACCTGGAGGTCATGTGAGCCATGGTTTTAGGAAGGAAGTCTGCAAACACAAACTCAGTTTAGGTTAATGGCAAGGTGATTGCAGGCCCAATGCATAGACCTGGAAGGCAGCTCGTCAGGAACTGTAAATCCGATGACTCAAAGGTGATAGCACATGATATGTATCTGGATTGTATGTCCAGGATGGCCTCGGAATGCAGGTGTGTTCTCATGGGTCTATGGCAGATTTTTCCACTCAAGGATCCTGGTGGCTACCAAGAGTTTGGTGACTATCTCGGGGAAGGGAAGAGTGCTGTTTTCCATCTTAAGGGTCCCCCAAAATAGGGATTCCAGAGATGGGCTCTGTGTCTGGGCCCCTGTAAAATCCCACCAGGGTTAGGATTTGGGCCTAGGTGTGTACTAGGCCTGCAATTCGGGGTCCCAGAGATGCAATTGAGAGCGTTTGGTTGAAAGCATGCTCAGGCTGAGGTCACAATGCCTGCTTGTGCCCGGGTAAGCCATCATGAGTGCACATGGTCTCCTTGGCCATGGAGCTGCCTTCCACTTTGAGGGTTGAGCAACTATCCCAACTGTCAGAATACCTTCCATGGGGAAGGAGGAGTTCTCTATTGTGCTACAGGTTTCCCCAATGGCAAGGATTTCAGCAAAGGTGTGGGTACAGATGCCTGAATACCAAGAATAGAAGAGAAGACAGACTTGGGCCATAGCTGGTCTCACATGTTGTATATGGGCCCTGATCTCTCAGTGGCTGACACTAGGTCCTGGCTCCGGCTATGTCAGACACAGCACTAGTGCCCAGGGCAGCCTATGAATCAGGGTTCCGTCTAGCACCGAGAAGATTGACCATCATATGGAGCTTCTGGGCAGACTCTCCAGGCCCTTTTTCTTTCTATGGGGAAGGCAGAATATTGTGTTGTAGCTCCAGAATTCCCTCACAATAGGGCTTGTGGACCAGTAGGCTGAGGATGGAATTGTAAACCCAAGCTATGGCTTAATTCAGTCAAACTAAAGGCAGTTCCAGTGTGCAGCGATCGAATTGAAATCCAGCAACTGAGTAAGGGCGGATGTCAGATGTTTGCTCATGCTGGAGTTTGTGTCTATGATGACTGACAAATGGAGTGGTGGCTTCAAGAGGAAATGGAGGATTTCCCACGCTGGGGCTTGTGAGATGCTCCAAACAGAAGGTTTCCTTCTACCGGACAGGGGCATTCTGTTTTTTTGTCTCAAGGGTCCCCGCCAATTGCAAAGTTTGTGTAGCAGAGCACCCCCGTATGGTTGCCTGGAAACCACACCTCCACTGACCATTGCAGCTTAGGAACATGGCAAGTTCATTCTGGTGGCTCTGGGGCGAAGTACTAAGGGCTTATTTCTACATGGAATGTCATGAATATGGGTAACAATGCTGTTTTGTTACCTGGGAATTCTTAGCCTGTCATCTGTACACATCCTTGGTATTAAGGCAACTTTCCACAGACCTTTCCTGTAACCCTGCCAATGGGGGAACCTGAAGCACAATAGAGAACTCCTCTTTCCATTGCAGGAATCCTGGCTGTTGCAATGGGTGTCCAACCCTCAAATTGGGATCCAGCTATATGGCCAATGAGACTACGCCCTCTCCTGAGGGCCCCCCTGGGCACAAAGAGGCATGATGACCCTCAGCCTGAGCATGCTTTCAAACAAGCCCTCTCTGTTACACCATTAGGATCCTGCATTGCAGGCCTGGAATGCCCCTAGGCCCAAATCCTAACACTTGGTGGGATATCCGGGCACCCAGACCCAGAGCCCGTCTCTGGAATCCCTGTTTTGGCATAAGCCTAAGTTGGAAAACAGCATTCTTCCCTGTTTTGGAGCACCCCTAAGATGGAAAATAGCACTCTTTTCTTCTCTGAAAAACCACCAATCTATGGAGATCCACCAGGATCCTTAGAGAGGAAAAGTCTCCCATTGAACCATGAGACCACGTCTACATTCAGAGCCCATCCTGGACACACAATCCAGATAGAAAAGCCTGTGCTACCAGCTTTCAGTCACCCTAATTACAGTTCCTGACGTGATGCCTTCTAGGTCTATGCATTGGACCTGCGATCACCTTGCCACTATCCCTGACCCAAATTTGTGTTTGCAGACTTCCCTCCCAAAACCATGGCTCTCATATCCTCAAGGAGGTGGTCTCTGAAGCCTTACCACAGGACTGGGCCTGCCATCCCCAAGGAAACTGTGCCCATCACAGTTCCCCAAAGCCTCCAAGTTAGGAGAAACCTGCAAGGCCCCTGAGCCCACCCCAATAGTGGAAGTGGCTCTGGATGCAAATGCACAGTCTGAAACACCCTGATCACCTACATCCAGTCAGACAACCATATCAATGGTCCTTAGTAAGAAAATTGAACCTGATGGGCACCAAGGACATCATTGGATCTCTAGATTAGGTTGCCAGCATCAATCCTCAGAGGCCTGTTCTTGAATACCAAGTCAGGATACAACATATGTACCCTGAGCCACAAAACAGAACATCTCCTCTCCCAAGATGGAAACTGTGCACATCGACCTGTGCCAAACCCTCAGCGTGGCCCATAGCCACCAATACATTCTAAGACCTCCCTTGTAACAAACCAGTTTTGGGACACATCTGTAAGAGATTCCAAGTCAACTCAAGGCCTTGGTACTTGGCACCAGAACCACCAAAACGAACCTGTCATGTTCCTCAGCTGCAATGGTCATTGGACGTGTGCTTTCCAGTCATCCATGTGGGAGGGCTCTGCTACGCAAACTTCCACTTGAGGGACCCTGGAGGAAAAAAAAACAGACTCCTCCTGTTCATTAGAAGGAAACCTTGTTGTTTGGAGCATCGCACAATCTTAAGCGTGGGTAATCCTCCATTGCCTCCTGAAGCCACCCCTCCATTAGTCGTCATCCTAGACACAAACTCCAGTGTGAGCAAATATCTGACATCTGCCCTTACTCAGGTGCTGGATATCTCGTATAAGCTGCTGCACATTGAAACTGACTTCCGCTTGGCACTCAATTTAAGCATAGCTGGTGTTTACAATTGCATTCTCACCCTATTTGTCCCCAAACCCTCTTGATAGGGAATTCTGGATCCATAAGGCAGCATTCTGCCTGCCCCACAGAAAGAAGTGCTTCGTGAGTCTGGCCAGAAACCCTACATGAGGATCAATTTACTCGGCCCTGGAGAGAACCCCAATATATAGACTTCTCTGGCCACTAGTGCTGTGTCTGACACAGCCTGAGCCCAGACCTCGTGTCAGCCACCCAGAGAGCGGGGCCCATATCCAGCATGTGAGAACGGCCATGGCCCAAATCTGTCATCTCTATGCATCCTTGGTATTCAGGCATCTGTCCCCAGACCTTTGCTGTAATCCCTGCCTATGGGGGAACATGAAGCACAATAGATATTTCCTCCTTCCCCATGGCTGGAAACCTGGCCATTGGAATGTGTGTCCATCCCTCAGTGTGGGAGCCAGAAAATGGACAATGGGACCACGCCCACTCCTGAGGGCCACCCTGGGCACAAACAGGCATTGTAATGCTCAGCCTGAGCATGTTTCCAAACAAGCCCTCTCAGTTGCACCACCAAGATCCTGCATTGCAGGCCTGGTCTGCCCATAAGCCCAAATCCCAACCCTTGGTGGGATTTTCCAGGCGCCTAGACCCAGAGCCCATCTCTGGAATCTCTGTTTTGGGGCACACCTAAGATCGAAAATAGCAGTCTTCCCATACCAAAAAGTCATCAAAATATTGGGAGCCGCCTGTATCCTTAGAGGAAAAATCTCCCATGGACCCATGAGGCCACAGCTACATTCTGACGTCACCCTAGACACACAATCCAGATATAAAAGCCTGTGCTTCCGCCTTCGGGTCATTCCAGTTACTGTTCCTGACGAGTAGCCTTCCAGGTCTACACATTGCCCTGCGATAACCTAGCCACTAAACCTAACCCAAGTTTGTGTTTGCAGACTTCCCTCCCAGAACCATGGCTCACATGCCCTCCAGGGTGGAGTCTCTGGAGCCACACCACAGGACTGTGCTTGCCATCCCCATGGAAATTGTGCATGTCAGTTAACCAAACCCTCCAGAGTTGGTTGAAACATTCAAGGCCCCTGTGGCCACCCCAATATTGGAGGTTACTCTGGACATAAGTGCACAGTCTGAAACTCCCTGATCACCTACATTCTGGCAGACACCCAAGTCAACTGTCCTAAGTCTGAAGATTGAACCTCTCATGCCCCTGGGACTCATTGGAACCCTAGATTAGGTTGTCGGGCATCTGTCTTCAGAGGCCTGTTCTTCAGTAGGAACTTATGATACGGCATGTGGTCCCTGAGCCACAAAACACTACATCTCCTGTCCCCAGAAGGTAACCGTGCTCTTCGACCTGTGTTAAACCCTCAGGGTAGGAGAATCCTGCAGGCACCTTAGCCACCAACACATTCTAAGATCTACCTGGTAAAAAAAACCAGCATTGTAACCCATCTTCAAGAGATTCCATGTCAACTCAAGACCTTGGTGCTTCGCCCCAGAAGCACCGTAAAGAACCTGCATGTTCCTCAGCTGCATTGGTCAATGGAGGTGTGCTTTCCAGGCATCCATGTGGAAGGGCTCTGCTACCCATACTTTTCACATGGGGGGCCCTGCAGAAAACATACCAGACTCTAACTGTCCAGTAGAAAAAACAACCTTGCTGTTTGGAGCATCTCACATGCATCAGCCTCTTGATGCCACTCCTCCATTCGGTCATCAGAGACACAAACTCCAGTGTGCGTAAACATCTGAAATCCACCTTTACTCAGGTGCTGGATATTTCATTTGTTGGCCACGATAGATACAAACTCTATCATGAGCAGACATCTGACCCTCGCCTGTACTCAGATGCTGGAGATCTCGAAAAAAACCACTGCACATTGGAACGGCCATGTTCTCGGCACTGAGATTAAGCATAGATTGTGTTTTCTGCCTTCTGTTCTCACACTCCTCGCCTTCAATTCCCCCATATTGGGAATTTGGGAGCCACAATGCAGCCTTCTGCCTGCCCACCAGAAAAAAGAGGTGCCCTATGGGTCTGCGTGAAACTCCATATAAGGTTCCACCAGCACAGCCCTCTATAGCACCACAATATCATAGGCCACCTTGTGAACTAATGCTTTGTCTGACACAGCTCGAGCCCCGACCTCTTGGTAGCCACCTAGATAGCGGGACCCATATCTGGCAGGTGTGACCTGCCTTGACTTAAGTCCTTCATCTCAAACCAACCTGGTTATTCACGTACCAGTCCCAGAACATAGCTCAAATTACTGTGCATGGGGGAATCTGAAGCACAAAAGAGTACTCCTCCTTCCTCATAGAAGGAAAATTAAATGTTTATATGGTGGTCCAACCCTCATATTGGGATCCAGGTGCATGGAACAAGAGCCAATGCCCACTCAGGATGGGCATCTGGGCACAAACAGGCATTGTGACCCTTACCCTGAGACCCATTTCCAACAAGTCTCCATGGGAGCTGAACCAAAGCCCCACAGAGGCAGGCAGTCAAGCCTCTAGGCCCAAATACTAAGCCTTTGTAGGGTTATCCAGGCACAGGGACCTATAACCCATCTCTGGAATCCCTGTGTTGACGGGAACCGTGAAACAGTAAACCACGCTCTCTCCTTCGCAGTGAGACACCAAACTCTTGGGTGCTGGGCAGAATCCCCAGAGAGGTAGAATATTCCATGGACACATGAGGACACCCCACCATTCCAAGGCCATCCTAGACACAATCCAGACAGAAAAGCCTTTGCTCCTGCCTCCCAGCCACACGAATTTCAAATCCTGAGGAGCTGCCCTCAGCGTCTGCAGATCGGGGCTGCCATCACCTCCCTCCTAATTGATACACAATTTTGTGTCTGAAGACTTTGGTCCCAGAGCCCTTAACCACATTCCCTGCAGGATGGGGCTGACAGAACCACACTACATCACTGGGCCTGATCTCTGGATGAAATTCTGCCGTCTCAGTTGCACAAACCCTCCAGATTAGGAAAAGCCTGCAAGGCCCCTGAGCCCACCCCAATTTCATAGGCCACTCTGGAAAAAATGCACAGTCTGACACAGCCTGAGCATCTACCTCCAGGAAGACTCACAGGTCAAAGTCCCTAAGTCCGAAGGTTGAGGATGACATGCCCCTACAACCTCATAAGAACCCTAGCCTAGATATTCAGGCCTCTGTGCCCAGAGGCCTGGTCTTGAAATCCAACATATGATCCGACATGTGGTCCCTGAGCCATACAAGAGAACCCCTCCTGTCCCGAGAAGGGAACCTGGCTCCTGGGAACTGGGTCTAACCCTCAGGTAGGAGAATCCTGCATGTCCACAGACCCACAACCACATTCTTTTTTTATATATAGATTTTATTTATTTATTTGACAGAGAGAGATCACAAGTAGGCATAGAGGAAGGCAGAGAGAGAGAGAGGAAGAAGCAGGCTCCCTGCTGAGCAGAGAGCCCGATGCGGGACTCAATCCCAGTACCCTGAGATCATGACCTGAGCCGAAGGCAGCAGCTTAGCCCATTGAGCCACCCAGGCACCCTCACCACCACATTCTAAGGTCTCCCTGGACACCAAACAGCATTGTGACTCATTAGACTGAGAACATCCGTCAACTTAGATCACTTGGAAATTTGAACAAAAACCAGCAGATCAAGCCTGCAATGTTCCTCAGCTGCAATGGTCATGCAAGGAAGACTTCCCAGGCCCCCATTCAGAGACCTCTGCTGTCGAATCTTTCTATATGGGGGACCCTGGAGCCTTGTAAGTGGACTTCCCCTGTCCCACAGTAGGACACCTTGCTGTTTGGAGCAGCTCACAAGGTCCTGCTTGGGAAAATCTCCAAGAATTCTTGAGGCCACCCCACAATTCGTTGACCATCATGGATGCAAACCCAGCGTGAGCAGACATCTGACCCTCGCCCATACTCAGGTGCTGGAAATCTCAAAACAACCACTGCACAATGGAATGGTCCTGTGGTCGGCACTGAGCTTATCCGTGGCTTGTGTTTTCAGACTTCTGTCTTCACACTCCTCGCCTACAAGCCCTCCATATTGGGAATTCTGAAGCCACAGTGCAGCTTTCTGCCTGCCCACCACAAAGAAGAAGTGCCCTATGGGTCTTCGCAGAAACCCACATGAGGATCCTCCTGCACGGCCCTCAATGGCACCCCAATATAATAGACCGACCTCTGCATAAATTGTCTGTCTGACACCGCCTGATCCCCGACCTCCTGTCAGCCACCCAGATAGTGGGCCCCATATCCTCCAGGCGGGTCCAACCTTGGCCCGAGGCCATCATCTTGAAGCAACCTGGATATTCAGGTACCTGTCCCAGACTTAGCTCAAATTCCTGCCCATAGGGGACTCGGAAGCACAAAAGAGTGCTCCTCCTTCCCCATGGCCAGAAAACTGAATGTTGAGATGGCTGTACAACCCTGAGTGGGAACCAGGTGCATGGTCCATGAGACCACGCCTACACAGGATGGGCAGCTGGGCACAAACAGGCATTGTGACCCTCAGAATGAGACCCCTTTCCAAAGATCCCCCTTGGGATCTGGACCAGGAACCCAAATCGAAGCTTTGGTTAAGTTTTCCCAGTGTCTGGACCCAGAAACCATCTCTGGAATCCCTGTTTGGACAGGATCCCAGAGATGGAATACAGTCTTTTCCTCTTCCCCAGAAAGAAATCAAACTCTTGGGTGCCAAGCAGAATCACCAGAGTGGAAGAATATCCCAGGGACACATGAGGTCACCCCTCCATTTAGTGGCCATCCTAGACACAAAATCCAGACAGAAAAGCCTGTGCTCCTCCCTCCCAGCCACCTGAATTTCAAATCCCGAGGAGCTTCCCTCAGGGTCTTCAGATTCGGACTGCCAACACCTCACTCCTATCTCTTATCCGAGGTTGTGTCTAAAGTCTTTGGTCCCAAAGTCCTGACACACATGACCTCCAGGATGGGGCCTCGAGAAACACATGACATCACTGGCCCTGCTCTCCTGAGGAAACCCTGCCCATCTCAGTTTCCCAAAATGTCCAGATTAGGAGAAAACTGCAAGGCCCCTGACTGCACCCCAATATCATAGGCCACTCTGGAAAAAGTGCACAGCCTGACACAGCCTCAGCACCTACCTCCAGGATGACATGCAGGCCAATGGCACTTAGTCCGAAGATTGAAACTTCCATGGCCCTAAAACCTCATCAGAACCCTAGCTTATGTTTTGAGGTCTCTCTCCCTAGAGGGCTGTTCTGGAAATTCAAGCATATGGTCCAACCTGTGGTCCGTGAGCCATACAAGAGCACACCTCCTGTCCCAAGAAGGAAACCTGGCTCCTGGGTACTGGGTCTAATCCTAAGCATAGAGAATCCTCAATGGTCAGAGAGCCGCCACCACATTCTAAGGTCTCCCTGGACATCAAGCAGCATTGGAACCTGTTAGACTGAGAACTTCCATCAACGCAAATCACTTGGAACTTGGAATCAGTGTCATTGGTTCAAGCTTACCCTGTTCCTCAGCTGCAATGGTAACAAGAGATTGGCTTCCCAGGCCTCCATTCAGAGAGCATTGCTATCGAATCTTCCATATGGGGGACCCTGGAGCCCTGTAAGAAGACTTCTGCTGTCCCTTAGTAGGACACCTTGATATTTGGAGCAGCTCACAAGCTCCAGCTTGGAAAAACCTCCAAGAATTCTTGAGGCCTCCCCACCATTTGTTGGCCATCATGGATACAAACTCCAGCGTGAGCAGACATCTTCCCCTCGCCCAGGTGCTGGAGATCTCGAAACAACTGCTGTACATTGGAATAGACATGTGCTCGGCACTGAGCGTAACCGTAGCTTATGTTTTCATATTTCTGTCCTCACACTCCTCGCCTGCAAACCCTCCAACTTGGATATTCTGGAGCCGTAATGCAGCCATCTGCCTGCTCACCAGATAGAAGAAGTGAAGAAAGGGTCTGTGCAAAAATCCCCCATGAGGATCCAGTTGCACAGCTCTCAAAAGCACCCCAATATCATAGGCCGAACTCTCCACTTATGTTCTGTCTGACACAGCTCGAGCCCGAGCTCCTGACAGCCACCCAGAAAGCAGGCCTCATTTTCTGCAGGTGGGTCCTGCCTTGGCCCGAGGACCTCATCTCAAAGTGAACTGGGTATTCAGGCACCTGTCCCAGATCTTAGCTCAAATTCCTGCCCATGGGGGAACCTGAAGCATAAAAAAGTACACCTCCTTCCCCATGGCAGGAAAACTGAATGTTGAGATGGCAGTCCAACCCTCAGAGTGGGAGCCAAGTGCATAGCCCATGAGGTCACACCCACTCAGCATGGGCATCTGGGCAAAAACAGGCATTGTGACCCTCAGAATGAGACCCATTTCCAACAAGAACACTCGGGAGCTGTACCAGGAAAACATAGAGCAGGACTCTAGGCCCAAATCCTAAGCCTTGTTGCGGTGATCCAGGCTCCAGTACCCAGGACCCATCTCTGGAATGGCTGTTTGGACGGGATCCCTGACTCATAAAACTGCGCTCCTCCCATCCCCCAGAAATACACCAAACTCTTGGGTGCCGAGCAGAATTCCCAGAGAGGTAGAATCTCACATGGACCCATGAGGCCACCCCTCCATTTCGTGGCCATCATAGACAAAGAAGTCAGACAGAAAAGACTGTGCTCCTGCCTCACAGCCGTCCGAATTTCATATCTGGAGATGCTTCGCTCAGGGTCTGCAGATTGGGTCTGCCATCACCTCGAGCTTAACTCTTACCCGAGTTTGTGTCTGAAGACTTTGGACCCAGAGTCCTGACCCATATGCCCTCCAGGATGGGGGCTCCAGGAACACACAACAGCACTGGGCCAGCTCTCCCAAGGAATGTCAGCCTGTCTCAGTTTCCCAACCCACCAGATTAAGAGAAAATTTCAAGGCCCCTAATACCACCCCAATTCCATAGGAAGCTCCAGAAAAAATGCATAGTCTGACACAGCCTCAGAATATACCTCCAGGAAGACACCCAGGTCAATGGGAAGGGATGAAATGGCCTAACCCATGGCAGGTTCGATGTGCTGGGTGTGAAGCCAACTGTCTCAATGTCTCTCACAAGGTCTGGGCTCAGGCTATGTAAGACAGAGCATAGTGTTTAGGGTAGCCTATGCAATTGGGGTGTTGCCGAGGGCTGAGCAGGTTGATTTTCATTTGGGGTTTCTGAGCAATGCCATAGACAATGTTTTTCTTTGGGGGGCAGGCAGAGTGCTTCGTTCTGGAACCAGAATTCCCAATCATGAGGGCTTTTGGGCCAGGAGTGCTAGGGTAGAGTCTGAAAACAAAACATAGGGTGAGGTGGGGAGCAGGCCCACTCTGCAAAGGCTGAAAGGATATCTCATGCATCTGAAGTCAGGCTGAGGATCAGACATTGGCTGAGGTTGGATTGTGCCCTTGATGGCACCTTCATGAAGCAGGTGCCTCATGAGGCCAACGAAGTTTTCCCACGCTGAGTTTGGAGGTTGCCACAAACCACAAGGTTTCCTTCTGTGAGACAGTCGAGTCCTGTTGAATGGCTCCAGTACATACCATACGGAAGGACTGAAGAGGAGGGTTCAAAGGATGTATCCCTGAACAACATGCCTCGCATTCCCTTTGGCCATTAACGACAAGATATGTTTGTTCTGCTGGCTCTGGGGCAAGCTAACCAGTGGGCTGAGTTGAAATGGCCTCTCCTGAGGATGCGTCATAATATGGGTTTCTGTCCATGGAGACCTTGGAATGTGATGGTTGTACTGTGGCCCTGCGGAATTCTCCGACCAGAAGGGTTTGATACAGATCCAGTAAGAAAGCACTCCATGTGGAGACGAGAGAGGTTTGGTTTGGAGCCTCAGAAAAACCTAATATGCTGGTATAAGAAACCAGTCCTCTGAGGACAGACACATGAAAACTAAAGCTAAGGTTCATATTAGGGCCTAAGGGCCTGTCCATTTCAATCTTCTGTCTCTGGGGACACTGTCTGAAAGTCTAAGTGGTGATAATGGCAGAGCTGGTGTCAGAGTGCCCCTTTTAGTCCAGGGCAGCCTACACTATCAGGATGGCCTCAGGGGCCTTGGAACTTTTCCCTAACCTTGTGGTCAATTGATTGGGCACACTTTCCTTGGAGATGGCAGGCACAATCTTTCACTGTGGCTCCAGATGCCCTAGCCTGGAGGGTGTGTGGGTCCAGGCTGTGGGCAATAAGTCTGAAAACAAAAACTCAGCTTATGAGTGGCGCCAAGGGTATGGCAGGCCGGATGTACAGATAAAGAGTGAGCACCTTGGCTTGTGAATCAAGGGCGAGATTCCTTCAGGCTTTTGTCTCTGGATGCATCCAGGATAGCCGTGGATTGTAGGGGGTGGCCTCAGTGACTGTGGACGAGTAACCTCTCTGGGATTTGTCCCAGCTAACAGGAGTTCGGGGTCATTTTGTGGGAAGGGTGGAGTCCTGTTGTCTGGCTCATGTGTCTCTCCAAGAAAGTGATTCCAGAGCAGAGCCCCAGGAACAGGGGGGAGACTGGAAAACTCAAACACTGGTGAGGATTGGGTGTATAGAGGCTTGGCACGCCCCATATGAGGGCTCTTGGTCAAGGCCCTGACAGGCCTTTCTTTGATATTGGCCACATGCTGAGGGTCACAGAGTGAATTTCTGCCCAAGGCAGCACTCAAGTTTGGGCGTGGTTTCAGGGGAAATGAAGGTTTCTCCCACCCTGAAGGTGTGACTCCATGCCAAGAGCAAGCCTTACAGCCATGGGGAAGAAGGAGTTCTGATTTGTGCTTCAGATGCCCAACTGTGTGGGGAATTGATATAATATCTGGGTTTAGATATCGGAAAACCAAGGTTAGAAAGAGATAACGGCATAAGACCATGGCGTGTCAGAAGTGCTAGGTGTGTGGCCAGCTGTCTCCTTGCCTGTCTGGACGTCTGGCATCAGGCTGTGAAAGGCAGAGCATTAGTGCCCAGAGCAGCCTATCAAATCTGAGTGCCGTCCAGGCAAGAGCAGGTTGATCCTCATCTGGGTTTTATGGGAAGCCCCACAAGGAAACGTTTTCTACCGGTGGGCAGTAACTGGGCAAGCTTGTGGTTCTGCAATTCCTACTCTGGAGGGATAGTTTGCCAGGAGTGTGAGGAAGGAAGTCTGAAAACACAAGCTAGCGTGAGGTTTGGAACCGAGGGCACGGCAGGCCACTCTGCAGAGGCTGAATCAAGATCTCCTGCATTGCGGTCATGTCTACTATGAGACGTGCTTCAAGCTAGAGTTTTGACCATGATGGCCTCTCCCTGAAGGATATGGGGGGCTTCATGAGGCCCGGCAGTTTTGCCGTTTTCTCCTACACTGAAGGTTTGACTCACGGCCAGCAGCAAGGTTTCTTGCCATGGGGAAGGAGGGGTTCTGACTTATGCATCAGGTTCCCCCCTGTGCAGTGATTGGAGATAAGGTCTAGGTTCCGATGACTAAAAACCCAGGTTGGGAATGGATGGTGGCCTAAGGCAGTGGCGGGTCCAATGTGCTGGGTGTGCAGCCAGCTGTGTCGGTGTCTGTTGGAAGGTCTGGGCTCAGGCTTTTGCGACAGAGCATCAGTGTTTAAGGTAGCCTATGCAATTGGTGTGTTGCCGAGGGCAAAGCAGTTTGATCCTCATTTGGGGTTTCTGTGCAGCACCATAGACAATGTTTTTCTCCTGGGAGGCAGGCAGAGTGCTTCATTGTGGCCCCAGAATTCCAGTAGGGAGGGTTTGTGGGCCAGGAGTGTGAGGACGGAAGTCTGAAAACACAAGCTAGTGTGAGGATTGGAGCCAAGGGCAGAGCAGGCCCACTCTGCAGAGGCTGAATCAAAATCTCCTGCATCTGAAGTCAGGCTGAGGATCAGACGTTGGCTGAGACTGGAGTATGTGTCCATGATGGCACCTTCATGAAGCAGGGGCCTCATGAGGCCAAGGAAGTTTTCCCACGCTGAGTTTGGAGGTTGCCCCAAACCACAAGATTTCCTTCTGCGGGACATTCGAGTCCTGTTACATGGCTCCAGGACATACCATACGGAAGTTCTGGAGAGCAGAGTTCGAAGGATGGATCACTGTACAGCATGCCTCGCATTCCCCTTGGCCATAAGCAACAAGATATGTTTGATCTGCTGCCTCTGGGGCACGCTACCCAGGGGGCTGTGTTGAAAAAGCCTCTCCTGAGGATGTGTCATAATGTGCGTTTGGGGTCCATGTAGACCTTGGAATGTGCTGGTTGTTCAGTGGCCCTGCGGAACTCTTCTACCTGAAGGTTTTGATACATCCCCAGTAAGAAAGCTCCCCATGTGGAGACGAGAGAGGTTTGGTTCGGTGCCTCAGAAAAGCCCCGTGTGCTGGTCTATGAAAACAGTCCTCTGAGGACGGACACATGGAAACCAAAGCTAAGGTTCAGATTAGGGGCTGGGGGCCTGTCCATTTCAACCTTCTGTCTCTGGGGACTCTGTCTGAGAGTCTAAGTGGAGATAGTTGCTCCGCTGGTGTCAGAGAGCCACTCTTAGTCCAGGGTGGCCTCCACTATTGATGGCCTCAGGGGCTTGGAGCTTTTCCCTAACCTCTAGGGTTGTGGTCAATGGATTGGGCACACTTTCCTTGGAGAGGGCAGGCACAATTTTTCGCTGTGGCTCCAGAGGACCTCGCCTGGAGGTTGTGTGTGTCCAGGCTGTGGGCACAGAAGTCTGAATACACAAACTCAGCTTAAGAGTGGCGCCTAGGGTATGGCCGGCCGGATGTACAGCCCGAGAGGGAGCTCCGGGGCCTCTGAAACAAGGGCGAGTGGGAGGCATTCCTTCAGGCTTTTGTCTCTGGATGTTGTGTCCGGGATAGCCGTGGATTGGAGCGGTGGCCTCAGGTACTGTGGACGAGTATCCCTCTCTGGGGATTTGTCCCAGCTCTCAAGAGTTTGGGGTCATTTTGTGGGAAGGGTTGAGTTCTGTTGTCTGGCTCATGGGTCTCTCCAAGAAAGGGATTCAAGAGCAGAGCCCCAGGTGCAGGCGGGGCGACTGGAAAACTAAAACTCTGGTGAGGATTGGGTGCATAGGGGCTTGGCAACCCCATATGGAGGCTCTTGGTCCAGGCCCTGACAGGCCTTTCTTTGACATGGGGCTCATGCTGAGGGTCACAGTGTGAATTTGTGCCCAAGCAGCACTCAAGTTTGGGCGTGGCATCAGGGGCCATGAAGGTTTCTCCCACCCTGAAGGTGTGACTCCATGCCAAGAGCAAGCTTGACAGCCATGGGGAAGGAGGAGTTCTGTTTTGTGCTTGCTATACCCAGCTGTGTGGAAAATTGATATAATGTCTAGGTTCAGATATCTGAAAACCAAGGTTAGGATGAGGTGACGGCATAAGGCCATGGCGTGTCCGAAGTGCTGGGTGTGCGGCCAGCTGTCTCCTTGTCTGTCTGGACGTCTGGCTTCAGGCTGTGTCACACAGAGCATGAGTGCCCTGAGCAGCTTATCCAGTTCGGGTACTGTCGAGGCTCGAGCATGTTGATCCTCATCTGGGTTTTATGGAGAGCCCCACAGGGAAACGTTTTTCTTCCGTTGGGCAGACACTGGGCTGGGTTTTGGTTCTGGAGTTCCTAGTCCGGAGGGCTTGTTTGCCAGGAGTGTGAGGAAGGAAGTCTGAAAACACAAGCTAGCGTGAGGTTTGGGACCGAGGGCACGGCAGGCCCACTCTGCAGAGGCTGATTCGAGATCTCCTGCACTGAGGTCATGTCAACTATGAGACGTGCCTCAGGCTAGAGTTCTTGTCCAGCATGGCCTCTTCCTGAAGGGTGTGAGGTCTTCATGAGGCCAGAAAGTTTTGGCTACGATGGGATTAGTGAACTGCTCCAAAACTGAAGGTTACCTTATGCACGACAGTCGAGTCCTATTGGATGGTTCCAAGAGGCCCCATATGGAAAGACTCGAGAGCAGGTGTCTAAGCATGGATGCCTGGGAACGCCACCTCATATTCCCACTCTTTAGTCAGGACAAGGCAGGCTCAATCTGCGGGCTGCTGGGTGAGCTATCCAGAGGGGAGAGTTGAAATGCACTCTCCTGAAGATGAGTCCAACTGTGGCTTGGTGGCCTGGGAGACCTTGGAATGTGGAGGTGGCTCAGGGACTCTGCAGGATTCTCCAACATGAGGTGTTTGACACGGCTCCAACAAGGAAACTTCCCATGTGGAGACGAGAGGAGTTCTGTTCCGTGCCTCAGGAAAGCCCCGTACCCTGTTCTTCGAACCAAAGCCTCTGAGGAGTGACACCTGAAAACCAAAACAAGAGTTGAGACTACGGCCTAAAGGCCTGTCCGGCTCAACCTTCTATCTCTGTTGACATCAGTGTGCATGCATTCATGGATGTAGCTGCTCAGCTTGTGTCCGAATGCCCCTGTGAGTCCAGAGAGGCTCCCAGTAGTGGGATGTCCTCGGAGGCCTTCAGGTTTCTCATATTCTGGAGGTGTGTGGCCAAAGGAATGGACACAGTTTCCCAGGAGAGAGCAGGCACGGTCCTGTGGTATGGCTCCTGAGGACCCAGCCTAGAGGCTGTGTTTGCCAGGGCTGTGGGGACAGATGTCTGAAAAAGCAAACTTGGCTCAGCTAGGGGCCAATGTAATGGCAGGCCTGATCTCTGTCCGTGAGGGAAGATCCTCTGGAAATCAAAGTAGGGCAAGTGGGAGGCAGTCACTCAGGATTTTGTCTCTGTGTGTTGCGTTTACAGTGTCCGGT
This sequence comes from Mustela nivalis, assembly GCF_964662115.1. Classification (NCBI taxonomy): domain Eukaryota; kingdom Metazoa; phylum Chordata; class Mammalia; order Carnivora; family Mustelidae; genus Mustela; species Mustela nivalis. Next base: position 1,205,378 of record NW_028136558.1, on the reverse strand, counting down.
CAGGGTAGGGGTTGTCTCAGAGGCCGAGGAAGAGCCTTCCTCTCGGGGGATTGTCCAAGCTCCCAAGTGTTTGTGTTCATTCTGTGGGAATGAACAGTACTGTTTTCTGCCACAGGGGACCCCCCAGGAGAGGGACTCTAGAGCACAGCAGTGGGTTCCCTCAACTGGAATACACACCATCTAGTTAGTCCTGGGTGCCTATGGGCATGGCAAGCCACATATGCGGGCTCTTGGTCCAGTCACTGAGAGGCGTTACTTGAATAAGGTACTCACGCTGAGGGTCACAATGTGTGTTTGTGCCCAAGGCGGCCCTCACACTTGGGCGTGGCCTCATGGGCCATGCCGTTTTCTCCTACACTGAAGGTTTGCCTCACTGCCAGCAGCAAGGTTTCTTGCCAGGGGGAAGGAGGGGTTCTGACTTGTGCATCAGGTTCCCCCCTGTGCAGGGATTGGAGATAAGGTCTAGGTTCCGATGACTGAAAACCCAGGTTGGGAATGGATGGTGGCCTAAGGCAGTGGCGGGTCCAATGTGCTGGGTGTGCAGCCAGGTGTGTCGGTGTCCGTTGGAAGGTCTGGGCTCAGGCTATTTGGGACAGAGCATCATTGTTTAAGGTAGCCTATGCAATTGGGGTGTTGCCGAGGGCCAAGCAGTTTGATCCTCATTTGGGGTTTCTGGGCAGCGCCATAGACAATGTTTTTCTCCTGGGAGGCAGGCACAGTGCTTCATTGTGGCCCCGAATTCCCAGTAGGGAGGGTTTGTGGGCCAGGAGTGTGAGGACGGAAGTCTGAAAACACAAGCTAGTGTGAGGATTGGAGCCAAGGGCAGAGCAGGCCCACTCTGCAGAGGCTGAATCAAAATCTCCTGCATCTGAAGTCAGGCTGAGGATCAGACGTTGGCTGAGGCTGGAGTATGTGTCCATGATGGCACCTTCATGAAGTGGGGGCCTCATGAGGCCAAGGAAGTTTTCCCACGCTGAGTTTGGAGGTTGCCCCAAACCACAAGGTTTCCTTCTGCGGGACATTCGAGTCCTGTTGCATGGCTCCAGGACATACCATATGGAAGGACTGGAGAGCAGGGTTCGAAGGATGGATCCCTGTACAGCATGCCTAGCATTCCCATTGGCTATTAGCGACAAGATATGTTTGATCTGCTGCCTCTGGAACACGCGACCCAGGGGGCTGAGTTGAAATGGCCTCTCCTGAGGATCGTCATAATGTGCGTTTTAGTCCATGGAGACCTTGGAATGTGCTGGTTGTTCAGTGGCCCTGCGGAACTCTCCTACCTGAAGTGTTTGATACATCCCAGTAAGAAAGCTGCCCATGTGGAGATGAGAGAGGTTTGGTTTGGTGCCTCAGAAAAGCCCCAGGTGCTGGTCTACGAAAACAGTCCTCTGAGAACGGAAACATGGAAACCAAAGCTAAGGTTCAGATTAAGGCCTGGGGGCCTGTCCATTTCAACCTTCTGTCTCTGGGGACACTGTCTGAGAGTCTAAGTGGAGATAGTTGCTCCGCTGGTGTCAGAGAGCCCCTCTTAGTCCAGGGTGGCCTATACTATTGATGCCTCAGGGACCTTGGAGCTTTTCCCTAACCTGTAGGGTTGTGGTCAATGGATTGGGCACACTTTCCTTGGAGAGGGCAGGCACAATCTTTCGCTGTTTGGTCCAGAGGCCCTAGCCTGGATGTTGTGTGGGTCCAGGCTGTGGGCACAGAAGTCTGAATACACAAACTCAGCTTATGAGTGGCGCCTAGGGTATGGCAGGCCGGATGTACAGCCCGAGAGGGAGCTCAAGGGCCTCTGAAACAAGGGCGAGTGGGAGGCGTTCCTTCAGGCTTTTGTCTCTGGATGTTGTGTCCGGGATAGCCGTGGATTGGAGCGGTGGCCTCAAGTATTGTGGACGAGTATCCCTCTCTGGGGATTTGTCCCAGCTCCCAAGAGTTTGGGGTCATTTTGTGGGAAGGGTGGAGTCGTGTTGTCTGGCTCAAGCGTCTGTCCAAGAAAGGGATTCCAGAGCAGAGCTCCAGGTACGGGCGGGGCGACTGGAAAATTCACACCGTGGTGAGGATTGGGTGCATAGGTGCTTGGCAAGCCCCATATGTGGGCACTTGGTCCAGGCCCTGACAGGCCTTTCTTTGACATGGGGCTCATGCTGAGGGTCACAGTGTGAATTTGTGCCCAAGCAGCACTCAAGTTTGGGCGTGGCATCAGGGGCCATGAAGGTTTCTCCCACCCTGAAGGTGTGACTGCATGCCAAGAGCAAGCTTGACAGCCATGGGGCAGGAGGAGTTCTGTTTTGTGCTTGCTATACCCAGCTGTGTGGAGAATTGATATAATGTCTAGGTTCAGATATCTGAAAACCAAGGTTAGGATGAGGTGACGGCATAAGACCATGGCGTGTCCGAAGTGCTGGGTGTGCGGCCAGCTGTCTCCTTGTCTGTCTGGACGTCTGGCTTCAGGCTGTGTCAGGCAGAGCATGAGTGCCCAGAGCAGCCTATCCAGTTCGGGTACCGTCGAGGCCCGAGCAGGTTGATACTCATCTGGGTTTTCTGGAGAGCCCCACAGGGAAGCGTTTTTCTTCCGTTGGGCAGACACTGGGCTGGGTTTTGGTTCTGGAGTTCCTAGTCCGGAGGGCTTGTTTGCCAGGAGTGTGAGGAAGGAAGTCTGAAAACACAAGCTAGCGTGAGGTTTGGGACCGAGGGCACGGCAGGCCCACTCTGCAGAGGCTGAATCGAGATCTCCTGCACTGAGGTCATGTCAACTATGAGACGTGCCTCAGGCTAGAGTTCTTGTCCAGCATGGCCTCTTCCTGAAGGGTGTGGGGGCTTCATGAGGCCAGAAAGTTTTGCCTACGATGGGATTTGTGAACTGCTCCAAAACTGAAGGTTACCTTCTGCACGACAGTCGAGTCCTATTGGATGGTTCCAAGAGGCCCCATATGGAAAGACTCGAGAGCAGGTGTCTAAGCATGGATGCCTGGGAACGCCACCTCATATTCCCACTATTTAGTCAGGAAAAGGCAGGGTCAATCTGCGGGCTGCTGGGTGAGCTATCCAGAGGGGAGAGTTGAAATGGCCTCTCCTGAAGATGAGTCCAACTGTGGCTTGGTGGCCTGGGAGACCTTGGAATGTGGAGGTGGCTCAGGGACTCTGCAGGATTCTCCAACATGAGGTGTTTGACACGGCTCCAACAAGGAAACTTCCCATGTGGAGACGAGAGGAGTTCTGTTCCTTGCCTCAGGAAAGCCCCATACCCTGTTCTTCGAACCAAAGCCTCTGAGGAGTGACACCTGGAAACCAAAGCAAGAGTTGAGACTACGGCCTAAAGGCCTGTCCGGCTCAACCTTCTATCTCTGTTGTCATCTGTGTGCATGCATTCATGGATGTAGCTGCTCAGCTTGTGTCCGAATGCCCCTGTGAGTCCAGTGAGGCTCCCAGTAGTGGGATGTTCTCGGAGGCCTTGAGGTTTCTCATATTCTGGAGGTGTGTGGCCAAAGGAATGGACACAGTTTCCCAGGAGAGAGCAGGCACAGTCCTGTGGTATGGCTCCAGAGGACCCAGCCTAGAGGCTGTGTTTGCCAGGGCTGTGGGGACAGATGTCTGAAAAAGCAAACTTGGCTCAGCTAGGGGCCAATGTAATGGCAGGCCTGATGTCTAGTCCGTGAGGGGAGATCCTCTGGAAATCAAAGTAGGGCAAGTGGGAGGCAGTCACTCAGGATTTTGTCTCTGGGTGTTGCTTTTACAGTGTCCGGTCAGGGTAGGGGTTGTCTCAGAGGCCGAGGAAGAGCCTTGCTCTCGGGGGATTGTCCAAGCTCCCAAGTGTTTGTGTTCATTCTGTGGGAATGAAGAGTACTGTTTTCTGCCACAGGGGACCCCCCAGGAGAGGGACTCTAGAGCACAGCAGTGGGTTCCCTCAACTGGAATACACACCATCTAGTTAGTCCTGGGTGCCTATGGGCATGGCAAGCCACATATGCGGGCTCTGGTTCCAGTCACTGAGAGGCGTTACTTGAATAAGGTACTCACGCTGAGGGTCACAATGTGTGTTTGTGCCCAAGGCGGCCCTCACGCTTGGGCGTGGCCTCATGGGCCATGCCGTTTTCTCCTACACTGAAGGTTTGACTCACTGCCAGCAGCAAGGTTTCTTGCCATGGGGAAGGAGGGGTTCTGACTTGTGCATCAGGTTCCCCCCTGTGCAGGGATTGGAGATAAGGTCTAGGTTCCGATGACTGAAAAAACAGGTTGCGAATGGATGGTGGCCTAAGGCAGTGGCGGGTCCAATGTGCTGGGTGTGCAGCCAGCTGTGTCGGTGTCTGTTGGAAGGTCTGGGCTCAGGCTATTTGCGACAGAGCATCATTGTTTAAGGTAGCCTATGCAATTGGGGTGTTGCCGAGGGCCAAGCAGTTTGATCCTCATTTGGGGTTTCTGGGCAGCGCCATAGACAATGTTTTTCTCCTGGGAGGCAGGCACAGTGCTTCATTGTGGCCCCAGAATTCCCAGTAAGGAGGGTTTGTGGGCCAGGAGTGTGAGGACGGAAGTCTGAAAACACAAGCTAGTGTGAGGATTGGAGCCAAGGGCAGAGCAGGCCCACTCTGCAGAGGCTGAATCAAAATCTCCTGCATCTGAAGTCAGGCTGAGGATCAGACGTTGGCTGAGGCTGGAGTATGTGTCCATGATGGCACCTTCATGAAGTGGGGGCCTCATGAGGCCAAGGAAGTTTTCCCACGCTGAGTTTGGAGTTTGCCCCAAACCACAAGGTTTCCTTCTGCGGGACATTCGAGTCCTGTTGCATGGCTCCAGGACATACCATATGGAAGGACTGGAGAGCAGGGTTCGAAGGATGGATCCCTGTACAGCATGCCTCGCATTCCCATTGGCTATTAGCGACAAGATATGTTTGATCTGCTGCCTCTGGAACACGCGACCCAGGGGGCTGAGTTGAAATGGCCTCTCCTGAGGATGCGTCATAATGTGCGTTTGGGTCCATGGAGACCTTGGAATGTGCTGGTTGTTCAGTGGCCCTGCGGAACTCTCCTACCTGAAGTGTTTGATACATCCCAGTATGAAAGCTGCCCATGTGGAGATGAGAGATGTTTGGTTTGGTGCCTCAGAAAAGCCCCATGTGCTGGTCTACGAAAACAGTCCTCTGAGAACGGAAACATGGAAACCAAAGCTAAGGTTCAGATTAGGGCCTGGGGGCCTGTCCATTTCAACCTTCTGTCTCTGGGGACACTGTCTGAGAGTCTAAGTGGAGATAGTTGCTCCGCTGGTGTCAGAGAGCCCCTCTTAGTCCAGGGTGGCCTATACTATTGATGGCCTCAGGGACCTTGGAGCTTTTCCCTAACCTGTAGGGTTGTGGTCAATGGATTGGGCACGCTTTCCTTGGAGAGGGCAGGCACAATCTTTCGCTGTTTGGTCCAGAGGCCCTAGCCTGGATGTTGTGTGGGTCCAGGCCGTGGGCACAGAAGTCTGAATACACACTCAGCTTATGAGTGGCGCCTAGGGTATGGCAGGCCGGATGTACAGCCCGAGAGGGAGCTCCTAGGCCTCTGAAACAAGGGCGATTGGGAGGCGTTCCTTCAGGCTTTTGTCTCTGTATGTTGTGTCCGGGATAGCCATGGATTGGAGCGGTGGCCTCAGGTTCTGTGGACGAGTATCCCTCTCTGGGGATTTGTCCCAGCTCCCAAGAGTTTGGGGTCATTTTGTGGGAAGGGTGGAGTCGTGTTGTCTGGCTCATGGGTCTCTCCAAGAAAGGGATTCCAGAGCAGAGCTCCAGGTACGGGCGGGGCAACTGGAAAATTCAAACCGTGGTGAGGATTGGGTGCATAGGGTCTTGGCAAGCCCCATATGTGGGCTCTTGGTCCAGACCCTGACAGGCCTTTCTTTGACATGGGGCTCATGCTGAGGGTCACAGTGTGAATTTGTGCCCATGCAGCACTCAAGTTTGGGCGTGGCATCAGGGGCCATGAAGGTTTCTCCCAGCCTGAAGGTGTGACTGCATGCCAAGAGCAAGCTTGACAGCCATGGGGCAGGAGGAGTTCTGTTTTGTGCTTGCTATACCCAGCTGTGTGGAGAATTGATATAATGTCTAGGTTCAGATATCTGAAAACCAAGGTTAGGATGAGGTGACGGCATAAGACCATGGCGTGTCCGAAGTGCTGGGTGTGCGGCCAGCTGTCTCCTTGTCTGTCTGGACGTCTGGCTTCAGGCTGTGTCAGGCAGAGCATGAGTGCCCAGAGCAGCCTATCCAGTTCGGGTACCGTCGAGGCCCGAGCAGGTTGATCCTCATCTGGGTTTTCTGGAGAGCCCCACAGGGAAGCGTTTTTCTTCCGTTGGGCAGACAGTGGGCTGGGTTTTGGTTCTGGAGTTCCTAGTCCGGAGGGCTTGTTTGCCAGGAGTGTGAGGAAGGAAGTCTGAAAACACAAGCTAGCGTGAGGTTTGGGACCGAGGGCACGGCAGGCCCACTCTGCAGAGGCTGAATCGAGATCTCCTGCACTGAGGTCATGTCAACTATGAGACGTGCCTCAGGCTAGAGTTCTTGTCCAGCATGGCCTCTTCCTGAAGGGTGTGGGGGCTTCATGAGGCCAGAAAGTTTTGCCTACGATGGGATTTGTGAACTGCTCCAAAACTGAAGGTTACCTTCTGCACGACAGTCGAGTCCTATTGGATGGTTCCAAGAGGCCCCATATGGAAAGACTCGAGGGCAGGTGTCTAAGCATGGATGCCTGGGAACGCCACCTCATATTCCCACTCTTTAGTCAGGACAAGGCAGGCTCAATCTGCGGGCTCCTGGGTGAGCTACCCAGAGGGGAGAGTTGAAATGGACTCTCCTGAAGATGAGTCCTACTGTGGCTTGGTGGCCTGGGAGACCTTGGAATGTGGAGGTGGCTCAGGAATCTGCAGGATTCTCCAACATGAGGTGTTTGACACGGCTCCAACAAGGAAACTTCCCATGTGGAGACGAGAGGAGTTCTGTTCCGTGCCTCAGGAAAGGCCCATACCCTGTTCTTCGAACCAAAGCCTCTGAGGAGTGACACCTGGAAACCAAAGCAAGAGTTGAGACTACGGCCTAAAGGCCTGTCCGGCTCAACCTTCTATCTCTGTTGACATCTGTGTGCATGCATTCATGGATGTAGCTGCTCAGCTTGTGTCGAATGCCCCTGTGCGTCCAGTGAGGCTCCCAGTAGTGGGATGTCCACGTAGGCCTTGAGGTTTCTCATATTCTGGAGGTGTGTGGCCAAAGGAATGGACACAGTTTCCCAGGAGAGAGCAGGCACGGTCCTGTGGTATGGCTCCAGAGGACCCAGCCTAGAGGCTGTGTTTGCCAGGGCTGTGGAGACAGATGTCTGAAAAAGCAAACTTGACTCAGCTAGGGGCCAATGTAATGGCAGGCCTGATCTCTAGTCCGTGAGGGGAGATCCTCAGGAAATCAAAGTAGGGCAAGTGGGAGGCAGTCACTCAGGATTTTGTCTCTGGGTGTTGCCTTTACAGTGTCCGGTCAGGGTAGGGGTTGTCTCAGAGGCCGAGGAAGAGCCTTCCTCTCGGGGGATTGTCCAAGCTCCCAAGTGTTTGTGTTCATTCTGTGGGAATGAAGAGTACTGTTTTCTGCCACAGGGGACCCCCCAGGAGAGGGACTCTAGAGCACAGCAGTGGGTTCCCTCAACTGGAATACACACCATCTAGTTAGTCCTGGGTGCCTATGGGCATGGCAAGCCACATATGCGGGCTATTGGTCAAGTCACTGAGAGGCGTTACTTGAATAAGGTACTCACGCTGAGGGTCACAATGTGTGTTTGTGCCCAAGGCGGCCCTCACGCTTGGGCGTGGCCTCATGGGCCATGCCGTTTTCTCCTACACTGAAGGTTTGACTCACTGCCAGCAGCAAGGTTTCTTGCCATGGGGAAGGAGGGGTTCTGACTTGTGCATCAGGTTCCCCCCTGTGCAGGGATTGGAGATAAGGTCTAGGTTCCGATGACTGAAAACCCAGGTTGCGAATGGATGGTGGCCTAAGGCAGTGGCGGGTCCAATGTGCTGGGTGTGCAGCCAGCTGTGTCGGTGTCTGTTGGAAGGTCTGGGCTCAGGCTATTTGCGACAGAGCATCACTGTTTAAGGTAGCCTATGCAATTGGGGTGTTGCCGAGGGCCAAGCAGTTTGATCCTCATTTGGGGTTTCTGGGCAGCGCCATAGACAATGTTTTTCTCCTGGGAGGCAGGCACAGTGCTTCATTGTGGCCCCAGAATTCCCAGTAGGGAGGGTTTGTGGGCCAGGGTGTGAGGACGGAAGTCTGAAAACACAAGCTAGTGTGAGGATTGGAGCCAAGGACAGAGCAGGCCCACTCTGCAGAGGCTGAATCAAAATCTCCTGCATCTGAAGTCAGGCTGAGGATCAGACGTTGGCTGAGGCTGGAGTATGTGTCCATGATGGCACCTTCATGAAGTGGGGGCCTCATGAGGCCTAGGAAGTTTTCCCACGCTGAGTTTGGAGGTTGCCCCAAACCACAAGGTTTCCTTCTGCGGGACATTCGAGTCCTGTTGCATGGCTCCAGGACATACCATATGGAAGGACTGGAGAGCAGGGTTCGAAGGATGGATCCCTGTACAGCATGCCTAGCATTCCCATTGGCTATTAGCGACAAGATATGTTTGATCTGCTGCCTCTGGAACACGCGACCCAGGGGGCTGAGTTGAAATGGCCTCTCCTGAGGATGCGTCATAATGTGCGTTTGGGTCCATGGAGACCTTGGAATGTGCTGGTTGTTCAGTGGCCCTGCGGAACTCTCCTACCTGAAGTGTTTGATACATCCCAGTTAGAAAGCTGCCCATGTGGAGATGGTGCCTCAGAAAAGCCCCAGTTGCTGGTCTACGAAAACAGTCCTCTGAGAACGGAAACATGGAAACCAAAGCTAAGGTTCAGATTAGGGCCTGGGGGCCTGTCCATTTCAACCTTCTGTCTCTGGGGACACTGTCTGAGAGTCTAAGTGGAGATAGTTGCTCCGCTGGTGTCAGAGAGCCCCTCTTAGTCCAGGGTGGCCTATACTATTGATGGCCTCAGCGACCTTGGAGCTTTTCCCTAACCTGTAGGTTTGTGGTCAATGGATTGGGCACGCTTTCCTTGGAGAGGGCAGGCACAATCTTTCGCTGTTTGGTCCAGAGGCCCTAGCCTGGATGTTGTGTGGGTCCAGGCTGTTGGCACAGAAGTCTGAATACACAAACTCAGCTTATGAGTGGCGCCTAGGGTATGGCCGGCCGGATGTACAGCCCGAGAGGGAGCTCCTGGGCCTCTGAAACAAGGGCGAGTGGGAGGCGTTCCTTCAGGCTTTTGTCTCTGGATGTTGTGTCCGGGATAGCCGTGGATTGGAGCGGTGGCCTCAGGTACTGTGGACGAGTATCATTCTCTGGAGATTTGTCCCAGCTCCAAGAGTTTGGGGTCATTTTGTGGGAAGGGTGGAGTCGTGTTGTCTGGCTCATGGGTCTTTTCAAGAAAGGGATTCCAGAGCAGAGCTCCAGGTACGGGCGGGGCGACTGGAAAATTCACACCGTGGTGAGGATTGGGTGCATAGGGGCTTGGCAAGCCCCATATGTGGGCTCTTGGTCCAGGCCCTGACAGGCCTTTCTTTGACATGGGGCTCATGCTGAGGGTCACAGTGTGAATTTGTGCCCAAGCAGCACTCAAGTTTGGGCGTGGCATCAGGGGCCATGAAGGTTTCTCCCAGCCTGAAGGTGTGACTGCATGCCAAGAGCAAGCTTGACAGCCATGGGGCAGGAGGAGTTCTGTTTTGTGCTTGCTATACCCAGCTGTGTGGAGAATTGATATAATGTCTAGGTTCAGATATCTGAAAACCAAGGATAGGATGAGGTGACGGCATAAGACCATGGCGTGTCCGAAGTGCTGGGTGTGCGGCCAGCTGTCTCCTTGTCTGTCTGGACGTCTGGCTTCAGGCTGTGTCAGGCAGAGCATGAGTGCCCAGAGCAGCCTATCCAGTTCGGGTACCGTCGAGGCCCGAGCAGGTTGATCCTCATCTGGGTTTTCTGGAGAGCCCCACAGGGAAACGATTTTCTTCCGTTGGGCAGACACTGGGCTGAGTTTTGGTTCTGGAGTTCCTAGTCCGGAGGGCTTGTTTGCCAGGAGTGTGAGGAAGGAAGTCTGAAAACACAAGCTAGCGTGAGGTTTGGGACCGAGGGCACGGCAGGCCCACTCTGCAGAGGCTGAATCGAGATCTCCTGCACTGAGGTCATGTCAACTATGAGACGTGCCTCAGGCTAGAGTTCTTGTCCAGCATGGCCTCTTCCTGAAGGGTGTGGGGGCTTCATGAGGCCAGAAAGTTTTGCCTACGATGGGATTTGTGAACTGCTCCAAAACTGAAGGTTACCTTCTGCACGACAGTCGAGTCCTATTGGATGGTTCCAAGAGGCCCCATATGGAAAGACTCGAGAGCAGGTGTCTAAGCATGGATGCCTGGGAACGCCACCTCATATTCCCACTCTTTAGTCAGGACAAGGCAGGCTCAATCTGCGGGCTCCTGGGTGAGCTACCCAGAGGGGAGAGTTGAAATGGACTCTCCTGAAGATGAGTCCTACTGTGGCTTGGTGGCCTGGGAGACCTTGGAATGTGGAGGTGGCTCAGGAATCTGCAGGATTCTCCAACATGAGGTGTTTGACACGGCTCCAACAAGGAAACTTCCCATGTGGAGACGAGAGGAGTTCTGTTCCTTGCCTCAGGAAAGCCCCATACCCTGTTCTTCGAACCAAAGCCTCTGAGGAGTGACACCTGGAAACCAAAGCAAGAGTTGAGACTACGGCCTAAAGGCCTGTCCGGCTCAACCTTCTATCTCTGTTGACATCTGTGTGCATGCATTCATGGATGTAGCTGCTCAGCTTGTGTCGAATGCCCCTGTGCGTCCTGTGAGGCTCCCAGTAGTGGGATGTCCACGTAGGCCTTGAGGTTTCTCATATTCTGAAGGTGTGTGGCCAAAGGAATGGACACAGTTTCCCAGGAGAGAGCAGGCACGGTCCTGTGGTATGGCTCCAGAGGACCCAGCCTAGAGGCTGTGTTTGCCAGGGCTGTGGAGACAGATGTCTGAAAAAGCAAACTTGACTCAGCTAGGGGCCAATGTAATGGCAGGACTGATCTCTAGTCCGTGAGGGGAGATCCTCAGGAAATCAAAGTAGGGCAAGTGGGAGGCAGTCACTCAGGATTTTGTCTCTGGGTGTTGCCTTTACAGTGTCCGGTCAGGGTAGGGGTTGTCTCAGAGGCCGAGGAAGAGCCTTCCTCTCGGGGGATTGTCCAAGTTCCCAAGTGTTTGTGTTCATTCTGTGGGAATGAAGAGTACTGTTTTCTGCAACAGGGGACCCCCCAGGAGAGGGACTCTAGAGCACAGCACTGGGTTCCCTCAACTGGAATACACACCATCTAGTTAGTCCTGCGTGCCTATGGGCATGGCAAGCCACATATGCGGGCTCTGGGTCCAGTCACTGAGAGGCGTTACTTGAATAAGGTACTCACGCTGAGGGTCACAATGTGTGTTTGTGCCCAAGGCGGCCCTCACGCTTGGGCGTGGCCTCATGTGCCATGCCGTTTTCTCCTACACTGAAGGTTTGACTCACTGCCAGCAGCAAGGTTTCTTGCCATGGGGAAGAAGGGGTTCTGACTTGTGCATCAGGTTCCCCCCTGTGCAGGGATTGGAGATAAGGTCTAGGTTCCGATGACTGAAAACCCAGGTTGGGAATGGATGGTGGCCTAAGGCAGTGGCGGGTCCAATGTGCTGGGTGTGCAGCCAGCTGTGTCGGTGTCTGTTGGAAGGTCTGGGCTCAGGCTATTTGCGACAGAGCATCACTGTTTAAGGTAGCCTAGGCAATTGGGGTGTTGCCGAGGGCCAAGCAGTTTGATCCTCATTTGTGGTTTCTGGACTGCGCCATAGACAATGTTTTTCTCCTGGGAGGCAGGCACAGTGCTTCATTGTGGCCCCAGAATTCCCAGTAGGGAGGGTTTGTGGGCCAGGAGTGTGAGGACGGAAGTCTGAAAACACAAGCTAGTGTGAGGATTGGAGCCAAGGGCAGAGCAGGCCCACTCTGCAGAGGCTGAATCAAAATCTCCTGCATCTGAAGTCAGGCTGAGGATCAGACGTTGGCTGAGGCTGGAGTATGTGTCCATGATGGCACCTTCATGAAGTGGGGGCCTCATGAGGCCAAGGAAGTTTTCCCACGCTGAGTTTGGAGGTTGCCCCAAACCACAAGGTTTCCTTCTGCGGGACATTCGAGTCCTGTTGCATGGCTCCAGGACATACCATATGGAAGGACTGGAGAGCAGGGTTCGAAGGATGGATCCCTGTACAGCATGCCTCGCATTCCCATTGGCTATTAGCGACAAGATATGTTTGATCTGCTGCCTCTGGAACACGCGACCCAGGGGGCTGAGTTGAAATGGCCTCTCCTGAGGATGCGTCATAATGTGCGTTTGGGTCCATGGAGACCTTGGAATGTGCTGGTTGTTCAGTGGCCCTGCGGAACTCTCCTACCTGAAGTGTTTGATACATCCCAGTAAGAAAGCTGCCCATGTGGAGATGAGAGAGGTTTGGTTTGGTGCGTCAGAAAAGCCCCAGGTGCTGGTCTACGAAAACAGTCCTCTGAGAACGGAAACATGGAAACCAAAGCTAAGGTTCAGATTAGGGCCTGGGGGCCTGTCCATTTCAACCTTCTGTCTCTGGGGACACTGTCTGAGAGTCTAAGTGGAGATAGTTGCTCCGCTGGTGTCAGAGAGCCCCTCTTAGTCCAGGGTGGCCTATACTATTGATGGCCTCAGCGACCTTGAAGCTTTTCCCTAACCTGTAGGTTTGTGGTCAATGGATTGGGCACGCTTTCCTTGGAGAGGGCAGGCACAATCTTTCGCTGTTTGGTCCAGAGGCCCTAGCCTGGATGTTGTGTGGGTCCAGGCTGTTGGCACAGAAGTCTGAATACACAAACTCAGCTTATGAGTGGCGCCTAGGGTATGGCCGGCCGGATGTACAGCCCGAGAGGGAGCTCCTGGGCCTCTGAAACAAGGGCGAGTGGGAGGCGTTCCTTCAGGCTTTTGTCTCTGGATGTTGTGTCCGGGATAACCGTGGATTGGAGCGGTGGCCTCAGGTACTGTGGACGAGTAGCATTCTCTGGAGATTTGTCCCAGCTCCCAAGAGTTTGGGGTCATTTTGTGGGAAGGGTGGAGTCGTGTTGTCTGGCTCATGGGTCTCTTCAAGAAAGCGATTCCAGAGCAGAGCTCCAGGTACGGGCGGGGCGACTGGAAAATTCACACCGTGGTGAGGATTGGGTGCATAGGGGCTTGGCAAGCCCCATATGTGGGCTCTTGGTCCAGGCCCTGACAGGCCTTTCTTTGACATGGGGCTCATGCTGAGGGTCACATTGTGAATTTGTGCCCAAGCAGCACTCAAGTTTGGGCGTGGCATCAGGGGCCATGAAGGTTTCTCCCACCCTGAAGGTGTGACTCCATGCCAAGAGCAAGCTTGACAGCCATGGGGCAGGAGGAGTTCTGTTTTGTGCTTGCTATACCCAGCTGTGTGGAGAATTGATATAATGTCTAGGTTCAGATATCTGAAAACCAAGGTTAGGATGAGGTGACGGCATAAGGCCATGGCGTGTCCGAAGTGCTGGGTGTGCGGCCAGCTTTCTCCTTGTCTGTCTGGTCGTCTGGCTTCAGGCTGTGTCAGGCAGAGCATGAGTGCCCAGAGCAGCCTATCCAGTTCGGGTACCGTCGAGGCCCGAGCAGGTTGATCCTCATCTGGGTTTTCTGGAGAGCCCCACAGGGAAGCGTTTTTCTTCCGTTGGGCAGACACTGGGCTGGGTTTTGGTTCTGGAGTTCCTAGTCCGGAGGGCTTGTTTGCCAGGAGTGTGAGGAAGGAAGTCTGAAAACACAAGCTAGCGTGAGGTTTGGGACCGAGGGCACGGCAGGCCCACTCTGCAGAGGCTGAATCGAGATCTCCTGCACTGAGGTCATGTCAACTATGAGACGTGCCTCAGGCTAGAGTTCTTGTCCAGCATGGCCTCTTCCTGAAGGGTGTGGGGGCTTCATGAGGCCAGAAAGTTTTGCCTACGATGGGATTTGTGAACTGCTCCAAAACTGAAGGTTACCTTCTGCACGACAGTCGAGTCCTATTGGATGGTTCCAAGAGGCCCCATATGGATGACTCGAGAGCAGGTGTCTAAGCATGGATGCCTGAGAACGCCACCTCATATTCCCACTCTTTAGTCAGGACAAGGCTGGCTCAATCTGCGGGCTCCTGGGTGAGCTACCCAGAGGGGAGAGTTGAAATGGACTCTCCTGAAGATGAGTCCTACTGTAGCTTGGTGGCCTGGAAGACCTTGGAATGTGGAGGTGGCTCTGGGACTCTGCAGGTTTCTCCAACATGAGGTGTTTGACACGGCTCCAACAAGGAAACTTCCCATGTGGAGACGAGAGGAGTTCTGTTCCATGCCTCAGGAAAGCCCCATACCCTGTTCTTCGAACCAAAGCCTCTGAGGAGTGACACCTGGAAACCAAAGCAAGATTGAGACTACGGCCTAAAGGCCTGTCCGGCTCAACCTTCTATCTCTGTTGACATCTGTGTGCATGCATTCATGGATGTAGCTGCTCAGCTTGTGTCCAAATGCCCCTGTGAGTCCAGTGAGGCTCCCAGTAGTGGGATGTCCTCGGAGGCCTTGAGGTTTCTCATATTCTGGAGGTGTGTGGCCAAAGGAATGGACACAGTTTCCCAGGAGAGAGCAGGCACGGTCCTGTGGTATGGCTCCAGAGGACCCAGCCTAGAGGCTGTGTTTGCCAGGGCTGTGGGGACAGATGTCTGAAAAAGCAAACTTGGCTCAGCTAGGGGCCAATGTAATGGCAGGCCTGATCTCTAGTGCGTGAGGGGAGATCCTCTGGAAATCAAAGTAGGGCAAGTGGGAGGCAGTCACTCAGGATTTTGTCTCTGGGTGTTGCCTTTACAGTGTCCGGTCAGGGTAGGGGTTGTCTCAGAGGCCGAGGAAGAGCCTTCCTCTCGGGGGATTGTCCAAGCTCCCAAGTGTTTGTGTTCATTCTGTGGGAATGAAGAGTACTGTTTTCTGCCACAGGGGACCCCCCAGGAGAGGGACTCTAGAGCACAGCAGTGGGTTCCCTCAACTGGAATACACACCATCTAGTTAGTCCTGGGTGCCTATGGGCATGGCAAGCCACATATGCGGGCTCTTGGTCCAGTCACTGAGAGGCGTTACTTGAATAAGGTACTCACGCTGAGGGTCACAATGTGTGTTTGTGCCCAAGGCGGCCCTCACGCTTGGGCGTGGCCTCATGGGCCATGCCGTTTTCTCCTACACTGAAGGTTTGACTCACTGCCAGCAGCAAGGTTTCTTGCCATGGGGAAGGAGGGGTTCTGACTTGTGCATCAGGTTCCCCCCAGAGCAGGGATTGGAGATAAGGTCTAGGTTCCGATGACTGAAAACCAAGGTTGGGAATGGATGGTGGCCTAAGGCAGTGGTGGGTCCAATGTCCTGGGTGTGCAGCCTGCTCTCTGGGTGTCTGTTGGAAGGTCTGTGCTCAGGCTATTTGGGACAGAGCATCACTGTTTAAGGTAGCCTATGAAATTGGGGTGTTGCCGCGGGCCAAGCAGTTTGATCCTCATTTGGGGTTTCTGGGCAGCGCCATAGACAATGTTTTTCTCCTGGGAGGCAGGCACAGTGCTTCATTGTGGCCCCAGAATTCCCAGTAGGGAGGGTTTGTGGGCCAGGAGTGTGAGGACGGAAGTCTGAAAACACAAGCTAGTGTGAGGATTGGAGCCAAGGGCAGAGCAGGCCCACTCTGCAGAGGCTGAATCAAAATCTCCTGCATCTGAAGTCAGGCTGAGGATCAGACGTTGGCTGAGGCTGGAGTATGTGTCCATGATGGCACCTTCATGAAGTGGGGGCCTCATGAGGCCAAGGAAGTTTTCCCACGCTGAGTTTGGAGGTTGCCCCAAACCACAAGGTTTCCTTCTGCGGGACATTCGAGTCCTGTTGCATGGCTCCAGGACATACCATATGGAAGGACTGGAGAGCAGGGTTCGAAGGATGGATCCCTGTACAGCATGCCTCGCATTCCCATTGGCTATTAGCGACAAGATATGTTTGATCTGCTGCCTCTGGAACACGCGACCCAGGGGGCTGAGTTGAAATGGCCTCTCCTGAGGATGCGTCATAATGTGCGTTTGGGTCCATGGAGACCTTGGAATGTGCTGGTTGTTCAGTGGCCCTGCGGAACTCTCCTACCTGAAGTGTTTGATACATCCCAGTAAGAAAGCTGCCCATGTGGAGATGAGAGAGGTTTGGTTTGGTGCCTCAGAAAAGCCCCATGTGCTGGTCTACGAAAACAGTCCTCTGAGAACGGAAACATGGAAACCAAAGCTAAGGTTCATATTAGGGCCTGGGGGCCTGTCCATTTCAACCTTCTGTCTCTGGGGACACTGTCTGAGAGTCTAAGTGGAGATAGTTGCTCCGCTGGTGTCAGAGAGCCCCTCTTAGTCCAGGGTCCCCTATACTATTGATGGCCTCAGGGACCTTGGAGCTTTTCCCTAACCTGTAGGGTTGTGGTCAATGGATTGGGCACGCTTTCCTTGGAGAGGGCAGGCACAATCTTTCGCTGTTTGGTCCAGAGGCCCTAGCCTGGATGTTCTGTGGGTCCAGGCTGTGGGCACAGAAGTCTGAATACACAAACTCAGCTTAGGAGTGGCGCCTAGGGTTTGGCAGGCCGGATGTACAGCCCGAGAGGGAGCTCCTGGGCCTCTGAAACAAGGGCGAGTGGGAGGCGTTCCTTCAGGCTTTTGTCTCTGGATGTTGTGTCCGGGATAGCCGTGGATTGGAGCGGTGGCCTCAGGTACTGTGGACGAGTATCCCTCTCTGGGGATTTGTCCCAGCTCCCAAGAGTTTGGGGTCATTTTTTGGGAAGGGTGGAGTCGTGTTGTCTGGCTCATGGGTCTCTCCAAGAAAGGGATTCCAGAGCAGAGCTCCAGGTACGGGCGGGGCGATGGAAAATTCAAACCGTGGTGAGGATTGGGTGCATAGGGGCTTGGCAAGCCCCATATGTGGGCTCTTGGTCCAGGCCCTGACAGGCCTTTCTTTGACATGGGGCTCATGCTGAGGGTCACAGTGTGAATTTGTGCCCAAGCAGCACTCAAGTTTGGGCGTGGCATCAGGGGCCATGAAGGTTTCTCCCACCCTGAAGGTGTGACTCCATGCCAAGAGCAAGCATGACAGCCATGGGGAAGGAGGAGTTCTGCTTTTTGCTTGCTATACCCAGCTGTGTGGAGAATTGATATAATGTCTAGGTTCAGATATCTGAAAACCAAGGATAGGATGACGTGACGGCATAAGACCATGGCGTGTCCGAAGTGCTGGGTGTGCGGCCAGCTGTCTCCGTGTCTGTCTGGTCGTCTGGCTTCAGGCTGTGTCAGGCAGAGCATGAGTGCCCAGAGCAGCCTATCCAGTTCGGGTACCGTCGAGGCCCGAGCAGGTTGATCCTCATCTGGGTTTTCTGGAGAGCCCCACAGGGAAACGATTTTCTTCCGTTGGGCAGACACTGGGCTGGGTTTTGGTTCTGGAGTTCCTAGTCCGGAGGGCTTGTTTGCCAGGAGTGTGAGGAAGGAAGTCGGAAAACACAAGCTAGCGTGAGGTTTGGGACCGAGGGCACGGCAGGCCCACTAAGCAGAGGCTGAATCGAGATCTCCTGCACTGAGGTCATGTCAACTATGAGACGTGCCTCAGGCTAGAGTTCCTGTCCAGCATGGCCTCTTCCTGAAGGGTGTGGGGGCTTCATGAGGCCAGAAAGTTTTGGCTACGATGGGATTTGTGAACTGCTCCAAAACTGAAGGTTACCTTCTGCACGACAGTCGAGTCCTATTGGATGGTTCCAAGAGGCCCCATATGGAAAGACTCGAGAGCAGGTGTCTAAGCATGGATGCCTGGGAACGCCACCTCATATTCCCACTCTTTAGTCAGGACAAGGCAGGCTC
This sequence comes from Mustela nivalis, assembly GCF_964662115.1. Lineage (NCBI taxonomy): Eukaryota > Metazoa > Chordata > Mammalia > Carnivora > Mustelidae > Mustela > Mustela nivalis. The sequence goes on along the minus strand of NW_028136558.1, from coordinate 1,187,383 downwards.
AATCTGCGGGCTCCTGGGTGAGCTACCCAGAGGGGAGAGTTGAAATGGACTCTCCTGAAGATGAGTCCTACTGTGGCTTGGTGGCCTGGGAGACCTTGGAATGTGGAGGTGGCTCAGGGACTCTGCAGGATTCTCCAACATGAGGTGTTTGACACGGCTCCAACAAGGAAACTTCCCATGTGGAGACGAGAGGAGTTCTGTTCCGTGCCTCAGGAAAGCCCCATACCCTGTTCTTCGAACCAAAGCCTCTGAGGAGTGACACCTGGAAACAAAAGCAAGAGTTGAGACTACGGCCTAAAGGCCTGTCCGGCTCAACCTTCTATCTCTGTTGACATCTGTGTGCATGCATTCATGGATGTAGCTGCTCAGCTTGTGTCCGAATGCCCCTGTGAGTCCAGTGAGGCTCCCAGGAGTGGGATGTCCTCGGAGGCCTTGAGGTTTCTCATATTCTGGAGGTGTGTGGCCAAAGGAATGGACACAGTTTCCCAGGAGAGAGCAGGCACGGTCCTGTGGTATGGCTCCAGAGGACGCAGCCTAGAGGCTGTGTTTGCCAGGGCTCTGGTGACAGATGTCTGAAAAATCAAACTTGGCTCAGCTAGGGGCCAATGTAATGGCAGGCCTGATCTCTAGTGCGTGAGGGGAGATCCTCTGGAAATCAAAGTAGGGCAAGTGGGAGGCAGTCACTCAGGATTTTGTCTCTGGGTGTTGCGTTTACAGTGTCCGGTCAAGGTAGGGGTTGTCTCAGAGGCCGAGGAAGAGCCTTCCTCTCTGGGGATTGTCCAAGCTCCCAAGTGTTTGTGTTCATTCTGTGGGAATGAAGAGTACTGTTTTCTGCCACAGGGGACCCCCCAGGAGAGGGACTCTAGAGCACAGCAGTGGGTTCCCTCAACTGGAATACACACCATCTAGTTAGTCCTGGGTGCCTATGGGCATGGCAAGCCACATATGCGGGCTCTTGGTCCAGTCACTGAGAGGCGTTACTTGAATAAGGTACTCACGCTGAGGGTCACAATGTGTGTTTGTGCCCAAGGCGGCCCTCACGCTTGGGCGTGGCCTCATGGGCCATGCCGTTTTCTCCTACACTGAAGGTTTGACTCACTGCCAGCAGCAAGGTTTCTTGCCATGGGGAAGGAGGGGTTCTGACTTGTGCATCAGGTTCCCCCCAGAGCAGGGATTGGAGATAAGGTCTAGGTTCCGATGACTGAAAACCAAGGTTGGGAATGGATGGTGGCCTAAGGCAGTGGTGGGTCCAATGTCCTGGGTGTGCAGCCTGCTCTCTGGGTGTCTGTTGGAAGGTCTGTGCTCAGGCTATTTGGGACAGAGCATCACTGTTTAAGGTAGCCTATGAAATTGGGGTGTTGCCGCGGGCCAAGCAGTTTGATCCTCATTTGGGGTTTCTGGGCAGCGCCATAGACAATGTTTTTCTCCTGGGAGGCAGGCACAGTGCTTCATTGTGGCCCCAGAATTCCCAGTAGGGAGGGTTTGTGGGCCAGGAGTGTGAGGACGGAAGTCTGAAAACACAAGCTAGTGTGAGGATTGGAGCCAAGGGCAGAGCAGGCCCACTCTGCAGAGGCTGAATCAAAATCTCCTGCATCTGAAGTCAGGCTGAGGATCAGACGTTGGCTGAGGCTGGAGTATGTGTCCATGATGGCACCTTCATGAAGTGGGGGCCTCATGAGGCCAAGGAAGTCTTCCCAAGCTGAGTTTGGAGGTTGCCCCAAACCACAAGGTTTCCTTCTGCGCGACATTCGAGTCCTGTTGCATGGCTCCAGGACATACCATATGGAAGGACTGGAGAGCAGGGTTCGAAGGATGGATCCCTGTACAGCATGCCTCGCATTCCCATTGGCTATTAGCGACAAGATATGTTTGATCTGCTGCCTCTGGAACACGCGACCCAGGGGGCTGAGTTGAAATGGCCTCTCCTGAGGATGCGTCATAATGTGCGTTTGGGTCCATGGAGACCTTGGAATGTGCTGGTTGTTCAGTGGCCCTGCGGAACTCTCCTACCTGAAGTCTTTGATACATCCCAGTAAGAAAGCTGCCCATGTGGAGATGAGAGAGGTTTGGTTTGGTGCCTCAGAAAAGCCCCATGTGCTGGTCTACGAAAACAGTCCTCTGAGAACGGAAACATGGAAACCAAAGCTAAGGTTCATATTAGGGCCTGGGGGCCTGTCCATTTCAACCTTCTGTCTCTGGGGACACTGTCTGAGAGTCTAAGTGGAGATAGTTGCTCCGCTGGTGTCAGAGAGCCCCTCTTAGTCCAGGGTCCCCTATACTATTGATGGCCTCAGGGACCTTGGAGCTTTTCCCTAACCTGTAGGGTTGTGGTCAATGGATTGGGCACGCTTTCCTTGGAGAGGGCAGGCACAATCTTTCGCTGTTTGGTCCAGAGGCCCTAGCCTGGATGTTCTGTGGGTCCAGGCTGTGGGCACAGAAGTCTGAATACACAAACTCAGCTTAGGAGTGGCGCCTAGGGTTTGGCAGGCGGGATGTACAGCCCGAGAGGGAGCTCCTGGGCCTCTGAAACAAGGGCGAGTGGGAGGCGTTCCTTCAGGCTTTTGTCTCTGGATGTTGTGTCCGGGATAGCCGTGGATTGGAGCGGTGGCCTCAGGTACTGTGGACGAGTATCCCTCTCTGGGGATTTGTCCCAGCTCCCAAGAGTTTGGGGTCATTTTTGGGAAGGGTGGAGTCGTGTTGTCTGGCTCATGGGTCTCTCCAAGAAAGGGATTCCAGATTAGAGCTCCAGGTACGGGCGGGGCGACTGGAAATACAAACCGTGGTGAGGATTGGGTGCATAGGGGCTTGGCAAGCCCCATATGTGGGCTATTGGTCCAGGCCCTGACAGGCCTTTCTTTGACATGGGGCTCATGCTGAGGGTCACAGTGTGAATTTGTGCCCAAGCAGCACTCAATTTTGGGCGTGGCATCAGGGGCCATGAAGGTTTCTCCCACTCTGAAGGTGTGACTCCATGCCAAGAGCAAGCTTGACAGCCATGGGGAAGGAGGAGTTCTGCTTTATGCTTGCTATACCCAGCTGTGTGGAGAATTGATATAATGTCTAGGTTTAGATATCTGAAAACCAAGGTTAGGATGAGGTGACGGCATAAGACCATGGCGTGTCCGAAGTGCTGGGTGTGCGGCCAGCTGTCTCCTTGTCTGTCTGGACGTCTGGCTTCAGGCTGTGTCAGGCAGAGCATGAGTGCCCAGAGCAGCCTATCCAGTTCGGGTACCGTCGAGGCCCGAGCAGGTTGATCCTCATCTGGGTTTTCTGGAGAGCCCCACAGGGAAACGTTTTTCTTCCGTTGGGCAGACACTGGGCTGTGTTTTGGTTCTGGAGTTCCTAGTCCGGAGGGCTTGTTTGCCAGGAGTGTGAGGAAGGAAGTCTGAAAACACAAGCTAGCGTGAGGTTTGGGACCGAGGGCACGGCAGGCCCACTCTGCAGAGGCTGAATCGAGATCTCCTGCACTGAGGTCATGTCAACTATGAGACGTGCCTCAGGCTAGAGTTTTTGTCCAGCATGGCCTCTTCCTGAAGGGTGTGGGGGCTTCATGAGGCCAGAAAGTTTTGCCTACGATGGGATTTGTGAACTGCTCCAAAACTGAAGGTTACCTTCTGCACGACAGTCGAGTCCTATTGGATGGTTCCAAGAGGCCCCATATGGAAAGACTCGAGAGCAGGTGTCTAAGCATGGATGCCTGGGAACGCCACCTCATATTCCCACTCTTTAGTCAGGACAAGGCAGGCTCAATCTGCGGGCTCCTGGGTGAGCTACCCAGAGGGGAGAGTTGAAATGGACTCTCCTGAAGATGAGTCCTACTGTGGCTTGGTGGCCTGGGAGACCTTGGAATGTGGAGGTGGCTCAGGGACTCTGCAGGATTCTCCAACATGAGGTGTTTGACACGGCTCCAACAAGGAAACTTCCCATGTGGAGACGAGAGGAGTTCTGTTCCGTGCCTCAGGAAAGCCCCATACCCTGTTCTTCGAACCACAGCCTCTGAGGAGTGACACCTGGAAACCAAAGCAAGAGTTGAGACTACGGCCTAAAGGCCTGTCCGGCTCAACCTTCTATCTCTGTTGACATCAGTGTGCATGCATTCATGGATGTACCTGCTCAGCTTGTGTCCGAATGCCCCTGTGAGTCCAGTGAGGCTCCCAGTAGTGGGATGTCCTCGGAGGCCTTGAGGTTTCTCATATTCTGGAGGTGTGTGGCCAAAGGAATGGACACAGTTTCCCAGGAGAGAGCAGGCACGGTCCTGTGGTATGGCTCCAGAGGACCCAGCCTAGAGGCTCTGTTTGCCAGGGCTGTGGGGACAGATGTCTGAAAAATCAAACTTGGCTCAGCTAGGGGCCAATGTAATGGCAGGCCTGATCTCAGGTCCGTGAGGGGAGATCCTCTGGAAATCAAAGTAGGGCAAGTGGGAGGCAGTCACTCAGGATTTTGTCACTGGGTGTTGCGTTTACAGTGTCCGGTCAGGGTAGGGGTTATCTCAGAGGCCGAGGAAGAGCCTTCCTCTCGGGGGATTGTCCAAGCTCCCAAGTGTTTGTGTTCATTCTGTGGGAATGAAGAGTACTGTTTTCTGCCACAGGGGACCCCCCAGGAGAGGGACTCTAGAGCACAGCAGTGGGTTCCCTCAACTGGAATACACACCATCTAGTTAGTCCTGGGTGCCTATGGGCATGGCAAGCCACATATGCGGGCTCTTGGTCCAGTCACTGAGAGGCGTTACTTGAATAAGGTACTCACGCTGAGGGTCACAATGTGTGTTTGTGCCCAAGGCGGCCCTCACGCTTGGGCGTGGCCTCATGGGCCATGCCGTTTTCTCCTACACTGAAGGTTTGACTCACTGCCAGCAGCAAGGTTTCTTGCCAGGGGGAAGGAGGGGTTCTGACTTGTGCATCAGGTTCCCCCCTGTGCAGGGATTGGAGATAAGGTCTAGGTTCCGATGACTGAAAACCCAGGTTGGGAATGGATGGTGGCCTAAGGCTGTGGCGGGTCCAATGTGCTGGGTGTGCAGCCAGCTGTGTCGGTGTCTGTTGGAAGGTCTGGGCTCAGGCTATTTGCGACAGAGCATCACTGTTTAAGGTAGCCTATGCAATTGGGATGTTGCCGAGGGCCAAGCAGTTTGATCCTCATTTGCGGTTTCTGGGCAGCGCCATAGACAATGTTTTTCTCCTGGGAGGCAGGCACAGTGCTTCATTGTGGCCCCTAATTCCCAGTAGGGAGGGTTTGTGGACCAGGAGTGTGAGGACAGAAGTCTGAAAACACAAGCTAGTGTGAGGATTGGAGCCAAGGGCAGAGCAGGCCCACTCTGCAGAGGCTGAATCAAAATCTCCTGCATCTGAAGTCAGGCTGAGGATCAGACGTTGGCTGAGGCTGGCGTATGTGTCCATGATGGCACCTTCATGAAGGGGGGCCTCATGAGACCAAGGAAGTTTTCTCACGCTGAGTTTGGAGGTTGCCCCAAACCACAAGGTTTCCTTCTGCGGGACATTCGAGTCCTGTTGCATGGCTCCAGGACATAACATATGGAAGGACTGGAGAGCAGGGTTCGAAGGATGGATCCCTGTACAGCATGCCTCGCATTCCCATTGGCTATTAGCGACAAGATATGTTTGATCTGCTGCCTCTGGAACACGCGACCCAGGGGGCTGAGTTGAAATGGCCTCTCCTGAGGATGCGTCATAATGTGCGTTTGGGTCCATGGAGACCTTGGAATGTGCTGGTTGTTCAGTGGCCCTGCGGAACTCTCCTACCTGAAGTGTTTGATACATCCCAGTAAGAAAGCTGCCCATGTGGATATGAGAGAGGTTTGGTTTGGTGCCTCAGAAAAGCCCCATGTGCTGGTCTACGAAAACAGTCCTCTGAGAACGGAAACATGGAAACCAAAGCTAAGGTTCATATTAGGGCCTGGGGGCCTGTCCATTTCAACCTTCTGTCTCTGGGGACACTGTCTGAGAGTCTAAGTGGAGATAGTTGCTCCGCTGGTGTCAGAGAGCCCCTCTTAGTCCAGGGTGGCTTATACTATTGATGGCCTCAGGGACCTTGGAGCTTTTCCCTAACCTGTAGTGTTGTGTTCAATGGATTGGGCACACTTTCCTTGGAGAGGGCAGGCACAATCTTTCGCTGTTTGGTCCAGAGGCCCTAGCCTGGATGTTGTGTGGGTCCAGGCTGTGGGCACAGAAGTCTGAATACACAAACTCAGCTTAGGAGTGGCGCCTAGGGTATGGCAGGCCGGATGTACACCCAGAGAGGGAGCTCCTGGGCCTCTGAAACAAGGGCGAGTGGGAGGCGTTCCTTCAGGCTTTTGTCTCTGGATGTTGTGTCCGGGATAGCCGTGGATTGGAGCGGTGGCCTCAGGTACTCTGGACGAGTATCCCTCTCTGGGGATTTGTCCCAGCTCCCAAGAGTTTGGGGTCATTTTGTGGGAAGGGTTGAGTTCTGTTGTCTGGCTCATGGGTCTCTCCAAGAAAGGGATTCCAGAGCAGAGCTCCAGGTACGGGCGGGGCGACTGGAAAATTCAAACCGTGGTGAGGATTGGGTGCATAGGGGCTTGGCAAGCCCCATATGTGGGCTCTTGGTCCAGGCCCTGACAGGCCTTTCTTTGACATGGGGCTCATGCTGACGGTCACAGTGTGAATTTGTGCCCAAGCAGCACTCAAGTTTGGGCGTGGCATCAGGGGCCATGAAGGTTTCTCCCACCCTGAAGGTGTGACTCCATGCCAAGAGCAAGCTTGACAGCCATGGGGAAGGAGGAGTTCTGTTTTGTGCTTGCTATACCCAGCTGTGTGGAGAATTGATATAATGTCTAGGTTCAGATATCTGAAAACCAAGGTTAGGATGAGGTGACGGCATAAGACCATGGCGTTTCCGAAGTGCTGGGTGTGCGGCCAGCTGTCTCCTTGTCTGTCTGGACGTCTGGCTTCAGGCTGTGTCAGGCAGAGCATGAGTGCCCAGAGCAGCCTATCCAGTTCGGGTACCGTCGAGGCCCGAGCAGGTTGATCCTCATCTGGGTTTTCTGGAGAGCCCCACAGGGAAACGTTTTTCTTCCGTTGGGCAGACACTGGGCTGGGTTTTGGTTCTGGAGTTCCTAGTCCGGAGGGCTTGTTTGCCAGGAGTGTGAGGAAGGAAGTCGGAAAACACAAGCTAGCGTGAGGTTTGGGACCGAGGGCACGGCAGGCCCACTCTGCAGAGGCTGAATCGAGATCTCCTGCACTGAGGTCATGTCAACTATGAGACGTGCCTCAGGCTAGAGTTTTTGTCCAGCATGGCCTCTTCCTGAAGGGTGTGGGGGCTTCATGAGGCCAGAAAGTTTTGCCTACGATGGGATTTGTGAACTGCTCCAAAACTGAAGGTTACCTTCTGCACGACAGTCGAGTCCTATTGGATGGTTCCAAGAGGCCCCATATGGAAAGACTCGAGAGCACGTGTCTAAGCATGGATGCCTGGGAACGCCACCTCATATTCCCACTCTTTAGTCAGGACATGGCAGGCTCAATCTGTGGGCTCCTGGGTGAGCTACCTAGAGGGGAGAGTTGAAATGGTCTCTCCTGAAAATGAGTCCTACTGTGGCTTGGTGGCCTGGGAGAACTGGGAATGTGGAGGTGGCTCTGGGACTCTGCAGGATTCTCCAACATGAGGTGTTTGACACGGCTCCAACAAGGAAACTTCCCATGTGGAGACGAGAGGAGTTCTGTTCCGTGCCTCAGGAAAGCCCCATACCCTGTTCTTCGAACCAAAGCCTCTGAGGAGTGACACCTGGAAACCAAAGCAAGAGTTGAGACTACGGCCTAAAGGCCTGTCCGGCTCAACCTTCTATCTCTGTTGACATCAGTGTGCATGCATTCATGGATGTAGCTGCTCAGCTTGTGTCCGAATGCCCCTGTGAGTCCAGTGAGGCTCCCAGTAGTGGGATGTCCTCGGAGGCCTTGAGGTTTCTCATATTCTGGAGGTGTGTGGCCAAAGGAATGGACACAGTTTCCCAGGAGAGAGCAGGCACGGTCCAGTGGTATGGCTCCAGAGGACCCAGCCTAGAGGCTATGTTTGCCAGGGCTGTGGGGACAGATGTCTGAAAAAGCAAACTTGGCTCAGCTAGGGGCCAATGTAATGGCAGGCCTGATCTCTAGTCCGTGAGGGGAGATCCTCTGGAAATCAAAGTAGGGCAAGTGGGAGGCAGTCACTCAGGATTTTGTCTCTGGGTGTTGCGTTTACAGTGTCCGGTCATGGTAGGGGTTGTCTCAGAGGCCGAGGAAGAGCCTTCCTCTCGGGGGATTGTCCAAGCTCCCAAGTGTTGGTGTTCATTCTGTGGGAATGAAGAGTACTGTTTTCTGCCACAGGGGACCCCCCAGGAGAGGGACTCTAGAGCACAGCAGTGGCTTCCCTCAACTGGAATACACACCATCTAGTTAGTCCTGGGTGCCTATGGGCATGGCAAGCCACATATGCGGGCTCTGGGTCCAGTCACTGAGAGGCGTTACTTGAATAAGGTACTCACGCTGAGGGTCACAATGTGTGTTTGTGCCCAAGGTGGCCCTCACGCTTGGGTATGGCCTCATGGGCCATGCCGTTTTCTCCTACACTGAAGGTTTGAATCACTGCCAGCAGCAAGGTTTCTTGCCAGGGGGAAGGAGGGGTTCTGACTTGTGCATCAGGTTCCCCCCTGTGCGGGGATTGGAGATAAGGTCTAGGTTCCGATGACTGAAAACCCAGGTTGGGAATGGATGGTGGCCTAAGGCAGTGGCGGGTCCAATGTGCTGGGTGTGCAGCCAGCTGTGTCGGTGTCCGTTCGAAGGTCTGGGCTCAGGCTATTTGCGACAGAGCATCACTGTTTAAGGTAGCCTATGCAATTGGGGTGTTGCCGAGGGCCAAGCAGTTTGATCCTCATTTGGGGTTTCTGGGCAGCGCCATAGACAATGTTTTTCTCCTGGGAGGCAGGCACAGTGCTTCATTGTGGCCCCAGAATTCCCAGTAGGGAGGGTTTGTGGGCCAGGAGTGTGAGGACGGAAGTCTGAAAACACAAGCTAGTGTGAGGATTGGAGCCAAGGGCAGAGCAGGCCCACTCTGCAGAGGCTGAATCAAAATCTCCTGCATCTGAAGTCAGGCTGAGGATCAGACGTTGGCTGAGGCTGGAGTATGTGTCCATGATGGCACCTTCATGAAGTGGGGGCCTCATGAGGCCAAGGAAGTTTTCCCACGCTGAGTTTGGAGGTTGCCCCAAACCACAAGGTTTCCTTCTGCGGGACATTCGAGTCCTGTTGCATGGCTCCAGGACATACCATATGGAAGGACTGGAGAGCAGGTTTCGAAGGATGGATCCCTGTACAGCATGCCTCGCATTCCCATTGGCTATTAGCGACAAGATATGTTTGATCTGCTGCCTCTGGAACACGCGACCCAGGGGGCTGAGTTGAAATGGCCTCTCCTGAGGATGCGTCATAATGTGCGTTTGGGTCCATGGAGACCTTGGAATGTGCTGGTTGTTCAGTGGCCCTGCGGAACTCTCCTACCTGAAGTGTTTGATACATCCCAGTAAGAAAGCTGCCCATGTGGAGATGAGAGAGGTTTGGTTTGGTGCCTCAGAAAAGCCCCATGTGCTGGTCTACGAAAACAGTCCTCTGAGAACGGAAACATGGAAACCAAAGCTAAGGTTCAGATTAGGGCCTGGGGGCCTGTCCATTTCAACCTTCTGTCTCTGGGGACACTGTCTGAGAGTCTAAGGGGAGATAGTTGCTCCGCTGGTGTCAGAGAGCCACTCTTAGTCCAGGGTGGCCTATACTATTGATGGCCTCAGGGACCTTGGAGCTTTTCCCTAACCTGTAGGGCTGTGGTCAATGGATTGGGCACACTTTCCTTGGAGAGGGCAGGCACAATCTTTCGCTGTTTGGTCCAGAGGCCCTAGCCTGGATGTTGTGTGGGTCCAGGCTGTGGGCACAGAAGTCTGAATACACAAACTCAGCTTAGGAGTGGCGCCTAGGGTATGGCCGGCCGGATGTACAGCCCGAGAGGGAGCTCCTGGGCCTCTGAAACAAGGGCGAGTGGGAGGCGTTCCTTCAGGCTTTTGTCTCTGGATGTTGTGTCCGGGATAGCCGTGGATTGGAGCGGTGGCCTCAGGTACTGTGGAGTGTATCCCTCTCTGGGGATTTGTCCCAGCTCCCAAGAGTTTGGGGTCATTTTGTGGGAAGGGTGGAGTCGTGTTGTCTGGCTCATGGGTCTCTCCAAGAAAGGGATTCCAGAGTAGAGCTCCAGGTACGGGCGGGGCGACTGGAAAATTCACACCGTGGTGAGGATTGGGTGCATAGGGGCTTGGCAAGCCCCATATGTGGGCTCTTGGTCCAGGCCCTGACAGGCCTTTCTTTGACATGGGGCTCATGCTGAGGGTCACAGTGTGAATTTGTGCCCAAGCAGCACTCAAGTTTGGGCGTGGCATCAGGGGCCATGAAGGTTTCTCCCACCCTGAATGTGTGACTCCATGCCAAGAGCAAGCTTGACAGCCATGGGGAAGGAGGAGTTCTGCTTTGTGCTTGCTATACCCAGCTGTGTGGAGAATTGATATAATGTCTAGGTTCAGATATCTGAAAACCAAGGATAGGATGAGGTGACGGCATAAGACCATGGCGTGTCCGAAGTGCTGGGTGTGCGGCCAGCTGTCTCCTTGCCTGTCTGGACGTCTGGCTTCAGGCTGTGTCAGGCAGAGCATGAGTGCCCAGAGCAGCCTATCCAGTTCGGGTACCGTCGAGGCCCGAGCAGGTTGATCCTCATCTGGGTTTTCTGGAGAGCCCCACAGGGAAACGTTTTTCTTCCGTTGGGCAGACACTGGGCTGGGTTTTGGTTCTGGAGTTCCTAGTCCGGAGGGCTTGTTTGCCAGGAGTGTGAGGAAGGAAGTCGGAAAACACAAGCTAGCGTGAGGTTTGGGACCGAGGGCACGGCAGGCCCACTCTGCAGAGGCTGAATCGAGATCTCCTGCACTGAGGTCATGTCAACTATGAGACGTGCCTCAGGCTAGAGTTCTTGTCCAGCATGGCCTCTTCCTGAAGGGTGTGGGGGCTTCATGAGGCCAGAAAGTTTTGCCTACGATGGGATTTGTGAACTGCTCCAAAACTGAAGGTTACCTTCTGCACGACAGTCGAGTCCTATTGGATGGTTCCAAGAGGCCCCATATGGAAAGACTCGAGAGCAGGTGTCTAAGCATGGATGCCTGGGAACGCCACCTCATATTCCCACTCTTTAGTCAGGACAAGGCAGGCTCAATCTGCGGGCTCCCGGGTGAGCTACCCAGAGGGGAGAGTTAAATTGACTCTCCTGAAGATGAGTCCTACTGTGGCTTGGTGGCCTGGGAGACCTTGGAATGTGGAGGTGGCTCAGGGACTCTGCAGGATTCTCCAACATGAGGTGTTTGACACGGCTCCATCAAGGAACACTCCCATGTGGAGACGAGAGGAGTTCTGTTCCGTGCCTCAGGAAAGCCCCATACCCTGTTCTTCGAACCAAAGCCTCTGTGGAGTGACACCTGGAAACCAAAGCAAGAGTTGAGACTACGGCCTAAAGGCCTGTCCGGCTCAACCTTCTATCTCTGTTGACATCTGTGTGCATGCATTCATGGATGTAGCTGCTCAGCTTGTGTCCGAATGCCCCTGTGAGTCCAGTGAGGCTCCCAGTAGTGGGATGTCCTCGGAGGCCTTGAGGTTTCTCATATTCTGGAGGTGTGTGGCCAAAGGAATGGACACAGTTTCCCAGGAGAGAGCAGGCACGGTCCTGTGTTATGGCTCCAGAGGACCCAGCCTAGAGGCTGTGTTTGCCAGGGCTGTGGGGACAGATGTCTGAAAAAGCAAACTTGGCTCAGCTAGGGGCCAATGTAATGGCAGGCCTGATCTCTAGTCCATGAGGGGAGATCCTCTGGAAATCAAAGTAGGGCAAGTGGGAGGCAGTCACTCAGGATTTTGTCTCTGGGTGTTGCGTTTACAGTGTCCGGTCTGGGTAGGGGTTGTCTCAGAGGCCGAGGAAGAGCCTTCCTCTCGGGGGATTGTCCAAGCTCCCAAGTGTTGGTGTTCATTCTGTGGGAATGAAGAGTACTGTTTTCTGCCACAGGGGACCCCCCAGAAGAGGGACTCTAGAGCACAGCAGTGGCTTCCCTCAACTGGTATACACACCATCTAGTTAGTCCTGGGTGCCTATGGGCATGGCAAGCCACATATGCGGGCTCTGGGTCCAGTCACTGAGAGGCGTTACTTGAATAAGGTACTCACGCAGAGGGTCACAACGTGTGTTTGTGCCCAAGGCGGCCCTCACACTTGGGCGTGGCCTCATGGGCCATGCCGTTTTCTCCTACACTGAAGGTTTGACTCACTGCCAGCAGCAAGGTTTCTTGCCATGGGGAAGGAGGGGTTCTGACTTGTGCATCAGGTTCCCCCCTGTGCAGGGATTGGAGATAAGGTCTAGGTTCCGATGACTGAAAACCCAGGTTGGGAATGGATGGTGGCCTAAGGCTGTGGCGGGTCCAATGTGCTGGGTGTGCAGCCAGCTGTGTCGGTGTCCGTTGGAAGGTCTGGGCTCAGGCTATTTGCGACAGAGCATCACTGTTTAAGGTAGCCTATGCAATTGGGGTGTTGCCGAGGGCCAAGTAGTTTGATCCTCATTTGGGGTTTCTGGGCAGCGCCATAGACAATGTTTTTCTCCTGGGAGGCAGGCACAGTGCTTCATTGTGTCCCCAGAATTCCCAGTAGGGAGGGTTTGTGGGCCAGGAGTGTGAGGACGGAAGTCTGAAAACACAAGCTAGTGTGAGGATTGGAGCCAAGGGCAGAGCAGGCCCACTCTGCAGAGGCTGAATCAAAATCTCCTGCATCTGAAGTCAGGCTGAGGATCAGACGTTGGCTGAGGCTGGAGTATGTGTCCATGATGGCACCTTCATGAAGTGGGGGCCTCATGAGGCCAAGGAAGTTTTCCCACGCTGAATTTGGAGGTTGCCCCAAACCACAAGGTTTCCTTCTGCGGGACATTCGAGTCCTGTTGCATGGCTCCAGGACATACCATATGGAAGGACTGGAGAGCAGGGTTCGAAGGATGGATCCCTGTACAGCATGCCTCGCATTCCCATTGGCTATTAGCGACAAGATATGTTTGATCTGCTGCCTCTGGAACACGCGACCCAGGGGGCTGAGTTGAAATGGCCTCTCCTGAGGATGCGTCATAATGTGCGTTTGGGTCCATGGAGACCTTGGAATGTGCTGGTTGTTCAGTGGCCCTGCGGAACTCTCCTACCTGAAGTGTTTGATACATCCCAGTAAGAAAGCTGCCCATGTGGAGATGAGAGAGGTTTGGTTTGGTGCCTCAGAAAAGCCCCATGTGCTGGTCTACGAAAACAGTCCTCTGAGAACGGAAACATGGAAACCAAAGCTAAGGTTCAGATTAGGGCCTGGGGGCCTGTCCATTTCAACCTTCTGTCTCTGGGGACACTGTCTGAGAGTCTAAGGGGAGATAGTTGCTCCGCTGGTGTCAGAGAGCCCCTCTTAGTCCAGGGTGGCCTATACTATTGATGGCCTCAGGGACCTTGGAGCTTTTCCCTAACCTGTAGGGTTGTGTTCAATGGATTGGGCACACTTTCCTTGGAGAGGGCAGGCACAATCTTTCGCTGTTTGGTCCAGAGGCCCTAGCCTGGATGTTGTGTGGGTCCAGGCTGTGGGCACAGAAGTCTGAATACACAAACTCAGCTTAGGAGTGGCGCCTAGGGTATGGTAGGCCGGATGTACAGCCAGAGAGGGAGCTCCTGGGCCACTGAAACAAGGGCGAGTGGGAGACGTTCCTTCAGGCTTTTGTCTCTGGATGTTGTGTCCGGGATAGCCGTGGATTGGAGCGGTGGCCTCAGGTACTGTGGACGAGTATCCCTCTCTGGGGATTTGTCCCAGCTCCCAAGAGTTTGGGGTCATTTTTTGGGAAGGGTGGAGTCGTGTTGTCTGGCTCATGGGTCTCTCCAAGTAAGGGATTCCAGAGCAGAGCTCCAGGTAAGGGCGGGCGACTGGTAAATTCAAACCGTGGTGAGGATTGGGTGCATAGGGGCTTAGCAAGCTCCATATGTGGGCTCTTGGTGCAGGCCCTGACAGGCCTTTCTTTGACATGGGGCTCATGCTGAGGGTCACAGTGTGAATTTGTTCCCAAGCAGCACTCAAGTTTGGGCGTGGCATCAGGGGCCATGAAGGTTTCTCCCACCCTGAAGGTGTGACTCCATGCCAAGAGCAAGCTTGACAGCCATGGGGAAGGAGGAGTTCTGTTTTGTGCTTGCTATACCCAGCTGTGTGGAGAATTGATATAATGTCTAGGTTCAGATATCTGAAAACCAAGGTTAGGATGAGGTGACGGCATAAGACCATGGCGTGTCCGAAGTGCTGGGTGTGCGGCCAGCTGTCTCCTTGTCTGTCTGGACGTCTGGCTTCAGGCTGTGTCAGGCAGAGCATGAGTGCCCAGAGCAGCCTATCCAGTTCGGGTACCGTCGAGGCCCGAGCAGGTTGATCCTCATCTGGGTTTTCTGGAGAGCCCCACAGGGAAACGTTTTTCTTCCGTTGGGCAGACACTGGGCTGGGTTTTGGTTCTGGAGTTCCTAGTCCGGAGGGCTTGTTTGCCAGGAGTGTGTGGAAGGAAGTCGGAAAACACAAGCTAGCGTGAGGTTTGGGACCGAGGGCACGGCAGGCCCACTCTGCAGAGGCTGAATCGAGATCTCCTGCACTGAGGTCATGTCAACTATGAGACGTGCCTCAGGCTAGAGTTTTTGTCCAGCATGGCCTCTTCCTGAAGGGTGTGGGGGCTTCATGAGGCCAGAAAGTTTTGCCTACGATGGGATTTGTGAACTGCTCCAAAACTGAAGGTTACCTTCTGCACGACAGTCGAGTCCTATTGGATGGTTCCAAGAGGCCCCATATGGAAAGACTCGAGAGCAGGTGTCTAAGCATGGCTGCCTGGGAACGCCACCTCATATTCCCACTCTTTAGTCAGGACAAGGCAGGCTCAATCTGCGGGCTCCTGGGTGAGCTACCTAGAGGGGAGAGTTGAAATGGTCTCTCCTGAAGATGAGTCCTACTGTGGCTTGGTGGCCTGGGAGAACTTGGAATGTGGAGGTGGCTCTGGGACTCTGCAGGATTCTCCAACATGAGGTGTTTGACACGGCTCCAACAAGGAAACTTCCCATGTGCAGACAGGAGGAGTTCTGTTCCGTGCCTCAGGAAAGCCCCATACCCTGTTCTTCGAACCAAAGCCTCTGAGGAGTGACACCTGGAAACCAAAGCAAGAGTTGAGACTACGGCCTAAAGGCCTGTCCGGCTCAACCTTCTATCTCTGTTGACATCTGTGTGCATGCATTCATGGATGTAGCTGCTCAGCTTGTGTCCGAATGCCCCTGTGAGTCCAGTGAGGCTCCCAGTAGTGGGATGTCCTCGGAGGCCTTGAGGTTTCTCATATTCTGGAGGTGTGTGGCCAAAGGAATGGACACAGTTTCCCAGGAGAGAGCAGGCACGGTCCTGTGGTATGGCTCCAGAGGACCCAGCCTAGAGGCTGTGTTTGCCAGGGCTGTGGGGACAGATGTCTGAAAAAGCAAACTTGGCTCAGCTAGGGGCCAATGTAATGGCAGGCCTGATCTCTAGTCCGTGAGGGGAGATCCTCTGGAAATCAAAGTAGGGCAAGTGGGAGGCAGTCACTCAGGATTTTGTCTCTGGGTGTTGCGTTTACAGTGTCCGGTCAGGGTAGGGGTTGTCTCAGAGGCCGAGGAAGAGCCTTCCTCTCGGGGGATTGTCCAAGCTCCCAAGTGTTGGTGTTCATTCTGTGGGAATGAAGAGTACTGTTTTCTGCCACAGGGGACCCCCCAGGAGAGGGACTCTAGAGCACAGCAGTGGCTTCCCTCAACTGGTATACACACCATCTAGTTAGTCCTGGGTGCCTATGGGCATGGCAAGCCACATATGCGGGCTCTGGGTCCAGTCACTGAGAGGCGTTACTTGAATAAGGTACTCACGCAGAGGGTCACAATGTGTGTTTGTGCCCAAGGCGGCCCTCACGCTTGGGCGTGGCCTCATGGGCCATGCCGTTTTCTCCTACACTGAAGGTTTGACTCACTGCCAGCAGCAAGGTTTCTTGCCATGGGGAAGGAGGGGTTCTGACTTGTGCATCAGGTTCCCCCCTGTGCAGGGATTGGAGATAAGGTCTAGGTTCCGATGACTGAAAACCCAGGTTGGGAATGGATGGTGGCCTAAGGCAGTGGCGGGTCCAATGTGCTGGGTGTGCAGCCAGCTGTGTCGGTGTCCGTTCGAAGGTCTGGGCTCAGGCTATTTGCGACAGAGCATCACTGTTTAAGGTAGCCTATGCAATTGGGGTGTTGCCGAGGGCCAAGCAGTTTGATCCTCATTTGGGGTTTCTGGGCAGCGCCATAGACAATGTTTTTCTCCTGGGAGGCAGGCACAGTGCTTCATTGTGGCCCCAGAATTCCCAGTAGGGAGGGTTTGTGGGCCAGGAGTGTGAGGACGGAAGTCTGAAAACACAAGCTAGTGTGAGGATTGGAGCCAAGGGCAGAGCAGGCCCACTCTGCAGAGGCTGAATCAAAATCTCCTGCATCTGAAGTCAGGCTGAGGATCAGACGTTGGCTGAGGCTGGAGTATGTGTCCATGATGGCACCTTCATGAAGTGGGGGCCTCATGAGGCCAAGGAAGTTTTCCCACGCTGAGTTTGGAGGTTGCCCCAAACCACAAGGTTTCCTTCTGCGGGACATTCGAGTCCTGTTGCATGGCTCCAGGACATACCATATGGAAGGACTGGAGAGCAGGGTTCGAAGGATGGATCCCTGTACAGCATGCCTCGCATTCCCATTGGCTATTAGCGACAAGATATGTTTGATCTGCTGCCTCTGGAACACGCGACCCAGGGGGCTGAGTTGAAATGGCCTCTCCTGAGGATGCGTCATAATGTGCGTTTGGGTCCATGGAGACCTTGGAATGTGCTGGTTGTTCAGTGGCCCTGCGGAACTCTCCTACCTGAAGTGTTTGATACATCCCAGTAAGAAAGCTGCCCATGTGGAGATGAGAGAGGTTTGGTTTGGTGCCTCAGAAAAGCCCCATGTGCTGGTCTACGAAAACAGTCCTCTGAGAACGGAAACATGGAAACCAAAGCTAAGGTTCAGATTAGGGCCTGGGGGCCTGTCCATTTCAACCTTCTGTCTCTGGGGACACTGTCTGAGAGTCTAAGGGGAGATAGTTGCTCCGCTGGTGTCAGAGAGCCCCTCTTAGTCCAGGGTGGCCTATACTATTGATGGCCTCAGGGACCTTGGAGCTTTTCCCTAACCTGTAGGGTTGTG
Source organism: Mustela nivalis (assembly GCF_964662115.1). NCBI lineage: Eukaryota > Metazoa > Chordata > Mammalia > Carnivora > Mustelidae > Mustela > Mustela nivalis. The sequence goes on along the minus strand of NW_028136558.1, from coordinate 1,170,060 downwards.
TTCAATGGATTGGGCACACTTTCCTTGGAGAGGGCAGGCACAATCTTTCGCTGTTTGGTCCAGAGGCCCTAGCCTGGATGTTGTGTGGGTCCAGGCTGTGGGCACAGAAGTCTGAATACACAAACTCAGCTTAGGAGTGGCGCCTAGGGTATGGTAGGCCGGATGTACAGCCAGAGAGGGAGCTCCTGGGCCACTGAAACAAGGGCGAGTGGGAGACGTTCCTTCAGGCTTTTGTCTCTGGATGTTGTGTCCGGGATAGCCGTGGATTGGAGCGGTGGCCTCAGGTACTGTGGACGAGTATCCCTCTCTGGGGATTTGTCCCAGCTCCCAAGAGTTTGGGGTCATTTTTTGGGAAGGGTGGAGTCGTGTTGTCTGGCTCATGGGTCTCTCCAAGTAAGGGATTCCAGAGCAGAGCTCCAGGTAAGGGCGGGCGACTGGTAAATTCAAACCGTGGTGAGGATTGGGTGCATAGGGGCTTAGCAAGCTCCATATGTGGGCTCTTGGTGCAGGCCCTGACAGGCCTTTCTTTGACATGGGGCTCATGCTGAGGGTCACAGTGTGAATTTGTTCCCAAGCAGCACTCAAGTTTGGGCGTGGCATCAGGGGCCATGAAGGTTTCTCCCACCCTGAAGGTGTGACTCCATGCCAAGAGCAAGCTTGACAGCCATGGGGAAGGAGGAGTTCTGTTTTGTGCTTGCTATACCCAGCTGTGTGGAGAATTGATATAATGTCTAGGTTCAGATATCTGAAAACCAAGGTTAGGATGAGGTGACGGCATAAGACCATGGCGTGTCCGAAGTGCTGGGTGTGCGGCCAGCTGTCTCCTTGTCTGTCTGGACGTCTGGCTTCAGGCTGTGTCAGGCAGAGCATGAGTGCCCAGAGCAGCCTATCCAGTTCGGGTACCGTCGAGGCCCGAGCAGGTTGATCCTCATCTGGGTTTTCTGGAGAGCCCCACAGGGAAACGTTTTTCTTCCGTTGGGCAGACACTGGGCTGGGTTTTGGTTCTGGAGTTCCTAGTCCGGAGGGCTTGTTTGCCAGGAGTGTGTGGAAGGAAGTCGGAAAACACAAGCTAGCGTGAGGTTTGGGACCGAGGGCACGGCAGGCCCACTCTGCAGAGGCTGAATCGAGATCTCCTGCACTGAGGTCATGTCAACTATGAGACGTGCCTCAGGCTAGAGTTTTTGTCCAGCATGGCCTCTTCCTGAAGGGTGTGGGGGCTTCATGAGGCCAGAAAGTTTTGCCTACGATGGGATTTGTGAACTGCTCCAAAACTGAAGGTTACCTTCTGCACGACAGTCGAGTCCTATTGGATGGTTCCAAGAGGCCCCATATGGAAAGACTCGAGAGCAGGTGTCTAAGCATGGATGCCTGGGAACGCCACCTCATATTCCCACTCTTTAGTCAGGACAAGGCAGGCTCAATCTGCGGGCTCCTGGGTGAGCTACCTAGAGGGGAGAGTTGAAATGGTCTCTCCTGAAGATGAGTCCTACTGTGGCTTGGTGGCCTGGGAGAACTTGGAATGTGGAGGTGGCTCTGGGACTCTGCAGGATTCTCCAACATGAGGTGTTTGACACGGCTCCAACAAGGAAACTTCCCATGTGCAGACAGGAGGAGTTCTGTTCCGTGCCTCAGGAAAGCCCCATACCCTGTTCTTCGAACCAAAGCCTCTGAGGAGTGACACCTGGAAACCAAAGCAAGAGTTGAGACTACGGCCTAAAGGCCTGTCCGGCTCAACCTTCTATCTCTGTTGACATCTGTGTGCATGCATTCATGGATGTAGCTGCTCAGCTTGTGTCCGAATGCCCCTGTGAGTCCAGTGAGGCTCCCAGTAGTGGGATGTCCTCGGAGGCCTTGAGGTTTCTCATATTCTGGAGGTGTGTGGCCAAAGGAATGGACACAGTTTCCCAGGAGAGAGCAGGCACGGTCCTGTGGTATGGCTCCAGAGGACCCAGCCTAGAGGCTGTGTTTGCCAGGGCTGTGGGGACAGATGTCTGAAAAAGCAAACTTGGCTCAGCTAGGGGCCAATGTAATGGCAGGCCTGATCTCTAGTCCGTGAGGGGAGATCCTCTGGAAATCAAAGTAGGGCAAGTGGGAGGCAGTCACTCAGGATTTTGTCTCTGGGTGTTGCGTTTACAGTGTCCGGTCAGGGTAGGGGTTGTCTCAGAGCCCGAGGAAGAGCCTTCCTCTCGGGGGATTGTCCAAGCTCCCAAGTGTTGGTGTTCATTCTGTGGGAATGAAGAGTACTGTTTTCTGCCACAGGGGACCCCCCAGGAGAGGGACTCTAGAGCACAGCAGTGGCTTCCCTCAACTGGTATACACACCATCTAGTTAGTCCTGGGTGCCTATGGGCATGGCAAGCCACATATGCGGGCTCTGGGTCCAGTCACTGAGAGGCGTTACTTGAATAAGGTACTCACGCAGAGGGTCACAATGTGTGTTTGTGCCCAAGGCGGCCCTCACGCTTGGGCGTGGCCTCATGGGCCATGCCGTTTTCTCCTACACTGAAGGTTTGACTCACTGCCAGCAGCAAGGTTTCTTGCCATGGGGAAGGAGGGGTTCTGACTTGTGCATCAGGTTCCCCCCTGTGCAGGGATTGGAGATAAGGTCTAGGTTCCGATGACTGAAAACCCAGGATGGGAATGGATGGTGGCCTAAGGCAGTGGCGGGTCCAATGTGCTGGGTGTGCAGCCAGCTGTGTCGGTGTCCGTTCGAAGGTCTGGGCTCAGGCTATTTGCGACAGAGCATCACTGTTTAAGGTAGCCTATGCAATTGGGTGTTGCCGAGGGCCAAGCAGTTTGATCCTCATTTGGGGTTTCTGGGCAGCGCCATAGACAATGTTTTTCTCCTGGGAGGCAGGCACAGTGCTTCATTGTGGCCCCAGAATTCCCAGTAGGGAGGGTTTGTGGGCCAGGAGTGTGAGGACGGAAGTCTGAAAACACAAGCTAGTGTGAGGATTGGAGCCAAGGGCAGAGCAGGCCCACTCTGCAGAGGCTGAATCAAAATCTCCTGCATCTGAAGTCAGGCTGAGGATCAGACGTTGGCTGAGGCTGGAGTATGTGTCCATGATGGCACCTTCATGAAGTGGGGGCCTCATGAGGCCAAGGAAGTTTTCCCACGCTGAGTTTGGAGGTTGCCCCAAACCACAAGGTTTCCTTCTGCGGGACATTCGAGTCCTGTTGCATGGCTCCAGGACATACCATATGGAAGGACTGGAGAGCAGGTTTCGAAGGATGGATCCCTGTACAGCATGCCTCGCATTCCCATTGGCTATTAGCGACAAGATATGTTTGATCTGCTGCCTCTGGAACACGCGACCCAGGGGGCTGAGTTGAAATGGCCTCTCCTGAGGATGCGTCATAATGTGCGTTTGGGTCCATGGAGACCTTGGAATGTGCTGGTTGTTCAGTGGCCCTGCGGAACTCTCCTACCTGAAGTGTTTGATACATCCCAGTAAGAAAGCTGCCCATGTGGAGATGAGAGAGGTTTGGTTTGGTGCCTCAGAAAAGCCCCATGTGCTGGTCTACGAAAACAGTCCTCTGAGAACGGAAACATGGAAACCAAAGCTAAGGTTCAGATTAGGGCCTGGGGGCCTGTCCATTTCAACCTTCTGTCTCTGGGGACACTGTGTGAGAGTCTAAGTGGAGATAGTTGCTCCGCTGGTGTCAGAGAGCCCCTCTTAGTCCAGGGTGGCCTATACTATTGATGGCCTCAGGGACCTTGGAGCTTTTCCCTAACCTGTAGGGTTGTGTTCAATGGATTGGGCACACTTTCCTTGGAGAGGGCAGGCACAATCTTTCGCTGTTTGGTCCAGAGGCCCTAGCCTGGATGTTGTGTGGGTCCAGGCTGTGGGCACAGAAGTCTGAATACACAAACTCAGCTTAGGAGTGGCGCCTAGGGTATGGTAGGCCGGATGTACAGCCAGAGAGGGAGCTCCTGGGCCTCTGAAACAAGGGCGAGTGGGAGACGTTCCTTCAGGCTTTTGTCTCTGGATGTTGTGTCCGGGATAGCCGTGGATTGGAGCGGTGGCCTCAGGTACTGTGGACGAGTATCCCTCTCTGGGGATTTGTCCCAGCTCCCAAGAGTTTGGGGTCATTTTTTGGGAAGGGTGGAGTCGTGTTGTCTGGCTCATGGGTCTCTCCAAGAAACGGATTCCAGAGCAGAGCTCCAGGTAAGGGCGGGCGACTGGTAAATTCAAACCGTGGTGAGGATTGGGTGCATAGGGGCTTGGCAAGCCTCATATGTGGGCTCTTGGTGCAGGCCCTGACAGGCCTTTCTTTGACATGGGGCTCATGCTGAGGGTCACAGTGTGAATTTGTGCCCAAGCAGCACTCAAGTTTGGGCGTGGCATCAGGGGCCATGAAGGTTTCTCCCACCCTGAAGGTGTGACTCCATGCCAAGAGCAAGCTTGACAGCCATGGGGAAGGAGGAGTTCGGTTTTGTGCTTGCTATACCCAGCTGTGTGGAGAATTGATATAATGTCTAGGTTCAGATATCTGAAAACCAAGGTTAGGATGAGGTGACGGCATAAGACCATGGCGTGTCCGAAGTGCTGGGTGTGCGGCCAGCTGTCTCCTTGTCTGTCTGGACGTCTGGCTTCAGGCTGTGTCAGGCAGAGCATGAGTGCCCAGAGCAGCCTATCCAGTTCGGGTACCGTCGAGGCCCGAGCAGGTTGATCCTCATCTGGGTTTTCTGGAGAGCCTCACAGGGAAACGTTTTTCTTCCGTTGGGCAGACACTGGGCTGGGTTTTGGTTCTGGAGTTCCTAGTCCGGAGGGCTTGTTTGCCAGGAGTGTGAGGAAGGAAGTCGGAAAACACAAGCTAGCGTGAGGTTTGGGACCGAGGGCACGGCAGGCCCACTCTGCAGAGGCTGAATCGAGATCTCCTGCACTGAGGTCATGTCAACTATGAGACGTGCCTCAGGCTAGAGTTTTTGTCCAGCATGGCCTCTTCCTGAAGGGTGTGGGGGCTTCATGAGGCCAGAAAGTTTTGCCTACGATGGGATTTGTGAACTACTCCAAACCTCAAGCTTCCCTTCTGCACGACAGTGAGGCTCCCAGGAGTGGGATGTCCTCGGAGGCCTTGAGGTTTCTCATATTCTGGAGGTGTGTGGCCAAAGGAATGGACACAGTTTCCCAGGAGAGAGCAGGCACGGTCCTGTGTTATGGCTCCAGAGGACCCAGCCTAGAGGCTGTGTTTGCCAGGGCTGTGGGGACAGATGTCTGAAAAAGCAAACTTGGCTCAGCTAGGAGCCAATGTAATGGCAGGCCTGATCTCTAGTGCGTGAGGGGAGATCCTCTGGAAATCAAAGTAGGGCAAGTGGGAGGCAGTCACTCAGGATTTTGTCTCTGGGTGTTGCGTTTACAGTGTCCGGTCAGGGTAGGGGTTGTCTCAGAGGCCGAGGAAGAGCCTTCCTCTCGGGGGATTGTCCAAGCTCCCAAGTGTTGGTGTTCATTCTGTGGGAATGAAGAGTACTGTTTTCTGCCACAGGGGACCCCCCAGGAGAGGGACTCTAGAGCACAGCAGTGGCTTCCCTCAAATGGAATACACACCATCTAGTTAGTCCTGGGTGCCTATGGGCATGGCAAGCCACATATGCGGGCTCTGGGTCCAGTCACTGAGAGGCGTTACTTGAATAAGGTACTCACGCTGAGGGTCACAATGTGTGTTTGTGCCCAAGGCGGCCCTCACGCTTGGGCGTGGCCTCATGGGCCATGCCGTTTTCTCCTACACTGAAGGTTTGAATCACTGCCAGCAGCAAGGTTTCTTGCCAGGGGGAAGGAGGGGTTCTGACTTGTGCATCAGGTTCCCCCCTGTGCAGGGATTGGAGATAAGGTCTAGGTTCCGATGACTGAAAACCCAGGTTGCGAATGGATGGTGGCCTAAGGCAGTGGCGGGTCCAATGTGCTGGGTGTGCAGCCAGCTGTGTCGGAGTCCGTTGGAAGGTCTGTGCTCAGGCTATTTGGGACAGAGCATCACTGTTTAAGGTAGCCTATGCAATTGGGGTGTTGCCGAGGGCCAAGCAGTTTGATCCTCATTTGGGGTTTCTGGGCAGCGCCATAGACAATGTTTTTCTCCTGGGAGGCAGGCACAGTGCTTCATTGTGGCCCCAGAATTCCCAGTAGGGAGGGTTTGTGGGCCAGGAGTGTGAGGACGGAAGTCTGAAAACACAAGCTAGTGTGAGGATTGGAGCCAAGGGCAGAGCAGGCCCACTCTGCAGAGGCTGAATCAAAATCTCCTGCATCTGAAGTCAGGCTGAGGATCAGACGTTGGCTGAGGCTGGAGTATGTGTCCATGATGGCACCTTCATGAAGTGGGGGCCTCATGAGGCCAAGGAAGTTTTCCCACGCTGAGTTTGGAGGTTGCCCCAAACCACAAGGTTTCCTTCTGCGGGACATTCGAGTCCTGTTGCATGGCTCCAGGACATACCATATGGAAGGACTGGAGAGCAGGTTTCGAAGGATGGATCCCTGTACAGCATGCCTCGCATTCCCATTGGCTATTAGCGACAAGATATGTTTGATCTGCTGCCTCTGGAACACGCGACCCAGGGGGCTGAGTTGAAATGGCCTCTCCTGAGGATGCGTCATAATGTGCGTTTGGGTCCATGGAGACCTTGGAATGTGCTGGTTGTTCAGTGGCCCTGCGGAACTCTCCTACCTGAAGTGTTTGATACATCCCAGTAAGAAAGCTGCCCATGTGGAGATGAGAGAGGTTTGGTTTGGTGCCTCAGAAAAGCCCCATGTGCTGGTCTACGAAAACAGTCCTCTGAGAACGGAAACATGGAAACCAAAGCTAAGGTTCAGATTAGGGCCTGGGGGCCTGTCCATTTCAACCTTCTGTCTCTGGGGACACTGTGTGAGAGTCTAAGTGGAGATAGTTGCTCCGCTGGTGTCAGAGAGCCCCTCTTAGTCCAGGGTGGCCTATACTATTGATGGCCTCAGGGACCTTGGAGCTTTTCCCTAACCTGTAGGGTTGTGTTCAATGGATTGGGCACACTTTCCTTGGAGAGGGCAGGCACAATCTTTCGCTGTTTGGTCCAGAGGCCCTAGCCTGGATGTTGTGTGGGTCCAGGCTGTGGGCACAGAAGTCTGAATACACAAACTCAGCTTAGGAGTGGCGCCTAGGGTATGGTAGGCCGGATGTACAGCCAGAGAGGGAGCTCCTGGGCCTCTGAAACAAGGGCGAGTGGGAGACGTTCCTTCAGGCTTTTGTCTCTGGATGTTGTGTCCGGGATAGCCGTGGATTGGAGCGGTGGCCTCAGGTACTGTGGACGAGTATCCCTCTCTGGGGATTTGTCCCAGCTCCCAAGAGTTTGGGGTCATTTTTTGGGAAGGGTGGAGTCGTGTTGTCTGGCTCATGGGTCTCTCCAAGAAACGGATTCCAGAGCAGAGCTCCAGGTAAGGGCGGGCGACTGGTAAATTCAAACCGTGGTGAGGATTGGGTGCATAGGGGCTTGGCAAGCCTCATATGTGGGCTCTTGGTGCAGGCCCTGACAGGCCTTTCTTTGACATGGGGCTCATGCTGAGGGTCACAGTGTGAATTTGTGCCCAAGCAGCACTCAAGTTTGGGCGTGGCATCAGGGGCCATGAAGGTTTCTCCCACCCTGAAGGTGTGACTCCATGCCAAGAGCAAGCTTGACAGCCATGGGGAAGGAGGAGTTCGGTTTTGTGCTTGCTATACCCAGCTGTGTGGAGAATTGATATAATGTCTAGGTTCAGATATCTGAAAACCAAGGTTAGGATGAGGTGACGGCATAAGACCATGGCGTGTCCGAAGTGCTGGGTGTGCGGCCAGCTGTCTCCTTGTCTGTCTGGACGTCTGGCTTCAGGCTGTGTCAGGCAGAGCATGAGTGCCCAGAGCAGCCTATCCAGTTCGGGTACCGTCGAGGCCCGAGCAGGTTGATCCTCATCTGGGTTTTCTGGAGAGCCTCACAGGGAAACGTTTTTCTTCCGTTGGGCAGACACTGGGCTGGGTTTTGGTTCTGGAGTTCCTAGTCCGGAGGGCTTGTTTGCCAGGAGTGTGAGGAAGGAAGTCGGAAAACACAAGCTAGCGTGAGGTTTGGGACCGAGGGCACGGCAGGCCCACTCTGCAGAGGCTGAATCGAGATCTCCTGCACTGAGGTCATGTCAACTATGAGACGTGCCTCAGGCTAGAGTTTTTGTCCAGCATGGCCTCTTCCTGAAGGGTGTGGGGGCTTCATGAGGCCAGAAAGTTTTGCCTACGATGGGATTTGTGAACTACTCCAAACCTCAAGCTTCCCTTCTGCACGACAGTGAGGCTCCCAGGAGTGGGATGTCCTCGGAGGCCTTGAGGTTTCTCATATTCTGGAGGTGTGTGGCCAAAGGAATGGACACAGTTTCCCAGGAGAGAGCAGGCACGGTCCTGTGTTATGGCTCCAGAGGACCCAGCCTAGAGGCTGTGTTTGCCAGGGCTGTGGGGACAGATGTCTGAAAAAGCAAACTTGGCTCAGCTAGGAGCCAATGTAATGGCAGGCCTGATCTCTAGTGCGTGAGGGGAGATCCTCTGGAAATCAAAGTAGGGCAAGTGGGAGGCAGTCACTCAGGATTTTGTCTCTGGGTGTTGCGTTTACAGTGTCCGGTCAGGGTAGGGGTTGTCTCAGAGGCCGAGGAAGAGCCTTCCTCTCGGGGGATTGTCCAAGCTCCCAAGTGTTGGTGTTCATTCTGTGGGAATGAAGAGTACTGTTTTCTGCCACAGGGGACCCCCCAGGAGAGGGACTCTAGAGCACAGCAGTGGCTTCCCTCAAATGGAATACACACCATCTAGTTAGTCCTGGGTGCCTATGGGCATGGCAAGCCACATATGCGGGCTCTGGGTCCAGTCACTGAGAGGCGTTACTTGAATAAGGTACTCACGCTGAGGGTCACAATGTGTGTTTGTGCCCAAGGCGGCCCTCACGCTTGGGCGTGGCCTCATGGGCCATGCCGTTTTCTCCTACACTGAAGGTTTGAATCACTGCCAGCAGCAAGGTTTCTTGCCAGGGGGAAGGAGGGGTTCTGACTTGTGCATCAGGTTCCCCCCTGTGCAGGGATTGGAGATAAGGTCTAGGTTCCGATGACTGAAAACCCAGGTTGCGAATGGATGGTGGCCTAAGGCAGTGGCGGGTCCAATGTGCTGGGTGTGCAGCCAGCTGTGTCGGAGTCCGTTGGAAGGTCTGTGCTCAGGCTATTTGGGACAGAGCATCACTGTTTAAGGTAGCCTATGCAATTGGGGTGTTGCCGAGGGCCAAGCAGTTTGATCCTCATTTGGGGTTTCTGGGCAGCGCCATAGACAATGTTTTTCTCCTGGGAGGCAGGCACAGTGCTTCATTGTGGCCCCAGAATTCCCAGTAGGGAGGGTTTGTGGGCCAGGAGTGTGAGGACGGAAGTCTGAAAACACAAGCTAGTGTGAGGATTGGAGCCAAGGGCAGAGCAGGCCCACTCTGCAGAGGCTGAATCAAAATCTCCTGCATCTGAAGTCAGGCTGAGGATCAGACGTTGGCTGAGGCTGGAGTATGTGTCCATGATGGCACCTTCATGAAGTGGGGGCCTCATGAGGCCAAGGAAGTTTTCCCACGCTGAGTTTGGAGGTTGCCCCAAACCACAAGGTTTCCTTCTGCGGGACATTCGAGTCCTGTTGCATGGCTCCAGGACATACCATATGGAAGGACTGGAGAGCAGGTTTCGAAGGATGGATCCCTGTACAGCATGCCTCGCATTCCCATTGGCTATTAGCGACAAGATATGTTTGATCTGCTGCCTCTGGAACACGCGACCCAGGGGGCTGAGTTGAAATGGCCTCTCCTGAGGATGCGTCATAATGTGCGTTTGGGTCCATGGAGACCTTGGAATGTGCTGGTTGTTCAGTGGCCCTGCGGAACTCTCCTACCTGAAGTGTTTGATACATCCCAGTAAGAAAGCTGCCCATGTGGAGATGAGAGAGGTTTGGTTTGGTGCCTCAGAAAAGCCCCATGTGCTGGTCTACGAAAACAGTCCTCTGAGAACGGAAACATGGAAACCAAAGCTAAGGTTCAGATTAGGGCCTGGGGGCCTGTCCATTTCAACCTTCTGTCTCTGGGGACACTGTCTGAGAGTCTAAGGGGAGATAGTTGCTCCGCTGGTGTCAGAGAGCCACTCTTAGTCCAGGGTGGCCTATACTATTGATGGCCTCAGGGACCTTGGAGCTTTTCCCTAACCTGTAGGGCTGTGGTCAATGGATTGGGCACACTTTCCTTGGAGAGGGCAGGCACAATCTTTCGCTGTTTGGTCCAGAGGCCCTAGCCTGGATGTTGTGTGGGTCCAGGCTGTGGGCACAGAAGTCTGAATACACAAACTCAGCTTAGGAGTGGCGCCTAGGGAATGGCCGGCCGGATGTACAGCCCGAGAGGGAGCTCCTGGGCCTCTGAAACAAGGGCGAGTGGGAGGCGTTCCTTCAGGCTTTTGTCTCTGGATGTTGTGTCCGGGATAGCCGTGGATTGGAGCGGTGGCCTCAGGTACTGTGGACGAGTATCCCTCTCTGGGGATTTGTCCCAGCTCCCAAGAGTTTGGGGTCATTTTGTGGGAAGGGTGGAGTCGTGTTGTCTGGCTCATGGGTCTCTCCAAGAAAGGGATTCCAGAGTAGAGCTCCAGGTACGGGCGGGGCGACTGGAAAATTCACACCGTGGTGAGGATTGGGTGCATAGGGGCTTGGCAAGCCCCATATGTGGGCTCTTGGTCCAGGCCCTGACAGGCCTTTCTTTGACATGGGGCTCATGCTGAGGGTCACAGTGTGAATTTGTGCCCAAGCAGCACTCAAGTTTGGGCGTGGCATCAGGGGCCATGAAGGTTTCTCCCACCCTGAAGGTGTGACTCCATGCCAAGAGCAAGCTTGACAGCCATGGGGAAGGAGGAGTTCTGCTTTGTGCTTGCTATACCCAGCTGTGTGGAGAATTGATATAATGTCTAGGTTCAGATATCTGAAAACCAAGGATAGGATGAGGTGACGGCATAAGACCATGGCGTGTCCGAAGTGCTGGGTGTGCGGCCAGCTGTATCCTTGCCTGTCTGGACGTCTGGCTTCAGGCTGTGTCAGGCAGAGCATGAGTGCCCAGAGCAGCCTATCCAGTTCGGGTACCGTCGAGGCCCGAGCAGGTTGATCCTCATCTGGGTTTTCTGGAGAGCCCCACAGGGAAACGTTTTTCTTCCGTTGGGCAGACACTGGGCTGGGTTTTGGTTCTGGAGTTCCTAGTCCGGAGGGCTTGTTTGCCAGGAGTGTGAGGAAGGAAGTCGGAAAACACAAGCTAGCGTGAGGTTTGGGACCGAGGGCACGGCAGGCCCACTCTGCAGAGGCTGAATCGAGATCTCCTGCACTGAGGTCATGTCAACTATGAGACGTGCCTCAGGCTAGAGTTCTTGTCCAGCATGGCCTCTTCCTGAAGGGTGTGGGGGCTTCATGAGGCCAGAAAGTTTTGGCTACGATGGGATTTGTGAACTGCTCCAAAACTGAAGGTTACCTTCTGCACGACAGTCGAGTCCTATTGGATGGTTCCAAGAGGCCCCATATGGAAAGACTCGAGAGCAGGTGTCTAAGCATGGATGCCTGGGAACGCCACCTCATATTCCCACTCTTTAGTCAGGACAAGGCAGGCTCAATCTGCAGGCTCCCGGGTGAGCTACCCAGAGGGGAGAGTTAAATTGACTCTCCTGAAGATGAGTCCTACTGTGGCTTGGTGGCCTGGGAGACCTTGGAATGTGGAGGTGGCTCAGGGACTCTGCAGGATTCTCCAACATGAGGTGTTTGACACGGCTCCATCAAGGAACACTCCCATGTGGAGACGAGAGGAGTTCTGTTCCGTGCCTCAGGAAAGCCCCATACCCTGTTCTTCGAACCAAAGCCTCTGTGGAGTGACACCTGGAAACCAAAGCAAGAGTTGAGACTACGGCCTAAAGGCCTGTCCGGCTCAACCTTCTATCTCTGTTGACATCTGTGTGCATGCATTCATGGATGTAGCTGCTCAGCTTGTGTCCGAATGCCCCTGTGAGTCCAGTGAGGCTCCCAGTAGTGGGATGTCCTCGGAGGCCTTGAGGTTTCTCATATTCTGGAGGTGTGTGGCCAAAGGAATGGACACAGTTTCCCAGGAGAGAGCAGGCACGGTCCTGTGTTATGGCTCCAGAGGACCCAGCCTAGAGGCTGTGTTTGCCAGGGCTGTGGGGACAGATGTCTGAAAAAGCAAACTTGGCTCAGCTAGGGGCCAATGTAATGGCAGGCCTGATCTCTAGTCCGTGAGGGGAGATCCTCTGGAAATCAAAGTAGGGCAAGTGGGAGGCAGTCACTCAGGATTTTGTCTCTGGGTGTTGCGTTTACAGTGTCCGGTCTGGGTAGGGGTTGTCTCAGAGGCCGAGGAAGAGCCTTCCTCTCGGGGGATTGTCCAAGCTCCCAAGTGTTGGTGTTCATTCTGTGGGAATGAAGAGTACTGTTTTCTGCCACAGGGGACCCCCCAGAAGAGGGACTCTAGAGCACAGCAGTGGCTTCCCTCAACTGGTATACACACCATCTAGTTAGTCCTGGGTGCCTATGGGCATGGCAAGCCACATATGCGGGCTCTGGGTCCAGTCACTGAGAGGCGTTACTTGAATAAGGTACTCACGCAGAGGGTCACAACGTGTGTTTGTGCCCAAGGCGGCCCTCACGCTTGGGCGTGGCCTCATGGGCCATGCCGTTTTCTCCTACACTGAAGGTTTGACTCACTGCCAGCAGCAAGGTTTCTTGCCATGGGGAAGGAGGGGTTCTGACTTGTGCATCAGGTTCCCCCCTGTGCAGGGATTGGAGATAAGGTCTAGGTTCCGATGACTGAAAACCCAGGTTGGGAATGGATGGTGGCCTAAGGCTGTGGCGGGTCCAATGTGCTGGGTGTGCAGCCAGCTGTGTCGGTGTCCGTTGGAAGGTCTGGGCTCAGGCTATTTGCGACAGAGCATCACTGTTTAAGGTAGCCTATGCAATTGGGGTGTTGCCGAGGGCCAAGCAGTTTGATCCTCATTTGGGGTTTCTGGGCAGCGCCATAGACAATGTTTTTCTCCTGGGAGGCAGGCACAGTGCTTCATTGTGGCCCCAGAATTCCCAGTAGGGAGGGTTTGTGGGCCAGGAGTGTGAGGACGGAAGTCTGAAAACACAAGCTAGTGTGAGGATTGGAGCCAAGGGAAGAGCAGGCCCACTCTGCAGAGGCTGAATCAAAATCTCCTGCATCTGAAGTCAGGCTGAGGATCAGACGTTGGCTGAGGCTGGAGTATGTGTCCATGATGGCACCTTCATGAAGTGGGGGCCTCATGAGGCCAAGGAAGTTTTCCCACGCTGAATTTGGAGGTTGCCCCAAACCACAAGGTTTCCTTCTGCGGGACATTCGAGTCCTGTTGCATGGCTCCAGGACATACCATATGGAAGGACTGGAGAGCAGGGTTCGAAGGATGGATCCCTGTACAGCATGCCTCGCATTCCCATTGGCTATTAGCGACAAGATATGTTTGATCTGCTGCCTCTGGAACACGCGACCCAGGGGGCTGAGTTGAAATGGCCTCTCCTGAGGATGCGTCATAATGTGCGTTTGGGTCCATGGAGACCTTGGAATGTGCTGGTTGTTCAGTGGCCCTGCGGAACTCTCCTACCTGAAGTGTTTGATACATCCCAGTAAGAAAGCTGCCCATGTGGAGATGAGAGAGGTTTGGTTTGGTGCCTCAGAAAAGCCCCATGTGCTGGTCTACGAAAACAGTCCTCTGAGAACGGAAACATGGAAACCAAAGCTAAGGTTCAGATTAGGGCCTGGGGGCCTGTCCATTTCAACCTTCTGTCTCTGGGGACACTGTCTGAGAGTCTAAGGGGAGATAGTTGCTCCGCTGGTGTCAGAGAGCCCCTCTTAGTCCAGGGTGGCCTATACTATTGATGGCCTCAGGGACCTTGGAGCTTTTCCCTAACCTGTAGGGTTGTGTTCAATGGATTGGGCACACTTTCCTTGGAGAGGGCAGGCACAATCTTTCGCTGTTTGGTCCAGAGGCCCTAGCCTGGATGTTGTGTGGGTCCAGGCTGTGGGCACAGAAGTCTGAATACACAAACTCAGCTTAGGAGTGGCGCCTAGGGTATGGTAGGCCGGATGTACAGCCAGAGAGGGAGCTCCTGGGCCACTGAAACAAGGGCGAGTGGGAGACGTTCCTTCAGGCTTTTGTCTCTGGATGTTGTGTCCGGGATAGCCGTGGATTGGAGCGGTGGCCTCAGGTACTGTGGACGAGTATCCCTCTCTGGGGATTTGTCCCAGCTCCCAAGAGTTTGGGGTCATTTTTTGGGAAGGGTGGAGTCGTGTTGTCTGGCTCATGGGTCTCTCCAAGTAAGGGATTCCAGAGCAGAGCTCCAGGTAAGGGCGGGCGACTGGTAAAGTCAAACCGTGGTGAGGATTGGGTGCATAGGGGCTTAGCAAGCTCCATATGTGGGCTCTTGGTGCAGGCCCTGACAGGCCTTTCTTTGACATGGGGCTCATGCTGAGGGTCACAGTGTGAATTTGTTCCCAAGCAGCACTCAAGTTTGGGCGTGGCATCAGGGGCCATGAAGGTTTCTCCCACCCTGAAGGTGTGACTCCATGCCAAGAGCAAGCTTGACAGCCATGGGGAAGGAGGAGTTCTGTTTTGTGCTTGCTATACCCAGCTGTGTGGAGAATTGATATAATGTCTAGGTTCAGATATCTGAAAACCAAGGTTAGGATGAGGTGACGGCATAAGACCATGGCGTGTCCGAAGTGCTGGGTGTGCGGCCAGCTGTATCCTTGCCTGTCTGGACGTCTGGCTTCAGGCTGTGTCAGGCAGAGCATGAGTGCCCAGAGCAGCCTATCCAGTTCGGGTACCGTCGAGGCCCGAGCAGGTTGATCCTCATCTGGGTTTTCTGGAGAGCCCCACAGGGAAACGTTTTTCTTCCGTTGGGCAGACACTGGGCTGGGTTTTGGTTCTGGAGTTCCTAGTCCGGAGGGCTTGTTTGCCAGGAGTGTGTGGAAGGAAGTCGGAAAACACAAGCTAGCGTGAGGTTTGGGACCGAGGGCACGGCAGGCCCACTCTGCAGAGGCTGAATCGAGATCTCCTGCACTGAGGTCATGTCAACTATGAGACGTGCCTCAGGCTAGAGTTTTTGTCCAGCATGGCCTCTTCCTGAAGGGTGTGGGGGCTTCATGAGGCCAGAAAGTTTTGCCTACGATGGGATTTGTGAACTGCTCCAAAACTGAAGGTTACCTTCTGCACGACAGTCGAGTCCTATTGGATGGTTCCAAGAGGCCCCATATGGAAAGACTCGAGAGCAGGTGTCTAAGCATGGCTGCCTGGGAACGCCACCTCATATTCCCACTCTTTAGTCAGGACAAGGCAGGCTCAATCTGCGGGCTCCTGGGTGAGCTACCTAGAGGGGAGAGTTGAAATGGTCTCTCCTGAAGATGAGTCCTACTGTGGCTTGGTGGCCTGGGAGAACTTGGAATGTGGAGGTGGCTCTGGGACTCTGCAGGATTCTCCAACATGAGGTGTTTGACACGGCTCCAACAAGGAAACTTCCCATGTGCAGACAGGAGGAGTTCTGTTCCGTGCCTCAGGAAAGCCCCATACCCTGTTCTTCGAACCAAAGCCTCTGAGGAGTGACACCTGGAAACCAAAGCAAGAGTTGAGACTACGGCCTAAAGGCCTGTCCGGCTCAACCTTCTATCTCTGTTGACATCTGTGTGCATGCATTCATGGATGTAGCTGCTCAGCTTGTGTCCGAATGCCCCTGTGAGTCCAGTGAGGCTCCCAGTAGTGGGATGTCCTCGGAGGCCTTGAGGTTTCTCATATTCTGGAGGTGTGTGGCCAAAGGAATGGACACAGTTTCCCAGGAGAGAGCAGGCACGGTCCTGTGGTATGGCTCCAGAGGACCCAGCCTAGAGGCTGTGTTTGCCAGGGCTGTGGGGACAGATGTCTGAAAAAGCAAACTTGGCTCAGCTAGGGGCCAATGTAATGGCAGGCCTGATCTCTAGTCCGTGAGGGGAGATCCTCTGGAAATCAAAGTAGGGCAAGTGGGAGGCAGTCACTCAGGATTTTGTCTCTGGGTGTTGCGTTTACAGTGTCCGGTCAGGGTAGGGGTTGTCTCAGAGGCCGAGGAAGAGCCTTCCTCTCGGGGGATTGTCCAAGCTCCCAAGTGTTGGTGTTCATTCTGTGGGAATGAAGAGTACTGTTTTCTGCCACAGGGGACCCCCCAGGAGAGGGACTCTAGAGCACAGCAGTGGCTTCCCTCAACTGGTATACACACCATCTAGTTAGTCCTGGGTGCCTATGGGCATGGCAAGCCACATATGCGGGCTCTGGGTCCAGTCACTGAGAGGCGTTACTTGAATAAGGTACTCACGCAGAGGGTCACAACGTGTGTTTGTGCCCAAGGCGGCCCTCACGCTTGGGCGTGGCCTCATGGGCCATGCCGTTTTCTCCTACACTGAAGGTTTGACTCACTGCCAGCAGCAAGGTTTCTTGCCATGGGGAAGGAGGGGTTCTGACTTGTGCATCAGGTTCCCCCCTGTGCAGGGATTGGAGATAAGGTCTAGGTTCCGATGACTGAAAACCCAGGTTGGGAATGGATGGTGGCCTAAGGCAGTGGCGGGTCCAATGTGCTGGGTGTGCAGCCAGCTGTGTCGGTGTCCGTTCGAAGGTCTGGGCTCAGGCTATTTGCGACAGAGCATCACTGTTTAAGGTAGCCTATGCAATTGGGGTGTTGCCGAGGGCCAAGCAGTTTGATCCTCATTTGGGGTTTCTGGGCAGCGCCATAGACAATGTTTTTCTCCTGGGAGGCAGGCACAGTGCTTCATTGTGGCCCCAGAATTCCCAGTAGGGAGGGTTTGTGGGCCAGGAGTGTGAGGACGGAAGTCTGAAAACACAAGCTAGTGTGAGGATTGGAGCCAAGGGCAGAGCAGGCCCACTCTGCAGAGGCTGAATCAAAATCTCCTGCATCTGAAGTCAGGCTGAGGATCAGACGTTGGCTGAGGCTGGAGTATGTGTCCATGATGGCACCTTCATGAAGTGGGGGCCTCATGAGGCCAAGGAAGTTTTCCCACGCTGAGTTTGGAGGTTGCCCCAAACCACAAGGTTTCCTTCTGCGGGACATTCGAGTCCTGTTGCATGGCTCCAGGACATACCATATGGAAGGACTGGAGAGCAGGGTTCGAAGGATGGATCCCTGTACAGCATGCCTCGCATTCCCATTGGCTATTAGCGACAAGATATGTTTGATCTGCTGCCTCTGGAACACGCGACCCAGGGGGCTGAGTTGAAATGGCCTCTCCTGAGGATGCGTCATAATGTGCGTTTGGGTCCATGGAGACCTTGGAATGTGCTGGTTGTTCAGTGGCCCTGCGGAACTCTCCTACCTGAAGTGTTTGATACATCCCAGTAAGAAAGCTGCCCATGTGGAGATGAGAGAGGTTTGGTTTGGTGCCTCAGAAAAGCCCCATGTGCTGGTCTACGAAAACAGTCCTCTGAGAACGGAAACATGGAAACCAAAGCTAAGGTTCAGATTAGGGCCTGGGGGCCTGTCCATTTCAACCTTCTGTCTCTGGGGACACTGTCTGAGAGTCTAAGGGGAGATAGTTGCTCCGCTGGTGTCAGAGAGCCCCTCTTAGTCCAGGGTGGCCTATACTATTGATGGCCTCAGGGACCTTGGAGCTTTTCCCTAACCTGTAGGGTTGTGTTCAATGGATTGGGCACACTTTCCTTGGAGAGGGCAGGCACAATCTTTCGCTGTTTGGTCCAGAGGCCCTAGCCTGGATGTTGTGTGGGTCCAGGCTGTGGGCACAGAAGTCTGAATACACAAACTCAGCTTAGGAGTGGCGCCTAGGGTATGGTAGGCCGGATGTACAGCCAGAGAGGGAGCTCCTGGGCCACTGAAACAAGGGCGAGTGGGAGACGTTCCTTCAGGCTTTTGTCTCTGGATGTTGTGTCCGGGATAGCCGTGGATTGGAGCGGTGGCCTCAGGTACTGTGGACGAGTATCCCTCTCTGGGGATTTGTCCCAGCTCCCAAGAGTTTGGGGTCATTTTTTGGGAAGGGTGGAGTCGTGTTGTCTGGCTCATGGGTCTCTCCAAGTAAGGGATTCCAGAGCAGAGCTCCAGGTAAGGGCGGGCGACTGGTAAATTCAAACCGTGGTGAGGATTGGGTGCATAGGGGCTTAGCAAGCTCCATATGTGGGCTCTTGGTGCAGGCCCTGACAGGCCTTTCTTTGACATGGGGCTCATGCTGAGGGTCACAGTGTGAATTTGTTCCCAAGCAGCACTCAAGTTTGGGCGTGGCATCAGGGGCCATGAAGGTTTCTCCCACCCTGAAGGTGTGACTCCATGCCAAGAGCAAGCTTGACAGCCATGGGGAAGGAGGAGTTCTGTTTTGTGCTTGCTATACCCAGCTGTGTGGAGAATTGATATAATGTCTAGGTTCAGATATCTGAAAACCAAGGTTAGGATGAGGTGACGGCATAAGACCATGGCGTGTCCGAAGTGCTGGGTGTGCGGCCAGCTGTCTCCTTGTCTGTCTGGACGTCTGGCTTCAGGCTGTGTCAGGCAGAGCATGAGTGCCCAGAGCAGCCTATCCAGTTCGGGTACCGTCGAGGCCCGAGCAGGTTGATCCTCATCTGGGTTTTCTGGAGAGCCCCACAGGGAAACGTTTTTCTTCCGTTGGGCAGACACTGGGCTGGGTTTTGGTTCTGGAGTTCCTAGTCCGGAGGGCTTGTTTGCCAGGAGTGTGTGGAAGGAAGTCGGAAAACACAAGCTAGCGTGAGGTTTGGGACCGAGGGCACGGCAGGCCCACTCTGCAGAGGCTGAATCGAGATCTCCTGCACTGAGGTCATGTCAACTATGAGACGTGCCTCAGGCTAGAGTTTTTGTCCAGCATGGCCTCTTCCTGAAGGGTGTGGGGGCTTCATGAGGCCAGAAAGTTTTGCCTACGATGGGATTTGTGAACTTCTCCAAAACTGAAGGTTACCTTCTGCACGACAGTCGAGTCCTATTGGATGGTTCCAAGAGGCCCCATATGGAAAGACTCGAGAGCAGGTGTCTAAGCATGGATGCCTGGGAACGCCACCTCATATTCCCACTCTTTAGTCAGGACAAGGCAGGCTCAATCTGCGGGCTCCTGGGTGAGCTACCTAGAGGGGAGAGTTGAAATGGTCTCTCCTGAAGATGAGTCCTACTGTGGCTTGGTGGCCTGGGAGAACTTGGAATGTGGAGGTGGCTCTGGGACTCTGCAGGATTCTCCAACATGAGGTGTTTGACACGGCTCCAACAAGGAAACTTCCCATGTGCAGACAGGAGGAGTTCTGTTCCGTGCCTCAGGAAAGCCCCATACCCTGTTCTTCGAACCAAAGCCTCTGAGGAGTGACACCTGGAAACCAAAGCAAGAGTTGAGACTACGGCCTAAAGGCCTGTCCGGCTCAACCTTCTATCTCTGTTGACATCTGTGTGCATGCATTCATGGATGTAGCTGCTCAGCTTGTGTCCGAATGCCCCTGTGAGTCCAGTGAGGCTCCCAGTAGTGGGATGTCCTCGGAGGCCTTGAGGTTTCTCATATTCTGGAGGTGTGTGGCCAAAGGAATGGACACAGTGTCCCAGGAGAGAGCAGGCACGGTCCTGTGGTATGGCTCCAGAGGACCCAGCCTAGAGGCTGTGTTTGCCAGGGCTGTGGGGACAGATGTCTGAAAAAGCAAACTTGGCTCAGCTAGGGGCCAATGTAATGGCAGGCCTGATCTCTAGTCCGTGAGGGGAGATCCTCTGGAAATCAAAGTAGGGCAAGTGGGAGGCAGTCACTCAGGATTTTGTCTCTGGGTGTTGCGTTTACAGTGTCCGGTCAGGGTAGGGGTTGTCTCAGAGGCCGAGGAAGAGCCTTCCTCTCGGGGGATTGTCCAAGCTCCCAAGTGTTGGTGTTCATTCTGTGGGAATGAAGAGTACTGTTTTCTGCCACAGGGGACCCCCCAGGAGAGGGACTCTAGAGCACAGCAGTGGCTTCCCTCAACTGGTATACACACCATCTAGTTAGTCCTGGGTGCCTATGGGCATGGCAAGCCACATATGCGGGCTCTGGGTCCAGTCACTGAGAGGCGTTACTTGAATAAGGTACTCACGCAGAGGGTCACAATGTGTGTTTGTGCCCAAGGCGGCCCTCACGCTTGGGCGTGGCCTCATGGGCCATGCCGTTTTCTCCTACACTGAAGGTTTGACTCACTGCCAGCAGCAAGGTTTCTTGCCATGGGGAAGGAGGGGTTCTGACTTGTGCATCAGGTTCCCCCCTGTGCAGGGATTGGAGATAAGGTCTAGGTTCCGATGACTGAAAACCCAGGATGGGAATGGATGGTGGCCTAAGGCAGTGGCGGGTCCAATGTGCTGGGTGTGCAGCCAGCTGTGTCGGTGTCCGTTCGAAGGTCTGGGCTCAGGCTATTTGCGACAGAGCATCACTGTTTAAGGTAGCCTATGCAATTGGGGTGTTGCCGAGGGCCAAGCAGTTTGATCCTCATTTGGGGTTTCTGGGCAGCGCCATAGACAATGTTTTTCTCCTGGGAGGCAGGCACAGTGCTTCATTGTGGCCCCAGAATTCCCAGTAGGGAGGGTTTGTGGGCCAGGAGTGTGAGGACGGAAGTCTGAAAACACAAGCTAGTGTGAGGATTGGAGCCAAGGGCAGAGCAGGCCCACTCTGCAGAGGCTGAATCAAAATCTCCTGCATCTGAAGTCAGGCTGAGGATCAGACGTTGGCTGAGGCTGGAGTATGTGTCCATGATGGCACCTTCATGAAGTGGGGGCCTCATGAGGCCAAGGAAGTTTTCCCACGCTGAGTTTGGAGGTTGCCCCAAACCACAAGGTTTCCTTCTGCGGGACATTCGAGTCCTGTTGCATGGCTCCAGGACATACCATATGGAAGGACTGGAGAGCAGGTTTCGAAGGATGGATCCCTGTACAGCATGCCTCGCATTCCCATTGGCTATTAGCGACAAGATATGTTTGATCTGCTGCCTCTGGAACACGCGACCCAGGGGGCTGAGTTGAAATGGCCTCTCCTGAGGATGCGTCATAATGTGCGTTTGGGTCCATGGAGACCTTGGAATGTGCTGGTTGTTCAGTGGCCCTGCGGAACTCTCCTACCTGAAGTGTTTGATACATCCCAGTAAGAAAGCTGCCCATGTGGAGATGAGAGAGGTTTGGTTTGGTGCCTCAGAAAAGCCCCATGTGCTGGTCTACGAAAACAGTCCTCTGAGAACGGAAACATGGAAACCAAAGCTAAGGTTCAGATTAGGGCCTGGGGGCCTGTCCATTTCAACCTTCTGTCTCTGGGGACACTGTGTGAGAGTCTAAGTGGAGATAGTTGCTCCGCTGGTGTCAGAGAGCCCCTCTTAGTCCAGGGTGGCCTATACTATTGATGGCCTCAGGGACCTTGGAGCTTTTCCCTAACCTGTAGGGTTGTGTTCAATGGATTGGGCACACTTTCCTTGGAGAGGGCAGGCACAATCTTTCGCTGTTTGGTCCAGAGGCCCTAGCCTGGATGTTGTGTGGGTCCAGGCTGTGGGCACAGAAGTCTGAATACACAAACTCAGCTTAGGAGTGGCGCCTAGGGTATGGTAGGCCGGATGTACAGCCAGAGAGGGAGCTCCTGGGCCTCTGAAACAAGGGCGAGTGGGAGACGTTCCTTCAGGCTTTTGTCTCTGGATGTTGTGTCCGGGATAGCCGTGGATTGGAGCGGTGGCCTCAGGTACTGTGGACGAGTATCCCTCTCTGGGGATTTGTCCCAGCTCCCAAGAGTTTGGGGTCATTTTTTGGGAAGGGTGGAGTCGTGTTGTCTGGCTCATGGGTCTCTCCAAGTAAGGGATTCCAGAGCAGAGCTCCAGGTAAGGGCGGGCGACTGGTAAATTCAAACCGTGGTGAGGATTGGGTGCATAGGGGCTTGGCAAGCCTCATATGTGGGCTCTTGGTGCAGGCCCTGACAGGCCTTTCTTTGACATGGGGCTCATGCTGAGGGTCACAGTGTGAATTTGTGCCCAAGCAGCACTCAAGTTTGGGCGTGGCATCAGGGGCCATGAAGGTTTCTCCCACCCTGAAGGTGTGACTCCATGCCAAGAGCAAGCTTGACAGCCATGGGGAAGGAGGAGTTCTGTTTTGTGCTTGCTATACCCAGCTGTGTGGAGAATTGATATAATGTCTAGGTTCAGATATCTGAAAACCAAGGTTAGGATGAGGTGACGGCATAAGACCATGGCGTGTCCGAAGTGCTGGGTGTGCGGCCAGCTGTCTCCTTGTCTGTCTGGACGTCTGGCTTCAGGCTGTGTCAGGCAGAGCATGAGTGCCCAGAGCAGCCTATCCAGTTCGGGTACCGTCGAGGCCCGAGCAGGTTGATCCTCATCTGGGTTTTCTGGAGAGCCTCACAGGGAAACGTTTTTCTTCCGTTGGGCAGACACTGGGCTGGGTTTTGGTTCTGGAGTTCCTAGTCCGGAGGGCTTGTTTGCCAGGAGTGTGAGGAAGGAAGTCGGAAAACACAAGCTAGCGTGAGGTTTGGGACCGAGGGCACGGCAGGCCCACTCTGCAGAGGCTGAATCGAGATCTCCTGCACTGAGGTCATGTCAACTATGAGACGTGCCTCAGGCTAGAGTTTTTGTCCAGCATGGCCTCTTCCTGAAGGGTGTGGGGGCTTCATGAGGCCAGAAAGTTTTGCCTACGATGGGATTTGTGAACTGCTCCAAAACTGAAGGTTACCTTCTGCACGACAGTCGAGTCCTATTGGATGGTTCCAAGAGGCCCCATATGGAAAGACTCGAGAGCAGGTGTCTAAGCATGGCTGCCTGGGAACGCCACCTCATATTCCCACTCTTTAGTCAGGACAAGGCAGGCTCAATCTGCGGGCTCCTGGGTGAGCTACCTAGAGGGGAGAGTTGAAATGGTCTCTCCTGAAGATGAGTCCTACTGTGGCTTGGTGGCCTGGGAGAACTTGGAATGTGGAGGTGGCTCTGGGACTCTGCAGGATTCTCCAACATGAGGTGTTTGAGTTTCCAACAAGGAAACTTCCCATGTGCAGACAGGAGGAGTTCTGTTCCGTGCCTCAGGAAAGCCCCATACCCTGTTCTTCGAACCAAAGCCTCTGAGGAGTGACACCTGGAAACCAAAGCAAGAGTTGAGACTACGGCCTAAAGGCCTGTCCGGCTCAACCTTCTATCTCTGTTGACATCTGTGTGCATGCATTCATGGATGTAGCTGCTCAGCTTGTGTCCGAATGCCCCTGTGAGTCCAGTGAGGCTCCCAGTAGTGGGATGTCCTCGGAGGCCTTGAGGTTTCTCATATTCTGGAGGTGATTGGCCAAAGGAATGGACACAGTTTCCCAGGAGAGAGCAGGCACGGTCCTGTGGTATGGCTCCAGAGGACCCAGCCTAGAGGCTGTGTTTGCCAGGGCTGTGGGGACAGATGTCTGAAAAAGCAAACTTGGCTCAGCTAGGAGCCAATGTAATGGCAGGCCTGATCTCTAGTGCGTGAGGGGAGATCCTCTGGAAATCAAAGTAGGGCAAGTGGGAGGCAGTCACTCAGGATTTTGTCTCTGGGTGTTGCGTTTACAGTGTCCGGTCAGGGTAGGGGTTGTCTCAGAGGCCGAGGAAGAGCCTTCCTCTCGGGGGATTGTCCAAGCTCCCAAGTGTTGGTGTTCATTCTGTGGGAATGAAGAGTACTGTTTTCTGCCACAGGGGACCCCCCAGGAGAGGGACTCTAGAGCACAGCAGTGGCTTCCCTCAAATGGAATACACACCATCTAGTTAGTCCTGGGTGCCTATGGGCATGGCAAGCCACATATGCGGGCTCTGGGTCCAGTCACTGAGAGGCGTTACTTGAATAAGGTACTCACGCTGAGGGTCACAATGTGTGTTTGTGCCCAAGGCGGCCCTCACGCTTGGGCGTGGCCTCATGGGCCATGCCGTTTTCTCCTACACTGAAGGTTTGAATCACTGCCAGCAGCAAGGTTTCTTGCCAGGGGGAAGGAGGGGTTCTGACTTGTGCATCAGGTTCCCCCCTGTGCAGGGATTGGAGATAAGGTCTAGGTTCCGATGACTGAAAACCCAGGTTGCGAATGGATGGTGGCCTAAGGCAGTGGCGGGTCCAATGTGCTGGGTGTGCAGCCAGCTGTGTCGGAGTCCGTTGGAAGGTCTGGGCTCAGGCTATTTGGGACAGAGCATCACTGTTTAAGGTAGCCTATGCAATTGGGGTGTTGCCGAGGGCCAAGCAGTTTGATCCTCATTTGGGGTTTCTGGGCAGCGCCATAGACAATGTTTTTCTCCTGGGAGGCAGGCACAGTGCTTCATTGTGGCCCCAGAATTCCCAGTAGGGAGGGTTTGTGGGCCAGGAGTGTGAGGACGGAAGTCTGAAAACACAAGCTAGTGTGAGGATTGGAGCCAAGGGCAGAGCAGGCCCACTCTGCAGAGGCTGAATCAAAATCTCCTGCATCTGAAGTCAGGCTGAGGATCAGACGTTGGCTGAGGCTGGAGTATGTGTCCATGATGGCACCTTCATGAAGTGGGGGCCTCATGAGGCCAAGGAAGTTTTCCCACGCTGAGTTTGGAGGTTGCCCCAAACCACAAGGTTTCCTTCTGCGGGACATTCGAGTCCTGTTGCATGGCTCCAGGACATACCATATGGAAGGACTGGAGAGCAGGGTTCGAAGGATGGATCCCTGTACAGCATGCCTCGCATTCCCATTGGCTATTAGCGACAAGATATGTTTGATCTGCTGCCTCTGGAACACGCGACCCAGGGGGCTGAGTTGAAATGGCCTCTCCTGAGGATGCGTCATAATGTGCGTTTGGGTCCATGGAGACCTTGGAATGTGCTGGTTGTTCAGTGGCCCTGCGGAACTCTCCTACCTGAAGTGTTTGATAATCCCAGTAAGAAAGCTGCCCATGTGGAGATGAGAGAGGTTTGGTTTGGTGCCTCAGAAAAGCCCCATGTGCTGGTCTACGAAAACAGTCCTCTGAGAACGGAAACATGGAAACCAAAGCTAAGGTTCAGATTAGGGCCTGGGGGCCTGTCCATTTCAACCTTCTGTCTCTGGGGACACTGTCTGAGAGTCTAAGTGGAGATAGTTGCTCCGCTGGTGTCAGAGAGCCCCTCTTAGTCCAGGGTGGCCTATACTATTGATGGCCTCAGGGACCTTGGAGCTTTTCCCTAACCTGTAGGGTTGTGGTCAATGGATTGGGCACACTTTCCTTGGAGAGGGCAGGCACAATCTTTCGCTGTTTGGTCCAGAGGCCCTAGCCTGGATGTTGTGTGGGTCCAGGCTGTGGGCACAGAAGTCTGAATACACAAACTCAGCTTAGGAGTGGCGCCTAGGGTATGGCAGGCCGGATGTACACCCAGAGAGGGAGCTCCTGGGCCTCTGAAACAAGGGCGAGTGGGAGACGTTCCTTCAGGCTTTTGTCTCTGGATGTTGTGTCCGGGATAGCCGTGGATTGGAGCAGTGGCCTCAGGTACTGTGGACGAGTATCCCTCTCTGGGGATTTGTCCCAACTCCCAAGAGTTTGGGGTCATTTTTTGGGAAGGGTGGAGTCGTGTTGTCTGGCTCATGGGTCTCTCCAAGAAAGGGATTCCAGAGCAGAGCTCCAGGTACGGGCGGGCGACTGGAAAATTCAAACCGTGGTGAGGATTGGGTGCATAGGGGCTTGGCAAGCCCCATATGTGGGCTCTTGGTCCAGGCCCTGACAGGCCTTTCTTTGACATGGGGCTCATGCTGAGGGTCACAGTGTGAATTTGTGCCCAAGCAGCACTCAAGTTTGGGCGTGGCATCAGGGGCCATGAAGGTTTCTCCCACCCTGAAGGTGTGACTCCATGCCAAGAGCAAGCTTGACAGCCATGGGGAAGGAGGAGTTCTGTTTTGTGCTTGCTATACCCAGCTGTGTGGAGAATTGATATAATGTCTAGGTTCAGATATCTGAAAACCAAGGTTAGGATGAGGTGACGGCATAAGACCATGGCGTGTCCGAAGTGCTGGGTGTGCGGCCAGCTGTCTCCTTGTCTGTCTGGACGTCTGGCTTCAGGCTGTGTCAGGCAGAGCATGAGTGCCCAGAGCAGCCTATCCAGTTCGGGTACCGTCGAGGCCCGAGCAGGTTGATCCTCATCTGGGTTTTCTGGAGAGCCCCACAGGGAAACGTTTTTCTTCCGTTGGGCAGACACTGGGCTGGGTTTTGGTTCTGGAGTTCCTAGTCCGGAGGGCTTGTTTGCCAGGAGTGTGAGGAAGGAAGTCGGAAAACACAAGCTAGCGTGAGGTTTGGGACCGAGGGCACGGCAGGCCCACTCTGCAGAGGCTGAATCGAGATCTCCTGCACTGAGGTCATGTCAACTATGAGACGTGCCTCAGGCTAGAGTTTTTGTCCAGCATGGCCTCTTCCTGAAGGGTGTGGGGGCTTCATGAGGCCAGAAAGTTTTGCCTACGACGGGATTTGTGAACTGCTCCAAAACTGAAGGTTACCTTCTGCACGACAGTCGAGTCCTATTGGATGGTTCCAAGAGGCCCCATATGGAAAGACTCGAGAGCAGGTGTCTAAGCATGGATGCCTGGGAACGCCACCTCATATTCCCACTCTTTAGTCAGGACAAGGCAGGCTCAATCTGCGGGCTCCTGGGTGAGCTACCCAGAGGGGAGAGTTGAAATGGTCTCTCCTGAAGATGAGTCCTACTGTGGCTTGGTGGCCTGGGAGACCTTGGAATGTGGAGGTGGCTCTGGGACTCTGCAGAATTCTCCAACATGAGGTGTTTGACACGGCTCCAACAAGGAAACTTCCCATGTGGAGACGAGAGGAGTTCTGTTCCGTGCCTCAGGAAAGCCCCATACCCTGTTCTTCGAACCAAAGCCTCTGAGGAGTGACACCTGGAAACCAAAGCAAGAGTTGAGACTACGGCCTAAAGGCCTGTCCGGCTCAACCTTCTATCTCTGTTGACATCTGTGTGCATGCATTCATGGATGTAGCTGCTCAGCTTGTGTCCGAATGCCCCTGTGAGTCCAGTGAGGCTCCCAGTAGTGGGATGTCCTCGGAGGCCTTGAGGTTTCTCATATTCAGGAGGTGTGTGGCCAAAGGAATACGACACAGTTTCCCAGGAGAGAGCAGGCACGGTCCTGTGGTATGGCTCCAGAGGACGCAGCCTAGAGGCTGTGTTTGCCAGGGCTGTGGGGACAGATGTCTGAAAAAGCAAACTTGGCTCAGCTAGGAGCCAATGTAATGGCAGGCCTGATCTCTAGTGCGTGAGGGGAGATCCTCTGGAAATCAAAGTAGGGCAAGTGGGAGGCAGTCACTCAGGATTTTGTCTCTGGGTGTTGCGTTTACAGTGTCCGGTCAGGGTAGGGGTTGTCTCAGAGGCCGAGGAAGAGCCTTCCTCTCGGGGGATTGTCCAAGCTCCCAAGTGTTTGTGTTCATTCTGTGGGAATGAAGAGTACTGTTTTGTGCCACAGGGGACCCCCCAGGAGAGGGACTCTAGAGCACAGCAGTGGCTTCCCTCAAATGGAATACACACCATCTAGTTAGTCCTGGGTGCCTATGGGCATGGCAAGCCACATATGCGGGCTCTTGGTCCAGTCACTGAGAGGCGTTACTTGAATAAGGTACTCACGCTGAGGGTCACAATGTGTGTTTGTGCCCAAGGCGGCCCTCACGCTTGGGCGTGGCCTCATGGGCCATGCCGTTTTCTCCTACACTGAAGGTTTGACTCACTGCCAGCAGCAAGGTTTCTTGCCAGGGGGAAGGAGGGGTTCTGACTTGTGCATCAGGTTCCCCCCTGTGCAGGGATTGGAGATAAGGTCTAGGTTCCGATGACTGAAAACCCAGGTTGGGAATGGATGGTGGCCTAAGGCAGTGGCGGGTCCAATGTGCTGGGTGTGCAGCCAGCTGTGTCGGTGTCCGTTGGAAGGTCTGGGCTCAGGCTATTTGGGACAGAGCATCACTGTTTAAGGTAGCCTATGCAATTGGGGTGTTGCCGAGGGCCAAGCAGTTTGATCCTCATTTGGGGTTTCTGGGCAGCGCCATAGACAATGTTTTTCTCCTGGGAGGCAGGCACAGTGCTTCATTGTGGCCCCAGAATTCCCAGTAGGGAGGGTTTGTGGGCCAGGAGTGTGAGGACGGAAGTCTGAAAACACAAGCTAGTGTGAGGATTGGAGCCAAGGGCAGAGCAGGCCCACTCGGCAGAGGCTGAATCAAAATCTCCTGCATCTGAAGTCAGGCTGAGGATCAGACGTTGGCTGAGGCTGGAGTATGTGTCCATGATGGCACCTTCATGAAGTGGGGGCCTCATGAGGCCAAGGAAGTTTTCCCACGCTGAGTTTGGAGGTTGCCCCAAACCACAAGGTTTCCTTCTGCGGGACATTCGAGTCCTGTTGCATGGCCCCAGGACATACCATATGGAAGGACTGGAGAGCAGGGTTCGAAGGATGGATCCCTGTACAGCATGCCTCGCATTCCCATTGGCTATTAGCGACAAGATATGTTTGATCTGCTGCCTCTGGAACACGCGACCCAGGGGGCTGAGTTGAAATGGCCTCTCCTGAGGATGCGTCATAATGTGCGTTTGTGTCCATGGAGACCTTGTAATGTGCTGGTTGTTCAGTGGCCCTGCGGAACTCTCCTACCTGAAGTGTTTGATACATCCCAGTAAGAAAGCTGCCCATGTGGAGATGAGAGAGGTTTGGTTTGGTGCCTCAGAAAAGCCCCATGTGCTGGTCTACGAAAACAGTCCTCTGAGAACGGAAACATGGAAACCAAAGCTAAGGTTCAGATTAGGGCCTGGGGGCCTGTCCATTTCAACCTTCTGTCTCTGGGACACTGTCTGAGAGTCTAAGTGGAGATAGTTGCTCCGCTGGTGTCAGAGAGCCCATCTTAGTCCAGGGTGGCCTATACTATTGATGGCCTCAGGGACCTTGGAGCTTTTCCCTAACCTGTAGGGTTGTGTTCAATGGATTGGGCACACTTTCCTTGGAGAGGGCAGGCACAATATTTCGCTGTTTGGTCCAGAGGCCCTAGCCTGGATGTTGTGTGGGTCCAGGCTGTGGGCACAGAAGTCTGAATACACAAACTCAGTTTATGAGTGGCGCCTAAAGTATGGCAGGCCGGATGTACAACCCTAGAGGGAGCTCCTGGGCCTCTGAAACAAGGGCGAATGGGAGGCGTTCCTTCAGGCTTTTGTCTCTGGATGTTGTGTCCGGGATAGCCGTGGATTGGAGCGGTGGCCTCAGGTACTGTGGACGAGTATCCCTCTCTGGGGATTTGTCCCAGCTCCCAAGAGTTTGGGGTCATTTTGTGGGAAGGGTGGAGTCGTGTTGTCTGGCTCATGGGTCTCTCCAAGAAACGGATTCCAGAGCAGAGCTCCAGGTACGGGCGGGTCGACTGGAAAATTCAAACCGTGGTGAGGATTGGGTGCATAGGGCCTTGGCAAGCCCCATATGTGGGCTCTTGGTCCAGGCCCTGACAGGCCTTTCTTTGACATGGGGCTCATGCTGAGGGTCACAGTGTGAATTTGTGCCCAAGCAGCACTCAAGTCAGGGGCCATGAAGGTTTCTCCCACCCTGAAGGTGTGACTGCATGCCAAGAGCAACCTTGACAGCCATGGGGCAGGAGGAGTTCTGTTTTGTGCTTGCTATACCCAGCTGTGTGGAGAATTGATATAATGTCTAGGTTCAGATATCTGAAAACCAAGGTTAGGATGAGGTGACGGCATAAGACCATGGCGTGTCCGAAGTGCTGGGTGTGCGGCCAGCTGTCTCCTTGTCTGTCTGGACGTCTGGCTTCAGGCTGTGTCAGGCAGAGCATGAGTGCCCAGAGCAGCCTATCCAGTTCGGGTACCGTCGAGGCCCGAGCAGGTTGATCCTCATCTGGGTTTTCTGGAGAGCCCCACAGGGAAACGTTTTTCTTCCGTTGGGCAGACACTGGGCTGGGTTTTGGTTCCGGAGTTCCTAGTCCCGAGGGCTTGTTTGCCAGGAGTGTGAGGAAGGAAGTCTGAAAACACAAGCTAGCGTGAGGTTTGGGACCGAGGGCACGGCAGGCCCACTCTGCAGAGGCTGAATCGAGATCTCCTGCACTGAGGTCATGTCAACTATGAGACGTGCCTCAGGCTAGAGTTTTTGTCCAGCATGGCCTCTTCCTGAAGGGTGTGGGGGCTTCATGAGGCCAGAAAGTTTTGCCTACGATGGGATTTGTGAACTGCTCCAAAACTGAAGGTTACCTTCTGCACGACAGTCGAGTCCTATTGGATGGTTCCAAGAGGCCCCATATGGAAAGACTCGAGAGCAGGTGTCTAAGCATGGATGCCTGGGAACGCCACCTCATATTCCCACTCTTTAGTCAGGACAAGGCAGGTTCAATCTGCGGGCTCCTGGGTGAGCTACCCAGAGGGGAGAGATGAAATGGTCTCTCCTGAAGATGAGTCCTACTGTGGCTTGGTGGCCTGGGAGACCTTGGAATGTGGAGGTGGCTCAGGGACTCTGCAGGATTCTCCAACATGAGGTGTTTGACACGGCTCCAACAAGGAAACTTCCCATGTGGAGACGAGAGGAGTTCTGTTCCGTGCCTCAGGAAAGCCCCATACCCTGTTCTTCGAACCAAAGCCTCTGAGGAGTGACACCTGGAAACCAAAGCAA
The DNA here is from genome assembly GCF_964662115.1 of Mustela nivalis. Lineage (NCBI taxonomy): Eukaryota > Metazoa > Chordata > Mammalia > Carnivora > Mustelidae > Mustela > Mustela nivalis. The sequence continues at coordinate 1,139,430 of NW_028136558.1, read as the reverse complement.
GAGTTGAGACTACGGCGTAAAGGCCTATCCGGCTCAACCTTCTTTCTCTGTTGACATCTGTGTGCATGCATTCATGGATGTAGCTGCTCAGCTTGTGTCCGAATGCCCCTGTGAGTCCAGTGAGGCTCCCAGGAGTGGGATGTCCTCGGAGGCCTTGAGGTTTCTCATATTCTGGAGTGTGTGGCCAAAGGAATGGACACAGTTTCCCAGGAGAGTGCAGGCACAGTCCTGTGGTATGGCTCCAGAGGACCCAGCCTAGAGGCTGTGTTTGCCAGGGCTGTGGGGACAGATATCTGAAAAAGCAAACTTGGCTCAGGTAGGGGCCAATGTAATGGCAGGCCTGATCTCTAGTCCGTGAGGGAAGATCCTCTGGAAATCAAAGTAGGGCAAGTGGGAGGCAGTCACTCAGGATTTTGTCTCTGGGTGTTGCGTTTACAGTGTCCGGTATGGGTAGGGGTTGTCTCAGAGGCCGAGGAAGAGCCTTCCTCTCGGGGGATTGTCCAAGCTCCCATGTGTTTGTGTTCATTCTGTGGGAATGAAGAGTACTGTTTTCTGCCACAGGGGACCCCCCAGGAGAGGGACTCTAGAGCACAGCAGTGGCTTCCCTCAACTGGAATACACACCATCTAGTTAGTCCTGGGTGCCTATGGGCATGGCAAGCCACATATGCGGGCTCTGGGTCCAGTCACTGAGAGGCGTTACTTGAATAAGGTACTCACGCTGAGGGTCACAATGTGTGTTTGTGCCCAAGGCGGCCCTCACGCTTGGGCGTGGCCTCATGGGCCATGCCGTTTACTCCTACAATGAAGGTTTGACTCACTGCCAGCAGCAAGGTTTTTGCCAGGGGGAAGGAGGGGTTCTGACTTGTGTATCAGGTTCCCCCCTGTGCAGGGATTGGAGATAAGGTCTAGGTTCTGATGACTGAAAACCCAGGTTGGGAATGGATGGTGGCCTAAAGCAGTGGCGGGTCCAATGTGCTGGGTGTGCAGCCAGCTGTGTCGGTGTCCGTTGGAAGGTCTGGGCTCAGGCTATTTGGGACAGAGCATCACTGTTTAAGGTAGCCTATGCAATTGGGGAATTGCCGAGGGCCAAGCAGTTTCATCCTCATTTGTGGTTTCTGGGCAGCGCCATAGACAATGTTTTTCTCCTGGGAGGCAGGCACAGTGCTTCATTGTGGCCCCAGAATTCCCAGTAGGGAGGGTTTGTGGGCCAGGAGTGTGAGGACGGAAGTCTGAAAACACAAGCTAGTGTGAGGATTGGAGCCAAGGGCAGAGAAGGCCCACTCTGCAGAGGTTGAATCAAAATCTCCTGCATCTGAAGTCAGGCTGAGGATCAGACGTTGGCTGAGGCTGGAGTATGTGTCCATGATGGCACCTTCATGAAGTGGGGGCCTCATGAGGCCAAGGAAGTTTTCCCACGCAGAGTTTGGAGGTTGCCCCAAACCACAAGGTTTCCTTCTGTGGGACATTCGAGTCCTGTTGCATGGCTCCAGGACATACCATATGGAAGGACTGGAGAGCAGGGTTCGAAGGATGGATCCCTGTACAGCATGCCTCGCATTCCCATTGGCTATTAGCGACAAGATATGTTTGATCTGCTGCCTCTGGAACACGCGACCCAGGGGGCTGAGTTGAAATGGCCTCTCCTGAGGATGCGTCATAATGTGCGTTTGGGTCCATGGAGACCTTGGAATGTGCTGGTTGTTCAGTGGCCCTGCGGAACTCTCCTACCTGAAGTGTTTGATACATCCCAGTAAGAAAGCTGCCCATGTGGAGATGAGAGAGGTTTGGTTTGGTGCCTCAGAAAAGCCCCATGTGCTGGTCTACGAAAACAGTCCTCTGAGAACGGAAACATGGAAACCAAAGCTAAGGTTCAGATTAGGGCCTGGGGGCCTGTCCATTTCAACCTTCTGTCTCTGGGGACACTGTCTGAGAGTCTAAGTGGAGATAGTTGCTTTGCTGGTGTCAGAGAGCCCATCTTAGTCCAGGGTGGCCTATAATATTGATGGCCTCAGGGACCTTGGAGCTTTTCCCTAACCTGTAGAGTTGTGGTCAATGGATTGGGCACACTTTCCTTGGAGAGGGCAGCACAATCTTTCGCTGTTTGGTCCTGAGGCACTAGCCTAGATGTTGTGTGGGTCCAGGCTGTGGGCACAGAAGTCTGAATACACAAACTCAGCTTAGGAGTGGCGCCTAGAGTATGGCAGGCCGGATGTACAACCCGAGAGGGAGTTCCTGGGCCTCTGAAACAAGGGCGAGTGGGAGGCGTTCCTTCAGGCTTTTGTCTCTGGATGTTGTGTCCGGGATCGCCGTGGATTGGAGCCATGGCCTCAGGTACTGTGGACGAGTATCCCTCTCTGGGGATTTGTCCCAGCTCCCAAGAGTTTGGGGTCATTTTGTGGGAAGGATGGAGTCGTGTTGTCTGGCTCATGGGTCTCTCTAAGAAAGGGATTCCAGAGCAGAGATCCAGGAACGGGCGGGGCGACTGGAAAATTCAAACCGTGGTGAGGATTGGGTGCATAGCGCCTTGGCAAGCCCCATATGTGGGCTCTTGGTCCAGGCCCTGACAGGCCTTTCTTTGACATGGGGCTCATGCTGAGGGTCACAGTGTGAATTTGTGCCCAAGCAGCACTCAAGTTTGGGCGTGGCATCAGGGGCCATGAAGGTTTCTCCCACCCTGAAGGTGTGACTCCATGCCAAGAGCAAGCTTGACAGCCATTGGGAAGGAGGAGTTCTGTTTTCTGCTTGCTATACCCAGCTGTGTGGATAATTGATATAATGTCTAGGTTCAGATATCTGAAAACCAAGGTTAGGATGAGGTGACGGCATAAGACCATGGCGTGTCCAAAGTGCTGGGTGTGCGGCCAGCTGTCTCCTTGTCTGTCTGGACGTCTGGCTTCAGGCTTTGTCAGGCAGAGCATGAGTGCCCAGAGCAGCCTATCCTGTTCGGGTACCGTCGAGGCCCGAGCAGGTTGATCCTCATCTGGATTTTCTGGAGAGCCCCACAGGGAAACGTTTTTTTTCCCTTGGGCAGACACTGGGCTGGGTTTTGGTTCTGGAGTTCCTAGTCCGGAGGGCTTGTTTGCCAGGAGTGTGAGGAAGGAAGTCTGAAAACACAAGCTAGCGTGAGGTTTGGAACCAAGGGCACGGCAGGCCCACTCTGCAGAGGCTGAATCGAGATCTCCTGTACTGAGGTCATGTCAACTATGAGACGTGCCTCAGGCTAGAGTTTTTGTCCAGCATGGCCTCTTCCTGAAGGGTGTGGGGGCTTCATGAGGCCAGAAAGTTTTGCCTACGTTGGGATTTGTGAACTGCTCCAAAACTGAAGGTTACCTTCTGCACGACAGTCGAGTCCTATTGGATGGTTCCAAGAGGCCCCATATGGAAAGACTCGAGAGCAGGTGTCTAAGCATGGATGCCTGGGAACGCCACCTCATTATCCCACTCTTTAGTCAGGACAAGACAGGCTCAATCTGCGGGCTCCTGGGTGAGCTACCCAGAGGGGAGAGTTGAAATGGTCTCTCCTGAAGATGAGTCCTACTGTGGCTTGGTGGCCTGGGAGACCTTGGAATGTGGAGGTGGCTCAGGGACTCTGCAGGATTCTCCAACATGAGGTGTTTGACACGGCTCCACCAAGGAAACTTCCCATGTGGAGACGAGAGGAGTTCTGTTCCGTGCCTCAGGAAAGCCCCATACCCTGTTCTTCGAACCAAAGCCTCTGAGGAGTGACACCTGGAAACCAAAGCAAGAGTTGAGACTATGGCCTAAAGGCCTGTCCGGCTCAACCTTCTATCTCTGTTGACATCTGTGTGCATGCATTCAAGGATGTAGCTGCTCAGCTTGTGTCCGAATGCCCCTGTGAGTCCAGTGAGGCTCCCAGTAGTGGGATGTCCTCGGAGGCCTTGAGGTTTCTCATATTCTGGAGGTGTGTGGCCAAAGGAATGGACACAGTTTCCCAGGAGAGAGCAGGCACGGTCCTGTGGTATGGCTCCAGAGGACGCAGCCTAGAGGCTGTGTTTGCCAGGGCTGTGGGGACAGATGTCTGAAAAAGCAAACTTGGCTCAGCTAGGGGCCAATGTAATGGCAGGCCTGATCTCTAGTGCGTGAGGGGAGATCCTCTGGAAATCAAAGTAGGGCAAGTGGGAGGCAGTCACTCAGGATATTGTCTCTGGGTGTTGCGTTTACAATGTCCGGTCAGGGTAGGGGTTGTCTCAGAGGCCGAGGAAGAGCCTTCCTCTCGGGGGATTGTCCAAGCTCCCAAGTGTTTGTGTTCATTCTGTGGGAATGAAGAGTACTGTTTTCTGCCACAGGGGACCCCCCAGGAGAGGGACTCTAGAGCACAGCAGTGTGTTCCCTCAACTGGAATACACAACATCTAGTTAGTCCTGGGTGCCTATGGGCATGGCAAGCCACATATGCGGGCTCTGGGTCCAGTCACTGAGAGGCGTTACTTGAATAAGGTACTCACGCTGAGGGTCACAATGTGTGTTTGTGCCCAAGGCGGCCCTCACGCTTGGGCGTGGCCTCATGGGCCATGCCGTTTTCTCCTACACTGAAGGTTTGACTCACTGCCAGCAGCAAGGTTTCTTGCCAGGGGGAAGGAGGGGTTCTGACTTGTGCATCAGGTTCCCCCCTGTGCAGGGATTGGAGATAAGGTCTAGGTTCCGATGACTGAAAACCCAGGTTGGGAATGGATGGTGGCCTAAGGCAGTGGCGGGTCCAATGTGCTGGGTGTGCAGCCAGCTGTGTCGGTGTCCGTTGGAAGGTCTGGGCTCAGGCTATTTGGGACAGAGCAACACTGTTTAAGGTAGCCTATGCAATTGGGGTGTTGTCGAGGGCCAAGCAGTTTGATCCTCATTTGTGGTTTCTGGGCAGCGCCATAGACAATGTTTTTCTCCTGGGAGGCAGGCAGAGTGCTTCATTGTGGCCCCAGAATTCCCAGTAGGGAGGGTTTGTGGGCCAGGAGTGTGAGGACGGAAGTCTGAAAACACAAGCTAGTGTGAGGATTGGAGCCAAGGGCAGAGCAGGTCCACTCTGCAGAGGCTGAATCAAAATCTCCTGCATCTGAAGTCAGGCGAGGATCAGACGTTGGCTGAGGCTGGAGTATGTGTCCATGATGGCACCTTCATGAAGTGGGGGCCTCATGAGGCCAAGGAAGTCTTCCCAAGCTGAGTTTGGAGGTTGCCCCAAACCACAAGGTTTCCTTCTGCGCGACATTCAAGTCCTGTTGCATGGCTCCAGGACATACCATATGGAAGGACTGGAGAGCAGGGTTCGAAGGATGGATCCCTGTACAGCATGCCTCGCATTCCCATTGGCTATTAGCGACAAGATATGTTTGATCTGCTGCCTCTGGAACACGCGACCCAGGGGGCTGAGTTGAAATGGCCTCTCCTGAGGATGCGTCATAATGTGCGTTTAGGTCCATGGAGACCTTGGAATGTGCTGGTTGTTCAGTGGCCCTGCGGAACTCTCCTACCTGAAGTGTTTGATACATCCCAGTAAGAAAGCTGCCCATGTGGAGATGAGAGAGGTTTGGTTTGGTGCCTCAGAAAAGCCCCATGTGCTGGTCTACGAAAACAGTCCTCTGAGAACGGAAACATGGAAACCAAAGCTAAGGTTCAGATTAGGGCCTGGGGGCCTGTCCATTTCAACCTTCTGTCTCTGGGGACACTGACTGAGAGTCTAAGTGGAGATAGTTGCTCCGCTGGTGTCAGAGAGCCCCTCTTAGTCCAGGGTGGCCTATACTATTGATGGCCTCAGGGACCTTGGAGCTTTTCCCTAACCTGTAGGGTTGTGGTCAATGGATTGGTCACACTTTCCTTGGAGAGGGCAGGCACAATCTTTCGCTGTTTGGTCCAGAGGCCCTAGCCTGGATGTTGTGTGGGTCCAGGCTGTGGGCACAGAAGTCTGAATACACAAACTCAGCTTATGAGTGGCGCCTAGGGTATGGCAGGCCGGATGTACAGCCCGAGAGGGAGCTCCTGGGCCTCTGAAACAAGGGCGAGTGGGAGGCGTTCCTTCAGGCTTTTGTCTCTGGATGTTGTGTCCGGGATAGCCGTGGATTGGAGCGGTGGCCTCAGGTACTGTGGACGAGTATCCCTCTCTGGGGATTTGTCCCAGCTCCCAAGAGTTTGGGGTCATTTTGTGGGAAGGATGGAGTCGTGTTGTCTGGCTCAAGGGTCTCTCCAAGAAAGGGATTCCAGAGCAGAGCTCCAGGTACGGGCGGGGCGACTGGAAAATTCAAACCGTGGTGAGGATTGGGTGCATAGGGCCTTGGCAAGCCCCATGTGTGGGCTCTTGGTCCAGGCCCTGACAGGCCTTTCTTTGACATGGGGCTCATGCTGAGGGTCACAGTGTGAATTTGTGCCCAAGCAGCACTCAAGTTTGGGCGTGGCATCAGGGGCCATAAAGGTTTCTCCCACCCTGAAGGTGTGACTCCATGCCAAGAGCAAGCTTGACAGCCATGGCGAAGGAGGAGTTCTGTTTTGTGCTTGCTATACCCAGCTGTGTGGAGAATTGATATAATGTCTAGGTTCAGATATCTGAAAACCAAGGTTAGGATGAGGTGACGGCATAAGACCATGGCGTGTCCGAAGTGCTGGGTGTGCGGCCAGCTGTCTCCTTGTTTGTCTGGACGTCTGGCTTCAGGCTGTGTCAGGCAGAGCATGAGTGCCCAGAGCAGCCTATCCAGTTCGGGTACCGTCGAGGCCCGAGCAGGTTGATGCTCATCTGGGTTTTCTGGAGAGCCCCACAGGGAAACGTTTTTCTTCCGTTGGGCAGACACTGGGCTGGGTTTTGGTTCCGGAGTTCCTAGTCCAGAGGGCTTGTTGGCCAGGAGTGTGAGGAAGGAAGTCTGAAAACACAAGCTAGCGTGAGGTTTGGGACCGAGGGCACGGCAGGCCCACTCTGCAGAGGCTGAATCGAGATCTCCTGCACTGAGGTCATGTCAACTATGAGACGTGCCTCAGGCTAGAGTTCTTGTCCAGCATGGCCTCTTCCTGAAGGGTGTGGGGGCTTCATGAGGCCAGAAAGTTTTGCCTACGATGGTATTTGTGAACTGCTCCAAAACTGAAGGTTACCTTCTGCACGACAGTCGAGTCCTATTGGATGGTTCCAAGAGGCCCCATATGGAAAGACTTGAGAGCAGGTGTCTAAGCATGGATGCCTGGGAACGCCACCTCATATTCCCACTCTTTAGTCAGGACAAGGCAGGCTCAATCTGCGGGCTCCTGGGTGAGCTACCCAGAGGGGAGAGTTGAAATGGTCTCTCCTGAAGATGAGTCCTATTGTGGCTTGGAGGCCTGGGAGACCTTGGAATGTGGAGGTGTCTCAGGGACTCTGCAGGATTCTCCAACATGAGGTGTTTGACACGGCTCCAACAAGGAAACTTCCCATGTGGAGACGAGAGGAGTTCTGTTCCGTGCCTCAGGAAAGCCCCATACCCTATTCTTCGAACCAAAGCCTCTGAGGAGTGACACCTGGAAACCAAAGCAAGAGTTGAGACTACGGCCTAAAGGCCTGTCCGGCTCAACCTTCTATCTCTGTTGACATCTGTGTGCATGCATTCATGGATGTAGCTGCTCAGCTTGTGTCCGAATGCCCCTGGGAGTCCAGTGAGGCTCCCAGGAGTGGGATGTCCTCGGAGGCCTTGAGGTTTCTCATATTATGGAGGTGTGTGGCCAAAGGAATGGACACAGTTTCCCAGGAGAGAGCAGGAACGGTCCTGTGGTATGGCTCCAGAGGACCCAGCCTAGAGGCTGTGTTTGCCAGGGCTGTGGGGACAGATGTCTGAAAAAGCAAACTTGGCTCAGCTAGGGGCCAATGTAATGGCAGGCCTGATCTCTAGTCCGTGAGGGGAGATCCTCTGGAAATCAAAGTAGGGCAAGTGGGAGGCAGTCACTCAGGATTTTGACTCTGGGTGTTGCGTTTACAGTGTCCGGTCAGGGTAGGGGTTGTCTCAGAGGCCGAGGAAGAGCCTTCCTCTCGGGGGATTGTCCAAGCTCCCAAGTGTTTGTGTTCATTCTGTGGGAATGAAGAGTACTGTTTTCTGCCACAGGGGACCCCCCAGGAGAGGGACTCTAGAGCACAGCAGTGGGTTCCCTCAACTGGAATACACACCATCTAGTTAGTCCTGGGTGCCTATGGGCATGGCAAGCCACATATGCGGGCTCTGGGTCCAGTCACTGAGAGGCGTTACTTGAATAAGGTACTCACGCTGAGGGTCACAATGTGTGTTTGTGCCCAAGGCGGCCCTCACGCTTGGGCGTGGCCTCATGGGCCATGCCGTTTTCTCCTACACTGCAGGTTTGACTCACTGCCAGCAGCAAGGTTTCTTGCCAGGGGGAAGGAGGGGTTCTGACTTGTGCATCAGGTTCCCCCCTGTGCAGGGATTGGAGATAAGGTCTAGGTTCCGATGACTGAAAACCCAGGTTGGGAATGGATGGTGGCCTAAGGCAGTGGCGGGTCCAATGTGCTGGGTGTGCAGCCAGCTGTGTCGGTGTCCGTTGGAAGGTCTGGGCTCAGGCTATTTGGGACAGAGCATCACTGTTTAAGGTAGCCTATGCAATTGGGGTGTTGTCGAGGGCCAAGCAGTTTGATCCTCATTTGTGGTTTCTGGGCAGCGCCATAGACAATGTTTTTCTCCTGGGAGGCAGGCAGAGTGCTTCATTGTGGCCCCAGAATTCCCAGTAGGGAGGGTTTGTGGGCCAGGAGTGTGAGGACGGAAGTCTGAAAACACAAGCTAGTGTGAGGATTGGAGCCAAGGGCAGAGCAGGCCCACTCTGCAGAGGCTGAATCAAAATCTCCTGCATCTGAAGTCAGGCTGAGGATCAGACGTTGGCTGAGGCTGGAGTATGTGTCCATGATGGCACCTTCATGAAGTGCGGGCCTCATGAAGCCAAGGAAGTCTTCCCAAGCTGAGTTTGGAGGATGCCCCAAACCACAAGGTTTCCTTCTGCGCGACATTCGAGTCCTGTTGCATGGCTCCAGGACATACCATATGGAAGGACTGGAGAGCAGGGTTCGAAGGATGGATCCCTGTACAGCATGCCTCGCATTCCCATTGGCTATTAGCGACAAGATATGTTTGATCTGCTGCCTCTGGAACACGCGACCCAGGGGGCTGAGTTGAAATGGCCTCTCCTGAGGATGCGTCATAATGTGCGTTTGTGTCCATGGAGACCATGGAATGTGCTGGTTGTTCAGTGGCCCTGCGGAACTCTCCTACCTGAAGTGTTTGATACATCCCAGTAAGAAAGCTGCCCATGTGGAGATGAGAGAGGTTTGGTTTGGTGCCTCAGAAAACCCCATGTGCTGGTCTACGAAAACAGTCCTCTGAGAACGGAAACATGGAAACCAAAGCTAAGGTCAGATTAGGGCCTGGGGGCCTGTCCATTTCAACCTTCTGTCTCTGGGACACTGTCTGAGAGTCTAAGTGGAGATAGTTGCTCCGCTGGTGTCAGAGAGCCCATCTTAGTCCAGGGTGGCCTATACTATTGATGGCCTCAGGGACCTTGGAGCTTTTCCCTAACCTGTAGGGTTGTGGTCAATGGATTGGGCACACTTTCCTTGGAGAGGGCAGGCACAATATTTCGCTGTTTGGTCCAGAGGCCCTAGCCTGGATGTTGTGTGGGTCCAGGCTGTGGGCACAGAAGTCTGAATACACAAACTCAGTTTATGAGTGGCGCCTAAAGTATGGCAGGCCGGATGTACAGCCCTAGAGGGAGCTCCTGGGCCTCTGAAACAAGGGCGAATGGGAGGCGTTCCTTCAGGTTTTTGTCTCTGGATGTTGTGTCCGGGATAGCCGTGGATTGGAGCGGTGGCCTCAGGTACTGTGGACGAGTATCCCTCTCTGGGGATTTGTCCCAGCTCCCAAGAGTTTGGGGTCATTTTGTGGGAAGGTTGGAGTCGTGTTGTCTGGCTCATGGGTCTCTCCAAGAAAGGGATTCCAGAGCAGAGTTCCAGGTACGGGCGGGTCGACTGGAAAATTCAAACCGTGGTGAGGATTGGGTGCATAGGGCCTTGGCAAGCCCCATATGTGGGCTCTTGGTCCAGGCACTGACAGGCCTTTCTTTGACATGGGGCTCATGCTGAGGGTCACAGTGTGAATTTGTGCCCAAGCAGCACTCAAGTCAGGGGCCATGAAGGTTTCTCCCACCCTGAAGGTGTGACTGCATGCCAAGAGCAACCTTGACAGCCATGGGGCAGGAGGAGTTCTGTTTTGTGCTTGCTATACCCAGCTGTGTGGAGAATTGATATAATGTCTAGGTTCAGATATCTGAAAACCAAGGTTAGGATGAGGTGACGGCATAAGACCATGGCGTGTCCGAAGTGCTGGGTGTGCGGCCAGCTGTCTCCTTGTCTGTCTGGACGTCTGGCTTCAGGCTGTGTCAGGCAGAGCATGAGTGCCCAGAGCAGCCTATCCAGTTCGGGTACCGTCGAGGCCCGAGCAGGTTGATCCTCATCTGGGTTTTCTGGAGAGCCCCACAGGGAAACGTTTTTCTTCCGTTGGGCAGACACTGGGCTGGGTTTTGGTTCCGGAGTTCCTAGTCCCGAGGGCTTGTTTGCCAGGAGTGTGAGGAAGGAAGTCGGAAAACACAAGCTAGCGTGAGGTTTGGGACCGAGGGCACGGCAGGCCCACTCTGCAGAGGCTGAATCGAGATCTCCTGCACTGAGGTCATGTCAACTATGATACGTGCCTCAGGCTAGAGTTTTTGTCCAGCATGGCCTCTTCCTGAAGGGTGTGGGGGCTTCATGAGGCCAGAATGTTTTGCCTACGATGGGATTTGTGAACTGCTCCAAAACTGAAGGTTACCTTCTGCACGACAGTCGAGTCCTATTGGATGGTTCCAAGAGGCCCCATATGGAAAGACTCGAGAGCAGGTGTCTAAGCATGGATGCCTGGGAACGCCACCTCATATTCCCACTCTTTAGTCAGGACAAGCTGGTTCAATCTGCGGGCTCTTGGGTGAGCTACCCAGAGGGGAGAGATGAAATGGTCTCTCCTGAAGATGAGTCCTACTGTGGCTTGGTGGCCTGGGAGACCTTGGAATGTGGAGGTGGCTCAGGGACTCTGCAGGATTCTCCAACATGAGGTGTTTGACACGGCTCCAACAAGGAAACTTCCCATGTGGAGACGAGAGGAGTTCTGTTCCGTGCCTCAGGAAAGCCCCATACCCTGTTCTTCGAACCAAAGCCTCTGAGGAGTGACACCTGGAAACCAAAGCAAGAGTTGAGACTACGGCGTAAAGGCCTATCCGGCTCAACCTTCTATCTCTGTTGACATCTGTGTGCATGCATTCATGGATGTAGCTGCTCAGCTTGTGTCCGAATGCCCCTGTGAGTCCAGTGAGGCTCCCAGGAGTGGGATGTCCTCGGAGGCCTTGAGGTTTCTCATATTCTGGAGGTGTGTGGCCAAAGGAATGGACACAGTTTCCCAGGAGAGTGCAGGCACAGTCCTGTGGTATGGCTCCAGAGGACCCAGCCTAGAGGCTGTGTTTGCCAGGGCTGTGGGGACAGATGTCTGAAAAAGCCATCTTGGCTCAGGTAGGGGCCAATGTAATGGCAGGCCTGATCTCTAGTCCGTGAGGGAAGATCCTCTGGAAATCAAAGTAGGGCAAGTGGGAGGCAGTCACTCAGGATTTTGTCTCTGGGTGTTGCGTTTACAGTGTCCGGTATGGGTAGGGGTTGTCTCAGAGGCCGAGGAAGAGCCTTCCTCTCGGGGGATTGTCCAAGCTCCCATGTGTTTGTGTTCATTCTGTGGGAATGAAGAGTACTGTTTTCTGCCACAGGGGACCCCCCAGGAGAGGGACTCTAGAGCACAGCAGTGGCTTCCCTCAACTGGAATACACACCATCTAGTTAGTCCTGGGTGCCTATGGGCATGGCAAGCCACATATGCGGGCTCTGGGTCCAGTCACTGAGAGGCGTTACTTGAATAAGGTACTCACGCTGAGGGTCACAATGTGTGTTTGTGCCCAAGGCGGCCCTCACGCTTGGGCGTGGCCTCATGGGCCATGCCGTTTACTCCTACACTGAAGGTTTGACTCACTGCCAGCAGCAAGGTTTCTTGCCAGGGGGAAGGAGGGGTTCTGACTTGTGCATCAGGTTCCCCCCTGTGCAGGGATTGGAGATAAGGTCTAGGTTCTGATGACTGAAAACCCAGGTTGGGAATGGATGGTGGCCTAAGGCAGTGGCGGGTCCAATGTGCTGGGTGTGCAGCCAGCTGTGTCGGTGTCCGTTGGAAGGTCTGGGCTCAGGCTATTTGGGACAGAGCATCACTGTTTAAGGTAGCCTATGCAATTGGGGAATTGCCGAGGGCCAAGCAGTTTCATCCTCATTTGTGGTTTCTGGGCAGCGCCATAGACAATGTTTTTCTCCTGGGAGGCAGGCACAGTGCTTCATTGTGGCCCCAGAATTCCCAGTAGGGAGGGTTTGTGGGCCAGGAGTGTGAGGACGGAAGTCTGAAAACACAAGCTAGTGTGAGGATTGGAGCCAAGGGCAGAGAAGGCCCACTCTGCAGAGGTTGAATCAAAATCTCCTGCATCTGAAGTCAGGCTGAGGATCAGACGTTGGCTGAGGCTGGAGTATGTGTCCATGATGGCACCTTCATGAAGTGGGGGCCTCATGAGGCCAAGGAAGTTTTCCCACGCAGAGTTTGGAGGTTGCCCCAAACCACAAGGTTTCCTTCTGCGGGACATTCGAGTCCTGTTGCATGGCTCCAGGACATACCATATGGAAGGACTGGAGAGCAGGGTTCGAAGGATGGATCCCTGTACAGCATGCCTCGCATTCCCATTGGCTATTAGCGACAAGATATGTTTGATCTGCTGCCTCTGGAACACGCGACCCAGGGGGCTGAGTTGAAATGGCCTCTCCTGAGGATGCGTCATAAAGTGCGTTTGGGTCCATGGAGACCTTGGAATGTGCTGGTTGTTCAGTGGCCCTGCGGAACTCTCCTCCCTGAAGTGTTTGATACATCCCAGTAAGAAAGCTGCCCATGTGGAGATGAGAGAGGTTTGGTTTGGTGCCTCAGAAAAGCCCCATGTGCTGGTCTACGAAAACAGTCCTCTGAGAACGGAAACATGGAAACCAAAGCTAAGGTTCAGATTAGGGCCTGGGGGCCTGTCCATTTCAACTTTCTGTCTCTGGGGACACTGACTGAGAGTCTAAGTGGAGATAGTTGCTCCGCTGGTGTCAGAGAGCCCCTCTTAGTCCAGGGTGGCCTATACTATTGATGGCCTCAGGGACCTTGGAGTTTTCCCTAACCTGTAGAGTTGTGGTCAATGGATTGGGCACACTTTCCTTGCAGAGGGCAGCACAATCTTTCGCTGTTTGGTCCTGAGGCACTAGCCTGGATGTTGTGTGGGTCCAGGCTGTAAGCACAGAAGTCTGAATACACAAACTCAGCTTATGAGTGGCGCCTAGAGTATGGCAGGCCGGATGTACAGCCCGAGAGGGAGCTCCTGGGCCTCTGAAACAAGGGCGAGTGGGAGGCGTTCCTTCAGGCTTTTGTCTCTGGATGTTGTGTCCGGGATCGCCGTGGATTGGAGCGGTGGCCTCAGGTACTGTGGACGAGTATCCCTCTCTGGGGATTTGTCCCAGCTCCCAAGAGTTTGGGGTCATTTTGTGGGAAGGGTGGAGTCGTGTTGTCTGGCTCATGGGTCTCTCCAAGAAAGGGATTCCAGAGCAGAGCTCCAGGTACGGGCGGGGCGACTGGAAAATTCAAACCGTGGTGAGGATTGGGTGCATAGGGCCTTGGCAAGCCCCATATGTGGGCTCTTGGTCCAGTCCCTGACAGGCCTTTCTTTGACATGGGGCTCATGCTGAGGGTCACAGTGTGAATTTGTGCCCAAGCAGCACTCAAGTTTGGGCGTGGCATCAGGGGCCATGAAGGTTTCTCCCACCCTGAAGGTGTGACTCCATGCCAAGAGCAAGCTTGACAGCCATGGGGAAGGAGGAGTTCTGTTTTGTGCTTGCTATACCCAGCTGTGTGGAGAATTGATATAATGTCTAGGTTCAGATATCTGAAAACCAAGGTTAGGATGAGGTGACGGCATAAGACCATGGCGTGTCCGAAGTGCTGGGTGTGCGGCCAGCTGTCCTCTTGTCTGTCTGGACTTCTGTCTTCAGGCTGTGTCAGGCAGAGCATGAGTGCCCAGAGCAGCCTATCCAGTTCGGGTACCGTCGAGGCCCGAGCAGGTTGATACTCATCTGGGTTTTCTGGAGAGCCCCACAGGGAAACGTTTTTCTTCCGTTGGGCAGACACTGGGCTGGGTTTTGGTTCAGGAGTTCCTAGTCCCGAGGGCTTGTTTGCAAGGAGTGTGAGGAAGGAAGTCGGAAAACAAAAGCTAGCGTGAGGTTTGGGACCGAGGGCACGGCAGGCCCACTCTGCAGAGGCTGAATCGAGATCTCCTGCACTGAGGTCATGTCAACTATGAGACGTGCCTCAGGCTAGAGTTCTTGTCCAGCATGGCCTCTTCCTGAAGGGTGTGGGGGCTTCATGAGGCCAGAAAGTTTTGCCTACGATGGGATTTGTGAACTGCTCCAAAACTGAAGGTTACCTTCTGCACGACAGTCGAGTCCTATTGGATGGTTCCAAGAGGCACCATATGGAAAGACTTGAGAGCAGGTGTCTAAGCATGGATGCCTGGGAACGCCACCTCATATTCCCACTCTTTAGTCAGGACAGGGCAGGCTCAATCTGCGGGCTCCTGGGTGAGCTACCCAGAGGGGAGAGTTGAAATGGTCTCTCCTGAAGATGAGTCCTACTGTGGCTTGGTGGCCTGGGAGACCTTGGAATGTGGAGGTGGCTCAGGGACTCTGCAGGATTCTCCAACATGAGGTGTTTGACACGGCTCCAACAAGGAAACTTCCCATGTGGAGACGAGAGGAGTTCTGTTCCGTGCCTCAGGAAAGCCCCATACCCTGTTCTTCGAACCAAAGCCTCTGAGGAGTGACACCTGGAAACCAAAGCAAGAGTTGAGACTACGGCCTAAAGGCCTGTCCGGCTCAACCTTCTATATCTGTTGACATCTGTGTGCATGCATTCATGGATGTAGCTGCTCAGCTTGTGTCCGAATGCCCCTGTGAGTCCAGTGAGGCTCCCATGAGTGGGATGTCCTCGGAGGCCTTGAGGTTTCTCATATTCTGGAGGTGTGTGGCCAAAGGAATGGACACAGTTTCCCAGGAGAGAGCAGGCACGGTCCTGTGGTATGGCTCCAGAGGACCCAGCCTAGAGGCTGTGTTTGCCAGGGCTGTGGGGACAGATGTCTGAGAAAGCAAACTTGGCTCAGCTAGGGGCCAATGTAATGGCAGGCCTGATCTCTAGTGCGTGAGGGGAGATCCTCTGGAAATCAAAGTAGGGCAAGTGGGAGGCAGTCACTCAGGATTTTGTCTCTGGGTGTTGCGTTTACAGTGTCCGGTCAGGGTAGGGGTTGTCTCAGAGGCCGAGGAAGAGCCTTCCTCTCGGGGGATTGTCCAAGCTCCCAAGTGTTGGTGTTCATTCTGTGGGAATGAAGAGTACTGTTTTCTGCCACAGGGGACCCCCCAGGAGAGGGACTCTAGAGCACAGCAGTGGGTTCCCTCAACTGGAATACACACCATCTAGTTAGTCCTGGGTGCCTATGGGCATGGCAAGCCACATATGCGGGCTCTTGGTCCAGTCACTGAGAGGCGTTACTTGAATAAGGTACTCACGCTGAGGGTCACAATGTGTGTTTGTGCCCAAGGCGGCCCTCACGCTTGGGCGTGGCCTCATGGGCCATGCCGTTTTCTCCTACACTGAAGGTTTGACTCACTGCCAGCAGCAAGGTTTCTTGCCATGGGGAAGGAGGGGTTCTGACTTGTGCATCAGGTTCCCCCAAGAGCAGGGATTGGAGATAAGGTCTAGGTTCCGATGACTGAAAACCAAGGTTGGGAATGGATGGTGGCCTAAGGCAGTGGTGGGTCCAATGTGCTGGGTGTGCAGCCAGCTGTCTCGGTGTCTGTTGGAAGGTCTGTGCTCAGGCTATTTGGGACAGAGCATCACTGTTTAAGGTAGCCTATGAAATTGGGGTGTTGCCGAGGGCCAAGCAGTTTGATCCTCAATTGGGGTTTCTGGGCAGCGCCATAGACAATGTTTTTCTCCTGGGAGGCAGGCACAGTGCTTCATTGTGGCCCCAGAATTCCCAGTAGGGAGGGTTTGTGGGCCAGGAGTGTGAGGACGGAAGTCTGAAAACACAAGCTAGTGTGAGGATTGGAGCCAAGGGCAGAGCAGGCCCACTCTGCAGAGGCTGAATCAAAATCTCCTGCATCTGAAGTCAGGCTGAGGATCAGACGTTGGCTGAGGCTGGAGTATGTGTCCATGATGGCACCTTCATGAAGTGGGGGCCTCATGAGGCCAAGGAAGTTTTCCCACGCAGAGTTTGGAGGTTGCCCCAAACCACAAGGTTTCCTTCTGCGGGACATTCGAGTCCTGTTGCATGGCTCCAGGACATACCATATGGAAGGACTGGAGAGCAGGGTTCGAAGGATGGATCCCTGTACAGCATGCCTCGCATTCCCATTGGCTATTAGCGACAAGATATGTTTGATCTGCTGCCTCTGGAACACGCGACCCAGGGGGCTGAGTTGAAATGGCCTCTCCTGAGGATGCGTCATAAAGTGCGTTTGGGTCCATGGAGACCTTGGAATGTGCTGGTTGTTCAGTGGCCCTGCGGAACTCTCCTACCTGAAGTTTTAGATACATCCCAGTAAGAAAGCTGCCCATGTGGAGATGAGATATGTTTGGTTTGGTGCCTCAGAAAAGGCCCATATGCTGGTCTACGAAAACAGTCCTTGAGAACGGAAACATGGAAACCAAAGCTAAGGTTCAGATTAGGGCCTGGGGGCCTGTCCATTTCAACTTTCTGTCTCTGGGGACACTGACTGAGAGTCTAAGTGGAGATAGTTGCTCCGCTGGTGTCAGAGAGCCCCTCTTAGTCCAGGGTGGCCTATACTATTGATGGCCTCAGGGACCTTGGAGTTTTCCCTAACCTGTAGAGTTGTGGTCAATGGATTGGGCACACTTTCCTTGCAGAGGGCAGCACAATCTTTCGCTGTTTGGTCCTGAGGCACTAGCCTGGATGTTGTGTGGGTCCAGGCTGTAAGCACAGAAGTCTGAATACACAAACTCAGCTTATGAGTGGCGCCTAGAGTATGGCAGGCCGGATGTACAGCCCGAGAGGGAGCTCCTGGGCCTCTGAAACAAGGGCGAGTGGGAGGCGTTCCTTCAGGCTTTTGTCTCTGGATGTTGTGTCCGGGATCGCCGTGGATTGGAGCGGTGGCCTCAGGTACTGTGGACGAGTATCCCTCTCTGGGGATTTGTCCCAGCTCCCAAGAGTTTGGGGTCATTTTGTGGGAAGGGTGGAGTCGTGTTGTCTGGCTCATGGGTCTCTCCAAGAAAGGGATTCCAGAGCAGAGCTCCAGGTACGGGCGGGGCGACTGGAAAATTCAAACCGTGGTGAGGATTGGGTGCATAGGGCCTTGGCAAGCCCCATATGTGGGCTCTTGGTCCAGTCCCTGACAGGCCTTTCTTTGACATGGGGCTCATGCTGAGGGTCACAGTGTGAATTTGTGCCCAAGCAGCACTCAAGTTTGGGCGTGGCATCAGGGGCCATGAAGGTTTCTCCCACCCTGAAGGTGTGACTCCATGCCAAGAGCAAGCTTGACAGCCATGGGGAAGGAGGAGTTCTGTTTTGTGCTTGCAATACCCAGCTGTGTGGAGAATTGATATAATGTCTAGGTTCAGATATCTGAAAACCAAGGTTAGGATGAGGTGACGGCATAAGACCATGGCGTGTCCGAAGTGCTGGGTGTGCGGCCAGCTGTCTCCTTGTCTGTCTGGACTTCTGGCTTCAGGCTGTGTCAGGCAGAGCATGAGTGCCCAGAGCAGCCTATCCAGTTCGGGTACCGTCGAGGCCCGAGCAGGTTGATACTCATCTGGGTTTTCTGGAGAGCCCCACAGGGAAACGTTTTTCTTCCGTTGGGCAGACACTGGGCTGGGTTTTGGTTCAGGAGTTCCTAGTCCCGAGGGCTTGTTTGCCAGGAGTGTGAGGAAGGAAGTCGGAAAACAGAAGCTAGCGTGAGGTTTGGGACCGAGGGCACGGCAGGCCCACTCTGCAGAGGCTGAATCGAGATCTCCTGCACTGAGGTCATGTCAACTATGAGACGTGCCTCAGGCTAGAGTTCTTGTCCAGCATGGCCTCTTCCTGAAGGGTGTGGGGGCTTCATGAGGCCAGAAAGTTTTGCCTACGATGGGATTTGTGAACTGCTCCAAAACTGAAGGTTACCTTCTGCACGACAGTCGAGTCCTATTGGATGGTTCCAAGAGGCCCCATATGGAAAGACTCGAGAGCAGGTGTCTAAGCATGGATGCCTGGGAACGCCACCTCATATTACAACTCTTTAGTCAGGACAAGGCAGGCTCAATCTGCGGGCTCCTGCGTGAGCTACCCAGAGGGGAGAGTTGAAATGGACTCTCCTGAAGATGAGTCCTACTGTGGCTTGGTGGCCTGGGAGACCTTGGAATGTGGAGGTGGCTCAGGGACTCTGCAGGATTCTCCAACATGAAGTGTTTGACACGGCTCCAACAAGGAAACTTCCCATGTGGAGACGAGAGGAGTTCTGTTCCGTGCCTCAGGAAAGCCCCATACCCTGTTCTTCGAACCAAAGCCTCTGAGGAGTGACACCTGGAAACCAAAGCAAGAGTTGAGACTACGGCCTAAAGGCCTGTCCGGCTCAACCTTCTATCTCTGTTGACATCTGTGTGCATGCATTCATGGATGTAGCTGCTCAGCTTGTGTCAGAATGCCCCTGTGAGTCCAGTGAGGCTCCCAGTAGTGGGATGTCCTCGGAGGCCTTGAGGTTTCTCATATTCTGGAGGTGTGTGGCCAAAGGAATGGACACAGTTTCCCAGGAGAGAGCAGGCACGGTCCTGTGGTATGGCTCCAGAGGACGCAGCCTAGAGGCTGTGTTTGCCAGGGCTGTGGGGACAGATGTCTGAAAAAGCAAACTTGGCTCAGCTAGGGGCCAATGTAATGGCAGGCCTGATCTCTAGTCCGTGAGGGGAGATCCTCTGGAAATCAAAGTAGGGCAAGTGGGAGGCAGTCACTCAGGATTTTGTCTCTGTGTATTGCGTTTACAGTGTCCGGTCAGGGTAGGGGTTGTCTCAGAGGCCGAGGAAGAGCCTTCCTCTCGGGGGATTGTCCAAGCTCCCAAGTGTTTGTGTTCATTCTGTGGGAATGAAGAGTACTGTTTTCTGCCACAGGGGACCCGCCAGGAGAGGGACTCTAGAGCAAGCAGTGGGTTCCCTCAACTGGAATACACACCATCTAGTTTGTCCTGGGTGCCTATGGGCATGGCAAGCCACATATGCGGGCTCTTGGTCCAGTCCCTGAGAGGCGTTACTTGAATAAGGTACTCACGCTGAGAGTCACAATGTGTGTTTGTGCCCAAGGCGGCCCTCACGCTTGGGCGTGGCCTCATGGGCCATGCCGTTTTCTCCTACACTGAAGGTTTGACTCACTGCCAGCAGCAAGGTTTCTTGCCATGGGGAAGGAGGGGTTCTGACTTGTGCATCAGGTTCCCCCCTGTGCAGGGATTGGAGATAATATCTAGGTTCCGATGACTGAAAACCCAGGTTGGGAATGGATGGTGGCCTAAGGAAGTGGCGGGTCCAATGTGCTGGGTGTGCAGCCAGCTGTGTCGGTGTCCGTTGGAAGGTCTGGGCTCAGGCTATTTGCGACAGAGCATCACTGTTTAAGGTAGCCTATGCAATTGGGGTGTTGCCGAGGGCCAAGCAGTTTCATCCTCATTTGTGGTTTCTGGGCAGCGCCATAGACAATGTTTTTCTCCTGGGAGGCAGGCACAGTGCTTCATTGTGGCCCCAGAATTCCCAGTAGGGAGGGTTTGTGGGCCAGGAGTGTGAGGACAGAAGTCTGAAAACACAAGCTAGTGTGAGGATTGGAACCAAGGGCAGAGCAGGCCCACTCTGCAGAGGCTGAATCAAAATCTCCTGCATCTGAAGTCAGGCTGAGGATCAGACGTTGGCTGAGGCTGTAGTATGTGTCCATGATGGCACCTTCATGAAGTGGGGGCCTCATGAGGCCAAGGAAGTTTTCCCACGCTGAGTTTGGAGGTTGCCCCAAACCACAAGGTTTCCTTCTGCGGGACATTCGAGTCATGTTGCATGGTTCCAGGACATACCATATGGAAGGACTGCAGAGCAGGGTTCGAAGGATGGATCCCTGTACAGCAGGCCTCGCATTCCCATTGGCTATTAGCGACAAGATATGTTTGATCTGCTGCCTCTGGAACACGCGACCCAGGGGGCTGAGTTGAAATGGCCTCTCCTGAGGATGCGTCATAATGTGCGTTTGGGTCCATGGAGACCTTGGAATGTGCTGGTTGTTCAGTGGCCCTGCGGAACTCTCCTACCTGAAGTTTTAGATACATCCCAGTAAGAAAGCTGCCCATGTGGAGATGAGATATGTTTGGTTTGGTGCCTCAGAAAAGGCCCATATGCTGGTCTACGAAAACAGTCCTTGAGAACGGAAACATGGAAACCAACGCTACGGTTCAGATTAGGGCCTGGGAGCCTGTCCATTTCAACCTTCTGTCTCTGGGGACACTGACTGAGAGTCTAAGTGGAGATAGTTGCTCCGCTGGTGTCAGAGAGCCCCTCTTAGTCCAGGGTGGCCTATACTATTGATGGCCTCAGGGACCTTGGAGCTTTTCCCTAACCTGTAGGGTTGTGGTCAATGGATTGGTCACACTTTCCTTGGAGAGGGCAGGCACAATCTTTCGCTGTTTGGTCCAGAGGCCCTAGCCTGGATGTTGTGTGGGTCCAGGCTGTGGGCACAGAAGTCTGAATACACCAACTCAGCTTATGAGTGGCGCCTAGGGTATGGCAGGCCGGATGTACAGCCCGAGAGGGAGCTCCTGGGCCTCTGAAACAAGGGCGAGTGGGAGGCGTTCCTTCAGGCTTTTGTCTCTGGATGTTGTGTCCGGGATAGCCGTGGATTGGAGCGGTGGCCTCAGGTACTGTGGACGAGTATCCCTCTCTGGGGATTTGTCCCAGCTCCCAAGAGTTTGGGGTCATTTTGTGGGAAGGATGGAGTCGTGTTGTCTGGCTCATGGGTCTCTCCAAGAAAGGGATTCCAGAGCAGAGCTCCAGGTACGGGCGGGGCGACTGGAAAATTCAAACCGTGGTGAGGATTGGGTGCATAGGGCCTTGGCAAGCCCCATGTGTGGGCTCTTGGTCCAGGCCCTGACAGGCCTTTCTTTGACATGGGGCTCATGCTGAGGGTCACAGTGTGAATTTGTGCCCAAGCCGCACTCAAGTTTGGGCGTGGCATCAGGGGCCATAAAGGTTTCTCCCACCCTGAAGGTGTGACTCCATGCCAAGAGCAAGCTTGACAGCCATGGCGAAGGAGGAGTTCTGTTTTGTGCTTGCTATACCCAGCTGTGTGGAGAATTGATATAATGTCTAGGTTCAGATATCTGAAAACCAAGGTTAGGATGAGGTGACGGCATAAGACCATGGCGTGTCCGAAGTGCTGGGTGTGCGGCCAGCTGTCTCCTTGTTTGTCTGGACGTCTGGCTTCAGGCTGTGTCAGGCAGAGCATGAGTGCCCAGAGCAGCCTATCCAGTTCGGGTACCGTCGAGGCCCGAGCAGGTTGATACTCATCTGGGTTTTCTGGAGAGCCCCACAGGGAAACGTTTTTCTTCCGTTGGGCAGACACTGGGCTGGGTTTTCGTTCAGGAGTTCCTAGTCCCGAGGGCTTGTTTGCCAGGAGTGTGAGGAAGGAAGTCGGAAAACAGAAGCTAGCGTGAGGTTTGGGACCGAGGGCACGGCAGGCCCACTCTGCAGAGGCTGAATCGAGATCTCCTGCACTGAGGTCATGTCAACTATGAGACGTGCCTCAGGCTAGAGTTCTTGTCCAGCATGGCCTCTTCCTGAAGGGTGTGGGGGCTTCATGAGGCCAGAAAGTTTTGCCTACGATGGGATTTGTGAACTGCTCCAAAACTGAAGGTTACCTTCTGCACGACAGTCGAGTCCTATTGGATGGTTCCAAGAGGCCCCATATGGAAAGACTCGAGAGCAGGTGTCTAAGCATGGATGCCTGGGAACGCCACCTCATATTCCCACTCTTTAGTCAGGACAAGGCAGGCTCAATCTGCGGGCTCCTGCGTGAGCTACCCAGAGGGGAGAGTTGAAATGGACTCTCCTGAAGATGAGTCCTACTGTGGCTTGGTGGCCTGGGAGACCTTGGAATGTGGAGGTGGCTCAGGGACTCTGCAGGATTCTCCAACATGAGGTGTTTGACACGGCTCCAACAAGGAAACTTCCCATGTGGAGACGAGAGGAGTTCTGTTCCGTGCCTCAGGAAAGCCCCATACCCTGTTCTTCGAACCAAAGCCTCTGAGGAGTGACACCTGGAAACCAAAGCAAGAGTTGAGACTACGGCCTAAAGGCCTGTCCGGCTCAACCTTCTATCTCTGTTGACATCTGTGTGCATGCATTCATGGATGTAGCTGCTCAGCTTGTGTCAGAATGCCCCTGTGAGTCCAGTGAGGCTCCCAGTAGTGGGATGTCCTCGGAGGCCTTGAGGTTTCTCATATTCTGGAGGTGTGTGGCCAAAGGAATGGACACAGTTTCCCAGGAGAGAGCAGGCACGGTCCTGTGGTATGGCTCCAGAGGACGCAGCCTAGAGGCTGTGTTTGCCAGGGCTGTGGGGACAGATGTCTGAAAAAGCAAACTTGGCTCAGCTAGGGGCCAATGTAATGGCAGGCCTGATCTCTAGTCCGTGAGGGGAGATCCTCTGGAAATCAAAGTAGGGCAAGTGGGAGGCAGTCACTCAGGATTTTGTCTCTGTGTATTGCGTTTACAGTGTCCGGTCAGGGTAGGGGTTGTCTCAGAGGCCGAGGAAGAGCCTTCCTCTCGGGGGATTGTCCAAGCTCCCAAGTGTTTGTGTTCATTCTGTGGGAATGAAGAGTACTGTTTTCTGCCACAGGGGACCCGCCAGGAGAGGGACTCTAGAGCACAGCAGTGGGTTCCCTCAACTGGAATACACACCATCTAGTTTGTCCTGGGTGCCTATGGGCATGGCAAGCCACATATGCGGGCTCTTGGTCCAGTCACTGAGAGGCGTTACTTGAATAAGGTACTCACGCTGAGAGTCACAATGTGTGTTTGTGCCCAAGGCGGCCCTCACGCTTGGGCGTGGCCTCATGGGCCATGCCGTTTTCTCCTACACTGAAGGTTTGACTCACTGCCAGCAGCAAGGTTTCTTGCCATGGGGAAGGAGGGGTTCTGACTTGTGCATCAGGTTCCCCCCTGTGCAGGGATTGGAGATAATATCTAGGTTCCGATGACTGAAAACCCAGGTTGGGAATGGATGGTGGCCTAAGGAAGTGGCGGGTCCAATGTGCTGGGTGTGCAGCCAGCTGTGTCGGTGTCCGTTGGAAGGTCTGGGCTCAGGCTATTTGCGACAGAGCATCACTGTTTAAGGTAGCCTATGCAATTGGGGTGTTGCCGAGGGCCAAGCAGTTTCATCCTCATTTGTGGTATCTGGGCAGCGCCAAAGACAATGTTTTTCTCCTGGGAGGCAGGCACAGTGCTTCATTGTGGCCCCAGAATTCCCAGTAGGGAGGGTTTGTGGGCCAGGAGTGTGAGGACAGAAGTCTGAAAACACAAGCTAGTGTGAGGATTGGAACCAAGGGCAGAGCAGGCCCACTCTGCAGAGGCTGAATCAAAATCTCCTGCATCTGAAGTCAGGCTGAGGATCAGACGTTGGCTGAGGCTGGAGTATGTGTCCATGATGGCACCTTCATGAAGTGGGGGCCTCATGAGGCCAAGGAAGTTTTCCCACGCTGAGTTTGGAGGTTGCCCCAAACCACAAGGTTTCCTTCTGCGGGACATTCGAGTCATGTTGCATGGTTCCAGGACATACCATATGGAAGGACTGCAGAGCAGGGTTCGAAGGATGGATCCCTGTACAGCATGCCTCGCATTCCCATTGGCTATTAGCGACAAGATATGTTTGATCTGCTGCCTCTGGAACACGCGACCCAGGGGGCTGAGTTGAAATGGCCTCTCCTGAGGATGCGTCATAATGTGCGTTTGGGTCCATGGAGACCTTGGAATGTGCTGGTTGTTCAGTGGCCCTGCGGAACTCTCCTACCTGAAGTTTTAGATACATCCCAGTAAGAAAGCTGCCCATGTGGAGATGAGATATGTTTGGTTTGGTGCCTCAGAAAAGGCCCATATGCTGGTCTACGAAAACAGTCCTTGAGAACGGAAACATGGAAACCAACGCTACGGTTCAGATTAGGGCCTGGGAGCCTGTCCATTTCAACCTTCTGTCTCTGGGGACACTGACTGAGAGTCTAAGTGGAGATAGTTGCTCCGCTGGTGTCAGAGAGCCCCTCTTAGTCCAGGGTGGCCTATACTATTGATGGCCTCAGGGACCTTGGAGCTTTTCCCTAACCTGTAGGGTTGTGGTCAATGGATTGGTCACACTTTCCTTGGAGAGGGCAGGCACAATCTTTCGCTGTTTGGTCCAGAGGCCCTAGCCTGGATGTTGTGTGGGTCCAGGCTGTGGGCACAGAAGTCTGAATACACCAACTCAGCTTATGAGTGGCGCCTAGGGTATGGCAGGCCGGATGTACAGCCCGAGAGGGAGCTCCTGGGCCTCTGAAACAAGGGCGAGTGGGAGGCGTTCCTTCAGGCTTTTGTCTCTGGATGTTGTGTCCGGGATAGCCGTGGATTGGAGCGGTGGCCTCAGGTACTGTGGACGAGTATCCCTCTCTGGGGATTTGTCCCAGCTCCCAAGAGTTTGGGGTCATTTTGTGGGAAGGATGGAGTCGTGTTGTCTGGCTCATGGGTCTCTCCAAGAAAGGGATTCCAGAGCAGAGCTCCAGGTACGGGTGGGGCGACTGGAAAAT
The DNA here is from genome assembly GCF_964662115.1 of Mustela nivalis. NCBI lineage: Eukaryota > Metazoa > Chordata > Mammalia > Carnivora > Mustelidae > Mustela > Mustela nivalis. The sequence continues at coordinate 1,114,463 of NW_028136558.1, read as the reverse complement.
TCAAACCGTGGTGAGGATTGGGTGAATAGGGCCTTGGCAAGCCCCATGTGTGGGCTCTTGGTCCAGGCCCTGACAGGCCTTTCTTTGACATGGGGCTCATGCTGAGGGTCACAGTGTGAATTTGTGCCCAAGCCGCACTCAAGTTTGGGCGTGGCATCAGGGGCCATAAAGGTTTCTCCCACCCTGAAGGTGTGACTCCATGCCAAGAGCAAGCTTGACAGCCATGGCGAAGGAGGAGTTCTGTTTTGTGCTTGCTATACCCAGCTGTGTGGAGAATTGATATAATGTCTAGGTTCAGATATCTGAAAACCAAGGTTAGGATGAGGTGACGGCATAAGACCATGGCGTGTCCGAAGTGCTGGGTGTGCGGCCAGCTGTCTCCTTGTCTGTCTGGACGTCTGGCTTCAGGCTGTGTCAGGCAGAGCATGAGTGCCCAGAGCAGCCTATCCAGTTCGGGTACCGTCGAGGCCCGAGCAGGTTGATGCTCATCTGGGTTTTCTGGAGAGCCCCACAGGGAAACGTTTTTCTTCCGTTGGGCAGACACTGGGCTGGGTTTTGGTTCCGGAGTTCCTAGTCCGGAGGGCTTGTTTGCCAGGAGTGTGAGGAAGGAAGTCTGAAAACACAAACTAGCGTGAGGTTTGGGACCGAGGGCACGGCAGGCCCACTCTGCAGAGGCTGAATCGAGATCTCCTGCACTGAGGTCATGTCAACTATGAGACGTGCCTCAGGCTAGAGTTCTTGTCCAGCATGGCCTCTTCCTGAAGGGTGTGGGGGCTTCATGAGGCCAGAAAGTTTTGCCTACGATGGGATTTGTGAACTGCTCCAAAACTGAAGGTTACCTTCTGCACGACAGTCGAGTCCTATTGGATGGTTCCAAGAGGCCCCATATGGAAAGACTCGAGAGCAGGTGTCTAAGCATGGATGCCTGGGAACGCCACCTCATATTCCCACTCTTTAGTCAGGACAAGGCAGGCTCAATCTGCGGGCTCCTGGGTGAGCTACCCAGAGGGGAGAGTTGAAATGGACTCTCCTGAAGATGAGTCCTACTGTGGCTTGGTGGCCTGGGAGACCTTGGAATGTGGAGGTGGCTCAGGGACTCTGCAGGATTCTCCAACATGAGGTGTTTGAGTTTCCAACAAGGAAACTTCCCATGTGCAGACAGGAGGAGTTCTGTTCCGTGCCTCAGGAAAGCCCCATACCCTGTTCTTCGAACCAAAGCCTCTGAGGAGTGACACCTGGAAACCAAAGCAAGAGTTGAGACTACGGCCTAAAGGCCTGTCCGGCTCAACCTTCTATCTCTGTTGACATCTGTGTGCATGCATTCATGGATGTAGCTGCTCAGCTTGTGTCCGAATGCCCCTGTGAGTCCAGTGAGGCTCCCAGTAGTGGGATGTCCTCGGAGGCCTTGAGGTTTCTCATATTCTGGAGGTGTGTGGCCAAAGGAATGGACACAGTTTCCCAGGAGAGAGCAGGCACGGTCCTGTGGTATGGCTCCAGAGGACGCAGCCTAGAGGCTGTGTTTGCCAGGGCTGTGGGGACAGATGTCTGAAAAAGCAAACTTGGCTCAGCTAGGGGCCAATGTAATGGCAGGCCTGATCTCTAGTCCGTGAGGGGAGATCCTCTGGAAATCAAAGTAGGGCAAGTGGGAGGCAGTCACTCAGGATTTTGTCTCTGTGTATTGCGTTTACAGTGTCCGGTCAGGGTAGGGGTTGTCTCAGAGGCCGAGGAAGAGCCTTCCTCTCGGGGGATTGTCCAAGCTCCCAAGTGTTTGTGTTCATTCTGTGGGAATGAAGAGTACTGTTTTCTGCCACAGGGGACCCGCCAGGAGAGGGACTCTAGAGCACAGCAGTGGGTTCCCTCAACTGGAATACACACCATCTAGTTAGTCCTGGGTGCCTATGGGCATGGCAAGCCACATATGCGGGCTCTGGGTCCAGTCACTGAGAGGCGTTACTTGAATAAGGTACTCACGCTGAGAGTCACAATGTGTGTTTGTGCCCAAGGCGGCCCTCACGCTTGGGCGTGGCCTCATGGGACATGCCGTTTTCTCCTACACTGAAGGATTGACTCACTGCCAGCAGCAAGGTTTCTTGCCATGGGGAAGGAGGGGTTCTGACTTATGCATCAGGTTCCCCCCTGTGCAGGGATTGGAGATAATATCTAGGTTCCGATGACTGAAAACCCAGGTTGGGAATGGATGGTGGCCTAAGGCAGTGGCGGGTCCAATGTGCTGGGTGTGCACCCAGCTGTGTCGGTTTCTGTTGGAAGGTCTGGGCTCAGGCTATTTGCGACAGAGCATCACTGTTTAAGGTAGCCTATGCAATTGGGGTGTTGCCGAGGGCCAAGCAGTTTCATCCTCATTTGTGGTTTCTGGGCAGCGCCATAGACAAGGTTTTTCTCCTGGGAGGCAGGCACAGTGCTTCATTGTGGCCCCAGAATTCCCAGTAGGGAGGGTTTGTGGGCCAGGAGTGTGAGGACGGAAGTCTGAAAACACAAGCTAGTGTGAGGATTGGAGCCAAGGGCAGAGCAGGCCCACTCTGCAGAGGCTGAATCAAAATCTCCTGCATCTGAAGTCAGGCTGAGGATCAGACGTTGGCTGAGGCTGGAGTATGTGTCCATGATGGCACCTTCATGAAGTGGGGGCCTCATGAGGCCAAGGAAGTTTTCCCACGCTGAGTTTGGAGGTTGCCCCAAACCACAAGGTTTCCTTCTGCGGGACATTCGAGTCCTGTTGCATGGCTCCAGGACATACCATATGGAAGGACTGGAGAGCAGGGTTCGAAGGATGGATCCCTGTACAGCATGCCTCGCATTCCCATTGGCTATTAGCGACAAGATATGTTTGATCTGCTGCCTCTGGAACACGCGACCAAGGGGGCTGAGTTGAAATGGCCTCTCCTGAGGATGCGTCATAATGTGCGTTTGGGTCCATGGAGACCTTGGAATGTGCTGGTTGTTCAGTGGCCCTGCGGAACTCTCCTACCTGAAGTTTTAGATACATCCCAGTAAGAAAGCTGCCCATGTGGAGATGAGATATGTTTGGTTTGGTGCCTCAGAAAAGGCCCTTATGCTGGTCTACGAAAACAGTCCTTGAGAACGGAAACATGGAAACCAAAGCTAAGGTTCAGATTAGGGCCTGGGGGCCTGTCCATTTCAACCTTCTGTCTCTGGGGACACTGACTGAGAGTCTAAGTGGAGATAGTTGCTCCGCTGGTGTCAGAGAGCCCCTCTTAGTCCAGGGTGGCCTATACTATTGATGGCCTCAGGGACCTTGGAGCTTTTCCCTAACCTGTAGGGTTGTGGTCAATGGATTGGTCACACTTTCCTTGGAGAGGGCAGGCACAATCTTTCGCTGTTTGGTCCAGAGGCCCTAGCCTGGATGTTGTGTGGGTCCAGGCTGTGGGCACAGAAGTCTGAATACACCAACTCAGCTTATGAGTGGCGCCTAGGGTATGGCAGGCCGGATGTACAGCCCGAGAGGGAGCTCCTGGGCCTCTGAAACAAGGGCGAGTGGGAGGCGTTCCTTCAGGCTTTTGTCTCTGGATGTTGTGTCCGGGATAGCCGTGGATTGGAGCGGTGGCCTCAGGTACTGTGGACGAGTATCCCTCTCTGGGGATTTGTCCCAGCTCCCAAGAGTTTGGGGTCATTTTGTGGGAAGGATGGAGTCGTGTTGTCTGGCTCATGGGTCTCTCCAAGAAAGGGATTCCAGAGCAGAGCTCCAGGTACGGGCGGGGCGACTGGAAAATTCAAACCGTGGTGAGGATTGGGTGCATAGGGCCTTGGCAAGCCCCATGTGTGGGCTCTTGGTCCAGGCCCTGACAGGCCTTTCTTTGACATGGGGCTCATGCTGAGGGTCACAGTGTGAATTTGTGCCCAAGCCGCACTCAAGTTTGGGCGTGGCATCAGGGGCCATAAAGGTTTCTCCCACCCTGAAGGTGTGACTCCATGCCAAGAGCAAGCTTGACAGCCATGGCGAAGGAGGAGTTCTGTTTTGTGCTTGCTATACCCAGCTGTGTGGAGAATTGATATAATGTCTAGGTTCAGATATCTGAAAACCAAGGTTAGGATGAGGTGACGGCATAAGACCATGGCGTGTCCGAAGTGCTGGGTGTGCGGCCAGCTGTCTCCTTGTCTGTCTGGACGTCTGGCTTCAGGCTGTGTCAGGCAGAGCATGAGTGCCCAGAGCAGCCTATCCAGTTCGGGTACCGTCGAGGCCCGAGCAGGTTGATGCTCATCTGGGTTTTCTGGAGAGCCCCACAGGGAAACGTTTTTCTTCCGTTGGGCAGACACTGGGCTGGGTTTTGGTTCCGGAGTTCCTAGTCCGGAGGGCTTGTTTGCCAGGAGTGTGAGGAAGGAAGTCTGAAAACACAAGCTAGCGTGAGGTTTGGGACCGAGGGCACGGCAGGCCCACTCTGCAGAGGCTGAATCGAGATCTCCTGCACTGAGGTCATGTCAACTATGAGACGTGCCTCAGGCTAGAGTTCTTGTCCAGCATGGCCTCTTCCTGAAGGGTGTGGGGGCTTCATGAGGCCAGAAAGTTTTGCCTACGATGGGATTTGTGAACTGCTCCAAAACTGAAGGTTACCTTCTGCACGACAGTCGAGTCCTATTGGATGGTTCCAAGAGGCCCCATATGGAAATACTCGAGAGCAGGTGTCTAAGCATGGATGCCTGGGAATGCCACCTCATATTCCCACTCTTTAGTCAGGACAAGGCAGGCTCAATCTGCGGGCTCCTGGGTGAGCTACCCAGAGGGGAGAGTTGAAATGGACTCTCCTGAAGATGAGTCCTACTGTGGCTTGGAGGCCTGGGAGACCTTGGAATGTGGAGGTGGCTCAGGGACTCTGCAGGATTCTCCAACATGAGGTGTTTGACACGGCTCCAACAAGGAAACTTCCCATGTGGAGACGAGAGGAGTTCTGTTCCGTGCCTCAGGAAAGCCCCATACCCTGTTCTTCGAACCAAAGCCTCTGAGGAGTGACACCTGGAAACCAAAGCAAGAGTTGAGACTACGGCCTAAAGGCCTGTCCGGCTCAACCTTCTATCTCTGTTGACATCTGTGTGCATGCATTCATGGATGTAGCTGCTCAGCTTGTGTCCGAATGCCCCTGTGAGTCCCGTGAGGCTCCCAGTAGTGGGATGTCCTCGGAGGCCTTGAGGTTTCTCATATTATGGAGGTGTGTGGCCAAAGGAATGGACACAGTTTCCCAGGAGAGAGCAGGCACGGTCCTGTGGTATGGCTGCAGAGGACCCAGCCTAGAGGCTGTGTTTGCCAGGGCTGTGGGGACAGATGTCTGAAAAAGCAAACTTGGCTCAGCTAGGGGCCAATGTAATGGCAGGCCTGATCTCTAGTGCGTGAGGGGAGATCCTCTGGAAATCAAAGTAGGGCAAGTGGGAGGCAGTCACTCAGGATTTTGTCTCTGGGTGTTGCGTTTACAGTGTCCGGTCAGGGTAGGGGTTGTCTCAGAGGCCGAGGAAGAGCCTTCCTCTCGGGGGATTGTCCAAGCTCCCAAGTGTTTGTGTTCATTCTGTGGGAATGAAGAGTACTGTTTTCTGCCACAGGGGACCCCCCAGGAGAGGGACAGCACAGCAGAGCACAGCAGTGGGTTCCCTCAACTGGAATACACACCATCTAGTTAGTCCTGGGTGCCTATGGGCATGGCAAGCCACATATGCGGGCTCTTGGTCCAGTCACTGAGAGGCCTTACTTGAATAAGGTACTCACGCTGAGGGTCACAATGTGTGTTTGTGCCCAAGGCGGCCCTCACGCTTGGGCGTGGCCTCATGGGCCATGCCGTTTTCTCCTACACTGAAGGATTGACTCACTGCCAGCAGCAAGGTTTCTTGCCATGGGGAAGGAGGGGTTCTGACTTGTGCATCAGGTTCCCCCCTGTGCAGGGATTGGAGATAAGGTCTAGGTTCCGATGACTGAAAACCCAGGTTGGGAATGGATGGTGGCCTAAGGCAGTGGCGGGTCCAATGTGCTGGGTGTGCAGCCAGCTGTGTCGGTGTCTGTTGGAACGTCTGGGCTCAGGCTATTTGCGACAGAGCATCACTGTTTAAGGTAGCCTATGCAATTGGGGTGTTGCCGAGGGCCAAGCTGTTTGATCCTCATTTGGGGTTTCTGGGCAGCGCCATAGACAATGTTTTTCTCCTGGGAGGCAGGCACAGTGCTTCATTGTGGCCCCAGAATTCCCAGTAGGGAGGGTTTGTGGGCCAGGAGTGTGAGGACGGAAGTCTGAAAACACAAGCTAGTGTGAGGATTGGAGCCAAGGGCAGAGCAGGCCCACTCTGCAGAGGCTGAATCAAAATCTCCTGCATCTGAAGTCAGGCTGAGTATCAGACGTTGGCTGAGGCTGGAGTATGTGTCCATGATGGCACCTTCATGAAGTGGGGGCCTCATGAGGCCAAGGAAGTTTTCCCACGCTGAGTTTGGCGGTTGCCCCAAACCACAAGGTTTCCTTCTGCGGGAAATTTGAGTCCTGTTGCATGGCTCCAGGACATACCATATGGAAGGACTGGAGAGCAGGGTTCGAAGGATGGATCCCTGTACTGCATGCCTCGCATTCCCATTGGCTATTAGCGACAAGATATGTTTGATCTGCTGCCTCTGGAACACGCGACCCAGGGGGCTGAGTTGAAATGGCCTCTCCTGAGGATGCGTCATAATGTGCGTTTGGGTCCATGGAGACCTTGGAATGTGCTGGTTGTTCAGTGGCCCTGCGGAACTCTCCTACCTGAAGTGTTTGATACATCCCAGTAAGAAAGCTGCCCATGTGGAGATGAGAGATGTTTGGTTTGGTGCCTCAGAAAAGCCCCATGTGCTGGTCTATGAAAACAGTCCTCTGAGAACGGAAACATGGAAACCAAAGCTAAGGTTCAGATTAGGGCCTGGGGGCCTGTCCATTTCAACCTTCTGTCTCTGGGGACACTGACTGAGAGTCTAAGTGGAGATAGTTGCTCCGCTGGTGTCAGAGAGCCCCTCTTAGTCCAGGGTGGCCTATACTATTGATGGCCTCAGGGACCTTGGAGCTTTTCCCTAACCTGTAGGGTTGTGGTCAATGGATTGGGCACACTTTCCTTGGAGAGGGCAGGCACAATCTTTCGCTGTTTGGTCCAGAGGCCCTAGCCTGGATGTTGTGTGGGTCCAGGCTGTGGGCACAGAAGTCTGAATACACAAACTCAGCTTATGAATGGCGCCTAGGGTATGGCAGGCCGGATGTACAGCCCGAGAGGGAGCTCCTGGGCCTCTGAATCAAGGGCGAGTGGGAGGCGTTCCTTCAGGCTTTTGTCTCTGGATGTTGTGTCCGGGATAGCCGTGGATTGGAGCGGTGGCCTCAGGTACTGTGGACGAGTATCCCTCTCTGGGGATTTGTCCCAGCTCCCAAGAGTTTGGGGTCATTTTGTGGGAAGGGTGGAGTCGTGTTGTCTGGCTCATGGGTCTCTCCAAGAAAGGGATTCCAGAGCAGAGCTCCAGGTACGGGCAGAGGCGACTGGAAAATTCAAACCGTGGTGAGGATTGGGTGCATAGGGCCTTGGCAAGCCCCATATGTGGGCTCTTGGTCCAGGCCCTGACAGGCCTTTCTTTGACATGGGGCTCATGCTGAGGGTCACAGTGTGAATTTGTGCCCAAGCAGCACTCAAGTCAGGGGCCATGAAGGTTTCTCCCACCCTGAAGGTGTGACTGCATGCCAAGAGCAACCTTGACAGCCATGGGGAAGGAGGAGTTCTGTTTTGTGCTTGCTATACCCAGCTGTGTGGAGAATTGATATAATGTCTAGGTTCAGATATCTGAAAACCAAGGTTAGGATGAAGTGACGGCAGAAGACCATGGCGTGTCCGAAGTGCTGGGTGTGCGGCCAGCTGTCTCCTTGTTTGCCTGGACGTCTGGCTTCAGGCTGTGTCAGGCAGAGCATGAGTGCCCAGAGCAGCCTATCCAGTTCGGGTACCGTCGAGGCCCGAGCAGGTTGATGCTCATCTGGGTTTTCTGGACAGCCCCACAGGGAAACATTTTTCTTCCGTTGGGCAGACACTGGGCTTGGTTTTGGTTCCGGAGTTCCTAGTCTGGAGGGCTTGTTTGCCAGGAGTGTGAGGAAGGAAGTCGGAAAACACAAGCTAGCGTGAGGTTTGGGACCGAGGGCACGGCAGGCCCACTCTGCAGAGGCTGAATCGAGATCTCCTGCACTGAGGTTATGTCAACTATGAGACGTGCCTCAGGCTAGAGTTTTTGTCCAGCATGGCCTCTTCCGGAAGGGTTGGGGGCTTCATGAGGCCAGGGAGGTTTGCCTACGATGGGATTTGTGAACAACTCCACACCTCAAGGTTTCCTTCTGCACGACCGTCGAGTCCTATTAGATGGTTCAAGGAGACCCTATACGGTAAGACTCGAGAGCAGGTGTCTAAGCATGGATGCCTGGGAACGCCACCTCATATTCCCACTCTTTAGTCAGGACAAGGCAGGCTCAATCTGCGGGCTCCGTGGTGAGCTACCCAGAGGGGAGAGTTGAAATGGACTCTCCTGAAGATGAGTCCTACTGTGGCTTGGTGGCCTGGGAGACCTTGGAATGTGGAGTTGGCTCAGGGACTCTGCAGGATACTGCAACCTGAGGTGTTTGACACGGCTCCAACAAGGAAGCTTCCCATGTGGAGACGAGAGGAGTTCTGTTCCATTCCTCAGGAAAGCCCCATATCCTGTTTTTCGAACCAAAGCCTCTAAGGATTGACACCTGGACACCAAAGCAAGTGTTGAGATTAGGGCCTAAGGGCCTGTCCGGCTCAACCTTCTATCTCTGTTGACAGCTGTGTGCATGCCTTCGTGGAGATAGCTGCTCAGCTTGTGTACAAATGCCCCTTTGAATACAGGGAGGCTCCCAGTAGTGGGATGTCCTCGGGCGCCTTGAAGTTTCTCATATTCTGGAGGTGTGTGGCCAAAGGAATGGACACAGTTTCCCAGGAGAGAGCAGGCACGGTCCTGTGGTATGGCTCCAGAGGACCCAGCCTAGAGGCTGTGTTTGCCCGGGCTGTGGGAACAGATGTCTGAAAAAGCAAACTTGTCTCAGCTAGAGGCCAAGGTAATGGCAGGCCTGATCTCCAGTCCGTGAGGGGAGATCCTCTGGATATCAAAGGAGTGCAAGTGCGAGGCAACGCTCAGGCTTTTGTCTCTGGGTGTTGCGTTCACAGTGGGCGTTCAGGGTAGGGTTTGCTTCCGGGGCGAGGAAGAGCCTTCCTCACGGGTGATTGTCCAAGCTCCCAAGTGTTTGGGCTCATTCTGTGGGAAGGGAAAAGTACTGTTTTCTGCCACAGGGGACCGCCAGGGTAGGGACTCTAGAGCACAGCAGTGGCCTCTCTCAACTAGAATACACACCATCTAGTTAGTCCTGGGTGCCTATGGGCATGGCAAGCCACATATGAAGGCTCTTGGTCCAGTCACTGAGAGGCGTTACTTGAATAAGTTACTCAAGATGAGGGTCACCATGTGTGTTTGTGCCCAAGGCGGCCCTCACGCATGGGCGTGGCCTCATAGGCCATGCCGTTTTCTCCTACACTGAAGGTTTGACTCACTGCCAGCAGCAAGGTTTCTTGCCATGGGGAAGGAGTGGTTCTGCCTTGTGCATCAGGTTTCCCACTGTGCAGGGATTGGAGATAAGGTCTAGGTTCGGATGACTGAAAACCCAGGCTGGGAATGGATGGTGGCCTAAGGCAGTGGCGGGTCCAATGTGCTGGGTGTGCAGCCAGCTGTGTCGGTGTCTGTTGGAAGGTCTGGGCTCAGGCTATTTGCGACAGAGCATCAGTGTTTAAGGTAGCCTTAGCAATTGGGGTGTTGCCGTAGGCCAAGCAGTTTGATCCTCATTTGGGGTTGCTGGGCAGCACCATAGACAATGTTTTTCTCCTGGGAGGCAGGCAGAGTGCTTCATTGTGGCCCCAGAATTCCCAGTAAAGAGGGTTTGTGGGCCAGGAGTGTGAGGCCGGAAGTATGAGAACACAATCTAGGTAGAAGATTGGAGCCAAGGGCAGAGCAGGCCCACTCTGCAGAGGCTGAAACAAAATATCCTGCATCTGAAGTCAGGCTGAAGATCAGACGTTGGCTGAGGCTGGAGTATGTGTCCATGATGGCACCTTCATGAAGCGGGGGCCTCATGAGGCCAAGGAAGTTTTCCCACGCTGAGTTTAGAGGTTGCCCCAAACCACAAGGTTTCCTTCTGCGGGACATTCGAGTCCTGTTGCATGGCTCCAGGACATACCATTCGGAAGGACTGGAGAGCAGGTTTCGAAGGATGGATCCCTGTACAGCATGCCTCGCATTCCCATTGGCCATTAGAGACAAGATATGTTTGATCTTGCCTGTGGGGCACGCTACCCAGGGGGCTAAGTTGATTAGGCCTCTCGTGAGGATGCGTCATAATGTGCGTTTGGGTCCATGGAGACCTTGGAATGTGCTGGTTGTTCAGTGGCCCTGCCGGAACTCTCCTACCTGAAGGGTTTGATACATCCCCAGTAAGAAAGCTCCCCATGTGGAGACGAGAGAGGTTTGGTTTGTTGCCTCACAAAAGCCCCGTGTGCTGGTCTACGAAAACAGTCCTCTGAGGACGGACACATGGAAACCAGAGCTAAGGTTCAGATTAGGGCCTGGGGGCCTGTCCATTTCAACCATCTGTCTCTGGGGACACTGTCTGAGAGTCTAAGTCGAGATAGTTGCTCCGCTGGTGTCAGAGAGCCCCTCTTAGTCCAGGGTGGCCTACACTATTGATGGCCTCAGGGGCCTTGGAGCTATTCCCTAACCTCTAGGGTTGTGGTCAATGGATTGGGCACACTTTCCTTGGGGAGGGCAGGCACAATCTTTCGCTGTAGCTCCAGAGGCCCGAGCCTGTTGGATGTGTGGGTCCATGCTGTGAGCACAGAAGTCTGGAAACACAATCTCAGCTTATGAGTGGCGCCTAGGGTATGGCCGGCCGGATGTACAGCCCGAGAGGGAGCTTCTGGGCCTCTGAAACAAGGGCGAGTGGGAGGCGTTCCTTCAGGCTTTTGTCTCTGGATGTTGTGTCCGGGATAGCCGTGGAGTGGAGAGGTGGCCTCAGGGACTGTGGACGAGTATCCATCTCTGGGAATTTGTCCCAGGACCCTAGAGTTTGGGGTCATTTTGTAGGAAGGGAGGAGTCGTGTTGTCTGGCTCATGGGTCTCTCCAAGAAAGGGATTCCAGAGCAGAGCCCCAGGTACGGGCGGGGCGACTGGAAATCTCAAACACTGGTGAGGATTGGGTGCATAGGGGCTTGGCAAGCCCCATAGGCGGGCTCTTGGTCCAGGCCCCGACAGGCCTTTCTTTGACATGGGGCTCATGCTGAGGGTCACAGTGTGAATTTGTGCCCAAGCAGCACTCAAGTTTGGGCGTGGCATCAGGGGCCATGAAGGTTTCTCCCACCCTGAAGGTGTGACTCCATGCCAAGAGCAAGCTTGACAGCCATGGGGAAGGAGGAGTTCTGTTTTGTGCTTGCGATACCCCGCTGTGTGGAGAATTGATATAATGTCTAGGTTCAGATATCTGAAAACCAAGGTTAGGAAGAGGTGACGGCATAAGACCATGGCGTGTCCGAAGTGCTGGGTGTGCGGCCATCTGTCTCCTTGTCTGTCTGGACGTCTGGCTCAGGCTGTGTCAGACAGAGCATGAGTGCCCAGAGCAGCCTATCCAGTTCGGGTACCGTCGAGGCCCGAGCAGGTTGATCCTCATCTGGGTTTTCCGGAGAGCCCCACAGGGACGTTTTTTTTCCGTTGGGCAGAGACTGTGCTGGATTTGGTTCTGGAGTTCCTAGACAAGAGGGCTTGTTTGCCAGGGGTGTGAGGAAGGAATTCTGAAAACACAAGCTAGCGTGAGGTTTGGGACCGAGGGCACGGCAGGCCCACTCTGCAGAGGCTGAATCGAGATCTCCTGCACTGAGGTCATGTCAACTAGGAGACGTGCCTCAGGCTAGAGTTTTTGTCCAGCATGGCCTCTTCCGGAAGGGTGTGGGGGCTTCATGAGGCCAGGGAGGTTTGCCTACGATGGGATTTGTGAACAACTCCACACCTCAAGGTTTCCTTCTGCACGACCGTCGTGTCCTATTAGATGGTTCAAGGAGACCCTATTCGGAAAGACTCGAGAGCAGGTGTCTAAGCATGGATGCCTGGGAATGCCACCTCATATTCCCACTCTTTAGTCAGGACAAGGCTGGCTCAATCTGCGGGCTCCTGGGTGAGCTACCCAGAGGGGAGAGTTGAAATGGACTCTCCTGAAGATGAGTCCTACTGTGGCTTGGTGGCCTGGGAGACCTTGGAATGTGGAGGTGGCTCAGGGACTCTGCAGGATACTGCAACCTGAGGTGTTTGACACGACTCCAACAAGGAAGCTTCCCATGTGGAGACGAGAGGAGTTCTGTTCCATGCCTCAGGAAAGCCCCATATCCTGTTTTTCGAACCAAAGCCTCTAAGGATTGACACCTGGACACCAAAGCAAGTGTTGAGATTAGGGCCTAAGGGCCTGTCCGGCTCAACCTTCTATCTCTGTTGACAGCTGTGTGCATGCCTTCGTAGAGGTAGCTGCTCAGCTTGTGTCCAAATGCCCCTTTGATTACAGGGAGGCTCCCAGTAGTGGGATGTCCTCGAGCGCCTTGAAGTTTCTCATATTCTGGAGGTGTGTGGCCAAAGGAATGGACACAGTTTCCCAAGAGAGAGCAGGCACGGTCCTGTTCTATGGCTCCAGAGGACCCAGCCTAGAGGCTGTGTTTGCCCGGGCTGTGGGAACAGATGTCTGAAAAAGCAAACTTGTCTCAGCTAGAGGCCAAGGTAATGACAGGCCTGATCTCCAGTCCGTGAGGGGAGATCCTCTGGAAATCAAAGGAGGGCAAGTGCGAGGCTGTCGCTCAGGCTTTTGTCTCTGGGTGTTGCGTTTACAGTGTCCGGTCAGGGTAGGGGTTGTCTCAGAGGCCGAGGAAGAGCCTTCCTCTCGGGGGATTGTCCAAACTCCCAAGTGTTTGTGTTCATTCTGTGGGAATGAAGAGTACTGTTTTCGGCCACAGGGGACCCCCCAGGAGAGGGACTCTAGAGCACAGCAGTGGGTTCCCTCAACTGGAATACACACCATCTAGTTAGTCCTGGGTGCCTATGGGCATGGCAAGCCACATATGCGGGCTCTTGGTCCAGTCACTGAGAGGCGTTACTTGAATAAGGTACTCACGCTGAGGGTCACAATTTGTGTTTGTGCCCAAGGCGGCCCTCACGCTTGGGCGTGGCCTCATGGGCCATGCCGTTTTCTCCTACACTGAAGGATTGACTCACTGCCAGCAGCAAGGTTTCTTGCCATGGGGAAGGAGGGGTTCTGACTTGTGCATCAGGTTCCCCCCTGTGCAGGGATTGGAGATAAGGTCTAGGTTCCGATGGCTGAAAACCCAGGTTGGGAATGGATGGTGGCCTAAGGCAGTGGCGGGTCCAATGTGCTGGGTGTGCAGCCAGCTGTGTCGGTGTCTGTTGGAAGGTCTGGGCTCAGGCTATTTGCGACAGAGCATCACTGTTTAATGTAGCCTATGCAATTGGGGTGTTGCCGAGGGCCAAGCAGTTTGATCCTCATTTGGGGTTTCTGGGCAGCGCCATAGACAATGTTTTTCTCCTGGGAGGCAGGCACAGTGCTTCATTGTGGCCCCAGAATTCCCAGTAGGGGGGGTTTGTGGGCAAGGAGTGTGAGGACGGAAGTCTGATAACACAAGCTAGTGTGAGGATTGGAACCAAGGGCAGAGCAGGCCCACTCTGCAGAGGCTGAATCAAAATCTCCTGCATCTGAAGTCAGGCTGAGGATCAGACGTTGGCTGAGGCTGGAGTATGTGTCCATGATGGCACCTTTATGAAATGGGGGCCTCAAGAGGCCAAGGAAGTTTTCCCACGCTGAGTTTGGAGGTTGCCCCAAACCACAAGGTTTCCTTCTGCAGGACATTCGAGTCCTGTTGCATGGCTCCAGGACATACCATATGGAAGGACTGGAGAACAGGGTTCGAAGGATGGATCCCTGTACAGCATGCCTCGCATTCCCATTGGCTATTAGCGACAAGATATGTTTTATCTGCTGCCTCTGGAACACGCGACCCAGGGGGCTGAGTTGAAATGGCCTCTCCTGAGGATGCGTCATAATGTGCGTTTGGGTCCATGGAGACCTTGGAATGTGCTGGTTGTTCAGTGGCCCTGCGGAACTCTCCTACCTGAAGTGTTTGATACATCCCAGTAAGAAAGCTGCCCATGTGGAGATGAGAGATGTTTGGTTTGGTGCCTCAGAAAAGCCCCATGTGCTGGTCTACGAAAACAGTCCTCTGAGAACGGAAACATGGAAACCAAAGCTAAGGTTCAGATTAGGGCCTTGGGGCCTGTCCATTTCAACCTTCTGTCTCTGGGGACACTGTCTGAGAGTCTAAGTCGAGATAGTTGCTCCGCTGGTGTCAGAGAGCCCCTCTTAGTCCAGGGTGGCCTATACTATTGATGGCCTCAGGGACCTTGGAGCTTTTCCCTAACCTGTAGGGTTGTGGTCAATGGATTGGGCACACTTTCCTTGGAGAGGGCAGGCACAATCTTTCGCTGTTTGGTACAGAGGCCCTAGCCTGGATGTTGTGTGGGTCCAGGCTGTGGGCACAGAAGTCTGAATACACAAACTCAGCTTATGAGTGGCGCCTAGGGTATGGCAGGCCGGATGTACAGCCCGAGAGGGAGCTCCTGGGCCTCTGAAACAAGGGCGAGTGGGAGGCGTTCCTTCAGGCTTTTGTCTCTGGATGTTGTGTCCGGGATAGCCGTGGATTGGAGCGGTGGCCTCAGGTACTGTGGACGAGTATCCCTCTCTGGGGATTTGTCCCAGCTCCCAAGAGTTTGGGGTCATTTTGTGGGAAGGGTGGAGTCGTGTTGTCTGGCTCATGGGTCTCTCCAAGAAAGGGATTCCAGAGCAGAGCTCCAGGTACGGGCGGGGCGACTGGAAAATTCAAACCGTGGTGAGGATTGGGTGCATAGGGCCTTGGCAAGCCCCATATGTGGGCTCTTGGTCCAGGCCCTGGCAGGCCTTTCTTTGACATGGGGCTCATGCTGAGGGTCACAGTGTGAATTTGTGCCCAAGCCGCACTCAAGTTTGGGCGTGGCATCAGTGGCCATGAAGGTTTTTCCCACCCTGAAGGTGTGACTCCATGCCAAGAGCAAGCTTGACAGCCATGGGGAAGGAGGAGTTCTGTTTTGTGCTTGCTATACCCAGCTGTGTGGAGAATTGATATAATGTCTAGGTTCAGATATCTGAAAACCAAGGTTAGGATGAGGTGACAGCATAAGACCATGGCGTGTCCGAAGTGCTGGGTGTGCGGCCAGCTGTCTCCTTGTTGGCCTGGACGTCTGGCTTCAGGCTGTGTCAGGCAGAGCATGAGTGCCCAGAGCAGCCTATCCAGTTCGGGTACCGTCGAGGCCCGAGCAGGTTGATGCTCATCTGGGTTTTCTGGAGAGCCCCACAGGGAAACGTTTTTCTTCCGTTGGGCAGACACTGGGCTGGGTTTTGGTTCCGGAGTTCCTAGTCCGGAGGGCTTGTTGGCCAGGAGTGTGAGGAAGGAAGTCGGAAAACACAAGCTAGCGTGAGGTTTGGGACCGAGGGCACGGCAGGCCCACGCTGCAGAGGCTGAATCGAGATCTCCTGCACTGAGGTCATGTCAACTATGAGACGTGCCTCAGGCTAGAGTTCTTGTCCAGCATGGCCTCTTCCTGAAGGGTGTGGGGGCTTCATGAGGCCAGAAAGTTTTGCCTACGACGGGATTTGTGAACTGCTCCAAAACTGAAGGTTACCTTCTGCACGACAGTCGAGTCCTATTGGATGGTTCCAAGAGGCCCCATATGGAAAGACTCGAGAGCAGGTGTCTAAGCATGGATGCCTGGGAACGCCACCTCATATTCCCACTCTTTAGTCAGGACAAGGCAGGCTCAATCTGCGGGCTCCTGGGTGAGCTACCCAGAGGGGAGAGTTGAAATGGACTCTCCTGAAGATGAGTCCTACTGTGGCTTGGAGGCCTGGGAGACCTTGGAATGTGGAGGTGCCTCAGGGACTCTGCAGGATTCTCCAACATGAGGTGTTTGACACGGCTCCAACAAGGAAACTTCCCATGTGGAGACGAGAGGTGTTCTGTTCCGTGCCTCAGGAAAGCCCCATACCCTGTTCTTCGAACCCAAGCCTCTGAGGAGTGACACCTGGAAACCAAAGCAAGAGTTGAGACTACGACCTAAAGGCCTGTCCGGCTCAACCTTCTATCTCTGTTGACATCTGTGTGCATGCATTCATGGATGTAGCTGCTCAGCTTGTGTCCGAATGCCCCTGTGAGTCCAGTGAGGCTCCCAGTAGTGGGATGTCCTCGGAGGCCTTGAGGTTTCTCATATTCTGGAGGTGTGTGGCCAAAGGAATGGACACAGTTTCCCAGGAGAGAGCAGGCACGGTCCTGTGGTGTGGCTCCAGAGGACCCAGCCTAGAGGCTGTGTTTGCCAGGGCTGTGGGGACAGATGTCTGAAAAAGCAAACTTGGCTCAACTAGGGGCCAATGTAATGGCAGGCCTGATCTCTAGTCCGTGAGGGGAGATCCTCTGGAAATCAAAGTAGGGCAAGTGGGAGGCAGTCACTCAGGATTTTGTCTCTGGGTGTTGCGTTTACAGTGTCCGGTCAGGGTAGGGGTTGTCTCAGAGGCCGAGGAAGAGCCTTCCTCTCGGGGGATTGTCCAAGCTCCCAAGTGTTTGTGTTCATTCTGTGGGAATGAAGAGTACTGTTTTCTGCCACAGGGGACCCCCCAGGAGAGGGATTCTAGAGCACAGCAGTGGGTTCCCTCAACTGGAATACACAGCATCTATTTAGTCCTGGGTGCCTATGGGCATGGCAAGCCACATATGCGGGCTCTTGGTCCAGTCACTGAGAGGCGTTACTTGAATAAGGTACTCACGCTGGGGGTCACAATATGTGTTTGTGCCAAAGGCGGCCCTCACGCTTGGGCGTGACCTCATGGGCCATGCCGTTTTCTCCTACACTGAAGGATTGACTCACTGCCAGCAGCAAGGTTTCTTGCCAGGGGGAAGGAGGGGTTCTGACTTGTGCATCAGGTTCCCCCCTGTGCAGGGATTGGAGATAAGGTCTAGGTTCCGATGACTAAAAACCCAGGTTGGGAATGGATGGTGGCCTAAGGCAGTGGCGGGTCCAATGTGCTGGGTGTGCAGCCAGCTGTGTCGGTGTCTGTTGGAAGGTCTGGGCTCAGGCTATTTGCGACAGAGCATCACTGTTTAAGGTAGCCTATGCAATTGGGGTGTTGCCGAGGGCCAAGCAGTTTGATCCTCATTTGGGGTTTCTGGGCAGCGCCATAGAAATTGTTTTTCTCTTGGGAGGCAGGCACAGTGCTTCATTGTGGCCCCAGAATTCCCAGTAGGGAGGGTTTGTGGGCCAGGAGTGTGAGGACGGAAGTCTGAAAACACAAGCTAGTGTGAGGATTGGAGCCAAGGGCAGAGCAGGCCCACTCTGCAGAGGCTGAATCAAAATCTCCTGCATCTGAAGTCAGGCTGAGGATCAGACGTTGGCTGAGGCTGGAGTATGTGTCCATGATGGCACCTTCATGAAGTGGGGGCCTCATGAGGCCAAGGAAGTTTTCCCACGCTGAGTTTGGAGGTTGCCCCAAACCACAAGGTTTCCTTCTGCGGGACATTCGAGTCCTGTTGCATGGCTCCAGGACATACCATATGGAAGGACTGGAGAGCAGGGTTCGAAGGATGGATCCCTGTACAGCATGCCTCGCATTCCCATTGGCTATTAGCGACAAGATATGTTTGATCTGCTGCCTCTGGAACACGCGACCCAGGGGGCTGAGTTGAAATGGCCTCTCCTGAGGATGCGTCATAATGTGCGTTTGGGTCCATGGAGACCTTGGAATGTGCTGGTTGTTCAGTGGCCCTGCGGAACTCTCCTACCTGAAGTGTTTGATACATCCCAGTAAGAAAGCTGCCCATGTGGAGATGAGAGAGGTTTGGTTTGGTGCCTCAGAAAAGCCCCATGTGCTGGTCTACGAAAACAGTCCTCTGAGAACGGAAACATGGAAACCAAAGCTAAGGTTCAGATTAGGGCCTGGGGGCCTGTCCATTTCAACCTTCTGTCTCTGGGGACACTGTCTGAGAGTCTAAGTGGAGATAGTTGCTCCGCTGGTGTCAGAGAGCCCCTCTTAGTCCAGGTTGGCCTATACTATTGAAGGCCTCAGGGACCTTGGAGCTTTTCCCTAACCTGTAGGGTTGTGGTCAATGGATTGGGCACACTTTCCTTGGAGAGGGCAGGCACAATCTTTCGCTGTTTGGTCCAGAGGCCCTAGCCTGGATGTTGTGTGGGTCCAGGCTGTGGGCACAGAAGTCTGAATACACAAACTCAGCTTATGAGTGGCGCCTAGGGTATGGCAGGCCGGATGTACAGCCCGAGAGGGAGCTCCTGGGCCTCTGAATCAAGGGCGAGTGGGAGGCGTTCCTTCAGGCTTTTGTCTCTGGATGTTGTGTCCGGGATAGCCGTGAATTGGAGCGGTGGCCTCAGGTACTGTGGACGAGTATCCCTCTCTGGGGATTTGTCCCAGCTCCCAAGAGTTTGGGGTCATTTTGTGGGAAGGGTGGAGTCGTGTTGTCTGGCTCATGGGTCTCTCCAAGAAAGGGATTCCAGAGCAGAGCTCCAGGTACGGGCGGGGCGACTGGAAAATTCAAACCGTGGTGAGGATTGGGTGCATAGGGGCTTGGCAAGCCCCATATGTGGGCTCTTGGTCCAGGCCCTGGCAGGCCTTTCTTTGACATGGGGCTCATGCTGAGGGTCACAGTGTGAATTTGTGCCCAAGCAGCACTCAAGTTTGGGCGTGGCATCAGGGGCCATGAAGGTTTCTCCCACCCTGAAGGTGTGACTCCATGCCAAGAGCAAGCTTGACAGCCATGGGGAAGGAGGAGTTCTGTTTTGTGCTTGCTATACCCAGCTGTGTGGAGAATTGATATAATGTCTAGGTTCAGATATCTGAAAACCAAGGTTAGGATGAGGTGACGGCATAAGACCATGGCGTGTCCGAAGTGCTGGGTGTGCGGCCAGCTGTCTCCTTGTCTGTCTGGACGTCTGGCTTCAGGCTGTGTCAGGCAGAGCATGAGTGCCCAGAGCAGCCTATCCAGTTCGGGTACCATTGAGGCCCGAGCAGATTGATCCTCATCTGGGTTTTCTGGAGAGCCCCACAGGGAAACGTTTTTCTTCCGTTGGGCAGACCTGGGCTGGGTTTTGGTTCCGGAGTTCCTAGTCCGGAGGGCTTGTTTGCCAGGAGTGTGAGGAAGGAAGTCGGAAAACACAAGCTAGCGTGAGGTTTGGGACCGAGGGCACGGCAGGCCCACTCTGCAGAGGCTGAATCGAGATCTCCTGCACTGAGGTCATGTCAACTATGAGACGTGCCTCAGGCTAGAGTTCTTGTGCAGCATGGCCTCTTCCTGAAGGGTGTGGGGGCTTCATGAGGCCAGAAAGTTTTGCCTACGATGGGATTTGTGAACTGCTCCAAAACTGACGGTTACCTTCTGCACGACAGTCGAGTCCTATTGGATGGTTCCAAGAGTACCCATATGGAAATACTCGAGAGCAGGTGTCTAAGCATGGATGCCTGGGAACGCCACCTCATATTCCCACTCTTTAGTCAGGACAAGGCAGGCTCAATCTGCGGGCTCCTGGGTGAGCTACCCAGAGGGGATAGTTGAAATGGTCTCTCCTGAAGATGAGTCCTACTGTGGCTTAGTTTCCTGGGAGACCTTGGAATGTGGAGGTGGCTCAGGGACTCTGCAGGATTCTCCAACATGAGGTGTTTGACACGGCTCCAACAAGGAAACTTCCCATGTGGAGACGAGAGGAGTTCTGTTCCGTGCCTCAGGAAAGCCCCATACCCTGTTCTTCGAACCAAAGCCTCTGAGGAGTGACACCTGGAAACCAAAGCAAGAGTTGAGACTACGGCCTAAAGGCCTGTCCGGCTCAACCTTCTATCTCTGTTGACATCTGTGTGCATGCATTCATGGATGTAGCTGCTCAGCTTGTGTCGGAATGCCCCTGTGAGTCCAGTGAGGCTCCCAGTAGTGGGATGTCCTCGGAGGCCTTGAGGTTTCTCATATTCTGGAGGTGTGTGGCCAAAGGAATGGACACAGTTTCCCAGGAGAGAGCAGGCACGGTCCTGTGGTGTGGCTCCAGAGGACCCAGCCTATAGGCTGTGTTTGCCAGGGCTGTGGGGACAGATGTCTGAAAAAGCAAACTTGGCTCAGCTAGGGGCCAATGTAATGGCAGGCCTGATCTCTAGTCCGTGAGGGGAGATCCTCTGGAAATCAAAGTAGGGCAAGTGGGAGGCAGTCACTCAGGATTTTGTCTCTGGGTGTTGCGTTTACAGTGTCCGGTCAGGGTAGGGGTTGTCTCAGAGGCCGAGAAAGAGCCTTCCTCTCGGGGGATTGTCCAAGCTCCCAAGTGTTTGTGTTCATTCTGTGGGAATGAAGAGTACTGTTTTCTGCCACAGGGGACCCCCCAGGAGAGGGAATCTAGAGCACAGCAGTGGGTTTCCTCAACTGGAATACACACCATCTAGTTAGTCCTGGGTGCCTATGGGCATGGCAATCCACATATGCGGGCTCTTGGTCCAGTCACTGAGAGGCGTTACTTGAATAAGGTACTCACGCTGAGGGTCACAATGTGTGTTTGTGCCCAAGGCGGCCCTCACGCTTGGGCGTGGCCTCATGGGCCATGCCGTTTTCTCCTACACTGAAGGTTTGACTCACTGCCAGCAGCAAGGTTTCTTGCCATGGGGAAGGAGGGGTTCTGACTTGTGCATCAGGTTCCCCCCTGTGCAGGGATTGGAGATAAGGTCTAGGTTCCGATGTCTGAAAACCCAGGTTGGGAATGGATGGTGGCCTAAGGCAGTGGCGGGTCCAATGTGCTGGGTATGCAGCCAGCTGTGTCGGTGTCCGTTGGAAGGTCTGGGCTCAGGCTATTTGCCACAGAGCATCACTGTTTAAGGTAGCCTATGCAATTGGGGTGTTGCCGAGGGCCAAGCAGTTTGATCTTCATTTGGGGTTTCTGGGCAGCGCCATAGACAATGTTTTTCTCCTGGGAGGCAGGCACAGTGCTTCATTGTGGCCCCAGAATTCCCAGTAGGGAGGGTTTGTGGGCCAGGAGTGTGAAGACGGAAGTCTGAAAACACAAGCTAGTGTGAGGATTGGAGCCAAGGGCAGAGCAGGCCCACTCTGCAGAGGCTGAATCAAAATCTCCTGCATCTGAGGTCAGGCTGCGGATCAGACGTTGACTGAGACTGGAGTATGTGTCCATGATGGCACCTTCATGAAGTGGGGGCCTCATGAGGCCAAGGAAGTTTTCCCACGCTGAGTTTGGAGGTTGCCCCAAACCACAAGGTTTCCTTCTACGGGACATTTGAGTCCTGTTGCATGGCTCCAGGACATACCATATGGAAGGACTGGAGAGCAGGGTTCGAAGGATGGATCCCTGTACAGCATGCCTCGCATTCCCATTGGCTATTAGCGACAAGATATGTTTGATCTGCTGCCTCTGGAACACGCGACCCAGGGGGCTGAGTTGAAATGGCCTCTCCTGAGGATGCGTCATAATGTGCGTTTGTGTCCATGGAGACCTTGGAATGTGCTGGTTGTTCAGTGGCCCTGCGGAACTCTCCTACCTGAAGTGTTTGATACATCCCAGTAAGAAAGCTGCCCATGTGGAGATGAGAGAGGTTTGATTTGGTGCCTCAGAAAAGCCCCATGTGCTGGTCTACGAAAACAGTCCTCTGAGAATCGAAACATGGAAACCAAAGCTAAGGTTCAGATTAGGGCCTGGGGGCCTGTCCATTTCAACCTTCTGTCTCTGGGGACACTGTCTGAGAGTCTAAGTGGAGATAGTTGCTCCGCTGGTGTCAGAGAGCCCCTCTTAGTCCAGGGTGGCCTATACTATTGATGGCCTCAGGGACCTTGGAGCTTTTCCCTAACCTGTAGGGTTGTGGTCAATGGATTGGGCACACTTTCCTTGGAGAGGGCAGGCACAATCTTTGTCTGTTTGGTCCAGAGGCCTTAGCCTGGATGTTGTGTGGGTCCAGGCTGTGGGCACAGAAGTCTGAATACACAAACTCAGCTTATGAGTGGCGCCTAGGGTATGGCAGGCCGGATGTACAGCCTGAGAGGGAGCTCCTGGGCCTCTGAAACAAGGGCGAGTGGGAGGCGTTCCTTCAGGCTTTTGTCTCTGGATGTTGTGTCCGGGATAGCCGTGGATTGGAGCGGTGGCCTCAGGTACTGTGGACGAGTATCCCTCTCTGGGGATTTGTCCCAGCTCCCAAGAGTTTGGGGTCATTTTGTGGGAAGGGTGGAGTCGTGTTGTCTGGCTCATGGGTCTCTCCAAGAAAGGGATTCCAGAGCAGAGCTCCAGGAACGGGCGGGGAGACTGGAAAATTCAAACCGTGGTGAGGATTGGGTGCATAGGGGCTTGGCAAGCCCCATATGTGGGCTCTTGGTCCAGGCCCTGACAGGCCTATCTTTGACATGGGTCTCATGCTGAGGGTCACAGTGTGAATTTGTGCCCAAGCAGCACTCAAGTTTGGGCGTGGCATCAGGGGCCATGAAGGTTTCTCCCACCCTGAAGGTGTGACTCCATGCCAAGTGCAAGCTTGACAGCCATGGGGAAGGAGGAGTTCTGTTTTGTGCTTGCGATACCCAGCTGTGTGGAGAATTGATATAATGTCTAGGTTCAGATATCTGAAAACCAAGGTTAGGATGAGGTGACGGCATAAGACCATGGCGTGTCCGAAGTGCTGGGTGTGCGGCCAGCTGTCTCCTTGTCTGTCTGGACGTCTGGCTTCAGGCTGTGTCAGGCAGAGCATGAGTGCCCAGAGCAGCCTATCCAGTTCGGGTACAGTCGAGGCCCGAGCAGGTTGATCCTCATCTGGGTTTTCTGGAGAGCCCCACAGGGAAACGTTTTTCTTCCGTTGGGCAGACACTGGGCTGGGTTTTGGTTCCGGAGTTCCTAGTCCGGAGGGCTTGTTTGCCAGGAGTGTGAGGAAGGAAGTCGGAAAACACAAGCTAGCGTGAGGTTTGGGACCGAGGGCACGGGAGGCCCACTCTGCAGAGGCTGAATCGAGATCTCCTGCACTGAGGTCATGTCAACTATGAGACGTGCCTCAGGCTAGAGTTTTTGTCCAGCATGGCCTCTTCCTGAAGGGTGTGGGGGCTTCATGAGGCCAGAAAGTTTTGGCTACGATGGGATTTGTGAACTGCTCCAAAACTGAAGGTTACCTTCTGCACGACAGTCGAGTCCTATTGGATGGTTCCAAGAGGCCCCATATGGAAAGACTCGAGAGCAGGTGTCTAAGCATGGATGCCTGGGAACGCCACCTCATATTCCCACTCTTTAGTCAGGACATGGCAGGCTCAATCTGCGGGTTCCTGGGTGAGCTACCCAGAGTGGAGAGTTGAAATGGTCTCTCCTGAAGATGAGTCCTACTGTGGCTTGGAGGCCTGGGAGACCTTGGAATGTGGAGGTGCCTCAGGGTCTCTGCAGGATTCTCCAACATGAGGTGTTTGACACGGCTCCAACAAGGAAACTTCCCATGTGGAGACGAGAGGAGTTCTGTTCTGTGCCTCAGGAAAGCCCCATACCCTGTTCTTCGAACCAAAGCCTCTGAGGAGTGACACCTGGAAACCAAAGCAAGAGTTGAGACTACGGCCTAAAGGCCTGTCCGGCTCAACCTTCTATCTCTGTTGACATCTGTGTGCATGCATTCATGGATGTAGCTGCTCAGCTTGTGTCGGAATGCCCCTGTGAGTCCAGTGAGGCTCCCAGTAGTGGGATGTCCTCGGAGGCCTTGAGGTTTCTCATATTCTGGAGGTGTGTGGCCAAAGGAATGGACACAGTTTCCCAGGAGAGAGCAGGCACGGTCCTGTGGTATGGCTCCAGAGGACCCAGCCTAGAGGCTGTGTTTGTCAGGGCTGTGGGGACAGATGTCTGAAAAAGCAAACTTGGCTCAGCTAGGGGCCAATGTAATGGCAGGCCTGATCTCTAGTCCGTGAGGGGAGATCCTCTGGAAATCAAAGTAGGGCAAGTGGGAGGCAGTCACTCAGGATTTTGTCTCTGGGTGTTGCGTTTACAGTGTCCGGTCAGGGTAGGGGTTGTCTCAGAGGCCGAGGAAGAGCCTTCCTCTCGGGGGATTGTCCAAGCTCCCAAGTGTTTGTGTTCATTCTGTGGGAATGAAGAGTACTGTTTTCTGCCACAGGGGACCCCCCAGGAGAGGGACTCTAGAGCACAGCAGTGGGTTCCCTCAACTGGAATACACACCATCTAGTTAGTCCTGGGTGCCTATGGGCATGGCAAGCCACATATGCGGCCTCTTGGTCCAGTCACTGAGAGGCGTTACTTGAATAAGGTACTCACGCTGAGGGTCACAATGTGTGTTTGTGCCCAAGGCGGCCCTCACGCTTGGGCGTGGCCTCATGGGCCATGCCGTTTTCTCCTACACTGAAGGTTTGACTCACTGCCAGCAGCAAGGTTTCTTGCCAGGGGGAAGGAGGGGTTCTGACTTGTGCATCAGGTTCCCACCTGTGCAGGGATTGGAGATAAGGTCTAGGTTCCGATGACTGAAAACCCAGGTTGGGAATGGATGGTGGCCTAAGGCAGTGGTGGGTCCAATGTGCTGGGTGTGCAGCCAGCTGTGTCGGTGTCCGTTGGAAGGTCTGGGCTCAGGCTATTTGCGACAGAGCATCACTGTTTAAGGTAGCCTATGCAATTGGGGTGTTGCCGAGGGCCAAGCAGTTTGATCCTCATTTGGGGTTTCTGGGCAGCGCCATAGACAATGTTTTTCTCCTGGGAGGCAGGCACAGTGCTTCATTGTGGCCCCAGAATTCCCAGTAGAGAGGGTTTGTGGGCCAGGAGTGTGAGGACGGAAGTCTGAAAACACAAGCTAGTGTGAGGATTGGAGCCAAGGGCAGAGCAGGCCCACTCTGCAGAGGCTGAATCAAAATCTCCTGCATCTGAAGTCAGGCTGAGGATCAGACGTTGGCTGAGGCTGGAGTATGTGTCCATGATGGCACCTTCATGAAGTGGGGGCCTCATGAGGCCAAGGAAGTTTTCCCACGCTGAGTTTGGAGGGCCCCACCCACAAGGTTTCCTTCTGCGGGACATTCGAGTCCTGTTGCATGGCTCCAGGACATACCATATGGAAGGACTGGAGAGCAGGGTTCGAAGGATGGATCCCTGTACTGCATGCCTCGCATTCCCATTGGCTATTAGCGACAAGATATGTTTGATCTGCTGCCTCTGGAACACGCGACCCAGGGGGCTGAGTTGAAATGGCCTCTCCTGAGGATGCGTCATAATGTGCGTTTGGGTCCATGGAGACCTTGGAATGTGCTGGTTGTTCAGTGGCCCTGCGGAACTCTCCTACCTGAAGTGTTTGATACATCCCAGTAAGAAAGCTGCTTATGTGGAGATGAGAGAGGTTTGGTTTGGTGCCTCAGAAAAGCCCCATGTGCTGGTCTACGAAAACAGTCCTCTGAGAACGGAAACATGGAAACCAAAGCTAAGGTTCAGATTAGGGACTGGGGGCCTGTCCATTTCAACCTTCTGTCTCTGGGGACACTGTCTGAGAGTCTAAGTGGAGATAGTTGCTCCGCTTGTGTCAGAGAGCCCCTCTTAGTCCAGGGTGGCCTATACTATTGATGGCCTCAGGGACCTTGGAGCTTTTCCCTAACCTGTAGGGTTGTGGTCAATGGATTAAGCACACTTTCCTTGGAGAGGGCAGGCACAATCTTTCGCTGTTTGGTCCAGAGGCCCTAGCCTGGATGTTGTGTGGGTCCAGGCTGTGGGCACAGAAGTCTGAATACACAAACTCAGCTTATGAATGGCGCCTAGGGTATGGCCGGCCGGATACCGCCCGAGAGGGAGCTCCTGGGCCTCTGAAACAAGGGCGAGTGGGAGGCGTTCCTTCAGGCTTTTGTCTCAGGATGTTGTGTCCGGGATAGCCGTGGATTGGAGCGGTGGCCTCAGGTACTGTGGACGAGTATCCCTCTCTGGGGATTTGTCCCAGCTCCCAAGAGTTTGGGGTCATTTTGTGGGAAGGGTGGAGTCGTGTTGTCTGGCTCATGGGTCTCTCCAAGAAAGGGATTCCAGAGCAGAGCTCCAGGTACGGGTGGGGCGACTGGAAAATTCAAACCGTGGTGAGGATTGGGTGCATAGGGGCTTGGCAAGCCCCATATGTGGGCTCTTGGTCCAGGCCCTGACAGGCCTTTCTTTGACATGGGGCTCATGCTGAGGGTCACAGTGTGAATTTGTGCCCAAGCAGCACTCAAGTTTGGGCGTGGCATCAGGGGCCATGAAGGTTTCTCCCACCCTGAAGGTGTGACTCCATGCCAAGAGCAAGCTTGACAGCCATGGGGAAGGAGGAGTTCTGTTTTGTGCTTGCGATACCCAGCTGTGTGGAGAATTGATATAATGTCTAGGTTCAGATATCTGAAAACCAAGGTTAGGATGAGGTGACGGCATAAGACCATGGCGTGTCCGAAGTGCTGGGTGTGCGGCCAGCTGTCTCCTTGTCTGTCTGGACGTCTGGCTTCAGGCTGTGTCAGGCAGAGCATGAGTGCCCAGAGCAGCCTATCCAGTTCGGGTACCGTCGAGGCCCGAGCAGTTTGATCCTCATCTGGGTTTTCTGGAGAGCCCCACAGGGAAACGTTTTTCTTCCATTGGGCAGACACTGGGCTGGGTTTTGGTTCTGGAGTTCGTAGTCCGGAGGGCTTGTTTGCCAGGAGTGTGAGGAAGGAAGTCTGAAAACACAAGCTAGCGTGAGGTTTGGGACCGAGGGCACGGCAGGCCCACTCTGCAGAGGCTGAATCGAGATCTCCTGCACTGAGGTCATGTCAACTATGAGACGTGCGTCAGGCTAGAGTTCTTGTCCAGCATGGCCTCTTCCTTAAGGGTGTGGGGGCTTCATGAGGCCAGAAAGTTTTGGCTACGATGGGATTTGTGAACTGCTCCAAAACTGAAGGTTACCTTCTGCACGACAGTCGAGTCCTATTGGATGGTTCCAAGAGGCCCCATATGGAAAGACTCGAGAGCAGGTGTCTAAGCATGGATGCCTGGGAACGCCACCTCATATTCCCACTCTTTAGTCAGGACAAGGCAGGCTCAATCTGCGGGCTCCTGGGTGAGCTACCCAGAAGGGAGAGTTGAAATGGACTCTCCTGAAGATGAGTCCTACTGTGGCTTGGTGGCCTGGGAGACCTTGGAATGTGGAGGTGCCTCAGGGACTCTGCAGGATTCTCCAACATGAGGTGTTTGACACGGCTCCAACAAGGAAACTTCCCATGTGGAGACGAGAGGAGTTCTGTTCCGTGCCTCAGAAAAGCCCCATACCCTGTTCTTCGAACCAAAGCCTCTGAGGAGTGACACCTGGAAACCAAAGCAAGAGTTGAGAATGGCCTAAAGGCCTGTCCGGCTCAACCTTCTATCTCTGTTGACATCTGTGTGCATGCATTCATGGATGTAGCTGCTCAGCTTGTGTCCGAATGCCCCTGTGAGTCCAGTGAGGCTCCCAGTAGTGGGATGTCCTTGGAGGCCTTGAGGTTTCTCATATTCCGGAGGTGTGTGGCCAAAGGAATGGACACAGTTTCCCAGGAGAGAGCAGGCACGGTCCTGTGGTATGGCTCCAGAGGACCCAGCCTAGAGGCTGTGTTTGCCAGGGCTGTGGGGACAGATGTCTGAAAAAGCAAACTTGGCTCAGCTAGGGGCCAATGTAATGGCAGGCCTGATCTGTAGTCCGTGAGGGGAAATCCTCTGGAAATCAAAGTAGGGCAAGTGGGAGGCAGTCACTCAGGATTTTGTCTCTGGGTGTTGCGTTTACAGTGTCCGGTCAGGGTAGGGGTTGTCTCAGAGGCCGAGGAAGAGCCTTCCTCTCGGGGGATTGTCCAAGCTCCCAAGTGTTGGTGTTCATTCTGTGGGAATGAAGAGTACTGTTTTCTGCCACAGGGGACCCCCCAGGAGAGGGACTCTAGAGCACAGCAGTGGGTTCCCTCAACTGGAATACACACCATCTAGTTAGTCCTGGGTGCCTATGGGCATGGCAAGCCACATATGCGGGCTCTTGGTCCAGTCACTGAGAGGCATTACGTGAATAAGGTACTCACGCTGAGGGTCACAATGTGTGTTTGTGCCCAAGGCGGCCCTCACACTTGGGCGTGGCCTCATGGGCCATGCCGTTTTCTCCTACACTGGAGGTTTGACTCACTGCCAGCAGCAAGGTTTCTTGCCATGGGGAAGGAGGGGTTCTGTCTTGTGCATCAGGTTCCCCCCTGTTCAGGGATTGGAGATAAGGTCTAGGTTCCGATGACTGAAAACCCAGGTTGGGAATGGATGGTGGCCTAAGGCAGTGGCGGGTCCAATGTGCTGGGTGTGCAGCCAGCTGTGTCGGTGTCTGTTGGAAGGTCTGGGCTCAGGCTATTTGCGACAGAGCATCACTGTTTAAGGTAGCCTATGCAATTGGGGTGTTGCCATGGGCCAAGCAGTTTGATCCTCATTTGGGGTTTCTGAGCAGCGCCATAGACAATGTTTTTCTCCTGGGAAGCAGGCACAGTGCTTCATTGTGGCCCCAGAATTCCCAGTAGGGAGGGTTTGTGGGCCAGGAGTGTGAGGACGGAAGTCTGAAAACACAAGCTAGTGTGAGGATTGGAGCCAAGGGCAGAGCAGGCCCACTCTGCAGAGGCTGAATCAAAATCTCCTGCATCTGAAGTCAGGCTGAGGATCGGACGTTGGCTGAGGCTGGAGTATGTGTCCATGATGGCACCTTCATGAAGTGGGGGCCTCATGAGGCCAAGGAAGTTTTCCCACGCTGAGTTTGGAGGTTGCCCCAAACCACAAGGTTTCCTTCTGCGGGACATTCGAGTCCTGTTGCATGGCTCCAGGACATACCATATGGACGGACTGGAGAGCAGGGTTCGAAGGATGGATCCCTGTACAGCATGCCTCGCATTCCCATTGGCATTAGCTACAAGATATGTTTGATCTGCTGCCTCTGGAACACGCGACCCAGGGGGCTGAGTTGAAATGGCCTCTCCTGAGGATGCGTCATAATGTGCGTTTGGGTCCATGGAGACCTTGGAATGTGCTGGTTGTTCAGTGGCCCTGCGGAACTCTCCTACCTGAAGTGTTTGATACATTCCAGTAAGAAAGCTGCCCATGTGGAGATGAGAGAGGTTTGGTTTGGTGCCTCAGAAAAGCCCCATGTGCTGGTCTACAAAAACAGTCCTCTGAGAACGGAAACATGGAAACCAAAGCTAAGGCTCTGATTAGGGCCTGGGGGCCTGTCCATTTCAAACTTCTGTCTCTGGGGACACTGTCTGAGAGTCTAAGTGGAGATAGTTGCTCCGCTGGTGTCAGAGAGCCCCTCTTAGTCCAGGGTCCCCTATACTATTGATGGCCTCAGGGACCTTGGAGCTTTTCCCTAACCTGTAGGGTTGTGGTCAATGGATTAAGCACACTTTCCTTGGAGAGGGCAGGCACAATCTTTCGCTGTTTGGTCCAGAGGCCCTAGCCTGGATGTTGTGTGGGTCCAGGCTGTGGGCACAGAAGTCTGAATACACAAACTCAGCTTATGAGTGGCACATAGGGTATGGCAGGCCGGATGTACAGCCCGAGAGGGAGCTCCTGGGCCTCTGAAACAATGGCGAGAGGGAGGCGTTCCTTCAGGCTTTTGTCTCTGGATGTTGTGTCCGGGATAGCCGTGGATTGGAGCGGTGGCCTCAGGTATTGTGGACGAGTATCCCTCTCTGGGGATTTGTCCCAGCTCCCAAGAGTTTGGGGTCATTTTGTGGGAAGGGTGGAGTCGTGTTGTCTGGCTCATGGGTCTCTCCAAGAAAGGGATTCCAGAGCAGAGCTCCAGGTACGGCGGGGCGACTGGAAAATTCAAACCGTGGTGAGGATTGGGTGCATAGGGGCTTGGCAAGCCCCATATGTGGGCTCTTGGTCCAGGCCCTGACAGGCCTTTCTTTGACATGGGGCTCATGCTGAGGGTCACAGTGTGAATTTGTGCCCAAGCAGCACTCAAGTTTGGGCGTGGCATCAGGGGCCATGAAGGTTTCTCCCACCCTGAAGGTGTGACTCCATGCCAAGAGCAAGCTTGACAGCCATGGCGAAGGAGGAGTTCTGTTTTGTGCTTGCTATACCCAGCTGTGTGGAGAATTGATATAATGTCTAGGTTCAGATATCTGAAAACCAAGGTTAGGATGAGGTGACGGCATAAGACCATGGCGTGTCCGAAGTGCTGGGTGTGCGGCCAGCTGTCTCCTTGTCTGTCTGGACGTCTGGCTTCAGGCTGTGTCAGGCAGAGCATGAGTGCCCAGAGCAGCCTATCCAGTTTGGGGTCCGTCGAGGCCCGAGCAGGTTGATCCTCATCTGGGTTTTCTGGAGAGCCCCACAGGGAAACGTTTTTCTTCCGTTGGGCAGACACTGGGCTGGGTTGTGGTTCTGGAGTTCGTAGTCCGGAGGGCTTGTTTGCCAGGAGTGTGAGGAAGGAAGTCTGAAAACACAAGCTAGCGTGAGGTTTGGGACCGAGGGCACGGCAGGCCCACTCTGCAGAGGCTGAATCGAGATCTCCTGCACTGAGGTCATGTCAACTATGAGACGTGCCTCAGGCTAGAGTTCTTGTCCAGCATGGCCTCTTCCTGAAGGGTGTGGGGGCTTCATGAGGCCAGAAAGTTTTGCCTACGATGGGATTTGTGAACTGCTCCAAAACTGAAGGTTACCTTCTGCACGACAGTCGAGTCCTATTTGATGGTTCCAAGAGGCCCCATATGGAAAGACTCGAGAGCAGGTGTCTAAGCATGGATGCCTGGGAACGCCACCTCATATTCCCACTCTTTAGTCAGGACAAGGCAGGCTCAATCTGCGGGCTCCTGGGTGAGCTACCCAGAGGGGAGAGTGGAAATGGACTCTCCTGAAGATGAGTCCTACTGTGGCTTGGTGGCCTGGGAGACCTTGAAATGTGCAGTTGGCTCTGGATTCTCCAAGCTGAGGTGTTTGACACGGCTCCAACAAGGAAGCTTCCCATGTGGAGACGAGAGGAGTTCTGTTCAGTGCCTCAGGAAAGCCCCAAACTGCTCTTCGAACCAAAGACTCTGAGGAGTGACACCTGGAAACCAAAGCAAGAGTTGAGATTAGGGCCTTGGGCCAGTCCGCCTCCACCTTCTATCTCTGTTGACATCTGTGTGCATGCCTTCGTGGATGTAGCTGCTAAGCTTGTGTCTGAATGCCCCTGTGTGTCCAGGGAGGCTCCCAGGAGTGGGATGTCCTCGGGGGCCTTGAGGTTTCTCATATTCTGGAGGTGTGTGGCCAAAGGAATGGACACAGTTTCCCAAGAGGGAGAAGGCACGGTCCTGTGGTATGGCTCAAGAGGACCCAGCCTAGAGGCTGTGTTTGCCAGGGCTTGGGGACAGATGTCTGAAAAAGCAAACTTGCCTCAGCTAGGGGCCAAGGTAATGGCAGGCCTGATCTCCAGTCCGTGAGGGAAGAACCTCTGGATATCAAAGGAGGGCAAGTGGGAGGCAGTCGCTCAGATTTTGTCTCTGGTGTTGCTTTCACAGTGGCCGTTCAGGGTAGGGGTTGCCTCAGTTGCTGAGGAAGAGCCTTCCTCTCGGGGGATTGTCCAAGCAGCCAAATGATTGGGTTCATTCTGTGGGAAGGGAAGAGTACTGTTTTCTGCCACAGGGGACCCCCCAGGAGAGGGACTCTAGAGAACAGCAGTGGGTTCTCTCAAGTGGAATACACACCATCTAGTTAGTCCTGGTGCCCATGGGCAAGGCAAGCCACATATGTGGGCTCTTGGTCCAGTCACTAAGAGGCGTTACTTGAATAAGGTACTCACGCTGAGGGTCTCAATGTGTGTATGTGCCCAAGGCGGCCCTCACGCATGGGTGTGGCCTCATGGGCCATGCCGTTTTCTCCTACACTGAAGGTTTGACTCACTGCCAGCTGCACGGTTTCTTGCCATGGGGAATGAGGGGTTCTGACTTGTGCATAAGGTTGCCCCCTGTGCAGGGATTGGAGATAAGGTCTAGGTTCCGATGACTGAAAACCCAGTTGGGAATGGATG
Source organism: Mustela nivalis (assembly GCF_964662115.1). NCBI lineage: Eukaryota > Metazoa > Chordata > Mammalia > Carnivora > Mustelidae > Mustela > Mustela nivalis. Next base: position 1,082,307 of record NW_028136558.1, on the reverse strand, counting down.
GTGGCCTAAGGCAGTGGCGGATCCAATGTGCTGGGTGTGCAGCCAGCTGTGTCGGTGTCTGTTGGAAGGTATGGGCTCAGGCTATTTGCCACAGAGCATCAGTGTTTAAGGTAGCCTATGCAATTGGGGTGTTGCCGAGGGCGAAGCAGTTTGATCCTCATTTGGGGTTTCTGGGAAGCACCATAGACAATGTTTTTTTCCTGGGAGGCACAGAGTGCTTCATTGTGGCCCCAGAATTCCCAGTAGGGAGGGTTTCTGGACTAGGTGTATGAGGACGGAAGTCGGAAAACACAAGCTAGGGTGAGGATTGGAGCCAAGGGCAGAGCAGCCCCACTCTGCAGAAGCTGAATCAAAATCTCCTGCATCTGAAGTCAGGCTGAGGATCAGACGTTGGCTGAGGCTGGAGTATGTGTCCATGATGGCACCTTCATGAAGTGGGGGCCTCATGAGGTCAAGGAAGTTTTCCCACGCTGAGTTTGGAGGTTGCCCCAAACCACAAGGTTTCTTGCTGCGGGACATTCGAGTCCTGTTGCATGGCTCCAGGACATACCATACGGAAGGACTGGAGAGCAGGGTTCGAAGGATGGATCCCTGTACAGCATGCCTCGCATTCCCATTGGCCATTAGCGACAATATATGTTTGATCTGCTGCCTCTGGGGCACGCTACCCAGGGGCCTGAGTTGAAACGGCCTCTCCTGAGGATGCGTCATAATGTGCGTTTGGGTCCATGGAGACCTTGGAATGTGCTGGTTGTTCAGTGGCCCTGCGGAACTCTCCTAACTGAAGGGTTTGATACATCCCCAGTAAGAAAGCTCCCCATGTGGAGACGAGAGAGGTTTGGTTTGGTGCCTCAGAAAAGCCCCGTGTGCTGGTCTACGAATACAGTCCTCTGAGGACGGACACATGGAAACCAAAGCTAAGGTTCAGATTAGGGCCTGGGGGCCTGTCCATTTCAACCTTCTGTCTCTGGGGACACTGTCATAGAGTCTAAGTGGAGATAGTTGCTCCTTGGTGTCAGAGAGCCCCTCTTTGTCCAGGGTGGCCTACACTATTGATGGCCTCAGGGGCCCGGAGCTTTTCCCTAACCTGTAGGGTTGTGGTCAATGGATTGGGCACACTTCCTTGGAGAGGGCAGGCACAGTCTTTTGCTGTGGCTCCAGAGGCCCTATCCTGGATGTTGTGTGGGTCCAGGCTGTGGGCACAGAAGTCTGAAACACAAACTCAGCTTATAGTGGCGCCTAGGGTATGGCAAGCCAGATGTACAGCCCGAGAGGTAGCTCCTGGGACTCTGAAACAAGGGCAAGTGGGAGGCGTTTTTTCAGGCTTTTGTCTCTGGATGTTGTGTCCGGGATAGCCGTGGATTAGAGGGGTGGCCTCAGGGACTATGGACGAGTATCCCTCTCTGGGGATTTGACCCAGCTCCCAAGAGTTTGGGGTCATTTTGTGGGAAGGGTGGAGTCATGTTGTCTGGCTCATGTGTCTCTCCAAGAAAGGGATTCCAGAGCAGAGCCCCAGACACGGGGGGGCGACTGGAAAACTGAAACCCTGGTGAGGATTGGGTGCATAGGGGCTTGACAAGCCACATATGCGGGCTCGTGGTCCAGGCCCTGATAGGCCTTTCTTTGACATGGGGCTCATGCTGAGGGTCACAGTGTGAATTTGTGCCCAAGCAGCACTCAAGTTTGGGCGTGGCATCAGGGACCATGAAGGTTTCTCCCACCCTGAAGGTGTGACTCCATGCTGAGAGAAAGCTTGACAGCCATGGGGAAGCAGGACTTCTGGTTTGTGCTCGCGTTACTCAGCTGTGTGGATAATTGATATAATGTCTAGGTTCAGATATCTGAAACCAAGGTTAGGAAGTGGTGATGGCATAAGACCATGGCGTGTCTGAAGTGCTGGATGTGCGGCTAGCTGTCTCCTTGTCTGTCTGGACGTCTGGCTTCAGGCTGTGTCAGACAGAGCATGAATGCCCCGAGCAGCCTATCCAGTTCAGGTACCTTCGAGGCCCGAACAGATTGATCCTCATATGGTTTTTCTGGAGAGCCCCACAGGGAAACGTTTTTCTTCCATTGGGCAGACACTGGGCTGGGTTGTGGTTCTGGAGTTGCTAGTCCGGAGGGCTTGTTTGCCAGGAGCGTGAGGAAGGAAGTCTGAAAACACAAGCTAGCGTGAAGTTTGGGACCGAGGGCACGGCAGGCCCACTCTGCAGACGCTGAATCGAGATCTCCTGCACTGAGGTCATGTCAACTATGAGACGTGCCTCAGGCTAGAGTTTTTGTCCAGCATGGCCTCTTCCTGTAGGGTGTGGGGGCTTCATGAGGCCAGGGATGTTTGCCTACGATGGGATTTGTGAACTACTCCAAACCTCAAGGTATCCTTCTGCATGACAGTCGAGTCCTATTGGATGGTTCCAAGAGGCCCCATACGGAAAGACTCGAGAGCAGGTGTCTAAGCCTGGATGCCTGGGAACGCCACCTCATATTCCCAATCTTATTCAGGACAACACAGGCTCAATCTGTGGGCTCCTGGGTTAGTTACCCAGAGGGGAGAGTTGAAATGGACTCTCCTGAAGATGAGTCCTACTGTGGCTTGGTGGCCTGGGAGACCTTGGAATGTGGAGGTGGCTCAGGGACTCTGCAGGATTCTACAACCTGAGGTGTTTGACACGGCTCCAACAAGGAAGCTTCCCATGTGGAGACGAGAGGAGTTCTGTTCAGTGCCTCAGGAAAGCCCCATATCCTGTTCTTCGAACCAAAGCCTCTGAGGAGTAACACCTGGAAACCAAAGCAAGAGTTGAGATTAGGGCCTATGGGCCTGTCCGGCTCAACCTTCTATCTCTGTTGACATCTGTGTGCATGCCTTCGTGGAGGTAGGTGCTCAGTTGTGTCCGAATGCCCCTGTGTGTCCATGAAGGCTCCCAGTAGTGGGATGTCCTCGGGGGCCTTGAGGTTTCTCATATCCTGGAGGTGTGTGGCCAATGGAATGGACACAGTTTCCCAGGAGACAGCAGGCACGGTCCTGTTGTATGGCTCCAGAGGACCCAGCCTAAAGGCTGTGTTTGCCAGGGCTGTGGGGACAGATGTCTGAAAAAGCAAACTTGTTTCAGCAAGGGGCCAAGGTAATGGCAGGCCTGATCTCCAGTCTGTGAGGGGAGATCCTCTGGAAATCCAAGTAGGGCAAGTGGGAGGCAGTCACTCAGGCTTTTGTCTCTGGGTGTTGCGTACACAGTGGCCGTTCAGGGTAGGGGTAGCTTCAGGGGCCGAGGAAGAACCTTCCTCTCGGGGGATTTTCCAAGTTCCCAAGTGTTTGGGTTCATTCTGTGGGAAGGGAAGAGTACTGATTTCTGCCACAGGGGACCCCCCAGGAGAGGGACTCTAGAGCACAGCAGTGGGTTCCCTCAACTGGAATACACACCATCTAGTTAGTCCTGGGTGCCTATGGGCATGGCAAGCCACATATGCGGGCTCTTGGTCCAGTCACTGAGAGGCGTTACTTGAATAAGGTACTCACGCTGAGGGTCTCAATGTGTGTATGTGCCCAAGGCGGCCCTCACGCATGGGTGTGGCCTCATGGGCCATGCCGTTTTCTCCTACACTGAAGGTTTGACTCACTGCCAGGAGACGGTTTCTTGCCATGGGAATGAGGGGTTCTGACTTGTGCATCAGGTTCCCCCCTGTGCAGGGATTGGAGATAAGTTCTAGGTTCCGATGACTGAAAACACAGGTTGGGAATGGATGGTGGCCTAAGGCAGTGGCGGGTCCAATGTGCTGGGTGTGCAGTCAGCTGTGTCGGTGTCTGTTGGAAGGTCTGGGCTCAGGCTATTTGCGACAGAGCATCACTGTTTAAGGTAGCCTATGCAATTGGGGTGTTGCCGAGGGCCAAGCAGTTTGATCCTCATTTGGGGTTTCTGGGCAGCACCATAGACAATGTTTTTCTCCTGGGAGGCAGACATAGTGCTTCATTGTGGCCCCAGAATTCCCAGTAGGGAGGGTTTCTGGACTAGGTGTATGAGGATGGAAGTCGGAAAACACAAGCTAGGGTGAGGATTGGAGCCAAGGGCAGAGCAGGCCCACTCTGCAGAGGCTGAATCAAAATCTCCTGCATCTGAAGTCAGGGTGAGGATCAGACGTTGGCTGAGGCTGGAGTATGTGTCCATGATGGCACCTTCATGAAGCGGGGGCCTCATGAGGTCAAGGAAGTTTTCCCACGCTGAGTTTGGAGGTTTCCCCTAACTACAAGGTTCCTTCTGCGGGACATTCGAGTCCTGTTGCTAGGCTCCAGGACATACCATACGGAAGGACTGGAGAGCAGGGTTCGAAGGATGGATCCCTGTACAGCATGCCTCGCATTCCCATTGGCCATTAGCGACAATATATGTTTGATCTGCTGCCTCTGGGGCACGCTACCCAGGAGCCTGCGTTGAAATGGCCTCCTCTGAGGATGCGTCATAATGTGCGTTTGGGTCCATGGAGACCTTGGAATGTGCTGGTTGTTCAGTGGCCCTGTGGAACTCTCCTACCTGAAGGGTTTGATACATCCCCAGTAAGAAAGCTCCCCATGTGGAGACGAGAGAAGTTTGGTTTGGTGCCTCGGAAAAGCCCCGTGTGCTGGTCTATGAAAACAGTCCTCTGAGGACGGACACATATAAACCAGAGCTAAGGTTCAGATTAGGGCCTGGGGACCTGTGCATTTCAACCTTCTGTCTCTGGGGACACTGTCTGAGAGTCTAAGTGGAGATAGTTGCTCCGCTGGTGTCAGAGAGCCCCTCTTAGTCCAGGGTGGCCTACACTATTAATGGCCTCAGGGGCCTTGGAGCTTTTCCCTAACCTCTAGGGTTGTGGTCAATGGATTGGGCACACTGTCCTTGGAGAGGGCAGGCACAATCTTTCGCTGTGGCTCCAGAGGCCCTAGCCTGGAGGTTGTGTGGGTCCAGGCTGTGGGCACAGAAGTCTGAAAACAAAAACTCAGCTTATGAGTGGCGCCTAGGGTATGGCAGGCCGGATGTACAGCCAGAGAGGGAGCTCCTGGGCCTCTGAAACAAGGGCGAGTGGGAGACGTTCCTTTCGGCTTTTGTCTCTGGATGCTGTGTCCAGGATAGCCGTGGATTTTAGGGGTGGTTTCAGGGACTGTGGACGAGTATCCCTCTCTGGGGATTTGTCCCAGCTTCCAAGATTGGGGTCATTTTGTGGGAAGGGTGGAGTCGTGTTGTCTGGCTCATGGGTCTCTACAAGAAATGGATTCCAGAGCAGAGCCCCAGGTACGGGCGGGGCGACTGGAAAACTCAAACCCTGGTGAGGATTGGGTGCATAGGGGCTTGGCAAGCCCCATATGCGGGCTCTTTGTCCAGGCCCTGATAGGCCTTTCTTTGACATGGGGCTCATGCTGAGGGTCACAGTGTGAATTTGTTCCCAATCAGCACTCAAGTTTGGGCGTGGCATCAGGGGCCATGAAGGTTTCTCCCACGCTGAAGTTGTGACTCCATGCCAAGAGCAAGCTTGACAGCCATGGGGAAGGAGGAGTTCTGTTTTGTGCTTGCGATACCCAGCTGTGTGGAGAATTGATATGATGTCTAGGTTCAGATATCTGAAAACCAAGGTTAGGAAGAGGTGACGGCATAAGACCATGGCGTGTCCGAAGTGCTGGGTGTGCAGCCAGCTGTCTCCTTGTCTGTCTGGACGTCTGGCTTCAGGCTGTGTCAGACAGAGCATGAGTGCCCAGAGCAGCCTATCCAGGTCGGGTACCGTCGAGGCCCGAGCAGGTTGATCCTCATCTGGGTTTTCTGGAGAGCCCCACAGGGAAACGTTTTCTTCCGTTGGGCAGACACTGGGCTGGGTTGTGGTTCTGGAGTTCCTAGTCCGGAGGGCTTGTTTGCCAGGAGTGTGAGGAAGGAAGTCTGAAAACACAAGCTAGCTTGAGGTTTGGGACCTGCCACAAAGGACTCCCCAGGTGAGGGACTCTAGAGCACAGCATTGGGTTCCCTCAACTGGAATACACACCATCTAGTTAGTCATGGGTGCCTTTGGGCATGGCAAGGACTATATGCAGGATCTTAATCCCGAACCTGACAGGCCTTTCTTTGACATGGGGCTCATGAGGGTTACAGTGTGCATTTGTTCCCAATCAGCACTCAAGTGCTGCTTGGGCACTACCTGAAGTGTTTGATACATCCCCAGTAAGAAAGCTCCCCATGTGAAGACGAGAGGAGTTATGTTCAGTGCCTCAGGAAAGCCCCATATCCTGTTCTTCAAACCAAAGCCTCTGAGGAGTAACACCTGGAACCCAAAGCAAGAGTTGAGATTACAACCTAAGGGCCTGTCCGGCTCAACCTTCTATCTCTGTTGACATCTGTGTGCATGCCGTGGATTGGAGGGGTGGCCGCAGGGACTGTGGACGAGTATCCATCTCTGCCAAACTGGAGGGCTTGTGGGCCAGTAGTCTGACGACAAAAGTCTGAGAACACAAGCTAGGCTTAGTTTTCTGGGTGAGGCCATGGCAGGCACAATCTACAGACCTGAATCGAGATCTCGTGCATCTGAAGTCAGGGCGAGGATCAGACGATCGCTCAGGTTGGAGTTTCTGTCCCTGATGGCCCCTTCATGAATGAGCGGGGGCATCACGAGGCCATGGGGGTTTTCCCAAGATGGGAGTTGTGAGAAGCTCCAAACTGCAGAGAGTCTTCTGCAGGACAATTGAGACCTGTTGTTTGGCTCCAGGCCAATGATTCTGAGCAGGGTTCTAAGGATGGATGGCTGGGTAGCCCACCTCGCATTCCAATTGTCTCCTAGCAACAAGAGAGGTTAGATCTCCTGGATCTGTGGGGAGCAACCGAGGGCGATGAGTTGAAATGGACACCCCTGGGGATGGGTCCTAACGTGCTTTTCTGTCTATGGAGACCTTGGAATGAAGCGGTGGCACTGGGGCCCTAAAGGGTTCTCCTAAACAGAGGCTTTGACACAGCTCCAACGTGCAAGTTTCCCATGTGTAGATGAGATGTTTTCTGATGGGTGAGTCAAGAAACAGCTATATGCTGCTTTTGAAATCCAGGCCTCTGATGAGAGATGCCTGGAAACCAAAGCAATGGAACTGATTAGTGCCTAGGGGCCTGTTCTTTCCTTTTTACCTCTGGGGACATCTGTCTATGGGTCTGAGTGCAGGTAGGTGCTCAGTTGGGCTCAGATTGCCCCTGTTTTTCCTGGGAAGCCACCACTATTGAGATGGATCAGGGACTTTGGAGGTTTATCCTATTAGAAGGGCTGTGGCCATTGGAATGGGCACACACAATTCCCTTGGAGAGGGCAAGTACAGTCCTGAGGTTCAGCTCCAGGGGCCTGAGCCTGTAGGTTGTGTAGGCCAGGGCTGTTTGGACAGTTGTCTGAAAACACAAACTCGGCTTATGTTTCGGGTCATAGGTATGGCAGGACTGATCTACAGACCATGAGGAGAACTCTTCGGGATTTGAAAGAAGGGCGAGTGTGAGGCTCCTGCTCAAGTTTTTGTCTCTGGATATCGTGTCACTCATGGTCGTGGAATTTCTGGGTGACTTCATGGGAAATGGACGAGTCTTACTCTCTGGTGGTTTGGCCCCGTCAAAAGAGTTTGGGGTCATTCCGTGGGCTGGAAGAAGTCCGTTTTTTTTTTGTTGTTGTTGTTGTTTTTTTCTTGTTTAACCTCAGGTGTTCCACCAAATGATGGATTCCAGAGTAGAGCCCTGGGGAGGGGCGACTGGACAATCAGAAATCTGTTTAAAAATTGGGGCCTAGGGACATGTCAAGCCCATTATGACATCTAATTGTCCAGCCACTGAGCGGACTTACTAGAGGACAGGTCTCATGCTGAGGGTCACAGTGCGTGTGTATGCCCTCGTCGCACTCAAGAATGGGCGGGGCCTCAGGGTGAATGCTGGTTTCTCCTACACTGAATGTTGGACAACGTGCCAACCACAAGGGTTCTTACCATGGGTAAGGAGGAGTTCTGATTTCTGCATCACACTCACCCCTGGGCAGTGATTGGAGATAAGGTCTCGGTTCTGAAGCCTGAAAACTGAGGAACGAAGAGATGATGTCCTAAGGCCATGGCGGGTTTTATGTGCTCAGTGTGCGGTCAGCTTTCTGGGTGTTTGTCAGGAGGTCCGGGCTCAGGTTGTGTTCGACATTGCATTAGTGCCCAGGTTAGACTATATAATTTGGGTAAAGTCGAGTGCTGTGTAGGTTTACCCTCATTTAAGTTGCCTGGGCAGCTCATGAGGCAATAATTTTTTTTCTAGAGGTCAGGCAGAGTGCTGCATTGTGGGTCCGGAATTGCCAAACTTGAGGTCTTCGGGGCCAGGAGTGTGAGGACGGAAGTCTGAGAGGACAAGCTAGACTTGGGTTTCAGGGCGAGGGCACGGCAGGTACCCCCTGCAAATCTGAACCAATATCTCATGCATCTGAAGTCAGGGCGAGGATCAGACGTTGGCTCAGTTTGGAGTTTCTGAGCATGACGGACGCTTCATGAAGGGAGCGGAATATCGAGGCCATTGAGGTTTTCCCACGTTGGGAGTTGTGGGATGCCCCCTTCAAGGATTTCTTCTGCGGGACAATTGAGACCTGTTGGACAGCTCCAGGACATCCCATATGGAATGACTCCAGAGCACCATTCGCGGATGGATGCCTCGGAAGCCCGCTTCGCATTCCAATTGTCTCCTAGCAACAAGACAGTTTAGATCTGATGGCTCTGCGGGAGCAACCGGGGTGGCTGAGTTGAAATGGACTTTCCTGAGGATGGGTCCTAATGTGTTTTTGTGTCCATGAGGGCCTTGGAATGGGGCGGTGGCACCGGGACCCTGAAGTACTCTCCTAAGCTTTGGACATGGCTCCCATGCACAGGTTTCCTTGTGGAGACGAGATGAGTTCTGATGGGTGCCTCAGGAAAACCCCTATGCTCGTATTGGAATCGGGCTTTTGAGGACACATGCCTGTAACCCAAAGCAATGGATCCTATTATGGCCTAGGTTCCTGTCTGGTTCAATCTTCTTCTCTGGGGACATCCATCTATGGTATGAGTGGAGGTCGATTATCAGCTAGTGTCAGACAGCCCTTGTTTGTTCCGGGCGACCTACACTATTGGGATGGCCTCAGGGACTTTGGAGGTTTCTCCTAATTTGTACGATTTTGGACCAAGGAATGGGCAGAATTCCCATGGATTGGCAGGCACAGTGCAAATGTGTGGCTCCAGGGGCCCAGCCTGGAGAGTGTGTGGCCCAAGACTTTGAGGACAGAAGTCTGAAAACACAAACTCAGCTTAGGTTTGGGGACGTAGGTATGGCAGGCCCGATCTACAAACCATGAGAATAACTCTTCAGGATATGAAGAAAGTGCGAGTCTGAGGCGCTTGCTCAGGCTTTTTTCTCTGGATTTTGTATCAGCGATGGCCGTGGAATGTCGGCGAGGCATCATGGGCCATGGATAAATCTTCCTCTCTGAGCATTTGGCCCGATTCCCAATTGCTTTTCGTCAAACTGTGGCATGGGAGGTTCATTTCAGTATTGTTACTTCATGTGTCCCACCAAAAGAGGAATTCCAAAGCCAAGCAATGGAGAAGACTGAAGGGACAACCCGAAGTATGGTTAAAAATTGGGGCCTAGGGGCATGGCAAGCCCAATATGCTATCTCTTCATCCAGCCACTGAGTGGCCTTACTTGAGGACTGGGCTCAGCCTGAGGCTCACAATGTGTGTTTGTGACCAAGGTGGCCCGCAAGCAAGGGCAGGGCCTCATGGGCCACACTGGTTTCAACTACACTGAACGTTGGACAACATGCCAACCACAAGGTTTTTTGCCTTGGGGAAGGAGTTCTGATTACTGCATCACCTTCAACCCTGGGCAGTGATTGGAGATAAGGTCTAGGTTCTGAAGCCTGAAAACCGAGGTTGGGAAGGGATGACGACCTAAGGCCATGGCGGCTCAATGTGCTCAGTGTGCGGCCAGCTGTTTGGGAGGGTCCAGGGGGTCCAGGCTCAGGCTGTGTCAGAAAGGGCATTAGTGCCCTGGTCAGCCTATGTATTTGGGGTACAGCCAAGGTCGGTGCAGGTTGATCCTCATTTGGGGTTACTGGGTAGCCCCAGAGGACAATGTTTTTCTTCTGGAGGGCCGGCAGAGTGCTGCATTGTAGTTCTGGATTGCCAAACGGGAGGGATTTGTGGCCAGTAGTCTGACGACAAAAGTCTGAGAACACAAGCTAGGCTTAGTTTTCTGGGTGAGGCCATGGCAGGCACAATCTACAGACCTGAATCGAGATCTCGTGCATCTGAAGTTAGGGCGAGGATCAGACGATCGCTCAGGTTGGAGTTTCTGTCCCTGATGGCCCCTTCAAGAATGGGGGGGGGGCATCACGAGTCCATGGCTGTTTTCCCACGATGGGAGTTGTGAGAAGCTCCAAACTGAAGAGAGTCTTCTGCAGGACAATTGAGACCTGTTGTTTGGCTCCAGGCCAATGATTCTGAGCAGCATTCTAAGGATGGATGGCTGGGTAGCCCACCTCGCATTCCAATTGTCTCCTAGCAACAAGAGAGGTTAGATCTCCTGGATCTGTGGGGAGCAACCGAGGGCGATGAGTTGAAATGGACACCCCTGGGGATGGGTCCTAACGTGCTTTTGTGTCTATGGAGACCTTGGAATGAAGCGGAGGCACTGGGGCCCTAAAGGGTTCTCCTAAACAGAGGCTTTGACACAGCTCCAACGTGCAAGTTTCCCATGTTTAGATGAGATGTTTTCTGATGGGTGAGTCAAGAAACAGCTATATGCTGCTTTTGAAATCCAGGCCTCTGGGAAAGATGCCTGGAAACCAAAGCAATGGATCTGATTAGTGCCTAGGGGCCTGTTCTTTCCTTTTTACCTCTGGGGACATCTGTCTATGGGTCTGAGTGCAGGTAGATGCTCAGTTGGGCTCAGATTGCCCCTGTTTTTCCTGGGAAGCCACCACTATTGAGATGGATCAGGGACTTTGGAGGTTTATCCTATTAGAAGGGTTGTGGCCATTGGAATGGGCACACACAATTCCCTTGGAGAGGGCAAGTACAGTCCTCAGGTTTGGCTCCAGGGGCCTAAGCCTGTAGGTTGTGTAGGCCAGGGCTGTTTGGACAGTTGTCTGAAAACACAAACTCGGCTTATGTTTCGGGACATAGGTATGGCAGGACTGATCTACAGACCATGAGAAGAACTCTTCGGGATTTGAAAGAAAGGCGAGTGTGAGGCTCCTGCTCAAGTTTTTGTCTCTGGATATCGTGTCACTCATGGTCGTGGAATTTCTGGGTGACTTCATGGGAAATGGACGAGTCTTACTCTCTGGTGGTTTGGCCCCATCCAAAGAGTTTGGGGTCATATTTTGGGCTGGAAGAAGTCCGTTTTGTTGTTGTTGTTGTTGTTGTTTTCTTGTTTAACCTCAGGTGTCCCACAAAATGATGGATTCCAGTGTAGAGCCCTGGGGAGGGGCGACTGGACAATCAGAATTCTGGTTAAAAATTGGGGCCTAGGGACATGTCAAGCCCATTATGACATCTAATGGTCCAGCCACTGAGCGGACTTACTAGAGGACAGGACTCATGCTGAGGGTCACAATGCGTGTGTATGCCCTCGTCGCACTCAAGAATGGGCGGGGCCTCAGGGTGAATGCTGGTTTCGCCTACACTGAATGTTGGACATCGTGCCAACCACAAGGGTTCTTGCCATGGGTAAGGAGGAGTTCTGATTTCTGCATCACACTCACCCCTGGGCAGTGATTGGAGATAAGGTCTCGGTTCTGAAGCCTGAAAACTGAGGAACGAAGAGATGATGTCCTAAGGCCATGGCGGGTTTTATGTGCTCAGTGTGCGGTCAGCTTTCTGGGTGTTTGTCAGGAGGTCCGGGCTCAGGTTGTGTTCGACAGTGCATTAGTGCCCAGGTTAGACTATATAATTTGGGTAAAGTCGAGTGCTGTGTAGGTTTACCCTCATTTAAGGTGCCTGGGCAGCTCATGAAGCAATAATTTTTTTTCTAGAGGTCAGGCAGAGTTCTGCATTGTGGGTCCGGAATTGCCAAAATTGAGGTCTTCGGGGCCAGGAGTGTGAGGACGGAAGTCTGAGAGGACAAGCTAGACTTGCGTTTTAGGGCGAGGGCACGGCAGCTACCCCCTGCAGATCTGAACCAATATCTCATGCATCTGAAGTCAGGGCGAGGATCAGACGTTGGCTCAGGTTGGAGTTTCTGAGCATGACGGACGCTTCATGAAGGGAGCGGAATCTCGAGGCCATTGAGTTTTCCCACGTTGGGAGTTTTGGGATGCCCCCTTCCAGGATTCCTTCTGCGGGACAATTTAGACCTGTTGGACAGCTCCAGGACATCCCATATGGAATGACTCCAGAGCACCGTTCGCGGATGGATGCCTGGGAAGCATGCCTCGCATTCCAATTGTCTCCTAGCAACAAGACAGTTTAGATCTGATGGCTCTGCCGGAGCAACCGGGGTGGCTGAGTTGAAATGGACTTTCCTGAGGATGGGTCCTAATGTGTTTTTGTGTCCATGAGGGCCTTGGAATGGGGCGGTGGCACCGGGACCCTGAAGTACTCTCCTAAGCTTTGGACATGGCTCCCATGCACAGGTTTCCTTGTGGAGACGAGATGAGTTCTGATGGGTGCCTCAGGAAAACCCCTATGCTCGTATTGGAATCAGGCTTTTGAGGACACATGCCTGTAACCCAAAGCAATGGATCCTATTATGGCCTAGGGTCCTGTCTGGTTCAATCTTCTTCTCTGGGGACATCCATCTATGGTATGAGTGGAGGTCGATTATCAGCTAGTGTCAGACAGCCCTTGTTTGTTCCGGGCGACCTACACTATTGGGATGGCCTCAGGGACTTTGGAGGTTTCTCCTAATTTGTACGATTTTGGACCATGGAATGGGCAGAATTCCCATGGATTGGCAGGCACAGTGCTAATGTGTGGCTCCAGGGGCCCAGCCTGGAGAGTGTGTGGCCCAAGACTTTGAGGACAGAAGTCTGAAAACACAAACTCAGCTTATGTTTGGGGACGTAGGTATGGCAGGCACGAACTACAAACCATGAGAAGAACCCTTCAGGATATGAAGAAATTGCCAGTCTGAGGCGCTTGCTCAGGGTTTTGTCTCTGGATTTTGTATCAGCGATGGCCGTGGAATGACGGGGAGGCCTCATGGGCCATGGACGAATCTTCCTCTCTGAGGATTTGGCCCGATTCCCAATTGCTTTTCGTCAATCTGTGGGATGGGAGGACTCATTTCAGTTTTGTTACCTCAGGTGTCCCACCAAAAGAGGAATTCCAAAGCCAAGCCGTGGGGAAGACTGAAGGGACAACCCGACTATGGTTAAAAATTGGGCCTAGGGGCATGGCAAGCCCAATATGCTATCTCTTCATCCAGCCACTGAGTGGCCTTACTTGAGGACTGGGCTCAGCCTGAGCGTCACAATGTGTGTTTGTGACCAATGTGACCCACGAGCATGGGCGGGGCCTCATGGGCCACACTGGTTTCAACTACACTGAAAGTAGGACAACATGCCAACCACAAGGTTTCTTGCCATGGGGAAGGAGTTCTGATTTCTGCATCACCTTCAACCCAGGGCAGTGATTGGAGATAAGGTCTAGGTTTTGAAACCTGAAAACCGAGTTTGGGAAAGATGACGACCTAAGGCCATGTCGGCTCAATGTGCTCAGTGTGCGGCCAGCTGTCTGGGAGGGTCCAGGGGGTCCAGGCTCAGGCTGTGTCAGAAAGGGCATTAGTGCCCTGGTCAGCCTATGTATTTGGGGTACAGCCAAGGTCGGTGCAGGTTGATCCTCATTTGGGGTTACTGGGTAGCCCCAGAGGACAATGTTTTTCTTCTGGAGGGCCGGCAGTGTGCTGCATTGTAGTTCTGGATTGCCAAACGGGAGGGATTGTGGGCCAGTAGTCTGACGACAAAAGTCTGAGAACACAAGCTAGGCTTAGGTTTCTGGGTGAGGCCATGGCAGGCACAATCTACAGACCTGAATCGAGATCTCGTGCATCTGAAGTCAGGTCGAGGATCAGACGATCGCTCAGGTTGGAGTTTATGTCCCTGATGGCTCCTTCATGAATGGGGGGGGGGCAACATGAGGCCATGGGTGTTTTCCCACGATGGGAGTTGTGAGAAGCTCCAAACTGAAGAGAGTCTTCTGCAGGACAATTGAGACCTGTTGTTTGGCTCCAGGCCAATGATTCTGAGTAGGGTTCTAAGGATGGATGGCTGGGTAGCCCACCTCGCATTCCAATTGTCTCCTAGCAACCAGACAGGTTAGATCTCCTGGATCTGTGGGGAGCAACCGAGGACGCTGAGTTGAAATGGACACCCCTGGGGATGGGTCCTAACGTGCTTTTTTGTCTATGGAGACCTTGGAATGAAGCGGTGACACTGGGGCCCTAAAGGGTTCTCCTAAACAGAGGCTTTGACACAGCTCCAACGTGCAAGTTTCCCATGTTTAGATGAGATGTTTTCTGATGGGTGAGTCAAGAAACAGCTATATGCTGCTTTTGAAATCCACGCCTCTGGGAAAGATGCCTGGAAACCAAAGCAATGGATCTGATTAGTGCCTAGGGGCCTGTTCTTTCCTTTTTACCTCTGGGGACATCTGTCTATGGGTCTGAGTGCAGGTAGGTGCTCAGTTGGGCTCAGATTGCCCCTGTTTTTCCTGGGAAGCCACCACTATTGAGATGGATCAGGGACTTTGGAGGTTTATCGTATTAGAAGGTTTGTGGCCATTGGAATGGGCACACACAATTCCCATGGAGAGGGCAAGTACAGTCCTCAGGTTTGGCTCCAGAGGCCTGAGCCTGTAGGTTGTGTAAGCCAGGGCTGTTTGGACAGTTGTCTGAAAACACAAACTCGGCTTATGTTTCGGGTCATAGATATGGCATGACTGATCTACAGACCATGAAGGGAGCGGAATCTCGAGGCCATTGAGGTTTTCCCATGTTGGGAGTTGTGGGATGCCCCCTTCCAGGATTCCTTCTGCGGGACAATTGAGACCTGTTGGACAGCTCCAGGACATCCCATATGGAATGACTCCAGAGCACCGTTCGCGGATGGATGCCTGGGAAGCATGCCTCGCATTCCAATTGTCTCCTAGCAACAAGACAGTTTAGATCTGATGGCTCTGCCGGAGCAACCGGGGTGGCTGAGTTGAAATGGACTTTCCTGAGGATGTGTCCTAATGTGTTTTTGTGTCCATGATGGCCTTGGAATGGGGCGGTGGCACCGGGACCCTGAAGTACTCTCCTAAGCTTTGGACATGGCTCCCATGCACAGGTTTCCTTGTGGAGACGAGATGAGTTCTGATGGGTGCCTCAGGAAAACCCCTATGCTCGTATTGGAATCAGGCTTTTGAGGACACATGCCTGTAACCCAAAGCAATGGATCCTATTATGGCCTAGGGTCCTGTCTGGTTCAATCTTCTTCTCTGGGGACATCCATCTATGGTATGAGTGGAGGTCGATTATCAGCTAGTGTCAGACAGCCCTTGTTTGTTCCGGGCGACCTACACTATTGGGATAGCCTCAGGGACTTTGGAGGTTTCTCCTAATTTGTACGATTTTGGACCATGGAATGGGCAGAATTCCCATGGATTGGCAGGCACAGTGCTAATGTGTGGCTCCAGGGGCCCAGCCTGGAGAGTGTGTGGCCCAAGACTTTGAGGACAGAAGTCTGAAAACACAAACTCAGCTTATGTTTGGGGACGTAGGTATGGCAGGCACGAACTACAAACCATGAGAAGAACTCTTCAGGATATGAAGAAATTGCCAGTCTGAGGCGCTTGCTCAGGGTTTTGTCTCTGGATTTTGTATCAGCGATGGCCGTGGAATGACGGGGAGGCCTCATGGGCCATGGACGAATCTTCCTCTCTGAGGATTTGGCCCGATTCCCAATTGCTTTTCGTCAATCTGTGGGATGGGAGGACTCATTTCAGTTTTGTTACCTCAGGTGTCCCACCAAAAGAGGAATTCCAAAGCCAAGCCGTGGGGAAGACTGAAGGGACAACCCGACTATGGTTAAAAATTGGGCCTAGGGGCATGGCAAGCCCAATATGCTATCTCTTCATCCAGCCACTGAGTGGCCTTACTTGAGGACTGGGCTCAGCCTGAGCGTCACAATGTGTGTTTGTGACCAATGTGACCCACGAGCATGGGCGGGGCCTCATGGGCCACACTGGTTTCAACTACACTGAAAGTAGGACAACATGCCAACCACAAGGTTTCTTGCCATGGGGAAGGAGTTCTGATTTCTGCATCACCTTCAACCCAGGGCAGTGATTGGAGATAAGGTCTAGGTTCTGAAACCTGAAAACCGAGTTTGGGAAAGATGACGACCTAAGGCCATGTCGGCTCAATGTGCTCAGTGTGCGGCCAGCTGTCTGGGAGGGTCCAGGGGGTCCAGGCTCAGGCTGTGTCAGAAAGGGCATTAGTGCCCTGGTCAGCCTATGTATTTGGGGTACAGCCAAGGTCGGTGCAGGTTGATCCTCATTTGGGGTTACTGGGTAGCCCCAGAGGACAATGTTTTTCTTCTGGAGGGCCGGCAGTGTGCTGCATTGTAGTTCTGGATTGCCAAACGGGAGGGATTGTGGGCCAGTAGTCTGACGACAAAAGTCTGAGAACACAAGCTAGGCTTAGGTTTCTGGGTGAGGCCATGGCAGGCACAATCTACAGACCTGAATCGAGATCTCGTGCATCTGAAGTCAGGTCGAGGATCAGACGATCGCTCAGGTTGGAGTTTATGTCCCTGATGGCTCCTTCATGAATGGGGGGGGGGGCAACACGAGGCCATGGGTGTTTTCCCACGATGGGAGTTGTGAGAAGCTCCAAACTGAAGAGAGTCTTCTGCAGGACAATTGAGACCTGTTGTTTGGCTCCAGGCCAATGATTCTGAGTAGGGTTCTAAGGATGGATGGCTGGGTAGCCCACCTCGCATTCCAATTGTCTCCTAGCAACCAGACAGGTTAGATCTCCTGGATCTGTGGGGAGCAACCGAGGACGCTGAGTTGAAATGGACACCCCTGGGGAAGGGTCCTAACGTGCTTTTGTGTCTATGGAGACCTTGGAATGAAGCGGTGACACTGGGGCCCTAAAGGGTTCTCCTAAACAGAGGCTTTGACACAGCTCCAACGTGCAAGTTTCCCATGTTTAGATGAGATGTTTTCTGATGGGTGAGTCAAGAAACAGCTATATGCTGCTTTTGAAATCCAGGCCTCTGGGAAAGATGCCTGGAAACCAAAGCAATGGATCTGATTAGTGCCTAGGGGCCTGTTCTTTCCTTTTTACCTCTGGGGACATCTGTCTATGGGTCTGAGTGCAGGTAGGTGCTCAGTTGGGCTCAGATTGCCCCTGTTTTTCCTGGGAAGCCACCACTATTGAGATGGATCAGGGACTTTGGAGGTTTATCGTATTAGAAGGTTTGTGGCCATTGGAATGGGCACACACAATTCCCATGGAGAGGGCAAGTACAGTCCTCAGGTTTGGCTCCAGAGGCCTGAGCCTGTAGGTTGTGTAAGCCAGGGCTGTTTGGACAGTTGTCTGAAAACACAAACTCGGCTTATGTTTCGGGTCATAGATATGGCATGACTGATCTACAGACCATGAAGGGAGCGGAATCTCGAGGCCATTGAGGTTTTCCCATGTTGGGAGTTGTGGGATGCCCCCTTCCAGGATTCCTTCTGCGGGACAATTGAGACCTGTTGGACAGCTCCAGGACATCCCATATGGAATGACTCCAGAGCACCGTTCGCGGATGGAGGCCTGGGAAGCATGCCTCGCATTCCAATTGTCTCCTAGCAACAAGACAGTTTAGATCTGATGGCTCTGCCGGAGCAACCGGGGTGGCTGAGTTGAAATGGACTTTCCTGAGGATGTGTCCTAATGTGTTTTTGTGTCCATGATGGCCTTGGAATGGGGCGGTGGCACCGGGACCCTGAAGTACTCTCCTAAGCTTTGGACATGGCTCCCATGCACAGGTTTCCTTGTGGAGACGAGATGAGTTCTGATGGGTGCCTCAGGAAAACCCCTATGCTCGTATTGGAATCAGGCTTTTGAGGACACATGCCTGTAACCCAAAGCAATGGATCCTATTATGGCCTAGGGTCCTGTCTGGTTCAATCTTCTTCTCTGGGGACATCCATCTATGGTATGAGTGGAGGTCGATTATCAGCTAGTGTCAGACAGCCCTTGTTTGTTCCGGGCGACCTACACTATTGGGATAGCCTCAGGGACTTTGGAGGTTTCTCCTAATTTGTACGATTTTGGACCATGGAATGGGCAGAATTCCCATGGATTGGCAGGCACAGTGCTAATGTGTGGCTCCAGGGGCCCAGCCTGGAGAGTGTGTGGCCCAAGACTTTGAGGACAGAAGTCTGAAAACACAAACTCAGCTTATGTTTGGGGACGTAGGTATGGCAGGCACGAACTACAAACCATGAGAAGAACTCTTCAGGATATGAAGAAATTGCCAGTCTGAGGCGCTTGCTCAGGGTTTTGTCTCTGGATTTTGTATCAGCGATGGCCGTGGAATGACGGGGAGGCCTCATGGGCCATGGACGAATCTTCCTCTCTGAGGATTTGGCCCGATTCCCAATTGCTTTTCGTCAATCTGTGGGATGGGAGGACTCATTTCAGTTTTGTTACCTCAGGTGTCCCACCAAAAGAGGAATTCCAAAGCCAAGCCGTGGGGAAGACTGAAGGGACAACCCGACTATGGTTAAAAATTGGGCCTAGGGGCATGGCAAGCCCAATATGCTATCTCTTCATCCAGCCACTGAGTGGCCTTACTTGAGGACTGGGCTCAGCCTGAGCGTCACAATGTGTGTTTGTGACCAATGTGACCCACGAGCATGGGCGGGGCCTCATGGGCCACACTGGTTTCAACTACACTGAAAGTAGGACAACATGCCAACCACAAGGTTTCTTGCCATGGGGAAGGAGTTCTGATTTCTGCATCACCTTCAACCCAGGGCAGTGATTGGAGATAAGGTCTAGGTTCTGAAACCTGAAAACCGAGTTTGGGAAAGATGACGACCTAAGGCCATGTCGGCTCAATGTGCTCAGTGTGCGGCCAGCTGTCTGGGAGGGTCCAGGGGGTCCAGGCTCAGGCTGTGTCAGAAAGGGCATTAGTGCCCTGGTCAGCCTATGTATTTGGGGTACAGCCAAGGTCGGTGCAGGTTGATCCTCATTTGGGGTTACTGGGTAGCCCCAGAGGACAATGTTTTTCTTCTGGAGGGCCGGCAGTGTGCTGCATTGTAGTTCTGGATTGCCAAACGGGAGGGATTGTGGGCCAGTAGTCTGACGACAAAAGTCTGAGAACACAAGCTAGGCTTAGGTTTCTGGGTGAGGCCATGGCAGGCACAATCTACAGACCTGAATCGAGATCTCGTGCATCTGAAGTCAGGTCGAGGATCAGACGATCGCTCAGGTTGGAGTTTATGTCCCTGATGGCTCCTTCATGAATGGGGGGGGGGGCAACACGAGGCCATGGGTGTTTTCCCACGATGGGAGTTGTGAGAAGCTCCAAACTGAAGAGAGTCTTCTGCAGGACAATTGAGACCTGTTGTTTGGCTCCAGGCCAATGATTCTGAGTAGGGTTCTAAGGATGGATGGCTGGGTAGCCCACCTCGCATTCCAATTGTCTCCTAGCAACCAGACAGGTTAGATCTCCTTGATCTGTGGGGAGCAACCGAGGACGCTGAGTTGAAATGGACACCCCTGGGGATGGGTCCTAACGTGCTTTTGTGTCTATGGAGACCTTGGAATGAAGCGGTGACACTGGGGCCCTAAAGGGTTCTCCTAAACAGAGGCTTTGACACAGCTCCAACGTGCAAGTTTCCCATGTTTAGATGAGATGTTTTCTGATGGGTGAGTCAAGAAACAGCTATATGCTGCTTTTGAAATCCAGGCCTCTGGGAAAGATGCCTGGAAACCAAAGCAATGGATCTGATTAGTGCCTAGGGGCCTGTTCTTTCCTTTTTACCTCTGGGGACATCTGTCTATGGGTCTGAGTGCAGGTAGGTGCTCAGTTGGGCTCAGATTGCCCCTGTTTTTCCTGGGAAGCCACCACTATTGAGATGGATCATGGACTTTGGAGGTTTATCGTATTAGAAGGTTTGTGGCCATTGGAATGGGCACACACAATTCCCATGGAGAGGGCAAGTACAGTCCTCAGGTTTGGCTCCAGAGGCCTGAGCCTGTAGGTTGTGTAAGCCAGGGCTGTTTGGACAGTTGTCTGAAAACACAAACTCGGCTTATGTTTCGGGTCATAGATATGGCATGACTGATCTACAGACCATGAAGGGAGCGGAATCTCGAGGCCATTGAGGTTTTCCCATGTTGGGAGTTGTGGGATGCCCCCTTCAAGGATTCCTTCTGCGGGACAATTGAGACCGGTTGGACAGCTCCAGGACATCCCTTGTGGAATGACTTTAGAGCACCCTTCGAGGATGGATGCCAGGGAAGCCCGCTCCCCATTCCAATTGTCTCCTAGCAACAAGACAGTTTAGATCTGATGGCTCTGCTGGAGCAACCGGGGAGGCTGAGTTTCAATGGACCTTCCTGAGGATGGGTCCTAATGTGTTTTTGTGTCCATGAGGGCCTTGGAATGGGGCGGTGGCACCGGGACCCTGAAGTACTCTGTTAAGCTTTGGACATGGCTCCCATGCACAGTTTTCCTTGTGGAGACGAGATGTGTTCTGATGTGTGCCTCAGGAAAACCCCTATGCTGGTATTGGAATCAGGCTTTTGAGGAGACATGCCTGTAAACCAAAGCAAAGGATCCCATTTTGGCCTAGGTTCTGGTCTGGTTCAATCTTCTTCTCTGGGGACATCCATCTACGGAATGAGTGGAGGTCGATTATCAGCTGTTGTCAGACAGCCCTTGTTTTTTCCGGGCGACCTACACTATTGGGATGGCCTCAGGGACTTTGGAGGTATCTCCTAATTTGTACGATTTTGGACAATGGAATGGGCAGAATTCCCATGGATTGGGTAGGCACAGTCCTAATGTGTGGCTCCAGGAGCCCCAGCCTGGCGGGTGTGTTGCCCAGTGCTTTGAGCGACAGAAGTCTGAAAACACAAACTCAGCTTACGTTTGGGGACGTAGGTTGGCAGGCCCAATTTACAAACCATGAGAAGAACACTTCAGGATATGAAGAAAGATCGAGTCTGAGGCGCTTGCTTAGGCTTTGGTCTCTGGATTTTGTGTCAACGATGGCCGTGGAATGTGGGGAGACCTCATGGGACATGGACGAATCTTCCTCTCTGTGGATTTGGCCCGGTCCCAATTGTTTTTCACATATCTGTGGGATGGGAGGTCTCCTTTCAGGTTTATTACCTAGGTGTCCAAACAAAAGACGAATTCCAAAGCAGAGCCCTAGGGAAGAGTGAAGGGATAACGCAAAATATGGTTAAAATTGGGGCCTAGGGGCATGGCAGGCCCAATATGCTGTCTCTTCATCCAGCCACTGATAGGCCTTACTTGAGGAATAGGCTCAGGCTGAGGATCACAATGTTTGTTTGTGACCAATGTGGCCCGCGAGCATGGGCCGGGCCATGTGGGCCACACTGGCTTCAACTACACTGGACTTTGAACAACATGCCAATCACAAGGTCTCTTGCCATGGGGAAGGTGTTCTGATTTCTGCATCATTTTCAACCCTGGGCAGTGGTTGGAGATAAGGTCTAGGTTCTGAAGCCTGAAAAACCGCAGTTGGGAAGAGATGACGACTTAAGACCATGGCGGGTCTGATATGCTCAGAGTGCGGTCAGTTGCCTCGGTGTTGGTCAGGATGTTCTGGCTCAGTTTGTGTCAGACAGTGCATTAGTGCCCAGGTTAGACTATATGATTTGGGTACAGTCGAGTGCCTTGTAGGTATATCCTCATTTGATGTGCTTGGGCAGCTCATTAGGCTAGATATTTTTTCTAGAGGGCAGGCAGAGTGCTGCATTGTGGGTCCGGAATTGCCAAACGTGAGAGCTTCTGGGCCAGGAGTGTGAGGACAGAAGTGTGAGAACACAAGCTAGACTTGGGCTTCAGGATGAGGACACGGCAGGTACCCCCTGCAGATCTGAACCAATTTCTCAAGCATCTGAAGTCACGGCGAGGATCAGACTTTGGCTCAGGTTGGAGTTTCTGTGCATGACTGCCCCTTCATAAACGGAGCGGAATCTCAAGGCCATGGAGGTTTATCCACGTTGGGAGTTGTGGGATGCCCCCTTCAAGGATTCCTTCTGCGGGACAATTGAGACCTGTTGGGCAGCTCCAGGACATCCCATATGGAATGACTCCTGAGCACCGTGTGAGGATGGATGCCAGGGAAGCCCGCCTCGCATTCCAATTATCTCCTAGCAACAAGAAGTTGAGATCAGATGGCTCTATGGGAGCAACCGGGGTGGCTGAGTTGAAATGGCCTTTCTTTAGGATGGGGCCTAATGTGTGTTTGTGTCCTTGCGGGCCTGGAATGGGGCGGTGGCACAGGGACCCTGAAGTATTCTCCTAAGCTTTGGACATAGCTTCCATGCATAATTTTCCTTGTGGAGACGAGATGAGTTCTGACGGTTGCCTCAGGAAACCCCTTATGCTGGTATTGGAATCCAGGCTTTTGAGGAGACACGCCTGTAAATCAAAGTAATGGATCGATTATGGCCTAGGATCCTGTCTGGTTCAATCTTTATCTCTGGGGATATCCATCTATGGAATGAGTGGAGGTAGATGCTCAACTTGTGTAAGACCGCCCTTGTTTGTCCCCGGAGACCTACACTATTCGGAAGGCCTCGGGGACTTTGGAGAGTTCTCCTAATTTGTACGATTTTGGACAATGGAATGGGCAGAATTCCCATGGATTGGGTAGGCACAGTCCTAATGTCTGCTCCAGGGTCCCCAGTTTGGAGGGTGTGTGGCCCAGGACTTTGAGGACAGAAGTCTGATAACACAAACTCAGCTCAGGTTTGGGGATGTAGGTTTGGCAGGCCCAATCTACAAACCATGAGAAGAACTCTTCAGGATATGAAGAAAGAGCGAGTCTGAGGCACTTGCTCAGGCTTTTCTCTCTGGATTTTGTATCAACGATGGCCGTGGAATGTCGGGAGGTCTCCTGGGAAATGTACGAATCTTCCTATCTGTGGATTTGGCCCGGTCCCAATTGTTTTTCGTCAATCTGTGGGATGGGAGGTCTCTTTTCAGGTTTATTACCTCAGGTGTCCGAACAAAAGAGTAATTCCAAAGCAGAGCCGTAGGGAAGAGTGAAGGGACAACGCAAAATATGGTTAAAAATTGGGGCCTAGGGGCAAGCAGGCCAAATATGCTGTGTCTTCATCCAGCTACTGAGAGGCCTTACTTGAGGACTGGGCTCAGGCTGAGGGTCACAATGTGTGTTTGTTACCAATGTGGCCCGCGAGCATGGGCGGGGCCTCATGGGCCACACTGGTTTCAACTGCACTGGACTTTGGGCAACATTCCAATCACAAGGAATCTTGCCATGGGGAAGGTGTTCTGATTTCTGCATCACTTTCAACCCTGGGCAGTGGTTGGAGATAAGGACTAGGTTCTGAAGTCAGAAAAACCGCATTCGGAAGAGATGAGGACCTAAGGCCATGGCGGGTCTGGTATGATAAGTGTGCGGTCAGCTGCCTGGGTGTTGGTCAGGAGGTTCTGGCTCAGGTTGTATCAGACAGTGCATTAGTGCCCAGGTTAGACTATATGATTTGGGTACAGTCGAGTGCCGTGTAGGTTTATCCTCATTAGAGGTGCCTGGACAGCTCATTAGGCAAGATATTTTTTCTAGAGGGCAGGCAGAGTGCTGCATTGTGGGTATGGACTTGCCAAACGTGAGGGCTTCTGGGCCAGAAGTATGAGGACAGAAGTCTGAGAACACAAGCTAGACTTGGGCTTCAGGCCGAGGGACGGCAGGTACCCCCTGCAGATCTGAACCAATAACTCAAGCATCTGAACTCACGGCGAGGATCATACGTTGACTCAGGTTGGAGTTTCTTTGCATGACTGCCCCTTCATGAACGGAGCGGAATCTCAAGGCTATGGAGGTTTTACCACGTTGGGAGTTGTGGGACGCCCCCTTCAAGGATTCCTTCTGCTGGACAATTGAGACCTGATGGGCAGCTCCAGGACATCCCATAGGAATGACTACAGAGCACAATTGGAGGAAGGATGCCAGGGAAGCCCGCCTCGCATTCCAATTGTCTCCTAGCAACAATACAGTTGAGATCAGATGGCTCTATGGGAGCAACCGGGGTGGCTGAGTTGAAATGGACTTTCCTGAGGATGGGGCCTAATGTGTGTTTGTGTCCATGAGGGCCTTGGAATGGAGTGGTGGCACCGGGACCCTGAAGTATTCTCCTAAGCTTTTGACATAGCTCCCATGCACAATATTCCTTGTGGAGACGAGATTTGTTCTGATGGGTGCCTCAGGAAACCCCTTATGCTGGTATTGGAATCCAGGATTTTGAGGAGACACGCCTGTAAACCAAAGCAATGGATCGGATTATGTCCTAGGATTCTGTATGGTTTAATCTTCTTCTCTGGACATATCCATCTATGGAATGAGTGCAGGTAGATGCTCACCTTGTGTAAGACCGCCCTTGTTTATCCCCGGAGACCTACACTATTGGGATGGCCTCGGGGACTTTGGAGTGTTCTCCTAATTTGTACGATTTT
This sequence comes from Mustela nivalis, assembly GCF_964662115.1. Taxonomy (NCBI): domain Eukaryota; kingdom Metazoa; phylum Chordata; class Mammalia; order Carnivora; family Mustelidae; genus Mustela; species Mustela nivalis. Next base: position 1,057,608 of record NW_028136558.1, on the reverse strand, counting down.
GGACAATGGAATGGGCAGAATTCCCATGGATTGCGTAGGCACAGTCCTAATGTGTGGCTCCAGGGGCCCCAGCCTGGAGGGTGTGTGGCCCAGGACTTTGAGGACAGAATTCTGAAAACACAAACTCAGCTCAGGTTTGGGGATGTAGGTTTGGCAGGCCCAATCTACAAACCATGAGAAGAACTCTTCAGGATATGAAGAAAGAGCGAGTCTGAGGCACTTGCTCAGGCTTTTGTCTCTGGATTTTGTATCAACGATGGCCGTGGAATGTGGGGATGTCTCATGGGAAATGTACGAATCTTCCTCTCTGTGGATTTGGCCCGTTCCGAATTGTTTTTCGTCAATCTGTGGGATGGGAGGTCTCCTTTCAGGTTTATTACCTCAGGTGTCCGAACAAAAGAGGAATTCCAAAGCAGAGCCCTAGGGAAGAGTGAAGGGACAACGCAAAATATGGTTAAATATTGGGGCCTAGGGGCAGCAAGGCCAAATATGCTGTCTCTTCATCCAGCTACTGAGAGGCCTTACTTGAGGACTGGGCTCAGGCTGAGGGTCACAATGTGTGTTTGTGACCAATGTGGCCTGCGAGCATCGGCGGGTCCTCATGGGCCACACTGGTTTCAACTGCACTGGACTTTGGACAACATGCCAATCACAAGGACTCTTGCCATGGGGAAGGTGTTCTGATTTCTGCCTCACTTTCAACCCTGGGCAGTGTTTGGAGATTAGGTCTAGGTTCTGAAGCCCAAAAAACCGCAGTTGGGAAGAGATGACGACCTAAGGCCATGGCGGGTCTGATGCACTCAGTGTGCGGTCAGCTGCCTGGGTGTTGGTCAGGAGGTTCTGGCTCAGGTTGTGTCAGACAGTGCATTAGTGCCCAGGTTAGACTATATGATTTGGGTACAGTCGAGTGCCGTGTAGGTTTATCCTCATTTGAGGTGCCTGGGAAGCTCATTAGGGAAGATATTTTTTCTAGAGGGCAGGCAGAGTGCTGCATTGTGGGTCGGAATTGCCAAACGTGAGGGCTTCTGGGCCAGGAGTGTGAGGACAGAAGTCTGAGAACACAAGCTAGACTTGGGCTTCAGGCCGAGGGCACGGCAGGTACCCCCTGCAGATCTGAAACAATATCTCAAGCATCTGAACTCACGGCGAGGATCAGACGTTGGCTCAGGTTGGAGTTTCTTTGCATGACTGCCCCTTCATGAACGGAGCGGATACTCAAGGCCATGGAGGTTTTCCCAAGTTGGGAGTTGTGGGATGCCCTCTTCAAGGATTCCTTCTGCGAAACTATTGAGTCCTATTGGGCAGGTCCAGGACATCCCATATGGAATGACCCCAGAGCACCATTGGTGGATGGATGCCAGGGATGTCTGCCGCGCATTACAATTGTCTCCTAGCAACAAGACAGTTGAGATTGGATGGCTCTGAAGGAGTAACCGGGGTGGCTGAGTTGAAATGGACTTTCCTGAGGATGGGTTTAATGTGTGTTTGTGTCCATGAGGGCCTTGGAATGGGGAGTTGGCACCGGGAACCTGAAGTATTCTCCTAAGCTTTTGACATAGCTCCCATGCACAAGTTTCCTTGTGGAGACGAGATTTGTTCTGATGGGTGCCTCTGGAAAACCATATGCTGGTATTGGACCCAGGCTTTTGAGGAGACATGCCTGTAATACCAAGCAATGGATCCGATTATGGCCTAGGGTCCTCTCTGGTTCAATCTTCTTCTCTGGGGATATCCATTATGGAATGAGTGGAGGTAGGTGCTCACCTGGTGTCAGACCGTCCTTGTTTGTCCCCGAAGACCTACACTATCGGGGTGGCCTCGGGGAATTTGGAGAGTTCTCCTAATTTGTACGATTTTGGACAATGGAATGGGCAGAATTCCCATGGATTGTGTAGGCACAGTTTTAATGTGTGTCTCCAGGGGCCCCAGCCTTGCGGGTGTGTGGCCCAGGACTTTGAGGACAGACGTCTGAAAACACAAACTCAGCTCAGGTTTGGGGATGTAGGTTTGGCAGGCCCAATCTACAAACCATGAGCAGAACTCTTCAGGACATGAAGAAAGAGCGAGTCTGAGGCACTTGCTCAGGCTTTTGTCTCTGGATTTTGTATCAGCGATGGCCGTGGAATGTGGGGAGGTCTCATGGGAAATGTACGAATCTTCCTCTCTGTGGATTTGGCCCAGTCCCAATTGTTTTTCGTCAATCTGTGGGATGGGAGGTCTTCTTTCAGGTTTATTACCTCATGTGTCCGAACAAATGATGAATTCCAAAGCAGATCCCTAGGGAAGAGTGAAGGGACAACACAAAATATGGTTAAAAATTGGTGCCTAGGGGCAGGAAGGCCAAATATGCTGTCTCTTCATTCAGCCACTCAGAGGCCTTACTTGAGGACTGGACTCAGGCTGAAGGTCACATTGTGTGTTTGTGACCAATGTGGCCCGCGAGCATGGGTGGTGCCATATGGGCCACACTGGTTTCAACTACACTGGACTTTGGACAACATGCCAATCACAATGTCTCTTGCCATGGGGAAGGTGTTCTGATGTCTGCATCATTTTCAACCCTGGGCAGTGGATGGAGATAAGGTCTAGGTTCTGAAGCTTGAAAAACCGCTGTTGGGAAGAGATGATGACCTAAGGCCATGGCTGGTCTGATATGCTCAGTGGGCGGTATGCTGCCTGGGTGTTGGTCAGGAGGTTCTGGCTCAGGTTGTGTCAGACAGTGCATTTTTGCGCAGGTTAGACTATATAATTTGGGTACAATCGAGTGCCGTGTATGTTTATCCTCATTTGAGGTGCCTGGGCAGCTCATTAGGCAAGATATTTTTTCTAGAGGGCAGGCAGAGTGCGGCATTGTGGGTCCGGAATTGCCAAACTTGAGGGCTTCTGGGTCAGGAGTGTGAGGACAGAAGTCTGAGACACAAGCTAGACTTGGGCTTCAGGCCGAGGGCACGGCAGGTACCCCCTGCAGATCTGAAACAATATCTCAAGCATCTGAACTCACGGCGAGGATCAGACGTTGGCTCAGGTTGGAGTTTCTTTGCATGACTGCCCCTTCATGAACGGAGCGGATACTCAAGGCCATGGAGGTTTTCCCAAGTTGGGAGTTGTGGGATGCCCTCTTCAAGGATTCCTTCTGCGAAACTATTGAGTCCTATTGGGCAGGTCCAGGACATCCCATATGGAATGACCCCAGAGCACCATTGGTGGATGGATGCCAGGGATGTCTGCCGCGCATTACAATTGTCTCCTAGCAACAAGACAGTTGAGATTGGATGGCTCTGAAGGAGTAACCGGGGTGGCTGAGTTGAAATGGACTTTCCTGAGGATGGGTTTAATGTGTGTTTGTGTCCATGAGGGCCTTGGAATGGGGAGTTGGCACCGGGAACCTGAAGTATTCTCCTAAGCTTTTGACATAGCTCCCATGCACAAGTTTCCTTGTGGAGACGAGATTTGTTCTGATGGGTGCCTCTGGAAAACCATATGCTGGTATTGGACCCAGGCTTTTGAGGAGACATGCCTGTAATACCAAGCAATGGATCCGATTATGGCCTAGGGTCCTCTCTGGTTCAATCTTCTTCTCTGGGGATATCCATTATGGAATGAGTGGAGGTAGGTGCTCACCTGGTGTCAGACCGTCCTTGTTTGTCCCCGAAGACCTACACTATCGGGGTGGCCTCGGGGAATTTGGAGAGTTCTCCTAATTTGTACGATTTTGGACAATGGAATGGGCAGAATTCCCATGGATTGTGTAGGCACAGTTTTAATGTGTGTCTCCAGGGGCCCCAGCCTTGCGGGTGTGTGGCCCAGGACTTTGAGGACAGACGTCTGAAAACACAAACTCAGCTCAGGTTTGGGGATGTAGGTTTGGCAGGCCCAATCTACAAACCATGAGCAGAACTCTTCAGGACATGAAGAAAGAGCGAGTCTGAGGCACTTGCTCAGGCTTTTGTCTCTGGATTTTGTATCAGCGATGGCCGTGGAATGTGGGGAGGTCTCATGGGAAATGTACGAATCTTCCTCTCTGTGGATTTGGCCCAGTCCCAATTGTTTTTCGTCAATCTGTGGGATGGGAGGTCTTCTTTCAGGTTTATTACCTCATGTGTCCGAACAAATGATGAATTCCAAAGCAGATCCCTAGGGAAGAGTGAAGGGACAACACAAAATATGGTTAAAAATTGGTGCCTAGGGGCAGGAAGGCCAAATATGCTGTCTCTTCATTCAGCCACTCAGAGGCCTTACTTGAGGACTGGACTCAGGCTGAAGGTCACATTGTGTGTTTGTGACCAATGTGGCCCGCGAGCATGGGTGGTGCCATATGGGCCACACTGGTTTCAACTACACTGGACTTTGGACAACATGCCAATCACAATGTCTCTTGCCATGGGGAAGGTGTTCTGATGTCTGCATCATTTTCAACCCTGGGCAGTGGATGGAGATAAGGTCTAGGTTCTGAAGCTTGAAAAACCGCTGTTGGGAAGAGATGATGACCTAAGGCCATGGCTGGTCTGATATGCTCAGTGGGCGGTATGCTGCCTGGGTGTTGGTCAGGAGGTTCTGGCTCAGGTTGTGTCAGACAGTGCATTTTTGCGCAGGTTAGACTATATAATTTGGGTACAATCGAGTGCCGTGTATGTTTATCCTCATTTGAGGTGCCTGGGCAGCTCATTAGGCAAGATATTTTTTCTAGAGGGCAGGCAGAGTGCGGCATTGTGGGTCCGGAATTGCCAAACTTGAGGGCTTCTGGGTCAGGAGTGTGAGGACAGAAGTCTGAGACACAAGCTAGACTTGGGCTTCAAGCCGAGGGCACGGCAGGTAACCCTGCAGATCTGAACCAATATCTCAAGCATCTGAAGTCACGGCGAGGATCAGACGTTGGCTCAGGTTGGAGTTTCTGTGCATGACTGCCCCTTCATGAACGGAGCAGAATCTCAAGGCCATAGAGATTTTACCACGTTGGGAGTTGTGGGATGCCCCCTTCAAGGATTCCTTCTGCGGGACAATTGAGAACTGTGGGGCAGCTCCAGGACATCCCATATGGAATGACTCTAGAGCACCGTTGGAGGATGGATGCCAGGGAAGCCCACCTCGCATTCCAATAGTCTCCTAGCAACAAGACAGTTGAGATCGGATCGTCTGCGGGAGCAACCGGGGTGGCTGAGTTGAAATGGACTTTCCTGAGGATGGGGCCTAATGTGTGTTTGTGTCCATGAGGGCCTTGGAATGGGGAGGTGGCACCTGGATCCTGAAGTATTCTCCTAAGCTTTTGACATAGCTCCCATGCACAAGTTTCCTTGTGGAGACGAGATTTGTTCTGATGGTTGCCTCTGGTAACCCTTATGCTGGTATTGGAATACAGGCTTTTGAGGAGACATGCCTGTAATTCCAAGCGATGTATCCGATTATGGCCTAGGGTCCTCTCTGTTTCATCTTCTTCTCTGGGGATATCCATCTATGGAATGAGTGGAGGTAGATGCTCACCTGGTGTCAGACCACCCTTGTTTGACCCCGGAGACCTACACTATTGGGATGGCCTCGGAGACTTTGGAGATTTCTCCTAATTTGTATGATTTTGGACAATGGAATGGGCAGAATTCCCATGGATTGGGTAGGCACAGTCCTAATGTGTGGCTCTAGGGGCCCCAGTCTGGCGGGTGTGTGGCCCAGGGATTTGAGAGACAGAAGTCTGAAAACACAAACTCAGCTCAGGTTTGGGGACGTAGAGATGGCAGGCCCAATCTAAAAACCATGAGAAGAACTCTTCAGGATATGAAGAAAGAGCGAACCTGAGGCACTTGCTCAGGCTTTTGTCTCTGGATTTTTTATCAACGATGGCCGTGGAATGTGGGGAGGCCTCATGGGGCATGGACGAATCTTCCACTCTGTGGATTTAACCCGGTCCCAATTGTTTTTCGTCAATCTGTGGCATGGAAGGTCTCCTTTCAGGTTTGTTACCTCAGGTGTCCAAACAAAAGTCGAATTCCAAAGCAGAGCCCTAGGGAAGAGTGAAAGGATAACGCAAAATATGGTTAAAAATTGGGGCCTAGGGGCATGGCAGGCCCAATATGCTGTCTCTTCATCGACCCACTGAGAGGCCCTAGTTGAGGAATGGGCTCAGGGTGAGCATCACAATGTGTGTTTGTTTACAAATGTGGCCCGTGAGCATGGGCGGGGCCACATGGGCCACACTGGTTTCAACTACACTGGACTTTGGACAACATGCCAATCACAAGGTCTCTTGCCATGGGGAGGTGTTCTGATTTCTGCTTCATTTTCAACCCTGGGCAGTGGTTGGAGATAAGGTCTAGGTTCTGAAGCCTGAAAAACCGCAGTTGGGAAGAGATGACGACTTAAGACCATGGCGGGTCTGATATGCTCAGTGTGCGGACAGCTGCCTGGGCGTTGGTCAGGATGTTCTGGCTCAGGTTGTGTCAGACAGTGCATTAGTGCCCAGGTTAGACTATATGATTTGTGTACAGTCGAGTGCCGCATAGGTTTTACCAATTTGAGGTGCCTGGGCAGCTCATTAGGCAAGATATTTTTTCTAGAGGGCAGGCAGAGTGCTGCTTTGTGGGTCCGGAATTGCCAAACTTGAGGGCTTCTGGGCCAGGAGTGTGAGGACAGAAGTCTGAGAACACAAGATAGACTTGGGCTTCAGGCCGAGGGCACGGCAGGTACCCCCTGCAGATCTGAAACAATATCTCAAGCATCTGAAGTCACGGCAAGGATCAGACGTTGGCTCAGGTTGGAGTTTCTGTGCATGACTGCCCCTTCATGAACGGAGCGTAAACTCAAGGCCATGATGGTTTTACCACGTTGGGAGATTTGGGATGCCCCCTTCAAGGATTCCTTCTGCCAGACAATTGAGAACTGTTGGGCAGCTCTAGGTCATCCCATATGGAATGACTCCAGAGGACCGTTAGAGGATGTATGCCAGGGTAGCCCGCATCGCATTCCAATTGTCTCCTAGTTACAGTACAGTTGAGATCGGATGGCTCTGCGGGAGCCACCGGGGTGGCTTAGTTGAAATGGACTTTCTCGAGGATGGGGCCTTATGTGTGTTTGTGTCCATGAGGGCCTTGGAATGGGGCGGTGGCACCAGGAGCCTGAATTATTCTCCTAAGATTTTGACTCTGGTTCGAAGAACAAGATATGGGGCTTTCCTGAGGCACTCAACAGAACTCCTCTCGTCTCCACATGGGAAGCTTCCTTGTTGGAGCCGTGTCAAACACCGCAGGTTGGAGAATCCTCAGAGTCCCTGAGCCACCTCCACATTCCAAGGTCTCCCAGGCCTCCAAGCCACAGTAGGACTCATCTTCAGAAGAGTCCATTTCAACTCTCCCCTCTGGGTAGCTCACCCAGGAGCCCACAGATGAGCCTGCCTTGTCCTGACTAAAGAGTGGGAATATGAGGTGGCGTTCCCAGACACCCATGCTTAGACACCTGCTCTCGAGTCTTTCCGTATGGGGCTTCCTGTAACCATCCAATAGGACTCGACTGTCGTACAGAAGGAAAACTTGACGTGTGGAGTAGTTCACAAATTCCATCGTAGGCAAACCTCCCTGGCTTCACGAAGCCCCCACACCCTTCAGGAAGAGGCCATGCTGGACAAAAACTCTAGCCAGAGGCACGTCTCATAGTTGACATGACCTCAGTGCAGGAGATCTCAATACAGCCTCTGCAGAGTGGGCCTGCCGTGCCCACGGTCCCAAACCTCACGCTAGCTTGTGTTTTCAGACTTCCTTCCTCACACTCCTGGCAAACAACCCTCCGGACTAGGAACTCCACAACCACAAACCAGCCCAGTGTCTGCCCAATGGAAGAAAAACGTTTCCCTGTGGGGCTCTCCAGAAAACCCAGATGAGGATCAACCTGCTCGGTTGACGGTACCCGAACTGGATAGGCTGCTCTGTGCACTCATGCTCTGTCTGACACAGCCTGAAGCCAGACGTCCAGACAGACTCCACCCTTCCCACAAAATGGCCCCAAACTCTTGGGAGCTGGGCCAAATCCCCAGAGAGGGATACTCGTCCACAGTCCCTGAGGCCACCCCTCCAATCCACGGCTATCCCGGACACAACATCCGGAGACAAAAGCCTGAAGGAACGCCTCCCACTCGCCCTTGTTTCAGAGGCCCAGGAGCTCCCTCTCTGGCTGTACATCCGGCCTGCCATACCCTAGGCGCCACTCATAAGCTGAGTTTGTGTTTTCAGACTTCTGTGCCCACAGCCTGGACCCACACAACCTCCAGGCTAGGGCCTCTGGAGCCACAGCGAAAGATTGTGCCAGCCATCTCCAAGGAAAGTGTGCCCAATCCATTGACCACAACCCTAGAGGTTAGGGAAAAGCTCCAAGGCCCCTGAGGCCATCAATAGTGTAGGCCACCCTAGACTAAGAGGGGCTCTCTGACACCAGCGGAGCGACTATCTCCACTTAGACTCTCCGACAGTGTCCCCAGAGACAGAAGGTTGAAATGGACAGGCCCCCAGGCCCTAATCTGAACCTTAGCTTTGCTTTCCATGTGTCAGTCCTCAGAGGACTGTATTCGTAGACCAGCACACGGGGCTTTTCTGAGGCACCAAACCAAACCTCTCTCGTCTCCACATGGGGAGCTTTCTTACTGGGGATGTATCAAACCCTTCAGGTAGGAGAGTCCCGAGGGCCACTGAACAACCAGCACGTTCCAAGGTCTCCATGGACCCAAACGCACATTATGACGCATCCTCGGGAGAGGCCATTTCAACTCATCCCCCTGGGTAGCGTGCCTCAGAGGCAGCAGATCAAACATATCTTGTCGCTAATGGCCAATGGGAATGCAAGGCATGCTGTACAGGGATCCATCCTTCGAACCCTGCTCTCCAGTCCTTCCGAATGGTATGTCCTGGAGCCATGCAACAGGACTCGAATGTCCCGCAGAAGGAAACCTTGTCGTTTGGGGCAACCCCCAAACACAGCGTGGGAAAACTTCCTTGGCCTCATGAGGCCCCCGCTTCATGAATGTGCCATCATGGACACATGCTCCAGCCTCAGCCAATGTCTGATCCTCAGCCTGACTTCAGATGCAGGAGATTTTGATTCAGCCTCTGCAGAGTGGGCCTGCTCTGCCCTTGGTCCCAATCCTCACCCTAGCTTGTGTTTTCAGACTTCCGTCCTCTCACTCCTGGCCCACAAGCCCTCCCTCCAGGGAATTCTGGGGCCACAATGAAGCACTCTGCCTGCCTCCCAGGAGAAAAACATTGTCTATGGTGGTGCCCAGAGACCCCAAATGAGGATCAAACTGCTTGGCCCTCAGCAACACCCCAATTGCATAGGTTACCTTAAACACTGAAGCTCTGTCGCAAATAGCCTGAGCCCAGACCTTCCAACAGTCACCGACACAGCTGGCTACACACCCAGCACATTGGACCCGCCAATGCTTTAGGCCACCATCCATTCCCAACCTGGGTTTTCTGTCATCGGAACCTAGACCTTATCTCCAATCCCTGCACAGGGGGGATCCTGATGCACAAGGCAGAACCCCTCCTTCCCCATGGCAAGAAACCTTGCTACTGGCAGTGAGTCAAACTTTCAATGTAGGAGAAAACGGCAGGGCCATGAGGCCACGCCCATGCGTGAGGGCCGCCTTGGGCACAAACACACATTGTGACCCTCAGCGTGAGTACCTTATTCAAGTAACGCCTCTCAGTGACTGGACCAAGAGCCCGCATATGGGGCTTGCCATGCCCATAGGCACCCAGGACTAACTAGATGGTGTGTATTCCAGTTGAGGGAAGCCACTGCTGTGATCTAGAGTCCCTCTCCTGGGGGTCCCCTGTGGCATAATACGGTATTCTTCCCTTCCCACAGAATGAACCCAAACACTTGGCAGCTTGGACAATCCCCCGAGAGGAAGGCTCTTCCTCGGCCCCTGAAGCAACCCCTACCCTGAACGGCCACTGTGAACGCAACACCCAGAGACAAAAGCCTGAGCGACTGCCTCCCACTTGCCCTCCTTTGATATCCAGACGATCTCCCCTCACGGACTGGAGATCAGGCCTGCCATTACCTTGGCCCCTAGCTGAGCCAAGTTTGCTTTTTCAGACATCTGTCCCCACATCCCTGGCAAACACAGCCTCTAGGCTGGGTCCTCTGAAGCCATACCACAGGACCGTGCCTGCTCTCTCCTGGGAAACTGTGTCCATTCCTTTGGCCACAAACCTCCAGAATATGAAAAACCTCCAGGACATCCCACTACTGGGAGCCTCCCTGGACACACAGGGTCATTCGGACACAAGCTGAGCAGCTACCTCCACGAAGGCATGCACACAGATGTCTACAGAGATAGACGGTTGAGCCGGACAGGCGCTTAGGCCCTATTCTCAACTCTTTCTTTGGTTTCCAGGTGTCACTCCTCAGAGGCTTTGGTTTGAAGAACAGGATATGGGGCTTTCCTGAGGCACTGAACAGAACTCCTCTCGACTCCACATGGGAATTTTCCTTGTTGGAGCCGTGTCAAACACCTCAGGTTGCAGAATCCTGCAGAGTCCCTGAGCCACCTCCACATTCCAAGATCTCCCAGGCCACCAACCCACAGTAGGTCTCATCTTCAGGAGAATCCATTTCAAATCTCCCCTCTGGGTAGCTCACCTAGGAGCCCGCAGATTGAGCCTGCCTTGTCCTGACTAAAGAGTGAGAATAAGAGGTGGCGTTCACAGGCATCAATGCTTAGACACCTGCTCTCGAGTCTTTCCGTATGGGGCCTCCTGGAACCATCCAGAAGGACTCGACTGTCTTGCAGAAGGAAACCTTGAGGTTTGGAGTAGTTCACAAATCCCATCGTAGGCAAACCTCCCTGGCCTCATGAAGGCCCCACACCCTTCAGGAAGAGGCCATGCTGGACAAAAATTCTAGCCTGAGGCACGTCTCATAGTTGACATGACCTCAGTGCAGGAGATCTCGATTCAGCCTCTGCAGAGTGGGCCTGCCTTGCCCTCGGTCCCAAACCTCACGCTAGCTTGTGTTTTCAGACTTCCTTCCTCACACGCCTGGGAAACAAGCCCTCTGGACTAGGAACTCCAGAACCACAACCCAGCCCAGTGTCTGCTCAACGGAAGAAAAACGTTTTTCTGTGGGGCTCTACAGAAAACCCAGATGAGGATCAATCTGCTTGTGCCTCTATGGTACCCGAACTGGATAGGCTGCTCTGGGCACTCATGCTCTGTCTGACACAGCCTGAAGCCAGACGTCCAGACAGACAAGCAGAACAGCTGGCCGCACACCCAGCACTTCGGACACGCCATGGTCTTATGCCGTCACCTTTTCCTAACCTTGGTTTTCAGATATCTGAACCTAGACATTATATCAATTCTCCACACAGCTGGGTATCGCAAGCACAAAACAGAACTCCTCCTTCCCCATGGCTGTCAAGCTTGCTCTTGGCATGGAGTCACACCTTCAGGGTGGGAGAAACCTTCATGGCCCCTGATGTCACGCCCAAACTAGAGTGCTGCTTGGGCACAAATTCACATTGTGAACCTCAGCATGAGCCCCATGTCAAAGAAAGGCCTGTCAGGGCCTGGACCAAGAGCCCGCATATGGGGCTTGCCAAGCCCCTATGCACCCAATCCTCACCAGTGTTTGAGTTTTCCAGTCGCCCCGCCCGTACCTGGGGCTCTGCTCTGGAATCCCTTTCTTGGAGAGACCCATGAGCCAGACAACACGACTCCACCCTTCCCACAAAATGGCCCCAAACTCTTGGGAGCTGGGCCAAATCCCCAGTGAGGGATACTCGTCCACAGTCCCTGAGGCCACCCCTCCAATCCACGGCTATCCCGGACACAACATCCGGAGACAAAAGCCTGAAGGAACGCCTCCCACTCGCCCTTGTTTCAGAGGCCCAGGAGCTCCCTCTCTGGCTGTACATCCGGCCTGCCATACCCTAGGCGCCACTCATAAGCTGAGTATGTGTTTTCAGACTTCTGTGCCCACAGCCTGGACCCACACAACCTCCAGGCTAGGGCCTCTGGAGCCACAGCGAAAGATTGTGCCAGCCCTCTCCAAGGAAAGTGTGCCCAATCCATTGACCACAACCCTAGAGGTTAGGGAAAAGCTTCAAGGCCCCTGAGGCCATCAATAGTGTAGGCCACCCTGGACTAAGAGGGGCTCTCTGACACCAGCGGAGCGACTATCTCCACTTAGACTCTCTGACAGTGTCCCCAGAGAGAGAAGGATGAAATGGACAGGACCCCAGGCCCTAATCTGAACCATAGCTTTGCTTTCCATGTGTCCGTCCTCAGAGGACTGTTTTCGTAGACCAGCACACGGGGCTTTTCTGAGGCACCAAACCAAACCTCTCTCGTCTCCACATGGGGAGCTTTCTTACTGGGGATGTATCAAACCCTTCAGGTAGGAGAGTCCCGAGGGCCACTGAACAACCAGCACGTTCCAAGGTCTCCATGGACCCAAACGCACATTATGACGCATCCTCGGGAGAGGCCATTTGAACTCATCCCCCTGGGTAGCGTGCCTCAGAGGCAGCAGATCAAACATATCTTGTCGCTAATGGCCAATGGGAATGCGAGGCATGCTGTACAGGGATCCATCCTTCGAACCCTGCTCTCCAGTCCTTCCGAATGGTATGTCCTGGAGCCATGCAACAGGACTCGAATGTCCCGCAGAAGGAAACCTTGTCGTTTGGGGCAACCCCCAAACTCAGCGTGGGAAAACTTCCTTGGCCTCATGAGGCCCCCGCTTCATGAATGTGCCATCATGGACACATGCTCCAGCCTCAGCCAATGTCTGATCCTCAGCCTGACTTCAGATGCAGGAGATTTTGATTCAGCCTCTGCAGAGTGGGCCTGCTCTGCCCTTGGCTCCAATCCTCACCCTAGCTTGTGTTTTCAGACTTCCGTCCTCTCACTCCTGGCCCACAAGCCCTCCCTCCAGGGAATTCTGGGGCCACAATGAAGCACTCTGCCTGGCTCCCAGGAGAAAAACATTGTCTATGGTGGTGCCCAGAGACCCCAAATGAGGATCAAACTGCTTGGCCCTCAGCAACACCCCAATTGCATAGGTTACCTTAAACACTGAAGCTCTGTCGCAAATAGCCTGAGCCCAGACCTTCCAACAGTCACCGACACAGCTGGCTGCACACCCAGCACATTGGACCCGCCAATGCTTTAGGCCACCATCCATTCCCAACCTGGGTTTTCTGTCATCGGAACCTAGACCTTATCTCCAATCCCTGCACAGGGGGGATCCTGATGCACAAGGCAGGACCACTCCTTCCCCATGGCAAGAAACCCTGCTGCTGGCACTGAGTCAAACTTTCAATGTAGGAGAAAACGGCATGGCCCATGAGGCCACGCCCATGCGTGAGGGCCGCCTTGGGCACAAACACACATTGTGACCCTCAGCGTGAGTACCTTATTCAAGTAACGCCTCTCAGTGACTGGACCAAGAGCCCGCATATGGGGCTTGCCATGCCCATAGGCACCCAGGACTAACTAGATGGTGTGTATTCCAGTTGAGGGAAGCCACTGCTGTGATCTAGAGTCCCTCTCCTGGGGGTCCCCTGTGGCATAATACGGTATTCTTCCCTTCCCACAGAATGAACCCAAACACTTGGCAGCTTGGACAATCCCCCGAGAGGAAGGCTCTTCCTCGGCCCCTGAAGCAACCCCTACCCTGAACGGCCACTGTGAACGCAACACCCAGAGACAAAAGCCTGAGCGACTGCCTCCCACTTGCCCTCCTTTGATATCCAGACGATCTCCCCTCACGGACTGGAGATCAGGCCTGCCATTACCTTGGCCCCTAGCTGAGCCAAGTTTGCTTTTTCAGACATCTGTCCCCACATCCCTGGCAAACACAGCCTCTAGGCTGGGTCCTCTGAAGCCATACCACAGGACCGTGCCTGCTCTCTCCTGGGAAACTGTGTCCATTCCTTTGGCCACAAACCTCCAGAATATGAGAAACCTCCAGGACATCCCACTACTGGGAGCCTCCCTGGACACACAGGGTCATTCGGACACAAGCTGAGCAGCTACCTCCACGAAGGCATGCACACAGATGTCTACAGAGATAGACGGTTGAGCCGGACAGGCCCTTAGGCCCTATTCTCAACTCTTTCTTTGGTTTCCAGGTGTCACTCCTCAGAGGCTTTGGTTTGAAGAACAGGATATGGGGCTTTCCTGAGGCACTGAACAGAACTCCTCTCGACTCCATATGGGAAGTTTCCTTGTTGGAGCCGTGTCAAACACCTCAGGTTGCAGAATCCTGCAGAGTCCCTGAGCCACCTCCACATTCCAAGATCTCCCAGGCCACCAACCCACAGTAGGTCTCATCTTCAGGAGAATCCATTTCAAATCTCCCCTCTGGGTAGCTCACCTAGGAGCCCGCAGATTGAGCCTGCCTTGTCCTGACTAAAGAGTGAGAATAAGAGGTGGCGTTCACAGGCATCAATGCTTAGACACCTGCTCTCGAGTCTTTCCGTATGGGGCCTCCTGGAACCATCCAGAAGGACTCGACTGTCTTGCAGAAGGAAACCTTGAGGTTTGGAGTAGTTCACAAATCCCATCGTAGGCAAACCTCCCTGGCCTCATGAAGGCCCCACACCCTTCAGGAAGAGGCCATGCTGGACAAAAATTCTAGCCTGAGGCACGTCTCATAGTTGACATGACCTCAGTGCAGGAGATCTCGATTCAGCCTCTGCAGAGTGGGCCTGCCTTGCCCTCGGTCCCAAACCTCACGCTAGCTTGTGTTTTCAGACTTCCTTCCTCACACGCCTGGGAAACAAGCCCTCTGGACTAGGAACTCCAGAACCACAACCCAGCCCAGTGTCTGCTCAACGGAAGAAAAACGTTTTTCTGTGGGGCTCTACAGAAAACCCAGATGAGGATCAATCTGCTTGTGCCTCTATGGTACCCGAACTGGATAGGCTGCTCTGGGCACTCATGCTCTGTCTGACACAGCCTGAAGCCAGACGTCCAGACAGACAAGCAGAACAGCTGGCCGCACACCCAGCACTTCGGACACGCCATGGTCTTATGCCGTCACCTTTTCCTAACCTTGGTTTTCAGATATCTGAACCTAGACATTATATCAATTATCCACACAGCTGGGTATCGCAAGCACAAAACAGAACTCCTCCTTCCCCATGGCTGTCAAGCTTGCTCTTGGCATGGAGTCACACCTTCAGGGTGGGAGAAACCTTCATGGCCCCTGATGTCACGCCCAAACTAGAGTGCTGCTTGGGCACAAATTCACATTGTGAACCTCAGCATGAGCCCCATGTCAAAGAAAGGCCTGTCAGGGCCTGGACCAAGAGCCCGCATATGGGGCTTGCCAAGCCCCTATGCACCCAATCCTCACCAGTGTTTGAGTTTTCCAGTCGCCCCGCCCGTACCTGGGGCTCTGCTCTGGAATCCCTTTCTTGGAGAGACCCATGAGCCAGACAACACGACTCCACCCTTCCCACAAAATGGCCCCAAACTCTTGGGAGCTGGGCCAAATCCCCAGTGAGGGATACTCGTCCACAGTCCCTGAGGCCACCCCTCCAATCCACGGCTATCCCGGACACAACATCCGGAGACAAAAGCCTGAAGGAACGCCTCCCACTCGCCCTTGTTTCAGAGGCCCAGGAGCTCCCTCTCTGGCTGTACATCCGGCCTGCCATACCCTAGGCGCCACTCATAAGCTGAGTATGTGTTTTCAGACTTCTGTGCCCACAGCCTGGACCCACACAACCTCCAGGCTAGGGCCTCTGGAGCCACAGCGAAAGATTGTGCCAGCCCTCTCCAAGGAAAGTGTGCCCAATCCATTGACCACAACCCTAGAGGTTAGGGAAAAGCTTCAAGGCCCCTGAGGCCATCAATAGTGTAGGCCACCCTGGACTAAGAGGGGCTCTCTGACACCAGCGGAGCGACTATCTCCACTTAGACTCTCTGACAGTGTCCCCAGAGAGAGAAGGATGAAATGGACAGGACCCCAGGCCCTAATCTGAACCATAGCTTTGCTTTCCATGTGTCCGTCCTCAGAGGACTGTTTTCGTAGACCAGCACACGGGGCTTTTCTGAGGCACCAAACCAAACCTCTCTCGTCTCCACATGGGGAGCTTTCTTACTGGGGATGTATCAAACCCTTCAGGTAGGAGAGTCCCGAGGGCCACTGAACAACCAGCACGTTCCAATGTCTCCATGGACCCAAACGCACATTATGACGCATCCTCGGGAGAGGCCATTTGAACTCATCCCCCTGGGTAGCGTGCCTCAGAGGCAGCAGATCAAACATATCTTGTCGCTAATGGCCAATGGGAATGCGAGGCATGCTGTACAGGGATCCATCCTTCGAACCCTGCTCTCTAGTCCTTCCGAATGGTATGTCCTGGAGCCATGCAACAGGACTCGAATGTCCCGCAGAAGGAAACCTTGTCGTTTGGGGCAACCCCCAAACTCAGCGTGGGAAAACTTCCTTGGCCTCATGAGGCCCCCGCTTCATGAATGTGCCATCATGGACACATGCTCCAGCCTCAGCCAATGTCTGATCCTCAGCCTGACTTCAGATGCAGGAGATTTTGATTCAGCCTCTGCAGAGTGGGCCTGCTCTGCCCTTGGCTCCAATCCTCACCCTAGCTTGTGTTTTCAGACTTCCGTCCTCTCACTCCTGGCCCACAAGCCCTCCCTCCAGGGAATTCTGGGGCCACAATGAAGCACTCTGCCTGGCTCCCAGGAGAAAAACATTGTCTATGGTGGTGCCCAGAGACCCCAAATGAGGATCAAACTGCTTGGCCCTCAGCAACACCCCAATTGCATAGGTTACCTTAAACACTGAAGCTCTGTCGCAAATAGCCTGAGCCCAGACCTTCCAACAGTCACCGACACAGCTGGCTGCACACCCAGCACATTGGACCCGCCAATGCTTTAGGCCACCATCCATTCCCAACCTGGGTTTTCTGTCATCGGAACCTAGACCTTATCTCCAATCCCTGCACAGGGGGGATCCTGATGCACAAGGCAGGACCACTCCTTCCCCATGGCAAGAAACCCTGCTGCTGGCACTGAGTCAAACTTTCAATGTAGGAGAAAACGGCATGGCCCATGAGGCCACGCCCATGCGTGAGGGCCGCCTTGGGCACAAACACACATTGTGACCCTCAGCGTGAGTACCTTATTCAAGTAACGCCTCTCAGTGACTGAAACAAGAGCCCGCATATGGGGCTTGCCATGCCCATAGGCACCCAGGACTAACTAGATGGTGTGTATTCCAGTTGAGGGAAGCCACTGCTGTGATCTAGAGTCCCTCTCCTGGGGGTCCCCTGTGGCATAATACGGTATTCTTCCCTTCCCACAGAATGAACCCAAACACTTGGCAGCTTGGACAATCCCCCGAGAGGAAGGCTCTTCCTCGGCCCCTGAAGCAACCCCTACCCTGAACGGCCACTGTGAACGCAACACCCAGAGACAAAAGCCTGAGCGACTGCCTCCCACTTGCCCTCCTTTGATATCCAGACGATCTCCCCTCACGGACTGGAGATCAGGCCTGCCATTACCTTGGCCCCTAGCTGAGCCAAGTTTGCTTTTTCAGACATCTGTCCCCACATCCCTGGCAAACACAGCCTCTAGGCTGGGTCCTCTGAAGCCATACCACAGGACCGTGCCTGCTCTCTCCTGGGAAACTGTGTCCATTCCTTTGGCCACAAACCTCCAGAATATGAGAAACCTCCAGGACATCCCACTACTGGGAGCCTCCCTGGACACACAGGGTCATTCGGACACAAGCTGAGCAGCTACCTCCACGAAGGCATGCACACAGATGTCTACAGAGATAGACGGTTGAGCCGGACAGGCCCTTAGGCCCTATTCTCAACTCTTTCTTTGGTTTCCAGGTGTCACTCCTCAGAGGCTTTGGTTTGAAGAACAGGATATGGGGCTTTCCTGAGGCACTGAACAGAACTCCTCTCGACTCCACATGGGAAGTTTCCTTGTTGGAGCCGTGTCAAACACCTCAGGTTGCAGAATCCTGCAGAGTCCCTGAGCCACCTCCACATTCCAAGGTCTCCCAGGCCACCAACCCACAGTAGGTCTCATCTTCAGGAGAATCCATTTCAAATCTCCCCTCTGGGTAGCTCACCTAGGAGCCCGCAGATTGAGCCTGCCTTGTCCTGACTAAAGAGTGAGAATAAGAGGTATCCTTCCCAGGCATCCATGCTTAGACACCTGCTCTCGAGTCTTTCCGTATGGGGCCTCCTGGAACCATCCAGAAGGACTCGACTGTCTTGCAGAAGGAAACCTTGAGGTTTGGAGTAGTTCACAAATCCCATCGTAGGCAAACCTCCCTGGCCTCATGAAGGCCCCACACCCTTCAGGAAGAGGCCATGCTGGACAAAAATTCTAGCCTGAGGCACGTCTCATAGTTGACATGACCTCAGTGCAGGAGATCTCGATTCAGCCTCTGCAGAGTGGGCCTGCCTTGCCCTCGGTCCCAAACCTCACGCTAGCTTGTGTTTTCAGACATCCTTCCTCACACGCCTGGGAAACAAGCCCTCTGGATTAGGAACTCCAGAACCACAACCCAGCCCAGTGTCTGCTCAACGGAAGAAAAACGTTTTTCTGTGGGGCTCTACAGAAAACCCAGATGAGGATCAATCTGCTTGTGCCTCCATGGTACCCGAACTGGATAGGCTGCTCTGGGCACTCATGCTCTGTCTGACACAGCCTGAAGCCAGACGTCCAGACAGACAAGCAGAACAGCTGGCCCACACCCAGCACTTCGGACACGCCATGGTCTTATGCCGTCACCTCTTCCTAACCTTGGTTT
This sequence comes from Mustela nivalis, assembly GCF_964662115.1. Lineage (NCBI taxonomy): Eukaryota > Metazoa > Chordata > Mammalia > Carnivora > Mustelidae > Mustela > Mustela nivalis. Next base: position 1,038,816 of record NW_028136558.1, on the reverse strand, counting down.
TCAGATATCTGAACCTAGACATTATATCAATTATCCACACAGCTGGGTATTGCAAGCACAAAACAGAACTCCTCCTTCCCCATGGCTGTCAAGCTTGCTCTGGCATGGAGTCACACCTTCAGGGTGGGAGAAACCTTCATGGCCCCTGATGTCACGCCCAAACTAGAGTGCTGCTTGGGCACAAATTCACATTGTGAACCTCAGCATGAGCCCCATGTCAAAGAAAGGCCTGTCAGGGCCTGGACCAAGAGCCCGCATATGGGGCTTGCCAAGCCCCTATGCACCCAATCCTCACCAGTGTTTGAGTTTTCCAGTCGCCCCGCCCGTACCTGAGGCTCTGCTCTGGAATCCCTTTCTTGGAGAGACCCATGAGCCAGACAACACGACTCCACCCTTCCCACAAAATGGCCCCAAACTCTTGGGAGCTGGGCCAAATCCCCAGTGAGGGATACTCGTCCACAGTCCCTGAGGCCACCCCTCCAATCCACGGTTATCTCGGACACAACATCCGGAGACAAAAGCCTGAAGGAACGCCTCCCACTCGCCCTTGTTTCAGAGGCCCAGGAGCTCCCTCTCTGGCTGTACATCCGGCCTGCCATACCCTAGGCGCCACTCATAAGCTGAGTTTGTGTTTTCAGACTTCTGTGCCCACAGCCTGGACCCACACAACCTCCAGGCTAGGGCCTCTGGAGCCACAGCGAAAGATTGTGCCAGCCCTCTCCAAGGAAAGTGTGCCCAATCCATTGACCACAACCCTAGAGGTTAGGGAAAAGCTCCAAGGTCCCTGAGGCCATCAATAGTGTAGGCCACCCTGGACTAAGAGGGGCTCTCTGACACCAGCGGAGCGACTATCTCCACTTAGACTCTCTGACAGTGTCCCCAGAGAGAGAAGGATGAAATGGACAGGACCCCAGGCCCTAATCTGAACCTTAGCTTTGCTTTCCATGTGTCCGTCCTCAGAGGACTCTTTTCGTAGACCAGCACATGGGGCTTTTCTGAGGCACCAAACCAAACCTCTCTCGTCTCCACATGGGGAGCTTTCTTACTGGGGATGTATCAAACCCTTCAGGTAGGAGAGTCCCGAGAGCCACTGAACAACCAGCACATTCCAAGGTCTCCATGGACCCAAACGCACATTATGACGCATCCTCGGGAGAGGCCATTTCAACTCAGCCCCCTGGGTAGCGTGCCTCAGAGGCAGCAGATCAAACATATCTTGTCGCTAATGGCCAATGGGAATGCGAGGCATGCTGTACAGGGATCCATCCTTCGAACCCTGCTCTCCAGTCCTTCCGTATGGTATGTCCTGGAGCCATGCAACAGGACTCGAATGTCCCGCAGAAGGAAACCTTGTGGTTTGGGGCAACCTCCAAACTCAGCGTGGGAAAACTTCCTTGGCCTCATGAGGCCCCCGCTTCATGAATGTGCCATCATGGACACATACTCCAGCCTCAGCCAATGTCTGATCCTCAGCCTGACTTCAGATGCAGGAGATTTTGATTCAGCCTCTGTAGAGTGGGCCTGCTATGCCCTTGGTTCCAATCCTCACCCTAGCTTGTGTTTTCAGACTGCTGTCCTCACACTCCTGGCCTACAAACCCTCCCTCCTGGGAATTCTGGGGCCACAATGAAGCACTCTGCCTATATCCCAGGAGAAAAACATTGTCTATGGTGGTGCCCAGAGACCCCAAATGAGGTTCAAACTGCTTGGCCCGCAGCAACACCCCAATTGCATAGGTTACCTTAAACACTGATGCTCTGTCGCAAATAGCCTGAGCCCAGACCTTCCAACAGTCACCGACACAGCTGGCTGCACACCCAGCACATTGGACCCGCCACTGCTTTAGGCCACCATCCATTCCCAACCTGGGTTTTCTGTCATCGGAACCTAGACCTTATCTCCAATCCCTGCACAGGGGGGAACCTGATGCACAAGGCAGGACCCCTCCTTCCCCATGGCAAGAAACCTTGCTACCTCCACGAAGGCATGCACACAAATGTCAACAGAGATAGACGGTTGAGCCGGACAGGCCCTTAGGCCCTATTCTCAACTCTTTCTTTGGTTTCCAAGTGTCACTCCTCAGAGGCTTTGGTTTGAAGAGCAGGATATGGGGCTTTCCTGAGGCACTGAACAGAACTCCTCTCGACTCCACATGGGAAGCTTCCTTGTTGGAGCCGTGTCAAACACCTCAGGTTGCAGAATCCTGCAGAGTCCCTGAGCCACCTCCACATTCCAAGGTCTCCCAGGCCACCAACCCAGAGTAGGACTCATCTTCAGGAGAGTCCATTTCAAATCTCCCCTCTGGGTAGCTCACCTAGGAGCCCGCAGATTGAGCCTGCCTTGTCCTGACTAAAGAGTGAGAATAAGAGGTATCGTTCCCAGGCATCCATGCTTAGACACCTGCTCTCGAGTCTTTCCGTATGGGGCCTCCTTGAACCATCCAATAGGACTCGACTGTCGTGCAGAAGGAAACCTTGAGGTTTGGCGTAGTTCACAAATCCCATCGTAGGCAAACCTCCCTGGCCTCATGAAGGCCCCACACCCTTCAGGAAGAGGCCATGCTGGACAAAAATTCTAGCCTGAGGCACGTCTCATAGTTGACATGACCTCAGTGCAGGAGATCTCGATTCAGCCTCTGCAGAGTGGGCCTGCCTTGCCCTCGGTCCCAAACCTCACGCTAGCTTGTGTTTTCAGACATCCTTCCTCACACGCCTGGGAAACAAGCCCTCTGGTCTAGGTACTCCAGAACCACAACCCAGCCCAGTGTCTGCTCAATGGAAGAAAAACTTTTCCCTGTGGGGCTTTCCAGAAAACCCAGATGAGGATCAATCTGCTTGTGCCTCGATGGTACCCGAACTGGATAGGCTGCTCTGGGCACTCATGCTCTGTCTGACACAGCCTGAAGCCAGACGTCCAGACAGACAAGCAGAACAGCTGGCCCACACCCAGCACTTCGGACACGCCATGGTCTTATGCCGTCACCTCTTCCTAACCTTGGTTTTCAGATATCTGAACCTAGACATTATATCAATTCTCCACACAGCTGGGTATCGCAAGCACAAAACAGAACTCCTCCTTCCCCATGGCTGTCAAGCTTGCTCTTGGCATGGAGTCACACCTTCAGGGTGGGAGAAACCTTCATGGCCCCTGATGCCAAGCCCAAACTAGAGTGCTCCTTGGGCACAAATTCACGTTGTGAACCTCAGCATGAGCCCCATGTCAAAGAAAGGCCTGTCAGGGCCTGGACCAAGAGCCCGCATATGGGGCTTGCCAAGCCCCTATGCACCCAATCCTCACCAGAGTTTGAGTTTTCCAGTCGCCCCGCCCGTACCTGAGGCTCTGATCTGGAATCCCTTTCTTGGAGAGACCCATGAGCCAGACAACACGACACCACCCTTCCCACAAAATGGCCCCAAACTCTTGGTAGCTGGGCCATATCCCCAGAGAGGGATACTCGTCCACAGTCCCTGAGGCCACCCCTCCAATCCACGGGTATCCCGGACACAACATCCAGAGACAAAAGCCTGAAGGAACGCCTCCCACTCGCCCTTGTTTCAGAGGCCCAGGAGCTCCCTCTCTGGCTGTACATCCGGCCTGCCATACCCTAGGCGCCACTCAAAAGCTGAGTTTGTGTTTTCAGACTTCTGTGCCCACAGCCTGAACCCACACAACCTTCAGGCTAGGGCCTCTGGAGCCACAGCGAAAGATTGTGCCTGCCTTCACCAAGGAAAGTGTGCCCAATCCATTGACCACAACCCTAGAGGTTAGGGAAAAGCTCCAAGGCCCCTGAGGCCATCAATAGTGTAGGCCACCCTGGACTAAGAGGGGCTCTCTGACACCAGCGGAGCAACTATCTCCACTTAGACTCTCAGACAGTGTCCCCAGAGACAGAAGGTTGAAATGGACAGGCCCCCAGGCCCTAATCTGAACCTTAGCTTTACTTTCCATGTGTCCGTCCTCAGAGGACTGTTTTCATAGACCAGCACACGGGGCCTTTCTGAGGCACCAAACCAAACCTCTCTCGTCTCCACATGGGGAGCTTTCTTACTGGGGATGTATCAAACCCTTCAGGTAGGAGAGTCCCGAGCGCCACTGAACAACCAGCACATTCCAAGGTCTCCATGGACCCAAACGCACATTATGACGCATCCTCGGGAGAGGCCATTTCAACTCAGCCCCCTGGGTAGCGTGCCTCAGAGGCAGCAGATCAAACATATCTTGTCGCTAATGGCCAATGGGAATGCGAGGCATGCTGTACAGGGATCCATCCTTCGAACCCTGCTCTCTAGTCCTTCCGAATGGTATGTCCTGGAGCCATGCAACAGGACTCGAATGTCCCGCAGAAGGAAACCTTGTGGTTTGGGGTAACCTCCAAACTCAGCGTGGGAAAACTTCCTTGGCCTCATGAGGCCCCTGCTTCATGAATGTGCCATCATGGACACATGCTCCAGCCTCAGCCAATGTCTGATCCTCAGCCTGACTTCAGATGCAGGAGATTTTGATTCAGCCTCTGCAGAGTGGGCCTGCTCTGCCCTTGGCTCCAATCCTCACCCTAATTGTGTTTTCAGACTGCTGTCCTCACACTCCTGGCCTACAAACCCTCCCTCCTGGGAATTCTGGGGCCACAATGAAGCACTCTGCCTGCATCCCAGGAGAAAAACATTGTCTATGGTGGTGCCCAGAGACCCCAAATGAGGTTCAAAATGCTTGGCCCTCAGCAACACCCCAATTGCATAGGTTACCTTAAACACTGATGCTCTGTCGCAAATAGCCTGAGCCCAGACCTTCCAACAGTCACTGACACAGCTGGCTGCACAGCCAGCACATTGGACCCGCCACTGCTTTAGGCCACCATCCATTCCCAACCTGGGTTTTCTGTCATCGGAACCTAGACCTTATCTCCAATCCCTGCACAGGGGGGAACCTGATGCACAAGGCAGGACCCCTCCTTCCCCATGGCAAGAGACCTTGCTGCTGGCAGTGAGGCAAACCTTCAGTGTAGGAGAAAACGGCATGGCCCATGAGGCCACGCCAGAGCGTGAGGGCCGCCTTGGGCACAAACACACATTGTGACCCTCAGCGTGAGTACCTTATTCAAGTAACGCCTCTCAGTGACTGGACCAAGAGCCCGCATATGGGGCTTGCCATGCCCATAGGCACCCAGGACTAACTAGATGGTGTGTATTCCAGTTGAGGGAAGCCACTGCTGTGCTCTAGAGTCCCTCTCCTGGGGGGTCCCCTGTGGCATAATACGGTATTCTTCCCTTCCCACAGAATGAACCCAAACACTTGGGAGCTTGGACAATCCCCCGCGAGGAAGGCTCTTCCTCGGCCACTGAAGCAACCCCTACCCTGAACGGCCACTGTGAACGCAACACTCAGAGACAAAACCCTGAGCGACTGCCTCCCACTTGCCCTCCTTTGATATCCAGACGATCTCCCTCCACGGACTGGAGATCAGGCCTGCCATTACCTTGGCCCCTAGCTGAGCCAAGTTTGCTTTTTCAGACATCTGTCCCCACATCCCTGGCAAACACAGCCTCTAGGCTGGGTCCTCTGAAGCCATACCACAGGACCGTGCCTGCTCTCTCCTTGGAAACTGTGTCCATTCCTTTGGCCACACACCTCCAGAATATGAGAGACCTCCAGGACATCCCACTACTGGGAGCCTCCCTGGACACACAGGGGCATTTGTACACAAGCTGAGCAGCTACCTCCACGAAGGCATGTACACAGATGTCAACAGAGATAGACGGTTGAGCCGGACAGGCCCTTAGGCCCTATTCTCAACTCTTTCTTTGGGTTCCGGGTGTCACTCCTCAGAGGCTTTGGTTTGAAGAACAGGATATGGGGCTTTCCTGAGGCACTGAACAGAACTCCTCTCGACTCCACATGGGAAGCTTCCTTGTTGGAGCCGTGTCAAACACCTCAGGTTGCAGAATCCTGCAGAGTCCCTGAGCCACCTCCACATTCCAAGGTCTCCCAGGCCAACAACCCAGAGTAGGACTCATCTTCAGGAGAGTCCATTTCAAATCTCCCCTCTGGGTAGCTCACCTAGGAGCCCGCAGATTGAGCCTGCCTTGTCCTGACTAAAGAGTGAGAATAAGAGGTATCGTTCCCAGGCATCCATGCTTAGACACCTGCTCTCGAGTCTTTCCGTATGGGGCCTCCTTGAACCATCCAATAGGACTCGACTGTCGTGCAGAAGGAAACCTTGAGGTTTGGCGTAGTTCACAAATCCCATCGTAGGCAAACCTCCCTGGCCTCATGAAGGCCCCACACCCTTCAGGAAGAGGGCATGCTGGACAAAAATTCTAGCCTGAGGCACGTCTCATAGTTGACATGACCTCAGTGCAGGAGATCTCGATTCAGCCTCTGCAGAGTGGGCCTGCCTTGCCCTCGGTCCCAAACCTCACGCTAGCTTGTGTTTTCAGACATCCTTCCTCACACGCCTGGGAAACAAGCCCTCTGGTCTAGGAACTCCAGAACCACAACCCAGCCCAGTGTCTGCTCAATGGAAGAAAAACTTTTCCCTGTGGGGCTTTCCAGAAAACCCAGATGAGGATCAATCTGCTTGTGCCTCGATGGTACCCGAACTGGATAGGCTGCTCTGGGCACTCATGCTCTGTCTGACACAGCCTGAAGCCAGACGTCCAGACAGACAAGCAGAACAGCTGGCCCACACCCAGCACTTTGGACACGCCATGGTCTTATGCCGTCACCTCTTCCTAACCTTGGTTTTCAGATATCTGAACCTAGACATTATATCAATTCTCCACACAGCTGGGTATCGCAAGCACAAAACAGAACTCCTCCTTCCCCATGGCTGTCAAGCTTGCTCTTGGCATGGAGTCACACCTTCAGGGTGGGAGAAACCTTCATGGCCCCTGATGCCAAGCCCAAACTAGAGTGCTCCTTGGGCACAAATTCACGATGTGAACCTCAGCATGAGCCCCATGTCAAAGAAAGGCCTGTCAGGGCCTGGACCAAGAGCCCGCATATGGGGCTTGCCAAGCCCCTATGCACCCAATCCTCACCAGTGTTTGAGTTTTCCAGTCGCCCCGCCCGTACCTGAGGCTCTGCTCTGGAATCCCTTTCTTGGAGAGACCCATGAGCCAGACAACACGACACCACCCTTCCCACAAAATGGCCCCAAACTCTTGGGAGCTGGGCCAAATCCCCAGAGAGGGATACTCGTCCACAGTCCCTGAGGCCACCCCTCCAATCCACGGCTATCCCGGACACAACATCCGGAGACAAAAGCCTGAAGGAACGCCTCCTACTCGCCCTTGTTTCAGAGGCCCAGGAGCTCCCTCTCTGGCTGTACATCCGGCCTGCCATACCCTAGGCGCCACTCAAAAGCTGAGTTTGTGTTTTCAGACTTCTGTGCCCACAGCCTGAACCCACACAACCTTCAGGCTAGGGCCTCTGGAGCCACAGTGAAAGATTGTGCCTGCCATCACCAAGGAAAGTGTGCCCAATCCATTGACCACAACCCTAGAGGTTAGGGAAAAGCTCCAAGGCCCCTGAGGCCATCAATAGTGTAGGCCACCCTGGACTAAGAGGGGCTCTCTGACACCAGCGGAGCAACTATCTCCACTTAGACTCTCAGACAGTGTCCCCAGAGACAGAAGGTTGAAATGGACAGGCCCCCAGGCCCTAATCTGAACCTTAGCTTTACTTTCCATGTGTCCGTCCTCAGAGGACTGTTTTCGTAGACCAGCACACGGGGCCTTTCTGAGGCACCAAACCAAACCTCTCTCGTCTCCACATGGGGAGCTTTCTTACTGGGGATGTATCAAACCCTTCAGGTAGGAGAGTCCCGAGCGCCACTGAAGAACCAGCACATTCCAAGGTCTCCATGGACCCAAACGCACATTATGACGCATCCTCGGGAGAGGCCATTTCAACTCAGCCCCCTGGGTAGCGTGCCTCAGAGGCAGCAGATCAAACATATCTTGTCGCTAATGGCCAATGGGAATGCGAGGCATGCTGTACAGGGATCCATCCTTCGAACCCTGCTCTCTAGTCCTTCCGAATGGTATGTCCTGGAGCCATGCAACAGGACTCGAATGTCCCGCAGAAGGAAACCTTGTGGTTTGGGGTAACCTCCAAACTCAGCGTGGGAAAACTTCCTTGGCCTCATGAGGCCCCCGCTTCATGAATGTGCCATCATGGACACATGCTCCAGCCTCAGCCAATGTCTGATCCTCAGCCTGACTTCAGATGCAGGAGATTTTGATTCAGCCTCTGCAGAGTGGGCCTGCTCTGCCCTTGGCTCCAATACTCACCCTAGCTTGTGTTTTCAGACTGCTGTCCTCACACTCCTGGCCTACAAACCCTCCCTCCTGGGAATTCTGGGGCCACAATGAAGCACTCTGCCTGCCTCCCAGGAGAAAAACATTGTCTATGGTGGTGCCCAGAGACCCCAAATGAGGTTCAAAATGCTTGGCCCTCAGCAACACCCCAATTGCATAGGTTACCTTAAACACTGATGCTCTGTCGCAAATAGCCTGAACCCAGACCTTCCAACAGTCACTGACACAGCTGGCTGCACACCCAGCACATTGGACCCGCCACTGCTTTAGGCCACCATCCATTCCCAACTGGGTTTTCTGTCATCGGAACCTAGACCTTATCTCCAATCCCTGCACAGGGGGGAACCTGATGCACAAGGCAGGACCCCTCCTTCCCCATGGCAAGAAACCTTGCTGCTGGCAGTGAGTCAAACCTTCAGTGTAGGAGAAAACGGCATGGCCCATGAGGCCACGCCAGAGCGTGAGGGACGCCTTGGGCACAATCACACATTGTGACCTTCAGCGTGAGTACCTTATTCAAGTAACGCCTCTCAGTGACTGAACCAAGAGCCCACATATGGGGCTTGCCATGCCCATAGGCACCCAGGACTAACTAGATGGTGTGTATTCCAGTTGAGGGAAGCCACTGCTGTGCTCTAGAGTCCCTCTCCTGGGGGTCCCCTGTGGCATAATACGGTATTCTTCCCTTCCCACAGAATGAACCCAAACACTTGGGAGCTTGGACAATCCCACGCGAGGAAGGCTCTTCCTCGGCCACTGAAGCAACCCCTACCCTGAACGGCCACTGTGAACGCAACACTCAGAGACAAAACCCTGAGCGACTGCCTCCCACTTGCCCTCCTTTGATATCCAGACGATCTCCCTCCACGGACTGGAGATCAGGCCTGCCATTACCTTGGCCCCTAGCTGAGCCAAGTTTGCTTTTTCAGACATCTGTCCCCACATCCCTGGCAAACACAGCCTCTAGGCTGGGTCCTCTGAAGCCATACCACAGGACCGTGCCTGCTCTCTCCTTGGAAACTGTGTCCATTCCTTTGGCCACACACCTCCAGAATATGAGAGACCTCCAGGACATCCCACTACTGGGAGCCTCCCTGGACACACAGGGGCATTTGTACACAAGCTGAGCAGCTACCTCCACGAAGGCATGTACACAGATGTCAACAGAGATAGACGGTTGAGCCGGACAGGCCCTTAGGCCCTATTCTCAACTCTTTCTTTGGGTTCCGGGTGTCACTCCTCAGAGGCTTTGGTTTGAAGAACAGGATATGGGGCTTTCCTGAGGCACTGAACAGAACTCCTCTCGACTCCACATGGGAAGCTTCCTTGTTGGAGCCGTGTCAAACACCTCAGGTTGCAGAATCCTGCAGAGTCCCTGAGCCACCTCCACATTCCAAGGTCTCCCAGGCCAACAACCCAGAGTAGGACTCATCTTCAGGAGAGTCCATTTCAAATCTCCCCTCTGGGTAGCTCACCTAGGAGCCCGCAGATTGAGCCTGCCTTGTCCTGACTAAAGAGTGAGAATAAGAGGTATCGTTCCCAGGCATCCATGCTTAGACACCTGCTCTCGAGTCTTTCCGTATGGGGCCTCCTTGAACCATCCAATAGGACTCGACTGTCGTGCAGAAGGAAACCTTGAGGTTTGGCGTAGTTCACAAATCCCATCGTAGGCAAACCTCCCTGGCCTCATGAAGGCCCCACACCCTTCAGGAAGAGGGCATGCTGGACAAAAATTCTAGCCTGAGGCACGTCTCATAGTTGACATGACCTCAGTGCAGGAGATCTCGATTCAGCCTCTGCAGAGTGGGCCTGCCTTGCCCTCGGTCCCAAACCTCACGCTAGCTTGTGTTTTCAGACATCCTTCCTCACACGCCTGGGAAACAAGCCCTCTGGTCTAGGAACTCCAGAACCACAACCCAGCCCAGTGTCTGCTCAATGGAAGAAAAACTTTTCCCTGTGGGGCTTTCCAGAAAACCCAGATGAGGATCAATCTGCTTGTGCCTCGATGGTACCCGAACTGGATAGGCTGCTCTGGGCACTCATGCTCTGTCTGACACAGCCTGAAGCCAGACGTCCAGACAGACAAGCAGAACAGCTGGCCCACACCCAGCACTTTGGACACGCCATGGTCTTATGCCGTCACCTCTTCCTAACCTTGGTTTTCAGATATCTGAACCTAGACATTATATCAATTCTCCACACAGCTGGGTATCGCAAGCACAAAACAGAACTCCTCCTTCCCCATGGCTGTCAAGCTTGCTCTTGGCATGGAGTCACACCTTCAGGGTGGGAGAAACCTTCATGGCCCCTGATGCCAAGCCCAAACTAGAGTGCTCCTTGGGCACAAATTCACGATGTGAACCTCAGCATGAGCCCCATGTCAAAGAAAGGCCTGTCAGGGCCTGGACCAAGAGCCCGCATATGGGGCTTGCCAAGCCCCTATGCACCCAATCCTCACCAGTGTTTGAGTTTTCCAGTCGCCCCGCCCGTACCTGAGGCTCTGCTCTGGAATCCCTTTCTTGGAGAGACCCATGAGCCAGACAACACGACACCACCCTTCCCACAAAATGGCCCCAAACTCTTGGGAGCTGGGCCAAATCCCCAGAGAGGGATACTCGTCCACAGTCCCTGAGGCCACCCCTCCAATCCACGGGTATCCCGGACACAACATCCGGAGACAAAAGCCTGAAGGAACGCCTCCTACTCGCCCTTGTTTCAGAGGCCCAGGAGCTCCCTCTCTGGCTGTACATCCGGCCTGCCATACCCTAGGCGCCACTCAAAAGCTGAGTTTGTGTTTTCAGACTTCTGTGCCCACAGCCTGAACCCACACAACCTTCAGGCTAGGGCCTCTGGAGCCACAGTGAAAGATTGTGCCTGCCATCACCAAGGAAAGTGTGCCCAATCCATTGACCACAACCCTAGAGGTTAGGGAAAAGCTCCAAGGCCCCTGAGGCCATCAATAGTGTAGGCCACCCTGGACTAAGAGGGGCTCTCTGACACCAGCGGAGCAACTATCTCCACTTAGACTCTCAGACAGTGTCCCCAGAGACAGAAGGTTGAAATGGACAGGCCCCCAGGCCCTAATCTGAACCTTAGCTTTACTTTCCATGTGTCCGTCCTCAGAGGACTGTTTTCGTAGACCAGCACACGGGGCCTTTCTGAGGCACCAAACCAAACCTCTCTCGTCTCCACATGGGGAGCTTTCTTACTGGGGATGTATCAAACCCTTCAGGTAGGAGAGTCCCGAGCGCCACTGAAGAACCAGCACATTCCAAGGTCTCCATGGACCCAAACGCACATTATGACGCATCCTCGGGAGAGGCCATTTCAACTCAGCCCCCTGGGTAGCGTGCCTCAGAGGCAGCAGATCAAACATATCTTGTCGCTAATGGCCAATGGGAATGCGAGGCATGCTGTACAGGGATCCATCCTTCGAACCCTGCTCTCTAGTCCTTCCGAATGGTATGTCCTGGAGCCATGCAACAGGACTCGAATGTCCCGCAGAAGGAAACCTTGTGGTTTGGGGTAACCTCCAAACTCAGCGTGGGAAAACTTCCTTGGCCTCATGAGGCCCCCGCTTCATGAATGTGCCATCATGGACACATGCTCCAGCCTCAGCCAATGTCTGATCCTCAGCCTGACTTCAGATGCAGGAGATTTTGATTCAGCCTCTGCAGAGTGGGCCTGCTCTGCCCTTGGCTCCAATACTCACCCTAGCTTGTGTTTTCAGACTGCTGTCCTCACACTCCTGGCCTACAAACCCTCCCTCCTGGGAATTCTGGGGCCACAATGAAGCACTCTGCCTGCCTCCCAGGAGAAAAACATTGTCTATGGTGGTGCCCAGAGACCCCAAATGAGGTTCAAAATGCTTGGCCCTCAGCAACACCCCAATTGCATAGGTTACCTTAAACACTGATGCTCTGTCGCAAATAGCCTGAACCCAGACCTTCCAACAGTCACTGACACAGCTGGCTGCACACCCAGCACATTGGACCCGCCACTGCTTTAGGCCACCATCCATTCCCAACTGGGTTTTCTGTCATCGGAACCTAGACCTTATCTCCAATCCCTGCACAGGGGGGAACCTGATGCACAAGGCAGGACCCCTCCTTCCCCATGGCAAGAAACCTTGCTGCTGGCAGTGAGTCAAACCTTCAGTGTAGGAGAAAACGGCATGGCCCATGAGGCCACGCCAGAGCGTGAGGGACGCCTTGGGCACAATCACACATTGTGACCCTCAGCGTGAGTACCTTATTCAAGTAACGCCTCTCAGTGACTGAACCAAGAGCCCACATATGGGGCTTGCCATGCCCATAGGCACCCAGGACTAACTAGATGGTGTGTATTCCAGTTGAGGGAAGCCACTGCTGTGCTCTAGAGTCCCTCTCCTGGGGGTCCCCTGTGGCATAATACGGTATTCTTCCCTTCCCACAGAATGAACCCAAACACTTGGGAGCTTGGACAATCCCACGCGAGGAAGGCTCTTCCTCGGCCACTGAAGCAACCCCTACCCTGAACGGCCACTGTGAACGCAACACCCAGAGACAAAAGCCTGAGCGACTGCCTCCCACTTGCCCTCCTTTGATATCCAGACGATCTCCCCCCACGGACTGGAGATCAGGCCTGCCATTACCTTGGCCCCTAGCTGAGCCAAGTTTGCTTTTTCAGACATCTGTCCCCACATCCCTGGCAAACACAGCCTCTAGGCTGGGTCCTCTGAAGCCATACCACAGGACCGTGCCTGCTCTCTCCTGGGAAACTGTGTCCATTCCTTTGGCCACACACCTCCAGAATATGAGAAACCTCCAGGACATCCCACTACTGGAGCCTCCCTGGACACACAGGGGCATTCGGACAAAATCTGAGCAGCTACCTCCACGAAGGCATGCACACAAATGTCAACAGAGATAGACGGTTGAGCCGGACAGGCCCTTAGGCCCTATTCTCAACTCTTTCTTTGGGTTCCGGGTGTCACTCCTCAGAGGCTTTGGTATGAAGAACAGGATATGGGGCTTTCCTGAGGCACTGAACAGAACTCCTCTCGACTCCACATGGGAAGCTTCCTTGTTGGAGCCGTGTCAAACACCTCAGGTTGCAGAGTCCTGCAGAGTCCCTGAGCCACCTCCACATTCCACGGTCTCCCAGGCCACCAACCCACAGTAGGACTCATCTTCAGGAGAGTCCATTTCAAATCTCCCCTCTGGGTAGCTCACCTAGGAGCCCGCAGATTGAGCCTGCCTTGTCCTGACTAAAGAGTGAGAATAAGAGGTGGCGTTCCCAGGCATCCATGCTTAGACACCTGCTCTCGAGTCATTCCGTATAGGGTCTCCTTGAACCATCCAATAGGACTCGACTGTCGTGCAGAAGGAAACCTTGAGGTTTGGAGTAGTTCACAAATCCCATCGTAGGCAAACCTCCCTGGCCTCATGAAGCCTCCACACCCTTCAGGAAGAGGCCATGCTGGACAAAAACTCTAGCCTGAGGCACGTCTCATTGTTGACATGACCTCAGAGCAGGAGATCTCCATTCAGCCTCTGCAGAGTGGGCCTGCCGTGCCCTCGGTCCCAAACCTCACACTAGCTTGTGTTTTCAGACTTCCTTCCTCACACTCCTGGCAAACAAGCCCTCCGGACTAGGAACTCCACAACCACAACCCAGCCCATGTCTGCCCAACGGAAGAAAAACTTTTCCCTGTGGGGCTCTGGAAAACTCAGATGAGGATCAATCTCCTTTTGCCTCGGTGGTACCCGAACTGGATAGGCTGCTCTGGGCACTCATGCTCTGTCTGACACAGGCTGAAGCCAGACGTCCAGACAGACAAGCAGAACAGCTGGCCGCACACCCAGCACTTCGGACACGCCATGGTCTTATGCCGTCACCTCTTCCTAACCTTGGTTTTCAGATATCTGAACCTAGACATATATCAATTCTCCACACAGCTGGGTATCGCAAGCACAAAACAGAACTCCTCCTACCCCATGGCTGTAAAGCTTGCTCTTGGCATGGAGTCACACCTTCAGGGTGGGAGAAACCTTCATGGCCCCTGATGCCACGCCCAAACTTGAGTGCTGCTTGGGCACAAATTCACACTGTGACCCTCAGCATGAGCCCCATGTCAAACAAAGGCATGTCGGGACCTGGACCAAGAGCCCGCATATGGGGCTTGCCAAGCCCCTATGCACCCAATCCTCACCAGTGTTTGAGTTTTCCAGTCGCCCCGCCCGTACCTGGGGCTCTGCTCTGGAATCCCTTTCTTGGAGAGAACCATGAGCCAGACAAAAAGACTCCACCCTTCCCACAAAATGGCTCCAAACTCTTGGGAGCTGGGCCAAATCACCAGAGAGGGATACTCGTCCACAGTCCCTGAGGCCACCCCTCCAATCCACGGCTATCCCGGACACAACATCCATAGACAAAAGCCTGAAGGAACGCCTCCCACTCGCCCTTGTTTCAGAGGCCCAGGAACTCCCACTCGGGCTGTACATCCGACCTGCCATTCCCTAGGCGCCACTCATAAGCTGAGATTGTGTTACCAGACTTTAGTGCCCACAGCATGGACCCACACATCCTCCAGGCTAGGGCCTCTGTAGCTACAGCGAAAGATTGTGCCTGCCCTCCCCAAGGAAAGTGTGCCCAATCCATTGACCACAACCCTAGAGGTTAGGGAATAGCTCCAAGGCCCCTGAGGCCATCAATAGTGTAGGCCACCCTGGAATGAGTGGAGCTCTCTGACACCAGCGGAGCGACTATCTCCACTTAGACTCTCAGACAGTGTCCCCAGAGACAGAAGGTTGAAATGGACAGGCCCCCAGGCCCTAATCTGAACCTTAGCTCTGGTTTCCATGTGTCCATCCTCAGAGGACTGTTTTCGTAGACCAGCACACGGGGCTTTTCTGAGGCACCAAACCAATCCTCTCTCGTATCCACATGGGGAGCTTTCTTATTGAAGATGTATCAAACCCTTCAGGTAAGAGAGTTTCGCAGGGCCACTGAAGCACCAGCACATTCCAAGGTCCCCATGGACCCAAGGGCACATTATGACGCATCCTCAGGAGAGGCCATTTCAACTCAGCCCCCTGGGTAGCGTGCCTCAGAGGCAGCAGATCAAACATATCTTGTCGCTAATGGCCAATGGGAATGCGAGGCATGCTGTACAGGGATCCATCCTTCGAACCCTGCTCTCCAGTCCTTCCGAATGGTATGTCCTGGAGCCATGCAACAGGACTCGAATGTCCCGCAGAAGGAAACCTTGTGGTTTGGGGCAACCTCCAAACTCAGCGTGGGAAAACTTCCTTGGCCTCATGAGGGCCCCGCTTCATTAAGGTGCCATCATGGACACATACTCCAGCCTCAGCCAACGTCTGATCTTCAGCCTGACTTCAGATGCAGGAGATTTTGTTTCAGCCTCTGCAGAGTGGGCCTGCTCTGCCATTGGCTCCAATCTTCACCCTAGATTGTGTTCTCAGACTTCTGGCCTCACACTCCTGGCCCACAAACCCTCATTACTGGGAATTCTGGGGCCACAATGAAGCACTCTGCATGCCTCCCAGGAGAAAAACATTGTCTATGGTGCTGCCCAGCAACCCCAAATGAGGATCAAACTGCTTGGCCTACGGCAACACCCCAATTGCTAAGGCTACCTTAAACACTGATGCTCTGTCGCAAATAGCCTGAGCCCAGACCTTCCAACAGACACCGACACAGCTGGCTGCACACCCAGCACATTGGACCCGCCACTGCCTTAGGCCACCATCCATTCCCAACATGGGTTTTCAGTCATCCGAACCTAGACCTTATCTCCAATCCCTGCACAGTGGGAAACCTGATGCACAAGGCAGAACCACTCCTTCCCCATGGCAAGTAACCTTGCTGCTGCCAGTGAGTCAAACCTTCAGTTTAGGAGAAAACGGCATGGCCTATGAGGCCACGCCCATGCGTGAGGGCCGCCTTGGACACAAACACACATGGTGACCCTCATCTTGAGTAACTTATTCAAGTAACGCCTCTCAGTGACTGGACCAAGAGCCTTCATATGTGGCTAGCCATGCCCATAGGCACCCAGGACTAACTAGAGGGTGTGTATTCTAGTTGAGAGAGGCCACTGCTGTGCTCTAGAGTCCCTCCCCTGGCGGTCCCCTGTGGCAGAAAACAGTACTTTTCCCTTCCCACAGAATGAACCCAAACACTTGGGAGCTTGGACAATCACCCGTGAGGAAGGCTCTTCCTCGCCCCGGAAGCAACCCCTACCCTGAACGCCCACTGTGAACGCAACACCCAGAGACAAAAGCCTGAGCGTTGCCTCGCACTTGCCCTCCTTTGATATCCAGAGGATCTCCCCTCACGGACTGGAGATCAGGCCTGCCATTACCTTGGCCTCTAGCTGAGACAAGTTTGCTTTTTCAGACATCTGTTCCCACAGCCCGGGCAAACACAGCCTCTAGGCTGGGTCCTCTGGAGCCATACCACAGGACCGTGCCTGCTCTCTCTTGG
Organism: Mustela nivalis; assembly: GCF_964662115.1. Lineage (NCBI taxonomy): Eukaryota > Metazoa > Chordata > Mammalia > Carnivora > Mustelidae > Mustela > Mustela nivalis. Next base: position 1,022,008 of record NW_028136558.1, on the reverse strand, counting down.
GAAACTGTGTCCATTCCTTTGGCCATACACCTCCAGAATATGAGAAACTTCAAGGCCCCCGAGGACATCCCACTAATGTGAGCCTCCCTGGAAACATAGGGGCATTTGGACACAAGCTGAGCAGCTACCTTCATGAAGGCATGCACACAGCTGTCAACAGAGATAGAAGGTTGAGCCGGACAGGCCCTTAGGCCCTAATCTCAACACTTGCTTTGGTGTCCAGGTGTCAATCCTTAGAGGCTTTGGTTCGAAAAACAGGATATGGGGCTTTCCTGAGGCACTGAACAGAACTCCTCTCGTCTCCACATGGGAAGCTTCCTTGTTCGAGCCGTGTCAAACACCTCAGGTTGCAGTATCCTGCAGAGTCCCTGAGCCACCTCCACATTCCAAGGTCTCCCAGGCCACCAAGCCACAGTAGGACTCATCTTCAGGAGAGTCCATTTCAACTCTCCCCTCTGGGTAGCTCACCCAGGACCCCGCAGATTGAGAATGCCTTGTCCTGACTAATGAGTGGGAATATGAGGTGGCATTCCCAGGCATCCATGCTTAGACACCTGCTCTCGAGTCTTTCCGTATAGGGTCTCCTTGAACCATCTAATAGGACTCGACGGTCGTGCAGAAGGAAACCTTGAGGTGTGGAGTTGTTCACAAATCCCATCGGAGGCAAACCTCCCTGGCCTCATGAAGCCCACACACCATTCAGGAAGAGGACATGCTGTACAAAAACTCTAGCCTGAGGCACGTCTCATAGTTGACATGACCTCAGTGCAGGAGATCTCGATTCAGCCTCTGCAGAGTAGGCCTGCCGTGCCCTCGGTCCCAAACCTCACGCTAGCTTGTGTTTTCCGACTTCCTTCCTCACACTCCTGGCAAACAAGCCCTCCGGACTACGAACTCCACAAGCACAACCCAGCATGGTGTCTGCCCAACGGAAGAAAAACGTTTCCCTGTGGGGCTCTCCGGAAAACCCAGATGAGGATCAACCTGCTCGGGCCTCGACGGTACCCGAACTGGATAGGCTGCTCTGGGCACTCATGCTCTGTCTGACACAGCCTGAAGCCAGACGTCCAGACAGAAAAGGAGACAGCTGGCCGCACACCCAGCACTTCGGACACGCCCTGGTCTTATGCCGTCACCTCTTCCTAACCTTGGTTTTCAGATATCTGAACCTAGACATTATATCAATTCTCCACACAGCGGGGTATCGCAAGCACAAAACAGAACTTCTTCCCCATGGCTGTAAAGCTTGCTCTTGGCATGGAGTCACAGCTTCAGGGTGGGAGAAAGCTTCATGGCCCCTGATGCCACGCCCAAACTTGAGTGCTGCTTGGGCACGAATTCACACTGTGACCCTCAGCATGAGCCCCATGTCAAAGAAAGGCCGGTCGGGGCCTGGACCAAGAGCCCGACTATGGGGCTTGCCAAGCCCCTATGCACCCAATCCTTACCAGTGTTTGAGATTTCCAGTCGCCCCGCCCGTACCTGGGGCTCTGCTCTGGAATCCCTTTCTTGGAGAGACCCATGAGCCAGACAACACGACTCCACCCTTCCTACAAAATGACCCCAAACTCTTGGGACCTGGGACAAATTCCCAGAGATGGATATTCGTCCACAGTCCCTGAGGCCACCTCTCCACTCCACGGCTATCCCGGACACAACATCCAGAGACAAGAGCCTGAAGGTACGCCTCCCACTCGCCCTTGTTTCTGAGGCCCAGAAGTTCCCACTCGGGCTGTACATCGGGCCTGCCATACACTAGGCGCCACTCATAAGCTGAGATTGTGTTTCCAGACTTCTGTGCTCACAGCATGGACCCACACATCCTCCAGGCTAGGGCCTCTGGAGCTACAGCGAAAGATTGTGCCTGCCCTCCCCAAGGAAAGTGTGCCCAATCCATTGACCACAACCCTAGAGGTTAGGGAATAGCTCCAAGGCCCCTGAGGCCATCAATAGTGTAGGCCACCCTGGACTAAGAGGGGCTCTCTGACACCAGCGGTGCGACTATCTCCACTTAGACTCTCAGACAGTGTCCCCAGAGACAGAAGGTTGAAATGGACAGGCCCCCAGGCCCTAATCTGAACCTTAGCTCTGGTTTCCATGTGTCCGTCCTCAGAGGACTGTTTTCGTAGACCAGCACACGGGGCTTTTCTGAGGCACCAAACCAAACCTCTCTCGTCTCCACATGGGGAGCTTTCTTACTGGGGATGTATCAAACCCTTCAGGTAGGAGAGTTCCGCAGGGCCACTGAACAACCAGCACATTCCAAGGTCTCCATGGACCCAAACGCACATTATGACGCATCCTCAGGAGAGGCCATTACAACTCATCCCCCTGGATAGCGTGCCCCACAGGCAGCAGATCAAACATATCTTGTCGCTAATGGCCAATGGGAATGCGAGGCATGCTGTACAGGGATCCATCCTTCGAACCCTGCTCTCCAGTCCTTCCGAATGGTATGTCCTGGAGCCATGCAACAGGACTCGAATGTCCCGCAGAAGGAAATCTTGTGGTTTGGGGCAACCCCCAAACTCAGCGTGGGAAAACTTCCTTGGCCTCATGAGGCCCCCGCTTCATGAAGGTGCCATCATGGACACATGCTCCAGCCTCAGCCAACGTCTGATCTTCAGCCTGACTTCAGATGCAGGAGATTTTGATTCAACCTCTGCAGAGTGGGCCTGCTCTGCCCTTGGCTCCAATCCTCACCCTAGCTTGTGTGTTCAGACTTCTGTCCTCACAGTCCTGGCCCTCAAACCCTCTTTACTGGGAATTCTGGGGCCACAATGAAACACTCTGCCTGCCTCCCAGGAGAAAAACATTGTCTATGGTGCTGCGCAGCAACCCCAAATGAGGATCAAACTGCTTGGCCCTTGGCAACACCCCAATTGCTTAGGCTACCTTAAACACTGATGCTCTGTCGCAAATAGACTGAGGCCAGACCTTCCAACAGACACCGACACAGCTGGCTGCACACCCAGCACATTGGACCCGCCACTGCCTTAGGCCACCATCCATTCCCAACCTGGGTTTTCAGTCATCGGAACCTAGACCTTATCTCCAATCCCTGCACAGTGGGGAACCTGATGCACAATGCAGAACCCATCCTTCCCCATGGCAAGAAACCTTGCTGCTGGCAGTGAGTCAAACCTTCAGTGTAGGAGAAAACGGCATGGCCCATGAGTCCACGCTCATGCGTGAGGGCCGCCTTGGGCACAAACACACAAAGTGACCCTCATCGTGAGTACCTTATTCAAGTAACGCCTCTCAGTGACTGGACCAAGAGCCTGAATATGTGGCTTGCCATGCCCATAGGCACCCAGGACTAACTAGATGGTGTGTATTCCAGTTGAGGGAGGCCACTGCTGTGCTCTAGAGTCCCTCTCCTGGGGGGTCCCCTGTGGCAGAAAACAGTACTCTTCCCTTCCCACAGAATGACCACAAACACTTGGGAGCTTGGACAATCCCCCGCGAGGAAGGCTCTTCCTCGCCCCGGAAGCAACCCCTACCCTGAACGGCCACTGTCAACGCAACACCCAGAGACAAAAGCCTGAGCGACTGCCTCGCACTTGCCCTCCTTTGATATCCAGAGGATCTCCCCTCACGGACTGGAGATCAGGCCTGCCATTACCTTGGCCTCTAGCTGAGCCAAGTTTGCTTTTTCAGACATCTGTTCCCACAGCCCGGGCAAACACAGCCTCTAGGCTGGGTCCTCTGGAGCCATACCACAGGACCGTGCCTGCTCTCTCTTGGGAAACTGTGTCCATTCCTTTGGCCACACACCTCCAGAATATGAGAAACTTCAAGGCGCCCGAGGACATCCCACTACTGGGAGCCTCCCTGTAATCAAAGGGGCATTTGGACACAAGCTGAGCAGCTACCTCCACGAAGGCATGCACACAGCTGTCAACAGAGATAGAAGGTTGAGCCGGACAGGCCCTTAGGCCCTAATCTCAACACTTGCTTTGGTGTCCAGGTGTCAATCCTTAGAGGCTTTGGTTCGAAAAACAGGATATGGGGCTTTCCTGAGGAATGGAACAGAACTCCTCTCGTCTCCACATGGGAAGCTTCCTTGTTGGAGCCGTGTCAAACACCTCAGGTTGCAGTATCCTGCAGAGTCCCTGAGCCACCTCCACATTCCAAGGTCTCCCAGGCCACCAAGCCACAGTAGGACTCATCTTCAGGAGAGTCCATTTCAACTCTCCCCTCTGGGTAGCTCACCCAGGAGCCCGCAGATTGAGCCTGCCTTGTCCTGACTAAAGAGTGGGAATATGAGGTGGCGTTCCCAGGCATCCATGCTTAGACACCTGCTCTCGAGTCTTTCCGTATAGGGTCTCCTTGAACCATCTAATAGGACTCGACGGTCGTGCAGAAGGAAACCTTGAGGTGTGGAGTTGTTCACAAATCCCATCGTAGGCAAACCTCCCTGGCCTCATGAAGCCGCCACACCCTTCCGGAAGAGGCCATGCTGGACAAAAACTCTAGCCTGAGGCACGTCTCATAGTTGACATGACCTCAGTGCAGGAGATCTCGATTCAGCCTCTGCAGAGTGGGCCTGCCGTGCCCTCGGTCCCAAACCTCACGCTAGCTATGTTTTCAGAATTCCTTCCTCACACCCCTGGCAAACAAGCCCTCTTGTCTAGGAACTCCACAACCAAATCCAGCACAGTCTCTGCCCAACGGAAAAAAAACGTTTCCCTGTGGGGCTCTCCGGAAAACCCAGATGAGGATCAACCTGCTCGGGCCTCGACGGTACCCGAACTGGATAGGCTGCTCTGGGCACTCATGCTCTGTCTGACACAGCCTGAGCCAGACGTCCAGACAGACAAGGAGACAGATGGCCGCACACCCAGCACTTCGGACACGCCATGGTCTTATGCCGTCACCTCTTCCTAACCTTGGTTTTCAGATATCTGAACCTAGACATTATATCAATTCTCCACACAGCGGAGTATCGCAAGCACAAAACAGAACTCCTCCTTCCCCATGGCTGTCAAGCTTGCTCTTGGCATGGAGTCACACCTTCAGGGTGGGAGAAACCTTCATGGCCCCTGATGCCACGCCCAAACTTGAGTGCTGCTTGGGCACAAATTCACACTGTGACCCTCAGCATGAGCCCCATGTCAAAGAAAGGCCTGTCGGGGCCTGGACCAAGAGCCCGCCTATGGGGCTTGCCAAGCCCCTATGCACCCAATCCTCACCAGTGTTTGAGATTTCCAGTCGCCCCGCCCGTACCTGGGGCTCTGCTCTGGAATCCCTTTCTTGGAGAGACCCATGAGCCAGACAACACGACTCCACCCTTCCTACAAAATGACCCCAAACTCTAGGGTCCTGGGACAAATTCCCAGAGATGGATACTCGTCCACAGTCCCTGAGGCCACCTCTCCACTCCACGGCTATCCCGGACACAACATCCAGAGACAAAAGCCTGAAGGAACGCCTCCCACTCGCCCTTGTTTCAGAGGCCAAGGAGCTCCCTCTCGGGCTGTACATCCGGCCTGCCATACCCTAGGCGCCACTCATAAGCTGAGATTGTGTTTCCAGACTTCTGTGCTCACAGCATGGACCCACACATCCAACAGGCTCGGGCCTCTGGAGCTACAGCGAAAGATTGTGCCTGCCCTCCCCAAGGAAAGTGTGCCCAATCCATTGACCACAACCCTAGAAGTTAGGGAATAGCTCCAAGGCCCCTGAGGCCATCAATAGTGTAGGCCACCCTGGACTAAGAGGGGCTCTCTGACACCAGCGGAGCAACTATCTCGACTTAGACTCTCAGACAGTGTCCCCAGAGACAGAAGGTTGAAATGGACAGGCCCCCAGGCCCTAATCTGAACCTTAGCTCTGGTTTCCATGTGTCCGTCCTCAGAGGACTGTTTTCGTAGACCAGCACACGGGGCTTTTCTGAGGCACCAAACCAAACCTCTCTCGTCTCCACATGGGGAGCTTTCTTACTGGGGATGTATCAAACCCTTCAGGTAGGAGAGTTCCGGCAGGGCCACTGAACAACCAGCACATTCCAAGGTCTCCATGGACCCAAACGCACATTATGACGCATCCTCACGAGAGGCCTAATCAACTTAGCCCCCTGGGTAGCATGCCCCACAGGCAAGATCAAACATATCTTGTCTCTAATGGCCAATGGGAATGCGAGGCATGCTGTACAGGGATCCATCCTTCGAACCCTGCTCTCCAGTCCTTCCGAATGGTATGTCCTGGAGCCATGCAACAGGACTCGAATGTCCCGCAGAAGGAAACCTTGTGGTTTGGGGCAACCTCCAAACTCAGCGTGGGAAAACTTCCTTGGCCTCATGAGGCCCCCGCTTCATGAAGGTGCCATCATGGACACATACTCCAGCCTCAGCCAACGTCTGATCTTCAGCCTGACTTCAGATGCAGGAGATTTTGTTTCAGCCTCTGCAGAGTGGGCCTGCTCTGCCCTTGGCTCCAATCTTCTACCTAGATTGTGTTCTCAGACTTCAGGCCTCACACTCCTGGCCCACAAACCCTCTTTACTGGGAATTCTGGGGCCACAATGAAGCACTCTGCCTGCCTCCCAGGAGAAAAACATTGTCTATGGTGCTGCCCAGTAACCCCAAATGAGGATCAAACTGCTTGGCCTCCGGCAACACCCCAATTGCTAAGGCTACCTTAAACACTGATGCTCTGTCGCAAATAGCCTGAGCCCAGACCTTCCAACAGACACCGACACAGCTGGCTGCACACCCAGCACATTGGACCCGCCACTGCCTTAGGCCACCATCCATTCCCAGCCTGGGTTTTCAGTCATCGGAACCTAGAACTTATCTCCAATCCCTGCACAGTGGGGAACCTGATGCACAATGCAGAACCCATCCTTCCCCATGGCAAGAAACCTTGCTGCTGGCAGTGAGTCAAACCTTCAGTGTAGGAGAAAACAGCATGGCCCATGAGTCCACGCTCATGCGTGAGGGCCGCCTTGGGCACAAACACACAAAGTGACCCTCATCGTGAGTACCTTATTCAAGTAACGCCTCTCAGTGACTGGACCAAGAGCCTGAATATGTGGCTTGCCATGCCCATAGGCACCCAGGACTAACTAGATGGTGTGTATTCCAGTTGAGGGAGGCCACTGCTGTGCTCTAGAGTCCCTCTCCTGGGGGGTCCCCTGTGGCAGAAAACAGTACTCTTCCCTTCCCACAGAATGACCACAAACACTTGGGAGCTTGGACAATCCCCCGCGAGGAAGGCTCTTCCTCGCCCCGGAAGCAACCCCTACCCTGAACGGCCACTGTCAATGCAACACCCAGAGACAAAAGCCTGAGCGACTGCCTCGCACTTGCCCTCCTTTGATATCCAGAGGATCTCCCCTCACGGACTGGAGATCAGGCCTGCCATTACCTTGGCCTCTAGCTGAGCCAAGTTTGCTTTTTCAGACATCTGTTCCCACAGCCCGGGCAAACACAGCCTCTAGGCTGGGTCCTCTGGAGCCATACCACAGGACCGTGCCTGCTCTCTCTTGGGAAACTGTGTCCATTCCTTTGGCCACACACCTCCAGAATATGAGAAACTTCAAGGCGCCCGAGGACATCCCACTACTGGGAGCCTCCCTGTAATCAAAGGGGCATTTGGACACAAGCTGAGCAGCTACCTCCACGAAGGCATGCACACAGCTGTCAACAGAGATAGAAGGTTGAGCCGGACAGGCCCTTAGGCCCTAATCTCAACACTTGCTTTGGTGTCCAGGTGTCAATCCTTAGAGGCTTTGGTTCGAAAAACAGGATATGGGGCTTTCCTGAGGCATGGAACAGAACTCCTCTCGTCTCCACATGGGAAGCTTCCTTGTTGGAGCCGTGTCAAACACCTCAGGTTGCAGTATCCTGCAGAGTCCCTGAGCCACCTCCACATTCCAAGGTCTCCCAGGCCAACAAGCCACAGTAGGACTCATCTTCAGGAGAGTCCATTTCAACTCTCCCCTCTGGGTAGCTCACCCAGGAGCCCGCAGATTGAGCCTGCCTTGTCCTGACTAAAGAGTGGGAATATGAGGTGGCGTTCCCAGGCATCCATGCTTAGACACCTGCTCTCGAGTCTTTCCGTATAGGGTCTCCTTGAACCATCTAATAGGACTCGACGGTCGTGCAGAAGGAAACCTTGAGGTGTGGAGTTGTTCACAAATCCCATCGGAGGCAAACCTCCCTGGCCTCATGAAGCCCCCACACCCTTCCGGAAGAGGACATGCTGGACAAAAACTCTAGCCTGAGGCACGTCTCATAGTTGACATGACCTCAGTGCAGGAGATCTCGATTCAGCCTCTGCAGAGTGGGCCTGCCGTGCCCTCGGTCCCAAACCTCACGCTAGCTTGTGTTTTCAGAATTCCTTCCTCACACCCCTGGCAAACAAGCCCTCTTGTCTAGGAACTCCACAACCAAATCCAGCACAGTCTCTGCCCAACGGAAAAAAAACGTTTCCCTGTGGGGCTCTCCGGAAAACCCAGATGAGGATCAACCTGCTCGGGCCTCGACGGTACCCGAACTGGATAGGCTGCTCTGGGCACTCATGCTCTGTCTGACACAGCCTGAGCCAGACGTCCAGACAGACAAGGAGACAGATGGCCGCACACCCAGCACTTCGGACACGCCATTGTCTTATGCCGTCACCTCTTCCTAACCTTGGTTTTCAGATATCTGAACCTAGACATTATATCAATTCTCCACACAGCGGGGTATCGCAAGCACAAAACAGAACTCCTCCTTCCCCATGGCTGTCAAGCTTGCTCTTGGCATGGAGTCACACCTTCAGGGTGGGAGAAACCTTCATGGCCCCTGATGCCACGCCCAAACTTGAGTGCTGCTTGGGCACGAATTCACACTGTGACCCTCAGCATGAGCCCCATGTCAAAGAAAGGCCAGTCGGGGCCTGGACCAAGAGCCCGCCTATGGGGCTTGCCAAGCCCCTATGCACCCAATCCTCACCAGTGTTTGAGATTTCCAGTCGCCCCGCCCGTACCTGGGGCTCTGCTCTGGAATCCCTTTCTTGGAGAGACCCATGAGCCAGACAACACGACTCCACCCTTCCTACAAAATGACCCCAAACTCTAGGGTCTTGGGACAAATTCCCAGAGATGGATACTCGTCCACAGTCCCTGAGGCCACCTCTCCACTCCACGGCTATCCCGGACACAACATCCAGAGACAAAAGCCTGAAGGAACGCCTCCCACTCGCCCTTGTTTCAGAGGCCAAGGAGCTCCCTCTCGGGCTGTACATCCGGCCTGCCATACCCTAGGCGCCACTCATAAGCTGAGATTGTGTTTCCAGACTTCTGTGCTCACAGCATGGACCCACACATCCAACAGGCTCGGGCCTCTGGAGCTACAGCGAAAGATTGTGCCTGCCCTCCCCAAGGAAAGTGTGCCCAATCCATTGACCACAACCCTAGAAGTTAGGGAATAGCTCCAAGGCCCCTGAGGCCATCAATAGTGTAGGCCACCCTGGACTAAGAGGGGCTCTCTGACACCAGCGGAGCAACTATCTCGACTTAGACTCTCAGACAGTGTCCCCAGAGACAGAAGGTTGAAATGGACAGGCCCCCAGGCCCTAATCTGAACCTTAGCTCTGGTTTCCATGTGTCCGTCCTCAGAGGACTGTTTTCGTAGACCAGCACACGGGGCTTTTCTGAGGCACCAAACCAAACCTCTCTCGTCTCCACATGGGGAGCTTTCTTACTGGGGATGTATCAAACCCTTCAGGTAGGAGAGTTCCGGCAGGGCCACTGAACAACCAGCACATTCCAAGGTCTCCATGGACCCAAACGCACATTATGACGCATCCTCACGAGAGGCCTAATCAACTTAGCCCCCTGGGTAGCGTGCCCCACAGGCAAGATCAAACATATCTTGTCTCTAATGGCCAATGGGAATGCGAGGCATGCTGTACAGGGATCCATCCTTCGAACCCTGCTCTCCAGTCCTTCCGAATGGTATGTCCTGGAGCCATGCAACAGGACTCGAATGTCCCGCAGAAGGAAACCTTGTGGTTTGGGGCAACCTCCAAACTCAGCGTGGGAAAACTTCCTTGGCCTCATGAGGCCCCCGCTTCATGAAGGTGCCATCATGGACACATACTCCAGCCTCAGCCAACGTCTGATCTTCAGCCTGACTTCAGATGCAGGAGATTTTGTTTCAGCCTCTGCAGAGTGGGCCTGCTCTGCCCTTGGCTCCAATCTTCACCCTAGATTGTGTTCTCAGACTTCCGGCCTCACACTCCTGGCCCACAAACCCTCTTTACTGGGAATTCTGGGGCCACAATGAAGCACTCTGCCTGCCTCCCAGGAGAAAAACATTGTCTATGGTGCTGCCCAGCAACCCCAAATGAGGATCAAACTGCTTGGCCTACGGCAACACCCCAATTGCTAAGGCTACCTTAAACACTGATGCTCTGTCGCAAATAGCCTGAGCCCAGACCTTCCAACAGACACCGACACAGCTGGCTGCACACCCAGCACATTGGACCCGCCACTGCCTTAGGCCACCATCCATTCCCAGCCTGGGTTTTCAGTCATCCGAACCTAGACCTTATCTCCAATCCCTGCACAGTGGGAAACCTGATGCACAAGGCAGAACCACTCCTTCCCCATGGCAAGAAACCTTGCTGCTGGCAGTGAGTCAAACCTTCAGTGTAGGAGAAAACGGCATGGCCTATGAGGCCACGCCCATGCGTGAGGGCCGCCTTGGGCACAAACACACATGGTGACCCTCATCTTGAGTAACTTATTCAAGTAACGCCTCTCAGTGACTGGACCAAGAGCCTTCATATGTGGCTTGCCATGCCCATAGGCACCCAGGACTAACTAGATGGTGTGTATTCTAGTTGAGAGAGGCCACTGCTGTGCTCTAGAGTCCCTCCCCTGGCGGTCCCCTGTGGCAGAAAACAGTACTTTTCCCTTCCCACAGAATGAACCCAAACACTTGGGAGCTTGGACAATCACCCGTGAGGAAGGCTCTTCCTCGCCCTGGAAGCAAACCCTACCCTGAACGCCCACTGTGAACGCAACACCCAGAGACAAAAGCCTGAGCGTTGCCTCGCACTTGCACTCCTTTGATATCCAGAGGATCTCCCCTCACGGACTGGAGATCAGGCCTGCCATTACCTTGGCCTCTAGCTGAGACAAGTTTGCTTTTTCAGACATCTGTTCCCACAGCCCGGGCAAACACAGCCTCTAGGCTGGGTCCTCTGGAGCCATACCACAGGACCGTGCCTGCTCTCTCTTGGGAAACTGTGTCCATTCCTTTGGCCATACACCTCCAGAATATGAGAAACTTCAAGGCCCCCGAGGACATCCCACTAATGTGAGCCTCCCTGGAAACATAGGGGCATTTGGACACAAGCTGAGCAGCTACCTTCATGAAGGCATGCACACAGCTGTCAACAGAGATAGAAGGTTGAGCCGGACAGGCCCTTAGGCCCTAATCTCAGCACTTGCTTTGGTGTCCAGGTGTCAATCCTTAGAGGCTTTGGTTCGAAAAACAGGATATGGTGCTTTCCTGAGGCATGGAACAGAACTCCTCTCGTCTCCACATGGGAAGCTTCCTTGTTGGAGCCGTGTCAAACACCTCAGGTTGCAGTATCCTGCAGAGTCCCTGAGCCACCTCCACATTCCAAGGTCTCCCAGGCCACCAAGCCACAGTAGGACTCATCTTCAGGAGAGTCCATTTCAACTCTCCCCTCTGGGTAGCTCACCAAGGAGCCCGCAGATTGAGCCTGCCTTGTCCTGACTAAAGAGTGGGAATATGAGGTGGCGTTCCCAGGCATCCATGCTTAGACACCTGCTCTCGAGTCTTTCCGTATAGGGTCTCCTTGAACCATCTAATAGGACTCGACGGTCGTGCAGAAGGAAACCTTGAGGTGTGGAGTTGTTCACAAATCCCATCGGAGGCAAACCTCCCTGGCCTCATGAAGCCCACACACCATTCAGGAAGAGGACATGCTGTACAAAAACTCTAGCCTGAGGCATGTCTCATAGTTGACATGACCTCAGTGCAGGAGATCTCGATTCAGCCTCTGCAGAGTGGGCCTGCCGTGCCCTCGGTCCCAAACCTCACGCTAGCTTGTGTTTTCAGACTTCCTTCCTCACACTCCTGGCAAACAAGCCCTCCGGACTAGGAACTCCACAACCACAACCCAGCATGGTGTCTGCCCAACGGAAGAAATACGTTTCCCTGTGGGGCTCTCCGGAAAACCCAGATGAGGATCAACCTGCTCGGGCCTCGACGGTACCCGAACTGGATAGGCTGCTCTGGGCACTCATGCTCTGTCTGACACAGCCTGAAGCCAGACGTCCAGACAGAAAAGGAGACAGCTGGCCGCACACCCAGCACTTCGGACACGCCCTGGTCTTATGCCGTCACCTCTTCATAACCTTGGGTTTCAGATATCTGAACCTAGACATTATATCAATTCTCCACACAGCGGGGTATCGCAAGCACAAAACAGAACTTCTTCCCCATGGCTGTAAAGCTTGCTCTTGGCATGGAGTCACAGCTTCAGGGTGGGAGAAAGCTTCATGGCCCCTGATGCCACGCCCAAACTTGAGTGCTGCTTGGGCACGAATTCACACTGTGACCCTCAGCATGAGCCCCATGTCAAAGAAAGGCCAGTCGGGGCCTGGACCAAGAGCCCGACTATGGGGCTTGCCAAGCCCCTATGCACCCAATCCTTACCAGTGTTTGAGATTTCCAGTCGCCCCGCCCGTACCTGGGGCTCTGCTCTGGAATCCCTTTCTTGGAGAGACCCATGAGCCAGACAACACGACTCCACCCTTCCTACAAAATGACCCCAAACTCTTGGGACCTGGGACAAATTCCCAGAGATGGATACTCGTCCACAGTCCTGAGGCCACCTCTCCACTCCACGGCTATCCCGGACACAACATCCAGAGACAAAAGCCTGAAGGAACGCCTCCCACTCGCCCTTGTTTCTGAGGCCCAGAAGTTCCCACTCGGGCTGTACATCCGGCCTGCCATACCCTAGGCGCCACTCATAAGCTGAGATTGTGTTTCCAGACTTCTGTGCTCACAGCATGGACCCACACATCCAACAGGCTAGGGCCTCTGGAGCTACAGCGAAAGATTGTGCCTGCCCTCCCCAAGGAAAGTGTGCCCAATCCATTGACCACAACCCTAGAGGTTAGGGAATAGCTCCAAGGCCCCTGAGGCCATCAATAGTGTAGGCCACCCTGGAATGAGTGGAGCTCTCTGACACCAGCGGAGCGACTATCTCCACTTAGACTCTCTGACAGTGTCCCCAGAGACAGAAGGTTTAAATAGACAGGCCCCCAGGCCCTAATCTGAACCTTAGCTCTGGTTTCCATGTGTCCGTCCTCAGAGGACTGTTTTCGTAGACCAGCACACGGGGCTTTTCTGAGGCACCAAACCAAACCTCTCTCGTCTCCACATGGGGAGCTTTCTTACTGGGGATGTATCAAACCCTTCAGGTAGGAGAGTTCCGGCAGGGCCACTGAACAACCAGCACATTCCAAGGTCTCCATGGACCCAAACGCACATTATGACGCATCCTCACGAGAGGCCTAATCAACTTAGCCCCCTGGGTAGCGTGCCCCACAGGCAAGATCAAACATATCTTGTCTCTAATGGCCAATGGGAATGCGAGGCATGCTGTACAGGGATCCATCCTTCGAACCCTGCTCTCCAGTCCTTCCGAATGGTATGTCCTGGAGCCATGCAACAGGACTCGAATGTCCCGCAGAAGGAAACCTTGTGGTTTGGGGCAACCTCCAAACTCAGCGTGGGAAAACTTCCTTGGCCTCATGAGGCCCCCGCTTCATGAAGGTGCCATCATGGACACATACTCCAGCCTCAGCCAACGTCTGATCTTCAGCCTGACTTCAGATGCAGGAGATTTTGTTTCAGCCTCTGCAGAGTGGGCCTGCTCTGCCCTTGGCTCCAATCTTCACCCTAGATTGTGTTCTCAGACTTCCGGCCTCACACTCCTGGCCCACAAACCCTCTTTACTGGGAATTCTGGGGCCACAATGAAGCACTCTGCCTGCCTCCCAGGAGAAAAACATTGTCTATGGTGCTGCCCAGCAACCCCAAATGAGGATCAAACTGCTTGGACTACGGCAACACCCCAATTGCTAAGGCTACCTTAAACACTGATGCTCTGTCGCAAATAGCCTGAGCCCAGACCTTCCAACAGACACCGACACAGCTGGCTGCACACCCAGCACATTGGACCCGCCACTGCCTTAGGCCACCATCCATTCCCAGCCTGGGTTTTCAGTCATCCGAACCTAGACCTTATCTCCAATCCCTGCACAGTGGGAAACCTGATGCACAAGGCAGAACCACTCCTTCCCCATGGCAAGAAACCTTGCTGCTGGCAGTGAGTCAAACCTTCAGTGTAGGAGAAAACGGCATGGCCTATGAGGCCACGCCCATGCGTGAGGGCCGCCTTGGGCACAAACACACATGGTGACCCTCATCTTGAGTAACTTATTCAAGTAACGCCTCTCAGTGACTGGACCAAGAGCCTTCATATGTGGCTTGCCATGCCCATAGGCACCCAGGACTAACTAGATGGTGTGTATTCTAGTTGAGAGAGGCCACTGCTGTGCTCTAGAGTCCCTCCCCTGGCGGTCCCCTGTGGCAGAAAACAGTACTTTTCCCTTCCCACAGAATGAACCCAAACACTTGGGAGCTTGGACAATCACCCGTGAGGAAGGCTCTTCCTCGCCCTGGAAGCAAACCCTACCCTGAACGCCCACTGTGAACGCAACACCCAGAGACAAAAGCCTGAGCGTTGCCTCGCACTTGCACTCCTTTGATATCCAGAGGATCTCCCCTCACGGACTGGAGATCAGGCCTGCCATTACCTTGGCCTCTAGCTGAGACAAGTTTGCTTTTTCAGACATCTGTTCCCACAGCCCGGGCAAACACAGCCTCTAGGCTGGGTCCTCTGGAGCCATACCACAGGACCGTGCCTGCTCTCTCTTGGGAAACTGTGTCCATTCCTTTGGCCATACACCTCCAGAATATGAGAAACTTCAAGGCCCCCGAGGACATCCCACTAATGTGAGCCTCCCTGGAAACATAGGGGCATTTGGACACAAGCTGAGCAGCTACCTTCATGAAGGCATGCACACAGCTGTCAACAGAGATAGAAGGTTGAGCCGGACAGGCCCTTAGGCCCTAATCTCAGCACTTGCTTTGGTGTCCAGGTGTCAATCCTTAGAGGCTTTGGTTCGAAAAACAGGATATGGGGCTTTCCTGAGGCATGGAACAGAACTCCTCTCGTCTCCACATGGGAAGCTTCCTTGTTGGAGCCGTGTCAAACACCTCAGGTTGCAGTATCCTGCAGAGTCCCTGAGCCACCTCCACATTCCAAGGTCTCCCAGGCCACCAAGCCACAGTAGGACTCATCTTCAGGAGAGTCCATTTCAACTCTCCCCTCTGGGTAGCTCACCAAGGAGCCCGCAGATTGAGCCTGCCTTGTCCTGACTAAAGAGTGGGAATATGAGGTGGCGTTCCCAGGCATCCATGCTTAGACACCTGCTCTCGAGTCTTTCCGTATAGGGTCTCCTTGAACCATCTAATAGGACTCGACGGTCGTGCAGAAGGAAACCTTGAGGTGTGGAGTTGTTCACAAATCCCATCGGAGGCAAACCTCCCTGGCCTCATGAAGCCCACACACCATTCAGGAAGAGGACATGCTGTACAAAAACTCTAGCCTGAGGCACGTCTCATAGTTGACATGACCTCAGTGCAGGAGATCTCGATTCAGCCTCTGCAGAGTGGGCCTGCCGTGCCCTCGGTTCCAAACCTCACGCTAGCTTGTGTTTTCAGACTTCCTTCCTCACACTCCTGGCAAACAAGCCCTCCGGACTAGGAACTCCACAACCACAACCCAGCATGGTGTCTGCCCAACGGAAGAAATACGTTTCCCTGTGGGGCTCTCCGGAAAACCCAGATGAGGATCAACCTGCTCGGGCCTCGACGGTACCCGAACTGGATAGGCTGCTCTGGGCACTCATGCTCTGTCTGACACAGCCTGAAGCCAGACGTCCAGACAGAAAAGGAGACAGCTGGCCGCACACCCAGCACTTCGGACACGCCCTGGTCTTATGCCGTCACCTCTTCATAACCTTGGTTTTCAGATATCTGAACCTAGACATTATATCAATTCTCCACACAGCGGGGTATCGCAAGCACAAAACAGAACTTCTTCCCCATGGCTGTAAAGCTTGCTCTTGGCATGGAGTCACAGCTTCAGGGTGGGAGAAAGCTTCATGGCCCCTGATGCCACGCCCAAACTTGAGTGCTGCTTGGGCACGAATTCACACTGTGACCCTCAGCATGAGCCCCATGTCAAAGAAAGGCCAGTCGGGGCCTGGACCAAGAGCCCGACTATGGGGCTTGCCAAGCCCCTATGTACCCAATCCTTACCAGTGTTTGAGATTTCCAGTCGCCCCGCCCGTACCTGGGGCTCTGCTCTGGAATCCCTTTCTTGGAGAGACCCATGAGCCAGACAACACGACTCCACCCTTCCTACAAAATGACCCCAAACTCTTGGGACCTGGGACAAATTCCCAGAGATGGATACTCGTCCACAGTCCTGAGGCCACCTCTCCACTCCACGGTTATCGCGGACACAACATCCAGAGACAAAAGCCTGAAGGAACGCCTCCCACTCGCCCTTGTTTCTGAGGCCCAGAAGTTCCCACTCGGGCTGTACATCCGGCCTGCCATACCCTAGGCGCCACTCATAAGCTGAGATTGTGTTTCCAGACTTCTGTGCTCACAGCATGGACCCACACATCCAACAGGCTAGGGCCTCTGGAGCTACAGCGAAAGATTGTGCCTGCCCTCCCCAAGGAAAGTGTGCCCAATCCATTGACCACAACCCTAGAGGTTAGGGAATAGCTCCATGGCCCCTGAGGCCATCAATAGTGTAGGCCACCCTGGACTAAGAGGGGCTCTCTGACACCAGCGGTGCGACTATCTCCACTTAGACTCTCTGACAGTGTCCCCAGAGACAGAAGGTTTAAATAGACAGGCCCCCAGGCCCTAATCTGAACCTTAGCTCTGGTTTCCATGTGTCCGTCCTCAGAGGACTGTTTTCGTAGACCAGCACACGGGGCTTTTCTGAGGCACCAAACCAAACCTCTCTCGTCTCCACATGGGGAGCTTTCTTACTGGGGATGTATCAAACCCTTCAGGTAGGAGAGTTCCGGCAGGGCCACTGAACAACCAGCACATTCCAAGGTCTCCATGGACCCAAACGCACATTATGACGCATCCTCACGAGAGGCCTAATCAACTTAGCCCCCTGGGCAAGCGTGCCCCACAGGCAAGATCAAACATATCTTGTCTCTAATGGCCAATGGGAATGCGAGGCATGCTGTACAGGGATCCATCCTTCGAACCCTGCTCTCCAGTCCTTCCGAATGGTATGTCCTGGAGCCATGCAACAGGACTCGAATGTCCCGCAGAAGGAAACCTTGTGGTTTGGGGCAACCTCCAAACTCAGCGTGGGAAAACTTCCTTGGCCTCATGAGGCCCCCGCTTCATGAAGGTGCCATCATGGACACATACTCCAGCCTCAGCCAACGTCTGATCTTCAGCCTGACTTCAGATGCAGGAGATTTTGTTTCAGCCTCTGCAGAGTGGGCCTGCTCTGCCCTTGGCTCCAATCTTCACCCTAGATTGTGTTCTCAGACTTCCGGCCTCACACTCCTGGCCCACAAACCCTCTTTACTGGGAATCTGGGGCCACAATGAAGCACTCTGCCTGCCTCCCAGGAGAAAAACATTGTCTATGGTGCTGCCCAGCAACCCCAAATGAGGATCAAACTGCTTGGCCTACGGCAACACCCCAATTGCTAAGGCTACCTTAAACACTGATGCTCTGTCGCAAATAGCCTGAGCCCAGACCTTCCAACAGACACCGACACAGCTGGCTGCACACCCAGCACATTGGACCCGCCACTGCCTTAGGCCACCATCCATTCCCAGCCTGGGTTTTCAGTCATCCGAACCTAGACCTTATCTCCAATCCCTGCACAGTGAGAAACCTGATGCACAAGGCAGAACCACTCCTTCCCCATGGCAAGAAACCTTGCTGCTGGCAGTGAGTCAAACCTTCAGTGTAGGAGAAAACGGCATGGCCTATGAGGCCACGCCCATGCGTGAGGGCCGCCTTGGGCACAAACACACATGGTGACCCTCATCTTGAGTAACTTATTCAAGTAACGCCTCTCAGTGACTGGACCAAGAGCCTTCATATGTGGCTTGCCATGCCCATAGGCACCCAGGACTAACTAGATGGTGTGTATTCTAGTTGAGAGAGGCCACTGCTGTGCTCTAGAGTCCCTCCCCTGGCGGTCCCCTGTGGCAGAAAACAGTACTTTTCCCTTCCCACAGAATGAACCCAAACACTTGGGAGCTTGGACAATCACCCGTGAGGAAGGCTCTTCCTCGCCCTGGAAGCAAACCCTACCCTGAACGCCCACTGTGAACGCAACACCCAGAGACAAAAGCCTGAGCGTTGCCTCGCACTTGCACTCCTTTGATATCCAGAGGATCTCCCCTCACGGACTGGAGATCAGGCCTGCCATTACCTTGGCCTCTAGCTGAGACAAGTTTGCTTTTTCAGACATCTGTTCCCACAGCCCGGGCAAACACAGCCTCTAGGCTGGGTCCTCTGGAGCCATACCACAGGACCGTGCCTGCTCTCTCTTGGGAAACTGTGTCCATTCCTTTGGCCATACACCTCCAGAATATGAGAAACTTCAAGGCCCCCGAGGACATCCCACTAATGTGAGCCTCCCTGGAAACATAGGGGCATTTGGACACAAGCTGAGCAGCTACCTTCATGAAGGCATGCACACAGCTGTCAACAGAGATAGAAGGTTGAGCCGGACAGGCCCTTAGGCCCTAATCTCAGCACTTGCTTTGGTGTCCAGGTGTCAATCCTTAGAGGCTTTGGTTCGAAAAACAGGATATGGGGCTTTCCTGAGGCATGGAACAGAACTCCTCTCGCCTCCACATGGGAAGCTTCCTTGTTGGAGCCGTGTCAAACACCTCAGGTTGCAGTATCCTGCAGAGTCCCTGAGCCACCTCCACATTCCAAGGTCTCCCAGGCCACCAAGCCACAGTAGGACTCATCTTCAGGAGAGTCCATTTCAACTCTCCCCTCTGGGTAGCTCACCAAGGAGCCCGCAGATTGAGCCTGCCTTGTCCTGACTAAAGAGTGGGAATATGAGGTGGCGTTCCCAGGCATCCATGCTTAGACACCTGCTCTCGAGTCTTTCCGTATAGGGTCTCCTTGAACCATCTAATAGGACTCGACGGTCGTGCAGAAGGAAACCTTGAGGTGTGGAGTTGTTCACAAATCCCATCGGAGGCAAACCTCCCTGGCCTCATGAAGCCCACACACCATTCAGGAAGAGGACATGCTGTACAAAAACTCTAGCCTGAGGCACGTCTCATAGTTGACATGACCTCAGTGCAGGAGATCTCGATTCAGCCTCTGCAGAGTGGGCCTGCCGTGCCCTCGGTCCCAAACCTCACGCTAGCTTGTGTTTTCAGACTTCCTTCCTCACACTCCTGGCAAACAAGCCCTCCGGACTAGGAACTCCACAACCACAACCCAGCATGGTGTCTGCCCAACGGAAGAAATACGTTTCCCTGTGGGGCTCTCCGGAAAACCCAGATGAGGATCAACCTGCTCGGGCCTCGACGGTACCCGAACTGGATAGGCTGCTCTGGGCACTCATGCTCTGTCTGACACAGCCTGAAGCCAGACGTCCAGACAGAAAAGGAGACAGCTGGCCGCACACCCAGCACTTCGGACACGCCCTGGTCTTATGCCGTCACCTCTTCATAACCTTGGTTTTCAGATATCTGAACCTAGACATTATATCAATTCTCCACACAGCGGGGTATCGCAAGCACAAAACAGAACTTCTTCCCCATGGCTGTAAAGCTTGCTCTTGGCATGGAGTCACAGCTTCAGGGTGGGAGAAAGCTTCATGGCCCCTGATGCCACGCCCAAACTTGAGTGCTGCTTGGGCACGAATTCACACTGTGACCCTCAGCATGAGCCCCATGTCAAAGAAAGGCCAGTCGGGGCCTGGACCAAGAGCCCGACTATGGGGCTTGCCAAGCCCCTATGTACCCAATCCTTACCAGTGTTTGAGATTTCCAGTCGCCCCGCCCGTACCTGGGGCTCTGCTCTGGAATCCCTTTCTTGGAGAGACCCATGAGCCAGACAACACGACTCCACCCTTCCTACAAAATGACCCCAAACTCTTGGGACCTGGGACAAATTCCCAGAGATGGATACTCGTCCACAGTCCTGAGGCCACCTCTCCACTCCACGGCTATCCCGGACACAACATCCAGAGACAAAAGCCTGAAGGAACGCCTCCCACTCGCCCTTGTTTCTGAGGCCCAGAAGTTCCCACTCGGGCTGTACATCCGGCCTGCCATACCCTAGGCGCCACTCATAAGCTGAGATTGTGTTTCCAGACTTCTGTGCTCACAGCATGGACCCACACATCCAACAGGCTAGGGCCTCTGGAGCTACAGCGAAAGATTGTGCCTGCCCTCCCCAAGGAAAGTGTGCCCAATCCATTGACCACAACCCTAGAGGTTAGGGAATAGCTCCAAGGCCCCTGAGGCCATCAATAGTGTAGGCCACCCTGGACTAAGAGGGGCTCTCTGACACCAGCGGTGCGACTATCTCCACTTAGACTCTCTGACAGTGTCCCCAGAGACAGAAGGTTTAAATAGACAGGCCCCCAGGCCCTAATCTGAACCTTAGCTCTGGTTTCCATGTGTCCGTCCTCAGAGGACTGTTTTCGTAGACCAGCACACGGGGCTTTTCTGAGGCACCAAACCAAACCTCTCTCGTCTCCACATGGGGAGCTTTCT
Organism: Mustela nivalis; assembly: GCF_964662115.1. Lineage (NCBI taxonomy): Eukaryota > Metazoa > Chordata > Mammalia > Carnivora > Mustelidae > Mustela > Mustela nivalis. The sequence goes on along the minus strand of NW_028136558.1, from coordinate 1,001,089 downwards.
TACTGGGGATGTATCAAACCCTTCAGGTAGGAGAGTTCCGGCAGGGCCACTGAACAACCAGCACATTCCAAGGTCTCCATGGACCCAAACGCACATTATGACGCATCCTCACGAGAGGCCTAATCAACTTAGCCCCCTGGGTAGCGTGCCCCACAGGCAAGATCAAACATATCTTGTCTCTAATGGCCAATGGGAATGCGAGGCATGCTGTACAGGGATCCATCCTTCGAACCCTGCTCTCCAGTCCTTCCGAATGGTATGTCCTGGAGCCATGCAACAGGACTCGAATGTCCCGCAGAAGGAAACCTTGTGGTTTGGGGCAACCTCCAAACTCAGCGTGGGAAAACTTCCTTGGCCTCATGAGGCCCCCGCTTCATGAAGGTGCCATCATGGACACATACTCCAGCCTCAGCCAACGTCTGATCTTCAGCCTGACTTCAGATGCAGGAGATTTTGTTTCAGCCTCTGCAGAGTGGGCCTGCTCTGCCCTTGGCTCCAATCTTCACCCTAGATTGTGTTCTCAGACTTCCGGCCTCACACTCCTGGCCCACAAACCCTCTTTACTGGGAATCTGGGGCCACAATGAAGCACTCTGCCTGCCTCCCAGGAGAAAAACATTGTCTATGGTGCTGCCCAGCAACCCCAAATGAGGATCAAACTGCTTGGCCTACGGCAACACCCCAATTGCTAAGGCTACCTTAAACACTGATGCTCTGTCGCAAATAGCCTGAGCCCAGACCTTCCAACAGACACCGACACAGCTGGCTGCACACCCAGCACATTGGACCCGCCACTGCCTTAGGCCACCATCCATTCCCAGCCTGGGTTTTCAGTCATCCGAACCTAGACCTTATCTCCAATCCCTGCACAGTGAGAAACCTGATGCACAAGGCAGAACCACTCCTTCCCCATGGCAAGAAACCTTGCTGCTGGCAGTGAGTCAAACCTTCAGTGTAGGAGAAAACGGCATGGCCTATGAGGCCACGCCCATGCGTGAGGGCCGCCTTGGGCACAAACACACATGGTGACCCTCATCTTGAGTAACTTATTCAAGTAACGCCTCTCAGTGACTGGACCAAGAGCCTTCATATGTGGCTTGCCATGCCCATAGGCACCCAGGACTAACTAGATGGTGTGTATTCTAGTTGAGAGAGGCCACTGCTGTGCTCTAGAGTCCCTCCCCTGGCGGTCCCCTGTGGCAGAAAACAGTACTTTTCCCTTCCCACAGAATGAACCCAAACACTTGGGAGCTTGGACAATCACCCGTGAGGAAGGCTCTTCCTCGCCCTGGAAGCAAACCCTACCCTGAACGCCCACTGTGAACGCAACACCCAGAGACAAAAGCCTGAGTGTTGCCTCGCACTTGCACTCCTTTGATATCCAGAGGATCTCCCCTCACGGACTGGAGATCAGGCCTGCCATTACCTTGGCCTCTAGCTGAGACAAGTTTGCTTTTTCAGACATCTGTTCCCACAGCCCGGGCAAACACAGCCTCTAGGCTGGGTCCTCTGGAGCCATACCACTGGACCGTGCCTGCTCTCTCTTGGGAAACTGTGTCCATTCCTTTGGCCATACACCTCCAGAATATGAGAAACTTCAAGGCCCCCGAGGACATCCCACTAATGTGAGCCTCCCTGGAAACATAGGGGCATTTGGACACAAGCTGAGCAGCTACCTTCATGAAGGCATGCACACAGCTGTCAACAGAGATAGAAGGTTGAGCCGGACAGGCCCTTAGGCCCTAATCTCAGCACTTGCTTTGGTGTCCAGGTGTCAATCCTTAGAGGCTTTGGTTCGAAAAACAGGATATGGGGCTTTCCTGAGGCATGGAACAGAACTCCTCTCGTCTCCACATGGGAAGCTTCCTTGTTGGAGCCGTGTCAAACACCTCAGGTTGCAGTATCCTGCAGAGTCCCTGAGCCACCTCCACATTCCAAGGTCTCCCAGGCCACCAAGCCACAGTAGCACTCATCTTCAGGAGAGTCCATTTCAACTCTCCCCTCTGGGTAGCTCACCAAGGAGCCCGCAGATTGAGCCTGCCTTGTCCTGACTAAAGAGTGGGAATATGAGGTGGCGTTCCCAGGCATCCATGCTTAGACACCTGCTCTCGAGTCTTTCCGTATAGGGTCTCCTTGAACCATCTAATAGGACTCGACGGTCGTGCAGAAGGAAACCTTGAGGTGTGGAGTTGTTCACAAATCCCATCGGAGGCAAACCTCCCTGGCCTCATGAAGCCCACACACCATTCAGGAAGAGGACATGCTGTACAAAAACTCTAGCCTGAGGCACGTCTCATAGTTGACATGACCTCAGTGCAGGAGATCTCGATTCAGCCTCTGCAGAGTGGGCCTGCCGTGCCCTCGGTCCCAAACCTCACGCTAGCTTGTGTTTTCAGACTTCCTTCCTCACACTCCTGGCAAACAAGCCCTCCGGACTAGGAACTCCACAACCACAACCCAGCATGGTGTCTGCCCAACGGAAGAAAAACGTTTCCCTGTGGGGCTCTCCGGAAAACAAAGATGAGGATCAACCTGCTCGGGCCTCGACGGTACCCGAACTGGATAGGCTGCTCTGGGCACTCATGCTCTGTCTGACACAGCCTGAAGCCAGACGTCCAGACAGAAAAGGAGACAGCTGGCCGCACACCCAGCACTTCGGACACGCCCTGGTCTTATGCCGTCACCTCTTCATAACCTTGGTTTTCAGATATCTGAACCTAGACATTATATCAATTCTCCACACAGCGGGGTATCGCAAGCACAAAACAGAACTTCTTCCCCATGGCTGTAAAGCTTGCTCTTGGCATGGAGTCACAGCTTCAGGGTGGGAGAAAGCTTCATGGCCCCTGATGCCACGCCCAAACTTGAGTGCTGCTTGGGCACGAATTCACACTGTGACCCTCAGCATGAGCCCCATGTCAAAGAAAGCCGGTCGGGGCCTGGACCAAGAGCCCGACTATGGGGCTTGCCAAGCCCCTATGCACCCAATCCTTACCAGTGTTTGAGATTTCCAGTCGCCCCGCCCGTACCTGGGGCTCTGCTCTGGAATCCCTTTCTTGGAGAGACCCATGAGCCAGACAACACGACTCCACCCTTCCTACAAAATGACCCCAAACTCTTGGGACCTGGGACAAATTCCCAGAGATGGATACTCGTCCACAGTCCTGAGGCCACCTCTCCACTCCACGGCTATCCCGGACACAACATCCAGAGACAAAAGCCTGAAGGAACGCCTCCCACTCGCCCTTGTTTCTGAGGCCCAGAAGTTCCCACTCGGGCTGTACATCCGGCCTGCCATACCCTAGGCGCCACTCATAAGCTGAGATTGTGTTTCCAGACTTCTGTGCTCACAGCATGGACCCACACATCCAACAGGCTCGGGCCTCTGGAGCTACAGCGAAAGATTGTGCCTGCCCTCCCCAAGGAAAGTGTGCCCAATCCATTGACCACAACCCTAGAAGTTAGGGAATAGCTCCAAGGCCCCTGAGGCCATCAATAGTGTAGGCCACCCTGGACTAAGAGGGGCTCTCTGACACCAGCGGAGCAACTATCTCGACTTAGACTCTCAGACAGTGTCCCCAGAGACAGAAGGTTGAAATGGACAGGCCCCCAGGCCCTAATCTGAACCTTAGCTCTGGTTTCCATGTGTCCGTCCTCAGAGGACTGTTTTCGTAGACCAGCACACGGGGCTTTTCTGAGGCACCAAACCAAACCTCTCTCGTCTCCACATGAGGAGCTTTCTTACTGGGGATGTATCAAACCCTTCAGGTAGGAGAGTTCCGGCAGGGCCACTGAACAACCAGCACATTCCAAGGTCTCCATGGACCCAAACGCACATTATGACGCATCCTCACGAGAGGCCTAATCAACTTAGCCCCCTGGGTAGCGTGCCCCACAGGCAAGATCAAACATATCTTGTCTCTAATGGCCAATGGGAATGCGAGGCATGCTGTACAGGGATCCATCCTTCGAACCCTGCTCTCCAGTCCTTCCGAATGGTATGTCCTGGAGCCATGCAACAGGACTCGAATGTCCCGCAGAAGGAAACCTTGTGGTTTGGGGCAACCTCCAAACTCAGCGTGGGAAAACTTCCTTGGCCTCATGAGGCCCCCGCTTCATGAAGGTGCCATCATGGACACATACTCCAGCCTCAGCCAACGTCTGATCTTCAGCCTGACTTCAGATGCAGGAGATTTTGTTTCAGCCTCTGCAGAGTGGGCCTGCTCTGCCCTTGGCTCCAATCTTCTACCTAGATTGTGTTCTCAGACTTCCGGCCTCACACTCCTGGCCCACAAACCCTCTTTACTGGGAATTCTGGGGCCACAATGAAGCACTCTGCCTGCCTCCCAGGAGAAAAACATTGTCTATGGTGCTGCCCAGCAACCCCAAATGAGGATCAAACTGCTTGGCCTACGGCAACACCCCAATTGCTAAGGCTACCTTAAACACTGATGCTCTGTCGCAAATAGCCTGAGCCCAGACCTTCCAACAGACACCGACACAGCTGGCTGCACACCCAGCACATTGGACCCGCCACTGCCTTAGGCCACCATCCATTCCCAGCCTGGGTTTTCAGTCATCCGAACCTAGACCTTATCTCCAATCCCTGCACAGTGGGAAACCTGATGCACAAGGCAGAACCACTCCTTCCCCATGGCAAGAAACCTTGCTGCTGGCAGTGAGTCAAACCTTCAGTGTAGAAGAAAACGGCATGGCCTATGAGGCCACGCCCATGCGTGAGGGCCGCCTTGGGCACAAACACACATGGTGACCCTCATCTTGAGTAACTTATTCAAGTAACGCCTCTCAGTGACTGGACCAAGAGCCTTCATATGTGGCTTGCCATGCCCATAGGCACCCAGGACTAACTAGATGGTGTGTATTCTAGTTGAGAGAGGCCACTGCTGTGCTCTAGAGTCCCTCCCCTGGCGGTCCCCTGTGGCAGAAAACAGTACTTTTCCCTTCCCACAGAATGAACCCAAACACTTGGGAGCTTGGACAATCACCCGTGAGGAAGGCTCTTCCTCGCCCTGGAAGCAAACCCTACCCTGAACGCCCACTGTGAACGCAACACCCAGAGACAAAAGCCTGAGCGTTGCCTCGCACTTGCACTCCTTTGATATCCAGAGGATCTCCCCTCACGGACTGGAGATCAGGCCTGCCATTACCTTGGCCTCTAGCTGAGACAAGTTTGCTTTTTCAGACATCTGTTCCCACAGCCCGGGCAAACACAGCCTCTAGGCTGGGTCCTCTGGAGCCATACCACAGGACCATGCCTGCTCTCTCTTGGGAAACTGTGTCCATTCCTTTGGCCATACACCTCCAGAATATGAGAAACTTCAAGGCCCCCGAGGACATCCCACTAATGTGAGCCTCCCTGGAAACATAGGGGCATTTGGACACAAGCTGAGCAGCTACCTTCATGAAGGCATGCACACAGCTGTCAACAGAGATAGAAGGTTGAGCCGGACAGGCCCTTAGGCCCTAATCTCAGCACTTGCTTTGGTGTCCAGGTGTCAATCCTTAGAGGCTTTGGTTCGAAAAACAGGATATGGGGCTTTCCTGAGGCATGGAACAGAACTCCTCTCGTCTCCACATGGGAAGCTTCCTTGTTGGAGCCGTGTCAAACACCTCAGGTTGCAGTATCCTGCAGAGTCCCTGAGCCACCTCCACATTCCAAGGTCTCCCAGGCCACCAAGCCACAGTAGGACTCATCTTCAGGAGAGTCCATTTCAACTCTCCCCTCTGGGTAGCTCACCAAGGAGCCCGCAGATTGAGCCTGCCTTGTCCTGACTAAAGAGTGGGAATATGAGGTGGCGTTCCCAGGCATCCATGCTTAGACACCTGCTCTCGAGTCTTTCCGTATAGGGTCTCCTTGAACCATCTAATAGGACTCGACGGTCGTGCAGAAGGAAACCTTGAGGTGTGGAGTTGTTCACAAATCCCATCGGAGGCAAACCTCCCTGGCCTCATGAAGCCCACACACCATTCAGGAAGAGGACATGCTGTACAAAAACTCTAGCCTGAGGCACGTCTCATAGTTGACATGACCTCAGTGCAGGAGATCTCGATTCAGCCTCTGCAGAGTGGGCCTGCCGTGCCCTCGGTCCCAAACCTCACGCTAGCTTGTGTTTTCAGACTTCCTTCCTCACACTCCTGGCAAACAAGCCCTCCGGACTAGGAACTCCACAACCACAACCCAGCATGGTGTCTGCCCAATGGAAGAAATACGTTTCCCTGTGGGGCTCTCCGGAAAACCCAGATGAGGATCAACCTGCTCGGGCCTCGACGGTACCCGAACTGGATAGGCTGCTCTGGGCACTCATGCTCTGTCTGACACAGCCTGAAGCCAGACGTCCAGACAGAAAAGGAGACAGCTGGCCGCACACCCAGCACTTCGGACACGCCCTGGTCTTATGCCGTCACCTCTTCCTAAACTTTCGTTTTCAGATATCTGAACCTAGACATTATATCAATTCTCCACACAGCGGGGTATCGCAAGCACAAAACAGAACTTCTTCCCCATGGCTGTAAAGCTTGCTCTTGGCATGGAGTCACAGCTTCAGGGTGGGAGAAAGCTTCATGGCCCCTGATGCCACGCCCAAACTTGAGTGCTGCTTGGGCACGAATTCACACTGTGACCCTCAGCATGAGCCCCATGTCAAAGAAAGGCCAGTCGGGGCCTGGACCAAGAGCCCGACTATGGGGCTTGCCAAGCCCCTATGCACCCAATCCTTACCAGTGTTTGAGATTTCCAGTCGCCCCGCCCGTACCTGGGGCTCTGCTCTGGAATCCCTTTCTTGGAGAGACCCATGAGCCAGACAACACGACTCCACCCTTCCTACAAAATGACCCCAAACTCTTGGGACCTGGGACAAATTCCCAGAGATGGATACTCGTCCACAGTCCTGAGGCCACCTCTCCACTCCACGGCTATCCCGGACACAACATCCAGAGTCAAAAGCCTGAAGGAACGCCTCCCACTCGCCCTTGTTTCTGAGGCCCAGAAGTTCCCACTCGGGCTGTACATCCGGCCTGCCATACCCTAGGCGCCACTCATAAGCTGAGATTGTGTTTCCAGACTTCTGTGCTCACAGCATGGACCCACACATCCAACAGGCTCGGGCCTCTGGAGCTACAGCGAAAGATTGTGCCTGCCCTCCCCAAGGAAAGTGTGCCCAATCCATTGACCACAACCCTAGAGGTTAGGGAATAGCTCCAAGGCCCCTGAGGCCATCAATAGTGTAGGCCACCCTGGACTAAGAGGGGCTCTCTGACACCAGCGGTGCGACTATCTCCACTTAGACTCTCTGACAGTGTCCCCAGAGACAGAAGGTTTAAATAGACAGGCCCCCAGGCCCTAATCTGAACCTTAGCTCTGGTTTCCATGTGTCCGTCCTCAGAGGACTGTTTTCGTAGACCAGCACACGGGGCTTTTCTGAGGCACCAAACCAAACCTCTCTCGTCTCCACATGGGGAGCTTTCTTACTGGGGATGTATCAAACCCTTCAGGTAGGAGAGTTCCGGCAGGGCCACTGAACAACCAGCACATTCCAAGGTCTCCATGGACCCAAACGCACATTATGACGCATCCTCACGAGAGGCCTAATCAACTTAGCCCCCTGGGCAAGCGTGCCCCACAGGCAAGATCAAACATATCTTGTCTCTAATGGCCAATGGGAATGCGAGGCATGCTGTACAGGGATCCATCCTTCGAACCCTGCTCTCCAGTCCTTCCGAATGGTATGTCCTAGAGCCATGCAACAGGACTCGAATGTCCCGCAGAAGGAAACCTTGTGGTTTGGGGCAACCTCCAAACTCAGCGTGGGAAAACTTCCTTGGCCTCATGAGGCCCCCGCTTCATGAAGGTGCCATCATGGACACATACTCCAGCCTCAGCCAACGTCTGATCTTCAGCCTGACTTCAGATGCAGGAGATTTTGTTTCAGCCTCTGCAGAGTGGGCCTGCTCTGCCCTTGGCTCCAATCTTCACCCTAGATTGTGTTCTCAGACTTCCGGCCTCACACTCCTGGCCCACAAACCCTCTTTACTGGGAATCTGGGGCCACAATGAAGCACTCTGCCTGCCTCCCAGGAGAAAAACATTGTCTATGGTGCTGCCCAGCAACCCCAAATGAGGATCAAACTGCTTGGCCTACGGCAACACCCCAATTGCTAAGGCTACCTTAAACACTGATGCTCTGTCGCAAATAGCCTGAGCCCAGACCTTCCAACAGACACCGACACAGCTGGCTGCACACCCAGCACATTGGACCCGCCACTGCCTTAGGCCACCATCCATTCCCAGCCTGGGTTTTCAGTCATCCGAACCTAGACCTTATCTCCAATCCCTGCACAGTGGGAAACCTGATGCACAAGGCAGAACCACTCCTTCCCCATGGCAAGAAACCTTGCTGCTGGCAGTGAGTCAAACCTTCAGTGTAGGAGAAAACGGCATGGCCTATGAGGCCACGCCCATGCGTGAGGGCCGCCTTGGGCACAAACACACATGGTGACCCTCATCTTGAGTAACTTATTCAAGTAACGCCTCTCAGTGACTGGACCAAGAGCCTTCATATGTGGCTTGCCATGCCCATAGGCACCCAGGACTAACTAGATGGTGTGTATTCTAGTTGAGAGAGGCCACTGAGTGCTCTAGAGTCCCTCCCCTGGCGGTCCCCTGTGGCAGAAAACAGTACTTTTCCCTTCCCACAGAATGAACCCAAACACTTGGGAGCTTGGACAATCACCCGTGAGGAAGGCTCTTCCTCGCCCTGGAAGCAAACCCTACCCTGAACGCCCACTGTGAACGCAACACCCAGAGACAAAAGCCTGAGCGTTGCCTCGCACTTGCACTCCTTTGATATCCAGAGGATCTCCCCTCACGGACTGGAGATCAGGCCTGCCATTACCTTGGCCTCTAGCTGAGACAAGTTTGCTTTTTCAGACATCTGTTCCCACAGCCCGGGCAAACACAGCCTCTAGGCTGGGTCCTCTGGAGCCATACCACAGGACCGTGCCTGCTCTCTCTTGGGAAACTGTGTCCATTCCTTTGGCCATACACCTCCAGAATATGAGAAACTTCAAGGCCCCCGAGGACATCCCACTAATGTGAGCCTCCCTGGAAACATAGGGGCATTTGGACACAAGCTGAGCAGCTACCTTCATGAAGGCATGCACACAGCTGTCAACAGAGATAGAAGGTTGAGCCGGACAGGCCCTTAGGCCCTAATCTCAACACTTGCTTTGGTGTCCAGGTGTCAATCCTTAGAGGCTTTGGTTCGAAAAACAGGATATGGGGCTTTCCTGAGGCATGGAACAGAACTCCTCTCGTCTCCACATGGGAAGCTTCCTTGTTGGAGCCGTGTCAAACACCTCAGGTTGCAGTATCCTGCAGAGTCCCTGAGCCACCTCCACATTCCAAGGTCTCCCAGGCCACCAAGCCACAGTAGGACTCATCTTCAGGAGAGTCCATTTCAACTCTCCCCTCTGGGTAGCTCACCCAGGAGCCCGCAGATTGAGCCTGCCTTGTCCTGACTAAAGAGTGGGAATATGAGGTGGCGTTCCCAGGCATCCATGCTTAGACACCTGCTCTCGAGTCTTTCCGTATAGGGTCTCCTTGAACCATCTAATAGGACTCGACGGTCGTGCAGAAGGAAACCTTGAGGTGTGGAGTTGTTCACAAATCCCATCGGAGGCAAACCTCCCTGGCCTCATGAAGCCCACACACCATTCAGGAAGAGGACATGCTGTACAAAAACTCTAGCCTGAGGCATGTCTCATAGTTGACATGACCTCAGTGCAGGAGATCTCGATTCAGCCTCTGCAGAGTGGGCCTGCCGTGCCCTCGGTCCCAAACCTCACGCTAGCTTGTGTTTTCAGACTTCCTTCCTCACACTCCTGGCAAACAAGCCCTCCGGACTAGGAACTCCACAACCACAACCCAGCATGGTGTCTGCCCAACGGAAGAAAAACGTTTCCCTGTGGGGCTCTCCGGAAAACCCAGATGAGGATCAACCTGCTCGGGCCTCGACGGTACCCGAACTGGATAGGCTGCTCTGGGCACTCATGCTCTGTCTGACACAGCCTGAAGCCAGACGTCCAGACAGAAAAGGAGACAGCTGGCCGCACACCCAGCACTTCGGACACGCCCTGGTCTTATGCCGTCACCTCTTCATAACCTTGGTTTTCAGATATCTGAACCTAGACATTATATCAATTCTCCACACAGCGGGGTATCGCAAGCACAAAACAGAACTTCTTCCCCATGGCTGTAAAGCTTGCTCTTGGCATGGAGTCACAGCTTCAGGGTGGGAGAAAGCTTCATGGCCCCTGATGCCACGCCCAAACTTGAGTGCTGCTTGGGCACGAATTCACACTGTGACCCTCAGCATGAGCCCCATGTCAAAGAAAGGCCGGTCGGGGCCTGGACCAAGAGCCCGACTATGGGGCTTGCCAAGCCCCTATGCACCCAATCCTTACCAGTGTTTGAGATTTCCAGTCGCCCCGCCCGTACCTGGGGCTCTGCTCTGGAATCCCTTTCTTGGAGAGACCCATGAGCCAGACAACACGACTCCACCCTTCCTACAAAATGACCCCAAACTCTTGGGACCTGGGACAAATTCCCAGAGATGGATACTCGTCCACAGTCCTGAGGCCACCTCTCCACTCCACGGCTATCCCGGACACAACATCCAGAGACAAAAGCCTGAAGGAACGCCTCCCACTCGCCCTTGTTTCTGAGGCCCAGAAGTTCCCACTCGGGCTGTACATCCGGCCTGCCATACCCTAGGCGCCACTCATAAGCTGAGATTGTGTTTCCAGACTTCTGTGCTCACAGCATGGACCCACACATCCAACAGGCTAGGGCCTCTGGAGCTACAGCGAAAGATTGTGCCTGCCCTCCCCAAGGAAAGTGTGCCCAATCCATTGACCACAACCCTAGAGGTTAGGGAATAGCTCTAAGGCCCCTGAGGCCATCAATAGTGTAGGCCACCCTGGACTAAGAGAGGCTCTCTGACACCAGCGGTGCGACTATCTCCACTTAGACTCTCAGACAGTGTCCCCAGAGACAGAAGGTCGAAATGGACAGGCCCCCAGGCCCTAATCTGAACCTTAGCTCTGGTTTCCATGTGTCCGTCCTCAGAGGACTGTTTTCGTAGACCAGCACACGGGGCTTTTCTGAGGCACCAAACCAAACCTCTCTCGTCTCCACATGGGGAGCTTTCTTACTGGGGATGTATCAAACCCTTCAGGTAGGAGAGTTCCGCAGGGCCACTGAACCACCAGCACATTCCAAGGTCTCCATGGACCCAAACGGACATTATGACGCATCCTCAGGAGAGGCCATTTCAAATCAGCCCCCTGTGTAGCGTGCCCCAGAGCAGCAGATCAAACATATCTTGTCGCTAATGGCCAATGGGAATGCGAGGCATGCTGTACAGGGATCCATCCTTCGAACCCTGCTCTCCTGTCCTTCCGTAGGGTATGTCCTGGAGCCATGCAAAGGACTCGAATGTCCCTCAGAAGGAAACCTTGTGGTTTGGGGCAACCTCCAAACTCAGCGTGGGAAAACTTCCTTGGCCTCATGAGGCCCCTGCTTCATGAAGGTGTCATCATGGACACATGCTCCAGCCTCAGCCAACGTCTGATCTTCAGCCTGACTTCAGATGCAGGAGATTTTGTTTCAGCCTCTGCAGAGTGGGCCTGCTCTGCCCTTGGGTCCAATCCTCACCCTAGCTTGTGTTCTCAGACTTCCGGCCTCACACTCCTGGCACACAAACTCTCTTTACTGGGAATTCTGGGGCCACAATGAAGCACTCTGCCTGCCTCCCAGGAGAAAAACATTGTCTATGGTGCTGCCCAGCAACCCCAAATGAGGATCAAACTGCTTGGCCCTCGGCAACACCCCAATTGCTTAGGCTACCTTAAACACTGATGCTCTGTCGCAAATAGCCTGAGCCCAGACCTTCCAACAGACACCGACTCAGCTGGCTGCACACCCAGCACATTGGACCCGCCACTGCCTTAGGCCACCATCCATTCCCAACCTGGGTTTTCAATCATCGGAACCTAGACCTTATCTCCAATCCCTGCACAGTGGGGAACCTGATGCACAAGGCAGAACCCCTCCTTCCCCATGGCTAGAAACCTTGCTGCTGGCAGTGAGTCAAACCTTCAGTGTAGGAGAAAACGGCATGGCCCATGAGGCCACGCCCATGCGTGAGGGCCGTTTTGGGCACAAACACACATTGTGACCCTCATCTTGAGTACCTTATTCAAGTAACGCCTCTCAATGACTGGACCAAGAGCCCGCATATGTAGCTTGCCATGCCGATAGGCACCCAGTACTAACTAGATGGTGTGTATTCCAGTTGAGGGAAGCCACTGCTGTGCTGTAAAGTCCCCCTCCTGGGTTCTCCACTGTGGCAGAATACAGTATTCTTCCATTCCCACAGAATTAACCCAAACACTTCGAAGCTTGGACAATCCCCCGAGAGGAAGGCTCTTCCTCGGCCCCTGAAGACACCCCTACCCTGAACGGCCACTTTGAAAGCAACACCCAGAGACAAAAGCCTGAGCGACAGCCTCCCACTTGCCCTCCTTTGATATCCAGGCGATCTCCCCTCACGGACTAGAGATCAGGCCTGCTATTACCTTGGCCCCTAGCTGAGCCAAGTTTGCTTTTTCAGACAACTGTCCCCACAGCCCTGGCAAACACAGCCTCTAGTCTGGGTCCTCTGGAGCCATACCACAGGACCGTGCCTGCTCTCTCCTGGGAAACTGTGTCCATTCCTTTGACCACACACCTCCGGAATATGAGAAACCTCAAGGACATCCCACTACTGGAAACCTCCCTGGACACTCAGGGTCATTCGGACACAAGCTGAGCAGCTACCTCCACGAAGGCATGCACACAGATGTCAACAGAGATAGAAGGTTGAGACGGACAGGCCCTTAGGCCCTATTCTCAACTCTTGCTTTGGTTTCCAGGTGTCACTCCTCAGAGACTTTAGTTCGAAGAACAGGATATGGGGCTTTCCTGAGGCACTGAACAGAACTCCTCTCGTCTCCACATGGGAAGCTTCCTTGTTGGAGCCGTGTCAAACACCTCAGGTTGCAGTATCCTGCAGAGTCCCTGAGCAACCTCCACATTCCAAGGTCTCCCAGGCCACCAACCCACAGTAGGACTCATCTTCAGGAGAGTCCATTTCAAATCACCCCTCTGGGTAGCTCAGCTAGGAGCCCGCAGATTGAGCCTGCCTTGTACTGACTAAAGAGTGAGAATAAGAGGTGGCGTTCCCAGGCATCCATGCTTAGACACCTGCTCTCGAGTCTTTCCGTATGGGGCCTCCTTGAACCATCCAATAGGACTCGACAGTCTTGCAGAAGGAAACCTTGAGGTTTGGAGTAGTTCACAAATCCCATCGTAGGCAAACCTCCCTGGCCTCATGAAGGTCCCGCACCCTTCAGGAAGAGGCCATGCTGGACAAAAATTCTAGCCTGAGGCACGTCTCATAGTTGACATGACCTCAGTGCAGGAGATCTCGATTCAGCCTCTGCATAGTGGACCTGCCGTGCCCTCGGTCCCAAACCTCACGCTAGCTTGTGTTTTCAGAATTCCTTCCTCACACCCCTGGCAAACAAGCCCTCTTGTCTAGGAACTCCAGAACCAAATCCAGCACAGTCTCTGCCCAATGGAAAAAAAACGTTTCCCTGTGTGGCTCTCCAGAAAACCCAGATGAGGGTCAATCTGCTTGTGCCCCTATGGTACCCGAACTGGATAGGCTGCTCTGGGCACTCATGCTCTGTCTGACACAGCCTGAAGCCAGACGTCCAGACAGACAAGGAGACAGCTGGCCGCACACCCAGCACTTCGGACACGCCATGGTCTTATGCCGTCATCTCTTCCTAACCTTGGTTTTCAGATATCAGAACCTAGACATTATATCAATTCTCCACACAGCTGGGTATCGCAAGCACAAAACAGAACTCCTCCTTCCCCATGGCTGTAAAGCTTGCTCTTGGCATGGAGTCACACCTTCAGGGTGGGAGAAACCTTCATGGCCCCTGATGCCACGCCCAAACTTGAGTGCTGCTTGGGCACAAATTCACACTGTGACCCTCAGCATGAGCCCCATGTCAAAGAAAGGCCTGTCGGGGCCTGGACCAAGAGCCCGCCTATGGGACTTGCCAAGCCCCTATGCACCCAATCCTCACCAGTGTTTGAGATTTCCAGTCGCCCCGCCCGTACCTGGGGCTCTGATCTGGAATCCCTTTCTTGGTGAGACCCATGAGCCAGACAACACGACTCCACCCTTCCTACAAAATGACCCCAAACTCTTGGGACCTGGGACAAATCCCCAAAGATGGATACTCTTCCATAGTCCCTGAGGCCACCTCTGCACTCCACGGCTATCCCGGACACAACATCCAGAGACAAAAGCCTGAAAGAACGCCTCCCACTCACCCTTGTTTCAGAGGCCCAAAAGCTCCCTCTCGGGCTGTACATCTGGCCTGCCATACCCTAGGTGCCATTCATAAGCTGAGATTGTGTTTCCAGACTTCTGTGCTCACAGCATGGACCCACACAACCTCCAGGCTAGGGCCTCTGGAGCCACTGCGAAAGATTGTGCCTGCCCTCTCCAAGGAAAGTGTGCCCAATCCATTGATCACAACACTAGAGGTTAGGGAAAAGCTCCAAGGCCGCTGAGGCCATCAATAGTTTAGGCCACCCTGGACTAAGAGGGGCTCTCGGACACTAGCGGAGCAACTATCTCCACTTAGACTCTCAGACAGTGTCCCCAGAGACAGAAGGTGTAATGGACAGGCCCCCAGGCCCTAATCTGAACCTTAGCTTTGCTTTGCATTTTTCCGTCCTCCGAGGACTGTTTTCGTAGACCAGCACAGGGTGCTTTTCTGAGGCACCAAACCAAACCTCTCTCGTCTCCACATGGGGAGCTTTCTTACTGGGGATGTATCAAACCCTTCAGGTAGGAGAGTTACACAGGGCCACTGAACAACCAGCATATTCCAAGGTCTCCATGGACACAAACGCACATTATGACGCATCCTCGGGAGATGCCATTTCAACTCAGCCCCCTGAGTTGCGTGCCCCAAAGGCAGCAGATCAAACCTATCTTGTCACTAATGGCCAATGGGAATGCGAGGCATGCTGTATAAAGATCCATCCTTTGAACCCTGCTCTTCAGTCCTTCCGTATGGTATGTCCTGGAGCCATGCAACAGGACTCGAATGTCCCGCAACAGGAAACCTTGTGGTTTGGGGCAACCTCCAAACTCAGCATGGGAAAACTTCCTTGGACTCATGAGGCCCCCGCTTCATGAAGGTGCCATCATGGACACATACTCCAGCCTCAGCCAATATATGATCCTCAGCCTGACTTCAGATGCAGGAGATTTTGATTCAGCCTCTGCAAGGTGGGCCTGCTCTGCCCTTGGCTCCAAACCTCACCCTAGCTTGTGTTTTCAGACTTCCGTCCTCACACTCCTGGCCCACAATCCCTCCCTACTGGGAATTCTGGGGACCACAATGAAGCACTCTGCCTGCCTCCCAGGAGAAAAACATTGTCTCTGGTGCTGCCCAGAGACCCTAAATGAGGAACAATCTGCTTGGCCCTCGGCAACACCCCAATTGCATAGGTTACCTTAAACACTGATGCTCTTTCGCAAATAGCCTGAGCCCAGACCTTCCAACAGACACCGACACAGCTGGCTGTACACCCAGCACATTGGACCCGCCACTGCCTTAGGCCACCATGCATTCCCAACCTGGGTTTTCAGTCATCGGAACCTAGATCTTATCTCCAATCCCTGCACAGGGGGAACCTGATGCACAAGTCAGGACCTCTCCTTCCCAATGGCAAGAAACCTTGCTTCCGGCAGTGAGTCAAACCTTCATTGTAGGAGAAAATGGTTGGCCCATGAGGCCCCGCCCATGCGTGAGGGCCGCCTTGGGCACAAACACACATTGTGACCCTCAGCGTGAGTACCTTATTCAAGTAATGCCTCTCAGTGACTGGACCAAGAGCCCGCATATATGTCTTGCCATTCCCATAGGCATCCAGGATTAACTAGATGGTGTTTATTCTAGTTGAGGGAAGCCACTGCTGTGCTCTAGAGACCCTCTCCTGGGGGGTCCCCTGTGGCAGAAAACAGTACTCTTCCCTTCCCACAGAATGAACACAAACACTTGGGAGCTTGGACTATCCCCCGAGAGGAAGGCTCTTCCTCGGCCCCTGAAGCAACCCCTAACCTGAACGGCCACTGTGAACGCAACACTCAGAGACAAAAACCTGAGTGACTGCCTCCTACTTGCCCTCCTTTGATATCCAGAGGATCTCCCCTCACGGTCTGGTGATTGGCCTGCCATTACCTTGGCCCCTAGCAGAGCCAAGTTTGCTTTTTCAGACATTTGTCCCCATAGCCCTGGCAAACACAGCCTCTAGGCTGGGTCCTCTGGAGCCATACCACAGTACCGTGCCTGCTCTCTCCTGGCAAACTGTGTCCATTCCTTTGACCACACACCTCCAGAATATGAGAAACCTCAAGGCCCCCGAAGACATCCCAGTACTGGGAGCCTCCCTGGACACACGGGGGCATTCGGACACAGCTGAGTAGATTCTCCACCAAGGCATGCACACAGATGTCAACAGAGATAGAAGGTTGAGCCGTACAGGCCCTTAGGCCCTAACTCAACTCTTGCTTTGGTTTCCATGTGTCACTCCTCAGAGGCTTTGGTTCGATGAACAGGATATGGGGCTTTCCTGAGGCACTGAACAGAACTCTTCTCGTCTACACATGGGAAGCTTCCTTGTTGGAGCCGTGTCAAACACCTCAGGTTGCAGAATCCTGCATAGTCCCTGTGCCACCTCCACATTCCAAGGTCTCCCAAGCCACCAACCCACAGTAGGACTCATCTTCAGGAGAGTCCATTTCAACTCTCCCCTCTGGGTAGCACACCAAGGAGGCCGCAGATTGAGCCTGCCTTGTCCTGACTAAAGAGTGGGAATATGAGGTGGCATTCCCAGGCATCCATGCTTAGACACCTGCTCTCGAGTCTTTCCGTATAGGGCCTCCTTGAACCATCCAATAGGACTCGACTTTCGTGCAGAAGGAAACCCTGAGGTTTGGAGTAGTTCACAAATCCCATCGTAGGCAAACCTCCCGGGCCTCATGAAGCCCCGACACCCTTGAGGAGGAAGCCTGGCTGGACAAAAATTCTAGCCTGAGTTGGTACAAAATCCAGAGACAAAAGCTGGAGCATGCGCCTCAGTATCGCTCTTTCTTCATATCCCGAAGAGTTCTTCTCATTCATACGCCCCCAATCCAAAGCTGTGTTTGTGTTTTTAGATCTGTCCTCAAAGTCCTGGCCACACACCCTCCAGGCTGGGGCCCATGGAGCCACTCATTAGGACTGTGCCTACCCAATCCATGGGAATTCTGCCCATTCCTTTGTCCAAAATCGTACAAATTAGGAGAACCCTCCAAATTCCCCGAGGCCATCCCAATAGTGTAGGTCTCTGTGGACAAACAAGGGCGGTCTGACACCAGCTGAGCATCTACCTCCACTCATACCATAGATGGATGTCCCCAGAGAAGAAGATTGAACCAGACAGGACCCTAGGCCATAATCAGGTCCATTGCTTTGATTTACAGGCATGTCTCCTCAAAAGCCTGGATTCCAATACCCGAATAGGGGGCTTCCTGTGGCACCCATCAGAACAAATCTCGTCTCCACAGGAAACTTGTGCATGGGAGCTATGTCAAAAGCTTAGGAGAATACTTCAGGGTCCCGGTGCCACCGCCCCATTCCAAGGCCCTCATGGACACAAACACACATTAGCCCCATCCTCAGGAAATTCCATTTCAACACAGGCACCCCAGTTACTCCTGCAGAGCCATTCGATCTCAACTCTCTTGTTGCTAGGAGACAATTGGAATGCGAGGCGGGCTTCCCTGGCATCCATCCTCCAATGGTGCTCTGGAGTCATTTTATATGGGATGTCCTGGAGCTGCCCAACAGGTCAATTGTCCCGCATAAGGAATCCTGAAGGGGGCATCCCACAACTCCCAACGTGGGAATAACTCCATGGCATTGAGATTCCGTTCCGTTCATGAACGGGCAGTCATGCACAGAAACTCCAACCTAAGCCAACGTCTGATCCTCGCCGTGACATCAGATGCTTGAGATATTGTTTCCGATCCGCAGGCGGTATCTGACGTGCCCTCAGCCTGAAGCTCAAGTCTAGCTTGTGTTCTCAGACTTCTGTCCTCACACTCCTGGCCCAGAAGCCCTCAAGTTTGGCAATTCCGGACCCACAATGCAGCACTCTGCCTGCCCTCTAGAAAAAATATCTTGCCTAATGAGCTGCACAGGCACCTCAAATGAGGATCAACCTACACGGCACTCGACTGTACCCAAATCATATAGTCTAACCGGGGCACTAATGCACTGTCTGACACAACCTGAGCAAGAACCTCCTGAACAACACCCAGGCAGCTGACCGAACACTGAGCATATCAGAACCGCCATGGCCTTAGGTTGTCATCTCTTCCCAACTGCAGTTTTTCAGGCTTCAAAACCTAGACCTTATCTCCAACCACTGCCCAGGGTTGAAAAGGATGCAGAAATCAGAACACCTTCCCCATTGCAAAAGATCTTGTGATTGGCATGTTGACCAAAGTCCAGTGTACTTGAAACCATTTGTGGCCCATGAGGCCCGCGCCCATGCTAGCGGGCCACATTGGTCAAAAACACACATTGTGACCCTCAGCCTGAGCCCTGTCCTCAAGTAAGGCCTCGCAGTGGCTGGATGAAGAGACAATATTGGGCCTGCCATGCCCCTAGACCCCAATTTTTAACCATAGTTTGGGTTGTCCCGACACTGTTCCCCAGGGCTCTGCTTAGGAATTCCTCTTTAGTTCGGATACCTGAGGTAATAAACCTGAAAGGAGACTTCCCAGCCCACAGATTGACGAAAAACAATTGGGACCGGGCCAAATCCACTGAGAGGAAGATTCGTCCATGTCTCTTGAGGCATCCCCACATTCCACGGCCATCATTGATCCAAAATCCAAAGACAAAAGCCTGAGCAAGTGCCTCAGACAGGACCCTAGGCCATAATCGGATCCATTGCTTTGGTTTACAGGCAAGTCTCCTCAAAACCTGGATTCCAATACAAGCATAAGGGGTTTTCTGAGGCACCCATCAGAACAAATCTCGTCTCCACAAGGAAACTTGTGCATGGGAGTTATGTCAAAAGCTTAGGAGAATACTTCTGGTTCCCGATGCCACCGCCCCATTCCAAGGCCCTCATGGACACAAATACACATTAGGCCCCATCCTCAGGATAGTCCATTTCAACTCTGCCACCGTGGTTGCTCGCGCAGAGCCATTTGATCTCAACTGTCTTGTTGCTAGGAGACAATGGGAATGCGAGGTTGGCTTCCCTGGCATCCATCCTCCAACGGTGCTCTGGAGTCATTCCATATAGGATGTCCTGGATCTGCTCAACAGGTCTCAATTGTCCCGCAGAAGGAATCCTTGAAGGGGGCATATCACAACTCCCAACGTGGGAAAACCTCCATGGCCTTGAGATTCCGCTCCATTCATGAAGGTGCAGTCATGCACAGAAACTCCAACCTGAGCCAAAGTCTTACCCTCGCCGTGATTTCTAATGCTTGATATATTAGTTCAGATCTGCAGGGGGTAAGTGCCGTGCCTTCCGCCTGAAGCCCAAGTCTAGCTTGTGTTCTCAGACTTCTTTCCTCTCACTCCCGGCCCAGAAGCCCTCAAGTTTGGCAATTCCGGACCCACAATGCAGCACTCTGCCTGCCCTCTAGAAAAAATATCTTGCCTAATGAGCTGCCCAGTCACCTCAAATGAGGATAAACCTAAAGGGCATTCGACTGTACCCAAATTATATAGTCTAACCTGGGCACTAATGCACCTTCTGACACAACCTGAATCAGAACCTCCTGACCAACACCCAGGCAGCAGAGCGCACACTGAGTATATTAGACCCGCCATGGCCTTAGGTCGTCATCTCTTTCCAACTATGGTTTTTAGGCTTCAGAACCTAGACCTTATCTACAACCACTGCCTAGGGTTGAAAATGATGCAGAAATCAGAACACCTTCCCCATGGCAAGAGACCTTGAGATTAGCATGTTGACCAAAGTCTAGTGTACTGGAATCCAATGTGGCCCATGAGGCCCCGCGCATGCTCACGGGCCACATTGGTCACAAAAACACATTGGGACCCTCAGCCTGAGGCCAGTCCTCAAGTAAGGCCTCTCAGTGACTGTATGAAGAGACAGCATATTGGGCCTGCCATGCCTCTAGGCCCCAATTTTTAACCATAGTTTGGGTTGTCCCTTCACTCTTCCCCTGGGCTCTGTTTTGGAATTCCTCCTTTGTTCAGAAACCTGAGGTAATAAACTTGAAAGGAGACCTCCTATCCAACAGATTGACGAAAAACATTTGGGATCAGGCCAAATCCACATAGAGGAAGATTCGTCCATGGCCCATGAGGCATCCCCACATACCACGCCATCGCTGATACAAAATCCAGACACAAAATCCTATGAAAATGCCTCAGACTCGCTCTTTCTTCATATCCTGAGGAGTTCTTCTCATGGTTTGTAGATTGGGCCTGCCATACCTACGTCCCAAAACCAAAGCTGAGTTTGTGTTTTCAGACGTCTGTCCTCAAAGTCCTGGGCCACACACCCTCCAGGCTGGGGCCCCTGGAGCCACACATTAGGACTGTGCCTACCCAATCCATGGGAATTCTGCCCATTCCATTGTCCAAAATATTACAAATTAGGAGAAATCTCCAAAGGGCCGCGGCCATCCCAATAGTGTAGGTCTCCGGGGACAAACAAGGGCGGACTGACACCAGGTGAGCATCTACCTCCACTCATTCCATAGATGGATATTCCCAGAGAAGAAGATTGAACCAGATAGGACCCTAGGCCATAATCAGATCCTTTGCTTTGGTTACAGGCATGTCTCCTCAAAAGCCTGGATTCCAATACCAGCATAAGGGGTTTCCTGAGACACCCTTCAGAACAAATCTCGTCTCCACATGGAAACTTGTGCATGGGAGCTGTGTCAAAAGCTTAGGAGAATACTTCAGGGTCCCGGTGCCACCGCCCCATTCCAAGGCCCTCATGGACACAAACGCACATTAGGCCCCATCCTCAGGAATGTCCATTTCAACTCAGCCACCCCGGTTGCTCTCGCAGACCCATCCGATCTCAACTGTATTGTTGCTCAGAGACAATTGGAATGCGAGGCGGGCTTCCCTGGCATCCGTACTCCAACGATGCTCTGGAGTCATTCCATATGGGATGTTCTGGAGCTGCCCAACTAGGTCTCAATTGTCCCGCAGAAGGAATCCTTGAAGTGGGCATCCCACAACTCCCAACGTGGGAAAACCTCCATTGCCTTGAGACTCCGCTCCGTTCATGAAGGGTCAGTGAAGCACAGAAACTCCAACCTGTGCCAAAATCTTACCCTCGCCGTGACTTGGTACAGATCTGCAGGGGGTACCTGCCGTGCCTTCCACCTGAAGCCCAAGTCTAGCTTGTGTTCTCAGACTTCTTTCCTCACACTCCCGGCCCAGAAGCCCTCAAGTTTGGCAATTCCAGACCCACAATGCAGCACTCTGCCTGCCCTCTAAAAAAATATCTTGCCTAATGAGCTGCCCAGGCACCTCAAATGAGGATAAACCTACACAGCACTCGACTGTACCCAAATTATATAGTCTAACCTAGGCACTAATGCACTGTCTGACACAACTTGAGCCAGAACCTCCTGACCAACACCCAGGTAGCTGACCGCACACTGAGCTTATCACACCCGCCATGGCCTTAGGTCGTCATCTCTTGCCAACTGCACATTTTCAGGCTTCAACCTAGACCTTATCTCCAACCACTGCCCAGGGTTGAAAATGATGCAGAACAGAAAACCTTGCCCATGTCAAGAGACCTTGTGATTGGCATGTTGACCAAAGTCCAGTGTACTTGAAACCAGTGTGGCCCATGAGGCCCCGCCCATGCTCGCGTGCCACATTGGTCACAAACTCACATTGTGACCGTCAGCCTGAGCACAGTCCTCAAGTAAGGCCTCTCAGTGGCTGGATGAAGAGACAGCATATTGGGCCTGCCATGCCCCTAGGCCCCAATTTTTAACCAAAGTTTGGGTTGTCCCTTCACTCTTCCCCAGGGCTCTGCTTTGGAATTCCTCTTTTGTTCGGACACCTGAGGTAAAAAAACTGAAAGAGAGCTCCCATCCCACAGATTGACGAAAAACAATTGGAACCGGGCCAAATCCAATGAGAAGAAGATTCGTCCATGGCCCATGAGGCCTCCCCACATTGCACGGCCATAGTTGATACTAAATCCAGAGACAAAACCCTGAGCAAGTGCCTCAGACTCGCTCTTTCTTCATATCCTGAAGAGTTCTTCTCATGGTTTGTAGATTGGGCCTGCCATACCTATGTCCCCAAACCTAAGCTGAATTTGTGTTTTCAGACTTCCGTCCTCAAAGTCCTGGGCCACAAACCCTCCAGGCTGGGGCCCCTGGAGCCACACATTAGGACTGTGCCTACCCAAGCCATGGGGATTCTGCCCATTCCATTGTTCAAAATCGTACAAATTAGGAGAACTCTCCAAAGTCCCCAAGGCCATCCCAATAGTGTAGGTCTCCGGGGACAAACAAGGCCAGTCTGTCACCAGTTCAGCATCTACCTCCACTCATTCCATAGATGGATATTCCCAGAGAAGAAGATTGAACCAGACAGGACCCTAGGACATAATCGGATCCATTGCTTTGGTGTACAGGCATGTCTCCTCAAAAGCCTGGATTCCAATACCAGCATAAGGGGTTTCCTGAGGCACCCATCAGAACAAATCTCTTCTCCACAAGGAAACTTGTGCATGGGAGCTATGTCAAAAGCTTAGGAGAATACTTCAGGGTCCCGGTGCCACCGCCCCATTCCAAGGCCCTCATGGACACAAACGCACATTAGGCCCCATCCTCAGGAATGTCCATTTCAACTCAGCCACCCCGGTTGCTCTCGCAGACCCATCCGATCTCAACTGTATTGTTGCTCAGAGACAATTGGAATGCGAGGCGGGCTTCCCTGGCATCCGTACTCCAACGATGCTCTGGAGTCATTCCATATGGGATGTTCTGGAGCTGCCCAACTAGGTCTCAATTGTCCCGCAGAAGGAATCCTTGAAGTGGGCATCCCACAACTCCCAACGTGGGAAAACCTCCATTGCCTTGAGACTCCGCTCCGTTCATGAAGGGTCAGTGAAGCACAGAAACTCCAACCTGTGCCAAAATCTTACCCTCGCCGTGACTTGGTACAGATCTGCAGGGGGTACCTGCCGTGCCTTCCACCTGAAGCCCAAGTCTAGCTTGTGTTCTCAGACTTCTTTCCTCACACTCCCGGCCCAGAAGCCCTCAAGTTTGGCAATTCCAGACCCACAATGCAGCACTCTGCCTGCCCTCTAAAAAAATATCTTGCCTAATGAGCTGCCCAGGCACCTCAAATGAGGATAAACCTACACAGCACTCGACTGTACCCAAATTATATAGTCTAACCTAGGCACTAATGCACTGTCTGACACAACTTGAGCCAGAACCTCCTGACCAACACCCAGGTAGCTGACCGCACACTGAGCTTATCACACCCGCCATGGCCTTAGGTCGTCATCTCTTGCCAACTGCACATTTTCAGGCTTCAACCTAGACCTTATCTCCAACCACTGCCCAGGGTTGAAAATGATGCAGAACAGAAAACCTTGCCCATGTCAAGAGACCTTGTGATTGGCATGTTGACCAAAGTCCAGTGTACTTGAAACCAGTGTGGCCCATGAGGCCCCGCCCATGCTCGCGTGCCACATTGGTCACAAACTCACATTGTGACCGTCAGCCTGAGCACAGTCCTCAAGTAAGGCCTCTCAGTGGCTGGATGAAGAGACAGCATATTGGGCCTGCCATGCCCCTAGGCCCCAATTTTTAACCAAAGTTTGGGTTGTCCCTTCACTCTTCCCCAGGGCTCTGCTTTGGAATTCCTCTTTTGTTCGGACACCTGAGGTAAAAAAACTGAAAGAGAGCTCCCATCCCACAGATTGACGAAAAACAATTGGAACCGGGCCAAATCCAATGAGAAGAAGATTCGTCCATGGCCCATGAGGCCTCCCCACATTGCACGGCCATAGTTGATACTAAATCCAGAGACAAAACCC
Source organism: Mustela nivalis (assembly GCF_964662115.1). NCBI lineage: Eukaryota > Metazoa > Chordata > Mammalia > Carnivora > Mustelidae > Mustela > Mustela nivalis. Next base: position 976,805 of record NW_028136558.1, on the reverse strand, counting down.
TGAGCAAGTGCCTCAGACTCGCTCTTTCTTCATATCCTGAAGAGTTCTTCTCATGGTTTGTAGATTGGGCCTGCCATACCTATGTCCCCAAACCTAAGCTGAATTTGTGTTTTCAGACTTCCGTCCTCAATGTCCTGGGCCACAAACCCTCCAGGCTGGGGCCCCTGGAGCCACACATTAGGACTGTGCCTACCCAAGCCATGGGGATTCTGCCCATTCCATTGTTCAAAATCGTACAAATTAGGAGAACTCTCCAAAGTCCCCAAGGCCATCCCAATAGTGTAGGTCTCCGGGGACAAACAAGGCCAGTCTGTCACCAGTTCAGCATCTACCTCCACTCATTCCATAGATGGATATTCCCAGAGAAGAAGATTGAACCAGACAGGACCCTAGGACATAATCGGATCCATTGCTTTGGTGTACAGGCATGTCTCCTCAAAAGCCTGGATTCCAATACCAGCATAAGGGGTTTCCTGAGGCACCCATCAGAACAAATCTCTTCTCCACAAGGAAACTTGTGCATGGGAGCTATGTCAAAAGCTTAGGAGATTACTTCAGAGTCCCGGTGCCACCGCCCCATTCCAAGGCCCTCATGGACACAAACACACATTAGACCCCATCCTCAGGAAAGTCCATTTCAACTCAGCCACCCCGGTTGCTCCCGCAGAGCCATCCGATCTCAACTGTTTTTTTCCAAGGAGACAATTGGAATGCGAGGCGGGCTTCCCTGGCATCCATCCTCCAACGGTGCACTGGATTCATTCCATATGGGATGTCGTCGAGCTGCCCAACATGTCTCAATTGTCCCGCAGAAGGAATCCTTGAAGGGGGCTTCCCACAAGTCCCAACGTGGGAAAACCTCCATGGCCTTGAGTTTCCACTCCGTTCATGAAGGAACAGTCATGCACAGAAACTCCAACCTGAGCCAACGTCTGATCCTCGCCGTGACGTAAGATGCATGGGATATTGGTTCAGATCTGCAGGGGGTACCTGCCTTGCCCTCGGCCTGAAGCCCAAGTCTAGCTTGTGTTCTCAGACTTCTGTCCTCACGCTCCTGCCCCAGAATACATCAAGTTTGGCAATTCCGGACCCACAATGCAGCACTCTGCCTGCCCTCTAGAAAAATTACTTGCCTAATGAGTTGCCCAGGTACCTCAAATGAGGATAAACCTACACGGCCCTCGACTGTACCCAAATTATATAGTCTAACCTGGGCTCTAATGCACTCTCTGACACAACCTGAGCCAGAACCTCCTGACCAACACGCAGGCAGCTGACCGCACAGTGAGCACGTCAGACCCGCCGTGGCCTTAGGTCGTCATCTCTTCCCCACTGCGGTTTTCAGGCTTCAGAACCTAGACGTTATCTCCAAAAACTGCCCAGGGTTGAAAATGATGCAGAAAACAGAACTCCTTACCCATAGCAAGAGACCTTGTGATTGGTATGTTGACCAAAGTTCAGTGTAGTTGAAACCAGAGTGGCCCATGAGGCCCCGCCCATGCTCGCGGGCCACATTGGTCACAAACACACATTGTGACCCTCAGCCTGGGCCCAGTCCTCATTAAGGCCTCTGAGTGGCTGGATGAATAGACAGCATATTGGTCCTGCCATGCCCCTAGGCCCCAATTTTTAACCATAGTTTTGGTTGTCCCTTCACTCTTCCCCAAGGCTGTGCTTTGGAATTTCTCTTTGGTTGGGACACCTGAGGTAACAAACCTGAAAGGAGACCTCCTATTCCACAGATTGACGAAAAACAATTGGGACCAGGCCAAATCCACAGAGAGGAAAATTCATCCATGTCCCATGAGGTCTCCCCACAATCCACGGCCATCGTTGATACAAAATCCTGAAACAAAAGCCTGAGCAAGCGCCTCAGACTCACTCTTTCTTCATATCCTGAAGAGTTCTTCTCATGGTTTGTAGATTGGGACTGCCATACCTACGTCCCCAAACCTAAGCTGATTTTGTGTTTTCAGACTTATGTCCTCAAAGACCTGGGCTACACACCTTCCAGGCTGGGGTCCCTGGAGCCACACATTATGACTGTGCATACACAATCCATGGGAATTCTGCCCATTCCATTGTCCAAAATCGTACAAATTAGGAGAACCCTCCAAAGTCCCCGAGCCCATCCCAATAGTGTAGGTCTCCAGTGACAAACAAGGGCGGTCTGACACCAGGTGATCATGTACCTCCACTCATTCCATAGATGGATATCCCCAGAGAAGAAGATTGAACTAGACAGGACCCTAGGCCATAATCGGATCCATTGCTTTGGTTTAAAGGCATGTCTCCTCAAAAGCCTGGATTCCAATACCAGCATAAGAGGTTCCTGAGGCACCCATCAGAACAAATCTCGTCTCCACAAGGAAACTTGTGCATGGGAGCTATGTCAAAAGCTTAGGAGAATACTTCAGGGTCCCGTTGCCACCGCCCCATTCCAAGGCCCTCATGGACACAAACACACTAGGCCCAATCCTCAGGAAAGTCCATTTCAACTCAGCCACCCCGGTGGCTACAGCAGAGCCATCCGAAACCCACTGTCTTGTTGCTAGGAGACAATTGGAATGCGAGGCGGGCTTCCATGTCATCCATCCTCCAACGGTGCTCTGGAGTCATTCCATTTGGGATGTCCTGGTGCTGCCCGAAAAAGTCTCAATTGTCCCGCAGGAGGAATCCTTGAAGGGGTATCCCACAACTCCCAACGTGGGAAACCTCCATGGCCTTGAGTTTCCGCTCCGTTCATGAAGGGGCAGTCATGCACAGAAACTCAAACCTGAGCCCACGTCTGATCCTCGCCGTGACTTCTGATGCATGAGATATTGGTTCAGATCTGCAGGGGGTACCTGCCGTGCCCTCGGCCTGAAGCCCAAGTCTAGCTTGTTTTCTCAGACTTCTTTCCTCACGCTCCTGGCCCAGAAGCCCTCAAGTTTGGCAATTCCGGACCCACAATGCAGCACTCAGCCTGCCCTGTAGAAAAATATCTTGCCTAATGAGCTGCCCAGGCACCTCAAATGAGGATAAACCTAAACGGCACTCGACTGTACCCGAATTATATAGTCTAACCAGGGTACTAATGCACTCTCTGACACAACCTGAGCCCGAACCTCCTGACCAACACGCAGGAACTGACCGCACAGTGAGCACATCAGACCCGCCATGTCCTTAGGTCATCATCTCTTTCCAACTGAGGTTATCAGGCTTCAGAACCTAGACCTTATCTCCAAACACTGCCCAGGGTTGAAAATGATTCAGAAATCAGAACTCCTTACCCAAAGCAAGAGACCTTGTTATTGGCGTGTTGTCCAATATTCACTGTAGTTGAAACCAGTGTGGCCCATGAGGCCCCGCCCATGCTCGCGGGCCACATTGGTCACAAACACACATTGTGACCCTCAGCCTGAGACCAGACATCAAGTAAGGCCTCTCAGTGGCTGGATGAAGAGACAGCATATTGGTCCTGTCATGCCCCTAGGCCCCAATTTTTAAACATAGTTTGCGTTGTCCTTTCACTCTTCCCCAGGGCTGTGCTTTGGAATTTCTCTTTGGTTGAGACACCTGAGGTAACAAACCTGAAAGGGAACCTCCCAGTCCACAGGTGGCGAAAAATAATTGGGAAAGGGCCAAATCCACAGAGAGGAAGATTCGTCCATGGCCCATAAGGCCTCCCCACATTCCACAGCCATCGTTGATACAAAATCCTGAAACAAAAGCCTGAGCAAGCGCATCAGACTCGCTCTTTCTTCATATCCTGAAGAGTTCTTCTCATGGTTTGTAGATTGGGCCTGCCATACCTACCTCCCGAAACCTAAGCTGAGTTTGTGTTTTCAGACTTCTGTCCTCAAAGTCCTGGGCTACACACCCTCCAGTCTGGGGCCCCTGGAGACACACATTAGGACTGTGCATACCCAATCCATGGGAATTCTGCCCATTCCATGGTCCAAAATCGTACAAATTAGGAGAAACCTCCAAAGTCCCCGAGGCCATCCCAATAGTGTAGGTCTCCGGGGAAAAACAAGTGCGGTCTGACACCAGCTGAGCATCTTCCTCCACTCATACCATAGACGGATGTCCCCAGAGAAGAAGATTGAACCAGACAGGACCCTAGGCCATAATCGGATCCATTGCTTTGGTGTACAGGCATGTCTCCTCAAAAGCCTGGATTCCAATACCAGCATAAGGGGTTGCCTGAGGCACCCATCAGAACAAATCTCGTCTCCACAAGGAAACTTGTGCATGGGAGCTATGTCAAAAGCTTAGAAGTATACTTCAGGGTCCCGGTGCCACCGCCCCATTCCAAGTCCCTCATGGACACAAACACACATTAGGCCCCATCCTCAGGAAAGTCCATTTCAACTCAGCCACCCCGGTTGCTCCCGCAGAGCCATCCGATCTCAACTGTTTTTTTCCAAGGAGACAATTGGAATGTGAGGCGGGCTTCCCTGGCATCCATCCTCCAACGGTGCACTGGATTCATTCCATATGGGATGTCGTCGAGCTGCCCAACAGGTCTCAATTGTCCCGCAGAAGAAATCCTTGAAGGGGGCTTCCCACAAGTCCCAACGTGGGAAAACCTCCATGGCCTTGAGTATCCGCTCCGTTCATGAAGGGGCAGTCATGCACAGAAACTCAAACCTGAGCCCACGTCTGATCCTCGCCGTGACTTCTGATGCATGAGATATTGGTTCAGATCTGCAGGGGGTACCTGCCGTGCCCTCGGCCTGAAGCCCAAGTCTAGCTTGTGTTCTCAGACTTTTGTCCTCACGCTCCTGGCCCAGAAGCCCTCAAGTTTGGCAATTCCGGACCCACAATGCAGCACTCAGCCTGCCCTGTAGAAAAAATATCTTGCCTAATGAGCTGCCCAGTGACCTCAAATGAGGATAAACCTATACGGCACTCGACTGTACCCAAATTATATAGTCTAACCTGGGTACTAATGCACTCTCTGACACAACCTGAGCCCGAACCTCCTGACCAACACGCAGGCAGCTGACCGCACAGTGAGCACATCAGACCCGCCATGGCCTTAGATCGTCATCTCTTCACAACTGAGGTTTTCAGGCTTCAGAACCTAGACGTTATCTCAAACACAGCCCAGGATTGAAAATGATGCAGAAATCAGAACTCCTTACTCAAAGCAAGAGACCTTGTGATTGGCATGTTGTCCAAAGTTCAGTGTACTTGAAACCAGTGTGGCCCATGAGACCGTGCCCAGGCTCGAAGGCCATATAGGTCACAAACACTCATTGTGACACTCAGCCTGAGACCAGTCCTCAAGTAAGGCCTCTCAGTTGCTGGATGAAGAGACAGCATATTGGTCCTGCCATGCCCCTAGGCCCCAATTTTTAACCATAGTCAGGGTTGTACCTTCACTCTTCCCCAGGGCTCTGCTTTGAACACTTCTTTGGTGGGAAACCGGAAGTAACAAACGTGAAAGGAGACCTCCCATCCCACAGCTTGACGAAAAACAATTGGGACCCGGCCAAATCCACAGAAAGGAAGATTCGTCCATGGCCCATAAGGCCTCCCCACATTCCACGGCCATCGTTGATACAAAATCAAGAGACAAAAGCCTAAGATAGCGCCTCAGACTCGCTCTTTCTTCCTATCTTGGAGAGTTCTTCTCATGATTTGTAGATTGGGCCTGCCCTATCTACGTCCCCAAACCTAAGCTGAGTTTGTGTTTTCAGACTTATGTTCTCAAAGTCCTGGGCTACACACCCTCCAGGCTGGGGCCACTGAAGCCACACATTAGGACTGTGCGTACACAATCCATGGGAATTCTGCCCATTCCATTATCCAAAATCGTACAAATTAGGAGAACCCTCCAAAGTCCCTGAGGCCATCCCAATAGTGTAGGTCTCCGGGGACAAACAAGGGTGGTCTGACACCAGGTGAGTATCTACCTCCACTCATTTCATAGATGGATATCCCCTGAGAAGAATATTAACCAGACAGGACCCTAGACCATAATCAGATCCATTGCTTTGGTTTACAGGCATGTCTCCTCAAAAGCCTGGATTCCAATACCAGCATAAGAGGTTCCTAAGGTACCCATCAGAACAAATCTCATTTCCACAAGGAAACTAGTGCATGGGAGCTATGTCAAAAGCATAGGAGAATACTTCAGGGTCCCAGTGCCACCGCCCCATGCCAAGGCCCTCATGGACACAAACACACATTAGGCTCCATTCTCAGGAAGGTCCATTTCAACTCAGCCACCCCGGTTGCTCCCGCAGAGCCATCCGATCTCAACTATCTTGTTGCTAGGAGACAATTGGAATGCGAGGCGGGCTTCCATGTCATCCATCCTCCAACGGTGCTCTGGAGTCATTCCATTTGGGATGTCCTGGTGCTGCCCGAAAAAGTCTCAATTGTCCCGCAGGAGGAATCCTTGAAGGGGTATCCCACAACTCCCAACGTGGGAAACCTCCATGGCCTTGAGTTTCCGCTCCGTTCATGAAGGGGCAGTCATGCACAGAAACTCAAACCTGAGCCCACGTCTGATCCTCGCCGTGACTTCTGATGCATGAGATATTGGTTCAGATCTGCAGGGGGTACCTGCCGTGCCCTCGGCCTGAAGCCCAAGTCTAGCTTGTTTTCTCAGACTTCTTTCCTCACGCTCCTGGCCCAGAAGCCCTCAAGTTTGGCAATTCCGGACCCACAATGCAGCACTCAGCCTGCCCTGTAGAAAAATATCTTGCCTAATGAGCTGCCCAGGCACCTCAAATGAGGATAAACCTAAACGGCACTCGACTGTACCCGAATTATATAGTCTAACCAGGGTACTAATGCACTCTCTGACACAACCTGAGCCCGAACCTCCTGACCAACACGCAGGAACTGACCGCACAGTGAGCACATCAGACCCGCCATGTCCTTAGGTCATCATCTCTTCCCAACTGAGGTTATCAGGCTTCAGAACCTAGACCTTATCTCCAAACACTGCCCAGGGTTGAAAATGATTCAGAAATCAGAACTCCTTACCCAAAGCAAGAGACCTTGTTATTGGCGTGTTGTCCAATATTCACTGTAGTTGAAACCAGTGTGGCCCATGAGGCCCCGCCCATGCTCGCGGGCCACATTGGTCACAAACACACATTGTGACCCTCAGCCTGAGACCAGACATCAAGTAAGGCCTCTCAGTGGCTGGATGAAGAGACAGCATATTGGTCCTGTCATGCCCCTAGGCCCCAATTTTTAAACATAGTTTGCGTTGTCCTTTCACTCTTCCCCAGGGCTGTGCTTTGGAATTTCTCTTTGGTTGAGACACCTGAGGTAACAAACCTGAAAGGGAACCTCCCAGTCCACAGGTGGCGAAAAATAATTGGGAAAGGGCCAAATCCACAGAGAGGAAGATTCGTCCATGGCCCATAAGGCCTCCCCACATTCCACAGCCATCGTTGATACAAAATCCTGAAACAAAAGCCTGAGCAAGCGCATCAGACTCGCTCTTTCTTCATATCCTGAAGAGTTCTTCTCATGGTTTGTAGATTGGGCCTGCCATACCTACCTCCCGAAACCTAAGCTGAGTTTGTGTTTTCAGACTTCTGTCCTCAAAGTCCTGGGCTACACACCCTCCAGTCTGGGGCCCCTGGAGACACACATTAGGACTGTGCATACCCAATCCATGGGAATTCTGCCCATTCCATGGTCCAAAATCGTACAAATTAGGAGAAACCTCCAAAGTCCCCGAGGCCATCCCAATAGTGTAGGTCTCCGGGGAAAAACAAGTGCGGTCTGACACCAGCTGAGCATCTTCCTCCACTCATACCATAGACGGATGTCCCCAGAGAAGAAGATTGAACCAGACAGGATCCTAGGCCATAATCGGATCCATTGCTTTGGTGTACAGGCATGTCTCCTCAAAAGCCTGGATTCCAATACCAGCATAAGGGGTTGCCTGAGGCACCCATCAGAACAAATCTCGTCTCCACAAGGAAACTTGTGCATGGGAGCTATGTCAAAAGCTTAGAAGTATACTTCAGGGTCCCGGTGCCACCGCCCCATTCCAAGTCCCTCATGGACACAAACACACATTAGGCCCCATCCTCAGGAAAGTCCATTTCAACTCAGCCACCCCGGTTGCTCCCGCAGAGCCATCCGATCTCAACTGTTTTTTTCCACGAGACAATTGGAATGTGAGGCGGGCTTCCCTGGCATCCATCCTCCAACGGTGCACTGGATTCATTCCATATGGGATGTCGTCGAGCTGCCCAACAGGTCTCAATTGTCCCGCAGAAGAAATCCTTGAAGGGGGCTTCCCACAAGTCCCAACGTGGGAAAACCTCCATGGCCTTGAGTATCCGCTCCGTTCATGAAGGGGCAGTCATGCACAGAAACTCAAACCTGAGCCCACGTCTGATCCTCGCCGTGACTTCTGATGCATGAGATATTGGTTCAGATCTGCAGGGGGTACCTGCCGTGCCCTCGGCCTGAAGCCCAAGTCTAGCTTGTGTTCTCAGACTTTTGTCCTCACGCTCCTGGCCCAGAAGCCCTCAAGTTTGGCAATTCCGGACCCACAATGCAGCACTCAGCCTGCCCTGTAGAAAAAATATCTTGCCTAATGAGCTGCCCAGTGACCTCAAATGAGGATAAACCTATACGGCACTCGACTGTACCCAAATTATATAGTCTAACCTGGGTACTAATGCACTCTCTGACACAACCTGAGCCCGAACCTCCTGACCAACACGCAGGCAGCTGACCGCACAGTGAGCACATCAGACCCGCCATGGCCTTAGATCGTCATCTCTTCACAACTGAGGTTTTCAGGCTTCAGAACCTAGACGTTATCTCAAACACAGCCCAGGATTGAAAATGATGCAGAAATCAGAACTCCTTACTCAAAGCAAGAGACCTTGTGATTGGCATGTTGTCCAAAGTTCAGTGTACTTGAAACCAGTGTGGCCCATGAGACCGTGCCCAGGCTCGAAGGCCATATAGGTCACAAACACTCATTGTGACACTCAGCCTGAGACCAGTCCTCAAGTAAGGCCTCTCAGTTGCTGGATGAAGAGACAGCATATTGGTCCTGCCATGCCCCTAGGCCCCAATTTTTAACCATAGTCAGGGTTGTACCTTCACTCTTCCCCAGGGCTCTGCTTTGAACACTTCTTTGGTGGGAAACCGGAAGTAACAAACGTGAAAGGAGACCTCCCATCCCACAGCTTGATGAAAAACAATTGGGACCCGGCCAAATCCACAGAAAGGAAGATTCGTCCATGGCCCATAAGGCCTCCCCACATTCCACGGCCATCGTTGATACAAAATCAAGAGACAAAAGCCTAAGATAGCGCCTCAGACTCGCTCTTTCTTCCTATCTTGGAGAGTTCTTCTCATGATTTGTAGATTGGGCCTGCCCTATCTACGTCCCCAAACCTAAGCTGAGTTTGTGTTTTCAGACTTATGTTCTCAAAGTCCTGGGCTACACACCTTCCAGGCTGGGGCCACTGAAGCCACACATTAGGACTGTGCGTACACAATCCATGGGAATTCTGCCCATTCCATTATCCAAAATCGTACAAATTAGGAGAACCCTCCAAAGTCCCTGAGGCCATCCCAATAGTGTAGGTCTCCGGGGACAAACAAGGGTGGTCTGACACCAGGTGAGTATCTACCTCCACTCATTTCATAGATGGATATCCCCTGAGAAGAATATTAACCAGACAGGACCCTAGACCATAATCAGATCCATTGCTTTGGTTTACAGGCATGTCTCCTCAAAAGCCTGGATTCCAATACCAGCATAAGAGGTTCCTAAGGTACCCATCAGAACAAATCTCATTTCCACAAGGAAACTAGTGCATGGGAGCTATGTCAAAAGCATAGGAGAATACTTCAGGGTCCCAGTGCCACCGCCCCATGCCAAGGCCCTCATGGACACAAACACACATTAGGCTCCATTCTCAGGAAGGTCCATTTCAACTCAGCCACCCCGGTTGCTCCCGCAGAGCCATCCGATCTCAACTATCTTGTTGCTAGGAGACAATTGGAATGCGAGGCGGGCTTCCATGTCATCCATCCTCCAACGGTGCTCTGGAGTCATTCCATTTGGGATGTCCTGGTGCTGCCCGAAAAAGTCTCAATTGTCCCGCAGGAGGAATCCTTGAAGGGGTATCCCACAACTCCCAACGTGGGAAACCTCCATGGCCTTGAGTTTCCGCTCCGTTCATGAAGGGGCAGTCATGCACAGAAACTCAAACCTGAGCCCACGTCTGATCCTCGCCGTGACTTCTGATGCATGAGATATTGGTTCAGATCTCCAGGGGGTACCTGCCGTGCCCTCGGCCTGAAGCCCAAGTCTAGCTTGTTTTCTCAGACTTCTTTCCTCACGCTCCTGGCCCAGAAGCCCTCAAGTTTGGCAATTCCGGACCCACAATGCAGCACTCAGCCTGCCCTGTAGAAAAATATCTTGCCTAATGAGCTGCCCAGGCACCTCAAATGAGGATAAACCTAAACGGCACTCGACTGTACCCGAATTATATAGTCTAACCAGGGTACTAATGCACTCTCTGACACAACCTGAGCCCGAACCTCCTGACCAACACGCAGGAACTGACCGCACAGTGAGCACATCAGACCCGCCATGGCCTTAGATCGTCATCTCTTCACAACTGAGGTTTTCAGGCTTCAGAACCTAGACGTTATCTCAAACACAGCCCAGGATTGAAAATGATTCAGAAATCAGAACTCCTTACTCAAAGCAAGAGACCTTGTGATTGGCATGTTGTCCAAAGTTCAGTGTACTTGAAACCAGTGTGGCCCATGAGACCGTGCCCAGGCTCGAAGGCCATATAGGTCACAAACACTCATTGTGACACTCAGCCTGAGACCAGTCCTCAAGTAAGGCCTCTCAGTTGCTGGATGAAGAGACAGCATTTTGGTCCTGCCATGCCTCTAGGCCCCAATTTTTAACCATAGTCAGGGTTGTACCTTCACTCTTCCCCAGGGCTCTGCTTTGAACACTTCTTTGGTGGGAAACCGGAAGTAACAAACGTGAAAGGAGACCTCCCATCCCACAGCTTGATGAAAAACAATTGGGACCCGGCCAAATCCACAGAAAGGAAGATTCGTCCATGGCCCATAAGGCCCCCCCACATTCCACGGCCATCGTTGATACAAAATCAAGAGACAAAAGCCTAAGATAGCGCCTCAGACTCGCTCTTTCTTCCTATCTTGGAGAGTTCTTCTCATGATTTGTAGATTGGGCCTGCCCTATCTACGTCCCCAAACCTAAGCTGAGTTTGTGTTTTCAGACTTATGTTCTCAAAGTCCTGGGCTACACACCCTCCAGGCTGGGGCCACTGAAGCCACACATTAGGACTGTGCGTACACAATCCATGGGAATTCTGCCCATTCCATTATCCAAAATCGTACAAATTAGGAGAACCCTCCAAAGTCCCTGAGGCCATCCCAATAGTGTAGGTCTCCGGGGACAAACAAGGGTGGTCTGACACCAGGTGAGTATCTACCTCCACTCATTTCATAGATGGATATCCCCTGAGAAGAATATTAACCAGACAGGACCCTAGACCATAATCAGATCCATTGCTTTGGTTTACAGGCATGTCTCCTCAAAAGCCTGGATTCCAATACCAGCATAAGAGGTTCCTAAGGTACCCATCAGAACAAATCTTATTTCCACAAGGAAACTAGTGCATGGGAGCTATGTCAAAAGCATAGGAGAATACTTCAGGGTCCCAGTGCCACCGCCCCATGCCAAGGCCCTCATGGACACAAACACACATTAGGCTCCATTCTCAGGAAGGTCCATTTCAACTCAGCCACCCCGGTTGCTCCCGCAGAGCCATCCGATCTCAACTATCTTGTTGCTAGGAGACAATTGGAATGCGAGGCGGGCTTCCATGTCATCCATCCTCCAACGGTGCTCTGGAGTCATTCCATTTGGGATGTCCTGGTGCTGCCCGAAAAAGTCTCAATTGTCCTGCAGGAGGAATCCTTGAAGGGGTATCCCACAACTCCCAACGTGGGAAACCTCCATGGCCTTGAGTTTCCGCTCCGTTCATGAAGGGGCAGTCATGCACAGAAACTCAAACCTGAGCCCACGTCTGATCCTCGCCGTGACTTCTGATGCATGAGATATTGGTTCAGATCTGCAGGGGGTACCTGCCGTGCCCTCGGCCTGAAGCCCAAGTCTAGCTTGTTTTCTCAGACTTCTTTCCTCACGCTCCTGGCCCAGAAGCCCTCAAGTTTGGCAATTCCGGACCCACAATGCAGCACTCAGCCTGCCCTGTAGAAAAATATCTTGCCTAATGAGCTGCCCAGGCACCTCAAATGAGGATAAACCTAAACGGCACTCGACTGTACCCGAATTATATAGTCTAACCAGGGTACTAATGCACTCTCTGACACAACCTGAGCCCGAACCTCCTGACCAACACGCAGGAACTGACCGCACAGTGAGCACATCAGACCCGCCATGTCCTTAGGTCATCATCTCTTCCCAACTGAGGTTATCAGGCTTCAGAACCTAGACCTTATCTCCAAACACTGCCCAGGGTTGAAAATGATTCAGAAATCAGAACTCCTTACCCAAAGCAAGAGACCTTGTTATTGGCGTGTTGTCCAATATTCACTGTAGTTGAAACCAGTGTGGCCCATGAGGCCCCGCCCATGCTCGCGGGCCACATTGGTCACAAACACACATTGTGACCCTCAGCCTGAGACCAGACATCAAGTAAGGCCTCTCAGTGGCTGGATGAAGAGACAGCATATTGGTCCTGTCATGCCCCTAGGCCCCAATTTTTAAACATAGTTTGCGTTGTCCTTTCACTCTTCCCCAGGGCTGTGCTTTGGAATTTCTCTTTGGTTGAGACACCTGAGGTAACAAACCTGAAAGGGAACCTCCCAGTCCACAGGTGGCGAAAAATAATTGGGAAAGGGCCAAATCCATAGAGAGGAAGATTCGTCCATGGCCCATAAGGCCTCCCCACATTCCACAGCCATCGTTGATACAAAATCCTGAAACAAAAGCCTGAGCAAGCGCATCAGACTCGCTCTTTCTTCATATCCTGAAGAGTTCTTCTCATGGTTTGTAGATTGGGCCTGCCATACCTACCTCCCGAAACCTAAGCTGAGTTTGTGTTTTCAGACTTCTGTCCTCAAAGTCCTGGGCTACACACCCTCCAGTCTGGGGCCCCTGGAGACACACATTAGGACTGTGCATACCCAATCCATGGGAATTCTGCCCATTCCATTGTCCAAAATCGTACAAATTAGGAGAAACCTCCAAAGTCCCCGAGGCCATCCCAATAGTGTAGGTCTCCGGGGAAAAACAAGTGCGGTCTGACACCAGCTGAGCATCTTCCTCCACTCATACCATAGACGGATGTCCCCAGAGAAGAAGATTGAACCAGACAGGACCCTAGGCCATAATCGGATCCATTGCTTTGGTGTACAGGCATGTCTCCTCAAAAGCCTGGATTCCAATACCAGCATAAGGGGTTGCCTGAGGCACCCATCAGAACAAATCTCGTCTCCACAAGGAAACTTGTGCATGGGAGCTATGTCAAAAGCTTAGAAGTATACTTCAGGGTCCCGGTGCCACCGCCCCATTCCAAGTCCCTCATGGACACAAACACACATTAGGCCCCATCCTCAGGAAAGTCCATTTCAACTCAGCCACCCCGGTTGCTCCCGCAGAGCCATCCGATCTCAACTGTTTTTTTCCAAGGAGACAATTGGAATGTGAGGCGGGCTTCCCTGGCATCCATCCTCCAACGGTGCACTGGATTCATTCCATATGGGATGTCGTCGAGCTGCCCAAAAGGTCTCAATTGTCCCGCAGAAGAAATCCTTGAAGGGGGCTTCCCACAAGTCCCAACTTGGGAAAACCTCCATGGCCTTGAGTATCCGCTCCGTTCATGAAGGGGCAGTCATGCACAGAAACTCAAACCTGAGCCCACGTCTGATCCTCGCCGTGACTTCTGATGCATGAGATATTGGTTCAGATCTGCAGGGGGTACCTGCCGTGCCCTCGGCCTGAAGCCCAAGTCTAGCTTGTGTTCTCAGACTTTTGTCCTCACGCTCCTGGCCCAGAAGCCCTCAAGTTTGGCAATTCCGGACCCACAATGCAGCACTCAGCCTGCCCTGTAGAAAAAATATCTTGCCTAATGAGCTGCCCAGTGACCTCAAATGAGGATAAACCTATACGGCACTCGACTGTACCCAAATTATATAGTCTAACCTGGGTACTAATGCACTCTCTGACACAACCTGAGCCCGAACCTCCTGACCAACACGCAGGCAGCTGACCGCACAGTGAGCACATCAGACCCGCCATGGCCTTAGATCGTCATCTCTTCACAACTGAGGTTTTCAGGCTTCAGAACCTAGACGTTATCTCAAACACAGCCCAGGATTGAAAATGATGCAGAAATCAGAACTCCTTACTCAAAGCAAGAGACCTTGTGATTGGCATGTTGTCCAAAGTTCAGTGTACTTGAAACCAGTGTGGCCCATGAGACCGTGCCCAGGCTCGAAGGCCATATAGGTCACAAACACTCATTGTGACACTCAGCCTGAGACCAGTCCTCAAGTAAGGCCTCTCAGTTGCTGGATGAAGAGACAGCATATTGGTCCTGCCATGCCCCTAGGCCCCAATTTTTAACCATAGTCAGGGTTGTACCTTCACTCTTCCCCAGGGCTCTGCTTTGAACACTTCTTTGGTGGGAAACCGGAAGTAACAAACGTGAAAGGAGACCTCCCATCCCACAGCTTGACGAAAAACAATTGGGACCCGGCCAAATCCACAGAAAGGAAGATTCGTCCATGGCCCATAAGGCCTCCCCACATTCCACGGCCATCGTTGATACAAAATCAAGAGACAAAAGCCTAAGATAGCGCCTCAGACTCGCTCTTTCTTCCTATCTTGGAGAGTTCTTCTCATGATTTGTAGATTGGGCCTGCCCTATCTACGTCCCCAAACCTAAGCTGAGTTTGTGTTTTCAGACTTATGTTCTCAAAGTCCTGGGCTACACACCCTCCAGGCTGGGGCCACTGAAGCCACACATTAGGACTGTGCGTACACAATCCATGGGAATTCTGCCCATTCCATTATCCAAAATCGTACAAATTAGGAGAACCCTCCAAAGTCCCTGAGGCCATCCCAATAGTGTAGGTCTCCGGGGACAAACAAGGGTGGTCTGACACCAGGTGAGTATCTACCTCCACTCATTTCATAGATGGATATCCCCTGAGAAGAATATTAACCAGACAGGACCCTAGACCATAATCAGATCCATTGCTTTGGTTTACAGGCATGTCTCCTCAAAAGCCTGGATTCCAATACCAGCATAAGAGGTTCCTAAGGTACCCATCAGAACAAATCTCATTTCCACAAGGAAACTAGTGCATGGGAGCTATGTCAAAAGCATAGGAGAATACTTCAGGGTCCCAGTGCCACCGCCCCATGCCAAGGCCCTCATGGACACAAACACACATTAGGCTCCATTCTCAGGAAGGTCCATTTCAACTCAGCCACCCCGGTTGCTCCCGCAGAGCCATCCGATCTCAACTATCTTGTTGCTAGGAGACAATTGGAATGCGAGGCGGGCTTCCATGTCATCCATCCTCCAACGGTGCTCTGGAGTCATTCCATTTGGGATGTCCTGGTGCTGCCCGAAAAAGTCTCAATTGTCCCGCAGGAGGAATCCTTGAAGGGGTATCCCACAACTCCCAACGTGGGAAACCTCCATGGCCTTGAGTTTCCGCTCCGTTCATGAAGGGGCAGTCATGCACAGAAACTCAAACCTGAGCCCACGTCTGATCCTCGCCGTGACTTCTGATGCATGAGATATTGGTTCAGATCTGCAGGGGGTACCTGCCGTGCCCTCGGCCTGAAGCCCAAGTCTAGCTTGTTTTCTCAGACTTCTTTCCTCACGCTCCTGGCCCAGAAGCCCTCAAGTTTGGCAATTCCGGACCCACAATGCAGCACTCAGCCTGCCCTGTAGAAAAATATCTTGCCTAATGAGCTGCCCAGGCACCTCAAATGAGGATAAACCTAAACGGCACTCGACTGTACCCGAATTATATAGTCTAACCAGGGTACTAATGCACTCTCTGACACAACCTGAGCCCGAACCTCCTGACCAACACGCAGGAACTGACCGCACAGTGAGCACATCAGACCCGCCATGTCCTTAGGTCATCATCTCTTCCCAACTGAGGTTATCAGGCTTCAGAACCTAGACCTTATCTCCAAACACTGCCCAGGGTTGAAAATGATTCAGAAATCAGAACTCCTTACCCAAAGCAAGAGACCTTGTTATTGGCGTGTTGTCCAATATTCACTGTAGTTGAAACCAGTGTGGCCCATGAGGCCCCGCCCATGCTCGCGGGCCACATTGGTCACAAACACACATTGTGACCCTCAGCCTGAGACCAGACATCAAGTAAGGCCTCTCAGTGGCTGGATGAAGAGACAGCATATTGGTCCTGTCATGCCCCTAGGCCCCAATTTTTAAACATAGTTTGCGTTGTCCTTTCACTCTTCCCCAGGGCTGTGCTTTGGAATTTCTCTTTGGTTGAGACACCTGAGGTAACAAACCTGAAAGGGAACCTCCCAGTCCACAGGTGGCGAAAAATAATTGGGAAAGGGCCAAATCCAGAGAGGAAGATTCGTCTATGGCCCATGAGGCCTCCCCACATTCCACGGCCATCGTTGATACAAAAAAGAGACAAAAGCCTGAGCAAGCGCCTCAGACTCGTTCTTTATTCATATCCTGAAGAGTTCTTCTCATGGTTTAGATTGGGCCTGCCATACCTACGCCCCGAATCCTAAGCTGAGTTTTTTTTTTTTTTCAGAATTTTGTACTCAATGTCCTAGGCTACACACCCTCCAGGCTGGGGCCCCTGGAGCCACACATTTATACTTGCCTACCCAATCCATGGGAATTCTGCCCATTCCATTATCCAAAGTCGTACATATTAGGAGAACCCTCCAAAGTCCCCGAGGCCATCCCAATAGTGTAGGATCCGGGACAAACAAGTGCGGTCTGACACCAGTTGAGCATCTACCTCCACTCATAACATAGACGGATGTCCCCAGAAAAGAAGATTGAACCAAACAGGACCCTAGGCCATAATCAGATCCATGGCTTTGGTGTACAGGCATGTCTCCTCAAAAGCCTGGATTCCAATACCAGAAGAGGGGGCTTCCAGTGGCACCCATCAGAAAAAATCTGGTCTCCACAAGGAAACTTGTGCATGGGAGCTATGTCAAAAGCTTAGGAGAATACTCAGGGTCCCGGTGCCACCGCCCCATTCCAAGTCCCTCATGGACACAAACACACATTAGGCCCCATCCTCAGGAATGTCCATTTCAACTCAGCCACCCCGGTTGCTCCCGCAGAGCCATCCGATCTCAACTGTTTTGTGTGCTAGGAGACAATTGGAATGCGAGGCGGGCTTCCCTGGCATCCATCCTCCAATGGTGCTCTGGAGTCATTTTATATGGGATGTCCTGGAGCTGCCCAACAGGTCTCAATTGTCCCGCAGAAGGAATCCTTGAAGGGGGCATCCCACAACTCCCAACGTGGGAAAACCTCCATGGCCTTGAGTTTCCGCTCCGTTCATGAAGGGACAGTCATGCACAGAAACTCCAACCTGAGCCAACGTCTGATCCTCGCCGTGACGTAAGATGCATGAGATATTGGTTCAGATCTGCAGGGGGTACCTGCTTTGCCCTCAGCCTGAAGCCCAAGTCTAGCTTGTGTTCTCAGACTTCTGTCCTCACGCTCCTGCCCCAGAATACATCAAGTTTGGCAATTCCGGACCCACAATGCAGCACTCTGCCTGCCCTCTAGAAAAATTACTTGCCTAATGAAATGCCCAGGTACCTCAAATGAGGATAAACCTACACGGCCCTCGACTGTACCCAAATTATATAGTCTAACCTGGGCTCTAATGCACTCTCTGACACAACCTGAGCCAGAACCTCCTGACCAACACGCAGGCAGCTGACCGCACAGTGAGCACGTCAGACCCGCCGTGGCCTTAGGTTGTCATCTCTTCCCCACTGCGGTTTTCAGGCTTCAGAACCTAGACGTTGTCTCCAAAAACTGCCCAGGGTTGAAAATGATGCAGAAAACAGAACTCCTTACCCATAGCAAGAGACCTTGTGATTGGTATGTTGACCAAAGTTCAGTGTAGTTGAAACCAGAGTGGCCCATGAGGCCCCGCCCATGCTCGCGGGCCACATTGGTCACAAACACACATTGTGACCCTCAGCCTGGGCCCAGTCCTCATTAAGGCCTCTCAGTGGCTGGATGAATAGACAGCATATTGGTCCTGCCATGCCCCTAGGCCCCAATTTTTAACCATAGTTTTGGTTGTCCCTTCACTCTTCCCCAAGGCTGTGCTTTGGAATTTCTCTTTGGTTGGGACACCTGAGGTAACAAACCTGAAAGGAGACCTCCTATTCCACAGATTGACGAAAAACAATTGGGTCGGGCCAAATCCACAGAGAGGAAAATTCATCCATGGCCCATGAGGTCTCCCCACAATCCACGGCCATCGTTGATACAAAATCCAGAGACAAAAGCCTGAGCAATCGCCTCAGACTCACTCTTTCTTCATATCCTGAAGAGTTCTTCTCATGGTTTGTAGATTGGGCCTGCCATACCTACGTCCCCAAACCTAAGCTGATTTTGTGTTTTCAGACTTATATCCTCAAAGACCTGGGCTACACACCTTCCAGGCTGGGGTCCCTGGAGCCACACATTACGACTGTGCATACACAATCCATGGGAATTCTGCCCATTCCATTGTCCAAAATCGTACAAATTAGGAGAACCCTCCAAAGTCCCCGAGCCCATCCCAATAGTGTAGGTCTCCAGTGACAAACAAGGGCGGTCTGACACCAGGTGATCATGTACCTCCACTCATTCCATAGATGGATATCCCCAGAGAAGAAGATTGAACTAGACAGGACTCTAGGCCATAATCGGATCCATTGCTTTGGTTTAAAGGCATGTCTCCTCAAAAGCCTGGATTCCAATACCAGCATAAGGGGTTCCTGAGGCACCCATCAGAACAAATCTTGTCTCCACAAGGAAACTTGTGCATGGGAGCTATGTCAAAAGCTTAGGAGAATACTTCAGGGTCCCGTTGCCACCGCCCCATTCCAAGGCCCTCATGGACACAAACACACTAGGCCCAATCCTCAGGAAAGTCCATTTCAACTCAGCCACCCCGGTGGCTACAGCAGAGCCATCCGAAACCCACTGTCTTGTTGCTACGAGACAATTGGAATGCGAGGCGGGCTTCCATGTCATCCATCCTCCAACGGTGCTCTGGAGTCATTCCATTTGGGATGTCCTGGTGCTGCCCGAAAAAGTCTCAATTGTCCCGCAGGAGGAATCCTTGAAGGGGTATCCCACAACTCCCAACGTGGGAAACCTCCATGGCCTTGAGTTTCCGCTCCGTTCATGAAGGGGCAGTCATGCACAGAAACTCAAACCTGAGCCCACGTCTGATCCTCGCCGTGACTTCTGATGCATGAGATATTGGTTCAGATCTGCAGGGGGTACCTGCCGTGCCCTCGGCCTGAAGCCCAAGTCTAGCTTGTTTTCTCAGACTTCTTTCCTCACGCTCCTGGCCCAGAAGCCCTCAAGTTTGGCAATTCCGGACCCACAATGCAGCACTCAGCCTGCCCTGTAGAAAAATATCTTGCCTAATGAGCTGCCCAGGCACCTCAAATGAGGATAAACCTAAACGGCACTCGACTGTACCCGAATTATATAGTCTAACCAGGGTACTAATGCACTCTCTGACACAACCTGAGCCCGAACCTCCTGACCAACACGCAGGAACTGACCGCACAGTGAGCACATCAGACCCGCCATGTCCTTAGGTCATCATCTCTTCCCAACTGAGGTTATCAGGCTTCAGAACCTAGACCTTATCTCCAAACACTGCCCAGGGTTGAAAATGATTCAGAAATCAGAACTCCTTACCCAAAGCAAGAGACCTTGTTATTGGCGTGTTGTCCAATATTCACTGTAGTTGAAACCAGTGTGGCCCATGAGGCCCCGCCCATGCTCGCGGGCCACATTGGTCACAAACACACATTGTGACCCTCAGCCTGAGACCAGACATCAAGTAAGGCCTCTCAGTGGCTGGATGAAGAGACAGCATATTGGTCCTGTCATGCCCCTAGGCCCCAATTTTTAAACATAGTTTGCGTTGTCCTTTCACTCTTCCCCAGGGCTGTGCTTTGGAATTTCTCTTTGGTTGAGACACCTGAGGTAACAAACCTGAAAGGGAACCTCCCAGTCCACAGGTGGCGAAAAATAATTGGGAAAGGGCCAAATCCACAGAGAGGAAGATTCGTCCATGGCCCATAAGGCCTCCCCACATTCCACAGCCATCGTTGATACAAAATCCTGAAACAAAAGCCTGAGCAAGCGCATCAGACTCGCTCTTTCTTCATATCATGAAGAGTTCTTCTCATGGTTTGTAGATTGGGCCTGCCATACCTACCTCCCGAAACCTAAGCTGAGTTTGTGTTTTCAGACTTCTGTCCTCAAAGTCCTGGGCTACACACCCTCCAGTCTGGGGCCCCTGGAGACACACATTAGGACTGTGCATACCCAATCCATGGGAATTCTGCCCATTCCATTGTCCAAAATCGTACAAATTAGGAGAACCCTCCAAAGTCCCCGAGGCCATCCCAATAGTGTAGGTCTCCGGGGAAAAACAAGTGCGGTCTGACACCAGCTGAGCATCTTCCTCCACTCATACCATAGACGGATGTCCCCAGAGAAGAAGATTGAACCAGACAGGACCCTAGGCCATAATCGGATCCATTGCTTTGGTGTACAGGCATGTCTCCTCAAAAGCCTGGATTCCAATACCAGCATAAGGGGTTGCCTGAGGCACCCATCAGAACAAATCTCGTCTCCACAAGGAAACTTGTGCATGGGAGCTATGTCAAAAGCTTAGAAGTATACTTCAGGGTCCCGGTGCCACCGCCCCATTCCAAGTCCCTCATGGACACAAACACACATTAGGCCCCATCCTCAGGAAAGTCCATTTCAACTCAGCCACCCCGGTTGCTCCCGCAGAGCCATCCGATCTCAACTGTTTTTTTCCAAGGAGACAATTGGAATGTGAGGCGGGCTTCCCTGGCATCCATCCTCCAACGGTGCACTGGATTCATTCCATATGGGATGTCGTCGAGCTGCCCAAAAGGTCTCAATTGTCCCGCAGAAGAAATCCTTGAAGGGGGCTTCCCACAAGTCCCAACTTGGGAAAACCTCCATGGCCTTGAGTATCCGCTCCGTTCATGAAGGGGCAGTCATGCACAGAAACTCAAACCTGAGCCCACGTCTGATCCTCGCCGTGACTTCTGATGCATGAGATATTGGTTCAGATCTGCAGGGGGTACCTGCCGTGCCCTCGGCCTGAAGCCCAAGTCTAGCTTGTGTTCTCAGACTTTTGTCCTCACGCTCCTGGCCCAGAAGCCCTCAAGTTTGGCAATTCCGGACCCACAATGCAGCACTCAGCCTGCCCTGTAGAAAAAATATCTTGCCTAATGAGCTGCCCAGTGACCTCAAATGAGGATAAACCTATACGGCACTCGACTGTACCCAAATTATATAGTCTAACCTGGGTACTAATGCACTCTCTGACACAACCTGAGCCCGAACCTCCTGACCAACACGCAGGCAGCTGACCGCACAGTGAGCACATCAGACCCGCCATGGCCTTAGATCGTCATCTCTTCACAACTGAGGTTTTCAGGCTTCAGAACCTAGACGTTATCTCAAACACAGCCCAGGATTGAAAATGATGCAGAAATCAGAACTCCTTACTCAAAGCAAGAGACCTTGTGATTGGCATGTTGTCCAAAGTTCAGTGTACTTGAAACCAGTGTGGCCCATGAGACCGTGCCCAGGCTCGAAGGCCATATAGGTCACAAACACTCATTGTGACACTCAGCCTGAGACCAGTCCTCAAGTAAGGCCTCTCAGTTGCTGGATGAAGAGACAGCATATTGGTCCTGCCATGCCCCTAGGCCCCAATTTTTAACCATAGTCAGGGTTGTACCTTCACTCTTCCCCAGGGCTCTGCTTTGAACACTTCTTTGGTGGGAAACCGGAAGTAACAAACGTGAAAGGAGACCTCCCATCCCACAGCTTGACGAAAAACAATTGGGACCCGGCCAAATCCACAGAAAGGAAGATTCGTCCATGGCCCATAAGGCCTCCCCACATTCCACGGCCATCGTTGATACAAAATCAAGAGACAAAAGCCTAAGATAGCGCCTCAGACTCGCTCTTTCTTCCTATCTTGGAGAGTTCTTCTCATGATTTGTAGATTGGGCCTGCCCTATCTACGTCCCCAAACCTAAGCTGAGTTTGTGTTTTCAGACTTATGTTCTCAAAGTCCTGGGCTACACACCCTCCAGGCTGGGGCCACTGAAGCCACACATTAGGACTGTGCGTACACAATCCATGGGAATTCTGCCCATTCCATTATCCAAAATTGTACAAATTAGGAGAACCCTCCAAAGTCCCTGAGGCCATCCCAATAGTGTAGGTCTCCGGGGACAAACAAGGGTGGTCTGACACCAGGTGAGTATCTACCTCCACTCATTTCATAGATGGATATCCCCTGAGAAGAATATTAACCAGACAGGACCCTAGACCATAATCAGATCCATTGCTTTGGTTTACAGGCATGTCTCCTCAAAAGCCTGGATTCCAATACCAGCATAAGAGGTTCCTAAGGTACCCATCAGAACAAATCTCATTTCCACAAGGAAACTAGTGCATGGGAGCTATGTCAAAAGCATAGGAGAATACTTCAGGGTCCCAGTGCCACCGCCCCATTCCAAGGCCCTCATGGACACAAACACATTAGGCTCCATTCTCAGGAAGGTCCATTTCAACTCAGCCACCCCGGTTGCTCCCGCAGAGCCATCCGATCTCAACTATCTTGTTGCTAGGAGACAATTGGAATGCGAGGCGGGCTTCCATGTCATCCATCCTCCAACGGTGCTCTGGAGTCATTCCATTTGGGATGTCCTGGTGCTGCCCGAAAAAGTCTCAATTGTCCCGCAGGAGGAATCCTTGAAGGGGTATCCCACAACTCCCAACGTGGGAAACCTCCATGGCCTTGAGTTTCCGCTCCGTTCATGAAGGGGCAGTCATGCACAGAAACTCAAACCTGAGCCCACGTCTGATCCTCGCCGTGACTTCTGATGCATGAGATATTGGTTCAGATCTGCAGGGGGTACCTGCCGTGCCCTCGGCCTGAAGCCCAAGTCTAGCTTGTTTTCTCAGACTTCTTTCCTCACGCTCCTGGCCCAGAAGCCCTCAAGTTTGGCAATTCCGGACCCACAATGCAGCACTCAGCCTGCCCTGTAGAAAAATATCTTGCCTAATGAGCTGCCCAGGCACCTCAAATGAGGATAAACCTAAACGGCACTCGACTGTACCCGAATTATATAGTCTAACCAGGGTACTAATGCACTCTCTGACACAACCTGAGCCCGAACCTCCTGACCAACACGCAGGAACTGACCGCACAGTGAGCACATCAGACCCGCCATGTCCTTAGGTCATCATCTCTTCCCAACTGAGGTTATCAGGCTTCAGAACCTAGACCTTATCTCCAAACACTGCCCAGGGTTGAAAATGATTCAGAAATCAGAACTCCTTACCCAAAGCAAGAGACCTTGTTATTGGCGTGTTGTCCAATATTCACTGTAGTTGAAACCAGTGTGGCCCATGAGGCCCCGCCCATGCTCGCGGGCCACATTGGTCACAAACACACATTGTGACCCTCAGCCTGAGACCAGACATCAAGTAAGGCCTCTCAGTGGCTGGATGAAGAGACAGCATATTGGTCCTGTCATGCCCCTAGGCCCCAATTTTTAAACATAGTTTGCGTTGTCCTTTCACTCTTCCCCAGGGCTGTGCTTTGGAATTTCTCTTTGGTTGAGACACCTGAGGTAACAAACCTGAAAGGGAACCTCCCAGTCCACAGGTGGCGAAAAATAATTGGGAAAGGGCCAAATCCAGAGAGGAAGATTCGTCTATGGCCCATGAGGCCTCCCCACATTCCACGGCCATCGTTGATACAAAAAAGAGACAAAAGCCTGAGCAAGCGCCTCAGACTCGTTCTTTATTCATATCCTGAAGAGTTCTTCTCATGGTTTAGATTGGGCCTGCCATACCTACGCCCCGAATCCTAAGCTGAGTTTTTTTTTTTTTTTCAGAATTTTGTACTCAATGTCCTAGGCTACACACCCTCCAGGCTGGGGCCCCTGGAGCCACACATTTATACTGTGCCTACCCAATCCATGGGAATTCTGCCCATTCCATTATCCAAAGTCGTACATATTAGGAGAACCCTCCAAAGTCCCCGAGGCCATCCCAATAGTGTAGGATCCGGGACAAACAAGTGCGGTCTGACACCAGTTGAGCATCTACCTCCACTCATAACATAGACGGATGTCCCCAGAAAAGAAGATTGAACCAAACAGGACCCTAGGCCATAATCAGATCCATGGCTTTGGTGTACAGGCATGTCTCCTCAAAAGCCTGGATTCCAATACCAGAAGAGGGGGCTTCCAGTGGCACCCATCAGAAAAAATCTGGTCTCCACAAGGAAACTTGTGCATGGGAGCTATGTCAAAAGCTTAGGAGAATACTCAGGGTCCCGGTGCCACCGCCCCATTCCAAGTCCCTCATGGACACAAACACACATTAGGCCCCATCCTCAGGAATGTCCATTTCAACTCAGCCACCCCGGTTGCTCCCGCAGAGCCATCCGATCTCAACTGTTTTGTGTGCTAGGAGACAATTGGAATGCGAGGCGGGCTTCCCTGGCATCCATCCTCCAATGGTGCTCTGGAGTCATTTTATATGGGATGTCCTGGAGCTGCCCAACAGGTCTCAATTGTCCCGCAGAAGGAATCCTTGAAGGGGGCATCCCACAACTCCCAACGTGGGAAAACCTCCATGGCCTTGAGTTTCCGCTCCGTTCATGAAGGGACAGTCATGCACAGAAACTCCAACCTGAGCCAACGTCTGATCCTCGCCGTGACGTAAGATGCATGAGATATTGGTTCAGATCTGCAGGGGGTACCTGCTTTGCCCTCAGCCTGAAGCCCAAGTCTAGCTTGTGTTCTCAGACTTCTGTCCTCACGCTCCTGCCCCAGAATACATCAAGTTTGGCAATTCCGGACCCACAATGCAGCACTCTGCCTGCCCTCTAGAAAAATTACTTGCCTAATGAGTTGCCCAGGTACCTCAAATGAGGATAAACCTACACGGCCCTCGACTGTACCCAAATTATATAGTCTAACCTGGGCTCTAATGCACTCTCTGACACAACCTGAGCCAGAACCTCCTGACCAACACGCAGGCAGCTGACCGCACAGTGAGCACGTCAGACCCGCCGTGGCCTTAGGTTGTCATCTCTTCCCCACTGCGGTTTTCAGGCTTCAGAACCTAGACGTTGTCTCCAAAAACTGCCCAGGGTTGAAAATGATGCAGAAAACAGAACTCCTTACCCATAGCAAGAGACCTTGTGATTGGTATGTTGACCAAAGTTCAGTGTAGTTGAAACCAGAGTGGCCCATGAGGCCCCGCCCATGCTCGCGGGCCACATTGGTCACAAACACACATTGTGACCCTCAGCCTGGGCCCAGTCCTCATTAAGGCCTCTCAGTTTCTGGATGAATAGACAGCATATTGGTCCTGCCATGCCCCTAGGCCCCAATTTTTAACCATAGTTTTGGTTGTCCCTTCACTCTTCCCCAAGGCTGTGCTTTGGAATTTCTCTTTGGTTGGGACACCTGAGGTAACAAACCTGAAAGGAGACCTCCTATTCCACAGATTGACGAAAAACAATTGGGTCGGGCCAAATCCACAGAGAGGAAAATTCATCCATGGCCCATGAGGTCTCCCCACAATCCACGGCCATCGTTGATACAAAATCCAGAGACAAAAGCCTGAGCAAGCGCATCAGACTCGCTCTTTCTTCATATCATGAAGAGTTCTTCTCATGGTTTGTAGATTGGGCCTGCCATACCTACGTCCCCAAACCTAAGCTGATTTTGTGTTTTCAGACTTATATCCTCAAAGACCTGGGCTACACACCTTCCAGGCTGGGGTCCCTGGAGCCACACATTACGACTGTGCATACACAATCCATGGGAATTCTGCCCATTCCATTGTCCAAAATCGTACAAATTAGGAGAACCCTCCAAAGTCCCCGAGCCCATCCCAATAGTGTAGGTCTCCAGTGACAAACAAGGGCGGTCTGACACCAGGTGATCATGTACCTCCACTCATTCCATAGATGGATATCCCCAGAGAAGAAGATTGAACTAGACAGGACCCTAGGCCATAATCGGATCCATTGCTTTGGTTTAAAGGCATGTCTCCTCAAAAGCCTGGATTCCAATACCAGCATAAGGGGTTCCTGAGGCACCCATCAGAACAAATCTTGTCTCCACAAGGAAACTTGTGCATGGGAGCTATGTCAAAAGCTTAGGAGAATACTTCAGGGTCCCGTTGCCACCGCCCCATTCCAAGGCCCTCATGGACACAAACACACTAGGCCCAATCCTCAGGAAAGTCCATTTCAACTCAGCCACCCCGGTGGCTACAGCAGAGCCATCCGAAACCCACTGTCTTGTTGCTAGGAGACAATTGGAATGCGAGGCGGGCTTCCATGTCATCCATCCTCCAACGGTGCTCTGGAGTCATTCCATTTGGGATGTCCTGGTGCTGCCCGAAAAAGTCTCAATTGTCCCGCAGGAGGAATCCTTGAAGGGGTATCCCACAACTCCCAACGTGGGAAACCTCCATGGCCTTGAGTTTCCGCTCCGTTCATGAAGGGGCAGTCATGCACAGAAACTCAAACCTGAGCCCACGTCTGATCCTCGCCGTGACTTCTGATGCATGAGATATTGGTTCAGATCTGCAGGGGGTACCTGCTGTGCCCTCGGCCTGAAGCCCAAGTCTAGCTTGTTTTCTCAGACTTCTTTCCTCACGCTCCTGGCCCAGAAGCCCTCAAGTTTGGCAATTCCGGACCCACAATGCAGCACTCAGCCTGCCCTGTAGAAAAATATCTTGCCTAATGAGCTGCCCAGGCACCTCAAATGAGGATAAACCTAAACGGCACTCGACTGTACCCGAATTATATAGTCTAACCAGGGTACTAATGCACTCTCTGACACAACCTGAGCCCGAACCTCCTGACCAACACGCAGGAACTGACCGCACAGTGAGCACATCAGACCCGCCATGTCCTTAGGTCATCATCTCTTTCCAACTGAGGTTATCAGGCTTCAGAACCTAGACCTTATCTCCAAACACTGCCCAGCGTTGAAAATGATTCAGAAATCAGAACTCCTTACCCAAAGCAAGAGACCTTGTTATTGGCGTGTTGTCCAATATTCACTGTAGTTGAAACCAGTGTGGCCCATGAGGCCCCGCCCATGCTCGCGGGCCACATTGGTCACAAACACACATTGTGACCCTCAGCCTGAGACCAGACATCAAGTAAGGCCTCTCAGTGGCTGGATGAAGAGACAGCATATTGGTCCTGTCATGCCCCTAGGCCCCAATTTTTAAACATAGTTTGCGTTGTCCTTTCACTCTTCCCCAGGGCTGTGCTTTGGAATTTCTCTTTGGTTGAGACACCTGAGGTAATAAACCTGAAAGGGAACCTCCCAGTCCACAGGTGGCGAAAAATAATTGGGAAAGGGCCAAATCCACAGAGAGGAAGATTCGTCCATGGCCCATAAGGCCTCCCCACATTCCACAGCCATCGTTGATACAAAATCCTGAAACAAAAGCCTGAGCAAGCGCATCAGACTCGCTCTTTCTTCATATTCTGAAGAGTTCTTCTCATGGTTTGTAGATTGGGCCTGCCATACCTACCTCCCGAAACCTAAGCTGAGTTTGTGTTTTCAGACTTCTGTCCTCAAAGTCCTGGGCTACACACCCTCCAGTCTGGGGCCCCTGGAGACACACATTAGGACTGTGCATACCCAATCCATGGGAATTCTGCCCATTCCATTGTCCAAAATCGTACAAATTAGGAGAACCCTCCAAAGTCCCCGAGGCCATCCCAATAGTGTAGGTCTCCGGGGAAAAACAAGTGCGGTCTGACACCAGCTGAGCATCTTCCTCCACTCATACCATAGACGGATGTCCCCAGAGAAGAAGATTGAACCAGACAGGACCCTAGGCCATAATCGGATCCATTGCTTTGGTGTACAGGCATGTCTCCTCAAAAGCCTGGATTCCAATACCAGCATGAGGGGTTTCCTGAGGCACCCATCAGAACAAATCTCGTCTCCACAAGGAAACTTGTGCATGGGAGCTATGTCAAAAGCTTAGGAGAATACTTCAGGGTCCCGGTGCCACCGCCCCATTCCAAGTCCCTCATGGACACAAACACACATTAGGCCCCATCCTCAGGAAAGTCCATTTCAACTCAGCCACCCCGGTTGCTCCCGCAGAGTCATCCGATCTCAACTGTTTTTTTCCAAGGAGACAATTGGAATGTGAGGCGGGCTTCCCTGGCATCCATCCTCCAACGGTGCACTGGATTCATTCCATATGGGATGTCGTCGAGCTGCCCAACAGGTCTCAATTGTCCCGCAGAAGGAATCCTTGAAGGGGGCTTCCCACAAGTCCCAACGTGGGAAAACCTCCATGGCCTTGAGTATCCGCTCCGTTCATGAAGGGGCAGTCATGCACAGAAACCCAAACCTGAGCCCACGTCTGATCCTCGCCGTGACTTCTGATGCATGAGATATTGGTTCAGATCTGCAGGGGGTACCTGCCGTGCCCTCGGCCTGAAGCCCAATTCTAGCTTGTGTTCTCAGACTTTTGTCCTCACGCTCCTGGCCCAGAAGCCCTCAAGTTTGTCAATTCCGGATCCACAATGCAGCACTCAGCCTGCCCTGTAGAAAAAATATCTTGCCTAATGAGCTGCCCAGGAACCTCAAATGAGGATAAACCTATACGGCACTCGACTGTACCCAAATTATATGGTCTAACCTGGGTACTAATGCACTCTCTGACACAACCTGAGCCCGAACCTCCTGACCAACACGCAGGCAGCTGACCGCACAGTGAGCACATAGACCCGCCATGGCCTTAGATCGTCATCTCTTCCCAACTGAGGTTTTCAGGCTTCAGAACCTAGACGTTATCTCAAACACTGCCCAGGATTGAAAATGATGCAGAAATCAGAACTCCTTACTCAAAGCAAGAGACCTTGTGATTGGCATGTTGTCCAAAGTTCAGTGTAGTTGAAACCAGTGTGGCCCATGAGACCGTGCCCAGGCTCGAAGGCCATATAGGTCACAAACACTCATTGTGACACTCAGCCTGAGACAAGGCCTCTCAGTTGCTGGATGAAGAGACAGCATATTGGTCCTGCCATGCCCCTAGGCCCCAATTTTTAACCATAGTCAGGGTTGTACCTTCACTCTTCCCCAGGGCTCTGCTTTGAACACTTCTTTGGTGGGAAACCGGAAGTAACAAACGTGAAAGGAGACCTCCCATCCCACAGCTTGACGAAAAACAATTGGGACCCGGCCAAATCCACAGAAAGGAAGATTCGTCCATGGCCCATAAGGCCTCCCCACATTCCACGGCCATCGTTGATACAAAATCTAGAGACAAAAGACTAAGATAGCACCTCAGACTCGCTCTTTCTTCCTATCTTGAAGAGTTCTTCTCATGATTTGTAGATTGGGCCTGCCCTATCTACGTCCCCAAACCTAAGCTGAGTTTGTGTTTTCAGACTTATGTTCTCAAAGTCCTGAGCTACACACCCTCCAGGCTGGGGCCACTGGAGCCACACATTAGGACTGTGCATACACAATCCATGGGAATTCTGTCCATTCCATTATCCAAAATCGTACAAATTAGGAGAACCCTCCAAAGTCCCTGAGGCCATCCCAATAGTGTAGGTCTCCGGGGACAAACAAGGGTGGTCTGACACCAGGTGAGTATCTACCTCCACTCATTTCATAGATGGATATCCCCTGAGAAGAATATTGAACCAGACAGGACCCTAGACCATAATCGGATCCATTGCTTTGGTTTACAGGCATGTCTCCTCAAAAGCCTGGATTCCAATACCAGCACAAGAGGTTCCTAAGGTACCCATCAGAACAAATCTCATTTCCACAAGGAAACTAGTGCATGGGAGCTATGTCAAAATCTTAGGAGAATACTTCAGGGTCCCAGTGCCACCGCCCCATTCCAAGGCCCTCATGGACACAAACACACATTAGGCTCCATTCTCAGGAAGGTCCATTTCAACTCAGCCACCCCGGTTGCTCCCGCAGAGCCATCCGATCTCAACTATCTTGTTGCTAGGAGACAATTGGAATGCGAGGCGGGCTTCCCTGGCATCCATCCTCCAACGGTGCTCTGGAGTCATTCCAAATGGGTTGTCCTGGAGCTTCCCCAAAGGTCTCAATTGTCCCGCAGATGGAATCCTTGAAGGGGGCATCCCACAACTCCCAACGTGGGAAAACCTCCATGGCCTTGAGTTTCCGCTCCGTTCATGAAGGGCCAGTCATGCACAGAAACTACAACCTAAGCCAAAGTCTGATCCTCGCCATGACTTCAGATGCATGAGATATGGTTCAGATCTGCAGGGGGTACCTGCCGTGCCCTCGGCCTGAAGCCCAAGTCTAGCTTGTGTTCTGAGACTTCTGCCCTCACGCTCCTGGCCCAGAAGCCCTCAAGTTTGGCAATTCCGGACCACAATGCAGCACTCTGCCTGCCCTCTAGAAAAAATATCTTGCCGAATGTGCTGCCCAGGCGCCCCAAATGAGGATAAATCTACACGACACTCGACTGTACCCAAATTATATAGTCTAACGTGGGTACTAATGCACTCTCTGACACAAACTGAGCCCAAACCTCCTGACCAACATGCAGGCAGCTGAACGCACAGTGAGCACATCAGACCCGCCATGGCCTTAGGTCGTCATCTCTTCCCAACTGCACATTTTCAGGCTTCAGAACCTAGACGTTATCTTCAACCACTGCCCAGGGTTGAAAATGATGCAGAAATCAGAACTCCTTACCCAAAGCAAGAGACCTTGTGATTGGCATGTTGTCCAAAGTTCAGTGTAGTGGTACCAGTGTGGCCCATGAGGCCCCGCCCATGCTCGCGGGCCACATTGGTCACAAACACAAATTGTGACCCTCAGCCTGAGACCCGTCCTCAGTAAGGCCTATCAGTGGCTTGATGAAGGGACAAAATATTGGTCATGCCATGCCCCTACGCCCCAATTTTTAACCATAGTTTGGGTTGTCCCTTCACTCTTCCCCAGGGCTGTGCTTTGGAATTTCTCTTTGGTTGGGATACCTGAGGTAACAAACCTGAAAGGGGACCTCCCAGTCCACAGTGGAGGAAAAACAATTGGGAAAGGTCCAAATCCACAGAGAGGAAGATTCGTCCATGGCCCATGAGGCCTCCCCACATTCCACGGCCATCGTTGATATAAAACAGAGACAATAGCCTGAGCAAGCGCCTCAGACTCGTTCTTTATTCATATCCTGAAGAGTTCTTCTCATGGTTTAGATTGGGCCTGCCATACCTACGCCCTGAATCCTAAGCTGAGTTTTTTTTTTTTTCAGAATTTTGTACTCAATGTCCTAGGCTACACACCCTCTAGGCTGGGGCCCCTTGAGCCACACATTAGTACTGTGCCTACCCAATCCATGGGAATTCTGCCCATTCCATTATCCAAAGTCGTACATATTAGGAGAACCCTCCAAAGTCCCCGAGGCCATCCCAATAGTGTAGGACTCCGGGACAAACAAGTGCGGTCTGACACCAGTTGAGCATCTACCTCCACTCATAACATAGACGGATGTCCCCAGAAAAGAAGATTGAACCAAACAGGACCCTAGGCCATAATCAGATCCATGGCTTTGGTGTACAGGCATGTCTCCTCAAAAGCCTGGATTCCAATACCAGAAGAGGGGGCTTCCAGTGGCACCCATCAGAAAAAATCTGGTCTCCACAAGGAAACTTGTGCATGGGAGCTATGTCAAAAGCTTAGGAGAATATTCAGGGTCCCGGTGCCACCGCCCCATTCCAAGGCCCTCATGGACACAAACACACATTAGGCCCCATCCTCAGGAATGTCCATTTCAACTCAGCCACCCCGGTTGCTCCCGCAGAGCCATCCGATCTCAACTGTTTTGTGTGCTAGGAGACAATTGGAATGCGAGGCGGGCTTCCCTGGCATCCATCCTCCAATGGTGCTCTGGAGTCATTTTATATGGGATGTCCTGGAGCTGCCCAACAGGTCTCAATTGTCCCGCAGAAGGAATCCTTGAAGGGGGCATCCCACAACTCCCAACGTGGGAAAACCTCCATGGCCTTGAGTTTCCGCTCCGTTCATGAAGGGACAGTCATGCACAGAAACTCCAACCTGAGCCAACGTCTGATCCTCGCCGTGACGTAAGATGCATGAGATATTGGTTCAGATCTGCAGGGGGTACCTGCCTTGCGCTCGGCCTGAAGCCCAAGTCTAGCTTGTGTTCTCAGACTTCTGTCCTCACGCTCCTGCCCCAGAATACATCAAGTTTGGCAATTCCGGACCCACAATGCAGCACTCTGCCTGCCCTCTAGAAAAATTACTTGCCTAATGAGTTGCCCAGGTACCTCAAATGAGGATAAACCTACACGGCCCTCGACTGTACCCAAATTATATAGTCTAACCTGGGCTCTAATGCACTCTCTGACACAACCTGAGCCAGAACCTCCTGACCAACACGCAGGCAGCTGACCGCACAGTGAGCACGTCAGACCCGCCGTGGCCTTAGGTCGTCATCTCTTCCCCACTGCGGTTTTCAGGCTTCAGAACCTAGACGTTGTCTCCAAAAACTGCCCAGGGTTGAAAATGATGCAGAAAACAGAACTCCTTACCCATAGCAAGAGACCTTGTGATTGGTATGTTGACCAAAGTTCAGTGTAGTTGAAACCAGAGTGGCCCATGAGGCCCCGCCCATGCTCGCGGGCCACATTGGTCACAAACACACATTGTGACCCTCAGCCTGGGCCCAGTCCTCATTAAGGCCTCTCAGTGGCTGGATGAATAGACAGCATATTGGTCCTGCCATGCCCCTAGGCCCCAATTTTTAACCATAGTTTTGGTTGTCCCTTCACTCTTCCCCAAGGCTGTGCTTTGGAATTTCTCTTTGGTTGGGACACCTGAGGTAACAAACCTGAAAGGAGACCTCCTATTCCACAGATTCACGAAAAATAATTGGGACCGGGCCAAATCCACAGAGAGGAAAATTCATCCATGGCCCATGAGGTCTCCCCACAATCCACGGCCATCGTTGATACAAAATCCAGAGACAAAAGCCTGAGCAATCGCCTCAGACTCACTCTTTCTTCATATCCTGAAGAGTTCTTATCATGGTTTGTAGATCGGGCCTGCCATACCTACGTCCCCAAACCTAAGCTGATTTTGTGTTTTCAGACTTATGTCCTCAAAGTCCTGGGCTACACACCTTCCAGGCTGGGGTCCCTGGAGCCACACATTAGGACTGTGCATACCCAATCCATGGGAATTCTGCCCATTCCATTGTCCAAAATCGTACAAATTAGGAGAACCCTCCAAAGTCCCCGAGGCCATCCCAATAGTGTCGGTCTCCGGGGAAAAACAAGTGCGGACTGACACCAGCTGAGCATCTTCCTCCACTCATACCATAGACGGATGTCCCCAGATAAGAAGATTGAACCAGACAGGACCCTAGGCCATAATCGGATCCATTGCTTTGGTGTACAGGCATGTCTCCTCAAAAGCCTGGATTCCAATACCAGCATGAGGGGTTTCCTGAGGCACCCATCAGAACAAATCTCGTCTCCACAAGGAAACTTGTGCATGGGAGCTATGTCAAAAGCTTAGGTGAATACTTCAGGGTCCCGGTGCCACCGCCCCATTCCAAGGCCCTCATGGACACAAACACACATTAGGCTCCATCCTCAGGAAAGTCCATTTCAACTCAGCCACCCTGGTTGCTCCCGCAGAGCCATCCGATCTCAACTGTTTTTTTCCAAGGAGACAATTGAAATGCGAGGAGCGCTTCCCTGGCATCCATCCTCCAACGGTGCTCTGGAGTCATTCCATATGGGATGTCCAGGAGCTGCCTAACAGGTCTTAATTGTCCCGCCGAAGAAATCCTTTAAGGGGACGTCCCATAACTCCCAATGTGGGAAAACCTCTATGGCCTTGGACTTCCACTCCGTTCATGAAGGGGCAGTCATGCACAGAAACTCCAACCTGAGCCAACATCTGATCTTCGCCGTGACTTCAGATACTTGAGATATTGGTTCAGATATGCAGGGGGTAATTGCCGTGCCCTCGGCCTGAAGCCCAAGTCTAGTTTGTGTTCTCAGAATTCTGTCCTCACACTCCTGGCCCAGAAGCCCTCAAGTTTGGCAATTCCGTACCCACAATGCAGCACTCTGCCTGCCCTCTAGAAAAAATATCTTCCCTAATGAACTGCCCAGGAACTCAAATGAGGATAAATCTACACAGCACTCGACTGTACCCAAATTATATAGTCTAACCTGGGCAGTAATGCACTGCCTGACACAACCTGAGCCAGAAACTCCTGACCAACACCCAGGCACCTGACCGCACACTGAGCGCATCAGACCCACCATGGCCTTAGGATGTCATCTCTTCCCAACTGCGGTTTTTCAGGCTTCAGAACCTAGACCTTATCTCCAACCACTGCCCAGGGTTGAAAATGATGCAGAAATCAGAACACCTTCTCCTGGCAGTGACTTTGTGAATGGCATGTTGTCAAAAGTACAGTGTAGTTGAAACCAGTGTTGCCCATGAGGTCCCGCCCATTCTCGCGCTTCACATTGGTCACAAAAACACATTGTGACCCTTAGCCTGATCCCAGTCCTCAAGTAAGGCCTCTCCATGGCTGGATGAAGAGACAGCATATTGGGCCTGCGTTGACCCAGGCCCTAATTTTTAACCATAGTTTGGGTTGTCCCTTCACTCTTCCCCAGGGCTCTGCTTTGGAATTCCTCTTTTGTTCGACACCTGAGGTAATAAACCTGAAAGGAGACCTCCCATCCCACAGATTGTCGAAAAACAATTGGGACCGGGCCAAATCCACAGAGAGGAAGATTAGTCCATGGCCCATGAGGCCTCCCCACATTCCACGGCCATCGTTGATACAAAATCCAGAGAAAAACGCCTGAGCAAGTGCCTCAGAATCGCTCTTCCTTCATATCCTGAAGAGTTCTTCTCATGGTTTGTAGATTGGGCCTTTCATACCTACATCCCCAAACTAAGCTGAGTTTGTGTTTTCACTTCTGTCCTCAAAGTCCTGGGCCACACACCCTGCAGGGTGGGGACCCTGGAGCCACACATTAGGACTGTGCCTACCCAATCCATGGGAATTCTGCCCATTCCATTGTCCAAAATCGTACAAATTAGGAGAACTCTCCAAAGTCCCCGAGGCCATCCCAATAGTGTAGGTCTCCGGGGACAAACAAGGGCGGTCTGACACCAGGTGAGCATCTACCTCCACTCATTCCATAGATGGATATCCCCAGAAGAGAAGATTGAACAAGACTGGACCCTAGGCAATAATCAGATCCATTGCTTTGGTTTACAGGCATGTCTCCTCAAAAGCCTAGATTCCAATACCAGCATAAGTGGTTTCCTGTGGCACCCATCAGAATAAATCTCGTCTGCACAAGGAAACTTTTGCTTGGGAGCTATGTCAAAAGCTTAGGAGAATACTACAGGGTCTCGGTGCCACCGCCCCATTCCAAGGCTCTCATGGACACAAACACAAGTTAGACCCCATCCTCAGGAAAGTCCATTTCAACTCAGCCACCCCGGTTGCTCCCGCAGAGCCATCTGATCTCAACTGTATTGTTGCTAGGAGACAATTGGAATGCGAGCCCGGCTTCCCTGGTATCCATTCTCGAATGGTGCTCTGGAGTCATTCCATATGGGATGACCTGGAGCTGCCCAACAGGTCTCCAATGTCCCGCAGAAGGAATCATTGAAGGGGCCGTCCGAAAACTCCCAAAGTGGGAAAACCTCCATGGCCTTGAGATTCCACTCCGTTCATGAAGGGGCAGTCATGCACAGAATCTCCACCCTGAGCCAACGTCGGATCGTCGCCGTGACTTCAGAGACTTGCGATATTGGTTCAGATATGCAGGGGGTACCTGCCGTGCCCTCGGCCTGAAGCCCATGTCTAGCTTGTGTTCTCAGACTTCTGTCCTCACACTCCTGGCCCAGAAGCCCTCAAGTTTGGCAATTCCGGACCCACAATGCAGCACTCTGCCTGCCCTCTAGAAAAAATATCTTTCCTAATGAGCTGCCCAGACACCTCAAATGAGGATAAATCGACACGGCACTTGACTGTACCCAAATTATATAGTCGAACCTGGGAACTAATGCACTGTCTGACACAACCTGAGCCAGAACCTCCTGACCAAGACCCAGGCAGCTGACCGCACACTGAGTGCATCAAAACCGCCATGGACTTAGGTCGTCATCTCTTCCCAACTGCGGTTTTTCAGGCTTTAGATCCTAGACCTTATCTCCAACCACTGCCCAGGGTTGAAAATGATGCAGAAATCAGAACATCTTCCACATGGCAAGAGACCTTATGATTGGCATGTTGTCCAAAGTCCAGTGTAGTTGAAACCAGTGTTGCCCATGAGGCCCAGCCCATTCTCGCGCGTCACATTGATCACAAACACACATTGTGACCCTCAGCCTGAGCCCAGTCCTCAAGTAAGGCCTCTCCGTGGCTGGATGAAGAGACAGCATATTGGGCCTGCGTTGACCCAGGCCCTAATTTTTAACCATAGTTTGGGTTGTCCCTTCACTCTTCCCCAGGGCTCTGCTTTGGAATTCCTCTTTTGTTCGACACCTGAGGTAATAAACCTGAAAGGAGACCTCCCATTCCACAGATTGACGAAAAACAATTGGGACCGGGCCAAATCCACAGAGAGGAAGATTAGTCCATGGCCCATGAGGCCTCCCCACATTCCATGGCCATCGTTGACACAAAATCCAGAGAAAAACGCCTGAGCAAGTGCATCAGAATCGTTCTTTCTTCATAAACTGAAGAGTTCTTCTCATGGTTTGTAGATTGGGCCTGCCATACCTACGTCCCCAATCCTTAGCTGAGGTTGTTTTTTCAGACTACTGTCCTCAAAGTCCTGGGCCACACACCCTGGAGCCACACATTAGGACTGTGCCTACCCAATCCATGGGAATTCTGCCCATTCCATTGTCCAAAATCGTACAAATTGGGAGAAATCTCCAAAGTCCCCGAGGCCATCCCAATAGTGTAGGTCTCCGGGGACAAACAAGGGCGGTCTGACACCAGATGAGCATCTACCTCCACTCATTTCATAGATGGATATCCCCAGAGGATAAGATTGAACCAGACTGGACCCTAGGCCATAATCAGATCCATTGCTTTGGTTTACAGGCATGTCTCCTCAAAAGCCTGGATTCCAATACCAGTATAAGTGGTTTCCTGTGGCACTCATCAGAATAAATCTCGTCTGCACAAGGAAACTTGTGCTTGAGAGCTCTGTCAAAAGCTTAGGAGAATACTACAGGGACTCGGTGCCACCGCCCCATTCCAAGGCCCTCATGGACACAAACACAAGATAGCCCCATCCTCAGGAAAGTCCATTTAAACTCAGCCACCCCGGTTGCTCCCGCAGAGCCAACTGATCTAAACTGTATTGTTGCTAGGAGACAATTGGAATGCGATCCCGGCTTCCCTGGAATCCATCTTCGAATGGTGCTCTGGAGTCATTCCATATGGGATGTCCTAGAGCTGCCCAACAGGTCTCCATTGTCCCGTAAAAGGAATCCTTGAAGGAGCCGTCCCAAAACTCCCAACGTGTGAAAACCTCCATGGCCTTGAGATTCCACTCCTTTCATGAAGGGGCAGTCATGCATAGAATCTCCACCCTGAGCCAACGTCGGATCGTCGGGGTGACTTCAGAGACTTGCGATATTGGTTCAGATATGCAGGGGGTACCTGCCGTGCCCTCGGCCTGAAGCCCATGACTAGCTTGTGTTCTCAGACTTCTGCCCTCACACTCCTGGCCCAGAAGCCCTCAAGTTTGGCAAATCCTGACCCACAATGCAGCACTCTCCCTGCCCTCTAGAAAAAATATCTTGCCTAATGAGCTGCCCAGACACCTCAAATGAGGATAAATCTACACGGCACTTGACTGTACCCAAATTATATAGTCTACCCTGGGCACTAATGCACTGTCTGACACAACCTGAGCCAGAACCTCCTGACCAAGACCCAGGCAGCTGACCGCACACTGAGTGCATCAGACCCGCCATGGACTTAGGTCGTCATCTCTTCCCAACTGCGGTTTTTCAGGCTTTAGATCCTAGACCTTATCTCCAACCACTGCCCAGGGTTGAAAATGATGGAGAAATCAGAACATCTTCCCCATGGCAAGAGACATTATGATTGGCATGTTGTCCAAAGTCCAGTGTAGTTGAAACCAGTGTGGCCCATGAGGCCCCGCCCATGCTCGTGGGCCACATTGGTCCCAAACACACATTGTGACCCTCAGCCAGAGCCAGTCCTCAAGTAAGGCCTCTCCGTGGCTGGATGAAGAGACAGCATATTGGGCCTGCGTTGACCCAGGCCCTAATTTTTAACCATAGTTTGGGTTGTTTCTTCACTCTTCCCCAGGGCTCTGCTTTGGAATTCCACTTTTGTTCGGACACCTGAGGTAATAAACCTGAAAGGAGACCTCCCATCCCACAGATTGACGAAAAACAATTGGGACCGGGCCAAATCCACAGAGAGGAAGATTCGTCCATGGCCCATGAGGCCTCTCCACATTCCACGGCCATCGTTGATACAAAATCCAGAGAAAAACGCCTGAGCAAGTGCCTCAGAATCGCTCTTTTTTCATATTCTGAAGAGTTCTTCTCATGGTTTGTAGATTGGGCCTGCCATACCTACGAACCCAAACTAAGCTGAGTTTGGGTTTTCAGACTTCTGTCCTCAAAGTCCTGGGCCACACACCCTGGAGCCACACATTAGGACTGTGCCTACCCAATCCATGGGAATTCTGCCCATTCCATTGTCCAAAATCGTACAAATTGGGAGAAATCTCCAAAGTCCCCGAGGCCATCCCAATAGTGTAGGTCTCCGGGGACAAAAAAGGGCGGTCTGACACCAGGTGAGCATCTACCTCCACTCATTCCATAGATGGATATCCCCAGAAGAGAAGATTGAACCAGACCAGACCCTAGGCCATAATCGGATCCATTGCTTTGGTTTACAGGCATGTCTCCTCAAAAGCCTGGATTCTAATACCAGCATGAGGGGTTTCCTGAGGCACCCATCAGAATAAATCTCGTCTCCACAAGGAAACTTGTGCATGGGAGCTATGTCAAAAGCTTAGGTGAATACTTCAGGGTCTCGGTGCCACCGCCCCATTCAAAGGCCCTCATGGACACAAACACACATTAGGCCCCATCCTCAGGAAAGTCCATTTCAACTCAGCCAGCCCGGTTGCTCCCGCAGAGACATCCGATCTCAACTGTCTTGTTGCTAGGAGACAATTGGAATGCGAGGCGGGCTTCCCTGGATTCCATCCTCCAACGGTGCTCTGGAGTCATTCCATATGGGATGTCCAGGAGCTGCCTAACAGGTCTTAATTTTCCCGCCGAAGGAATCCTTGAAGGGGGCGTCCCATAACTCACAATGTGGGAAAACCTCCATGGCCTTGGAATTCCACTCCGTTCATGAAGGGGCAGTCATTCACAGAAACTCCAACCTGAGCCAACATCTGATCTTCGCCGTGACTTCAGATACTTGAGATATTGGTTCAGATATGCAGAAGGTAATTGCCGTGCCCTCGGCCTGAAGCCCAAGTATAGCTTGTGTTCTCAGACTTCTGTCCTCACACCTCTGACCCAGAAGCCCTCAAGTTTGGCAAATCCTGACCCACAATGCAGCACTCTGCCTGCCCTCTAGAAAAAATATCTTCCCTAATGAACTGCCCAGGACCTCAAATGAGGATAAATCTACACGGCACTCGACTGTACCCAAATTATATAGTCTAACCTGGGCACTAATGCACTGTCTGACACAACCTGAGCCAGAACCTCCTGACCAACACCCAGGCAGCTGACCGCACACTGAGTGCATCAAAACCGCCATGGACTTAGGTCGTCATCTCTTCCCAACTGCGGTTTTTCAGGCTTTAGATCCTAGACCTTATCTCCAACCACTGCCCAGGGTTGAAAATGATGCAGAAATCAGAACATCTTCCACATGGCAAGAGACCTTATGATTGGCATGTTGTCCAAAGTCCAGTGTAGTTGAAACCAGTGTTGCCCATGAGGCCCAGCCCATTCTCGCGCGTCACATTGATCACAAACACACATTGTGACCCTCAGCCTGAGCCCAGTCCTCAAGTAAGGCCTCTCCGTGGCTGGATGAAGAGACAGCATATTGGGCCTGCGTTGACCCAGGCCCTAATTTTTAACCATAGTTTGGGTTGTCCCTTCACTCTTCCCCAGGGCTCTGCTTTGGAATTCCTCTTTTGTTCGACACCTGAGGTAATAAACCTGAAAGGAGACCTCCCATTCCACAGATTGACGAAAAACAATTGGGACCGGGCCAAATCCACAGAGAGGAAGATTAGTCCATGGCCCATGAGGCCTCCCCACATTCCACGGCCATCGTTGATACAAAATCCAGAGAAAAACGCCTGAGCAAGTGCATCAGAATCGTTCTTTCTTCATAAACTGAAGAGTTCTTCTCATGGTTTGTAGATTGGGCCTGCCATACCTACGTCCCCAATCCTTAGCTGAGGTTGTTTTTTCAGACTACTGTCCTCAAAGTCCTGGGCCACACACCCTGGAGCCACACATTAGGACTGTGCCTACC
The DNA here is from genome assembly GCF_964662115.1 of Mustela nivalis. NCBI lineage: Eukaryota > Metazoa > Chordata > Mammalia > Carnivora > Mustelidae > Mustela > Mustela nivalis. The sequence goes on along the minus strand of NW_028136558.1, from coordinate 935,817 downwards.
CAATCCATGGGAATTCTGCCCATTCCATTGTCCAAAATCGTACAAATTAGGAGAACCCTCCAAAGTCCCCGAGGCCATCCCAATAGTGTAGGTCTCCGGGGACAAACAAGGGCGGTCTGACAACAGGTGAGCATCTACCCCTACTCATTCCATAGATGGATATCCCCAGAAGAGAAGATTGAACCAGACCAGACCCTAGGCCATAATCGGATCCATTGCTTTGGTTTACCGGCATGTCTCCTCAAAAGCCTGGATTCCAATACCAGCATGAGGGGTTTCCTGAGGCACCCATCAGAATAAATCTCGTCTCCACAAGGAAACTTGTGCATGGGAGCTATGTCAAAAGCTTAGGAGAATACTTCAGGGTCCCGGTGCCACCGCCCCATTCCAAAGCCCTCATGGACACAGACACACATTAGGCCCCATCCTCAGGAAAGTCCATTTCAACTCAGCCAGCCCGGTTGCTCCCGCAGAGACATCCGATCTCAACTGTCTTGTTGCTAGGAGACAATTGGAATGCGAGGCGGGCTTCCCTGGATTCCATCCTCCAACGGTGCTCTGGAGTCATTCCATATGGGATGTCCAGGAGCTGCCTAACAGGTCTTAATTTTCCCGCCGAAGGAATCCTTGAAGGGGGCGTCCCATAACTCACAATGTGGGAAAACCTCCATGGCCTTGGAATTCCACTCCGTTCATGAAGGGGCAGTCATGCACAGAAACTCCAACCTGAGCCAACATCTGATCTTCGCCGTGACTTCAGATACTTGAGATATTGGTTCAGATATGCAGGGGGTAATTGCCGTGCCCTCGGCCTGAAGCCCAAGTCTAGCTTGTGTTCTCAGACTTCTGTCCTCACACTCCTGGCCCAGAAGCCCTCAAGTTTGGCAATTCCGGACCCACAATGCAGCACTCTGCCTGCCCTCTAGAAAAAATATCTTCCCTAATGAACTGCCCAGGACCTCAAATGAGGATAAATCTACACGGCACTCGACTGTACCCAAATTATATAGTCTAACCTGGGCACTAATGCACTGTCTGACACAACCTGAGCCAGAACCTCCTGACCAACACCCAGGCAGCTGACCGCACACTGAGTGCATCAGACCCGCCATGGACTTAGGTCGTCATCTCTTCCCAACTGCGGTTTTTCAGGCTTCAGATCCTAGACCTTATCTTCAACCACTGCCCAGGGTTGAAAATGATGGAGAAATCAGAACATCTTCCCCATGGCAAGAGACCTTATGATTGGCATGTTGTCCAAAGTCCTGTGTAGTTGAAACCAGTGTGGCCCATGAGGCCCCGCCCATGCTCGTGGGCCACATTGGTCACAAACACACATTGTGACCCTCAGCCTGAGCCCAGTCCTCAAGTAAGGCCTCTCCGTGGCTGGATGAAGAGACAGCATATTGGGCCTGCGTTGACCCAGGCCCTAATTTTTAACCATAGTTTGGGTTGTCCCTTCACTCTTCCCCAGGGCTCTGCTTTGGAATTCCTCTTTTGTTCGACACCTGAGGTAATAAACCTGAAAGGAGACCTCCCATCCCACAGATTGACGAAAAACAATTGGGACCGGGCCAAATCCACAGAGAGGAAGATTCGTCCATGGCCCATGAGGCCTCCCCACATTCCACGGCCATCGTTGATACAAAATCCAGAGAAAAACGCCTGAGCAAGTGCCTCAGAATCGCTCTTTTCAAATCCTGAAGAGTTCTTCTCATGGTTTGTAGATTGGGCCTGCCATACGTACGTCCCCAAACTAAGCTGAGTTTGTGTTTTCAGACTTCTGTCCTCAAAGTCCTGGGCCACACACCCCGCAGGCTGGGGCCCCTGGAGCCACACATTAGGACTGTGCCTATCCAATCCATCTGAATTCTGCCCATTCCATTGTCCAAAATCGTACATATTAGGAGAACTCTCCAAAGTCCCCGAGGCCATCCCAATAGTGTAGGTCTCCGGGGACAAACAAGGGCGGTCTGACACCAGGTGAGCATCTACCTCCACTCATTCCATAGATGGATATCCCCAGAAGAGAAGATTGAACAAGACTGGACCCTCGGCCATAATCAGATCCATTGCTTTGGTTTACAGGCATGTCTCCTCAAAAGCCTGGATTCCAATACCAACATAAGGGGTTTCCTGTGGCACCCATCAGAATAAATCTCGTCTGCACAAGGAAACTTGTGCTTGGGAGCTCTGTCAAAAGCTTAGGAGAATACTACAAGGTCTCGGTGCCACCGCCCCATTCCAAGGCTCTCATGGACACAAACACAAGTTAGACCCAATCCTCAGGAAAGTCCATTTCAAAACAGCCACCCCGGTTGCTCCCGCAGAGCCATCTGATCTCAACTGTGTTGTTGTTAGGAGACAATTGGAATGCGAGCCCGGCTTCCCTGGAATCCATCCTCGAATGGTGCTCTGGAGTCATTCCATATGGGATGTCCTGGAGCTGCCCAACAGGTCTCCATTGTCCCGTAGAAGGAATCCTTGAAGGGGCCTTCCCAAAACTCCCAACGTGTGTAAACCTTCATGGCCTTGAGATTCCACTCCTTTCATGAAGGGGCAGTCATGCACAGAAACTCCAACCTGAGCCAACGTCGGATCGTCACCGTGACTTCAGAGACTTGCGATATTGGTTCAGATATGCAGGGGGTACCTGCCGTGCCCTCGGCCTGAAGCCCATGTCTAGCTTGTGTTCTCAGACTTCTGTCCTCACACTCCTGGCCCAGAAGCCCTCACGTTTGGCAAATCCTGACCCACAATGCAGCACTCTGCCTGCCCTCTAGAAAAAATATCTTGCCTAATGAGCAGCCTAGACCTCAAATGAGGATAAATCTACACGGCACTTGACTGTACCCAAATTATATAGTCTACCCTGGGCACTAATGCACTGTCTGACACAACCTGAGCCAGAACCTCCTGACCAACACCCAGGCAGCTGACCGCACACTGAGTGCATCAGACCCGCCATGGACTTAGGTCGTCATCTCTTCCCGCTGCGGTTTTTCAGGCTTCAGATTCTAGACCTTATCTTCAACCACTGCCCAGGGTTGAAAATGATGGAGAAATCAGAACATCTTCCCCATGGCAAGAGACCTTATGATTGGCATGTTGTCCAAAGTCCTGTGTAGTTGAAACCAGTGTGGCCCATGAGGCCCCGCCCATGCTCGTGGGCCACATTGGTCACAAACACACATTGTGACCCTCAGCCTGAGCCCAGTCCTCAAGTAAGGCCTCTCCGTGGCTGGATGAAGAGACAGCATAGTGGGCCTGCGTTGACCCAGGCCCTAATTTTTAACCATAGTTTGGGTTGTCCCTTCACTCTTCCCCAGGGCTCTGCTTTGGAATTCCTCTTTTGTTCGGACACCTGAGGTAATAAACCTGAAAGGAGACCTCCCATCCCACAGATTGACGAAAAACAATTGGGACCGGGCCAAATCCACAGAGAGGAAGATTCGTCCATGGCCCATGAGGCCTCCCCACATTCCACGGCCATCGTTGATACAAAATCCAGAGAAAAACGCCTGAGCAAGTGCCTCAGAATCGCTCTTTTCAAATCCTGAAGAGTTCTTCTCATGGTTTGTAGATTGGGCCTGCCATACGTACGTCCCCAAACTAAGCTGACTTTGTGTTTTCAGACTTCTGTCCTCAAAGTCCTGGGCCACACACCCCGCAGGCTGGGGCCCCTGGAGCCACACATTAGGACTGTGCCTATCCAATCCATCTGAATTCTGCCCATTCCATTGTCCAAAATCGTACAAATTAGGAGAACTCTCCAAAGTCCCCGAGGCCATCCCAATAGTGTAGGTCTCCGGGGACAAACAAGGGCGGTCTGACACCAGGTGAGCATCTACCTCCACTCATTCCATAGATGGATATCCCCAGAAGAGAAGATTGAACAAGACTGGACCCTCGGCCATAATCAGATCAATTGCTTTGGTTTACAGGCATGTCTCCTCAAAAGCCTGGATTCCAATACCAACATAAGGGGTTTCCTGTGGCACCCATCAGAATAAATCTCGTCTGCACAAGGAAACTTGTGCTTGGGAGCTCTGTCAAAAGCTTAGGAGAATACTACAAGGTCTCGGTGCCACCGCCCCATTCCAAGGCTCTCATGGACACAAACACAAGTTAGACCCAATCCTCAGGAAAGTCCATTTCAAAACAGCCACCCCGGTTGCTCCCGCAGAGCCATCTGATCTCAACTGTGTTGTTGTTAGGAGACAATTGGAATGCGAGCCCGGCTTCCCTGGAATCCATCCTCGAATGGTGCTCTGGAGTCATTCCATATGGGATGTCCTGGAGCTGCCCAACAGGTCTCCATTGTCCCGTAGAAGGAATCCTTGAAGGGGCCGTCCCAAAACTCCCAACGTGTGTAAACCTTCATGGCCTTGAGATTCCACTCCTTTCATGAAGGGGCAGTCATGCACAGAAACTCCAACCTGAGCCAACGTCGGATCGTCACCGTGACTTCAGAGACTTGCGATATTGGTTCAGATATGCAGGGGGTACCTGCCGTGCCCTCGGCCTGAAGCCCATGTCTAGCTTGTGTTCTCAGACTTCTGTCCTCACACTCCTGGCCCAGAAGCCCTCAAGTTTGGCAATTCCGGACCCACAATGCAGCACTCTGCCTGCCCTCTAGAAAAAATATCTTCCCTAATGAACTGCCCAGGACCTCAAATGAGGATAAATCTACACGGCACTCGACTGTACCCAAATTATATAGTCTAACCTGGGCACTAATGCACTGTCTGACACAACCTGAGCCAGAACCTCCTGACCAACACCCAGGCAGCTGACCGCACACTGAGTGCATCAAAACCGCCATGGACTTAGGTCGTCATCTCTTCCCAACTGCGGTTTTTCAGGCTTTAGATCCTAGACCTTATCTCCAACCACTGCCCAGGGTTGAAAATGATGCAGAAATCAGAACATCTTCCACATGGCAAGAGACCTTATGATTGGCATGTTGTCCAAAGTCCAGTGTAGTTGAAACCAGTGTTGCCCATGAGGCCCAGCCCATTCTCGCGCGTCACATTGATCACAAACACACATTGTGACCCTCAGCCTGAGCCCAGTCCTCAAGTAAGGCCTCTCCGTGGCTGGATGAAGAGACAGCATATTGGGCCTGCGTTGACCCAGGCCCTAATTTTTAACCATAGTTTGGGTTGTCCCTTCGCTCTTCCCCAGGGCTCTGCTTTGGAATTACTCTTTTGTTCGGACACCTGAGGTAATAAACCTGAAAGGAGACCTCCCATCCCACAGATTGACGAAAAACAATTGGGACCGGGCCAAATCCACAGAGAGGAAGATTCGTCCATGGCCCATGAGGCCTCCCCACATTCCACGGCCATCGTTGATACAAAATCCAGAGAAAAACGCCTGAGCAAGTGCCTCAGAATCGTTCTTTCTTCATAAACTGAAGAGTTCTTCTCATGGTTTGTAGATTGGGACTGCCATACCACGTCCCCAAACCTAAGCTGAGTTTGTGTTTTCAGACTACTGTCCTCAAAGTCCTGGGCCACACACCTTGGAGCCACACATTAGGACTGTGCCTAACCAATCCATGGGAATTCTGCCCATTCCATTGTCCAAAATCGTACAAATTAGGAGAACTCTCCAAAGTCCCGAGGCCATCCCAATAGTGTAGGTCTCCGGGGACAAACAAGGGTGGTCTGACACCAGGTGAGCATCTACCTCCACTCATTCCATAGATGGATATCCCCAGAAGAGAAGATAGAAACAGACCGGACCCTAGGCCATAATAGAATTAATTGCTTTGGTTTACAGGAATGTCTCCTCAAAAGCCTGGATTCCAATACCAACATAAGGGGTTTCCTGAGGCACCCATCAGAACAAATCTCGTCTCCACAAGGAATCTTGTGCATGGGGGCTATGTCAAAAGCTTAGAAGAATACTTCAGGGTCCCGGTGCCACCGCCCCATTCCAAGGCCCTCATGGACACAAACACAAGTTAGGCCCCATCCTCAGGAAAGTCCATTTCAACTCAGCCACCCCGGTTGCTCCCGCAGAGCCATCTGATCTCAACTGTCTTGTTGCTAGGAGACAATTGGAATGCGAGGCGTGCTTCCCTGGCATCCATCCACCAACAGGGCTCTGGAGTCATTCCATATGTGATGTCCTGGAGCTGCCCACCAGGTCTTAATTGTCCCACAGAAGGAATCCTTGAAAGGGGCATTCCACAACTCCCAACGTGGGAAAACCTCCATGGCCTTGACATTCTGCTCCGTTCATGAAGCGGAAGTCATGCACAGAAACTCCAACCTAAGACAACGTCTGATCATCGCCGTGACTTCAGATGCTTGAGATATTGGTTCAGATCTGTATGGGTTACCTGCCGTACCCTCGGCCTGAAGCCCATGTCTAGCTTGTGTTCTCAGACTTCTGTCCTCACACTCCTTGCCCAGAAGCCCAAAAGTTTGGCAATTCCGGACCCACAATGCAGCACTCTGCCTGCCCTCTAGAAAAAATATCTTGCCTAATGAGCTGCCCAGGCACCTCAAATGAGGATAAACCTACATGGCACTCGACTGTACCCAAATCATGTAGTCTAACCTTGGCACTAATGCACTGTCTGACACAACATGAGCCAGAACCTCCTGACCAACACTCAGGGAGCTGACCGCACACTGAGCGTATCAGAACCGTTATGGCCTTAGGTCGTCATCTCTTCCCAACTGCGGTTTTTCAGGCTTCAGAACCGAGACCTTATCTCCAACCACTGCCCAGGGTTGAAAATGATGCAGAATTCAGAACACCTTCCACATGTCAAGAGACCTTGTGATTGGCATGTTGTCCAAAGTCCAGTGTAGTTGAAACCAGTGTGGCCCATGAGACTCCGCCCAAGCTCATGGGCCACATTGGTCACAAACACGCATTGTGAGCCTCAGCAATAGACCAGTCCTCAAGGAAGGCCTCTCAGTGGCTGGATGAAGAGACAGCATATTGGGCCTGCCATGCCCCTAGGCCCCAATTTTTAACCATAGTTTGGGTTGTCCCTTCACTCTTCCCCAGGGCTCTGCTGTGGAATTCCTATTTGTTCGGACACCTGAGGTAATAAACCTGAAAGGAGACCTCCCATCCTACAGATTGACGAAAAACAATTGGGAACGGACCAAATCCACAGAGAGGAAGATTCGTCCATGCCCCATGAGGCCTCCCCACATTCCACGGCCTTCGGTGATACAAAATCCAGAGACAAAAGCCTGAGCAAGTGGCTCAGAATCACTCTTTCTTCATATCCTGAAGTGTTCTTCTCATGATTTGTAGAATGAGCCTGCCATACCTACGTCCCCAAACCTAAGCTGAGTTTGTGTTTTCAGACTTCTGTCCTCAAAGTCCTGGGCCACACACCCTCCAGGCATGGCCCCTGGAGCCACACATTAGTATTGTGCCTACCCAATCCTTGGGAATTCTGCCCATTCCATGGTCCAAAATCGTACAAATTAGGAGAAATCTCCAAAGACCCCAAGGCCATCCCAAAAGTGAGGGCCCCGGGGACAAACAAGGGCGGTCTGACACCAGGTGAGGATCTACTTCCACTCATTTTATAGATGGATATCCCCAGAGAAGATTGAACCAGACAAGACCCTAGGCCATAAACGGATCCATTGCTTTGGATTACAGGCATGTCTCCTCAAAAGCCTGGATTCCAAAATGGAATGCGAGGCGGGCTTCCCTGGCATCCATCCTCCAACGGTGCTCTGGAGTCATTCCATATGGGATGTTATGGAGCTGCCCAACTGGTCTCAATTTTCCCGTAGAAAAATCCTGGAAGGGGGCAGCCCACAACTACCAACGTGGGAAAACCTCCATGGCCTTGAAATTCTGCTCCGTTCATGAAGGGGCAGACATGCACAGAAACTCCAACCTGAGCAAACGTCTGATCCTCGCCGTGACTTCAGATGCTTGAGATATTGGTTCAAATCTGCAGGGGGTACGTGCCGTGCCCTCGGCCTGAAGCCCAAGTCTAGCTTGTGTTCTCAGACTTCTGTCCTCACACTCCTGGCCCAGAAGCCCTCAAGTTTGGCAATTCCGGACCCACAATGCAGCACTCTGCCTGCCCTTTAGAAAAAATATCTTCCCTAATGAGCTGCCCAGGCACCTCAAATGAGGATAAACCTACACGGCACTCGATGTATCCAAATCATATAGTCTAACATGGGCACTAATGCTTTGTTTGACAAAACCTGTGCCAGAACCTCCTGACCAAGACCCAGGCAGCTGACCGCACACTGAACATATCAGACCAACCATGGCATTAGGTCGTCATCTCTTCCCAACTGCGGTTTTTCAGGCTTCAGAACCTAGACCTTATCTCCAACCACTGCCCAGTGTTGAAAATGATGCAGAAATCAGAACACCTTCCCCATGGCAGAGACCTTGTTATTGGCATGTTGTCCAAAGTTCAGTGTAGTGGAAACCAGTGTGGCTAATGAGGCCCCGCCATGCTCGCGGGCCACATTGGTCACAAACACACACTGTGACCCCCAGCCTGAGCCCAGTCCTCAAGTAAGGCCTCTCAGTGGATGGATTAAGAGGCAGCATATTGGGCCTGCCATGCCCCTAGGCCCCAATTTTTAACCATAGTTTGGGTTGTCCCTTTAATCTTCCCCAGGGCTATGCTTTGGAATTCCTCTTTTGTTCGGACACCTGAGGTAATGAACCTGAAAGGAGACCTCCCATCCCACAGATTGCCAAAAACAATTGAAACCGGGCCAAATCCACAGAGATGAAGATTCGTCCATGCCCCATGAGGCCTCCCCACATTCCACGGCCATCGTTGATACACATCCAGAGACAAAAGCCTGAGCAAGTGGCTCAGACTCGCTCTTTCTTCATATCCTGAAGTGTTCTTCTCATGGTTTGTAGATTGGGCCTGCCAAGCCTACGTCCCCAAGCGTGAGCTGAGTTTATGTTTTCAGACTTCTGTCCTCAAAGTCCTGGGCCACACACCCTCCAGGCTGGGGCCCCTGCAGCCACACATTAATACTGTGCCTACCCAATTCATGGGAATTCGTCCCATTCCATTGTCCAAAATCGTACAAATTAGGAGAAATCTCCAAAGACCCCGAGGCCATCCTAATAGTGTAGGTCTCTGGGGAAAAACAAGGGCGTTCTGACACCAGGTGTGTATCTACCTCCACACATTCCATAGATGGATATCCCCAGAGAAGATTGAACCTGACAAGACCCTAGGCCATAATCGGATCCTTTGCTTTGGTTTACAGGCACGTCTCCTCAAAAGCCGGGATTCCAAAAACAACATAAGGGGTTTCCTGAGGCACCCATCAAAACAAATCTCGTCTCCACAAGAAAACTTGTGCATGGGAGCTATGTCAAAGCTTAGGAGAATACTTCAGAGTCCCGTATCAACCGCCCCATTCCAAGGCCATCATGGACACAAACACACATTAAGCCCCATCCTCAGGAAAGTCCATTTCAACTCAGCCACCCTGGTTGCTCCCGCAGAGCCATCCGATCTCAACTGTCATGTTGCTAAAAGAAAATTTGAATGTGAGGCGCACTTCCCTGCCATCCATCTTCCAACTGTGCTCTGGAGTCATTCCATATGGGATGTCCTGGAGCTGCCCAACAGGTCTCAAAGTCTCGCAGAAGAAATCCTTGAAGGGGGTAGCGCACAACTCCCAACGTGGGAAAATCTCGATGGCCTTGCGATTCCGCTCCTTTCATGAAGGGGCAGTCATGCACAATAACTCCAACCTGAGCCAAAGTCTGATCCTCGCCGTGACTTCAGATACTTGAGATATTGGTTCAGATCTGCAGGGGTACCTGCCGTGCCCTCGGCCTAAAGCCCAAGTCCACGTTGTGTTCTCAGACTTCTGTCCTCACACTCCTGGCCCAGAAGCCCTCACGTTTGGCAATTCCGGACCCACAATGCAGCACTCTGCCTGCCCTCTAGAAAAAATATCTTGATTAATGAGCTGCCCAGGCTCCTCAAATGAGGATAGACCTACACAGCCCTCGACTGTACCCAAATTATATCATCTAAACTGGGCACTGATGCACTGTCTGACACAACCTGATCCAGAACCTCCTGACCAACACCCAGGCAGCTGACCGCACACTGAGCATATCAGACTCGCCATGGCCTTAGTTCGTCATCTCTACCCAACAGCGGTTTTTTAGGCTTCAGAACCTAGACATTATCTCCAACCACTGCCCAGGGTAAAAATGATGCAGAAATCAGAACACCTTCCCCATGGCAAGAGACCTTGTGATTGGCATGTTGTCCAAAGTTCAGAGTAGTGGAAACCAGTGTGGCCCATGAGGCCCCGCCCATGATCGCATGCCACATTGGTCACAAACACACATTCTGACCCTCAGCCTGAGCCCACTCATCAAGTAAGGTCTCTCAGTGGCTGAATGAATAGACAGCATACTGGGCCTGCGATGCCCCTAGTCCCCAATTTTTAACCATAGTTTGGGTTGTCCCTTCAATGTTCCCCAGGGCGCTGCTTTGGAATTCCTCTTTTGTTAGGACACCTGAGGTAATAAACCTGAAAGGAGACCTCCCATCCCACAGAATAACAAAGAACAATTGGGACCGTGCCAAATCCAAAGACTGGAATATTCGTTCATGCCCCATGAGGCCTCCCCACATTCCACGGCCATCGTTGAATCAAAATCCAGAGACAAAGCCTGAGCAAGTGGTTCAGACTCGCTCTTTCTTCATATCCTGAAGAGTTCTTCTCATGGTTTGTAGATTCGCCCTGCCATACCTACGTCCCCAAACCTGAGCTGAGTTTGTGTTTTCAGACTTCTGTCCTCAAAGTCCTGGGCCACACACCCTCCAGGCTGGAACCCCAGGAGCCACACATTAGGACTCTGCCTACCCAATCCCTGGGAATTATGCCCATTCCATTGTCCAAAATCTTACAAATTAGGAGATTTCGAATGCTGGTTTCTCCTACACTGAACGTTGGACAACGTGCCAACCACAAGAGTTCTTGCCATGGGTAAGGAGGAGTTCTGATTTCTGCATCACACTCACACCTGGGCAGTGATTGGAGATAAGGTCTCGGTTCTGAAGCCTGAAAACTGAGGTAGGGAATAGATGATGACCTAAGGCCATGGCGGGTTTTATGTGCTCAGTGTGCGGTCAGGTTTCTGGGTGTTGGTCAGGAGGTCCCGGCTCAGGTTGTGTTCGACAGTGCATTAGTGCCCAGTTTAGACTATATAATTTGTGTAAAGTCGAGTGCTGTGTAGGTTTACCCTCATTTAAGGTGCCTGGGCAGCTCATGAGGCAATAATTATTTTTTAGAGGGCAGGCAGAGTGCTGCATTGTCGGTCCGGAATTGCCAAACTTGAGGGCTTCGGGGCCAGGAGTGTGAGGATGGAAGTCTGAGAAGACAAGCTAGATTGTGTTTAAGGGCGAGGGCACGGCAGGTTCCCCCTGCAGATCTGAACCAATATCTCATGAATCTGAAGTCAGGGCGAGGATCAGATGTTGGCTCAGGGTGGAGTTTCTGTGGATGACGGCCGCTTCATGAACGGAGAGGAATCTCGAGGCCAATGAGGTTTTCCCATTTTGGGAGTTGTGGGATGCCCCCTTCAAGGATTCCTTCTGCGGGACAATTGAGACCTGTTGGACAGCTCCAGGACATCCCATATGGAATGACTCCAGAGCACAGTTCGCGGATGGCTGCCTGGGAAGCCCGCCTCGCATTCCAATTGTCTCCTAGCAACAAGACAGTTTAGATCTGATGTCTCTGCCGGAGCAACCGGGGTGGCTGAGTTGAAATGGACTTTCCTGAGGATGGGTCCTAATGTGTTTTTGTGTCCATGAGGGCCTTGGAATGGGGCGGTGGCACCGGGACACTGAAGTAATCTCCTAAGCTTTGGACATTGCTCCCATGCACAGGTTTCCTTGTGGAGACGAGATGAGTTCTGATGGGTGCCTCAGGAAAACCCCTATGCTCGTATTGGAATCAGGCTTTTTAGGAGACATGCCTGTAACCCAAAGCAATGGATCCTATTATGGCCTAGGGTCCTGTCTGGTTCAATCTTCTTCTCTGGGGACATCCATCTATGGTATGAGGGGAGGTCGATTATCAGCTGGTTTCAGACAGCCCTTGTTTGTTCCAGGCGACCTACACTATTGGGATGGCCTCAGGGACTTTGGAGGTTTCTCCTAATTTGTACGATTTTGGACCATGGAATGGGCAGAATTCCCATGGATTGGTAGGCACAGTCCGAATGTGTGGCTCCATGGGCCCAGCCTGGAGGGTGTGTGGCCCAAGACTTTGAGGACAGAAGTCTGAAAACACAAACTCAGCTAGGGTTTGGGGACATAAGTATGGCAGGCCCGATCTACAAACCATGAGAAGAACTCTTCAGATATGAAGAAAGTGCGAGTCTGAGGCGCTTGCTCAGGCTTTTGTCTCTGGATTTTGAATCAGCGATGGCCGTGGAATATCGGGGAGGCCTCTTGGGCCATGGACGAATCTACCTCTCTGAGGATTTTCCCCGATTCCAAATTGCTTTTCGTCAATCAGTGGGGTGGGAGGACTCATTTCAGTTTTGTTACCTCAGGTGTCCCACCAAAAGAGGAATTCCAAAGCAAAGCCGTGGGGAAGACTGAAGGGACAACCCGAACTATGGTTAAAAATTGGGGCCTAGGGGCATGGCAAGCCCAATATGCTATCTCTTCATCCAGCCACTGAGTGGCATTACTTGAGGACTGGGCTCAGCCTGAGGGTCACAATGTGTGTTTGTGACCAATGTGGCCGCCAGCATGGGCAGGGCCTCATGGGCCACACTGGTTTCAACTACACTGAACGTTGGACAACATGCCAACCACAAGGTTTCTTTCCATGGGGAAGGAGTTCTGATTTCTGCATCACCTTCAACCCTGGGCAGTGATTGGAGATAAGGTCTAGGTTCTGAAACCTGAAAACCGAGGTTGGGAAGAGATGACGACCTAAGGCCATGTCGGCTCGATGTGCTCAGTGTGCAGACAGCTGTCTGGGAGGGGGCAGGGGGTCCAGGCTAAGGCTGTGTCAGAAAGGGCATTAGTGCCCTGGTCAGCCTATGTATTTGGGGTACAGCCATGGTCGGTGCAGGTTGATCCTCATTTGGGGTTACTGGGTAGCCCCAGAGGACAATGTTTTTCTTCTGGAGGGCAGGCAGAGTGCTGCATTGTAGTTCTGGATTGCCAAACTGGAGGGCTTGTGGGCCAGTAGTCTGACGACAAAAGTCTGAGAACACAAGCTAGGCTTAGGTTTCTGGGTGAGGCCATGGCCGGCACAATCTACAGACCTGAATCGAGATCTCGTGCATCTGAAGTCAGGGCGAGGATCAGACGATCGCTCAGGTTGGAGTTTCTGTCCCTGATGGCCCCTTCATGAATGGGGGGGCATCACGAGGCCATGGGGATTTTCCCAATGGGAGTTGTGAGAAGCTCCAAACTGCAGAGTGTCTTCTGCAGGACAATTGAGACCAGTTGTTTGGCTCCAGGCCAATGATTCTGAGAAGGGTTCTAAGGATGGATGGCTGGGTAGCCCACCTCTATTCCAATTGTCTCCTAGCAACAAGACAGGTGAGATCTCCTGGATCTGTGGGGAGCAACCGAGGACGCTGAGATGAAAAGGACACCCCTGGGGATGGGTCCTAACGTGCTTTTGTGTCTATGGAGACCTTGGAATGAAGCAGTGGCACTGGGGCCCTAAAGGGTTCTCCTAAACAGAGGTTTGACACAGCTCCAACGTGCAAGTTTCCCATGTGTAGATGAGATGTTTTCTGATGGGTGAGTCAAGAAACAGCTAGATGCTGCTTTTGAAATCCAGGCCTCTGAGGAGAGATGCCTGGAAACCAAAGCAATGGATCTGATTAGTGCCTAGGGGCCTGTTCTTTCCTTCATACCTCTGGGGACATCTGTCTATGGGTCTGAGTGCAGGTAGGTGCTCAGTTGGGCTCAGATTGCCCCTGTATTTCCTGGGAAGCCACCACTATTGAGATGGATCAGGGACTTTGGAGGTTTATCCCATTAGAAGGGTTGTGGCCATTGGAATGGGCACACACAATTCCCTTGGAGAGGGCAAGTTCAGTCCTCAGGTTTGGCTCCAGGGGCCTGAGCCTGTAGGTTGTGTAGTCCAGGGCTGTTTGGACAGTTGTCTGAAAACACAAACTCGGCTTATGTTTCGGGTCATAGGTATGGCAGGACTGATCTACAGACCATGAGGAGAACTCTTCCGTATTTGAAAGAAGGGCGAGTGTGAGGCTCCTGCTCAAGTTATTGTCTCTGGATATCATGTCACTCATGGTCGTGGAATTTCTGGTTGTCTTCATGCAAAATGGACGAGTCTTACTCTCTGGTGTTTGGCCCCGTCCAAAGAGTTTGGGGACATTCTGTGGGCTGGAAGAAGTCCGTTTTTTTTGTTGTTGTTGTTGTTGTTGTTGTTGTTTTCTTTTTTAACCTCAGGTGTCCCACCAAATGAGGGATTCCAGAGTAGAGCCCTGGGGAGGGGCGACTGGACAATCAGAAATCTGGTTAAAAATTGGGGCCTAGGGACATGTCAAGCCCATTATGACATCTAATGGTCCAGCCACTGAGAGGACTTACTAGAGGACAGGACTCATGCTGAGGGTCACAATGCGTGTGTATTGTCTCGTCGCACTCAAGAATGGGAAGGGCCTCAGGGTGAATGCTGGTTTCTCCTACACTGAACGTTGGACAACGTGCCAACCACAAGGGTTCTTGCCATGGGTAAGGAGGAGTTCTGATTTCTGCATCACACTCACCCCTGGGCAGTGATTGGAGATAAGGTCTCGGTTCTGAAGCCTGAAAACTGAGGTAGGGAATAGATGATGACCTAAGGCCATGGCGGGTTTTATGTGCTCAGTGTGCGGTCAGGTTTCTGGGTGTTGGTCAGGAGGTCCCGGCTCAGGTTGTGTTCGACAGTGCATTAGTGCCCAGTTTAGACTATATAATTTGTGTAAAGTCGAGTGCTGTGTAGGTTTACCCTCATTTCAGGTGCCTGGGCAGCTCATGAGGCAATAATTTTTTTTCTAGAGGGCAGGCAGAGTGCTGCATTGTGGGTCCGGAATTGCCAAACTTGAGGGCTTCGGGGCCAGGAGTGTGAGGATGGAAGTCTGAGAAGACAAGCTAGACTTGTGTTTAAGGGCGAGAGCACGGCAGGTTCCCCCTGCAGATCTGAACCAATATCTCATGCATCTGAAGTCAGGGCGAGGATCAGATGTTGGCTCAGGGTGGAGTTTCTGTGGATGACGGCCGCTTCATGAACGGAGAGGAATCTCGAGGCCATTGAGGTTTTCCCATTTTGGGAGTTGTGGGATTCCCCCTTCAAGGATTCCTTCTGCGGGACAATTGAGACCTGTTGGACAGCTCCAGGACATCCCATATGGAATGACTCCAGAGCACAGTTCGCGGATGGCTGCCTGGGAAGCCCGCCTCGCATTCCAATTGTCTCCTAGCAACAAGACAGTTTAGATCTGATGTCTCTGCCGGAGCAACCGGGGTGGCTGAGTTGAAATGGACTTTCCTGAGGATGGGTCCTAATGTGTTTTTGTGTCCATGAGTGCCTTGGAATGGGACGGTGGCACCGGGAGCCTGAAGTACTCTCCTAAGCTTTGGACATGGCTCCCATGCACAGGTTTCCTTGTGGAGACGAGATGAGTTCTGATGGGTGCCTCAGGAAAACCCCTA
Source organism: Mustela nivalis (assembly GCF_964662115.1). NCBI lineage: Eukaryota > Metazoa > Chordata > Mammalia > Carnivora > Mustelidae > Mustela > Mustela nivalis. The sequence goes on along the minus strand of NW_028136558.1, from coordinate 920,111 downwards.
TGCTCGTATTTGAATGAGGCTTTTTAGGAGACATGCCTGTAACCCAAGCAATGGATCCTATTATGGCCTAGGGTCCTGTCTGGTTCAATCTTCTTCTCTGGGGACATCCATCTATGGTATGAGTGGAGGTCGATTATCAGCTGGTTTCAGACAGCCCTTGTTTGTTCCAGGCGACCTACACTATTGGGATGGCCTCAGGGACTTTGGAGGTTTCTCCTAATTTGTACGATTTTGGATCATGGAATGGGCAGAATTCCCATGGATTGGTAGGCACAGTCCGAATGTGTGGCTCCATGGGCCCAGCCTGGAGGGTGTGTGGCCCAAGACTTTGAGGACAGAAGTCTGAAAACACAAACTCAGCTAGGGTTTGGGGACATAAGTATGGCAGGCCCGATCTACAAACCATGAGAAGAACTCTTCAGATATGAAGAAAGTGCGAGTCTGAGGCGCTTGCTCAGGCTTTTTTCTCTGGATTTTGAATCAGCGATGGCCGTGGAATATCGGGGAGGCCTCTTGGGCCATGGACGAATCTACCTCTCTGAGGATTTTCCCCGATTCCAAATTGCTTTTCGTCAATCAGTGGGGTGGGAGGACTCATTTCAGATTTGTTACCTCAGGTGTCCCACCAAAAGAGGAATTCCAAAGCAAAGCCGTGGGGAAGACTGAAGGGACAACCCGAACTATGGTTAAAAATTGGGGCCTAGGGGCATGGCAAGCCCAATATGCTATCTCTTCATCCAGCCACTGAGTGGCCTTACTTGAGGACTGGGCTCAGCCTGAGGGTCACAATGTGTGTTTGTGACCAATGTGGCCCGCCAGCATGGGCGGGGCCTCATGGGCCACACTGGTTTCAACTACAATGAACGTTGGACAACATGCCAACCACAAGGTTTCTTGCCATGAGGAAGGAGTTCTGATTTCTGCATCACCTTCAACCCTGGGCAGTGATTGGAGATAAGGTCTAGGTTCTGAAACCTGAAAACCGAGGTTGGGAAGAGATGACGACCTAAGGCAATGGCGGCTCAATGTGCTCAGTGTGCGGACAGCTGTCCGGGAGGGGGCCGGGGGTCCAGGCTCAGGCTGTGTCAGAAAGGGCATTAGTGCCCTGGTCAGCCTATGTATTTGGGGTACAGCCAAGGTCGGTGCAGGTTGATCCTCATTTGGGGTTACTGGGTAGCCCCAGAGGACAATGTTTTTCTTCTGGAGGGCAGGCCGAGTGCTGCATTGTAGTTCTGGATTGCCAAACTGGAGGGCTTGTGGGCCAGTAGTCTGACGACAAAAGTCTGAGAACACAAGCTAGGCTTAGGTTTCTGGGTGAGGCCATGGCAGGCACAATCTACAGACCTGAATCGAGATCTCGTGCATCTGAAGTCAGGGCGAGGATGAGACGATCGCTCAGGTTGGAGTTTCTGTCCCTGATGGCCCCTTCATGAATGGGGGGGCATCACGAGGCGATGGGGATTTTCCCAATGGGAGTTGTGAGAAGCTCCAAACTGCAGAGTGTCTTCTGCAGGACAATTGAGACCGGTTGTTTGGCTCCAGGCCAATGATTCTGAGAAGGGTTCTAAGGATGGATGGCTGGGTAGCCCACCTCTATTCCAATTGTCTCCTAGCAACAAGACAGGTTAGATCTCCTGGATCTGTGGGGAGCAACCGAGGAAGCTGAGATGAAAAGGACACCCCTGAGGATGGATCCTAACGTGCTTTTGTGTCTATGGAGACCTTGGAATGAAGCAGTGGCACTGGGGCCCTAAAGGGTTCTCCTAAACAGAGGCTTTGACACAGCTCCAACGTGCAAGTTTCCCATGTGTAGATGAGAAGTTTTCTGATGGGTGAGTCAAGAAACAGCTAGATGCTGCTTTTGAAATCCAGGCCTCTGAGGAGAGATGCCTGGAAAGCAAAGCAATGGATCTGATAAGTGCCTAGGGGCCTGTTCTTTCCTTTTTACCTCTGGGGACATCTGTCTATGTGTCTGAGTGCAGGTAGGTGCTCAGGTGGGCTCAGATTGCCCCTGTTTTTCCTGGGAAGCCACCACTATTGAGATGGATCAGGGACTTTGGAGGTTTGTCCTATTAGAAGGTTTGTGGCCATTGGAATGGGCACACACAATTCCCTTGGAGAGGGCAAGTACAGTCCTCAGGTTCGGCTCCAGGGGCCTGAGCCTGTAGGTTGTGTAGGCCAGGGCTGTTTGGACAGTTTTCTGAAAACACAAACTCGGCTTATGTTTCGGGTCATAGGTATGGCAGGACTGATCTACAGACCATGAGGAGAACTCTTCGGTATTTGAAAGAAGGGCGAGTGTGAGGCTCCTGCTCAAGTTATTGTCTCTGGATATCGTGTCACTCATGGTCGTGGAATTTCTAGGTGTCTTCATGGGAAATGGACGAGTCTTACTCTCTGGTGGTTTGGCCCCGTCCAAAGAGTTTGGGGACATTCTTTGGGCTGGAAGAAGTCCGTTTTTTTTGTTGTTGTTGTTGTTGTTGTTTTCTTTTTTAACCTCAGGTGTCCCACCAAATGATGGATTCCAGAGTAGAGCCCTGGGGAGGGGCGACTGGACAATCAGAAATCTGGTTAAAAATTGGGGCCTAGGGACATGTCAATCCCATTATGACATCTAATGGTCCAGCCACTGAGAGGACTTACTAGAGGACAGGACTCATGCTGAGGGTCACAATGCGTGTGTATGTACTCGTCGCACTCAAGAATGGGCGGGGCCTCAGGCTGAATGCTGGTTTCTCCTACACTGAACGTTGGACAACGTGCCAACCACAAGGGTTCTTGCCATGGGTAAGGAGGAGTTCTGATTTCTGCATCACACTCACCCCTGGGCAGTGATTGGAGATAAGGTCTCGGTTCTGAAGCCTGAAAACTGAGGTAGGGAAGAGATGATGACCTAAGGCCATGGCGGGTTTTATGTGCTGAGTGTGCGGTCAGTTTTCTGGGTGTTGGCCAGGAGGTCCCGGCTCAGGTTGTGTTCGACAGTGCATTAGTGCCCAGGTTAGACTATATTATTTGGGTAATGTCGAGTGCTGTGTAGGTTTACCCTCATTTCAGGTGCCTGGGCAGCTCATGAGGCAATAATTTTTTTTTAAAGGGCAGGCAGAGTGCTGCATTGTGTGTCCGGAATTGCCAAACTTGAGGGCTTCGGGGCCAGGAGTGTGAGGATGGAAGTCTGAGAAGACAAGCTAGACTTGTGTTTCAGGGCGAGGGCACGGCAGGTTCCCCCTGGAGATCTGAACCAATCTCTCATGCATCTGAAGTCAGGGCGAGGATCAGATGTTGGCTCAGGGTGGAGTTTCTGTGGATGACGGCCGCTTCATGAACGGAGAGGAATCTCGAGGCCATTGAGGTTTTCCCATTTTGGGAGTTGTGGGATGCCCCCTTCAAGGATTCCTTCTGCGGGACAATTGAGACCTGTTGGACAGCTCCAGGACATCCCATATGGAATAACTCCAGAGCACCGTTCGCGGATGGCTGCCTGGGAAGCCCGCCTCGCATTCCAATTGTCTCCTAGCAACAAGACAGTTTTGATCTGATGTCTCTGCCGGAGCAACCGGGGTGGCTGAGTTGAAATGGACTTTCCTGAGGATGGGTCCTAATGTGTTTTTGTGTCCATGAGGGCCTTGGAATGGGGCGGTGGCACCGGGAGCCTGAAGTACTCTCCTAAGCTTTGGACATGGCTCCCATGCACAGGTTTCCTTGTGGAGACGAGATGAATTCTGATGGGTGCCTCAGGAAAACCTTTATGCTCGTATTGGAATCAGGCTTTTGAGGACACATGCCTGTAACCCAAAGCAATGGATCCTATTATGGCCTAGGGTCCTGTCTGGTTCAATCTTCTTCTCTGGGGACATCCATCTATGGTATGAATGGAGGTCGATTATCAGCTGGTGTCAGACAGCCCTTGTTTGTTCCGGGCGACCTACACTATTCGGATGGCCTCAGGGACTTTGGAGGTTGCTCCTAATTTGTACGGTTTTGGACCATGGAATGGGCAGAATTTCCATGGATTGGTAGGCACAGTCCTAATGTGTGGCTCCAGGGGCCCAGCCTGGAGGGTGTGTGGCCCAAGACTTTGAGGACAGAAGTCTGAAAACACAAACTCAGCTTAGGTTTGGGGACGTAGGTATGGCAGGCCCGATCTACAAACCATGAGAAGAACTCTTCAGGATATGAAGAAAGTGCGAGTCTGAGGCGCTTGCTCAGGCTTTTGTCTCTGGATTTTGTATCAGCGATGGCCGTGGAATGTCGGGGAGGCCTCATGGGCCATGGACGAATCTTCTTCTCTGAGGATTTGGCCGGATTCCCAATTTCTTTTCGTCAATCTGTGGGATGGGAGGACTCATTTCAGTTTTGTTACCTCAGATGTCCCACCAAAAGAGGAATTCCAAAGCCAAGCCGTGGGGAAGACTGAAGGGACAACCCGAACTATGGTTAAAAATTGGGGCCTAGGGGCATGGCAAGCCCAATATGCTATCTCTTCATCCGGCCACTGAGTGACCTTACTTGAGGACTGGGCTCAGCCTGAGCATCACAATGTGTGTTTGTGACCAATGTGGCCGGCCAGCATGGGCGGGGCCTCATGGGCCACACTGGTTTCAACTACACTGAACATTGGACAACATGCCAACCACAAAGTTTCTTGCCATGGGGAAGGAGTTCTGATTTCTGCATCACCTTCAACTCTGGGCATGATTGGAGATAAGGTCAACGTTCTGAAACCTGAAAACCGAGGTTGGGAAGAGATGACGACCTAAGGCCATGGAAGCTAGATGTGCTCAGTGTGCGGCCAGCTGTCTGGGAGGGGCCAGGGGGTCCAGGCTCAGGCTGTGTCAGAAAGGGCATTAGTGCCCTGGTCAGCCTATGTATTTGGGGTACAGCCATGGTCGGTGCAGGTTGATCCTCATTTGGGGTTACTGGGTAGACCCAGAGGACAATGTTTTTCTTCTGGAGGGCCGGCCGAGTGCTGCATTGTAGTTCTGGATTGCCAAACTGGAGGGCTTGTGGGCCAGTAGTCTGACGACAAAAGTCTGAGAACACAAGCTAGGCTTAGGTTTCTGGGTGAGGCCATGGCAGGCACAATCTACAGACCTGAATCGAGATCTCGTGCATCTGAAGTCAGGGCTAGGATCAGACGATCGCTCAAGTTGGAGTTTCTGTTCCTGATGGCCCCTTCATGAATGGGGGGGGCATCACGAGGCCATGGGGGTTTTCCCACGAGGGGAGTTGTGAGAAGCTCCAAACTGCAGAGAGTCTTCTGCAGGACAATTGAAACCTGTTGTTTGGGTCCAGGCCAATGATTCTGAGCAGGGTTCTAAGGATGGATGGCTGGGTAGCCCACCGCGCATTCCAATTGTCTCCTAGCAATAAGACAGGTTAGATCTCCTGGATCTGTGGGGAGCAACCGAGGACGCTGAGTTGAAATGGACACCCCTGGGGATGGGTCCTAACGTGCTTTTGTGTCTATGGAGAACTTGGAATGAAGCGGTGGCACTGGGGCCCTAAAGGGTTCTCCTAAAGAGAGGCTTTGACACAGCTCCAACGTGCAAGTTTCCCATGTGTAGATGAGATGTTTTCTGATGGGTGAGTCAAGAAACAACTAGATGCTGCTTTTGAAATCCAGGCCTCTGAGGAGAGATGCCTGGAAACCAAAGCAATGGATCTGATTAGTGCCTAGGGGCCTGTTCTTTCCTTTTTACCTCTGGGGACATCTGTCTATGTGTCTGAGTGCAGGTAGGTGCTCAGGTGGGCTCAGATTGCCCCTGTTTTTCCTGGGAAGCCACCACTATTGAGATGGATCAGGGACTTTGGAGGTTTGTCCTATTAGAAGGTTTGTGGCCATTGGAATGGGCACACACAATTCCCTTGGAGAGGGCAAGTACAGTCCTCAGGTTCGGCTCCAGGGGCCTGAGCCTGTAGGTTGTGTAGGCCAGGGCTGTTTGGAAGTTGTCTGAAAACACAAACTCGGCTTATGTTTCGGGTCATAGGTATGGCAGGACTGATCTACAGACCATGAGAACTCTTCGGGATTTGAAAGAAGGGCGAGTGTGAGGCTCCTGCTCAAGTTTTTGTCTCTGGATATCGTGTCACTCATGGTCGTGGAATTTCTGGGTGACTTCATGGGAAATGGACGAGTCTTACTCTCTGGTGGTTTGGCCCCGTCTAAAGAGTTTGTGGTCATTCTGTGGGCTTGAAGAAGTTCGTTTTTTTGTTGTTGTTGTTGTTGTTGTTGTTTTCTTTTTTAACCTCAGGTGTCCCACCAAATGATGGATTCCAGAGTAGAGCCCTGGGGAGGGGCGACTGGACAATCAGAAATCTGGTTAAAAATTGGGGCCTAGGGACATGTCAAGCCCATTATGACATCTAATGGTCCAGCCACTGAGAGGACTTACTAGAGGACAGGACTCATGCTGAGGGTCACAATGCGTGTGTATGCGCTCGTAACACTCAAGAATGGGCGGGGCCTCAGGGTGAATGCTGGTTTCTCCTACACTGAACGTTGGACAACGTGCCAACCACAAGGATTCTTGCCATGGGTAAGGAGGAGTCCTGATTTCTGCATCACACTCACCCCTGGGCAGTGATTGGAGATAAGGTCTCGGTTCTGAAGCCTGAAAACTGAGGTAGGGAAGAGATGATGACCTAAGGCCATGGCGGGTTTTATCTGCTCAGTGTGCGGTCAGCTTTCTGGGTGTTGGTCACGAGGTCCGGGCTCAGGTTGTGTTCGACAGTGCATTAGTGCCAGGTTAGACTATATAATTTGGGTAAAGTCGAGTGCTGTGTAAGTTTACCCTCATTTCAGGTGCCTGGGCAGCTCATGAGGCAATAATTTTTTTTCTAGAGGGCAGGCAGAGTGCTGCATTGTGGGTCCGGAATTGCCAAACTTGAGGTCTTCGGGGCCAGGAGTGTGAGGACGGAAGTCTGAGAAGACAAGCTAGACTTGGGTATCAGGGCGAGGGCACGGCAGGTACCCCCTGCAGATCTGAACCAATATCTCATCCATCTGAAGTCAGGGCGAGGATCAGACTTTGGCTCAGGTGGAAGTTTCTGAGCATGACGGCCGCTTCATGAAGGGAGCGGAATCTCGAGGCCATTGAGGTTTTCCCACGTTGGGAGTTGTGGGATGCCCCCTTCAAGGATTCCTTCTGCGGGACAATTGAGACCTGTTGGACAGCTCCAGGACATCCCATTTGGAATGACTCCAGAGCACAGTTCGCGGTTGGATGCCTGGGAAGCCTGCCTCGCATTCCAATTGTCTCCTAGCAACAAGACAGTTTAGTTCTGATGTCTCTGCCGGAGCAACCGGGGTGGCTGAGTTGAAATGGACTTTCCTGAGGATGGGTCCTAATGTGTTTTTGTGTCCATGAGGGCCTTGGAATGGGGCGGTGGCACCGGGACCCTGAAGTACTCTCCTAAGCTTTGGACATGGCTCCCATGCACAGGTTTCCTTGTGGAGACGAGATGAGTTCTGATGGGTGCCTCAGGAAAACCTTTATGCTCGTATTGGAATCAGGCTTTTGAGGACACATGCCTGTAACCCAAAGCAATGGATCCTATTATGGCCTAGGGTCCTGTCTGGTTCAATCTTCTTCTCTGGGGACATCCATCTATGGTATGAATGGAGGTCGATTATCAGCTGGTGTCAGACAGCCCTTGTTTGTTCCGGGCGACCTACACTATTCGGATGGCCTCAGGGACTTTGGAGGTTGCTCCTAATTTGTACGGTTTTGGACCATGGAATGGGCAGAATTTCCATGGATTGGTAGGCACAGTCCTAATGTGTGGCTCCAGGGGCCCAGCCTGGAGGGTGTGTGGCCCAAGACTTTGAGGACAGAAGTCTGAAAACACAAACTCAGCTTAGGTTTGGGGACGTAGGTATGGCAGGCCCGATCTACAAACCATGAGAAGAACTCTTCAGGATATGAAGAAAGTGCGAGTCTGAGGCGCTTGCTCAGGCTTTTGTCTCTGGATTTTGTATCAGCGATGGCCGTGGAATGTCGGGGAGGCCTCATGGGCCATGGACGAATCTTCTTCTCTGAGGATTTGGCCGGATTCCCAATTTCTTTTCGTCAATCTGTGGGATGGGAGGACTCATTTCAGTTTTGTTACCTCAGATGTCCCACCAAAAGAGGAATTCCAAAGCCAAGCCGTGGGGAAGACTGAAGGGACAACCCGAACTATGGTTAAAAATTGGGGCCTAGGGGCATGGCAAGCCCAATATGCTATCTCTTCATCCGGCCACTGAGTGACCTTACTTGAGGACTGGGCTCAGCCTGAGCATCACAATGTGTGTTTGTGACCAATGTGGCCCGCCAGCATGGGCGGGGCCTCATGGGCCACACTGGTTTCAACTACACTGAACATTGGACAACATGCCAACCACAAGGTTTCTTGCCATGAGGAAGGAGTTCTGATTTCTGCATCACCTTCAACCCTGGGCAGTGATTGGAGATAAGGTCTAGGTTCTGAAACCTGAAAACCGAGGTTGGGAAGAGATGACGACCTAAGGCAATGGCGGCTCAATGTGCTCAGTGTGCGGACAGCTGTCCGGGAGGGGGCCGGGGGTCCAGGCTCAGGCTGTGTCAGAAAGGGCATTAGTGCCCTGGTCAGCCTATGTATTTGGGGTACAGCCAAGGTCGGTGCAGGTTGATCCTCATTTGGGGTTACTGGGTAGCCCCAGAGGACAATGTTTTTCTTCTGGAGGGCAGGCCGAGTGCTGCATTGTAGTTCTGGATTGCCAAACTGGAGGGCTTGTGGGCCAGTAGTCTGACGACAAAAGTCTGAGAACACAAGCTAGGCTTAGGTTTCTGGGTGAGGCCATGGCAGGCACAATCTACAGACCTGAATCGAGATCTCGTGCATCTGAAGTCAGGGCGAGGATCAGACGATCGCTCAGGTTGGAGTTTCTGTCCCTGATGGCCCCTTCATGAATGGGGGGCATCACGAGGCGATGGGGATTTTCCCAATGGGAGTTGTGAGAAGCTCCAAACTGCAGAGTGTCTTCTGCAGGACAATTGAGACCGGTTGTTTGGCTCCAGGCCAATGATTCTGAGAAGGGTTCTAAGGATGGATGGCTGGGTAGCCCACCTCTATTCCAATTGTCTCCTAGCAACAAGACAGGTTAGATCTCCTGGATCTGTGGGGAGCAACCGAGGAAGCTGAGATGAAAAGGACACCCCTGAGGATGGATCCTAACGTGCTTTTGTGTCTATGGAGACCTTGGAATGAAGCAGTGGCACTGGGGCCCTAAAGGGTTCTCCTAAACAGAGGCTTTGACACAGCTCCAACGTGCAAGTTTCCCATGTGTAGATGAGAAGTTTTCTGATGGGTGAGTCAAGAAACAGCTAGATGCTGCTTTTGAAATCCAGGCCTCTGAGGAGAGATGCCTGGAAAGCAAAGCAATGGATCTGATAAGTGCCTAGGGGCCTGTTCTTTCCTTTTTACCTCTGGGGACATCTGTCTATGTGTCTGAGTGCAGGTAGGTGCTCAGGTGGGCTCAGATTGCCCCTGTTTTTCCTGGGAAGCCACCACTATTGAGATGGATCAGGGACTTTGGAGGTTTGTCCTATTAGAAGGTTTGTGGCCATTGGAATGGGCACACACAATTCCCTTGGAGAGGGCAAGTACAGTCCTCAGGTTCGGCTCCAGGGGCCTGAGCCTGTAGGTTGTGTAGGCCAGGGCTGTTTGGAAGTTGTCTGAAAACACAAACTCGGCTTATGTTTCGGGTCATAGGTATGGCAGGACTGATCTACAGACCATGAGGAGAACTCTTCGGTATTTGAAAGAAGGGCGAGTGTGAGGCTCCTGCTCAAGTTATTGTCTCTGGATATCGTGTCACTCATGGTCGTGGAATTTCTAGGTGTCTTCATGGGAAATGGACGAGTCTTACTCTCTGGTGGTTTGGCCCCGTCCAAAGAGTTTGGGGACATTCTTTGGGCTGGAAGAAGTCCGTTTTTTTTGTTGTTGTTGTTGTTGTTGTTTTCTTTTTTAACCTCAGGTGTCCCACCAAATGATGGATTCCAGAGTAGTGCCCTGGGGAGGGGCGACTGGACAATCAGAAATCTGGTTAAAAATTGGGGCCTAGGGACATGTCAATCCCATTATGACATCTAATGGTCCAGCCACTGAGAGGACTTACTAGAGGACAGGACTCATGCTGAGGGTCACAATGCGTGTGTATGCACTCGTCGCACTCAAGAATGGGCGGGGCCTCAGGCTGAATGCTGGTTTCTCCTACACTGAACGTTGGACAACGTGCCAACCACAAGGGTTCTTGCCATGGGTAAGGAGGAGTTCTGATTTCTGCATCACACTCACCCCTGGGCAGTGATTGGAGATAAGGTCTCGGTTCTGAAGCCTGAAAACTGAGGTAGGGAAGAGATGATGACCTAAGGCCATGGCGGGTTTTATGTGCTGAGTGTGCGGTCAGTTTTCTGGGTGTTGGCCAGGAGGTCCCGGCTCAGGTTGTGTTCGACAGTGCATTAGTGCCCAGGTTAGACTATATTATTTGGGTAATGTCGAGTGCTGTGTAGGTTTACCCTCATTTCAGGTGCCTGGGCAGCTCATGAGGCAATAATTTTTTTTTAAAGGGCAGGCAGAGTGCTGCATTGTGTGTCCGGAATTGCCAAACTTGAGGGCTTCGGGGCCAGGAGTGTGAGGATGGAAGTCTGAGAAGACAAGCTAGACTTGTGTTTCAGGGCGAGGGCACGGCAGGTTCCCCCTGGAGATCTGAACCAATCTCTCATGCATCTGAAGTCAGGGCGAGGATCAGATGTTGGCTCAGGGTGGAGTTTCTGTGGATGACGGCCGCTTCATGAACGGAGAGGAATCTCGAGGCCATTGAGGTTTTCCCATTTTGGGAGTTGTGGGATGCCCCCTTCAAGGATTCCTTCTGCGGGACAATTGAGACCTGTTGGACAGCTCCAGGACATCCCATATGGAATAACTCCAGAGCACCGTTCGCGGATGGCTGCCTGGGAAGCCCGCCTCGCATTCCAATTGTCTCCTAGCAACAAGACAGTTTTGATCTGATGTCTCTGCCGGAGCAACCGGGGTGGCTGAGTTGAAATGGACTTTCCTGAGGATGGGTCCTAATGTGTTTTTGTGTCCATGAGGGCCTTGGAATGGGGCGGTGGCACCGGGAGCCTGAAGTACTCTCCTAAGCTTTGGACATGGCTCCCATGCACAGGTTTCCTTGTGGAGACGAGATGAATTCTGATGGGTGCCTCAGGAAAACCTTTATGCTCGTATTGGAATCAGGCTTTTGAGGACACATGCCTGTAACCCAAAGCAATGGATCCTATTATGGCCTAGGGTCCTGTCTGGTTCAATCTTCTTCTCTGGGGACATCCATCTATGGTATGAATGGAGGTCGATTATCAGCTGGTGTCAGACAGCCCTTGTTTGTTCCGGGCGACCTACACTATTCGGATGGCCTCAGGGACTTTGGAGGTTGCTCCTAATTTGTACGGTTTTGGACCATGGAATGGGCAGAATTTCCATGGATTGGTAGGCACAGTCCTAATGTGTGGCTCCAGGGGCCCAGCCTGGAGGGTGTGTGGCCCAAGACTTTGAGGACAGAAGTCTGAAAACACAAACTCAGCTTAGGTTTGGGGACGTAGGTATGGCAGGCCCGATCTACAAACCATGAGAAGAACTCTTCAGGATATGAAGAAAGTGCGAGTCTGAGGCGCTTGCTCAGGCTTTTGTCTCTGGATTTTGTATCAGCGATGGCCGTGGAATGTCGGGGAGGCCTCATGGGCCATGGACGAATCTTCTTCTCTGAGGATTTGGCCGGATTCCCAATTTCTTTTCGTCAATCTGTGGGATGGGAGGACTCATTTCAGTTTTGTTACCTCAGATGTCCCACCAAAAGAGGAATTCCAAAGCCAAGCCGTGGGGAAGACTGAAGGGACAACCCGAACTATGGTTAAAAATTGGGGCCTAGGGGCATGGCAAGCCCAATATGCTATCTCTTCATCCGGCCACTGAGTGACCTTACTTGAGGACTGGGCTCAGCCTGAGCATCACAATGTGTGTTTGTGACCAATGTGGCCCGCCAGCATGGGCGGGGCCTCATGGGCCACACTGGTTTCAACTACACTGAACATTGGACAACATGCCAACCACAAGGTTTCTTGCCATGAGGAAGGAGTTCTGATTTCTGCATCACCTTCAACCCTGGGCAGTGATTGGAGATAAGGTCTAGGTTCTGAAACCTGAAAACCGAGGTTGGGAAGAGATGACGACCTAAGGCAATGGCGGCTCAATGTGCTCAGTGTGCGGACAGCTGTCCGGGAGGGGGCCGGGGGTCCAGGCTCAGGCTGTGTCAGAAAGGGCATTAGTGCCCTGGTCAGCCTATGTATTTGGGGTACAGCCAAGGTCGGTGCAGGTTGATCCTCATTTGGGGTTACTGGGTAGCCCCAGAGGACAATGTTTTTCTTCTGGAGGGCAGGCCGAGTGCTGCATTGTAGTTCTGGATTGCCAAACTGGAGGGCTTGTGGGCCAGTAGTCTGACGACAAAAGTCTGAGAACACAAGCTAGGCTTAGGTTTCTGGGTGAGGCCATGGCAGGCACAATCTACAGACCTGAATCGAGATCTCGTGCATCTGAAGTCAGGGCGAGGATCAGACGATCGCTCAGGTTGGAGTTTCTGTCCCTGATGGCCCCTTCATGAATGGGGGGCATCACGAGGCGATGGGGATTTTCCCAATGGGAGTTGTGAGAAGCTCCAAACTGCAGAGTGTCTTCTGCAGGACAATTGAGACCGGTTGTTTGGCTCCAGGCCAATGATTCTGAGAAGGGTTCTAAGGATGGATGGCTGGGTAGCCCACCTCTATTCCAATTGTCTCCTAGCAACAAGACAGGTTAGATCTCCTGGATCTGTGGGGAGCAACCGAGGAAGCTGAGATGAAAAGGACACCCCTGAGGATGGATCCTAACGTGCTTTTGTGTCTATGGAGACCTTGGAATGAAGCAGTGGCACTGGGGCCCTAAAGGGTTCTCCTAAACAGAGGCTTTGACACAGCTCCAACGTGCAAGTTTCCCATGTGTAGATGAGAAGTTTTCTGATGGGTGAGTCAAGAAACAGCTAGATGCTGCTTTTGAAATCCAGGCCTCTGAGGAGAGATGCCTGGAAAGCAAAGCAATGGATCTGATAAGTGCCTAGGGGCCTGTTCTTTCCTTTTTACCTCTGGGGACATCTGTCTATGTGTCTGAGTGCAGGTAGGTGCTCAGGTGGGCTCAGATTGCCCCTGTTTTTCCTGGGAAGCCACCACTATTGAGATGGATCAGGGACTTTGGAGGTTTGTCCTATTAGAAGGTTTGTGGCCATTGGAATGGGCACACACAATTCCCTTGGAGAGGGCAAGTACAGTCCTCAGGTTCGGCTCCAGGGGCCTGAGCCTGTAGGTTGTGTAGGCCAGGGCTGTTTGGACAGTTGTCTGAAAACACAAACTCGGCTTATGTTTCGGGTCATAGGTATGGCAGGACTGATCTACAGACCATGAGGAGAACTCTTCGGTATTTGAAAGAAGGGCGAGTGTGAGGCTCCTGCTCAAGTTATTGTCTCTGGATATCGTGTCACTCATGGTCGTGGAATTTCTAGGTGTCTTCATGGGAAATGGACGAGTCTTACTCTCTGGTGGTTTGGCCCCGTCCAAAGAGTTTGGGGACATTCTTTGGGCTGGAAGAAGTCCGTTTTTTTTGTTGTTGTTGTTGTTGTTGTTTTCTTTTTTAACCTCAGGTGTCCCACCAAATGATGGATTCCAGAGTAGTGCCCTGGGGAGGGGCGACTGGACAATCAGAAATCTGGTTAAAAATTGGGGCCTAGGGACATGTCAATCCCATTATGACATCTAATGGTCCAGCCACTGAGAGGACTTACTAGAGGACAGGACTCATGCTGAGGGTCACAATGCGTGTGTATGCACTCGTCGCACTCAAGAATGGGCGGGGCCTCAGGCTGAATGCTGGTTTCTCCTACACTGAACGTTGGACAACGTGCCAACCACAAGGGTTCTTGCCATGGGTAAGGAGGAGTTCTGATTTCTGCATCACACTCACCCCTGGGCAGTGATTGGAGATAAGGTCTCGGTTCTGAAGCCTGAAAACTGAGGTAGGGAAGAGATGATGACCTAAGGCCATGGCGGGTTTTATGTGCTGAGTGTGCGGTCAGTTTTCTGGGTGTTGGCCAGGAGGTCCCGGCTCAGGTTGTGTTCGACAGTGCATTAGTGCCCAGGTTAGACTATATTATTTGGGTAATGTCGAGTGCTGTGTAGGTTTACCCTCATTTCAGGTGCCTGGGCAGCTCATGAGGCAATAATTTTTTTTTAAAGGGCAGGCAGAGTGCTGCATTGTGTGTCCGGAATTGCCAAACTTGAGGGCTTCGGGGCCAGGAGTGTGAGGATGGAAGTCTGAGAAGACAAGCTAGACTTGTGTTTCAGGGCGAGGGCACGGCAGGTTCCCCCTGGAGATCTGAACCAATCTCTCATGCATCTGAAGTCAGGGCGAGGATCAGATGTTGGCTCAGGGTGGAGTTTCTGTGGATGACGGCCGCTTCATGAACGGAGAGGAATCTCGAGGCCATTGAGGTTTTCCCATTTTGGGAGTTGTGGGATGCCCCCTTCAAGGATTCCTTCTGCGGGACAATTGAGACCTGTTGGACAGCTCCAGGACATCCCATATGGAATAACTCCAGAGCACCGTTCGCGGATGGCTGCCTGGGAAGCCCGCCTCGCATTCCAATTGTCTCCTAGCAACAAGACAGTTTTGATCTGATGTCTCTGCCGGAGCAACCGGGGTGGCTGAGTTGAAATGGACTTTCCTGAGGATGGGTCCTAATGTGTTTTTGTGTCCATGAGGGCCTTGGAATGGGGCGGTGGCACCGGGAGCCTGAAGTACTCTCCTAAGCTTTGGACATGGCTCCCATGCACAGGTTTCCTTGTGGAGACGAGATGAATTCTGATGGGTGCCTCAGGAAAACCTTTATGCTCGTATTGGAATCAGGCTTTTGAGGACACATGCCTGTAACCCAAAGCAATGGATCCTATTATGGCCTAGGGTCCTGTCTGGTTCAATCTTCTTCTCTGGGGACATCCATCTATGGTATGAATGGAGGTCGATTATCAGCTGGTGTCAGACAGCCCTTGTTTGTTCCGGGCGACCTACACTATTCGGATGGCCTCAGGGACTTTGGAGGTTGCTCCTAATTTGTACGGTTTTGGACCATGGAATGGGCAGAATTTCCATGGATTGGTAGGCACAGTCCTAATGTGTGGCTCCAGGGGCCCAGCCTGGAGGGTGTGTGGCCCAAGACTTTGAGGACAGAAGTCTGAAAACACAAACTCAGCTTAGGTTTGGGGACGTAGGTATGGCAGGCCCGATCTACAAACCATGAGAAGAACTCTTCAGGATATGAAGAAAGTGCGAGTCTGAGGCGCTTGCTCAGGCTTTTGTCTCTGGATTTTGTATCAGCGATGGCCGTGGAATGTCGGGGAGGCCTCATGGGCCATGGACGAATCTTCTTCTCTGAGGATTTGGCCGGATTCCCAATTTCTTTTCGTCAATCTGTGGGATGGGAGGACTCATTTCAGTTTTGTTACCTCAGATGTCCCACCAAAAGAGGAATTCCAAAGCCAAGCCGTGGGGAAGACTGAAGGGACAACCCGAACTATGGTTAAAAATTGGGGCCTAGGGGCATGGCAAGCCCAATATGCTATCTCTTCATCCGGCCACTGAGTGACCTTACTTGAGGACTGGGCTCAGCCTGAGCATCACAATGTGTGTTTGTGACCAATGTGGCCCGCCAGCATGGGCGGGGCCTCATGGGCCACACTGGTTTCAACTACACTGAACATTGGACAACATGCCAACCACAAAGTTTCTTGCCATGGGGAAGGAGTTCTGATTTCTGCATCACCTTCAACTCTGGGCATGATTGGAGATAAGGTCAACGTTCTGAAACCTGAAAACCGAGGTTGGGAAGAGATGACGACCTAAGGCCATGGAAGCTAGATGTGCTCAGTGTGCGGCCAGCTGTCTGGGAGGGGCCAGGGGGTCCAGGCTCAGGCTGTGTCAGAAAGGGCATTAGTGCCCTGGTCAGCCTATGTATTTGGGGTACAGCCATGGTCGGTGCAGGTTGATCCTCATTTGGGGTTACTGGGTAGACCCAGAGGACAATGTTTTTCTTCTGGAGGGCCGGCCGAGTGCTGCATTGTAGTTCTGGATTGCCAAACTGGAGGGCTTGTGGGCCAGTAGTCTGACGACAAAATTCTGAGAACACAAGCTAGGCTTAGGTTTCTGGGTGAGGCCATGGCAGGCACAATCTACAGACCTGAATCGAGATCTCGTGCATCTGAAGTCAGGGCTAGGATCAGACGATCGCTCAAGTTGGTGTTTCTGTTCCTGATGGCCCCTTCATGAATGGGGGGGGCATCACGAGGCCATGGGGGTTTTCCCACGAGGGGAGTTGTGAGAAGCTCCAAACTGCAGAGAGTCTTCTGCAGGACAATTGAAACCTGTTGTTTGGGTCCAGGCCAATGATTCTGAGCAGGGTTCTAAGGATGGATGGCTGGGTAGCCCACCGCGCATTCCAATTGTCTCCTAGCAATAAGACAGGTTAGATCTCCTGGATCTGTGGGGAGCAACCGAGGACGCTGAGTTGAAATGGACACCCCTGGGGATGGGTCCTAACGTGCTTTTGTGTCTATGGAGAACTTGGAATGAAGCGGTGGCACTGGGGCCCTAAAGGGTTCTCCTAAAGAGAGGCTTTGACACAGCTCCAACGTGCAAGTTTCCCATGTGTAGATGAGATGTTTTCTGATGGGTGAGTCAAGAAACAACTAGATGCTGCTTTTGAAATACAGGCCTCTGAGGAGAGATGCCTGGAAACCAAAGCAATGGATCTGATTAGTGCCTAGGGGCTTTGTTCTTTCCTTTTTACCTCTGGGGACATCTGTCTATGTGTCTGAGTGCAGGTAGGTGCTCAGGTGGGCTCAGATTGCCCCTGTTTTTCCTGGGAAGCCACCACTATTGAGATGGATCAGGGACTTTGGAGGTTTGTCCTATTAGAAGGTTTGTGGCCATTGGAATGGGCACACACAATTCCCTTGGAGAGGGCAAGTACAGTCCTCAGGTTCGGCTCCAGGGGCCTGAGCCTGTAGGTTGTGTAGGCCAGGGCTGTTTGGAAGTTGTCTGAAAACACAAACTCGGCTTATGTTTCGGGTCATAGGTATGGCAGGACTGATCTACAGACCATGAGAACTCTTCGGGATTTGAAAGAAGGGCGAGTGTGAGGCTCCTGCTCAAGTTTTTGTCTCTGGATATCGTGTCACTCATGGTCGTGGAATTTCTGGGTGACTTCATGGGAAATGGACGTGTCTTACTCTCTGGTGGTTTGGCCCCGTCTAAAGAGTTTGTGGTCATTCTGTGGGCTTGAAGAAGTTCGTTTTTTTTTTGTTGTTGTTGTTGTTGTTGTTTTCTTTTTTAACCTCAGGTGTCCCACCAAATGATGGATTCCAGAGTAGAGCCCTGGGGAGGGGCGACTGGACAATCAGAAATCTGGTTAAAAATTGGGGCCTAGGGACATGTCAAGCCCATTATGACATCTAATGGTCCAGCCACTGAGAGGACTTACTAGAGATCAGGACTCATGCTGAGGGTCACAATGCGTGTGTATGCGCTCGTAACACTCAAGAATGGGCGGGGCCTCAGGGTGAATGCTGGTTTCTCCTACACTGAACGTTGGACAACGTGCCAACCACAAGGATTCTTGCCATGGGTAAGGAGGAGTCCTGATTTCTGCATCACACTCACCCCTGGGCAGTGATTGGAGATAAGGTCTCGGTTCTGAAGCCTGAAAACTGAGGTAGGGAAGAGATGATGACCTAAGGCCATGGCGGGTTTTATCTGCTCAGTGTGCGGTCAGCTTTCTGGGTGTTGGTCACGAGGTCCGGGCTCAGGTTGTGTTCGACAGTGCATTAGTGCCAGGTTAGACTATATAATTTGGGTAAAGTCGAGTGCTGTGTAGGTTTACCCTCATTTCAGGTGCCTGGGCAGCTCATGAGGCAATAATTTTTTTTCTAGAGGGCAGGCAGAGTGCTGCATTGTGGGTCCGGAATTGCCAAACTTGAGGTCTTCGGGGCCAGGAGTGTGAGGACGGAAGTCTGAGAAGACAAGCTAGACTTGGGTATCAGGGCGAGGGCACGGCAGGTACCCCCTGCAGATCTGAACCAATATCTCATCCATCTGAAGTCAGGGCGAGGATCAGACTTTGGCTCAGGTGGAAGTTTCTGAGCATGACGGCCGCTTCATGAAGGGAGCGGAATCTCGAGGCCATTGAGGTTATCCCACGTTGGGAGTTGTGGGATGCCCCCTTCAAGGATTCCTTCTGCGGGACAATTGAGACCTGTTGGACAGCTCCAGGACATCCCATTTGGAATGACTCCAGAGCACAGTCGCGGTTGGATGCCTGGGAAGCCTGCCTCGCATTCCAATTGTCTCCTAGCAACAAGACAGTTTAGTTCTGATGTCTCTGCCGGAGCAACCGGGGTGGCTGAGTTGAAATGGACTTTCCTGAGGATGGGTCCTAATGTGTTTTTGTGTCCATGAGGGCCTTGGAATGGGGCGGTGGCACCGGGACCCTGAAGTACTCTCCTAAACTTTGGACATGGCTCCCATGCACAGGTTTCCTTGTGGAGACGAGATGAGTTCTGATGGGTGCCTCAGGAAAACCTTTATGCTCGTATTGGAATCAGGCTTTTGAGGACACATGCCTGTAACCCAAAGCAATGGATCCTATTATGGCCTAGGGTCCTGTCTGGTTCAATCTTCTTCTCTGGGGACATCCATCTATGGAATGAATGGAGGTCGATTATCAGCTGGTGTCAGACAGCCCTTGTTTGTTCCGGGCGACCTACACTATTCGGATGGCCTCAGGGACTTTGGAGGTTGCTCCTAATTTGTACGGTTTTGGACCATGGAATGGGCAGAATTTCCATGGATTGGTAGGCACAGTCCTAATGTGTGGCTCCAGGGGCCCAGCCTGGAGAGTGTGTGGCCCAAGACTTTGAGGACAGAAGTCTGAAAACACAAACTCAGCTTAGGTTTGGGGACGTAGGTATGGCAGGCCCGATCTACAAACCATGAGAAGAACTCTTCAGGATATGAAGAAAGTGCGAGTCTGAGGCGCTTGCTCAGGCTTTTGTCTCTGGATTTTGTATCAGCGATGGCCGTGGAATGTCGGGGAGGCCTCATGGGCCATGGACGAATCTTCTTCTCTGAGGATTTGGCCAATTTCTTTTCGTCAATCTGTGGGATGGGAGGACTCATTTCAGTTTTGTTACCTCAGATGTCCCACCAAAAGAGGAATTCCAAAGCCAAGCCGTGGGGAAGACTGAAGGGACAACCAGAACTATGGTTAAAAATTGGGGCCTAGGGGCATGGCAAGCCCAATATGCTATCTCTTCATCCGGCCACTGAGTGACCTTACTTGAGGACTGGGCTCAGCCTGAGCATCACAATGTGTGTTTGTGACCAATGTGGCCCGCCAGCATGGGCGGGGCCTCATGGGCCACACTGGTTTCAACTACACTGAACATTGGACAACATGCCAACCACAAAGTTTCTTGCCATGGGGAAGGAGTTCTGATTTCTGCATCACCTTCAACTCTGGGCATGATTGGAGATAAGGTCAACGTTCTGAAACCTGAAAACCGAGGTTGGGAAGAGATGACGACCTAAGGCCATGGAAGCTAGATGTGCTCAGTGTGCGGCCAGCTGTCTGGGAGGGGCCAGGGGGTCCAGGCTCAGGCTGTGTCAGAAAGGGCATTAGTGCCCTGGTCAGCCTATGTATTTGGGGTACAGCCATGGTCGGTGCAGGTTGATCCTCATTTGGGGTTACTGGGTAGACCCAGAGGACAATGTTTTTCTTCTGGAGGGCCGGCCGAGTGCTGCATTGTAGTTCTGGATTGCCAAACTGGAGGGCTTGTGGGCCAGTAGTCTGACGACAAAAGTCTGAGAACACAAGCTAGGCTTAGGTTTCTGGGTGAGGCCATGGCAGGCACAATCTACAGACCTGAATCGAGATCTCGTGCATCTGAAGTCAGGGCTAGGATCAGACGATCGCTCAAGTTGGTGTTTCTGTTCCTGATGGCCCCTTCATGAATGGGGGGGGCATCACGAGGCCATGGGGGTTTTCCCACGAGGGGAGTTGTGAGAAGCTCCAAACTGCAGAGAGTCTTCTGCAGGACAATTGAAACCTGTTGTTTGGGTCCAGGCCAATGATTCTGAGCAGGGTTCTAAGGATGGATGGCTGGGTAGCCCACCGCGCATTCCAATTGTCTCCTAGCAATAAGACAGGTTAGATCTCCTGGATCTGTGGGGAGCAACCGAGGACGCTGAGTTGAAATGGACACCCCTGGGGATGGGTCCTAACGTGCTTTTGTGTCTATGGAGAACTTGGAATGAAGCGGTGGCACTGGGGCCCTAAAGGGTTCTCCTAAAGAGAGGCTTTGACACAGCTCCAACGTGCAAGTTTCCCATGTGTAGATGAGATGTTTTCTGATGGGTGAGTCAAGAAACAACTAGATGCTGCTTTTGAAATCCAGGCCTCTGAGGAGAGATGCCTGGAAACCAAAGCAATGGATCTGATTAGTGCCTAGGGGCCTGTTCTTTCCTTTTTACCTCTGGGGACATCTGTCTATGTGTCTGAGTGCAGGTAGGTGCTCAGGTGGGCTCAGATTGCCCCTGTTTTTCCTGGGAAGCCACCACTATTGAGATGGATCAGGGACTTTGGAGGTTTGTCCTATTAGAAGGTTTGTGGCCATTGGAATGGGCACACACAATTCCCTTGGAGAGGGCAAGTACAGTCCTCAGGTTCAGCTCCAGGGGCCTGAGCCTGTAGGTTGTGTAGGCCAGGGCTGTTTGGAAGTTGTCTGAAAACACAAACTCGGCTTATGTTTCGGGTCATAGGTATGGCAGGACTGATCTACAGACCATGAGAACTCTTCGGGATTTGAAAGAAGGGCGAGTGTGAGGCTCCTGCTCAAGTTTTTGTCTCTGGATATCGTGTCACTCATGGTCGTGGAATTTCTGGGTGACTTCATGGGAAATGGACGTGTCTTACTCTCTGGTGGTTTGGCCCCGTCTAAAGAGTTTGTGGTCATTCTGTGGGCTTGAAGAAGTTCGTTTTTTTTTTGTTGTTGTTGTTGTTGTTGTTTTCTTTTTTAACCTCAGGTGTCCCACCAAATGATGGATTCCAGAGTAGAGCCCTGGGGAGGGGCGACTGGACAATCAGAAATCTGGTTAAAAATTGGGGCCTAGGGACATGTCAAGCCCATTATGACATCTAATGGTCCAGCCACTGAGAGGACTTACTAGAGATCAGGACTCATGCTGAGGGTCACAATGCGTGTGTATGCGCTCGTAACACTCAAGAATGGGCGGGGCCTCAGGGTGAATGCTGGTTTCTCCTACACTGAACGTTGGACAACGTGCCAACCACAAGGATTCTTGCCATGGGTAAGGAGGAGTCCTGATTTCTGCATCACACTCACCCCTGGGCAGTGATTGGAGATAAGGTCTCGGTTCTGAAGCCTGAAAACTGAGGTAGGGAAGAGATGATGACCTAAGGCCATGGCGGGTTTTATCTGCTCAGTGTGCGGTCAGCTTTCTGGGTGTTGGTCACGAGGTCCGGGCTCAGGTTGTGTTCGACAGTGCATTAGTGCCAGGTTAGACTATATAATTTGGGTAAAGTCGAGTGCTGTGTAGGTTTACCCTCATTTCAGGTGCCTGGGCAGCTCATGAGGCAATAATTTTTTTTCTAGAGGGCAGGCAGAGTGCTGCATTGTGGGTCCGGAATTGCCAAACTTGAGGTCTTCGGGGCCAGGAGTGTGAGGACGGAAGTCTGAGAAGACAAGCTAGACTTGGGTATCAGGGCGAGGGCACGGCAGGTACCCCCTGCAGATCTGAACCAATATCTCATCCATCTGAAGTCAGGGCGAGGATCAGACTTTGGCTCAGGTGGAAGTTTCTGAGCATGACGGCCGCTTCATGAAGGGAGCGGAATCTCGAGGCCATTGAGGTTATCCCACGTTGGGAGTTGTGGGATGCCCCCTTCAAGGATTCCTTCTGCGGGACAATTGAGACCTGTTGGACAGCTCCAGGACATCCCATTTGGAATGACTCCAGAGCACAGTCGCGGTTGGATGCCTGGGAAGCCTGCCTCGCATTCCAATTGTCTCCTAGCAACAAGACAGTTTAGTTCTGATGTCTCTGCCGGAGCAACCGGGGTGGCTGAGTTGAAATGGACTTTCCTGAGGATGGGTCCTAATGTGTTTTTGTGTCCATGAGGGCCTTGGAATGGGGCGGTGGCACCGGGACCCTGAAGGACTCTCCTAAACTTTGGACATGGCTCCCATGCACAGGTTTCCTTGTGGAGACGAGATGAGTTCTGATGGGTGCCTCAGGAAAACCTTTATGCTCGTATTGGAATCAGGCTTTTGAGGACACATGCCTGTAACCCAAAGCAATGGATCCTATTATGGCCTAGGGTCCTGTCTGGTTCAATCATCTTCTCTGGGGACATCCATCTATGGAATGAATGGAGGTCGATTATCAGCTGGTGTCAGACAGCCCTTGTTTGTTCCGGGCGACCTACACTATTCGGATGGCCTCAGGGACTTTGGAGGTTGCTCCTAATTTGTACGGTTTTGGACCATGGAATGGGCAGAATTTCCATGGATTGGTAGGCACAGTCCTAATGTGTGGCTCCAGGGGCCCAGCCTGGAGAGTGTGTGGCCCAAGACTTTGAGGACAGAAGTCTGAAAACACAAACTCAGCTTAGGTTTGGGGACGTAGGTATGGCAGGCCCGATCTACAAACCATGAGAAGAACTCTTCAGGATATGAAGAAAGTGCGAGTCTGAGGCGCTTGCTCAGGCTTTTGTCTCTGGATTTTGTATCAGCGATGGCCGTGGAATGTCGGGGAGGCCTCATGGGCCATGGACGAATCTTCTTCTCTGAGGATTTGGCCAATTTCTTTTCGTCAATCTGTGGGATGGGAGGACTCATTTCAGTTTTGTTACCTCAGATGTCCCACCAAAAGAGGAATTCCAAAGCCAAGCCGTGGGGAAGACTGAAGGGACAACCAGAACTATGGTTAAAAATTGGGGCCTAGGGGCATGGCAAGCCCAATATGCTATGTCTTCATCCGGCCACTGAGTGACCTTACTTGAGGACTGGGCTCAGCCTGAGCATCACAATGTGTGTTTGTGACCAATGTGGCCCGCCAGCATGGGCGGGGCCTCATGGGCCACACTGGTTTCAACTACACTGAACATTGGACAACATTCCAACCACAACGTTTCTTGCCATGGGGAAGGAGTTCTGATTTCTGCATCACCTTCAACTCTGGGCATGATTGGAGATAAGGTCAACGTTCTGAAACCTGAAAACCGAGGTTGGGAAGAGATGACGACCTAAGGCCATGGAAGCTAGATGTGCTCAGTGTGCGGCCAGCTGTCTGGGAGGGGCCAGGGGGTCCAGGCTCAGGCTGTGTCAGAAAGGGCATTAGTGCCCTGGTCAGCCTATGTATTTGGGGTACAGCCATGGTCGGTGCAGGTTGATCCTCATTTGGGGTTACTGGGTAGACCCAGAGGACAATGTTTTTCTTCTGGAGGGCCGGCCGAGTGCTGCATTGTAGTTCTGGATTGCCAAACTGGAGGGCTTGTGGGCCAGTAGTCTGACGACAAAAGTCTGAGAACACAAGCTAGGCTTAGGTTTCTGGGTGAGGCCATGGCAGGCACAATCTACAGACCTGAATCGAGATCTCGTGCATCTGAAGTCAGGGCTAGGATCAGACGATCGCTCAAGTTGGAGTTTCTGTTCCTGATGGCCCCTTCATGAATGGGGGGGGCATCACGAGGCCATGGGGGTTTTCCCACGAGGGGAGTTGTGAGAAGCTCCAAACTGCAGAGAGTCTTCTGCAGGACAATTGAAACCTGTTGTTTGGGTCCAGGCCAATGATTCTGAGCAGGGTTCTAAGGATGGATGGCTGGGTAGCCCACCGCGCATTCCAATTGTCTCCTAGCAATAAGACAGGTTAGATCTCCTGGATCTGTGGGGAGCAACCGAGGACGCTGAGTTGAAATGGACACCCCTGGGGATGGGTCCTAACGTGCTTTTGTGTCTATGGAGACCTTGGAATGAAGCGGTGGCACTGGGGCCCTAAAGGGTTCTCCTAAAGAGAGGCTTTGACACAGCTCCAACGTGCAAGTTTCCCATGTGTAGATGAGATGTTTTCTGATGGGTGAGTCAAGAAACAACTAGATGCTGCTTTTGAAATCCAGGCCTCTGAGGAGAGATGCCTGGAAACCAAAGCAATGGATCTGATTAGTGCCTAGGGGACTGTTCTTTCCTTTTTACCTCTGGGGACATCTGTCTATGTGTCTGAGTGCAGGTAGGTGCTCAGGTGGGCTCAGATTGCCCCTGTTTTTCCTGGGAAGCCACCACTATTGAGATGGATCAGGGACTTTGGAGGTTTGTCCTATTAGAAGGTTTGTGGCCATTGGAATGGGCACACACAATTCCCTTGGAGAGGGCAAGTACAGTCCTCAGGTTCGGCTCCAGGGGCCTGAGCCTGTAGGTTGTGTAGGCCAGGGCTGTTTGGAAGTTGTCTGAAAACACAAACTCGGCTTATGTTTCGGGTCATAGGTATGGCAGGACTGATCTACAGACCATGAGAACTCTTCGGGATTTGAAAGAAGGGCGAGTGTGAGGCTCCTGCTCAAGTTTTTGTCTCTGAATATCGTGTCACTCATGGTCGTGGAATTTCTGGGTGACTTCATGGGAAATGGACGAGTCTTACTCTCTGGTGGTTTGGCCCCGTCTAAAGAGTTTGTGGTCATTCTGTGGGCTTGAAGAAGTTCGTTTTTTTTTTTTTGTTGTTGTTGTTGTTGTTTTCTTTTTTAACCTCAGGTGTCCCACCAAATGATGGATTCCAGAGTAGAGCCCTGGGGAGGGGCGACTGGACAATCAGAAATCTGGTTAAAAATTGGGGCCTAGGGACATGTCAAGCCCATTATGACATCTAATGGTCCAGCCACTGAGAGGACTTACTAGAGATCAGGACTCATGCTGAGGGTCACAATG
This sequence comes from Mustela nivalis, assembly GCF_964662115.1. Classification (NCBI taxonomy): domain Eukaryota; kingdom Metazoa; phylum Chordata; class Mammalia; order Carnivora; family Mustelidae; genus Mustela; species Mustela nivalis. The sequence goes on along the minus strand of NW_028136558.1, from coordinate 894,963 downwards.
CGTGTGTATGCGCTCGTAACACTCAAGAATGGGCGGGGCCTCAGGGTGAATGCTGGTTTCTCCTACACTGAACGTTGGACAACGTGCCAACCACAAGGATTCTTGCCATGGGTAAGGAGGAGTCCTGATTTCTGCATCACACTCACCCCTGGGCAGTGATTGGAGATAAGGTCTCGGTTCTGAAGCCTGAAAACTGAGGTAGGGAAGAGATGATGACCTAAGGCCATGGCGGGTTTTATCTGCTCAGTGTGCGGTCAGCTTTCTGGGTGTTGGTCACGAGGTCCGGGCTCAGGTTGTGTTCGACAGTGCATTAGTGCCAGGTTAGACTATATAATTTGGGTAAAGTCGAGTGCTGTGTAGGTTTACCCTCATTTCAGGTGCCTGGGCAGCTCATGAGGCAATAATTTTTTTTCTAGAGGGCAGGCAGAGTGCTGCATTGTGGGTCCGGAATTGCCAAACTTGAGGTCTTCGGGGCCAGGAGTGTGAGGACGGAAGTCTGAGAAGACAAGCTAGACTTGGGTATCAGGGCGAGGGCACGGCAGGTACCCCCTGCAGATCTGAACCAATATCTCATCCATCTGAAGTCAGGGCGAGGATCAGACTTTGGCTCAGGTGGAAGTTTCTGAGCATGACGGCCGCTTCATGAAGGGAGCGGAATCTCGAGGCCATTGAGGTTTTCCCACGTTGGGAGTTGTGGGATGCCCCCTTCAAGGATTCCTTCTGCGGGACAATTGAGACCTGTTGGACAGCTCCAGGACATCCCATTTGGAATGACTCCAGAGCACAGTTCGCGGTTGGATGCCTGGGAAGCCTGCCTCGCATTCCAATTGTCTCCTAGCAACAAGACAGTTTAGATCTGATGTCTCTGCCGGAGCAACCGGGGTGGCTGAGTTGAAATGGACTTTCCTGAGGATGGGTCCTAATGTGTTTTTGTGTCGATGAGGGCCTTGGAATGGGGCGGTGGCACCGGGACCCTGAAGTACTCTTTTAAGCTTTGGACATGGCTCCCATGCACAGGTTTCCTTGTGGAGACGAGATGAGTTCTGATGGGTGCCTCAGGAAAACACCTATGCTCGTATTGGAATCAGGCTTTTGAGGACACATGCCTGTAACCCAAAGCAATGGATCCTATTATGGCCTAGGGTCCTGTCTGGTTCAATCTTCTTCTCTGGGGACATCCATCTATGGTATGAATGGAGGTCGATTATCAGCTGGTGTCAGACAGCCCTTGTTTGTTCCGGGCGACCTACACTATTCGGATGGCCTCAGGGACTTTGGAGGTTGCTCCTAATTTGTACGGTTTTGGACCATGGAATGGGCAGAATTTCCATGGATTGGTAGGCACAGTCCTAATGTGTGGCTCCAGGGTCCCAGCCTGGAGGGTGTGTGGCCCAAGACTTTGAGGACAGAAGTCTGAAAACACAAACTCAGCTTAGGTTTGGGGACGTAGGTATGGCAGGCCCGATCTACAAACCATGAGAAGAACTCTTCAGGATATGAAGAAAGTGCGAGTCTGAGGCGCTTGCTCAGGCTTTTGTCTCTGGATTTTGTATCAGCGATGGCCGTGGAATGTCGGGGAGGCCTCATGGGCCATGGACGAATCTTCTTCTCTGAGGATTTGGCCGGATTCCCAATTTCTTTTCGTCAATCTGTGGGATGGGAGGACTCATTTCAGTTTTGTTACCTCAGATGTCCCACCAAAAGAGGAATTCCAAAGCCAAGCCGTGGGGAAGACTGAAGGGACAACCCGAACTATGGTTAAAAATTGGGGCCTAGGGGCATGGCAAGCCCAATATGCTATCTCTTCATCCGGCCACTGAGTGACCTTACTTGAGGACTGGGCTCAGCCTGAGCATCACAATGTGTGTTTGTGACCAATGTGGCCCGCCAGCATGGGCGGGGCCTCATGGGCCACACTGGTTTCAACTACACTGAACATTGGACAACATGCCAACCACAAGGTTTCTTGCCATGGGGAAGGAGTTCTGATTTCTGCATCACCTTCAACCCTGGGCAGTGATTGGAGATAAGGTCAAGGTTCTGAAACCTGAAAACCGAGGTTGGGAAGAGATGACGACCTAAGGCCATGGAAGCTAGATGTGCTCAGTGTGCGGCCAGCTGTCTGGGAGGGGCCAGGGGGTCCAGGCTCAGGCTGTGTCAGAAAGGGCATTAGTGCCCTGGTCAGCCTATGTATTTGGGGTACAGCCATGGTCGGTGCAGGTTGATCCTCATTTGGGGTTACTGGGTAGACCCAGAGGACAATGTTTTTCTTCTGGAGGGCCGGCAGAGTGCTGCATTGTAGTTCTGGATTGCCAAACTGGAGGGCTTGTGGGCCAGTAGTCTGACGACAAAAGTCTGAGAACACAAGCTAGGCTTAGGTTTCTGGGTGAGGCCATGGCAGGCACAATCTACAGACCTGAATCGAGATCTCGTGCATCTGAAGTCAGGGCTAGGATCAGACGATCGCTCAGGTTGGAGTTTCTGTTCCTGATGGCCCCTTCATGAATGGGGGGGGGCATCACGAGGCCATGGGGGTTTTCCCACGAGGGGAGTTGTGAGAAGCTCCAAACTGCAGAGAGTCTTCTGCAGGACAATTGAAACCTGTTGTTTGGGTCCAGGCCAATGATTCTGAGCAGGGTTCTAAGGATGGATGGCTGGGTAGCCCACCGCGCATTCCAATTGTCTCCTAGCAATAAGACAGGTTAGATCTCCTGGATCTGTGGGGAGCAACCGAGGACGCTGAGTTGAAATGGACACCCCTGGGGATGGGTCCTAACGTGCTTTTGTGTCTATGGAGACCTTGGAATGAAGCGGTGGCACTGGGGCCCTAAAGGGTTCTCCTAAAGAGAGCCTTTGACACAGCTCCAACGTGCAAGTTTCCCATGTGTAGATGAGATGTTTTCTGATGGGTGAGTCAAGAAACAGCTAGATGCTGCTTTTGAAATCCAGGCCTCTGAGGAGAGATGCCTGGAAAGCAAAGCAATGGATCTGATTAGTGCCTAGGGGCCTGTTCTTTCCTTTTTACCTCTGGGGACATCTGTCTATGTGTCTGAGTGCAGGTAGGTGCTCAGTTGGGCTCAGATTGCCCCTGTTTTTCCTGGGAAGCCACCACTATTGAGATGGATCAGGGACTTTGGAGGTTTATCCTATTAGATGGATTGTGGCCATTGGAATGGGAACACACAATTCCCTTGGAGACGGCAAGTACAGTCCTGAGGTTCGGCTCCAGGGGCTTGAGCCTGTAGGTTGTGTAGGCCAGGGCTGTTTGGAAGTTGTCTGAAAACACAAACTCGGCTTATGTTTCGGGTCGTAGGTATGGCAGGACTGATCTACAGACCATGAGGAGAACTCTTCGGGATTTGAAAGAAGGGCGAGTGTGAGGCTCCTGCTCAAGTTTTTGTCTCTGGATATCGTGTCACTCATGGTCGTGGAATTTCTGGGTGAATTCATGGGAAATGGACGAGTCTTACTCTCTGGTGGTTTGGCCCTGTCTAAAGAGTTTGGGGTCATTCTGTGGGCTGGAGAAGTTCGTTTTTTTTTTTTTTTTTTTTTTTTTGTTGTTGTTTTCTTTTTTAACCTCAGGTGTCCCACCAAATGATGGATTCCAGAGTAGAGCCCTGGGGAGGGGCGACTGGACAATCAGAAATCTGGTTAAAAATTGGGGCCTAGGGACATGTCAAGCCCATTATGACATCTAATGGTCCAGCCACTGAGAGGACTTACTAGAGGACAGGACTCATGCTGAGGGTCACAATGAGTGTGTATGCGCTCGTAACACTCAAGAATGGGCGGGGCCTCAGGCTGAATGCTGGTTTCTCCTACACTGAACGTTGGACAACGTGCCAACCACAAGGGTTCTTGCCATGGGAAAGGAGGAGTCCTGATTTCTGCATCACACTCACCCCTGGGCAGTGATTGGAGATAAGGTCTCGGTTCTGAAGCCTGAAAACTGAGGTAGGGAAGAGATGATGACCTAAGGCCATGGCGGGTTTTATGTGCTCAGTGTGCGGTCAGCTTTCTGGGTGTTGGTCACGAGGTCCGGGCTCAGGTTGTGTTCGACAGTGCATTAGTGCCCAGGTTAGACTATATAATTTGGGTAAAGTCGAGTGCTGTGTAGGTTTACCCTCATTTCAGGTGCCTGGGCAGCTCATGAGGCAATAATTTTTTTTCTAGAGGGCAGGCAGAGTGCTGCATTGTGGGTCCGGAATTGCCAAACTTGAGGTCTTCGGGGCCAGGAGTGTGAGGACGGAAGTCTGAGAAGACAAGCTAGACTTGGGTATCAGGGCGAGGGCACGGCAGGTACCCCCTGCAGATCTGAACCAATATCTCATCCATCTGAAGTCAGGGCGAGGATCAGACTTTGGCTCAGGTGGAAGTTTCTGAGCATGACTGCCGCTTCATGAAGGGAGCGGAATCTCGAGGCCATTGAGGTTTTCCCACGTTGGGAGTTGTGGGATGCCCCCTTGAAGGATTCCTTCTGCGGGACAATTGAGACCTGTTGGATAGCTCCAGGACATCCCATTTGGAATGACTCCAGAGCACAGTTCGTGGTTGGATGCCTGGGAAGCCTGCCTCGCATCCAATTGTCTCCTAGCAACAAGACAGTTTAGATCTGATGTCTCTGCCGGGGCAACCGGGGTGGCTGAGTTGAAATGGACTTTCCTGAGGATGGGTCCTAATGTGTTTTTGTGTCCATGAGGGCCTTGGAATGGGGCGGTGGCACCGGGACCCTGAAGTACTCTCCTAAGCTTTGGACATGGCTCCCATGCACAGGTTTCCTTGTGGAGACGAGATGAGTTCTGATGGGTGCCTCAGGAAAACCCCTATGCTCGTATTGGAATCAGGCTTTTGAGGACACATGCTTGTAACCCAAAGCAATGGATCCTATTATGGCCTAGGGTCCTGTCTGGTTCAATCTTCTTCTCTGGGGATATCCATCTATGGTATGAATGGAGGTCGATTATCAGCTGGTGTCAGACAGCCCTTGTTTGTTCCGGGCGACCTACACTATTCGAATGGCCTCAGGGACTTTGGAGGTTGCTCCAAATTTGTACGGTTTTGGACCATGGAATGGGCAGAATTTCCATGGATTGGTAGGCACAGTCCTAATGTGTGGCTCCAGGGTCCCAGCCTGGAGGGTGTGTGGCCCAAGGCTTTGAGGACAGAAGTCTGAAAACACAAACTCAGCTTAGGTTTGGGGACGTAGGTATGGCAGGCCCGATCTACAAACCATGAGAAAAACTCTTCAGGATATGAAGAAAGTGCGAGTCTGAGGCGCTTGCTCAGGCTTTTGTCTCTGGATTTTGTATCAGCGATGGCCGTGGAATGTCGGGGAGGCCTCATGGGCCATGGACGAATCTTCTTCTCTGAGGATTTGGCCGGATTCCCAATTTCTTTTCGTCAATCTGTGGGATGGGAGGACGCATTTCAGTTTTGTTACCTCAGGTGTCCCACCAAAAGAGGAATTCCAAAGCCAAGCCGTGGGGAAGACTGAAGGGACAACCCGAACTATGGTTAAAAATTGGGGCCTACGGGCATGGCAAGCCCAATATGCTATCTCTTCATCCGGCCACTGAGTGACCTTACTTGAGGACTGGGCTCAGCCTGAGCATCACAATGTGTGTTTGTGACCAATGTGGCCCGCCAGCATGGGCGGGGCCTCATGGGCCACACTGGTTTCAACTACACTGAACATTGGACAACATGCCAACCACAAGGTTTCTTGCCATGGGGAAGGAGTTCTGATTTCTGCATCACCTTCAACCCTGGGCAGTGATTGGAGATAAGGTCAAGGTTCTGAAACCTGAAAACCGAGGTTGGGAAGAGATGACGACCTAAGGCCATGGAAGCTAGATGTGCTCAGTGTGCGGCCAGCTGTCTGGGAGGGGCCAGGGGGTCCAGGCTCAGGCTGTGTCAGAAAGGGCATTAGTGCCCTGGTCAGCCTATGTATTTGGGGTACAGCCATGGTCGGTGCAGGTTGATCCTCATTTGGGGTTACTGGGTAGACCCAGAGGACAAGGTTTTTCTTCTGGAGGGCCGGCAGAGTGCTGCATTGTAGTTCTGGATTGCCAAACTGGAGGGCTTGTGGGCCAGTAGTCTGACGACAAAAGTCTGAGAACACAAGCTAGGCTTAGGTTTCTGGGTGAGGCCATGGCAGGCACAATCTACAGACCTGAATCGAGATCTCGTGCATCTGAAGTCAGGGCTAGGATCAGACGATCGCTCAGGTTGGAGTTTCTGTTCCTGATGGCCCCTTCATGAATGGGGGGGGGGGCATCACGAGGCCATGGGGGTTTTCCCACGAGGGGAGTTGTGAGAAGCTCCAAACTGCAGAGAGTCTTCTGCAGGACAATTGAAACCTGTTGTTTAGGTCCAGGCCAATGATTCTGAGCAGGGTTCTAAGGATGGATGGCTGGGTAGCCCACCGCGCATTCCAATTGTCTCCTAGCAATAAGACAGGTTAGATCTCCTGGATCTGTGGGGAGCAACCGAGGACGCTGAGTTGAAATGGACACCCCTGGGGATGGGTCCTAACGTGCTTTTGTGTCTATGGAGACCTTGGAATGAAGCGGTGGCACTGGGGCCCTAAAGGGTTCTCCTAAAGAGAGGCTTTGACACAGCTCCAACGTGCAAGTTTCCCATGTGTAGATGAGATGTTTTCTGATGGGCGAGTCAAGAAACAGCTAGATGCTGCTTTTGAAATCCAGGCCTCTGAGGAGAGATGCCTGGAAAGCAAAGCAATGGATCTGATTAGTGCCTAGGGGCCTGTTCTTTCCTTTTTACCTCTGGGGACATCTGTCTATGTGTCTGAGTGCAGGTAGGTGCTCAGTTGGGCTCAGATTGCCCCTGTTTTTCCTGGGAAGCCACCACTATTGAGATGGATCAGGGACTTTGGAGGTTTATCCTATTAGATGGATTGTGGCCATTGGAATGGGCACACACAATTCCCTTGGAGACGGCAAGTACAGTCCTGAGGTTCGGCTCCAGGGGCTTGAGCCTGTAGGTTGTGTAGGCCAGGGCTGTTTGGAAGTTGTCTGAAAACACAAACTCGGCTTATGTTTCGGGTCGTAGGTATGGCAGGACTGATCTACAGACCATGAGGAGAACTCTTCGGGATTTGAAAGAAGGGCGAGTGTGAGGCTCCTGCTCAAGTTTTTGTCTCTGGATATCGTGTCACTCATGGTCGTGGAATTTCTGGGTGAATTCATGGGAAATGGACGAGTCTTACTCTCTGGTGGTTTGGCCCTGTCTAAAGAGTTTGGGGTCATTCTGTGGGCTGGAGAAGTTCGTTTTTTTTTTTTTTTTTTTTTTTTGTTGTTGTTTTCTTTTTTAACCTCAGGTGTCCCACCAAATGATGGATTCCAGAGTAGAGCCCTGGGGAGGGGCGACTGGACAATCAGAAATCTGGTTAAAAATTGGGGCCTAGGGACATGTCAAGCCCATTATGACATCTAATGGTCCAGCCACTGAGAGGACTTACTAGAGGACAGGACTCATGCTGAGGGTCACAATGAGTGTGTATGCGCTCGTAACACTCAAGAATGGGCGGGGCCTCAGGCTGAATGCTGGTTTCTCCTACACTGAACGTTGGACAACGTGCCAACCACAAGGGTTCTTGCCATGGGAAAGGAGGAGTCCTGATTTCTGCATCACACTCACCCCTGGGCAGTGATTGGAGATAAGGTCTCGGTTCTGAAGCCTGAAAACTGAGGTAGGGAAGAGATGATGACCTAAGGCCATGGCGGGTTTTATGTGCTCAGTGTGCGGTCAGCTTTCTGGGTGTTGGTCACGAGGTCCGGGCTCAGGTTGTGTTCGACAGTGCATTAGTGCCCAGGTTAGACTATATAATTTGGGTAAAGTCGAGTGCTGTGTAGGTTTACCCTCATTTCAGGTGCCTGGGCAGCTCATGAGGCAATAATTTTTTTTCTAGAGGGCAGGCAGAGTGCTGCATTGTGGGTCCGGAATTGCCAAACTTGAGGTCTTCGGGGCCAGGAGTGTGAGGACGGAAGTCTGAGAAGACAAGCTAGACTTGGGTATCAGGGCGAGGGCACGGCAGGTACCCCCTGCAGATCTGAACCAATATCTCATCCATCTGAAGTCAGGGCGAGGATCAGACTTTGGCTCAGGTGGAAGTTTCTGAGCATGACTGCCGCTTCATGAAGGGAGCGGAATCTCGAGGCCATTGAGGTTTTCCCACGTTGGGAGTTGTGGGATGCCCCCTTGAAGGATTCCTTCTGCGGGACAATTGAGACCTGTTGGATAGCTCCAGGACATCCCATTTGGAATGACTCCAGAGCACAGTTCGTGGTTGGATGCCTGGGAAGCCTGCCTCGCATCCAATTGTCTCCTAGCAACAAGACAGTTTAGATCTGATGTCTCTGCCGGGGCAACCGGGGTGGCTGAGTTGAAATGGACTTTCCTGAGGATGGGTCCTAATGTGTTTTTGTGTCCATGAGGGCCTTGGAATGGGGCGGTGGCACCGGGACCCTGAAGTACTCTCCTAAGCTTTGGACATGGCTCCCATGCACAGGTTTCCTTGTGGAGACGAGATGAGTTCTGATGGGTGCCTCAGGAAAACCCCTATGCTCGTATTGGAATCAGGCTTTTGAGGACACATGCTTGTAACCCAAAGCAATGGATCCTATTATGGCCTAGGGTCCTGTCTGGTTCAATCTTCTTCTCTGGGGACATCCATCTATGGTATGAATGGAGGTCGATTATCAGCTGGTGTCAGACAGCCCTTGTTTGTTCCGGGCGACCTACACTATTCGAATGGCCTCAGGGACTTTGGAGGTTGCTCCAAATTTGTACGGTTTTGGACCATGGAATGGGCAGAATTTCCATGGATTGGTAGGCACAGTCCTAATGTGTGGCTCCAGGGTCCCAGCCTGGAGGGTGTGTGGCCCAAGGCTTTGAGGACAGAAGTCTGAAAACACAAACTCAGCTTAGGTTTGGGGACGTAGGTATGGCAGGCCCGATCTACAAACCATGAGAAAAACTCTTCAGGATATGAAGAAAGTGCGAGTCTGAGGCGCTTGCTCAGGCTTTTGTCTCTGGATTTTGTATCAGCGATGGCCGTGGAATGTCGGGGAGGCCTCATGGGCCATGGACGAATCTTCTTCTCTGAGGATTTGGCCGGATTCCCAATTTCTTTTCGTCAATCTGTGGGATGGGAGGACGCATTTCAGTTTTGTTACCTCAGGTGTCCCACCAAAAGAGGAATTCCAAAGCCAAGCCGTGGGGAAGACTGAAGGGACAACCCGAACTATGGTTAAAAATTGGGGCCTACGGGCATGGCAAGCCCAATATGCTATCTCTTCATCCGGCCACTGAGTGACCTTACTTGAGGACTGGGCTCAGCCTGAGCATCACAATGTGTGTTTGTGACCAATGTGGCCCGCCAGCATGGGCGGGGCCTCATGGGCCACACTGGTTTCAACTACACTGAACATTGGACAACATGCCAACCACAAGGTTTCTTGCCATGGGGAAGGAGTTCTGATTTCTGCATCACCTTCAACCCTGGGCAGTGATTGGAGATAAGGTCAAGGTTCTGAAACCTGAAAACCGAGGTTGGGAAGAGATGACGACCTAAGGCCATGGAAGCTAGATGTGCTCAGTGTGCGGCCAGCTGTCTGGGAGGGGCCAGGGGGTCCAGGCTCAGGCTGTGTCAGAAAGGGCATTAGTGCCCTGGTCAGCCTATGTATTTGGGGTACAGCCATGGTCGGTGCAGGTTGATCCTCATTTGGGGTTACTGGGTAGACCCAGAGGACAAGGTTTTTCTTCTGGAGGGCCGGCAGAGTGCTGCATTGTAGTTCTGGATTGCCAAACTGGAGGGCTTGTGGGCCAGTAGTCTGACGACAAAAGTCTGAGAACACAAGCTAGGCTTAGGTTTCTGGGTGAGGCCATGGCAGGCACAATCTACAGACCTGAATCGAGATCTCGTGCATCTGAAGTCAGGGCTAGGATCAGACGATCGCTCAGGTTGGAGTTTCTGTTCCTGATGGCCCCTTCATGAATGGGGGGGGGGGCATCACGAGGCCATGGGGGTTTTCCCACGAGGGGAGTTGTGAGAAGCTCCAAACTGCAGAGAGTCTTCTGCAGGACAATTGAAACCTGTTGTTTAGGTCCAGGCCAATGATTCTGAGCAGGGTTCTAAGGATGGATGGCTGGGTAGCCCACCGCGCATTCCAATTGTCTCCTAGCAATAAGACAGGTTAGATCTCCTGGATCTGTGGGGAGCAACCGAGGACGCTGAGTTGAAATGGACACCCCTGGGGATGGGTCCTAACGTGCTTTTGTGTCTATGGAGACCTTGGAATGAAGCGGTGGCACTGGGGCCCTAAAGGGTTCTCCTAAAGAGAGGCTTTGACACAGCTCCAACGTGCAAGTTTCCCATGTGTAGATGAGATGTTTTCTGATGGGCGAGTCAAGAAACAGCTAGATGCTGCTTTTGAAATCCAGGCCTCTGAGGAGAGATGCCTGGAAAGCAAAGCAATGGATCTGATTAGTGCCTAGGGGCCTGTTCTTTCCTTTTTACCTCTGGGGACATCTGTCTATGTGTCTGAGTGCAGGTAGGTGCTCAGTTGGGCTCAGATTGCCCCTGTTTTTCCTGGGAAGCCACCACTATTGAGATGGATCAGGGACTTTGGAGGTTTATCCTATTAGATGGATTGTGGCCATTGGAATGGGCACACACAATTCCCTTGGAGACGGCAAGTACAGTCCTGAGGTTCGGCTCCAGGGGCTTGAGCCTGTAGGTTGTGTAGGCCAGGGCTGTTTGGAAGTTGTCTGAAAACACAAACTCGGCTTATGTTTCGGGTCATAGGTATGGCAGGACTGATCTACAGACCATGAGGAGAACTCTTCGGGATTTGAAAGAAGGGCGAGTGTGAGGCTCCTGCTCAAGTTTTTGTCTCTGGATATCGTGTCACTCATGGTCGTGGAATTTCTGGGTGACTTCATGGGAAATGGACGAGTCTTACTCTCTGGTGGTTTGGCCCTGTCTAAAGAGTTTGGGGTCATTCTGTGGGCTGGAGAAGTTCGTTTTTTTTTTTTTTTTGTTGTTGTTGTTGTTGTTGTTTTCTTTTTTAACCTCAGGTGTCCCACCAAATGATGGATTCCAGAGTAGAGCCCTGGGGAGGGGCGACTGGACAATCAGAAATCTGGTTAAAAATTGGGGCCTAGGGACATGTCAAGCCCATTATGACATCTAATGGTCCAGCCACTGAGAGGACTTACTAGAGGACAGGACTCATGCTGAGGGTCACAATGCGTGTGTATGCGCTCGTAAGACTCAAGAATGGGCGGGGCCTCAGGGTGAATGCTGGTTTCTCCTACACTGAACTTGGACAACGTGCCAACCACAAGGGTTCTTGCCATGGGAAAGGAGGAGTCCTGATTTCTGCATCACACTCACCCCTGGGCAGTGATTGGAGATAAGGTCTCGGTTCTGAAGCCTGAAAACTGAGGTAGGGAAGAGATGATGACCTAAGGCCATGGCGGGTTTTATGTGCTCAGTGTGCGGTCAGCTTTCTGGGTGTTGGTCACGAGGTCCGGGCTCAGGTTGTGTTCGACAGTGCATTAGTGCCCAGGTTAGACTATATAATTTGGGTAAAGTCGAGTGCTGTGTAGGTTTACCCTCATTTCAGGTGCCTGGGCAGCTCATGAGGCAATAATTTTTTTTCTAGAGGGCAGGCAGAGTGCTGCATTGTGGGTCCGGAATTGCCAAACTTGAGGTCTTCGGGGCCAGGAGTGTGAGGACGGAAGTCTGAGAAGACAAGCTAGACTTGGGTATCAGGGCGAGGGCACGGCAGGTACCCCCTGCAGATCTGAACCAATATCTCATCCATCTGAAGTCAGGGCGAGGATCAGACTTTGGCTCAGGTGGAAGTTTCTGAGCATGACGGCCGCTTCATGAAGGGAGCGGAATCTCGAGGCCATTGAGGTTTTCCCACCTTGGGAGTTGTGGGATGCCCCCTTCAAGGATTCCTTCTGCGGGACAATTGAGACCTGTTGGACAGCTCCAGGACATCCCATTTGGAATGACTCCAGAGCACAGTTCGCGGTTGGATGCCTGGGAAGCCTGCCTCGCATTCCAATTTTCTCCTAGCAACAAGACAGTTTAGATCTGATGTCTCTGCCGGAGCAACCGGGGTGGCTGAGTTGAAATGGACTTTCCTGAGGATGGGTCCTAATGTGTTTTTGTGTCGATGAGGGCCTTGGAATGGGGCGGTGGCACCGGGACCCTGAAGTACTCTCCTAAGCTTTGGACATGACTCCCATGCACAGGTTTCCTTGTGGAGACGAGATGAGTTCTGATGGGTGCCTCAGGAAAACACCTATGCTCGTATTGGAATCAGGCTTTTGAGGACACATGCCTGTAACCCAAAGCAATGGATCCTATTATGGCCTAGGGTCCTGTCTGGTTCAATCTTCTTCTCTGGGGACATCCATCTATGGTATGAATGGAGGTCGATTATCAGCTGGTGTCAGACAGCCCTTGTTTGTTCCGGGCGACCTACACTATTCGGATGGCCTCAGGGACTTTGGAGGTTGCTCCTAATTTGTACGGTTTTGGACCATGGAATGGGCAGAATTTCCATGGATTGGTAGGCACAGTCCTAATGTGTGGCTCCAGGGTCCCAGCCTGGAGGGTGTGTGGCCCAAGACTTTGAGGACAGAAGTCTGAAAACACAAACTCAGCTTAGGTTTGGGGACGTAGGTATGGCAGGCCCGATCTACAAACCATGAGAAGAACTCTTCAGGATATGAAGAAAGTGCGAGTCTGAGGCGCTTGCTCAGGCTTTTGTCTCTGGATTTTGTATCAGCGATGGCCGTGGAATGTCGGGGAGGCCTCATGGGCCATGGACGAATCTTCTTCTCTGAGGATTTGGCCGGATTCCCAATTTCTTTTCGTCAATCTGTGGGATGGGAGGACTCATTTCAGTTTTGTTACCTCAGATGTCCCACCAAAAGAGGAATTCCAAAGCCAAGCCGTGGGGAAGACTGAAGGGACAACCCGAACTATGGTTAAAAATTGGGGCCTAGGGGCATGGCAAGCCCAATATGCTATCTCTTCATCCGGCCACTGAGTGACCTTACTTGAGGATGGGCTCAGCCTGAGCATCACAATGTGTGTTTGTGACCAATGTGGCCCGCCAGCATGGGCGGGGCCTCATGGGCCACACTGGTTTCAACTACACTGAACATTGGACAACATGCCAACCACAAGGTTTCTTGCCATGGGGAAGGAGTTCTGATTTCTGCATCACCTTCAACCCTGGGCAGTGATTGGAGATAAGGTCAAGGTTCTGAAACCTGAAAACCGAGGTTGGGAAGAGATGACGACCTAAGGCCATGGAAGCTAGATGTGCTCAGTGTGCGGCCAGCTGTCTGGGAGGGGCCAGGGGGTCCAGGCTCAGGCTGTGTCAGAAAGGGCATTAGTGCCCTGGTCAGCCTATGTATTTGGGGTACAGCCATGGTCGGTGCAGGTTGATCCTCATTTGGGGTTACTGGGTAGACCCAGAGGACAATGTTTTTCTTCTGGAGGGCCGGCAGAGTGCTGCATTGTAGTTCTGGATTGCCAAACTGGAGGGCTTGTGGGCCAGTAGTCTGACGACAAAAGTCTGAGAACACAAGCTAGGCTTAGGTTTCTGGGTGAGGCCATGGCAGGCACAATCTACAGACCTGAATCGAGATCTCGTGCATCTGAAGTCAGGGCTAGGATCAGACGATCGCTCAGGTTGGAGTATCTGTTCCTGATGGCCCCTTCATGAATGGGGGGGGGCATCACGATGCCATGGGGGTTTTCCCACGAGGGGAGTTGTGAGAAGCTCCAAACTGCAGAGAGTCTTCTGCAGGACAATTGAAACCTGTTGTTTGGGTCCAGGCCAATGATTCTGAGCAGGGTTCTAAGGATGGATGGCTGGGTAGCCCACCGCGCATTCCAATTGTCTCCTAGCAATAAGACAGGTTAGATCTCCTGGATCTGTGGGGAGCAACCGAGGACGCTGAGTTGAAATGGACACCCCTGGGGATGGGTCCTAACGTGCTTTTGTGTCTATGGAGACCTTGGAATGAAGCGGTGGCACTATGGCCCTAAAGGGTTCTCCTAAAGAGAGGCTTTGACACAGCTCCAACGTGCAAGTTTCCCATGTGTAGATGAGATGTTTTCTGATGGGTGAGTCAAGAAACAGCTAGATGCTGCTTTTGAAATCCAGGCCTCTGAGGAGAGATGCCTGGAAAGCAAAGCAATGGATCTGATTAGTGCCTAGGGGCCTGTTCTTTCCTTTTTACCTCTGGGGACATCTGTCTATGTGTCTGAGTGCAGGTAGGTGCTCAGTTGGGCTCAGATTGCCCCTGTTTTTCCTGGGAAGCCACCACTATTGAGATGGATCAGGGACTTTGGAGGTTTATCCTATTAGATGGATTGTGGCCATTGGAATGGGCACACACAATTCCCTTGGAGACGGCAAGTACAGTCCTGAGGTTCGGCTCCAGGGGCTTGAGCCTGTAGGTTGTGTAGGCCAGGGCTGTTTGGAAGTTGTCTGAAAACACAAACTCGGCTTATGTTTCGGGTCGTAGGTATGGCAGGACTGATCTACAGACCATGAGGAGAACTCTTCGGGATTTGAAAGAAGGGCGAGTGTGAGGCTCCTGCTCAAGTTTTTGTCTCTGGATATCGTGTCACTCATGGTCGTGGAATTTCTGGGTGAATTCATGGGAAATGGACGAGTCTTACTCTCTGGTGGTTTGGCCCTGTCTAAAGAGTTTGGGGTCATTCTGTGGGCTGGAGAAGTTCGTTTTTTTTTTTTTTTTTTTGTTGTTGTTGTTGTTTTCTTTTTTAACCTCAGGTGTCCCACCAAATGATGGATTCCAGAGTAGAGCCCTGGGGAGGGGCGACTGGACAATCAGAAATCTGGTTAAAAATTGGGGCCTAGGGACATGTCAAGCCCATTATGACATCTAATGGTCCAGCCACTGAGAGGACTTACTAGAGGACAGGACTCATGCTGAGGGTCACAATGAGTGTGTATGCGCTCGTAACACTCAAGAATGGGCGGGGCCTCAGGCTGAATGCTGGTTTCTCCTACACTGAACGTTGGACAACGTGCCAACCACAAGGGTTCTTGCCATGGGAAAGGAGGAGTCCTGATTTCTGCATCACACTCACCCCTGGGCAGTGATTGGAGATAAGGTCTCGGTTCTGAAGCCTGAAAACTGAGGTAGGGAAGAGATGATGACCTAAGGCCATGGCGGGTTTTATGTGCTCAGTGTGCGGTCAGCTTTCTGGGTGTTGGTCACGAGGTCCGGGCTCAGGTTGTGTTCGACAGTGCATTAGTGCCCAGGTTAGACTATATAATTTGGGTAAAGTCGAGTGCTGTGTAGGTTTACCCTCATTTCAGGTGCCTGGGCAGCTCATGAGGCAATAATTTTTTTTCTAGAGGGCAGGCAGAGTGCTGCATTGTGGGTCCGGAATTGCCAAACTTGAGGTCTTCGGGGCCAGGAGTGTGAGGCCGGAAGTCTGAGAAGACAAGCTAGACTTGGGTATCAGGGCGAGGGCACGGCAGGTACCCCCTGCAGATCTGAACCAATATCTCATCCATCTGAAGTCAGGGCGAGGATCAGACTTTGGCTCAGGTGGAAGTTTCTGAGCATGACTGCCGCTTCATGAAGGGAGCGGAATCTCGAGGCCATTGAGGTTTTCCCAAGTTGGGAGTTGTGGGATGCCCCCTTCAAGGATTCCTTCTGCGGGACAATTGAGACCTGTTGGATAGCTCCAGGACATCCCATTTGGAATGACTCCAGAGCACAGTTCGCGGTTGGATGCCTGGGAAGCCTGCCTCGCATCCAATTGTCTCCTAGCAACAAGACAGTTTAGATCTGATGTCTCTGCCGGGGCAACCGGGGTGGCTGAGTTGAAATGGACTTTCCTGAGGATGGGTCCTAATGTGTTTTTGTGTCCATGAGGGCCTTGGAATGGGGCGGTGGCACCGGGACCCTGAAGTACTCTCCTAAGCTTTGGACATGGCTCCCATGCACAGGTTTCCTTGTGGAGACGAGATGAGTTCTGATGGGTGCCTCAGGAAAACCCCTATGCTCGTATTGGAATCAGGCTTTTGAGGACACATGCTTGTAACCCAAAGCAATGGATCCTATTATGGCCTAGGGTCCTGTCTGGTTCAATCTTCTTCTCTGGGGACATCCATCTATGGTATGAATGGAGGTCGATTATCAGCTGGTGTCAGACAGCCCTTGTTTGTTCCGGGCGACCTACACTATTCGAATGGCCTCAGGGACTTTGGAGGTTGCTCCAAATTTGTACGGTTTTGGACCATGGAATGGGCAGAATTTCCATGGATTGGTAGGCACAGTCCTAATGTGTGGCTCCAGGGTCCCAGCCTGGAGGGTGTGTGGCCCAAGGCTTTGAGGACAGAAGTCTGAAAACACAAACTCAGCTTAGGTTTGGGGACGTAGGTATGGCAGGCCCGATCTACAAACCATGAGAAAAACTCTTCAGGATATGAAGAAAGTGCGAGTCTGAGGCGCTTGCTCAGGCTTTTGTCTCTGGATTTTGTATCAGCGATGGCCGTGGAATGTCGGGGAGGCCTCATGGGCCATGGACGAATCTTCTTCTCTGAGGATTTGGCCGGATTCCCAATTTCTTTTCGTCAATCTGTGGGATGGGAGGACGCATTTCAGTTTTGTTACCTCAGGTGTCCCACCAAAAGAGGAATTCCAAAGCCAAGCCGTGGGGAAGACTGAAGGGACAACCCGAACTATGGTTAAAAATTGGGGCCTACGGGCATGGCAAGCCCAATATGCTATCTCTTCATCCGGCCACTGAGTGACCTTACTTGAGGACTGGGCTCAGCCTGAGCATCACAATGTGTGTTTGTGACCAATGTGGCCCGCCAGCATGGGCGGGGCCTCATGGGCCACACTGGTTTCAACTACACTGAACATTGGACAACATGCCAACCACAAGGTTTCTTGCCATGGGGAAGGAGTTCTGATTTCTGCATCACCTTCAACCCTGGGCAGTGATTGGAGATAAGGTCAAGGTTCTGAAACCTGAAAACCGAGGTTGGGAAGAGATGACGACCTAAGGCCATGGAAGCTAGATGTGCTCAGTGTGCGGGCAGCTGTCTGGGAGGGGCCAGGGGGTCCAGGCTCAGGCTGTGTCAGAAAGGGCATTAGTGCCCTGGTCAGCCTATGTATTTGGGGTACAGCCATGGTCGGTGCAGGTTGATCCTCATTTGGGGTTACTGGGTAGACCCAGAGGACAATGTTTTTCTTCTGGAGGGCCGGCAGAGTGCTGCATTGTAGTTCTGGATTGCCAAACTGGAGGGCTTGTGGGCCAGTAGTCTGACGACAAAAGTCTGAGAACACAAGCTAGGCTTAGGTTTCTGGGTGAGGCCATGGCAGGCACAATCTACAGACCTGAATCGAGATCTCGTGCATCTGAAGTCAGGGCTAGGATCAGACGATCGCTCAGGTTGGAGTTTCTGTTCCTGATGGCCCCTTCATGAATGGGGGGGGGGGGCATCACGAGGCCATGGGGGTTTTCCCACGAGGGGAGTTGTGAGAAGCTCCAAACTGCAGAGAGTCTTCTGCAGGACAATTGAAACCTGTTGTTTGGGTCCAGGCCAATGATTCTGAGCAGGGTTCTAAGGATGGATGGCTGGGTAGCCCACCGCGCATTCCAATTGTCTCCTAGCAATAAGACAGGTTAGATCTCCTGGATCTGTGGGGAGCAACCGAGGACGCTGAGTTGAAATGGACACCCCTGGGGATGGGTCCTAACGTGCTTTTGTGTCTATGGAGACCTTGGAATGAAGCGGTGGCACTGGGGCCCTAAAGGGTTCTCCTAAAGAGAGGCTTTGACACAGCTCCAACGTGCAAGTTTCCCATGTGTAGATGAGATGTTTTCTGATGGGCGAGTCAAGAAACAGCTAGATGCTGCTTTTGAAATCCAGGCCTCTGAGGAGAGATGCCTGGAAAGCAAAGCAATGGATCTGATTAGTGCCTAGGGGCCTGTTCTTTCCTTTTTACCTCTGGGGACATCTGTCTATGTGTCTGAGTGCAGGTAGGTGCTCAGTTGGGCTCAGATTGCCCCTGTTTTTCCTGGGAAGCCACCACTATTGAGATGGATCAGGGACTTTGGAGGTTTATCCTATTAGATGGATTGTGGCCATTGGAATGGGCACACACAATTCCCTTGGAGACGGCAAGTACAGTCCTGAGGTTCGGCTCCAGGGGCTTGAGCCTGTAGGTTGTGTAGGCCAGGGCTGTTTGGAAGTTGTCTGAAAACACAAACTCGGCTTATGTTTCGGGTCATAGGTATGGCAGGACTGATCTACAGACCATGAGGAGAACTCTTCGGGATTTGAAAGAAGGGCGAGTGTGAGGCTCCTGCTCAAGTTTTTGTCTCTGGATATCGTGTCACTCATGGTCGTGGAATTTCTGGGTGACTTCATGGGAAATGGACGAGTCTTACTCTCTGGTGGTTTGGCCCTGTCTAAAGAGTTTGGGGTCATTCTGTGGGCTGGAGAAGTTCGTTTTTTTTTTTTTTGTTGTTGTTGTTGTTGTTGTTGTTTTCTTTTTTAACCTCAGGTGTCCCACCAAATGATGGATTCCAGAGTAGAGCCCTGGGGAGGGGCGACTGGACAATCAGAAATCTGGTTAAAAATTGGGGCCTAGGGACATGTCAAGCCCATTATGACATCTAATGGTCCAGCCACTGAGAGGACTTACTAGAGGACAGGACTCATGCTGAGGGTCACAATGCGTGTGTATGCGCTCGTAAGACTCAAGAATGGGCGGGGCCTCAGGGTGAATGCTGGTTTCTCCTACACTGAACTTGGACAACGTGCCAACCACAAGGGTTCTTGCCATGGGAAAGGAGGAGTCCTGATTTCTGCATCACACTCACCCCTGGGCAGTGATTGGAGATAAGGTCTCGGTTCTGAAGCCTGAAAACTGAGGTAGGGAAGAGATGATGACCTAAGGCCATGGCGGGTTTTATGTGCTCAGTGTGCGGTCAGCTTTCTGGGTGTTGGTCACGAGGTCCGGGCTCAGGTTGTGTTCGACAGTGCATTAGTGCCCAGGTTAGACTATATAATTTGGGTAAAGTCGAGTGCTGTGTAGGTTTACCCTCATTTCAGGTGCCTGGGCAGCTCATGAGGCAATAATTTTTTTTCTAGAGGGCAGGCAGAGTGCTGCATTGTGGGTCCGGAATTGCCAAACTTGAGGTCTTCGGGGCCAGGAGTGTGAGGACGGAAGTCTGAGAAGACAAGCTAGACTTGGGTATCAGGGCGAGGGCACGGCAGGTACCCCCTGCAGATCTGAACCAATATCTCATCCATCTGAAGTCAGGGCGAGGATCAGACTTTGGCTCAGGAGGAAGTTTCTGAGCATGACGGCCGCTTCATGAAGGGAGCGGAATCTCGAGGCCATTGAGGTTTTCCCACCTTGGGAGTTGTGGGATGCCCCCTTCAAGGATTCCTTCTGCGGGACAATTGAGACCTGTTGGACAGCTCCAGGACATCCCATTTGGAATGACTCCAGAGCACAGTTCGCGGTTGGATGCCTGGGAAGCCTGCCTCGCATTCCAATTTTCTCCTAGCAACAAGACAGTTTAGATCTGATGTCTCTGCCGGAGCAACCGGGGTGGCTGAGTTGAAATGGACTTTCCTGAGGATGGGTCCTAATGTGTTTTTGTGTCGATGAGGGCCTTGGAATGGGGCGGTGGCACCGGGACCCTGAAGTACTCTCCTAAGCTTTGGACATGACTCCCATGCACAGGTTTCCTTGTGGAGACGAGATGAGTTCTGATGGGTGCCTCAGGAAAACACCTATGCTCGTATTGGAATCAGGCTTTTGAGGACACATGCCTGTAACCCAAAGCAATGGATCCTATTATGGCCTAGGGTCCTGTCTGGTTCAATCTTCTTCTCTGGGGACATCCATCTATGGTATGAATGGAGGTCGATTATCAGCTGGTGTCAGACAGCCCTTGTTTGTTCCGGGCGACCTACACTATTCGGATGGCCTCAGGGACTTTGGAGGTTGCTCCTAATTTGTACGCTTTTGGACCATGGAATGGGCAGAATTTCCATGGATTGGTAGGCACAGTCCTAATGTGTGGCTCCAGGGTCCCAGCCTGGAGGGTGTGTGGCCCAAGACTTTGAGGACAGAAGTCTGAAAACACAAACTCAGCTTAGGTTTGGGGACGTAGGTATGGCAGGCCCGATCTACAAACCATGAGAAGAACTCTTCAGGATATGAAGAAAGTGCGAGTCTGAGGCGCTTGCTCAGGCTTTTGTCTCTGGATTTTGTATCAGCGATGGCCGTGGAATGTCGGGGAGGCCTCATGGGCCATGGACGAATCTTCTTCTCTGAGGATTTGGCCGGATTCCCAATTTCTTTTCGTCAATCTGTGGGATGGGAGGACTCATTTCAGTTTTGTTACCTCAGATGTCCCACCAAAAGAGGAATTCCAAAGCCAAGCCGTGGGGAAGACTGAAGGGACAACCCGAACTATGGTTAAAAATTGGGGCCTAGGGGCATGGCAAGCCCAATATGCTATCTCTTCATCCGGCCACTGAGTGACCTTACTTGAGGATGGGCTCAGCCTGAGCATCACAATGTGTGTTTGTGACCAATGTGGCCCGCCAGCATGGGCGGGGCCTCATGGGCCACACTGGTTTCAACTACACTGAACATTGGACAACATGCCAACCACAAGGTTTCTTGCCATGGGGAAGGAGTTCTGATTTCTGCATCACCTTCAACCCTGGGCAGTGATTGGAGATAAGGTCAAGGTTCTGAAACCTGAAAACCGAGGTTGGGAAGAGATGACGACCTAAGGCCATGGAAGCTAGATGTGCTCAGTGTGCGGCCAGCTGTCTGGGAGGGGCCAGGGGGTCCAGGCTCAGGCTGTGTCAGAAAGGGCATTAGTGCCCTGGTCAGCCTATGTATTTGGGGTACAGCCATGGTCGGTGCAGGTTGATCCTCATTTGGGGTTACTGGGTAGACCCAGAGGACAATGTTTTTCTTCTGGAGGGCCGGCAGAGTGCTGCATTGTAGTTCTGGATTGCCAAACTGGAGGGCTTGTGGGCCAGTAGTCTGACGACAAAAGTCTGAGAACACAAGCTAGGCTTAGGTTTCTGGGTGAGGCCATGGCAGGCACAATCTACAGACCTGAATCGAGATCTCGTGCATCTGAAGTCAGGGCTAGGATCAGACGATCGCTCAGGTTGGAGTTTCTGTTCCTGATGGCCCCTTCATGAATGGGGGGGGGGGCATCACGAGGCCATGGGGGTTTTCCCACGAGGGGAGTTGTGAGAAGCTCCAAACTGCAGAGAGTCTTCTGCAGGACAATTGAAACCTGTTGTTTGGGTCCAGGCCAATGATTCTGAGCAGGGTTCTAAGGATGGATGGCTGGGTAGCCCACCGCGCATTCCAATTGTCTCCTAGCAATAAGACAGGTTAGATCTCCTGGATCTGTGGGGAGCAACCGAGGACGCTGAGTTGAAATGGACACCCCTGGGGATGGGTCCTAACGTGCTTTTGTGTCTATGGAGACCTTGGAATGAAGCGGTGGCACTATGGCCCTAAAGGGTTCTCCTAAAGAGAGGCTTTGACACAGATCCAACGTGCAAGTTTCCCATGTGTAGATGAGATGTTTTCTGATGGGTGAGTCAAGAAACAGCTAGATGCTGCTTTTGAAATCCAGGCCTCTGAGGAGAGATGCCTGGAAAGCAAAGCAATGGATCTGATTAGTGCCTAGGGGCCTGTTCTTTCCTTTTTACCTCTGGGGACATCTGTCTATGTGTCTGAGTGCAGGTAGGTGCTCAGTTGGGCTCAGATTGCCCCTGTTTTTCCTGGGAAGCCACCACTATTGAGATGGATCAGGGACTTTGGAGGTTTATCCTATTAGATGGATTGTGGCCATTGGAATGGGCACACACAATTCCCTTGGAGACGGCAAGTACAGTCCTGAGGTTCGGCTCCAGGGGCTTGAGCCTGTAGGTTGTGTAGGCCAGGGCTGTTTGGAAGTTGTCTGAAAACACAAACTCGGCTTATGTTTCGGGTCATAGGTATGGCAGGACTGATCTACAGACCATGAGGAGAACTCTTCGGGATTTGAAAGAAGGGCGAGTGTGAGGCTCCTGCTCAAGTTTTTGTCTCTGGATATCGTGTCACTCATGGTCGTGGAATTTCTGGGTGACTTCATGGGAAATGGACGAGTCTTACTCTCTGGTGGTTTGGCCCTGTCTAAAGAGTTTGGGGTCATTCTGTGGGCTGGAGAAGTTCGTTTTTTTTTTTTGTTGTTGTTGTTGTTGTTGTTGTTTTCTTTTTTAACCTCAGGTGTCCCACCAAATGATGGATTCCAGAGTAGAGCCCTGGGGAGGGGCGACTGGACAATCAGAAATCTGGTTAAAAATTGGGGCCTAGGGACATGTCAAGCCCATTATGACATCTAATGGTCCAGCCACTGAGAGGACTTACTAGAGGACAGGACTCATGCTGAGGGTCACAATGCGTGTGTATGCGCTCGTAACACTCAAGAATGGGCGGGGCCTCAGGGTGAATGCTGGTTTCTCCTACACTGAACGTTGGACAACGTGCCAACCACAAGGGTTCTTGCCATGGGAAAGGAGGAGTCCTGATTTCTGCATCACACTCACCCCTGGGCAGTGATTGGAGATAAGGTCTCGGTTCTGAAGCCTGAAAACTGAGGTAGGGAAGAGATGATGACCTAAGGCCATGGCGTGTTTTATGTGCTCAGTGTGCGGTCAGCTTTCTGGGTGTTGGTCACGAGGTCCGGGCTCAGGTTGTGTTCGACAGTGCATTAGTGCCCAGGTTAGACTATATAATTTGGGTAAAGTCGAGTGCTGTGTAGGTTTACCCTCATTTCAGGTGCCTGGGCAGCTCATGAGGCAATAATTTTTTTTCTAGAGGGCAGGCAGAGTGCTGCATTGTGGGTCCGGAATTGCCAAACTTGAGGTCTTCGGGGCCAGGAGTGTGAGGACGGAAGTCTGAGAAGACAAGCTAGACTTGGGTATCAGGGCGAGGGCACGGCAGGTACCCCCTGCAGATCTGAACCAATATCTCATCCATCTGAAGTCAGGGCGAGGATCAGACTTTGGCTCAGGTGGAAGTTTCTGAGCATGACGGCCGCTTCATGAAGGGAGCGGAATCCGAGGCCATTGAGGTTTTCCCACGTTGGGAGTTGTGGGATGCCCCCTTCAAGGATTCCTTCTGCGGGACAAATGAGACCTGTTGGACAGCTCCAGGACATCCCATTTGGAATGACTCCAGAGCACAGTTCGCGGTTGGATGCCTGGGAAGCCTGCCTCGCATTCCAATTGTCTCCTAGCAACAAGACAGTTTAGATCTGATGTCTCTGCCGGGGCAACCGGGGTGGCTGAGTTGAAATGGACTTTCCTGAGGATGGGTCCTAATGTGTTTTTGTGTCCATGAGGGCCTTGGAATGGGGCGGTGGCACCGGGACCCTGAAGTACTCTCCTAAGCTTTGGACATGGCTCCCATGCACAGGTTTCCTTGTGGAGACCAGATGAGTTCTGATGGGTGCCTCAGGAAAACCCCTATGCTCGTATTGGAATCAGGCTTTTGAGGACACATGCCTGTAACCCAAAGCAATGGATCCTATTATGGCCTAGGGTCCTGTCTGGTTCAATCTTCTTCTCTGGGGACATCCATCTATGGTATGAATGGAGGTCGATTATCAGCTGGTGTCAGACAGCCCTTGTTTGTTCCGGGCGACCTACACTATTCGGATGGCCTCAGGGACTTTGGAGGTTGCTTTTAATTTGTACGGTTTTGGACCATGGAATGGGCAGAATTTCCATGGATTGGTAGGCACAGTCCTAATGTGTGGCTCCAGGGGCCCAGCCTGGAGGGTGTGTGTCCCAAGACTTTGAGGACAGAAGTCTGAAAACACAAACTCAACTTAGGTTTGGGGACGTAGGTATGGCAGGCCCGATCTACAAACCATGAGAAGAACTCTTCAGGATATGAAGAAAGTGCGAGTCTGAGGCGCTTGCTCAGGCTTTTGTCTCTGGATTTTGTATCAGCGATGGCCGTGGAATGTCGGGGAGGCCTCATGGGCCATGGACGAATCTTCTTCTCTGAGGATTTGGCCGGATTCCCAATTTCTTTTCGTCAATCTGTGGGATGGGAGGACTCATTTCAGTTTTGTTACCTCAGATGTCCCACCAAAAGAGGAATTCCAAAGCCAAGCCGTGGGGAAGACTGAAGGGACAACCCGAACTATGGTTAAAAATTGGGGCCTAGGGGCATGGCAAGCCCAATATGCTATCTCTTCATCCGGCCACTGAGTGACCTTACTTGAGGACTGGGCTCAGCCTGAGCATCACAATGTGTGTTTGTGACCAATGTGGCCCGCCAGCATGGGCGGGGCCTCATGGGCCACACTGGTTTCAACTACACTGAACATTGGACAACATGCCAACCACAAGGTTTCTTGCCATGGGGAAGGAGTTCTGATTTCTGCATCACCTTCAACCCTGGGCAGTGATTGGAGATAAGGTCAAGGTTCTGAAACCTGAAAACCGAGGTTGGGAAGAGATGACGACCTAAGGCCATGGAAGCTAGATGTGCTCAGTGTGCGGCCAGCTGTCTGGGAGGGGCCAGGGGGTCCAGGCTCAGGCTGTGTCAGAAAGGGCATTAGTGCCCTGGTCAGCCTATGTATTTGGGGTACAGCCATGGTCGGTGCAGGTTGATCCTCATTTGGGGTTACTGGGTAGACCCAGAGGACAATGTTTTTCTTCTGGATGGCCGGCAGAGTGCTGCATTGTAGTTCTGGATTGCCAAACTGGAGGGCTTGTGGGCCAGTAGTCTGACGACAAAAGTCTGAGAACACAAGCTAGGCTTAGGTTTCTGGGTGAGGCCATGGCAGGCACAATCTACAGACCTGAATCGAGATCTCGTGCATCTGAAGTCAGGGCTAGGATCAGATGATCGCTCAGGTTGGAGTTTCTGTTCCTGATGGCCCCTTCATGAATGGGGGGTGGCATCACGAGGCCATGGGGGTTTTCCCACGAGGGGAGTTGTGAGAAGCTCCAAACTGCAGAGAGTCTTCTGCAGGACAATTGAAACCTGTTGTTTGGGTCCAGGCCAATGATTCTGAGCAGGGTTCTAAGGATGGATGGCTGGGTAGCCCACCGCGCATTCCAATTGTCTCCTAGCAATAAGACAGGTTAGATCTCCTGGATCAGTGGGGAGCAACCGAGGACGCTGAGTTGAAATGGACACCCCTGGGGATGGGTCCTAACGTGCTTTTGTGTCTATGGAGACCTTGGAATGAAGCGGTGGCACTGGGGCCCTAAAGGGTTCTCCTAAAGAGAGGCTTTGACACAGCTCCAACGTGCAAGTTTCCCATATGTTGATGAGATGTTTTCTGATGGGTGAGTCAAGAAACAGCTAGATGCTGCTTTTGAAATCCAGGCCTCTGAGGAGAGATGCCTGGAAAGCAAAGCAATGGATCTGATTAGTGCCTAGGGGCCTGTTCTTTCCTTTTTACCTCTGGGGACATCTGTCTATGTGTCTGAGTGCAGGTAGGTGCTCAGTTGGGCTCAGATTGCCCCTGTTTTTCCTGGGAAGCCACCACTATTGAGATGGATCAGGGACTTTGGAGGTTTATCCTATTAGATGGATTGTGGCCATTGGAATGGGCACACACAATTCCCTTGGAGACGGCAAGTACAGTCCTGAGGTTCGGCTCCAGGGGCTTGAGCCTGTAGGTTGTGTAGGCCAGGGCTGTTTGGAAGTTGTCTGAAATCACAAACTCGGCTTATGTTTCGGGTCATAGGTATGGCAGGACTGATCTACAGACCATGAGGAGAACTCTTCGGGATTTGAAAGAAGGGCGAGTGTGAGGCTCCTGCTCAAGTTTTTGTCTCTGGATATCGTGTCACTCATGGTCGTGGAATTTCTGGGTGATTTCATGGGAAATGGACGAGTCTTACTCTCTGGTGGTTTGGCCCTGTCTAAAGAGTTTGGGGTCATTCTGTGGGCTGGAGAAGTTCGTTTTTTTTTTTTGTTGTTGTTGTTGTTGTTTTCTTTTTTAACCTCAGGTGTCCCACCAAATGATGGATTCCAGAGTAGAGCCCTGGGAGGGGCGACTGGACAATCAGAAATCTGGTTAAAAATTGGGGCCTAGGGACATGTCAAGCCCATTATGACATCTAATGGTCCAGCCACTGAGAGGACTTACTAGAGGACAGAACTCATGCTGAGGGTCACAATGCATGTGTATGCGCTCGTAAGACTCAAGAATTGGCGGGGCCTCAGGGTGAATGCTGGTTTCTCCTACACTGAACTTGGACAACGTGCCAACCACAAGGGTTCTTGCCATGGGAAAGGAGGAGTCCTGATTTCTGCATCACACTCACCCCTGGGCAGTGATTGGAGATAAGGTCTCGGTTCTGAAGCCTGAAAACTGAGGTAGGGAAGAGATGATGACCTAAGGCCATTTCGGGTTTTATGTTCTCAGTGTGCGGTCAGCTTTCTGGGTGTTGGTCACGAGGTCCGGGCTCAGGTTGTGTTCGACAGTGCATTAGTGCCCAGGTTAGACTATATAATTTGGGTAAAGTCGAGTGCTGTGTAGGTTTACCCTCATTTCAGGTGCCTGGGCAGCTTATGAGGCAATAATTTTTTTTCTAGAGGGCAGGCAGAGTGCTGCATTGTGGGTCCGGAATTGCCAAACTTGAGGTCTTCGGGGCCAGGAGTGTGAGGACGGAAGTCTGAGAAGACAAGCTAGACTTGGGTATCAGGGCGAGGGCACGGCAGGTACCCCCTGCAGATCTGAACCAATATCTCATCCATCTGAAGTCAGGGCGAGGATCAGACTTTGGCTCAGGTGGAAGTTTCTGAGCATGACGGCCGCTTCATGAAGGGAGCGGAATCTCGAGGCCATTGAGGTTTTCCCACCTTGGGAGTTGTGGGATGCCCCCTTCAAGGATTCCTTCTGCGGGACAATTGAGACCTGTTGGACAGCTCCAGGACATCCCATTTGGAATGACTCCAGAGCACAGTTCACGGTTGGATGCCTGGGAAGCCTGCCTCGCATTCCAATTGTCTCCTAGCAACAAGACAGTTTAGATCTGATGTCTCTGCCGGAGCAACCGGGGTGGCTGAGTTGAAATGGACTTTCCTGAGGATGGATCCTAATGTGTTTTTGTGTCCATGAGGGCCTTGGAATGGGGCGGTGGCACCGGGACCCTGAAGTACTCTCCTAAGCTTTGGACATGGCTCCCATGCACAGGTTTCCTTGTGGAGACGAGATGAGTTCTGATGGGTGCCTCAGGAAAACCCCTATGCTCGTATTGGAATCAGGCTTTTGAGGACACATGCCTGTAACCCAAAGCAATGGATCCTATTATGGCCTAGGGTCCTGTCTGGTTCAATCTTCTTCTCTGGGGACATCCATCTATGGTATGAATGGAGGTCGATTATCAGCTGGTGTCAGACAGCCCTTGTTTGTTCCGGGCGACCTACACTATTCGGATGGCCTCAGGGACTTTGGAGGTTGCTCCTAATTTGTACGCTTTTGGACCATGGAATGGGCAGAATTTCCATGGATTGGTAGGCACAGTCCTAATGTGTGGCTCCAGGGTCCCAGCCTGGAGGGTGTGTGGCCCAAGACTTTGAGGACAGAAGTCTGAAAACACAAACTCAGCTTAGGTTTGGGGACGTAGGTATGGCAGGCCCGATCTACAAACCATGAGAAGAACTCTTCAGGATATGAAGAAAGTGCGAGTCTGAGGCGCTTGCTCAGGCTTTTGTCTCTGGATTTTGTATCAGCGATGGCCTTGGAATGTCGGGGAGGCCTCATGGGCCATGGACGAATCTTCTTCTCTGAGGATTTGGCCGGATTCCCAATTTCTTTTCGTCAATCTGTGGGATGGGAGGACTCATTTCAGTTTTGTTACCTCAGATGTCCCACCAAAAGAGGAATTCCAAAGCCAAGCCGTGGGGAAGACTGAAGGGACAACCCGAACTATGGTTAAAAATTGGGGCCTAGGGGCATGGCAAGCCCAATATGCTATCTCTTCATCCGGCCACTGAGTGACCTTACTTGAGGATGGGCTCAGCCTGAGCATCACAATGTGTGTTTGTGACCAATGTGGCCCGCCAGCATGGGCGGGGCCTCATGGGCCACACTGGTTTCAACTACACTGAACATTGGACAACATGCCAACCACAAGGTTTCTTGCCATGGGGAAGGAGTTCTGATTTCTGCATCACCTTCAACCCTGGGCAGTGATTGGAGATAAGGTCAAGGTTCTGAAACCTGAAAACCGAGGTTGGGAAGAGATGACGACCTAAGGCCATGGAAGCTAGATGTGCTCAGTGTGCGGCCAGCTGTCTGGGAGGGGCCAGGGGGTCCAGGCTCAGGCTGTGTCAGAAAGGGCATTAGTGCCCTGGTCAGCCTATGTATTTGGGGTACAGCCATGGTCGGTGCAGGTTGATCCTCATTTGGGGTTACTGGGTAGACCCAGAGGACAATATTTTTCTTCTGGAGGGCCGGCAGAGTGCTGCATTGTAGTTCTGGATTGCCAAACTGGAGGGCTTGTGGGCCAGTAGTCTGACGACAAAAGTCTGAGAACACAAGCTAGGCTTAGGTTTCTGGGTGAGGCCATGGCAGGCACAATCTACAGACCTGAATCGAGATCTCGTGCATCTGAAGTCAGGGCTAGGATCAGACGATCGCTCAGGTTGGAGTTTCTGTTCCTGATGGCCCCTTCATGAATGGGGGGGGGCATCACGAGGCCATGGGGGTTTTCCCACGAGGGGAGTTGTGAGAAGCTCCAAACTGCAGAGAGTCTTCTGCAGGACAATTGAAACCTGTTGTTTGGGTCCAGGCCAATGATTCTGAGCAGGGTTCTAAGGATGGATGGCTGGGTAGCCCACCGCGCATTCCAATTGTCTCCTAGCAATAATACAGGTTAGATCTCCTGGATCTGTGGGGATCAACCGAGGACGCTGAGTTGAAATGGACACCCCTGGGGATGGGTCCTAACGTGCTTTTGTGTCTATGGAGACCTTGGAATGAAGCGGTGGCACTGGGGCCCTAAAGGGTTCTCCTAAAGAGAGGCTTTGACACAGCTCCAACGTGCAAGTTTCCCATGTGTAGATGAGATGTTTTCTGATGGGTGAGTCAAGAAACAGCTAGATGCTGCTTTTGAAATCCAGGCCTCTGAGGAGAGATGCCTGGAAAGCAAAGCAATGGATCTGATTAGTGCCTAGGGGCCTGTTCTTTCCTTTTTACCTCTGGGGACATCTGTCTATGTGTCTGAGTGCAGGTAGGTGCTCAGTTGGGCTCAGATTGCCCCTGTTTTTCCTGGGAAGCCACCACTATTGAGATGGATCAGGGACTTTGGAGGTTTATCCTATTAGATGGATTGTGGCCATTGGAATGGGCACACACAATTCCCTTGGAGACGGCAAGTACAGTCCTGAGGTTCGGCTCCAGGGGCTTGAGCCTGTAGGTTGTGTAGGCCAGGGCTGTTTGGAAGTTGTCTGAAAACACAAACTAGGCTTATGTTTCGGGTCATAGGTATGGCAGGACTGATCTACAGACCATGAGGAGAACTCTTCGGGATTTGAAAGAAGGGCGAGTGTGAGGCTCCTGCTCAAGTTTTTGTCTCTGGATATCGTGTCACTCATGGTCGTGGAATTTCTGGGTGACTTCATGGGAAATGGACGAGTCTTACTCTCTGGTGGTTTGGCCCTGTCTAAAGAGTTTGGGGTCATTCTGTGGGCTGGAGAAGTTCGTTTTTTTTTTTGTTGTTGTTGTTGTTGTTTTCTTTTTTAACCTCAGGTGTCCCAGCAAATGATGGATTCCAGAGTAGAGCCCTGGGGAGGGGCGACTGGACAATCAGAAATCTGGTTAAAAATTGGGGCCTAGGGACATGTCAAGCCCATTATGACATCTAATGGTCCAGCCACTGAGAGGACTTACTAGAGGACAGGACTCATGCTGAGGGTCACAATGCGTGTGTATGCGCTCGTAACACTCAAGAATGGGCGGGGCCTCAGGGTGAATGCTGGTTTCTCCTACACTGAACGTTGGACAACGTGCCAACCACAAGGGTTCTTGCCATGGGAAAGGAGGAGTCCTGATTTCTGCATCACACTCACCCCTGGGCAGTGATTGGAGATAAGGTCTCGGTTCTGAAGCCTGAAAACTGAGGTAGGGAAGAGATGATGACCTAAGGCCATGGCGGGTTTTATGTGCTCAGTGTGCGGTCAGCTTTCTGGGTGTTGGTCACGAGGTCCGGGCTCAGGTTGTGTTCGACAGTGCATTAGTGCCCAGGTTAGACTATATAATTTGGGTAAAGTCGAGTGCTGTGTAGGTTTACCCTCATGTCAGGTGCCTGGGCAGCTCATGAGGCAATAATTTTTTTTCTAGAGGGCAGGCAGAGTGCTGCATTGTGGGTCCGGAATTGCCAAACTTGAGGTCTTCGGGGCCAGGAGTGTGAGGACGGAAGTCTGAGAAGACAAGCTAGACTTGGGTATCAGGGCGAGGGCACGGCAGGTACCCCCTGCAGATCTGAACCAATATCTCATCCATCTGAAGTCAGGGCGAGGATCAGACTTTGGCTCAGGTGGAAGTTTCTGAGCATGACGGCCGCTTCATGAAGGGAGCAGAATCTCGAGGCCATTGAGGTTTTCCCACGTTGGGAGTTGTGGGATGCCCCCTTCAAGGATTCCTTCTGCGGGACAATTGAGACCTGTTGGACAGCTCCAGGACATCCCATTTGGAATGACTCCAGAGCACAGTTCGCGGTTGGATGCCTGGGAAGGCTGCCTCGCATTCCAATTGTCTCCTAGCAACAAGACTGTTTAGATCTGATGTCTCTGCCGGAGCAACCGGGGTGGCTGAGTTGAAATGGACTTTCCTGAGGATGGGTCCTAATGTGTTTTTGTGTCCATGAGGGCCTTGGAATGGGGCGGTGGCACCGGGACCCTGAAGTACTCTCCTAAGCTTTGGACATGGCTCCCATGCACAGGTTTCCTTGTGGAGACGAGATGAGTTCTGATGGGTGCCTCAGGAAAACCCCTATGCTCGTATTGGAATCAGGCTTTTGAGGACACATGCCTGTAACCCAAAGCAATGGATCCTATTATGGCCTAGGGTCCTGTCTGGTTCAATCTTCTTCTCTGGGGACATCCATCTATGGTATGAATGGAGGTCGATTATCAGCTGGTGTCAGACAGCCCTTGTTTGTTCCGGGCGACCTACACTATTCGGATGGCCTCAGGGACTTTGGAGGTTGCTCCTAATTTGTACGCTTTTGGACCATGGAATGGGCAGAATTTCCATGGATTGGTAGGCACAGTCCTAATGTGTGGCTCCAGGGTCCCAGCCTGGAGGGTGTGTGGCCCAAGACTTTGAGGACAGAAGTCTGAAAACACAAACTCAGCTTAGGTTTGGGGACGTAGGTATGGCAGGCCCGATCTACAAACCATGAGAAGAACTCTTCAGGATATGAAGAAAGTGCGAGTCTGAGGCGCTTGCTCAGGCTTTTGTCTCTGGATTTTGTATCAGCGATGGCCTTGGAATGTCGGGGAGGCCTCATGGGCCATGGACGAATCTTCTTCTCTGAGGATTTGGCCGGATTCCCAATTTCTTTTCGTCAATCTGTGGGATGGGAGGACTCATTTCAGTTTTGTTACCTCAGATGTCCCACCAAAAGAGGAATTCCAAAGCCAAGCCGTGGGGAAGACTGAAGGGACAACCCGAACTATGGTTAAAAATTGGGGCCTAGGGGCATGGCAAGCCCAATATGCTATCTCTTCATCCGGCCACTGAGTGACCTTACTTGAGGATGGGCTCAGCCTGAGCATCACAATGTGTGTTTGTGACCAATGTGGCCCGCCAGCATGGGCGGGGCCTCATGGGCCACACTGGTTTCAACTACACTGAACATTGGACAACATGCCAACCACAAGGTTTCTTGCCATGGGGAAGGAGTTCTGATTTCTGCATCACCTTCAACCCTGGGCAGTGATTGGAGATAAGGTCAAGGTTCTGAAACCTGAAAACCGAGGTTGGGAAGAGATGACGACCTAAGGCCATGGAAGCTAGATGTGCTCAGTGTGCGGCCAGCTGTCTGGGAGGGGCCAGGGGGTCCAGGCTCAGGCTGTGTCAGAAAGGGCATTAGTGCCCTGGTCAGCCTATGTATTTGGGGTACAGCCATGGTCGGTGCAGGTTGATCCTCATTTGGGGTTACTGGGTAGACCCAGAGGACAATATTTTTCTTCTGGAGGGCCGGCAGAGTGCTGCATTGTAGTTCTGGATTGCCAAACTGGAGGGCTTGTGGGCCAGTAGTCTGACGACAAAAGTCTGAGAACACAAGCTAGGCTTAGGTTTCTGGGTGAGGCCATGGCAGGCACAATCTACAGACCTGAATCGAGATCTCGTGCATCTGAAGTCAGGGCTAGGATCAGACGATCGCTCAGGTTGGAGTTTCTGTTCCTGATGGCCCCTTCATGAATGGGGGGGGGCATCACGAGGCCATGGGGGTTTTCCCACGAGGGGAGTTGTGAGAAGCTCCAAACTGCAGAGAGTCTTCTGCAGGACAATTGAAACCTGTTGTTTGGGTCCAGGCCAATGATTCTGAGCAGGGTTCTAAGGATGGATGGCTGGGTAGCCCACCGCGCATTCCAATTGTCTCCTAGCAATAATACAGGTTAGATCTCCTGGATCTGTGGGGATCAACCGAGGACGCTGAGTTGAAATGGACACCCCTGGGGATGGGTCCTAACGTGCTTTTGTGTCTATGGAGACCTTGGAATGAAGCGGTGGCACTGGGGCCCTAAAGGGTTCTCCTAAAGAGAGGCTTTGACACAGCTCCAACGTGCAAGTTTCCCATGTGTAGATGAGATGTTTTCTGATGGGTGAGTCAAGAAACAGCTAGATGCTGCTTTTGAAATCCAGGCCTCTGAGGAGAGATGCCTGGAAAGCAAAGCAATGGATCTGATTAGTGCCTAGGGG
Source organism: Mustela nivalis (assembly GCF_964662115.1). Taxonomy (NCBI): domain Eukaryota; kingdom Metazoa; phylum Chordata; class Mammalia; order Carnivora; family Mustelidae; genus Mustela; species Mustela nivalis. The sequence goes on along the minus strand of NW_028136558.1, from coordinate 861,905 downwards.
CCTGTTCTTTCCTTTTTACCTCTGGGGACATCTGTCTATGTGTCTGAGTGCAGGTAGGTGCTCAGTTGGGCTCAGATTGCCCCTGTTTTTCCTGGGAAGCCACCACTATTGAGATGGATCAGGGACTTTGGAGGTTTATCCTATTAGATGGATTGTGGCCATTGGAATGGGCACACACAATTCCCTTGGAGACGGCAAGTACAGTCCTGAGGTTCGGCTCCAGGGGCTTGAGCCTGTAGGTTGTGTAGGCCAGGGCTGTTTGGAAGTTGTCTGAAAACACAAACTAGGCTTATGTTTCGGGTCATAGGTATGGCAGGACTGATCTACAGACCATGAGGAGAACTCTTCGGGATTTGAAAGAAGGGCGAGTGTGAGGCTCCTGCTCAAGTTTTTGTCTCTGGATATCGTGTCACTCATGGTCGTGGAATTTCTGGGTGACTTCATGGGAAATGGACGAGTCTTACTCTCTGGTGGTTTGGCCCTGTCTAAAGAGTTTGGGGTCATTCTGTGGGCTGGAGAAGTTCGTTTTTTTTTTTTTTGTTGTTGTTGTTGTTTTCTTTTTTAACCTCAGGTGTCCCAGCAAATGATGGATTCCAGAGTAGAGCCCTGGGGAGGGGCGACTGGACAATCAGAAATCTGGTTAAAAATTGGGGCCTAGGGACATGTCAAGCCCATTATGACATCTAATGGTCCAGCCACTGAGAGGACTTACTAGAGGACAGGACTCATGCTGAGGGTCACAATGCGTGTGTATGCGCTCGTAACACTCAAGAATGGGCGGGGCCTCAGGGTGAATGCTGGTTTCTCCTACACTGAACGTTGGACAACGTGCCAACCACAAGGGTTCTTGCCATGGGAAAGGAGGAGTCCTGATTTCTGCATCACACTCACCCCTGGGCAGTGATTGGAGATAAGGTCTCGGTTCTGAAGCCTGAAAACTGAGGTAGGGAAGAGATGATGACCTAAGGCCATGGCGGGTTTTATGTGCTCAGTGTGCGGTCAGCTTTCTGGGTGTTGGTCACGAGGTCCGGGCTCAGGTTGTGTTCGACAGTGCATTAGTGCCCAGGTTAGACTATATAATTTGGGTAAAGTCGAGTGCTGTGTAGGTTTACCCTCATGTCAGGTGCCTGGGCAGCTCATGAGGCAATAATTTTTTTTCTAGAGGGCAGGCAGAGTGCTGCATTGTGGGTCCGGAATTGCCAAACTTGAGGTCTTCGGGGCCAGGAGTGTGAGGACGGAAGTCTGAGAAGACAAGCTAGACTTGGGTATCAGGGCGAGGGCACGGCAGGTACCCCCTGCAGATCTGAACCAATATCTCATCCATCTGAAGTCAGGGCGAGGATCAGACTTTGGCTCAGGTGGAAGTTTCTGAGCATGACGGCCGCTTCATGAAGGGAGCAGAATCTCGAGGCCATTGAGGTTTTCCCACGTTGGGAGTTGTGGGATGCCCCCTTCAAGGATTCCTTCTGCGGGACAATTGAGACCTGTTGGACAGCTCCAGGACATCCCATTTGGAATGACTCCAGAGCACAGTTCGCGGTTGGATGCCTGGGAAGGCTGCCTCGCATTCCAATTGTCTCCTAGCAACAAGACTGTTTAGATCTGATGTCTCTGCCGGAGCAACCGGGGTGGCTGAGTTGAAATGGACTTTCCTGAGGATGGGTCCTAATGTGTTTTTGTGTCCATGAGGGCCTTGGAATGGGGCGGTGGCACCGGGACCCTGAAGTACTCTCCTAAGCTTTGGACATGGCTCCCATGCACAGGTTTCCTTGTGGAGACGAGATGAGTTCTGATGGGTGCCTCAGGAAAACCCCTATGCTCGTATTGGAATCAGGCTTTTGAGGACACATGCCTGTAACCCAAAGCAATGGATCCTATTATGGCCTAGGGTCCTGTCTGGTTCAATCTTCTTCTCTGGGGACATCCATCTATGGTATGAATGGAGGTCGATTATCAGCTGGTGTCAGACAGCCCTTGTTTGTTCCGGGCGACCTACACTATTCGGATGGCCTCAGGGACTTTGGAGGTTGCTCCTAATTTGTACGCTTTTGGACCATGGAATGGGCAGAATTTCCATGGATTGGTAGGCACAGTCCTAATGTGTGGCTCCAGGGTCCCAGCCTGGAGGGTGTGTGGCCCAAGACTTTGAGGACAGAAGTCTGAAAACACAAACTCAGCTTAGGTTTGGGGACGTAGGTATGGCAGGCCCGATCTACAAACCATGAGAAGAACTCTTCAGGATATGAAGAAAGTGCGAGTCTGAGGCGCTTGCTCAGGCTTTTGTCTCTGGATTTTGTATCAGCGATGGCCGTGGAATGTCGGGGAGGCCTCATGGGCCATGGACGAATCTTCTTCTCTGAGGATTTGGCCGGATTCCCAATTTCTTTTCGTCAATCTGTGGGATGGGAGGACTCATTTCAGTTTTGTTACCTCAGATGTCCCACCAAAAGAGGAATTCCAAAGCCAAGCCGTGGGGAAGACTGAAGGGACAACCCGAACTATGGTTAAAAATTGGGGCCTAGGGGCATGGCAAGCCCAATATGCTATCTCTTCATCCGGCCACTGAGTGACCTTACTTGAGGACTGGGCTCAGCCTGAGCATCACAATGTGTGTTTGTGACCAATGTGGCCCGCCAGCATGGGCGGGGCCTCATGGGCCACACTGGTTTCAACTACACTGAACATTGGACAACATGCCAACCACAAGGTTTCTTGCCATGGGGAAGGAGTTCTGATTTCTGCATCACCTTCAACCCTGGGCAGTGATTGGAGATAAGGTCAAGGTTCTGAAACCTGAAAACCGAGGTTGGGAAGAGATGACGACCTAAGGCCATGGAAGCTAGATGTGCTCAGTGTGCGGCCAGCTGTCTGGGAGGGGCCAGGGGGTCCAGGCTCAGGCTGTGTCAGAAAGGGCATTAGTGCCCTGGTCAGCCTATGTATTTGGGGTACAGCCATGGTCGGTGCAGGTTGATCCTCATTTGGGGTTACTGGGTAGACCCAGAGGACAATGTTTTTCTTCTGGAGGGCCGGCAGAGTGCTGCATTGTAGTTCTGGATTGCCAAACTGGAGGGCTTGTGGGCCAGTAGTCTGACGACAAAAGTCTGAGAACACAAGCTAGGCTTAGGTTTCTGGGTGAGGCCATGGCAGGCACAATCTACAGACCTGAATCGAGATCTCGTGCATCTGAAGTCAGGGCTAGGATCAGACGATCGCTCAGGTTGGAGTTTCTGTTCCTGATGGCCCCTTCATGAATGGGGGGGGCATCACGAGGCCATGGGGGTTTTCCCACGAGGGGAGTTGTGAGAGGCTCCAAACTGCAGAGAGTCTTCTGCAGGACAATTGAAACCTGTTGTTTGGGTCCAGGCCAATGATTCTGAGCAGGGTTCTAAGGATGGATGGCTGGGTAGCCCACCGCGCATTCCTATTGTCTCCTAGGAATAAGACAGGTTAGATCTCCTGGATCTGTGGGGAGCAACCGAGGACGCTGAGTTGAAATGGACACCCCTGGGGATGGGTCCTAACGTGCTTTTGTGTCTATGGAGACCTTGGAATGAAGCGGTGGCACTGGGGCCCTAAAGGGTTCTCCTAAAGAGAGGCTTTGACACAGCTCCAACGTGCAAGTTTCCCATGTGTAGATGAGATGTTTTCTGATGGGTGAGTCAAGAAACAGCTAGATGCTGCTTTTGAAATCCAGGCCTCTGAGGAGAGATGCCTGGAAAGCAAAGCAATGGATCTGATTAGTGCCTAGGGGCCTGTTCTTTCCTTTTTACCTCTGGGGACATCTGTCTATGTGTCTGAGTGCAGGTAGGTGCTCAGTTGGGCTCAGATTGCCCCTGTTTTTCCTGGGAAGCCACCACTATTGAGATGGATCAGGGACTTTGGAGGTTTATCCTATTAGATGGATTGTGGCCATTGGAATGGGCACACACAATTCCCTTGGAGACGGCAAGTACAGTCCTGAGGTTCGGCTCCAGGGGCTTGAGCCTGTAGGTTGTGTAGGCCAGGGCTGTTTGGAAGTTGTCTGAAAACACAAACTCGGCTTATGTTTCGGGTCATAGGTATGGCAGGACTGATCTACAGACCATGAGGAGAACTCTTCGGGATTTGAAAGAAGGGCGAGTGTGAGGCTCCTGCTCAAGTTTTTGTCTCTGGATATCGTGTCACTCATGGTCGTGGAATTTCTGGGTGACTTCATGGGAAATGGACGAGTCTTACTCTCTGGTGGTTTGGCCCTGTCTAAAGAGTTTGGGGTCATTCTGTGGGCTGGAGAAGTTCGTTTTTTTTTTTTTTTTTTGTTGTTGTTGTTTTCTTTTTTAACCTCAGGTGTCCCACCAAATGATGGATTCCAGAGTAGAGCCCTGGGGAGGGGCGAATGGACAATCAGAAATCTGGTTAAAAATTGGGGCCTAGGGACATGTCAAGCCCATTATGACATCTAATGGTCCAGCCACTGAGAGGACTTACTAGAGGACAGGACTCATGCTGAGGGTCACAATGCGTGTGTATGCGCTCGTAAGACTCAAGAATGGGCGGGGCCTCAGGGTGAATGCTGGTTTCTCCTACACTGAACGTTGGACAACGTGCCAACCACAAGGGTTCTTGCCATGGGAAAGGAGGAGTCCTGATTTCTGCATCACACTCACCCCTGGGCAGTGATTGGAGATAAGGTCTCGGTTCTGAAGCCTGAAAACTGAGGTAGGGAAGAGATGATGACCTAAGGCCATGGCGGGTTTTATGTGCTCAGTGTGCGGTCAGCTTTCTGGGTGTTGGTCACGAGGTCCGGGCTCAGGTTGTGTTCGACAGTGCATTAGTGCCCAGGTTAGACTATATAATTTGGGTAATGTCGAGTGCTGTGTAGGTTTACCCTCATGTCAGGTGCCTGGGCAGCTCATGAGGCAATAATTTTTTTTCTAGAGGGCAGGCAGAGTGCTGCATTGTGGGTCCGGAATTGCCAAACTTGAGGTCTTCGGGGCCAGGAGTGTGAGGACGGAAGTCTGAGAAGACAAGCTAGACTTGGGTATCAGGGCGAGGGCACGGCAGGTACCCCCTGCAGATCTGAACCAATATCTCATCCATCTGAAGTCAGGGCGAGGATCAGACTTTGGCTCAGGTGGAAGTTTCTGAGCATGACGGCCGCTTCATGAAGGGAGCGGAATCTCGAGGCCATTGAGGTTTTCCCACGTTGGGAGTTGTGGGATGCCCCCTTCAAGGATTCCTTCTGCGGGACAATTGAGACCTGTTGGACAGCTCCAGGACATCCCATTTGGAATGACTCCAGAGCACAGTTCGCGGTTGGATGCCTGGGAAGCCTGCCTCGCATTCCAATTGTCTCCTAGCAACAAGACAGTTTAGATCTGATGTCTCTGCCGGAGCAACCGGGGTGGCTGAGTTGAAATGGACTTTCCTGAGGATGGGTCCTAATGTGTTTTTGTGTCGATGAGGGCCTTGGAATGGGGCGGTGGCACCGGGACCCTGAAGTACTCTCCTAAGCTTTGGACATGGCTCCCATGCACAGGTTTCCTTGTGGAGACGAGATGAGTTCTGATGGGTGCCTCAGGAAAACCCCTATGCTCGTATTGGAATCAGGCTTTTGAGGACACATGCCTGTAACCCAAAGCAATGGATCCTATTATGGCCTAGGGTCCTGTCTGGTTCAATCTTCTTCTCTGGGGACATCCATCTATGGTATGAATGGAGGTCGATTATCAGCTGGTGTCAGACAGCCCTTGTTTGTTCCGGGCGACCTACACTATTCGGATGGCCTCAGGGACTTTGGAGGTTGCTCCTAATTTGTACGCTTTTGGACCATGGAATGGGCAGAATTTCCATGGATTGGTAGGCACAGTCCTAATGTGTGGCTCCAGGGTCCCAGCCTGGAGGGTGTGTGGCCCAAGACTTTGAGGACAGAAGTCTGAAAACACAAACTCAGCTTAGGTTTGGGGACGTAGGAATGGCAGGCCCGATCTACAAACCATGAGAAAAACTCTTCAGGATATGAAGAAAGTGCGAGTCTGAGGCGCTTGCTCAGGCTTTTGTCTCTGGATTTTGTATCAGCGATGGCCGTGGAATGTCGGGGAGGCCTCATGGGCCATGGACGAATCTTCTTCTCTGAGGATTTGGCCGGATTCCCAATTTCTATTCGTCAATCTGTGGGATGGGAGGACTCATTTCAGTTTTGTTACCTCAGATGTCCCACCAAAAGAGGAATTCCAAAGCCAAGCCGTGGGGAAGACTGAAGGGACAACCCGAACTATGGTTAAAAATTGGGGCCTAGGGGCATGGCAAGCCCAATATGCTATCTCTTCATCCGGCCACTGAGTGACCTTACTTGAGGACTGGGCTCAGCCTGAGCATCACAATGTGTGTTTGTGACCAATGTGGCCCGCCAGCATGGGCGGGGCCTCATGGGCCACACTGGTTTCAACTACACTGAACATTGGACAACATGCCAACCACAAGGTTTCTTGCCATGGGGAAGGAGTTCTGATTTCTGCATCACCTTCAACCCTGGGCAGTGATTGGAGATAAGGTCAAGGTTCTGAAACCTGAAAACCGAGGTTGGGAAGAGATGACGACCTAAGGCCATGGAAGCTAGATGTGCTCAGTGTGCGGCCAGCTGTCTGGGAGGGGCCAGGGGGTCCAGGCTCAGGCTGTGTCAGAAAGGGCATTAGTGCCCTGGTCAGCCTATGTATTTGGGGTACAGCCATGGTCGGTGCAGGTTGATCCTCATTTGGGGTTACTGGGTAGACCCAGAGGACAATGTTTTTCTTCTGGAGGGCCGGCAGAGTGCTGCATTGTAGTTCTGGATTGCCAAACTGGAGGGCTTGTGGGCCAGTAGTCTGACGACAAAAGTCTGAGAACACAAGCTAGGCTTAGGTTTCTGGGTGAGGCCATGGCAGGCACAATCTACAGACCTGAATCGAGATCTCGTGCATCTGAAGTCAGGGCTAGGATCAGACGATCGCTCAGGTTGGAGTTTCTGTTCCTGATGGCCCCTTCATGAATGGGGGGGGCATCACGAGGCCATGGGGGTTTTCCCACGAGGGGAGTTGTGAGAGGCTCCAAACTGCAGAGAGTCTTCTGCAGGACAATTGAAACCTGTTGTTTGGGTCCAGGCCAATGATTCTGAGCAGGGTTCTAAGGATGGATGGCTGGGTAGCCCACCGCGCATTCCTATTGTCTCCTAGGAATAAGACAGGTTAGATCTCCTGGATCTGTGGGGAGCAACCGAGGACGCTGAGTTGAAATGGACACCCCTGGGGATGGGTCCTAACGTGCTTTTGTGTCTATGGAGACCTTGGAATGAAGCGGTGGCACTGGGGCCCTAAAGGGTTCTCCTAAAGAGAGGCTTTGACACAGCTCCAACGTGCAAGTTTCCCATGTGTAGATGAGATGTTTTCTGATGGGTGAGTCAAGAAACAGCTAGATGCTGCTTTTGAAATCCAGGCCTCTGAGGAGAGATGCCTGGAAAGCAAAGCAATGGATCTGATTAGTGCCTAGGGGCCTGTTCTTTCCTTTTTACCTCTGGGGACATCTGTCTATGTGTCTGAGTGCAGGTAGGTGCTCAGTTGGGCTCAGATTGCCCCTGTTTTTCCTGGGAAGCCACCACTATTGAGATGGATCAGGGACTTTGGAGGTTTATCCTATTAGATGGATTGTGGCCATTGGAATGGGCACACACAATTCCCTTGGAGACGGCAAGTACAGTCCTGAGGTTCGGCTCCAGGGGCTTGAGCCTGTAGGTTGTGTAGGCCAGGGCTGTTTGGAAGTTGTCTGAAAACACAAACTCGGCTTATGTTTCGGGTCATAGGTATGGCAGGACTGATCTACAGACCATGAGGAGAACTCTTCGGGATTTGAAAGAAGGGCGAGTGTGAGGCTCCTGCTCAAGTTTTTGTCTCTGGATATCGTGTCACTCATGGTCGTGGAATTTCTGGGTGACTTCATGGGAAATGGACGAGTCTTACTCTCTGGTGGTTTGGCCCTGTCTAAAGAGTTTGGGGTCATTCTGTGGGCTGGAGAAGTTCGTTTTTTTTTTTTTTTTTGTTGTTGTTGTTTTCTTTTTTAACCTCAGGTGTCCCACCAAATGATGGATTCCAGAGTAGAGCCCTGGGGAGGGGCGAATGGACAATCAGAAATCTGGTTAAAAATTGGGGCCTAGGGACATGTCAAGCCCATTATGACATCTAATGGTCCAGCCACTGAGAGGACTTACTAGAGGACAGGACTCATGCTGAGGGTCACAATGCGTGTGTATGCGCTCGTAAGACTCAAGAATGGGCGGGGCCTCAGGGTGAATGCTGGTTTCTCCTACACTGAACGTTGGACAACGTGCCAACCACAAGGGTTCTTGCCATGGGAAAGGAGGAGTCCTGATTTCTGCATCACACTCACCCCTGGGCAGTGATTGGAGATAAGGTCTCGGTTCTGAAGCCTGAAAACTGAGGTAGGGAAGAGATGATGACCTAAGGCCATGGCGGGTTTTATGTGCTCAGTGTGCGGTCAGCTTTCTGGGTGTTGGTCACGAGGTCCGGGCTCAGGTTGTGTTCGACAGTGCATTAGTGCCCAGGTTAGACTATATAATTTGGGTAATGTCGAGTGCTGTGTAGGTTTACCCTCATGTCAGGTGCCTGGGCAGCTCATGAGGCAATAATTTTTTTTCTAGAGGGCAGGCAGAGTGCTGCATTGTGGGTCCGGAATTGCCAAACTTGAGGTCTTCGGGGCCAGGAGTGTGAGGACGGAAGTCTGAGAAGACAAGCTAGACTTGGGTATCAGGGCGAGGGCACGGCAGGTACCCCCTGCAGATCTGAACCAATATCTCATCCATCTGAAGTCAGGGCGAGGATCAGACTTTGGCTCAGGTGGAAGTTTCTGAGCATGACGGCCGCTTCATGAAGGGAGCGGAATCTCGAGGCCATTGAGGTTTTCCCACGTTGGGAGTTGTGGGATGCCCCCTTCAAGGATTCCTTCTGCGGGACAATTGAGACCTGTTGGACAGCTCCAGGACATCCCATTTGGAATGACTCCAGAGCACAGTTCGCGGTTGGATGCCTGGGAAGCCTGCCTCGCATTCCAATTGTCTCCTAGCAACAAGACAGTTTAGATCTGATGTCTCTGCCGGAGCAACCGGGGTGGCTGAGTTGAAATGGACTTTCCTGAGGATGGGTCCTAATGTGTTTTTGTGTCGATGAGGGCCTTGGAATGGGGCGGTGGCACCGGGACCCTGAAGTACTCTCCTAAGCTTTGGACATGGCTCCCATGCACAGGTTTCCTTGTGGAGACGAGATGAGTTCTGATGGGTGCCTCAGGAAAACCCCTATGCTCGTATTGGAATCAGGCTTTTGAGGACACATGCCTGTAACCCAAAGCAATGGATCCTATTATGGCCTAGGGTCCTGTCTGGTTCAATCTTCTTCTCTGGGGACATCCATCTATGGTATGAATGGAGGTCGATTATCAGCTGGTGTCAGACAGCCCTTGTTTGTTCCGGGCGACCTACACTATTCGGATGGCCTCAGGGACTTTGGAGGTTGCTCCTAATTTGTACGCTTTTGGACCATGGAATGGGCAGAATTTCCATGGATTGGTAGGCACAGTCCTAATGTGTGGCTCCAGGGTCCCAGCCTGGAGGGTGTGTGGCCCAAGACTTTGAGGACAGAAGTCTGAAAACACAAACTCAGCTTAGGTTTGGGGACGTAGGAATGGCAGGCCCGATCTACAAACCATGAGAAAAACTCTTCAGGATATGAAGAAAGTGCGAGTCTGAGGCGCTTGCTCAGGCTTTTGTCTCTGGATTTTGTATCAGCGATGGCCGTGGAATGTCGGGGAGGCCTCATGGGCCATGGACGAATCTTCTTCTCTGAGGATTTGGCCGGATTCCCAATTTCTATTCGTCAATCTGTGGGATGGGAGGACTCATTTCAGTTTTGTTACCTCAGATGTCCCACCAAAAGAGGAATTCCAAAGCCAAGCCGTGGGGAAGACTGAAGGGACAACCCGAACTATGGTTAAAAATTGGGGCCTAGGGGCATGGCAAGCCCAATATGCTATCTCTTCATCCGGCCACTGAGTGACCTTACTTGAGGACTGGGCTCAGCCTGAGCATCACAATGTGTGTTTGTGACCAATGTGGCCCGCCAGCATGGGCGGGGCCTCATGGGCCACACTGGTTTCAACTACACTGAACATTGGACAACATGCCAACCACAAGGTTTCTTGCCATGGGGAAGGAGTTCTGATTTCTGCATCACCTTCAACCCTGGGCAGTGATTGGAGATAAGGTCAAGGTTCTGAAACCTGAAAACCGAGGTTGGGAAGAGATGACGACCTAAGGCCATGGAAGCTAGATGTGCTCAGTGTGCGGCCAGCTGTCTGGGAGGGGCCAGGGGGTCCAGGCTCAGGCTGTGTCAGAAAGGGCATTAGTGCCCTGGTCAGCCTATGTATTTGGGGTACAGCCATGGTCGGTGCAGGTTGATCCTCATTTGGGGTTACTGGGTAGACCCAGAGGACAATGTTTTTCTTCTGGAGGGCCGGCAGAGTGCTGCATTGTAGTTCTGGATTGCCAAACTGGAGGGCTTGTGGGCCAGTAGTCTGACGACAAAAGTCTGAGAACACAAGCTAGGCTTAGGTTTCTGGGTGAGGCCATGGCAGGCACAATCTACAGACCTGAATCGAGATCTCGTGCATCTGAAGTCAGGGCTAGGATCAGACGATCGCTCAGGTTGGAGTTTCTGTTCCTGATGGCCCCTTCATGAATGGGGGGGGGGCATCACGAGGCCATGGGGGTTTTCCCACGAGGGGAGTTGTGAGAAGCTCCAAACTGCAGAGAGTCTTCTGCAGGACAATTGAAACCTGTTGTTTGGGTCCAGGCCAATGATTCTGAGCAGGGTTCTAAGGATGGATGGCTGGGTAGCCCACCGCGCATTCCAATTGTCTCCTAGCAATAAGACAGGTTAGATCTCCTGGATCTGTGGGGAGCAACCGAGGACGCTGAGTTGAAATGGACACCCCTGGGGATGGGTCCTAACGTGCTTTTGTGTCTATGGAGACCTTGGAATGAAGCGGTGGCACTGGGGCCCTAAAGGGTTCTCCTAAAGAGAGGCTTTGACACAGCTCCAACGTGCAAGTTTCCCATGTGTAGATGAGATGTTTTCTGATGGGCGAGTCAAGAAACAGCTAGATGCTGCTTTTGAAATCCAGGCCTCTGAGGAGAGATGCCTGGAAAGCAAAGCAATGGATCTGATTAGTGCCTAGGGGCCTGTTCTTTCCTTTTTACCTCTGGGGACATCTGTCTATGTGTCTGAGTGCAGGTAGGTGCTCAGTTGGGCTCAGATTGCCCCTGTTTTTCCTGGGAAGCCACCACTATTGAGATGGATCAGGGACTTTGGAGGTTTATCCTATTAGATGGATTGTGGCCATTGGAATGGGCACACACAATTCCCTTGGAGACGGCAAGTACAGTCCTGAGGTTCGGCTCCAGGGGCTTGAGCCTGTAGGTTGTGTAGGCCAGGGCTGTTTGGAAGTTGTCTGAAAACACAAACTCGGCTTATGTTTCGGGTCATAGGTATGGCAGGACTGATCTACAGACCATGAGGAGAACTCTTCGGGATTTGAAAGAAGGGCGAGTGTGAGGCTCCTGCTCAAGTTTTTGTCTCTGGATATCGTGTCACTCATGGTCGTGGAATTTCTGGGTGACTTCATGGGAAATGGACGAGTCTTACTCTCTGGTGGTTTGGCCCTGTCTAAAGAGTTTGGGGTCATTCTGTGGGCTGGAGAAGTTCGTTTTTTTTTTTTTTTTTGTTGTTGTTGTTGTTGTTGTTTTCTTTTTTAACCTCAGGTGTCCCACCAAATGATGGATTCCAGAGTAGAGCCCTGGGGAGGGGCGACTGGACAATCAGAAATCTGGTTAAAAATTGGGGCCTAGGGACATGTCAAGCCCATTATGACATCTAATGGTCCAGCCACTGAGAGGACTTACTAGAGGACAGGACTCATGCTGAGGGTCACAATGCGTGTGTATGCGCTCGTAAGACTCAAGAATGGGCGGGGCCTCAGGGTGAATGCTGGTTTCTCCTACACTGAACTTGGACAACGTGCCAACCACAAGGGTTCTTGCCATGGGAAAGGAGGAGTCCTGATTTCTGCATCACACTCACCCCTGGGCAGTGATTGGAGATAAGGTCTCGGTTCTGAAGCCTGAAAACTGAGGTAGGGAAGAGATGATGACCTAAGGCCATGGCGGGTTTTATGTGCTCAGTGTGCGGTCAGCTTTCTGGGTGTTGGTCACGAGGTCCGGGCTCAGGTTGTGTTCGACAGTGCATTAGTGCCCAGGTTAGACTATATAATTTGGGTAAAGTCGAGTGCTGTGTAGGTTTACCCTCATTTCAGGTGCCTGGGCAGCTCATGAGGCAATAATTTTTTTTCTAGAGGGCAGGCAGAGTGCTGCATTGTGGGTCCGGAATTGCCAAACTTGAGGTCTTCGGGGCCAGGAGTGTGAGGACGGAAGTCTGAGAAGACAAGCTAGACTTGGGTATCAGGGCGAGGGCACGGCAGGTACCCCCTGCAGATCTGAACCAATATCTCATCCATCTGAAGTCAGGGCGAGGATCAGACTTTGGCTCAGGAGGAAGTTTCTGAGCATGACGGCCGCTTCATGAAGGGAGCGGAATCTCGAGGCCATTGAGGTTTTCCCACCTTGGGAGTTGTGGGATGCCCCCTTCAAGGATTCCTTCTGCGGGACAATTGAGACCTGTTGGACAGCTCCAGGACATCCCATTTGGAATGACTCCAGAGCACAGTTCGCGGTTGGATGCCTGGGAAGCCTGCCTCGCATTCCAATTGTCTCCTAGCAACAAGACAGTTTAGATCTGATGTCTCTGCCGGAGCAACCGGGGTGGCTGAGTTGAAATGGACTTTCCTGAGGATGGGTCCTAATGTGTTTTTGTGTCGATGAGGGCCTTGGAATGGGGCGGTGGCACCGGGACCCTGAAGTACTCTCCTAAGCTTTGGACATGACTCCCATGCACAGGTTTCCTTCTGGAGACGAGATGAGTTCTGATGGGTGCCTCAGGAAAACACCTATGCTCGTATTGGAATCAGGCTTTTGAGGACACATGCCTGTAACCCAAAGCAATGGATCCTATTATGGCCTAGGGTCCTGTCTGGTTCAATCTTCTTCTCTGGGGACATCCATCTATGGTATGAATGGAGGTCGATTATCAGCTGGTGTCAGACAGCCCTTGTTTGTTCCGGGCGACCTACACTATTCGGATGGCCTCAGGGACTTTGGAGGTTGCTCCTAATTTGTACGCTTTTGGACCATGGAATGGGCAGAATTTCCATGGATTGGTAGGCACAGTCCTAATGTGTGGCTCCAGGGTCCCAGCCTGGAGGGTGTGTGGCCCAAGACTTTGAGGACAGAAGTCTGAAAACACAAACTCAGCTTAGGTTTGGGGACGTAGGTATGGCAGGCCCGATCTACAAACCATGAGAAGAACTCTTCAGGATATGAAGAAAGTGCGAGTCTGAGGCGCTTGCTCAGGCTTTTGTCTCTGGATTTTGTATCAGCGATGGCCGTGGAATGTCGGGGAGGCCTCATGGGCCATGGACGAATCTTCTTCTCTGAGGATTTGGCCGGATTCCCAATTTCTTTTCGTCAATCTGTGGGATGGGAGGACTCATTTCAGTTTTGTTACCTCAGATGTCCCACCAAAAGAGGAATTCCAAAGCCAAGCCGTGGGGAAGACTGAAGGGACAACCCGAACTATGGTTAAAAATTGGGGCCTAGGGGCATGGCAAGCCCAATATGCTATCTCTTCATCCGGCCACTGAGTGACCTTACTTGAGGATGGGCTCAGCCTGAGCATCACAATGTGTGTTTGTGACCAATGTGGCCCGCCAGCATGGGCGGGGCCTCATGGGCCACACTGGTTTCAACTACACTGAACATTGGACAACATGCCAACCACAAGGTTTCTTGCCATGGGGAAGGAGTTCTGATTTCTGCATCACCTTCAACCCTGGGCAGTGATTGGAGATAAGGTCAAGGTTCTGAAACCTGAAAACCGAGGTTGGGAAGAGATGACGACCTAAGGCCATGGAAGCTAGATGTGCTCAGTGTGCGGCCAGCTGTCTGGGAGGGGCCAGGGGGTCCAGGCTCAGGCTGTGTCAGAAAGGGCATTAGTGCCCTGGTCAGCCTATGTATTTGGGGTACAGCCATGGTCGGTGCAGGTTGATCCTCATTTGGGGTTACTGGGTAGACCCAGAGGACAATGTTTTTCTTCTGGAGGGCCGGCAGAGTGCTGCATTGTAGTTCTGGATTGCCAAACTGGAGGGCTTGTGGGCCAGTAGTCTGACGACAAAAGTCTGAGAACACAAGCTAGGCTTAGGTTTCTGGGTGAGGCCATGGCAGGCACAATCTACAGACCTGAATCGAGATCTCGTGCATCTGAAGTCAGGGCTAGGATCAGACGATCGCTCAGGTTGGAGTTTCTGTTCCTGATGGCCCCTTCATGAATGGGGGGGGGGCATCACGAGGCCATGGGGGTTTTCCCACGAGGGGAGTTGTGAGAAGCTCCAAACTGCAGAGAGTCTTCTGCAGGACAATTGAAACCTGTTGTTTGGGTCCAGGCCAATGATTCTGAGCAGGGTTCTAAGGATGGATGGCTGGGTAGCCCACCGCGCATTCCAATTGTCTCCTAGCAATAAGACAGGTTAGATCTCCTGGATCTGTGGGGAGCAACCGAGGACGCTGAGTTGAAATGGACACCCCTGGGGATGGGTCCTAACGTGCTTTTGTGTCTATGGAGACCTTGGAATGAAGCGGTGGCACTATGGCCCTAAAGGGTTCTCCTAAAGAGAGGCTTTGACACAGCTCCAACGTGCAAGTTTCCCATGTGTAGATGAGATGTTTTCTGATGGGTGAGTCAAGAAACAGCTAGATGCTGCTTTTGAAATCCAGGCCTCTGAGGAGAGATGCCTGGAAAGCAAAGCAATGGATCTGATTAGTGCCTAGGGGCCTGTTCTTTCCTTTTTACCTCTGGGGACATCTGTCTATGTGTCTGAGTGCAGGTAGGTGCTCAGTTGGGCTCAGATTGCCCCTGTTTTTCCTGGGAAGCCACCACTATTGAGATGGATCAGGGACTTTGGAGGTTTATCCTATTAGATGGATTGTGGCCATTGGAATGGGCACACACAATTCCCTTGGAGACGGCAAGTACAGTCCTGAGGTTCGGCTCCAGGGGCTTGAGCCTGTAGGTTGTGTAGGCCAGGGCTGTTTGGAAGTTGTCTGAAAACACAAACTCGGCTTATGTTTCGGGTCATAGGTATGGCAGGACTGATCTACAGACCATGAGGAGAACTCTTCGGGATTTGAAAGAAGGGCGAGTGTGAGGCTCCTGCTCAAGTTTTTGTCTCTGGATATCGTGTCACTCATGGTCGTGGAATTTCTGGGTGACTTCATGGGAAATGGACGAGTCTTACTCTCTGGTGGTTTGGCCCTGTCTAAAGAGTTTGGGGTCATTCTGTGGGCTGGAGAAGTTCGTTTTTTTTTGTTGTTGTTGTTGTTGTTGTCGTTGTTTTCTTTTTTAACCTCAGGTGTCCCACCAAATGATGGATTCCAGAGTAGAGCCCTGGGGAGGGGCGACTGGACAATCAGAAATCTGGTTAAAAATTGGGGCCTAGGGACATGTCAAGCCCATTATGACATCTAATGGTCCAGCCACTGAGAGGACTTACTAGAGGACAGGACTCATGCTGAGGGTCACAATGCGTGTGTATGCGCTCGTAACACTCAAGAATGGGCGGGGCCTCAGGCTGAATGCTGGTTTCTCCTACACTGAACGTTGGACAACGTGCCAACCACAAGGGTTCTTGCCATGGGAAAGGAGGAGTCCTGATTTCTGCATCACACTCACCCCTGGGCAGTGATTGGAGATAAGGTCTCGGTTCTGAAGCCTGAAAACTGAGGTAGGGAAGAGATGATGACCTAAGGCCATGGCGTGTTTTATGTGCTCAGTGTGCGGTCAGCTTTCTGGGTGTTGGTCACGAGGTCCGGGCTCAGGTTGTGTTCGACAGTGCATTAGTGCCCAGGTTAGACTATATAATTTGGGTAAAGTCGAGTGCTGTGTAGGTTTACCCTCATTTCAGGTGCCTGGGCAGCTCATGAGGCAATAATTTTTTTTCTAGAGGGCAGGCAGAGTGCTGCATTGTGGGTCCGGAATTGCCAAACTTGAGGTCTTTGGGTCCAGGAGTGTGAGGACGGAAGTCTGAGAAGACAAGCTAGACTTGGGTATCAGGGCGAGGGCACGGCAGGTACCCCCTGCAGATCTGAACCAATATCTCATCCATCTGAAGTCAGGGCGAGGATCAGACTTTGGCTCAGGTGGAAGTTTCTGAGCATGACGGCCGCTTCATGAAGGGAGCGGAATCCGAGGCCATTGAGGTTTTCCCACGTTGGGAGTTGTGGGATGCCCCCTTCAAGGATTCCTTCTGCGGGACAAATGAGACCTGTTGGACAGCTCCAGGACATCCCATTTGGAATGACTCCAGAGCACAGTTCGCGGTTGGATGCCTGGGAAGCCTGCCTCGCATTCCAATTGTCTCCTAGCAACAAGACAGTTTAGATCTGATGTCTCTGCCGGGGCAACCGGGGTGGCTGAGTTGAAATGGACTTTCCTGAGGATGGGTCCTAATGTGTTTTTGTGTCCATGAGGGCCTTGGAATGGGGCGGTGGCACCGGGACCCTGAAGTACTCTCCTAAGCTTTGGACATGGCTCCCATGCACAGGTTTCCTTGTGGAGACCAGATGAGTTCTGATGGGTGCCTCAGGAAAACCCCTATGCTCGTATTGGAATCAGGCTTTTGAGGACACATGCCTGTAACCCAAAGCAATGGATCCTATTATGGCCTAGGGTCCTGTCTGGTTCAATCTTCTTCTCTGGGGACATCCATCTATGGTATGAATGGAGGTCGATTATCAGCTGGTGTCAGACAGCCCTTGTTTGTTCCGGGCGACCTACACTATTCGGATGGCCTCAGGGACTTTGGAGGTTGCTTTTAATTTGTACGGTTTTGGACCATGGAATGGGCAGAATTTCCATGGATTGGTAGGCACAGTCCTAATGTGTGGCTCCAGGGGCCCAGCCTGGAGGGTGTGTGTCCCAAGACTTTGAGGACAGAAGTCTGAAAACACAAACTCAACTTAGGTTTGGGGACGTAGGTATGGCAGGCCCGATCTACAAACCATGAGAAGAACTCTTCAGGATATGAAGAAAGTGCGAGTCTGAGGCGCTTGCTCAGGCTTTTGTCTCTGGATTTTGTATCAGCGATGGCCGTGGAATGTCGGGGAGGCCTCATGGGCCATGGACGAATCTTCTTCTCTGAGGATTTGGCCGGATTCCCAATTTCTTTTCGTCAATCTGTGGGATGGGAGGACTCATTTCAGTTTTGTTACCTCAGATGTCCCACCAAAAGAGGAATTCCAAAGCCAAGCCGTGGGGAAGACTGAAGGGACAACCCGAACTATGGTTAAAAATTGGGGCCTAGGGGCATGGCAAGCCCAATATGCTATCTCTTCATCCGGCCACTGAGTGACCTTACTTGAGGACTGGGCTCAGCCTGAGCATCACAATGTGTGTTTGTGACCAATGTGGCCCGCCAGCATGGGCGGGGCCTCATGGGCCACACTGGTTTCAACTACACTGAACATTGGACAACATGCCAACCACAAGGTTTCTTGCCATGGGGAAGGAGTTCTGATTTCTGCATCACCTTCAACCCTGGGCAGTGATTGGAGATAAGGTCAAGGTTCTGAAACCTGAAAACCGAGGTTGGGAAGAGATGACGACCTAAGGCCATGGAAGCTAGATGTGCTCAGTGTGCGGCCAGCTGTCTGGGAGGGGCCAGGGGGTCCAGGCTCAGGCTGTGTCAGAAAGGGCATTAGTGCCCTGGTCAGCCTATGTATTTGGGGTACAGCCATGGTCGGTGCAGGTTGATCCTCATTTGGGGTTACTGGGTAGACCCAGAGGACAATGTTTTTCTTCTGGATGGCCGGCAGAGTGCTGCATTGTAGTTCTGGATTGCCAAACTGGAGGGCTTGTGGGCCAGTAGTCTGACGACAAAAGTCTGAGAACACAAGCTAGGCTTAGGTTTCTGGGTGAGGCCATGGCAGGCACAATCTACAGACCTGAATCGAGATCTCGTGCATCTGAAGTCAGGGCTAGGATCAGATGATCGCTCAGGTTGGAGTTTCTGTTCCTGATGGCCCCTTCATGAATGGGGGGTGGCATCACGAGGCCATGGGGGTTTTCCCACGAGGGGAGTTGTGAGAAGCTCCAAACTGCAGAGAGTCTTCTGCAGGACAATTGAAACCTGTTGTTTGGGTCCAGGCCAATGATTCTGAGCAGGGTTCTAAGGATGGATGGCTGGGTAGCCCACCGCGCATTCCAATTGTCTCCTAGCAATAAGACAGGTTAGATCTCCTGGATCAGTGGGGAGCAACCGAGGACGCTGAGTTGAAATGGACACCCCTGGGGATGGGTCCTAACGTGCTTTTGTGTCTATGGAGACCTTGGAATGAAGCGGTGGCACTGGGGCCCTAAAGGGTTCTCCTAAAGAGAGGCTTTGACACAGCTCCAACGTGCAAGTTTCCCATATGTTGATGAGATGTTTTCTGATGGGTGAGTCAAGAAACAGCTAGATGCTGCTTTTGAAATCCAGGCCTCTGAGGAGAGATGCCTGGAAAGCAAAGCAATGGATCTGATTAGTGCCTAGGGGCCTGTTCTTTCCTTTTTACCTCTGGGGACATCTGTCTATGTGTCTGAGTGCAGGTAGGTGCTCAGTTGGGCTCAGATTGCCCCTGTTTTTCCTGGGAAGCCACCACTATTGAGATGGATCAGGGACTTTGGAGGTTTATCCTATTAGATGGATTGTGGCCATTGGAATGGGCACACACAATTCCCTTGGAGACGGCAAGTACAGTCCTGAGGTTCGGCTCCAGGGGCTTGAGCCTGTAGGTTGTGTAGGCCAGGGCTGTTTGGAAGTTGTCTGAAATCACAAACTCGGCTTATGTTTCGGGTCATAGGTATGGCAGGACTGATCTACAGACCATGAGGAGAACTCTTCGGGATTTGAAAGAAGGGCGAGTGTGAGGCTCCTGCTCAAGTTTTTGTCTCTGGATATCGTGTCACTCATGGTCGTGGAATTTCTGGGTGATTTCATGGGAAATGGACGAGTCTTACTCTCTGGTGGTTTGGCCCTGTCTAAAGAGTTTGGGGTCATTCTGTGGGCTGGAGAAGTTCGTTTTTTTTTGTTGTTGTTGTTGTTGTTGTTTTCTTTTTTAACCTCAGGTGTCCCACCAAATGATGGATTCCAGAGTAGAGCCCTGGGAGGGGCGACTGGACAATCAGAAATCTGGTTAAAAATTGGGGCCTAGGGACATGTCAAGCCCATTATGACATCTAATGGTCCAGCCACTGAGAGGACTTACTAGAGGACAGAACTCATGCTGAGGGTCACAATGCGTGTGTATGCGCTCGTAAGACTCAAGAATTGGCGGGGCCTCAGGGTGAATGCTGGTTTCTCCTACACTGAACTTGGACAACGTGCCAACCACAAGGGTTCTTGCCATGGGAAAGGAGGAGTCCTGATTTCTGCATCACACTCACCCCTGGGCAGTGATTGGAGATAAGGTCTCGGTTCTGAAGCCTGAAAACTGAGGTAGGGAAGAGATGATGACCTAAGGCCATTTCGGGTTTTATGTTCTCAGTGTGCGGTCAGCTTTCTGGGTGTTGGTCACGAGGTCCGGGCTCAGGTTGTGTTCGACAGTGCATTAGTGCCCAGGTTAGACTATATAATTTGGGTAAAGTCGAGTGCTGTGTAGGTTTACCCTCATTTCAGGTGCCTGGGCAGCTTATGAGGCAATAATTTTTTTTCTAGAGGGCAGGCAGAGTGCTGCATTGTGGGTCCGGAATTGCCAAACTTGAGGTCTTCGGGGCCAGGAGTGTGAGGACGGAAGTCTGAGAAGACAAGCTAGACTTGGGTATCAGGGCGAGGGCACGGCAGGTACCCCCTGCAGATCTGAACCAATATCTCATCCATCTGAAGTCAGGGCGAGGATCAGACTTTGGCTCAGGTGGAAGTTTCTGAGCATGACGGCCGCTTCATGAAGGGAGCGGAATCTCGAGGCCATTGAGGTTTTCCCACGTTGGGAGTTGTGGGATGCCCCCTTCAAGGATTCCTTCTGCGGGACAATTGAGACCTGTTGGACAGCTCCAGGACATCCCATTTGGAATGACTCCAGAGCACAGTTCGCGGTTGGATGCCTGGGAAGCCTGCCTCGCATTCCAATTGTCTCCTAGCAACAAGACAGTTTAGATCTGATGTCTCTGCCGGAGCAACCGGGGTGGCTGAGTTGAAATGGACTTTCCTGAGGATGGGTCCTAATGTGTTTTTGTGTCCATGAGGGCCTTGGAATGGGGCGGTGGCACCGGGACCCTGAAGTACTCTCCTAAGCTTTGGACATGGCTCCCATGCACAGGTTTCCTTGTGGAGACGAGATGAGTTCTGATGGGTGCCTCAGGAAAACCCCTATGCTCGTATTGGAATCAGGCTTTTGAGGACACATGCCTGTAACCCAAAGCAATGGATCCTATTATGGCCTAGGGTCCTGTCTGGTTCAATCTTCTTCTCTGGGGACATCCATCTATGGTATGAATGGAGGTCGATTATCAGCTGGTGTCAGACAGCCCTTGTTTGTTCCGGGCGACCTACACTATTCGGATGGCCTCAGGGACTTTGGAGGTTGCTCCTAATTTGTACGCTTTTGGACCATGGAATGGGCAGAATTTCCATGGATTGGTAGGCACAGTCCTAATGTGTGGCTCCAGGGTCCCAGCCTGGAGGGTGTGTGGCCCAAGACTTTGAGGACAGAAGTCTGAAAACACAAACTCAGCTTAGGTTTGGGGACGTAGGTATGGCAGGCCCGATCTACAAACCATGAGAAGAACTCTTCAGGATATGAAGAAAGTGCGAGTCTGAGGCGCTTGCTCAGGCTTTTGTCTCTGGATTTTGTATCAGCGATGGCCGTGGAATGTCGGGGAGGCCTCATGGGCCATGGACGAATCTTCTTCTCTGAGGATTTGGCCGGATTCCCAATTTCTTTTCGTCAATCTGTGGGATGGGAGGACTCATTTCAGTTTTGTTACCTCAGATGTCCCACCAAAAGAGGAATTCCAAAGCCAAGCCGTGGGGAAGACTGAAGGGACAACCCGAACTATGGTTAAAAATTGGGGCCTAGGGGCATGGCAAGCCCAATATGCTATCTCTTCATCCGGCCACTGAGTGACCTTACTTGAGGATGGGCTCAGCCTGAGCATCACAATGTGTGTTTGTGACCAATGTGGCCCGCCAGCATGGGCGGGGCCTCATGGGCCACACTGGTTTCAACTACACTGAACATTGGACAACATGCCAACCACAAGGTTTCTTGCCATGGGGAAGGAGTTCTGATTTCTGCATCACCTTCAACCCTGGGCAGTGATTGGAGATAAGGTCAAGGTTCTGAAACCTGAAAACCGAGGTTGGGAAGAGATGACGACCTAAGGCCATGGAAGCTAGATGTGCTCAGTGTGCGGCCAGCTGTCTGGGAGGGGCCAGGGGGTCCAGGCTCAGGCTGTGTCAGAAAGGGCATTAGTGCCCTGGTCAGCCTATGTATTTGGGGTACAGCCATGGTCGGTGCAGGTTGATCCTCATTTGGGGTTACTGGGTAGACCCAGAGGACAATATTTTTCTTCTGGAGGGCCGGCAGAGTGCTGCATTGTAGTTCTGGATTGCCAAACTGGAGGGCTTGTGGGCCAGTAGTCTGACGACAAAAGTCTGAGAACACAAGCTAGGCTTAGGTTTCTGGGTGAGGCCATGGCAGGCACAATCTACAGACCTGAATCGAGATCTCGTGCATCTGAAGTCAGGGCTAGGATCAGACGATCGCTCAGGTTGGAGTTTCTGTTCCTGATGGCCCCTTCATGAATGGGGGGGGGCATCACGAGGCCATGGGGGTTTTCCCACGAGGGGAGTTGTGAGAAGCTCCAAACTGCAGAGAGTCTTCTGCAGGACAATTGAAACCTGTTGTTTGGGTCCAGGCCAATGATTCTGAGCAGGGTTCTAAGGATGGATGGCTGGGTAGCCCACCGCGCATTCCAATTGTCTCCTAGCAATAATACAGGTTAGATCTCCTGGATCTGTGGGGATCAACCGAGGACGCTGAGTTGAAATGGACACCCCTGGGGATGGGTCCTAACGTGCTTTTGTGTCTATGGAGACCTTGGAATGAAGCGGTGGCACTGGGGCCCTAAAGGGTTCTCCTAAAGAGAGGCTTTGACACAGCTCCAACGTGCAAGTTTCCCATGTGTAGATGAGATGTTTTCTGATGGGTGAGTCAAGAAACAGCTAGATGCTGCTTTTGAAATCCAGGCCTCTGAGGAGAGATGCCTGGAAAGCAAAGCAATGGATCTGATTAGTGCCTAGGGGCCTGTTCTTTCCTTTTTACCTCTGGGGACATCTGTCTATGTGTCTGAGTGCAGGTAGGTGCTCAGTTGGGCTCAGATTGCCCCTGTTTTTCCTGGGAAGCCACCACTATTGAGATGGATCAGGGACTTTGGAGGTTTATCCTATTAGATGGATTGTGGCCATTGGAATGGGCACACACAATTCCCTTGGAGACGGCAAGTACAGTCCTGAGGTTCGGCTCCAGGGGCTTGAGCCTGTAGGTTGTGTAGGCCAGGGCTGTTTGGAAGTTGTCTGAAAACACAAACTAGGCTTATGTTTCGGGTCATAGGTATGGCAGGACTGATCTACAGACCATGAGGAGAACTCTTCGGGATTTGAAAGAAGGGCGAGTGTGAGGCTCCTGCTCAAGTTTTTGTCTCTGGATATCGTGTCACTCATGGTCGTGGAATTTCTGGGTGACTTCATGGGAAATGGACGAGTCTTACTCTCTGGTGGTTTGGCCCTGTCTAAAGAGTTTGGGGTCATTCTGTGGGCTGGAGAAGTTCGTTTTTTTTTTTTTTTGTTGTTGTTGTTGTTTTCTTTTTTAACCTCAGGTGTCCCAGCAAATGATGGATTCCAGAGTAGAGCCCTGGGGAGGGGCGACTGGACAATCAGAAATCTGGTTAAAAATTGGGGCCTAGGGACATGTCAAGCCCATTATGACATCTAATGGTCCAGCCACTGAGAGGACTTACTAGAGGACAGGACTCATGCTGAGGGTCACAATGCGTGTGTATGCGCTCGTAACACTCAAGAATGGGCGGGGCCTCAGGGTGAATGCTGGTTTCTCCTACACTGAACGTTGGACAACGTGCCAACCACAAGGGTTCTTGCCATGGGAAAGGAGGAGTCCTGATTTCTGCATCACACTCACCCCTGGGCAGTGATTGGAGATAAGGTCTCGGTTCTGAAGCCTGAAAACTGAGGTAGGGAAGAGATGATGACCTAAGGCCATGGCGGGTTTTATGTGCTCAGTGTGCGGTCAGCTTTCTGGGTGTTGGTCACGAGGTCCGGGCTCAGGTTGTGTTCGACAGTGCATTAGTGCCCAGGTTAGACTATATAATTTGGGTAAAGTCGAGTGCTGTGTAGGTTTACCCTCATGTCAGGTGCCTGGGCAGCTCATGAGGCAATAATTTTTTTTCTAGAGGGCAGGCAGAGTGCTGCATTGTGGGTCCGGAATTGCCAAACTTGAGGTCTTCGGGGCCAGGAGTGTGAGGACGGAAGTCTGAGAAGACAAGCTAGACTTGGGTATCAGGGCGAGGGCACGGCAGGTACCCCCTGCAGATCTGAACCAATATCTCATCCATCTGAAGTCAGGGCGAGGATCAGACTTTGGCTCAGGTGGAAGTTTCTGAGCATGACGGCCGCTTCATGAAGGGAGCAGAATCTCGAGGCCATTGAGGTTTTCCCACGTTGGGAGTTGTGGGATGCCCCCTTCAAGGATTCCTTCTGCGGGACAATTGAGACCTGTTGGACAGCTCCAGGACATCCCATTTGGAATGACTCCAGAGCACAGTTCGCGGTTGGATGCCTGGGAAGGCTGCCTCGCATTCCAATTGTCTCCTAGCAACAAGACTGTTTAGATCTGATGTCTCTGCCGGAGCAACCGGGGTGGCTGAGTTGAAATGGACTTTCCTGAGGATGGGTCCTAATGTGTTTTTGTGTCCATGAGGGCCTTGGAATGGGGCGGTGGCACCGGGACCCTGAAGTACTCTCCTAAGCTTTGGACATGGCTCCCATGCACAGGTTTCCTTGTGGAGACGAGATGAGTTCTGATGGGTGCCTCAGGAAAACCCCTATGCTCGTATTGGAATCAGGCTTTTGAGGACACATGCCTGTAACCCAAAGCAATGGATCCTATTATGGCCTAGGGTCCTGTCTGGTTCAGTCTTCTTCTCTGGGGACATCCATCTATGGTATGAATGGAGGTCGATTATCAGCTGGTGTCAGACAGCCCTTGTTTGTTCCGGGCGACCTACACTATTCGGATGGCCTCAGGGACTTTGGAGGTTGCTCCTAATTTGTACGGTTTTGGACCATGGAATGGGCAGAATTTCCATGGATTGGTAGGCACAGTCCTAATGTGTGGCTCCAGGGTCCCAGCCTGGAGGGTGTGTGGCCCAAGACTTTGAGGACAGAAGTCTGAAAACACAAACTCAGCTTAGGTTTGGGGACGTAGGTATGGCAGGCCCGATCTACAAACCATGAGAAGAACTCTTCAGGATATGAAGAAAGTGCGAGTCTGAGGCGCTTGCTCAGGCTTTTGTCTCTGGATTTTGTATCAGCGATGGCCTTGGAATGTCGGGGAGGCCTCATGGGCCATGGACGAATCTTCTTCTCTGAGGATTTGGCCGGATTCCCAATTTCTTTTCGTCAATCTGTGGGATGGGAGGACTCATTTCAGTTTTGTTACCTCAGATGTCCCACCAAAAGAGGAATTCCAAAGCCAAGCCGTGGGGAAGACTGAAGGGACAACCCGAACTATGGTTAAAAATTGGGGCCTAGGGGCATGGCAAGCCCAATATGCTATCTCTTCATCCGGCCACTGAGTGACCTTACTTGAGGACTGGGCTCAGCCTGAGCATCACAATGTGTGTTTGTGACCAATGTGGCCCGCCAGCATGGGCGGGGCCTCATGGGCCACACTGGTTTCAACTACACTGAACATTGGACAACATGCCAACCACAAGGTTTCTTGCCATGGGGAAGGAGTTCTGATTTCTGCATCACCTTCAACCCTGGGCAGTGATTGGAGATAAGGTCAAGGTTCTGAAACCTGAAAACCGAGGTTGGGAAGAGATGACGACCTAAGGCCATGGAAGCTAGATGTGCTCAGTGTGCGGCCAGCTGTCTGGGAGGGGCCAGGGGGTCCAGGCTCAGGCTGTGTCAGAAAGGGCATTAGTGCCCTGGTCAGCCTATGTATTTGGGGTACAGCCATGGTCGGTGCAGGTTGATCCTCATTTGGGGTTACTGGGTAGACCCAGAGGACAATGTTTTTCTTCTGGAGGGCCGGCAGAGTGCTGCATTGTAGTTCTGGATTGCCAAACTGGAGGGCTTGTGGGCCAGTAGTCTGACGACAAAAGTCTGAGAACACAAGCTAGGCTTAGGTTTCTGGGTGAGGCCATGGCAGGCACAATCTACAGACCTGAATCGAGATCTCGTGCATCTGAAGTCAGGGCTAGGATCAGACGATCGCTCAGGTTGGAGTTTCTGTTCCTGATGGCCCCTTCATGAATGGGGGGGGCATCACGAGGCCATGGGGGTTTTCCCACGAGGGGAGTTGTGAGAGGCTCCAAACTGCAGAGAGTCTTCTGCAGGACAATTGAAACCTGTTGTTTGGGTCCAGGCCAATGATTCTGAGCAGGGTTCTAAGGATGGATGGCTGGGTAGCCCACCGCGCATTCCTATTGTCTCCTAGCAATAAGACAGGTTAGATCTCCTGGATCTGTGGGGAGCAACCGAGGACGCTGAGTTGAAATGGACACCCCTGGGGATGGGTCCTAACGTGCTTTTGTGTCTATGGAGACCTTGGAATGAAGCGGTGGCACTGGGGCCCTAAAGGGTTCTCCTAAAGAGAGGCTTTGACACAGCTCCAACGTGCAAGTTTCCCATGTGTAGATGAGATGTTTTCTGATGGGTGAGTCAAGAAACAGCTAGATGCTGCTTTTGAAATCCAGGCCTCTGAGGAGAGATGCCTGGAAAGCAAAGCAATGGATCTGATTAGTGCCTAGGGGCCTGTTCTTTCCTTTTTACCTCTGGGGACATCTGTCTATGTGTCTGAGTGCAGGTAGGTGCTCAGTTGGGCTCAGATTGCCCCTGTTTTTCCTGGGAAGCCACCACTATTGAGATGGATCAGGGACTTTGGAGGTTTATCCTATTAGATGGATTGTGGCCATTGGAATGGGCACACACAATTCCCTTGGAGACGGCAAGTACAGTCCTGAGGTTCGGCTCCAGGGGCTTGAGCCTGTAGGTTGTGTAGGCCAGGGCTGTTTGGAAGTTGTCTGAAAACACAAACTCGGCTTATGTTTCGGGTCATAGGTATGGCAGGACTGATCTACAGACCATGAGGAGAACTCTTCGGGATTTGAAAGAAGGGCGAGTGTGAGGCTCCTGCTCAAGTTTTTGTCTCTGGATATCGTGTCACTCATGGTCGTGGAATTTCTGGGTGACTTCATGGGAAATGGACGAGTCTTACTCTCTGGTGGTTTGGCCCTGTCTAAAGAGTTTGGGGTCATTCTGTGGGCTGGAGAAGTTCGTTTTTTTTTTTTTTTTTGTTGTTGTTGTTTTCTTTTTTAACCTCAGGTGTCCCACCAAATGATGGATTCCAGAGTAGAGCCCTGGGGAGGGGCGACTGGACAATCAGAAATCTGGTTAAAAATTGGGGCCTAGGGACATGTCAAGCCCATTATGACATCTAATGGTCCAGCCACTGAGAGGACTTACTAGAGGACAGGACTCATGCTGAGGGTCACAATGCGTGTGTATGCGCTCGTAAGACTCAAGAATGGGCGGGGCCTCAGGGTGAATGCTGGTTTCTCCTACACTGAACGTTGGACAACGTGCCAACCACAAGGGTTCTTGCCATGGGAAAGGAGGAGTCCTGATTTCTGCATCACACTCACCCCTGGGCAGTGATTGGAGATAAGGTCTCGGTTCTGAAGCCTGAAAACTGAGGTAGGGAAGAGATGATGACCTAAGGCCATGGCGGGTTTTATGTGCTCAGTGTGCGGTCAGCTTTCTGGGTGTTGGTCACGAGGTCCGGGCTCAGGTTGTGTTCGACAGTGCATTAGTGCCCAGGTTAGACTATATAATTTGGGTAATGTCGAGTGCTGTGTAGGTTTACCCTCATGTCAGGTGCCTGGGCAGCTCATGAGGCAATAATTTTTTTTCTAGAGGGCAGGCAGAGTGCTGCATTGTGGGTCCGGAATTGCCAAACTTGAGGTCTTCGGGGCCAGGAGTGTGAGGACGGAAGTCTGAGAAGACAAGCTAGACTTGGGTATCAGGGCGAGGGCACGGCAGGTACCCCCTGCAGATCTGAACCAATATCTCATCCATCTGAAGTCAGGGCGAGGATCAGACTTTGGCTCAGGTGGAAGTTTCTGAGCATGACGGCCGCTTCATGAAGGGAGCGGAATCTCGAGGCCATTGAGGTTTTCCCACGTTGGGAGTTGTGGGATGCCCCCTTCAAGGATTCCTTCTGCGGGACAATTGAGACCTGTTGGACAGCTCCAGGACATCCCATTTGGAATGACTCCAGAGCACAGTTCGCGGTTGGATGCCTGGGAAGCCTGCCTCGCATTCCAATTGTCTCCTAGCAACAAGACAGTTTAGATCTGATGTCTCTGCCGGAGCAACCGGGGTGGCTGAGTTGAAATGGACTTTCCTGAGGATGGGTCCTAATGTGTTTTTGTGTCGATGAGGGCCTTGGAATGGGGCGGTGGCACCGGGACCCTGAAGTACTCTCCTAAGCTTTGGACATGGCTCCCATGCACAGGTTTCCTTGTGGAGACGAGATGAGTTCTGATGGGTGCCTCAGGAAAACCCCTATGCTCGTATTGGAATCAGGCTTTTGAGGACACATGCCTGTAACCCAAAGCAATGGATCCTATTATGGCCTAGGGTCCTGTCTGGTTCAATCTTCTTCTCTGGGGACATCCATCTATGGTATGAATGGAGGTCGATTATCAGCTGGTGTCAGACAGCCCTTGTTTGTTCCGGGCGACCTACACTATTCGGATGGCCTCAGGGACTTTGGAGGTTGCTCCTAATTTGTACGCTTTTGGACCATGGAATGGGCAGAATTTCCATGGATTGGTAGGCACAGTCCTAATGTGTGGCTCCAGGGTCCCAGCCTGGAGGGTGTGTGGCCCAAGACTTTGAGGACAGAAGTCTGAAAACACAAACTCAGCTTAGGTTTGGGGACGTAGGAATGGCAGGCCCGATCTACAAACCATGAGAAAAACTCTTCAGGATATGAAGAAAGTGCGAGTCTGAGGCGCTTGCTCAGGCTTTTGTCTCTGGATTTTGTATCAGCGATGGCCGTGGAATGTCGGGGAGGCCTCATGGGCCATGGACGAATCTTCTTCTCTGAGGATTTGGCCGGATTCCCAATTTCTATTCGTCAATCTGTGGGATGGGAGGACTCATTTCAGTTTTGTTACCTCAGATGTCCCACCAAAAGAGGAATTCCAAAGCCAAGCCGTGGGGAAGACTGAAGGGACAACCCGAACTATGGTTAAAAATTGGGGCCTAGGGGCATGGCAAGCCCAATATGCTATCTCTTCATCCGGCCACTGAGTGACCTTACTTGAGGACTGGGCTCAGCCTGAGCATCACAATGTGTGTTTGTGACCAATGTGGCCCGCCAGCATGGGCGGGGCCTCATGGGCCACACTGGTTTCAACTACACTGAACATTGGACAACATGCCAACCACAAGGTTTCTTGCCATGGGGAAGGAGTTCTGATTTCTGCATCACCTTCAACCCTGGGCAGTGATTGGAGATAAGGTCAAGGTTCTGAAACCTGAAAACCGAGGTTGGGAAGAGATGACGACCTAAGGCCATGGAAGCTAGATGTGCTCAGTGTGCGGCCAGCTGTCTGGGAGGGGCCAGGGGGTCCAGGCTCAGGCTGTGTCAGAAAGGGCATTAGTGCCCTGGTCAGCCTATGTATTTGGGGTACAGCCATGGTCGGTGCAGGTTGATCCTCATTTGGGGTTACTGGGTAGACCCAGAGGACAATGTTTTTCTTCTGGAGGGCCGGCAGAGTGCTGCATTGTAGTTCTGGATTGCCAAACTGGAGGGCTTGTGGGCCAGTAGTCTGACGACAAAAGTCTGAGAACACAAGCTAGGCTTAGGTTTCTGGGTGAGGCCATGGCAGGCACAATCTACAGACCTGAATCGAGATCTCGTGCATCTGAAGTCAGGGCTAGGATCAGACGATCGCTCAGGTTGGAGTTTCTGTTCCTGATGGCCCCTTCATGAATGTGGGGGGGCATCACGAGGCCATGGGGGTTTTCCCACGAGGGGAGTTGTGAGAAGCTCCAAACTGCTGAGAGTCTTCTGCAGGACAATTGAAACCTGTTGTTTGGGTCCAGGCCAATGATTCTGAGCAGGGTTCTAAGGATGGATGGCTGGGTAGCCCACCGCGCATTCCAATTGTCTCCTAGCAATAAGACAGGTTAGATCTCCTGGATCTGTGGGGAGCAACCGAGGACGCTGAGTTGAAATGGACACCCCTGGGGATGGGTCCTAACGTGCTTTTGTGTCTATGGAGACCTTGGAATGAAGCGGTGGCACTGGGGCCCTAAAGGGTTCTCCTAAAGAGAGGCTTTGACACAGCTCCAACGTGCAAGTTTCCCATGTGTAGATGAGATGTTTTCTGATGGGTGAGTCAAGAAACAGCTAGATGCTGCTTTTGAAATCCAGGCCTCTGAGGAGAGATGCCTGGAAAGCAAAGCAATGGATCTGATTAGTGCCTAGGGGCCTGTTCTTTCCTTTTTACCTCTGGGGACATCTGTCTATGTGTCTGAGTGCAGGTAGGTGCTCAGTTGGGCTCAGATTGCCCCTGTTTTTCCTGGGAAGCCACCACTATTGAGATGGATCAGGGACTTTGGAGGTTTATCCTATTAGATGGATTGTGGCCATTGGAATGGGCACACACAATTCCCTTGGAGACGGCAAGTACAGTCCTGAGGTTCGGCTCCAGGGGCTTGAGCCTGTAGGTTGTGTAGGCCAGGGCTGTTTGGAAGTTGTCTGAAAACACAAACTCGGCTTATGTTTCGGGTCATAGGTATGGCAGGACTGATCTACAGACCATGAGGAGAACTCTTCGGGATTTGAAAGAAGGGCGAGTGTGAGGCTCCTGCTCAAGTTTTTGTCTCTGGATATCGTGTCACTCATGGTCGTGGAATTTCTGGGTGACTTCATGGGAAATGGACGAGTCTTACTCTCTGGTGGTTTGGCCCTGTCTAAAGAGTTTGGGGTCATTCTGTGGCCTGGAGAAGTTCGTTTTTTTTTTTTTTTTTTTTTGTTGTTTTCTTTTTTAACCTCAGGTGTCCCACCAAATGATGGATTCCAGAGTAGAGCCCTGGGGAGGGGCGAATGGACAATCAGAAATCTGGTTAAAAATTGGGGCCTAGGGACATGTCAAGCCCATTATGACATCTAATGGTCCAGCCACTGAGAGGACTTACTAGAGGACAGGACTCATGCTGAGGGTCACAATGCGTGTGTATGCGCTCGTAAGACTCAAGAATGGGCGGGGCCTCAGGGTGAATGCTGGTTTCTCCTACACTGAACGTTGGACAACGTGCCAACCACAAGGGTTCTTGCCATGGGAAAGGAGGAGTCCTGATTTCTGCATCACACTCACCCCTGGGCAGTGATTGGAGATAAGGTCTCGGTTCTGAAGCCTGAAAACTGAGGTAGGGAAGAGATGATGACCTAAGGCCATGGCGGGTTTTATGTGCTCAGTGTGCGGTCAGCTTTCTGGGTGTTGGTCACGAGGTCCGGGCTCAGGTTGTGTTCGACAGTGCATTAGTGCCCAGGTTAGACTATATAATTTGGGTAATGTCGAGTGCTGTGTAGGTTTACCCTCATGTCAGGTGCCTGGGCAGCTCATGAGGCAATAATTTTTTTTCTAGAGGGCAGGCAGAGTGCTGCATTGTGGGTCCGGAATTGCCAAACTTGAGGTCTTCGGGGCCAGGAGTGTGAGGACGGAAGTCTGAGAAGACAAGCTAGACTTGGGTATCAGGGCGAGGGCACGGCAGGTACCCCCTGCAGATCTGAACCAATATCTCATCCATCTGAAGTCAGGGCGAGGATCAGACTTTGGCTCAGGTGGAAGTTTCTGAGCATGACGGCCGCTTCATGAAGGGAGCGGAATCTCGAGGCCATTGAGGTTTTCCCACGTTGGGAGTTGTGGGATGCCCCCTTCAAGGATTCCTTCTGCGGGAAAATTGAGACCTGTTGGACAGCTCCAGGACATCCCATTTGGAATGACTCCAGAGCACAGTTCGCGGTTGGATGCCTGGGAAGCCTGCCTCGCATTCCAATTGTCTCCTAGCAACAAGACAGTTTAGATCTGATGTCTCTGCCGGAGCAACCGGGGTGGCTGAGTTGAAATGGACTTTCCTGAGGATGGGTCCTAATGTGTTTTTGTGTCGATGAGGGCCTTGGAATGGGGCGGTGGCACCGGGACCCTGAAGTACTCTCCTAAGCTTTGGACATGGCTCCCATGCACAGGTTTCCTTGTGGAGACGAGATGAGTTCTGATGGGTGCCTCAGGAAAACCCCTATGCTCGTATTGGAATCAGGCTTTTGAGGACACATGCCTGTAACCCAAAGCAATGGATCCTATTATGGCCTAGGGTCCTGTCTGGTTCAATCTTCTTCTCTGGGGACATCCATCTATGGTATGAATGGAGGTCGATTATCAGCTGGTGTCAGACAGCCCTTGTTTGTTCCGGGCGACCTACACTATTCGGATGGCCTCAGGGACTTTGGAGGTTGCTCCTAATTTGTACGCTTTTGGACCATGGAATGGGCAGAATTTCCATGGATTGGTAGGCACAGTCCTAATGTGTGGCTCCAGGGTCCCAGCCTGGAGGGTGTGTGGCCCAAGACTTTGAGGACAGAAGTCTGAAAACACAAACTCAGCTTAGGTTTGGGGACGTAGGAATGGCAGGCCCGATCTACAAACCATGAGAAAAACTCTTCAGGATATGAAGAAAGTGCGAGTCTGAGGCGCTTGCTCAGGCTTTTGTCTCTGGATTTTGTATCAGCGATGGCCGTGGAATGTCGGGGAGGCCTCATGGGCCATGGACGAATCTTCTTCTCTGAGGATTTGGCCGGATTCCCAATTTCTATTCGTCAATCTGTGGGATGGGAGGACTCATTTCAGTTTTGTTACCTCAGATGTCCCACCAAAAGAGGAATTCCAAAGCCAAGCCGTGGGGAAGACTGAAGGGACAACCCGAACTATGGTTAAAAATTGGGGCCTAGGGGCATGGCAAGCCCAATATGCTATCTCTTCATCCGGCCACTGAGTGACCTTACTTGAGGACTGGGCTCAGCCTGAGCATCACAATGTGTGTTTGTGACCAATGTGGCCCGCCAGCATGGGCGGGGCCTCATGGGCCACACTGGTTTCAACTACACTGAACATTGGACAACATGCCAACCACAAGGTTTCTTGCCATGGGGAAGGAGTTCTGATTTCTGCATCACCTTCAACCCTGGGCAGTGATTGGAGATAAGGTCAAGGTTCTGAAACCTGAAAACCGAGGTTGGGAAGAGATGACGACCTAAGGCCATGGAAGCTAGATGTGCTCAGTGTGCGGCCAGCTGTCTGGGAGGGGCCAGGGGGTCCAGGCTCAGGCTGTGTCAGAAAGGGCATTAGTGCCCTGGTCAGCCTATGTATTTGGGGTACAGCCATGGTCGGTGCAGGTTGATCCTCATTTGGGGTTACTGGGTAGACCCAGAGGACAATGTTTTTCTTCTGGAGGGCCGGCAGAGTGCTGCATTGTAGTTCTGGATTGCCAAACTGGAGGGCTTGTGGGCCAGTAGTCTGACGACAAAAGTCTGAGAACACAAGCTAGGCTTAGGTTTCTGGGTGAGGCCATGGCAGGCACAATCTACAGACCTGAATCGAGATCTCGTGCATCTGAAGTCAGGGCTAGGATCAGACGATCGCTCATGTTGGAGTTTCTGTTCCTGATGGCCCCTTCATGAATGTGGGGGGGCATCACGAGGCCATGGGGGTTTTCCCACGAGGGGAGTTGTGAGAAGCTCCAAACTGCTGAGAGTCTTCTGCAGGACAATTGAAACCTGTTGTTTGGGTCCAGGCCAATGATTCTGAGCAGGGTTCTAAGGATGGATGGCTGGGTAGCCCACCGCGCATTCCAATTGTCTCCTAGCAATAAGACAGGTTAGATCTCCTGGATCTGTGGGGAGCAACCGAGGACGCTGAGTTGAAATGGACACCCCTGGGGATGGGTCCTAACGTGCTTTTGTGTCTATGGAGACCTTGGAATGAAGCGGTGGCACTGGGGCCCTAAAGGGTTCTCCTAAAGAGAGGCTTTGACACAGCTCCAACGTGCAAGTTTCCCATGTGTAGATGAGATGTTTTCTGATGGGTGAGTCAAGAAACAGCTAGATGCTGCTTTTGAAATCCAGGCCTCTGAGGAGAGATGCCTGGAAAGCAAAGCAATGGATCTGATTAGTGCCTAGGGGCCTGTTCTTTCCTTTTTACCTCTGGGGACATCTGTCTATGTGTCTGAGTGCAGGTAGGTGCTCAGTTGGGCTCAGATTGCCCCTGTTTTTCCTGGGAAGCCACCACTATTGAGATGGATCAGGGACTTTGGAGGTTTATCCTATTAGATGGATTGTGGCCATTGGAATGGGCACACACAATTCCCTTGGAGACGGCAAGTACAGTCCTGAGGTTCGGCTCCAGGGGCTTGAGCCTGTAGGTTGTGTAGGCCAGGGCTGTTTGGAAGTTGTCTGAAAACACAAACTCGGCTTATGTTTCGGGTCATAGGTATGGCAGGACTGATCTACAGACCATGAGGAGAACTCTTCGGGATTTGAAAGAAGGGCGAGTGTGAGGCTCCTGCTCAAGTTTTTGTCTCTGGATATCGTGTCACTCATGGTCGTGGAATTTCTGGGTGACTTCATGGGAAATGGACGAGTCTTACTCTCTGGTGGTTTGGCCCTGTCTAAAGAGTTTGGGGTCATTCTGTGGGCTGGAGAAGTTCGTTTTTTTTTTTTTTGTTTTTGTTGTTGTTGTTGTTTTCTTTTTTAACCTCAGGTGTCCCACCAAATGATGGATTCCAGAGTAGAGCCCTGGGGAGGGGCGACTGGACAATCAGAAATCTGGTTAAAAATTGGGGCCTAGGGACATGTCAAGCCCATTATGACATCTAATGGTCCAGCCACTGAGAGGACTTACTAGAGGACAGGACTCATGCAGAGGGTCACAATGCGTGTGTATGCGCTCGTAAGACTCAAGAATGGGCGGGGCCTCAGGGTGAATGCTGGTTTCTCCTACACTGAACGTTGGTCAACGTGCCAACCACAAGGGTTTTTGCCATGGGAAAGGAGGAGTCCTGATTTCTGCATCACACTCACCCCTGGGCAGTGATTGGAGATAAGGTCTCGGTTCTGAAGCCTGAAAACTGAGGTAGGGAAGAGATGATGACCTAAGGCCATGGCGGGTTTTATGTGCTCAGTGTGCGGTCAGCTTTCTGGGTGTTGGTCAGGAGGTTCGGGCTCAGGTCGTGTTCGACAGTGCATTAGTGCCCAGGTTAGACTATATAATTTGGGTAAAGTCGAGTGCTGTGTAGGTTTACCCTCATTTCAGGTGCCTGGGCAGCTCATGAGTCAATAATTTTTTTTCTAGAGGGCAGGCAGAGTGCTGCATTGTGGGTCCGGAATTGCCAAACTTGAGGTCTTCGGGGCCAGGAGTGTGAGGACGGAAGTCTGAGAAGTCAAGCTAGACTTGGGTATCAGGGCGAGGGCACGGCAGGTACCCCCTGCAGATCTGAACCAATATCTCATCCATCTGAAGTCAGGGCGAGGATCAGACGTTGGCTCAGGTGGAAGTTTCTGAACATGACGGCCGCTTCATGAAGGGAGCGGAATCTCGAGGCCATTGAGGTTTTCCCACGTTGGGAGTTGTGGGATGCCCCCTTCAAGGATTCCTTCTGCGGGACAATTGAGACCTGTTGGACAGCTCCAGGACATCCCATTTGGAATGACTCCAGAGCACAGTTCGCGGTTGGATGCCTGGGAAGCCTGCCTCGCATTCCAATTGTCTCCTAGCAACAAGACTGTTTAGATCTAATGGCTCTGCGGGAGCAACCGGGGTGGCTGAGTTGAAATGGACTTTCCTGAGGATGGGTCCTAATGTGTTTTTGTGTTTATGAGGGCCTTGGAATCGGGCGGTGGCACCGGGACCCTGAAGTACTCTCCTAAGCTTTGGACATGGCTCCCATGCACAGGTTTCCTTGTGGAGACGAGATGAGTTCTGATGGGTGCCTCAGGAAAACCCCTATGCTCGTATTGGAATCAGGCTTTTGAGGACACATGCCTGTAACCCAAAGCAATGGATCCTATTATGGCCTAGGGTCCTGTCTGGTTCAATCTTCTTCTCTGGGGACATCCATCTATGGTATGAATGGAGGTCGATTATCAGCTGGTGTCAGACAGCCCTTGTTTGTTCCGGGCGACCTAAACTATTCGGATGGCCTCAGGGACTTTGGAGGTTGCTCCTAATTTGTACGCTTTTGGACCATGGAATGGGCAGAATTTCCATGGATTGGTAGGCACAGTCCTAATGTGTGGCTCCAGGGTCCCAGCCTGGAGGGTGTGTGGCCCAAGACTTTGAGGACAGAAGTCTGAAAACACAAACTCAGCTTAGGTTTGGGGACGTAGGTATGGCAGGCCCGATCTACAAACCATGAGAAGAACTCTTCAGGATATGAAGAAAGTGCGAGTCTGAGGCGCTTGCTCAGGCTTTTGTCTCTGGATTTTGTATCAGCGATGGCCGTGGAATGTCGGGGAGGCCTCATGGGCCATGGACGAATCTTCTTCTCTGTGGATTTGGCCGGATTCCCAACTTCTTTTCGTCAATCTGTGGGATGGGAGGACTCATTTCAGTTTTGTTACCTCAGATGTCCCACCAAAAGAGGAATTCCAAAGCCAAGCCGTGGGGAAGACTGAAGGGACAACCCGAACTATGGTTAAAAATTGGGGCCTAGGGGCATGGCAAGCCCAATATGCTATCTCTTCATCCGGCCACTGAGTGACCTTACTTGAGGACTGGGCTCAGCCTGAGCATCACAATGTGTGTTTGTGACCAATGTGGCCCGCCAGCATGGGCGGGGCCTCATGGGCCACACTGGTTTCAACTACACTGAACATTGGACAACATGCCAACCACAAGGTTTCTTGCCATGGGGAAGGAGTTCTGATTTCTGCATCACCTTCAACCCTGGGCAGTGATTGGAGATAAGGTCAAGGTTCTGAAACCTGAAAACCGAGGTTGGGAAGAGATGACGACCTAAGGCCATGGAAGCTAGATGTGCTCAGTGTGCGGCCAGCTGTCTGGGAGGGGCCAGGGGGTCCAGGCTCAGGCTGTGTCAGAAAGGGCATTAGTGCCCTGGTCAGCCTATGTATTTGGGGTACAGCCATGGTCGGTGCAGGTTGATCCTCATTTGGGGTTACTGGGTAGACCCAGAGGACAATGTTTTTCTTCTGGAGGGCCGGCAGAGTGCTGCATTGTAGTTCTGGATTGCCAAACTGGAGGGATTGTGGGCCAGTAGTCTGACGACAAAAGTCTGAGAACTCAAGCTAGGCTTAGGTTTCTGGGTGAGGCCATGGCAGGCACAATCTACAGACCTGAATCGAGATCTCGTGCATCTGAAGTCAGGGCTAGGATCAGACGATCGCTCAGGTTGGAGTTTCTGTTCCTGATGGCCCCTTCATGAATGGGGGGGGGCATCACGAGGCCATGGGGGTTTTCCCACGAGGGGAGTTGTGAGAAGCTCCAAACTGCAGAGAGTCTTCTGCAGGACAATTGAAACCTGTTGTTTGGGTCCAGGCCAATGATTCTGAGCAGGGTTCTAAGGATGGATGGCTGGGTAGCCCACCACGCATTCCAATTGTCTCCTCTCAATAAGACAGGTTAGATCTCCTGGATCTGTGGGGATCAACCGAGGACGCTGAGTTGAAATGGACACCCCTGGGGATGGGTCCTAACGTGCTTTTGTGTCTATGGAGACCTTGGAATGAAGCGGTGGCACTGGGGCCCTAAAGGGTTCTCCTAAAGAGAGGCTTTGACACAGCTCCAACGTGCAAGTTTCCCATGTGTAGATGAGATGTTTTCTGATGGGTGAGTCAAGAAACAGCTAGATGCTGCTTTTGATATCCAGGCCTCTGAGGAGAGATGCCTGGAAAGCAAAGCAATGGATCTGATTAGTGCCTAGGGGCCTGTTCTTTCCTTTTTACCTCTGGGGACATCTGTCTATGTGTCTGAGTGCAGGTAGGTGCTCAGTTGGGCTCAGATTGCCCCAGTTTTTCCTGGGAAGCCACCACTATTGAGATGGATCAGGGACTTTGGAGGTTTATCCTATTAGATGGATTGTGGCCATTGGAATGGGCACACACAATTCCCTTGGAGACGGCAAGTACAGTCCTGAGGTTCGGCTCCAGGGGCCTTAGCCTGTAGGTTGTGTAGGCCAGGGCTGTTTGGAAGTTGTCTGAAAACACAAACTCGGCTTATGTTTCGGGTCATAGGTATGGCAGGACTGATCTACAGACCATGAGGAGAACTCTTCGGGATTTGAAAGAAGGGCGAGTGTGAGGCTCCTGCTCAAGTTTTTGTCTCTGGATATCGTGTCACACATGGTCGTGGAATTTCTGGGTGACTTCATGGGAAATGAACGAGTCTTACTCTCTGGTGGTTTGGCCCTGTCTAAAGAGTTTGGGGTTATTCTGTGGGCTAAAAGAAGTTCGTTTTTTTTTTGGTTGTTGTTGTTGTTGTTTTCTTTTTTAACCTCAGGTATCCCACCAAATGATGGATTCCAGAGTAGAGCCCTGGGGAGGGGCGACTGGACAATCAGAAATCTGGTTAAAAATTGGGGCCTAGGGACATGTCAAGCCCATTATGACATCTAATGTTCCAGCCACTGAGAGGACTTACTAGAGGACAGGACTCATGCTGAGGGTCACAATGCGTGTGTATGCGCTCGTAAGACTCAAGAATTGGCGGGGCCTCAGGGTGAATGCTGGTTTCTCCTACACTGAACTTGGACAACGTGCCAACCACAAGGGTTCTTGCCATGGGTAAGGAGGAGTCCTGATTTCTGCATCACACTCACCCCTGGGCAGTGATTGGAGATAAGGTCTCGGTTCTGAAGCCTGAAAACTGAGGTAGGGAAGAGATGATGACCTAAGGCCATGGCGGTTTTTATGTGCTCAGTGTGCGGTCAGCTTTCTGGGTGTTGGTCACGAGGTCCGGGCTCAGGTTGTGTTCGACAGTGCATTAGTGCCCAGGTTAGACTATATAATTTGGGTAAAGTCGAGTGCTGTGTAGGTTTACCCTCATTTCAGGTGCCTGGGCAGCTCATGAGGCAATAATTTTTTTTCTAGAGGGCAGGCAGAGTGCTGCATTGTGGGTCCGGAATTGCCAAACTTGAGGTCTTCGGGGCCAGCAGTGTGAGGACGGAAGTCTGAGAAGAAAAGCTAGACTTGGGTATCAGGGCGAGGGCACGGCAGGTACCCCCTGCAGATCTGAACCAATATCTCATCCATCTGAAGTCAGGGCGAGGATCAGACTTTGGCTCAGGTGTAAGTTTCTGAACATGACGGCCGCTTCATGAAGGGAGCGGAATCTCGAGGCCATTGAGGTTTTCCCACGTTGGGAGTTGTGGGATGCCCCCTTCAAGGATTCCTTCTGCGGGACAATTGAGACCTGTTGGACAGCTCCAGGACATCCCATTTGGAATGACTCCAGAGCACAGTTCGCGGTTGGATGCCTGGGAAGCCTGCCTCGCATTCCAATTGTCTCCTAGCAA
Source organism: Mustela nivalis (assembly GCF_964662115.1). Taxonomy (NCBI): domain Eukaryota; kingdom Metazoa; phylum Chordata; class Mammalia; order Carnivora; family Mustelidae; genus Mustela; species Mustela nivalis. The sequence continues at coordinate 822,782 of NW_028136558.1, read as the reverse complement.
CAAGACTGTTTAGATCTGATGTCTCTGCCGGAGCAACCGGGGTGGCTGAGTTGAAATGGACTTTCCTGAGGATGGGTCCTAATGTGTTTTTGTGTCCATGAGGGCCTTGGAATGGGGCGGTGGCACCGGGACCCTGAAGTACTCTCCTAAGCTTTGGACATGGCTCCCATGCACAGGTTTCCTTGTGGAGACGAGATGAGTTCTGATGGGTGCCTCAGGAAAACCCCTATGCTCGTATTGGAATCAGGCTTTTGAGGACACATGCCTGTAACCCAAAGCAATGGATCCTATTATGGCCTAGGGTCCTGTCTGGTTCAATCTTCTTCTCTGGGGACATCCATCTATGGTATGAATGGAGGTCGATTATCAGCTGGTGTCAGACAGCCCTTGTTTGTTCCGGGCGACCTACACTATTCGGATGGCCTCAGGGACTTTGGAGGTTGCTCCTAATTTGTACGGTTTTGGACCATGGAATGGGCAGAATTTCCATGGATTGGTAGGCACAGTCCTAATGTGTGGCTCCAGGGTCCCAGCCTGGAGGGTGTGTGGCCCAAGACTTTGAGGACAGAAGTCTGAAAACACAAACTCAGCTTAGGTTTGGGGACGTAGGTATGGCAGGCCCGATCTACAAACCATGAGAAGAACTCTTCAGGATATGAAGAAAGTGCGAGTCTGAGGCGCTTGCTCAGGCTTTTGTCTCTGGATTTTGTATCAGCGATGGCCTTGGAATGTCGGGGAGGCCTCATGGGCCATGGACGAATCTTCTTCTCTGAGGATTTGGCCGGATTCCCAATTTCTTTTCGTCAATCTGTGGGATGGGAGGACTCATTTCAGTTTTGTTACCTCAGATGTCCCACCAAAAGAGGAATTCCAAAGCCAAGCCGTGGGGAAGACTGAAGGAACAACCCGAACTATGGTTAAAAATTGGGGCCTAGGGGCATGGCAAGCCCAATATGCTATCTCTTCATCCGGCCACTGAGTGACCTTACTTGAGGACTGGGCTCAGCCTGAGCATCACAATGTGTGTTTGTGACCAATGTGGCCCGCCAGCATGGGCGGGGCCTCATGGGCCACACTGGTTTCAACTACACTGAACATTGGACAACATGCCAACCACAAGGTTTCTTGCCATGGGGAAGGAGTTCTGATTTCTGCATCACCTTCAACCCTGGGCAGTGATTGGAGATAAGGTCAAGGTTCTGAAACCTGAAAACCGAGGTTGGGAAGAGATGACGACCTAAGGCCATGGAAGCTAGATGTGCTCAGTGTGCGGCCAGCTGTCTGTGAGGGGCCAGGGCGTCCAGGCTCAGGCTGTGTCAGAAAGGGCATTAGTGCCCTGGTCAGCCTATGTATTTGGGGTACAGCCATGGTCGGTGCAGGTTGATCCTCATTTGGGGTTACTGGGTAGACCCAGAGGACAATGTTTTTCTTCTGGAGGGCCGGCAGAGTGCTGCATTGTAGTTCTGGATTGCCAAACTGGAGGGATTGTGGGCCAGTAGTCTGACGACAAAAGTCTGAGAACACAAGCTAGGATTAGGTTCTGGGTGAGGCCATGGCAGGCACAATCTACAGACCTGAATCGAGATCTCGTGCATCTGAAGTCAGGGCTAGGATCAGACGATCGCTCAGGTTGGAGTTTCTGTTCCTGATGGCCCCTTCATGAATGGGGGGGGGGCATCACGAGGCCATGGGGGTTTTCCCACGAGGGGAGTTGTGAGAAGCTCCAAACTGCAGAGAGTCTTCTGCAGGACAATTGAAACCTGTTGTTTGGGTCCAGGCCAATGATTCTGAGCAGGGTTCTAAGGATGGATGGCTGGGTAGCCCACCGCGCATTCCAGTTGTCCCCTAGCAATAAGACAGGTTAGATCTCCTGGATCTGTGGGGATCAACCGAGGACGCTGAGTTGAAATGGACACCCCTGGGGATGGGTCCTAACGTGCTTTTGTGTCTATGGAGACCTTGGAATGAAGCGGTGGCACTGGGGCCCTAAAGGGTTCTCCTAAAGAGAGGCTTTGACACAGCTCCAACGTGCAAGTTTCCCATGTGTAGATGAGATGTTTTCTGATGGGTGAGTCAAGAAACAGCTAGATGCTGCTTTGGAAATCCAGGCCTCTGAGGAGAGATGCCTGGAAAGCAAAGCAATGGATCTGATTAGTGCCTAGGGGCCTGTTCTTTCCTTTTTACCTCTGGGGACATCTGTCTATGTGTCTGAGTGCAGGTAGGTGCTCAGTTGGGCTCAGATTGCCCCTGTTTTTCCTGGGAAGCCACCACTATTGAGATGGATCAGGGACTTTGGAGGTTTATCCTATTAGAAGGTTTGTGGCCATTGGAATGGGCACACACAATTCCCTTGGAGACGGCAAGTACAGTCCTCAGGTTCGGCTCCAGGGGCCTGAGCCTGTAGGTTGTGTAGGCCAGGGCTGTTTGGAAGTTGTTTGAAAACACAAACTCGGCTTATGTTTCGGGTCATAGGTATGGCAGGACTGATCTACAGACCATGAGGAGAACTCTTTGGGATTTGAAAGAAGGGCGAGTGTGAGGCTCCTGCTCAAGTTTTTGTCTCTGGATATCGTGTCACTCATGGTCGTGGAATTTCTGGGTGACTTCATGGGAAATGGACGAGTCTTACTCTCTGGTGGTTTGGCCCCGTCTAAAGAGTTTGGGGTCATTCTGTGGGCTGGAAGAAGTTCGTTTTTTTTTTTTTTTTTTTTTTTTGTTGTTGTTGTTTTCTTTTTTAACGTCAGGTGTCCCACCAAATGATGGATTCCAGAGTAGAGCCCTGGGGAGGGGCGACTGGACAATCAGAAATCTGGTTAAAAATTGGGGCCTAGGGACATGTCAAGCCCATTATGACATCTAATGGTCCAGCCATTGAGAGGACTTACTAGAGGACAGGACTCATGCTGAGGGTCACAATGCGTGTGTATGCGCTCGTAACACTCAAGAATGGGCGGGGCCTCAGGGTGAATGCTGGTTTCTCCTACACTGAACGTTGGACAACGTGCCAACCACAAGGGTTCTTGCCATGGGTAAGGAGGAGTCCTGATTTCTGCATCACACTCACCCCTGGGCAGTGATTGGAGATAAGGTCTCGGTTCTGAAGCCTGAAAACTGAGGTAGGGAAGAGATGATGACCTAAGGCCATGGCGGGTTTTATGTGCTCAGTGTGCCGTCAGCTTTCTGGGTGTTGGTCACGAGGTCCGGGCTCAGGTTGTGTTCGACAGTGCATTAGTGCCCAGGTTAGACTATATAATTTGGGTAAAGTCGAGTGCTGTGTAGGTTTACCCTCATTTCAGGTGCCTGGGCAGCTCATGAGTCAATAATTTTTTTTCTAGAGGGCAGGCAGAGTGCTGCATTGTAGGTCCGGAATTGCCAAACTTGAGGTCTTCGGGGCCAGTAGTGTGAGGACGGACGTCTGAGAAGACAAGCTAGACTTGGGTATCAGGGCGAGGGCATGGCAGGTACCCCCTGCAGATCTGAACCAATATCTCATCCATCTGAATTCAGGGCGAGAATCAGACTTTGGCTCAGGTGGAAGTTTCTGAACATGACGGCCGCTTCATGAAGGGAGCGGAATCTCGAGGCCATTGAGGTTTTCCAACGTTGGGAGTTGTGGGATGCCCCCTTCAAGGATTCCTTCTGCGGGACAATTGAGACCTGTTGGACAGCTCCAGGACATCCCATTTGGAATGACTCCAGAGCACAGTTCGCGGTTGGATGCCTGGGAAGCCTGCCTCGCATTCCAATTGTCTCCTAGCAACAAGACTGTTTAGATCTGATGGCTCTGCGGGAGCAACCGGGGTGGCTGAGTTGAAATGGACTTTCCTGAGGATGGGTCCTAATGTGTTTTTGTGTCCATGAGGGCCTTGGAATGGGGCGGTGGCATCGGGACCCTGAAATACTCTCCTAAGCTTTGGACATGGCTCCCATGCACAGGTTTCCTTGTGGAGACGAGATGAGTTCTGATGGGTGCCTCAGGAAAACCCCTATGCTCGTATTGGAATCAGGCTTTTGAGGACACATGCCTGTAACCCAAAGCAATGGATCCTATTATGGCCTAGGGTCCTGTCTGGTTCAATCTTCTTCTCTGGGGACATCCATCTATGGTATGAATGGAGGTCGATTATCAGCTGGTGTCAGACAGCCCTTGTTTGTTCCGGGCGACCTACACTATTCGGATGGCCTCAGGGACTTTGGAGGTTGCTCCTAATTTGTACGGTTTTGGACCATGGAATGGGCAGAATTTCCATGGATTGGTAGGCACAGTCCTAATGTGTGGCTCCAGGGTCCCAGCCTGGAGGGTGTGTGGCCCAAGACTTTGAGGACAGAAGTCTGAAAACACAAACTCAGCTTAGGTTTGGGGACGTAGGTATGGCAGGCCCGATCTACAAACCATGAGAAGAACTCTTCAGGATATGAAGAAAGTGCGAGTCTGAGGCGCTTGCTCAGGCTTTTGTCTCTGGATTTTGTATCAGCGATGGCCGTGGAATGTCGGGGAGGCCTCATGGGCCATGGACGAATCTTCTTCTCTGTGGATTTGGCCGGATTCCCAACTTCTTTTCGTCAATCTGTGGGATGGGAGGACTCATTTCAGTTTTGTTACCTCAGATGTCCCACCAAAAGAGGAATTCCAAAGCCAAGCCGTGGGGAAGACTGAAGGGACAACCCGAACTATGGTTAAAAATTGGGGCCTAGGGGCATGGCAAGCCCAATATGCTATCTCTTCATCCGGCCACTGAGTGACCTTACTTGAGGACTGGGCTCAGCCTGAGCATCACAATGTGTGTTTGTGACCAATGTGGCCCGCCAGCATGGGCGGGGCCTCATGGGCCACACTGGTTTCAACTACACTGAACATTGGACAACATGCCAACCACAAGGTTTCTTGCCATGGGGAAGGAGTTCTGATTTCTGCATCACCTTCAACCCTGGGCAGTGATTGGAGATAAGGTCAAGGTTCTGAAACCTGAAAACCGAGGTTGGGAAGAGATGACGACCTAAGGCCATGGAAGCTAGATGTGCTCAGCGTGCGGCCAGCTGTCTGGGAGGGACCAGGGGGTCCAGGCTCAGGCTGTGTCAGAAAGGGCATTAGTGCCCTGGTCAGCCTATGTATTTGGGGTACAGCCATGGTCGGTGCAGGTTGATCCTCATTTGGGGTTACTGGGTAGACCCAGAGGACAATGTTTTTCTTCTGGAGGGCCGGCAGAGTGCTGCATTGTAGTTCTGGATTGCCAAACTGGAGGGATTGTGGGCCAGTAGTCTGACGACAAAAGTCTGAGAACACAAGCTAGGCTTAGGTTTCTGGGTGAGGCCATGGCAGGCACAATCTACAGACCTGAATCGAGATCTCGTGCATCTGAAGTCAGGGCTAGGATCAGACGATCGCTCAGGTTGGAGTTTCTGTTCCTGATGGCCCCTTCATGAATGGGGGGGGGCATCACGAGGCCATGGGGGTTTTCCCACGAGGGGAGTTGTGAGAAGCTCCAAACTGCAGAGAGTCTTCTGCAGGACAATTGAAACCTGTTGTTTGGGTCCAGGCCAATGATTCTGAGCAGGGTTCTAAGGATGGATGGCTGGGTAGCCCACCACGCATTCCAATTGTCTCCTCTCAATAAGACAGGTTAGATCTCCTGGATCTGTGGGGATCAACCGAGGACGCTGAGTTGAAATGGACACCCCTGGGGATGGGTCCTAACGTGCTTTTGTGTCTATGGAGACCTTGGAATGAAGCGGTGGCACTGGGGCCCTAAAGGGTTCTCCTAAAGAGAGGCTTTGACACAGCTCCAACGTGCAAGTTTCCCATGTGTAGATGAGATGTTTTCTGATGGGTGAGTCAAGAAACAGCTAGATGCTGCTTTTGATATCCAGGCCTCTGAGGAGAGATGCCTGGAAAGCAAAGCAATGGATCTGATTAGTGCCTAGGGGCCTGTTCTTTCCTTTTTACCTCTGGGGACATCTGTCTATGTGTCTGAGTGCAGGTAGGTGCTCAGTTGGGCTCAGATTGCCCCTGTTTTTCCTGGGAAGCCACCACTATTGAGATGGATCAGGGACTTTGGAGGTTTATCCTATTAGATGGATTGTGGCCATTGGAATGGGCACACACAATTCCCTTGGAGACGGCAAGTACAGTCCTGAGGTTCGGCTCCAGGGGCCTTAGCCTGTAGGTTGTGTAGGCCAGGGCTGTTTGGAAGTTGTCTGAAAACACAAACTAGGCTTATGTTTCGGGTCATAGGTATGGCAGGACTGATCTACAGACCATGAGGAGAACACTTCGGGATTTGAAAGAAGGGCGAGTGTGAGGCTCCTGCTCAAGTTTTTGTCTCTGGATATCGTGTCACACATGGTCGTGGAATTTCTGGGTGACTTCATGGGAAATGAACGAGTCTTACTCTCTGGTGGTTTGGCCCTGTCTAAAGAGTTTGGGGTTATTCTGTGGGCTAAAAGAAGTTCATTTTTTTTTTGGTTGTTGTGGTTGTTGTTTTCTTTTTTAACCTCAGGTATCCCACCAAATGATGGATTCCAGAGTAGAGCCCTGGGGAGGGGCGACTGGACAATCAGAAATCTGGTTAAAAATTGGGGCCTAGGGACATGTCAAGCCCATTATGACATCTAATGTTCCAGCCACTGAGAGGACTTACTAGAGGACAGGACTCATGCTGAGGGTCACAATGCGTGTGGATGCGCTCGTAAGACTCAAGAATTGGCGGGGCCTCAGGGTGAATGCTGGTTTCTCCTACACTGAACGTTGGACAACGTGCCAACCACAAGGGTTCTTGCCATGGGTAAGGAGGAGTCCTGATTTCTGCATCACACTCACCCCTGGGCAGTGATTGGAGATAAGGTCTCGGTTCTGAAGCCTGAAAACTGAGGTAGGGAAGAGATGATGACCTAAGGCCATGGCGGGTTTTATGTGCTCAGTGTGCGGTCAGCTTTCTGGGTGTTGGTCACGAGGTCCGGGCACAGGTTGTGTTCGACAGTGCATTAGTGCCCAGGTTAGACTATATAATTTGGGTAAAGTCGAGTGCTGTGTAGGTTTACCCTCATTTCAGGTGCCTGGGCAGCTCATGAGGCAATAATTTTTTTTCTAGAGGGCAGGCAGAGTGCTGCATTGTGGGTCCGGAATTGCCAAACTTGAGGTCTTCGGGGCCAGCAGTGTGAGGACGGAAGTCTGAGAAGAAAAGCTAGACTTGGGTATCAGGGCGAGGGCACGGCAGGTACCCCCTGCAGATCTGAACCAATATCTCATCCATCTGAAGTCAGGGCGAGGATCAGACTTTGGCTCAGGTGTAAGTTTCTGAACATGACGGCCGCTTCATGAAGGGAGCGGAATCTCGAGGCCATTGAGGTTTTCCCACGTTGGGAGTTGTGGGATGCCCCCTTCAAGGATTCCTTCTGCGGGACAATTGAGACCTGTTGGACAGCTCCAGGACATCCCATTTGGAATGACTCCAGAGCACAGTTCGCGGTTGGATGCCTGGGAAGCCTGCCTCGCATTCCAATTTTCTCCTAGCAACAAGACTGTTTAGATCTGATGGCTCTGCGGGAGCAACCGGGGTGGCTGAGTTGAAATGGACTTTCCTGAGGATGGGTCCTAATGTGTTTTTGTGTCCATGAGGGCCTTGGAATGGGGCGGTGGCACCGGGACCCTGAAGTACTCTCCTAAGCTTTGGACATGGCTCCCATGCACATGTTTCCTTGTGGAGACGAGATGAGTTCTGATGGGTGCCTCAGGAAAACCCCTATGCTCGTATTGGAATCAGGCTTTTGAGGACACATGCCTGTAACCCAAAGCAATGGATCCTATTATGGCCTAGGGTCCTGTCTGGTTCAATCTTCTTCTCTGGGGACATCCATCTATGGTATGAATGGAGGTCGATTATCAGCTGGTGTCAGACAGCCCTTGTTTGTTCCGGGCGACCTACACTATTCGGATGGCCTCAGGGACTTTGGAGGTTGCTCCTAATTTGTACGGTTTTGGACCATGGAATGGGCAGAATTTCCATGGATTGGTAGGCACAGTCCTAATGTGTGGCTCCAGGGTCCCAGCCTGGAGGGTGTGTGTCCCAAGACTTTGAGGACAGAAGTCTGAAAACACAAACTCAACTTAGGTTTGGGGACGTAGGTATGGCAGGCCCGATCTACAAACCATGAGAAGAACTCTTCAGGATATGAAGAAAGTGCGAGTCTGAGGCGCTTGCTCAGGCTTTTGTCTCTGGATTTTGTATCAGCGATGGCCGTGGAATGTCGGGGAGGCCTCATGGGCCATGGACGAATCTTCTTCTCTGAGGATTTGGCCGGATTCCCAATTTCTTTTCGTCAATCTGTGGGATGGGAGGACTCATTTCAGTTTTGTTACCTCAGATGTCCCACCAAAAGAGGAATTCCAAAGCCAAGCCGTGGGGAAGACTGAAGGGACAACCAGAACTATGGTTAAAAATTGGGGCCTAGGGGCATGGCAAGCCCAATATGCTATCTCTTCATCCGGCCACAGAGTGACCTTACTTGAGGACTGGGCTCAGCCTGAGCATCACAATGTGTGTTTGTGACCAATGTGGCCCGCCAGCATGGGCGGGGCCTCATGGGCCACACTGGTTTCAACTACACTGAACATTGGACAACATGCCAACCACAAGGTTTCTTGCCATGGGGAAGGAGTTCTGATTTCTGCATCACCTTCAACCCTGGGCAGTGATTGGAGATAAGGTCAAGGTTCTGAAACCTGAAAACCGAGGTTGGGAAGAGATGACGACCTAAGGCCATGGAAGCTAGATGTGCTCAGTGTGCGGCCAGCTGTCTGGGAGGGACCAGGGGGTCCAGGCTCAGGCTGTGTCAGAAAGGGCATTAGTGCCCTGGTCAGCCTATGTATTTGGGGTACAGCCATGGTCGGTGCAGGTTGATCCTCATTTGGGGTTACTGGGTAGACCCAGAGGACAATGTTTTTCTTCTGGAGGGCCGGCAGAGTGCTGCATTGTAGTTCTGGATTGCCAAACTGGAGGGATTGTGGGCCAGTAGTCTGACGACAAAAGTCTGAGAACACAAGCTAGGCTTAGGTTTCTGGGTGAGGCCATGGCAGGCACAATCTACAGACCTGAATCGAGATCTCGTGCATCTGAAGTCAGGGCTAGGATCAGACGATCGCTCAGGTTGGAGTTTCTGTTCCTGATGGCCCCTTCATGAATGGGGGGGGGGCATCACGAGGCCATGGGGGTTTTCCCACGAGGGGAGTTGTGAGAAGCTCCAAACTGCAGAGAGTCTTCTGCAGGACAATTGAAACCTGTTGTTTGGGTCCAGGCCAATGATTCTGAGCAAGGTTCTAAGGATGGATGGCTGGGTAGCCCACCGCGCATTCCAATTGTCTCCTAGCAATAAGACAGGTTAGATCTCCTGGATCTGTGGGGAGCAACCGAGGACGCTGAGTTGAAATGGACACCCCTGGGGATGGGTCCTAACGTGCTTTTGTGTCTATGGAGACCTTGGAATGAAGCGGTGGCACTGGGGCCCTAAAGGGTTCTCCTAAAGAGAGGCTTTGACACAGCTCCAACGTGCAAGTTTCCCATGTGTAGATGAGATGTTTTCTGATGGGTGAGTCAAGAAACAGCTAGATGCTGCTTTGGAAATCCAGGCCTCTGAGGAGAGATGCCTGGAAAGCAAAGCAATGGATCTGATTAGTGCCTAGGGGCCTGTTCTTTCCTTTTTACCTCTGGGGACATCTGTCTATGTGTCTGAGTGCAGGTAGGTGCTCAGTTGTGCTCACATTGCCCCTGTTTTTCCTGGGAAGCCACCACTATTGAGATGGATCAGGGACATTGGAGGTTTATCCTATTAGATGGATTGTGGCCATTGGAATGGGCACACACAATTCCCTTGGAGACGGCAAGTACAGTCCTGAGGTTCGGCTCCAGGGGCCTGAGCCTGTAGGTTGTGTAGGCCAGGGCTGTTTGGAAGTTGTCTGAAAACACAAACTCGGCTTATGTTTCGGGTCATAGGTATGGCAGGACTGATCTACAGACCATGAGGAGAACTCTTCGGGATTTGAAAGAAGGGCGAGTGTGAGGCTCCTGCTCAAGTTTTTGTCTCTGGATATCGTGTCACTCATGGTCGTGGAATTTCTGGGTGACTTCATGGGAAATGGACGCGTCTTACTCTCTGGTGGTTTGGCCCCGTCTAAAGAGTTTGGGGTCATTCTGTGGGCTGGATGAAGTCGTTTTGTTGTTGTTGTTGTTGTTGTTGTTGTTTTCTTTTTTAACCTCAGGTGTCCCACCAAATGATGGATTCCAGAGTAGAGCCCTGGGGAGGGGTGACTGGACAATCAGAAATCTGGTTAAAAATTGGGGCCTAGGGACATGTCAAGCCCATTATGACATCTAATGGTCCAGCCACTGAGAGGACTTACTAGAGGACAGGACTCATGCTGAGGGTCACAATGCGTGTGTATGCGCTCGTAACACTCAAGAATGGGCGGGGCCTCAGGGTGATTGCTGGTTTCTCCTACACTGAACGTTGGACAACGTGCCAACCACAAGGGTTCTTGCCATGGGAAAGGAGGAGTCCTGATTTCTGCATCACACTCACCCCTGGGCAGTGATTGGAGATAAGGTCTCGGTTCTGAAGCCTGAAAACTGAGGTAGGGAAGAGATGATGACCTAAGGCCATGGCGGGTTTTATGTGCTCAGTGTGCAGTCAGCTTTCTGGGTGTTGGTCACGAGGTCCGGGCACAGGTTGTGTTCGACAGTGCATTAGTGCCCAGGTTAGACTATATAATTTGGGTAAAGTCGAGTGTTGTGTAGGTTTACCCTCATTTCAGGTGCCTGGGCAGCTCATGAGGCAATAATTTTTTTCTAGAAGGCAGGCAGAGTGCTGCATTGTGGGTCCGGAATTGCCAAACTTGAGGGCTTCGGGGCCAGTAGTGTGAGGACGGAAGTCTGAGAAGAAAAGCTAGACTTGGGTATCAGGGCGAGGGCACGGCAGGTACCCCCTGCAGATCTGAACCAATATCTCATCCATCTGAAGTCAGGGCGAGGATCAGACTTTGGCTCAGGTGGAAGTTTCTGAGCATGACGGCCGCTTCATGAAGGGAGTGGAATCTCGAGGCCATTGAGGTTTTCCCACGTTGGGAGTTGTGGGATGCCCCCTTCAAGGATTCCTTCTGCGGGACAATTGAGACCTGTTGGACAGCTCCAGGACATCCCATTTGGAATGACTCCAGAGCACAGTTCGCGGTTGGATGCCTGGGAAGCCTGCCTCGCATTCCAATTTTCTCCTAGCAACAAGACTGTTTAGATCTGATGGCTCTGCGGGAGCAACCGGGGTGGCTGAGTTGAAATGGACTTTCCTGAGGATGGGTCCTAATGTGTTTTTGTGTCCATGAGGGCCTTGGAATGGGGCGGTGGCACCGGGACCCTGAAGTACTCTCCTAAGCTTTGGACATGGCTCCCATGCACAGGTTTCCTTGTGGAGACGAGATGAGTTCTGATGGGTGCCTCAGGAAAACCCCTATGCTCGTATTGGAATCAGGCTTTTGAGGACACATGCCTGTTACCCAAAGCAATGGATCCTATTATGGCCTAGGGTCCTGTCTGGTTCAATCTTCTTCTCTGGGGACATCCATCTATGGTATGAATGGAGGTCGATTATCAGCTGGTGTCAGACAGCCCTTGTTTGTTCCGGGCGACCTACACTATTCGGATGGCCTCAGGGACTTTGGAGGTTGCTCCTAATTTGTACGGTTTTGGACCATGGAATGGGCAGAATTTCCATGGATTGGTAGGCACAGTCCTAATGTGTGGCTCCAGGGTCCCAGCCTGGAGGGTGTGTGTCCCAAGACTTTGAGGACAGAAGTCTGAAAACACAAACTCAACTTAGGTTTGGGGACGTAGGTATGGCAGGCCCGATCTACAAACCATGAGAAGAACTCTTCAGGATATGAAGAAAGTGCGAGTCTGAGGCGCTTGCTCAGGCTTTTGTCTCTGGATTTTGTATCAGCGATGGCCGTGGAATGTCGGGGAGGCCTCATGGGCCATGGACGAATCTTCTTCTCTGAGGATTTGGCCGGATTCCCAATTTCTTTTCGTCAATCTGTGGGATGGGAGGACTCATTTCAGTTTTGTTACCTCAGATGTCCCACCAAAAGAGGAATTCCAAAGCCAAGCCGTGGGGAAGACTGAAGGGACAACCAGAACTATGGTTAAAAATTGGGGCCTAGGGGCATGGCAAGCCCAATATGCTATCTCTTCATCCGGCCACAGAGTGACCTTACTTGAGGACTGGGCTCAGCCTGAGCATCACAATGTGTGTTTGTGACCAATGTGGCCCGCCAGCATGGGCGGGGCCTCATGGGCCACACTGGTTTCAACTACACTGAACATTGGACAACATGCCAACCACAAGGTTTCTTGCCATGGGGAAGGAGTTCTGATTTCTGCATCACCTTCAACCCTGGGCAGTGATTGGAGATAAGGTCAAGGTTCTGAAACCTGAAAACCGAGGTTGGGAAGAGATGACGACCTAAGGCCATGGAAGCTAGATGTGCTCAGTGTGCGGCCAGCTGTCTGGGAGGGACCAGGGGGTCCAGGCTCAGGCTGTGTCAGAAAGGGCATTAGTGCCCTGGTCAGCCTATGTATTTGGGGTACAGCCATGGTCGGTGCAGGTTGATCCTCATTTGGGGTTACTGGGTAGACCCAGAGGACAATGTTTTTCTTCTGGAGGGCCGGCAGAGTGCTGCATTGTAGTTCTGGATTGCCAAACTGGAGGGATTGTGGGCCAGTAGTCTGACGACAAAAGTCTGAGAACACAAGCTAGGCTTAGGTTTCTGGGTGAGGCCATGGCAGGCACAATCTACAGACCTGAATCGAGATCTCGTGCATCTGAAGTCAGGGCTAGGATCAGACGATCGCTCAGGTTGGAGTTTCTGTTTCTGATGGCCCCTTCATGAATGGGAAGGGGGCATCACGAGGCCATGGGGGTTTTCCCACGAGGGGAGTTGTGAGAAGCTCCAAACTGCAGAGAGTCTTCTGCAGGACAATTGAAACCTGTTGTTTGGGTCCAGGCCAATGATTCTGAGCAGGGTTCTAAGGATGGATGGCTGGGTAGCCCACCGCGCATTCCAATTGTCTCCTAGCAATAAGACAGGTTAGATCTCCTGGATCTGTGGGGAGCAACCGAGGACGCTGAGTTGAAATGGACACCCCTGGGGATGGGTCCTAACGTGCTTTTGTGTCTATGGAGACCTTGGAATGAAGCGGTGGCACTGGGGCCCTAAAGGGTTCTCCTAAAGAGAGGCTTTGACACAGCTCCAACGTGCAAGTTTCCCATGTGTAGATGAGATGTTTTCTGATGGGTGAGTCAAGAAACAGCTAGATGCTGCTTTGGAAATCCAGGCCTCTGAGGAGAGATGCCTGGAAAGCAAATCAATGGATCTGATTAGTGCCTAGGGGCCTGTTCTTTCCTTTTTACCTCTGGGGACATCTGTCTATGTGTCTGAGTGCAGGTAGGTGCTCAGTTGTGCTCACATTGCCCCTGTTTTTCCTGGGAAGCCACCACTATTGAGATGGATCAGGGACATTGGAGGTTTATCCTATTAGATGGATTGTGGCCATTGGAATGGGCACACACAATTCCCTTGGAGACGGCAAGTACAGTCCTGAGGTTCGGCTCCAGGGGCCTGAGCCTGTAGGTTGTGTAGGCCAGGGCTGTTTGGAAGTTGTCTGAAAACACAAACTCGGCTTATGTTTCGGGTCATAGGTATGGCAGGACTGATCTACAGACCATGAGGAGAACTCTTCGGGATTTGAAAGAAGGGCGAGTGTGAGGCTCCTGCTCAAGTTTTTGTCTCTGGATATCGTGTCACTCATGGTCGTGGAATTTCTGGGTGACTTCATGGGAAATGGACGCGTCTTACTCTCTGGTGGTTTGGCCCCGTCTAAAGAGTTTGGGGTCATTCTGTGGGCTGGATGAAGTCGTTTTTTTGTTGTTGTTGTTGTTGTTGTTGTTTTCTTTTTTAACCTCAGGTGTCCCACCAAATGATGGATTCCAGAGTAGAGCCCTGGGGAGGGGTGACTGGACAATCAGAAATCTGGTTAAAAATTGGGGCCTAGGGACATGTCAAGCCCATTATGACATCTAATGGTCCAATCACTGAGAGGACTTACTAGAGGACAGGACTCATGCTGAGGGTCACAATGCGTGTGTATGCGCTCGTAACACTCAAGAATGGGCGGGGCCTCAGGGTGAATGCTGGTTTCTCCTACACTGAACGTTGGACAACGTGCCAACCACAAGGGTTCTTGCCATGGGAAAGGAGGAGTCCTGATTTCTGCATCACACTCACCCCTGGGCAGTGATTGGAGATAAGGTCTCGGTTCTGAAGCCTGAAAACTGAGGTAGGGAAGAGAAGATGACCTAAGGCCATGGCGGGTTTTATGTGCTCAGTGTGCAGTCAGCTTTCTGGGTGTTGGTCACGAGGTCCGGGCTCAGGTTGTGTTCGACAGTGCATTAGTGCCCAGGTTAGACTATATAATTTGGGTAAAGTCGAGTGTTGTGTAGGTTTACCCTCATTTCAGGTGCCTGGGCAGCTCATGAGGCAATAATTTTTTTCTAGAAGGCAGGCAGAGTGCTGCATTGTGGGTCCGGAATTGCCAAACTTGAGGGCTTCGGGGCCAGTAGTGTGAGGACGGAAGTCTGAGAAGAAAAGCTAGACTTGGGTATCAGGGCGAGGGCACGGCAGGTACCCCCTGCAGATCTGAACCAATATCTCATCCATCTGAAGTCAGGGCGAGGATCAGACTTTGGCTCAGGTGGAAGTTTCTGAGCATGACGGCCGCTTCATGAAGGGAGTGGAATCTCGAGGCCATTGAGGTTTTCCCACGTTGGGAGTTGTGGGATGCCCCCTTCAAGGATTCCTTCTGCGGGACAATTGAGACCTGTTGGACAGCTCCAGGACATCCCATTTGGAATGACTCCAGAGCACAGTTCGCGGTTGGATGCCTGGGAAGCCTGCCTCGCATTCCAATTGTCTCCTAGCAACAAGACTGTTTAGATCTGATGGCTCTGCGGGAGCAACCGTGGTGGCTGAGTTGAAATGGACTTTCCTGAGGATGGGTCCTAATGTGTTTTTGTGTCCATGAGGGCCTTGGAATGGGGCGGTGGCACCGGGACCCTGAAGTACTCTCCTAAGCTTTGGACATGGCTCCCATGCACAGGTTTCCTTGTGGAGACGAGATGAGTTCTGATGGGTGCCTCAGGAAAACCCCTATGCTCGTATTGGAATCAGGCTTTTGAGGACACATGCCTGTTACCCAAAGCAATGGATCCTATTATGGCCTAGGGTCCTGTCTGGTTCAATCTTCTTCTCTGGGGACATCCATCTATGGTATGAATGGAGGTCGATTATCAGCTGGTGTCAGACAGCCCTTGTTTGTTCCGGGCGACCTACACTATTCGGATGGCCTCAGGGACTTTGGAGGTTGCTCCTAATTTGTACGGTTTTGGACCATGGAATGGGCAGAATTTCCATGGATTGGTAGGCACAGTCCTAATGTGTGGCTCCAGGGTCCCAGCCTGGAGGGTGTGTGTCCCAAGACTTTGAGGACAGAAGTCTGAAAACACAAACTCAACTTAGGTTTGGGGACGTAGGTATGGCAGGCCCGATCTACAAACCATGAGAAGAACTCTTCAGGATATGAAGAAAGTGCGAGTCTGAGGCGCTTGCTCAGGCTTTTGTCTCTGGATTTTGTATCAGCGATGGCCGTGGAATGTCGGGGAGGCCTCATGGGCCATGGACGAATCTTCTTCTCTGAGGATTTGGCCGGATTCCCAATTTCTTTTCGTCAATCTGTGGGATGGGAGGACTCATTTCAGTTTTGTTACCTCAGATGTCCCACCAAAAGAGGAATTCCAAAGCCAAGCCGTGGGGAAGACTGAAGGGACAACCAGAACTATGGTTAAAAATTGGGGCCTAGGGGCATGGCAAGCCCAATATGCTATCTCTTCATCCGGCCACAGAGTGACCTTACTTGAGGACTGGGCTCAGCCTGAGCATCACAATGTGTGTTTGTGACCAATGTGGCCCGCCAGCATGGGCGGGGCCTCATGGGCCACACTGGTTTCAACTACACTGAACATTGGACAACATGCCAACCACAAGGTTTCTTGCCATGGGGAAGGAGTTCTGATTTCTGCATCACCTTCAACCCTGGGCAGTGATTGGAGATAAGGTCAAGGTTCTGAAACCTGAAAACCGAGGTTGGGAAGAGATGACGACCTAAGGCCATGGAAGCTAGATGTGCTCAGTGTGCGGCCAGCTGTCTGGGAGGGACCAGGGGGTCCAGGCTCAGGCTGTGTCAGAAAGGGCATTAGTGCCCTGGTCAGCCTATGTATTTGGGGTACAGCCATGGTCGGTGCAGGTTGATCCTCATTTGGGGTTACTGGGTAGACCCAGAGGACAATGTTTTTCTTCTGGAGGGCCGGCAGAGTGCTGCATTGTAGTTCTGGATTGCCAAACTGGAGGGATTGTGGGCCAGTAGTCTGACGACAAAGGTCTGAGAACACAAGCTAGGCTTAGGTTTCTGGGTGAGGCCATGGCAGGCACAATCTACAGACCTGAATCGAGATCTCGTGCATCTGAAGTCAGGGCTAGGATCAGACGATCGCTCAGGTTGGAGTTTCTGTTCCTGATGGCCCCTTCATGAATGGGAAGGGGGCATCACGAGGCCATGGGGGTTTTCCCACGAGGGGAGTTGTGAGAAGCTCCAAACTGCAGAGAGTCTTCTGCAGGACAATTGAAACCTGTTGTTTGGGTCCAGGCCAATGATTCTGAGCAGGGTTCTAAGGATGGATGGCTGGGTAGCCCACCGCGCATTCCAATTGTCTCCTAGCAATAAGACAGGTTAGATCTCCTGGATCTGTGGGGAGCAACCGAGGACGCTGAGTTGAAATGGACACCCCTGGGGATGGGTCCTAACGTGCTTTTGTGTCTATGGAGACCTTGGAATGAAGCGGTGGCACTGGGGCCCTAAAGGGTTCTCCTAAAGAGAGGCTTTGACACAGCTCCAACGTGCAAGTTTCCCATGTGTAGATGAGATGTTTTCTGATGGGTGAGTCAAGAAACAGCTAGATGCTGCTTTGGAAATCCAGGCCTCTGAGGAGAGATGCCTGGAAAGCAAAGCAATGGATCTGATTAGTGCCTAGGGGCCTGTTCTTTCCTTTTTACCTCTGGGGACATCTGTCTATGTGTCTGAGTGCAGGTAGGTGCTCAGTTGTGCTCACATTGCCCCTGTTTTTCCTGGGAAGCCACCACTATTGAGATGGATCAGGGACATTGGAGGTTTATCCTATTAGATGGATTGTGGCCATTGGAATGGGCACACACAATTCCCTTGGAGACGGCAAGTACAGTCCTGAGGTTCGGCTCCAGGGGCCTGAGCCTGTAGGTTGTGTAGGCCAGGGCTGTTTGGAAGTTGTCTGAAAACACAAACTCGGCTTATGTTTCGGGTCATAGGTATGGCAGGACTGATCTACAGACCATGAGGAGAACTCTTCGGGATTTGAAAGAAGGGCGAGTGTGAGGCTCCTGCTCAAGTTTTTGTCTCTGGATATCGTGTCACTCATGGTCGTGGAATTTCTGGGTGACTTCATGGGAAATGGACGCGTCTTACTCTCTGGTGGTTTGGCCCCGTCTAAAGAGTTTGGGGTCATTCTGTGGGCTGGATGAAGTCGTTTTTTTGTTGTTGTTGTTGTTGTTGTTGTTTTCTTTTTTAACCTCAGGTGTCCCACCAAATGATGGATTCCAGAGTAGAGCCCTGGGGAGGGGTGACTGGACAATCAGAAATCTGGTTAAAAATTGGGGCCTAGGGACATGTCAAGCCCATTATGACATCTAATGGTCCAGCCACTGAGAGGACTTACTAGAGGACAGGACTCATGCTGAGGGTCACAATGCGTGTGTATGCGCTCGTAACACTCAAGAATGGGCGGGGCCTCAGGGTGAATGCTGGTTTCTCCTACACTGAACGTTGGACAACGTGCCAACCACAAGGGTTCTTGCCATGGGAAAGGAGGAGTCCTGATTTCTGCATCACACTCACCCCTGGGCAGTGATTGGAGATAAGGTCTCGGTTCTGAAGCCTGAAAACTGAGGTAGGGAAGAGATGATGACCTAAGGCCATGGCGGGTTTTATGTGCTCAGTGTGCAGTCAGCTTTCTGGGTGTTGGTCACGAGGTCCGGGCTCAGGTTGTGTTCGACAGTGCATTAGTGCCCAGGTTAGACTATATAATTTGGGTAAAGTCGAGTGTTGTGTAGGTTTACCCTCATTTCAGGTGCCTGGGCAGCTCATGAGGCAATAATTTTTTTCTAGAAGGCAGGCAGAGTGCTGCATTGTGGGTCCGGAATTGCCAAACTTGAGGGCTTCGGGGCCAGTAGTGTGAGGACGGAAGTCTGAGAAGAAAAGCTAGACTTGGGTATCAGGGCGAGGGCACGGCAGGTACCCCCTGCAGATCTGAACCAATATCTCATCCATCTGAAGTCAGGGCGAGGATCAGACTTTGGCTCAGGTGGAAGTTTCTGAGCATGACGGCCGCTTCATGAAGGGAGTGGAATCTCGAGGCCATTGAGGTTTTCCCACGTTGGGAGTTGTGGGATGCCCCCTTCAAGGATTCCTTCTGCGGGACAATTGAGACCTGTTGGACAGCTCCAGGACATCCCATATGGAATGACTCCAGAGCACCGTTCGCGGATGGATGCCTGGGAAGCCCGCCTCGCATTCCAATTTTCTCCTAGCAACAAGACTGTTTAGATCTGATGGCTCTGCGGGAGCAACCGGGGTGGCTGAGTTGAAATGGACTTTCCTGAGGATGGGTCCTAATGTGTTTTTGTGTCCATGAGGGCCTTGGAATGGGGCGGTGGCACCGGGACCCTGAAGTACTCTCCTAAGCTTTGGACATGGCTCCCATGCACAGGTTTCCTTGTGGAGACGAGATGAGTTCTGATGGGTGCCTCAGGAAAACCCCTATGCTCGTATTGGAATCAGGCTTTTGAGGACACATGCCTGTTACCCAAAGCAATGGATCCTATTATGGCCTAGGGTCCTGTCTGGTTCAATCTTCTTCTCTGGGGACATCCATCTATGGTATGAATGGAGGTCGATTATCAGCTGGTGTCAGACAGCCCTTGTTTGTTCCGGGCGACCTACACTATTCGGATGGCCTCAGGGACTTTGGAGGTTGCTCCTAATTTGTACGGTTTTGGACCATGGAATGGGCAGAATTTCCATGGATTGGTAGGCACAGTCCTAATGTGTGGCTCCAGGGTCCCAGCCTGGAGGGTGTGTGTCCCAAGACTTTGAGGACAGAAGTCTGAAAACACAAACTCAACTTAGGTTTGGGGACGTAGGTATGGCAGGCCCGATCTACAAACCATGAGAAGAACTCTTCAGGATATGAAGAAAGTGCGAGTCTGAGGCGCTTGCTCAGGCTTTTGTCTCTGGATTTTGTATCAGCGATGGCCGTGGAATGTCGGGGAGGCCTCATGGGCCATGGACGAATCTTCTTCTCTGAGGATTTGGCCGGATTCCCAATTTCTTTTCGTCAATCTGTGGGATGGGAGGACTCATTTCAGTTTTGTTACCTCAGATGTCCCACCAAAAGAGGAATTCCAAAGCCAAGCCGTGGGGAAGACTGAAGGGACAACCAGAACTATGGTTAAAAATTGGGGCCTAGGGGCATGGCAAGCCCAATATGCTATCTCTTCATCCGGCCACAGAGTGACCTTACTTGAGGACTGGGCTCAGCCTGAGCATCACAATGTGTGTTTGTGACCAATGTGGCCCGCCAGCATGGGCGGGGCCTCATGGGCCACACTGGTTTCAACTACACTGAACATTGGACAACATGCCAACCACAAGGTTTCTTGCCATGGGGAAGGAGTTCTGATTTCTGCATCACCTTCAACCCTGGGCAGTGATTGGAGATAAGGTCAAGGTTCTGAAACCTGAAAACCGAGGTTGGGAAGAGATGACGACCTAAGGCCATGGAAGCTAGATGTGCTCAGTGTGCGGCCAGCTGTCTGGGAGGGACCAGGGGGTCCAGGCTCAGGCTGTGTCAGAAAGGGCATTAGTGCCCTGGTCAGCCTATGTATTTGGGGTACAGCCATGGTCGGTGCAGGTTGATCCTCATTTGGGGTTACTGGGTAGACCCAGAGGACAATGTTTTTCTTCTGGAGGGCCGGCAGAGTGCTGCATTGTAGTTCTGGATTGCCAAACTGGAGGGATTGTGGGCCAGTAGTCTGACGACAAAAGTCTGAGAACACAAGCTAGGCTTAGGTTTCTGGGTGAGGCCATGGCAGGCACAATCTACAGACCTGAATCGAGATCTCGTGCATCTGAAGTCAGGGCTAGGATCAGACGATCGCTCAGGTTGGAGTTTCTGTTCCTGATGGCCCCTTCATGAATGGGGGGGGGCATCACGAGGCCATGGGGGTTTTCCCACGAGGGGAGTTGTGAGAAGCTCCAAACTGCAGAGAGTCTTCTGCAGGACAATTGAAACCTGTTGTTTGGGTCCAGGCCAATGATTCTGAGCAGGGTTCTAAGGATGGATGGCTGGGTAGCCCACCGCGCATTCCAATTGTCTCCTAGCAATAAGACAGGTTAGATCTCCTGGATCTGTGGGGAGCAACCGAGGACGCTGAGTTGAAATGGACACCCCTGGGGATGGGTCCTAACGTGCTTTTGTGTCTATGGAGACCTTGGAATGAAGCGGTGGCACTGGGGCCCTAAAGGGTTCTCCTAAAGAGAGGCTGTGACACAGCTCCAACGTGCAAGTTTCCCATGTGTAGATGAGATGTTTTCTGATGGGTGAGTCAAGAAACAGCTAGATGCTGCTTTGGAAATCCAGGCCTCTGAGGAGAGATGCCTGGAAAGCAAAGCAATGGATCTGATTAGTGCCTAGGGGCCTGTTCTTTCCTTTTCACCTCTGGGGACATCTGTCTATGTGTCTGAGTGCAGGTAGGTGCTCAGTTGGGCTCAGATTGCCCCTGTCTTTCCTGGGAAGCCACCACTATTGAGATGGATCAGGGACATTGGAGGTTTATCCTATTAGATGAGTTGTGGCCATTGGAATGGGCACACACAATTCCCTTGGAGACGGCAAGTACAGTCCTGAGGTTCGGCTCCAGGGGCCTGAGCCTGTAGGTTGTGTAGGCCAGGGCTGTTTGGAAGTTGTCTGAAACACAAACTCGGCTTATGTTTCGGGTCATAGGTATGGCAGGACTCATCTACAGACCATGAGGAGAACTCTTCGGGATTTGAAAGAAGGGCGAGTGTGAGGCTCCTGCTCAAGTTTTTGTCTCTGGATATCGTGTCACTCATGGTCGTGGAATTTCTGGGTGACTTCATGGGAAATGGACGAGTCTTACTCTCTGGTGGTTTGGCCCCGTCCAAAGAGTTTGGGGTCATTCTGTGGGCTGGAAGAAGTTCGTGTTTTTTTTTTTGTTGTTGTTGTTGTTGTTGTTTTCTTTTTTAACCTCAGGTGTCCCGCCAAATGATGGATTCCAGAGTAGAGCCCTGGGGAGGGGCGACTGGACAATCAGAAATCTGGTTAAAAATTGGGGCCTAGGGACATGTCAAGCCCATTATGACATCTAATGGTCCAGCCACTGAGAGGACTTACTAGAGGACAGGACTCATGCTGAGGGTCACAATGCGAGTGTATGCGCTCGTAACACTCAAGAATGGGCGGGGCCTCAGGGTGAATGCTGGTTTCTCCTACACTGAAAGTTGGACAACGTGCCAACCACAAGGGTTCTTGCCATGGGTAAGGAGGAGTCCTGATTTCTGCATCACACTCACCCCTGGGCAGAAATTGGAGATAAGGTCTCGGTTCTGAAGCCTGAAAACTGAGGTAGGGAAGAGATGATGACCTAAGGCCATGGCGGGTTTTATGTGCTCAGTGTGCGGTCAGCTTTCTGGGTGTTGGTCAGGAGGTCCGGGCTCAGGTTGTGTTCGACAGTGCATTAGTGCCCAGGTTAGACTATATAATTTGGGTAAAGTCGAGTGCTGTGTAGTTTTACCCTCATTTAAGGTGCCTGGGCAGCTCATGAGGCAATAATTTTTTTTCTAGAGGGCAGGCAGAGTGCTGCATTGTGGGTCCGGAATTGCCAAACTTGAGGGCTTCGGGGCCAGGAGTGTGAGGACGGAAGTCTGAGAAGACAAGCTAGACTTGGGTATCAGGGCGAGGGCACGGCAGGTACCCCCTGCAGATCTGAACCAATATCTCATCCATCTGAAGTCAGGGCGAGGATCAGACGTTGGCTCAGGTGGGAGTTTCTGAGCATGACGGCCGCTTCATGAAGGGAGCGGAATCTCGAGGCCATTGAGGTTTTCCCACGTTGGGAGTTGTGGGATGCCCCCTTCAAGGATTCCTTCTGCGGGACAATTGAGACCTGTTGGACAGCTCCAGGACATCCCATATGGAATGACTCCAGAGCACGGTTCGTGGATGGATGCCTGGGAAGCCTGCCTCGCATTCAAATTGTCTCCTAGCAACAAGACTGTTTAGATCTGATGGCTCTGCGGGAGCAACTGGGGTGGCTGAGTTGAAATGGACTTTCCTGAGGATGGGTCCTAATGTGTTTTTGTGTCCATGAGGGCCTTGGAATGGGGCGGTGGCACCGGGACCCTGAAGTACTCTCCTAAGCTTTGGACATGGCTCCCATGCACAGGTTTCCTTGTGGAGACGAGATGAGTTCTGATGGGTGCCTCAGGAAAACCCCTATGCTCGTATTGGAATCAGGCTTTTGAGGACACATGCCTGTAACCCAAAGCAATGGATCCTATTATGGCCTAGGGTCCTGTCTGGTTCAATCTTCTTCTCTGGGGACATCCATCTATGGTATGAGTGGAGGTCGATTATCAGCTGGTGTCAGACAGCCCTTGTTTGTTCCGGGCGCCCTACACTATTGGGATGGCCTCAGGGACTTTGGTGATTTCTCCTAATTTGTACGATTTTGGACCATGGAATGGGCAGAATTCCCATGGATTGGTAGGCACAGTCCTAATGTGTGGCTCCAGGGGCCCAGCCTGGAGGGTGTGTGGCCCAAGACTTTGAGGACAGAAGTCTGAAAACACAAACTCAGCTTAGGTTTGGGGACGTAGGTATGGCAGGCCCGATCTACAAACCATGAGAAGAACTCTTCAGGATATGAAGAAAGTGCGAGTCTGAGGTGCTTGCTCAGGCTTTTGTCTCTGGATTTTTTATCAGGGATGGCCATGGAATGTCGGGGAGGCCTCATGGGCCATGGACGAATCTTCCTCTCTGAGGATTTGGCCCGATTCCCAATTGCTTTTCGTCAATCTGTGGGATGGGAGGACTCATTTCAGTTTTGTTACCTCAGGTGTCCCACCAAAAGAGGAATTCCAAAGCCAAGCCGTGGGGAAGACTGAAGGGACAACCCGAACTATGGTTAAAAATTGGGGCCTAGGGGCATGGAAAGCCCAATATGATACCTCTTCATCCAGCCACTGAGTGGCCTTACTTGAGGACTTGGCTCAGCCTGAGCGTCACAATGTGTGTTTGTGACCAATGTGTCCCGCGAGCATGGGCGGGGCCTCATGGGCCACACTGGTTTCAACTA
Source organism: Mustela nivalis (assembly GCF_964662115.1). Lineage (NCBI taxonomy): Eukaryota > Metazoa > Chordata > Mammalia > Carnivora > Mustelidae > Mustela > Mustela nivalis. The sequence goes on along the minus strand of NW_028136558.1, from coordinate 799,162 downwards.
CACTGAACGTTGGACAACATGCCAACCACAAGGTTTCTTGCCATGGGGAACAGTTCTGATTTCTGCATCACCTTCAACCCTGGGCAGTGATTGGAGATAAGTTCTAGGTTCTGAAACCTGAAAACTGATGTTGGGAAGAGATGACGACCTAAGACCATGGGGGCTCGATGTGCTCAGTGTGCGGCCAGCTGTCTGGGAGGGGCCAGGGGGTCCAGGCTCAGGCTGTGTCAGAAAGGGCATTAGTGCCCTGGTCAGCCTATGTATTTGGGGTACAGCCAAGGTCGGTGCAGGTTGATCCTCATTTGGGATTACTGGGTAGCCCCAGAGGACAATGTTTTTCTTCTGCAGAGCCGGCAGAGTGCTGCATTGTAGTTCTGGATTGCCAATCTGGAGAGCTTGTGGGCCAGTAGTTGTCTGAAAACACACACCCTCCAGACTAGGGCCCCTGGAACCACACCTCAGGATTGTTCCTGCCCTCTCAAAGGGAATTCTTCATATTCCATTGGGCACAACCATATAATTCAGGAGAAATCTCCAATATCCCTGGGACCATACCAATATTGTAGGCCGCCTGGTACAAACAGGGGTGATCTGACACTAGCTGAGCAACTAGCTCCACACAGACTCGGAGACAGATGTCCCCAGAGAAGAACATTGAACTGGACTGGCCCCTAGGCCCTAATCAGATCCATTGGTTTGGTTTCCAGGCATCTCTTCTCAGAGATGGCCTATGGGGTTTCCAGAGGCCCCTTCAGAGCAAGTCTTGTCTGCACATTGGAAACTTGCTCGTGGAGCTATGTCAGAACCTCAGAGGCCTGGTTTTCAATACCACCATATGGGGGTTTCCTGAGTCATCAGTCAGAACAAATGTCTTCTCCACATGGGAAACGTGCTCTTTCAAGCTGTGTCAAAACCTCCGGCTAGGAAAATCCTTCAGGGCCCCGGTGCCACCACCTCATTCTAAGGTCTCCATGGACACAATCCCACATTAGGACCCATCTGCAGGAGAGTCTATTTCAACTCAGTGCCCTTGGGTGCTCCCCTAGAGCCAGCAGATCGAACCTATCTTGTCACTAGGAGACAATTGGAATGTGAGGCGGGCTGGCTAGGCATCCATCTGTAGAAAACTACTCTGAAGTAATTCCATATGGGACATCCTGGAGCCATCCAAGAGGTCACAGCTGTCCTGCAGAAGGAATCCTTGCGCTTTGGAGCACCTCACAACTCCCATCATGGGAAAAGCTCTGTGGCCTCGTGGTGCACCGTCCCCTTCATGAAAGAGCCATCTTGGACAGAAACTCCAAACTGAGCCAACGTCTAATCCTCGCCCTGACTTCAGATGCACGAAATCTTGATTCAACTCTGCAGAGTGTGCCTGCCGAAACCCCGCCCCGAAGCAAAACCTAGCTATTGTTCTCAGACTTCGTCCTCACACTCCGAGCCCACCAGCCCTCCAGTTAGGGAATTCTGGAGAGACACAATGCAGCACTCTGACTGCCCTCCAGAAGAGAAACGTTGTCCTATGGGGCTAACCAGAAACACCAAATGAGGATCAACCTGCATGCCACTTGACTCTATCCCAATTATACAGTTTCGCTTGGGCGTTAATGCCCTGTCTTGCACAGCCTGAGGTCTGAATTCCCAACTGACACCCAGACAGCTGGCTGTACACTGAGCACATCAGACCCGCCATGGCTTTAGGTCATCATCTCTTCCCAACCTTGGTTTTCAGGCTTCAGAACCTAGACCTTATATATACTCACTACCCAGGGGTGAACGTGATGCAGAAATGAAACTCCTTCTTCCTCAAGGCAAGAAACCTTGTGGTTGGCATGTTTTCCAACGTTCAGTGTAGGAGAATCCAGTGTAGCCCATGAGTCCCCGCCCATGCTTGAGAACCGAAATGGGCACAAACACATTGGGACCCTCAGTGTGAGCCCTGTCCTCAAGTAAAGCCTCTCAGGGGATGGACCAAGAACCCGCATTGCCATCCCTAGTCCCCCAATATTAATGAGAGGTTGAGAGGTCTAGTCACCCCTATTCAGGTCTCTGCTCTGGAACCCCTGAGGAAAAAAATATCGAAGGGTCTCCTCCATCCCCTGAATGAGCCCCAAAACTTGGGATCTGACCAAATCTTAAAAGAGAAAGAATCATCCATGGCCAAAGAGGCCATCCCGTCATTCCATGGCCACCATTGACACAAAATCTAGAGACAAAAGCCTGGAGATATGCCTCACACTTGCCCTTTGTTCATAGCCTGAAAAATTCTCCTCACGGTCTATAGATCAGGCCTGTCATACCTACGTCCCCAAATCTAAGCTGAGTTTGGGTTTTCAGATTTCTGTCCCCACTGTCCTGGCCCACACACCCTCCAGGCTGGGGCCCCTGGAGCCATGCCTCAGGACTGTGCCTGCCTTCTCCAAGCATATTCTGCCCATTCCATTGGCCACAACCCTAAAGAATAGGAGAACACTCCAACGTCCCTGAGGCCATCCCAATAGTGTTGGCCACTCAGCGCAAACAGGGTGATCTGTCCCAAGATGAGCAACTACCTCAACTCAGACCCATAGACAGATAACCCCAGAGAAGAAGATTGAACCGGACAGGCACCTAGGCCCTAATCAGATCCATTGCTTTTGATTCCAGGCATCTCTCCTCAGAGGCCTGGTTTCCAATACCAGCATATGTGTTTTTCAGGAGGTACCAGTTGAAAAAATCTCATTTCCACATGGGAAACATGCATTTTGGAGCTGTGTCACAACCTCCAGTTAAGGGAAAACTTCAGGCCCCAGCAGCCAACACCCCATTCCAAGGTCTCCATGGACACAAACCCGCATTATGACCCATCCGCAGGCGAGTCCATTTCAACTCATCCCCTTTCGTTGCTCCCCAAAAGAAGCAGATCGAACCTGCCTTGTCACTAGGAGACAATAGGAATGTGAGGCGGGCACTCCAGGAATCCATCCTTAGAACCCTGCACTGCCGTCGTTCCGCATGGGACGTCCTGGAGCAATCTGACCGGTCTCGACTGTCCCGTAGAAGGAATCCTTGCCGATTCGAGCAACATACAATGCCAATCGTGGGAAAGTCTCCATAGCCCCATGATGCCCCCCACCATCATGAAGGGGCCATCCTGAACAGAAACTTCAACCTGAGCCTACGTCTGATCCTCGCCCTGACTTCAGATGCATGAGATTTAGATTTAGCTCTACAGAGTGTGCCTGCCATGATCTTGACCCAAAACCTAAGCCTAGCTTGTGTTCTCACACTTCCTTCCTCACAATTCTGGCCCACAAGCCCTCCAGTGTGAGAATTCCGTCGCCACAATGCAGCACTCTTCCTTCCCTCCAGAAGAAAAACGTTGCCCCTGGGGCTACCCAGAAACGCCAAATGAGGATCAACCTGCATGCCACTCAACTTTACTCCAATTATACAGTCTAAGCTTGGCACTAATGCCCTGTCTGACACAGCCTGAGCCTGGACCTCCTGGATGACACCCAGAAAGGTGGTGTCACACCTAAGGACTGTGCCAGTGCTCTCCAAGGGAACTCTGCCCGTTTCATTTGCCACAACCTTACAGATTAGGAGAAACCTCCAATTCCCAAGACCAGTCCAATAGTGTTGGCCTCCCCCAACAAACATGGGTGATCTGACACAAGCTGAGCAGTGACCTCCATTCTGAATCTTAGACAGAGACACTCAGAGGAGAATATTGAAAAGGACAGGCCCCTAGACCGTAATCAGATACATTGCTTTGGATTCCAGGCATTGTTCCCCAGATGCTTGGTTTCCAATACCAGGTTGTGGGGGTTTCAGAACAAATCTCGTCTCTACATGGGAAACTTGCTCTTTGGAGCTGCATCAAAACCTAAGGTTAGGAGAATTCTTCAGGGCAACAGAGCCACTGCCCCATTCCAAGGGATCCATGGACACAAATCCACATCGACTGATCCTCATGAGATTCCATTTCAATTCAGGCCCCTCGGTTGTTCCCCCAGTGACAGCAGATCAAATCCTCCTTTTCACTAGGACACAACTGGAATGCAAGTTGGACTGCCCAGGCATCCATCATTAGAACTGTGCTTTGGAGCATTTCTTATGGGACGTCCTTGATCCATCCAAAAGTTCGTGACTGTCCCGCTGACGGAATCCTTGTGGTTTGGAGCATCACACACTCACAAAGTTGGAAATCTTCCATGGTTTCCTGATGCCCCCCCACCTTCATGAAGGGGACATCATGTACAGAAACTCTAACCTAAGCCAACATCTGATCCTCGCCCTGACTTCAGATGCACGAGATCTCATTTCAGGTCTGTAGAGTGTGCTTGCCATGTCTCCGCTGCGAATTCAAAGCTGAACTTGTGTTCTCAGACTTCTGTCCTAAAACACCTGGCCCACAAGCCCTGAAGTTGGCAATTCTGGAGCCAGAATGCAGCACTCTGCCTGCCCTCCAGAAGAAAATCTTTGCCCTATGGGGCCAACCAGAAACCCCAAATGAGGACCAACCTTCACATCACTCGACTGTATCCCAATTATACAGTCTAGCCTGGGGACTAATGCCCTGCCTGAAACAGCCTGAGCCCAGACCTCATGATGGACACAGACATCTGGCCGCACACTAAGTGCATCGGAACCACCATGGCCTTAGGTCGTCATCTCTTACCAACCTCGGTTTTCAGGCTTCAGAATCTAGACCTTATCTCTACTCACTGCCATGCCGTGTACGTGATGCAGAAATCAGAACTCCTCCTTCCCCATGACCAGAAACCCTGTGGTTGGCATGTTGTCCAACGTGCAGTGTAGGAGAAACCAGCATGGCCCATGAGGCCTCAGACATGCTTGAGGGCTGCGATGGGCACAAACACACATTAGGATCCTAAGCATGATCCCTGGCCTCAAGTAAAGCCTCTCCGGGGCTGGACCAAGAGCCCACATATGGAGATTACCATGCCCCTACTCCCCAAGCCTTAACCAGTGCTTGAGAAGTCTAGTCACCCCTACTCAGATCTCTTCACTAGAATCCCTCCTTGGTGGGACACATGAGATTAAAAAAAAAAATAGAGAAAGGACTCCTACCGTCCAAAGAATGACCGCAAACACTTGGAATTGGGCCAAATTCACAGAGAGAAATACTCGTGCATGGCTGATGAGGCCATCCTGACATTCCACGGCCACCATTGACACAAAATCCGGAGACAAAAGCCTGAAAAAGCGCCACACACTCGCCCTTTGTTCAAAGCCTGAAAAATTTTCACGGTCTGTAGATCGGGCCTGCCATACCTATGTCCCCAAACCTAAGCCACATTTGTGTTTTCAGACTTCTGTCTCCATTGTCCTGGCCCACACACCCTCAAGGCTTGGCCCCATGGAGCCACACTTCAGGACTGTGCCTGCCCTCTCCATGGGAATTCTGCTCATTCCTTTGGCACAACCTGACAGATTAGGAGAAACATCCGAAGTCCCCGAGGCCACCCCAATATTGTAGGATGTCCGGGACAAACAGGGACCATCTGCCACAAGCTGAGCCACTACCTCCAATCAGACCTGTAGATAGATATCCATAGAAAAGAAGATTGAACAGGACAGGCACCTAGGCCCTAAACGGATCCATTGCTTTTGTTTTCACGTATCTCTCCTCAGAGGCCTGGCTTCCAATACCAGCACATGGGGGTTTCTGGAGCTACCAATCAGAACAAATCGCATGCCACATGGGAATCATGCTATATGGAACTGTGTCAAAACCTCCAGTTAGGAGAAAATTTCACGTCACTGGAGCCACCGCCCCATTCCAATGTCTCAATGGACACAATCCCACATTATGACCCATCCTCAGTAGAGTCCATTTCAACTCAAACCTGGCGGTTGCTCACCCAGTGCCAGCAGATCAAACCTGCTTTGTCACTAGGAGACAATTGGAATGCGAGTTCGTTGCCCAGGTATCCGTTGTTAGAACTCTGCTCTGGAGAAATTCCTAATGGGGTGTCCTTGATCTATTCAACAGGTCTCAACTGTCCTGCAGAAGGAATCCTTGTGGTTTGCAGCATCACACACTCGCACCGTGGGAAAACCTCCATGGCCTCGTGATGCCTCCACCTTCAGGTAGAGGACATCATGGACAGAAACTCCCGACTGATCCTCGCCCTGACTTCAGATGCATGAGATCTCAATTCAGCTCTGCAGAGTGTGCCTGCCTTGCCCTCGCCCCAAAACCTAAGCCAGCTCACGTTCTCAGACTTCCGTCCTCACACTCCTGGCCCACAAGCCTTCCACTTTGGGAATTCTGGAGACAAAATGCAGTACTCTGACTGCCCTCCAGAAGAGAGACTTTGCCCTAGGGGTCTACCCAGAAACATCAAATGAGGATCAACCTGCAATTCTCTAGATTGTACCCCAATTATACAGTCTAGCCTGGGCACTGATGCCCTGTCTGACACAGCCTGACCCCAGACCTCGTGACCGACACCCAGACACCTGGCCTCACACTGAACACATCGAACATGCCATGGCCTTAGGTCATCATCTCTTCCCAACCTTGGTCTTCAGGCTTCAGAACCTAGACATGATCTCCACTCACAACTAAGTGATGTACGTGATGCAGAAATCAGAACTTCACCTTCCCCATGACCAGAAACCTTGTGGTTGGCATGTTGTCCAACGTTCAGTATATGAGAACCCAGCATGGCCCATGAGGCCTCAGACATGCTTGAGGGCTGCGATGGGCACAAACACACATTAGGACCCTAAGCATGAACCCTGGCCTCAAGTAAAGCCTCTCCGGGGCTGGACCAAGAGCCTGCATATGGGACTTGCCATGCCCCTACTCCCCCAATCCTAGCCAGAGCTTGAGAAGTCTAGTCAACCTTATTCAGAGCTCTTTTATGGAATCCCTCTTTGGTGGGACACATAAGGTAAAAAAAAAAAAAAAAAAAAAAAAAAAAAAAAAACAAGATAAAGAAAAAAAAAAGTAAGGACTCCTACCATCCAAAGAATGAACCCAAACACTTGGAATTTGGCCAAATCCACAGAGAGAAATACTCGTCCATGGTCGATGAGGCCAGCCTGACATTCCACGGCCACCATTGACACAAAATCAGGAGACAAAAACCTGAAAAAGCGCCACACACTTGCCCTTTGTTCAGAGCCCCCAAAATTCTCAAGGTCTGTAGATTGGGCCTGCCATACCTATGTCCCCAAACCTAAGCCGAGTTTGTGTTTTCAGACTTCTGTCTCCATTGTCCTCACCCACACACCCTAAAGGCTAGGCCCCATGGAGCCACACCTCAGGACTGTGCCTGCCCTCTCCAAGGGAATTCTGCTCATTCATTTGGCACAACCTGACAGATTAGGAGAATCATCCAAAATCTCTGAGGCCATCGCAATAGTGTAGGATGTCCTGGACATACAGGGACCCTCTGGCACAAGCTGAGCCACTACCTCCAATCAGAACCTTAGACAGATATCCATAGAAAAGAATATTGAACAAGACAGGCACCTAGGCCCTAATTGGATCCATTGCTTTTGTTTTCAGGCATCTCTCCTCAGAGGCCTGGATTCCAATACCAGCATAAGGGGGTTTCCAGAGCTACCTATCAGAAAAAATCTCGTCTCCACATGGGAATCTTGCTCTATGGAGCTGTGTCATAACCTCCAGTTAGGAGAAAACTTCAGGTCACTGGAGCCACCGCCCCATTTGAATATCTCCATGGACACAATCCCAAATTATGACCCATCCTCAGGAGAGTTCATTTCAACTAAACCCCCTCGGTTGCTACCCCAGAGCCAGCAGATTGAACCTGCCTTGTCGCTAGGAGACAATTGAAATGCGAGTTGGGCTCTTCAGGCATCCATCCTTAGAACCCTGCTCTTGCGTCGTTCCTTATGGGACATCCTTGAGCCATCCAACAGGTCTCGACTGTCCCACAGGAGTCCTTGTGCATGGACCACCTAACAACTCATATCATGGAAAGCTTCCAAGGTCACATGATGCCCCCAATCTTCATGAAGGCAGATCATGGAAAGAAACTCCAACCTGAGCCAACAGCTGATCTTCGCCTTGACTTCAGATGCACGAGATCTTGATTCAGCTCTTCAGAGTGTACCTGTTGTGCCCTCACCCCAAAACCTAAGCATAGCTAGTGTTCTCCGACTTCCGTCCTCACTCTCCTGGACCACACGCCCTCTATTTTGGGATTTCCGATGACACAGTGCTGCACTCTGCCTGCCCTCTAGAAGAAAAATATTGCCCTATGGGTCTACCCAGAAACCTCAAATGAGGATAAACCTGCACGTCACTCAACTGTACACCAATTATATAGTCTAGCCTGTGCACTAATGCCCTGTCTGACAGAACCTGAGGCCTGAATTCCCAACCGACACCCAGACAGCTTGCAGTACACTGAGAACATCTGAACCACCATGGCCTTAGGTCGCCATCTCTTTCCAACTTTGGTTTTCAGGCTACAGAATCCTAGACCTTATCTCTACTCACTTCCCATGGGTGAACGTGATGCAGAAATCAGAACTCCTCCTTCCCTCTCGCCTGAATCTTGTGGTTGGCATCTTGTCCAACGTTCAGTGTAGGACCCCTGTAGGGCCTACAGGGGTAGTAGTAGGGCCCCTGAGGGTAGTGTAGGGTCCCTGAGGCCCTGCCTATGCTTAAGAGCTGCGGTGGGCTCAAACACACATTGGGACCCTCAGTTTGAGCCCTGTCCTCAAGTAAAGCCTCTCAATGGCTGGACCATGAGCCCGCATATGGGGCCTGCCATGCCCCAAGTCACCCAATTTTAATCAGAGGTAGAGACATCTAGTCACCCCTACTCAGGGCTCTGCTCTGGAATCCCTCTTTGGTGGGACATTTGAGGTAAATAAACACAGAAAGGACTCCTCCCACTCACAGAATGACCCCAATCACTTGTTATTGGGCCATCCCAAGTGATTGGGGTCCAGAGAGAAAGACTCGTCCATGGCCCATGAGGCCAGCCCGACATTCCACGGCCACTATTGACACAAAATCCAGAGACATAAGCTTCAGCAAGCGTTCACACTCACCCTTAGGTCATAGCCCAAAAAATTCTCCTCATAGTCTGTAGATTGGGCCTGCCATACCTACGTCCCCAAACCTAAGCCGAGTTTGTGTTTTCAGACTTCTATCCTGACATCCCTGTCCCACACACCCTCCAGACTGAGGCCCCTGGAGCCACACCTCAGGACTGTGCCTGCCCTCTCCAAGGAAATTCTTCCCATTCCATTGGCCACAACCCTACAGATAAGGAGAAACCTCCAAAGTCCCAGAGGCCATTCCAATAGTGTAGGCCACCCAGGACAAAGAGGGGCGATCTCTCACAAGCTGAGCAACGACGTCAACTCACCCGTAGACAGATAACCCAAGAGAAGAAGATTAAACTGGACTGGCCCCTAGAATGTAATTGGTTCCATTGCTTTTTTTTCTAAGCATCTCTCCTCAGAGGCCTGTTTTCCAATACCAGCATATGGGGGATTCCAGAGATACCAATCAGAACAAATCTTGTCTTCACATGGGAAACTTATCCTTTGGAGCTCTGTAAAAGCCTCCAGTTAGGAGAAACCTTCAGGTAGCCGGAGCAACCGCCCTATTCCAAGGTCTCCATGGACACATACCCGCATTATGACCATTCGGCAGGAGAGTACATTTCAACTCAGCCCCGTCGATGACTCCCCCAGAGGCAGAATATCAAACCTGCCTTGTCGCTAGGAGACAACTGGAATGCAAAGCAGACTCTCTAGGCATCCATCCTTGGAATCCTGCTCTGGCGCCGTTCCATATGGGATGTCCTGGAGCCTTCCAACAGGTCTTGACTGTCCCACAGAAGGAATCCTTGCAGATTGGAGCATCTCACAACTCCTATCGTGGGAAAACCTACATGGCCTCATGAGATGCTCCCCTTTATAAAGGGGCCATCATGGACAGAAACTCCAACCTGAGCCAACTTCTGATGCATTGCTTTGGTATCTAGGTATCTCTCCTCAGAGGCCTGGTTTCCAATATCAGAATATGGGGGTTTCCTAAGGAAACAATCAGAACAGATCTCATCTCCACATGGGAAACTTGCTCTTTGGAGCTGTGTCAATACCTCAGGTTAGGAGGATCCTTCAGGGCGCTGGCACCATGGCCCAATCCCAAGGTCTCCAAGGACACAAACTTACATTATGATCCATTCTCAGGAGAGTCCATTTCAAATCAGCCCCCTCGGCTGCTCACCCAGAGCCAGCAGATCAAACCTTCCTTGTCACTAGGAGACAGTTAGAATGGGAGGCGGGCTGCCCAGGCATCCATCCTTAGAACCCTGCTCTGGAGAACTTCTTTATGGGACGTCTTGAATCCAACCAACCTGTCTTGACTGTCTCACAGAATGAATCCTTGTGGTTTGAAGCATCACACAATAACAGTGTGAGAAAACCTCCATTTCCTCATGATGCCCCACACCTTCATAAATGGGCCATCACGGACAGAAACTCCATCCTAAGCCAAAGTCTGATCCTCGCCCTGAATTCAGAAGCATGAGATCTCGATTCAGCACTTGAGAGTGTGCCTGCTGGGCCCTTGCCCGAAACCTAAGCCTAACTTGTGTTCTCAGAATTCCGTCCTCAGAATCCTGGCCACACCCCTCCAGTTTGGCAATTCTGGAGACACAATGCAGCACTCTGCCTGGCCTCCAGAAGAAAAATGTTGCCCTATAGGGCTAACGAGAAACGCCAAATGAGTAACAACCTCCATGCCACTCGACCATACCCCAATTATACAGTCTAGCCTGTGCACTAAAGCCCTGTCTGACACAGCCTGAGGGCAGACCTCCAGTCCAACACCAGGACAGCTGGCCGTACACTGAGCATATCATACCCACAATGGCTTTAGGCCATCATCTCTACCCAACCTCAATTTTCACCTTCAGAACCTAGACCTTATCTACACTCACTGCTCAGGAGTGAACGTGATGCAAGAATCAGAACTTCTCCTTCGCCATGGCAAGAAACCTTGTGGTTGGCATGTTGTCCAACGTTCATTGTAGGAGAAAGCAGCATGGACTATGAGGTCCCACCTATCCCTGAGGGCCACAATTTGCACAAACACATATTGTGACCCTCAGTGTGAGACCTATCCTCATGTGAAGCCTCTTAGTGACTGGAACAACAGCCCACATATGGGGTTTGCCAAGCCCCTAGTCCCCCAATCTCAACCAGAGTTCGAGATGTCTAGTCACCCGACTCAGGGCTCTGCTCTGGAATCCCTCTTTGGTGGGACACCTGAGGTAAAAAAAAAAAAAATACAGAAAGGACTCTTCCCATCCACAGAATGATCCCAACCCCTTGGGATAAGGCCAAATCACCAGAGAAAGAATTGTCCATGGCCCTTGAGGACACCCCGACATTCCACGGCCACCGTTGACACAAAATCCAGAGACAAAAGCCTGAGCAAGCGCCACATACTCGCCCTTTGTTCATAGCCTGGAAAATTCTCACGGTCTGTAGATCGAGCCTTCATACATACATCCCCAAACCTAAGCTGAGTTTGTGTTTTCAGACTTCTGTCCCCACAGTCCTGGCCCACACACCATCCAAGCTGGGGCCCCTGGAGCCACACCTCAGGACTGTGGCTTCCCTCTCCAGGGGAATTCTGCCATTTCCATTGGCCACAACCCTATAGATTAGGAGAAACCTCCAATCTCCCCGAGGCCATCCGAATAGTTTTGGCTGCCCAGGACAAACAGGGATGATCTTTCACAAGTTAGGAAACTACCTACACTCAGACCCAGAGACAGATATCCCCATAGAATAAGATTGAACTGGACAGGCACTTAGGCTCTAATCAGATCCATTGCTTTTGTTTCCAGGCATCTCTCCTCAAAGGCCTGGTTTCCAATACCAGCATAGGGGGATTACTGAGGCACTCATCAGAAAAATCTCGTCTCCACATAGGAAATGTACTCTTTGGAGCTCTATAAAAACCTCCGTTTAGGAGAATCTTTCAGGGCCCCGGATCAAGCGCCCCATTCCAAGGTCTCCATGGACTTAAACCAACATTATGATCTATCCTCGGGAGCGTCCATGTCAACTGAACCCCCTTGGTTTCTCCCCCAGGGCCTGCAGATCAAACCTGCCTTGTTGCTAGGAGACAACTAGAATGGGAGGTGGGCTGCCTAGGCATCAATCCTTAGAACCCTACTCTGGAGTCATTCCATATGGGACATCCTAGAGCCATCCAACAGGTCTCAAGTGTCCCACAGAAGGAATATTTGCAGTCTGGAGCATCTCACAACTCCCATTGTGGGAAAATCTACATGGCCTCTTGAGACGCTCCACTTTTAAAGTGGGCATCATCGACAGAAACTCCAACCTGAGCAAACGTCTGATATTCGCCCTGACTTCAGGTGCATGAGATCATGATTCAGCTCTGCAGAGTGTGCCTTCTGTGCCCTCACCCCAAAAACTAAGCCTAGCTTGTGTTCTCAGACTACAATCCTCACACCCCTGGCCCAAAAGCCCTACAGTTTGGCAATACTGGGGCCACAATGCAGCACTCTGCCTGCCCTCCAGGAGAAAAAACGTTGCCTTATGGATCTACCTAGAAACCCGAATGAGGATCAATTGAACGCCACTCGACTGCACCCCAAATATACAGTCTACCCTGTCTAATGCCTTGTCTGACACAGCATGAGCCCACACCTCCAGACCTACGCTCAACCACTGGCCGCACACTGAGCTCATTGAACCCAACAGGTCCTTAGGTCTTCATTTCTTCCCAACCTCGGTTTTCGGGTTTCAGAACCTAGACCTAAACTCCAATCACTGTCCAGGGGTGATCGTGATGCAGAAGTCACAACTCTTCCTACGCCATGGCCAGAAACCTTGTGGTTGGCATATTCTCCAACGTTCAGTGTCGAAGAATCCAGCGTAGCCCATGAGGCTTTTCCCATGCTTGAGGGCCTTGTTGGCAAAAATAGGAATTGTGACCCTCAGCATGAGCCCTGTCCTCAAGGAAGGCCTCTCAGTGTCTGAATCAAGAGCCCACATATTGGACTTGCCATGCCCCTAGGCCCCCAAACTAAAACAGAGGTGGGGTTGTCCAGTTGTCCCTCCCGAGGACTCTGCTCTGGAATCCCTCTTTTATTGGGACACATGAGGTACAAAAAATAAACTAAAATAAAATAAAAAACAGAAAGGACTCCTCCCATCCCACAGAACGTACCCAAACTCTTGGGATTGGGTCAAATCCTCAGAGAAGGAAAGCCGTCCACAACCCATGAGGCCACGCCAGCATTCCACCCACATTGTTGACACAAATCCAGAGACAAAATCTGAGCAAGCACCTCAAACTCACACTTTTTCATATCTTGAAGTGTTATCAAGGTCTGTAGATTGGGCGTGCCAAAACTATGTCCCCAATCCTAAGCAGAGTTTGTGTTTTCAGATTTTTGTCCCCACAGGCCTGGCCCACACACCCTCAAGGCTGGGCCCCTAGAGCCAAACTCAGAACTTTGCCTGCCCTCTCCAGGGGATTTCTGCCAATTCCATTGACCACAACACTATAGATTAGGAGAAACTCCAAAGTCCCGAGGCCATTCCAATATTATAGGCTGCCCAGGACAAACAGGGGCGATCTGACACAATCTGAGCAACTACCTCACCTCAGATACTTAGACACGTATCCCCAGCAAAGAGATTGAACCGGACAGGCACCTAGGCTCTAATCATATCCATTGCTTTTGTTTCCAGTCATCTCTCCTCAGAGGCCTGGTTTCCAATACCATCATATGGGAGATTCCTTAGGCACTCATCAAAACAATTCTCTTCTCTACATAGGAAACGTACTCTTTAGAGCTCCATCAAAACCTCCGGTTATGAACATCCCTCAAGGACCCGGAACAAGACCCCATTCCAAGGTCTCCATGGACACAAATGCACATTATGACCCATCCTCAACTCACCCATTTCAACACACCCGATTCGGTTGCTCCCCTAGATCAGGCTGATTGAACTTGCCTTGGCTCTATGAGACACCTGGAATGGGAGGCAGGCTGCCCAGGCATCCATCCTTAGAACCCTGCTCTGGATAACTTCCTTATGGGATGTCCTGGAGCCATCCAACAGGTCTCGACTGTCCCACAGAAGGAATCATTGCGGTTTGGAGCATCTCACAATTCCCATCGTAGGAAAACCTCCATGTCCTCGTGACACTCTCCCCTTCATGAAGGGGCCGTCATGGACAGAAACTCCGACCTAAGCCAACGTCTGATCCTAGCTCTGTCTTCAGGTATACGGGATCTCGAATCATCTCTGCAGAGGGTGCCTGCCGTCCCCTCACCCCGAAATCTAAGTCTGGCTTGTGTTCTCAGAATTTTTTCCTCACACTCCTGGCCCACAAGCCTTCCAGTTTGGGAATTCTGCAGCCACTATGTGGCACTGTGTCTTCCCTCCAGAAGAAAAACGTTGCCCTCTGGGGCTACCCAGTAACCACAAATGAGTACCATCCTGCACGAAACTCGACTGCACCCCAATGATACAGTCTAGCCTGGGCACTAATTCCCGGTCTTCCACAGCCTGAGCCTGCACCTCCCAACCCACACTCAACAGCAGTCCGAACACTGAGCACATCACACACACCATGGCCTTAGGTCTTCATCTCTTCACAACCTCAGTTTTCAGGCTTCAGAACCTAGACCTTAAATCCAATCACAGTCCAAGAGTGAAAGTGTTGCAGAAATTAGAACTACATCCTCCCCATGACCAGAAAACTTGTGGTTCCCATACTGTGCAACGTTCAGTGTAGGAGACACCAGCATGGTACATTAGGCCACGCCCTGACTTGAGGGGCTCCTTGGGCACAAAAACACATTGTGAAACTCAGTGTGAGACCTATCCTCAAGGAAGGCCTCTCAGTGTCTGGACCAAGAGCCCAAATATGGGGCTTGCCATGTTCTTAGGTCCCAATGTTAAGCAGAGGTCTGGTTGTCCAGTCGCCCCTCCCCAGGACTCTGCTCTGGAATCCCTCTTTTGGTGGTCCACCTGAGGTAAAAAAAAAAAAAAAAAAAAAACAGAAAGACCTCCTCCCTTCCGACAGAATGAACCCAAACTCTTGGGATCGGGTCAAATCCCCAGAAAGGGAGCCTCATCGATGGCCCATGAGGACACCCCGACATTCCATGGAAATCGGTGACACATTTCCAGAAAACAAAACAAAAAAAAAAGCATGAGCAAGCACCTCACATTCGCCCTTTGTTCATATCCCGAAGAGTTCTCATCACGGTATATAGATCAGGCCGGCCATACCTACATCCTCCAACCTAAGTGGAGTTTGTGTTTTCAGAATTTTGTCCAAATAGCCCTGGACCACACACGCTCCACACTTGGGTCCCTGGAGCCACACCTCAGGACTGTGCTTCCCTTTCAAGGGAATTCTTCCCATTCCATTGGCCACAACCTCGCAAATTAGGAAAAACCTCCAAAGTCACCGAGGCCATCCCAATAGTGTAGGCCGCCCAGGACAAACAGGGGTGATCTCAAACCAGCTGAGCAACTACCTCCACTCAGACAACAGATGTCCCCAGAGAAGAATATTGAACCCGACAGGACCCTAGGCCCTAATCAGATCCATTGCTTTGGTTTCCAGGCATCTCTCCTCAGAAGCCTCGTTTCCAATACCAGCATATGGTGGTTTCCTGAGGCACCAATAAGAACAAATCTCGTCTCCCCATGGAAAACTTGCTCATTGGAGCTTTGTCATAACCTCTGGTTAGGAGAATCCTTCAGGGTCCTGGTGCCTATGCCCCATACAAAGGTCTCCATGGACTCAAACCAACATTAAGACCATCCTCAGAAAAGTCCATTTCAACTCAGCCCCCTCTGTTGCTACCCCAAGCCAGCAGATCAAACGTTTCTTGTTGCTAGGAGACAATTGGGATGTGAGGCTGCTGCCCAGGCATCCATACATAGAACCCTGTTCTGGGAAAATACCTTATAAGACGTCCTGGAGCCATCCAACAAATCTTAATTGTCCCACAGAAGGAATCCTTGTGGTTTGGAGCATCTCACACTCCAATAGCGGCAAAACCCCTATGGACACATAATCCCCCCTCTTCTTGAAGGGGCCAACATGGACAGAAACACAAACCTGAGCCAAAGTCTGATCCTCGACTTACTTCAGACGCATGAGATCTCAATTCAGCTCTGCAGAGTGTGCCTGCCATGTCCTTGCCCCGAAACCTAAGCCTAGCTTCTGTTCTCAGCTTCCGTCCTCACTCTCCTGGCCCACAAGCCCTCCAGTTTGGGAATTCCGAAGCCACAATGCAGCACTCTGCCAGCCCTCCAGAAGAAAAACTTTGCCCTATGCTGCTAATAAGAAACCCCAAATGATTTTCTAATGCATGTCACTCGATGGTAGAGAAATTATACAGCCTACCCTGTATACTAATGCCCTGTCTGGCACAGCCTGAGACAAGAAATCCCAAACGACACCCAGACAGCTGGCCCCAACCTGGACACATAGGACCCGCTATTGCTGTAGGTCGTCATCTTTTCCTAACCTCATTTTTCAGGCTTCAGAACCTATACGTTAAATCCAATCACAGTCCAAGAGTGAAAGTGTTGCAGAAATTAGAACTCCATCTTCCCCATTGCCAGAAAACTTGTGGTTCCCATACTGTGCAACGTTCAGTGTAGGAGACACCAGCATGGTACATTAGGCCACGCCCTGACTTGAGGGCCTCCTTGGGAACAAAAACACATTGTGAAACTCAGTGTGAGACCTATCCTCAAGGAAGGCCTCTCAGTGTCTGGACCAAGAGCCCAAATATGGCTCTTGCCATGTTCTTAGGTCCCAATGTTAACCAGAGGTCTGGTTGTCCAGTCGTCCCTCCCCAGGACTCTGCTCTGGAATCCCTCTTTTGGTGGTCCACCTGAGGTAAAAAAAAAAAAAAAAAAAAAAAAAAAAAAAAAAAAACAGAAAGACCTCCTCCCTTCCGACAGAATGAACCCAAACTCTTGGGATTGGGTCAAATCCCCAGAAAGGGAGCGTCATCGATGGCCCATGAGGACACCCCGACATTCCATGGCAATCGGTGACACATTTCCAGAAAAAAAAAAAAAAGCTTGAGCAAGCACCTCACATTCGCCCTTTGTTCATATCCTGAAGAGTTCTCCTCACGGTCTATAGATCGGGCCGGCCATACCTACATCCTCCAACCTAAGTGGAGTTTGTGTTTTCAGACTTTTGTCCAAATAGCCCTGGACCACACACGCTCCACACTTGGGTCCCTGGAGCCACACCTCAGGACTGTGCTTCCCTTTCAAGGGAATTCTTCCCATTCCATTGGCCACAACCTTGCAAATTAGGAAAAACCTCCAAAGTCACCGAGGCCATCCCATTAGTGTAGGCCGCCCAGGACAAACAGGGGTGATATCAAACCAGCTGAGCAACTACCTCCACTCAGACAACAGATGTCCCCAGAGAAGAATATTGAACCGGACAGGCCCCTAGGCCCTAAACAGATCCATTGCTTTGGTTTCCAGGCATCTCTCCTCAGAGGCCTCGTTTCCAATACCAGCATATGGTGGTTTCCTGAGGCACCAATAAGAACAAATCTCGTCTCCCCATGGAAAACTTGCTCATTGGAGCTTTGTCATAACCTCTGGTTAGGAGAATCCTTCAGGGCCCTGGTGCCTATGCCCCATACAAAGGTCTCCATGGACTCAAACCAACATTAAGACCATCCTCAGGAAAGTCCATTTCAACTCAGCCCCCTCTGTTGCTACCCCAAGCCAGCAGATCAAACGTTTCTTGTTGCTAGGAGACAATTGGGATGTGAGGCTGCTGCCCAGGCATTCATACGTAGAACCCTGTTCTGGAAAAATACCTTATAAGACGTCCTGGAGCCATCCAACAAATCTTAATTGTCCCACAGAAGGAATCCTTGCGGTTTGGAGCATCTCACAACTCCAATAGAGGCAAAAACCCATGGCCTCATAATCCCCCCTTTTCTTGAAGTGGCCAACATGGACAGAAACTCAAACCTGAGCCAAAGTCTGATCCTCGACTGACTTCAGACGCATGAGATCTCAATTCAGCTCTGCAGAGTGTGCCTGCCATGTCCTTGTCCCGAAACCTAAGCCTAGCTTGTGTTCTCAGCTTCCATCCTCACTCTCCTGGCCCACAAGCCCTCCAGTTTGGGAATTCCGAAGACACAATGCACCACTCTGCCTGACTTCCAGAGGAAAAACTTTGCCCTATGCTGCTAATAAGAAATCCCAAATGATTTTCTAATGCATGTCACTCAATGGTAAAGCAATTATACAGTCTACCCTTTATACTAATGCCCTGTCTGGCACAACCTGAGACAAGACATCCCAAACGACACCCAGACAGCTGGCCCCAACCTGGACACATAGGACCCGCTATGGCTGTAGGTCGTCATCTTTTCCCAACCTCGGTTTTCAGGCTTCAGAACCTAGACCTTATCTCCAATCACTGCCCAGGGGTGAACGTGATGCAGAAATTAGAATTCCTCCTTCCCCATGGCCAGAAACCTTGTGGTTGGAATGTTGTCCAACGTTCAATGTGGGAAAACCTGCATTGTCCTAAAGGCCACGCCAGTGCTTGAGGGCCGCCTAGGGCACAGACATGCATTGTGACCTGCAGTGTGAGTCCCGTATTAAAGTAACGCCTCTCAGTGGCTGGACCAAGATCCTGCATATGGGGCTTGTCATATCCATAGGCCCCCAGGCTTAACCAGAGGGCGAGTATTCCAGTTGTCAGTACCCACTGCTATGCTCTAGAATCCCTCTACTGGGGGGACACATGAAGCAGAAAACAGGACACTTCCCTTCCCACAGAATGACCCCAAACTCTTGGGGGCTGGACAAACTACCAGAGAGGGAGACTTCTACGACCCATGAGGCAACTCCTACATTAAACGGCCATTGTGGACAAAACATCCAGAGACAAAAGCCTGAGCGACTGCCTCCCTCTCCCCCTTCTTTCATATCCAGAGGAGCTCCCCTCATGGACTGTAGATCAGGCCTGCCGTAACCTCGGCCCCAAACCTGAGCTGAGTTAGGGTTTTTGGATGTCTGTCTGCACAGCCATGGCCCACACAGCCTCCAGGCTGGGGTCTCTGGAGCCACACCACAGAACTGTGCCTGCTCTCTCCTAAGAAACTGCCCATTCCATTGGCCACAACTCTACAAAATAGTAGAAACCTCAAGGTCCCCAAGGACATCCCACTACCGCAAGCCGCACTGGACAAATAGGGGCATTATGACACAAGCTGAGCAACTACTACCTCCATGCAGACACACAGACAGATATCCGCAGAGACAGAAGATTGAACCAGACAGGCCCCTAGGCCCTATTATGAACTCTTGCTTTGGTATCCAGGTATCACTCCTCAGAGGCCTGGGTTTGAAGACCAGCATACGGGCTTTCCTCAGGCACCAGACAGAAGACCTCTCATCTCCACATGGGAAGCTTCCTTGTTGGAGTTGTGTCAAGCCCTTCGGGTTGGAGAATCCTGCAGAGTCCCTTAGCTACTGCCACATTCCAAGGTCTCCATGGCCACCAACCCACATTATGAATCATTCTCAGCAGAGTCCATTTAAACTCAGCCTTCTGGGTAGCTCACCCAAGAGCCCGCAGATTGAGCGTGCCTTGTCTCGACCAGGCAATGGGAAGGTGAGTTGGCGTTTCTCGGCATCCATGCTTAGGCCCCTGCTCTCGAGTCTTTCTGTATGGGGCATCCTGGAACCATCCAATAGTACTCGACTTTCCTGAAGAAGGAAACTTTGAAGTTTGGAGCAGGTCACAACTCCCAGCGTAGGGAAACCTCCCTGGCCTCATGACGCCCCCACCCCCTTCAGGAAGGGGCCATCATGGACACAAACTGCAGCTTGAGGCAACATCTGATACTCGCCCTGACCTCACCTGCAGGAGATCTCGATTCAGCCTCTGCAGAGTGGGCCTGCCATGCTCTTGGCCCCAAAACTCGTGCTAGCTTGTGTTTTCAGACTTCCTTCCTCACAATCCTGGCCACACCCCTCCAGTTTGGCAATTCTGGAGACACAATGCAGCACTCTGCCTGCCCTCCAGAAGAAAAATGTTGCCCTATAGGGCTAACCGGAAACGCCAAATGAGTAACAACCTGCATGCCACTCGACCATACCCCAATTATACAGTCTAGCCTGTGCACTAAAGCCCTGTCTGACACAGCCTGAGGGCAGACCTCCAGTCCAACACCCAGACAGCTGGCCGTACACAGAGCATATCACACCCACAATGGCTTTAGGCCATCATCTCTACCCAACCTCAGTTTTCACCTTCACAACCTAGACCTTATCTCCACTCACTGCTCAGGAGTGAACGTGATCCAAGAATCAGAACTTCTCCTTCGCCTTGGCAAGAAACCTAGTGGTTGGCATGTTGTCCAATGTTCATTGTAGGAGAAAGCATCATGGACTATGAGGCCCCACCTATCCCTGAGGGCCACAATTTGCACAAACACACATTGTGACCCTCAGCATGAGCCCTATCCTCATGTAAAGCCTCTTAGTGACTGGAACAACAGCCCACATATGGGGCTTGCCAAGCCCCTAGTCCCCCATTCTCAACCAGAGTTGGAGATGTCTAGTCACCCCTACTCAGGGCTCTACCCTGCAATCCCTCTTTGGTGGGACACCTGAGGTAAAAAAAAAAAAAAATACAGAAAGGACTCTTCCCATCCACAGAATGATTCCAACCACTTGGGATCAGGCCAAATCACCAGAGAAAGAATTGTCCATGGCGCTTGAGGACACCCCAACATTCCACGGCCATCATTGACACAATATCCAGAGACAAAACCCTGAGCAAGCGCCACATACTCGCCCTTTGTTCATCGCCCGGAAAATTCTCACGGTCTGTAGATCGAGCCTTCATACATACATCCCCAAACCTAAGCTGAGTTTGTGTTTTCAGACTTCTGTCCCCACAGTCCTGGCCCACACACCATCCAAGCTGGGGCCCCTGGAGCCACACCTCAGGACTGTGACTTCCCTCTCCAGGGGAATTCTGCCATTTCCATTGGCCACAGCCCTATAGATTAGGAGTATCCTCCAATCTCCCCGAGGCCATCCGTATAGTGTTGGCTGCCCAGGACAAACAGGGATGATTTTCACAAGTTAGGAAACTACCTCCACTCAGACCAGAGACAGATATCCCCATAGAATAAGATTGAACTGGACAGGCATTTAGGCCCTAATCAGATCCATTGCTTTTGATTCCAGTCATCTCTCCTCAGAGGCCTGGTTTCCAATACCAGCATATGGGAGATGCCATAGGCACTCATCAAAACAATTCTCTTCTCTACATAGGAAACATACTCTTTCAGCTCCATCAAAACATCCGGTTATGAACATCCCTCAAGGCCCCAGATCAAGCACCCCATTCCAAAGTCTACATGGACACAAATGCACATTATGACCCATTTTCAACTCACCCATTTCAACACACCCACCTCTGTTGCTCCCCTAGATCCAGCAGATCAAACTTGCCTTGGCTCTATGAGACACCTGGAATGGGAGGCAGGCTGCCCAGGCATCCATCCTTAGAACCCTGCTCTGGATAACTTCCTTATGGGATGTCCTGGAGCCATCCAACAGGTCTCGACTGTCCCACAGAAGGAATCATTGCGGTTTGGAGCATCTCACAATTCCCATCGTGGGAAAACCTCCATGTCCTCGTGACACCCTCCCCTTCATGAAGGGGCCGTCATGGACAGAAACTCCGACCTAAGCCAACGTCTAATCCTAGCTCTGTCTTCAGGTATACGGGATCTCGAATCATCTCTGCAGAGGGTGCCTGCCGTCCCCTCACCCCGAAATCTAAGTCTGGCTTGTGTTCTCAGAATTTTTTCCTCACACTCCTGGCCCACAAGCCTTCCAGTTTGGGAATTCTGCAGCCACTATGTGGCACTGTGTCTTCCCTCCAGAAGAAAAACGTTGCCCTCTGGGGCTACCCAGTAACCACAAATGAGTACCATCCTGCACGAAACTCGACTGCACCCCAATGATACAGTCTAGCCTGGGCACTAATTCCCGGTCTGCCACAGCCTGAGCCTGCACCTCCCAACCCACACTCAACAGCTGGCCGAACACTGAGCACATCAGACACACCATGGCCTTAGGTCTTCATCTCTTCCCAACCTCAGTTTTCAGGCTTCAGAACCTAGACCTTAAATCCAATCACAGTCCAGAATTGAAAGTGTTGCAGAAATTAGAACTCCATCATCCCCATGGCCAGAAAACTTGTGGTTGCCATATTGTGCAACGTTCAGTATAGGAGAAACCAGCATGGTACTTTAGGCCACGCCCTGACTTGAGGGGCTCCTTGGGCACAAAAACACATTGTGAAACTCAGTGTGAGACCTATCCTCAAGGAAGGCCTCTCAGTGTCTGGACCAAGAGCCCACATATGGGGCTTGCCATGTTCTTAGGTGCCAATGTTAACCAGAGGTCTGGTTGTCCAGTTGCCCAAACCCACGACTCTGCCCTGGAATCCCTCTTTTGGTGGTCCTCCTGAGGTTAAAAAAAAAAAAAAAAAACACAGAAAGGCCTCCTACCTTCCGACAGAATGAACTCAAACTCTTGGGATCGGGTCAAATCCCCAGAAAGGGAGCTTCATCGATTGCCCATGAGGACACCACGACATTCCATGGCAATCGGTGACACATTTCCAGAAAAAAAAAAAAAAAGCATGAGCAAGCACCTCACATTCGCCCTTTTTTCATATCCCGAAGAGGTCTCCTCACGGTCTATAGATCGGGCCGGCCATACCTACATACCACAACCTAAGTGGAGTTTGTGTTTTCAGAATTTTGTCCAAATAGCCCTGGATCACACTCGCTCCACACTTGAGTCCCTGGAGCCACACCTCAGGACTGTGCTTCCCTTTCAAGGGATTTCTTCCCATTCCATTGGCCACAACCTTGCAAATGAGGAAAAACCTCCAAAGTCACCGAGGCCATCCCAATAGTGTAGGCCGCCCATGACAAACAGGGGTGATCTCAAACCAGCTGAGCAACTACCTCCACTCAGACAACAGATGTCCCCAGAGAAGAATATTGAACCGGACAGGCCCCTAGGCCCTAATCAGGTCCATTGCTTTGGTTTCCAGGTATCTCTCCTCAGAGGGCTCGTTTCCAATACCAGCATATGGTGGTTTCCTGAGGCACCAATAAGAACAAATCTCGTCTCCCCATGGAAAACTTGCTCATTGGGGCTTTGCCATAACCTCTGGTTAAGAGAATTATTCAGGGCCCTGGTGCCACTGCCCCATACCAAGGTCTCCATGGACTCAAACCAACATTAAGACCATCCTCAGGAAAGTCCATTTCAACTCAGCCCCCTCTGTTGCTACCCCAAGCCAGCAGATCAAACGTTTCTTGTTGCTAGGAGACAATTGGAATGTGAGGCTGCTGCCCAGGCATCCATACGTAGAACCCTGTTCTGGAAAAATACCTTATAAGACGTCCTGGAGCCATCCAACAAACCTTAATTGTCCCACAGAAGGAATCCTTGCGGTTTGGAGCATCTCACAACTCCAATAGTGGGAAAACGCCCATGGCCTCATAATGCCCCCCTTCCTGAAGTGGCAAACTTGGAGAGAAACTCAAACCTGAGCTAAAGTCTAATCTTCGACCTGACTTCAGACGCATGAGATCTCAATTCAGCTCTGCAGAGTGTGCCTGCCATGTCCTTGCCCCGAAACCTAAGCCTAGCTTGTGTTCTCAGACTTCCGTCCTCACTCTCCTGGCCCACAAGCCCTCCAGTTTGGGAATTCCGAAGCCACAATGCAGCACTCTGCCAGCCCTCCAAAGAAAAACTTTTCCCTATGCTGCTAATAAGAAACCCCAAATGATTTTCTAATGCATGCCACTCGATTGTAAAGCAATTATACAGCCCACCCTGTATACTAATGCCCTGTCTGGCACAGCCGGAGACAAGACATCCCAAACGACACCCAGACAGCTGGCCCCAACCTGGACACATAGGAACCGCTATGGCTGTAGGTCGTCATCTCTTCCCAACCTCAGTTTTCAGGCTTCAGAACCTACCTTATCTCCAATCACTGCCCAGGGGTGAACGTGATGCAGAAATTAGAATTCCTCCTTCCCCATGGCCAGAAACCTTGTGGTTGGCATGTTGTCCAACGTTCAATGTGGGAAAACCTGCATTGTCCGAAAGGCCACGCCAGTGCTTGAGGGCCGCCTAGGGCACAGACATGCATTGTGACCCGCAGCGTGAGTCCTGTATTAAAGTAACGCCTCTCAGTGGCTGGACCAAGATCCTGCATATGGGGCTTGTCATATCCATAGGCCCCCAGGCTTAACCAGAGGGCGAGTATTCCAGTTGTCAGTACCCACTGCTATGCTCTAGAATCCCTCTACTGCGGTGACACATGAAGCACAAAACAGGACACTTCCCTTCCCACAGAATGACCCCAAACTCTTGGGGGCTGGACAAACTACCAGAGAGGGAGACTTCTACACCCATGAGGCAACTCCTACATTAAACGGCCATTGTGGACAAAACATCCAGAGACAAAAGCCTGAGCGACTGCCTCCCTCTCACCCTTCATTCATATCCAGAGGAGCTCCCCTCATGGACTGTAGATCAGGCCTGCCGTAACCTCGGCCCCAAACCTGAGCTGAGTTAGGGTTTTTGGATGTCTGTCTGCACAGCCATGGCCCACACAGCCTCCAGGCTGGCGTCTCTGGAGCCACACCACAGAACTGTGCCTGCTCTCTCCTAAGAAACTGCCCATTCCATTGGCCACAACTCTACAAAATTGTAGAAACCTCAAGGTCCCCAAGGACATCCCACTACCGCAAGCCGCACTGGACAAATAGGGGCATTATGACACAAGCTGAGCAACTACTACCTCCATGCAGACACACAGACAGATATCCGCAGAGACAGAAGATTGAACCAGACAGGCCCCTAGGCCCTATTATGAACTCTTGCTTTGGTGTCCAGGTATCACTCCTCAGAGGCCTGGGTTCAAAAACCAGCATACGGGCTTTCCTGAGGCACTAGACAGAAGACTTCTCATCTCCACATGGGAATCTACCTTGTTGGAGATGTATCAAGCCCTTGGGGTTGGAGAATCCTGCAGAGTCCCTTAGCTACTGCCACATTCCAAGGTCTCCATGGCCACCAACCCACATTATGACTCATCCTCAGGAGAGTCCATTTAAACTCAGCCTTCTGGGTAGCTCACCCAATAGCCCGCAGCTTGAGCGTGCCTTGTCTCGACCAGGCAATGGGAAGGTGAGTTGGCGTTTCTCGGCATCCATGCTTAGGCCCCTGCTCTCGAGTCTTTCTGTATGGGGCATCCTGGAACCATCCAATAGTACTCGACTGTCCTGAAGAAGGAAACTTTGAAGTTGGGAGCAGCTCACAACTCCCAGCGTAGGGAAACCTCCCTGGCCTCATGACGCCCCCACCCCCTTCAGGAAGGGGCCGTCATGGACACAAACTCCAGCTTGAGGCAACATCTGATACTCGCCCTGACCTCACCTGCAGGAGATTTTGATTCAGCCTCTGCAGAGTGGGCCTGCCATGCTCTTGGCCCCAAAACTCGTGCTAGCTTGTGTTTTCAGACTTCCTTCCTCACAATCCTGGCCACACCTCTCCAGTTTGGCAATTCTGGAGACACAATGCAGCACTCTGCCTGCCCTCCAGAAGAAAAATGTTGCCCTATAGGGCTAACCAGAAACGCCAAATGAGTAACAACCTGCATGCCACTCGACCATACCCTAATCATACAGTCTAGCCTGTGCACTAAAGCCCTGTCTGACACAGCCGGAGGGCAGACCTCCAGTCCAACACCCAGACAGCTGGACGTACACAGAGCATATCACACCCACAATGGCTTTAGGCCATCATCTCTACCCAACCTCAGTTTTCACCTACACAACCTAGACCTTATCTCCACTAACTGCTCAGGAGTGAACGTGATGCAAGAATCAGAACTTCTCCTTCACCTTAGCAAGAATCCTAGTAGTTGGCATGTTGTCCAATGCTCACTTTAGGAGAAAGCAGCATGGACTATGAGGCCCCACCTATCCCTGAGGGCCACAATTTGCACAAACACACATTGTGACCCTCAGCGTGAGCCCTATCCTCATGTAAAGCCTCTTAGTGACTGGAACAACAGCCCACATATGGGGCTTGCCAAGCCCCTATTCCCCCAATCTCAACCAGAGTTCGAGATGACTAGTCACCCCTACTCAGGGCTCTACTCTGGATTCCCTCTTTGGTGGGACACCTGAAATAAAAAAAAATACAGAAAGGACTCTTCCCATCCACAGAATGATCCCAACCAGTTGGGATCAGGCCAAATCATCAGAGAAAGAATTGTCCATGGCCCTTGAGGACACCCCGACATTCCACGGCCACCATTGACACAAAATCCAGAGACAAAACCCTGAGCAAGTACCACATACTCGCACTTTGTTCATCGCCCGGAAAATTCTCACGGTCTGTAGATCGAGCCTTCATACATACATCCCCAAACCTAAGCTGAGTTTGTGTTTTCAGACTTTTTTCCCCAAGGACCTGGCCCACACACCATCCAAGCTGGGCCCCTGGAGCCACACCACAGGACTGTGGCTTCCCTCTCCAGCGGAATTCTGCCATTTCCATTGGCCACAACCCTATAGATTAAGAGAATCCTCCAAACTCCCCCAGGCCATCCGAATTGTGTTGGCTGCCCAGGACAAACAGGGATGATCTTTCACAAGTTAGGAAACCACCTCCACTCAGACCCAGAGACAGATATCCCTATAGAATAAGATTGAACTGGACGGGCACTTAGGCCCTAATCAGATCCATTGCTTTTGATTCCAGTCATCTCTCCTCAGTGGCCTGGTTTCCAATACCAGCATATGGGAGATTCCTTAGGCACTCATCAAAACAATTCTCTTCTCTACATAGGAAACATACTCTTTAGAGCTCCATCAAAACCTCCGGTTATGAACATCCTTCAAGGCCCCGGATCAAGCACCCCATTCCAAGGTCTACATGGACACAAATGCACATTATGACCCATCCTCAACTCACCCATTTCAACACACCCGCCTCGGTTGCTCCCCTGATCCAGCAGATCAAACTTGCCTTGGCTCTATGAGACACCTGGAATGGGAGGCAGGCTGCCCAGGCATCCATCCTTAGAACCCTGCTCTGGATAACTTCCTTATGGGATGTCCTGGAGCCATCCAACAGGTCTCGACTGTCCCACAGAAGGAATCATTGCGGTTTGGAGCATCTCACAATTCCCATCGTGGGAAAACCTCCATGTCCTCGAGAAACCCTCCCCTTCATGAATGGGCCGTCATGGACAGAAACTCCGACCTAAGAAAACGTCTGATCCTAGCTCTGTCTTCAGGTATACGGGATCTCGAATCATCTCTGCAGAGGGTGCCTGCCGTCCCCTCACCCCGAAATCTAAGTCTGGCTTGTGTTCTCAGAATTTTTTCCTCACACTCCTGGCCCACAAGCCTTCCAGTTTGGGAATTCTGGAGCCACTATGTGGCACTGTGTCTTCCCTCCAGAAGAGAAACGTTGCCCTCTGTGGCTACCCAGTAACCACAAATGAGTACTATCCTGCACGAAACTCGACTGCACCCCAATGATGCAGTCTAGCCTGGGCACTAATTCCCTGTCTGCCACAGCCTGAGCCTGCACCTCACAACCCACACTCAACAGCTGGCCGAACACTGAGCACATCAGACACACCATGGCCTTAGGTCTTCATCTCTTCGCAACCTCAGTTTTCAGGCTTCAGAACCTAGACCTTAAAACAATCACAGTCCAGGAGTGAAAGTGTTGCAGAAATTAGAACTCCATCTTCCCCATTGCCAGAAAACTTGTGGTTCCCATACTGTGCAACGTTCAGTGTAGGAGAAACCAGCATGGTACTTAGGCCATGCCC
Organism: Mustela nivalis; assembly: GCF_964662115.1. Classification (NCBI taxonomy): domain Eukaryota; kingdom Metazoa; phylum Chordata; class Mammalia; order Carnivora; family Mustelidae; genus Mustela; species Mustela nivalis. The sequence continues at coordinate 771,168 of NW_028136558.1, read as the reverse complement.
TGACTGGAGGGGATCCTTGGGCACAAAACCACATTGTGAGACTCAGTGTGAGACCTATCCTCAAGGAAGGCCTCTCAGTGTCTGGACCAAGAGCCCACATATGGGGCTTGCCATGTTCTTAGGTCCCAATGTTAACCAGAGGTCTGGTTGTGAAGTTGACCCCACCCACGACTCTGCTCTGGAATCCCTCTTTTGGTGGTCCACCTGAGGTAAAAAAAAAAAATAAATAAATAAAATAAACAAAGAAAATCAGAAAGGCCTCCTCCCTTCCCACAGAATGACCCCAAAATCTTGGGATCGGGTTAAATCCCCAGAAAGGGAGCCTCATCGATGGCCCATGAGGACACCCCGACATTCCATGGAAATCGGTGACACATTTCCAGAAAAAAAAAAAAAAAGCATGAGCATGCACATCACATTCGCCCTTTGTTCATATCCCGAAGAGGTCTCCTCACGGTCTATAGATCGGGCCGGCCATACCTACATCCCCCAAATTAAGTGGAGTTTGTGTTTTCAGACTTTTGTCCAAATAGCCCTGGACCACACACGCTCCACACTTGGGTCCCTGGAGCCACACCTCAGGACTGTGCTTCCCTTTCAAGGGAATTCTTCCCATTCCATTGTCCACAAACTTGCAAATGAGGAAAAACCTCCAAGGTCACCGAGGCCATCCCAATAGTGTAGGCCGCCCATGACAAACAGGGGTGATCTCAAACCAGCTGAGCAACTACCTCCACTCAGACAACAGATGTCCCCAGAGAAGAATATTGAACCGGACAGGCCCTTAGGCCCTAATCAGATCCATTGCTTTGGTTTCCAGGCATCTCTCCTCAGAGGCCTCGTTTCCAATACCAGCATATGGTGGTTTCCTGAGGCACCAATAAGAACAAATCTCGTCTCCCCATGGAAACTTGCTCATTGGAGCTTTGTCATAACCTCTGGTTAGGAGAATCCTTCAGGGCCCTGGTGCCACTGCCCCATACCAAGGTCTCCATGGACTCAAACCAACATTAAGACCATCCTCAGGAAAGTCCATTTCAACTCAGCCCCCTCTGTTGCTACCCCAAGCCAGCAGATCAAAGGTTTCTTGTTGCTAGGAGACAATTGGAATGTGAGGCTGGCTGCCCAGGCATCCATACATAGAACCCTGTTCTGGAAAAATACCTTATAAGACGTCCTGGAGCCATCCAACAAATCTTAATTGTCCCACAGAAGGAATCCTTACGGTTTGGAGCATCTCACAACTCCAATAGTGGGAAAACCCCCATCGCCTCATAATTCCCCCCCCTTCCTGATGGGGCCAACATGGACAGAAACTCAAACCTGAGCCAAAGTCTGAACCTCGACCTGACTTCAGATGCATGAGATCTCAATTCAGCTCTGCAGAGTTTGCCTGCCATGTCCTTGCCCCGAAACCTAAGCCTAGCTTGTGTTTTCAGACTTCTGTCCTCACTCTCCTGGCCCACAAGCCCTCCAGTTTGGGAATTCCGAAGCCACAATGCAGCACTCTGCCTGCCCTCCAGAAGAAAAACTTTGCCCTATGCTGCTAATAAGAAAACTCAAATGATTTTCTAATGCATGCCACTCGATTGTAAAGCAATTATACAGCCCACCCTGGATACTAATGCCCTGTCTGGCACAGCCTGAGACAAGACATCCCAAACGACACCCAGACAGCTGGCCCCAACCTGGACACATAGGACCCGTTATGGCTGTAGGTCGTCAACTCTTCCCAACCTCGGTTTTCAGGCTTCAGAACCTAGACCTTATCTCCAATCACTGCCCAGGGGTGAACGTGATGCAGAAATTAGAATTCCTCCTTCCCCATGGCCAGAAACCTTGTGGTTGTCATGTTGTCCAACGTTCAATGTGGGAAAACCTGCATTGTCCGAAAGGCCACGCCAGTGCTTGAGGGCCGCCTAGGGCACAGACATGCATTGTGACCTGCAGCGTGAGTCCCATATTAAAGTAACCCCTCTCAGTGGCTGGACCAAGATCCTGCATATGGGGCTTGTCATATTCATAGGCCCCCAGGCTTAACCAGAGGGCGAGTATTCCAGTTTTCAGTACCCACTGCTATGCTCTAGAATCCCTCTACTGGGGGGACACATGAAGCAGAAAACAGGACACTTCCCTTCCCACAGAATGACCACAAACTCTTGGGGGCTGGACAAACTACCGGACAGGGAGACTTCTACGACCCATGAGGCAACTCCTACATTAAATGGCCATTGTGGACAAAACATCCAGAGACAAAAGCCTGAGCGACTTCTTTCATATCCAGAGGAGCTCCCCTCATGGACTGTAGATCAGGCCTGCCGTAACCTCGGCCCCAAACCTGAGCTGAGTTAGGGTTTTTGGATGTCTGTCTGCACAGCCATGGCCCACACAGCCTCCAGGCTGGGGTCTCTGGAGCCACACCACAGAACTGTGCCTGCTCTCTCCTAAGAAACTGCCCATTCCATTGGCCACAACTCTACAAAATAGTAGAAACCTCAAGGTCCCCAAGGACATCCCACTACCGCAAGCCGCTCTGGACAAATAGGGGCATTATGACACAAGCTGAGCAACTACTACCTCCATGCAGACACACAGACAGATATCCGCAGCGACAGAAGATTGAACCAGACAGGCCCCTAGGCCCTATTATGAACTCTTGCTTTGGTGTCCAGGTATCACTCCTCAGAGTCCTGGGTTCGAAGACCAGCATACGGGGCTTTCCTGAGGCACCAGACAGAAGACCTCTCATCTCCACATGGGAAGCTTCCTTGTTGGAGTTGTGTCAAGAGCTTCGTGTTGGAGAATCCTGCAGAGTCCCTTAGCTACTGCCACATTCCAAGGTCTCCATGGCCACCAACCCACATTATGACTCATCCTCAGGAGAGTCCATTTAAACTCAGCCTTCTGGGTAGCTCACCCAAGAGCCCACAGATTGAGCGTGCCTTGTCTCGACCAGACAATGGGAAGGTGATTTGGCGTTTCTCGGCATCCATGCTTAGGGCCCTGCTCTCGAGTCTTTCTGTATGGGGCATCCTGGAACCATCCAATAGTACTCGACTGTCCTGAAGAAGGAAACCTTGAAATATGGAGCAGCTCACAACTCCCAGCGTAGGGAAACCTCCCTGGCCTCATGACGCCCCCACCCCCTTCAGGAAGGGGCCGTCATGGACACAAACTCCAGCTTGAGGCAACATCTGATACTCGCCCTAACCTCACCTGCAGGAGATCTCGATTCAGCCTCTGCAGAGTGGGCCTGCCATGCTCTTGGCCCCAAAACTCGTGCTAGCTTGTGTTTTCAGACTGCCTTCCTCACAATCCTGGCCACACCCCTCCAGTTTGGCAATTCTGGAGACACAATGCAGCACTCTGCCTGCCCTCCAGAAGAAAAATGTTGCCCTATAGGGCTAACCAGAAACGCCAAATGAGTAACAACCTGCATGCCACTCGACCATACCCCAATTATACAGTCTAGCCTGTGCACTAAAGCCCTGTCTGACACAGCCTGAGGGCAGACCTCCAGTCCAACACCCAAACAGCTGGCCGTACACAGAGCATATCACACCCACAATGGCTTTAGGCCATCATCTCTACCCAACCGCATTTTTCACCTTCAGAACCTAGACCTTATCTCCACTCACTGCTCAGGAGTGAACGTGATGCAAGAATCAGAACTTCTCCTTCGCCTTGGCAAGAAACCTAGTGGTTGGCATGTTGTCCAATGTTCTTTGAGGAGAAAGCAGCATGGATTATGAGGCCCCACCTGTCCCTGAGGGCCACAATTTGCACAAACACACATTGTGGCCCTCAGCGTGAGCCCTATCCTCATGTAAAGCCTCTTAGTGACTGGAACAACAGCCCACATATGGGGCTTGCCAAGCCCCTAGTCCCCCAATCTCAACCAGAGTTCGAGATGTCTAGTCACCCCTACTCAGGGCTCTACTCTGGAATCCCTCTTTGGTGGGACACCTGAGGTAAAAAAAAAAAAATACAGAAAGGACTCTTCCCATCCAAAGAATGATCCCAACCACTTGGGATCAGGCCAAATCATCAGAGAAAGAATTGTCCATGGCCCTTGAGGACACTCCGACATTCCGCGGCCACCGTTGACACAAAATCCAGAGACAAAAGCCTGAGCAAGCGCCACATACTCGCCCTTTGTTCATAGCCCGGAAAATTCTCACGGTCTGTAGATCGAGCCTTCATACATACATCCCCAAACCTAAGCTGAGTTTGTGTTTTCAGACTTCTGTCCCCACAGTCCTGGCCCACACACCATCCAAGTTGGGGCCCCTGGAGCTACACCTAAGGACTGTGGCTTCCCTCTCCAGGGGAATTCTGCCATTTCCATTGGCCACAACCCTATAGATTAGGAGTATCCTCCAATCTCCCCGAGGCCATCCGAATAGTGTTGGCTGCCCAGGACAAACAGGGATGATCTTTCACAAGTTAGGAAACTACCTCCACTCAGACCCAGAGACAGATATCCCCATAGAATAAGATTGAACTGGACAGGCACTTAGGCCCTAATCAGATCCATTGCTTTTGATTCCAGTCATCTCTCCTCAGAGGCCTGGTTTCCAATACCAGCATATGGGAGATTCCTTAGGCACTCATCAAAACAATTCTCTTCTCTACATAGGAAACATACTCTTTAGAGCTCCATCAAAACCTCCGGTTATGAACATCCCTCAAGGCCCGTATCAAGCACCCCATTCCAAGGTCTACATGGACACAAATGCACATTATGACCCATCCTCAACTCACCCATTTCAACACACCCGCCTCGGTTGCTCCCCTAGATCCAGCAGATCGAACTTGCCTTGGCTCTATGAGACACCTGGAATGGGAGGCAGGCTGCCCAGGCATCCATCCTTAGAACCCTGCTCTGGATAACTTCCTTATGGGATGTCCTGGAGCCATCCAACAGGTCTCGACTGTCCCACAGAAGGAATCATTGCGGTTTGGAGCATCTCACAATTCCCATCGTGGGAAAACCTCCATGTCCTCGTGACACCCTCCCCTTCATGAAGGGGCCGTCATGGACATAAACTCCGACCTAAGAAAACGTCTGATCCTACCTCTGTCTTCAGGTATACGGGATCTCGAATCATCTCTGCAGAGGGTGCCTGCCGTCCCCTCACCCCGAAATCTAAGTCTGGCTTGTGTTCTCAGAATTTTTTCCTCACACTCCTGGCCCACAAGCCTTCCAGTTTGGGAATTCTGGAGCTACTATGTGGCACTGTGTCTTCCCTCCAGAAGAGAAACGTTGCCCTTTGGGGCTACCCAGTAACCACAAATGAGTACCATCCTGCACGAAACTCGACTGCACCCCAATGATACAGTCTAGCCTGGGCACTAATTCCCGGTCTGCCACAGCCTGAGCCTGCACCTCCCAACCCACACTCAACAGCTGGCCGAACACTGAGCACATCAGACACACCATGGCCTTAGGTCTTCATCTCTTCCCAACCTCAGTTTTCAGGCTTCAGAACCTAGACCTTAAATACAATCACAGTCCAGGAGTGAAAGTGTTGCAGAAAATAGAACTCCTTCTTCTCCATGGCCAGAAAACTTTTGGTTGCCATATTGTGCAACGTTCAGTGTAGGAGAAACCAGCATGGTACATTAGGCCACGCCCTGACTTTAGGGGCTCCTTGGGCACAAAAACACATTGTGAAACACAGTGTGAGACCTATCCTCAAGGAAGGCCTCTCAGTGTCTGGACCAAGAGCCCACATATGGGGCTTGCCATGTTCTTAGGTCCCAATGTTAACCAGAGGTCTGGTTGTCCAGTTGCCCCCAACCACGACTCTGCTCTGGAATCCCTCTTTTCGTGGTCCACCTGAGGTAAAAAAACAAAAAACAAAAAAACAAAAAAAATAAACAAAAAAAAAAAAACAGAAAGGCCTCCTCTCTTCCGACAGAATGACCCCAAACTCTTAGAATCGTGTCAAATCTCCAGAAAGGGAGCCTCATCGATGGCCCATGAGGACACCCCGACATTCCATGGCAATCGGTGACACATTTCCAGAAAAAAAAAAAAAAAAAAAAAAAGCATGAGCAAGCACCTCACATTCGCCCTTTGTTCATATCCCGAAGAGTTCTCCTCACGGTCTATAGATCGGGCCGGCCATACCTACATCCCCCAAACTAAGTGGAGTTTGTGTTTTCAGACTGTTGTCCAAATAGCCCTGGACCACACACTTTCCACACTTGGGTCCCTGGAGCCACACCTCAGGACTGTGCTTCCCTTTCAAGGGAATCCTTCCCATTCCATTGGCCACAACCTTGCAAATTAGGAAAAACCTCCAAAGTCACCCGTCAATCCCAATAGTGTAGGCTGCCCAGGACAAACAGGGGTGATCTCAAAACAGCTGAGCAACTACCTCCACTCAGACAACAGATGTCCCCAGAGAAGAATATTGAACCGGACAGGCCCCTAGGCCCTAATCAGATCCATTGCTTTGGTTTCCAGGCATCTCTCCTCAGAGGCCTCGTTTCCAATACCAGCATATGGTGGTTTCCTGAGGCACCAATAAGAACAAATCTCGTCTCCCCATGGAAAACTTGCTCATTGGAGCTTTGTCATAACCTCTGGTTTGGAGAATCCTTCAGGGCCCTGGTGCCACTGCCCCATACCAAGGTCTCCATGGACTCAAACCAACATTAAGACCATCCTCAGGAAAGTCCATTTCAACTCAGCCCCCTCTGTTGCTACCCCAAGCCAGCAGATCAAACGTTTCTTGTTGCTAGGAGACAATTGGAATGTGAGGCTGGCTGCCCAGGCATCCATACTTAGAACCCTGTTCTGGAAAAATACCTTATAAGACGTCCTGGAGCCATTCAACAAATCTTAATTGTCCCACAGAAGGAATCCTTGCGGTTTGGAGCATCTCACAACTCCAATAGTGGGAAAACCCCCATGGGCTCATAATGTCCCCCCTTCATGAAGGGGCCAACATGGACAGAAACTCAAACCTGAGCCCAAGTCTGATCCTCGACCTGACTTCAGACGCATGAGATGTCAATTCAGCTCTGCAGAGTGTGCCTGCCATGTCCATGTCCTGAAACCTAAGCCTAGCTTGTGTTCTCAGACTTCCGTCCTCACTCTCCTGGCCCACAAGCCCTCCATTTTGGGAATTCCGAAGCCACAATGCAGCACTCTGCCTGCCCTCCAGAAGAAAAACTTTGCCCTATGCTGCTAATAAGAAACCCCAAATGATTTTCGAATGCATGCCACTCGATTGTAAAGCAATTATACAGCCTACCCTGTATACTAATGCCCTGTCTGGCACAGCCTGAGACAAGACATCCCAAACGACACCCGGACAGCTGGCCCCAACCTGGACACATAGGACCCGCTATGGCTGTAGGTCGTCATCTCTTCCCAACCTCGGTTTTCAGGCTTCAGAACCTAGACCTTATCTCCAATCACTGCCCAGGGGTGAACGTGATGCAGAAATTAGAATTCCTCCTTCCCCATGGCCAGAAACCTTGTGGTTGTCATGTTGTCCAACGTTCAATGTGGGAAAACCTGCTTGTCTTATCCATAGGCCCCCAGGCTTTACCAGAGGGCGAGTATTCCAGTCGTCAGTACCCACTGCTATGCTCTAGAATCCCTCTACTGGGGGGACACATGAAGCAGAAAACAGGACACTTCCCTTCCCACAGAATGACCCCAAACTCTTGGGGGCTGGACAAACTACCAGAGAGGGAGACTTCTACGACCCATGAGGCAACTCCTACATTAAACGGCCATTGTGGACAAAACATCCAGAGACAAAAGCCTGAGCGACTGCCTCCCTCTCACCCTTCTTCATATCCAGAGGAGCTCCCCTCATGGACTGTAGATCAGGCCTGCCGTAACCTCGGCCCCAAACCTGAGCTGAGTTAGGGTTTTTGGATGTCTGTCTGCACAGCCATGGCCCACACAGCCTCCAGGCTGGGGTCTCTGGAGCCACACCACAGAACTGTGCCTGCTCTCTCCTAAGAAACTGCCCATTCCATTGGCCACAACTCTACAAAATAGTAGAAACCTCAAGGTCCCCAAGGACATCCCACTACCGCAAGCCACACTGGACAAATAGGGGCATTATGACACAAGCTGAGCAACTACTACCTCCATGCAGACACACAGACAGATATTCGCAGAGACAGAATATTGAACCAGACAGGCCCCTAGGCCCTATTATGAACTCTTGCTTTGGTGTCCAGGTATCACTCCTCAGAGGCCTGGCTTCGAAGACCAGCATACGGGGCTTTCCTGAGGCACCAGACAGAAGACCTCTCATCTCCACATGGGAAGCTTCCTTGTTGGAGTTGTGTCAAGCCCTTCGGGTTGGAGAATCCTGCAGAGTCCCTTAGCTACTGCCACATTCCAAGGTCTCCATGGCCACCAACCCACATTATGACTCATCCTCAGGAGAGTCCATTTAAACTCAGCCTTCTGGGTAGCTCACCCAAGAGCCCGCAGATTGAGCATGCCTTGTCTCGACCAGGCAATGGGAAGGTGAGTTGGCGTTTCTCGGCATCCATGCTTAGGGCCCTGCTCTCGAGTCTTTATGTATCGGGCTTCAAGGGACCATCCAATAGTACTCGACTGTCCTGAAGAAGGAAACTTTGAAGTTTGGAGCAGCTCACAACTCCCAGCGTAGGGAAACCTCCCTGGCCTCATGACGCCCCCACCCCCTTCAGGAAGGGGCCGTCATGGACACAAACTGCAGCTTGAGGCAACATCTGATACTCGCCCTGACCTCACCTGCAGGAGATCTCGATTCAGCCTCTGCAGAGTGGGCCTGCCATGCTCTTGGCCCCAAAACTCGTGCTAGCTTGTGTTTTCAGACTGCCTTCCTCACAATCCTGGCCACACCCCTCCAGTTTGGCAATTCTGGAGACACAATGCAGCACTCTGCCTGCCCTCCAGAAGAAAAATGTTGCCCTAAGGGCTAACCAGAAACGCCAAATGAGTAACAACTTGCATGCCACTCGACCATACCCCAATTATACAGTCTAGCCTGTGCACTAAAGCCCTGTCGGACACAGCCTGAGGGCAGACCTCCACTCCAACACCCAGACAGCTGGCTGTACACAGAGCATATCACACCCACAATGGCTTTAGGCCATCATCTCTACCCAACCTCAGTTTTCACCTTCAGAACCTAGACCTTATCTCCAATCACTGCTTAGGAGTGAACGTGATGCAAGAATCAGAACTTCTCCTTCGCCTTGGCAAGAAACCTAGTGGTTGGCATGTTTTCCAACGTTCTGTGTAGTTGAAACCAGTGTGGCCCATGAGGCCCCGCCCATGTTTATGGGCCACATTGGTCACAAACACACATTGTGTCCCTCAGCCTGATCCCAGGCCTCAGGTAAGGCCTCTCAGTGGCTGGATGAAGAGACAGCATATTGGGCTTGCCATGCCCCTAGGCCCCTAAATTTTACCCATAGTTCGGGTTCTCCCTTCACTTTTCCCAAGGGCTCATCTTTGGAATTCCTCTTTTGGCGGGACACCTGAGGTAACAAACCTGAAAAAAGTCCTCCCATTCCACAGATTGACGAAAAACATTTGGGATCGGGCCAAATCCCCAGAGAGGAAGATTCGTCCATAGCCCATGAGGCATCCCCGACATTCCACGGCCATCGCTGATACAACATCCAGAGACAAAATCCTGAGCAAGTGCCTCAGACTCGCTCTTTCTTTATATCCGGAAGTGTTCTTCTCATGGTTTATAGATCGGGCCTGCCATACCTAACTCCCCAAACCTAAGCTGAGTTTGTGTTTTCAGACTTCTGTCCCCAAAGTCCTGGGCCACACACCCTCCATCCTGGGGCCCCAGGTGTCACACATTAGGACTGTGTCTACCCAATCCATGGGAATTCTGCCCATTCCATTGTCCAAAACCGTAAAATTAGGAGAACCCTCCAAATCCCTGAGGCCATCCCAATAGTACAGGTCGCCCGGGACAAACTAGAGCCGTCTGATACCACCTGAGCATCTACCTCCACTCATACCATAAATGGATGTCCCCTGAGAAGAAGATTGAACCAGACAGAACCCTAGGCCTTAATCGGATACATTGCTATGGTTTACAGGCATGTCTCCTCAAAAGCCTGGATTCCAATACCAGCATAGGGGTTTTTCTGAGGCACCCATCAGAACAAATCTCGTCTCCACAAGGAACCTTGTGCATTGAGTTATGTCAAAAGCTTAGGACAATACTTCAGGGTCCCGGTGCCACCGGCCCATTTTAAAGCCCTCATGGACACAAACACACATTAGGACCCATCCTAAGGAAAGTCCATTTCAAGTCAGTCTCTCCTGTTGCTCACGCAGAGCCATCAGATCTAAACTGTCTTGTTGCTAGGAGACAATTGGAATGCGAGGCCGGCTTCCCAGTCATCCATCCTCGAACGGTACCCTGGAGTTATTCCATATGGGATGTCCTGAAGCTGCCCAAGAGGTCTCAATTGTCCGGCAGAAGGAATCCTTGAAGGGGGCATCCCACAACACCCAACGTGGGAAAACCTCCATGGCCTCGAGATTCCGCTCCCTTCATGAAGGGGCCGTCATGCACATAAACTCCAACCTGAGCCAATGTCTGATCCTCGCCCTGACTTCAGATGCATGAGATATTGGTTCAGATCTACAGTGGTCCCTGCCGTGTCCTCGCCCTGATACACAAGTCTACCTTGTGTTCTCAGACTTCCGTCCTCACACTCCTGGCCCCGAAGCCCTCAAGTTTGGCAATTCCGGACCAACAATGAAGCACTCCGCCTGCCCTTTAGAAAACAAATTTTGCCTAATGAGCTGCCGAGACAACTTATATGAGGAGAAATCTACATGGCACTCGACTGTACCCAAATTATATAGTCTACCTGGGCACTAATGCACTGTCTGACACAACCTGAGCCCGGACCTCCTGACCAACACCCAGACAGCTGACCGCACACTGAGCACATCAGACCCGCCCTGGCCTTAGGTCATCATCTCTTCCCTACCTCAGTTTTCAGGCTTCAGAATCTAGACCTTATCTCCAATCACTGCCCAAGGGTGCCTGTGATGGAGAAATCAGAACTCTTCCTTACCCATGGCAAGAAATCTTGACGTTGGCATGTTGTCCAACGTTCAGTGTAGGAGAAACCAGGATTCACCATGAGGCCCCGCCAATTCTTGTTTGCGAAGTGGGCATAAACACGCATTGTGACCCTCAGTGTGAGTCCTGTCCTCTAATAAGTCCTCTCATTCGCTCGACCATTAGATGTCATAATGGGCTTGACATGTCCCTAGGCCCAAATTTGTAACCAGATTTCTGGTTGTCCAGTCGGCCCTCCCCAGGGCTCTACTCTGGAATACCTCATTTGGTGGAACACCTGAGGTTAAAAAACAAAACAAGGCAAATCACAACAACAACAAAACGGACTTCTTCCATCCCACAGAATGACCCCAAAATCTTGCGACGGGGCCAAACCCCCAGAGAGTAAGACTCGTCCATTTCCCATGAAGTCACCCGGAATTTCACGACCATGAGTGATACGATATCCAGAGACAAAAACTTGAGCAAGAGCCTCACACTCGACCTTTTTTCATATCCCGAAAACTTCTCCTCATGGTCTGTAGATCAATCCTGCCATACCTATGACCCGAAACATAAGCCGCGTTTGTGTTTTCAGACAACTATCCAAACAGCTCTGCCTACACACCCTACAGGCTCAGGCCCCTGGAGCCAAACCTGAGGACTGTACTTGCCCTCTCCAAGGGAATTGTATGTGCCCATTCCAATGGCCACAACCTACTAATAGGATAAACCTGCAAACTCCCTGAGGCCATCCCAATAGTGGTGGCTCTCCAGGACAAACAGGAGCAATCTAAGCCCATCTGAGCACCTACATGCACTCAGATGCATAGACTGATGTCCCCAGAGGTAAAAAGGTACGAACAGGCCCCTAGGCACTATTTGGATTCATTGTTGTGGTATCCAGTCATCTCTCCTCAGAGGCCTGGATTTCAATACCAGCATATGGCTGTTTCCTGACTCATCCATCAGAACAAATCTCATCTACATATGGGAAACTTGCACGTTGGAGCTGTGTCAAAGCCTCTGTTTGAAAAAACCCTTCAGGGCCCCAGTGCCACCGCTTCATTCCAAGATCTCCATAGACACAAAAACATATTAGGATCCATCCACAGGAGAGTCCATTTCAACTCAGGTCCAGATTGCTCCCCCAGATCCAGCAGATATATCCTGTCTTGTTGCTAGGACACAATTGGAATGCAAGTTGGGCTACCCAGGCATCAATCCTTAGAACCCTGCTTGGAATCGTTGGCCTGGAGCCAACCAACATGTCTCAATAGTCCTGCACAAGAATCTTTGCAGTTTGGAGCTTCTCACAACTAACATCGTGGGAAAACCCCCACGACATCGTGACCGCGCCCCTTCATGAAGTGGCCATCAGGGACAGAAACACCAACTTGAGCGATCTTCTGATCCTCGCCCTGACTTCAGAAGCACGAGATCTCGATTCAGGTCTGTAGATTGTTCCTGCCTTGTCCTCACCCAGAAACCTAAGACTAGCTTGTGTTCTCAGATTTCCGTCCTCAGACTACTGGCCCACAAGCCTCCAGTTTGCAAACCAGAACTATAATGCAGCACTCTGCCAGCCTTCAGGAAGAAAAATATTGCCCTCTGGTGCAACCCAGAAACCCAAATGAGAATCACCTGCACGCCATTCGACTGTACCCCAAATATATAGGCTTACCTGGGCACTATTGCCCTTTCTGACACAGCCTGAGACTGGAAATCCTAGCCCCACCCAGGAAGCTGGTCGAACACTGAGCCCACCAGACGCGCATTGTCCTTAGGTCGTCATCTCTTCCCTACCTCGGTTGTCAAGTTTCAGAACCTAGACCTTATCTTCAATCACAGCCCAGGCTTGAAAGTGAAGCAGATCACAACTCCTTCCCCGTGGCAAGAAACCATGTAGTTGGCATGTTGTCCAACGTTCAGTGTAGTTGAAACCAGTGTGGCCCATGAGGCCTCGCTCATGTTTATGGGCCACATTGGTCACAAACACACATTGTGACCCTCAGCCTGATCCCAGTCCTCAGGTAAGGCCTCTCAGTGGCTGGATGACGAGACAGCATATTGGGATTGCCATGCCCCTAGGCGCCAAATTTTACCCATAGTTCGGGTTGTCCCTTCACTTTTCCCCAGGGCTCTTCTTTGGAATTCCTCTTTTAGCGGGACACCTGAGGTAACAAACCTGAAAGGAGTCCTCCCATTCAACAGATTGACGAAAAACAATTGATATCGGGCCAAATCCACAGAGAGGAAGATTCATCCATGGCCCATGAGGCCTCCCCGACATTCCACGGCCATCTCTGATACAAAATCCAGAGACAAAAGCCTGAGCAAGTGCCTCAGACTCGCTCTTTCTTCATATCCGGAAGAGTTCTTCTCATGGTTTATAGATCGGGCCTGACATACCTACGTCCCCAAACCTAAGCTGAGTTTGTGTTTTCAGACTTCTGTCCTCATAGTCCTAGGCCACACACCCTCCAGGCTGAGGCCCCTGGAGTCACACATTAGGACTGTGCCTATCCAATCCATGGGAATTCTGCCCATGCCATTGTCCAAAACAGTAAAATTTGGAGAACCCTACAAATCCCTGAGGCCATCCCAATAGTGCAGGTCGCCCGGGACAAACAAGGGCGGTCTGATACCAGCTGAGCATCTACCTCCACTCATACCATAGATGGATGTCCCCTGAGAAGAAGATTGAACCAGACAGGACCCTAGGCCATAATCGGATACATTGCTTTGGATTACAGGCATGTCTCCTCAAAAGCCTGGATTCCAATACCAGCATAGAGGTTTTCTTGAGGCACCCATCAAAACAAATCTTATCTCCGGAAGGAACCTTGTACATCGAGCTATGTCAAAAGCTTAGGACAATTCTTCAGTGTCCCGGTGCCACCGCCCCATTTTAAGGCCCTCATGGACACAAACACACATTAGGACCCATCCTCAGGAAAGTCCATTTCAAGTCAGCCACTCCTGTTGCTCATGCAGAGCCATCAGATCTAAACTGTCTTGTTGCTAGGAGACAATTGGAATGCGGGGCGGGCTTCCCAGGCATCCATCCTCGAACAGTGCCCTGGAGTCATTCCATATGGGATGTCCTGGAGCTGCCCAACAAGTCTCAATTGTCCCGCAGAAGGATTCCTTAAAGGGGGCATCCCACAACTCCCAACGTGGGAAAACCTCCATGGCCTCGAGATTCCGCTCCCTTCATGAAGGGGCCGTCATGCACAGAAACTCCAACCTGAGCCAACGTCTCATCCTCGCCCTGACTTCAGATGCATTAGATATAGGTTCAGATCTACAGGGGTACCTGCCGTGCCCTGGCCCTGAAACCCAAGTCTAGCTTGTGTTCTCAGACTTCCGTCCTCACACTCCAGTCCCCGAAGCCCGGTAGTTTCGCAATTCCAGACCCACAATGCAGCACTCTGCCTGCCCTCTTGAAAAAAAATTTGGCCTAATGAGCTGCCCAGGCACCTTATATGAGGATAAATCTACATGGCATTCGACTGTACCCAAAGTATATAGTCTAACCTGGGCACTAATGCACTGTCTGACACAACCTGAGCTCGGACCTCCTGACCAACACCCAGACAGCTGACCGCACACTGAGCACATCAGAACCGCCATGGCCTTAGGTCATCATCTCTTCCCAACTGCGGTTTTTCAGGCTTCAGAACCTAGACCTTATCTCCAACCACTGCCCAGGGGTGCCTGTGATGCAGAAATCAGAACTCGTCCTTACCCATGGCAAGAAACCTTGTGGTTGGCATGTTGTCCAACGTTCAGTGTAGGAGAAACCAGCATTCACCCGGAGGCCCCGCCAATTCTTGAGTGCGAAGAGGGCATAAACACGCATTGTGACCCTTAGCGTGAGTCCTGTGCTCTAGTAAGTCCTCTCAGTGGCTCGACCATTAGATGTCATAATGGGCTTGACATGTCCTTAGGCCCCAATTTTAAACCAGATTTCTGGTTGTCCAGTCGGACCTCCCCAGGTCTCTACTCTGGAATACCTCATTTGGTGTGACACCTGAGGTTAAAAAACAAAACAAAGCAAATCAACAACAACAAGAAAACGGACTTCTTCCATCCCACAGAATGACCCAAAACCCTTGGGACGGGGCAAAACCCCAGAGAGTAAGACTCGTTCATTTCCCATGAAGTCACCCGGAAATTTCACGACCATGAGTGACACGATATCCAGAGACAAAAACTTGAGCACGAGCCTCACACTCGCCCTTTTTTCATATCCTGAAGTGTTCTCCTCATGGTCTGTAGATCAGTCCTGCCATACCTATGACCCGAAACATAAGCCGCGTTTGTGTTTTCAGACAACTGTCCAAACAGCTCTGGCCTACACACCCTACAGGCTCAGGCCCCTCGAGCCAAACCTGAGGACTGTACTTGCCCTCTCCAAGGGAATTGTGTGTGCCCAATCCAATGGCCACAACCCTAATAATAGGATAAACTTCCAAACTGCCTGAGGCCATCCCAATAGTGGTGGCTTCCCAGGACAAACAGGGGCAATCTGAGCTCATCTGAGCACCTACCTGCACTCAGACGCATAGACTGATGTCCCCAGAGGTAAAAAGGAACGAACAGGCCCCTAGGCACTAAACGGATCCATTGCTGTGGTATCCAGTCATCTCTCCTCAGAGGCCTGGATTTCAATACCAGCGTATGGCTGTGTCATGACTAACCCATCAGAAAACATCTCATCTACATATGGGAAACTTGCACGTTGGAGCTGTGTCAAAGCCTCTGTTTGGAAAAACCCTTCAGGACCCCAGTGCCACCACTACATTCCAAGGTCTCCATAGACACAACAAAACATTAGGACCCATCCACAGGAGAGTCCATTTCAACTCAGCCTCCTGCGTTGCTCCCCCAGATCCAGCAGATCTAACCTGTCTTGTTGCTAAGACACAATTTGAATGCGAGGTGGGATACCCAGCCATCCATCCTTAGAACCCTGTCAGACTTCCGTCCTCACTCTCCTGGCCCACAAGCCCTCCAGTTTGGGAATTCCGAAGCCACAATGCAGCACTCTGCCTGCCCTCCAGAAGAAAAACTTTGTCCTATGCTGCTAATAAGAAACCCCAAATGATTTTCTAATGCATGCCACTCGATTGTAAAGCAATTATACAGCCTACCCTGTATACTAATGCCCTGTCTGGCACAACCTGAGACAAGACATCCCAAACGACACCCAGACAGCTGGCCCCAACCTGGACACATAGGACCCGCTATGGCTGTAGGTCGTCATCTCTTCCCAACCTCGGTTTTCAGGCTTCAGCAATGTGGGAAAACCTGCATTGTCTGAAAGGCCATGCCAGTGCTTGAGGGCCGCCTAGGGCACAGACATACATTGTGACCTGCAGCGTGAGTCCCGTATTAAAGTAACGCCTCTCAGTGGCTGGACCAAGATCCTGCATATGGGGCTTGTCATATACATAGGCCCCCAGGCTTAACCAGAGGGCGAGTATTCCAGTTGTCAGTACCCACTGCTATGCTCTAGAATCCCTCTACTGGTGGGACACATGAAGCAGAAAACAGGACACTTCCCTTCCCACAGAATGACCTCAAACTCTTGGGGGCTGGACAAACTACCAGAGAGGGAGACTTCTACGACCCATGAGGAAACTCCTACATTAAACGGCCATTGTGGAAAAAACATCCAGAGACAAAAGCCTGAGCTACTGCCTCCCTCTCACCCTTCTTTCATATCCAGAGGAGCTCCCCTCATGGACTGTAGATCAGGCCTGCCGTAACCTCGGCCCCAAACCTGAGCTGAGTTAGGGTTTTTGGATGTCTGTCGGCACAGCCATGGCCAACACAGCCTCCAGGCTGGGGTCTCTGGAGCCACACCACAGAACTGTGCCTGCTCTCTCCTAAGAAACTGCCCATTCCATTGGCCACAACTCAACAAAATAGTAGAAACCTCAAGGTCCCCAAGGACATCCCACTACCACAAGCCGCACTGGACAAATACAGGCATTATGACACAAGATGAGCAACTACTACCTCCATGCAGACACATAGACAGATATCCGCAGAGACAGAATATTGAACCAGACAGGCCCCTAGGCCCTATTATGAACTCTTGCTTTGGTGTCCAGGTATCACTCCTCAGAGGCCTGGCTTCGAAGACCAGCATACGGGGCTTTCCTGAGGCACCAGACAGAAGACCTCTCATCTCCACATGGGAAGCTTCCTTGTTGGAGTTCTGTCAAGCCTTTTGGGTTGGAGAATCCTGCAGAGTCCCTTAGCTACTGCCACATTCCAAGGTCTCCATGGCCACCAACCCACATTATGACTCATCCTCAGGAGAGTCCATTTAAACTCAGCCTTCTGGGTAGCTCACCCAAGAGCCCGCAGATTGAGCGTGCCTTGTCTCCACCAGGCAATGGGAAGGTGAGTTGGCGTTTCTCGGCATCCATGCTTAGGCCCCTGCTCTCGAGTCTTTCTGTATGGGGCACCAAGGGACCATCCAATAGTACTCGACTGTCCTGAAGAAGGAAACTTTGAAGTTTGGAGCAGCTCACAACTCCCAGCGTAGGGAAACCTCCCTGGCCTCATGACGCCCCCACCCCCATCATGTAAGGGCCGTCGTGGACACAAACTCCAGCTTGAGGCAACATCTGATACTTGCCCTGTCCTCACCTGCAGGAGATCTCGATTCAGCCTCTGCAGAGTGGACCTGCCATGGTCTTGGTCCCAAATCTCGTGTTTTCAGCCTTCCTTCCTCACAATCCTGGCCACACCCCTCCAGTTTGGCAATTCTGGAGACACAATGCAGCATTCTGCCTGCCCTCCAGAAGAAAAATGTTGCCCTATAGGGCTAACCAGAAACGCCAAATGAGTAACAACCTGCATGCCACTCGACCATACCCCAATTATACTGTCTAGCCTGTGCACTAAAGCCCTGTCTGACACAGCCTGAGGGCAGACCTCCAGTCCAACACCCAGACAGCTTGCCGTAAACAGAGCATATCACACCCACAATGGATTTAGGCCATCAACTCTACACAACCTCAGTTTTCACCTTCAGAACCTAGAACTTATCTCCACTCACTGCTCAGGAGTGAACGTGATACAAGAATCAGAACTTCTCCTTCGCCTTGGCAAGAAACCTAGTGGTTGGCATGTTTTTCCAAAGTTCAGTGTAGTTGAAACCAGTGTGGCCCATGAGGCCCCGCCCATGTTTATGGGCCACATTGGTCACAAACACACATTGTGTCCCTCAGCCTGATCCCAGGCCTCAGGTAAGGCCTCTCAGTGGCTGGATGAAGAGTCAGCATATTCGGCTTGCCATGCCCCTAGGCCCCAAATTTTACCCATAGTTCGGGTTCTCCCTTCACTTTTCCCCAGGGCTCATCTTTGGAATTCCTCTTTTGGCGGGACACCTGAGGTAACAAACCTGAAAGGAGTCCTCCCATTCCACAGATTGACGAAAAACAATTGGGATCGGGCCAAATCCACAGAGAGGAAGATTCGTCCATGGCCCATGAGGCCTCCCCGACATTCCACGGCCATCTCTGATACAAAATCCAGAGACAAAAGCCTGAGCAAGTGCCTCAGACTCGCTCTTTCTTTATATCCGGAAGAGTTCTTCTCATGGTTTATAGATTGGTCCTGCTATACCTACCTCCCCAAAGCTAAGCTGAGTTTGTGTTTTCAGACTTCTGTCCTCAAAGTCCTGGGCCACACACCTTCCAGGCTGGGGCCCCAGGTGTCACACATTAGGACTGTGTCTACCCAATCCATGGGAATTCTGTCCATTCCATTGTCCAAAACCGTATAATTAGGAGAACCCTCCAAATCCCTGAGGCCATCCCAATTGTGCAGTTCGCCCGGGACAAACAAGGGCGGTCTGATACCAGCTGAGCATCTACCTCCACTCATACCATAGATGGATGTCCCCTGAGAAGCAGATTGAACCAGACAGGACCCTAGGCCATAATCGGATACATTGCTTTGGTTTACAGGCATGTCTTCTCAAAAGCCTGGATTCCAATACCAGCATAGGAGTTTTTCTGAGGCACCCATCAGAACAAATCTCGTCTCCATAAGGAGACTTTTGCATCGAGCTATGTCAAAAGCTTAGGAGAATACTTCAGGGTCCCGGTGCCACCGCCCCATTTTAAGGCCCTCATGGACACAAACACACATTAGGACGCATCCTCAGGAAAGTCCATTTCAAGTCAGTCACTCCTGTTGCTCACGCAGAGTCATCAGATCTAAACTCTCTTGTTGCTAGGAGAAAATTGGAATGCGAGGCCTGCTTCCCAGTCATCCATCCTCGAATGGTGCCCTGGAGTCATTCCATATGGGATGTCCTGAAGCTGCCCAACAGGTCTCAATTGTCCCGCAGAAGGTATCCTTGAAGGGGGCATCCCACAACACCCAACGTGGGAAAACCTCCATGGCCTCGAGATTCCACTCCCTTCATGAAGGGGCCGTCATGCACATAAACTCCAACATGAGCCAACGTCTGATCCTCGCCCTGACTTCAGATGCATGAGATATTGGTTCAGATCTACAGAGGTCCCTGCCGTGTCCTCGCCCTGATACACAAGTCTAGCTTGTGTTCTCAGACTTCCGTCCTCACACTCCTGGACACGAAGCCCTCAAGTTTGGCAATTCCGGACCGACAATGAAGCACTCTGCCTGCCCTCTAAAAAACAAATTTTGCCTAATGAGCTGCCCAGACAACTTATATGAGGATAAATCTACATGGCACTCAACTTTACCCAAATTATATAGTCTACGGGGGCATTAATGCACTGTCTGACACAACCTGAGCCCGGACCTCCTGACCAACACCCAGACAGTTGACCGCACACTGAGCACATCAGACCCGCCATGGCTTTAGGTTATCATCTCTTCCCTACCTCCGTTTTCAGGCTTCAGAATCTAGACCTTATCTCCAATCACTGCCCAAGGGTGACTGTGATGCAGAAATCAGAACTCGTCCTTACCCATGGCAAGAAATCTTGTCGTTGGCAGGTTGTCCAACGTTCAGTGTAGGAGAAACCAGGATTCACCATGAGGCCCCGCCCATTCTTGTTTGCGAAGTGGGCATAAACACGCATTGTGACCCTCAGTGTGAGTCCTGTCCTCTAGTAAGTCCTCTCAGTCACTCGACCATTAGATGTCATAATGGGCTTGACATGTCCCTAGGCCCAAATTTGTAACCAGATTTCTGGTTGTACGGTCGCCCCCCCCCCAGGGCTCTACTCTGGAATCCCTCATTTGGTGGGACACCTGAGGTTAAAAAACAAAACAAGGCAAATCACAACAACAACAAAACGGACTTCTTCCATCCCACAGAATGACCCCAAAATCTTGCCATGGGGACAAACCCCCAGAGAGTAAGACTCGTCCATTTCCCATGAAGTCAACCGGAAATTTCATGACCATGAGTGACACGATATCCAGAGACAAAAACTTGAGCAAGAGCCTGACACTCGCCCTTTTTTCATATCCCGAAGAGTTCTCCTCATGGTCTGTAGATCAATCCTGCCATACCTATTACTGAAACATAAGCCGCGTTTGTGTTTTCAGACAACTGTCCAAACAGCTCTGCCTACACACCCTACAGGCTCAGGCCCCTGGAGCCAAACCTGAGGACTGTACTTGCCCTCTCAAAGGGAATTGTATGTGCCCATTCCAATGGTCACAACCCTTCTAATAAGATAAACCTCCAAACTCCCTGAGGCCATCCCAATAGTGGTGGCTCTCCAGGAGAAACAGGAGCAATCTGAGCCCATCTGACACCTACATGCACTCAGATGCATAGACTGATGTCCCCAGAGGTAAAAAGGTACGAACAGTCCCCTAGGCACTATTGGATTCATTGTTGTGCTATCCAGGCATCTCTCCTCAGAGGCCTGGATTTCAATACCAGCATATGGCTGTTTCCTGACTCATCCTCAGAACAAATCTCATCTACATATGGGAAACTTGCACGTTGGAGCTGTGTCAAAGCCTCTGTTTGGAAAAACCCTTCAGGGCGCCAGTACCACTGCTTCATTCCAAGATCTCCATAGACACACAAACATATTAGGATCCATCCACAGGAGAGTCCATTTCAACTCAGCCTCCTGGGTTGCTCCCCCAGATTCAGCAGATCTAATCTGTCTTGTTGCTAGGACAAAATTGGAATGCGAGGTGGGCTACCCAGCCATCCATCCTTAGAACCCTGCTCAGAATCGTTGCCCTGGAGCCAACCAACAGGTCTCAATTGTCCTGCAGAAGAATCTTTGCAGTTTGGAGCTTCTCACAACTAACATCGTGGGAAAACCACCACGGACTCATGACCCCCCCCGCCTCTTCATGAAGGGCCATCAGGGACAGAAACACCAACCTGAGCGATCTTCTGATCCTCGCCCTGACATCATAAGCACGAGATCTCGATTCAGGTCTGTAGATTGTTCCTGCCTTGTCCTCACCCAGAAACCTAAGCCTAGCTTGTTCTCAGATTTCCTTCCTCAGACTACTGGCCCACAAGCCTCCAGTTTGAAAACCAGAACTATAATGCAGCACTCTTCCTGCCCTCAGGAAGAAAAACATTGCCCTCTGGGGCTACCCAGAAACTCCAAAAGAGGATCAACCTGCAAGCCATACGACTGTACCCCAAATATATAGGCTGACCTGGGCACTATTGCCCTTTTTGACACAGCCTGAGCCTGGATTATCTGGCCCCACACAGAAAGCTGGCCGCTCACTGAGCACATCGGACCCGCCATGGTCTTAGGTCGTCATCTCTTCCCAACCTCGATTGTCAAGTTTCAGAACCTAGACCTTATCTCCAATCACTGCCCAGGCTTGAAAGTGATGCAGAAATCACAACTCCTTCCCCGTGGCAAGAAACCATGTGGTTGGCATGTTGTCCAACGTTCAGTGTAGTTGAAACCAGGGTGGCCCATGAGGCCCCGCTCATGTTTGCGGGCCACATTGGTCAAAACCACACATTGTGACCCTCACCCTGATCCCAGTCCTCAATAAGGCCTCTCAGTGGCTGGATGAAGAGATAGCATATTGGGCATGTCATGCCCCTAGGCCCCAAATTTTACCCATAGTTCAGGTTCTCCCTTCACTTTTCCCCAGGGCTCTTCTTTGGAATTCCTCTTTTGGCGGGACACCTGAGGTAACAAACCTGAAAGGAGTCCTCCCATTCCACAGATTGACGAAAAACAATTGGGATCGGGCCAAATCCACAGAGAGGAAGATTCGTCCATGGCCCATGAGGCCTCCCCGACATTCCACGGCCATCTCTGATACAAAATCCAGAGACAAAAGCCTGAGCAAGCGCCTCAGACTTGCTCTTTCTTCATATCCGGAAGAGTTCTTCTCATGGTTTATAGATCGGGCCTGCCATACCTACGTCCCCAAACCTAAGCTGAGTTTGTGTTTTCAGACTTCTGTCCTCAAAGTCCTGGGCCACACACCCTCCAGGCTGGGGCCCCTGGAGTCACACATTAGGACTGTCCTACCCAATCCATGGGAATTCTGCCGATGCCATTGTCCAAAACAGTAAAATTTGGAGAACCCTACAAATCCCTGAGGCCATCCCAATAGTGCAGGTCGCCCGGGACAAACAAGGGCGGTCTGATACCAGCTGAGCATCTACCTCCACTCATACCATAGATGGATGTCCCCTGAGAAGAAGATTGAACCAGACAGGACCCTAGGCCATAATCGGATACATTGCTTTGGATTACAGGCATGTCTCCTCAAAAGCCTGGATTCCAATACCAGCATAGAGGTTTTCCTGTGGCACCCATCAAAACAAATCTCGTCTCCACAAGGAACCTTGTGCATCGAGCTATGTCAAAAGCTTAGGAGAATACTTCAGGGTCCCGGTGCCACCGCCCCATTTTAAGGCCCTCATGGACACAAACACACATTAGGACCCATCCTCAGGAAAGTCCATTTCAAGACAGCCACCCCGGTTTCTCCCGCAGAGCCATCAGATCTAAACTGTCTTGTTGCTAGGAGACAATTGGAATGCGAGGCGGGCTTCCCAGGCATCCATCCTTGAACGGTGCCCTGGAGTCATTCCATATGGGATGTCCTGGAGCTGCCCAACAAGTCTCAATTGTCCCGCAGAAGGAATCCTTGAAGGGGGCATCCCACAACTCCCAACGTGGGAAAACCTCCATGGCCTCGAGATTCCGCTCCCTTCATGAAGGGGCCGTCATGCACAGAAACTCCAACCTGAGCCAATGTCTGATCCTCGCCCTGACTTCAGATGCATGAGATATAGGTTCAGATCTACAGGGGTACCTGCCCTGCCCTGGCCCTGAAACCCAAGTCTAGCTTGTGTTCTCAGACTTCCGTCCTCACACTCCAGGCCCCGAAGCCCGGAAGTTTCGCAATTCCAGACCCACAATGCAGCACTCTGCCTGCCCTCTAGAAAAAAAATTTGGCCTAATGAGCTGCCCAGGCACCTTATATGAGGATAAATCTACATGGCATTCGACTGTACCCAAAGTATATAGTCTAACCTGGGCACTAATGCACTGTCTGACACAACCTGAGCTCGGACCTCCTGACCAACACCCAGACAGCTGACCGCACACTGAGCACATCAGATCCGCCATGGCCTTAGGTCATCATCTATTCCCAACTGCGGTTTTTCAGGCTTCAGAACCTAGACCTTATCTCCAACCACTGCCCAGGGGTGCCTGTGATGCAGAAATCAGAACTCGTCCTTACCCATGGCAAGAAACCTTGTGGTTGGCATGTTGTCCAACGTTCAGTGTAGGAGAAACCAGCATTCACCCGGAGGCCCCGCCAATTCTTGAGTGCGAAGAGGGCATAAACACGCATTGTGACCCTCAGCGTGAGTCCTGTGCTCTAGTAAGTCCTCTCAGTGCCTCGACCATTAGATGTCATAATGGGCTTGACATGTCCCTAGGCCACAATTTTTAACCAGATTTCTGGTTGTCCGGTCGGCCCTCCCCAGGGCTCTACTCTGGAATACCTCATTTGGTGAGACACCTGAGGTTAAAAAACAAAACAAAGCAAATCAACAACAACAACAAAACGGACTTCTTCCATCCCCAGAATGACCCAAAACTCTTGGGACGGGGCAAAACCCCAGAGAGTAAGACTCGTCCATTTCCCATGAAGTCACCCGGAAATTTCACGACCATGAGTGATACGATATCCAGAGACAAAAACTTGAGCACGAGCCTCACACTCGCCCTTTTTTCATATCCTGAAGAGTTCTCCTCATGGTCTGTAGATCAGTCCTGCCATACCTATGACCCGAAACATAAGCCGCGTTTGTGTTTTCAGACAACTGTCCAAACAGCTCTGGCCTACACACCCTACAGGCTCAGGCCCCTGGAGCCAAACCTGAGGACTGTACTTGCCCTCTCCAAGGGAATTGTATGTGCCCATTCCAATGGCCACAACCCTACTAATAGGATAAACCTCCAAACTGCCTGAGGCCATCCCAATAGTGGTGGCTTCCTAGGACAAACAGAGGCAATCTGAGCTCAGCTGAGCACCTACCTGCACTCAGACGCATAGACTGATGTCCCCAGAGGTAAAAAGGAACGAACAGGCCCCTAGGCACTAAACGGATCCATTGCTGTGGTATCCAGTCATCTCTCCTCAGAGGCCTGGATTTCAATACCAGTGTATGGCTGTTTCTTGACTCACCCATCAGAAAACATCTCATCTACATATGGTAAACTTGCACGTTGGAGCTGTGTCAAAGCCTCTGTTTGGAAAAACCCTTCAGGACCCCAGTGCCACCGCTAAATTCCAAGGTCTCCATAGACACAAAAAGACATTAGGACCCATCCACAGGAGAGTCCATTTCAACTCAGACTCCTGGGTTGCTCCCCCAGATCCAGCAGATCTAACCTGTCTTGTTGCTAGGACACAATTGGAATGCGAGGTGGGCTACCCAGCCATCCATCCTTAGAACCCTGCTCAGAATCGTTGCCCTGGAGCCAACCAACAGGTCTCAATTGTCCTGCAGAAGAATCTTTGCAGTTTGGAGCTTCTCACAACTAACATCGTGGGAAAACCCCCACGGCCTCGTGGCCCCCCTGCCCCTTCATGAAGGGCCATCAGGGACAGAAACACCAACCTGAGCGATCTTCTGATCCTCGCCCTGACATCATAAGCACAAGATCTCGATTCAGGTCTGTAGATTGTTCCTGCCTTGTCCTCACCCAGAATCCTAAGCCTAGCTTGTTCTCAGATTTCCTTCCTCAGACTACTGGCCCACAAGCCTCCAGTTTGAAAACCAGAACTATAATGGAGCACTCTTCCTGCCCTCAGGAAGAAAAACATTGCCCTCTGGGGTTACCCAGAAAATCCAAAAGAGGATCAACCTGCACGCCATTCTACTGTACCCCAAATATATAGGCTGACCTTGGCACTATTGCCCTTTTTGACACAGCCTGAGCCTAAATTATCTGGCCCCACACAGAAAGCTGGCCGCTCACTGAGCACATCGGACCCGCCATGGTCTTAGGTCGTCATCTCTTCCCAACCTCGGTTGTCAAGTTTCAGAACCTAGACCTTATCTCCAATCGCTGCCCAGGCTTGAAAGTGATGCAGAAAACACAACTCCTTCCCCGTGGCAAGAAACCATGTGGTTGGCATGTTGTCCAACGTTCAGTGTAGTTGAAACCAGTGTGGCCCATGAGGCCCCGCTCATGTTTGCGGGCCACATTGGTCAAAACCAACATTGTGACCCTCACCCTGATCCCAGTCCTCAATAAGGCCTCTCAGATGCTGGATGAAGAGATAGCATATTGGGCTTGCCATGCCCCTAGGCCCCAAATTTTACCCATAGTTCGGGTTCTCCCTTCACTTTTCCTTAGGGCTCTTCTTTGGAATTCCTCTTTTGGCGGGACACCTGAGGTAACAAACCTGAAAGGAGTCCTCCCTTTCCACAGATTGACGAAAAACAATTGGGATCGGGCCAAATCCACAGAGAGGAAGATTCGTCCATGGCCCATGAGGCCTCCCCGACATTCCACGGCCATCTCTGATACAAAATCCAGAGACAAAATCCTGAGCAAGCGCCTCAGACTTGATCTTTCTTCATATCCGGAAGAGTTCTTCTCATGGTTTATAGATCGGGCCTGCCATACTTACGTCCCCAAACCTAAGCTGAGTTTGTGTTTTCAGACTTCTGTCCTCAAAGTCCTGGGCCACACACACTCCAGGCTGGGGCCCCTGGCGTCACACATTAGGACTGTGCCTACCCAATTCATGGGAATTCTGCCGATGCCATTGTCCAAAACAGTAAAATTTGGAGAACCCTACAAATCCCTGAGGCCATCCCAATAGTGCAGGGCGCCTGGGACAAACAAGGGCGGTCTGATACCAGCTGAGCATCTACCTCCACTCATACCATAGATGGATGTCCCTTGAGAAGAAGATTGAACCAGACAGGACCCTAGGCCATAATCGGATACATTGCTTTGGATTACAGGCATGTCTCCTCAAAAGCCTGGATTCCAATACCAGCATAGAGGTTTTCCTGAGGCACCCAACAAAACAAATCTCGTCTCCACAAGGAACCTTGTGCATCGAGCTATGTCAAAAGCTTAGGAGAATACTTCAGGGTCCCGGTGCCACCGCCCCATTTTAAGGCCCTCATGGACACAAACACACATTAGGACCCATCCTCAGGAAAGTCCATTTCAAGTCAGCCACCCCGGTTTCTCCCGCAGAGCCATCAGATCTAAACTGTCTTGTTGCTAGGAGACAATTGGAATGCGAGGCGGGCTTCCCAGGCATCCATCCTCGAACGGTGCCCTGGAGTCATTCCATATGGGATGTCCTGGAGCTGCCCAACAAGTCTCAATTGTCCCGCAGAAGGAATCCTTGAAGGGGGCATCCCACAACTCCCAACGTGGGAAAACCTCCATGGCCTCGAGATTCCGCTCCCTTCATGAAGGGGCCGTCATGCACAGAAACTCCAACCTGAGCCAACGTCTGATCCTCGCCCTGACTTCAGATGCATGAGATATAGGTTCAGATCTACAGGTGTACCTGCCGTGCCCTGGCCCTAAAACCCAAGTCTAGCTTGTGTCCTCAGACTTCCGTCCTCACACTCCAGGCCCCGAAGCTCGGAAGTTTCGCAATTCCAGACCCACAATGCAGCACTCTGCCTGCCCTCTAGAAAAAAAATTTGGCCTAATGAGCTGCCCAGGCACCTTATATGAGGATAAATCTACATGGCATTCGACTGTACCCAAAGTATATAGTCTAACCTGGGCACTAATGCACTGTCTGACACAACCTGAGCTCGGACCTCCTGACCAACACCCAGACAGCTGACCGCACACTGAGCACATCAGAACCGCCATGGCCTTAGGTCATCATCTCTTCCCAACTGCGGTTTTTCAGGCTTCAGAACCTAGACCTTATCTCCAACCACTGCCCAGGGGTGACTGTGATGTAGAAATCAGAACTCGTCCTTACCCATGGCAAGAAACCTTGTGGTTGGCATGTTGTCCAACGTTCAGTGTAGGAGAAACCAGCATTCACCCGCAGGCCCCGCCAATTCTTGAGTGCGAAGAGGGCATAAACACGCATTGTGACCCTCAGCGTGAGTCCTGTGCTCTAGTAAGTCCTCTAAGTGGCTCGACCATTAGATGTCATATTGGGCTTGACATGTCCCTAGGCCACAATTTTTAACCAGATTTCTGGTTGTCCGGTCGGCCCTCCCCAGGGCTCTACTCTGGAATACCTCATTTGGTGAAACACCTGAGGTTAAAAAACAAAACAAAGCAAATCAACAACAACAACAAAACGGACTTCTTCCATCCCCAGAATGACCCAAAAATCTTGGGACAGGGCAAAACTTCAGAGAGTAAGACTTGTCCATTTCCCATGAAGTCACCCGGAAATTTCACGACCATGAGTGACACGATATCCAGAGACAAAAACTTGAGCACGAGCCTCACACTCGCCCTTTTTTCATATCCTGAAGAGTTCTCCTCATGGTCTGTAGATCAGTCCTGCCATACCTATGACCCGAAACATAAGCCGCGTTTGTGTTTTCAGACAACTGTCCAAACAGCTCTGGCCTACACACCCTACAGGCTCAGGCCCCTGGAGCCAAACCTGAGGACTGTACTTGCCCTCTCCAAGGGAATTGTAAGTGCCCATTCCAATGGCCACAACCCTTCTACTAGGATAAACCTCCAAACTGCCGGAGGCCATCCCAACAGTGGTGGCTTCCCAGGACAAACAGGGGCAATCTGAGCTCATCTGAGCACCTACCTGCACTCAGACGCATAGACTGATATCCCCAGAGGTAAAAAGGAACGAACAGGCCCCTAGGCACTAAACGGATCCATTGCTGTGGTATCCAGTCATCTCTCCTCAGAGGCCTGGATTCCAATACAAGCGTATGGCTGTTTCTTGACTCACCCATCAGAAAACATCTCATCTACATATGGGAAACTTGCACGTTGGAGCTGTGTCAAAGCCTCTGTTTGGAAAAACCCTTCAGGACCCCAGTGCCACCGCTACATTCCAAGGTCTCCATAGACACAAACAGACATTAGGACCCATCCACAGGAGAGTCCATTTCAACTCAGCCTCCTGGGTTGTTCCGCCAGATCCAGCAGATCTAACCTGTCTTGTTGCTAGGACACAATTGGAATGCGAGGTGGGCTACCCAGCCATCCATCCTTAGAACCCTGCTCGGAATCGTTGCCCTGGAGCCAACAAACAGGTCTCAATTGTCCTGCAGAAGAATCTTTGCAGTTTGGAGAATCTCACAACTAACATCGTGGGAAAACCCCCACGGCCTCGTGACCACCCCGCCCCTTCATGAAGGGCCATCAGGGACAGAAACACCAAACTGAGCGATCTTCTGATCCTCGCCCTGACATCATAAGCACGAGATCTCGATTCAGGTCTGTAGATTGTTCCTGCCTTGTCCTCACCCAGGAACCTAAGCCTAGCTTGTTCTCAGATTTCCTTCCTCAGACTACTGGCCCACAAGCCTCCAGTTTGAAAACCAGAACTATAATGCAGCACTCTTCCTGCCCTCAGGAAGAAAAACATTGACCTCTGGGGCTACCCAGAAACTCCAAAAGAGGATCAACCTGCACGCCATACGACTGTACCCCAAATATATAGGCTGACCTGGGCACTATTGCCCTTTTTGACACAGCCTGAGCCTGGATTATCTGGCCCCACACAGAAAGCTGGCCGCTCACTGAGCACATCGGACCCGCCATGGTCTTAGGTCGTCATCTCTTCCCAACCTCGATTGTCAAGTTTCAGAACCTAGACCTTATCTCCAATCACTGCCCAGGCTTGAAAGTGATGCAGAAATCACAACTCCTTCCCCGTGGCAAGAAACCATGTGGTTGGCATGTTGTCCAACGTTCAGTGTAGTTGAAACCAGGGTGGCCCATGAGGCCCCGCTCATGTTTGCGGGCCACATTGGTCAAAACCACACATTGTGACCCTCACCCTGATCCCAGTCCTCAATAAGGCCTCTCAGTGGCTGGATGAAGAGATAGCATATTGGGCATGCCATGACCCTAGGCCCCAAATTTTACCCAGAGTTCAGGTTCTCCCTTCACTTTTCCCCAGGGCTCTTCTTTGGAATTCCTCTTTTGGCGGGACACCTGAGGTAACAAACCTGAAAGGAGTCCTCCCATTCCACAGATTGACGAAAAACAATTGGGATCGGGCCAAATCCACAGAGAGGAAGATTCGTCCATGGCCCATGAGGCCTCCCCGACATTCCACGGCCATCTCTGATACAAAATCCAGAGACAAAAGCCTGAGCAAGCGCCTCAGACTTGCTCTTTCTTCATATCTGGAAGAGTTCTTCTCATGGTTTATAGATCGGGCCTGCCATACCTACGTCCCCAAACCTAAGCTGAGTTTGTGTTTTCAGACTTCTGTCCTCAAAGTCCTGGGCCACACACCCTCCAGGCTGGGGCCCCTGGAGTCACACATTAGGACTGTCCTACCCAATCCATGGGAATTCTGCCGATGCCATTGTCCAAAACAGTAAATTTTGGAGAACCCTACAAATCCCTGAGGCCATCCCAATAGTGCAGGTCGCCCGGGACAAACAAGGGCGGTCTGATACCAGCTGAGCATCTACCTCCACTCATACCATAGATGGATGTCCCCTGAGAAGAAGATTGAACCAGACAGGACCCTAGGCCATAATCGGATACATTGCTTTGGATTACAGGCATGTCTCCTCAAAAGCCTGGATTCCAATACCAGCATAGAGGTTTTCCTGTGGCACCCATCAAAACAAATCTCGTCTCCACAAGGAACCTTGTGCATCGAGCTATGTCAAAAGCTTAGGAGAATACTTCAGGGTCCCGGTGCCACCGCCCCATTTTAAGGCCCTCATGGACACAAACACACATTAGGACCCATCCTCAGGAAAGTCCATTTCAAGACAGCCACCCCGGTTTCTCCCGCAGAGCCATCAGATCTAAACTGTCTTGTTGCTAGGAGACAATTGGAATGCGAGGCGGGCTTCCCAGGCATCCATCCTTGAACGGTGCCCTGGAGTCATTCCATATGGGATGTCCTGGAGCTGCTCAACAAGTCTCAATTGTCCCGCAGAAGGAATCCTTGAAGGGGGCATCCCACAACTCCCAACGTGGGAAAACCTCCATGGCCTCGAGATTCCGCTCCCTTCATGAAGGGGCCGTCATGCACAGAAACTCCAACCTGAGCCAATGTCTGATCCTCGCCCTGACTTCAGATGCATGAGATATAGGTTCAGATCTACAGGGGTACCTGCCCTGCCCTGGCCCTGAAACCCAAGTCTAGCTTGTGTTCTCAGACTTCCGTCCTCACACTCCAGGCCCCGAAGCCCGGAAGTTTCGCAATTCCAGACCCACAATGCAGCACTCTGCCTGCCCTCTAGAAAAAAAATTTGGCCTAATGAGCTGCCCAGGCACCTTATATGAGGATAAATCTACATGGCATTCGACTGTACCCAAAGTATATAGTCTAACCTGGGCACTAATGCACTGTCTGACACAACCTGAGCTCGGACCTCCTGACCAACACCCAGACAGCTGACCGCACACTGAGCACATCAGATCCGCCATGGCCTTAGGTCATCATCTATTCCCAACTGCGGTTTTTCAGGCTTCAGAACCGAGACCTTATCTCCAACCACTGCCCAGGGGTGCCTGTGATGCAGAAATCAGAACTCGTCCTTACCCATGGCAAGAAACCTTGTGGTTGGCATGTTGTCCAACGTTCAGTGTAGGAGAAACCAGCATTCACCCGGAGGCCCCGCCAATTCTTGAGTGCGAAGAGGGCATAAACACGCATTGTGACCCTCAGCGTGAGTCCTGTGCTCTAGTAAGTCCTCTCAGTGGCTCGACCATTAGATGTCATAATGGGCTTGACATGTCCCTAGGCCACAATTTTTAACCAGATTTCTGGTTGTCCGGTCGGCCCTCCCCAGGGCTCTACTCTGGAATACCTCATTTGGTGAGACACCTGAGGTTAAAAAACAAAACAAAGCAAATCAACAACAACAACAAAACGGACTTCTTCCATCCCCAGAATGACCCAAAACTCTTGGGACGGGGCAAAACCCCAGAGAGTAAGACTCGTCCATTTCCCATGAAGTCACCCGGAAATTTCACGACCATGAGTGATACGATATCCAGAGACAAAAACTTGAGCACGAGCCTCACACTCGCCCTTTTTTCATATCCTGAAGAGTTCTCCTCATGGTCTGTAGATCAGTCCTGCCATACCTATGACCCGAAACATAAGCCGCGTTTGTGTTTTCAGACAACTGTCCAAACAGCTCTGGCCTACACACCCTACAGGCTCAGGCCCCTGGAGCCAAACCTGAGGACTGTACTTGCCCTCTCCAAGGGAATTGTATGTGCCCATTCCAATGGCCACAACCCTACTAATAGGATAAACCTCCAAACTGCCTGAGGCCATCCCAATAGTGGTGGCTTCCTAGGACAAACAGAGGCAATCTGAGCTCAGCTGAGCACCTACCTGCACTCAGACGCATAGACTGATGTCCCCAGAGGTAAAAAGGAACGAACAGGCCCCTAGGCACTAAACGGATCCATTGCTGTGGTATCCAGTCATCTCTCCTCAGAGGCCTGGATTTCAATACCAGTGTATGGCTGTTTCTTGACTCACCCATCAGAAAACATCTCATCTACATATGGTAAACTTGCACGTTGGAGCTGTGTCAAAGCCTCTGTTTGGAAAAACCCTTCAGGACCCCAGTGCCACCGCTACATTCCAAGGTCTCCATAGACACAAAAAGACATTAGGACCCATCCACAGGAGAGTCCATTTCAACTCAGACTCCTGGGTTGCTCCCCCAGATCCAGCAGATCTAACCTGTCTTGTTGCTAGGACACAATTGGAATGCGAGGTGGGCTACCCAGCCATCCATCCTTAGAACCCTGCTCAGAATCGTTGCTCTGGAGCCAACCAACAGGTCTCAATTGTCCTGCAGAAGAATCTTTGCAGTTTGGAGCTTCTCACAACTAACATCGTGGGAAAACCCCCACGGCCTCGTGGCCCCCCTGCCCCTTCATGAAGGGCCATCAGGGACAGAAACACCAACCTGAGCGATCTTCTGATCCTCGCCCTGACATCATAAGCACAAGATCTCGATTCAGGTCTGTAGATTGTTCCTGCCTTGTCCTCACCCAGAATCCTAAGCCTAGCTTGTTCTCAGATTTCCTTCCTCAGACTACTGGCCCACAAGCCTCCAGTTTGAAAACCAGAACTATAATGGAGCACTCTTCCTGCCCTCAGGAAGAAAAACATTGCCCTCTGGGGTTACCCAGAAAATCCAAAAGAGGATCAACCTGCACGCCATTCTACTGTACCCCAAATATATAGGCTGACCTGGGCACTATTGCCCTTTTTGACACAGCCTGAGCCTAAATTACCTGGCCCCACACAGAAAGCTGGCCGCTCACTGAGCACATCGGACCCGCCATGGTCTTAGGTCGTCATCTCTTCCCAACCTCGGTTGTCAAGTTTCAGAACCTAGACCTTATCTCCAATCGCTGCCCAGGCTTGAAAGTGATGCAGAAAAACAACTCCTTCCCCGTGGCAAGAAACCATGTGGTTGGCATGTTGTCCAACGTTCAGTGTAGTTGAAACCAGTGTGGCCCATGAGGCCCCGCTCATGTTTGCGGGCCACATTGGTCAAAACCAACATTGTGACCCTCACCCTGATCCCAGTCCTCAATAAGGCCTCTCAGATGCTGGATGAAGAGATAGCATATTGGGCTTGCCATGCCCCTAGGCCCCAAATTTTACCCATAGTTCGGGTTCTCCCTTCACTTTTCCTTAGGGCTCTTCTTTGGAATTCCTCTTTTGGCGGGACACCTGAGGTAACAAACCTGAAAGGAGTCCTCCCTTTCCACAGATTGACGAAAAACAATTGGGATCGGGCCAAATCCACAGAGAGGAAGATTCGTCCATGGCCCATGAGGCCTCCCCGACATTCCACGGCCATCTCTGATACAAAATCCAGAGACAAAAGCCTGAGCAAGCGCCTCAGACTCGCTCTTTCTTCATATCCGGAAGAGTTCTTCTCATGGTTTATAGATCGGGCCTGCCATACTTACGTCCCCAAACCTAAGCTGAGTTTGTGTTTTCAGACTTCTGTCCTCAAAGTCCTGGGCCACACACACTCCAGGCTGGGGCCCCTGGCGTCACACATTAGGACTGTGCCTACCCAATTCATGGGAATTCTGCCGATGCCATTGTCCAAAACAGTAAAATTTGGAGAACCCTACAAATCCCTGAGGCCATCCCAATAGTGCAGGTCGCCTGGGACAAACAAGGGCGGTCTGATACCAGCTGAGCATCTACCTCCACTCATACCATAGATGGATGTCCCTTGAGAAGAAGATTGAACCAGACAGGACCCTAGGCCATAATCGGATACATTGCTTTGGATTACAGGCTTGTCTCGTCAAAAGCCTGGATTCCAATACCAGCATAGAGGTTTTCCTGAGGCACCCAACAAAACAAATCTCGTCTCCACAAGGAACCTTGTGCATCGAGCTATGTCAAAAGCTTAGGAGAATACTTCAGGGTCCCGGTGCCACCGCCCCATTTTAAGGCCCTCATGGACACAAACACACATTAGGACCCATCCTCAGGAAAGTCCATTTCAAGACAGCCACCCCGGTTTCTCCCGCAGAGCCATCAGATCTAAACTGTCTTGTTGCTAGGAGACAATTGGAATGCGAGGCG
This sequence comes from Mustela nivalis, assembly GCF_964662115.1. Classification (NCBI taxonomy): domain Eukaryota; kingdom Metazoa; phylum Chordata; class Mammalia; order Carnivora; family Mustelidae; genus Mustela; species Mustela nivalis. The sequence continues at coordinate 736,837 of NW_028136558.1, read as the reverse complement.
GGCTTCCCAGGCATCCATCCTCGAACGGTGCCCTGGAGTCATTCCATATGGGATGTCCTGGAGCTGCCCAACAAGTCTCAATTGTCCTGCAGAAGGAATCCTTGAAGGGGGCATCCCACAACTCCCAACGTGGGAAAACCTCCATGGCCTCGAGATTCCGCTCCCTTCATGAAGGGGCCATCATGCACAGAAACTCCAACCTGAGCCAACGTCTGATCCTCGCCCTGACTTCAGATGCATGAGATATAGGTTCAGATCTACAGGTGTACCTGCCGTGCCCTGGCCCTAAAACCCAAGTCTAGCTTGTGTCCTCAGACTTCCGTCCTCACACTCCAGGCCCCGAAGCTCGGAAGTTTCGCAATTCCAGACCCACAATGCAGCACTCTGCCTGCCCTCTAGAAAAAAAATTTGGCCTAATGAGCTGCCCAGGCACCTTATATGAGGATAAATCTACATGGCATTCGACTGTACCCAAAGTATATAGTCTAACCTGGGCACTAATGCACTGTCTGACACAACCTGAGCTCGGACCTCCTGACCAACACCCAGACAGCTGACCGCACACTGAGCACATCAGAACCGCCATGGCCTTAGGTCATCATCTCTTCCCAACTGCGGTTTTTCAGGCTTCAGAACCTAGACCTTATCTCCAACCACTGCCCAGGGGTGACTGTGATGTAGAAATCAGAACTCGTCCTTACCCATGGCAAGAAACCTTGTGGTTGGCATGTTGTCCAACGTTCAGTGTAGGAGAAACCAGCATTCACCCGCAGGCCCCGCCAATTCTTGAGTGCGAAGAGGGCATAAACACGCATTGTGACCCTCAGCGTGAGTCCTGTGCTCTAGTAAGTCCTCTAAGTGGCTCGACCATTAGATGTCATATTGGGCTTGACATGTCCCTAGGCCACAATTTTTAACCAGATTTCTGGTTGTCCGGTCGGCCCTCCCCAGGGCTCTACTCTGGAATACCTCATTTGGTGAAACACCTGAGGTTAAAAAACAAAACAAAGCAAATCAACAACAACAACAAAACGGACTTCTTCCATCCCCAGAATGACCCAAAAATCTTGGGACAGGGCAAAACTTCAGAGAGTAAGACTTGTCCATTTCCCATGAAGTCACCCGGAAATTTCACGACCATGAGTGACACGATATCCAGAGACAAAAACTTGAGCACGAGCCTCACACTCGCCCTTTTTTCATATCCTGAAGAGTTCTCCTCATGGTCTGTAGATCAGTCCTGCCATACCTATGACCCGAAACATAAGCCGCGTTTGTGTTTTCAGACAACTGTCCAAACAGCTCTGGCCTACACACCCTACAGGCTCAGGCCCCTGGAGCCAAACCTGAGGACTGTACTTGCCCTCTCCAAGGGAATTGTAAGTGCCCATTCCAATGGCCACAACCCTTCTACTAGGATAAACCTCCAAACTGCCGGAGGCCATCCCAACAGTGGTGGCTTCCCAGGACAAACAGGGGCAATCTGAGCTCATCTGAGCACCTACCTGCACTCAGACGCATAGACTGATGTCCCCAGAGGTAAAAAGGAACGAACAGGCCCCTAGGCACTAAACGGATCCATTGCTGTGGTATCCAGTCATCTCTCCTCAGAGGCCTGGATTCCAATACAAGCGTATGGCTGTTTCTTGACTCACCCATCAGAAAACATCTCATCTACATATGGGAAACTTGCACGTTGGAGCTGTGTCAAAGCCTCTGTTTGGAAAAACCCTTCAGGACCCCAGTGCCACCGCTACATTCCAAGGTCTCCATAGACACAGACAGACATTAGGACCCATCCACAGGAGAGTCCATTTCAACTCAGCCTCCTGGGTTGTTCCCCCAGATCCAGCAGATCTAACCTGTCTTGTTGCTAGGACACAATTGGAATGCGAGGTGGGCTACCCAGCCATCCATCCTTAGAACCCTGCTCAGAATCGTTGCCCTGGAGCCAACCAACAGGTCTCAATTGTCCTGCAGAAGAATCTTTGCAGTTTGGAGAATCTCACAACTAACATTGTGGGAAAACCCCCACGGCCTCGTGACCACCCCGCCCCTTCATGAAGGGCCATCAGGGACAGAAACACCAAACTGAGCGATCTTCTGATCCTCGCCCTGACATCATAAGCACGAGATCTCGATTCAGGTCTGTAGATTGTTCCTGCCTTGTCCTCACCCAGAAACCTAAGCCTAGCTTGTTCTCAGATATCCTTCCTCAGACTACTGGCCCACAAGCCTCCAGTTTGAAAACCAGAACTATAATGGAGCACTCTTCCTGCCCTCAGGAAGAAAAACATTGCCCTCTGGTGCTACCCAGAAACTCCAAATGAGGATCAACCTGCACGCCATACGACTGTACCCCAAATATATAGGCTGACCTGGGCCCTATTGCCCTTTTTGACACAGCCTGAGCCTGGATTATCTGGCCCCACACAGAAAGCTGGCCGCTCACTGAGCACATCGGACCCGCCATGGTCTTAGGTCGTCATCTCTTCCCAACCTCGGTTGTCAATTTTCCGAACCTAGACCTTATCTCCAATCACTGCCCAGGCTTGAAAGTGATGCAGAAATCACAACTCCTTTCCCGTGGCAAGAAACCATGTGGTTGGCATGTTGTCCAACGTTCAGTGTAGTTGAAACCAATGTGGCTCATGAGGCCCCGCTCATGTTTGCGGGCCACATTGGTCAAAACCACACATTGTGACCCTCACCATGATCCCAGTCCTCAATAAGGCCTCTCAGTGGCTGGATGAAGAGATAGCATATTGGGTTTGCCATGCCCCTAGGCCCCAAATTTTACCCATAGTTCGGGTTCTCCCTTCACTTTTACCCAGGGCTCTTCTTTGGAATTCCTCTTTTGGCGGGACACCTGAGGTAACAAACCTGAAAGGAGTCCTCCCATTCCACAGATTGATGAAAAACAATTGGGATCGTGCCAAATCCATGGAGAGGAAGATTCGTCCATGGCCCATGAGGCCTCCCCGACATTCCACGGCCATCTCTGATACAAAATCCAGAGACAAAAGCCTGAGCAAGCGCCTCAGACTCGCTCTTTCTTCATAACCGGAAGAGTTCTTCTCATGGTTTATAGATCGGGCCTTCCATACCTACGTCCCCAAACCTAAGCTGATTTTGTGTTTTCAGACTTCTGTCCTCAAAGTCCTGGGCCACACACCCTCCAGGCTCGGGCCCCTGGAATCACACATTAGGACTGTGCCTACCCAATCCATGGGAATTCTGCCGATGCCATTGTCCAAAACAGTAAAATTTGGAGAATCCTACAAATCCCTGAGGCCATCCCAATAGTGCAGGTCGCCCGGGACAAACAAGGGCGGTCTGATACCAGCTGAGCATCTACCTCCACTCATACCATAGATGGATGTCCCCTGAGAAGAAGATTGAACCAGACAGGACCCTAGGCCATAATCGGATACATTGCTTTGGATTACAGGCATGTCTCCTCAAAAGCCTGGATTCCAATACCAGCATTGAGGTTTTCCTGAGGCACCCATCAAAACAAATCTCGTATCCACAAGGAACGTTGTGCATCGAGCTATGTCAAAAGCTTAGGAGAATACTTCAGGGTCTCGGTGCCACCGAGACCATTTTAAGGCCCTCATGGACACAAACACACATTAGGACCCATCCTCAGGAAAGTCCATTTCAAGTCAGCCACCCCGGTTTCTCTCGCAGAGCCATCAGATCTAAACGGTCTTGTTGCTGGGAGACAATTGGAATGCGAGGCCGGCTTCCCAGGCATCCAACCTCGAACAGTGCCCTGGAGTCATTCCATATGGGATGTCCTGAAGCTGCCTAACAGGTCTCAATTGTCCCGCAGAAGGAATCCTTGAAGGGGGCATCCCACAACTCCCAACGTGGGAAAACCTCCATGGCCTTGAGATTCCGCTCCCTTCATGAAGGGTCCGTCATGCACAGAAATTCCAACCTGAGCCAATGTCTGATCCTCGCCCTGACTTCAGATGCATGAGATATAGGTTCAGATCTACAGTGGTACCTGCCGTGTCCTCGCCCTGAAACCCAAGTCTAGCTTGTGTTCTCAGACTTCCGTCCTCACACTCCTTGACACGAATCCCTCAAGTTTAAAATTCCGGACCGACAATTAAGCACTCTGCCTGCCCTCTAGAAAACAAATTTTGCCTAATGAGCTGCCCAGACAACTTATATGAGGATAAATCTACATGTCACTCGACTGTACCCAAAGTATATAGTCTAACCTGGGCACTAATGCACTGTCTAACACAACCTGAGCTCGGACCTCCTGACCAACACCCAGACAGCTGACCGCACACTGAGCACATAAAACCCGCCATGGCCTTAGGTCATCATCTCTTCCCTACCTCAGTTTTCAGGCTTCAGAACCGAGACCTTATCTCTAATCACTGCCCATGGGTGAGTGTGATGCAGAAATCAGAACTCCTCCTTACCCATGGCAAGAACCCTTGTGGTTGGCACGTTGTCCAACGTTCAGTGTAGTTGAAACCAGTGTGGCCCATGAGGCCCCGCTCATGTTTGCGGGCCACATTGGTCAAAACCACACATTGTGACCCTCACCCTGATCCCCGTCCTCAATAAGGCCTCTCAGTGGCTGGATGAAGAGATAGCATATTGGGCTTGCCATGCCCCTAGGCCCCAAATTTTACCCATAGTTCGGGTTCTCCCTTCACTTTTCCCCAGGGCTCTTCTTTGGAATTCCTCTTTTGGCGGGACACCTGAGGTAACAAACCTGAAAGGAGTCCTCCCATTCCACAGATTGACGAAAAACAATTGGGATCGGGCCAAATCCACAGAGAGGAAGATTCGTCCATGGCCCATGAGGCCTCCCCGACATTCCACGGCCATCTCTGATACAAAATCCAGAGACAAAAGCCTGAGCAAGCGCCTCAGTCTCGCTCTTTCTTCATATCCGGAAGAGTTCTTCTCATGGTTTATAGATCGGGCCTGCCATACCTACGTCCCTAAACCTAAGCTGAGTTTGTGTTTTCAGACTTCTGTCCTCAAAGTCCAGGGCCACACACCCTCCAGGCTCGGGCCCCTGGAATCACACATTAGGACTGTGCCTACCCAATCCATGGGAATTCTGCCGATGCCATTGTCCAAAACAGTAAAATTTGGAGAACCCTACAAATCCCTGAGGCCATCCCAATAGTGCAGGTCGCCCGGGACAAACAAGGGCGGTCTGATACCAGCTGAGCATCTACCTCCACTCATACCATAGATGGATGTCCCTTGAGAAGAAGATTGAACCAGACAGGACCCTAGGCCATAATCGGATACATTGCTTTGGATTACAGGCATGTCTCCTCAAAAGCCTGGATTCCAATACCAGCATTGAGGTTTTCCTGAGGCACCCATCAAAACAAATCTCGTATCCACAAGGAACGTTGTGCATCGAGCTATGTCAAAAGCTTAGGAGAATACTTCAGGGTCTCGGTGCCACCGAGACCATTTTAAGGCCCTCATGGACACAAACACACATTAGGACCCATCCTCAGGAAAGTCCATTTCAAGTCAGCCACCCCGGTTTCTCTCGCAGAGCCATCAGATCTAAACGGTCTTGTTGCTGGGAGACAATTGGAATGCGAGGCCGGCTTCCCAGGCATCCAACCTCGAACAGTTCCCTGGAGTCATTCCATATGGGATGTCCTGAAGCTGCCCAACAGGTCTCAATTGTCCCGCAGAAGGAATCCTTGAAGGGGGCATCCCACAACTCCCAACGTGGGAAAACCTCCATGGCCTAGAGATTCCGCTCCCTTCATGAAGGGTCCGTCATGCACAGAAACTCCAACCTGAGCCAATGTCTAATCCTCGCCCTGACTTCAGATGCATGAAATATAGGTTCAGATCTACAGTGGTACCTGCCGTGTCCTAGCCCTGAAACCCAAGTCTAGCTTGTGTTCTCAGACTTCCGTCCTCACACTCCTTGACACGAATCCCTCAAGTTTAAAATTCCGGACCGACAATTAAGCACTCTGCCTGCCCTCTAGAAAACAAATTTTGCCTAATGAGCTGCCCAGACAACTTATATGAGGATAAATCTACATGTCACTCGACTGTACCCAAAGTATATAGTCTAACCTGGGCACTAATGCACTGTCTAACACAACCTGAGCTCGGACCTCCTGACCAACACCCAGACAGCTGACCGCACACTGAGCACATAAAACCCGCCATGGCCTTAGGTCATCATCTCTTCCCTACCTCAGTTTTCAGGCTTCAAAACCGAGACCTCATCTCTAATCACTGCCCATGGGTGAGTGTGATGCAGAAATCAGAACTCCTCCTTACCCATGGCAAGAACCCTTGTGGTTGGCACGTTGTCCAACGTTCAGTGTAGTTGAAACCAGTGTGGCCCATGAGGCCCCGCTCATGTTTGCGGGCCACATTGGTCAAAACCACACATTGTGACCCTCACCCTGATCCCAGTCCTCAATAAGGCCTCTCAGTGGCTGGATGAAGAGATAGCATATTGGGCTTGCCATGCCCCTAGGCCCCAAATTTTACCCATAGTTCGGGTTCTCCCTTCACTTTTACCCAGGGCTCTTCTTTGGAATTCCTCTTTTGGCGGGACACCTGAGGTAACAAACCTGAAAGGAGTCCTCCCATTCCACAGATTGACGAAAAACAATTGGGATCGGGCCAAATCCACAGAGAGGAAGATTCGTCCATGGCCCATGAGGCCTCCCCGACATTCCACGGCCATCTCTGATACAAAATCCAGAGACAAAAGCCTGAGCAAGCGCCTCAGTCTCGCTCTTTCTTCATATCCGGAAGAGTTCTTCTCATGGTTTATAGATCGGGCCTGCCATACCTACGTCCCTAAACCTAAGCTGAGTTTGTGTTTTCAGACTTCTGTCCTCAAAGTCCAGGGCCACACACCCTCCAGGCTGGGGCCCCTGGAGTCACACATTAGGACTGTGCCTACCCAATCCATGGGAATTCTGCCGAAGCCACTGTCCAAAACAGTAAAATTTGGAGAACCCTACAAATCCCTGAGGCCATCCCAATAGTGCAGGTCGCCCGGGACAAACAAGGGCGGTCTGATACCAGCTGAGCATCTACCTCCACTCATACCATAGATGGATGTCCCCTGAGAAGAAGATTGAACCAGACAGGACCCTAGGCCATAATCGGATACATTGCTTTGGATTACAGGCATGTCTCCTCAAAAGCCTGGATTCCAATACCAGCATCGAGGTTTTCCTGAGGCACCCATCAAAACAAATCTCGTATCCACAAGGAATCTTGTGCATCGAGCTATGTCAAAAGCTTAGGAGAATACTTCAGGGTCCCGGTGCCACCGCCCCATTTTAAGGCCCTCATGGACACAAACACACATTAGGACCCATCCTCAGGAAAGTCCATTTCAAGTCAGCCACCCCGGTTTCTCCCGCAGAGCCATCAGATCTAAACTGTCTTGTTGCTAGGAGACAATTGGAATGCGAGGCGGGCTTCCCAGGCATCCATCCTCGAACGGTGCCCTGGAGTCATTCCATATGGGATGTCCTGGAGCTGCCCAACAAGTCTCAACTGTCCCGCAGAAGGAATCCTTGAAGGGGGCATCCCACAACTCCCAACGTGGGAAAACCTCCATGGCCTCGAGATTCCGCTCCCTTCATGAAGGGGCCGTCATGCACAGAAACTCCAACCTGAGCCAACGTCTGATCCTCGCCCTGACTTCAGATGCATGAGATATAGGTTCAGATCTACAGGGGTACGTGCCGTGCCCTGGCCCTGAAACCCAAGTCTAGCTTGTGTCCTCAGACTTCCGTCCTCACACTCCAGGCCCCGAAGCCCAGAAGTTTCGCAATTCCAGACCCACAATGCAGCACTCTGCATGCCCTCTAGAAAGAAAATTTGGCCTAGTGAGCTGCCCAGGCACCTTATATGAGGATAAATCTACATGGCATTCGACTGTACCCAATGTATATAGTCTAACCTGGGCACTAATGCACTGTCTGACACAACCTGAGCTCGGACCTCCTGACCAACACCCAGACAGCTGACCGCACACTGAGCACATCAGAACCGCCATGGCCTTAGGTCATCATCTCTTCCCAACTGCGGTTTTTCAGGCTTCAGAACCTAGACCTTATCTCCAACCACTGCCCAGGGGTGCTTGTGATGTAGAAATCAGAACTCGTCCTTACCCATGGCAAGAAACCTTGTGGTTGGCATGTTGTCCAACGTTCAGTGTAGGAGAAACCAGCATTCACCCGGAGGCCCCGCCAATTCTTGAGTGCGAAGAGGGCATAAACACGCATTGTGACCCTCAGCGTGAGTCCTGTGCTCTAGTAAGTCCTCTCAGTGGCTCGACCATTAGATGTCATAATGGGCTTGACATGTCCCTAGGCCCCAATTTTTAACCAGCTTTCTGGTTGTCCGGTCGGCCCTCCCCAGGGATCTACTCTGGAATACCTCATTTGGTGAGACACCTGAGGTTAAAAAACAAAACAAAGCAAATCAACAACAACAACAAAACGGATTTCTTCCATCCCCAGAATGACCCAAAACTCTTGGGACGAGGCAAAACCCCAGAGAGTAAGACTCGTCCATTTCCCATGAAGTCACCCGGAAATTTCACGACCATGAGTGACACGATATCCAGAAACAAAAACTTGAGCACGAGCCTCACGCTCGCCCTTTTTTCATATCCTGAAGAGTTCTCCTCATGGTCTGTAGATCAGTCCTGCCATACCTATGACCCGAAACATAAGCCGCGTTTGTGTTTTCAGACAACTGTCCAAACAGCCCTGGCCTACACACCCCAAAGGCTCAGGCCCTTGGAGCCAAACCTGAGGACTGTACTTGCCCTCTCCAAGGGAATTGTGTGTACCCATTCCAATGGCCACAATCCTACTAATAGAATAAACCTCCAAAGTTCCTGAGGCCATCCCAATAGTGGTGGCTTCCCAGGACAAACAGGAGCAATCTGAGCACATCAGAGCACCTTCCTGCACTCAGACCCATAGACTGATGTCCCCAGAGGAAAAAAGGAATGAGCAGACCACTAGGCACTAATCGGATCCATTGCTATGGTTTCCAGGCATGTCTCCTCAGAGGCCTGGATTTCAATACCAGCATATGGCTGTTTCTTGACTCACCCATCAGAACAAATCTCATCTACATATGGGAAACTTGCACGGTGGAGCTGTGTCAAAGTCTCTGTTTAGAAGAACCCATCAGGGACCCAGTGCCACCGCTTCATTCCAAGGTCTCCATAGACACAAAAACATATTAGGACACATCCACAGGAGAGTCAATTTCAACTCAGCCTCCTCAGTTGCTCCCCCAGATCCAGCAGATCTAACGTTTCTTGTAGCTAGGAGAAAATTGGAATGCCAGGTGGGGTACCTAGCCATCCATCCTCAGAACCATGCTTGGAATCCTTGGCCTGGCGCCAACTAACAGGTCTCAATTGTCCTGGAGAAGAATCTTTGTAGTTTGGAGCTTCTCACAACTCCCATCGTGCGAAAACCCCCATGGCCTCGTGATTCCCCCCCTTCATGAAGGGGCCATCAGGGACAGAAAGTCCAACCTGAAGATCGTCTGATCCTCACCCTGACTTCAGATGCACGAGATCTCGATTCAGGTCTGTAGATTGTGCCTGCCATGTCCTCACCCATAAAAACTAAGCCTAGCTTGTGTTCTCAGACTTCAGTCCTCAGACTACTGGCCCACAAGCCCTCCAGTTTGGCAATCCAGAAGTACAATGCGGCACTCTGCCTGCTCCCTGGAAGAAGAACATTGCCCTCTGGGGCTACCCAGAAACCCCAAATGAGGATCAACCTGCACGCCATTTGGCTGTACACCAAATATATAGGCTGAAGTGGGCACAATTGCCCATTCTGACACAGCCTGAGCCTGGAACTCCTGGCCCCACCCAGACAGCTGGCCGCACACTGAGCACATCGGACCCGCCATGGCCTTAGGTCGTCATCTCTACCCAACCTCGGTTTTCAGGCTTCAGAACCTTGACCTTATCTCCAATCACTGCCCAGGTTTGAAAATGTTGCAGAAATCCGAACTCGTTTCCTTGGCATGAAACCTCGTTGTTGGCATGTTGTCCAACTTTCAGTGTAGTTGAAACCAGTGTGGCACATGAGACCCAGCCCATGCTTGAGGGCCACATTGGTCTCAAACACACATTGTGACCCTCAGCCTGAGCCCGGTCCTCAGGCAAGGCCTCTCAGTGGCTGCATGAAGAAACAGCATATTGGGCTTGCCATGCCCCTAGACCCTAATTTTTAACCATATTTCGGTTTGTCCCTTCACTCTTGCGCAGGGCTCTGCTTTGGAATTCCTCTTTTGGTGGGACACCTCAGGTAACAAACCCTAAAGGAGTCCTCCCATCCCACAGATTCACGAAAAAGAATTGGGATAGGGCCAAATCCACAGAGAGGAAGATTCGTCCATGGCCCATGAGGCCTCCCCGACATTCCACGGCCATCGCTGATACAAAATCCAGAGACAAAAGCCTAACTAAGCGCCTCAGACTCGCTCTTTCTTCATATCCTGAAGAGTTCTTCTCATGATTTGTAGTTCGGCCGTGCCATACCTACGTTCCCAAACCTAAGCTGAGTTTGTGTTTTTTGAGTTCTGTCCTCAAAGTCCTGGGCCACACACCCTCCAGGCTGGGCCCCTGGAACCACACATTAGGACTGTGCCTAACCAATCCATGGGAATTCTGCCCATTCCATTATCCAAAACCGTACAAATTAGGAGAAACCTCCAAATTCCCTGAGGCCATACCAATGGTGTAGGTTGTCCGGGACAAAAAAGGGCCGTCTGACACCAGCTGAGCATCTACCTCCACTCATACCATAGATGGATGTCCCCAGAGAAGAAGATTGACCAGACAGGACCCCAGGCCATAATGGGATCCATAGCTTTGGTTTACAGGCATGTCTCCTCAAAAGCCTGGTTTCCAATACCAGCTGAGGGCTTCTCCTGAGGCACCCATCAGAACAAATCTCGTCTACACATGGGAAACTTGCATGTTGGAGCTCTCTCAAAGCCTCTGGTTAGAAGGACATTTCAGGTTCCCGGTGCCAGCGCCTCATTCCAAGGTCTCCATGGAGACACACCCACATTAGGACCCATCCACAGGAGAGTCCATTTCAACTCAGCCCCCTCAGTTGCTCCCCCTGATCCAGCACATCTAACCCGTCTTGTCGCTAGGAGATGATTGGAATGAGAGGCAGGCTTCCCAGACATCCATACTTAGAACCATTCTCAGAATTATGCTGTATGGGAAGTCCTGGAGCCAACCAACAGGTCTCAATAGTCCCGCAGAAGAATCTTTACTGTTTGGAGCATCTCACAACTCCCATCGAGGGCAAACCTCCATGGCCTCGTGATCCCGCCCCCTGTGCTTCATGAAGGGGCCATCAGGGACAGAAGCTCCAACCTGAGCGATCGTCTGATCCTCGCCCTGACTTCAGATGCAGGACATCTTGATTCATCTCTGCAGAGTGTGTCTGCCGTGCCCTTGCCCAGAAACGTAAGTCTAGTTTGTGTTCTCAACTTCCATCCTCACATTCCTGGCCCACAAGCCCTCCAGTTTGGCAATTCCAGAACTACAAGGCAGCACTCTGCCTGCTTTCTGGAAGAAAAACATTGCCCTCTGGGGCTACCCAGATTCCCCAAATGAGGATCAACCTGCATGCCACTTGACTGGACCCCAATTATACAGGCTGCCCTGGGCACTACTGCCCTTTCTGGCACAGCCTGAGACTGAACCTCCTGGCTCGCACCCACCCAGCTAGCCACACACTGAGCACATCAGACCCGCCATGGCCTTAGGTCATCATCTCTTTCCAACCTCGGTTTTCAGGCTTCAGAACCTAAACCTTATCTCCAGTCACCACCCAGGGTTGAACATGATGCAGGAATCAGAACTCCTTCCCCATGGCAAGAAACCTTGTGGTTGGCATGTTGTCCAACGTAAAATGTAGTTGAAACCAGTGTGGCCCATGAGGCCCTGCAGATGCTTGAGGACCAAGTCGTTCACAAACATGCATTCTGACCCTCAACGTGAGCCCAGTTCTCAAGTAAGGCCTCTCAGTGGCTGGACCAAAAGACAGCATATTGGGCTTGTCATGCCCCTAGGCCCCAATTTTTAACCAGATTTCTGGTTGTCCAGTCTCCCCTCCCCAGGGCTCAGCTTTGGAATCCCTCTTTTGGTGGGACACCTGAGGTAACAAAACTGAAAGGACTCCTCCCATCCCACAGTTTGACCCAAAACAATTGGAATCGGGCCAAATCCACAGAGCGAAAGACTCGTCCATGGCCCATGAGGCCTCCCTGACATTCCACGCCCATCGTTGACACAAAATCCAGAAACAAAAGCCTGAACAAGTGCCTCACAATCTCTCTTTCTTCATATCTGGAAGAATTCTCCTCACGGTCTGTAGATCGGGCCTGCCATACCTACGTCCCTAAACCTAAACTGAGTTTGTGTTTTCGACTTCTGTCTCCACAGTCCTGAGGCACACACCCTGCAGGCTGGGGCCCCTGGAGCCACATCAAAACTGTGCCTTCCCTCTCCACGGGAATTCTGCCCATTCCATTGTCCATAATCATAAAATTAGGAGAAACCTCCAAAGTCCCCAAGGCCTTCACAATAGTGTAGGCCGCCTGGGACAAACAAGGGCCATCTGACACCAGCTGAGCATCTAACTCCACTAATACCTTAGATGGATGTACACAGAGAAGAAGATTCAACCGGACAGGCCCCTATGCTCTAAACGGAGCCATTGCTTTGGTTTCCAGTTATCTCTCTTCAGAGGCCTATATTCCAATAACAGTATATGGGGGTTTCCTGAGGCACGAATTAGAACAAATCTCGTCTCCACATGGGAAACTTGTCCTTTGGAGATGTCTCAAAACCTCCGGTTAGGAGAATCCTTCAGGGCCCCTGCACCAACGCCCCATTCCAAGGTCTCCATGGACACAAACCCACATTAGCATCCATCCTCAGGAGAGTCCATTTCAACTCAGCCCCCTTGGTTGCTCTGACAGAGCCAGCATATCAAACCTGTCTATTTGCTAGGAGACAACTGCAATGTGAGGCGGGCTTCCCATGCATCCATCCTAAGATCCCTGCTCTGGTGTCATTCTGTATGGTATGTACTGGAGTGATAAAAAAGGTCTCAATTGTTGATCAGAAGGAATCTTTGTTGTTTGGAGCATCTCACAACTTCCATTGTGGGTAAACCTCCATGGACTGGAGATGCTGTCCCCTTCATAAAGTGGCCAGAATGGACAGAAATTCAAACCTAAGCCTAGGTTTGAACCTCGCCCTGACTTCAGATTCATGATATCCCGATTCAGATCTGCAGAGGGTGCCTGCCGTGCCCTCGCCCAGAACCTACGCCTAACATGTGTTCTCAGACTTCCGTCCTCACACTCCCCGTCCACAAGGCATCCACTTTGGAAATTCCGGAGCCACAATGCAGCACTCTGCCTGTTCTCCAGAAGAAAAACATTGCCCTTGGGGCTAACCAGAAATACCAAATAAAGATCAACCTGCACGGCACTCAGTTGTACCCCAATTATACAATCTACCCTGGGCACTAATGCCCTGTCTGACACAGCCCAAGCTTGGACCTCTCGACCAACACCCAGACAGCTGGCTCCACGCTGAGCATATCGGACCCAACATGGTCTTAGGTCGTCATCTCTTCCCAACCTCGGTTTTCAGACTTCACAACCTAGACCTTATCTCCAATCACTGCCCAGGGGTGAATGACATGCAGAAATCAGAATTAATACTTCCCCATGGCAAGAACTCATGTGGTTGACATGTTGACTATCATTCAGTGTAGGAGAAACAAGCATGCACCATGAGTCCCCACCCATGCTTGAGTACCACGAGGGCATAAACACGCATTGTGACCCTCAGCATGAGTTCTGTCTTCAATGAAGGCCTCTCAGTGGCTGGACCATTAGAAGGCATATTGGGCTTGCCATGCCCCTAGGCCCGTATTTTTAGTTAGATTTCTTGTTGTCCAGGGTTCTGCTCTGGAATCCCTCTTTTGGTGGGACACCTTAGTTAACAAAACTATATCCCACAGATTAACCCAAAACAATTGGGATCTGGCCAAATCCACAGAGAGAAAGACTCTTCCATGGCCCATGAGGACTCCTCGACATTCCACAGCCATCATTGACACAAAATCCAGGGGCAAAAGCCTGACAAGTGTCACACTTTCACCCTTTATTCATATCTTAAAAAGTTCTCCTCATAGTCTGTAAATCGGACCTGCCATACCTACGTCCCCAAAGCTAAGCTGAGTTTGTGTTTTCAGACATCTGTCCCCACAGTCCTTGCCCACACACCCTCAAGGCTGGGCCCTTGGAGCCACACATCAGGTCTGTGCCTGCCCACTCCACAGGAATTCTGCCCATGCCATTGTCCATAATCATACAATTTAGGAGAAACCTCCAAAGTCCCCGAGGCCATCCATATAGTGTAGGCCACCCGGACAAACAGGAGCGGTCTGACACCAGCTGAGCAACTACCTCCATTTCATAAAATAGACAGATGTCGACAGAGAAGAAGATTGAACCAGAGAGGCTCCTAGGACCTAATTGGATGCATTGCTGTGGTTTCTATGTATCTCTCCTCAGAGGCCTGGTTCTAATACCAGCATATGTGGGTTTCCTGAGGCACCAATTAGAACAAATCTTGTCTCCACATGGAAAACTTGCTCTTTCGAGTTGTTTCAAAATCTCCGGTTAGAATCCTTTAGAGCCCTGGGGCCACCACCCCATTCCAACGTCCTCATGGACACAAACACACATTAAGACCCATCTTCAGGAGAGTCCATTTCAACTCAGCTCCCACGATTGCTCCTGCATAGCCATCAGATCGTACCTGTCTTGTGGCAGGGAGACAATTGGTGTAAGAGGCAGTCTGCTCAGGCATCCATCCTTAGAACCCGGCTCTGGAGTCATTCCATATGGGATGTCCTGGAGCCATCCAACAGTTCTCAATTTTCCCGCAGAAGGAATCCTTGCAGATTGGAGCATCCCACAACTCCCAACGTGGGAAAACCTCCATGGCCTCGAGATTCCACCCCTTTGATGAAGGGGCCATCATGGACAGAAACTCCAACCTGCGCCTAAGTCTGATCCTCGTCCTGACTTCAGATGAATGAGATATTGATTCGGATCTGCAGAGGGTGCCTGCCGTGCCCTCGCCCTGAAACTTAAGTCTAGCTTATGATCTCAGACTTACGTCCTCACACTCCTGGTCCCGACGCCCTCAAGTTTGGCAATTCTGGACCCACAATGCTGCACTCTGCCTGCCCACCAGAAGAAAAATGTTGCCCCAGTGAGCTTCCCTGACACAATAAATGAGGATGAACCTACATGGAACTCAACTGTACCCAAATTATACATTCTAACCTGGGCACTAATGCACTGTCTGACACAGCCTGAATCCATACCTCCTGAACAACACCCAGAAAGCTGACCGCACACTGAGCACATCGGACCCTCCATGACCTTAGGTTATCATCTCATCCCAACCTCGATTTTCTGGATTCAGAACTTAGATCTTATCTCCAGTCACTGCCCAGGGGTGAACATGATGCAGAAATCAGAATTCCTCCTTCCCCATGGAAAGAAACCTTGTGGTTCGTATGTTGTCCAAAGTTCAGTGTAGGAGAATCAAGCATGGCCCATGAGTCCCCTCCCATGCTTGATGCCTACATTGGGCACAAACATGCATTGTGACCCTCAGTGTGAGCACTGTACTAAAGTAAGACCTCTCAGTGGCTGGACCAAGGTACCCCATATGGGGATTGCCATGCCCTTAGGCCCCCAATCTTATACAGAGTTCGGGTTGTCCAGTCGCCCCTTCCCAGGGTTCTGCTCTGGAATCCCTCTTTAGTGGCACACCTGAGGTAAAAAAAAAAAAAACAAAAAACAAACAAAAAAAAAAAAAACAGAATGGACTCCTCCCATCCCACGGAATGACCCCAAAATATTGGGATCATCCAAATCCCCATAGAGGAAGTCTCACCCATGGTCCATGAGGACGCCCCTACATTCCACGGCCATCAGTGACACAAAATCCAGAGTCAAAAGCCTGATCAAGTGCCTCACACTCACTCTTTGTTCATATCCTGAAGAGTTCTGCTCAAGGTCTGTAGATCGGGCCTCCCATACCTATGTCCCCAAACCTAAGACGAGTTTCTGTTTTCAGACTTCTGTCCCCACAGCTCTGACCCACACACCCTCCATGCTTGAGCCCCTAGAGCCACACCTCAGGATTGTGCCTTCCCTCCCCAAAGGAATTCTGCCCATTTCATTGGCCACAAACTTGCAAATTAGGAGAAACCTCCAAAGTCTAAGTGGCCATCCCAATAGTGTAGACTGCCCAGGACAAATAGGGGCAATCTGACACCAGCTGAGGAACTACCTCCACTCAATCCCATAGACAGATGAACCGAGAGAAGAAGATTAAACCAGACAGGCCCCAGGCCCTAATCAGATCCATTGCCTTGGTTTCCAGGCATCTCTCCTCAGAGTTCTGGTTTCCAATACCAGCATATTGGGGGTTACTGAAGCACCAATGAGAACAAATCTTGTTTCCCCATGGGAAAAATGCTTCTTGGAGCTGTGTCAAAAACTCTGGTTAGGAGCATCCTTCAGAGCCCTGGTGCCACTGCCCCATTCCAAGGTCTCCATGGACACAATCCCACATTATGACCGATCCTCAGGAGAATGCATTTCAACTCAGCCCCCTCGGCTGCTACATCATAGGCAGCAATCAAACGTGCCGTTTCGCTAGGAGACAATTGGAATGCAAGGCCGGATGCCCAGGCATCCATCCTTAGAACCCTGCTCTGCAATTGTTCCATATGGGATGTCCTGGAGCCATCCAACAGGTTTCAACTGACCCTCAGAAAATCCTTGTGGTTTGGAGCATCTCACTACTGCCATCATGGGAAAACACCAATGGCGGTGTGATGACCCCCCTTCATGAAGGGGCCATCATGGACAGAAACTCCAACCTGAGCCAATATATGAATCTCGCCCTGACCTCAGATGCATGAAATCTAAATTCAGCTCTGCAGAGTGTGCCTGCCATTTCCTCGCCCTGAAACCAAAGCAAAGCTTCAGTTCTCAGACTTACATCCTTGCATTCCTGGCCGCAAGGCCTCCAGTTTGGCAGTTCCGGAGCCAGAATGCAGCACTCTGCCTGCCCTCCAGAAGAAAGACTTTGCCTTATGGGGCTACGGAGAAACCCCAAATAATTATCTTCTGCATGCCACTCAACTGTACCCCAATTATACAGCATATCTGGGCACGAATGCCCTGTCTGGCACAGCCTGAGTGCAGACCTCCTGAACGACACCTAGAAAGCTGGCCCCAAACTGAACACATCGGACCCGCCATGGCCTTAGGTCGTCATCTCTTCCAAACCTCGGTTTTCAGGCTTCAGAACCTAGACCTTATCTCCAATTAGTGCCCAGAGGTGAACGTGATGCAGAAATCAAAACTCCTCCTTCCCCATGGCAAGAAACCCTGAGGTTGGCATGTCCAAGGTTCACTGTAGGAGAAACCTGCAAGCTCAATGAGGTCCCGCCCAATATTGAGGACCACCTTGGGCACAAACACACATTGTGACCCTCAGCATGAGTCCACTATTCAAGTAACGTCTCTCAGTGGCTGGACCAAGAATCTGCATATGGGCTTGCCATGCCCATAGGACCCCAGGCCTAACCAGAGGGTGGGTATTCCAGTTGTATGTACTCAGTGCTCTGCTCTAGAATCCCTCTATTGTGGGGACACATGAGGCAGAAAACAGGACTCCTCCCTTCCCACAAAATGACCCCAATCTCTTGGGAGCCGGACAAATCACCAGAGAGGGAGACTTCCATGGCCCATGAGACCATGCTTACATTAAATGACCATCATGAATACAACATCCAGAGACATAAGCTTGAACGACCGCCTCTCACTCGCCTTACTTTCTAATCACAATGAGCTCCCCTCACGGACTGTAGATCACTCCTGCCATAACCTCAGCCCCAAACCTCAGCCGAGTTTGTGTTTTTGGATGTCTGTCCCCACAGCCCTGGCCCACACAGCCGCCAGGCTGGGGCCTCTGGAGCCACACCACAGGACTGTCCTGCTCTCTCCAAGGAGACTATGCCCATTCCATTGCCCATAACCCCACAGAATAGGAGAAACCTCAAGGCCCCCGAGGACATCCCACTACTATAAGCCTCTCTGGACAAAGGCATCCTGACACAAGCTGAGCAACTACCTCCATGCAGAAACACAGACAGATGTCGGCAGAGACAGTAGATTGAACCAGACAGGCCCCTGGGCCCTAATCTGAACTCTTGCTTTGGTTTCCAGGTGTCACTCCTCAGAGGCCTGGGTTTGAAGACCAGCATCTGGGGCTTTCCTGAGACACCAAACAGAACAACTATCGTCTCCACATGGGAAGCTTCATTGTTGGAGCTGTGTCAAACCCTTCGGTTTGGAGAAACCTGCAGAGTCCCTGAGCCCCCGCCACATTCCAAGGTCTCCATGGCCACCAACCCACAGTATGACTCATCCTCAGGAGAGTCCATTTTTACTCAGCCCTCTGAGAAACCCGCCCAAGAGCCTGCAGATTGAGCCTTCCTTGCCCCAAGCAGCCAGTGGGAATGTGAGGTGGCATTTGCAGACATTCATGCTTAGACCCCTTCTCTCGAGTCTTTCTGTAGGGGTCATCCTAGAACCATCTCATAGTACTCGACTGTCCTACAGAGGAAACCTTGATGTTTGGGGCAGCTCATAACTCCCAGCGTTGGGAAACCTCCCTGGCCTCATGACGCCCCCACCCCCTTCAGGAAGGGGCCATAATGGACACAAACTCCAACCTGAGGCAACGTCTGATACTCGCCCTGACCTCAGATGCAGGAGATCTCCATTCAGTCTCTGCAGAGTGGGCCTGCCATGCCCTCGGCCCCAAACCTAACGCTAGCTTGTGTTTTCAGACTTCCCTCTTCACACTCCAGGCAAACAAGCCCTCCAGACTGGGGATTCCAGAACCACAACACAGTTTTCTGCCTGCCCACCAGAAGAAAAACGTTGCCCTATGGGGCTCTCCAGAAACCACAAATGAGAACCAACCTGCTCTGGCCTCGACCGCACCCTAACTGGAAAGGCACCCTGGTCAGTAATGCTCTGTCTGACACAGCCTGACGTCCCGACAGACAAGGAAATAGCTGGCTGCACACTAAGCACATCAGACAGGCCATGGCCTTATGCCGTCATCTCTTCCTAACCTGGGTTTTCAGACATCTGACCCTAGATATTATATCAAATCCTGGCAAACGTGGGTAACTGAAGCACAAATCAGATCTTCTCCTTCCCCATGGCTGGAAAGCTTGCTGTTGGCATGGAGTCATACCTTCAGTGTAGGAGAAACCTTCATGGCCCCTGAGGCCAAGCCTAAACTTGAGTGCCTCCTTGGGTACAAACTCGCATTGGGACCATCAGCATGTGCCCCATGTCGAAGTAAGGTCTCTCAGGGCCTGGACCAAGAGCCCGCATATGGGGCTTGCCAAGCCCCTATGATCCCAATCTTCACAAGAGCTCGAGTATTCCATTTGCTCGAACCCAGGACTGTGATCTGGAGTCCCTCTCCTGGAAGAACACCTGAGCCAGACAGCAGGACTCCACCCTTCCCACAAAATGTCCCCAAAATCTTAAGAGCTGGACCAACTCCTCAGAGAGGGAGACTCTTCCATAGCCCCTGAGGTCACCCCTACATTCCACGGCTATGGGAGACAAAACATCCAAAGACAAAAGCTTGCGTGACTGCCTCCCATTTGCCCTTCTTTCATAAGATGAGGATCTCCTCTCACGGTCTGTGGGTCCATCCTGCCATGCTCTCGGCTCCACACCCAAGCCGAGTTTGTGTTTTCAGACTTCTGTACCCACAGCCCGGACCCACACACCCTCCAGGCTAGGGCCTATGGAGACACACTGAAGGACTGTGCCAGTCCTCTCCAAGAAAACTGTACCCAATCCATTGGCCACAACCCTAGAGATTACGAAAATCCAATAAGGTCTCCAAGGCCATGCCTCGGCCATGGACTAAGAGGGGCACTCTGACACCAGCTGAGCAACTATCTTCACTTAGATACTCAGACAGTGTCCCCAGAGACAGAAGATTGAAACGGACAGGCATCTAGTCTCTAATCTGAACCCTAGCTTTGGTTTCCAGGTGTCTCTACTCAGAGAACTGGTTTGAAGACCAGTATCTGGGGCTTTTCTGAGGCACCAAAGAGAACCTGTCTCATCTCCACATAGGGATCTCTTTTTAATTGGAGCAATATTACACCCTTCGGTTAGGCGAATACTTCATGGCCCCTGAGCTGCCAACATATTCCAAGGTCTCCATGCACACAAACCCACATTATGACCCATCCGCAGGAGAGTCCATTTCAATTCAGCCCCCTAGTTAGCTCGCCCCAGAGCCAGTAGTTCAAACATGTCTTGTCACAAAGAGCCAATGGGAATGTGAGGTATGCTGTACAGGCATCCATCCTTCGAATCCTGCTCTCCAGTATTTCCGTATGGGACATCCTGGAGCCATTCAACAGGACTCGACTGTCCAGCAGATGGAAAACTTGTGGTATGGGTCAACGCACAAACTAGAGTTTGTGCTGGTGTTTAAGGTGCTGTGCAGGATTCTCCAATCTTGAGGATTTGGCACAGGTCGAAGGGCATGGTTTCCTACTGGGGACAGGAGATATTCTATTGTGTGGCTCAGGGACCACATGTTGTATCCTAAGTTGGTATTTCAGAACAGGACCCTGAGGACAGATGCCTGAAAACCTAATCTAGTGTTCCAATGACGTCCTAGGAGCATGTCAGGTACAATCTTCTGACCCAGGAACATTGAAATGGCTGTCTGCTTGGATGTAGGTGATCAGGCCGTTTCAGACTGGCATTTGTGTCCAGTGCTGCCGACAATATTGGGTCGGGCTCAGGGCTCTTGCGTGTTTCTCCTAAACTGGAAGGTTTGGGCACGTTTGACGGGCACAGTTTCCATGGGGATGGCAGGCCCAGTCATGTGTTGTGGATCCAGAGACCCTGTCCTATAGGGCATATGAGCCATGGTTTTGGGAGAGAAGTCTGCAAACACAAATGTGGGTTATGGTTAGTGGAAAGGTGATCACAGGCCCAATGAGTAGACCTGGAGTGCAGCTTGTCAGGATTAATTAGGGTGACTGGAAGGCAGTAGCACAGGCTTTTCTCTCTATATTGTGTGTCCAGGATGGCCTTGGAATGCAGGTATAGTCTCATGGGTCCATGGGAAACTTTTCCTCTCTATGGATCTGTGCAGCTCATAGTTTGGTGGCTTTTTTGGGGAAGGGAAGAGTGTTGTTTTCCATCTTATGGGTGCCCCAAAACAGGGATTCCAGATACAGGCTCTGTTTCTGGGCATCTGGGACTTCCCACCAAGGGTTAGGATTTGCACCTAGGGGTGTATGAGGCCTGCAATGCAGGATCATGATGGTGCAACTAAGAGGGATTGTTTGAAAGCTTGCTCAGGCTGAGTCTCACAATGCCTGTTTGCTCCCATGGCGGCCCTCAGGAGTGGGAGTGGTCTCATTGGTCATATATCTGGCTCCCTCTTAGAGAGTTGGACACCCAACCCAACAGCCAAATGTCCTGCCATGAGGAAGGATGAGTTCTCTTCTGTCAGGTTCCTCTGTGCTTCAGGTTGCCCCATTGGCAGGGTTTCCAGCAAGGTCTCGAGATAGGTGCCTGAATACCAAGGATGGGTGGAGATGACGTACTTGGGCCATAGCAATCCCAAATGCTAGATATGAGGCCTAAAACTCGGTCGGGGCTCAGGCTCTGTCAGACACAGCGCTAGTGGCCATGGCAGCCTTTATATCAGAGTAGATTCGAGAGCGGAGCAGATTGATCCTCATGTGGAGTTTCTTGGGAAGATTCCCAGGCATTTGTTCATTCAATAGGGAAGGCAGAATGCTGTGTTGTGGCTCCAGGTTTCCCAATCACGAGAGCTTGGGAACCAGTCAGTTTTGGGTGGAATTGTAAACAAAAGCTATGGTTCAATTCAGTGCCAAGCAGAAGGCAGTTCCAATTTGTAGCAGTTTACTCGAGACATCCAGCACTGGAATAAGGGTGGATGTCAGATGCTTGCTCACACTAGAGTTTTTGTCTATGATGACCGACAAGTGGAGGGGTGGTATAAAGAGGCCATGGAGGAGTTCACATGCTGAGGACTGTGAACTGCTGCAAAAAGTAACATTTCTTTGTACAGTGTAGGTGAAGTCTGGTTTGTTTACTCTAGGTTTCCCCATGTGGAAAGTTTGTGAAGAAGAGCTCTCCGGCATGGATGCCAGGAAAGCACACCTCCATTGACAATTGCAGCTGAGGAACATGGCAGATTCGTTCTGGTGGCTCTGGGACAAAGTGCCAAGGCCTTGAGTTGACATGGGATCTCTTGCAGATGGGTCACAATGCTTGTTTGTTACCAGGGAGAACTTAGAATGTGCTGGTTGCTAAGGTGCCATGCAGGATTCTCCTACCCTGAGGGTTTGGCACAGGTCGAAGAGCATGATATTCTTCTGGGGACAGGGGATGTTCTGTCGTGTGGCTCAGAGACCACATGATGTGTCATAGATTGGTATTTCAGAACAGGCCCCTGAGGACAGATGCCTAAAAACCTAATGGGGTTCCATTGAGAGCCTAGGGGCATTTTAGGTTCAATCGTCTATCTCACGATCATTGACTTGGCTATTTCCCTGGATGTAGGTGATAAGGGTGTTTCAGACTGCGCATTTCCATCCCGAGTGGCCGGCAATATTGGTGTGGGCTCAGGGGCCACACAGGTTTCTCCTAATTTGGAAGGTTTGGGCAAATCTGATATGCACAGTGTCCTTGGGGTTGGCAGCCAGAGTTCTGTGGTGTGGCTTCAGAGATAACATTCTGGTGGGCATGTGAGCCATGGTTTTGGGAGAGAAGTCTGCAAACACAAATACAAATTAGGGTGAGTGGCGAGGTGATCACAGGCCCAATGCGTAGACCTGGAGGGAAGCTCTTCATGAACTATAATTAGGGAGACTGGAAGGCAGTAGCACAGGCTTTTCTCTTTGGATTGTGTGTCCAGCATGGCCTTGGAATGCAGGTGTGGTCTCATGGGTCCATGGGAGTCCTTTCCTCTCTATGGATCCTGGTGGCTCTCCATAGTTTGGTAGCTTTTTCGGGGAAGGGGAGAGTGATGTTTTCCACCTTATGGGTGCCCCAAAACAGGGATTCCAGAGACGGGCTCTGGTTCATGGCATCTGGGACATAACAACAAGTGCTAGGATTTGGGGTTAGGGGCATATTAGGCCTGCAATGCGGGTTCATGGTGGTGCAACAGAGAAGGATTGTTTGAAAGCATGCTCAGGCTGAGGGTCACAAGGCCTGTTTGCCTCCAGGGCATCCCTGAGGAGTTTGTGTGGTCTCACTGGACTTGTAAATGACTCCCCCTTTCAGGGTTGAACACCCATCCTAACAGCCAAGTTTCCTGATATGAAGAAGGAGGAGTTCTCTATTGTGCTTCAGGATGCCCCATTGTCAGGGATTCCAGCAAAGGTCTGGGGACAGGTGCCTGAATACCAAGGATGGGTAGAGATGAAATACTTGATCCAAGACAATCCCAAATGCTAGATGTGGGGCTCAAACTCTGGTGACTGACACTAGGTCTGGGCTCAGGCTCTGTCAGACACAGCACTAGTGGCCAGGGCAACCTATAAATCAGGGTCCCTCCGATATAGGGCCGAGCAGATTGATCTTCATGTGGGGTTTCTGGCCAGACTCACCAGGCACTTGTTTCAATCGGGAAGGCAGAATGCTGTGTTGTGTCTCCATAATTCGCTATCAAGAAGGCTTGGGGACCAGTCGGGTGAGGAAGGAATTGTAAACACAAGCTACAGTTCAATTCACTGCCAAGCGGAAGGCAGTTCCTGTGTCCAGCAGCTTTTTCGAGATATCCAGCACCTTAGTAAGGGAGGACGTCGGATATTTGCTCACACTGGAGTTTGTGTCTATGATGTCTGACAAATGGAGGGGTGGCGTCAAGAAGCCATGGAGGGATTTTCACCTTGAGACTCATGAGCTGCTCCAAATAGCAAGGTTTCATTCTACTGGACAGGTGGAGTGTGGTTTATTTGCTCCAGGGTCCCCCATGTGGAAAGTTTGGGTAGCAGAGCTCTACCGCATGGATGCCTGGAATGTTCAACTTCATTGACCATTGCAACTGAAGAACATGGCAGCTTTATTCTGGTGTCTCTGTAGCAAAGTACCAAGTCCTTGATTTGACATGGAATCTCTTGCAGATGGGCCACACAGCTGGTTTGTTACCAGGTAGATCTTAGAATGTGATGGTGGCTTAGTAGTTGTGCAGGAATCTACTACTCTGGGATTTTGCACAGATTGTAGGGCACGGTTTCCTTCTGGGGACAGGAGATGTTCTGTTGTGTGGCCCAGCCACCACATGTTGTATCATAAGTTCGCATTCAAGAACAGGCCTCTGAGGACACATGTCTGAAAACCGAATCAATGGTTCCAATGACGTCCTAGGGGCATGTTAGGTTCATTATTCTGACTCAGGACCATTGACTTGGCAGTGTTCCTGGATGTAGGGGATCAGGGTATTTCAGACTGTGCATTTGTGTTCAGAGCGGCCGCCGAAATTGGGGTAGGCCCAGAGGCTTTGTAGGTTTCTCCTAATCTAGACAGTTTGGGCAACTGTGATGGAAACAGTTTCCTTGTGGATGGCAGGGACAGTCCTGCAGTGTGGATCCAGAGACCCCATCCTGGAGGGCATGTGTGCCATGGTTTTGGTAGATAAGTCTGCAAACACAAATTCGAATTAGGGTGAGTGGCGAGGTGATCACAGGCCCAATGCATATACCTTGAGAGCAGCTCATCTGGAACTGTAATTAGGGTGAATAGAAGGCAGTAGCACAGGATTTTCTCTCCGGATTGTGTGTCCAGGATGGCCTCGGAATGCAGGTGTGTTCTCATGGGTCCATGGGAGACATTGCCTCTCTATGGATCCTGGTGGCTCCTCATAATTTGGTGACATTTTTGGGGAAGGGATGAGTGCTGTTTTCCATCTGAAGGGTGCACCAAAACAAAAATTCCAGAGATGGTCTCTGGGTCTGGGCACCTCGAAAATCCCACCAAGTTTTATGATTTGAACCTACAGGCATACCAGGCCTGAAATGAGGGATCATTGTGGTGAATCTGAGAGGGATTTTTTGAAAGCATGCTCAGGGTGAGGGTCACAATGCTTGTTTGTGCCAAGGGTAGTCCTCAGGAGTGTGTGTGGTGTCATTGATGTTGTAACTGGCTCCCCCTTTGAGGGTAGAACACCCATCCCAAAAGCCAGGTTTATTGCCATGGGGAAAGAAGAGTTCTCTATTGTGCTTCAAGTTCCCTAATTGGCAGGGATCCCTGCCAAGGTCTGGGGACAGGTGCCTGAATATCAAGGATGGGTAGAGATGACATACTTGGGCCATGGCAATCCCAAATGCTAGATACGGGGCCTGCTCTCTAGTGGCTGAAACTCAGTCGAGCTCAGGCTCTGTCAGACACGGCACTAGTGGCCATGGCAGCCTATAAATCGGTGTTGACTCGAGGGCCGACCTGATTGATCCTCATGTGGGTTTTCAGGGCAGACTCACCAGGCATTTCTTCATTCGATGGGGAAGGCAGAATGCTGCGTTGTGGCCCCAGATTTCCCTATCAAGAGGGCTTAGGGACCAGTCAGGTGAGGATGGAATTGTAAACACAAGCTATGGTTCAATTCAGTGCCAAGTGGAAGGCAGATCCAATGTGCAGTGGTTTATTCAAGACATCCAGCACCGGGATAAGGGTGCATGTCAGATGTTTGCTTAGACTGGAGTTTGTGTCTATGATGACCGACCAATGGAGTGGTGGCATCAAGAGGCCATGGAGCAGTTTACACGCTGAGGCCTGTGAGTTGATCCAAACATAAGGTTTCCTTCTACTGGACAGGGGAGGTCTGGTTTGTTTACACCAGGTTCCCCCATGTGCAAAGTTTGGGTAGCATAGTACTCGCACGTGGATACTGGAAAGCACACCTACATTGACCATTGCACCTAAGGAACATGGCAGGTTCTTTCTGGTTGCTCTAGGGCAAAGTACCAAGGCCTGGATTCTAATGAAGTTGGGTCACAATGCAGTTTTGTTACCACGGAAATCTTACTATGTGCTGGTGGCTAAGGGGCCATGTATGATTAGTCTATCCTGATGGTTTGACACCGGTCGAAGAACACAGTTTTTTTCTGGGTATCGGAGATGTTCTGTTGTGGGGCTCACGGACCAAATGTTGTATCATAAGTTGGAATTCCAGAACAGGCCTCTGAGGACAGGTGCCTAAAAACTTCATCTAGGGTTCCAATGAAGTCCAAGGGGAATTTCAGGTTCAATCATCAGACTCAGGACCATTGACTTCGGTGTCTGCCTATATGTAGGCAATCAGGGTGTTTCTGACTGTGCCTTTGTGTACAGAGTGGCCTCCAATATTGGGGTGGGCTCTGGGGCCTTGCAGGTTTCTCCTAATTTTGAAGGTTTAGGAAAATTTGTGGGCACGGTTTCTTTGGGGGTGGCAGGCACAGTCCTGTGGTGTGGCTCCAGAGACTCCATCGTGGAGGGCATGTAAGCCATGGTTTTGGGAGAGAAGTCTGCAATCACAAACTCGGATTAGGTTGAGTTGCGAGGTGATCGTAGGCCCAATGCATAGACCTGGAGGGCAGATCGTCAGGAACTGTAAATCACGTACCTCGAAGGCACTAGCACTGGCTTTTGTATCTGGATTGTGTGTCCATGATAGCCTTGGAATGCAGGTGTGTTCTAATGTTTCCATGAGAGTATTTTCCTCTCTACAGATCCTGGAAGCTCCCAATAGTATGGTGGCTTTCTCGTTTGAATGGAAGAGTGCTGTTTTCAATCTTAGATGTTCCCCAAAAAGGGATTCCAGAGAAGGGCTGTGAGTCTGGGTGCTTGGAAAATCCCACCAGGATTAGGATTTGGGCCTAGGGGAGTACCAGGCCTACAATGTGTGACTTGGAGGTACAACTGAGAGCGTTTGTTTGAAAGCATGCTAGTCTGAGTGTCACAATGCCTGATGTGATTAGGGCAGCCCTTATGAGTGGGAGTTGTCTCCTTGGCCATGCAGCTGGCTACCACTTTAATGTAGGACACCCATCCCAACTACCAGGATTCCTGCCATGGAAAAGGAAGAATTCTCTATTGTGCCTCAGGTTCCCCCATTAGCAGGTATTCTAGCAAATGTCTGGGGACAGATGCCTGAATACCAAGGATGGGTAGAGATGAGGGACCTGAGACATGGCCAGTCTCACATGCCTGACTCTCTGAGTAGCTGACATGAATTGAGCACTCAGGCTCTGTCAGAAACAGAACTAGTGGTCAGGGCTGAGTATGAATCAGGGATCCCTCAAGGGCTGAGCAGATTGATCCTCATGCAGAGTTTCTGGGCAGAATCACCATGCCCTTCTTCTTTCTAAGGGGAAGGCAAAAAGCTGCGTTGTGGCCCCAGAATTCCCTATCAAGCGGGCTTGGGGACCAGTAGGGTGAGGATGGAATTGTAAACTCAAGCTAAGGTTCAATTCAGTGCCAAGCAAAAGGCAGTTCCATTGTGCAGTGTCTGATTCCAGATATCCAGCACCTGAGTAAAGGTGAAAGTCAGACATTTCCTCATGCTGGAGTTTATGTCTATGATGACCGATGAATGGAGGGGTGGCGTCAAGAGGCCATGGAGGATTTCACATGCTGGGGCTTGTGAGATGCTTTAAACAGCAAAGTTTCCTTCTACCACACAGGTGGAGTCTGGTTTATTTGCTCCAGGGTCCCCCATGTGGAAAGTTTGGGAAGCAGAGCACTCCCACGTGGATGCCTGAAAAGCACACCTCCATTAAAATTGCAGCTGAGAAACATGGCCAATTCGTTCTGGTGGCTCTTGGGCGAATTACCAAGGCCTGGAGTTGACATGAAGTCTCATGAAGATGGGTCATAATGCAGGTTTGTTACCATGGAGACCTTACAGTGTGCTGGTGGCTAAGGGACCATGTAGGATTCATCTACCCTGAGGGTTTGACACTGGTCAAAGGGCACGGTTTCCTTCTCGGACCAGAGATGTTCTGATGTGGGGCTAACGGACCAAATGTATCATAATTTGGTATTGCAGAACAGGCCTCTGAGGATAGATGCCTGAAAATTTAAACTAGGGTTCCAATAAAATCCTAACGGAATGTCAGGTTCAATCCTCTGACTCAGTATCATTGTCTTCAATGTCTGCCTAGATGTAGGTGATCAGGGTGTTCCAGACTGTGCATTTGTGTACAGAGTGGAAACCAGTATTGGGGTGGGCTCAGGGGCCTTGCAGGTTTCTCCTAATCTGGAAAGATAGGGCAATTTGATGGGCACAGTTTCCTTGGCAATGGTGGGCACAGTCCTGTGGTGTGGCTCCAGAGACCCCATGCTGGAGGGCATGAGAGCCATGGTTTTGGGAGGGAAGTCTGCAAACACAAATGCGGGTTAGGTTTAGTGGCAAAGTGATTGTAGGCCCAATGCATACTCCTGGAGGGAAGCTCCGTGTGAAATGTAAATCGCATGCCTCAAAGGAGGTAGCACAGGCTTTTTTATCTGGATTGTGTATCCACGATGGACTAAGAATGCCGGTGTGGTCTCAGGTGTCCATGGGTGATATTTCCTCTCAAGTATCCTGGCGGCTCCTTATAATGTGGTGGCTTTCTCAGAGAGGAAAGAGTTCTGTTTTCCATATTCAGGGTGTCCCATAACAGGGATTGCAGAGAAGTGCTCTGGCTCTGGGCACCTGGAAATACCCACCAAGGGTTATGATTTGGGCATATGGGCTTACCAGGCCTCCAATGCAAGTCCTGGAGATACAACTGAGAGCGTTTGTTTGAAAGCATGCTCAGGCTGAGGGTCACTATGCAAGCTTTTGCATAGGGTGGCCCTCAGGAATGGGGGTGGTCTCAATGGCCATTCAGTAGGCTAACACTCTGAGTGTTGGACACCCTTCTGAACTTACAGGAATCCTGCCATGGGCAATGAGGATTTCTCTATTGTGATTCAGGTTCCCTCATTGGTAGGGATTCCAGGAAAGGTCTGGGGACACATGCCTGAATACCAAGGATGGGTAAAGATGACGGCTCTGTTCCGTGGCCAGTCTAACATGCGGGATATGGGCCCCGCCTTCTAGGTGGCTGACACGAGGTCGGGGCTTAGGCTCTGTCAGACACAACACTAGGGGCCAGGGCTGTCTATAATTCAGGGTTCCCTCAAGGGACAAGTAGATTGATCATAATGTGGAGTTTCTGGGCAGACTCACCAGGCCCTTCTTCTTTCTATTGGGAAGGCAGAATGCTGTGTTGTGGCTGCAGAATTCCCTATCATGAGGGCTTGTGGACCAGTAGGGTGAGGATGGAATTGTAAACCCAAGCTATGAATAAATTCAGTGACAAGCGAATGGCATTTCCAATGTGCAGCGGCTGATTCGAATATCCAGCACCTGAGTAAGCGCAGACGTCAGATGTTTGCTCAAGCTGGAGTTTGTGTCTATAATGACCGACAAATGGAGAGGAGTTGAAAAGAGGTCATAGAGGATTTCCCACACTTGAGCTTGTGAGATGCTCCAAACAGCCAGGTTTCCTTCTACAGGACAGGGCAGTCAGATTTGTTTGCTCGAGAGTCCCCCATGTGGAAAGTTTGGGTAGCAGAGCACTCCCACATGGATGCCTGGAAAGCACACTTCCACTGAACATTGCAGCTTAGGAACATGGCAGGTTCTTTCTGAAGGCTCTGGGGTGAAGTACCAAGGCCTGTAGTTGACATGGAATCTCATGAAGATGGCTCACAATGCTGGCTTGTTACCAGTGAGATCTTAGATTCTGCTGGTGGCTACGGGCCAAGTAGGATTCATCTACCCTGAGGGTTTGACACAGTTCCAAGAGCACGGCTTCCATCTAGAGAAAGGAGATGTTCTGTTGTGGGGATCAGGGACCATATGTTGTATCTTAAGTTGGTACTCCAGAACAGGTCTCTGATTACAAATGCCTGAAAACCTAATCAGGGGTTACAATGAGGTCATAGGAGCATGTCAGGTTCAATCTTCTGACTGAGAAACACTGACTTGGGTATCTGCCTGGATTCAGGTGATCAGCGTATTTCAGACTGCACATTTGTGTCCAGAGGGGCCTCCAGTATTGGGGTGGGCTCAGGGGCCTTTCAGGTTTCTCCTTATCTCGAAGTTTTAGGCAAATGTGACGGACACATTTTCCTTGGGGATGGCAGGCACAGTCCTTTGGTGTGGCTCCAGAGACCCCATCCTGGAGGAAATATGAGCCATGGTTTCGGGATAGAAGTCTGTAAGCACAAACTCGGGTTAAGGTTAGCGGTGAGGTGATCGCAGGCCCAATGCATAGACCTGGAGGGCAGCTCGTCTGGAACTATAAATTAGTTGCCTTGAAGGTGGTAGCACAGGCTTGTGTATCTGGCTTTTGTGTCCAGGATGGCCTCGGAATGCAGGTGTGGTCTCATGGATCCATGGGAGATTTTTCCTCTCAAGGATCCTAGCGGCTCCCTATACTATGGTGGCTTTCTTGGCGAAGGGGAGAGTGCTATTTTACATCTTAGGGGTGTCCCAAAACAGGGATTCCAGACACAGGCTGTGTTTCTGGGCCCCTGAAAAATCCCACCAGGTGTTAGGATTTGTGCTTAGGGGAATATCAGGCCTGCAAATTTGGATTCTGGAATGCAACTGAGAGTGTTTGTTTGAAAGCATGCTCATGTTGGGGGTCACAATGCCTGCTTGTGTCCAGGGCGGCCCTCATGAGTGGGCGGGTTATCATTGGCCATTCAGCTGGCTACCACTCTGAGGTCTGGAAACCCATCCCAAGAGCCATCATTCCTGCCATGGGGAAGGAGGATTTCCCTATTGTGCTTCTGGTTCCCCCATTGGCAGGGATTTCAGCAAATGTCTGGGGACAGATGCCTGAATCAAGAATGGGTAGAGATGACAGCCCTGGGACATGGCTGGTCTCACATTCTGGAGTTGGAGCCCAGTCTCTGGGTCCTGACACGAGGTCAGAGACGAGGTTCTGTCAGACTCAGCGCTAGTGGCCAGGTAAACCTATAAATGGGGTTCACTCGAGGGTCGAGTAGATTTATCCTCATGTAAGGTTTCTGGGCAGTCTCTCCAGGCTGTTTTTTCTTGCTATGGGGAAGGCAGAATGCTGTGTTGTGGCTTCAGAATTCCCTATCAAGAGAGCTTACTGAACACCAGGGTGAGGATGGAATTGCAAACCCAAGCTACTTTTTTTTTTCAAGATTTTATTTATTTGTCAGAGAGCGAGCGAGAGCAAGCACAGGCAGACAGAGAGGAAGGCAGAGTCAGATGGAGAAGCAGGCTCCCTGCGGAGCAAGGAGCCTGATGTGGGACTCGATCCCAGGACGCTGGGATCATGACCTGAGCCGAAGGCAGCTGTTTAACCAACTGAGCCACCCAGGCGTCCCGCCAAGCTACTTTTAAATTCAGTGCCAAGCATAAGGCAATTCCAGTGTGTAGCAGCTGATTCAAATATCCAGCACTTGAGTAAGTGCAGATGTCAGTTGATTGCTCACGCTGGAGTTAGTGTCTATGATGACCAACAAATGGATGGGTGGCCTCAAGAGGCCATGGAGGATTACCCACCCTCAGGCTTGAGATACTCCATACAGAAAAGATTCCTTTTACCGTACAGGGGAGTCTGGTTTGTTTCCTCCAGGGTTCCCCATGTGGAAAGTTGGTATCAGAGCACTCCCGCTGGATGCCTGGAAAGTACACCTACATTGACCATGGCAGCAGAGGAACATGGCAGTTTCATTCTGGTGGCTCTGGGCCGAAGTACCAAGGGCTGGAGTTGTCATGGAGTCTCATGAAGATGGGTCACAATGCTGGTATTTTGTCAGGGAGATCATAGAATGTGCTGGTTGCCAGGGGGCCTTGAAGGATTCATCTACCCAGAGTGTTTGACACAGGTCCAGAGCACAGCTTTCTTCTAAGGACAGATGTTCTTTTGTGTGGCTCAGTGACCATATTGTATCATACATTGATATGCAGAACAGCCTTCTGAGTACAGATACCTGAAAACCTATTCTAGTGTTCCAGTGAATCCTAGGAGCATGTCAGGTTCAATCTTCTGTCTGAGGACCATTGACTTGGATATCAGCCTGGATGTAGATGATATGGTGTGTCAGACTGTGCATTTGCGTCCAGAGTGGCCTCCAATATTGGGCTGGGCTTAGGGGCCTTGCAGGTTTCTCCTAATCTAGAGGGTTTGTTTAATAGTGACAATCACAGTTTCCTTTGGGAAGACAGGTACAATCCCGTGGTGTGGCTCCAGTTATCACAAACTGGAGGGCATGTGAGCCATGGTTTTGGGAGGGAAGTCTGAAAACACAAACTTGGGTTAGGGTTAGTGGCAAGGTTATCACAGGCCCAATGCATAGACATGGATGGCAGCTCTTCAGGAACTGTTAATCGGGTGATTCAAAGGCAGAATCACAGGCTTTTTTCTCTGTATTGTGTGCAGGATGGCCTCAGAATGCAGTTGTGGCCTCATGGGTCCATGGGAGATTTTTCCTCTCTAAGGATCCTGGTGGCTCCCAATAGTTGGTGGCTTTTTCGGGGAAGGGAAGAGTGCTGTTTTTCATGTTAGGGGTGCCCCAATATATGGATTCCAGAGACGGACTCTGGGTTTGGTCCCCTGGAAAATCCCACCAAGTGTTAGGATTTGGGCCTAGTGGCTTACCAGGCCTGCATGCAGGATCCTGGAGGTGCAACTGAGAGGTCTTGTTTGAAATCATTCTCAGGCTGAGGGTCACAATACTTGCTTATGCCCAGGTGGCCCTCATGAGTGGGCGTGGTCACATTGCCCATGCAGCTGGCTCCCACTTTGAGGGTTGGACAACCATCCCAACAGCCAGAATCCTGCCATGGGGAAAGAGGAGTTCTCTATAGTGCTTCAGGTTCCCCCATTAGCGGGGATTCCAGCAAAGGTCTGGGGACAGAGGCCTGAATACCAAGGATGGGTAAAGATGATGGACATGGGCCATGGCCAGTATCAAATCGTGGATATGGGCCCCGATCACTGGATGGCTGACACTAGGTCTTGGCTCAGGCTCTGTCAGACACAGCACTAGTGCCCTGGGCAGCCTATAAATTGGGGTTCCCTCGAGTGCCGAGCAGATTGATCCTCATGTATGGTTTCTGGGCAGACTCACCAGGCCCTTCTTGTTTGTAAGGGGAAGGCAGAATGCTGTTTTGTGGCTCTAGAATTCACTATCAAGAGGGCTTGTGGACCAGGAGGCTGAGGATGGAATTGTAAACCTAAGCTATGGTTACATTCTGTATCAAGCGAAAGAAATTTCCAGTGTGCTTTGTTTGAATCCAATATTCAGCACTTGAGTGAGGGTGGATGTCAGATATTTGCTCATGCTGGAGTTTGTGTCTATGATGACACAAAAATGGAGGGGTGGCGTCAAGAGGTTATGGAGGATTTCCCAATCTGGTGTTTTTGAGATGCTCCAAACAGCAAGGTTTCCTTCTACCAGACAGGGGCAGTCTGATTTGTTTCCTCCATGGTTCCCCATGTCGAAAGATCGGATAACATAGATCTCCCACATGGGTGACTGGAAAGCACACCTTCATTGACCATGACAGCGAAGGAACATGGCATCTGGTGGCTTTGAGGCGAAGAAATAAAGCCTGGATTGGACATGGAACCTCATGAAGATGGGTCAAAATGTTGGTTTGTTACCAGGGAGATCTTAGAATGTGCTGGTGGTTAATGGGCCATGCAGGATTCATCTAGCCTGAGGATTTGACACAGGCCCAAGGGCCTGGATTGCTTCTGGGGGCAGGAGATATTCTGTTGTGGGGCTCAGCGGCCATATGTTGTATCATAAATTGGTAATCCAGAACAGGTCTCTGAGGACAGAAGCCTGAAAACCTAATAAAGGGTTTGAATGAGGCCCTAGGGGAATGTCATTCAATCTTCTGACTCAGGATCATTGACTCTGGTGTCTGACTGGATGCAGGTGATGAGGGTGTTTCAGACTGTGCATTTGTGTCCAGAGTGGCATCCAATACTAGGGTTGGCTCAGGTTCCTTGCAGGTTTCTCCTTATATGGGGTTTTTGGACAACTGTGATGGGCAGTTTCCTTGGGGATTGCAGGAACTGTCCTGTGGTGTGACTCCAGAGACCCCATCCTGGAGGACATGTGCGCCATGATTTTGAGAGAGAAGTCTGCAAACACAAACTTAGGTTAGGGTTAGTGGCAAGGTGATCATAGTCCCAATCCATAGACCAGGAGGGCAGCAAGTCTGGAACTGTAAATCACGTAACTCAAAGGTGGTAGCACAGGTAATTGTATCTGGATTTAATTTCCAGAATGGCCTTTATTGCAGGTGTTGTCTCAAGGGTCCATGGGAGATTTCTCCTCTCAAGGATCCTGGCGGTTCTCAATAGTTTGTTGGATTTCTCCGGGAAGGGATGAGTACTGTTTTCCAGCTTAGGCGTGCCCCAAAACAGGCATTCCAGAGATAAGCTCTGGGTCTAAGTGCTTGGAAAATCCCACCAAGGGTTAATATTTAGGCCTAGTGCCATACAAGGCCTGCAATGCGGGATCCTGGAGGTGCAACTGAGAGCGTTTGTTTGAAAGTATGGTCAAGCTGAGGGTCCCAATGCCTGCTTGTGCCCCGGAGGCCATCAGGATTGGGCGATGTCTACTCAGCCATGCAGCCAGTTCCCATTCCTAGGGTTGGACACCCATCCAAAAGCCAGGATTCCTGCCATGGCGAAGGATGAATTCTCTATTGTGCTTCAGGTCCCCCCATTGGTAGGGATTCCAGCTAAGATCTAGGGGACAGATGCCTGAATACCAAGGATGGGTAGTAATGACAGCCCTGGGCCATGGCCGGTCTCACATGGTTAATGTGGGCACCACCCTTTGGGTTGCTGACACGAGGTAGGGGCTCAGGCTCTGTCAGACACAGCACTAGTGGCTAGGGCAAACTATAAATAGGGGTTCCCTCCTGGGCTGAGTATATTGATCTTCATGTGCAGTTTATGGGCAGATTCACCAGGTCCTTCTATCTATGAAGAAGGCAGAATGTTGCGTTGTGGCTCCAGAATTCCCTATCAAGAGATATGGCAGACCAGTAGGGTGAGGATGAAATTGTAGTCTGAAGCTAGGCTTAAATTCATTGCAAAGCGAAAGGCAGTTCCAGTGTGCAGCAGCTGATTCCAATATCAGCGCCTGATATGGGCGGATGTCAGATGTTTGCTCAGGCTGGAGTTTGTGTCTACGATGACCAACAAATGGAGAGGTGGCGTCAAGAGGCCATGGAGGATTTCCCACCCTGGGGCTCAGGGGCCATAATTTGTATCATAAGTTGGTATTCCAGAAGAGGCCTCTGAGGACAGGTGCCTGAAAAGTTAATCCCTCTTCCAATGAGGTCCTAGGGCCATGTCAGGTTCCATTATCTGACTCAGGACCATTGATTGGGGTGTCTGCCTGGATGGAGGTGATCAGGGTGTTTCAGACTGTGCATTTGCATCCAGAGCAGCCTCCAATATTGGGATGTGCTCAGGAGCCTTCCGGGTTTCTCCTAATCAGGAGGGTTTGGGCAACTGTGATGGGCCCAGTTTCCTTGGGGATGGCAAGCACAGTCTTGTGGTGTGACTCTAGGGGCCCCATCCTGGAGGACATGTGAGCTATTGTTTTTAGAGAGAGATCTGCAAACACAAACTCGGGATAAGGTTAATGGAGAGGTGTTCACAGTCCCAATCCAAAGATCTGGAGGGCAGCACGTCAGGAACTGTAAATCAGGTGACTCGAAGCCAGTAGCACAGTCTCTTGTATCTGGATAGCATATCCACGCTGGCCTCGGAATACAGGTGTGGACTCATGGGACCATGGGAGATTCTTCTTCTCAAGGATCCTGGGGGATCCCATTAGTTTGGTGGCTTTCTCAGGGAAGTGAATAGTGCTGTTTTCCATCTTAGGGGTGCCTCAAAACAGGGATTCCAGTGACGGGCTCTGGGTATGTGCACATGGAACATCCCACGATGTGTTAGGATTTGGGCTTAAGGGCATATCAGGCCTGCAATTCAGGATCCTGGAGGTGCAACTAAGAGCATTTTTTTGAAGGCTTGATCAAGCTGAGGGTTACAATGGCTACTTGTGCCCAGGGCAGCCCTCATGAGTGGGCATTGTCTCCTTGGCCATGCAGCTGGCTCCCACTTTGAGGTTTGGACACTCATATCAACAGCCAGGATTCCTACCATGGGGAAGGAGGAGTTCTCTATTGTGCTTTAGGTTACCCCATTGGTAGGGATTACATAAAAGGTCTGGGGACAGGTGCCTGAATACCAAGGATGGGTAGAGATGATGGACTTGGGCCCTGGCCAATCTCACATGCTGGATATGGGCTCATATCTCTGGGTGCCTGAAACTAGGTCTTGGCTCAGGCTCTGTCAGACACAGTACTAGTACTAGTACTAGTACTAGTGCCCAGGACAGCCTATAAATCAAGGTTCCATCGAGTGCCAAGTAGATTGAACCTCATGTGGAGTTTCTGGGAAGATTCACCAGGCCCTATTTCTTTCTAGTGGGAATGGAGAATGTTGCCTTGTGGCTCCAAATTCCCTCTCTAGAGGGCTTGCAGACCAGGAGGCTGAGGATGGAATTCTAAACCCAACCTATGGATAAATTCAGTGTCAAGTGAAACGCAGTTCTAGTGTGCAGTGGTGGAAAAGAAAGTGCAGAATCTAAATAACGGCAGATTTCAGATGTTTTCTCATGCTGGAGTTTTTGTCTATGATGACTGACAAATGGAGGGGTTGTGTCAAGGGCCATGGAGGATTTCTCCTGCTGGTGCTTCTGAGATGCTCCAAACAGAGGGTTCCCTTCTACTGGTCAGTGGCAGTCTGGTTTGTTTGCTCCAGGGTCCCACATGTGGAAAGAATAAGTAGAAGAGCACTCCCACATGGATGCCTGGAAAGCACACCTCCACTGACCATATCAGGTGAGGAACATGGCAGGTTCATTCTGGTGGCTCTGGGGCGAATTACCAAGGACTTGAAGTGACATGGAATCTCATGAAGATGGATCACAATGCTGTTTGTTTGTTACCAGAGAGATCTTAGAATGTGCTGGGGGCTAAGGGGCTGTGCATAATTCATATACCCCAACCCTTGACACAAGTGGAAGAGCACGAATTCCATCTGGGGACAGGAGATATTCTATTGTGGTGTTCAGGGACCAATCTTCTGACTCAGGACCATTGACTTGGGTGTCTTCCTGGATGGAGGTGATCAGGGTGTTGCACACTGTGCATTTGTGTCCAGAGTGGCCTCCAATATTGGACTGGGCTCAGGGGACTTGCAGGTCTCTCCTAATCTGGAGGGTTTGGGCAACTGTGATTGACACAGTTTCATTGGGGATAGCAGGATCTTTCCTGTGGTGTGGCTACAGAGACCCATCATAGAGGGCATGTGAGCCATGGTTTTGGGAAAGAAGTCTGCAAACACAAACTTGGGGTAGGGTTAATGGCGAGGTGATCACAGGCCCAATGCGTAGGTCTGTAGGGCAGCTCGTCTGGAACTGTAAACCAGGTGATTCGAAGGTGGTAGCACAGTCTCTTGTATCTGGATTGTGTGTCCAGGATGGCCTCGGAATGAAGGTGTGGTCTTATGGAGCCCTGGGAGATTTTTCTTCTCTACGCATCCTGGCAGCTCCTAATTTTTTTCTCAGGGGAGGGAAGATTGCTGTTTTCCATCATAGGGGTGCTTCAAAACAGAGATTCCAGAGACGGGCTCTGGTTATGTTGGCATGGAAAATCCCACGAAGTGTTAGGATTTGGTCCTAAGGGCATACCAGGCCTGCGATGCGGGACCCTGCAGAAACAACTGAGAGCATTTGTTTGAATGCATGCTAAGGTTGAGGGACACAATGCCTGCTTTGGCCCAGGCGGCCCTTATGATTGGGCGTTGTCTCATTGGCCATGCACCTGGTTCTAATTCTGAGGGTTGGGCACCCATAGCAACAGCCAGGCTTCCTGCCATGGGGAAGGAGGAGTTCTCAATTGTGCTTCAGGTTCCCCAACTGGTAGGGATTCCAGCAAAGGTCTGGGATAGTTGCCGGAATACCAAGGATGGGTAGAGATGACTGGGCCATGGCCAGTCCCACATGCTGGATAAGGGCCCCACACTCTGGGTGGCTGACATGAGGTTGAAGCTCAGGCTCTCTCAGACACAGCGCTAGTGGCCAGTGCAAAGTATAAATCGGGGTTCCCTCGAGGGCCAAGTAGATTGATCTTCATGGGGAGTTTCTGGGCAGACTCACCAGGCCCTTCTTCTTTCTATGGGGAAGGCAGAATGTTGCGTTTTGTCTCCCTAATTCCCTCTCAAGAGGACTTGCAGTCCAGTAGGGTGAGGATGGAATTGTAAACCCAAACTATGCAAGAATACAGTGTCAAGTGAAAGGTATTTCCAGTGTGCGTGACTGATTCGAATATCCAGCACCTGAGTAAGAGCAGATGTCAGATGTTTGCTCATGCTGGAATTTGTGTCTATGATGACTAACAAATGGAGGGTTGGCATCAAGAGAATGTGGAGGACTTCCCAGGCTGGGGCTTGTGAGATGCTCCAAACAACCAAGGTTTCCTTCAACCTGACAGGAGCAGTCTTATTTGTTTGCTCTAGGGTTCCCTATGTGGAATTTTTGTGTAGCAGAGAACTACCTCTTGGATGCCTAGAAAGCACACGTCCATTGACCTTTGTACCTGAGGAACATGGCAGATTCGTTTCATGGCTCTTGGGCAAAGTACCAACACCTTGAGTTGGCATCAAGTCTCAGGAAGTTGGGTCACAATGCTGGTTTGTTACCAGGGAGATCATAGAAGGTGCTGGGGCTAATGGGTCATGCAGGATCCATCTACCCTGAAAGTTGGACATAGATCCAAGAGCACATTTTCCTTCTGGAGACAGGAGATGTTCTGTTGTGGGAATCAGGGACCACATGTTGTATCATAACTTGGTATTCCAGAACAGGACTCTGAGAACAGATGTCTGAAGACCCAATCTAGGGTTCCAGTGAAGTCCTAGGGGCATGTCAGGTTCAATCATCTGACTCAGAACCATTGACTTGGCTTTCTGCCTCGATGGAGGTGCTCAGGGTGTTTCAGACTGCACGTTTGCATCCAGGGCAACCTCCAATATTGGGGTGGGTTCAGGGGCCTGGCAGGTTTCTCCTAATCTGGAGGGTTTGGACAACCTGATGGGCACTGTTTTCTTGGGGATGGCAGGAACTTTCCTGTGATGTGGCTTGAGGGACCACATCTTGGTGGGCATGTAAGCCATGGTTTTGGGAGAGAAGTCGGCAAACACAAACTGGGGTTAGGGTTAGTGTCGAGATGATCACAGGCCCAATGCATAGACATGGAGGGCAGCTCGTCAGGAAATGTAAATAGGATGACTCGAAGGCGGTAGCAAAGACTTTTCTCTCTGGATTGTGTGGACAGGATGTCCTCGGAATGCAGGTTTGTTTTCATGGGTCCATGGGAGATTTTTTCTCTCTAAGGATCCTGGCGGCTCCCAATAGTTTGGTGCCTTTCTCAGGGAAGGGAAGAGTGCTGTTTTCCATCTTAAGGGTGCCCCAAACAGGGATTCTGAGACGGACTCTGGGTCTGGGCACCTGGAAAATCCCACCAAGGGTTAGGATTTGGGCCTAGGGGCATACCAGGCCTGCAATGCTGGTACTGGAGGAGCAACTGAGAGTGTTTGTTTGAAAACATGCTCAGGCTGAGGATCACCATGCCTGCCTGTGCCCATGTCGGCCCTCAGGAGTGGGCATGGTCTCCTTGGCCATGCAGCGGGCTCCCACGCTGAGGGTTGGACAACCATCCCAACAGCCAATATTCCTGCCATGGGGAAGGAGGTGTTCTCTATTGTGTTTCAGGTTCGCCATTGGCAGGAATTCCAGCAAAGTTTGGGGGACAGATGACTGGATACCAAGGATGGGTACAGATGATGGCCCAGGGCCATGGCCGATCTCTCATGCTAAATATGGGCCCTCACCTCTGGGTGGCTGACACGAGGTCGGGGCTTAGACTCTGTCAGACACAGCACTAGTGGTCAGGGAAATCTATTAATCAGGGTTGCCTCGTGGTCTGAGTAGATTGATCCTCATGTGCAGTTTCTGGGCAGACTCAACAGGTCCTTCTTCTTTCTATGTGGAAGGCAGAATACTGCGTTGTGGCTCCAGAATTCCCTATCAAGAGATATTGTGGAGCAGTGTGGTGAGGATAGAATAGTAATACAAAGCTATGGTTAAGTTCAGTGAAAAGCAAAAGGCAGTTCCAGTGTGCAGCTGCCGTTTCGAATATCCAGCACCTAAGTAAGGGTGGATGTCAGATGTTTGCTCACACTGGAGTTTGTGTCTGTGATTACCCACAAATGGAAGGGTGGCGTCAAGAGGCCATGGAGGATTTCCCATGCTGGGGCTTGTGAGATGCTCCAAATAGCAAAGTTTCTTTCTACCGGACAGGAGAAGTCTGGTTTGTTTTCTCTGGTTTCTCCATGTGGAAAGTTTTGTAGCAGAGAACCCCACAGGGATGCCTGGAAATCACCCCTCTATTGACCATTGCAGCTGAGGAACATGGCAGGTGCATTCTGGTGGCTCTGGGGCAATATATCGAGACCTTGAGTTGACATGGAGTCTCATGAAGATGGGGCACAATGATGGTTTGTTACCAGGAATATCATAGAATGTGCTGGTTGCTAAGGGGCCATTCAGGATCCAAATACCCTTAGGGTATGACACAATTCCAGGAGCATGGCTTCCTTTTTGGGGAGAACATATTCTGTTCTGTGGCTCAGCGACTATATATTTTATCATAAGTTGATATTCCAGAGCAGGCCTCTGACGACAGATACCTGTAAACCTAATCTAGTGTGCCAATGAAGTCCTCGGGGCATGTCAGGTTCAATCTTCTGACTCAGGAGCATTGACTTGGGTGTCTGCCTGTATGGAGGTGATCAGGGTGTCTCAGACTGTGCATTTGTGCCCAGAGCGGCCTCCATTATTTGGCTGCGCTCAGGGGCCTTGCAGGTTTCTCCTAATCTAAAGGTATCGGGCAAAAGTGATGGGCACAGTTTCCTTGAGGATCTCATGCACAGTCTTGTGGTGTGGCTTCAGATGCCAGAACCTGGAGGTCATGTGAGCCATGGTTTTAGGAAGGAAGTCTGCAAACACAAACTCAGTTTAGGTTAATGGCAAGGTGATTGCAGGCCCAATGCATAGACCTGGAAGGCAGCTCGTCAGGAACTGTAAATCCGATGACTCAAAGGTGATAGCACATGATATGTATCTGGATTGTATGTCCAGGATGGCCTCGGAATGCAGGTGTGTTCTCATGGGTCTATGGCAGATTTTTCCACTCAAGGATCCTGGTGGCTACCAAGAGTTTGGTGACTATCTCGGGGAAGGGAAGAGTGCTGTTTTCCATCTTAAGGGTCCCCCAAAATAGGGATTCCAGAGATGGGCTCTGTGTCTGGGCCCCTGTAAAATCCCACCAGGGTTAGGATTTGGGCCTAGGTGTGTACTAGGCCTGCAATTCGGGGTCCCAGAGATGCAATTGAGAGCGTTTGGTTGAAAGCATGCTCAGGCTGAGGTCACAATGCCTGCTTGTGCCCGGGGAAGCCATCATGAGTGCACATGGTCTCCTTGGCCATGGAGCTGCCTTCCACTTTGAGGGTTGAGCAACTATCCCAACTGTCAGAATACCTTCCATGGGGAAGGAGGAGTTCTCTATTGTGCTTCAGGTTCCCCCAATGGCAAGGATTTCAGCAAAGGTATGGGTACAGATGCCTGAATACCAAGAATAGAAGAGAAGACAGACTTGGGCCATAGCTGGTCTCACATGCTGGATATGGGCCCTGATCTCTCCGTGGCTGACACTAGGTCCTGGCTCCGGCTATGTCAGACACAGCACTAGTGCCCAGGGCAGCCTATGAATCAGGGTTCCGTCTAGCACTGAGAAGATTGACCATCATATGGAGTTTCTGGGCAGACTCTCCAGGCCCTTTTTCTTTCTATGGGGAAGGCAGAATATTGTGTTGTAGCTCCAGAATTCCCTCACAATAGGGCTTGTGGACCAGTAGACTGAGGATGGAATTGTAAACCCAAGCTATGGCTTAATTCAGTCAAACTAAAGGCAGTTCCAGTGTGCAGCGATCGAATTGAAATCCAGCACCTGAGTAAGGGCAGATGTCAGATGTTTGCTCATGCTGGAGTTTGTGTCTATGATGACTGACAAATGGAGTGGTGGCTTCAAGAGGAAATGGAGGATTTCCCACGCTGGGGCTTGTGAGATGCTCCAAACAGAAGGTTTCCTTCTACCGGACAGGGGCATTCTGTTTTTTTGTCTCAAGGTTCCCCGCCAATTGCAAAGTTTGTGTAGCAGAGCACCCCCGTATGGTTGCCTGGAAACCACACCTCCACTGACCATTGCAGCTTAGGAACATGGCAAGTTCATTCTGGTGGCTCTGGGGCGAAGTACTAAGGGCTTATTTTTACATGGAATGTCATGAACATGGGTAACAATGCTGTTTTGTTACCTGGGAATTCTTAGCCTGTCATCTGTACACATCCTTGGTATTAAGGCAACTTTCCACAGACCTTTCCTGTAACCCTGCCAATGGGGGAACCTGAAGCACAATAGAGAACTCCTCTTTCCATTGCAGGAAGCCTGGCTGTTGCAATGGGTGTCCAACCCTCAAAGTGGGATCCAGCTATATGGCCAATGAGACTACGCCCTCTCCTGAGGGCCCCCCTGGGCACAAAGAGGCATGATGACCCTCAGCCTGAGCATGCTTTCAAACAAGCCCTCTCTGTTACACCATTTGGATCCTGCATTGCAGGCCTGGAATGCCCCTAGGCCCAAATCCTAACACTTGGTGGGATATCCGGGCACCCAGACCCAGAGCCCGTCTCTGGAATCCCTGTTTTGGCATAAGCCTAAGTTGGAAAACAGCATTCTTCCCTGTTTTGGAGCACCCCTAAGATGGAAAAGAGCACTCTTTTCTTCTCTGAAAAACCACCAATCTATGGAGATCCACCAGGATCCTTAGAGAGGAAAAGTCTCCCATTGAACCATGAGACCACGTCTACATTCAGAGCCCATCCTGGACACACAA
The DNA here is from genome assembly GCF_964662115.1 of Mustela nivalis. Lineage (NCBI taxonomy): Eukaryota > Metazoa > Chordata > Mammalia > Carnivora > Mustelidae > Mustela > Mustela nivalis. Next base: position 693,464 of record NW_028136558.1, on the reverse strand, counting down.
TCCAGATAGAAAAGCCTGTGCTACCAGCTTTCAGTCACCCTAATTACAGTTCCTGACGTGATGAATTCTAGGTCTATGCTTTGGACCTGCGATCACCTTGCCACTATCCCTGACCCAAATTTGTGTTTGCAGACTTCCCTCCCAAAACCATGGCTCTCATATCCTCAAGGAGGTGGTCTCTGAAGCCTTACCACAGGACTGGGCCTGCCATCCCCAAGGAAACTGTGCCCATCACAGTTCCCCAAAGCCTCCAAGTTAGGAGAAACCTGCAAGGCCCCTGAGCCCACCCCAATAGTGGAAGTGGCTCTGGATGCAAATGCACAGTCTGAAACACCCTGATCACCTACATCCAGTCAGACAACCATATCAATGGTCCTTAGTAAGAAAATTGAACCTGATGGGCACCAAGGACATCATTGGATCTCTAGATTAGGTTGCAAGCATCAATCCTCAGAGGCCTGTTCTTGAATACCAAGTCAGGATACAACATATGTACCCTGAGCCACAAAACAGAACATCTCCTCTCCCAAGATGGAAACTGTGCACATCGACCTGTGCCAAACCCTCAGCGTGGCCCATAGCCACCAATACATTCTAAGAACTCCCTTGTAACAAACCAGTTTTGGGACACATCTGTAAGAGATTCCAAGTCAACTCAAGGCCTTGGTACTTGGCACCAGAACCACCAAAACGAACCTGTCATGTTCCTCAGCTGCAATGGTCATTGGACGTGTGCTTTCCAGTCATCCATGCGGGAGGGCTCTGCTACGCAAACTTCCACTTGAGGGACCCTGGAGGAAAAAAAAAAACAGACTCCTCCTGTCCATTAGAAGGAAACCTTGTTGTTTGGAGCATCTCACAATCTTAAGCGTGGGTAATCCTCCATTGCCTCCTGAAGCCACCGCTCCATTAGTCGTCATCCTAGACACAAACTCCAGTGTGAGCAAATATCTGACATCTGCCCTTACTCAGGTGCTGGATATCTCGTATAAGCTGCTGCACATTGAAACTGACTTCCGCTTGGCACTCAATTTAAGCATAGCTGGTGTTTACAATTGCATTCTCACCCTATTTGTCCCCAAACCCTCTTGATAGGGAATTCTGGATCCATAAGGCAGCATTCTGCCTGCCCCACAGAAAGAAGTGCTTCGTGAGTCTGGCCAGAAACCCTACATGAGGATCAATTTACTCGGCCCTGGAGAGAACCCCAATATATAGACTTCTCTGGCCACTAGTGCTGTGTCTGACACAGCCTGAGCCCAGACCTCGTGTCAGCCACCCAGAGAGCGGGGCCCATATCCAGCATGTGAGAACGGCCATGGCCCAAATCTGTCATCTCTATGCATCCTTGGTATTCAGGCATCTGTCCCCAGACCTTTGCTGTAATCCCTGCCTATGGGGGAACATGAAGCACAATAGATATTTCCTCCTTTCCCATGGCTGGAAACCTGGCCATTGGAATGTGTGTCCATCCCTCAGTGTGGGAGCCAGAAAATGGACAATGGGACCACGCCCACTCCTGAGGGCCACCCTGGGCACAAACAGGCATTGTAATGCTCAGCCTGAGCATGCTTCCAAACAAGCCCTCTCAGTTGCACCACCAAGATCCTGCATTGCAGGCCTGGTCTTCCCATAAGCCCAAATCCCAACCCTTGGTGGGATTTTCCAGGCGCCTAGACCCAGAGCCCATCTCTGGAATCCCTGTTTTGGGGCACACCTAAGATCGAAAATAGCAGTCTTCCCATCTCAAAAAGTCATCAAAATATTGGGAGCCGCCTGTATCCTTAGAGGAAAAATCTCCCATGGACCCATGAGGCCACAGCTACATTCTGAGGTCACCCTAGTCACACAATCCAGATATAAAAGCCTGTGCTTCCACCTTCGGGTCATTCCAGTTACTGTTCCTGACGAGTAGCCTTCCAGGTCTACACATTGCCCTGCGATAACCTAGCCACTAAACCTAACCCGAGTTTGTGTTTGCAGACTTCCCTCCCAGAACCATGGCTCACATGCCCTCCAGGGTGGAGTCTCTGGAGCCACACCACAGGACTGTGCTTGCCATCCCCATGGAAATTGTGCATGTCAGTTAACCAAACCCTCCAGAGTTGGTTGAAACATTCAAGGCCCCTGTGGCCACCCCAATATTGGAGGTTACTCTGGACATAAGTGCGCAGTCTGAAACTCCCTGATCACCTACATCCTGGCAGACACCCAAGTCAACTTTCCTAAGTCTGAAGATTGAACCTCTCATGCCCCTGGTACTCATTGGAACCCTAGATTAGGTTGTCGGGCATCTGTCTTCAGAGGCCTGTTCTTGAATAGGAACTTATGATATGGCATGTGGTCCCTGAGCCACAAAACACTACATCTCCTGTCCCCAGAAGGTAACCGTGCTCTTCGACCTGTGTTAAACCCTCAGGGTAGGAGAATCTTGCAGGCACCTTAGCCACCAACACATTCTAAGATCTACCTGGTAAAAAAAACCAGCATTGTAACCCATCTTCAAGAGATTCCATGTCAACTCAAGACCTTGGTGCTTCGCCCCAGAAGCACCGTACAGAACCTGCATGTTCCTCAGCTGCATTGGTCAATGGAGGTGTGCTTTCCAGGCATCCATGTGGAAGGGCTCTGCTACCCATACTTTTCACATGGGGGGCCCTGCAGAAAACATACCAGACTCTAACTGTCCAGTAGAAAAAACAACCTTGCTGTTTGGAGCATCTCACATGCATCAGCCTCTTGATGCCACTCCTCCATTCGGTTATCAGAGACACAAACTCCAGTGTGCGTAAACATCTGAAATCCACCTTTACTCAGGTGCTGGATATTTCAATTGTTGGCCACGATAGATACAAACTCTATCATGAGCAGACATCTGACCCTCGCCTGTACTCAGATGCTGGAGATCTCGAAAAAACCACTGCACATTGGAACGGCCATGTTCTCGGCACTGAGATTAAGCATAGATTGTGTTTTCTGCCTTCTGTTCTCACACTCCTCGCATTCAAGTCCCCCATATTGGGAATTTGGGAGCCACAATGCCTTCTGCCTGCCCACCAGAAAAAAGAGGTGCCCTATGGGTCTGCGTGAAACTCCATATAAGGTTCCACCAGCACAGCCCTCTATAGCACCACAATATCATAGGCCACCTTGTGAACTAATGCTTTGTCTGACACAGCTCGAGCCCCGACCTCCTGGTAGCCACCTAGATAGCGGGACCCATATCTGGCAGGTGTGACCTGCCTTCACCTGAGTCCTTCATCTCAAACCAACCTGGTTATTCACGTACCAGTCCCAGAACATAGCTCAAATTACTGTGCATGGGGGAATCTGAAGCACAAAAGAGTACTCCTCCTTCCTCATAGAAGGAAAATTAAATGTTGATATGGTGGTCCAACCCTCATATTGGGATCCAGGTGCATGGAACAAGAGCCAATGCCCACTCAGGATGGGCATCTGGGCAAAAACAGGCATTGTGACCCTTACCCTGAGACCCATTTCCAACAAGTCTCCATGGGAGCTGAACCAAAGCCCCACAGAGCCAGGAAGTCAAGCCTCTAGGCCCAAATACTAAGCCTTTGTAGGGTTATCCAGGCACAGGGACCTATAACCCATCTCTGGAATCCCTGTGTTGACGGAAACACTGAAACAGTAAACCACGCTCTCTCCTTCCCAGTGAGACACCAAACTCTTGGGTGCTGGGCAGAATCCCCAGAGAGGTAGAATATTCCATGGACACATGAGGACACCCCACCATTCCAAGGCCATCCTAGACACAATCCAGACAGAAAAGCCTTTGCTCCTGCCTCCCAGCCACACGAATTTCAAATCCTGAGGAGCTGCCCTCAGCGTCTGCAGATCGGGGCTGCCATCACCTCCCTCCTAATTGATACACAATTTTGTGTCTGAAGACTTTGGTCCCAGAGCCCTTAACCACATTCCCTGCAGGATGGGGCTGACAGAACCACACTACATCACTGGGCCTGATCTCTGGATGAAATTCTGCCGTCTCAGTTGCACAAACCCTCCAGATTAGGAAAAGCCTGCAAGGCCCCTGAGCCCACCCCAATTTCATAGGCCACTCTGGAAAAAATGCACAGTCTGACACAGCCTGAGCATCTACCTCCAGGAAGACTCACAGGTCAAAGTCCCTAAGTCCGAAGGTTGAGGATGACATGCCCCTACAACCTCATAAGAACCCTAGCCTAGATATTCAGGCCTCTGTGCCCAGAGGCCTGGTCTTGAAATCCAACATATGATCCGACATGTGGTCCCTGAGCCATACAAGAGAACCCCTCCTGTCCCGAGAAGGGAACCTGGCTCCTGGGAACTGGGTCTAACCCTCAGGTAGGAGAATCCTGCATGGCCACAGACCCACAACCACATTCTTTTTTTTATATAGATTTTATTTATTTATTTGACAGAGAGAGATCACAAGTAGGCATAGAGGAAGGCAGAGAGAGAGAGAGGAAGAAGCAGGCTCCCTGCTGAGCAGAGAGCCCGATGCGGGACTCAATCCAAGGACCCTGAGATCATGACCTGAGCCGAAGGCAGCGGCTTAGCCCAGTGAGCCACCCAGGCACCCTCACCACCACATTCTAAGGTCTCCCTGGTCACCAAGCAGCATTGTGACTCATTAGACTGAGAACATCCGTCAACTTAGATCACTTGGAAATTTGAACAAAAACCAGCAGATCAAGCCTGCAATGTTCCTCAGCTGCAATGGTCATGCAAGGAAGACTTCCCAGGCCCCCATTCAGAGACCTCTGCTGTCGAATCTTTCTATATGGGGGACCCTGGAGACTTGTAAGCGGACTTCCCCTGTCCCACAGTAGGACACCTTGCTGTTTGGAGCAGCTCACAAGGTCCTGCTTGGGAAAATCTCCAAGAATTCTTGAGGCCACCCCACAATTCGTTGACCATCATGGATGCAAACCCAGCGTGAGCAGACATCTGACCCTCGCCCATACTCAGGTGCTGGAAATCTCGAAACAACCACTGCACAATGGAATGGTCCTGTGGTCGGCACTGAGCTTATCCGTGGCTTGTGTTTTCAGACTTCTGTCTTCACACTCCTCGCCTACAAGCCCTTCATATTGGGAATTCTGAAGCCACAGTGCAGCTTTCTGCCTGCCCACCAGAAAGAAGTGCCCTATGGGTCTTCGTAGAAACCCACATGAGGATCCTCCTGCACGGCCCTCAATGGCACCCCAATATAATAGACAGACCTCTGCATAAATTGTCTATCTGACACCGCCTGATCCCCGACCTCCTGTCAGCCACCCAGATAGTGGGCCCCATATCCTCCAGGTGGGTCCAACCTTGGCCCGAGGCCATCATCTTGAAGCAACCTGGATATTCAGGTACCTGTCCCAGACTTAGCTCAAATTCCTGCCCATAGGGGACTCGGAAGCACAAAAGAGTGCTCCTCCTTCCCCATGGCCAGAAAACTGAATGTTGAGATGGCTGTACAACCCTGAGTGGGAACCAGGTGCATGGTCCATGAGACCATGCCTACACAGGACGGGCAGCTGGGCACAAATAGGCATTGTGACCCTCAGAATGAGACCCCTTTCCAAAGATCCCCCTTGGGATCAGGACCAGGATCCCAAATCGAAGCTTGGTTAAGTTTTCCCAGTGTCTGGACCCAGAACCCATCTCTGGAATCCCTGTTTGGACAGGATCCCAGAGATGGAATACAGTCTTTTCCTCTTCCCCAAAAAGAAATCAAACTCTTGGGTGCCAAGCAGAATCACCAGTGTGGAATAATATCCCATGGACACATGAGGTCACCCCTCCATTTAGTGGCCATCCTAGACACAAAATCCAGACAGAAAAGCCTGTGCTCCTCCCTCCCAGCCACCTGAATTTCAAATCCCGAGGAGCTTCCCTCAGGGTCTTCATATTCGGACTGCCATCACCTCACTCCTATCTCTTATCCGAGGTTGTGTCTAAAGTCTTTGGTCCCAAAGTCCTGACACACATGACCTCCAGGATGGGGCCTCGAGAAACACATGACATCACTGGCCCTGCTCTCTTGAGGAAACCCTGCCCATCTCAGTTTCCCAAAATGTCCAGATTAGGAGAAAACTGCAAGGCCCCTGACTGCACCCCAATATCATAGGCCACTCTGGAAAAAGTGCACAGCCTGACACAGCCTCAGCACCTACCTCCAGGATGACATGCAGGCCAATGGCACTTAGTCCGAAGATTGAAACTTCCATGGCCCTAAAACCTCATCAGAACCCTAGCTTATGTTTTGAGGTCTCTCTTCCTAGAGGTCTGTTCTGGAAATTCAAGCATATGGTCCAACCTGTGGTCCGTGAGCCATACAAGAGCACACCTCCTGTCCCAAGAAGGAAACCTGGCTCCTGGGTACTGGGTCTAATCCTAAGGATAGAGAATCCTCAATGGTCAGAGAGCCGCCACCACATTCTAAGGTCTCCCTGGACACCAAGCAGCATTGGGACCTGTTAGACTGAGAACTTCCATCAACGCAAATCACTTGGAACTTGGAATCAGTGTCATTGGTTCAAGCTTACCCTGTTCCTCAGCTGCAATGGTAACACGAGATTGGCTTCCCAGGCCTCCATTCAGAGAGCATTGCTATCGATTCTTCCATATGGGGGACCCTGGAGCCCTGTAAGAAGACTTCTGCTGTCCCTTAGTAGGACACCTTGATGTTTGGAGCAGCTCACAAGCTCCAGCTTGGAAAAACCTCCAAGAATTCTTGAGGCCTCCCCACCATTTGTTGGCCATCATGGATACAAACTCCAGCGTGAGCAGACATCTTCCCCTCGCCCAGGTGCTGAAGATCTCGAAACAACTGCTGTACATTGGAATAGACATGTGCTCGGCACTGAGCGTAACCGTAGCTTATGTTTTCATACTTCTGTCCTCACACTCCTCGCCTGCAAACCCTCCAACTTGGATATTCTGGAGCCGTAATGCAGCCATCTGCCTGCTCACCAGATAGAAGAAGTGAAGAAAGGGTCTGTGCAAATATCCCCCATGAGGATCCAGTTGCACAGCTCTCAAAAGCACCCCAATATCATAGGCCGAACTCTCCACGAATGTTCTGTCTGACACAGCTCGAGCCGACAGCCACCCAGAAAGCAGGCCTCATTTTCTGCAGGTGGGTCCTGCCTTGGCCCGAGGACCTCATCTCAAAGTGAACTGGGTATTCAGGCACCGGTCCCAGAACTTAGCTCAAATTCCTGCCCATGGGGGAACCTGAAGCATAAAAAAGTACCCCTCCTTCCCCATGGCAGGAAAACTGAATGTTGAGATGGCAGTCCAACCCTCAGAGTGGGAGCCAAGTGCATAGCCCATGAGGTCACACCCACTCAGCATGGGCATCTGGGCAAAAACAGGCATTGTGACCCTCAGAATGAGACCCATTTCCAACAAGAACACTCGGGAGCTGTACCAGGAAAACATAGAGCAGGACCCTAGGCCCAAATCCTAAGCCTTGTTGCGGTGATCCAGGCTCCAGAACCCAGGACCCATCTCTGGAATGGCTGTTTGGACGGGATCCCTGACTCATAAAACTGCGCTCCTCCCATCCCCCGGAAATACACCAAACTCTTGGGTGCCGAGCAGAATTCCCAGAGAGGTAGAATCTCACATGGACCCATGAGGCCACCCCTCCATTTCGTGGCCATCATAGACAAACAAGTCAGACAGAAAAGACTGTGCTCCTGCCTCACAGCCGTCCGAATTTCATATCTGGAGATGCTTCGCTCAGGGTCTGCAGATTGGGTCTGCCATCACCTCGAGCTTAACTCTTACCCGAGTTTGTGTCTGAAGACTTTGGACCCAGAGTCCTGACCCATATGCCCTCCAGGATGGGGCCTCCAGGAACACACAACAGCACTGGGCCAGCTCTCCCAAGGAATGTCAGCCTGTCTCAGTTTCCCAACCCACCAGATTAAGAGAAAATTGCAAGGCCCCTAATACCACCCCAATTCCATAGGAAGCTCCAGAAAAAATGCATAGTCTGACACAGCCTCAGAATATACCTCCAGGAAGACACCCAGGTCAATGGGAAGGGATGAAATGGCCTAACCCATGGCAGGTTCGATGTGCTGGGTGTGAAGCCAACTGTCTCAATGTCTCTCACAAGGTCTGGGCTCAGGCTATGTAAGACAGAGCATAGTGTTTAGGGTAGCCTATGCAATTGGGGTGTTGCCGAGGGCTGAGCAGGTTGATTTTCATTTGGGGTTTCTGAGCAATGCCATAGACAATGTTTTTCTTTGGGGGGCAGGCAGAGTGCTTCGTTCTGGAACCAGAATTCCCAATCATGAGGGCTTTTGGGCCAGGAGTGCTAGGGTAGAGTCTGAAAACAAAACATAGGGTGAGGTGGGGAGCAGGCCCACTCTGCAAAGGCTGAAAGGATATCTCATGCATCTGAAGTCAGGCTGAGGATCAGACATTGGCTGAGGTTGGATTGTGCCCTTGAAGCAGGTGCCTCATGAGGCCAACGAAGTTATCCCACGCTGAGTTTGGAGGTTGCCACAAACCACAAGGTTTCCTTCTGCGAGACAGTCGAGTCCTGTTGAATGGCTCCAGTACATACCATACGGAAGGACTGAAGAGGAGGGTTCAAAGGATGGATCCCTGAACAGCATGCCTCGCATTCCCTTTGGCCATTAACGACAAGATAGGTTTGATCTGCTGGCTCTGGGGCAAGCTAACCAGCGGGCTGAGTTGAAATGGCCTCTCCTGAGGATGCGTCATAATGTGTGTTTCTGTCCATGGAGACCTTGGAATGTGATGGTTGTACTGTGGCCCTGCGGAATTCTCCGACCAGAAGGGTTTGATACAGATCCAGTAAGAAAGCACTCCATGTGGAGACGAGAGAGGTTTGGTTTGGAGCCTCAGAAAAACCTAATATGCTGGTATACGAAACCAGTCCTCTGAGGACAGACACATGAAAACTAAAGCTAAGGTTCATATTAGGGCCTAAGGGCCTGTCCATTTCAATCTTCTGTCTCTGGGGACACTGTCTGAGAGTATAAGTGGTGATAATGGCTCAGCTGGTGTCAGAGTGCCCCTTTTAGTCCAGGGCAGCCTACACTATCAGGATGGACTCAGGGGCCTTGGAGCTTTTCCCTAACCTGTAGGGTTGTGGTCAATGGATTGGGCACACTTTCCTTGGAGAGGGCAGGCACAATCTTTCGCTGTGGCTCCAGATGCCCTAGCCTAGAGGGTGTGTGGGTCCAGGCTGTGGGCACAGAAGTCTGAAAACACAAACTCAGCTTATGAGTGGCGCCGAGGGTATGGCAGGCCGGATGTACAGATAGAGAGTGAGTTCCTTGGCTTGTGAATCAACGGCGAGATTCCTTCAGGCTTTTGTCTCTGGATGCGTCCAGGATAGCCGTAGATTGTAGGGGGTGGCCTCAGTGACTGTGGACAAGTATCCCTCTCTGGGGATTTGTCCCAGCTAACAGGATTTTGGGGTCATTTTGGGGGAAGGGTGGAGTCCTGTTGTCTGGCTCATGTGTCTCTCCAAGAAAGTGATTCCAGAGCAGAGCCCCAGGAACGGGGGGGAGACTGGAAAACTCAAACACTGGTGAGGATTGGGTGTATAGGGGCTTGGCACGCCCCATATGCGGGCTCTTGGTCAAGGCCCTGACTTGCCTTTCTTTGATATTGGGCTCATGCTGAGGGTCACAGAGTGAATTTGTGCCCAAGGCAGCACTCAAGTTTGGGCTTGGTTTCAGGGGAAATGAAGGTTTCTCCCACCCTGAAGGTGTGACTCCATGCCAAGAGCAAGCCTTACAGCCATGGGGAAGAAGGAGTTCTGATTTGTGATTCAGATGCCCAACTGTGTGGGGAATTGATATAATATCTGGGTTTAGATATCTGAAAACCAAGGTTAGGAAGAGATAATGGCATAAGACCATGGCGTGTCAGAAGTGCTAGGTGTGTGGCCAGCTGTCTCCTTGCCTGTCTGGACGTCTGGCATCAGGCTGTGAAAGGCAGAGCATTAGTGCCCAGAGCAGCCTATCAAATCTGAGTGCCGTCGAGGCAAGAGCAGGTTGATCCTCATCTGGGTTTTATGGAGAGCCCCACAAGGAAACGTTTTCTACCGGTGGGCAGTCACTGGGCTGGCTCGTGGTTCTGCAAATCCTACTCTGGAGGGATTGTTTGCCAGGAGTGTGAGGAAGGAAGTCTGAAAACACAAGCTAGCATGAGGTTTGGGACCGAGGGCACGGCAGGCCACTCTGCAGAGGCTTAATCAAGATCTCCTGCATTGCGGTCATATCTACTATGAGACGTGCTTCAAGCTAGAGTTTTTGTCCATGATGGCCTCTCCCTGAAGGATATGGGGGGCTTCATGAGGCCCGGCAGGTTTGCCGTTTTCTCCTACACTGAAGGTTTGACTCACGGCCAGCAGCAAGGTTTCTTGCCATGGGGAAGGAGGGGTTCTGACTTGTGCATCAGGTTCCCCCTGTGCAGGGATTGGAGATAAGGTCTAGGTTCCGATGACTGAAAACCCAGGTTGGGAATGGATGGTGCCTAAGGCAGTGGCGGGTCCAATGTGCTGGGTGTGCAGCCAGCTGTGTCGGTGTCTGTTGGAAGGTCTGGGCTCAGGCTATTTGCGACAGAGCATCACTGTTTAAGGTAGCCTATGCAATTGGGGTGTTGCCGAGGGCCAAGCAGTTTGATCCTCATTTGGGGTTTCTGGGCAGCACCATAGACAATGTTTTTCTCCTGGGAGGCAGGCAGAGTGCTTCAGTGTGGCCCCAGAATTCCCAGTAGGGAGGGTTTGTGGGCCAGGAGTGTGAGGACGGAAGTCTGAAAACACAAGCTAGGGTGAGGATTGGAGCCAAGGGCAGAGCAGGCCCAATCGGCAGAGGCTGAATCAAAATCTCCTGCATCTGAAGTCAGGCTGAGGATCAGAAGTTGGCTGAGGCTGGCGTATGTGTCCATGATGGCACCTTCATGAAGCGGGGGCCTCATGAGTTTGGGGTCATTTTGTGGGAAGGGTGGAGTCGTGTTGTCTGGCTCATGTGTCTCTCCAAGAAAGGGATTCCAGAGCAGAGCCCAGGTACAGGTGGGGCTACTGGAAAACTCAAACACTGGTGAGGATTCACAAGCCAAGGAGCTCACTCTTTATCTGTACATCCGGCCTGCCATACCCTCGGCGCCACTCATAAGCTGAGTTTTTGTTTTCAGACTTATGTGCCCACAGCCTGGACCCACACACCCTCCAGGCTAGGGCATCTGGAGCCACAGTGAAAGATTGTGCCTGCCATCTCCAAGGAAAGTGTGCCCAATCCATTGACCACAACCCTACAGGTTAGGGAAAAGTTCCAAGGCCCCTGAGGCCATCCTGATAGTGTAGGCTGCCCTGGACTAAAAGGGGCACTCTGACACCAGCTCTGCCATTATCACCACTTAGACTTTCAGACAGTGTCCCCAGAGACAGAAGATTGAAATGGACAGGCCCTTAGGCCCTAATATGAACCCTAGCTTTAGTTTTCATGTGTCTGTCCTCAGAGGGGTGTTGCCGAGGGCCAAGCAGTTTGATCCTCATTTGTGGTTTCTGGGCAGCGCCATAGACAATGTTTTTCTCCTGGGAGGCAGGCAGAGTGCTCCATTGTGGCCCCAGAATTCCCAGTAGGGAGGGTTTGTGGGCCAGGAGTGTGAGGACGGAAGTCTGAAAACACAAGCTAGTGTGAGGATTGGAGCCAAGGGCAGAGCAGGCCCACTCTGCAGAGGCTGAATCAAAATCTCCTGCATCTGAAGTCAGGCTGAGGATCAGACGTTGGCTGAGGCTGGCGTATGTGTCCATGATGGCACCTTCATGAAGTGGGGGCCTCATGAGGCCAAGGAAGCCTGCTTCTTTCTCTCTCTCTCTCTCTGCCTTCCTCTATGCCTACTTGTGATCTCTCTCTGTCAAATAAATAAATAAAATCTATATAAAAAAAAGAATGTGTTTGTGGATCTGTGGCCATGCAGGATTCTCCTACCTGAGGGTTAGACCCAGTTCCCAGGAGCCAGGTTCCCTTCTCGGGACAGGAGGGGTTCTCTTGTATGGCTCAGGGACCACATGTCGGATCATATGTTGGATTTCAAGACCAGGCCTCTGGGCACAGAGGCCTGAATATCTAGGCTAGGGTTCTTATGAGGTTGTAGGGGCATGTCATCCTCAACCTTCGGACTTAGGGACTTTGACCTGTGAGTCTTCCTGGAGGTAGATGCTCAGGCTGTGTCAGACTGTGCATTTTTTCCAGAGTGGCCTATGAAATTGGGGTGGGCTCAGGGGCCTTGCAGGCTTTTCCTAATCTGGAGGGTTTGTGCAACTGAGACGGCAGAATTTCATCCAGAGATCAGGCCCAGTGATGTAGTGTGGTTCTGTCAGCCCCATCCTGCAGGGAATGTGGTTAAGGGCTCTGGGACCAAAGTCTTCAGACACAAAATTGTGTATCAATTAGGAGGGAGGTGATGGCAGCCCCGATCTGCAGACGCTGAGGGCAGCTCCTCAGGATTTGAAATTCGTGTGGCTGGGAGGCAGGAGCAAAGGCTTTTCTGTCTGGATTGTGTCTAGGATGGCCTTGGAATGGTGGGGTGTCCGCATGTGTCCATGGAATATTCTACCTCTCTGGGGATTCTGCCCAGCACCCAAGAGTTTGGTGTCTCACTGGGAAGGAGAGAGCGTGGTTTACTGTTTCAGTGTTTCCGTCAACACAGGGATTCCAGAGATGGGTTATAGGTCCCTGTGCCTGGATAACCCTACAAAGGCTTAGTATTTGGGCCTAGAGGCTTGACTGCCTGGCTCTGTGGGGCTTTGGTTCAGCTCCCATGGAGACTTGTTGAAAATGGGTCTCAGGGTAAGGGTCACAATGCCTGTTTGTGCCCAGATGCCCATCCTGAGTGGGCATTGGCTCTTGTTCCATGCACCTGGATCCCAATATGAGGGTTGGACCACCATATCAACATTTAATTTTCCTTCTATGAGGAAGGAGGAGTACTCTTTTGTGTTTCAGATTCCCCCATGCACAGTAATTTGAGCTATGTTCTGGGACTGGTACGTGAATAACCAGGTTGGTTTGAGATGAAGGACTCAGGTCAAGGCAGGTCACACCTGCCAGATATGGGTCCCGCTATCTAGGTGGCTACCAGGAGGTCGGGGCTCGAGCTGTGTCAGACAAAGCATTAGTTCACAAGGTGGCCTATGATATTGTGGTGCTATAGAGGGCTGTGCTGGTGGAACCTTATATGGAGTTTCACGCAGACCCATAGGGCACCTCTTTTTTCTGGTGGGCAGGCAGAAGGCTGCATTGTGGCTCCCAAATTCCCAATATGGGGGACTTGAAGGCGAGGAGTGTGAGAACAGAAGGCAGAAAACACAATCTATGCTTAATCTCAGTGCCGAGAACATGGCCGTTCCAATGTGCAGTGGTTTTTTTTTTCGAGATCTCCAGCATCTGAGTACAGGCGAGGGTCAGATGTCTGCTCATGATAGAGTTTGTATCTATCGTGGCCAACAAATGAAATATCCAGCACCTGAGTAAAGGTGGATTTCAGATGTTTACGCACACTGGAGTTTGTGTCTCTGATGACCGAATGGAGGAGTGGCATCAAGAGGCTGATGCATGTGAGATGCTCCAAACAGCAAGGTTGTTTTTTCTACTGGACAGTTAGAGTCTGGTATGTTTTCTGCAGGGCCCCCCATGTGAAAAGTATGGGTAGCAGAGCCCTTCCACATGGATGCCTGGAAAGCACACCTCGATTGACCAATGCAGCTGAAGAACATGCAGGTTCTGTACGGTGCTTCTGGGGCGAAGCACCAAGGTCTTGAGTTGACATGGAATCTCTTGAAGATGGGTTACAATGCTGGTTTTTTTTTACCAGGTAGATCTTAGAATGTGTTGGTGGCTAAGGTGCCTGCAGGATTCTCCTACCCTGAGAGTTTAACACAGGTCGAAGAGCACGGTTACCTTCTGGGGACAGGAGATGTAGTGTTTTGTGGCTCCGGGACCACATGCCGTATCATAAGTTCCTATTCAAGAACAGGCCTCTGAAGACAGATGCCCGACAACCTAATCTAGGGTTCCAATGAGTCCCAGGGGCATGAGAGGTTCAATCTTCAGACTTAGGACAGTTGACTTGGGTGTCTGCCAGGATGTAGGTGATCAGGGAGTTTCAGACTGTGCACTTATGTCCAGAGTAACCACAGGGGCCTTGAATGTTTCAACCAACTCTGGAGGGTTTGGTTAACTGACATGCACAATTTCCATGGGGATGGCAAGCACAGTCCTGTGGTGTGGCTCCAGAGACTCCACCCTGGAGGGCATGTGAGCCATGGTTCTGGGAGGGAAGTCTGCAAACACAAACTCGGGTTAGGTTTAGTGGCTAGGTTATCGCAGGGCAATGTGTAGACCTGGAAGGCTACTCGTCAGGAACAGTAACTGGAATGACCCGAAGGTGGAAGCACAGGCTTTTATATCTGGATTGTGTGTCTAGGGTGACGTCAGAATGTAGCTGTGGCCTCATGGGTCCATGGGAGATTTTTCCTCTAAGGATACAGGCGGCTCCCAATATTTTGATGACTTTTTGGTATGGGAAGACTGCTATTTTCGATCTTAGGTGTGCCCCAAAACAGAGATTCCAGAGATGGGCTCTGGGTCTAGGCGCCTGGAAAATCCCACCAAGGGTTGGGATTTGGGCTTATGGGCAGACCAGGCCTGCAATGCAGGATCTTGGTGGTGCAACTGAGAGGGCTTGTTTGGAAACATGCTCAGGCTGAGCATTACAATGCCTGTTTGTGCCCAGGGTGGCCCTCAGGAGTGGGCGTGGTCCCATTGTCCATTTTCTGGCTCCCACACTGAGGGATGGACACACATTCCAATGGCCAGGTTTCCAGCCATGGGAAAGGAGGAAATATCTATTGTGCTTCATGTTCCCCCATAGGCAGGGATTACAGCAAAGGTCTGGGGACAGATGCCTGAATACCAAGGATGCATAGAGATGACAGATTTGGGCCATGGCCGTTCTCACATGCTGGATATGGGCCCCGCTCTCTGGGTGGCTGACACGAGGTCTGGGCTCAGGCTGTGTCAGACACAGCACTAGTGGCCAGAGAAGTCTATATATTGGGGTTCTCTCCAGGGCCGAGTAAATTGATCCTCATGTAGGGTTTCTGGCCAGACTCACGAAGCACTTCTTTCTGTGGGGCAGGCAGAATGCTGCCTTATGGATCCAGAATTCCCTATCAAGAGGGTTTGGGGACAAATAGGGTGAGAATGCAATTGTAAACACCAGCTATGCTTAAATTGAGTGCCAAGCGGAAGTCAGTTTCAATGTGCAGCAGCTTATACGAGATATCCAGCACCTGAGTAAGGGCAGATGTCAGATATTTGCTCACACTGGAGTTTGTGTCTAGAATGACGACTAATGGAGGGGTGGCTTCAGGAGGCAATGGAGGATTACCCACGCTTAAGATTGTGAGATGCTCCAAACAATAAGGTTTCCTTCTAATGGACAGGAGGCGTCTGTTTTTTTTTTCCTCCAGGGTCCCTCAAGTGGAAGTTTGCGTAGCAGAGCCCTCCCGCATGGATGACTGGAAAGCACACGTCCAATGACCATTGCAGCTGAGGAACATGACAGGTTCGTTTTGGTGGTTCTGGTGCCAAGTACCAAGGCCTTGAGTTGACTTGGAATCTCTTACAGATGTGTCCCAAAACTGGTTTGTTACAAGGGAGGTCTTAGAATGTATTGGTGGCTATGGGCCACGTTGAGGGTTTGGCATAGGTCGATGTGCACAGTTTCCATCTTGGGAGAGGAGATGTTCTGTTTTGTGGCTCAGGGTACATATGTTGTATCCTGACTTGGTATTCAAGAACAGGCCTCTGAGGATTGATGCTGGCAACCTAATCTAGAGATCCAATGATGTCCTTGGTGCCCATCAGGTTCAATTTTCTTACTAAGGACCATTGATATGGTTGTCTGACTGGATGTAGGTGATCAGGGTGTTTCAGACTGTGCATTTGCATCCAGAGCCACTTCCACTATTGGGGTGGGCTCAGGGGCCTTGCAGGTTTCTCCTAACTTGGAGGCTTTGGGGAACTGTGATGGGCACAGTTTCCTTGGGGATGGCAGGCCCAGTCCTGTGGTAAGGCTTCAGAGACCACCTCCTTGAGGATATGAGAGCCATGGTTTGGGAAGGGAAGTCTGCAAACACAAATTTGGGTCAGGGATAGTGGCAAGGTGATCGCAGGTCCAATGCATAGACCTAGAATTCATCACGTCAGCAACTGTAATTAGGGTGACTGAAAGCTGGTAGCACAGGCTTTTCTATCTGGATTGTGTGTCCAGGATGGGCTCTGAATGTAGACGTGGTCTCATGGTTCAATGGGAGACTATTCCTCTCTAAGGATCCTGGTGGATCTCCATAGATTGGTGGTTTTTCAGAGAAGAAAAGAGTGCTCTTTTCCATCTTAGGGTGCTCCAAAACAGGGAAGAATGCTGTTTTCCAACTTAGGCTTATGCCAAAACAGGGATTCCAGAGACGGGCTCTGGGTCTGGGTGCCCGGATATCCCACCAAGTGTTAGGATTTGGGCCTAGGGGCATTCCAGGCCTGCAATGCAGGATCCTAATGGTGTAACAGAGAGGGCTTGTTTGAAAGCATGCTCAGGCTGAGGGTCATCATGCCTCTTTGTGCCCAGGGGGGCCCTCAGGAGAGGGCGTAGTCTCATTGGCCATATAGCTGGATCCCACTTTGAGGGTTGGACACCCATTGCAACAGCCAGGCATCCTGCAATGGAAAGAGGAGTTCTCTATTGTGCTTCAGGTTCCCCCATTGGCAGGGTTACAGGAAAGGTCTGTGGAAAGTTGCCTTAATACCAAGGATGTGTACAGATGACAGGCTAAGAATTCCCAGGTAACAAAACAGCATTGTTACCCATATTCATGACATTCCATGTAGAAATAAGCCCTTAGTACTTCGCCCCAGAGCCACCAGAATGAACTTGCCATGTTCCTAAGCTGCAATGGTCAGTGGAGGTGTGGTTTCCAGGCAACCATACGGGGGTGCTCTGCTACACAAACTTTGCAATTGGCGGGGACCCTTGAGACAAAAAAACAGAATGCCCCTGTCCGGTAGAAGGAAACCTTCTGTTTGGAGCATCTCACAAGCCCCAGCGTGGGAAATCCTCCATTTCCTCTTGAAGCCACCACTCCATTTGTCAGTCATCATAGACACAAACTCCAGCATGAGCAAACATCTGACATCCGCCCTTACTCAGGTGCTGGATTTCAATTCGATCGCTGCACACTGGAACTGCCTTTAGTTTGACTGAATTAAGCCATAGCTTGGGTTTACAATTCCATCCTCAGCCTACTGGTCCACAAGCCCTATTGTGAGGGAATTCTGGAGCTACAACACAATATTCTGCCTTCCCCATAGAAAGAAAAAGGCCCTGGAGAGTCTGCCCAGAAACTCCATATGATGGTCAATCTTCTCGGTGCTAGACGGAACCCTGATTCATAGGCTGCCCTGGGCACTAGTGCTGTGTCTGACATAGCCGGAGCCAGGACCTAGTGTCAGCCACTGAGAGATCAGGGCCCATATACAGCATGTGAGACCAGCTATGGCCCAAGTCTGTCTTCTTTTCTATTCTTGGTATTCAGGCATCTGTACCCACACCTTTGCTGAAATCCTTGCCATTGGGGGAACCTGAAGCACAATAGAGAACTCCTCCTTCCCCATGGAAGGTATTCTGACAGTTGGGATACTTGCTCAAACCTCAAAGTGGAAGGCAGCTCCATGGCCAAGGAGACCATGTGCACTCATGATGGCTTCCCCGGGCACAAGCAGGCATTGTGACCTCAGCCTGAGCATGCTTTCAACCAAACGCTCTCAATTGCATCTCTGGGACCCCGAATTGCAGGCCTAGTACACACCTAGGCCCAAATCCTAACCCTGGTGGGATTTTACAGGGGCCCAGACACAGAGCCCATCTCTGGAATCCCTATTTTGGGGGACCCTTAAGATGGAAAACAGCACTCTTCCCTTCCCCGAGATAGTCACCAAACTCTTGGTAGCCACCAGGATCCTTGAGTGGAAAAATCTGCCATAGACCCATGAGAACACACCTGCATTCCGAGGCCATCCTGGACATACAATCCAGATACATATCATGTGCTATCACCTTTGAGTCATCGGATTTACAGTTCCTGACGAGCTGCCTTCCAGGTCTATGCATTGGGCCTGCAATCACCTTGCCATTAACCTAAACTGAGTTTGTGTTTGCAGACTTCCTTCCTAAAACCATGGCTCACATGACCTCCAGGTTCTGGCATCTGAAGCCACACCACAAGACTGTGCATGAGATCCTCAAGGAAACTGTGCCCATCACTTTTGCCCGATACCTTTAGATTAGGAGAAACCTGCAAGGCCCCTGAGCGCAGCCAAATAATGGAGGCCGCTCTGGGCACAAATGCACAGTCTGAGACACCCTGATCCCCTCCATACAGGCAGACACCCAAGTCAATGCTCCTGAGTCAGAAGATTGAACCTGACATGCCCCGAGGACTTCATTGGCACACTAGATTAGGTTTACAGGTATCTGTCATCAGAGGCCTGCTCTGGAATATCAACTTATGATAAAATATATAGTCCCTGAGCCACAGAACAGAATATGTCCTCCCCAAAAAGGAAGCCATGCTCCTGGAATTGTGTCATACCCTTAGGGTATTTGGATCCTGAATGGCCCCTTAGCAACCAGCACATTCTATGATATTCCTGGTAACAAACCATCATTGTGCCCCATCTTCATGAGACTCCATGTCAACTCAAGGTCTCGATATATTGCCCCAGAGCCACCAGAATGCACCTGCCATGTTCCTCAGGTGCAATGGTCAATAGAGGGGTGATTTCCAGGCATCCCTGTGGGGTTCTCTGCTACAAAACTTTCCACATGGAGAAACCAGAGAAAACAAACCAGACTTCTCCTGTCCGGTAGAAAGAAACTTTGCTATTTGGAGCATCTCACAAGCCCCAGCATGGGAAATCCTCCATGGCCTCTTGACGCCACCCTTCCATTTGTGGGTAATCACAGACACAAACTCCAGTGTGAGCAAACATCTGACATCCACCCTTACTCAGGTGCTGGATATTCGAAACGGCAGCTGCACACTGGAACTGCCTTTTGCTTTTCACTGAACTTAACCATAGCTTTGTATTACTATTCTATCCTCACCACACTGCTCCACAATATCTCTTGATAGGGAATTCTGGAGCCACAACGCAGTATTCTGCCTTCCACATAGAAAGAAGAAGGACCTGTTGAGTCTGCCCAGAAACCTCACATGAGGATCAATCTACTCAGACCACGAGGCAACCCTGATTAATAGATTTCCCTGACCACTAGTGCTGTGTCTGACAGAGTCTAAGCCCCGACCTCGTGTCAGCCACCCAGAGTTGAGGGCCCATATGTAGCATGAGAGATCGGCCATGGCCCTGGGCCATCATCTGTACCCATCCTTGGTATAAAGTCATCTGTCCCCCAAACTTTGCTGGAATTCCTGCCAATGGCGAACCTGAAACACAATAGAGAACACCTCCTTCCCCATGGCAGGAATATTGGTTGTCCAACCCTCAGCGTGGGAGCCAGCTGCATGGCCAAGGAGACCATGCCCACTCCTGAGGGCCGACATGGGCACAGGCAGGCATGGTGATCCTCAGCCTGAGCATGTTTTCAAACAAACACTCTCAGTTACTCCTCCAGTACCAGCATTGCAGGCCTGGTATGCCCCTAGGCCCAAATCCTAACCCTTGGTGGGATTTTCCAGGTGCCCAGACCCAGAGTCCGTCTCAGAATCCCTGTTTGGGGCACCCTTAAGATGGAAAACAGCACTCTTCCCTTCCCTGAGAAAGGCACCAAACTATTGGGAGCCGCCAGGATCCTTAGAGAGAAAAAATCTCCCATGGACCCATGAAAACAAACCTGCATTCCGAGGACATCCTGTCCACACAATCCAGAGAGAAAAGTCTTTGCTACCGCCTTCGAGTCATCCTATTTACATTTCCTGATGAGCTGCCCTCCATGTCTATGCATTGGGCCTGTGATCATCTCGACACTAACCCTAACCCCAGTTTGTGTTTGCCGACTTCTCTCCCAAAACCATGGCTTACATGCCCACCAGGATGTGGTCCCTCAAGCCACATCACAGGAAAGTTCCTGCCTTCCCCAAGAAAACTGTGCCCATCAGGTTGTCCAAACCCTCCAGATTAGGAGAAACCTGCCAGGCCCCTGAACCCACCCCAATATTGGAGGTTGCTCTGGATGCAAACGTGCAGTCTGAAACACCCTGAGCACCTCCATCGAGGCAGAAAGCCAAGTCAATGGTTCTGAGTCAGATGATTGAACCTGACATGCCCCTAGGACTTCACTGGAACCCTAGATTGGGTCTTCAGACATCTGTTCTCAGAGTCCTGTTCTGGAATACCAAGTTATGATACAACATGTGGTCCCTGATTCCCACAACAGAACATCTCCTGTCTCCAGAAGGAAAATGTGCTCTTGGATCTATGTCCAACTTTCAGGGTAGATGGATCCTGCATGACCCATTAGCCCCAGCACCTTCTATGATCTCCCTGGTAACAAACCAGCATTGTGACCCAACTTCCTGAGACTTGATGCCAACTCAAGGTGTTGGTACTTTGCCCAAGAGCCATGAAACGAATCTGCCATGTTCCTCAGGTACAAAGGTCAATGGACGTGTGCTTTCTAGGCATCCAAGAGGTAGTTCTCTGCTACACAAAAATTCCACATAGGGAACCCTAGAGCAAACAAATAAGACTGCTCCTGTCAGGTTGAAGGAAACCTTGGTTGTTTGGAGCATCTCACAAGCCCCAGCCTGGGAAGTCCTCCACATTCTCTTGATGCCAACCCTCCATTTGTTAGTCATCATAGACACAAATTCCAGCATGAGCAAACATCTGACATCTGCTCTTACTCAGGTGCTGGATATTCGAATCAGTCACGCACACTGGAAATACCTTTCACTTGACACTGTATTCTTGCATAGTTTGGGTTTACAATTCCATCCTCACCCTACTGGACTGCAAGTCCTCTTGAGAGGGAATTAGGGAGACAAAACGCAACATTCTGCCTTCCCCATAGAAAGAAGAAGGGCCTGGTGAGTCTGCCCAGAAACTCCCCATGAAGATCAATCTACTTGGCCCTCGAGGGAACCCCGATTTATACTTTGCGCTGGCCACTAGCGCTGTGTCTGAGAGAGCCTGAGCCCCAACCTCGTGCCAGCCACCCAGAGGGTGGGGCCCTTCTCCAGCATGTTGGACTGGCCATGGCCCAGTCATCTCTACCCATCCTTGGTATTCCGGCAACTATCCCAGATCTTTGCTGGAATCCCTACCAGTGGGGGAACCTGAAGCACAATTGAGAACTCCTCCTTCCCCATGGCAGGAAGCCTGGCTGTTGCTATGGGTGCCCAACCCTCAGAATTAGAACCAGGTGCATGGCCAATGAGACAACGCCCAATCATAAGGGCCGCCTGGGCCAAAGCAGGCATTGTGTCCCTCAACCTTAGCATGCATTCAAACAAATGCTCTCAGTTGTTTCTGCAGGGTCCCGCATCGCAGGCCTGGTATGCCCTTAGGACCAAATCCTAACACTTCGTGGGATTTTCCATGCCAACATAACCAGAGCCCGTCTCTGGAATCTCTGTTTTGAAGCACCCCTATGATGGAAAACAGCACTCTTCCCTCCCCTGAGAAAACTATTAGGAGCTGCCAGGATGCGTAGAGAGGAAAAATTTCCCAGGGCTCCATAAGACCACACCTTCATTCCGAGGCCATCCTGGACACACAATCCAGATACAAGAGACTGTGCTACCACCTTCGAATCACCTGGTTTACAGTTCCAGACGAGCTGCCCTACAGACCTACGCATTGGGCCTGTGATCACCTCGCCATTAACCCTACCCCAAGTTTGTGTTTGCAGACTTCTTTCCCAAAACCATGGCTCACATGCCCTCTATGATGGGTCTCTGTAGCCACACCACAGGAAAGATCCTGCTATCCCCAATGAAACTGTGTCCATAACAGTTGCCCAAACCCTCCAGATTAGGAGAGACCTGCAAGTCCCCTAAGCCCAGTCCAATATTGGAGGCCACTCTGGACACAAATGCACAGTGTGCAACACCCTGATCACCTCCATCCAGGAAGACACCCAAGTCAATGGTCCTGAGTCAAAAGATTGATCCCTGAACACCACAATAGAATATCTCCTGTCCCCAGATGGAATTCGTGCTCTTCAACTTGTGTCAAGGGTCGGGGTATATGAATTATGCACAGCCCCTTAGCCCCCAGCACATTCTAAGATCTCTCTGGTAACAAACAAACAGCATTGTGATCCATCTTCATGAGATTCCATGTCACTTCAAGTCCTTGGTAATTCGCCCCAGAGCCACCAGAATGAACCTGCCATGTTCCTCACCTGATATGGTCAGTGGAGGTGTGCTTTCCAGGCATCCATGTGGGAGTGCTCTTCTACTTATTCTTTCCACATGTGGGACCCTGGAGCAAACAAACCAGACTGCCACTGACCAGTAGAAGGGAACCCTCTGTTTGGAGCATCTCAGAAGCACCAGCAGGAGAAATCCTCCATGGCCCTTGACACAACCCCTCCATTTGTCAGTCATCATAGACAAAAACTCCAGCATGAGAAAACATCTGAAACCTGCCGTTATTTAGATTCTGCATTTTCTTTTCCACCACTGCACACTGGAACTGCGTTTCACTTGACACTGAATTTAACAATAGCTTGGGTTTAGAATTCCATCCTCAGCCTCCTGGTCTGCAAGCCCTCTAGAGAGGGAATTTGGAGCCACAAGGCAACATTCTGCATTCCCACTAGAAAGAAATAGGGCCTGGTGAATCTTCCCAGAAACTCCACATGAGGATCAATCTACTTGGCACTCGATGGAACCTTGATTTATAGGCTGTCCTGGGCACTAGTACTAGTACTAGTACTAGTACTGTGTCTGACAGAGCCTGAGCCAAGACCTAGTTTCAGGCACCCAGAGATATGAGCCCATATCCAGCATGTGAGATTGGCCAGGGCCCAAGTCCATCATCTCTACCCATCCTTGGTATTCAGGCACCTGTCCCCAGACCTTTTATGTAATCCCTACCAATGGGGTAACCTAAAGCACAATAGAGAACTCCTCCTTCCCCATGGTAGGAATCCTGGCTGTTGATATGGGTGTCCAAACCTCAAAGTGGGAGCCAGCTGCATGGCCAAGGAGACAATACCCACTCATGAGGGCTGCCCTGGGCACAAGTAGCCATTGTAACCCTCAGCTTGATCAAGCCTTCCAAAAAATGCTCTTAGTTGCACCTCCAGGATCCTTCATTGCAGGCCTGATATGCCCTTAAGCCCAAATCCTAACACATCGTGGGATGTTCCATGTGCACATACCCAGAGCCCGTCACTGGAATCCCTGTTTTGAGGCACCCCTAAGATGGAAAACAGCACTCTTCACTTCCCTGAGAAAGCCACCAAACTAATGGGATCCCCCAGGATCCTTGAGAAGAAGAATCTCCCATGGTCCCATGAGTCCACACCTGTATTCCGAGGCCAGCATGGATATGCTATCCAGATACAAGAGACTGTGCTACTCCCTTTGTGTCACCTGATTTACAGTTCCTGACGTGCTGCCCTCCAGATCTTTGAATTGGGGCTGTGAACACCTCTCCATTAACCTTATCCCGAGTTTGTGTTTGCAGATCTCTCTCTAAAAACCATTGCTCACATGTCCTCCAGGATGGGGCCCCTAGAGTCACACCACAAGACTGTGCTTGCCATCCCCAAGGAAACTGGGCCCATCACAGTTGCCCAAACCCTCCTGATTAGGAGAAACCTGGAAGGCTCCTGAGCACATCCCAATATTGGAGGCTGCTCTGGATGCAAATGCACAGTCTGAAACACCCTGATCACCTCCATCCAGGCAGACACCCAAATCAATGGTCCTGAGTCAGATAATGGAACCTGACATGGCCCTAGGACCTCATTGGAAGAGGGATTAACAATTCAAGCACTTGTCCTCAGAGGCCTCTTCTGGAATACCAACTTATGATACAAATTATGGCCCCTGAGCCCCAGGGTGGGAAATCCTCCATGGCCTCTTGACGCCACCTCTCCATTTGTTGGTCATCATAGACACAAACTCCAGCCTGAGCAAACATCTGACATCCGCCCATATTCAGGCGCTGATATTGGAATCAGCTGCTGCACACTGGAACTGCCTTTCGCTTTGCAATGAATTTAAGCCTAGCTTCAGACTACAATTTCATCCTCACCCTACTGGTCTGCCATATCTCTTGATAGGGAATTCTGGAGCCACAACGCAACATTCTGCCTTCTTCATAGATAGAAGGACCTGGTGAGTCTGCCCATAAACTGCACATGAAGATCAATATACTCATCCCAGGAGGGAACCCCTATTTATAGTTTGCCCTAGCCACTAGTGCTGTGTCTGACAGAGCCTGAGCCCCTACCTCGTGTCAGCAACCCAGAGGGTGGGGCCCACATTAACCATGTGAGACCGGCCATGGCCAGGGCTGTCATTACTACCCATCCTTGGTATTCAGGCATCTGTCCCCTAGATCTTAGCTGGAATCCCTACCAATGGGGGGACCTGAAGCACAATAGAGAATTCATCCTTCGCCATGGCAGGAATCCTGGCTTTTGGATGGGTGTTCCAACCCTAGGAATGGGAACTGGCTGCATGGCTGAGTAGACATCGCCCAATCCTGATGGCCTCCGGGGCACAAGCAGGCATTGGGACCCTCAGCTTGACCATACTTTCAGACAAACGTTCTCAGTTGCACCTCCAGGATCCCGCATTGCAGGCCTGGTATGGCCCTAGGCCTAAATATTAACCCTTGGTGGGATTTTCCAAGCACTTAGACCCAGAGCTCATCTCTGGAATGCCTGTTTTGGGGCACGCCTAAGCTGGAAAACAGTACTCATCCCTTCCCGGAGAAATCCAACAAACTATTGAGAACCGCCAGGATCCTTGAGAGGAAAAATCTCCCATGGACCCTTGAGACAACACCTACAATAAAGGCCATTCTGGAAATTAAATCCAGATACAATTACCTGTGCTACCACCTTTGAGTTATGTGATTTACAGTTCCAGACTTGCTGCCCTCCTGGTCTATGGATTGGGACTATGATCACCTTGCCACTAACCCTAACCTAAGTTTGTGTTTGCAGACTTCTCTCTCAAAATCATGGCGCACATGTCCTCCAGGATGGGGTCTCTGGAGTCACACCACAGGACAGTTCCTGCAATCCCCAAGGAAACTGCCCATCACAGTTGTCCAAAAACCCCATATAAGGAGAAACCTACAAGGAACCTGAGCCAACCCTAGTATTGGATGCCACTCTGGACACAAATGCACAGTCTGAAACACCCTCATCACCTGCATCCAGTCAGACACCAGAGTCAATGATCCTGAGTCAGAAGATTGAATGACATTCCCCTAGGGCCTCATTCAAACCTTTATTAGGTTTTCAGGCTTCTGTCCTCAGAGACCTGTTCTGGATTACCAATTTATGATACAACATATGGCCGCTGAGCCCCACAACAGAATATCTCCTGCCCCCAGAAGCAATCCGGGCTCTTGGGCCTGTGTCAAATCCTCAGGCTAGATGAATCCTGCATGGCCCATTAACCACCAGCACATTCTAAGATCTCCCTGGTAACAAACCAACATTTTGACCCATCTTCATGAGGTTCCATGTCCAATCCAGTCTTTATTTCTTCGCCTCAAAGCCACCAGATGCCATGTTCCTTCGCTGTCATGGTCAATGAAGGTGTGCTTTCCAGTCACCCATGTGGGAGATCTATGTTATCCGATCTTTCGACATGGGGAACCATGGAGGAAACAAATCAGACTGCCCCTGTCTGGTAGAAGGAAACCTTGCTGTTAGGAGCATCTCAAAAACACGAGATTGGGAAATCCTCCATAACCTCTTGACGCCACCCCTCCATTTTTGTGTCATCATAGACACAAACTCCAGCATGAGCAAATATCTGACATCCACCCTCACTCAAGTGCTGAATATTGGATTCAAACATTGCACACTGGAAATTCCTTTTGCTTGATACAGAATGTAACCATAGCTTAGGTTTACAATTCCATCCTCAGCCTCCTGGTCCACAAGCCCTCTTGATAGTGAATTCTAGAGCCACAAACCAGCATTCTGCCTTCCCCTTACAAACAAGAAGGGCCTGGTGAGTCTGCCCAGAAACCATACATGAGGATCAATCTGCTCGGCACTTGAGGGAACCCCAATTTATAGGCTGCCCTGGGCACTAGTGCTGTGTCTGACAGAGCCTGAGCCAAGACCTAGTGTCAGCCACCCAGTGATCGGGGCCCATATCCACGATTTGATACTGGCCATGGCCCATGTCCATCATCTTTACCCATCCTTGGTATTCAGGCCTCTGTCCCCAGACCTTTGCTGGAATCCCCGCTAATGGGGGAACCTGAAGCACTATAGAGAACTCCTCTTTCCCCATGGCAGGATTCTGGCTGTTGGGATGGTTTTCCAACCCTCAAAGTGGGAGCCAGCTGCATGGCCAATGTGACCACGCCCACTCATGAGGGCCACCTGGGCATAAGCAAGTATTGTGACCCTCAGCCTGAGAATGATTTCAAACAAGCCCTCTCAGTTGCACCTCCAGGATCCTGCATGCAGGCCTGGTAAGCCACTAGGCCCAAATCCTAACACTTGGTGGGATTTTCCAGGGGACCAAACCCAGAGTCGGTCTCTGGAATCCATATTTTGGGGCACCCCTAACATGAAAAAAAGCACTCTTCCCTTTCCCGAAAAAGCCACCAACTATTGGGAGCCACCAGGATCCTTAGAGAGGAAAAATCTCCCATGGACCCATGAGGCCACAACTGCATTCTGAGGCCATCCTGCACACAATACAGAGAAAAAAGCCTGTGATTCTGCCTTTGAGTCACCCGATTAACAGTTCCTGAAGAGGTGCCATCCATGTCTATGCATTGGGCCTGTGATAACCTTGCCACTAACCCTAACCCAAGTTTGTGTTTTCAGACTTCCCTCCAAAAACCATGGCTCACATGCCCTCCAGTTTGTGATAACTGGAGCCACACCACGGGATTGTACCTGTCTTCCCAAAGGAAACTGTGATTGTCACTATTAAACAAACCCTCTAGATTAGGAGAAACCTGCAAGGCCCCTAAGCCCAGCCCAATATTGGAGGCCACTCTGGACGCAAATGCACAGTCTGACACACCATATCACCTACATCCAGGCTGATATCCAAGTCAATGGTCCTCAGACAGAAGATTGAACCTGACATGCTCCTAGGATTCACTGGAACACTAGAATAGGTTTTCAGGTATCTGTACTCAGAAGGCTGTTCTGAATATCAATGTATGATACAATATGGTCACTGAGCCACACAAAAGAACATCTCCTGTCCTTAGAAGAAATCTGTGCTCTGGACCTGTGTCAAACACTCTGGGTAGATGAATCCTTCAAGGTCCCCTGGCAACCAGCACATTCTATGATCTCCCTGACAACATACCAGCATTGTGACCCATCTTCATGAGACTCCATGACAACTCCAGCCCTTGGTACTTCGGCTCAGAGCCACCAGAATGAAATTGCCATGTTCCTCTGCAGCCATGGTCAATGTAGGTGTACTTTCCAGGCATCCAGCGGGAGTGCTCTGATACCAACTTTCCACATGGGGAACCCTGGAGGAAACAAACCAGACTCCCCTGTACGGTAAAAGGAATCTTTTCTGTATGGAGTATCTCAAGCCTGAGGGTGGGTAATCCTCCATGGCCTCTTGAGGCCACCCATCCATTTGTTGGTCATCATAGACACTAACTCCAGCGTGAGCAATCAACTGACATCTGCACTTACTCAAGTGCTGGATATTTGAATCAGCTGCTACACACTGGAATTGCCTTATGCTTGGCACTGAATTTAAAAGTAGCTTGGCGGGACGCCTGTGTGGCTTAGTTGGTTAAACAGCTGCCTTCGGCTCAGGTCATGATCCCAGCGTCCTGGGATCGAGTCCCACATCAGGCTCCTTGCTCCGCAGGGAGCCTGCTTCTCCGTCTGACTCTGCCTTCCACTCTGTCTGCCTGTGCTTACTCTCGCTCGCTCTCTGACAAATAAATAAAATCTTAAAAAAAAAAAGTAGCTTGGGTTTGCAATTCCATCCTCACCCTGGTGTTCAGTAAGCTCTCTTGATAGGGAATTCTGAAGCCACAACACAGCATTCTGCCTTCCCCATAGCAAGAAAAAACAGCCTGGAGAGACTGCCCAGAAACCCTACATGAGGATAAATCTACTCGACCCTCGAGTGAACCCCATTTATAGGTTTACCTGGCCACTAGCGCTGAGTCTGACATAACCTTGTCTCTGACCTCGTGTCAGGACCCAGAGACTGGGCTCCAACTCCAGAATGTGAGACCAGCCATGTCCCAGGGCTGTCATCTCTACCCATTCTTGATTCAGGCATCTGTCCCCAGACATTTGCTGAAATCCCTGCCAATGGGGGAACCAGAAGCACAATAGGGAAATCCTCCTTCCCCATGGCAGGAATGATGGCTCTTGGGATGGGTTTCCAGACCTCAGAGTGGTAGCCAGCTGAATGGCCAATGATAACCCGCCCACTCATGAGGGCCGCCCTGGACACAAGCAGGCATTGTGACCCCCAACATGAGCATGCTTTCAAACAAACACTCTCAGT
Organism: Mustela nivalis; assembly: GCF_964662115.1. Classification (NCBI taxonomy): domain Eukaryota; kingdom Metazoa; phylum Chordata; class Mammalia; order Carnivora; family Mustelidae; genus Mustela; species Mustela nivalis. The sequence goes on along the minus strand of NW_028136558.1, from coordinate 664,672 downwards.
TGCATTCCAGAATCCAAATTTGCAGGCCTGATATGCCCCTAAGCACAAATCATAACACCTGGTGGGATTTTTCAGGGGCCCAGAAACACAGCCTGTCTCTGGAATCCCTGTTTTGGGACACCCCTAAGATGTAAAATAACACTCTCCCCTTCGCCAAGAAAGCCACCATAGTATAGGGAGTCGCTAGGATCCTTGAGAGGAAAAATCTCCCATGGATCCATGAGACCACACCTGCATTCCGAGGCCATCCTGGACACAAAAGCCAGATACACAAGCCTGTGCTACCACCTTCAAGGCAACTAATTTATAGTTCCAGACGAGCTGCCCTCCAGGTCTATGCATTGGGCCTGCGATCACCTCACCGCTAACCTTAACCCGAGTTTGTGCTTACAGACTTCTATCCCGAAACCATGGCTCATATTTCCTCCAGGATGGGGTCTCTGGAGCCACACCAAAGGACTGTGCCTGCCATCCCCAAGGAAAATGTGTCCGTCACATTTGCCTAAAACTTCGAGATAAGGAGAAACCTGCAAGGCCCCTGAGCCCACCCCAATACTGGAGGACCCTCTGGACACAAATGTGCAGTCTGAAATACGCTGATCACCTGAATCCAGGCAGATACCCAAGTCAGTGTTTCTCAGTCAGAAGATTGAACCTGACATGCTCCTATGACCTCATTGTAACCCCTGATTAGGTTTTCAGGCATCTGTAATCAGAGACCTGTTCTGGAGTACCAACTTAAGATACAACATATGGTCCCTGATCCCCACAACAGAAAATCTCCTTTCTCTAGATGGAAGCCGTGCTCTTGGAACTGTGTCAAACCCTCAGGGTAGATGAATCCTACTTGGCCCGTAGCCACCAGCAGATTCTAAGATCTCACTGGTAACAAGCCAGCATTGTGAGCCATCTTCATGAGATTCCATGTCAACTACAGGCCTTGGTACTTCACCCCAGAGCCTTCAGAAAGAACCTGTCATGTTCCTCAGCTGCAATGTTCAGTGGAAGTGTGCTTTCCAGGCATCCATGTGGGAGTGCTCTGCTACCCAAACTTTCCACATGGGGGACTCTCGAGCAAACAAATCTGACTGCCCTGTCCTGTAGAAGGAAACCTGGCTGTTTGGAGCATCTCACAAGCTCAAGTGTGGGAAATCCTCTATGACCTCTTTTCAACTCCTATCCATTTGTCGGTCATTATAGACACAAACTCCAGCTTGAGCAAACATCTGACGTCTGCGCTTACTCAGGTGCTGGATATTCGAATCAGCCGCTGCACACTGGAAATGCCATTCGCTTGTCACTGAATTTATTCATAGCTTGGATTTACAATTCCATCCTCACCCTACTGGTCCACAAGCCCTCATGATAGGGAATTCTGCAGCCACAACACAGCATTCTGCCTTCCCAATAGAAAGAAGAAGGGCCTGGTGAGTCTGCCCAGAAACTCCACATTATGATCAATCTACTTGTCCCTTGAGGGAACCCTGAATTATAGACAGCCCTGGCCCCTAGTGTTGTGTCTGACAGAGCCTAAGCCCCGACCTCGTGTCAGCCACCTAGAAGGCGGGGCCCATATCTCGCATGTTAGACTGGCCACGGAACAGAGCCGTCATCTTTACCCATCCTTGGTATTCAGGCATGTGTCCCCAGACCTTTCCTGGAATCCCTACCAATGAGGGAACCTGAATCACAATAGAGAACTCCTCATTCCCCATGGCTGATTCCTGTAAGTTCGGAAGGGTGTCCAACACTCAGAGTGTTAGCCTACTGAATGGCCATTGAGACCACCCCCATTCCTGAGGGCCACCCTATGCAAAAGCTTGCATAGTGACCCTCAGCCTGAGCATGCTTTCAAACAAACGCTCTCATTTGTATCTCCAGGACTTGCATTGGAGGCCTGGTAAGCCCCTATGCCCAAATCATAACCCTTGGTGGGTATTTCCAGGTGCCCAGAGCCAGAGCACTTCTCTGCAATCCCTGTTATGGGACACCCTTAATATGGAAAACAGAACTCTTTCCTCTCTGAGAAAGCCACCACATTATAAGGAGCCGCCAGGATACTTGAGAGGAAATATCACCCATGGACACCTGAGACCACACCTGCATTCTTAGTCCATCGTGGATACACAATCCAGATAAAAAAGCCTGTGCTAACTCCTTTGAGGCATGCGATTTACATTTCACACGGAGCTTCCCTCCAGGAGTATGCATTGGGCCTACAATCACTTCGCCACTAAACCTAACCCGCATTTGTGTTTGCAGACTTCCCTCCCAAAACCATGGCTCTCATGCCCTCCAGCATGGGGTCTCTGGAGCCACACCACAGGACTGTGCCCACCATTGCCAAGGAAACTGTGCCCATCAAATTGCCCTATCTTTCCAGATTAGGAGAAACCTGCAAGGCCCCTGAGCCCACCCCAATACTGGTTGCCACTCTGTACACAAATGCACAGTCTGGAACACCCTGATCACCTACATCTAGGCAGACTTTGAAGTCAATGATACTGAGTCAGAGGATTGAACCTGACATTCCGTTAGGATTTTATTGGAACCCTAGATTAAATTTTCAGGCATCTATCCTCAGAGGCCTGTTCTGCAATACCAAATTATGATACATTTGGTCCGTTAGCCCAACATCAGAACATCTCTGGTCCGAGAAGGAAACCGTGCCCTTTGACCAGTGTCAAACCCTCAGGGTAGATGAATCCTACATGGTCCCTTAGCCACCAGCACACTGTAAGGTCTCCATGGTAACAAACCTGCATTATGACCCATCTTCATGAGACTTCATGTCAACTCCAGGCCTTGGTAATTCGCCCAAGAGCCACCAGAACGAATTGGCCATGTTTCTCAGCTGCAATTTTAATGGAGGTGTGCTTTTCAGGCATCCACGTGGGAGTGCTCTGCTTCCCAAACTTTCCACATGGGGGACCCTGGAGCAAATAAACCAGACTCCACCTGTGTGGTAGAAGGAAACTTTGCTGTTTAAAGCATCTCACAAGCCCCAGCATGTGAAATCCTCCATGGCCTCTTGACGCCACCCCTCCATTCATCGGTCATCATAGACATAAACTCCAGCATGAGGAAATGTCTGACTTTCACCTTTACTCAGGTGCTGGATATCTGGAATCAGACACTGCACAATGGAACTGCCTTTTGCTTGGCACTGAATTGAACCTTAGCTTGAGTTTACAATTCCATCCTCACCCTACTGGTCCCCAAGCCCGCTTGATAGGGAATTCTGGGGCCACAACGCAGCTTTTTGCCTTCCCCTTAGAAAGAAGAAGGGCATGGTGATTCTGCCCAGAAACTCTGCATGAGGATCAATCTGCTCAGCCCTTGAGGGATCCCTGATTCATACTCAGCCCTGACCACTAGTTCTGTTTCTGACAGAGCCTGAGTGCTCAATTCATGTCAGCTACTCAGAGAGTCAGGCATGTGAGACTGGCCATGTCTCAGGTCCCTCATCTCTACCCATCCTTGGTATTCAGGCATCTGTCCCCAGACATTTGCTAGAATACCTGCTAATGGGGGAACCTGAGGCACAATAGAGAATTCTTCCTTTTCCATGGCAGGAATCCTGGTAGTTGGGATGGGTGTCCTACATTAAAGTGGTAGCCAGCTGCATGGCCAAGGAGACAACTCCCACTCATAAGGGCTGCCCTAATCACATCAGGCATTGTGACACTCAGACTAGCATGCTTTCAAACAAACGCTCTCAGTTGTACCTCCAAGTCACACATTGTAGGCCTGGTACTCCCCTAGGCCCAAATCCTAATCCTGGTGGGATTTTCCAAGCACCCAGACTCACAGCCCTTCTCTGGAATCCCTTTTTGGGGAACATCTAAGATTGAAAACAGCACTCTTCCATTCAAACGAAAGTCACCATACTATTGGGAGCTTCCAGGATCCGTAGAGAGGAAAATACTCTCATGGAAACATTAGAACACACCTGCATTCCAAGGCTATCATGGACACACAATCCAGATACAAAAGCCAGTGCTAGTGCCTTCGAGGTACGTGATTTACAGTTCCTGACGATCTGCCCTCCAGGTCTATGCATTGGGCCTACGATCACCTCGCAACTCAACCTAATCCGAGTTTGTGATTGCAGACTTCTCTCCCAAAACCATGGCTTACATGCCCTCCACGATGGAGTCTCTGGAGCCACACCACAGGACTGTGCCTGCCAACCCCAAGGAAACCGTGCCCACAAATTTGCCTAAACCTTTAAGATTAGGAGAAACCTGCAAGGCCCCAGAGCCCACCCCAATATTGGAGGCCACTCTGTACACAAAGGCACAGTCAGAAACACCCTGGTTGCCTACATATAGGCAGACACCGAAGTCAATGGTCCTGAGTCTGATGATTCAACTTGAAATTCCCCTTGGACTTCATTGGAACCCTAGATGAAGTTTTTAGGCATCTGTCCTCAGAGGCCTGTTCTGGAATACCAACTTATGATACAACATTTGGTCCGTGAGCCCCACAACAGAACATCTCCGATACCCAGAAAGAAACCGTGTTCTTCAACCGGTGTCAAACCATCAGGATAGACTAATCATACATGGCCCCTTAGCCACCAGCACATAGTAAGATTTCCGTGGTAACAAAACTGCATTGTGACCCAACTTCATTAGAATCCAGGCCTTGGTACTTTGCCCTAGAGCAACCAGAAAGAACCTGCCATGTTCCTTAGGTGCAATGGTTAATGTAGGTGTGCTTTCCAGTATCCACATGCGAGTACTATGCTACCCAAACTTTGCACATGGGGGAACCTGGTGTAAACAAACCAGACCTCCCCTGTCCAGTAGAAGGAAACCTTATGTTTGGATCAACTCACAGTCCTCAGCGTGTAAACTGCTCCATGGCCTCTTGATGCCACCACTCCATTGGTCGGTCATCATAGACACAAACTCCAGTCTAAGCAAACATCTGACATGCACCCTTATCCCGGTGCTGGATGTCTTGAATAAACCACTGCACATTGGAACTGCCTTCCACTTGGCACTGAATTGAACCATAGCTTGTGTTTACAATTCCATCCTCACCTGACTGGTCCCTAAGCCCTCTTGATAGGGAAATCTGGGGCCACAATGCAGCATTCTGCCTTCCCCATCGAATGAAGAAATGCCTGGTGAGTCTGCCCTGAAAACCCACATGAGGATCAATCAGGTCGGCCCTCGAGTCAACACCGATTTATAGGCTGCCATGGCCACTAGTGCCGTGTCTGACAGAGCCTGAGCTCGACTGAGTTTCAGCCACTAAAGAGCAGGCCCCATATCTAGCATTTGGGATTGCCATGGCCAAAGTATGTCATCTCTACCCATCCTTGATATTCAGGCACCTGTCCCCAGACCTTGGCAGGGATCCCTGCCAATTAGGGAACTTGAAGCACAATAGAGAACTCTTCTTTCCCCATGGCAATAAACCTGGCTTTTGGGATGGGTGTTCTACCCTCAAAGGGGGAGCCAGTTACAACATCAATGACACCACACACACTCCTGAGGACTACCCTTGGCACAAACAGGCATTGTGACCCTCACCCTGAGCATGCTTTCAAAAAATCCCTCTCAGATTCACCACAATGATCCCTCATTTCAGGCCTGGTATGCCTGTAGGTTCAAATCATAAAACTTGGTGGGATTTTCGAGGTGCCCAGACCCAGAGACCATCTCTGGAATTTTTGTTTTGGTGCACCCTTCAGATGGAAAACAGCACTCATCCCTTCCCCAAAAATGTCACCAAATTATGAGGAGCCACCAGGATCCATAGAGAGGCAATGTCTCCCATGGACCCATGAGAACACACCTGCATTCCGAGGCCATCCTGGACACACAATCCGGAGAGAAAAGCCTGTGCTACTGCCTTCCATTCACCCTAATTACAGTTCCAGATGAGCTGCTCTCAAGGTATATGCATTGGGCCTGTGATCACCTCGCCACTCACCCTAATTCGAATTTGTGTTTGCAGACTTATCTACCAAAACCATGGCACACATGCCCTCCAGGATGGGGTCTCTGGATCCACACTGCAGGACTGTCCCTGCCATCCACAAGGAAACTGTTCCCATCACAGTTGCCCAAACTGTCTAGATTAGGAGAAACCTACAAGGCCTCTGGGCCTACCCCAATTTCGGCGGCCGCTCTGAACACAAATGCACAGTCTGAAATACCCTGATCTCCTACATCCAGGAACACAGCCAAGTCAATGGTCCTGAGTCAGAATAATGAACCTAACATGCCCCTAGGACGTCATTGGAACCATTGATTCGGTTTTCAGACATGTGTCCTCAGAGGCCTGTTCTAGAATGCGAACTTATGATACAACATGTGGTGGCTGGGCCACACAACAGAACATCTCCTGTCCCCAGAAGGAAACCGTGCCCTACAATCTGTGCAAAATCCCAGAGTAGTAGATTCCTGCACAACTACTAAACCACCAGCACATTCTAAGATCTACCTGGTAACAAACCAGCTGTGTGGCCCATCTGCAAGAGATTCCATGTCAAATCAAGGACTTGGTACTTTGCTACAGAGACACCAGAATAAAGCTGCCATGTTCTTCAGTTGCAATGGTCAATGAAGTTGAACATTCCAGGCATCCATGAGGTAGAGCTCTGCTACCCAATCTTTCCACATGGGGGAACCTGGAGCAAATAAACCACACTCCACCTGTCCAGTAGAACGAAACCTTGCTATTTGGAGCAGCTCATGAGTCTCAACGTGAAAATCCCTCCATGGCTTCTTGACGCCACCCCTCCATTTGTCAGTCATCATAGACACAAACTCCAGTGTGAGCAAATATCTGACGTCCTCCCTTACTAAGGTGCTGGATATCTCGAAAAAGCTGCTGGACACAGGAACTGCCTTCCGCTTGGCAGTGAATTGAACTGTAGCTTGTGTTTACAATTCCTTCCTCACCCGACTGGTCCCCAAGCCTTCTTGATAGCGAATTATGGAGACACAACACAGCATTCTGCCTTCCCGATAGAAACAAGTGCCTGGTGAGTCTGGCCAGAAACCCCACATGAGGATCAATCTGCTCGGCCCTATATCGGAGGGACCCTGATTTATAGGTTGCCCTGGCCACTAGTGCTGTGTCTGACAGAGCCTGAGCCCAGACCTAGTGTCAGTCACCAGAGTTTGAGCCCCACATCTAGTATTTGGGAATGCAATGGCTCAAGTATTTCATCTCTACCCACCCTTGGTATTCAGGCACCTGTCCCCAGACCTTTGCTGGAATCCCTGATAATGGGGCATCCTGAAGCACAATAGAGAACTCCTCCTTCTTCATATCAGGAAACTTGGCTGTTAGGATGGGTGTTCAACCCTGAAAGGGGGAGTCATTTACAAGTCCAGTGAGACCACACAAACTCCTCAGGGATGCCCTGGAGGCAAACAGGCCTTGTGACCCTCAGCCTGAGCATGCTTTCAAACAATCCTTCTCTGTTGCACCACCATGAACCCGCATTGCAGGCCTAATATGCCCCTAAGCCCAAATCCTAGCACTTGTTGTGATGTCCCAGATGCCATGAACCAGAGCCCGTCTCTGGAATCCCTGTTTTGGGGCACCCATAAGGTGGAAAACATCACTCTCCCCTTCCCCGAAAAAGCCACCAAACTATGGAGAGCCACCAGGATCCATAGAGAGGAAAAGACTCCCATGGACCCATGAGACCACACCTGCATTCCAAGGCCATCCTGGACACACAATCCAGAGAGAAAAGCCTGTGCTACTGCCTTCCAGTCTCCCTAATTATAGTTCATGACGAGCTTCCCTCCAGGTCTACGCATTGGGCCTGTGATCACCTCGCCACTCACCCTAATTTGTATTTGTGTTTGCAGACTTCTCTCCCAAAACCATGGCTCACATGCCCACCAGAATGTGATCTCTGGAGCCACACCACAGAACTCTGGCTGCCAACCCCAAGGACACTGTGCATATCAGATTTGCCCAAACCTTCCAGATTAGGAGAAACCTGTGTGGCCCCTGAGCCCACACCAATATTGCCGGCCACTCGGGATGGAAATGCGCAGTCTGAAACACCCTTATCACCTACATCCAGGGAAATAGCCAAGTCAATGATCGTGAGATAGACGATTGAACCTAAAATGCCAGTAGGCTCTCAATGGAACCCCATTAGGTTTTCAGGCATCTGTCCTCAGGGGCCTGTTCTGAAATACCAATCTATGACACATCATGTGGTCTCTGAGCCACACGACAGAACATCCCCTGTCCCCAGAAGAATACCATGCTCTTCGACCTGTGCCAAACCCTCAGGGTAGGAGAATCCTGCATGGCACCTTAGCAACCAGCACATTCTAAGTTCTCCCTGGTAACAAACAAGCATTGTGACCCATCTGCAAGAGATCCCATGTCAACTCAAGGCCTTGGCACTTTGTCCCAGAGCCACCAGAACGAATCTGCCATGTTCCTCAGCTGCAATTGTCAATGGAGGTGTGCTTTCCTGGCATCCATGCCGGAGAGCTCTTCTTCACAAACTTTCCACATGGGGAAACCTAGAGTAACAAACCAGACTTCACCTACTCTGTACAAAGAAATGTTACTTTTTGCAGCAGTTCACAGGCCTCAGCATGTGAACTCCTCCATGGCCTCTTTATACCACCCCTCCACTTGTCGGTCATCATAGACAAAAACTCTAGTGTGAGCAAGCATCTGACATCCACCCTTATTCCAGTGCTGGATGTCTCGAGTAAACTGCTACAAATTGGAACTGCCTTCTGCTTGGCACTGAATTGAACCATAGCTTTTGTTTACAATTCCACCCAAAACTGACTGGTCCCCAAGCTCTCGTGATTGGGAAATCTGGAGCCACAACACAGCATTCTGCCTTCCCTATTGAATGAACAAATGCCTGGGAATCTTCCCAAGAAACTCCACATGAGGATCAATCTGCTCCGTCCTCGAATCTACTCTGATATAAAGGCTGCCATGGCCACTAGCGCTGTGTCTGACAGAGCCTGAGCCCCGACCGAGTTTTAGGCCTCATATCTAGCATTTGGGATTGCTATGGCCCAAGTACGTCATCTCCACCCATCCTTGGTATTCAGGCACCTATCTCGAGACCTTGCTGGAAACCCTGCCAATGGGGCAACCTGAAGCACAGAGGAACCTGACGGAAGAGAACTCATCCTTCCTCATGGCAGGACATTTGGCTGTTGGGTTGGGTGTCCAACTCTCTAAGAGGGAGCCAGATATATGACCAATGAGACCACTCCCAATCCTGAGGGCCGCCATGGGAGCAAACAGGCATTGTGAGACTCAGCCTGAGCAAGCTTTCAAACAATCCCTCTCAGTTGCACCATCATGATCCCGCATTGCAGGCCTCATACACCCCTAGGTGCAAATCCTAACCCTTGGTGGGAAGTCCCAGATGCCCAGAAAAAGAGCCTGTATCTGGAATCCCTGTTTTGGGGCACCCATAAGATGGAAAACAACACTCTTCCCTTCCCCAAAAAAGCCACCAAACTATGAGCTGCACAGATCCATAGAGAGGAAAAGTTTCCCATGGACCCATGAGACTATACCTGCATTCCGAGGCCATCCTGGACACACAATATAGAGAGAAAAGCCTGTGCTACTGCCTTCCAGTCACCCTAATTACAACTCCTGACAAGCTGCACTCCAGGTCTACTCATTGGGCCTGTGATCACCTTTCCACTAACCATAACCCACATTTGTGTTTGCAGACTTCTCTCCCAAAACCATGGCTCATATGCCCTCCAGGACAGGGTCTCTGGATCCACAACACATGACTAGGCCTGCCATCCCCAAGGAAACTGTGCCCGTCAAACCTGCCCAAAGCTTCCAGTTTAGGAGAAACACGCAAGAGCCCTGAGCCCAACCCAATATTGTCAGCAGCACTGGACACAAATGCCAGTCTGAAACGCCCTGATCACCTACATCCAAGCAGACAGCCATTTCAATGTTCCTGGGTCAGAAGATTGTACCTGACATGCTCCTAGGACGTCATTGGAACACTAGATTAGGTTTTCAGGCATCTGTCCTCAGGGTCCTGTTCTGAAATACCAACTTAGGATACAGCATGTGGTCCCTGAGGCACACAATAGAATATCTCCTGTCCCCAGTAGGAAACCATGCCCTTCGACCTGTGCCAAATCCTCAAGATTGGAGAATCCTGCACAGCACCTTAGACACCAGCACAAACTCTAGTTTGTGCGTTGACCCATACCACAAGCTTTCCATCTGCTGGACAGTCGAGTCCTGTTGAATGGCTCCAGGATGTCCCATACGGAAAGACTGGAGAGCAGGATTCGAAGGATGGATGCCTGTACAGCATACCTCACATTCCCATTGGCTCTTTGTGACAAGACATGTTTGAACTACTGGCTCTGGGGCGAGCTAACTAGGGGGCTGAATTGAAATGGACTCTCCTGCGGATGGGTCATAATGTGGGTTTGTGTGCATGGAGACCTTGGAATATGTTGGCAGCTCAGGGGCCATGAAGTATTCGCCTAACCGAAGGGTGTAATATTGCTCCAATTAAAAAGAGATCCCTATGTGGAGATGAGACAGGTTCTCTTTGGTGCCTCAGAAAAGCCCCAGATACTGGTCTTCAAACCAGTTCTCTGAGTAGAGACACCTGGAAACCAAAGCTAGGGTTCAGATTAGAGCCTAGATGCCTGTCCGTTTCAATCTTCTGTCTCTGGGGACACTGTCTGAGTATCTAAGTGGAGATAGTTGCTCAGCTGGTGTCAGAGTGCCCCTCTTAGTCCATGGCCGAGGCATGGCCTTGGAGACCTTATTGGATTTTCCTAATCTCTAGGGTTGTGGCCAATGGATTGGGTACAGTTTTCTTGGAGAGGACTGGCACAGTCCTTCAGTGTGTCTCCATAGGCCCTAGCCTGGAGGGTGTGTGGGTCCGGGCTGTGGGCACAGAAGTCTGAAAACACAAACTCGGCTTGGGTGCGGAGCCGAGAGCATTGCAGGATGGACCCACAGACCGTGAGAGGAGATCCTCAGCTTATGAAAGAAGGGCAAATGGGAGGCAGTCACGCAAGCTTTTGTCTTTGGATGTTTTGTCTCCCATAGCCGTGGAATGTAGGGGTGACCTCAGGGGCTATGGAAGAGTCTCCCTCTCTGAGGAGTTGGTCCAGCTCTTAAGATTTTGGGGACATTTTGTGGGAAGGGTGGAGTCCTGCTGTCTGGCTCAGGTGTTCTTCCAGGAGAGGGACTCCAGATCACAGTCCTGGGTTCGAGCAAATGGAATACCCGAGCTCTTGTGAAGATTGGGATCATAGGGGCTTGGCAAGCCCCATATGCGGGCTCTTAGTCCAGGCCCTGAGAGACCTTACTTCGACATGGGGCCCATGCTGATGGTTCCAATGCGAGTTTGTACCCAAGGAGGCACTCAAGTTTAGGCTTGGCCTCAGGGGCCATGAAGGTTTCTCCTACACTGAAGGTATGACCCAATGCCAACAGCAAGCTTTCCAGCCATGGGGAAGGAGAAGATCTGATTTGTGCTTCAGTTACCCACGTTTGCCAGGATTTGATATAATATCTAGGGTCAGATGTCTGAAAACCCAGCTTGGGAAGAGATGACGGCATAAGACCATGGCCTGTCTGATGTGCTTAGTGTGCAGCCAGCTGTTTCCTTGTCTGTCGGAACGTAAGGCTGTGTCAGACAGAGCATTACTGACCAGGGTAGCTTTTCCAGTTAGGGTGCGGTCGAGGCCAGAGCAGGTTGGTTCTCATTTGTGGTTTCTGGAGAGCCCCATAGGGCAACGTTTTTCTTCTGGTGGGCAGGCAGAAAACTGTGTTGTGGTTCTGGAATTCCCAGTCTGGAGGGCTTGTTTGCCAGGAGTGTGAAGAGGGAAGTCTGAAAACACAAGCTAGCATTAGGTTTGGGGCCGAGGGCATGGCAGGCCCACTCTGCAGAGACTGAATCAAGATCTCCTGCATCTGAGGTCAGGGCGAGTATCAGACGTTGCCTCAGGTTGGAGTTTGTGTCCATTATGGCCCCTTCCTGAAGGGGGTGGGGGCGTCATGAGGCCAGGGAGGTTTCCCAACGCTGGGAGTTATGAGCTGCCCCAAACATCAAGGTTTCCTCTGTAGGACAGTCGAGTACTATGAGATGGTTCTAGGATGACCCCTACAGAAAGACTCGAGAGAAGGGGTCTAAGCATGAATGTCTGCAAATGCCACCTCACATTCCCACTGGCTGCTTGGGGCAAGGCAGGCTCAATCTGCAGGCTCTTGGGCGGGTTTCTCAGAGGGCTGAGTTGAAATGGACTCTCCTGAGGATGAGTCATACTGTGGGTTGGTGGCCATGGAGACCTTGGAATGTGGCGGGGGCTCAGGGACTCTGCAGGTTTCTCCAAACCGAAGGGTTTGACACAGCTCCAACAATGAAGCTTCCCATGTGGAGACGATAGTTGTTCTGTTTGGTGTCTCAGGAAAGCCCCAGAGGCTGGTCTTCAAATCCAGGCCTCTGAGGAGTGACACCTGGAAACCAAAGCAAGAGTTCAGATTAGGGCCCAGGGGCCTGTCTGGTTCAATCTACTGTCTCTGCCGACATCTGTCTGTGTTTCTGCATGGAGGTAGTTGCTCAGCTAGTGTCAGGATGCCTTTGTCCAGAGAGGCTTATAGTAGTGGGATGTCCTCGGGGGCCTTGAGGTTTCTCCTATTCTGTGGGGTTATGGGCAATGGAATGGGCATAGTCTCCTTGGAGAGAGCAGGACAGTCCTGTGGTGTGGCTCCAGAGGCCCCAGCCTGGCGGCTGTGTGGGCCAGGGCTGTGGGGACAGACATCCAAAAACACAAACTCGGCTGAGGTTTGGGGCTGAGGTTATGGCAGGAGTGATCTACAGTCCGTGAGGGGAGCTCATTGTGATTAGAAAGTAAGGCGAGTGAGAGGCGGTCGTTCAAGCTTATGTCTCTGGATGTTGTATTCATGATGGTCATTTAATGTAAGCATGGTCTCATGGGCCATGGAAGTCTCCCTCTCTGGTGATTTGTCCGGCTCCCAAGAGATTGGGGTCATTTTGTGGGAAGGGAGGAGTCCTGTTTTCTGCCTCATGTGTTCCCACAATAGAGGGATTCTAGAGCAGAGCACTGGGTACAGACAACTGGAATACCCACCCTCTGGTTAGGCCTGGGGTCCTATGGGCATGGCAAGCCCATATGCAGATTCTTGGTCCAGCCACTGAGAGACGTTACTTGAATAGTGGACTCATGCTGAGGGTCACAATGTGTGTTTGTGCCCAAGGTGGTCCTCAATATTGGGCGGGACTTCATTGAGCTTGCAGGTTTCTCCTACACTGAACCTTGGACATGCCAACCTCAGGGTTTCTTGCCATGGGGAAGGAGGAGTTTTGATTTCTGCATCACGTTCACCTCTGGGCACTAATTGGAGATAAGGTCTAGGTTCTGAAGCCTGAAAACCGAGGTTTGGAAGAGATGACGACCTAAGGCCATGGCAGGTCCAATGTGTTCAGTTTGGGGCCAGCTTTCTAGGTGTCGTTCAGGAGGTCTGCACTCAGGCTGTGCCAGACAGGGCATTCGTGCCCAGATACGCTGTATAATTGGGGTACAGTTGAGTGGCATGCAGAAGATAATTATTTGGGGTTTCTCCGTAGCCCCATAGGGCAAAGTCTTTCTTCTGGAGGGCAGGCAGAGTGCTGCATTCTGGCTCCGGAACTGCCAAACTGGAGTCCTTGGGGCCAGGAATGCAAGGATGTAAGTCTGAGAACTGAAGCTTTGCTTTGGTTTCAGGGCGAGGACATGGCAGGCACACTCTGCAGAGCTGAATTGAGATTTCATGCATCTGAGGTCAGGGCGAGGTTCATATGTTGGCTCAGGTTGGAGTTTCTGTCCATGATGGCCCCTTCATGAAGGGGGGTCATCACACCGCCATTGGTGTTTTCCCATGATGGCAGTAGTGAGATGCTCCAAACCACAAGGATTTTCTGCGGGTCAGTTGAAACCTGTTGGATGGCTCCAGGGCATCCCATATGGAACAATTGCAGAGCAGGGTTCTAAGGATGGATGCCTGGGCATCCGGCCTTGCATTCCAATTGTCTCCTAGCGAAACGGCACGTTTGATTGCTGCCTATGATGTAGCAGCTGAGGGGGCTGAGTTGAAATGCATTCTCCTGAGGATCGGTCATAATGTGGGATTGTGTCCATGGAGACCTTGGAATGGGGCAGTGGCACCAGGGCTCTGAAGGATGCTCCTAACCAGAGGTTTTGACACAGCTCCAAGAAGAATTTTTCCCATGGGGAAACAAGATTTGTTCTCATTGGTGCTTCAGTAACCCCCAATATGCTGGTATTGGAAACCAGAACTCTGAGGAGAGATGCCTGGAAACCAAGGCAATGGATCTGATTAGGGCCTGGGGCCTGTCTGGTTTAATCTTCTTCTCTCGGTTCATCTGTCTATGGGATTGAGTGGAGGTAGTTCCTCAGCTGGTGTCAGATTGCCCCTATTTGTCCTGGGCAGTCTACACTATTGGGATGGCCACTTTGACTTTGGAGGTTTCTCCTAATTTGCAAGTTTGTGGCCAATGAAATGGGCAGAATTCCTTTGGGGAGGGAAGGCACAATCCTGAGGTGTGGCTCTAGGGGCTCAAGCATGGAGGGTGTGTGGGTCAGAGCTGTGGGGACAGAAGTCTGAAAACAGAAACTCGTCTTAGGTTTGGGGACATAGGTATGGGAGGCACGATCTACAGACCTTGAGCAGAACTCTTCAGGATATGAACAAAGAGTGAGTGTGAGGCACTTGCTCAGGCTTTTGACTCTGGATTTTGTGTCACTGATGGCCGTGGAATGTAGGGGCGTCCTCATGGACCATGGGTGAGACTTCCTCTATGGGGATTTGGATGATCCCAATATTTTGGGGTCATTCCGTGGGATGGGAGGAGTCCATTCTGTTTTTTTTTTTTTTTTTTTTTTTTTTTTTTACCTCAGGTGTGCCACTAAAGAGGGATTCCAGAGCAGAACCCTGGGAAGGGGCGACTGGACAACCCGAACTCTGTATAAGATTGGGGGCCTAAGGGCATGGCAATCCCCATATGGGGTACCTTGGTCCAGCCACTGAGAGGTCTTACTTGAGTAGAGTGCTCACACTGAGGGTCACAATGCATGTTTGTGCCCAATGTAGGCATCAAGCATGGGCGGGGACTCATGGGCCATGCTTGATTCTCCTACACTGAACTTTGGACAACATACGAACCACAAGGTTTCTTTCCATGGGGAAGGAGGAATTCTGATTTCTGCATCATGTTCACCCCTGGGCAGTGACTGGAGATAAGATCTAAGTTCTGAATCCAGAAAATAGAGGTTGGGATGAGATGATAACCTAAGGTCAAGGAGGGTCCGATGTGCTCAGTGTGCGGTCAGCTTTCTGGGTGTTGTTCAGGAGGTATGGATTCAGGCTGTGTCAGACAGTGCATTAGTGCCCAGGTTAGACTGTATAATTTGGGTACAGTTGAGTTCCATGTAGGTTCATCCTCATTTATTGTGTCAGGGAAGCTCACTGGGGCAGGCAGAGTGCAGCATTGTGGGTCCAGAATTGCCAAACTTAAGGACGTCGGGACCAGGAGTGTGAGGACGTAAGTCTGAGATCATAAGCTAGACTTAAGTTTCAGGGCGAGGGCATGGCAGGCACCCTCTGCAGATCCGAATCAAAATCTCATTCATCTGAAGTCAGGACGAGGATCAGACTTAGGCGCAGGATGGAGTTTCTGTCCATGATGGCCCCTTCATCAAAGGGGTGGAATCTCGAGGCCATGGAGGTTTTCCCACGTTGGGAGTTGTGGGATGCTCCAAACTGCAAGGATTCCTTCTGCGGGAAAATTGAGAACTGTTGGATGGCTCCAGGACATCCCATATGGAATGACTCGAGAGCCGGGTTCTAAGGATGGATGCCTGAGCAGACTGCCTCTTACACCAATTGTCTCCCTGCCACAAGACAGGTACGATCTGATGGCTATGCAGGAGCAATCGTGGGAGCTGAGTTGAAATGGACTCTCCTGAAGATGGGTCTTAATATGTGTTTGTGTCCATGAGGACGTTGGAATGGGGTGGTGGCCCCAGGGCTCTAAAGGATTCTAACCGGAGATTTTGAAACAACTCGAAAGAGCAAGTTTTCCATGTGGAGACAAGATTTGTTCTAATTGGTGCCTCAGGAAACCCACATATGCTGGTATTAGAACCAGGCCTCTGAGGAGAGATACATAGAAACCACAGCAATGCATCCAATTAGGTCCTAGGAGCCTCTCTGGTTCAATCTTCTTCTCTGTCGACATCTGTCTATTTTATGAAATGGAGGTAGTTGCTCAGCTGGTGTCAGACCGCTCCTGTTTGTCCGGGCGGCCTACACTATAGGGATGGCCTCGGGGACTTTGGAGGTTTCTCCTAAATTGTATGATTATGGACAATGGCATGGGCAGAATTCCTGTGGAGTGGGCAGGCACAGACCTGATGTGTGGCTCCAAGGGCCCAGCCTTGAGGGTGTGTGGGCAAGGACTGTGGGGACAGATGTCTGAAAACACAAACTCAGCTTAGGTTTTGGGACGTAGGTATGGCAGGTCCGATTTACAGACTATGAGGAGAACTTTTTGGGATATGAATAAAGGGTGAAAGTGTGACACTTGTCAGGCTTTTGCCCCTGGATTTTGTGTCAATGATGGCTGTGGAATGTCGAGGAGTCCACATGGGCCATGGAAGAGTCTTTCTCTCTGTGGATTTGGCCAGTTCCCAATTGTTTTGGGTTAATCTGTGGGATTCAGTTTTGTTAACTAAGGTGTCCCACCAAAAGAGGGATTCCAGAGCAGAGCCCTGGACAACAAGAAATCTAACTAAAAATACGGGCCTAGGGGCATGGCAAGCCCAATATGCCTTCTAATGGTCCAGCCACTGAGAGGCCTTCATTGAGGACAGAACTCATGCTGAGGGTCACAATGCGTGTTTATACCCTCGTGGTAATCAAGCATGGGTGGGGACTCATGGTGCATGCTTGTTTCTCCTACACTGAATGATAGTCAGCATGTCAACCACATGAGTTCTTGCCATGGGGAAGTATTAATTCTTATTTCTGCATGTCATTCACCCCTGGGCAGTGATTGGAGATAAGGTCTAGGTTGTGAAGTCTGAAAACCGAGGTTGGGAAGAGATGACGACCTAAGACCATGTCGGGTCCGATATGCTCAGCGTGGAGCCAGCTGTCTGGGTGTTGGTCGGGAGGTCCAAGCTTGGGCTGTGTCAGACAGGGCATTAGTGCCCAGGGTAGATTGTATAATTGGGGTACAACTGAATGCCGTGCAGGTTGATCTTTATTTGGCATTTCTGGGTAGCCCCAAGGGCAATGTTTTTCTTCTGGAAAATGCAGAGTGCTGCATTGTGGCTCCGGAATTTCCAAAGTGGATGCCTTGTGGACGGGGAGTGTGAGAACGGAAGTCTGAGAACACATGTTAGGCGTAGGTTCTGGGCGAGGGCACGGCAGGCACCCTCTGCAGATCTGAATCGGGATATCATGAATCTGAAGTCAGGGCGAGGTTCAAACCTAGGCTTAGGTTTGAATTTCTGTCCATTCTGGCCACTTTATGAAGGGGACAGCATCTCCAGTCCATGGAGGTTTACCCACAATGGGAGTTGTGAGATGCTCCAAACAACAAGGATTCCTTCTGATCAACAATTGAGACCTTTTGTATCACTCCAGTACATACCATACAGAATGACACCAGAGCAGGGATCTTAGGATGGATACATGGGAAGCCCGCCTCACATTGCAGTTGTCTCCTAGCAAATAAACAGGTTTGATATGCTGGCTCTGTCAGAGCAACCAAGGGGGCTGAGTTGAAATGGACTCTCCTGAGGATGGATGCTAATGTGGGTTTGTGTCCATGGAGACCTTGGAATGGGGCGTTGGTGCATGGGCCCTGAAGGATTCTCCTAACCGGAGGTTTTGAGACATCTCCAAAGGACAAGTTTCCCATGTGGAGACGAGATTTGTTCTGATTGGTGCCTCAGGAAACCCCCATATACTGTTATTGGAATATAGGCCTCTGAAGAGAGATAACTGGAAACCAAAGCAATGGCTCCGTTTAGAGCCTAGGGGCCTGTCCGGTTGAATCTTCTTCTCTGTGTACATCCATCTAAGGTATTAGTGGAGTTAGATGCTCAGCTGGTGTCAGATGGCCCTTGTTTGTCCCAGGCGGCCTACACTATTGTGAAGGCCTTGGGGACTTTGGAGGTTTCTCCTAATTTTATGATTATGGACAATGGAATGGGCAGAATTCCCGTGGAGAGGGAAGGCACAGTTTTGATGTGGCTCCAGGGGCCCCAGCCTGCAGGGTGTGTGCACCAGGACTGTGGAGACAGAAGTCTAAAACACAAACTCAGTTTAGGTTTACGGACGTAGGTATGGCAGGCCCGATCTACAGACCGTGAGGAGAATTCTTCCAGATATGAAGAAAGAGAGATTGTGAGGCACTTGTTCAGGCTTTTGTTTCTGGATTTTGTGTCAACGATGGGCGTGGAATGTCCGGGAGGCCTCATGGGCCATGGACGAGTCTTCCGCTCTGTGGATTTGGCCCGATTCCAATTGTTTTGGGTCAAACTGTGGGATGGGAGGAGTCCTTTCAGTTTTGTTACCTCAGGTGTCCCACCAAAAGAGGGATTCCAAAGCCGAGCCCTGGGGAGGGGAGACTGGACAACCAGAAATCTGGTTAAAATTTGGGGCCTAGGGGCATGACAAGCCCAATATGCTGTCTTTTGGTCCAGCCACTGAGAGGCCTTACTTGAGAACTGGGCTCACGTTGAGGGTCAGAATGCATGTTTGTGAACGACTTGGTCCTCAAGCATCTGCAGGGCCTCATGGGCCACACTGGTTTCAACTACATTTTACGTTGGACAACATGCCAACCACAAGGTTTCTTGCCATGGGGAAGGAGTTCTGATTCCTGCATCATGTTCAACCCTGGGTGGTGACTGGAGATAAGGTTTAGGTTCTGAAGCCTGAAAACCGAGGTTGGAAAGAGATGATGACCTAAGGCCATGGCGGGTCTGATGTGCTCAGTGTGTGGCTAGCTGGGTGGGTGCGAGCCAGGAGGTTCAGTCTCAGGCTGTGCCAGAAAGGGCAGTAGTGCCCAGGGCAGCCTGTATAATTGGGGTCCAGTCAAGTGGCATGCAGGTTGATCCTCATTTGGGGAATCTGGGTAGCCCCAGAGGGCAATGTTTTTCTTCCGGAAAGCAGGCAGAGTGCTGCCTTGTAGTTCTGGAATTGCCAAACTGGAGGGCTTGTGGGCCAGGAATGTGAGAATGGAAGTTGAGAACACAAATTAGACTTACGTTTCTGGGCAAGGGCACGGCAGACACACTCTGCAGAGCTGAATCAAGATGTCCTGCATCTGAAGTTAGGGCGAGGATCAGACGATCGCTCAGGTTGGAGCTTCTGTCCCTGATGGCCCCTTCATGAAGCACAGGGGGCGAAATCACGAGGCCATGGAGGTTTGCCCACGATGGGAGTTGTGAGATGCTCCAAACAGTAAAGATTCTTCTGCGGGACTATTGAGACCTGTTGGTTGGCTCCAGGACTTCCCATACAGCATAATTCTGCGAATGGTTCTAAGTATGGATGTCTGGGAAGCCTGCCTCTCATTCCAATCATCTCCTAGCGACAAGACGGGTTAGATCTGCTGGATCAGGGGGAGCAACTTAGGGGGCTGTGTTGAAATGGACTCTCCTGTGGATGGGTCCTAATGTGGGTGTGTCTCCATGGAGACTTTGGAATGAGGCGCTGGCACCGGGAACCTGAAATGTCCTTCTAACCAGAGGCTTTGAGAGAGCTCCAACATGCAAGTTTCCCATGTGTAGACGAGATTTGTTCTGATGGGTGCCTCAGGAGAAGCACTCAGCTGGTATTGGAAACCAGGCTTTTGAGGAGACATGCCTGTAAACCAAAGCTATGGATCCCATTATGGCCTGGGGTCCTGTCTGGTCAATCTTCTTCTCTGGGGACATCCATCTATGGTATGAGTGGGGGTAGATGCTCAGCTGGTGTCAGACGGCCCTTTTTTGTCCCGGACAACCTACACCATTGGTATGGCCTCAGGGAATTTGGAGGTTTCTCCTAATTTGTACGGTTTTGGATAATGGAATGGGCAGAATTCCCATGGATTGGTTAGGCACAGTCCTAATGTGCGGTTCCAGGGGCCCAGCCTGGAGGGTGTGTGGCCCAGGACTTTGAGGACAGAACTCAAAAAACACAAACTCAGCTTAGGTTTGGGAACGTAGGTATGGCACGGCCGAACTACAAATCATGAGAAGAACTCTTCAGGATATGAAGAAAGAGCGAGTCTGAGGCGCTTGGTTAGGCTTTTGTCTCTGGATTTTGTATCAGCGATGGCCGTGGAATGTCGGGGAGGCCTCATGGGCCATGGACGAATCTTCCTCTCTGTGGATTTGGCCCTATCCCAATTCTTTTTCGTGAATCTGTGGGATGGGAGGACTCCTTTAAGGTTTGTTACCTGAGGTGTCCCACCAAAAGAGGAATTCCAAAGCAGAGCCCTGGGCAAGAGTGAATGGACAACCCGATATATGGTTAAAAATTAGGGTCTAGGGGCATGGGAAGCCCAATATGCTGTTTCTTCATGCAGCCACTGAGAGGCCTTGCCTGAGGACCGGGCTCAGGCTGAGGGTCACAATGTGTGTTTGAGACCAATGTGGCCCTCAAGGATGGGCTGGGTCTCATGTGCCACACTGGTTTCAACTACACTGAAAGTTGGACAACATGCCAACCACGAGGTTTCATGCCAAGGGAACGAGTTCGGATTTCTGCAACATTTTCAAACCTGGGCAGTGATTGGAGATAAGGTCAAGGTTCTGAAGCCTGAAAACCGAGGTTGGGTAGAGATGACGACCTAAGGCCATGGCGGGTCCGATGTGCTCAGTGTGCGGCCTGCTGTCTGGGTGGGGCCAGGAGTTCCAGGCTCAGGCTGTGTCAGAATGGGCAATTGTGCCCACTTCAGCCTATATATTTGGTGTACAGCCAAATGGCGTGCAGGTTGATCCTCATTTGGGGTTTCTGGGTAGCCCCAGAGGGCAATGTTCTTCTTCCAGGGAGCAGGCAGAGTGCCGCATTGTACTTCTGGATTGCCAAACTGGAGGGCTTGTGGGCCAGTAGTCTGAGGACTGAAGTCTGAGAACACAAGCTAGGCTTAGTTTTTATGGGTGAGGACATGGCAGGCACAATCTACAGACCTGAATCGAGATCTCGTGCATCTGAAGTCAGGGTGAGGATCAGACGATCTTCAGGTTGGACTTTCTGTCCCTGATGGCCCCTTCATGAAGGGGGGGAATCACGAGGCCATGGGGGTTTTCGCACGATGGGAGTTGTGAGAAGCTCAAAAGTACAAAGATTCTTTTCCAGGACAATTGAGACCTGTTAGTTGGCGCCAGGCCAAGGATTCCAAGCATGGTTCTGAGGATGGATGGCTAGGTACCACACCTGGCATTCCAATTTTCTTCTAGCTACAATAAAGGTTAGATCTGCTGGATCTGGGGGAGCAACTGAGGAGGCTGAGTTGAAATTGACTCTCCTGTGGATGTGTCCTAATATGTTTTTGTGTCTATGGAGACCTTGGAATGAAGCGGTGGCACTGGGTCCCTGATGGGTTCTTCTAAACAGAGACTTTGACACAGCTCCACCGTGCAAGTTTCCCATATGTAGATGAGATTTGTTCTGATGGGTGAGTCAAGAAACAGCCATATGCTGGTATTGAAATCCAGGCCTCTGAGGAGACATGCCTGGAAACCATAGCAATGGATCCGATTAGTGCCTAGTGGTCTGTTCATTCCTTTTTTCCTCTGGGGACATCAGTCTATGGGTCTGAGTGCAGGTAGGTGCTCTGATGTGCTCAGATTGCTCCTGCTTGTCCTGGGAAGCCACCACTATTGGGATGGCCTCAGGAACTTTGGAGGTTTATCCTATTAGTAGGATTGTGGCCATTGGAATGGGTACACACAATTCCCTTGGAGAGGGCAAGTACAGTCCTCAGGTTTGGCTCCAAGGGCCTGAGCCTTTGGGGTGTGTAGGCCAGGGCTGTTTGGACAGTTGTCTGAAAACACAACCTCGGCTTATGTTTTGGGTCATAGGTATGGCAGGACTGATCTACAGAACATGAGAAGAACTCTTCGGGATATGAAAAAAGGGCGAGTGTGAGGCTCTTGCTCAAGTTTATCTCTGGATATCGTGTGACTCATGGTCGTGAAATTTCCGGGTGACTTCATGGGAAATGGATGAGTCTTACTCTTTAGAAGGTTGGCCTCGTCCAAAGAGTTTGGTGTGTTTATGCCCTCGTCGCACTTGAGAATGGGCTGGGCCTCAGGGTGAATGCTGGTTTCTCCTACACTGAACGTTGGACAACATGCCAACCACAAGGTTTCTTGCCATGGGTAAGGAGGAGTTCTGATTTCTACATACCATCACCCCTGGGCAGTGATTGGAGAAAAGGTAGGTTCTGAAGCCTGAAAACTGAGGTATGGAAGAGATGATGTCCGAGGGCCATGGCTGGTCTGTTGTGCTCAGTGTGTGGTCAGCTGTCTGTGTGTTAGTCAGGAGGTCCGGGCTCAGGTGTGTCAGACCGTGCATTGGTGCACAGCTTAGAGTATATAATTTACGTACAGTCAAGTGGCGTGTAGGTTTATCCTCATATGATGTGCCTGGGCAGCTCATGAGGCAATATTTTTTTTCTAGAGGGCAGGCAGAGTGCTGCACAGTGGGTTCGGAATTGCCAAACTTGAGGTCTTCTGGGCCAGGAGTGTGAGGACGGAAGTCTGAGAACACAAGCTAGACTTGGGTTTCAGGTCGAGGGCACGGCAGGTACCTCGGCAGATCTGAACCAATATCTCATGCATCTGAATTCAGGGCGAGGATCAGACATTGGCTCTGGTTGGAGTTTCTGTACATGACGGCCCATTCATGAAGGGAGTGGAATCTCTAGTCCATGGAGGTTTCCCCACGTTGGGAGTTGTGAGATGGCCCTTCAAAGATTCCTTCTGCGGGACAATTGAGACCTGTTGGACAGCTCCAGGACATCACATATGGAATGACTCGAGAGCACCATTCGAGGAAGAATGCCTGGGAAGCCCGCCTTGCATTCCAATTTTCTTCTAGCAACAAGACAGTATAGATCTGATGGCTCAGCAGGTGTTACCGGGGTGGCTGAGTTGAAATGGACTTTCCGGAGGATGGGTCCTAATATTTGTTTGTGTCCCTGAGGGCCTTGGAATGGGGCGGTGGCACCGGCACCCTGAAGTATTCTCCTAAGCCTTTGATATAGCTCCCATGCACAAGTTTCCTTGTGGAGACGAGATTTGTTCTGATGGGTGCCTCAGGAGAAGCCCTATGCTGGTATTGGAATCCAGGCTTTTGAGGAGACAAGCCTGTAAACCAAAGCTATGGATCCCATTATGTCCTAGGGTCCTGCCTGGTTCAATCTTCTTCCCTGGGGACATCCATCTATGGTATGAGTGGACGTTGATGCTCAGCTGGTGTCAGACGGCCCTTGTTTGTCCGGGACAACCTACACCATTGGGATGGCCTCAGGGACTATGGAGGGTTCTCCTAATTTGAACGGTTTGAGACAATGGCATGGGTAGAATTCCCATGGATTGGGTAGGCACAGTACTAATGTGTGGCTCCAGGGGCTCAGTCTGGAGGGTATGTGGCCCAGGAATTTGAGGACAGAAAACAAAAAACACAAACTCATCTTAGGTTTGGGAACGTAGGTATGGCAAGCCCGACCTACAAACCAGGAGAAGAACTCTTCAGGATATGAAGAAAGAGCGAGTCTGAGGCGCTTGCTCAGGCTTTTGTCTCTGGATTTTGTATCAGCGATGGCCAAGGAATGTCGGGGAGGCCTCCTGGGCCATGGACGAATCTTCCTCTCTGTGGATCTGGTCCGATCCCAATTCTTTTTCGTGAATCTGTGGGATGGGAGGACTCCTTTAAGGTTTGTTACCTGAGGTGTCCCACCAAAAGAGGAATTCCAAAGCAGAGCCCTGGGCAAGAGTGAAGGGACAACCCGAATTTAAGCTTAGCTTCAGACTACAATTTCATCCTCACCCTACTGGTCTGCCATATCTCTTGATAGGGAATTCTGGAGCCACAACGCAACATTCTGCCTTCTTCATAGATAGAAGGACCTGGTGAGTCTGCCCATAAACTGCACATGAAGATCAATATACTCATCCCAGGAGGGAACCCCTATTTATAGTTTGCCCTAGCCACTAGTGCTGTGTCTGACAGAGCCTGAGCCCCTACCTCGTGTCAGCAACCCAGAGGGTGGGGCCCACATTAACCATGTGAGACCGGCCATGGCCAGGGCTGTCATTACTACCCATCCTTGGTATTCAGGCATCTGTCCCCTAGATCTTAGCTGGAATCCCTACCAATGGGGGGACCTGAAGCACAATAGAGAATTCATCCTTCGCCATGGCAGGAATCCTGGCTTTTGGATGGGTGTTCCAACCCTAGGAATGGGAACTGGCTGCATGGCTGAGTAGACATCGCCCAATCCTGATGGCCTCCGGGGCACAAGCAGGCATTGGGACCCTCAGCTTGACCATACTTTCAAACAAACGCTCTCAGTTGCACCTCCAGGATCCCGCATTGCAGGCCTGGTATGGCCCTAGGCCTAAATATTAACCCTTGGTGGGATTTTCCAAGCACTTAGACCCAGAGCTCATCTCTGGAATGCCTGTTTTGGGGCACGCCTAAGCTGGAAAACAGTACCCATCCCTTCCCGGAGAAATCCAACAAACTATTGAGAACCGCCAGGATCCTTGAGAGGAGAAATCTCCCATGGACCCTTGAGACAACACCTGCAATAAAGGCCATTCTGGAAATTAAATCCAGATACAATTACCTGTGCTACCACCTTTGAGTTACGTGATTTACAGTTCCAGACTTGCTGCCCTCCTGGTCTATGGATTGGGACTATGATCACCTTGCCACTAACCCTAACCTAAGTTTGTGTTTGCAGACTTCTCTCTCAAAATCATGGCGCACATGTCCTCCAGGATGGGGTCTCTGGAGTCACACCACAGGACAGTTCCTGCAATCCCCAAGGAAACTGCCCATCACAGTTGTCCAAAAACCCCATATAAGGAGAAACCTGCAAGGAACCTGAGCCAAACCTAGTATTGGATGCCACTCTGGACACAAATGCACAGTCTGAAACACCCTCATCACCTGCATCCAGTCAGACACCAGAGTCAATGATCCTGAGTCAGAAGATTGAATGACATTCCCCTAGGGCCTCATTCAAACCCTTTATTAGGTTTTCAGGCTTCTGTCCTCAGAGACCTGTTCTGGATTACCAATTTATGATACAACATATGGCCGCTGAGCCCCACAACAGAATATCTCCTGCCCCCAGAAGCAATCCGGGCTCTTGGGCCTGTGTCAAATCCTCAGGCTAGATGAATCCTGCATGGCCCATTAACCACCAGCACATTCTAAGATCTCCCTGGTAACAAACCAACATTTTGACCCATCTTCATGAGGTTCCATGTCCAATCCAGTCTTTATTTCTTCGCCTCAAAGCCACCAGATGCCATGTTCCTTCGCTGTCATGGTCAATGAAGGTGTGCTTTCCAGTCACCCATGTGGGAGATCTATGTTATCCGATCTTTCGACATGGGGAACCATGGAGGAAACAAATCAGACTGCCCCTGTCTGGTAGAAGGAAACCTTGCTGTTTGGAGCATCTCAAAAACACCAGATTGGGAAATCCTCCATGGCCTCTTGACGCCACCCCTCTATTTTTGTGTCATCATAGACACAAACTCCAGCATGAGCAAATATCTGACATCCACCCTCACTCAAGTGCTGAATATTGGATTCAAACATTGCACACTGGAAATTCCTTTCGCTTGATACAGAATGTAACCATAGCTTAGGTTTACAAATCCATCCTCAGCCTCCTGGTCCACAAGCCCTCTTGATAGTGAATTCTAGAGCCACAAAACAGCATTCTGCCTTCCCCTTACAAACAAGAAGGGCGTGGTGAGTCTGTCCACAAACCATACATGAGGATCAATCTGCTCGGCACTCGAGGGAACACCAATTTATAGGCTGCCCTGGGCACTAGTGCTGTATCTGACAGAGCCTGAGCCAAGACCTAGTGTCAGCCACCCAGTGATCGGGGCCCATATCCATGATTTGATACTGGCCATGGCCCATGTCCATCATCTTTACCCATCCTTGGTATTCAGGCCTCTGTCCCCAGACCTTTGCTGGAATCCCCGCTAATGGGGGAACCTGAAGCACTATAGAGAACTCCTCTTTCCCCATGGCAGGATTCTGGCTGTTGGGATGGTTGTCCAACCCTCAAAGTGGGAGCCAGCTGCATGGCCAATGTGACCACGCCCACTCATGAGGGCCACCTGGGCATAAGCAAGTATTGTGACCCTCAGCCTGAGAATGATTTCAAACAAGACCTCTCAGTTGCACCTCCAGGATCCTGCATGCAGGCCTGGTAAGCCACTAGGCCCAAATCCTAACACTTGGTGGGATTTTCCAGGGGACCAAACCCAGAGTCCGTTTCTGGAATCCATATTTTGGGTCACCCCTAACATGAAAAACAGCACTCTTTCCTTCCCCGAAAAAGCCACCAACTATTGGGAGCCACCAGGATCCTTAGAGAGGAAAAATCTCCCATGGACCCATGAGGCCACAACTGCATTCTGAGGCCATCCTGCACACAATACAGAGAAAAAAGCCTGTGATTCTGCCTTTGAGTCACCCGATTAACAGTTCCTGAAGAGGTGCCATCCATGTCTATGCATTGGGCCTGTGATAACCTTGCCACTAACCCTAACCCAAGTTTGTGTTTTCAGACTTCCCTCCCAAAACCGTGGCTCACATGCCCTCCAGTTTGTGATAACTGGAGCCACACCACGGGATTGTACCTGTCTTCCCAAAGGAAACTGTGATTGTCACTATTAAACAAACCCTCTAGATTAGGAGAAACCTGCAAGGCCCCTAAGCCCAGCCCAATATTGGAGGCCACTCTGGACGCAAATGCACAGTCTGACACACCATATCACCTACATCCAGGCTGATATCCAAGTCAATGGTCCTCAGACAGAAGATTGAACCTGACATGCTCCTAGGATTCACTGGAACACTAGAATAGGTTTTCAGGTATCTGTACTCAGAAGGCTGTTCTGAATATCAATGTATGATACAATATGGTCACTGAGCCACACAAAAGAACATCTGTCCTTAGAAGAAATCTGTGCTCTGGACCTGTGTCAAACACTCTGGGTAGATGAATCCTTCAGGGCCCCCTGGCAACCAGCACATTCTATGATCTCCCTGACAACATACCAGCATTGTGACCCATCTTCATGAGACTCCATGACAACTCCAGCCCTTGGTACTTCGGCCCAGAGCCACCAGAATGAAACTGCCATGTTCCTCTGCTGCCATGGTCAATGTAGGTGTACTTTCCAGGCATCCAGCGGGAGTGCTCTGATACCAACTTTCCACATGGGGAACCCTGGAGGAAACAAACCAGACTCCCCTGTACGGTAAAAGGAATCTTTTCTGTATGGAGTATCTCAAGCCTGAGGGTGGGTAATCCTCCATGGCCTCTTGAGGCCACCCATCCATTTGTTGGTCATCATAGACACTAACTCCAGCGTGAGCAATCAACTGACATCTGCACTTACTCAAGTGCTGGATATTTGAATCAGCTGCTACACACTGGAATTGCCTTATGCTTGACACTGAATTTAAAAGTAGCTTGGCGGGACTCCTGGGTGGCTCAGTTGGTTAAAAGCTGCCTTCGGCTCTGGTCATGATCCCAGCGTCCTGGGATCGAGTCCCACATCAGGCTCCTTGCTCCGCAGGGAGCCTGCTTCTCCGTCTGACTCTGCCTTCCACTCTGTCTGCCTGTGTTTGCTCTTGCTCGCTCTCTGACAAATAAATAAAATCTTGAAAAAAAAAAAGTAGCTTGGGTTTGCAATTCCATCCTCACCCTGGTGTTCAGTAAGCTCTCTTGATAGGGAATTCTGAAGCCACAACACAGCATTCTGCCTTCCCCATAGCAAGAAAAAACAGCCTGGAGAGACTGCCCAGAAACCCTACATGAGGATAAATCTACTCGACCCTCGAGTGAACCCCATTTATAGTTTTACCTGGCCACTAGCGCTGAGTCTGACATAACCTTGTCTCTGACCTCGTGTCAGGACCCAGAGACTGGGCTCCAACTCCAGAATGTGAGACCAGCCATGTCCCAGGGCTGTCATCTCTACCCATTCTTGATTCAGGCATCTGTCCCCAGACATTTGCTGAAATCCCTGCCAATGGGGGAACCAGAAGCACAATAGGGAAATCCTCCTTCCCCATGGCAGGAATGATGGCTCTTGGGATGGGTTTCCAGACCTCAGAGTGGTAGCCAGCTGAATGGCCAATGATAACCCGCCCACTCATGAGGGCCGCCCTGGACACAAGCAGGCATTGTGACCCCCAACATGAGCATGCTTTCAAACAAACACTCTCAGTTGCATTCCAGAATCCAAATTTGAAGGCCTGATATGCCCCTAAGCACAAATCCTAACACCTGGTGGGATTTTTCAGGGGACCAGAAACACAGCCTGTCTCTGGAATCCCTGTTTTGGGACACCCCTAAGATGTAAAATAACACTCTCCCCTTCGCCAAGAAAGCCATCATAGTATAGGGAGCCGCTAGGATCCTTGAGAGGAAAAATCTCCCATGGATCCATGAGACCACACCTGCATTCCGAGGCCATCCTGGACACAAAAGCCAGATACACAAGCCTGTGCTACCACCTTCAAGGCAACTAATTTATAGTTCCAGACGAGCTGCCCTCCAGGTCTATGCATTGGGCCTGCGATCACCTCACCGCTAACCTTAACCCGAGTTTGTGCTTACAGACTTCTATCCCGAAACCATGGCTCATATTTCCTCCAGGATGGGGTCTCTGGAGCCACACCAAAGGACTGTGCCTGCCATCCCCAAGGAAAATGTGTCCGTCACATTTGCCTAAAACTTCGAGATAAGGAGAAACCTGCAAGGCCCCTGAGCCCACCCCAATACTGGAGGACCCTCTGGACACAAATGTGCAGTCTGAAATACGCTGATCACCTGAATCCAGGCAGATACCCAAGTCAGTGTTTCTCAGTCAGAAGATTGAACCTGACATGCTCCTATGACCTCATTGTAACCCCTGATTAGGTTTTCAGGCATCTGTAATCAGAGACCTGTTCTGGAGTACCAACTTAAGATACAACATATGGTCCCTGATCCCCACAACAGAAAATCTCCTTTCTCTAGATGGAAGCCGTGCTCTTGGAACTGTGTCAAACCCTCAGGGTAGATGAATCCTACTTGGCCCGTAGCCACCAGCAGATTCTAAGATCTCACTGGTAACAAGCCAGCATTGTGAGCCATCTTCATGAGATTCCATGTCAACTACAGGCCTTGGTACTTCACCCCAGAGCCTTCAGAAAGAACCTGTCATGTTCCTCAGCTGCAATGTTCAGTGGAAGTGTGCTTTCCAGGCATCCATGTGGGAGTGCTCTGCTACCCAAACTTTCCACATGGGGGACTCTCGAGCAAACAAATCTGACTGCCCTGTCCTGTAGAAGGAAACCTGGCTGTTTGGAGCATCTCACAAGCTCAAGTGTGGGAAATCCTCTATGACCTCTTTTCAACTCCTATCCATTTGTCGGTCATTATAGACACAAACTCCAGCTTGAGCAAACATCTGACGTCTGCGCTTACTCAGGTGCTGGATATTCGAATCAGCCGCTGCACACTGGAAATGCCATTCGCTTGTCACTGAATTTATTCATAGCTTGGATTTACAATTCCATCCTCACCCTACTGGTCCACAAGCCCTCATGATAGGGAATTCTGCAGCCACAACACAGCATTCTGCCTTCCCAATAGAAAGAAGAAGGGCCTGGTGAGTCTGCCCAGAAACTCCACATTATGATCAATCTACTTGTCCCTTGAGGGAACCCTGAATTATAGACAGCCCTGGCCCCTAGTGTTGTGTCTGACAGAGCCTAAGCCCCGACCTCGTGTCAGCCACCTAGAAGGCGGGGCCCATATCTCGCATGTTAGACTGGCCACGGAACAGAGCCGTCATCTTTACCCATCCTTGGTATTCAGGCATGTGTCCCCAGACCTTTCCTGGAATCCCTACCAATGAGGGAACCTGAATCACAATAGAGAACTCCTCATTCCCCATGGCTGATTCCTGTAAGTTCGGAAGGGTGTCCAACACTCAGAGTGTTAGCCTACTGAATGGCCATTGAGACCACCCCCATTCCTGAGGGCCACCCTATGCAAAAGCTTGCATAGTGACCCTCAGCCTGAGCATGCTTTCAAACAAACGCTCTCATTTGTATCTCCAGGACTTGCATTGGAGGCCTGGTAAGCCCCTATGCCCAAATCATAACCCTTGGTGGGTATTTCCAGGTGCCCAGAGCCAGAGCACTTCTCTGCAATCCCTGTTATGGGACACCCTTAATATGGAAAACAGAACTCTTTCCTCTCTGAGAAAGCCACCACATTATAAGGAGCCGCCAGGATA
Source organism: Mustela nivalis (assembly GCF_964662115.1). Classification (NCBI taxonomy): domain Eukaryota; kingdom Metazoa; phylum Chordata; class Mammalia; order Carnivora; family Mustelidae; genus Mustela; species Mustela nivalis. Next base: position 634,052 of record NW_028136558.1, on the reverse strand, counting down.
CTTGAGAGGAAATATCACCCATGGACACCTGAGACCACACCTGCATTCTTAGTCCATCGTGGATACACAATCCAGATAAAAAAGCCTGTGCTACCTCCTTTGAGGCATGCGATTTACATTTCACACGGAGCTTCCCTCCAGGAGTATGCATTGGGCCTACAATCACTTCGCCACTAAACCTAACCCGCATTTGTGTTTGCAGACTTCCCTCCCAAAACCATGGCTCTCATGCCCTCCAGCATGGGGTCTCTGGAGCCACACCACAGGACTGTGCCCACCATTGCCAAGGAAACTGTGCCCATCAAATTGCCCTATATTTCCAGATTAGGAGAAACCTGCAAGTCCCCTGAGCCCACCCCAATACTGGTTGCCACTCTGTACACAAATGCACAGTCTGGAACACCCTGATCACCTACATCTAGGCAGACTTTGAAGTCAATGATACTGAGTCAGAGGATTGAACCTGACATTCCGTTAGGATTTTATTGGAACCCTAGATTAAATTTTCAGGCATCTATCCTCAGAGGCCTGTTCTGCAATACCAAATTATGATACATTTGGTCCGTTAGCCCAACATCAGAACATCTCTGGTCCGAGAAGGAAACCGTGCCCTTTGACCAGTGTCAAACCCTCAGGGTAGATGAATCCTACATGGTCCCTTAGCCACCAGCACACTGTAAGGTCTCCATGGTAACAAACCTGCATTATGACCCATCTTCATGAGACTTCATGTCAACTCCAGGCCTTGGTAATTCGCCCAAGAGCCACCAGAACGAATTGGCCATGTTTCTCAGCTGCAATTTTAATGGAGGTGTGCTTTTCAGGCATCCACGTGGGAGTGCTCTGCTTCCCAAACTTTCCACATGGGGGACCCTGGAGCAAATAAACCAGTCTCCCCCTGTGTGGTAGAAGGAAACTTTGCTGTTTGAAGCATCTCACAAGCCCCAGCATGTGAAATCCTCCATGGCCTCTTGACGCCACCCCTCCATTCATCGGTCATCATAGACATAAACTCCAGCATGAGGAAATGTCTGACTTTCACCTTTACTCAGGTGCTGGATATCTGGAATCAGACACTGCACAATGGAACTGCCTTTTGCTTGGCACTGAATTGAACCTTAGCTTGAGTTTACAATTCCATCCTCACCCTACTGGTCCCCAAGCCCGCTTGATAGGGAATTCTGGGGCCACAACGCAGCTTTTTGCCTTCCCCTTAGAAAGAAGAAGGGCATGGTGATTCTGCCCAGAAACTCTGCATGAGGATCAATCTGCTCAGCCCTTGAGGGATCCCTGATTCATACTCAGCCCTGACCACTAGTTCTGTTTCTGACAGAGCCTGAGTGCTCAATTCATGTCAGCTACTCAGAGAGTCAGGCATGTGAGACTGGCCATGTCTCAGGTCCCTCATCTCTACCCATCCTTGGTATTCAGGCATCTGTCCCCAGACATTTGCTAGAATACCTGCTAATGGGGGAACCTGAGGCACAATAGAGAATTCTTCCTTTTCCATGGCAGGAATCCTGGTAGTTGGGATGGGTGTCCTACATTAAAGTGGTAGCCAGCTGCATGGCCAAGGAGACAACTCCCACTCATAAGGGCTGCCCTAATCACATCAGGCATTGTGACACTCAGACTAGCATGCTTTCAAACAAACGCTCTCAGTTGTACCTCCAAGTCACACATTGTAGGCCTGGTACTCCCCTAGGCCCAAATCCTAATCCTGGTGGGATTTTCCAAGCACCCAGACTCACAGCCCTTCTCTGGAATCCCTTTTTGGGGAACATCTAAGATTGAAAACAGCACTCTTCCATTCAAACGAGAAAGCCACCATACTATTGGGAGCTTCCAGGATCCGTAGAGAGGAAAATACTCTCATGGAAACATTAGAACACACCTGCATTCCAAGGCTATCATGGACACACAATCCAGATACAAAAGCCAGTGCTAGTGCCTTCGAGGTACGTGATTTACAGTTCCTGACGATCTGCCCTCCAGGTCTATGCATTGGGCCTACGATCACCTCGCAACTCAACCTAATCCAAGTTTGTGATTGCAGACTTCTCTCCCAAAACCATGGCTTACATGCCCTCCACGATGGAGTCTCTGGAGCCACACCACAGGACTGTGCCTGCCAACCCCAAGGAAACCGTGCCCACAAATTTGCCTAAACCTTTAAGATTAGGAGAAACCTGCAAGGCCCCAGAGCCCACCCCAATATTGGAGGCCACTCTGTACACAAAGGCACAGTCAGAAACACCCTGGTTGCCTACATATAGGCAGACACCGAGGTCAATGGTCCTGAGTCTGATGATTCAACTTGAAATTCCCCTTGGACTTCATTGGAACCCTAGATGAAGTTTTTAGGCATCTGTCCTCAGAGGCCTGTTCTGGAATACCAACTTATGATACAACATTTGGTCCGTGAGCCCCACAACAGAACATCTCCGATACCCAGAAAGAAACCGTGTTCTTCAACCGGTGTCAAACCATCAGGATAGACTAATCATACATGGCCCCTTAGCCACCAGCACATAGTAAGATTTCCGTGGTAACAAAACTGCATTGTGACCCAACTTCATTAGAATCCAGGCCTTGGTACTTTGCCCTAGAGCAACCAGAAAGAACCTGCCATGTTCCTTAGGTGCAATGGTTAATGTAGGTGTGCTTTCCAGTATCCACATGCGAGTACTATGCTACCCAAACTTTGCACATGGGGGAACCTGGTGTAAACAAACCAGACCTCCCCTGTCCAGTAGAAGGAAACCTTATGTTTGGATCAACTCACAGTCCTCAGCGTGTAAACTGCTCCATGGCCTCTTGATGCCACCACTCCATTGGTCGGTCATCATAGACACAAACTCCAGTCTAAGCAAACATCTGACATGCACCCTTATCCCGGTGCTGGATGTCTTGAATAAACCACTGCACATTGGAACTGCCTTCCACTTGGCACTGAATTGAACCATAGCTTGTGTTTACAATTCCATCCTCACCTGACTGGTCCCTAAGCCCTCTTGATAGGGAAATCTGGGGCCACAATGCAGCATTCTGCCTTCCCCATCGAATGAAGAAATGCCTGGTGAGTCTGCCCTGAAAACCCACATGAGGATCAATCAGGTCGGCCCTCGAGTCAACACCGATTTATAGGCTGCCATGGCCACTAGTGCCGTGTCTGACAGAGCCTGAGCTCGACTGAGTTTCAGCCACTAAAGAGCAGGCCCCATATCTAGCATTTGGGATTGCCATGGCCAAAGTATGTCATCTCTACCCATCCTTGATATTCAGGCACCTGTCCCCAGACCTTGGCAGGGATCCCTGCCAATTAGGGAACTTGAAGCACAATAGAGAACTCTTCTTTCCCCATGGCAATAAACCTGGCTTTTGGGATGGGTGTTCTACCCTCAAAGGGGGAGCCAGTTACAACATCAATGACACCACACACACTCCTGAGGACTACCCTTGGCACAAACAGGCATTGTGACCCTCACCCTGAGCATGCTTTCAAAAAATCCCTCTCAGATTCACCACAATGATCCCTCATTTCAGGCCTGGTATGCCTGTAGGTTCAAATCATAAAACTTGGTGGGATTTTCGAGGTGCCCAGACCCAGAGACCATCTCTGGAATTTTTGTTTTGGTGCACCCTTCAGATGGAAAACAGCACTCATCCCTTCCCCAAAAATGTCACCAAATTATGAGGAGCCACCAGGATCCATAGAGAGGCAATGTCTCCCATGGACCCATGAGAACACACCTGCATTCCGAGGCCATCCTGGACACACAATCCGGAGAGAAAAGCCTGTGCTACTGCCTTCCATTCACCCTAATTACAGTTCCAGATGAGCTGCTCTCAAGGTATATGCATTGGGCCTGTGATCACCTCGCCACTCACCCTAATTCGAATTTGTGTTTGCAGACTTATCTACCAAAACCATGGCACACATGCCCTCCAGGATGGGGTCTCTGGATCCACACTGCAGGACTGTCCCTGCCATCCACAAGGAAACTGTTCCCATCACAGTTGCCCAAACTGTCTAGATTAGGAGAAACCTACAAGGCCTCTGGGCCTACCCCAATTTCGGCGGCCGCTCTGAACACAAATGCACAGTCTGAAATACCCTGATCTCCTACATCCAGGAACACAGCCAAGTCAATGGTCCTGAGTCAGAATAATGAACCTAACATGCCCCTAGGACGTCATTGGAACCATTGATTCGGTTTTCAGACATGTGTCCTCAGAGGCCTGTTCTAGAATGCGAACTTATGATACAACATGTGGTGGCTGGGCCACACAACAGAACATCTCCTGTCCCCAGAAGGAAACCGTGCCCTACAATCTGTGCAAAATCCCAGAGTAGTAGATTCCTGCACAACTACTAAACCACCAGCACATTCTAAGATCTACCTGGTAACAAACCAGCTGTGTGGCCCATCTGCAAGAGATTCCATGTCAAATCAAGGACTTGGTACTTTGCTACAGAGACACCAGAATAAAGCTGCCATGTTCTTCAGTTGCAATGGTCAATGAAGTTGAACATTCCAGGCATCCATGCGGTAGAGCTCTGCTACCCAATCTTTCCACATGGGGGACCCTGGAGCAAATAAACCACACTCCACCTGTCCAGTAGAACGAAACCTTGCTATTTGGAGCAGCTCATGAGTCTCAACGTGAAAATCCCTCCATGGCTTCTTGACGCCACCCCTCCATTTGTCAGTCATCATAGACACAAACTCCAGTGTGAGCAAATATCTGACGTCCTCCCTTACTAAGGTGCTGGATATCTCGAAAAAGCTGCTGGACACAGGAACTGCCTTCCGCTTGGCAGTGAATTGAACTGTAGCTTGTGTTTACAATTCCTTCCTCACCCGACTGGTCCCCAAGCCTTCTTGATAGCGAATTATGGAGACACAACACAGCATTCTGCCTTCCCGATAGAAACAAGTGCCTGGTGAGTCTGGCCAGAAACCCCACATGAGGATCAATCTGCTCGGCCCTATATCGGAGGGACCCTGATTTATAGGTTGCCCTGGCCACTAGTGCTGTGTCTGACAGAGCCTGAGCCCAGACCTAGTGTCAGTCACCAGAGTTTGAGCCCCACATCTAGTATTTGGGAATGCAATGGCTCAAGTATTTCATCTCTACCCACCCTTGGTATTCAGGCACCTGTCCCCAGACCTTTGCTGGAATCCCTGATAATGGGGCATCCTGAAGCACAATAGAGAACTCCTCCTTCTTCATATCAGGAAACTTGGCTGTTAGGATGGGTGTTCAACCCTGAAAGGGGGAGTCATTTACAAGTCCAGTGAGACCACACAAACTCCTCAGGGATGCCCTGGAGGCAAACAGGCCTTGTGACCCTCAGCCTGAGCATGCTTTCAAACAATCCTTCTCTGTTGCACCACCATGAACCCGCATTGCAGGCCTAATATGCCCCTAAGCCCAAATCCTAGCACTTGTTGTGATGTCCCAGATGCCATGAACCAGAGCCCGTCTCTGGAATCCCTGTTTTGGGGCACCCATAAGGTGGAAAACATCACTCTCCCCTTCCCCGAAAAAGCCACCAAACTATGGAGAGCCACCAGGATCCATAGAGAGGAAAAGACTCCCATGGACCCATGAGACCACACCTGCATTCCAAGGCCATCCTGGACACACAATCCAGAGAGAAAAGCCTGTGCTACTGCCTTCCAGTCTCCCTAATTATAGTTCATGACGAGCTTCCCTCCAGGTCTACGCATTGGGCCTGTGATCACCTCGCCACTCACCCTAATTTGTATTTGTGTTTGCAGACTTCTCTCCCAAAACCATGGCTCACATGCCCACCAGAATGTGATCTCTGGAGCCACACCACAGAACTCTGGCTGCCAACCCCAAGGACACTGTGCATATCAGATTTGCCCAAACCTTCCAGATTAGGAGAAACCTGTGTGGCCCCTGAGCCCACACCAATATTGCCGGCCACTCGGGATGGAAATGCGCAGTCTGAAACACCCTTATCACCTACATCCAGGGAAATAGCCAAGTCAATGATCGTGAGATAGACGATTGAACCTAAAATGCCAGTAGGCTCTCAATGGAACCCCATTAGGTTTTCAGGCATCTGTCCTCAGGGGCCTGTTCTGAAATACCAATCTATGACACATCATGTGGTCTCTGAGCCACACGACAGAACATCCCCTGTCCCCAGAAGAATACCATGCTCTTCGACCTGTGCCAAACCCTCAGGGTAGGAGAATCCTGCATGGCACCTTAGCAACCAGCACATTCTAAGTTCTCCCTGGTAACAAACAAGCATTGTGACCCATCTGCAAGAGATCCCATGTCAACTCAAGGCCTTGGCACTTTGTCCCAGAGCCACCAGAACGAATCTGCCATGTTCCTCAGCTGCAATTGTCAATGGAGGTGTGCTTTCCTGGCATCCATGCCGGAGAGCTCTTCTTCACAAACTTTCCACATGGGGAAACCTAGAGTAACAAACCAGACTTCACCTACTCTGTACAAAGAAATGTTACTTTTTGCAGCAGTTCACAGGCCTCAGCATGTGAACTCCTCCATGGCCTCTTTATACCACCCCTCCACTTGTCGGTCATCATAGACAAAAACTCTAGTGTGAGCAAGCATCTGACATCCACCCTTATTCCAGTGCTGGATGTCTCGAGTAAACTGCTACAAATTGGAACTGCCTTCTGCTTGGCACTGAATTGAACCATAGCTTTTGTTTACAATTCCACCCAAAACTGACTGGTCCCCAAGCTCTCGTGATTGGGAAATCTGGAGCCACAACACAGCATTCTGCCTTCCCTATTGAATGAACAAATGCCTGGGAATCTTCCCAAGAAACTCCACATGAGGATCAATCTGCTCCGTCCTCGAATCTACTCTGATATAAAGGCTGCCATGGCCACTAGCGCTGTGTCTGACAGAGCCTGAGCCCCGACCGAGTTTTAGGCCTCATATCTAGCATTTGGGATTGCTATGGCCCAAGTACGTCATCTCCACCCATCCTTGGTATTCAGGCACCTATCTCGAGACCTTGCTGGAAACCCTGCCAATGGGGCAACCTGAAGCACAGAGGAACCTGACGGAAGAGAACTCATCCTTCCTCATGGCAGGACATTTGGCTGTTGGGTTGGGTGTCCAACTCTCTAAGAGGGAGCCAGATATATGACCAATGAGACCACTCCCACTCCTGAGGGCCGCCATGGGAGCAAACAGGCATTGTGAGACTCAGCCTGAGCAAGCTTTCAAACAATCCCTCTCAGTTGCACCATCATGATCCCGCATTGCAGGCCTCATACACCCCTAGGTGCAAATCCTAACCCTTGGTGGGAAGTCCCAGATGCCCAGAAAAAGAGCCTGTATCTGGAATCCCTGTTTTGGGGCACCCATAAGATGGAAAACAACACTCTTCCCTTCCCCAAAAAAGCCACCAAACTATGAGCTGCACAGATCCATAGAGAGGAAAAGTTTCCCATGGACCCATGAGACTATACCTGCATTCCGAGGCCATCCTGGACACACAATATAGAGAGAAAAGCCTGTGCTACTGCCTTCCAGTCACCCTAATTACAACTCCTGACAAGCTGCACTCCAGGTCTACTCATTGGGCCTGTGATCACCTTTCCACTAACCATAACCCACATTTGTGTTTGCAGACTTCTCTCCCAAAACCATGGCTCATATGCCCTCCAGGACAGGGTCTCTGGATCCACAACACATGACTAGGCCTGCCATCCCCAAGGAAACTGTGCCCGTCAAACCTGCCCAAAGCTTCCAGTTTAGGAGAAACACGCAAGAGCCCTGAGCCCAACCCAATATTGTCAGCAGCACTGGACACAAATGCCAGTCTGAAACGCCCTGATCACCTACATCCAAGCAGACAGCCATTTCAATGTTCCTGGGTCAGAAGATTGTACCTGACATGCTCCTAGGACGTCATTGGAACACTAGATTAGGTTTTCAGGCATCTGTCCTCAGGGTCCTGTTCTGAAATACCAACTTAGGATACAACATGTGGTCCCTGAGGCACACAATAGAATATCTCCTGTCCCCAGTAGGAAACCATGCCCTTCGACCTGTGCCAAATCCTCAAGATTGGAGAATCCTGCACAGCACCTTAGACACCAGCACAAACTCTAGTTTGTGCGTTGACCCATACCACAAGCTTTCCATCTGCTGGACAGTCGAGTCCTGTTGAATGGCTCCAGGATGTCCCATACGGAAAGACTGGAGAGCAGGATTCGAAGGATGGATGCCTGTACAGCATACCTCACATTCCCATTGGCTCTTTGTGACAAGACATGTTTGAACTACTGGCTCTGGGGCGAGCTAACTAGGGGGCTGAATTGAAATGGACTCTCCTGCGGATGGGTCATAATGTGGGTTTGTGTGCATGGAGACCTTGGAATATGTTGGCAGCTCAGGGGCCATGAAGTATTCGCCTAACCGAAGGGTGTAATATTGCTCCAATTAAAAAGAGATCCCTATGTGGAGATGAGACAGGTTCTCTTTGGTGCCTCAGAAAAGCCCCAGATACTGGTCTTCAAACCAGTTCTCTGAGTAGAGACACCTGGAAACCAAAGCTAGGGTTCAGATTAGAGCCTAGATGCCTGTCCGTTTCAATCTTCTGTCTCTGGGGACACTGTCTGAGTATCTAAGTGGAGATAGTTGCTCAGCTGGTGTCAGAGTGCCCCTCTTAGTCCATGGCCGAGGCATGGCCTTGGAGACCTTATTGGATTTTCCTAATCTCTAGGGTTGTGGCCAATGGATTGGGTACAGTTTTCTTGGAGAGGACTGGCACAGTCCTTCAGTGTGTCTCCATAGGCCCTAGCCTGGAGGGTGTGTGGGTCCGGGCTGTGGGCACAGAAGTCTGAAAACACAAACTCGGCTTGGGTGCGGAGCCGAGAGCATTGCAGGATGGACCCACAGACCGTGAGAGGAGATCCTCAGCTTATGAAAGAAGGGCAAATGGGAGGCAGTCACGCAAGCTTTTGTCTTTGGATGTTTTGTCTCCCATAGCCGTGGAATGAGGGGTGACCTCAGGGGCAATGGAAGAGTCTCCCTCTCTGAGGAGTTGGTCCAGCTCTTAAGATTTTGGGGACATTTTGTGGGAAGGGTGGAGTCCTGCTGTCTGGCTCAGGTGTTCTTCCAGGAGAGGGACTCCAGATCACAGTCCTGGGTTCGAGCAAATGGAATACTCGAGCTCTTGTGAAGATTGGGATCATAGGGGCTTGGCAAGCCCCATATGCGGGCTCTTAGTCCAGGCCCTGAGAGACCTTACTTCGACATGGGGCCCATGCTGATGGTTCCAATGCGAGTTTGTACCCAAGGAGGCACTCAAGTTTAGGCTTGGCCTCAGGGGCCATGAAGGTTTCTCCTACACTGAAGGTATGACCCAATGCCAACAGCAAGCTTTCCAGCCATGGGGAAGGAGAAGATCTGATTTGTGCTTCAGTTACCCACGTTTGCCAGGATTTGATATAATATCTAGGGTCAGATGTCTGAAAACCCAGCTTGGGAAGAGATGACGGCATAAGGCCATGGCCTGTCTGATGTGCTTAGTGTGCAGCCAGCTGTTTCCTTGTCTGTCGGAACGTAAGGCTGTGTCAGACAGAGCATTACTGACCAGGGTAGCTTTTCCAGTTAGGGTGCGGTCGAGGCCAGAGCAGGTTGGTTCTCATTTGTGGTTTCTGGAGAGCCCCATAGGGCAACGTTTTTCTTCTGGTGGGCAGGCAGAAAACTGTGTTGTGGTTCTGGAATTCCCAGTCTGGAGGGCTTGTTTGCCAGGAGTGTGAAGAGGGAAGTCTGAAAACACAAGCTAGCGTTAGGTTTGGGGCCGAGGGCATGGCAGGCCCACTCTGCAGAGACTGAATCAAGATCTCCTGCATCTGAGGTCAGGGCGAGTATCAGACGTTGCCTCAGGTTGGAGTTTGTGTCCATTATGGCCCCTTCCTGAAGGGGGTGGGGGCGTCATGAGGCCAGGGAGGTTTCCCAACGCTGGGAGTTATGAGCTGCCCCAAACATCAAGGTTTCCTCTGTAGGACAGTCGAGTACTATGAGATGGTTCTAGGATGACCCCTACAGAAAGACTCGAGAGAAGGGGTCTAAGCATGAATGTCTGCAAATGCCACCTCACATTCCCACTGGCTGCTTGGGGCAAGGCAGGCTCAATCTGCAGGCTCTTGGGCGGGTTTCTCAGAGGGCTGAGTTGAAATGGACTCTCCTGAGGATGAGTCATACTGTGGGTTGGTGGCCATGGAGACCTTGGAATGTGGCGGGGGCTCAGGGACTCTGCAGGTTTCTCCAAACTGAAGGGTTTGACACAGCTCCAACAATGAAGCTTCCCATGTGGAGACGATAGTTGTTCTGTTTGGTGTCTCAGGAAAGCCCCAGAGGCTGGTCTTCAAATCCAGGCCTCTGAGGAGTGACACCTGGAAACCAAAGCAAGAGTTCAGATTAGGGCCCAGGGGCCTGTCTGGTTCAATCTACTGTCTCTGCCGACATCTGTCTGTGTTTCTGCATGGAGGTAGTTGCTCAGCTAGTGTCAGGATGCCTTTGTCCAGAGAGGCTTATAGTAGTGGGATGTCCTCGGGGGCCTTGAGGTTTCTCCTATTCTGTGGGGTTATGGGCAATGGAATGGGCATAGTCTCCTTGGAGAGAGCAGGACAGTCCTGTGGTGTGGCTCCAGAGGCCCCAGCCTGGCGGCTGTGTGGGCCAGGGCTGTGGGGACAGACATCCAAAAACACAAACTCGGCTGAGGTTTGGGGCTGAGGTTATGGCAGGAGTGATCTACAGTCCGTGAGGGGAGCTCATTGTGATTAGAAAGTAAGGCGAGTGAGAGGCGGTCGTTCAAGCTTATGTCTCTGGATGTTGTATTCATGATGGTCATTTAATGTAAGCATGGTCTCATGGGCCATGGAAGTCTCCCTCTCTGGTGATTTGTCCGGCTCCCAAGAGATTGGGGTCATTTTGTGGGAAGGGAGGAGTCCTGTTTTCTGCCTCATGTGTTCCCACAATAGAGGGATTCTAGAGCAGAGCACTGGGTACAGACAACTGGAATACCCACCCTCTGGTTAGGCCTGGGGTCCTATGGGCATGGCAAGCCCATATGCAGATTCTTGGTCCAGCCACTGAGAGACGTTACTTGAATAGTGGACTCATGCTGAGGGTCACAATGTGTGTTTGTGCCCAAGGTGGTCCTCAATATTGGGCGGGACTTCATTGAGCTTGCAGGTTTCTCCTACACTGAACCTTGGACATGCCAACCTCAGGGTTTCTTGCCATGGGGAAGGAGGAGTTTTGATTTCTGCATCACGTTCACCTCTGGGCACTAATTGGAGATAAGGTCTAGGTTCTGAAGCCTGAAAACCGAGGTTTGGAAGAGATGACGACCTAAGGCCATGGCAGGTCCAATGTGTTCAGTTTGGGGCCAGCTTTCTAGGTGTCGTTCAGGAGGTCTGCACTCAGGCTGTGCCAGACAGGGCATTCGTGCCCAGATACGCTGTATAATTGGGGTACAGTTGAGTGGCATGCAGAAGATAATTATTTGGGGTTTCTCCGTAGCCCCATAGGGCAAAGTCTTTCTTCTGGAGGGCAGGCAGAGTGCTGCATTCTGGCTCCGGAACTGCCAAACTGGAGTCCTTGGGGCCAGGAATGCAAGGATGTAAGTCTGAGAACTGAAGCTTTGCTTTGGTTTCAGGGCGAGGACATGGCAGGCACACTCTGCAGAGCTGAATTGAGATTTCATGCATCTGAGGTCAGGGCGAGGTTCATATGTTGGCTCAGGTTGGAGTTTCTGTCCATGATGGCCCCTTCATGAAGGGGGGTCATCACACCGCCATTGGTGTTTTCCCATGATGGCAGTAGTGAGATGCTCCAAACCACAAGGATTTTCTGCGGGTCAGTTGAAACCTGTTGGATGGCTCCAGGGCATCCCATATGGAACAATTGCAGAGCAGGGTTCTAAGGATGGATGCCTGGGCATCCGGCCTTGCATTCCAATTGTCTCCTAGCGAAACGGCACGTTTGATTGCTGCCTATGATGTAGCAGCTGAGGGGGCTGAGTTGAAATGCATTCTCCTGAGGATCGGTCATAATGTGGGATTGTGTCCATGGAGACCTTGGAATGGGGCAGTGGCACCAGGGCTCTGAAGGATGCTCCTAACCAGAGGTTTTGACACAGCTCCAAGAAGAATTTTTCCCATGGGGAAACAAGATTTGTTCTCATTGGTGCTTCAGTAACCCCCAATATGCTGGTATTGGAAACCAGAACTCTGAGGAGAGATGCCTGGAAACCAAGGCAATGGATCTGATTAGGGCCTGGGGCCTGTCTGGTTTAATCTTCTTCTCTCGGTTCATCTGTCTATGGGATTGAGTGGAGGTAGTTCCTCAGCTGGTGTCAGATTGCCCCTATTTGTCCTGGGCAGTCTACACTATTGGGATGGCCACTTTGACTTTGGAGGTTTCTCCTAATTTGCAAGTTTGTGGCCAATGAAATGGGCAGAATTCCTTTGGGGAGGGAAGGCACAATCCTGAGGTGTGGCTCTAGGGGCTCAAGCATGGAGGGTGTGTGGGTCAGAGCTGTGGGGACAGAAGTCTGAAAACAGAAACTCGTCTTAGGTTTGGGGACATAGGTATGGGAGGCACGATCTACAGACCTTGAGCAGAACTCTTCAGGATATGAACAAAGAGTGAGTGTGAGGCACTTGCTCAGGCTTTTGACTCTGGATTTTGTGTCACTGATGGCCGTGGAATGTAGGGGCGTCCTCATGGACCATGGGTGAGAGTTCCTCTATGGGGATTTGGATGATCCCAATATTTTGGGGTCATTCCGTGGGATGGGAGGAGTCCATTCTGTTTTTTTTTTTTTTTTTTTTTTTTTTTTACCTCAGGTGTGCCACTAAAGAGGGATTCCAGAGCAGAACCCTGGGAAGGGGCGACTGGACAACCCGAACTCTGTATAAGATTGGGGGCCTAAGGGCATGGCAATCCCCATATGGGGTACCTTGGTCCAGCCACTGAGAGGTCTTACTTGAGTAGAGTGCTCACACTGAGGGTCACAATGCATGTTTGTGCCCAATGTAGGCATCAAGCATGGGCGGGGACTCATGGGCCATGCTTGATTCTCCTACACTGAACTTTGGACAACATACGAACCACAAGGTTTCTTTCCATGGGGAAGGAAGAATTCTGATTTCTGCATCATGTTCACCCCTGGGCAGTGACTGGAGATAAGATCTAAGTTCTGAATCCAGAAAATAGAGGTTGGGATGAGATGATAACCTAAGGTCAAGGAGGGTCCGATGTGCTCAGTGTGCGGTCAGCTTTCTGGGTGTTGTTCAGGAGGTATGGATTCAGGCTGTGTCAGACAGTGCATTAGTGCCCAGGTTAGACTGTATAATTTGGGTACAGTTGAGTTCCATGTAGGTTCATCCTCATTTATTGTGTCAGGGAAGCTCACTGGGGCAGGCAGAGTGCAGCATTGTGGGTCCAGAATTGCCAAACTTAAGGACGTCGGGACCAGGAGTGTGAGGACGTAAGTCTGAGATCATAAGCTAGACTTAAGTTTCAGGGCGAGGGCATGGCAGGCACCCTCTGCAGATCCGAATCAAAATCTCATTCATCTGAAGTCAGGACGAGGATCAGACTTAGGCGCAGGATGGAGTTTCTGTCCATGATGGCCCCTTCATCAAAGGGGTGGAATCTCGAGGCCATGGAGGTTTTCCCACGTTGGGAGTTGTGGGATGCTCCAAACTGCAAGGATTCCTTCTGCGGGAAAATTGAGAACTGTTGGATGGCTCCAGGACATCCCATATGGAATGACTCGAGAGCCGGGTTCTAAGGATGGATGCCTGAGCAGACTGCCTCTTACACCAATTGTCTCCCTGCCACAAGACAGGTACGATCTGATGGCTATGCAGGAGCAATCGTGGGAGCTGAGTTGAAATGGACTCTCCTGAAGATGGGTCTTAATATGTGTTTGTGTCCATGAGGACGTTGGAATGGGGTGGTGGCCCCAGGGCTCTAAAGGATTCTAACCGGAGATTTTGAAACAACTCGAAAGAGCAAGTTTTCCATGTGGAGACAAGATTTGTTCTAATTGGTGCCTCAGGAAACCCACATATGCTGGTATTAGAACCAGGCCTCTGAGGAGAGATACATAGAAACCACAGCAATGCATCCAATTAGGTCCTAGGAGCCTCTCTGGTTCAATCTTCTTCTCTGTCGACATCTGTCTATTTTATGAAATGGAGGTAGTTGCTCAGCTGGTGTCAGACCGCTCCTGTTTGTCCGGGCGGCCTACACTATAGGGATGGCCTCGGGGACTTTGGAGGTTTCTCCTAAATTGTATGATTATGGACAATGGCATGGGCAGAATTCCTGTGGAGTGGGCAGGCACAGACCTGATGTGTGGCTCCAAGGGCCCAGCCTTGAGGGTGTGTGGGCAAGGACTGTGGGGACAGATGTCTGAAAACACAAACTCAGCTTAGGTTTTGGGACGTAGGTATGGCAGGTCCGATTTACAGACTATGAGGAGAACTTTTTGGGATATGAATAAAGGGTGAAAGTGTGACACTTGTCAGGCTTTTGCCCCTGGATTTTGTGTCAATGATGGCTGTGGAATGTCGAGGAGTCCACATGGGCCATGGAAGAGTCTTTCTCTCTGTGGATTTGGCCAGTTCCCAATTGTTTTGGGTTAATCTGTGGGATTCAGTTTTGTTAACTAAGGTGTCCCACCAAAAGAGGGATTCCAGAGCAGAGCCCTGGACAACAAGAAATCTAACTAAAAATACGGGCCTAGGGGCATGGCAAGCCCAATATGCCTTCTAATGGTCCAGCCACTGAGAGGCCTTCATTGAGGACAGAACTCATGCTGAGGGTCACAATGCGTGTTTATACCCTCGTGGTAATCAAGCATGGGTGGGGACTCATGGTGCATGCTTGTTTCTCCTACACTGAATGATAGTCAGCATGTCAACCACATGAGTTCTTGCCATGGGGAAGTATTAATTCTTATTTCTGCATGTCATTCACCCCTGGGCAGTGATTGGAGATAAGGTCTAGGTTGTGAAGTCTGAAAACCGAGGTTGGGAAGAGATGACGACCTAAGACCATGTCGGGTCCGATATGCTCAGCGTGGAGCCAGCTGTCTGGGTGTTGGTCGGGAGGTCCAAGCTTGGGCTGTGTCAGACAGGGCATTAGTGCCCAGGGTAGATTGTATAATTGGGGTACAACTGAATGCCGTGCAGGTTGATCTTTATTTGGCATTTCTGGGTAGCCCCAAGGGCAATGTTTTTCTTCTGGAAAATGCAGAGTGCTGCATTGTGGCTCCGGAATTTCCAAAGTGGATGCCTTGTGGACGGGGAGTGTGAGAACGGAAGTCTGAGAACACATGTTAGGCGTAGGTTCTGGGCGAGGGCACGGCAGGCACCCTCTGCAGATCTGAATCGGGATATCATGAATCTGAAGTCAGGGCGAGGTTCAAACCTAGGCTTAGGTTTGAATTTCTGTCCATTCTGGCCACTTTATGAAGGGGACAGCATCTCCAGTCCATGGAGGTTTACCCACAATGGGAGTTGTGAGATGCTCCAAACAACAAGGATTCCTTCTGATCAACAATTGAGACCTTTTGTATCACTCCAGTACATACCATACAGAATGACACCAGAGCAGGGATCTTAGGATGGATACATGGGAAGCCCGCCTCACATTGCAGTTGTCTCCTAGCAAATAAACAGGTTTGATATGCTGGCTCTGTCAGAGCAACCAAGGGGGCTGAGTTGAAATGGACTCTCCTGAGGATGGATGCTAATGTGGGTTTGTGTCCATGGAGACCTTGGAATGGGGCGTTGGTGCATGGGCCCTGAAGGATTCTCCTAACCGGAGGTTTTGAGACATCTCCAAAGGACAAGTTTCCCATGTGGAGACGAGATTTGTTCTGATTGGTGCCTCAGGAAACCCCCATATACTGTTATTGGAATATAGGCCTCTGAAGAGAGATAACTGGAAACCAAAGCAATGGCTCCGTTTAGAGCCTAGGGGCCTGTCCGGTTGAATCTTCTTCTCTGTGTACATCCATCTAAGGTATTAGTGGAGTTAGATGCTCAGCTGGTGTCAGATGGCCCTTGTTTGTCCCAGGCGGCCTACACTATTGTGAAGGCCTTGGGGACTTTGGAGGTTTCTCCTAATTTTATGATTATGGACAATGGAATGGGCAGAATTCCCGTGGAGAGGGAAGGCACAGTTTTGATGTGGCTCCAGGGGCCCCAGCCTGCAGGGTGTGTGCACCAGGACTGTGGAGACAGAAGTCTAAAACACAAACTCAGTTTAGGTTTACGGACGTAGGTATGGCAGGCCCGATCTACAGACCGTGAGGAGAATTCTTCCAGATATGAAGAAAGAGAGATTGTGAGGCACTTGTTCAGGCTTTTGTTTCTGGATTTTGTGTCAACGATGGGCGTGGAATGTCCGGGAGGCCTCATGGGCCATGGACGAGTCTTCCGCTCTGTGGATTTGGCCCGATTCCAATTGTTTTGGGTCAAACTGTGGGATGGGAGGAGTCCTTTCAGTTTTGTTACCTCAGGTGTCCCACCAAAAGAGGGATTCCAAAGCCGAGCCCTGGGGAGGGGAGACTGGACAACCAGAAATCTGGTTAAAATTTGGGGCCTAGGGGCATGACAAGCCCAATATGCTGTCTTTTGGTCCAGCCACTGAGAGGCCTTACTTGAGAACTGGGCTCACGTTGAGGGTCAGAATGCATGTTTGTGAACGACTTGGTCCTCAAGCATCTGCAGGGCCTCATGGGCCACACTGGTTTCAACTACATTTTACGTTGGACAACATGCCAACCACAAGGTTTCTTGCCATGGGGAAGGAGTTCTGATTCCTGCATCATGTTCAACCCTGGGTGGTGACTGGAGATAAGGTTTAGGTTCTGAAGCCTGAAAACCGAGGTTGGAAAGAGATGATGACCTAAGGCCATGGCGGGTCTGATGTGCTCAGTGTGTGGCTAGCTGGGTGGGTGCGAGCCAGGAGGTTCAGTCTCAGGCTGTGCCAGAAAGGGCAGTAGTGCCCAGGGCAGCCTGTATAATTGGGGTCCAGTCAAGTGGCATGCAGGTTGATCCTCATTTGGGGAATCTGGGTAGCCCCAGAGGGCAATGTTTTTCTTCCGGAAAGCAGGCAGAGTGCTGCCTTGTAGTTCTGGAATTGCCAAACTGGAGGGCTTGTGGGCCAGGAATGTGAGGATGGAAGTTGAGAACACAAATTAGACTTACGTTTCTGGGCAAGGGCACGGCAGACACACTCTGCAGAGCTGAATCAAGATGTCCTGCATCTGAAGTTAGGGCGAGGATCAGACGATCGCTCAGGTTGGAGCTTCTGTCCCTGATGGCCCCTTCATGAAGCACAGGGGGCGAAATCACGAGGCCATGGAGGTTTGCCCACGATGGGAGTTGTGAGATGCTCCAAACAGTAAAGATTCTTCTGCGGGACTATTGAGACCTGTTGGTTGGCTCCAGGACTTCCCATACAGCATAATTCTGCGAATGGTTCTAAGTATGGATGTCTGGGAAGCCTGCCTCTCATTCCAATCATCTCCTAGCGACAAGACGGGTTAGATCTGCTGGATCAGGGGGAGCAACTTAGGGGGCTGTGTTGAAATGGACTCTCCTGTGGATGGGTCCTAATGTGGGTGTGTCTCCATGGAGACTTTGGAATGAGGCGCTGGCACCGGGAACCTGAAATGTCCTTCTAACCAGAGGCTTTGAGAGAGCTCCAACATGCAAGTTTCCCATGTGTAGACGAGATTTGTTCTGATGGGTGCCTCTGGAGAAGCACTCAGCTGGTATTGGAAACCAGGCTTTTGAGGAGACATGCCTGTAAACCAAAGCTATGGATCCCATTATGGCCTGGGGTCCTGTCTGGTCAATCTTCTTCTCTGGGGACATCCATCTATGGTATGAGTGGGGGTAGATGCTCAGCTGGTGTCAGACGGCCCTTTTTTGTCCCGGACAACCTACACCATTGGTATGGCCTCAGGGAATTTGGAGGTTTCTCCTAATTTGTACGGTTTTGGATAATGGAATGGGCAGAATTCCCATGGATTGGTTAGGCACAGTCCTAATGTGTGGTTCCAGGGGCCCAGCCTGGAGGGTGTGTGGCCCAGGACTTTGAGGACAGAACTCAAAAAACACAAACTCAGCTTAGGTTTGGGAACGTAGGTATGGCACGGCCGAACTACAAATCATGAGAAGAACTCTTCAGGATATGAAGAAAGAGCGAGTCTGAGGCGCTTGGTTAGGCTTTTGTCTCTGGATTTTGTATCAGCGATGGCCGTGGAATGTCGGGGAGGCCTCATGGGCCATGGACGAATCTTCCTCTCTGTGGATTTGGCCCTATCCCAATTCTTTTTCGTGAATCTGTGGGATGGGAGGACTCCTTTAAGGTTTGTTACCTGAGGTGTCCCACCAAAAGAGGAATTCCAAAGCAGAGCCCTGGGCAAGAGTGAATGGACAACCCGATATATGGTTAAAAATTAGGGTCTAGGGGCATGGGAAGCCCAATATGCTGTTTCTTCATGCAGCCACTGAGAGGCCTTGCCTGAGGACCGGGCTCAGGCTGAGGGTCACAATGTGTGTTTGAGACCAATGTGGCCCTCAAGCATGGGCTGGGTCTCATGTGCCACACTGGTTTCAACTACACTGAAAGTTGGACAACATGCCAACCACGAGGTTTCATGCCAAGGGAACGAGTTCGGATTTCTGCAACATTTTCAACCCTGGGCAGTGATTGGAGATAAGGTCAAGGTTCTGAAGCCTGAAAACCGAGGTTGGGTAGAGATGACGACCTAAGGCCATGGCGGGTCCGATGTGCTCAGTGTGCGGCCTGCTGTCTGGGTGGGGCCAGGAGTTCCAGGCTCAGGCTGTGTCAGAATGGGCAATTGTGCCCACTTCAGCCTATATATTTGGTGTACAGCCAAATGGCGTGCAGGTTGATCCTCATTTGGGGTTTCTGGGTAGCCCCAGAGGGCAATGTTCTTCTTCCAGGGAGCAGGCAGAGTGCCGCATTGTACTTCTGGATTGCCAAACTGGAGGGCTTGTGGGCCAGTAGTCTGAGGACTGAAGTCTGAGAACACAAGCTAGGCTTAGTTTTTATGGGTGAGGACATGGCAGGCACAATCTACAGACCTGAATCGAGATCTCGTGCATCTGAAGTCAGGGTGAGGATCAGACGATCTTCAGGTTGGACTTTCTGTCCCTGATGGCCCCTTCATGAAGGGGGGGAATCACGAGGCCATGGGGGTTTTCGCACGATGGGAGTTGTGAGAAGCTCAAAAGTACAAAGATTCTTTTCCAGGACAATTGAGACCTGTTAGTTGGCGCCAGGCCAAGGATTCCAAGCATGGTTCTGAGGATGGATGGCTAGGTACCACACCTGGCATTCCAATTTTCTTCTAGCTACAATAAAGGTTAGATCTGCTGGATCTGGGGGAGCAACTGAGGAGGCTGAGTTGAAATTGACTCTCCTGTGGATGTGTCCTAATATGTTTTTGTGTCTATGGAGACCTTGGAATGAAGCGGTGGCACTGGGTCCCTGATGGGTTCTTCTAAACAGAGACTTTGACACAGCTCCACCGTGCAAGTTTCCCATATGTAGATGAGATTTGTTCTGATGGGTGAGTCAAGAAACAGCCATATGCTGGTATTGAAATCCAGGCCTCTGAGGAGACATGCCTGGAAACCATAGCAATGGATCCGATTAGTGCCTAGTGGTCTGTTCATTCCTTTTTTCCTCTGGGGACATCAGTCTATGGGTCTGAGTGCAGGTAGGTGCTCTGATGTGCTCAGATTGCTCCTGCTTGTCCTGGGAAGCCACCACTATTGGGATGGCCTCAGGAACTTTGGAGGTTTATCCTATTAGTAGGATTGTGGCCATTGGAATGGGTACACACAATTCCCTTGGAGAGGGCAAGTACAGTCCTCAGGTTTGGCTCCAAGGGCCTGAGCCTTTGGGGTGTGTAGGCCAGGGCTGTTTGGACAGTTGTCTGAAAACACAACCTCGGCTTATGTTTTGGGTCATAGGTATGGCAGGACTGATCTACAGAACATGAGAAGAACTCTTCGGGATATGAAAAAAGGGCGAGTGTGAGGCTCTTGCTCAAGTTTATCTCTGGATATCGTGTGACTCATGGTCGTGAAATTTCCGGGTGACTTCATGGGAAATGGATGAGTCTTACTCTTTAGAAGGTTGGCCTCGTCCAAAGAGTTTGGTGTGTTTATGCCCTCGTCGCACTTGAGAATGGGCTGGGCCTCAGGGTGAATGCTGGTTTCTCCTACACTGAACGTTGGACAACATGCCAACCACAAGGTTTCTTGCCATGGGTAAGGAGGAGTTCTGATTTCTACATACCATCACCCCTGGGCAGTGATTGGAGAAAAGGTAGGTTCTGAAGCCTGAAAACTGAGGTATGGAAGAGATGATGTCCGAGGGCCATGGCTGGTCTGTTGTGCTCAGTGTGTGGTCAGCTGTCTGTGTGTTAGTCAGGAGGTCCGGGCTCAGGTGTGTCAGACCGTGCATTGGTGCACAGCTTAGAGTATATAATTTACGTACAGTCAAGTGGCGTGTAGGTTTATCCTCATATGATGTGCCTGGGCAGCTCATGAGGCAATATTTTTTTTCTAGAGGGCAGGCAGAGTGCTGCACAGTGGGTTCGGAATTGCCAAACTTGAGGTCTTCTGGGCCAGGAGTGTGAGGACGGAAGTCTGAGAACACAAGCTAGACTTGGGTTTCAGGTCGAGGGCACGGCAGGTACCTCGGCAGATCTGAACCAATATCTCATGCATCTGAATTCAGGGCGAGGATCAGACATTGGCTCTGGTTGGAGTTTCTGTACATGACGGCCCATTCATGAAGGGAGTGGAATCTCTAGTCCATGGAGGTTTCCCCACGTTGGGAGTTGTGAGATGGCCCTTCAAAGATTCCTTCTGCGGGACAATTGAGACCTGTTGGACAGCTCCAGGACATCACATATGGAATGACTCGAGAGCACCATTCGAGGAAGAATGCCTGGGAAGCCCGCCTCGCATTCCAATTTTCTTCTAGCAACAAGACAGTATAGATCTGATGGCTCAGCAGGTGTTACCGGGGTGGCTGAGTTGAAATGGACTTTCCGGAGGATGGGTCCTAATATTTGTTTGTGTCCCTGAGGGCCTTGGAATGGGGCGGTGGCACCGGCACCCTGAAGTATTCTCCTAAGCCTTTGATATAGCTCCCATGCACAAGTTTCCTTGTGGAGACGAGATTTGTTCTGATGGGTGCCTCAGGAGAAGCCCTATGCTGGTATTGGAATCCAGGCTTTTGAGGAGACATGCCTGTAAACCAAAGCTATGGATCCCATTATGTCCTAGGGTCCTGCCTGGTTCAATCTTCTTCCCTGGGGACATCCATCTATGGTATGAGTGGACGTTGATGCTCAGCTGGTGTCAGACGGCCCTTGTTTGTCTGGGACAACCTACACCATTGGGATGGCCTCAGGGACTATGGAGGGTTCTCCTAATTTGAACGGTTTGAGACAATGGCATGGGTAGAATTCCCATGGATTGGGTAGGCACAGTACTAATGTGTGGCTCCAGGGGCTCAGTCTGGAGGGTATGTGGCCCAGGAATTTGAGGACAGAAAACAAAAAACACAAACTCATCTTAGGTTTGGGAACGTAGGTATGGCAAGCCCGACCTACAAACCAGGAGAAGAACTCTTCAGGATATGAAGAAAGAGCGAGTCTGAGGCGCTTGCTCAGGCTTTTGTCTCTGGATTTTGTATCAGCGATGGCCAAGGAATGTCGGGGAGGCCTCCTGGGCCATGGACGAATCTTCCTCTCTGTGGATCTGGTCCGATCCCAATTCTTTTTCGTGAATCTGTGGGATGGGAGGACTCCTTTAAGGTTTGTTACCTGAGGTGTCCCACCAAAAGAGGAATTCCAAAGCAGAGCCCTGGGCAAGAGTGAAGGGACAACCCGAATTTAAGCTTAGCTTCAGACTACAATTTCATCCTCACCCTACTGGTCTGCCATATCTCTTGATAGGGAATTCTGGAGCCACAACGCAACATTCTGCCTTCTTCATAGATAGAAGGACCTGGTGAGTCTGCCCATAAACTGCACATGAAGATCAATATACTCATCCCAGGAGGGAACCCCTATTTATAGTTTGCCCTAGCCACTAGTGCTGTGTCTGACAGAGCCTGAGCCCCTACCTCGTGTCAGCAACCCAGAGGGTGGGGCCCACATTAACCATGTGAGACCGGCCATGGCCAGGGCTGTCATTACTACCCATCCTTGGTATTCAGGCATCTGTCCCCTAGATCTTAGCTGGAATCCCTACCAATGGGGGGACCTGAAGCACAATAGAGAATTCATCCTTCGCCATGGCAGGAATCCTGGCTTTTGGATGGGTGTTCCAACCCTAGGAATGGGAACTGGCTGCATGGCTGAGTAGACATCGCCCAATCCTGATGGCCTCCGGGGCACAAGCAGGCATTGGGACCCTCAGCTTGACCATACTTTCAAACAAACGCTCTCAGTTGCACCTCCAGGATCCCGCATTGCAGGCCTGGTATGGCCCTAGGCCTAAATATTAACCCTTGGTGGGATTTTCCAAGCACTTAGACCCAGAGCTCATCTCTGGAATGCCTGTTTTGGGGCACGCCTAAGCTGGAAAACAGTACCCATCCCTTCCCGGAGAAATCCAACAAACTATTGAGAACCGCCAGGATCCTTGAGAGGAGAAATCTCCCATGGACCCTTGAGACAACACCTGCAATAAAGGCCATTCTGGAAATTAAATCCAGATACAATTACCTGTGCTACCACCTTTGAGTTACGTGATTTACAGTTCCAGACTTGCTGCCCTCCTGGTCTATGGATTGGGACTATGATCACCTTGCCACTAACCCTAACCTAAGTTTGTGTTTGCAGACTTCTCTCTCAAAATCATGGCGCACATGTCCTCCAGGATGGGGTCTCTGGAGTCACACCACAGGACAGTTCCTGCAATCCCCAAGGAAACTGCCCATCACAGTTGTCCAAAAACCCCATATAAGGAGAAACCTGCAAGGAACCTGAGCCAAACCTAGTATTGGATGCCACTCTGGACACAAATGCACAGTCTGAAACACCCTCATCACCTGCATCCAGTCAGACACCAGAGTCAATGATCCTGAGTCAGAAGATTGAATGACATTCCCCTAGGGCCTCATTCAAACCCTTTATTAGGTTTTCAGGCTTCTGTCCTCAGAGACCTGTTCTGGATTACCAATTTATGATACAACATATGGCCGCTGAGCCCCACAACAGAATATCTCCTGCCCCCAGAAGCAATCCGGGCTCTTGGGCCTGTGTCAAATCCTCAGGCTAGATGAATCCTGCATGGCCCATTAACCACCAGCACATTCTAAGATCTCCCTGGTAACAAACCAACATTTTGACCCATCTTCATGAGGTTCCATGTCCAATCCAGTCTTTATTTCTTCGCCTCAAAGCCACCAGATGCCATGTTCCTTCGCTGTCATGGTCAATGAAGGTGTGCTTTCCAGTCACCCATGTGGGAGATCTATGTTATCCGATCTTTCGACATGGGGAACCATGGAGGAAACAAATCAGACTGCCCCTGTCTGGTAGAAGGAAACCTTGCTGTTTGGAGCATCTCAAAAACACCAGATTGGGAAATCCTCCATGGCCTCTTGACGCCACCCCTCTATTTTTGTGTCATCATAGACACAAACTCCAGCATGAGCAAATATCTGACATCCACCCTCACTCAAGTGCTGAATATTGGATTCAAACATTGCACACTGGAAATTCCTTTCGCTTGATACAGAATGTAACCATAGCTTAGGTTTACAATTCCATCCTCAGCCTCCTGGTCCACAAGCCCTCTTGATAGTGAATTCTAGAGCCACAAAACAGCATTCTGCCTTCCCCTTACAAACAAGAAGGGCGTGGTGAGTCTGTCCACAAACCATACATGAGGATCAATCTGCTCGGCACTCGAGGGAACACCAATTTATAGGCTGCCCTGGGCACTAGTGCTGTATCTGACAGAGCCTGAGCCAAGACCTAGTGTCAGCCACCCAGTGATCGGGGCCCATATCCATGATTTGATACTGGCCATGGCCCATGTCCATCATCTTTACCCATCCTTGGTATTCAGGCCTCTGTCCCCAGACCTTTGCTGGAATCCCCGCTAATGGGGGAACCTGAAGCACTATAGAGAACTCCTCTTTCCCCATGGCAGGATTCTGGCTGTTGGGATGGTTGTCCAACCCTCAAAGTGGGAGCCAGCTGCATGGCCAATGTGACCACGCCCACTCATGAGGGCCACCTGGGCATAAGCAAGTATTGTGACCCTCAGCCTGAGAATGATTTCAAACAAGACCTCTCAGTTGCACCTCCAGGATCCTGCATGCAGGCCTGGTAAGCCACTAGGCCCAAATCCTAACACTTGGTGGGATTTTCCAGGGGACCAAACCCAGAGTCCGTTTCTGGAATCCATATTTTGGGTCACCCCTAACATGAAAAACAGCACTCTTTCCTTCCCCGAAAAAGCCACCAACTATTGGGAGCCACCAGGATCCTTAGAGAGGAAAAATCTCCCATGGACCCATGAGGCCACAACTGCATTCTGAGGCCATCCTGCACACAATACAGAGAAAAAAGCCTGTGATTCTGCCTTTGAGTCACCCGATTAACAGTTCCTGAAGAGGTGCCATCCATGTCTATGCATTGGGCCTGTGATAACCTTGCCACTAACCCTAACCCAAGTTTGTGTTTTCAGACTTCCCTCCCAAAACCGTGGCTCACATGCCCTCCAGTTTGTGATAACTGGAGCCACACCACGGGATTGTACCTGTCTTCCCAAAGGAAACTGTGATTGTCACTATTAAACAAACCCTCTAGATTAGGAGAAACCTGCAAGGCCCCTAAGCCCAGCCCAATATTGGAGGCCACTCTGGACGCAAATGCACAGTCTGACACACCATATCACCTACATCCAGGCTGATATCCAAGTCAATGGTCCTCAGACAGAAGATTGAACCTGACATGCTCCTAGGATTCACTGGAACACTAGAATAGGTTTTCAGGTATCTGTACTCAGAAGGCTGTTCTGAATATCAATGTATGATACAATATGGTCACTGAGCCACACAAAAGAACATCTGTCCTTAGAAGAAATCTGTGCTCTGGACCTGTGTCAAACACTCTGGGTAGATGAATCCTTCAAGGCCCCCTGGCAACCAGCACATTCTATGATCTCCCTGACAACATACCAGCATTGTGACCCATCTTCATGAGACTCCATGACAACTCCAGCCCTTGGTACTTCGGCCCAGAGCCACCAGAATGAAACTGCCATGTTCCTCTGCTGCCATGGTCAATGTAGGTGTACTTTCCAGGCATCCAGCGGGAGTGCTCTGATACCAACTTTCCACATGGGGAACCCTGGAGGAAACAAACCAGACTCCCCTGTACGGTAAAAGGAATCTTTTCTGTATGGAGTATCTCAAGCCTGAGGGTGGGTAATCCTCCATGGCCTCTTGAGGCCACCCATCCATTTGTTGGTCATCATAGACACTAACTCCAGCGTGAGCAATCAACTGACATCTGCACTTACTCAAGTGCTGGATATTTGAATCAGCTGCTACACACTGGAATTGCCTTATGCTTGACACTGAATTTAAAAGTAGCTTGGCGGGACTCCTGGGTGGCTCAGTTGGTTAAAAGCTGCCTTCGGCTCTGGTCATGATCCCAGCGTCCTGGGATCGAGTCCCACATCAGGCTCCTTGCTCCGCAGGGAGCCTGCTTCTCCGTCTGACTCTGCCTTCCACTCTGTCTGCCTGTGTTTGCTCTTGCTCGCTCTCTGACAAATAAATAAAATCTTGAAAAAAAAAAGTAGCTTGGGTTTGCAATTCCATCCTCACCCTGGTGTTCAGTAAGCTCTCTTGATAGGGAATTCTGAAGCCACAACACAGCATTCTGCCTTCCCCATAGCAAGAAAAAACAGCCTGGAGAGACTGCCCAGAAACCCTACATGAGGATAAATCTACTCGACCCTCGAGTGAACCCCATTTATAGGTTTACCTGGCCACTAGCGCTGAGTCTGACATAACCTTGTCTCTGACCTCGTGTCAGGACCCAGAGACTGGGCTCCAACTCCAGAATGTGAGACCAGCCATGTCCCAGGGCTGTCATCTCTACCCATTCTTGATTCAGGCATCTGTCCCCAGACATTTGCTGACATCCTTGCCAATGGGGGAACCAGAAGCACAATAGGGAAATCCTCCTTCCCCATGGCAGGAATGATGGCTCTTGGAATGGGTTTCCAGACCTCAGAGTGGTAGCCAGCTGAATGGCCAATGATAACCCGCCCACTCATGAGGGCCGCCCTGGACACAAGCAGGCATTGTGACCCCCAACATGAGCATGCTTTCAAACAAACACTCTCAGTTGCATTCCAGAATCCAAATTTGAAGGCCTGATATGCCCCTAAGCACAAATCCTAACACCTGGTGGGATTTTTCAGGGGACCAGAAACACAGCCTGTCTCTGGAATCCCTGTTTTGGGACACCCCTAAGATGTAAAATAACACTCTCCCCTTCGCCAAGAAAGCCATCATAGTATAGGGAGCCGCTAGGATCCTTGAGAGGAAAAATCTCCCATGGATCCATGAGACCACACCTGCATTCCGAGGCCATCCTGGACACAAAAGCCAGATACACAAGCCTGTGCTACCACCTTCAAGGCAACTAATTTATAGTTCCAGACGAGCTGCCCTCCAGGTCTATGCATTGGGCCTGCGATCACCTCACCGCTAACCTTAACCCGAGTTTGTGCTTACAGACTTCTATCCCGAAACCATGGCTCATATTTCCTCCAGGATGGGGTCTCTGGAGCCACACCAAAGGACTGTGCCTGCCATCCCCAAGGAAAATGTGTCCGTCACATTTGCCTAAAACTTCGAGATAAGGAGAAACCTGCAAGGCCCCTGAGCCCACCCCAATACTGGAGGACCCTCTGGACACAAATGTGCAGTCTGAAATACGCTGATCACCTGAATCCAGGCAGATACCCAAGTCAGTGTTTCTCAGTCAGAAGATTGAACCTGACATGCTCCTATGACCTCATTGTAACCCCTGATTAGGTTTTCAGGCATCTGTAATCAGAGACCTGTTCTGGAGTACCAACTTAAGATACAACATATGGTCCCTGATCCCCACAACAGAAAATCTCCTTTCTCTAGATGGAAGCCGTGCTCTTGGAACTGTGTCAAACCCTCAGGGTAGATGAATCCTACTTGGCCCGTAGCCACCAGCAGATTCTAAGATCTCACTGGTAACAAGCCAGCATTGTGAGCCATCTTCATGAGATTCCATGTCAACTACAGGCCTTGGTACTTCACCCCAGAGCCTTCAGAAAGAACCTGTCATGTTCCTCAGCTGCAATGTTCAGTGGAAGTGTGCTTTCCAGGCATCCATGTGGGAGTGCTCTGCTACCCAAACTTTCCACATGGGGGACTCTCGAGCAAACAAATCTGACTGCCCTGTCCTGTAGAAGGAAACCTGGCTGTTTGGAGCATCTCACAAGCTCAAGTGTGGGAAATCCTCTATGACCTCTTTTCAACTCCTATCCATTTGTCGGTCATTATAGACACAAACTCCAGCTTGAGCAAACATCTGACGTCTGCGCTTACTCAGGTGCTGGATATTCGAATCAGCCGCTGCACACTGGAAATGCCATTCGCTTGTCACTGAATTTATTCATAGCTTGGATTTACAATTCCATCCTCACCCTACTGGTCCACAAGCCCTCATGATAGGGAATTCTGCAGCCACAACACAGCATTCTGCCTTCCCAATAGAAAGAAGAAGGGCCTGGTGAGTCTGCCCAGAAACTCCACATTATGATCAATCTACTTGTCCCTTGAGGGAACCCTGAATTATAGACAGCCCTGGCCCCTAGTGTTGTGTCTGACAGAGCCTAAGCCCCGACCTCGTGTCAGCCACCTAGAAGGCGGGGCCCATATCTCGCATGTTAGACTGGCCACGGAACAGAGCCGTCATCTTTACCCATCCTTGGTATTCAGGCATGTGTCCCCAGACCTTTCCTGGAATCCCTACCAATGAGGGAACCTGAATCACAATAGAGAACTCCTCATTCCCCATGGCTGATTCCTGTAAGTTCGGAAGGGTGTCCAACACTCAGAGTGTTAGCCTACTGAATGGCCATTGAGACCACCCCCATTCCTGAGGGCCACCCTATGCAAAAGCTTGCATAGTGACCCTCAGCCTGAGCATGCTTTCAAACAAACGCTCTCATTTGTATCTCCAGGACTTGCATTGGAGGCCTGGTAAGCCCCTATGCCCAAATCATAACCCTTGGTGGGTATTTCCAGGTGCCCAGAGCCAGAGCACTTCTCTGCAATCCCTGTTATGGGACACCCTTAATATGGAAAACAGAACTCTTTCCTCTCTGAGAAAGCCACCACATTATAAGGAGCCGCCAGGATACTTGAGAGGAAATATCACCCATGGACACCTGAGACCACACCTGCATTCTTAGTCCATCGTGGATACACAATCCAGATAAAAAAGCCTGTGCTACCTCCTTTGAGGCATGCGATTTACATTTCACACGGAGCTTCCCTCCAGGAGTATGCATTGGGCCTACAATCACTTCGCCACTAAACCTAACCCGCATTTGTGTTTGCAGACTTCCCTCCCAAAACCATGGCTCTCATGCCCTCCAGCATGGGGTCTCTGGAGCCACACCACAGGACTGTGCCCACCATTGCCAAGGAAACTGTGCCCATCAAATTGCCCTATCTTTCCAGATTAGGAGAAACCTGCAAGTCCCCTGAGCCCACCCCAATACTGGTTGCCACTCTGTACACAAATGCACAGTCTGGAACACCCTGATCACCTACATCTAGGCAGACTTTGAAGTCAATGATACTGAGTCAGAGGATTGAACCTGACATTCCGTTAGGATTTTATTGGAACCCTAGATTAAATTTTCAGGCATCTATCCTCAGAGGCCTGTTCTGCAATACCAAATTATGATACATTTGGTCCGTTAGCCCAACATCAGAACATCTCTGGTCCGAGAAGGAAACCGTGCCCTTTGACCAGTGTCAAACCCTCAGGGTAGATGAATCCTACATGGTCCCTTAGCCACCAGCACACTGTAAGGTCTCCATGGTAACAAACCTGCATTATGACCCATCTTCATGAGACTTCATGTCAACTCCAGGCCTTGGTAATTCGCCCAAGAGCCACCAGAACGAATTGGCCATGTTTCTCAGCTGCAATTTTAATGGAGGTGTGCTTTTCAGGCATCCACGTGGGAGTGCTCTGCTTCCCAAACTTTCCACATGGGGGACCCTGGAGCAAATAAACCAGTCTCCCCCTGTGTGGTAGAAGGAAACTTTGCTGTTTGAAGCATCTCACAAGCCCCAGCATGTGAAATCCTCCATGGCCTCTTGACGCCACCCCTCCATTCATCGGTCATCATAGACATAAACTCCAGCATGAGGAAATGTCTGACTTTCACCTTTACTCAGGTGCTGGATATCTGGAATCAGACACTGCACAATGGAACTGCCTTTTGCTTGGCACTGAATTGAACCTTAGCTTGAGTTTACAATTCCATCCTCACCCTACTGGTCCCCAAGCCCGCTTGATAGGGAATTCTGGGGCCACAACGCAGCTTTTTGCCTTCCCCTTAGAAAGAAGAAGGGCATGGTGATTCTGCCCAGAAACTCTGCATGAGGATCAATCTGCTCAGCCCTTGAGGGATCCCTGATTCATACTCAGCCCTGACCACTAGTTCTGTTTCTGACAGAGCCTGAGTGCTCAATTCATGTCAGCTACTCAGAGAGTCAGGCATGTGAGACTGGCCATGTCTCAGGTCCCTCATCTCTACCCATCCTTGGTATTCAGGCATCTGTCCCCAGACATTTGCTAGAATACCTGCTAATGGGGGAACCTGAGGCACAATAGAGAATTCTTCCTTTTCCATGGCAGGAATCCTGGTAGTTGGGATGGGTGTCCTACATTAAAGTGGTAGCCAGCTGCATGGCCAAGGAGACAACTCCCACTCATAAGGGCTGCCCTAATCACATCAGGCATTGTGACACTCAGACTAGCATGCTTTCAAACAAACGCTCTCAGTTGTACCTCCAAGTCACACATTGTAGGCCTGGTACTCCCCTAGGCCCAAATCCTAATCCTGGTGGGATTTTCCAAGCACCCAGACTCACAGCCCTTCTCTGGAATCCCTTTTTGGGGAACATCTAAGATTGAAAACAGCACTCTTCCATTCAAACGAGAAAGCCACCATACTATTGGGAGCTTCCAGGATCCGTAGAGAGGAAAATACTCTCATGGAAACATTAGAACACACCTGCATTCCAAGGCTATCATGGACACACAATCCAGATACAAAAGCCAGTGCTAGTGCCTTCGAGGTACGTGATTTACAGTTCCTGACGATCTGCCCTCCAGGTCTATGCATTGGGCCTACGATCACCTCGCAACTCAACCTAATCCGAGTTTGTGATTGCAGACTTCTCTCCCAAAACCATGGCTTACATGCCCTCCACGATGGAGTCTCTGGAGCCACACCACAGGACTGTGCCTGCCAACCCCAAGGAAACCGTGCCCACAAATTTGCCTAAACCTTTAAGATTAGGAGAAACCTGCAAGGCCCCAGAGCCCACCCCAATATTGGAGGCCACTCTGTACACAAAGGCACAGTCAGAAACACCCTGGTTGCCTACATATAGGCAGACACCGAAGTCAATGGTCCTGAGTCTGATGATTCAACTTGAAATTCCCCTTGGACTTCATTGGAACCCTAGATGAAGTTTTTAGGCATCTGTCCTCAGAGGCCTGTTCTGGAATACCAACTTATGATACAACATTTGGTCCGTGAGCCCCACAACAGAACATCTCCGATACCCAGAAAGAAACCGTGTTCTTCAACCGGTGTCAAACCATCAGGATAGACTAATCATACATGGCCCCTTAGCCACCAGCACATAGTAAGATTTCCGTGGTAACAAAACTGCATTGTGACCCAACTTCATTAGAATCCAGGCCTTGGTACTTTGCCCTAGAGCAACCAGAAAGAACCTGCCATGTTCCTTAGGTGCAATGGTTAATGTAGGTGTGCTTTCCAGTATCCACATGCGAGTACTATGCTACCCAAACTTTGCACATGGGGGAACCTGGTGTAAACAAACCAGACCTCCCCTGTCCAGTAGAAGGAAACCTTATGTTTGGATCAACTCACAGTCCTCAGCGTGTAAACTGCTCCATGGCCTCTTGATGCCACCACTCCATTGGTCGGTCATCATAGACACAAACTCCAGTCTAAGCAAACATCTGACATGCACCCTTATCCCGGTGCTGGATGTCTTGAATAAACCACTGCACATTGGAACTGCCTTCCACTTGGCACTGAATTGAACCATAGCTTGTGTTTACAATTCCATCCTCACCTGACTGGTCCCTAAGCCCTCTTGATAGGGAAATCTGGGGCCACAATGCAGCATTCTGCCTTCCCCATCGAATGAAGAAATGCCTGGTGAGTCTGCCCTGAAAACCCACATGAGGATCAATCAGGTCGGCCCTCGAGTCAACACCGATTTATAGGCTGCCATGGCCACTAGTGCCGTGTCTGACAGAGCCTGAGCTCGACTGAGTTTCAGCCACTAAAGAGCAGGCCCCATATCTAGCATTTGGGATTGCCATGGCCAAAGTATGTCATCTCTACCCATCCTTGATATTCAGGCACCTGTCCCCAGACCTTGGCAGGGATCCCTGCCAATTAGGGAACTTGAAGCCCAATAGAGAACTCTTCTTTCCCCATGGCAATAAACCTGGCTTTTGGGATGGGTGTTCTACCCTCAAAGGGGGAGCCAGTTACAACATCAATGACACCACACACACTCCTGAGGACTACCCTTGGCACAAACAGGCATTGTGACCCTCACCCTGAGCATGCTTTCAAAAAATCCCTCTCAGATTCACCACAATGATCCCTCATTTCAGGCCTGGTATGCCTGTAGGTTCAAATCATAAAACTTGGTGGGATTTTCGAGGTGCCCAGACCCAGAGACCATCTCTGGAATTTTTGTTTTGGTGCACCCTTCAGATGGAAAACAGCACTCATCCCTTCCCCAAAAATGTCACCAAATTATGAGGAGCCACCAGGATCCATAGAGAGGCAATGTCTCCCATGGACCCATGAGAACACACCTGCATTCCGAGGCCATCCTGGACACACAATCCGGAGAGAAAAGCCTGTGCTACTGCCTTCCATTCACCCTAATTACAGTTCCAGATGAGCTGCTCTCAAGGTATATGCATTGGGCCTGTGATCACCTCGCCACTCACCCTAATTCGAATTTGTGTTTGCAGACTTATCTACCAAAACCATGGCACACATGCCCTCCAGGATGGGGCCTCTGGATCCACACTGCAGGACTGTCCCTGCCATCCACAAGGAAACTGTTCCCATCACAGTTGCCCAAACTGTCTAGATTAGGAGAAACCTACAAGGCCTCTGGGCCTACCCCAATTTCGGCGGCCGCTCTGAACACAAATGCACAGTCTGAAATACCCTGATCTCCTACATCCAGGAACACAGCCAAGTCAATGGTCCTGAGTCAGAATAATGAACCTAACATGCCCCTAGGACGTCATTGGAACCATTGATTCGGTTTTCAGACATGTGTCCTCAGAGGCCTGTTCTAGAATGCGAACTTATGATACAACATGTGGTGGCTGGGCCACACAACAGAACATCTCCTGTCCCCAGAAGGAAACCGTGCCCTACAATCTGTGCAAAATCCCAGAGTAGTAGATTCCTGCACAACTACTAAACCACCAGCACATTCTAAGATCTACCTGGTAACAAACCAGCTGTGTGGCCCATCTGCAAGAGATTCCATGTCAAATCAAGGACTTGGTACTTTGCTACAGAGACACCAGAATAAAGCTGCCATGTTCTTCAGTTGCAATGGTCAATGAAGTTGAACATTCCAGGCATCCATGCGGTAGAGCTCTGCTACCCAATCTTTCCACATGGGGGACCCTGGAGCAAATAAACCACACTCCACCTGTCCAGTAGAACGAAACCTTGCTATTTGGAGCAGCTCATGAGTCTCAACGTGAAAATCCCTCCATGGCTTCTTGACGCCACCCCTCCATTTGTCAGTCATCATAGACACAAACTCCAGTGTGAGCAAATATCTGACGTCCTCCCTTACTAAGGGGCTGGATATCTCGAAAAAGCTGCTGGACACAGGAACTGCCTTCCGCTTGGCAGTGAATTGAACTGTAGCTTGTGTTTACAATTCCTTCCTCACCCGACTGGTCCCCAAGCCTTCTTGATAGCGAATTATGGAGACACAACACAGCATTCTGCCTTCCCGATAGAAACAAGTGCCTGGTGAGTCTGGCCAGAAACCCCACATGAGGATCAATCTGCTCGGCCCTATATCGGAGGGACCCTGATTTATAGGTTGCCCTGGCCACTAGTGCTGTGTCTGACAGAGCCTGAGCCCAGACCTAGTGTCAGTCACCAGAGTTTGAGCCCCACATCTAGTATTTGGGAATGCAATGGCTCAAGTATTTCATCTCTACCCACCCTTGGTATTCAGGCACCTGTCCCCAGACCTTTGCTGGAATCCCTGATAATGGGGCATCCTGAAGCACAATAGAGAACTCCTCCTTCTTCATATCAGGAAACTTGGCTGTTAGGATGGGTGTTCAACCCTGAAAGGGGGAGTCATTTACAAGTCCAGTGAGACCACACAAACTCCTCAGGGATGCCCTGGAGGCAAACAGGCCTTGTGACCCTCAGCCTGAGCATGCTTTCAAACAATCCTTCTCTGTTGCACCACCATGAACCCGCATTGCAGGCCTAATATGCCCCTAAGCCCAAATCCTAGCACTTGTTGTGATGTCCCAGATGCCATGAACCAGAGCCCGTCTCTGGAATCCCTGTTTTGGGGCACCCATAAGGTGGAAAACATCACTCTCCCCTTCCCCGAAAAAGCCACCAAACTATGGAGAGCCACCAGGATCCATAGAGAGGAAAAGACTCCCATGGACCCATGAGACCACACCTGCATTCCAAGGCCATCCTGGACACACAATCCAGAGAGAAAAGCCTGTGCTACTGCCTTCCAGTCTCCCTAATTATAGTTCATGACGAGCTTCCCTCCAGGTCTACGCATTGGGCCTGTGATCACCTCGCCACTCACCCTAATTTGTATTTGTGTTTGCAGACTTCTCTCCCAAAACCATGGCTCACATGCCCACCAGAATGTGATCTCTGGAGCCACACCACAGAACTCTGGCTGCCAACCCCAAGGACACTGTGCATATCAGATTTGCCCAAACCTTCCAGATTAGGAGAAACCTGTGTGGCCCCTGAGCCCACACCAATATTGCCGGCCACTCGGGATGGAAATGCGCAGTCTGAAACACCCTTATCACCTACATCCAGGGAAATAGCCAAGTCAATGATCGTGAGATAGACGATTGAACCTAAAATGCCAGTAGGCTCTCAATGGAACCCCATTAGGTTTTCAGGCATCTGTCCTCAGGGGCCTGTTCTGAAATACCAATCTATGACACATCATGTGGTCTCTGAGCCACACGACAGAACATCCCCTGTCCCCAGAAGAATACCATGCTCTTCGACCTGTGCCAAACCCTCAGGGTAGGAGAATCCTGCATGGCACCTTAGCAACCAGCACATTCTAAGTTCTCCCTGGTAACAAACAAGCATTGTGACCCATCTGCAAGAGATCCCATGTCAACTCAAGGCCTTGGCACTTTGTCCCAGAGCCACCAGAACGAATCTGCCATGTTCCTCAGCTGCAATTGTCAATGGAGGTGTGCTTTCCTGGCATCCATGCCGGAGAGCTCTTCTTCACAAACTTTCCACATGGGGAAACCTAGAGTAACAAACCAGACTTCACCTACTCTGTACAAAGAAATGTTACTTTTTGCAGCAGTTCACAGGCCTCAGCATGTGAACTCCTCCATGGCCTCTTTATACCACCCCTCCACTTGTCGGTCATCATAGACAAAAACTCTAGTGTGAGCAAGCATCTGACATCCACCCTTATTCCAGTGCTGGATGTCTCGAGTAAACTGCTACAAATTGGAACTGCCTTCTGCTTGGCACTGAATTGAACCATAGCTTTTGTTTACAATTCCACCCAAAACTGACTGGTCCCCAAGCTCTCGTGATTGGGAAATCTGGAGCCACAACACAGCATTCTGCCTTCCCTATTGAATGAACAAATGCCTGGGAATCTTCCCAAGAAACTCCACATGAGGATCAATCTGCTCCGTCCTCGAATCTACTCTGATATAAAGGCTGCCATGGCCACTAGCGCTGTGTCTGACAGAGCCTGAGCCCCGACCGAGTTTTAGGCCTCATATCTAGCATTTGGGATTGCTATGGCCCAAGTACGTCATCTCCACCCATCCTTGGTATTCAGGCACCTATCTCGAGACCTTGCTGGAAACCCTGCCAATGGGGCAACCTGAAGCACAGAGGAACCTGACGGAAGAGAACTCATCCTTCCTCATGGCAGGACATTTGGCTGTTGGGTTGGGTGTCCAACTCTCTAAGAGGGAGCCAGATATATGACCAATGAGACCACTCCCACTCCTGAGGGCCGCCATGGGAGCAAACAGGCATTGTGAGACTCAGCCTGAGCAAGCTTTCAAACAATCCCTCTCAGTTGCACCATCATGATCCCGCATTGCAGGCCTCATACACCCCTAGGTGCAAATCCTAACCCTTGGTGGGAAGTCCCAGATGCCCAGAAAAAGAGCCTGTATCTGGAATCCCTGTTTTGGGGCACCCATAAGATGGAAAACAACACTCTTCCCTTCCCCAAAAAAGCCACCAAACTATGAGCTGCACAGATCCATAGAGAGGAAAAGTTTCCCATGGACCCATGAGACTATACCTGCATTCCGAGGCCATCCTGGACACACAATATAGAGAGAAAAGCCTGTGCTACTGCCTTCCAGTCACCCTAATTACAACTCCTGACAAGCTGCACTCCAGGTCTACTCATTGGGCCTGTGATCACCTTTCCACTAACCATAACCCACATTTGTGTTTGCAGACTTCTCTCCCAAAACCATGGCTCATATGCCCTCCAGGACAGGGTCTCTGGATCCACAACACATGACTAGGCCTGCCATCCCGAAGGAAACTGTGCCCGTCAAACCTGCCCAAAGCTTCCAGTTTAGGAGAAACACGCAAGAGCCCTGAGCCCAACCCAATATTGTCAGCAGCACTGGACACAAATGCCAGTCTGAAACGCCCTGATCACCTACATCCAAGCAGACAGCCATTTCAATGTTCCTGGGTCAGAAGATTGTACCTGACATGCTCCTAGGACGTCATTGGAACACTAGATTAGGTTTTCAGGCATCTGTCCTCAGGGTCCTGTTCTGAAATACCAACTTAGGATACAACATGTGGTCCCTGACGCACACAATAGAATATCTCCTGTCCCCAGTAGGAAACCATGCCCTTCGACCTGTGCCAAATCCTCAAGATTGGAGAATCCTGCACAGCACCTTAGACACCAGCACAAACTCTAGTTTGTGCGTTGACCCATACCACAAGCTTTCCATCTGCTGGACAGTCGAGTCCTGTTGAATGGCTCCAGGATGTCCCATACGGAAAGACTGGAGAGCAGGATTCGAAGGATGGATGCCTGTACAGCATACCTCACATTCCCATTGGCTCTTTGTGACAAGACATGTTTGAACTACTGGCTCTGGGGCGAGCTAACTAGGGGGCTGAATTGAAATGGACTCTCCTGCGGATGGGTCATAATGTGGGTTTGTGTGCATGGAGACCTTGGAATATGTTGGCAGCTCAGGGGCCATGAAGTATTCGCCTAACCGAAGGGTGTAATATTGCTCCAATTAAAAAGAGATCCCTATGTGGAGATGAGACAGGTTCTCTTTGGTGCCTCAGAAAAGCCCCAGATACTGGTCTTCAAACCAGTTCTCTGAGTAGAGACACCTGGAAACCAAAGCTAGGGTTCAGATTAGAGCCTAGATGCCTGTCCGTTTCAATCTTCTGTCTCTGGGGACACTGTCTGAGTATCTAAGTGGAGATAGTTGCTCAGCTGGTGTCAGAGTGCCCCTCTTAGTCCATGGCCGAGGCATGGCCTTGGAGACCTTATTGGATTTTCCTAATCTCTAGGGTTGTGGCCAATGGATTGGGTACAGTTTTCTTGGAGAGGACTGGCACAGTCCTTCAGTGTGTCTCCATAGGCCCTAGCCTGGAGGGTGTGTGGGTCCGGGCTGTGGGCACAGGAGTCTGAAAACACAAACTCGGCTTGGGTGCGGAGCCGAGAGCATTGCAGGATGGACCCACAGACCGTGAGAGGAGATCCTCAGCTTATGAAAGAAGGGCAAATGGGAGGCAGTCACGCAAGCTTTTGTCTTTGGATGTTTTGTCTCCCATAGCCGTGGAATGAGGGGTGACCTCAGGGGCAATGGAAGAGTCTCCCTCTCTGAGGAGTTGGTCCAGCTCTTAAGATTTTGGGGACATTTTGTGGGAAGGGTGGAGTCCTGCTGTCTGGCTCAGGTGTTCTTCCAGGAGAGGGACTCCAGATCACAGTCCTGGGTTCGAGCAAATGGAATACTCGAGCTCTTGTGAAGATTGGGATCATAGGGGCTTGGCAAGCCCCATATGCGGGCTCTTAGTCCAGGCCCTGAGAGACCTTACTTCGACATGGGGCCCATGCTGATGGTTCCAATGCGAGTTTGTACCCAAGGAGGCACTCAAGTTTAGGCTTGGCCTCAGGGGCCATGAAGGTTTCTCCTACACTGAAGGTATGACCCAATGCCAACAGCAAGCTTTCCAGCCATGGGGAAGGAGAAGATCTGATTTGTGCTTCAGTTACCCACGTTTGCCAGGATTTGATATAATATCTAGGGTCAGATGTCTGAAAACCCAGCTTGGGAAGAGATGACGGCATAAGGCCATGGCCTGTCTGATGTGCTTAGTGTGCAGCCAGCTGTTTCCTTGTCTGTCGGAACGTAAGGCTGTGTCAGACAGAGCATTACTGACCAGGGTAGCTTTTCCAGTTAGGGTGCGGTCGAGGCCAGAGCAGGTTGGTTCTCATTTGTGGTTTCTGGAGAGCCCCATAGGGCAACGTTTTTCTTCTGGTGGGCAGGCAGAAAACTGTGTTGTGGTTCTGGAATTCCCAGTCTGGAGGGCTTGTTTGCCAGGAGTGTGAAGAGGGAAGTCTGAAAACACAAGCTAGCGTTAGGTTTGGGGCCGAGGGCATGGCAGGCCCACTCTGCAGAGACTGAATCAAGATCTCCTGCATCTGAGGTCAGGGCGAGTATCAGACGTTGCCTCAGGTTGGAGTTTGTGTCCATTATGGCCCCTTCCTGAAGGGGGTGGGGGCGTCATGAGGCCAGGGAGGTTTCCCAACGCTGGGAGTTATGAGCTGCCCCAAACATCAAGGTTTCCTCTGTAGGACAGTCGAGTACTATGAGATGGTTCTAGGATGACCCCTACAGAAAGACTCGAGAGAAGGGGTCTAAGCATGAATGTCTGCAAATGCCACCTCACATTCCCACTGGCTGCTTGGGGCAAGGCAGGCTCAATCTGCAGGCTCTTGGGCGGGTTTCTCAGAGGGCTGAGTTGAAATGGACTCTCCTGAGGATGAGTCATACTGTGGGTTGGTGGCCATGGAGACCTTGGAATGTGGCGGGGGCTCAGGGACTCTGCAGGTTTCTCCAAACTGAAGGGTTTGACACAGCTCCAACAATGAAGCTTCCCATGTGGAGACGATAGTTGTTCTGTTTGGTGTCTCAGGAAAGCCCCAGAGGCTGGTCTTCAAATCCAGGCCTCTGAGGAGTGACACCTGGAAACCAAAGCAAGAGTTCAGATTAGGGCCCAGGGGCCTGTCTGGTTCAATCTACTGTCTCTGCCGACATCTGTCTGTGTTTCTGCATGGAGGTAGTTGCTCAGCTAGTGTCAGGATGCCTTTGTCCAGAGAGGCTTATAGTAGTGGGATGTCCTCGGGGGCCTTGAGGTTTCTCCTATTCTGTGGGGTTATGGGCAATGGAATGGGCATAGTCTCCTTGGAGAGAGCAGGACAGTCCTGTGGTGTGGCTCCAGAGGCCCCAGCCTGGCGGCTGTGTGGGCCAGGGCTGTGGGGACAGACATCCAAAAACACAAACTCGGCTGAGGTTTGGGGCTGAGGTTATGGCAGGAGTGATCTACAGTCCGTGAGGGGAGCTCATTGTGATTAGAAAGTAAGGCGAGTGAGAGGCGGTCGTTCAAGCTTATGTCTCTGGATGTTGTATTCATGATGGTCATTTAATGTAAGCATGGTCTCATGGGCCATGGAAGTCTCCCTCTCTGGTGATTTGTCCGGCTCCCAAGAGATTGGGGTCATTTTGTGGGAAGGGAGGAGTCCTGTTTTCTGCCTCATGTGTTCCCACAATAGAGGGATTCTAGAGCAGAGCACTGGGTACAGACAACTGGAATACCCACCCTCTGGTTAGGCCTGGGGTCCTATGGGCATGGCAAGCCCATATGCAGATTCTTGGTCCAGCCACTGAGAGACGTTACTTGAATAGTGGACTCATGCTGAGGGTCACAATGTGTGTTTGTGCCCAAGGTGGTCCTCAATATTGGGCGGGACTTCATTGAGCTTGCAGGTTTCTCCTACACTGAACCTTGGACATGCCAACCTCAGGGTTTCTTGCCATGGGGAAGGAGGAGTTTTGATTTCTGCATCACGTTCACCTCTGGGCACTAATTGGAGATAAGGTCTAGGTTCTGAAGCCTGAAAACCGAGGTTTGGAAGAGATGACGACCTAAGGCCATGGCAGGTCCAATGTGTTCAGTTTGGGGCCAGCTTTCTAGGTGTCGTTCAGGAGGTCTGCACTCAGGCTGTGCCAGACAGGGCATTCGTGCCCAGATACGCTGTATAATTGGGGTACAGTTGAGTGGCATGCAGAAGATAATTATTTGGGGTTTCTCCGTAGCCCCATAGGGCAAAGTCTTTCTTCTGGAGGGCAGGCAGAGTGCTGCATTCTGGCTCCGGAACTGCCAAACTGGAGTCCTTGGGGCCAGGAATGCAAGGATGTAAGTCTGAGAACTGAAGCTTTGCTTTGGTTTCAGGGCGAGGACATGGCAGGCACACTCTGCAGAGCTGAATTGAGATTTCATGCATCTGAGGTCAGGGCGAGGTTCATATGTTGGCTCAGGTTGGAGTTTCTGTCCATGATGGCCCCTTCATGAAGGGGGGTCATCACACCGCCATTGGTGTTTTCCCATGATGGCAGTAGTGAGATGCTCCAAACCACAAGGATTTTCTGCGGGTCAGTTGAAACCTGTTGGATGGCTCCAGGGCATCCCATATGGAACAATTGCAGAGCAGGGTTCTAAGGATGGATGCCTGGGCATCCGGCCTTGCATTCCAATTGTCTCCTAGCGAAACGGCACGTTTGATTGCTGCCTATGATGTAGCAGCTGAGGGGGCTGAGTTGAAATGCATTCTCCTGAGGATCGGTCATAATGTGGGATTGTGTCCATGGAGACCTTGGAATGGGGCAGTGGCACCAGGGCTCTGAAGGATGCTCCTAACCAGAGGTTTTGACACAGCTCCAAGAAGAATTTTTCCCATGGGGAAACAAGATTTGTTCTCATTGGTGCTTCAGTAACCCCCAATATGCTGGTATTGGAAACCAGAACTCTGAGGAGAGATGCCTGGAAACCAAGGCAATGGATCTGATTAGGGCCTGGGGCCTGTCTGGTTTAATCTTCTTCTCTCGGTTCATCTGTCTATGGGATTGAGTGGAGGTAGTTCCTCAGCTGGTGTCAGATTGCCCCTATTTGTCCTGGGCAGTCTACACTATTGGGATGGCCACTTTGACTTTGGAGGTTTCTCCTAATTTGCAAGTTTGTGGCCAATGAAATGGGCAGAATTCCTTTGGGGAGGGAAGGCACAATCCTGAGGTGTGGCTCTAGGGGCTCAAGCATGGAGGGTGTGTGGGTCAGAGCTGTGGGGACAGAAGTCTGAAAACAGAAACTCGTCTTAGGTTTGGGGACATAGGTATGGGAGGCACGAT
Source organism: Mustela nivalis (assembly GCF_964662115.1). Taxonomy (NCBI): domain Eukaryota; kingdom Metazoa; phylum Chordata; class Mammalia; order Carnivora; family Mustelidae; genus Mustela; species Mustela nivalis. Next base: position 592,846 of record NW_028136558.1, on the reverse strand, counting down.
CTACAGACCTTGAGCAGAACTCTTCAGGATATGAACAAAGAGTGAGTGTGAGGCACTTGCTCAGGCTTTTGACTCTGGATTTTGTGTCACTGATGGCCGTGGAATGTAGGGGCGTCCTCATGGACCATGGGTGAGAGTTCCTCTATGGGGATTTGGATGATCCCAATATTTTGGGGTCATTCCGTGGGATGGGAGGAGTCCATTCTGTTTTTTTTTTTTTTTTTTTTTTTTTTTACCTCAGGTGTGCCACTAAAGAGGGATTCCAGAGCAGAACCCTGGGAAGGGGCGACTGGACAACCCGAACTCTGTATAAGATTGGGGGCCTAAGGGCATGGCAATCCCCATATGGGGTACCTTGGTCCAGCCACTGAGAGGTCTTACTTGAGTAGAGTGCTCACACTGAGGGTCACAATGCATGTTTGTGCCCAATGTAGGCATCAAGCATGGGCGGGGACTCATGGGCCATGCTTGATTCTCCTACACTGAACTTTGGACAACATACGAACCACAAGGTTTCTTTCCATGGGGAAGGAGGAATTCTGATTTCTGCATCATGTTCACCCCTGGGCAGTGACTGGAGATAAGATCTAAGTTCTGAATCCAGAAAATAGAGGTTGGGATGAGATGATAACCTAAGGTCAAGGAGGGTCCGATGTGCTCAGTGTGCGGTCAGCTTTCTGGGTGTTGTTCAGGAGGTATGGATTCAGGCTGTGTCAGACAGTGCATTAGTGCCCAGGTTAGACTGTATAATTTGGGTACAGTTGAGTTCCATGTAGGTTCATCCTCATTTATTGTGTCAGGGAAGCTCACTGGGGCAGGCAGAGTGCAGCATTGTGGGTCCAGAATTGCCAAACTTAAGGACGTCGGGACCAGGAGTGTGAGGACGTAAGTCTGAGATCATAAGCTAGACTTAAGTTTCAGGGCGAGGGCATGGCAGGCACCCTCTGCAGATCCGAATCAAAATCTCATTCATCTGAAGTCAGGACGAGGATCAGACTTAGGCGCAGGATGGAGTTTCTGTCCATGATGGCCCCTTCATCAAAGGGGTGGAATCTCGAGGCCATGGAGGTTTTCCCACGTTGGGAGTTGTGGGATGCTCCAAACTGCAAGGATTCCTTCTGCGGGAAAATTGAGAACTGTTGGATGGCTCCAGGACATCCCATATGGAATGACTCGAGAGCCGGGTTCTAAGGATGGATGCCTGAGCAGACTGCCTCTTACACCAATTGTCTCCCTGCCACAAGACAGGTACGATCTGATGGCTATGCAGGAGCAATCGTGGGAGCTGAGTTGAAATGGACTCTCCTGAAGATGGGTCTTAATATGTGTTTGTGTCCATGAGGACGTTGGAATGGGGTGGTGGCCCCAGGGCTCTAAAGAATTCTAACCGGAGATTTTGAAACAACTCGAAAGAGCAAGTTTTCCATGTGGAGACAAGATTTGTTCTAATTGGTGCCTCAGGAAACCCACATATGCTGGTATTAGAACCAGGCCTCTGAGGAGAGATACATAGAAACCACAGCAATGCATCCAATTAGGTCCTAGGAGCCTCTCTGGTTCAATCTTCTTCTCTGTCGACATCTGTCTATTTTATGAAATGGAGGTAGTTGCTCAGCTGGTGTCAGACCGCTCCTGTTTGTCCGGGCGGCCTACACTATAGGGATGGCCTCGGGGACTTTGGAGGTTTCTCCTAAATTGTATGATTATGGACAATGGCATGGGCAGAATTCCTGTGGAGTGGGCAGGCACAGACCTGATGTGTGGCTCCAAGGGCCCAGCCTTGAGGGTGTGTGGGCAAGGACTGTGGGGACAGATGTCTGAAAACACAAACTCAGCTTAGGTTTTGGGACGTAGGTATGGCAGGTCCGATTTACAGACTATGAGGAGAACTTTTTGGGATATGAATAAAGGGTGAAAGTGTGACACTTGTCAGGCTTTTGCCCCTGGATTTTGTGTCAATGATGGCTGTGGAATGTCGAGGAGTCCACATGGGCCATGGAAGAGTCTTTCTCTCTGTGGATTTGGCCAGTTCCCAATTGTTTTGGGTTAATCTGTGGGATTCAGTTTTGTTAACTAAGGTGTCCCACCAAAAGAGGGATTCCAGAGCAGAGCCCTGGACAACAAGAAATCTAACTAAAAATACGGGCCTAGGGGCATGGCAAGCCCAATATGCCTTCTAATGGTCCAGCCACTGAGAGGCCTTCATTGAGGACAGAACTCATGCTGAGGGTCACAATGCGTGTTTATACCCTCGTGGTAATCAAGCATGGGTGGGGACTCATGGTGCATGCTTGTTTCTCCTACACTGAATGATAGTCAGCATGTCAACCACATGAGTTCTTGCCATGGGGAAGTATTAATTCTTATTTCTGCATGTCATTCACCCCTGGGCAGTGATTGGAGATAAGGTCTAGGTTGTGAAGTCTGAAAACCGAGGTTGGGAAGAGATGACGACCTAAGACCATGTCGGGTCCGATATGCTCAGCGTGGAGCCAGCTGTCTGGGTGTTGGTCGGGAGGTCCAAGCTTGGGCTGTGTCAGACAGGGCATTAGTGCCCAGGGTAGATTGTATAATTGGGGTACAACTGAATGCCGTGCAGGTTGATCTTTATTTGGCATTTCTGGGTAGCCCCAAGGGCAATGTTTTTCTTCTGGAAAATGCAGAGTGCTGCATTGTGGCTCCGGAATTTCCAAAGTGGATGCCTTGTGGACGGGGAGTGTGAGAACGGAAGTCTGAGAACACATGTTAGGCGTAGGTTCTGGGCGAGGGCACGGCAGGCACCCTCTGCAGATCTGAATCGGGATATCATGAATCTGAAGTCAGGGCGAGGTTCAAACCTAGGCTTAGGTTTGAATTTCTGTCCATTCTGGCCACTTTATGAAGGGGACAGCATCTCCAGTCCATGGAGGTTTACCCACAATGGGAGTTGTGAGATGCTCCAAACAACAAGGATTCCTTCTGATCAACAATTGAGACCTTTTGTATCACTCCAGTACATACCATACAGAATGACACCAGAGCAGGGATCTTAGGATGGATACATGGGAAGCCCGCCTCACATTGCAGTTGTCTCCTAGCAAATAAACAGGTTTGATATGCTGGCTCTGTCAGAGCAACCAAGGGGGCTGAGTTGAAATGGACTCTCCTGAGGATGGATGCTAATGTGGGTTTGTGTCCATGGAGACCTTGGAATGGGGCGTTGGTGCATGGGCCCTGAAGGATTCTCCTAACCGGAGGTTTTGAGACATCTCCAAAGGACAAGTTTCCCATGTGGAGACGAGATTTGTTCTGATTGGTGCCTCAGGAAACCCCCATATACTGTTATTGGAATATAGGCCTCTGAAGAGAGATAACTGGAAACCAAAGCAATGGCTCCGTTTAGAGCCTAGGGGCCTGTCCGGTTGAATCTTCTTCTCTGTGTACATCCATCTAAGGTATTAGTGGAGTTAGATGCTCAGCTGGTGTCAGATGGCCCTTGTTTGTCCCAGGCGGCCTACACTATTGTGAAGGCCTTGGGGACTTTGGAGGTTTCTCCTAATTTTATGATTATGGACAATGGAATGGGCAGAATTCCCGTGGAGAGGGAAGGCACAGTTTTGATGTGGCTCCAGGGGCCCCAGCCTGCAGGGTGTGTGCACCAGGACTGTGGAGACAGAAGTCTAAAACACAAACTCAGTTTAGGTTTACGGACGTAGGTATGGCAGGCCCGATCTACAGACCGTGAGGAGAATTCTTCCAGATATGAAGAAAGAGAGATTGTGAGGCACTTGTTCAGGCTTTTGTTTCTGGATTTTGTGTCAACGATGGGCGTGGAATGTCCGGGAGGCCTCATGGGCCATGGACGAGTCTTCCGCTCTGTGGATTTGGCCCGATTCCAATTGTTTTGGGTCAAACTGTGGGATGGGAGGAGTCCTTTCAGTTTTGTTACCTCAGGTGTCCCACCAAAAGAGGGATTCCAAAGCCGAGCCCTGGGGAGGGGAGACTGGACAACCAGAAATCTGGTTAAAATTTGGGGCCTAGGGGCATGACAAGCCCAATATGCTGTCTTTTGGTCCAGCCACTGAGAGGCCTTACTTGAGAACTGGGCTCACGTTGAGGGTCAGAATGCATGTTTGTGAACGACTTGGTCCTCAAGCATCTGCAGGGCCTCATGGGCCACACTGGTTTCAACTACATTTTACGTTGGACAACATGCCAACCACAAGGTTTCTTGCCATGGGGAAGGAGTTCTGATTCCTGCATCATGTTCAACCCTGGGTGGTGACTGGAGATAAGGTTTAGGTTCTGAAGCCTGAAAACCGAGGTTGGAAAGAGATGATGACCTAAGGCCATGGCGGGTCTGATGTGCTCAGTGTGTGGCTAGCTGGGTGGGTGCGAGCCAGGAGGTTCAGTCTCAGGCTGTGCCAGAAAGGGCAGTAGTGCCCAGGGCAGCCTGTATAATTGGGGTCCAGTCAAGTGGCATGCAGGTTGATCCTCATTTGGGGAATCTGGGTAGCCCCAGAGGGCAATGTTTTTCTTCCGGAAAGCAGGCAGAGTGCTGCCTTGTAGTTCTGGAATTGCCAAACTGGAGGGCTTGTGGGCCAGGAATGTGAGAATGGAAGTTGAGAACACAAATTAGACTTACGTTTCTGGGCAAGGGCACGGCAGACACACTCTGCAGAGCTGAATCAAGATGTCCTGCATCTGAAGTTAGGGCGAGGATCAGACGATCGCTCAGGTTGGAGCTTCTGTCCCTGATGGCCCCTTCATGAAGCACAGGGGGCGAAATCACGAGGCCATGGAGGTTTGCCCACGATGGGAGTTGTGAGATGCTCCAAACAGTAAAGATTCTTCTGCGGGACTATTGAGACCTGTTGGTTGGCTCCAGGACTTCCCATACAGCATAATTCTGCGAATGGTTCTAAGTATGGATGTCTGGGAAGCCTGCCTCTCATTCCAATCATCTCCTAGCGACAAGACGGGTTAGATCTGCTGGATCAGGGGGAGCAACTTAGGGGGCTGTGTTGAAATGGACTCTCCTGTGGATGGGTCCTAATGTGGGTGTGTCTCCATGGAGACTTTGGAATGAGGCGCTGGCACCGGGAACCTGAAATGTCCTTCTAACCAGAGGCTTTGAGAGAGCTCCAACATGCAAGTTTCCCATGTGTAGACGAGATTTGTTCTGATGGGTGCCTCAGGAGAAGCACTCAGCTGGTATTGGAAACCAGGCTTTTGAGGAGACATGCCTGTAAACCAAAGCTATGGATCCCATTATGGCCTGGGGTCCTGTCTGGTCAATCTTCTTCTCTGGGGACATCCATCTATGGTATGAGTGGGGGTAGATGCTCAGCTGGTGTCAGACGGCCCTTTTTTGTCCCGGACAACCTACACCATTGGTATGGCCTCAGGGAATTTGGAGGTTTCTCCTAATTTGTACGGTTTTGGATAATGGAATGGGCAGAATTCCCATGGATTGGTTAGGCACAGTCCTAATGTGTGGTTCCAGGGGCCCAGCCTGGAGGGTGTGTGGCCCAGGACTTTGAGGACAGAACTCAAAAAACACAAACTCAGCTTAGGTTTGGGAACGTAGGTATGGCACGGCCGAACTACAAATCATGAGAAGAACTCTTCAGGATATGAAGAAAGAGCGAGTCTGAGGCGCTTGGTTAGGCTTTTGTCTCTGGATTTTGTATCAGCGATGGCCGTGGAATGTCGGGGAGGCCTCATGGGCCATGGACGAATCTTCCTCTCTGTGGATTTGGCCCTATCCCAATTCTTTTTCGTGAATCTGTGGGATGGGAGGACTCCTTTAAGGTTTGTTACCTGAGGTGTCCCACCAAAAGAGGAATTCCAAAGCAGAGCCCTGGGCAAGAGTGAATGGACAACCCGATATATGGTTAAAAATTAGGGTCTAGGGGCATGGGAAGCCCAATATGCTGTTTCTTCATGCAGCCACTGAGAGGCCTTGCCTGAGGACCGGGCTCAGGCTGAGGGTCACAATGTGTGTTTGAGACCAATGTGGCCCTCAAGCATGGGCTGGGTCTCATGTGCCACACTGGTTTCAACTACACTGAAAGTTGGACAACATGCCAACCACGAGGTTTCATGCCAAGGGAACGAGTTCGGATTTCTGCAACATTTTCAACCCTGGGCAGTGATTGGAGATAAGGTCAAGGTTCTGAAGCCTGAAAACCGAGGTTGGGTAGAGATGACGACCTAAGGCCATGGCGGGTCCGATGTGCTCAGTGTGCGGCCTGCTGTCTGGGTGGGGCCAGGAGTTCCAGGCTCAGGCTGTGTCAGAATGGGCAATTGTGCCCACTTCAGCCTATATATTTGGTGTACAGCCAAATGGCGTGCAGGTTGATCCTCATTTGGGGTTTCTGGGTAGCCCCAGAGGGCAATGTTCTTCTTCCAGGGAGCAGGCAGAGTGCCGCATTGTACTTCTGGATTGCCAAACTGGAGGGCTTGTGGGCCAGTAGTCTGAGGACTGAAGTCTGAGAACACAAGCTAGGCTTAGTTTTTATGGGTGAGGACATGGCAGGCACAATCTACAGACCTGAATCGAGATCTCGTGCATCTGAAGTCAGGGTGAGGATCAGACGATCTTCAGGTTGGACTTTCTGTCCCTGATGGCCCCTTCATGAAGGGGGGGAATCACGAGGCCATGGGGGTTTTCGCACGATGGGAGTTGTGAGAAGCTCAAAAGTACAAAGATTCTTTTCCAGGACAATTGAGACCTGTTAGTTGGCGCCAGGCCAAGGATTCCAAGCATGGTTCTGAGGATGGATGGCTAGGTACCACACCTGGCATTCCAATTTTCTTCTAGCTACAATAAAGGTTAGATCTGCTGGATCTGGGGGAGCAACTGAGGAGGCTGAGTTGAAATTGACTCTCCTGTGGATGTGTCCTAATATGTTTTTGTGTCTATGGAGACCTTGGAATGAAGCGGTGGCACTGGGTCCCTGATGGGTTCTTCTAAACAGAGACTTTGACACAGCTCCACCGTGCAAGTTTCCCATATGTAGATGAGATTTGTTCTGATGGGTGAGTCAAGAAACAGCCATATGCTGGTATTGAAATCCAGGCCTCTGAGGAGACATGCCTGGAAACCATAGCAATGGATCCGATTAGTGCCTAGTGGTCTGTTCATTCCTTTTTTCCTCTGGGGACATCAGTCTATGGGTCTGAGTGCAGGTAGGTGCTCTGATGTGCTCAGATTGCTCCTGCTTGTCCTGGGAAGCCACCACTATTGGGATGGCCTCAGGAACTTTGGAGGTTTATCCTATTAGTAGGATTGTGGCCATTGGAATGGGTACACACAATTCCCTTGGAGAGGGCAAGTACAGTCCTCAGGTTTGGCTCCAAGGGCCTGAGCCTTTGGGGTGTGTAGGCCAGGGCTGTTTGGACAGTTGTCTGAAAACACAACCTCGGCTTATGTTTTGGGTCATAGGTATGGCAGGACTGATCTACAGAACATGAGAAGAACTCTTCGGGATATGAAAAAAGGGCGAGTGTGAGGCTCTTGCTCAAGTTTATCTCTGGATATCGTGTGACTCATGGTCGTGAAATTTCCGGGTGACTTCATGGGAAATGGATGAGTCTTACTCTTTAGAAGGTTGGCCTCGTCCAAAGAGTTTGGTGTGTTTATGCCCTCGTCGCACTTGAGAATGGGCTGGGCCTCAGGGTGAATGCTGGTTTCTCCTACACTGAACGTTGGACAACATGCCAACCACAAGGTTTCTTGCCATGGGTAAGGAGGAGTTCTGATTTCTACATACCATCACCCCTGGGCAGTGATTGGAGAAAAGGTAGGTTCTGAAGCCTGAAAACTGAGGTATGGAAGAGATGATGTCCGAGGGCCATGGCTGGTCTGTTGTGCTCAGTGTGTGGTCAGCTGTCTGTGTGTTAGTCAGGAGGTCCGGGCTCAGGTGTGTCAGACCGTGCATTGGTGCACAGCTTAGAGTATATAATTTACGTACAGTCAAGTGGCGTGTAGGTTTATCCTCATATGATGTGCCTGGGCAGCTCATGAGGCAATATTTTTTTTCTAGAGGGCAGGCAGAGTGCTGCACAGTGGGTTCGGAATTGCCAAACTTGAGGTCTTCTGGGCCAGGAGTGTGAGGACGGAAGTCTGAGAACACAAGCTAGACTTGGGTTTCAGGTCGAGGGCACGGCAGGTACCTCGGCAGATCTGAACCAATATCTCATGCATCTGAATTCAGGGCGAGGATCAGACATTGGCTCTGGTTGGAGTTTCTGTACATGACGGCCCATTCATGAAGGGAGTGGAATCTCTAGTCCATGGAGGTTTCCCCACGTTGGGAGTTGTGAGATGGCCCTTCAAAGATTCCTTCTGCGGGACAATTGAGACCTGTTGGACAGCTCCAGGACATCACATATGGAATGACTCGAGAGCACCATTCGAGGAAGAATGCCTGGGAAGCCCGCCTCGCATTCCAATTTTCTTCTAGCAACAAGACAGTATAGATCTGATGGCTCAGCAGGTGTTACCGGGGTGGCTGAGTTGAAATGGACTTTCCGGAGGATGGGTCCTAATATTTGTTTGTGTCCCTGAGGGCCTTGGAATGGGGCGGTGGCACCGGCACCCTGAAGTATTCTCCTAAGCCTTTGATATAGCTCCCATGCACAAGTTTCCTTGTGGAGACGAGATTTGTTCTGATGGGTGCCTCAGGAGAAGCCCTATGCTGGTATTGGAATCCAGGCTTTTGAGGAGACATGCCTGTAAACCAAAGCTATGGATCCCATTATGTCCTAGGGTCCTGCCTGGTTCAATCTTCTTCCCTGGGGACATCCATCTATGGTATGAGTGGACGTTGATGCTCAGCTGGTGTCAGACGGCCCTTGTTTGGCCGGGACAACCTACACCATTGGGATGGCCTCAGGGACTATGGAGGGTTCTCCTAATTTGAACGGTTTGAGACAATGGCATGGGTAGAATTCCCATGGATTGGGTAGGCACAGTACTAATGTGTGGCTCCAGGGGCTCAGTCTGGAGGGTATGTGGCCCAGGAATTTGAGGACAGAAAACAAAAAACACAAACTCATCTTAGGTTTGGGAACGTAGGTATGGCAAGCCCGACCTACAAACCAGGAGAAGAACTCTTCAGGATATGAAGAAAGAGCGAGTCTGAGGCGCTTGCTCAGGCTTTTGTCTCTGGATTTTGTATCAGCGATGGCCAAGGAATGTCGGGGAGGCCTCCTGGGCCATGGACGAATCTTCCTCTCTGTGGATCTGGTCCGATCCCAATTCTTTTTCGTGAATCTGTGGGATGGGAGGACTCCTTTAAGGTTTGTTACCTGAGGTGTCCCACCAAAAGAGGAATTCCAAAGCAGAGCCCTGGGCAAGAGTGAAGGGACAACCCGAATTTAAGCTTAGCTTCAGACTACAATTTCATCCTCACCCTACTGGTCTGCCATATCTCTTGATAGGGAATTCTGGAGCCACAACGCAACATTCTGCCTTCTTCATAGATAGAAGGACCTGGTGAGTCTGCCCATAAACTGCACATGAAGATCAATATACTCATCCCAGGAGGGAACCCCTATTTATAGTTTGCCCTAGCCACTAGTGCTGTGTCTGACAGAGCCTGAGCCCCTACCTCGTGTCAGCAACCCAGAGGGTGGGGCCCACATTAACCATGTGAGACCGGCCATGGCCAGGGCTGTCATTACTACCCATCCTTGGTATTCAGGCATCTGTCCCCTAGATCTTAGCTGGAATCCCTACCAATGGGGGGACCTGAAGCACAATAGAGAATTCATCCTTCGCCATGGCAGGAATCCTGGCTTTTGGATGGGTGTTCCAACCCTAGGAATGGGAACTGGCTGCATGGCTGAGTAGACATCGCCCAATCCTGATGGCCTCCGGGGCACAAGCAGGCATTGGGACCCTCAGCTTGACCATACTTTCAAACAAACGCTCTCAGTTGCACCTCCAGGATCCCGCATTGCAGGCCTGGTATGGCCCTAGGCCTAAATATTAACCCTTGGTGGGATTTTCCAAGCACTTAGACCCAGAGCTCATCTCTGGAATGCCTGTTTTGGGGCACGCCTAAGCTGGAAAACAGTACCCATCCCTTCCCGGAGAAATCCAACAAACTATTGAGAACCGCCAGGATCCTTGAGAGGAGAAATCTCCCATGGACCCTTGAGACAACACCTGCAATAAAGGCCATTCTGGAAATTAAATCCAGATACAATTACCTGTGCTACCACCTTTGAGTTACGTGATTTACAGTTCCAGACTTGCTGCCCTCCTGGTCTATGGATTGGGACTATGATCACCTTGCCACTAACCCTAACCTAAGTTTGTGTTTGCAGACTTCTCTCTCAAAATCATGGCGCACATGTCCTCCAGGATGGGGTCTCTGGAGTCACACCACAGGACAGTTCCTGCAATCCCCAAGGAAACTGCCCATCACAGTTGTCCAAAAACCCCATATAAGGAGAAACCTGCAAGGAACCTGAGCCAAACCTAGTATTGGATGCCACTCTGGACACAAATGCACAGTCTGAAACACCCTCATCACCTGCATCCAGTCAGACACCAGAGTCAATGATCCTGAGTCAGAAGATTGAATGACATTCCCCTAGGGCCTCATTCAAACCCTTTATTAGGTTTTCAGGCTTCTGTCCTCAGAGACCTGTTCTGGATTACCAATTTATGATACAACATATGGCCGCTGAGCCCCACAACAGAATATCTCCTGCCCCCAGAAGCAATCCGGGCTCTTGGGCCTGTGTCAAATCCTCAGGCTAGATGAATCCTGCATGGCCCATTAACCACCAGCACATTCTAAGATCTCCCTGGTAACAAACCAACATTTTGACCCATCTTCATGAGGTTCCATGTCCAATCCAGTCTTTATTTCTTCGCCTCAAAGCCACCAGATGCCATGTTCCTTCGCTGTCATGGTCAATGAAGGTGTGCTTTCCAGTCACCCATGTGGGAGATCTATGTTATCCGATCTTTCGACATGGGGAACCATGGAGGAAACAAATCAGACTGCCCCTGTCTGGTAGAAGGAAACCTTGCTGTTTGGAGCATCTCAAAAACACCAGATTGGGAAATCCTCCATGGCCTCTTGACGCCACCCCTCTATTTTTGTGTCATCATAGACACAAACTCCAGCATGAGCAAATATCTGACATCCACCCTCACTCAAGTGCTGAATATTGGATTCAAACATTGCACACTGGAAATTCCTTTCGCTTGATACAGAATGTAACCATAGCTTAGGTTTACAATTCCATCCTCAGCCTCCTGGTCCACAAGCCCTCTTGATAGTGAATTCTAGAGCCACAAAACAGCATTCTGCCTTCCCCTTACAAACAAGAAGGGCGTGGTGAGTCTGTCCACAAACCATACATGAGGATCAATCTGCTCGGCACTCGAGGGAACACCAATTTATAGGCTGCCCTGGGCACTAGTGCTGTATCTGACAGAGCCTGAGCCAAGACCTAGTGTCAGCCACCCAGTGATCGGGGCCCATATCCATGATTTGATACTGGCCATGGCCCATGTCCATCATCTTTACCCATCCTTGGTATTCAGGCCTCTGTCCCCAGACCTTTGCTGGAATCCCCGCTAATGGGGGAACCTGAAGCACTATAGAGAACTCCTCTTTCCCCATGGCAGGATTCTGGCTGTTGGGATGGTTGTCCAACCCTCAAAGTGGGAGCCAGCTGCATGGCCAATGTGACCACGCCCACTCATGAGGGCCACCTGGGCATAAGCAAGTATTGTGACCCTCAGCCTGAGAATGATTTCAAACAAGCCCTCTCAGTTGCACCTCCAGGATCCTGCATGCAGGCCTGGTAAGCCACTAGGCCCAAATCCTAACACTTGGTGGGATTTTCCAGGGGACCAAACCCAGAGTCCGTTTCTGGAATCCATATTTTGGGTCACCCCTAACATGAAAAACAGCACTCTTTCCTTCCCCGAAAAAGCCACCAACTATTGGGAGCCACCAGGATCCTTAGAGAGGAAAAATCTCCCATGGACCCATGAGGCCACAACTGCATTCTGAGGCCATCCTGCACACAATACAGAGAAAAAAGCCTGTGATTCTGCCTTTGAGTCACCCGATTAACAGTTCCTGAAGAGGTGCCATCCATGTCTATGCATTGGGCCTGTGATAACCTTGCCACTAACCCTAACCCAAGTTTGTGTTTTCAGACTTCCCTCCCAAAACCGTGGCTCACATGCCCTCCAGTTTGTGATAACTGGAGCCACACCACGGGATTGTACCTGTCTTCCCAAAGGAAACTGTGATTGTCACTATTAAACAAACCCTCTAGATTAGGAGAAACCTGCAAGGCCCCTAAGCCCAGCCCAATATTGGAGGCCACTCTGGACGCAAATGCACAGTCTGACACACCATATCACCTACATCCAGGCTGATATCCAAGTCAATGGTCCTCAGACAGAAGATTGAACCTGACATGCTCCTAGGATTCACTGGAACACTAGAATAGGTTTTCAGGTATCTGTACTCAGAAGGCTGTTCTGAATATCAATGTATGATACAATATGGTCACTGAGCCACACAAAAGAACATCTGTCCTTAGAAGAAATCTGTGCTCTGGACCTGTGTCAAACACTCTGGGTAGATGAATCCTTCAAGGCCCCCTGGCAACCAGCACATTCTATGATCTCCCTGACAACATACCAGCATTGTGACCCATCTTCATGAGACTCCATGACAACTCCAGCCCTTGGTACTTCGGCCCAGAGCCACCAGAATGAAACTGCCATGTTCCTCTGCTGCCATGGTCAATGTAGGTGTACTTTCCAGGCATCCAGCGGGAGTGCTCTGATACCAACTTTCCACATGGGGAACCCTGGAGGAAACAAACCAGACTCCCCTGTACGGTAAAAGGAATCTTTTCTGTATGGAGTATCTCAAGCCTGAGGGTGGGTAATCCTCCATGGCCTCTTGAGGCCACCCATCCATTTGTTGGTCATCATAGACACTAACTCCAGCGTGAGCAATCAACTGACATCTGCACTTACTCAAGTGCTGGATATTTGAATCAGCTGCTACACACTGGAATTGCCTTATGCTTGACACTGAATTTAAAAGTAGCTTGGCGGGACTCCTGGGTGGCTCAGTTGGTTAAAAGCTGCCTTCGGCTCTGGTCATGATCCCAGCGTCCTGGGATCGAGTCCCACATCAGGCTCCTTGCTCCGCAGGGAGCCTGCTTCTCCGTCTGACTCTGCCTTCCACTCTGTCTGCCTGTGTTTGCTCTTGCTCGCTCTCTGACAAATAAATAAAATCTTGAAAAAAAAAAGTAGCTTGGGTTTGCAATTCCATCCTCACCCTGGTGTTCAGTAAGCTCTCTTGATAGGGAATTCTGAAGCCACAACACAGCATTCTGCCTTCCCCATAGCAAGAAAAAACAGCCTGGAGAGACTGCCCAGAAACCCTACATGAGGATAAATCTACTCGACCCTCGAGTGAACCCCATTTATAGGTTTACCTGGCCACTAGCGCTGAGTCTGACATAACCTTGTCTCTGACCTCGTGTCAGGACCCAGAGACTGGGCTCCAACTCCAGAATGTGAGACCAGCCATGTCCCAGGGCTGTCATCTCTACCCATTCTTGATTCAGGCATCTGTCCCCAGACATTTGCTGAAATCCCTGCCAATGGGGGAACCAGAAGCACAATAGGGAAATCCTCCTTCCCCATGGCAGGAATGATGGCTCTTGGGATGGGTTTCCAGACCTCAGAGTGGTAGCCAGCTGAATGGCCAATGATAACCCGCCCACTCATGAGGGCCGCCCTGGACACAAGCAGGCATTGTGACCCCCAACATGAGCATGCTTTCAAACAAACACTCTCAGTTGCATTCCAGAATCCAAATTTGAAGGCCTGATATGCCCCTAAGCACAAATCCTAACACCTGGTGGGATTTTTCAGGGGACCAGAAACACAGCCTGTCTCTGGAATCCCTGTTTTGGGACACCCCTAAGATGTAAAATAACACTCTCCCCTTCGCCAAGAAAGCCATCATAGTATAGGGAGCCGCTAGGATCCTTGAGAGGAAAAATCTCCCATGGATCCATGAGACCACACCTGCATTCCGAGGCCATCCTGGACACAAAAGCCAGATACACAAGCCTGTGCTACCACCTTCAAGGCAACTAATTTATAGTTCCAGACGAGCTGCCCTCCAGGTCTATGCATTGGGCCTGCGATCACCTCACCGCTAACCTTAACCCGAGTTTGTGCTTACAGACTTCTATCCCGAAACCATGGCTCATATTTCCTCCAGGATGGGGTCTCTGGAGCCACACCAAAGGACTGTGCCTGCCATCCCCAAGGAAAATGTGTCCGTCACATTTGCCTAAAACTTCGAGATAAGGAGAAACCTGCAAGGCCCCTGAGCCCACCCCAATACTGGAGGACCCTCTGGACACAAATGTGCAGTCTGAAATACGCTGATCACCTGAATCCAGGCAGATACCCAAGTCAGTGTTTCTCAGTCAGAAGATTGAACCTGACATGCTCCTATGACCTCATTGTAACCCCTGATTAGGTTTTCAGGCATCTGTAATCAGAGACCTGTTCTGGAGTACCAACTTAAGATACAACATATGGTCCCTGATCCCCACAACAGAAAATCTCCTTTCTCTAGATGGAAGCCGTGCTCTTGGAACTGTGTCAAACCCTCAGGGTAGATGAATCCTACTTGGCCCGTAGCCACCAGCAGATTCTAAGATCTCACTGGTAACAAGCCAGCATTGTGAGCCATCTTCATGAGATTCCATGTCAACTACAGGCCTTGGTACTTCACCCCAGAGCCTTCAGAAAGAACCTGTCATGTTCCTCAGCTGCAATGTTCAGTGGAAGTGTGCTTTCCAGGCATCCATGTGGGAGTGCTCTGCTACCCAAACTTTCCACATGGGGGACTCTCGAGCAAACAAATCTGACTGCCCTGTCCTGTAGAAGGAAACCTGGCTGTTTGGAGCATCTCACAAGCTCAAGTGTGGGAAATCCTCTATGACCTCTTTTCAACTCCTCTCCATTTGTCGGTCATTATAGACACAAACTCCAGCTTGAGCAAACATCTGACGTCTGCGCTTACTCAGGTGCTGGATATTCGAATCAGCCGCTGCACATTGGAAATGCCATTCGCTTGTCACTGAATTTATTCATAGCTTGGGTTTACAATTCCATCCTCACCCTACTGGTCCACAAGCCCTCATGATAGGGAATTCTGCAGCCACAACACAGCATTCTGCCTTCCCAATAGAAAGAAGAAGGGCCTGGTGAGTCTGCCCAGAAACTCCACATTATGATCAATCTACTTGTCCCTTGAGGGAACCCTGAATTATAGACAGCCCTGGCCCCTAGTGTTGTGTCTGACAGAGCCTAAGCCCCGACCTCGTGTCAGCCACCTAGAAGGCGGGGCCCATATCTCGCATGTTAGACTGGCCACGGAACAGAGCCGTCATCTTTACCCATCCTTGGTATTCAGGCATGTGTCCCCAGACCTTTCCTGGAATCCCTACCAATGAGGGAACCTGAATCACAATAGAGAACTCCTCATTCCCCATGGCTGATTCCTGTAAGTTCGGAAGGGTGTCCAACACTCAGAGTGTTAGCCTACTGAATGGCCATTGAGACCACCCCCATTCCTGAGGGCCACCCTATGCAAAAGCTTGCATAGTGACCCTCAGCCTGAGCATGCTTTCAAACAAACGCTCTCATTTGTATCTCCAGGACTTGCATTGGAGGCCTGGTAAGCCCCTATGCCCAAATCATAACCCTTGGTGGGTATTTCCAGGTGCCCAGAGCCAGAGCACTTCTCTGCAATCCCTGTTATGGGACACCCTTAATATGGAAAACAGAACTCTTTCCTCTCTGAGAAAGCCACCACATTATAAGGAGCCGCCAGGATACTTGAGAGGAAATATCACCCATGGACACCTGAGACCACACCTGCATTCTTAGTCCATCGTGGATACACAATCCAGATAAAAAAGCCTGTGCTACCTCCTTTGAGGCATGCGATTTACATTTCACACGGAGCTTCCCTCCAGGAGTATGCATTGGGCCTACAATCACTTCGCCACTAAACCTAACCCGCATTTGTGTTTGCAGACTTCCCTCCCAAAACCATGGCTCTCATGCCCTCCAGCATGGGGTCTCTGGAGCCACACCACAGGACTGTGCCCACCATTGCCAAGGAAACTGTGCCCATCAAATTGCCCTATCTTTCCAGATTAGGAGAAACCTGCAAGTCCCCTGAGCCCACCCCAATACTGGTTGCCACTCTGTACACAAATGCACAGTCTGGAACACCCTGATCACCTACATCTAGGCAGACTTTGAAGTCAATGATACTGAGTCAGAGGATTGAACCTGACATTCCGTTAGGATTTTATTGGAACCCTAGATTAAATTTTCAGGCATCTATCCTCAGAGGCCTGTTCTGCAATACCAAATTATGATACATTTGGTCCGTTAGCCCAACATCAGAACATCTCTGGTCCGAGAAGGAAACCGTGCCCTTTGACCAGTGTCAAACCCTCAGGGTAGATGAATCCTACATGGTCCCTTAGCCACCAGCACACTGTAAGGTCTCCATGGTAACAAACCTGCATTATGACCCATCTTCATGAGACTTCATGTCAACTCCAGGCCTTGGTAATTCGCCCAAGAGCCACCAGAACGAATTGGCCATGTTTCTCAGCTGCAATTTTAATGGAGGTGTGCTTTTCAGGCATCCACGTGGGAGTGCTCTGCTTCCCAAACTTTCCACATGGGGGACCCTGGAGCAAATAAACCAGTCTCCCCCTGTGTGGTAGAAGGAAACTTTGCTGTTTGAAGCATCTCACAAGCCCCAGCATGTGAAATCCTCCATGGCCTCTTGACGCCACCCCTCCATTCATCGGTCATCATAGACATAAACTCCAGCATGAGGAAATGTCTGACTTTCACCTTTACTCAGGTGCTGGATATCTGGAATCAGACACTGCACAATGGAACTGCCTTTTGCTTGGCACTGAATTGAACCTTAGCTTGAGTTTACAATTCCATCCTCACCCTACTGGTCCCCAAGCCCGCTTGATAGGGAATTCTGGGGCCACAACGCAGCTTTTTGCCTTCCCCTTAGAAAGAAGAAGGGCATGGTGATTCTGCCCAGAAACTCTGCATGAGGATCAATCTGCTCAGCCCTTGAGGGATCCCTGATTCATACTCAGCCCTGACCACTAGTTCTGTTTCTGACAGAGCCTGAGTGCTCAATTCATGTCAGCTACTCAGAGAGTCAGGCATGTGAGACTGGCCATGTCTCAGGTCCCTCATCTCTACCCATCCTTGGTATTCAGGCATCTGTCCCCAGACATTTGCTAGAATACCTGCTAATGGGGGAACCTGAGGCACAATAGAGAATTCTTCCTTTTCCATGGCAGGAATCCTGGTAGTTGGGATGGGTGTCCTACATTAAAGTGGTAGCCAGCTGCATGGCCAAGGAGACAACTCCCACTCATAAGGGCTGCCCTAATCACATCAGGCATTGTGACACTCAGACTAGCATGCTTTCAAACAAACGCTCTCAGTTGTACCTCCAAGTCACACATTGTAGGCCTGGTACTCCCCTAGGCCCAAATCCTAATCCTGGTGGGATTTTCCAAGCACCCAGACTCACAGCCCTTCTCTGGAATCCCTTTTTGGGGAACATCTAAGATTGAAAACAGCACTCTTCCATTCAAACGAGAAAGCCACCATACTATTGGGAGCTTCCAGGATCCGTAGAGAGGAAAATACTCTCATGGAAACATTAGAACACACCTGCATTCCAAGGCTATCATGGACACACAATCCAGATACAAAAGCCAGTGCTAGTGCCTTCGAGGTACGTGATTTACAGTTCCTGACGATCTGCCCTCCAGGTCTATGCATTGGGCCTACGATCACCTCGCAACTCAACCTAATCCGAGTTTGTGATTGCAGACTTCTCTCCCAAAACCATGGCTTACATGCCCTCCACGATGGAGTCTCTGGAGCCACACCACAGGACTGTGCCTGCCAACCCCAAGGAAACCGTGCCCACAAATTTGCCTAAACCTTTAAGATTAGGAGAAACCTGCAAGGCCCCAGAGCCCACCCCAATATTGGAGGCCACTCTGTACACAAAGGCACAGTCAGAAACACCCTGGTTGCCTACATATAGGCAGACACCGAAGTCAATGGTCCTGAGTCTGATGATTCAACTTGAAATTCCCCTTGGACTTCATTGGAACCCTAGATGAAGTTTTTAGGCATCTGTCCTCAGAGGCCTGTTCTGGAATACCAACTTATGATACAACATTTGGTCCGTGAGCCCCACAACAGAACATCTCCGATACCCAGAAAGAAACCGTGTTCTTCAACCGGTGTCAAACCATCAGGATAGACTAATCATACATGGCCCCTTAGCCACCAGCACATAGTAAGATTTCCGTGGTAACAAAACTGCATTGTGACCCAACTTCATTAGAATCCAGGCCTTGGTACTTTGCCCTAGAGCAACCAGAAAGAACCTGCCATGTTCCTTAGGTGCAATGGTTAATGTAGGTGTGCTTTCCAGTATCCACATGCGAGTACTATGCTACCCAAACTTTGCACATGGGGGAACCTGGTGTAAACAAACCAGACCTCCCCTGTCCAGTAGAAGGAAACCTTATGTTTGGATCAACTCACAGTCCTCAGCGTGTAAACTGCTCCATGGCCTCTTGATGCCACCACTCCATTGGTCGGTCATCATAGACACAAACTCCAGTCTAAGCAAACATCTGACATGCACCCTTATCCCGGTGCTGGATGTCTTGAATAAACCACTGCACATTGGAACTGCCTTCCACTTGGCACTGAATTGAACCATAGCTTGTGTTTACAATTCCATCCTCACCTGACTGGTCCCTAAGCCCTCTTGATAGGGAAATCTGGGGCCACAATGCAGCATTCTGCCTTCCCCATCGAATGAAGAAATGCCTGGTGAGTCTGCCCTGAAAACCCACATGAGGATCAATCAGGTCGGCCCTCGAGTCAACACCGATTTATAGGCTGCCATGGCCACTAGTGCCGTGTCTGACAGAGCCTGAGCTCGACTGAGTTTCAGCCACTAGAGAGCAGGCCCCATATCTCGCATTTGGGATTGCCAATGGCCCAAGTATGTCATCTCTACCCATCCTTGATATTCAGGCACCTGTCCCCAGACCTTGGCAGGGATCCCTGACAATTAGGGAACTTGAAGCACAATAGAGAACTCTTCTTTCCCCATGGCAATAAACCTGGCTTTTGGGATGGGTGTTCTACCCTCAAAGGGGGAGCCAGTTACAACATCAATGACACCACACACACTCCTGAGGACTACCCTTGGCACAAACAGGCATTGTGACCCTCACCCTGAGCATGCTTTCAAAAAATCCCTCTCAGATTCACCACAATGATCCCTCATTTCAGGCCTGGTATGCCTGTAGGTTCAAATCATAAAACTTGGTGGGATTTTCGAGGTGCCCAGACCCAGAGACCATCTCTGGAATTTTTGTTTTGGTGCACCCTTCAGATGGAAAACAGCACTCATCCCTTCCCCAAAAATGTCACCAAATTATGAGGAGCCACCAGGATCCATAGAGAGGCAATGTCTCCCATGGACCCATGAGAACACACCTGCATTCCGAGGCCATCCTGGACACACAATCCGGAGAGAAAAGCCTGTGCTACTGCCTTCCATTCACCCTAATTACAGTTCCAGATGAGCTGCTCTCAAGGTATATGCATTGGGCCTGTGATCACCTCGCCACTCACCCTAATTCGAATTTGTGTTTGCAGACTTATCTACCAAAACCATGGCACACATGCCCTCCAGGATGGGGTCTCTGGATCCACACTGCAGGACTGTCCCTGCCATCCACAAGGAAACTGTTTCCATCACAGTTGCCCAAACTGTCTAGATTAGGAGAAACCTACAAGGCCTCTGGGCCTACCCCAATTTCGGCGGCCGCTCTGAACACAAATGCAAAGTCTGAAATACCCTGATCTCCTACATCCAGGAACACAGCCAAGTCAATGGTCCTGAGTCAGAATAATGAACCTAACATGCCCCTAGGACGTCATTGGAACCATTGATTCGGTTTTCAGACATGTGTCCTCAGAGGCCTGTTCTAGAATGCGAACTTATGATACAACATGTGGTGGCTGGGCCACACAACAGAACATCTCCTGTCCCCAGAAGGAAACCGTGCCCTACAATCTGTGCAAAATCCCAGAGTAGTAGATTCCTGCACAACTACTAAACCACCAGCACATTCTAAGATCTACCTGGTAACAAACCAGCTGTGTGGCCCATCTGCAAGAGATTCCATGTCAAATCAAGGACTTGGTACTTTGCTACAGAGACACCAGAATAAAGCTGCCATGTTCTTCAGTTGCAATGGTCAATGAAGTTGAACATTCCAGGCATCCATGCGGTAGAGCTCTGCTACCCAATCTTTCCACATGGGGGACCCTGGAGCAAATAAACCACACTCCACCTGTCCAGTAGAACGAAACCTTGCTATTTGGAGCAGCTCATGAGTCTCAACGTGAAAATACCTCCATGGCTTCTTGACGCCACCCCTCCATTTGTCAGTCATCATAGACACAAACTCCAGTGTGAGCAAATATCTGACGTCCTCCCTTACTAAGGTGCTGGATATCTCGAAAAAGCTGCTGGACACAGGAACTGCCTTCCGCTTGGCAGTGAATTGAACTGTAGCTTGTGTTTACAATTCCTTCCTCACCCGACTGGTCCCCAAGCCTTCTTGATAGCGAATTATGGAGACACAACACAGCATTCTGCCTTCCCGATAGAAACAAGTGCCTGGTGAGTCTGGCCAGAAACCCCACATGAGGATCAATCTGCTCGGCCCTATATCGGAGGGACCCTGATTTATAGGTTGCCCTGGCCACTAGTGCTGTGTCTGACAGAGCCTGAGCCCAGACCTAGTGTCAGTCACCAGAGTTTGAGCCCCACATCTAGTATTTGGGAATGCAATGGCTCAAGTATTTCATCTCTACCCACCCTTGGTATTCAGGCACCTGTCCCCAGACCTTTGCTGGAATCCCTGATAATGGGGCATCCTGAAGCACAATAGAGAACTCCTCCTTCTTCATATCAGGAAACTTGGCTGTTAGGATGGGTGTTCAACCCTGAAAGGGGGAGTCATTTACAAGTCCAGTGAGACCACACAAACTCCTCAGGGATGCCCTGGAGGCAAACAGGCCTTGTGACCCTCAGCCTGAGCATGCTTTCAAACAATCCTTCTCTGTTGCACCACCATGAACCCGCATTGCAGGCCTAATATGCCCCTAAGCCCAAATCCTAGCACTTGTTGTGATGTCCCAGATGCCATGAACCAGAGCCCGTCTCTGGAATCCCTGTTTTGGGGCACCCATAAGGTGGAAAACATCACTCTCCCCTTCCCCGAAAAAGCCACCAAACTATGGAGAGCCACCAGGATCCATAGAGAGGAAAAGACTCCCATGGACCCATGAGACCACACCTGCATTCCAAGGCCATCCTGGACACACAATCCAGAGAGAAAAGCCTGTGCTACTGCCTTCCAGTCTCCCTAATTATAGTTCATGACGAGCTTCCCTCCAGGTCTACGCATTGGGCCTGTGATCACCTCGCCACTCACCCTAATTTGTATTTGTGTTTGCAGACTTCTCTCCCAAAACCATGGCTCACATGCCCACCAGAATGTGATCTCTGGAGCCACACCACAGAACTCTGGCTGCCAACCCCAAGGACACTGTGCATATCAGATTTGCCCAAACCTTCCAGATTAGGAGAAACCTGTGTGGCCCCTGAGCCCACACCAATATTGCCGGCCACTCGGGATGGAAATGCGCAGTCTGAAACACCCTTATCACCTACATCCAGGGAAATAGCCAAGTCAATGATCGTGAGATAGACGATTGAACCTAAAATGCCAGTAGGCTCTCAATGGAACCCCATTAGGTTTTCAGGCATCTGTCCTCAGGGGCCTGTTCTGAAATACCAATCTATGACACATCATGTGGTCTCTGAGCCACACGACAGAACATCCCCTGTCCCCAGAAGAATACCATGCTCTTCGACCTGTGCCAAACCCTCAGGGTAGGAGAATCCTGCATGGCACCTTAGCAACCAGCACATTCTAAGTTCTCCCTGGTAACAAACAAGCATTGTGACCCATCTGCAAGAGATCCCATGTCAACTCAAGGCCTTGGCACTTTGTCCCAGAGCCACCAGAACGAATCTGCCATGTTCCTCAGCTGCAATTGTCAATGGAGGTGTGCTTTCCTGGCATCCATGCCGGAGAGCTCTTCTTCACAAACTTTCCACATGGGGAAACCTAGAGTAACAAACCAGACTTCACCTACTCTGTACAAAGAAATGTTACTTTTTGCAGCAGTTCACAGGCCTCAGCATGTGAACTCCTCCATGGCCTCTTTATACCACCCCTCCACTTGTCGGTCATCATAGACAAAAACTCTAGTGTGAGCAAGCATCTGACATCCACCCTTATTCCAGTGCTGGATGTCTCGAGTAAACTGCTACAAATTGGAACTGCCTTCTGCTTGGCACTGAATTGAACCATAGCTTTTGTTTACAATTCCACCCAAAACTGACTGGTCCCCAAGCTCTCGTGATTGGGAAATCTGGAGCCACAACACAGCATTCTGCCTTCCCTATTGAATGAACAAATGCCTGGGAATCTTCCCAAGAAACTCCACATGAGGATCAATCTGCTCCGTCCTCGAATCTACTCTGATATAAAGGCTGCCATGGCCACTAGCGCTGTGTCTGACAGAGCCTGAGCCCCGACCGAGTTTTAGGCCTCATATCTAGCATTTGGGATTGCTATGGCCCAAGTACGTCATCTCCACCCATCCTTGGTATTCAGGCACCTATCTCGAGACCTTGCTGGAAACCCTGCCAATGGGGCAACCTGAAGCACAGAGGAACCTGACAGAAGAGAACTCATCCTTCCTCATGGCAGGACATTTGGCTGTTGGGTTGGGTGTCCAACTCTCTAAGAGGGAGCCAGATATATGACCAATGAGACCACTCCCACTCCTGAGGGCCGCCATGGGAGCAAACAGGCATTGTGAGACTCAGCCTGAGCAAGCTTTCAAACAATCCCTCTCAGTTGCACCATCATGATCCCGCATTGCAGGCCTCATACACCCCTAGGTGCAAATCCTAACCCTTGGTGGGAAGTCCCAGATGCCCAGAAAAAGAGCCTGTATCTGGAATCCCTGTTTTGGGGCACCCATAAGATGGAAAACAACACTCTTCCCTTCCCCAAAAAAGCCACCAAACTATGAGCTGCACAGATCCATAGAGAGGAAAAGTTTCCCATGGACCCATGAGACTATACCTGCATTCCGAGGCCATCCTGGACACACAATATAGAGAGAAAAGCCTGTGCTACTGCCTTCCAGTCACCCTAATTACAACTCCTGACAAGCTGCACTCCAGGTCTACTCATTGGGCCTGTGATCACCTTTCCACTAACCATAACCCACATTTGTGTTTGCAGACTTCTCTCCCAAAACCATGGCTCATATGCCCTCCAGGACAGGGTCTCTGGATCCACAACACATGACTAGGCCTGCCATCCCCAAGGAAACTATGCCCGTCAAACCTGCCCAAAGCTTCCAGTTTAGGAGAAACACGCAAGAGCCCTGAGCCCAACCCAATATTGTCAGCAGCACTGGACACAAATGCCAGTCTGAAACGCCCTGATCACCTACATCCAAGCAGACAGCCATTTCAATGTTCCTGGGTCAGAAGATTGTACCTGACATGCTCCTAGGACGTCATTGGAACACTAGATTAGGTTTTCAGGCATCTGTCCTCAGGGTCCTGTTCTGAAATACCAACTTAGGATACAACATGTGGTCCCTGACGCACACAATAGAATATCTCCTGTCCCCAGTAGGAAACCATGCCCTTCGACCTGTGCCAAATCCTCAAGATTGGAGAATCCTGCACAGCACCTTAGACACCTGCACAAACTCTAGTTTGTGCGTTGACCCATACCACAAGCTTTCCATCTGCTGGACAGTCGAGTCCTGTTGAATGGCTCCAGGATGTCCCATACGGAAAGACTGGAGAGCAGGATTCGAAGGATGGATGCCTGTACAGCATACCTCACATTCCCATTGGCTCTTTGTGACAAGACATGTTTGAACTACTGGCTCTGGGGCGAGCTAACTAGGGGGCTGAATTGAAATGGACTCTCCTGCGGATGGGTCATAATGTGGGTTTGTGTGCATGGAGACCTTGGAATATGTTGGCAGCTCAGGGGCCATGAAGTATTCGCCTAACCGAAGGGTGTAATATTGCTCCAATTAAAAAGAGATCCCTATGTGGAGATGAGACAGGTTCTCTTTGGTGCCTCAGAAAAGCCCCAGATACTGGTCTTCAAACCAGTTCTCTGAGTAGAGACACCTGGAAACCAAAGCTAGGGTTCAGATTAGAGCCTAGATGCCTGTCCGTTTCAATCTTCTGTCTCTGGGGACACTGTCTGAGTATCTAAGTGGAGATAGTTGCTCAGCTGGTGTCAGAGTGCCCCTCTTAGTCCATGGCCGAGGCATGGCCTTGGAGACCTTATTGGATTTTCCTAATCTCTAGGGTTGTGGCCAATGGATTGGGTACAGTTTTCTTGGAGAGGACTGGCACAGTCCTTCAGTGTGTCTCCATAGGCCCTAGCCTGGAGGGTGTGTGGGTCCGGGCTGTGGGCACAGGAGTCTGAAAACACAAACTCGGCTTGGGTGCGGAGCCGAGAGCATTGCAGGATGGACCCACAGACCGTGAGAGGAGATCCTCAGCTTATGAAAGAAGGGCAAATGGGAGGCAGTCACGCAAGCTTTTGTCTTTGGATGTTTTGTCTCCCATAGCCGTGGCATGAGGGGTGACCTCAGGGGCAATGGAAGAGTCTCCCTCTCTGAGGAGTTGGTCCAGCTCTTAAGATTTTGGGGACATTTTGTGGGAAGGGTGGAGTCCTGCTGTCTGGCTCAGGTGTTCTTCCAGGAGAGGGACTCCAGATCACAGTCCTGGGTTCGAGCAAATGGAATACTCGAGCTCTTGTGAAGATTGGGATCATAGGGGCTTGGCAAGCCCCATATGCGGGCTCTTAGTCCAGGCCCTGAGAGACCTTACTTCGACATGGGGCCCATGCTGATGGTTCCAATGCGAGTTTGTACCCAAGGAGGCACTCAAGTTTAGGCTTGGCCTCAGGGGCCATGAAGGTTTCTCCTACACTGAAGGTATGACCCAATGCCAACAGCAAGCTTTCCAGCCATGGGGAAGGAGAAGATCTGATTTGTGCTTCAGTTACCCACGTTTGCCAGGATTTGATATAATATCTAGGGTCAGATGTCTGAAAACCCAGCTTGGGAAGAGATGACGGCATAAGGCCATGGCCTGTCTGATGTGCTTAGTGTGCAGCCAGCTGTTTCCTTGTCTGTCGGAACGTAAGGCTGTGTCAGACAGAGCATTACTGACCAGGGTACCTTTTCCAGTTAGGGTGCGGTCGAGGCCAGAGCAGGTTGGTTCTCATTTGTGGTTTCTGGAGAGCCCCATAGGGCAACGTTTTTCTTCTGGTGGGCAGGCAGAAAACTGTGTTGTGGTTCTGGAATTCCCAGTCTGGAGGGCTTGTTTGCCAGGAGTGTGAAGAGGGAAGTCTGAAAACACAAGCTAGCGTTAGGTTTGGGGCCGAGGGCATGGCAGGCCCACTCTGCAGAGACTGAATCAAGATCTCCTGCATCTGAGGTCAGGGCGAGTATCAGACGTTGCCTCAGGTTGGAGTTTGTGTCCATTATGGCCCCTTCCTGAAGGGGGTGGGGGCGTCATGAGGCCAGGGAGGTTTCCCAACGCTGGGAGTTATGAGCTGCCCCAAACATCAAGGTTTCCTCTGTAGGACAGTCGAGTACTATGAGATGGTTCTAGGATGACCCCTACAGAAAGACTCGAGAGAAGGGGTCTAAGCATGAATGTCTGCAAATGCCACCTCACATTCCCACTGGCTGCTTGGGGCAAGGCAGGCTCAATCTGCAGGCTCTTGGGCGGGTTTCTCAGAGGGCTGAGTTGAAATGGACTCTCCTGAGGATGAGTCATACTGTGGGTTGGTGGCCATGGAGACCTTGGAATGTGGCGGGGGCTCAGGGACTCTGCAGGTTTCTCCAAACCGAAGGGTTTGACACAGCTCCAACAATGAAGCTTCCCATGTGGAGACGATAGTTGTTCTGTTTGGTGTCTCAGGAAAGCCCCAGAGGCTGGTCTTCAAATCCAGGCCTCTGAGGAGTGACACCTGGAAACCAAAGCAAGAGTTCAGATTAGGGCCCAGGGGCCTGTCTGGTTCAATCTACTGTCTCTGCCGACATCTGTCTGTGTTTCTGCATGGAGGTAGTTGCTCAGCTAGTGTCAGGATGCCTTTGTCCAGAGAGGCTTATAGTAGTGGGATGTCCTCGGGGGCCTTGAGGTTTCTCCTATTCTGTGGGGTTATGGGCAATGGAATGGGCATAGTCTCCTTGGAGAGAGCAGGACAGTCCTGTGGTGTGGCTCCAGAGGCCCCAGCCTGGCGGCTGTGTGGGCCAGGGCTGTGGGGACAGACATCCAAAAACACAAACTCGGCTGAGGTTTGGGGCTGAGGTTATGGCAGGAGTGATCTACAGTCCGTGAGGGGAGCTCATTGTGATTAGAAAGTAAGGCGAGTGAGAGGCGGTCGTTCAAGCTTATGTCTCTGGATGTTGTATTCATGATGGTCATTTAATGTAAGCATGGTCTCATGGGCCATGGAAGTCTCCCTCTCTGGTGATTTGTCCGGCTCCCAAGAGATTGGGGTCATTTTGTGGGAAGGGAGGAGTCCTGTTTTCTGCCTCATGTGTTCCCACAATAGAGGGATTCTAGAGCAGAGCACTGGGTACAGACAACTGGAATACCCACCCTCTGGTTAGGCCTGGGGTCCTATGGGCATGGCAAGCCCATATGCAGATTCTTGGTCCAGCCACTGAGAGACGTTACTTGAATAGTGGACTCATGCTGAGGGTCACAATGTGTGTTTGTGCCCAAGGTGGTCCTCAATATTGGGCGGGACCTCATTGAGCTTGCAGGTTTCTCCTACACTGAACCTTGGACATGCCAACCTCAGGGTTTCTTGCCATGGGGAAGGAGGAGTTTTGATTTCTGCATCACGTTCACCTCTGGGCACTAATTGGAGATAAGGTCTAGGTTCTGAAGCCTGAAAACCGAGGTTTGGAAGAGATGACGACCTAAGGCCATGGCAGGTCCAATGTGTTCAGTTTGGGGCCAGCTTTCTAGGTGTCGTTCAGGAGGTCTGCACTCAGGCTGTGCCAGACAGGGCATTCGTGCCCAGATACGCTGTATAATTGGGGTACAGTTGAGTGGCATGCAGAAGATAATTATTTGGGGTTTCTCCGTAGCCCCATAGGGCAAAGTCTTTCTTCTGGAGGGCAGGCAGAGTGCTGCATTCTGGCTCCGGAACTGCCAAACTGGAGTCCTTGGGGCCAGGAATGCAAGGATGTAAGTCTGAGAACTGAAGCTTTGCTTTGGTTTCAGGGCGAGGACATGGCAGGCACACTCTGCAGAGCTGAATTGAGATTTCATGCATCTGAGGTCAGGGCGAGGTTCATATGTTGGCTCAGGTTGGAGTTTCTGTCCATGATGGCCCCTTCATGAAGGGGGGTCATCACACCGCCATTGGTGTTTTCCCATGATGGCAGTAGTGAGATGCTCCAAACCACAAGGATTTTCTGCGGGTCAGTTGAAACCTGTTGGATGGCTCCAGGGCATCCCATATGGAACAATTGCAGAGCAGGGTTCTAAGGATGGATGCCTGGGCATCCGGCCTTGCATTCCAATTGTCTCCTAGCGAAACGGCACGTTTGATTGCTGCCTATGATGTAGCAGCTGAGGGGGCTGAGTTGAAATGCATTCTCCTGAGGATCGGTCATAATGTGGGATTGTGTCCATGGAGACCTTGGAATGGGGCAGTGGCACCAGGGCTCTGAAGGATGCTCCTAACCAGAGGTTTTGACACAGCTCCAAGAAGAATTTTTCCCATGGGGAAACAAGATTTGTTCTCATTGGTGCTTCAGTAACCCCCAATATGCTGGTATTGGAAACCAGAACTCTGAGGAGAGATGCCTGGAAACCAAGGCAATGGATCTGATTAGGGCCTGGGGCCTGTCTGGTTTAATCTTCTTCTCTCGGTTCATCTGTCTATGGGATTGAGTGGAGGTAGTTCCTCAGCTGGTGTCAGATTGCCCCTATTTGTCCTGGGCAGTCTACACTATTGGGATGGCCACTTTGACTTTGGAGGTTTCTCCTAATTTGCAAGTTTGTGGCCAATGAAATGGGCAGAATTCCTTTGGGGAGGGAAGGCACAATCCTGAGGTGTGGCTCTAGGGGCTCAAGCATGGAGGGTGTGTGGGTCAGAGCTGTGGGGACAGAAGTCTGAAAACAGAAACTCGTCTTAGGTTTGGGGACATAGGTATGGGAGGCACGATCTACAGACCTTGAGCAGAACTCTTCAGGATATGAACAAAGAGTGAGTGTGAGGCACTTGCTCAGGCTTTTGACTCTGGATTTTGTGTCACTGATGGCCGTGGAATGTAGGGGCGTCCTCATGGACCATGGGTGAGAGTTCCTCTATGGGGATTTGGATGATCCCAATATTTTGGGGTCATTCCGTGGGATGGGAGGAGTCCATTCTGTTTTTTTTTTTTTTTTTTTTTTTTTTTTACCTCAGGTGTGCCACTAAAGAGGGATTCCAGAGCAGATCCCTGGGAAGGGGCGACTGGACAACCCGAACTCTGTATAAGATTGGGGGCCTAAGGGCATGGCAATCCCCATATGGGGTACCTTGGTCCAGCCACTGAGAGGTCTTACTTGAGTAGAGTGCTCACACTGAGGGTCACAATGCATGTTTGTGCCCAATGTAGGCATCAAGCATGGGCGGGGACTCATGGGCCATGCTTGATTCTCCTACACTGAACTTTGGACAACATACGAACCACAAGGTTTCTTTCCATGGGGAAGGAGGAATTCTGATTTCTGCATCATGTTCACCCCTGGGCAGTGACTGGAGATAAGATCTAAGTTCTGAATCCAGAAAATAGAGGTTGGGATGAGATGATAACCTAAGGTCAAGGAGGGTCCGATGTGCTCAGTGTGCGGTCAGCTTTCTGGGTGTTGTTCAGGAGGTATGGATTCAGGCTGTGTCAGACAGTGCATTAGTGCCCAGGTTAGACTGTATAATTTGGGTACAGTTGAGTTCCATGTAGGTTCATCCTCATTTATTGTGTCAGGGAAGCTCACTGGGGCAACATTTTTCTTCTGGTGGGCAGGCAGAGTGCAGCATTGTGGGTCCAGAATTGCCAAACTTGAGGGCGTCGGGACCAGGAGTGTGAGGACGTAAGTCTGAGATCATAAGCTAGACTTAAGTTTCAGGGCGAGGGCACGACAGGCAGCCTCTGCAGATCCGAATCAGAATCTCATTCATCTGAAGTCAGGACGAGGATCAGACTTAGGTGCAGGTTGGAGTTTCTGTCCATGATGGCCCCTTCATCAAAGGGGTGGAATCTCGAAGCCATGGAGGTTTTCCCACGTTGGGAGTTGTGGGATGCTCCAAACTGCAAGGATTCCTTCTGCGGGAAAATTGAGAACTGTTGGATGGCTCCAGGACATCCCATATGGAATGACTCCAGAGCCGGGTTCTAAGGATGGATGCCTGAGCAGACTGCCTCTTACACCAATTGTCTCCCTGCCACAAGACAGGTACGATCTGATGGCTATGCAGGAGCAATCGTGGGAGCTGAGTTGAAATGGACTCTCCTGAAGATGGGTCTTAATGTGTGTTTGTGTCCATGAGAACGTTGGAATGGGGTGGTGGCCCCAGGGCTCTAAAGGATTCTAACCGGAGATTTTGAAACAACTCGAAAGAGCAAGTTTTCCATGTGGAGACAAGATTTGTTCTAATTGGTGCCTCAGAAAACCCACATATGCTGGTATTAGAACCAGGCCTCTGAGGAGAGATACATAGAAACCACAGCAATGCATCCAATTAGGTCCTAGGAGCCTCTCTGGTTCAATCTTCTTCTCTGTCGACATCTGTCTATTTTATGAAATGGTGGTAGTTGCTCAGCTGGTATCAGACCGCTCCTGTTTGTCCGGGCGGCCTACACTATAGGGATGGCCTCGGGGACTTTGGAGGTTTCTCCTAAATTGTATGATTATGGACAATGGCATGGGCAGAATTCCTGTGGAGTGGGCAGGCACAGACCTGATGTGTGGCTCCAAGGGCCCAGCCTTGAGGGTGTGTGGGCAAGGACTGTGGGGACAGATGTCTGAAAACACAAACTCAGCTTAGGTTTGGGGACATAGGTATGGCAGGCCCGATTTACAGACTATGAGGAGAACTTTTTGGGATCTGAATAAAGGGTGAAAGTGTGACACTTGTCAGGCTTTTGCCCCTGGATTTTGTGTCAATGATGGCCGTGGAATGTCGAGGAGTCCTCATGGCCATGGAAGAGTCTTTCTCTCTGTGGATTTGGCCAGATCCCAATTGTTTTGGGTTAATCTGTGGGATTCAGTTTTGTTAACTAAGGTGTCCCACCAAAAGAGGGATTCCAGAGCAGAGCCCTGGACAATAAGAAATCTAACTAAAAATACGGGCCTAGGGGCATGGCAAGCCCAATATGCCTTCTAATGGTCCAGCCACTGAGAGGCCTTCATTGAGGACAGAACTCATGCTGAGGGTCACAATGCGTGTTTATGCCCTCGTGGTACTCAAGCATGGGTGGGGACTCATGGTGCATGCTTGTTTCTCCTACACTGAATGATAGTCAACATGTCAACCACATGAGTTCTTGCCATGGGGAAGTATTAATTCTTATTTCTGCATGTCATTCACCCCTGGGTAGTGATTGGAGATAAGGTCTAGGTTGTGAAGTCTGAAAACCGAGGTTGGGAAGAGATGACGACCTAAGGCCATGTCGGGTCCGATATGCTCAGCGTGGAGCCAGCTGTCTGGGTGTTGGTCGGGAGGTCCAAGCTTGGGCTGTGTCAGACAGGGCATTAGTGCCCAGGGTAGATTGTATAATTGGGGTACAACTGAGTGCCGTGCAGGTTGATCTTTATTTGGCATTTCTGGGTAGCCCCAAGGGCAATGTTTTTCTTCTGGAGGACAGGCAGAGTGCTGCATTGTGGCTCCGGAATTTCCAAAGTGGATGCCTTGTGGACGGGGAGTGTGAGGACATAAGTCTGAGAACACATGTTAGGCATAGGTTCTGGGCAAGGGCACGGCAGGCCCCCTCTGCAGATCTGAATCGGGATATCATGAATCTGAAGTCAGGGCGAGGTTCAAACCTAGGCTTAGGTTTGAATTTCTGTCCATTCTGGCCACTTTATGAAGGGGACAGCATCTCCAGTCCATGGAGGTTTACCCACGATGGGAGTTGGGAGATGCTCCAAACAACAAGGATTCCTTCTGATCAACAATTGAGACCTTTTGTATCACTCCAGTACATACCATACAGAATGACACCAGAGCAGGGATCTAAGGATGGATGCATGGGAAGCCCGCCTCACATTGCAGTTGTCTCCTAGCAAATAGACAGGTTTGATATGCTGGCTCTGTCAGAGCAACCAAGGGGGCTGAGTTGAAATGGACTCTCCTGAGGATGGATGCTAATGTGTGTTTGTGTCCATGGAGACCTTGGAATGGGGCGTTGGCACATGGGCCCTGAAGGATTCTCCTAACCGGAGGTTTTGAGACATCTCCAAAGGACAAGTTTCCCATGTGGAGACGAGATTTGTTCTGATTGGTGCCTCAGGAAACCCCCATATACTGTTATTGGAATATAGGCCTCTGAAGAGAGATAACTGGAAACCAAAGCAATGGCTCCGTTTAGATCCTAGGGGCCTGTCCGGTTGAATCTTCTTCTCTGTGTACATCCATCTAAGGTATTAGTGGAGTTAGATGCTCAGCTGGTGTCAGATGGCCCTTGTTTGTCCCAGGCGGCCTACACTATTGTGAAGGCCTTGGGGACTTTGGAGGTTTCTCCTAATTTTATGATTATGGACAATGGAATGGGCAGAATTCCCGTGGAGAGGGAAGGCACAGTTTTGATATGTGGCTCCAGGGGCCCCACCCTGCAGGGTGTGTGCACCAGGACTGTGGAGACAGAAGTCTAAAACACAAACTCAGTTTAGGTTTAGGGACGTAGGTATGGCAGGCCCGATCTACAGATCGTGAGGAGAATTCTTCCGGATATGAAGAAAGAGAGATTGTGAGGCACTTGTTCAGGCTTTTGTTTCTGTATTTTGTTACAACGATGGGCGTGGAATGTCGGGGAGGCCTCATGGGCCATGGACGAGTCTTCCGCTCTGTGGATTTGGCCTGATTGCAATTGTTTTGGGTCAAACTGTGGGATGGGAGGAGTCCTTTCAGTTTGTTACCTCAGGTGTCCCACCAAAAGAGGGATTCCAAAGCCGAGCCCTGGGGAGGGGCGACTGGACAACCAGAAATCTGGTTAAAAATTGGGGCCTAGGGGCATGGCAAGCCCAATATGCTGTCTTTTGGTCCAGCCACTGAGAGGCCTTACTTGAGAACTGGGCTCACG
Source organism: Mustela nivalis (assembly GCF_964662115.1). NCBI lineage: Eukaryota > Metazoa > Chordata > Mammalia > Carnivora > Mustelidae > Mustela > Mustela nivalis. The sequence continues at coordinate 560,172 of NW_028136558.1, read as the reverse complement.
TTGAGGGTCACAATGCATGTTTGTGACCGACTTGGACCTCAAGCATCTGCAGGGCCTCATGGGCCACACTGGTTTCAACTACACTTTACGTTGGACAACATGCCAACCACAAGGTTTCTTGCCATGGGGAAGTTCTGATTCCTGAATCATGTTCAACCCTGGGTGGAGACTGGAGATAAGGTTTAGGTTCTGAAGCCTGAAAACCGAGGTTCGAAAGAGATGAAGGCCTAAGGCCATGGCGAGTCCGATGTGCTCAGTGTGTGGCTAGCTGGGTGGGTGCGAGCCAGGAGGTTCAGTCTCAGGCTGTGCCAGAAAGGGCAGTAGTGCACAGGGCAGCCTGTATAATTGGGGTCCAGTCAAGTGGCATGCAGGTTGATCCTCATTTGGGAAATCTGGGTAGCCCCAGAGGGCAATGTTTTTCTTCCGGAAAGCAGGCAGAGTGCTGCCTTGTAGTTCTGGAATTGCCAAACTGGAGGGCTTGTGGGCCAGGAATGTGAGGATGGAAGTTGAGAACACAAACTAGACTTATGTTTCTGGGCAAGGGCATGGCAGACACACTCTGCAGAGATGAATCAAGATGTCCTGCATCTGAAGTCAGGGCGAGGATCAGACGATCGCTCAGGTTGGAGCTTCTGTCCCTGATGGCCCCTTCATGAAGCGCAGGGGGCGGGATCACGAGGCCATGGAGGTTCTCCCACGATGGGAGTTGTGAGATGCTCCAAACAGTAAAGATTCTTCTGCGGGACTATTGAGACCTGTTGGTTGGCTCCAGGACTTCCCATACTGCATGATTCTGAGAATGGTTCTAAGTATGGATGGCTGGGAAGCCTGCCTCTCATTCCAATCATCTCCTAGCGAAAAGACGGGTTAGATCTGCTGGATCAGGGGGAGCAACTGAGGGGGCTGAGTTGAAATGGACTCTCCTGTGGATGGGTCCTAATGTGGGTGTGTCTCCATGGAGACCTTGGAATGAGGCGCTGGCACCGGGAACCTGAAATGTCCTTCTAACCAGAGGCTTTGAGAGAGCTCCAACATGCAAGTTTCCCATGTGTAGACGAGATTTGTTCTGATGGGTGCCTCTGGAGAAGCCTTCAGCTGGTATTGTAAAACAGGCTTTTGAGGAGACATGCCTGTAAACCAAAGCTATGGATCCCATTATGGCCTGGGGTCCTGTCTGGTCAATCTTCTTCTCTGGGGACATCCATCTATGGTATGAGTGGAGGTAGATGCTCAGCTGGAGTCAGACGGCCCTTTTTTGTCCCGGACAACCTACACCATTGGTATGGCCTCAGGGAATTTGGAGGTTTCTCCTAATTTGTACGGTTTTGGATAATGGAATGGGCAGAATTCCCATGGATTGGTTAGGCACAGTCCTAATGTGTGGTTCCAGGGGCCCAGCCTGGAGGGTGTGTGGCCCAGGACTTTGAGGACAGAACTCAAAAAACACAAACTCAGCTTAGGTTTGGGGACGTAGGTATGGCACGGCCGAACTACAAATCATGAGAAGAACTCTTCAGGATATGAAGAAAGAGCGAGTCTGAGGCGCTTGCTCAGGCTTTTGTCTCTGGATTTTGTATCAGCGATGGCCGTGGAATGTCGGGGAGGCCTCATGGGCCATGGACGAATCTTCCTCTCTGTGGATTTGGACCTATCCCAATTCTTTTTCGTGAATCTGTGGGATGGGAGGACTCCTTTCAGGTTTGTTACCTGAGGTGTCCCACCAAAAGAGGAATTCCAAAGCAGAGCCCTGGGCAAGAGTGAAGGGACAAGCCGAACTATGGTTAAAAATTGGGGTCTAGGGGCATGGCAAGCCCAAAAGGCTGTTTCTTCATGCAGCCACTGAGAGGCCTTGCCTGAGGACCGGGCTCAGGGTGAGGGTCACAATGTGTGTTTGTGACCAATGTGGCCCTCAAGCATGGGCTGGGTCTCATGTGCCACACTGGTTTCAACTACACTGAACGTTGGACAACATGCCAACCACGAGGTTTCTTGCCAAGGGAACGAGTTCGGATTTCTGCAACATTTTCAACCCTGGGCAGTGATTGGAGATAAGGTCTAGGTTCTGAAGCCTGAAAACCGAGGTTGGGTAGAGACGACGACCTAAGGCCATGGCGGGTCCGATGTGCTCAGTGTGCGGCCAGCTGTCTTGGTGGGACCAGGAGTTCCAGGCTCAGGCTGTTTCAGAATGGGCAATTGTGCCCACTTCAACCTATATATTTGTTGTACAGCCAAATGGCGTGCAGGTTGATCCTCATTTGGGGTTTCTGGGTAGCCCCAGAGGGCAATGTTCTTCTTCCAGGGAGCAGGCAGAGTGCCACATTGTACTTCTGGATTGCCAAACTGGAGGGCTTGTGGGCCAGTAGTCTGAGGACTGAAGTCTGAGAACACAAGCTAGGCTTAGTTTTTATGGGTGAGGACATGGGCGTCACAATCTACAGACCTGAATCGAGATCTCGTGCATCTGAAGTCAGGGTGAGGATCAGATGATCTTCAGGTTAAACTTTCTGTCCCTGATGGCCCCTTATTGAAGGGGGGGAATCACGAGGCCATGGGGGTTTTCGCACGATGGGATTTGTGAGAAGCTCCAAACTGCAAAGATTCTTCTCCAAACAATTGAGACCTCTTAGTTGGCGCCAGGCCAAGGATTCCAAGCATGGTTCTGAGGATGGATGGCTGGGTACCCCACCTCGCATTCCAATTTTCTCCTAGCTACAAGAAAGGTTATATCTGCTGGATTTTGGGGAGCAACTGAGGAGGCTGAGTTGAAATGGACTCTCCTGTGGATGTGTCCTAATATGTTTTTGTGTCTATGGAGACCTTGGAATGAAGCGGTGGCACTGGGTCCCTGATGGGTTCTTCTAACAGAGACTTTGACACAGCTCCACCGTGCAAGTTTCCCATGTGTAGATGAGATTTGTTCTGATGGGTGAGTCAAGAAACAGCCATATGCTGGTATTGAAATCCAGGCCTCTGAGGAGACATGTCTGGAAATCATAGCAATGGATCCGATTAGTGCCTAGTGGCCTGTTCATTCCTTTTTTCTTCTGGGGACATCAGATTGATCCTCATTTGGGTATCTGGGTAACCCCAGAGGGAAATGTTTTTCTTCCTGAAGGCTGGAAGAGGGCTGCATTATAGTTATGGTTTGCAAACTGGAGGCTTGTGGGCCAGTAGTCTGAGGACGGAAATCTGAGAACACAAGCTAGGCTTAGGTTTCTGGGTGAGGACAAGGCAGGAACAATCTACAGACCTGAATCAAGATCTCGTGCTTCTGAAGTCAGGGCGAGGATCAGATGATCCCTCAGGTTGGTGTTTCTGACCCTGATGGCCCCTTCATGAAGGGGCGGGGTCACGAGGTCGTGGGGGTTTTCCCACGATGTTAGTTGTGAGAAGCCCCAAACTGCAAAGATTCTTGTGCAGGACAATTGAGACATGTTGGTTGGCTCCAGGCCAACGATTCCGAGCAGGGTTCTAAGGATGGATGCCTGGGTAGCCCACCTCGCATTCCAATTGTGTCCTAGCAACAAGACAGGTTAGATCTGCTGGATCTGGGGGAGCAATCTGGATCTGAGTTGAAATGGACTCTCCTGTGGATGGATCCTAATATGATTTTGTGTCTATGGAGACCTTGGAATGAAGCGGTGGCACTGGGGTCCTGAAGGGTTTTTTCAAACAGAGGTTTTGACACAGCTCCAACGTGCAAGTTTCCCATATGTAGATGAGATTTGTTCTGACGGATGAGTCAGGAAACAGCCATATGCTGGTATTGAAATCCAGGCCTCTGAGGAGAGATGACTGGATACCACAACAATGAATCCTAATAGTGCCTAAGGGCCTGTTCGTACCTTTTTACCTCTGGGGAAATCAGTCTATGCGTCTGAGTGCATGTAGGTGCTCAGATGGGCTCAGATTGCCCCTGTTTGTCCTGGGAAGCCACCACTATTGGGATGGCCCCAGGGAGTTTGGAGGTTTATCCTATTAGTAGGTTGTGGCCATTGGAATGGGCACATACAATTCCCTTGGGAGGGCAAGTACAGTCCTCAGGTTTGGCTCCAGGGGCCTGAGCCTGTAGGGTGTGTAGGCAGAGCTGTTTGGACAGTTGTCTGAAAACACAAACGCGGCTTATGTTTCGGGTCATAGGTATGGCAGGATTGATCTACAGACCATGAGGAGAACACTTCGGGATATGAAAAAAGGGCGAGTGTGAGGCTCGTGCTCAAGTTTTTGTCTCTGGATATCGTGTCACTCATGGTCGTGAAATTGCCGGGTGACTTCATGGGAAATGGACGAGTCTTACTCTCTGGGGGTTTGGCTCCGTCGCAAGATTTTGGGGTCATTCTGTGGGATGGAAGAAGTCCGTTTTGTTGTTGTTGTTGATTTACTTTGTTTTGTTTTCTAACCTCAGATGTCCCACCAAATGAGGGATTCCAGAGTAGAGCCCTGGGGAGGGCCGACTGGACAACCAGAAATCTGGTTACAAATTTGGGCCTAGGGACATGTCAAGCCCATTATGACATCTAATGTTCGAGCCACTGAGAGGACTTACTAGAGGTCAGGACTCACGCTGAGGGTCACAATGCGTGTTTATGCCCACATCGCAAACAAGAATGGGCGGGGCCTCATTTTGAATCCTGGTTTCTCCTACACTGAACGTTGGACAACATGCCAACCATAAGATTTCTTGCCTTGGGTAAGGAAGAGTTCTGATTTCTGCATCACAGGCACCCCTGGGAAGTGATTGGAGATAAGGTCTATGTTCTGAAGCCTGAAAACTGAGGTAGGGAAGAGATGATGACCTAAGGCCATGGCGGGTCTGATGTTCTCAGAGTGTGGTCAGCTGTCTGGGTGTTGTTCAGGAGGTCCGGGCTCAGGTTGTGTCATACAGTGCATTAGTGCCCAGGTTAGACTATATAATTTGGGTACAGTCGAGTGCCATGTAGATTTATCCTCATATAAGTTATCTAGGCAGCTCATTAGGCAAAATTTGTTTTCTAGAGGGCAGGAAGAGTGCTTCATTGTCGGTCCGGAATTGCCAAACTTGAGGGCTTCGTGTTTAGGAGTGTGAGGACGGAAGTCTGAGAACACAAGCTAGACTTGGGTTTCAGGACGAGGACACGGCAGGGAACACTGTAGATCTGAACCAATATCTCATGCATCTGAAGTCAGGGCGAGGATCAGACGTTGGCTCAGGTTGGAGTTTCTGTGCATGACGGCCCCTCATGAAGGGAGTGGAATCTCGAGGCCATGGAGGTTTTCCTACGTTGGGAGTTTTGGGATGCCCCCTTCAAGGATTCATTCTGCGGGACAATTGAGACCTGTTGGGCAGCTTCAGGACATCCCATATGGAATGAATCCAGGGCACCGTTCGAGGATGGATGTCTGGGAAGCCGGCCTCGCATTCCAATTGTCTCCTAGCAACAAGACAGTTTAGATCTGATGGCTCTGAGGGAGCAACAGGGGTGGCTGACTTAAAATAGACTTTCCTGAGGATGGGTCCTAATGTGTTTTTGTGTCCATGAGGGCCTTAAAATGGGGCGGTGGCACCGGGACACTGAAGTATTCTCCTAAGCTTTTGACATAGCTCAATGCACAAGTTCCCTTGTGGAGACGAGATTTGTTCTGATGGGTGCCTCGAGAAAAACCCTATGCTGTCTCTTAATCCAGCCCCTGAGAGGCCTTACCTGAGGACTGGGATCAGGGTGAGGGTCACAATGTGTGATTTTGACCAATGTGGCCTTCAACCATCGGCGGGGCCTCATGGGCCACACTGTTTTCAACTACACTGAACATTGGACAACATGCCAACCACATGGTTTCCTGCCATGGGGAAGGAGTTGTGATTTCTGCATCACTTTCAAGTCTGGGCAGTGATTGGAGATAAGGTCTAGGCTCTGAAACTTGACAAACGAGGTTGGGAACAGATGACGACCTAAGGGCAAGGCGGGTCCGATGTGCTCAGTGAGCGGCCAGCTTTTTGGGGGGGGCCAGGAAATCCAGGCTCAGGCTGTGTCAGAAAGGGCAAGAGTGCACAGGTCAGCCTATATATTTGGGGTACAGTCGAATGGCGTGCAGGTTGATCCCCATTTGGGGTTTCTGGGTAGCCCCACAGGGCAATGTTTTTCTTCCTGAGGGCAGGCAGAGTGCTGCATTATAGTTATGGTTTGCAACTGGAGGCTTGTGGGCCAGCAGTCTGAGGACGGAAATCTGAGAACACAAGCTAGGCTTAGGTTTCTGGGTGAGGACAAGGCAGGAACAATCTACAGACCTGAATCGAGTTCTCGTGCTTCTGAAGTCAGGGCGAGGATCAGATGATCCCTCAGGTTGTTGTTTCTGTCCCTGATGGCCCCTTCATGAAGGGGGGGGTCACGAGGCGATGGGGGTTTTCCCTCGATGTTAGTTGTGAGAAGCTCCAAACTGCTAAGATTCTTCTGCAGGACAATTGAGACCTGTTCGTTGGCTCCAGGCCAACGATTCCAAGCAGGGTTCTAAGGATGGAAGGCTGGGTAGCCCACCTCGCATTCGAATTGTGTCCTAGCAACAAGACAGGTTAGATCTGCTGGATCTGGGGGAGTAACCAAGGAAGCTGAGTTGAAATGGACTCTTTTGTGGATGGGTCCTAATGTGTTTTTGTATCTATGGAGACCTTGGAATGAAGCGGTTGCACTGGGGTCCTGAAGGGTTTTTCCAAAGATAGGCTTTGACACAGCTCCAACGTGCAAGTTGCCCATATGTGGATGAGTCCTCAGGTTTGGCTCCAGGGGCCTGAGCCTGTAGGGTGTGTAGGCCAGAGCTGTTTGGACAGTTGTCTGAAAACACAAACTCGGCTTATGTTTCGGGTCATAGGTATGGCAGGACTGATCTACAGACCATGAGGAGAACTCTTCGGGATATGAAAAAAGGGCAAGTGTGAGGCTCTTGCTCAAGTGTTTGTCTCTGGATATCGTGTCACTCATGGTCATGAAATTTCCGGGTGACTTCATGGGAAATGGACGAGTCTTACTCTCTGGAGGTTTGGCCCCGTCGCAAGATTTTGGGGTCATTCTGTGGGATGGTAGAAGTCCGATTTGTTGTTGTTGTTGATTTGCATTGTTTTGTTTTTTAACCTCAGGTGTCCAACCAAATGAGGGATCCAGAGTAGTGCCCTGGTGAGGGCCGACTGGACAACCAGAAATCTGGTTACAAATTGGGGCCTAGGGACTAGTCAAGCCCATTATGACATCTAATGTTCGAGCCACTGAGAGTACTTACTAGAGTACAGGGCTCACGCTGTTGGTCACAATGCGTGTTTATGTCCTCTTCGCACTCTAGAATTGGCGGTGCCACAGGGTGAATGCTGGTTTCTGCATGTCACGAGGACATGGAGGTTTTCCCACGATGGGAATTGTGAGATGGTCCAAACCGCAATGATTCCTTCTGTGGGACAGGTGAGACCTGTTGGATGGCTCCCGGACATCCCATAAGGAAGTTATCCAGAGCAGGGTTCTAAGGATGGATGCCTGGGCAGCCTGCCTCCCATTCCAGGTGTCTCATAGAGCCAAGGCAAGTTCTATCTGCTGAATCCAGGGGAGCAACCGAGGCGGGTGTGTTGAAATGGGTGAGTTGAGGATAGGTCATAATGTGCATTTGTGTCCATGTAGACATAGGAATGGGGTGCTGGATCCGGGGCCTTGAGGGATGTTCATAACGGAGGTTTTGATGGAGCTCTAAAGATTATGTTTCCTATGTAGAGAAGAGAATTGTTTTAATGAGTGCCTAAGGAATCTCCCATATGTTGGTATTGGAAACCAGGCCTCTGAGGAGAGATGACTGGAATCAAAAGCAATGGATCTGATTAGGGCCTAAGTGCCTGTCCAGTTCAATCTTATTCTATGGGGATATCTGTCTCTGGGTCTGAGTGGAGGTAGTTTCCTAACTTGTGAAAGATCATCCCTGTGTGTCCTGGGCAGCCAACACTATTCGGATGGCCTCGTGGAGATTGGAGGATACTCCTAATCTATAGGGTTGTGGCCAATGGAAATGCAGAATTCCCCTGGAGAGGTAAGCCACAGTCCTGAGGTGTGGCTCCAGGGGCTCCAACTTGGATGGTGTGTGGGCCATGCCTGTGGGGACAGAAGTCTGAAAACACAAACTCAGCTTAGGTTTGGGGATGTATGTATGAAGGCTCGATCTACAGACCGTGAGAATTTTCCGGGATATGAACAAAGGGCGAGTATGTGGCGCTTGCTCAGGCTTTTGTCTCTGGATTTTGTGTCAACGGTGGCCGTGGAATGTCGCGGTGTCCTCAAGGGCCATGGACAATTCTTTCTCTGGTGATTTGGCCTGATCCCAAGTGGTTGGGATCATTCTGTGGATGGGAAGAGTCCTTTATGTATTTTTTTTTTTACCTCAGTTGTCCCACCAAAGAGGGATTCCAGAGTAAAGCCCTGAGTAGGGGTGACTAGACATCTCGAACTCTGGTTGAGATTGGGGGACTAGGGGCTTGGCAAGCCCCATATGTGGGCTGTTGTTCCAGTCACTAAGAGGCTTTACATGAGGATAGGGCTCACGCTGAGTGTCACAATGTGTGTTTGTGCACATTGTGGCCCTCAGGGATAGGTGGGGCCTCTTAGTCCATGGTGCTTTCTCCTACAATGAACATTGGAAAACATGCCAACCACTAGGTTTCTTGCCAAGGCGAAGGAGAAGTTCTGATTCTTGCATCACGTTCACTCCTGAGCAGTGAGTGGAGATAAGGTCTAGGTTCTGAAGGTGAAAACTGAGGTTGGGTAGAGATGATGGCCTCAAGCCATTGTGGGTGTGATATGCTCTGTGTACGGCCAGCTGTCTGGGTGTTGGACTGGAGGTCTGCCCTCAGGCTGTGTCAGACAGGGCTTTAGTGCACAGGCTAGACTGTATAATTGGGGTATGGTCGAGTGGCATGCAGGTTGTTACTCATTTGGTGTTTCCGGTTAGCCCTATAGGGCAACATTTTTCTTCTGGAGGGCAGGCAGAGTGCTGCATTGTGTCTCCAGAATTGCCAAACTGGAGGGGTGTGGCCAGGATTGTGAGGAAGGAAGTCTGAAAACACAAGCTAGCACGAGTTCTGGGGCCAAGAGCATGGCAGGCCCACTCTGCAGAGGCTGAATCGAGATCTCCTGCAGGTGAGGTCAGGGCGAGTATCAGATGTTGCCTCAAGCTGGAGTATGTGTCCATGACGGCCCCTTCCTGAAGGGGGTGGGGGCGTCATGAGGCCAGGGAGGTTTCCCTACGCTGGGAGTTGTGAGCTGCTCCAAACTTCAAAGTTTCCTTCTTCAGGACAGTCGAGTACTATTGGATGGTTCCAGGATGCCCCATACAAAAAGACTCGAGAGCAGGGGCCTAAGCATGGATGCCGAGAAACGCCAACTCACCTTCCCATTGCCTGGTCGAGACAAGGCACGCTCAATCTGCGGGCTCTTGGGTGAGCTACCCAGAAGGCTGAGTTTAAATGGACTCTCCTGAGGATGAGTCATAATGTGGGTTGGTGGCCATGGAGACCTTGGAATGTGGCAGTAGCTAAGGGACTCGGCAGGATTCTCCAACCCGAAGGGCTTGACACAACTCCAACAAGGAAGCTTCCCATGTGGAGATGAGAGGTCTTCTGTCTGGTGCCTCAGGAAAGCCCCGTATGCTGGTCTTCGAACCCAGGCCTCTGAGGAGTGATACCTGGACACCAAAGCAAGAGTTCATAATAGGGCCTAGGGGCCTGTCTGGTTCAATCTTCTGTCTCTGCGGATATCTGTCTGTGTGTCTGCATGGAGGTAGTAGTTGCTCAGCTTGTGTCATAATGCCCCTATTTGTCCAGTGCGGCTTGCGGTAGTGGGATGTCCTTGGGGACCTTGAGGTTTCTACTATTTTGTAGAGTTGTGGCCAATGGAATGGGCAGTTTCTTAGGAGAGAGCAGGCACAGTTCTGTGGTGTGGCTCCAGAGACCCCAGCCTGGAGGCTGTGTGGGCCATGGCTGTGCAGACAGACATCCAAAAACCCTAACTCAGCTCAGGTTTGGGGCCGAGGTTACGGCAGGTCTGATCTACAGTCCATGAGGGGAGCTCCTCTGGATATGAAAGAAGGGTGAGAGGGAGGCAGTCGCTCAGGCTTTTGTCTCTGGATGTTTTGTCCACAATGGCCGTTTAATGTAGGAGTTGCCTCATGGGTCGTAGAAGTCTCCCTCTCTGGTAGTTTGTCCAGCCCCCAAGAGTTTGGGGTCATTCTGTGGGAAGGGAAGTGTCCTGTTTTCTGCTTCATGTGTCCCCCCAGTGTAGGGATTCTAGAGCATAGCAGTGGGTACTGACAACTGGAATACTCGCCCTCTGGTTAAGCCTGGGGGCCTATGGATATGACAAGCCCCATATGCAGGATCTTGGTCCAGCCACTGAGAGGCGTTACTTTAATACGGGACTCACGCTGCAGGTCACAATGCATGTCTGTGCCCTAGGCGGCCCTCAAGCACTGGCGTGGCCTTTCGGACAATGTAGGTTTTCCCACAGTGAACGTTGGACAACATGCCAACCACAAGGTTTCTGGCCATGGGGAAGGAGGAATTCTAATTTCTGCATCACGTTCACCCCTGGGCAGTGATTGGAGATAAGGTCTAGGTTCTGAAGCCTGAAAACCGAGGTTGGGAAGAGATGACGGCCTACAGCCATAGCGGGTCCTATGTGTCCAGGTTGGGGCCAGCTGTCTGGGTGTCTTTTGGGATGTTTTGTCTCAGGCTGTGCCAGACAGGGCATTAGAATACAGGGTGGGCTGTATAATTGCTTTACAATCGAGTGGCATGCATTAGAAAATCATTTGGGGTTTCTTATTAGCAGCATAGGGCAAAGTTTTTCTTCTGGAGGGCAGGCAGAGTGCTGCATTGTGGCTTCGGAATTCCCAAACTGGAGGGCTTGTGGGCCAGGAGAGTGAGGACGGAAGCTGAGAACACAAGCTAGGCTTAGGTTTCGGGGCAAGGACATGGCAGGCACACTCTGCAGAGCTGAATTGAGATCTCATGCGTCTGAAGTCAGTCGAGGTTCAGACTTGGCTCAGGTTTGAGTTTCTGTCCATGTTGGCCCCTTCAAGAAGAGGGGGGATTATGAGGCCATGGGGGTTTTGCAACTATTGGAGTTGTGAGATGCTCCAAACCGCAAGGATTCCTTCTTTGGGACAATTAAGATTTGTTGGATGGCTCCAGGACGTCTTATAAGGTATTTTTCCAGAACAGGGTTCTACGTATGGATGCCTGGGCAGCAGCCTCACATTCCAATTGTCTCCTAGCAATGAGAAACGTTTGATCTGTTGTCCTGGGGTAGCAAGAGAGGGGTCTGAGTTGAAATGGACTTTCCTGAGGATGGTCTTAATGTTGGTTTGAGTCCATGGAGACCTTGGTATGGGGCAGTGGCACCAGGGCCCTGAAGGATTCTCCTAACCAGAGGTTATGACAAAGCTCCAATGAGCAAGTTTTCCATGGGGAGACGAGATTTGTTCTTATTGGTGCCTCAGGAAACCACCATATGCTGGTATTGGAAACGAGGCCTCTGAGGAGAGATGCCTGGAAACCAAAGCAATGGATCTGATTAGGGCCTAGGGGCCTGTCCGGTTCAATATTCTTCTCTGGGGACATCTGTTGTCTGAGTGGAGGTAGTTGCTCAGCTGGTTTGAGATCACCCCTGTTTGTCCTGGGCGGCCTACACTATTGGGATGGCCTCGGTGACTTTGGAGGTTTTTCCTAATTTGCAAGGTTGTGGCCAATGGAATGGGAAGAATTCCCTTGAAAGGGAAGCACAGTCCTGAGGTGTGGCTCCAGGGACCCAAGTGTGGAGCGTGTGTGGTCCAGGGCTATTTGGACAAAAGTCTGAAAACACAAACTCCACTTAGTTTGGAGGATGTAGGTATGGCCGGGCCGTATTAGACCGTGAGGAGAACTCCAAGGGATATGAAAAAAGGGCGAATGTGAGGTGCTCTCATGCTTTTTTTTTTTTTTTTTTCTGGAAATGTGTCACCGAATGCCATGGAATGTCGTGGTGTCCTCATGGGCCATCGATGAGGCTCACTTTCTGGGGATTTAACCAGATCCCAAGAGTTTGGGTTCATTCTGTCGGAAGGGAGGAGGCCTTTCTGTTTTTTTTGTTTATTTTTTATTTATTTATTTATTTATTTATTTATTTATTTATTTATTTTACCTCAGGTGGACCACCAAAAGAGGGATTCCAGAGCAGAGTCGTGGATTGGGGCAACTGGACAACCAGACCTCTGGTTAACATTGGGACCTAAGAACATGGCAAGCCCCATATGTGGGCTCTTGGTCCAGACACTGAGAGGCCTTCCTTGAGGATAGGTCTCACACTGAGTTTCACAATGTGTTTTTGTGCCCAAGGAGCCCCTCAAGGCAGGGCGTGGCCTAATGTACCATGCTGGTTTCTCCTACACTGAACGTTGCACTATGGTAACCACAAGTTTTCTGGCCATGGGGAAGATGGAGTTCTAATTTCTGCAACACTTTCACTCCTGGACTGTGATTGGATTTAAGGTCTAGGTTCTGAAGCCTGAAAACTGAGGTTGGGAAGAGATGAAGACATAAGGCCATGGTGTGTCTGATGTGCTCAGTGTTCGGCCAGCTGTTGAGTGTGGGTTAGGAGGTGCAGGCTCAGGCTGTGGCAGACAGGGAATTAATGCCCAGGCTAGACTGTATCATTGGGGTGCAGTCGAGTTTCGTGCAGGATGGTACTCATTTGTGGTTACTGCGTAGCCCCAAAGGGCAACGTTTTTCTTCTGGAGGGAAGACACAGTGCCACATAGTTGCTCCAGAATTCCCAAACTGGAAGGCTTGTGGGCCAGGAGTGTGAGGAAAAAATTCTGAGAACACAAGCCAGACTTAGATTTCGGGGTGAGGGGACGGCAGGCACCCTCTGCAGAGATGATTCGAGATCCTGTATACCTGAAGACAGAGCTAGGATCAGACGTTGGCTTAGGTCGGAGTTTCTGTCCATGACGGCCCCTTCATGAAGGGGAGGGTGTCACGAGGACATGGAGGTTTTCCCACGATGGGAATTGTGAGATGGTCCAAACCGCAATGATTCCTTCTGTGGGACAGGTGAGACCTGTTGGATGGCTCCCGGACATCCCATAAGGAAGTTATCCAGAGCAGGGTTCTAAGGATGGATGCCTGGGCAGCCTGCCTCCCATTCCAGGTGTCTCATAGAGCCAAGGCAAGTTCTATCTGCTGAATCCAGGGGAGCAACCGAGGCGGGTGTGTTGAAATGGGTGAGTTGAGGATAGGTCATAATGTGCATTTGTGTCCATGTAGACATTGGAATGGGGTGCTGGATCCGGGGCCTTGAGGGATGTTCATAACGGAGGTTTTGATGGAGCTCTAAAGATTATGTTTCCTATGTAGAGAAGAGAATTGTTTTAATGAGTGCCTAAGGAATCTCCCATATGTTGGTATTGGAAACCAGGCCTCTGAGGAGAGATGACTGGAATCAAAAGCAATGGATCTGATTAGGGCCTAAGTGCCTGTCCAGTTCAATCTTATTCTATGGGGATATCTGTCTCTGGGTCTGAGTGGAGGTAGTTTCCTAACTTGTGAAAGATCATCCCTGTGTGTCCTGGGCAGCCAACACTATTCGGATGGCCTCGTGGAGATTGGAGGATACTCCTAATCTATAGGGTTGTGGCCAATGGAAATGCAGAATTCCCCTGGAGAGGTAAGCCACAGTCCTGAGGTGTGGCTCCAGGGGCTCCAACTTGGATGGTGTGTGGGCCATGCCTGTGGGGACAGAAGTCTGAAAACACAAACTCAGCTTAGGTTTGGGGATGTATGTATGAAGGCTCGATCTACAGACCGTGAGAATTTTCCGGGATATGAACAAAGGGCGAGTATGTGGCGCTTGCTCAGGCTTTTGTCTCTGGATTTTGTGTCAACGGTGGCCGTGGAATGTCGCGGTGTCCTCAAGGGCCATGGACAATTCTTTCTCTGGTGATTTGGCCTGATCCCAAGTGGTTGGGATCATTCTGTGGATGGGAAGAGTCCTTTATGTATTTTTTTTTTTTACCTCAGTTGTCCCACCAAAGAGGGATTCCAGAGTAAAGCCCTGAGTAGGGGTGACTAGACATCTCGAACTCTGGTTGAGATTGGGGGACTAGGGGCTTGGCAAGCCCCATATGTGGGCTGTTGTTCCAGTCACTAAGAGGCTTTACATGAGGATAGGGCTCACGCTGAGTGTCACAATGTGTGTTTGTGCACATTGTGGCCCTCAGGGATAGGTGGGGCCTCTTAGTCCATGGTGCTTTCTCCTACAATGAACATTGGAAAACATGCCAACCACTAGGTTTCTTGCCAAGGCGAAGGAGAAGTTCTGATTCTTGCATCACGTTCACTCCTGAGCAGTGAGTGGAGATAAGGTCTAGGTTCTGAAGGTGAAAACTGAGGTTGGGTAGAGATGATGGCCTAAAGCCATTGTGGGTGTGATATGCTCTGTGTACGGCCAGCTGTCTGGGTGTTGGACTGGAGGTCTGCCCTCAGGCTGTGTCAGACAGGGCTTTAGTGCACAGGCTAGACTGTATAATTGGGGTATGGTCGAGTGGCATGCAGGTTGTTACTCATTTGGTGTTTCCGGTTAGCCCTATAGGGCAACATTTTTCTTCTGGAGGGCAGGCAGAGTGCTGCATTGTGTCTCCAGAATTGCCAAACTGGAGGGGTGTGGCCAGGATTGTGAGGAAGGAAGTCTGAAAACACAAGCTAGCACGAGTTCTGGGGCCAAGAGCATGGCAGGCCCACTCTGCAGAGGCTGAATCGAGATCTCCTGCAGGTGAGGTCAGGGCGAGTATCAGATGTTGCCTCAAGCTGGAGTATGTGTCCATGACGGCCCCTTCCTGAAGGGGGTGGGGGCGTCATGAGGCCAGGGAGGTTTCCCTACGCTGGGAGTTGTGAGCTGCTCCAAACTTCAAAGTTTCCTTCTTCAGGACAGTCGAGTACTATTGGATGGTTCCAGGATGCCCCATACAAAAAGACTCGAGAGCAGGGGCCTAAGCATGGATGCCGAGAAACGCCAACTCACCTTCCCATTGCCTGGTCGAGACAAGGCACGCTCAATCTGCGGGCTCTTGGGTGAGCTACCCAGAAGGCTGAGTTTAAATGGACTCTCCTGAGGATGAGTCATAATGTGGGTTGGTGGCCATGGAGACCTTGGAATGTGGCAGTAGCTAAGGGACTCGGCAGGATTCTCCAACCCGAAGGGCTTGACACAACTCCAACAAGGAAGCTTCCCATGTGGAGATGAGAGGTCTTCTGTCTGGTGCCTCAGGAAAGCCCCGTATGCTGGTCTTCGAACCCAGGCCTCTGAGGAGTGATACCTGGACACCAAAGCAAGAGTTCATAATAGGGCCTAGGGGCCTGTCTGGTTCAATCTTCTGTCTCTGCGGATATCTGTCTGTGTGTCTGCATGGAGGTAGTAGTTGCTCAGCTTGTGTCATAATGCCCCTATTTGTCCAGTGCGGCTTGCGGTAGTGGGATGTCCTTGGGGACCTTGAGGTTTCTACTATTTTGTAGAGTTGTGGCCAATGGAATGGGCAGTTTCTTAGGAGAGAGCAGGCACAGTTCTGTGGTGTGGCTCCAGAGACCCCAGCCTGGAGGCTGTGTGGGCCATGGCTGTGCAGACAGACATCCAAAAACCCTAACTCAGCTCAGGTTTGGGGCCGAGGTTACGGCAGGTCTGATCTACAGTCCATGAGGGGAGCTCCTCTGGATATGAAAGAAGGGTGAGAGGGAGGCAGTCGCTCAGGCTTTTGTCTCTGGATGTTTTGTCCACAATGGCCGTTTAATGTAGGAGTTGCCTCATGGGTCGTAGAAGTCTCCCTCTCTGGTAGTTTGTCCAGCCCCCAAGAGTTTGGGGTCATTCTGTGGGAAGGGAAGTGTCCTGTTTTCTGCTTCATGTGTCCCCCCAGTGTAGGGATTCTAGAGCATAGCAGTGGGTACTGACAACTGGAATACTCGCCCTCTGGTTAAGCCTGGGGGCCTATGGATATGACAAGCCCCATATGCAGGATCTTGGTCCAGCCACTGAGAGGCGTTACTTTAATACGGGACTCACGCTGCAGGTCACAATGCATGTCTGTGCCCTAGGCGGCCCTCAAGCACTGGCGTGGCCTTTCGGACAATGTAGGTTTTCCCACAGTGAACGTTGGACAACATGCCAACCACAAGGTTTCTGGCCATGGGGAAGGAGGAATTCTAATTTCTGCATCACGTTCACCCCTGGGCAGTGATTGGAGATAAGGTCTAGGTTCTGAAGCCTGAAAACCGAGGTTGGGAAGAGATGACGGCCTACAGCCATAGCGGGTCCTATGTGTCCAGGTTGGGGCCAGCTGTCTGGGTGTCTTTTGGGATGTTTTGTCTCAGGCTGTGCCAGACAGGGCATTAGAATACAGGGTGGGCTGTATAATTGCTTTACAATCGAGTGGCATGCATTAGAAAATCATTTGGGGTTTCTTATTAGCAGCATAGGGCAAAGTTTTTCTTCTGGAGGGCAGGCAGAGTGCTGCATTGTGGCTTCGGAATTCCCAAACTGGAGGGCTTGTGGGCCAGGAGAGTGAGGACGGAAGCTGAGAACACAAGCTAGGCTTAGGTTTCGGGGCAAGGACATGGCAGGCACACTCTGCAGAGCTGAATTGAGATCTCATGCGTCTGAAGTCAGTCGAGGTTCAGACTTGGCTCAGGTTTGAGTTTCTGTCCATGTTGGCCCCTTCAAGAAGAGGGGGGATTATGAGGCCATGGGGGTTTTGCAACTATTGGAGTTGTGAGATGCTATAAACCGCAAGGATTCCTTCTTTGGGACAATTAAGATTTGTTGGATGGCTCCAGGACGTCTTATAAGGTATTTTTCCAGAACAGGGTTCTACGTATGGATGCCTGGGCAGCAGCCTCACATTCCAATTGTCTCCTAGCAATGAGAAACGTTTGATCTGTTGTCCTGGGGTAGCAAGAGAGGGGTCTGAGTTGAAATGGACTTTCCTGAGGATGGTCTTAATGTTGGTTTGAGTCCATGGAGACCTTGGTATGGGGCAGTGGCACCAGGGCCCTGAAGGATTCTCCTAACCAGAGGTTATGACAAAGCTCCAATGAGCAAGTTTTCCATGGGGAGACGAGATTTGTTCTTATTGGTGCCTCAGGAAACCACCATATGCTGGTATTGGAAACGAGGCCTCTGAGGACAGATGCCTGGAAACCAAAGCAATGGATCTGATTAGGGCCTAGGGGCCTGTCCGGTTCAATATTCTTCTCTGGGGACATCTGTTGTCTGAGTGGAGGTAGTTGCTCAGCTGGTTTGAGATCACCCCTGTTTGTCCTGGGCGGCCTACACTATTGGGATGGCCTCGGTGACTTTGGAGGTTTTTCCTAATTTGCAAGGTTGTGGCCAATGGAATGGGAAGAATTCCCTTGAAAGGGAAGCACAGTCCTGAGGTGTGGCTCCAGGGACCCAAGTGTGGAGCATGTGTGGTCCAGGGCTATTTGGACAAAAGTCTGAAAACACAAACTCCACTTAGTTTGGAGGATGTAGGTATGGCCGGGCCGTATTAGACCGTGAGGAGAACTCCAAGGGATATGAAAAAAGGGCGAATGTGAGGTGCTCTCATGCTTTTTTTTTTTTTTTTTTCTGGAAATGTGTCACCGAATGCCATGGAATGTCGTGGTGTCCTCATGGGCCATCGATGAGGCTCACTTTCTGGTGATTTAACCCGATCCCAAGAGTTTGGGTTCATTCTGTCGGAAGGGAGGAGGCCTTTCTGTTTTTTTTGTTTATTTTTTATTTATTTATTTTTTATTTATTTATTTATTTATTTATTTTACCTCAGGTGGACCACCAAAAGAGGGATTCCAGAGCAGAGTCGTGGGTTGGGGCAACTGGACAACCAGACCTCTGGTTAACATTGGGACCTAAGAACATGGCAAGCCCCATATGTGGGCTCTTGGTCCAGACACTGAGAGGCCTTCCTTGAGGATAGGTCTCACACTGAGTTTCACAATGTGTTTTTGTGCCCAAGGAGCCCCTCAAGGCAGGGCGTGGCCTAATGTACCATGCTGGTTTCTCCTACACTGAACGTTGCACTATGGTAACCACAAGTTTTCTGGCCATGGGGAAGATGGAGTTCTAATTTCTGCAACACTTTCACTCCTGGACTGTGATTGGATTTAAGGTCTAGGTTCTGAAGCCTGAAAACTGAGGTTGGGAAGAGATGAAGACATAAGGCCATGGTGTGTCTGATGTGCTCAGTGTTCGGCCAGCTGTTGAGTGTGGGTTAGGAGGTGCAGGCTCAGGCTGTGGCAGACAGGGAATTAATGCCCAGGCTAGACTGTATCATTGGGGTGCAGTCGAGTTTCGTGCAGGATGGTACTCATTTGTGGTTACTGCGTAGCCCCAAAGGGCAACGTTTTTCTTCTGGAGGGAAGACACAGTGCCACATAGTTGCTCCAGAATTCCCAAACTGGAAGGCTTGTGGGCCAGGAGTGTGAGGAAAAAATTCTGAGAACACAAGCCAGACTTAGATTTCGGGGTGAGGGGACGGCAGGCACCCTCTGCAGAGATGATTCGAGATCCTGTATACCTGAAGACAGAGCTAGGATCAGACGTTGGCTTAGGTCGGAGTTTCTGTCCATGACGGCCCCTTCATGAAGGGGAGGGTGTCACGAGGACATGGAGGTTTTCCCACGATGGGAATTGTGAGATGGTCCAAACCGCAATGATTCCTTCTGTGGGACAGGTGAGACCTGTTGGATGGCTCCCGGACATCCCATAAGGAAGTTATCCAGAGCAGGGTTCTAAGGATGGATGCCTGGGCAGCCTGCCTCCCATTCCAGGTGTCTCATAGAGCCAAGGCAAGTTCTATCTGCTGAATCCAGGGGAGCAACCGAGGCGGGTGTGTTGAAATGGGTGAGTTGAGGATAGGTCATAATGTGCATTTGTGTCCATGTAGACATTGGAATGGGGTGCTGGATCCGGGGCCTTGAGGGATGTTCATAACGGAGGTTTTGATGGAGCTCTAAAGATTATGTTTCCTATGTAGAGAAGAGAATTGTTTTAATGAGTGCCTAAGGAATCTCCCATATGTTGGTATTGGAAACCAGGCCTCTGAGGAGAGATGACTGGAATCAAAAGCAATGGATCTGATTAGGGCCTAAGTGCCTGTCCAGTTCAATCTTATTCTATGGGGATATCTGTCTCTGGGTCTGAGTGGAGGTAGTTTCCTAACTTGTGAAAGATCATCCCTGTGTGTCCTGGGCAGCCAACACTATTCGGATGGCCTCGTGGAGATTGGAGGATACTCCTAATCTATAGGGTTGTGGCCAATGGAAATGCAGAATTCCCCTGGAGAGGTAAGCCACAGTCCTGAGGTGTGGCTCCAGGGGCTCCAACTTGGATGGTGTGTGGGCCATGCCTGTGGGGACAGAAGTCTGAAAACACAAACTCAGCTTAGGTTTGGGGATGTATGTATGAAGGCTCGATCTACAGACCGTGAGAATTTTCCGGGATATGAACAAAGGGCGAGTATGTGGCGCTTGCTCAGGCTTTTGTCTCTGGATTTTGTGTCAACGGTGGCCGTGGAATGTCGCGGTGTCCTCAAGGGCCATGGACAATTCTTTCTCTGGTGATTTGGCCTGATCCCAAGTGGTTGGGATCATTCTGTGGATGGGAAGAGTCCTTTATGTATTTTTTTTTTTTACCTCAGTTGTCCCACCAAAGAGGGATTCCAGAGTAAAGCCCTGAGTAGGGGTGACTAGACATCTCGAACTCTGGTTGAGATTGGGGGACTAGGGGCTTGGCAAGCCCCATATGTGGGCTGTTGTTCCAGTCACTAAGAGGCTTTACATGAGGATAGGGCTCACGCTGAGTGTCACAATGTGTGTTTGTGCACATTGTGGCCCTCAGGGATAGGTGGGGCCTCTTAGTCCATGGTGCTTTCTCCTACAATGAACATTGGAAAACATGCCAACCACTAGGTTTCTTGCCAAGGCGAAGGAGAAGTTCTGATTCTTGCATCACGTTCACTCCTGAGCAGTGAGTGGAGATAAGGTCTAGGTTCTGAAGGTGAAAACTGAGGTTGGGTAGAGATGATGGCCTAAAGCCATTGTGGGTGTGATATGCTCTGTGTACGGCCAGCTGTCTGGGTGTTGGACTGGAGGTCTGCCCTCAGGCTGTGTCAGACAGGGCTTTAGTGCACAGGCTAGACTGTATAATTAGGGTATGGTCGAGTGGCATGCAGGTTGTTACTCATTTGGTGTTTCCGGTTAGCCCTATAGGGCAACATTTTTCTTCTGGAGGGCAGGCAGAGTGCTGCATTGTGTCTCCAGAATTGCCAAACTGGAGGGGTGTGGCCAGGATTGTGAGGAAGGAAGTCTGAAAACACAAGCTAGCACGAGTTTTGGGGCCAAGAGCATGGCAGGCCCACTCTGCAGAGGCTGAATCGAGATCTCCTGCAGGTGAGGTCAGGGCGAGTATCAGATGTTGCCTCAAGCTGGAGTATGTGTCCATGACGGCCCCTTCCTGAAGGGGGTGGGGGCGTCATGAGGCCAGGGAGGTTTCCCTACGCTGGGAGTTGTGAGCTGCTCCAAACTTCAAAGTTTCCTTCTTCAGGACAGTCGAGTACTATTGGATGGTTCCAGGATGCCCCATACAAAAAGACTCGAGAGCAGGGGCCTAAGCATGGATGCCGAGAAACGCCAACTCACCTTCCCATTGCCTGGTCGAGACAAGGCACGCTCAATCTGCGGGCTCTTGGGTGAGCTACCCAGAAGGCTGAGTTTAAATGGACTCTCCTGAGGATGAGTCATAATGTGGGTTGGTGGCCATGGAGACCTTGGAATGTGGCAGTAGCTAAGGGACTCGGCAGGATTCTCCAACCCGAAGGGCTTGACACAACTCCAACAAGGAAGCTTCCCATGTGGAGATGAGAGGTCTTCTGTCTGGTGCCTCAGGAAAGCCCCGTATGCTGGTCTTCGAACCCAGGCCTCTGAGGAGTGATACCTGGACACCAAAGCAAGAGTTCATAATAGGGCCTAGGGGCCTGTCTGGTTCAATCTTCTGTCTCTGCGGATATCTGTCTGTGTGTCTGCATGGAGGTAGTAGTTGCTCAGCTTGTGTCATAATGCCCCTATTTGTCCAGTGCGGCTTGCGGTAGTGGGATGTCCTTGGGGACCTTGAGGTTTCTACTATTTTGTAGAGTTGTGGCCAATGGAATGGGCAGTTTCTTAGGAGAGAGCAGGCACAGTTCTGTGGTGTGGCTCCAGAGACCCCAGCCTGGAGGCTGTGTGGGCCATGGCTGTGCAGACAGACATCCAAAAACCCTAACTCAGCTCAGGTTTGGGGCCGAGGTTACGGCAGGTCTGATCTACAGTCCATGAGGGGAGCTCCTCTGGATATGAAAGAAGGGTGAGAGGGAGGCAGTCGCTCAGGCTTTTGTCTCTGGATGTTTTGTCCACAATGGCCGTTTAATGTAGGAGTTGCCTCATGGGTCGTAGAAGTCTCCCTCTCTGGTAGTTTGTCCAGCCCCCAAGAGTTTGGGGTCATTCTGTGGGAAGGGAAGTGTCCTGTTTTCTGCTTCATGTGTCCCCCCAGTGTAGGGATTCTAGAGCATAGCAGTGGGTACTGACAACTGGAATACTCGCCCTCTGGTTAAGCCTGGGGGCCTATGGATATGACAAGCCCCATATGCAGGATCTTGGTCCAGCCACTGAGAGGCGTTACTTTAATACGGGACTCACGCTGCAGGTCACAATGCATGTCTGTGCCCTAGGCGGCCCTCAAGCACTGGCGTGGCCTTTCGGACAATGTAGGTTTTCCCACAGTGAACGTTGGACAACATGCCAACCACAAGGTTTCTGGCCATGGGGAAGGAGGAATTCTAATTTCTGCATCACGTTCACCCCTGGGCAGTGATTGGAGATAAGGTCTAGGTTCTGAAGCCTGAAAACCGAGGTTGGGAAGAGATGACGGCCTACAGCCATAGCGGGTCCTATGTGTCCAGGTTGGGGCCAGCTGTCTGGGTGTCTTTTGGGATGTTTTGTCTCAGGCTGTGCCAGACAGGGCATTAGAATACAGGGTGGGCTGTATAATTGCTTTACAATCGAGTGGCATGCATTAGAAAATCATTTGGGGTTTCTTATTAGCAGCATAGGGCAAAGTTTTTCTTCTGGAGGGCAGGCAGAGTGCTGCATTGTGGCTTCGGAATTCCCAAACTGGAGGGCTTGTGGGCCAGGAGAGTGAGGACGGAAGCTGAGAACACAAGCTAGGCTTAGGTTTCGGGGCAAGGACATGGCAGGCACACTCTGCAGAGCTGAATTGAGATCTCATGCGTCTGAAGTCAGTCGAGGTTCAGACTTGGCTCAGGTTTGAGTTTCTGTCCATGTTGGCCCCTTCAAGAAGAGGGGGGATTATGAGGCCATGGGGGTTTTGCAACTATTGGAGTTGTGAGATGCTATAAACCGCAAGGATTCCTTCTTTGGGACAATTAAGATTTGTTGGATGGCTCCAGGACGTCTTATAAGGTATTTTTCCAGAACAGGGTTCTACGTATGGATGCCTGGGCAGCAGCCTCACATTCCAATTGTCTCCTAGCAATGAGAAACGTTTGATCTGTTGTCCTGGGGTAGCAAGAGAGGGGTCTGAGTTGAAATGGACTTTCCTGAGGATGGTCTTAATGTTGGTTTGAGTCCATGGAGACCTTGGTATGGGGCAGTGGCACCAGGGCCCTGAAGGATTCTCCTAACCAGAGGTTATGACAAAGCTCCAATGAGCAAGTTTTCCATGGGGAGACGAGATTTGTTCTTATTGGTGCCTCAGGAAACCACCATATGCTGGTATTGGAAACGAGGCCTCTGAGGACAGATGCCTGGAAACCAAAGCAATGGATCTGATTAGGGCCTAGGGGCCTGTCCGGTTCAATATTCTTCTCTGGGGACATCTGTTGTCTGAGTGGAGGTAGTTGCTCAGCTGGTTTGAGATCACCCCTGTTTGTCCTGGGCGGCCTACACTATTGGGATGGCCTCGGTGACTTTGGAGGTTTTTCCTAATTTGCAAGGTTGTGGCCAATGGAATGGGAAGAATTCCCTTGAAAGGGAAGCACAGTCCTGAGGTGTGGCTCCAGGGACCCAAGTGTGGAGCGTGTGTGGTCCAGGGCTATTTGGACAAAAGTCTGAAAACACAAACTCCACTTAGTTTGGAGGATGTAGGTATGGCCGGGCCGTATTAGACCGTGAGGAGAACTCCAAGGGATATGAAAAAAGGGCGAATGTGAGGTGCTCTCATGCTTTTTTTTTTTTTTTTTTCTGGAAATGTGTCACCGAATGCCATGGAATGTCGTGGTGTCCTCATGGGCCATCGATGAGGCTCACTTTCTGGGGATTTAACCCGATCCCAAGAGTTTGGGTTCATTCTGTCGGAAGGGAGGAGGCCTTTCTGTTTTTTTTGTTTATTTTTTATTTATTTATTTATTTATTTATTTATTTATTTATTTATTTTACCTCAGGTGGACCACCAAAAGAGGGATTCCAGAGCAGAGTCGTGGGTTGGGGCAACTGGACAACCAGACCTCTGGTTAACATTGGGACCTAAGAACATGGCAAGCCCCATATGTGGGCTCTTGGTCCAGACACTGAGAGGCCTTCCTTGAGGATAGGTCTCACACTGAGTTTCACAATGTGTTTTTGTGCCCAAGGAGCCCCTCAAGGCAGGGCGTGGCCTAATGTACCATGCTGGTTTCTCCTACACTGAACGTTGCACTATGGTAACCACAAGTTTTCTGGCCATGGGGAAGATGGAGTTCTAATTTCTGCAACACTTTCACTCCTGGACTGTGATTGGATTTAAGGTCTAGGTTCTGAAGCCTGAAAACTGAGGTTGGGAAGAGATGAAGACATAAGGCCATGGTGTGTCTGATGTGCTCAGTGTTCGGCCAGCTGTTGAGTGTGGGTTAGGAGGTGCAGGCTCAGGCTGTGGCAGACAGGGAATTAATGCCCAGGCTAGACTGTATCATTGGGGTGCAGTCGAGTTTCGTGCAGGATGGTACTCATTTGTGGTTACTGCGTAGCCCCAAAGGGCAACGTTTTTCTTCTGGAGGGAAGACACAGTGCCACATAGTTGCTCCAGAATTCCCAAACTGGAAGGCTTGTGGGCCAGGAGTGTGAGGAAAAAATTCTGAGAACACAAGCCAGACTTAGATTTCGGGGTGAGGGGACGGCAGGCACCCTCTGCAGAGATGATTCGAGATCCTGTATACCTGAAGACAGAGCTAGGATCAGACGTTGGCTTAGGTCGGAGTTTCTGTCCATGACGGCCCCTTCATGAAGGGGAGGGTGTCACGAGGACATGGAGGTTTTCCCACGATGGGAATTGTGAGATGGTCCAAACCGCAATGATTCCTTCTGTGGGACAGGTGAGACCTGTTGGATGGCTCCCGGACATCCCATAAGGAAGTTATCCAGAGCAGGGTTCTAAGGATGGATGCCTGGGCAGCCTGCCTCCCATTCCAGGTGTCTCATAGAGCCAAGGCAAGTTCTATCTGCTGAATCCAGGGGAGCAACCGAGGCGGGTGTGTTGAAATGGGTGAGTTGAGGATAGGTCATAATGTGCATTTGTGTCCATGTAGACATTGGAATGGGGTGCTGGATCCGGGGCCTTGAGGGATGTTCATAACGGAGGTTTTGATGGAGCTCTAAAGATTATGTTTCCTATGTAGAGAAGAGAATTGTTTTAATGAGTGCCTAAGGAATCTCCCATATGTTGGTATTGGAAACCAGGCCTCTGAGGAGAGATGACTGGAATCAAAAGCAATGGATCTGATTAGGGCCTAAGTGCCTGTCCAGTTCAATCTTATTCTATGGGGATATCTGTCTCTGGGTCTGAGTGGAGGTAGTTTCCTAACTTGTGAAAGATCATCCCTGTGTGTCCTGGGCAGCCAACACTATTCGGATGGCCTCGTGGAGATTGGAGGATACTCCTAATCTATAGGGTTGTGGCCAATGGAAATGCAGAATTCCCCTGGAGAGGTAAGCCACAGTCCTGAGGTGTGGCTCCAGGGGCTCCAACTTGGATGGTGTGTGGGCCATGCCTGTGGGGACAGAAGTCTGAAAACACAAACTCAGCTTAGGTTTGGGGATGTATGTATGAAGGCTCGATCTACAGACCGTGAGAATTTTCCGGGATATGAACAAAGGGCGAGTATGTGGCGCTTGCTCAGGCTTTTGTCTCTGGATTTTGTGTCAACGGTGGCCGTGGAATGTCGCGGTGTCCTCAAGGGCCATGGACAATTCTTTCTCTGGTGATTTGGCCTGATCCCAAGTGGTTGGGATCATTCTGTGGATGGGAAGAGTCCTTTATGTATTTTTTTTTTACCTCAGTTGTCCCACCAAAGAGGGATTCCAGAGTAAAGCCCTGAGTAGGGGTGACTAGACATCTCGAACTCTGGTTGAGATTGGGGGACTAGGGGCTTGGCAAGCCCCATATGTGGGCTGTTGTTCCAGTCACTAAGAGGCTTTACATGAGGATAGGGCTCACGCTGAGTGTCACAATGTGTGTTTGTGCACATTGTGGCCCTCAGGGATAGGTGGGGCCTCTTAGTCCATGGTGCTTTCTCCTACAATGAACATTGGAAAACATGCCAACCACTAGGTTTCTTGCCAAGGCGAAGGAGAAGTTCTGATTCTTGCATCACGTTCACTCCTGAGCAGTGAGTGGAGATAAGGTCTAGGTTCTGAAGGTGAAAACTGAGGTTGGGTAGAGATGATGGCCTAAAGCCATTGTGGGTGTGATATGCTCTGTGTACGGCCAGCTGTCTGGGTGTTGGACTGGAGGTCTGCCCTCAGGCTGTGTCAGACAGGGCTTTAGTGCACAGGCTAGACTGTATAATTGGGGTATGGTCGAGTGGCATGCAGGTTGTTACTCATTTGGTGTTTCCGGTTAGCCCTATAGGGCAACATTTTTCTTCTGGAGGGCAGGCAGAGTGCTGCATTGTGTCTCCAGAATTGCCAAACTGGAGGGGTGTGGCCAGGATTGTGAGGAAGGAAGTCTGAAAACACAAGCTAGCACGAGTTCTGGGGCCAAGAGCATGGCAGGCCCACTCTGCAGAGGCTGAATCGAGATCTCCTGCAGGTGAGGTCATGGCGAGTATCAGATGTTGCCTCAAGCTGGAGTATGTGTCCATGACGGCCCCTTCCTGAAGGGGGTGGGGGCGTCATGAGGCCAGGGAGGTTTCCCTACGCTGGGAGTTGTGAGCTGCTCCAAACTTCAAAGTTTCCTTCTTCAGGACAGTCGAGTACTATTGGATGGTTCCAGGATGCCCCATACAAAAAGACTCGAGAGCAGGGGCCTAAGCATGGATGCCGAGAAACGCCAACTCACCTTCCCATTGCCTGGTCGAGACAAGGCACGCTCAATCTGCGGGCTCTTGGGTGAGCTACCCAGAAGGCTGAGTTTAAATGGACACTCCTGAGGATGAGTCATAATGTGGGTTGGTGGCCATGGAGACCTTGGAATGTGGCAGTAGCTAAGGGACTCGGCAGGATTCTCCAACCCGAAGGGCTTGACACAACTCCAACAAGGAAGCTTCCCATGTGGAGATGAGAGGTCTTCTGTCTGGTGCCTCAGGAAAGCCCCGTATGCTGGTCTTCGAACCCAGGCCTCTGAGGAGTGATACCTGGACACCAAAGCAAGAGTTCATAATAGGGCCTAGGGGCCTGTCTGGTTCAATCTTCTGTCTCTGCGGATATCTGTCTGTGTGTCTGCATGGAGGTAGTAGTTGCTCAGCTTGTGTCATAATGCCCCTATTTGTCCAGTGCAGCTTGCGGTAGTGGGATGTCCTTGGGGACCTTGAGGTTTCTACTATTTTGTAGAGTTGTGGCCAATGGAATGGGCAGTTTCTTAGGAGAGAGCAGGCACAGTTCTGTGGTGTGGCTCCAGAGACCCCAGCCTGGAGGCTGTGTGGGCCATGGCTGTGCAGACAGACATCCAAAAACCCTAACTCAGCTCAGGTTTGGGGCCGAGGTTACGGCAGGTCTGATCTACAGTCCATGAGGGGAGCTCCTCTGGATATGAAAGAAGGGTGAGAGGGAGGCAGTCGCTCAGGCTTTTGTCTCTGGATGTTTTGTCCACAATGGCCGTTTAATGTAGGAGTTGCCTCATGGGTCGTAGAAGTCTCCCTCTCTGGTAGTTTGTCCAGCCCCCAAGAGTTTGGGGTCATTCTGTGGGAAGGGAAGTGTCCTGTTTTCTGCTTCATGTGTCCCCCCAGTGTAGGGATTCTAGAGCATAGCAGTGGGTACTGACAACTGGAATACTCGCCCTCTGGTTAAGCCTGGGGGCTTATGGATATGACAAGCCCCATATGCAGGATCTTGGTCCAGCCACTGAGAGGCGTTACTTTAATACGGGACTCACGCTGCAGGTCACAATGCATGTCTGTGCCCTAGGCGGCCCTCAAGCACTGGCGTGGCCTTTCGGACAATGCAGGTTTTCCCAATTGATTGATGGACAACATGCCAACCGCAAGGTTTCTGGCCATGGGGAAGGAGGAATTCTAATTTCTGCATCACGTTCACCCCTGGGCAGTGATTGGAGATAAGGTGTAGGTTCTGAAGCCTGAAAACCGAGGTTGGGAAGAGATGACGACCTACAGCAATAGCGGGTCCAATGTGTCCAGGTTGGGGCCAGCTGTCTGGGTGTCGTTTGGGATGTCTTGTCTCAGGTTGTGCCAGACAGGGCATTAGTATACAGGGTGGACTGTATAATTGCTTTACAATCGAGTGGCATGCATTAGAAAATCATTTGGGGTTTCTTATTAGCAGCATAGGGCAAAGTTTTTCTTCTGGAGGGCAGGCAGAGTGCTGCATTGTGGCTTCGGAATTCCCAAACTGGAGGGCTTGTGGGCCAGGAGATTGAGGACGGAAGCTGAGAACACAAGCTAGGCTTAGGTTTCGGGGCAAGGACATGGCAGGCACACTCTGCAGAGCTGAATTGAGATCTCATGCGTCTGAAGTCAGTCGAGGTTCAGACTTACCTCAGGGTTGAGTTTCTGTCCATGTTGGCCCCTTCAAGAAGAGGGGGGATTATGAGGCCATGGTGGTTTTTCCACTATTGGAGTTGTGAGATGCTCCAAACCGCAAGGATTCCTTCTGTGGGACAATTAAGATTTGTTGGATGGCTCCAGGACGTCTTATAAGGTATTTTTCCAGAACAGCGTTCTAAATATGGATGCCTGGGCAGCCAGCCTCACATTCCAATTGTCTGCTAGCAACAAGAAACGTTTGATCTGCTGGCTTGGGGTAGCAACATAGGGGTCTGAGTTGAAATGGACTTTCCTGAGGATGGTCTTAATGTTGGTTTGAGTCCATGGAGACCTTGGTATGGGGCAGTGGCACCAGGGCCCTGAAGGATTCTCCTAACCAGAGGTTATGACAAAGCTCCAATGAGCAAGTTTTCCATGGGGAGACGAGATTTGTTCTTATTGGTGCCTCAGGAAACCACCATATGCTGGTATTGGAAACGAGGCCTCTGAGGAGAGATGCCTGGAAACCAAAGCAATGGATCTGATTAGGGCCTAGGGGCCTGTCCGGTTTAATATTTTTCTCTGGGGACATCTCTTGTCTGAGTGCAGGTAGTTGCTCAGCTGGTTTGAGATCACCCCTGTTTGTCCTGGGCGGCCTACACTATTGGGATGGCCTCGGTGACTTTGTAGGTTTTTCCTCATTTGCAAGGTTGTGGCCAATGGAATGGGAAGAATTCCCTTGAAAGGGAAGCACAGTCCTGAGGTGTGGCTCCAGGGACCCAAGTGTGGAGCGTGTGTGGTCCAGGGCTATTTGGACAAAAGTCTGAAAACACAAACTCCACTTAGGTTAGACGATGTATGTATGGCCGGCCCGATCTATAGACCGTGAGGAGAACTCCAAGGGATATGAACAAAGGGCGAATGTGAGGTGCTTGCTCATGCTTTTTTTTTTTTTTTTTTTTTTCTTGAAATGTGTCACCGATTGCCATGAAATGTCGTGGTGTCCTCATGGGCCATCGATGAAGCTCCCTTTCTGGGGATTTAACCCGATCCCAAGGGTTTGGGGTCATTCTGTCTGAAGGTAGGAGGCCTTTCTGGTTTTTTTTGTTTATTTTTTTTTTGTTTTTTTGTTTTTTTTTTTTTTACCTCAGGTGGACCACCAAAAGAGGGATTCCAGAGCAGAGTCGTGGGTGGGGTCAACTGGACAACCAGACCTCTGGTTAACATTGGGACCTAAGAACATGGCAAGCCACATATGTGGGCTCTTGGTCCAGACACTGAGAGGCCTTCCTTGAGGATAGGTCTCACACTGAGTTTCCCAATGTGTTTTTGAGCCCAAGGAGCCCCTCAAGTCAGGGCGTGGCCTAATGTACCATGCTGGTTTCTCCTACACTGAACATTGCACAATATGGCAACCACAAGTTTTCTGGCCATGGGGAAGAAGGAGTTCTAATTTCTGCAACACTTTCACTCCTGGACTATGATTGGATTTAAGGTCTAGGTTCTGAAGCCTGAAAACCGAGGTTGGGAAGAGATGACGACATACAGCAATAGCGGGTCCTATGTGTCCAGGTTGGGGCCAGCTGTCTGGGTGTCGTTTGGGATGTCTTGTCTCAGGCTGTGCCAGACAGGGCATTAGTATACAGGGTAGGCTGTATAATTGCTTTAACATCGAGTGACATGCATTAGAAAATCATTTGGGGTTTCTTATTAGCAGCATAGGGCAAAGTTTTTCTTCTGGAGGGCAGGCAGAGTGCTGCATTGTGGCTTCGGAATTCCCAAACTGGAGGGCTTGTGGGCCAGGAGAGTGAGGACGGAAGCTGAGAACACAAGCTAGGCTTAGGTTTCGGGGCAAGGGCATGGCAGGCACACTCTGCAGAGCTGAATTGAGATCTCAGGCGTCTGAAGTTAGGTCGAGGATCAAAATTTGGCTCAGGTTTGGGTTTCTTTCCTTTTTGGCCCCTTCAAGAAGAGGGGGCATTATGAGGCCATGGGGGTTTTGCCACTATTGGAGTTGTGAGATGCTCCAAACCGCAAGGATTCCTTCTGTGGGACAATTAAGATTTGTTGGATGGCTCCAGGACGTCTTATAAGGTATTTTTCCAGAACAGGGTTCTACGTATGGATGCCTGGGCAGCAGCCTCACATTCCAATTGTCTCCTAGCAACAAGAAACGTTTGTTCTGCTGGCTTGGGGTAGCAACAGAGGGGGCTGAGTTGAATAGACTTTCCTGAGGATGGTCTTAATGTTGGTTTGAGTCCATGGAGACCTTGGTATGGGGCAGTGGCACCAGGGCCCTGAAGGATTCTCCTAACCAGAGGTTATGACAAACCTCCAATGAGCAAGTTTTCCATGGGGAGACGAGATTTGTTCTTATTGGTGCCTCAGGAAACCACCATATGCTGGTATTGGAAACGAGGCCTCTGAGGAGAGATGCCTGGAAACCAAAGCAATGGATCTGATTAGGGCCTAGGGGCCTGTCCGGTTCAATATTCTTCTCTGGGGACATCTGTTGTCTGAGTGGAGGTAGTTGCTCAGGTGGTTTGAGATCACACCTATTTGTCCTGGTCGGCCTAAACTATTGGGATGGCCTCGGTGACTTTGGAGGTTTTTCCTCATTTGCAAGGTTGTGGCCAATGGAATGGGAAGAATTCCCTTGAAAGGGAAGCACAGTCCTGAGGTGTGGCTCCAGGGACCCAAGTGTGGAGCGTGTGTGGTCCAGGGCTATTTGGACAAAAGTCTGAAAACACAAACTCCACTTAGTTTGGAGGATGTAGGTATGGCCGGGCCGTATTAGACCGTGAGGAGAACTCCAAGGGATATGAAAAAAGGGCGAATGTGAGGTGCTCTCATGCTTTTTTTTTTTTTTTTCTGGAAATGTGTCACCGAATGCCATGGAATGTCGTGGTGTCCTCATGGGCCATCGATGAGGCTCACTTTCTGGGGATTTAACCCGATCCCAAGAGTTTGGGTTCATTCTGTCGGAAGGGAGGAGGCCTTTCTGTTTTTTTTGTTTATTTTTTATTTATTTATTTATTTATTTATTTTTTTTACCTCAGGTGGACCACCAAAAGAGGGATTCCAGAGCAGAGTCGTGGGTTGGGGCAACTGGACAACCAGACCTCTGGTTAACATTGGGACCTAAGAACATGGCAAGCCCCATATGTGGGCTCTTGGTCCAGACACTGAGAGGCCTTCCTTGAGGATAGGTCTCACACTGAGTTTCACAATGTGTTTTTGTGCCCAAGGAGCCCCTCAAGGCAGGGCGTGGCCTAATGTACCATGCTGGTTTCTCCTACACTGAACGTTGCACTATGGTAACCACAAGTTTTCTGGCCATGGGGAAGATGGAGTTCTAATTTCTGCAACACTTTCACTCCTGGACTGTGATTGGATTTAAGGTCTAGGTTCTGAAGCCTGAAAACTGAGGTTGGGAAGAGATGAAGACATAAGGCCATGGTGTGTCTGATGTGCTCAGTGTTCGGCCAGCTGTTGAGTGTGGGTTAGGAGGTGCAGGCTCAGGCTGTGGCAGACAGGGAATTAATGCCCAGGCTAGACTGTATCATTGGGGTGCAGTCGAGTTTCGTGCAGGATGGTACTCATTTGTGGTTACTGCGTAGCCCCAAAGGGCAACGTTTTTCTTCTGGAGGGAAGACACAGTGCCACATAGTTGCTCCAGAATTCCCAAACTGGAAGGCTTGTGGGCCAGGAGTGTGAGGAAAAAATTCTGAGAACACAAGCCAGACTTAGATTTCGGGGTGAGGGGACGGCAGGCACCCTCTGCAGAGATGATTCGAGATCCTGTATACCTGAAGACAGAGCTAGGATCAGACGTTGGCTTAGGTCGGAGTTTCTGTCCATGACGGCCCCTTCATGAAGGGGAGGGTGTCACGAGGACATGGAGGTTTTCCCACGATGGGAATTGTGAGATGGTCCAAACCGCAATGATTCCTTCTGTGGGACAGGTGAGACCTGTTGGATGGCTCCCGGACATCCCATAAGGAAGTTATCCAGAGCAGGGTTCTAAGGATGGATGCCTGGGCAGCCTGCCTCCCATTCCAGGTGTCTCATAGAGCCAAGGCAAGTTCTATCTGCTGAATCCAGGGGAGCAACCGAGGCGGGTGTGTTGAAATGGGTGAGTTGAGGATAGGTCATAATGTGCATTTGTGTCCATGTAGACATTGGAATGGGGTGCTGGATCCGGGGCCTTGAGGGATGTTCATAACGGAGGTTTTGATGGAGCTCTAAAGATTATGTTTCCTATGTAGAGAAGAGAATTGTTTTAATGAGTGCCTAAGGAATCTCCCATATGTTGGTATTGGAAACCAGGCCTCTGAGGAGAGATGACTGGAATCAAAAGCAATGGATCTGATTAGGGCCTAAGTGCCTGTCCAGTTCAATCTTATTCTATGGGGATATCTGTCTCTGGGTCTGAGTGGAGGTAGTTTCCTAACTTGTGAAAGATCATCCCTGTGTGTCCTGGGCAGCCAACACTATTCGGATGGCCTCGTGGAGATTGGAGGATACTCCTAATCTATAGGGTTGTGGCCAATGGAAATGCAGAATTCCCCTGGAGAGGTAAGCCACAGTCCTGAGGTGTGGCTCCAGGGGCTCCAACTTGGATGGTGTGTGGGCCATGCCTGTGGGGACAGAAGTCTGAAAACACAAACTCAGCTTAGGTTTGGGGATGTATGTATGAAGGCTCGATCTACAGACCGTGAGAATTTTCCGGGATATGAACAAAGGGCGAGTATGTGGCGCTTGCTCAGGCTTTTGTCTCTGGATTTTGTGTCAACGGTGGCCGTGGAATGTCGCGGTGTCCTCAAGGGCCATGGACAATTCTTTCTCTGGTGATTTGGCCTGATCCCAAGTGGTTGGGATCATTCTGTGGATGGGAAGAGTCCTTTATGTATTTTTTTTTTTTACCTCAGTTGTCCCACCAAAGAGGGATTCCAGAGTAAAGCCCTGAGTAGGGGTGACTAGACATCTCGAACTCTGGTTGAGATTGGGGGACTAGGGGCTTGGCAAGCCCCATATGTGGGCTGTTGTTCCAGTCACTAAGAGGCTTTACATGAGGATAGGGCTCACGCTGAGTGTCACAATGTGTGTTTGTGCACATTGTGGCCCTCAGGGATAGGTGGGGCCTCTTAGTCCATGGTGCTTTCTCCTACAATGAACATTGGAAAACATGCCAACCACTAGGTTTCTTGCCAAGGCGAAGGAGAAGTTCTGATTCTTGCATCACGTTCACTCCTGAGCAGTGAGTGGAGATAAGGTCTAGGTTCTGAAGGTGAAAACTGAGGTTGGGTAGAGATGATGGCCTAAAGCCATTGTGGGTGTGATATGCTCTGTGTACGGCCAGCTGTCTGGGTGTTGGACTGGAGGTCTGCCCTCAGGCTGTGTCAGACAGGGCTTTAGTGCACAGGCTAGACTGTATAATTAGGGTATGGTCGAGTGGCATGCAGGTTGTTACTCATTTGGTGTTTCCGGTTAGCCCTATAGGGCAACATTTTTCTTCTGGAGGGCAGGCAGAGTGCTGCATTGTGTCTCCAGAATTGCCAAACTGGAGGGGTGTGGCCAGGATTGTGAGGAAGGAAGTCTGAAAACACAAGCTAGCACGAGTTTTGGGGCCAAGAGCATGGCAGGCCCACTCTGCAGAGGCTGAATCGAGATCTCCTGCAGGTGAGGTCAGGGCGAGTATCAGATGTTGCCTCAAGCTGGAGTATGTGTCCATGACGGCCCCTTCCTGAAGGGGGTGGGGGCGTCATGAGGCCAGGGAGGTTTCCCTACGCTGGGAGTTGTGAGCTGCTCCAAACTTCAAAGTTTCCTTCTTCAGGACAGTCGAGTACTATTGGATGGTTCCAGGATGCCCCATACAAAAAGACTCGAGAGCAGGGGCCTAAGCATGGATGCCGAGAAACGCCAACTCACCTTCCCATTGCCTGGTCGAGACAAGGCACGCTCAGTCTGCGGGCTCTTGGGTGAGCTACCCAGAAGGCTGAGTTTAAATGGACTCTCCTGAGGATGAGTCATAATGTGGGTTGGTGGCCATGGAGACCTTGGAATGTGGCAGTAGCTAAGGGACTCGGCAGGATTCTCCAACCCGAAGGGCTTGACACAACTCCAACAAGGAAGCTTCCCATGTGGAGATGAGAGGTCTTCTGTCTGGTGCCTCAGGAAAGCCCCGTATGCTGGTCTTCGAACCCAGGCCTCTGAGGAGTGATACCTGGACACCAAAGCAAGAGTTCATAATAGGGCCTAGGGGCCTGTCTGGTTCAATCTTCTGTCTCTGCGGATATCTGTCTGTGTGTCTGCATGGAGGTAGTAGTTGCTCAGCTTGTGTCATAATGCCCCAATTTGTCCAGTGCGGCTGGCGGTAGTGGGATGTCCTTGGGGACCTTGAGGTTTCTACTATTTTGTAGAGTTGTGGCCAATGGAATGGGCAGTTTCTTAGGAGAGAGCAGGCACAGTTCTGTGGTGTGGCTCCAGAGACCCCAGCCTGGAGGCTGTGTGGGCCATGGCTGTGCAGACAGACATCCAAAAACCCTAACTCAGCTCAGGTTTGGGGCCGAGGTTACGGCAGGCCTGATCTACAGTCCATGAGGGGAGCTCCTCTGGATATGAAAGAAGGGTGAGAGGGAGGCAGTCGCTCAGGCTTTTGTCTCTGGATGTTTTGTCCACAATGGCCGTTTAATGTAGGAGTTGCCTCATGGGTCGTAGAAGTCTCCCTCTCTGGTAGTTTGTCCAGCCCCCAAGAGTTTGGGGTCATTCTGTGGGAAGGGAAGTGTCCTGTTTTCTGCTTCATGTGTCCCCCCAGTGTAGGGATTCTAGAGCATAGCAGTGGGTACTGACAACTGGAATACTCGCCCTCTGGTTAAGCCTGGGGGCCTATGGATATGACAAGCCCCATATGCAGGATCTTGGTCCAGCCACTGAGAGGCGTTACTTTAATACGGGACTCACGCTGCAGGTCACAATGCATGTCTGTGCCCTAGGCGGCCCTCAAGCACTGGCGTGGCCTTTTGGACAATGCAGGTTTTCCCACATTGAACGTTGCACAACATGCCAACCACAAGGTTTCTGGCCATGGGGAAGGAGGAATTCTAATTTCTGCATCACGTTCACCCCTGGGCAGTGATTGGAGATAAGGTCTAGGTTCTGAAGCCTGAAAACCGAGGTTGGGAAGAGATGACGACCTACAGCCATAGCGGGTCCTATGTGTCCAGGTTGGGGCCAGCTGTCTGGGTGTCGTTTGGGATGTCTTGTCTCAGGCTGTGCCAGACATGGCATTAGTATACAGGGTAGGCTGTATAATTGCTTTACCATTGAGTGACATGCATTAGAAAATCATTTGGGGTTTCTTATTAGAAGCATAGGGCAAAGTTTTTCTTCTGGAGGGCAGGCAGAGTGCTGCCTTGTGGCTTCGGAATTCCCAAACTGGAGGTCTTGTGGGCCAGTAGAGTGACGACGTAAGCTAAGAACATTAGCTAGGCTTAGGTTTTGGGGCAAGGGCATGGCAGGCACACTCTGCAGAGCTGAATTGAGATCTCATGCGTCTGAAGTTAGGTCGAGGATCAGACTTTGGCTCAGGTTTGAGTTTCTTTCCATTTTGGCCCCTTCAAGAAGAGGGGGGATTATGAGGCCATGGGGGTTTTGCCACTATTGGAGTTGTGAGATGCTCCAAACCGCAAGGATTCCTTCTGTGGGACAATTAAGATTTGTTGGATGGCTCCAGGACGTCTTATAAGGTATTTTTCCAGAACAGGGTTCTACGTATGGATGCCTTGGCAGCAGCCTCACATTTCAATTGTCTCCTAGCAACAAGAAACGTTTGATCTGCTGGCTTGGGGTAGCAACAGAGGGGGCTGAGTTGAAATGGAATTTCCTGAGGATGGTCTTAATGTTGGTTTGAGTCCATGGAGACCTTGGTATGGGGCAGTGGCACCAGGGCCCTGAAAGTTTCTCCTAACCAGAGGTTATGACAAAGCTCCAATGAGCAAGTTTTCCATGGGGAGACGAGATTTGTTCTTATTGGTGCCTCAGGAAACCACCATATGCTGGTATTGGAAACGAGGCCTCTGAGGAGAGATGCCTGGAAACCAAAGCAATGGATCTGATTAGGGCCTAGGGGCCTGTCCGGATCAATATTTTTCTCTGGGGACATCTGTTGTCTGAGTGGAGGTAGTTGCTCAGCTGGATTGAGATCACCCCTGTTTGTCCTGGGCGGCCTAAACTATTGGGATGGCCTCGGTGACTTTTGAGGTTTTTTCTAATTGGCAAGGTTGTGGCCAATGGAATGGGAAGAATTCCCTTGAAAGGGAAGCACAGTCCTGAGGTGTGGCTCCAGGGACCCAAGTGTGGAGCATGTGTGGTCCAGGGCTATTTGGACAAAAGTCTGAAAACACAAACTCCACTTAGGTTGGAGGATGTAGGTATGGCTGGCCCGATCTATAGACCGTGAGGAGAACTCTTCGGGATATGAACAAAGGGCGAATGTGAGGTGCTTGCTCATGCTTTTTTTTTTTTTTTTTTCTCGAAATGTGTCACCGATTGCCATTGAATGTCGGGGTGTCCTCATAGGCCATGGATGAGGCTCCCTTTCTGGGGATTTGACCCGATCCCAAGAGTTTGGGGTCATTCTGTCGGAAGGGAGGAGGTCTTTCTGTTTTTTTTTTTTTGTTTATTTTTGTTTGTTTTTTGTTTGTTTTTTGTTTGTTTTTTTTTTTTTACCTCAGGTGGACCACCAAAAGAGGCATTCCAGAGCAGAGTCCTGGGGAGGGGCAACTGGACAACCAGACCTCTGGTTAACATTGGGAACTAAGAACATGGCAAGCCCCATATTTGTGCTCTTGGTCCAGACACTGAGAGGCCTTCCTTGAGTTATGGTCTCACACTGAGTTTCACAATGTGTTTTTGTGCCCAAGGAGCCCCTCAAGTCAGGGCGTGGCCTAATGTACCATGCTGGTTTCTCCTACAGGGAACGTTGCACAATATGGCAACCACAAGTTTTCTGGCCATGGGG
This sequence comes from Mustela nivalis, assembly GCF_964662115.1. Taxonomy (NCBI): domain Eukaryota; kingdom Metazoa; phylum Chordata; class Mammalia; order Carnivora; family Mustelidae; genus Mustela; species Mustela nivalis. The sequence goes on along the minus strand of NW_028136558.1, from coordinate 523,124 downwards.
AAGAAGGAGTTGTAATTTCTGCAACACTTTCACTCCTGGACTGTGATTGGATTTAACGTCTAGGTTCTGAAGCCTGAAAACTGAGGTTGGGAAGAGATGAAGACCTAAGGCCATGGTGTGTCTGATGTGCTCAGTGTTCGGCCAGCTGTTGGGTGTGGGTTGGGAGGTGCAGGCTCAGGCTGTGGCAGACAGGGAATTAGTGCCCAGGCTAGACTGTATCAAGGGGTGCAGTCGAGTTTCGTGCAGGATGGTACTCATTTGTGGTTACTGGGTAGCCCCAGAGGGCAACGTTTTTCTTCTGGAGGGAGGACACAGTGTCACATACTATCTCCAGAATTCCCAAACTTGAAGGCTTGTGGGCCAGGAGTGTGAGGAAAAAATTCTGAGAACACAAGCCAGACTTAGATTTCGGGGTGAAGGGACGGCAGGCACCCTCTGCAGAGATGATTCGAGATCCCGTATACCTGAGGACAGAGCTAGGATCAGACGTTGGCTTAGGTCGGAGTTTCTGTCCATGACGGCCCCTTAATAAATGGGAGGGTGTCACGAGGACATGGAGGTTTTCCCACGATTTGAATTTTGAGATGCTCCAAACCGCAATGATTCCTTCTGTGGGACAGGTGAGACTGGTGGATGGCTCCAGGACATCCCATAAGGAAGTTATCCAGAGCAGGGTTCTAAGGATGGATGCCTGGGCAGCCTGCCTCCCATTCCAGGTGTCTCATAGAGCCAAGGCAAGTTCGATCTGCCTGATCTAGTGGAGCAACCGAGGCGGGTGTGTTGAAATGGGTGAGTTGAGGATGGGTCATAATGTGCATTTGTGTCCATGGAGACCTTGGAATGGGGTCTTGATCCGGGTCCTTGAGGGATGTTCATAACCGGAGGTTTTGATGGAGCTCTAAAGAGTATGTTTCCTATGTAGAGAAGAGAATTGTTTTGATGAGTGCCTAAGGAATCTCCCATATGCTGGTATTGGAAACCAGGTCTCTGAGGAGAGATGACTGGAAACAAAAGCAATGGATATAATTAGAGCCTAGGTGCCTGTCCGGTTCAATCTCTTTGCTGGGGATACGTGTCTAAGTATCTGAGGTGAGGTAGTTGCTCAGATTGTGTCAGATCGCCCCTGTTTGTCCTGGGCGACCTATAATATTGGAATGGCCTCGGGACTTTGGAGTTTCTCCTAATCTATAGGGTTGTGGTCAATGGAATGGGAAGAAATCCCCTGGAGAGGGCAGGCAAAGTTCTGAGTTTGGCTCTAGGGGCCCAACCTTGTGGGTGTGTGGGCCAGGCCTGTTGAGCAAAAAGCTGAAAACACAAACTCCGCTTAGGATTGGGGACATAGTTATGGCATGCCCAATCTACAGACCGTAATAACACTTCAGGATATGAAAAAGTGTGAGTTTGAGGTGCTTGCTCAGATTTTGTCTCTGGATTTGTGTCAACAATGTGGGTGGAATGCTGGCGTGGCCTCATGGGTTGTGGACGGCTTTCCTTCTCTGAGGATTTGACCCAATCCCAAGAGTTTGGGTATGTTCTGTGGGATGGGAGGAGTCCTTTCTGTTTTTTATTTTATTTTATTTTATTTTTTGTACCTCATGTGTCCCAATAAAGGAGGGATTCCAGAGCAGAGTCCTCGGGAGGGACAACTGGACAACCCCACCACTGTTTTAGTTTGGGGGCCTAGGGGCATGGCAAGTCCAATATGTGGGCTCTTGATTCAGACACTGAGAGGCCTTCCTTGAGGACAGGGCTCATGCTGAGGGTCACAATGCCTATTTATGCCAACAAGGCCCTCAAGCATGGGAAGGGCCTCATGGGCCACGCTGGATTCTCCTACACTGAACGTTGGAGAATATGCCAACCACAAGGTTTCTGGCCATGGCGAAGGAAGAGTTGTGACTTCTGCATCACGTTAACCCCTGGACAGTGATTGGAGTTTAGGTCTAGGTTCTGAAACCCGAAAACCGAGGTTGGGAAGAGATGAAGACCTAAGGACCTGTTGGGTCCAATGAGCTCAGTGTGCGGCCAGCTGTTCAGCGTAGGTCTGGAGGTGTGGGCTCATGCTGTGTCAGACAAGGCATTAGACAGGGTAGACTGTATATTTGGGGTGCAGTCGAGTGGCGTTCAATTGATCCTCATTCGGGTCTCTAGGTAGTTCCATAAGGCAACGTTTTTTCTCTGGGAGGGCAGGCAGAGTGCTGCATTGTGGCCCCAGTATTGCCAAACTGTAGGGCTTTTGGGCCAGGGGTGTGAGGACTGTAGTCTGAGAACACAAGCTAGGCTTCGTTTTTGGGGTGAGGGCACAGAAGGCACACTCTGCAGAGCTGAATCATGATCTCATGCACCTGAAGTCAGGGCGAATATCAGACGTTTGCTCAGGTTGGAGTTTCTGTCCATGATGGCCACTTTATAAAGTGGAGCATCTCAAGAGGCCATGTAGATTTTCCCACAATGGGAGTTCTGAGATGCTCCAGACTGCAAAGATTCCTTCTGTGGAACACTTGAGACCTGTTGGATGGCTCTAGGATGTCCCATATGGAATGACTCCAGAGTAGGGTTCTAAGGATTGATGCCTAGGCAGCCCACCTCCCATTCTAGTTGTCTCCTAGCGACAAGGCAGGTTTGATCTGCAGGCCCTGGGGGAGAAACCAAGGGGGTTGAGTTGACATGGACGCTCCCGAGGATAGATCATAATGTGGGTTTGAGTCCATGGAGACCTTGAAATGGGGCGCTTGATCCGGGGCCCTGAAAGATTCTCCTAAACAGAGGTTTTTATAGAGCTCCAAAGAGTACATTTCCTATGTGGAGACGAGATTTTTCTGATGAGTGCCTCAGTAATCCCCTTATGCTCGTATTGGAAACCAGGCCTCTGAGGAGAGATGCCTGGAAACAAAAGCAATGGATCTGATTAGGGCCTAAGTGCCTGTCCAGTTCAATCTTATTCTATGGGGATATCTGTCTCTGGGTGTGAGTGGAGGTAGTTTCCTAACTTGTGAAAGATCATTCCTGTTTGTCCTGGGCAGCCAACACTATTGGGATGGCCTCGGGGAGTTTGGAGGATTCTCCTAATCTATAGGGTTGTGGCCAATGGAAATGGCAGAATTCCCCTGGAGAGCGAAGCCACAGTCCTGAGGTGTGTCTCCAGGGGCCCCAGCTTGGATGGTGTGTGGGCCAGGACTGTGGGGACAGAAGTCTGAAAACACAAACTCAGCTTAGGTTTGGGGATGTATGTATGAAGGCTCGATCTACAGACCGTGAGAATTTTCCAGGCTATGAACAAAGGGCGAGTATGTGGTGCTTGCTCAAGCTTTTGTCTCTGGATTTTGTGTCAACGGTGGCCGTGGAATGTCGGGGTGTCCTCAAGGGCCATGGACAATTCTTTCTCTGGTGATTTGGCCTGATCCCAAGGGGTTGGGATCATTCTGTGGATTGGAAGAGTCCTCTCTGTATATATATATATTATATATATATATATATATATATATATATATATATATATATATATATATATATTTTACCTCAGGTGTCCCACCAAAGAGGGATTCCAGAGTAAAGCCCTGAGTAGGGGTGACTAGACATCTCGAACTCTGGTTGAGATTGGGTGACTAGGGGCTTGGCAAGCCCCATATGTGGGCTGTTGTTCCAGTCACTAAGAGGCTTTACATGAGGATAGGGCTCACGCTGAGCGTCACAATGTGTGTTTGTGCAAATTGTGGCCCTCAGGGATAGGTGGGGCCTCATAGTCCATGCTGCTTTCTCCTACAATGAACAATGGACAACATGCCAACCACTAGGTTACTTGCCAAGGCGAAGGAGAAGTTCTGATTCTTGCATCACGTTCACTCCTGAGCAGGGAGTGGAAATAAGGTCTAGGTTCTGAAGGTGAAAACTGAGGTTGGGTAGAGATGATGGCCTAAAGCCATTGTGGGTGTGATATGCTCTGTGTATGGCCATTTGTCTGGGTGTTGGACTGGAGGTCTGCCCTCAGGCTGTGTCAGACAGGGCTTTAGTGCACAGGCTAGACTGTATAATTAGGGTATGGTCGAGTGGCATGCAGGTTGTTACTCATTTGGCGTTTCCGGTTAGCCCTATAGGGCAACATTTTTCTTCTGGAGGGCAGGCAGAGTGCTGCATTGTGTCTCCAGAATTGCCAAACTGGAGGGGTGTGGCCAGGATTGTGAGGAAGGAAGTCTGAAAACACAAGCTAGCATGAGTTTTTGGGCCAAGAGCATGGCAGGCCCACTCTGCAGAGGCTGAATCGAGATCTCCTGCAGGTGAGGTCATGGCGAGTATCAGATGTTGCCTCAAGCTGGAGTTTGTGTCCATGACGGCCCCTTCCTGAAGGGGGTGGGGGCGTCATGAGGCCAGGGAGGTTTCCCTACGCTGGGAGTTGTGAGCTGCTCCAAACTTCAAAGTTTCCTTCTTCAGGACAGTCGAGTACTATTGGATGGTCCTTTGATGCCCCATACAGAAAGACTCGAGAGTAGGGGCCTAAGCATGGATGCCGAGAACGCCAACTCACCTTCCCATTGCCTGGTGGAGACAAGGCACGCTCAATCTGCGGGCTCTTGGGTGAGCTACCCAGAAGGCTGAGTTTAAATGGACTTTCCTGAGGATGAGTCATAATGTGGGTTGGTGGCCATGGAGACCTTGGAATGTGGCAGTAGCTAAGGGACTCTGCAGGATTCTCCAACCCAAAGGGCTTGACACAACTCCAACAAGGAAGCTTCCCATGTGGAGATGAGAGGTCTTTTGTCTGGTGCCTCAGGAAAGCCCCGTATGCTGGTCTTCGAACCCAGGCCTCTGAGGAGTGACACCTGGACACCAAAGCAAGAGTTCATAATAGGGCCTAGGGGCCTGTCTGGTGAGAGGAAGGCTCTTCCTCGGCTCCTGAAGCAACCCCTATCTTGAACGGCCACTATGAACGCAACTCCCAGAGACAAAAGCCTGAGCGACTGCCTCCCACTTGCCCTCCTTTGATATCCAGAGGATCTCCCCTCACGGACTGGAGATCAGGCCTGCCATTACCTTGGCCCCTAGCTGAGCCAAGTTTGCTTTTTCAGACATCTGTCCCCACAGCCCTGGCAAACACAGCCTCTAGGCTGGGTCCTCTGGAGCCATACCACAGGACCGTGCCTGCTCTCTCCTGGGAAACTGTGTCCATTCCTTTGGCCACACACCTCCAGAATATGAGAAACCTCAAGGCACCCGAGGACATCCCACTACTGGGATCCTCCCTGGACACACAGGGCTATTCGGACACAAGCTGAGCAGCTACCTCCACGAAGGCATGCACACAGAGGTCAACAGAGATAGAAGGTTCTGCCGGCCAGGCCCTTAGGCCGTAATCTCAACACTTGCTTTGGTTTCAAGGTGTCACTCCTCAGAGGCTTTGGTTCGAAGAACAGGATATGGGGCTTTCCTGAGGCACTGAACAGAACTCCTCTCGTCTCCACATGGGAAGCTTACTTGTTGGAGCCATGTCAAACACCACAGGTTGGAGAATCCTGCAGAGTTCCTGAGCCACCTCCACATTCCAAGGTCTCCCAGGCCACCAAGCCACAGTAGGACTCATCTTCAGGAGAGTCCATTTCAACTCTCCCCTCTGGGTAGCTCACCCAGGAGCCCGCAGATTGAGCCTGCCTTGTCCTGACTAAAGAGTGGGAATATGAGGTGGCGTTCCCAGGCATCCATGCTTAGACACCTGCTCTTGAGTCTATCCGTATGGGGCCTCCTGGAACCATGCAATAGGACTCGACTGTCATGCAGAACGAAACCTTGAGGTTTGGAGTAGTTCACAAATCCAATCGTAAACAAACCTCCCTGGCCTCATGAAGCCCCCACACCCTACAGGAAGAGGCCATGCTGGACAAAAACTCTAGCCTGAGGCACGTCTCATAGTTGACATGACCTCAGTGCAGGAGATCTCGATTCAGCGTCTGCAGAGTGGGCCTGCCGTGCCCTCGTCCCAAACCTCACGCTAGCTTGTGTTTTCAGACTTCCTTCCTCACACTCCTGGCAAACAAGCCCTCCGGACTAGGAACTCCAGAACCACAACCCAGCCCAGTGTCTGCCCAACGGAAGAAAAACGTTTCCCTGTGGGGCTCTCCAGAAAAACCAGATGAGGATCAACCTGCTCAGGCCTCGACGGTACCCGACCTGGATAGGCTGCTCTGGGCACTCATGCTCTGTCTGACACAGCCCGAAGCCAGACGTCCAGACAGACAAGGAGACAGATGGCCGCACACCCAGCACTTCGGACACGCCATGGTCTTAAGCCGTCACCTCTTCCCATCCTTGGTTTTCAGATATCTGAACCTAGACATTTTATCAATTCTCCACACAGCTGGGCATCGCAAGCCCAAAACAGAACTCCTCCTTCCCCATGGCAGTCAAGCTTGCTCTTGGCATGGAGTCACACCTTCAGGGTGGGAGAAACCTTCATGGCCCCTGACGCCACGCCCAAACTTGAGTGCTGCTTGGGCACAAATTCACACTGTGACCCTCAGCATGAGCCCCATGTCAAAGAAAGGCCTGTCAGGGCCTGGACCAAGAGCCCGCATATGGGGCTTGCCAAGCCCCTATGCACCCAATCCTCACCAGGATTTCAGTTTTCCAGTCGCCCCGCCCGTACCTGGGGCTCTGCTCTGGAATCCCTTTCTTGGAGAGACACATGAGCCAGACAACACGACTCCACCCTTCCCACAAAATGACCTCAAACTCTTGGGAGCTGGGACAAATCCCCAGAGACGGATACTCGTCCACAGTCCCTGAGGGCAGCCCTCCAATCCACGGCTATCCCGGACATAAAATCCAGAGACAAAAGCCTGAAGGAACGCCTCCCACTCGCCCTTGTTTCAGAGTCCCAGGAGCTACGTCTCGGGCTGTACCTAAGGCCTGCCATACCCTAGGCGCCACTCATAAGCTGAGTTTGTGTTTTCAGACTTCTGTGCCCACAGCCTGGACCCACACAACCTCCAGGCTAGGGCTTCTGGAGCCACAGCGAAAGATTGTGCTGCCCTCTCAAGGACAGTGTGCCCAATCCATTGAGCACAACCCTACAGCTTAGGGAAAAGCTCCAAGGTCCCTGAGGCCATCAATAGTATAGGCCACCCTGGACTAAGAGGGGCTCTCTGACACCAGCGGAGCAACTATCTCCACTTAGACTCTCAGACAGTGTCCCCAGAGACAGAAGGTTGAAATGGACAGGTCCCCAGGCCCTAATCTGAACCTTAGCTTTGGTTTCCATGTGTCCGTCCTCAGAGGACTGTTTTCGAAGACCAGCACACGGGGCTTTTCCGAGGCACCAAACCAAACCTCTCTCGTCTCCGCATTGGGAGTTTTCTTACTGGGGATGTATCCAACCCTTCAGGTAGGAGAGTTCCGCAGGGCCACTGAACAACCAGCACATTCCAAGGTCTCCATGGACCCAAACGCACATTATGACGCATCCTCAGGAGAGGCCATTTCAACTCAGCCCTGTGGGTAGCGTGCCCCAGAGGCAGCAGATCAAACATATCTTGTCGCTAATGGCCAATGGGAATACGAGGCATGCTGTACAGGGATCCATCCTTCGGACCCTGCTCTCCAGTCCTTCCGTATGGTATATCCTGGAGCCATGCAACAGGACTCGAATGTCCCGCAGAAGGAAACCTTGTGGTTTGGGGAAACCTCCAAACTCAGCGTGGGAAAACTTCCTTGGCCTCATGAGGCCCCGCTTCATGAAGGTGCCATCATGGACACATACTCCAGCCTCAGCCAACGTCTGATCCTCAGCCTTACTTCAGAAGCAGGAGATTTTGATACAGCCTCTGCAGAGTGGGCCTGCTCTGCCCTGGGCTCCAATCCTCACCCTAGTTTGTGTTTTCAGACGTCTGTCCTCACACTCCTGGCCCACAAACGCTCCCTACTGGGAATTCTGGGGCCACAATGAAGCACTCTGCCTGCCTCCCAGGAGAAAAACATTGTCTATGGTGCTGCCCAGAAACGCCAAATGAGGATCAAACTGCTTGGCCCTCGGCAACACCCCAATTGCATAGGCTACCTTAAACACTGATGCTCTGTCGCAAATAGCCTGAGCCCAGACATTCCAACAGACACCGACACAGCTGGATGCACACCCAGCACATTGGACCCGCCACTGCCTTAGGCCACCATCCATTCCCAACCTGGGTTTTCAGTCATCGGAACCTAGACCTTATCTCCAATCCCTGCACAGGGGGGAACCTGATGCACAAGTCAGAACCCCTCCTTCCCCATGGCAAGAAACCTTGCTGCTGGCAGTGAGTCAAACCTTCAGTGTAGGAGAAAACGGCATGGCCCATGAGGCCACACCCATGCGTGAGGGCAGCCTTGGGCACAAACACACATTGTGAACCTCAGCGTGAGTACCTTATTCAAGTAACGCCTCTCACTGACTGGACCAATAGCCCACATATGTGGCTTGCCTTGCCCATAGGCACCCAGGACTAACTAGATGGTGTGTATTCCAGTTGAGGGAACCCACTGCTGTGCTCTAGACTCCTACTCCTGGGGCGTCCACTGTGGCAGAAAACAGTATTCTTCCCTTCCCACAGAATAAACCCAAACACATGGGAGCTTGGACTATCCCCCGAGTGGAAGGCTCTTCCTCGGCCCCTGAAGTAACCCCTACCCTGAACGGCCACTGTGAATGCAACACCCAGAGACAATAGCCTGAGCGACTGCCTCCCACTTGCCCTCCTTTGATATCCAGAGGATCTCCACTCACGGACTGGAGATCAGGCCTGCCATTACGTTGGCCCATAGCTGAGCCAAGTTTGCTTTTTCAGACATCTGTCTCCACAGCCCTGGCAAACACAGCCTCTAGGCTGGGTCCTCTGGAGCCATACCACAGGACCGTGCCTGCTCTCTCCTGGGAAACTGTGTCCATTCCTTTGGCCACACACCTCCAGAATATGAGAAACATCAAGGCCCCCGAGGACATCCCACTACTGGGAGCCTCCCTGGACACACAGGGGCATTCGGACACAAGCTGAGCAGCTACCTCCACGAAGGCATGCACACAGATGTCAACAGATAGAATGTTTTGCCGGACAGGCCCTTAGGCCGTAATCTCAACTCTTGCTTTGGTTTCCAGGTGTCACTCCTCAGAGGCTTTGGTTCGAAGAACAGGATATGGGGCTTTCCTGAGGCACTGAACAGAATTCCCCTCGTCTCCACATGGGAAGCTTCCTTGTTGGAGCCGTGTGAAACACCTCAGGTTGGAGAATCCTGCAGAGTCCCTGAGCCACCTCCACATTCCAAGGTCTCCCAGGCCACCAAGCCACAGTAGGACTCATCTTCAGAGAGCCCATTTCCACTCTCCCCTCTGGGTAGCTCACCCAGGATCCCACAGATTGAGATTGCCTTGTCCTGACTAAAGAGTGGGAATATGAGGTGGCGTTCCCAGGCATCCATGCTTAGACACCTGCTCTCGAGTCTTTCCGTATGGGGCCTCCTGGAACCATCCAATAGGATTCGACTGCCGTGCAGAAGGAAACCCTGAGGTTTGGAGTAGTTCACAAATCCCATCGTAGGCAAACCTCCCTGGCCTCATGAAGCACCCACAGCCTTCAGGAAGAGGCCATGCTGGACAAAAATTCTAGCCTGTGGCACGTCTCATAGTTGACATGACTTCAGTGCAGGAGATCTCGATTCAGCCTCTGCAGAGTGGGCCTGCCGTGCCCTCGGTCCCAAACCTCATGCTAGCTTGTGTTTTCAGACTTCCTTCCTCACACTCCTGGCAAACAAGCCCTCCGGACTAGGAACTCCAGAACCACAACCCAGCCCAGTGTCTGCCCAACAGAAGAGAAACGTTTCCCTGTGCGGCTCTCCAGAAAACCCTGATGAGAATCTATCTGCTCTGGCCTCGACGGTACCTGAACTGGATAGGCTGCTCTGGGCACTCATGCTCTGTCTGACTCAGCCTGAAGCCAGACGTCCAGACAGACAAGGAGACAGTTGGCCGCACACCCAGCACTTCGGACACGCCATGGACTTATGCCGTCTCCACTTCCTAACCTTGGTTTTCAGATCTGACCCTAGACATTATATCAATTCTCCACACAGCTGGGTATTGCAAGCACAAAACAGAAGTCCTGCTTTTCCATGGCTGTAAAGCTTGCTCATGGCATGGAGTCACACCTTCAGGGTGGGAGAAAACTTCATGGCCCCTGATGCCAGGCCCAAACTTGAGTGCTGCTTGGGCACAAATTCACACTGTGACCCTCAACATGATACCCATGTCAAAGAAAGGCCTGTCAGGACCTGGACCAAGAGCCCGCATATGGGGCTTGCCAAGCCCCTATGCACCCAATCCTCACCAGGGTTTGAGTTTTCCAGTTGCCCCGCCCTTACCTGGCGCTCTGCTCTGGAATCCCTTTCTTGGAGAGACACATGAGCCAGACAACACGACTCCACCCTTCCAACAAAATGACCCCAAACTCTTGGGAGCTGGGACAAATCCACAGAGAGGGATACTCGTCCACAGTCCCTGAGGCCACCCCTCCAATCCACGGCTATCCCGGACACAACATCCAGAGACAAAAGCCTGAAGGAACGCCTCCCACTCGCCCCACTTTCAGAGGCCCAGGAGCTCCCTCTCGGGCTGTACATCCGGCCTGCCATACCCTCGGCGCCACATATAAGCTGAGTTTGTGTTTTCAGACTTCTCTGCCCACAGCCTGGACCCACACAACCTCCAGGCTAGGGCCTCTGGAGCCACAGCGAAAGATTGTGCCTGCCCTCTCCAAGGAAAGTGTGCCCAATTTATTGACCACAACCCTACAGGTAGGAAAAAGCTCCAAGGCCCCTGAGGCCATCAATAGTGTAGCCCACCCTGGACTAGGAGTGGCTCTCTGACACCAGCGTAACAACTATCTCCACTTAGACTCTCTGACAGTGTCCCCAGAGACAGAAGGTTGAAAAGGACAGGCCCCCAGGCCCTAATCTGAACCTTAGCTTTGGTTTCCATGTGTCCGTCCTCAGAGGACTGTTTTCGTAGACAAGCACACGGGGCTTTTCCGAGCCACCAAACCAAACCTCTCTCGTCTCCACATGGGGAGCTTTCTTACTGGGGATGTATCCAACCCTTCAGGTAGGAGAGATCCGCAGGGCCACTGAACAACCTGCACATTCCAAGGTCTGCATGGACCCAAACGCACATTATGACGCATCCTCAGGAGAGGCCATTTCAACTCAGCCCCCTGGGTAGCGTGCCTCAGAGGCAGCAGATCAAACATATCTTGTCGCTAATGGCCAATGGGAATGCGAGGCATGCTGTACAGGCATCCATCCTTCAAACCCTGCTCTCCAGTCCTTCCGTAGGGTATGTCCTGGAGCCATGCAACAGGACTCGAATGTCCCACAGAAGGAAACCTTGTGGTTTGGGGCAACCTCCAAACTCAGCGTGGGAAAACTTCCTTGGCCTCATGAGGCCCCCGCTTCATGAAGGTGCCATCATGGACACATACTCCAGCCTCAGGCAACGTCTGATCCTCAGCCTGACTTCAGAAGCAGGAGATTTTGATTCAGCCTCTGCAGAGTAGGCCTGCTCTGCCCTTGGCTCCAATCCTCACCCTAGCTTGTGTTTTCATACTTCCGTCCTCACACTCCTGGCCCACAAACCCTCCCTACTTAAAAATTCTGGGGCCACAATGAAGCACTCTGCCTGCCTCCCAGGAGAAAAACATTGTCTATGGTGCTGCCCAGAAACCCCAAATGAGGATCAAACTGCATGGCCCTCGCAACACCCCAATTGCATAGGCTACCTTAAACACTGATGGTCTGTCGCAAATAGCCTGAGCACAGACCTTCCAACAGACACCGACACAACTGACTGCACACCCAGCACATGGGACCCGCCACTGCCTTAGTCCACCATCCATTCCCAACCTGGGTTTTCAGTCATCAGAACCTAGACCTTATCTCCAATCCCTGCACAGTGGGGAACCTGATGCACAAGTCAGAACCTCTCCTTCCCCATGGCAAGAAACCTTGCTGCTGGCAGTGAGTCAAACCTTCAGTGTAGGAGAAAACGGCATGGCCCATGAGGCCATGCCCAAGCGTGAGGGCCGCCTTGCGCACAAACACACATTGTGACCCTCAGCGTGAGTACATTATTCAAGTAATGCCTCTCAGTGACTGGACCAAGAGCCTGCATATGTGGCTTGCCATGCACATAGGCACCCAGGACTAACTAGATCGTGTGTATTCCAGTTGAGGGAACCCACAGCTGTGCTCTAGGGTCCCTCTCCTGGGGGTTCCCCTTTGGCAGAAAACAGTACTCTTCCCTTCCACCGAATGAATCCAAACTCTTGGGAGCTTGGACAATCCCCCGAGAGGAAGGCTCTTCCTCGGCTACTGAGGCTACCCTACCAAGACCAGACACTCTGAACGCAACACCCAGATACAAAAACCTGAGCGACTGCCTCCCACTTGCCCTCCTTTGATTTCCAGAGGATCTCATCTCACAGACTGGTGATCAGGCCTGCCATTACCTTGGCCCCTAGCTGAGCCAAGTTTGCTTTTTCAGACATCTGTCCCCACAGCCCTGGCAAACACACCCTCTAGGCTGGGTCCTCTGGAGCCATACCACAGGACCGTGCCTGCTCTCTCCTGGGAAACTGTGTCCATTCCTTTGGCCACACACCTCCAGAATATGAGAAACCTCAAGGCCCCCGAGGACATCCCACTACTGGGAGCCTCACTGGACTCACAGGGGCATTCGGACACAAGCTGAGCAGCTACCTCCAAGAAGGCATGCACACAGATGTCAACAGAGATAGATGGTTGAGTCGGACAGGCCCTTAGGCCGTAATCTCAACTCTTGCTTTGGTTTCCAGGTGTCACTCCTCAGAGGCTTTGGTTCGAAGAACAGGATATGGGGCTTTCCTGAGGCACTGAACAGAACTCCTCTCATCTCCACATGGGAAGCTTCCTTGTTGGATCCGTGTCACGCACCTCTGGACTCCTGCAGAGTCCCAGAGCTACCTCCACATTCCAAGGTCTCCCAGGCCACCAAGCCACAGTAGGACTCATCTTCAGGAGAGTCCATTTCAAATATCCCCTCTGGGTAGCTCACCCAGGAGCCCGCAGATTGAGATTGCCTTGTCCTGACTAAAGAGTGGGAATATGAGGTGGCGTTCCCAGGCATCCATGCTTAGACACCTGCTCTCGAGTCTTTCCGTATGGGACCTCCTGGAACCATTTAATAGGACTCGACTGTCGTGCAGAAGGAAACCTTGAGGTTTGGAGTAGTTCACAAATCCCATCGTAGGCAAACCTCCCTGGCCTCAAGAAGCCCCCACACCCTTCCAGAAGAGGCCATGTTGGACAAAAACTCTAGCCTGAGACACGTCTCATAGTTGACATGACCTCAGTGCAGGAGATCTCGATTCAGCCTCTGCAGAGTGGTCCTGCCTTGCCCTCGGTCCCAAAAATCACGCTAGCTTGTGTTTTCAGACTTCCTTCCTCCCACTCCTGGCAAACAAGCCCTCCGGACTAGGAACTCCAGAACCACATCCCAGCCCAGTGTCTGCCCAATGGAAGAAAAACGTTTCCCTGTGGGGCTCTCCAGAAAACCCAGATGAGGATCATCCTGCTCGGGCCTCGACGGTACCCGAACTGGAAAGGCTGCTCTGGGCACTCATGCTCTGTCTGACACAGCCTGAAGCCAGACGTCCAGACAGACAAGGAGACAGATGGCCGCACACCCAGCACTTCGGACACGCCATGGTCTTATGCCGTCATCTCTTCCTAACCTTGTTTTTCAGATATCTGAACCTAGACATCGTATCAATTCTCCACACAGCTGGGTATCGCAAGCACAAAACAGAACTCCTCCTTCCCCATGGCTGTCAAGCTTGCTCTTGGCATGTAGTCACAGCTTCAGGGTGGGAGAAACCTTCATGGCCCCTGATGCCATGCCCAAACTTGAGTGCTGCTTGGGCACAAATTCACACTGTGACCCTCAGCATGAGCCCCATTTCAAAGAAAGGCCTGTCAGGGCCTGGACCAATGGCCCGCATATGGGGCTTGCCAAGCCCCTATGCACCCTATCCTCACCAGGGTTTGAGATTTCCAGTCGCCCCTCCCGTACCTGGGGCTCTGCTCTGGAATCCCTTTCTTGGAGAGACCCATGAGCCAGACAACACGACTCCACCCTTCCCACAAAATGACCCCAAACTCTTGGGAGCTGGGACAAATCCCCAGAGAGGGATACTCGTCCACAGTCCCTGAGGCCACCCCTCCAATCCACGGCTATCCCGGACACAACATCCGGAGACAAAAGCCTGAAGGATCGCCTCCCACTCGCCCTTCTTTCAGAGGCCCAGGAGCTCCCTCTCGGGCTGTCCATCCGGCCTGCCATACCCTAGGCGCCACTCATAAGCTGAGTTTGTGTTTTCAGACTTCTGTGCCCACAGCCTGGACCCACACAACCTCCCGGCTAGGGCCTCTGGAGCCACAGAGATAGATTGTGCCTGCCCTCTCCAAGGAAAGTGTGCCCAATCCATTGACCACAACCCTACATGTTAGGGAAAAGCTCCAAGTCCTCTGAGGCCATCAATAGTGTAGGCCACCCTGGACTAAGAGGGGCTCTCTGACACCAGCGGAGCAACTATCTCCACTTAGACTCACAGACAGTGTCCCCAGACAGAGAAGATTGAAATGGACAGGCACCTAGGCCCTAATCTGAACCTTAGCTTTGGTTTCCATGCGTCCGTCCTCAGATGACTGGTTTCGTATCAGCATATTAGTTTTTTCTAAGGCACCAAACGAAAACTCTCTCATCTCCACATGGGGAGCTTTCTTACTGGAGCTGTATCAAACCCTTCACATAGGAGAGTTCCACAGGACCACTGAACAACCAGCACATCCATGGTCTCCATGGACCCAAATGCACATTATGACACATCCTCAGGAGAGGCCATTTCAACCCAGCCCTTTGGGTAACGTGCCCCAGAGCCAGCAGTTCAAAATATCTTCTCGCTAATGACCTATGGGAATGTGACGCATGCTGTTCAGGGATCCATCCTTGGAACCCTGCTCTCCAGTCTTTCCGTATGTTATGTCGTGGAGCCATCCAACAGGACTTGACTGTCCCGCAGAAGGAAACCTTGTGGTTTGGAGCAACCTCCAAACTCAGCGTGGAAAACTTCCTTGGCATCATGAGGCCCCCGCTTCATGAAGGTGCCATTATGGACACAAACTCCAGCCTCAAACAACGTCTGATCCTCAGCCAGACTTCAGATGCAGTGGATTTCGATTCAGCCTCTCCAGAATAGGCCTGCTCTGCCCTTGGCTCCAATCCTCACCCTAGCTTGTGTTTTCAGACTTCTGTCCTCACACTCCTGGCCCACAAACCCTCCCTACTGGGAATTCTGGGGCCACAATGAAGCACTCTGCTTGCCTTTCAGGAGAAAAACATTCTCTATGGAGCTCCCCAGAACCCCAAATGAGGATCAAACTGCTTGGCCCTCAGCAATACCCCATTTGCATAGGCTATCTTAAACACTGACGTTCTGTGGCACATAGCCTGAGCCCAGACCTTCCAACAGACACCGACACAGCTGGCTGCACACCCAGCACATTGGACCCACCACTGCCTTAGGCCCCCATCCATTCCCAACCTGGGTTTTCAGTCATCGGAACCTAGACCTTAAATCTAATCTCTGCACAGGGGGGAACCAGATGCTCAAGTCAGAATCCCTCCTTCCCTATGACAAGAAACCTTGCTGCTGGCAGTGAGTCAAACCTTCCGTGTAGGAGAAAAGAGCATGGCCCCTGAGGCCACGCCCATGCGTGAGGGCCACCTTGGGCACAGGAATACATTGTGACCCTCAGCGTGAGTACCTTATTCAAGTAACGCCTCTCATTGACTGGACCAACAGCCTGCATATGTGGCTTTCCATGCACATAGGCACCCAGACCTAACTAGATGGCGGGCATTCCAGTTGAGGGAACACACTGCTGTGCTCTAGAATCTCTCTACTGGGGTATCACCTTTGGCAGAAAACAGTACTCTTCCCTTCCACCAGAATGAACCCAAACACTAGGGAGTTTGGACAATCCTCAGAGAGGAAGGCTCTTCCTCGGCACCTGAAGCAACCCCTATCCTGAACGGCCATTGTGAACACAACACCCGGAGCCAAAAGCCGGAGCATCTGCCTCACACTTGCCCTCCTTTGATATCCAGAGGATCTCCCTTCATGGAATGGAGATCAGGCCTGCCATTACTTTGGCCCCTACATGAGCCAAATTTGTTTTTTCACACATCTGTCCTCACAGCCCTGGCAAACACAGTTTCTAGGCTGGGTCCTCTGGAGCCATACCACAGGACCGTGCCTGCTCTCTGCTGGGAAACTTTGTCCATTCCTTTGGCCACACACCTCCAGAATATGAGAAACCTAAAGGCCCCTGAGGACATCCCACTACTGTAAGCCTCCATGGACACACAGGGTCTTTTTGACAAGCTGAGAATCAACCTCCACGATGGCATGCACACAGATGTCAACAGAGACAGAAGGTTGAGCCGGACAGGCCCTTAGGCCCTAATCTCAACTCTTGCTTTGGAATCCAGGTGTCACTCCTCAGAGGCTATGGTTCGAAGAACAGGATAAGGGGCTTTCCTGAGGCACTGAACAGAACACCTCTCGTCTCCACATGGGAAGCTTCCTTGTTGGATCCGTGTCACTCACCTCTGGACTCCTGCAGAGTCCCAGAGCTACCTCCACATTCCAAGGTCTCCCAGGCCACCAAGCCACAGTAGGACTCATCTTCAGGAGAGTCCATTTCAAATCTCCCCTCTGGGTAGCTCACCCAGGAGCCCGCAAATTGAACCTGCCTTGTCCTGACTAAAGGGTGCGAATATGAGGTGGCGTTCCCAGGCATCCATGCTTAGACACCTGCTCTCGAGTCCTTCTGTATGTGGCCTCCTGGAACCATCCAATAGGACTCGACTGTCGTGCAGAAGGAAACGTTGAGGTTTGGAGTAGTTTACAAATCCCATTGTAGGGAAACGTCCCTGGCCTCATGAAGCCCCCACTCCCTTCAGGAAGAGGCTGTCATGGACAAAAACTCTAGCCTGAGGCACCTCTCATAGCTGATGTGACCTCAATTGCAGGAGATCTCGATTCAGCCTCTGCAGAGTGGGCCTGCCGTGCCCTCGGTCCCAAACCTCACGCTAGCTTGTGTTTTCAGACTTCCTTCCTCACACTCCTGGCAAACAAGCCCTCCGGACTAGGAACTCCAGAACCAAAACCCAGCCCAGTGTCTGCCCAACGGAAGAAAATCGTTTCCCTGTGGGGCTCTCCAGAAAACCCAGATGAGGATCAACCTGCTCGGGCCTCGACGGTACCCGACCTGGATAGGCTGCTCTGGGCACTCATGCTCTGTCTGACACAGCCTGAGCCAGACGTCCAGACAGACAAGGAGACAGATGGCCGCACACCCAGCACTTCGGACATGCCATGGTCTTATGCCGTCATCTATTCCTAACCTTGGTTTTCAGATATCTGAACCTAGACATTATATCAATTCCCCACACAGTTGGGTATCTTAAGCACAAATCAGACCTCCTCCTTCCCCATGGCTGTAAAGGTTGTGCTTCGCATGGAGTCCACCTTCAGGGTAGGAGAAACCTTCATGGCCCCTGATGCCACGCCCAAACTTCAGTGCCGCCTTGGGCACAAATTCACACTGTGACCCTCAGCATGAGCCCAATGTCAAAGAAAGGCCTGTCAGGATGTGGACTAAGCGCCCACATATGGGGCTTGCCAAGCCCGTATGCACCCAATCCTCACCAGTGTTTGTGTTTTCCAGTCGCCCCGCCCATACCTGGGGCTGCTCTGGAATTCCTTTCTTGGAGAGACAAATGAGCCAGACAACAGGACTCCACCCTTCCCACAAAATGTCCCCAAACTCTCGGGAGCTGGGACAAATTCACAGAGAGGGAGACTCATCCATGGGCCCTGAGGCCACCCCTACAATCCACGGCTATACTGGACACAACATCCAGAGACAAATCCTGTAGGAAAGCCCCCCACTCACATGGCTTTCAGAGGAAAGAAACCTCCCTCTTGGTCTGTACATCTGGCCTGCCACAACCTCGGCGCCACTCATAAGCTGAGTTTGTGTTTTCAGACTTCTCTGCCCACAGCCTGGACCCACACAGCCTCCCGGCTAGGGCATCTGGATCCACATTGGAAGATTGTTCCTGCCCTCTCCAAGGAAAGTGTGCACAATCCATTGTCCAAAACCCTACAGGTTAGGGAAAAGCTCCAAGGCCCCTGAGGCCATCCCGATAGTGTAGGCCGCCCTGGACTAAGAGGGGCACTCTGACACCAGCGGAGCAACTATCTCCACTTAGACTCACAGACAGTGTCCACAGACAGAGAAGATTGAAATGGACAGGCCCCTAGGCCCTAATCTGAACCTTAGCTTTGGTTTCCATGTGTCCATCCTCAGATGACTGGTTTCGTATCAGCATATTAGGTTTTTCTAAGGCACCAAACGAAACCTCTCTCGTCTCCACATGGGGAGCTTTCTTACTGGAGCTGTATCAAACCCTTCACATAGGAGAGTTCTGCAGGGCCACTGAACAACCAGCACATCCATGGTCACCATGGACCCAAACGCACATTATGACGCATCCTCAGGAGAGGCCATTTCAACCCAGCCCTTTGGGTAACGTGCCCCAGAGCCAGCAGTTCAAACATATCTTCTCGCTAATGGCCAATGGGAATGCGACGCATGCTGTTCAGGGATCCATCCTTGGAACCCTGCTCTCCAGTCTTTCCGTATGTTATGTCGTGGAGCCATCCAACAGGACTTGACTGTCCCGCAGAAGGAAACCTTGTGGTTTGGGGCAACCTCCAAACTCAGCGTGGAAAACTTCCTTGGCATCATGAGGCCCCCGCTTCATGAAGGTGCCATTATGGACACAAACTCCAGCCTCAGCCAACGTCTGATCCTCAGCCAGACTTCAGATGCAGTGGATTTCGATTCAGCCTCTCCAGAGTAGGCCTGCTCTGCCCTTGGCTCCAATCCTCACCCTAGCTTGTGTTTTCAGAATTCCGTCCTCACACTCCTGGCCCACAAACCCTCCCTACTGGGAATTCTGGGGCCACAATGAAGCACTCTGCCTGCCTCCCAGGAGAAAAACATTGTCTATGGTGCTGCCCAGAAACGCCAAATGAGGATCAAACTGCTTGGCCCTCAGCAATACCCCATTTGCACAGGCTATCTTAAACACTGACGTTCTGTCGCACATAACCTGAGCCCAGACCTTCCAACAGACACTGACACAGCTGGTTACACACCCAGTACATTGTAGCCGCCACTGTCTTGGCCACCATCAATTCCCAGCCTGGGTTGTCAGTCATCGGAACCTAGACCTTATCTCCAATCCCTGCACAGGGGCGAACTAGAAGCTTAAGTCAGAAATCTCCTTCCCCATGGCAATAAACCTTGCTGCTGGCAGTGAGTCAAACCTTCATTGTAGGATAAACGGCATGGCCCATGAGGCCACGCCCATGCGTGAGGGCCTTCTTGGGCACAAACACACATTGTGACCCTCAGCGTGAGTACCTTATTCAAGTAACGCCTCTCAGTGACTGGACCAAGAGCCCGCATATGTGGCATGCCTTACCCATAGGCACCCAGCCCTACTAGATGGCGGGTATTAGAGTTGAGGGATCCCACTTCTGTGCTCTTGAATTCCTATACTGAGGGGTCACATATGGCAGAATACAGTACTCTTCCCTTCCCACAGAATGAATCCAAGCACTTTGTAACTTGGACCACCCCCCGAGAGGAAGGCTCTTCCTGGTCCCCTGAAGCAACCCCTACTTGAACAGCCATTTTGAACGCAACATCCAGATAACAAAAGCCTAAGCGACTGCCTTCAACTTGCCCTCCTTTGATATCGAGAGTATCTCCCCTCGTGGACTAGAGATCAGGCTTGCCATTACCTTGGCCCCTACCTGAGCCAAGTTTGTTTTTTCAGATATCTGTCCCCACAGCCCTGGCAAACACAGCTTCTAAGCTGGGTCCTTTGAGCCATACCACAGGACCGTGCCTGCTGTCTCCTGGAAACTGTTTCCATTCCTTTGGCCACACACCTCCAGAATAAGAGAAACCTCAAGGCCCCCGAGGACATCCCACTACTGTAAGCCTCCCTGGACACACAGGGGCATTCTGATGCAAGCTGTGCAGCTACATCCACGAAGGCATGCACACAGATGTCCACAGAGTCAGAAGGTTGAGCCGGACAGGCCCTTAGGCCCTAATCTCAACTCTTGCTTTGGTTTCCAGGTGTCACTCCTCAGAGGCTTTGGTTCGAGGAACAGCATATGGGGATTTTCTGAGGCACTGAACAGAACACCTCTCTTCTCCACATGGAAAGCTTCTTTGTTGGAGCTGTGTCAAACACCTCAGGTTGGAAAATCCTGCAGAGACCCTTAGCCACCTCCACATTCCTAGGTCATCCAGGCCACCTACCCACAGTAGGACTCATCTTCAGGAGAGTCCATTTCCACTCACCTCTCTGGGTAGCTCACCCAAGAGCCCGCAGATTGAGCCTGTCTTGTCCTGACTAAAGAGTGGGAATATGAGGTGGCGTTCCCAGGCATCCATGCTTAGACACCTGCTCTCGAGTCTTTCCGTATGGGGCCTCCTGGAACCATCCAATAGGACTCGACTGTAGTGCAGAAGGAAACCTTGAGGTTTGAAGTAGTTCACAAATCCCATCGTAGGGATACCTGCCGGGCCTCATGAAGCCCCCCACATCCTTCAGGGAGAAGCCATCATGGACAAAAACTCTAGCTTGAGCACGTCTCATAGTAGACATGACCGCAATGCAGGAGATCTTGATTCAGCCTCTGCAGAGTGGCCTTCCGTGCCCTCGGTCCCAAACCTCACGCTAGCTTGTGTTTTCAGACTTCCTTCCTCACACTCCTGGCAAACCATCCCTCCAGAGTAGGAATTGCAAAACCACAAGCCAGCCCAGTGACTGCCCACCGCTAGAAAACGTTTCCTTGTGGGGCTCTCCAGAAAAACCAGATGAGGATCAACCTGCTCTTGCCTCGACGGCACTCAGATTTGATAGGCTGCTCTGGGCACTAATGCTCTGCCTTTCACAGCCTGATGCTAGACGTCCAGACAGGCAAGGAGACAGCTGGCCACACACCTAGCACTTCTGACACGCCATGGTCTTATGCCGTTATCTCTTCCGAACCTTGGTTTTCAGATATCTAAACCCAGATATTATATTAATTCCCCACACAGTTGGGCATCTGAAGCACAAATCAGAACTCCTTCTTCCCCATGGGTGTAAAGCTTGCTCTTGGCATGGAGTCACACCTTCAGGGTGGGAGAAACCTTCATGGCCCCTGATGCCACGCCCAAACTTGAGTGCTGCTTGGGCACAAATTCACTCTGTGACCCTCAGCATGAGCCCCATGTCAAAGAAAGGCCTGTCAGGACCTTCACCAAGAGCCCGCATATGGGGCGTGCCAAGCCTCTATACACCCAATCCTCACCAGTGTTTGAGTTTTCCAGTCTCCCCCCCGTACCTGGGGCTCTGCTCTGGAATCACTTTCTTGGAGAGACACATGAGCCAGACAACAGGACTCCACCCTTCCCACAAATGACCCCAAACTCCTGTTAGCTGGGACAAATCCCCAGAGAGGGATAATCGTCCACAGTCCCTGAGGCCACCCCCTACAATCCACGGCTATCCTGGACGCATCCAGAGACAAAAGCCTGAAGGAATCTCGCTTTTGATTCACTAGCCAAGGAGCTCACTCTCTATCTGTACATCCGGCCTGCCATACCCTCGGCGCCACTCATAAGCTGAGTTTGTGTTTTCAGACTTCTGTGCCCACAGCTTGAACCCACACACCCTCCAGGCTAGGGCATCTGGAGCCACAGCGAAAGATTGTGCCTGCCCTCTCCAAGGAAAGTGTGCCCAATCCATTGACCACAACCCTACAGGTTAGGGAAAAGCTCCAAGGCCCCTGAGGCCATCCTGATATTGCAGGCTGCCCTGGACTAAAAGGGGCACTCTGACACCAGCTGAGCCATTATCACCACTTAGACTCTCAGACAGTGTCCCCAGAGACAGAAGATTGAAATGGACAGGCCCACAGGCCCTAATCTGAACCTTAGCTTTAATTTTCATGTGTCTGTCCTCAGAGGACTGGTTTCATATACCAGCATATAAGGTTTTTCTGAGGCTCCAAACCAAACATTTCTCGTCTCCACATGGAGTGCTTTCTTACTGGATCTGTATCAAACCCTTCTGGTCGGAGAATTCCGCAGGGCCACAGTACAACCATCACATTCCAAGGTCTCCATGGACAGAAACCCACATTATGACGCATCCTCAGGAGAGGCCATTTCAACTCAGCCCGCTGGTTAGCTTGCCCCAGAGCCAGCAGATCAAACATATCTTGTCGTTAATGGCCAATGGGAATGCGAGGCATGCTGTTCAGGGATCCATCCTTTGAACCCTCCTCTTCAGTCCTTCCGTATGGTATGTACTGGAGCCATCCAACAGGACTCGACTGTCTCACAGAAGGAAACCTTGTGGTTTGTGGCAACCTCCAAACTCAGCGTGGGAAAACTTCGTTGGCCTCATGAGGCACCTGCTTCATGAAGGTGCCATCAAGGGCACAATCCAACCTCAGCCAACTTCTGATCCTCAGCCTGACTTCAGAGGCATGAGATTTCCTTTCAGCCTTTGCAGAGTGGGCCTGCTCCCAACCTCACCCTATCTTTTGTTTTCAGACTCTACCCTAGCACTCCTGGCCCAAAAGCCCTCATGATTGGGAATTCTGGTTCCAGAACGAAGCACTCTGCCTGCCCCCCAAAGAAAAACATTGTCTATGGCATTGCTCAGAAACCCCAAATGAAAATCAACCTGCTCAGCCCTCGGCAACACCCCAATTGCATAGGCTACCCTAAACACTATGCTCTGTCTTACATAGCCTGAGCCCAGACCTTGTGAGAGACGTGAGACAGTTGGCTTCACACCCAGCACATCGAACCTGCCATGGGTTAGGCCATTTCATCCCTTCCCATTGTCCTGGGTGTCTTCCTGGAGGTATATTCTGAGGCTGTGTCAGACTATGCATTTTTTTCTGGAGCTTCCTATGGAATTGGGGTGGTATTAGGGGCCTTGCAATTTTCTCTTAATCTGGTTGGTTGGGAAACTGAGACAGGCTGACATTCCTTGGGAGAGCTGGCCCAGTGCTGTTGTGTGTTCCTGGAGGCCCCATCCTGGAGGGCATATGGGTCAGGACTCTGGGTCCAAAGTCTTCAGACACAAACTCGGGTAAGAGTTAAGCTCGAGGTGATGGCAGACCCAATCTGCAGACCCTGAGCGAAGCATCTCCAGATATGAAATTCGGACGGCTGTGAGGCAGGAGCACAGTCTTTTCTGTCTGACTTGTTTGTCAATGATGGCCACGAAATGGAGGGGTGGCCTCATGGGTCCATGTGAGATTCCACCTCTGTGGGAATTCTGCTCGGCACCCAAGAGTTTGGTGTATTTCCGGGGGATGGGAGGAGCGCAGTTTTCTGAGTCAGGGATCCCGTCCAAACAGCCATTCCAGAGATGGGTCCTGGGTTCTAGAGCCTGGATCACCGCAACAAGGCTTAGGATTTGGGCCTAGGGTCCTGCTCTATGTTTTCCTGGTACAGCTCCCGAGTGTTCTTGTTGGAAATGGGTCTCATTCTGAGGGTTACCATGCCTTTTTTTGCCCAGATGCCCATGCTGAGTGGGTGTGACCTCATGGGCTATGCACTTGGCTCCCACTCTGAGGGTTGGACTGCCATCTCAACATTCAGTTTTCCTGCCATGGGGAAGGAGGTGTACTTTTTTATGGTTCAGGTTCCCCCATGGGCAGGAATTTGAGCTAAGTTCTGGGACAGGTGCCTGAATACCCAGTTCGCTTTGAGATGAGGTCCTCGGGCCAAGGCAGGACCCACCTGCAGAAAATGAGGCCTGCTTTCTGGGTGGCTGTCAGAAGCTCGGGCTCGAGCTGTGTCAGACAGAACATTCGTGGAGAGTTCGACCTATGATATTGGGGTGCTTTTGAGAGCTGTGCAACTGGATCCTCATGGGAGATTTTTGCACAGACCCTTTCATCACTTCTTCTATCTGGTGAGCAGGCAGATGGCTGCATTACGGCTCCAGAATATCCAAGTTGGAGGGTTTGCAGGCGAGGAGTGTGAGGACAGAAATATGAAAACATAAGCTACGGTTACGCTCAGTGCCGAGCACATGTCTATTCCAATGTACAGCAGTTGTTTCGAGATCTCCAGCACCTGGGCGAGGGGCAGATGTCTGCTCATGCTGGAGTTTGTATCCATGATGGCCAACAAATGGTGGGGAGGCCTCAAGAATTCTTGGAGGTTTTTCCAAGCTGGAGCTTGTGAGCTGCTCCAAACATCAAGGTGTCCTACTAAGGGACAACAGAAGTCTTCTTACAGGGCTCCAGGGTCCCCCATATGGAAGATTCGATAACAATGCTCTCTGAATGGAGGCCTGGGAAGCCAATCTCGTGTTACCATTGCAGCTGAGGAACAGGGTAAGCTTGAACCAATGACACTGATTCCAAGTTCCAAGTGATTTTCGTTGATGGAAGTTCTCAGTCTAATAGGTCCCAATGCTGCTTGGTGTCCAGGGAGACCTTAGAATGTGGTGGCGGCTCTCTGACCATTGAGGATTCTCTATCCTTAGGATTAGACCCAGTACCCAGGAGCCAGGTTTCCTTCTTGGGACAGGAGGTGTGCTCTTGTATGGCTCACGGACCACAGGTTGGACCATATGCTTGAATTTCCAGAACAGACCTCTAGGGAGAGAGACCTCAAAACATAAGCTAGGGTTCTGATGAGGTTTTAGGGCCATGGAAGTTTCAATCTTCGGACTAAGTGCCATTGGCCTGCATGTCATCCTGGAGGTAGGTGCTGAAGCTGTGTCAGGCTGTGCACTTTTTCCAGATGGCCTATGAAATTGGGGTGCAGTCAGGGGCCTTGCAGTTTTCTCCTAATCTGGACATTTTGGGAAACTGAGATGGGCAGGGTTTCCTCAGGAGAGCAGGGCCAGTGATGTCATGTGTTTCTCGAGGCCCCATCCTGGAGGTCATGTGTGTCAGGACTTTGGGACCAAAGACTTTAGACACAACCTCAGATAAGAGATAGGAGTGAGGTGATGGCAGTCCGAATCTGAAGACCCTGAGGGAAGCTCCTCGGGATTTGAAATTCAGGTGGCTGGAAAGAGGAGCACAGGCTTTTCTGTCTGGATTGTGTGTCTAGGATGGCCACTAAATAGAGGGGTGACCTCATGTGTCCATGGGATATTCTTCCACTCTGGTGATTCTGCTTGGCACCCAAGAGTTTGATTTCTTTCTGGGGAAGAGGAAAAGACTGTATTCCATCTCTGGGATCCTGTCCAAACAGGGATTCCAGAGATGGTTTCTGGGTCCAGACACTGGGAAAACTTAACCAAAGCTTCGATTTGGGTTCCTGGTCCAGATCCCAAGGGGGATCTTTGGAAAGGGGTCTCATTCTGAGGGTCACAATGCCTGTTTGTGCCCAGCTGCCCATCCTGTGTAGGCGTGGTCTCATCGACCATGCACCTGGTTCCCACTCAGGGTTGTACAGCCATCTCAACATTCAGTTTTCTGGCCATGGGGAAGGAGGAGCACTCTTTTGTGCTTCCGAGTCCCCTATGGGCAGGAATTTGAGCTAAGTCTGGGACAGGTACCTGAATATCCAGGTTGCTTCAAGATGATGGCCTCGGGCCAAGGTTGGACCCACCTGGAGGATATGGGGCCCACTATCTGGGTGGCTGACAGGAGGTCGGGGATCAGGCGGTGTCAGACAGACAATTTATGCAGAGGTCGGTCTATTATATTGGGGTGCCATTGAGGGCCGTGCAGGAGGATCCTCATGTGAGTTTCTGCGAAGACCCATAGGGCACTTCTTCTTTCTGGTGGGCAAGCAGAAAGCTGCACTGTGGCTTCAGAATTCCCAATATGGAGGGCTTGTAGGCGAGGAGTGTGAAGACAGAAGTCTGAAAACACAAGCCACGGATAAGCTCAGTGCTGACCACAGGACCATTCCATTGTGCAGTAGTTGTTTCGAGATTTCCAGCACCTGAGTATGGGCGAGGGTCAGATGTCTGCTCACGCTGGGTTTGCATCCATGATGGTCAACGAATTGTGGGGTGGCCTCAAGAATTCTTGGAGATTTTCCCAAGCAGGACCTTGTGAGCTGCTCCAAACAGCAAGGTGTCCTACTGTGGGACAGGGGAAGTCCGCTTACAAGGCTCCAGGGTCCCCCATATAGAAAGATTCGACAGCAGAGGTCTCTGAATGGAGGCCTGGGAAGTCTTCCTTGCATGACCATTGCAGATGAGGAACATTGCAGGCTTGATCTGCTGGTTTTTGTTCAAATTTCCAAGTGATCTAAGTTGACGGATGTTCTCAGTCTAATGAGTCACAATGCTGCTTGGTGTCCAGGGAGACCTTAGAATGTGGTGGTGAGGGTGCCTGGGTGGCTCAATGGGCTAAGCCGCTGCCTTCGGCTCAGGTCATGATCTCAGGGTCCTGGGATTGAGTCCCGCATCAGGCTCTCTGCTCAGCAGGGAGCCTGCTTCTTCCTCTCTCTCTCTCTGCCTTCCTCTATGCCTACTTGTGATCTCTGTCTGTCCAATAAATAAATAAAACCTATATAAAAAAAAGAATGTGGTTGTGGGTCTGTGGCCATGCAGGATTCTCCTACCTGAGGGTTAGACCCAGTTCCCAGGAGCCAGGTTCCCTTCTCGGGACAGGAGGGGTTCTCTTGTATGGCTCAGGGACCACATGTCGGATCATATGTTGGATTTCAAGACCAGGCCTCTGGGCACAGAGGCCTGAATATCTAGGCTAGGGTTCTTATGAGGTTGTAGAGGCATGTCATCCTCAACCTTCGGACTTAGGGACTTTGACCTGTGAGTCTTCCTGGAGGTAGATGCTCAGGCTGTGTCAGACTGTGCATTTTTTCCAGAGTGGCCTATGAAATTGGGGTGGGCTCAGGGGCCTTGCAGGCTTTTCCTAATCTGGAGGGTTTGTGCAACTGAGACGGCAGAATTTCATCCAGAGATCAGGCCCAGTGATGTAGTGTGGTTCTGTCAGCCCCATCCTGCAGGGAATGTGGTTAAGGGCTCTGGGACCAAAGTCTTCAGACACAAAATTGTGTATCAATTAGGAGGGAGGTGATGGCAGCCCCGATATGCAGACGCTGAGGGCAGCTTCTCAGGATTTGAAATTCGTGTGGCTGGGAGGCAGGAGCAAAGGCTTTTCTGTCTGGATTGTGTCTAGGATGGCCTTGGAATGGTGGGGTGTCCTCATGTGTCCATGGAATATTCTACCTCTCTGGGGATTCTGCCCAGCACCCAAGAGTTTGGTGTCTCACTGGGAAGGAGAGAGCGTGGTTTACTGTTTCAGGGTTCCCGTCAACACAGGGATTCCAGAGATGGGTTATAGGTCCCTGTGCCTGGATAACCC
Source organism: Mustela nivalis (assembly GCF_964662115.1). NCBI lineage: Eukaryota > Metazoa > Chordata > Mammalia > Carnivora > Mustelidae > Mustela > Mustela nivalis. The sequence continues at coordinate 495,549 of NW_028136558.1, read as the reverse complement.
TACAAAGGCTTAGTATTTGGGCCAGAGGCTTGACTGCCTGGCTCTGTGGGGCTTTGGTTCAGCTCCCATGGGGACTTGTTGGAAATGGGTCTCAGGGTAAGGGTCACAATGCCTGTTTGTGCCCAGATGCCCATCCTGAGTGGGCATTGGCTCTTGTTCCATGCACCTGGATCCCAATATGAGGGTTGGACCACCATATCAACATTTAATTTTCCTTCTATGAGGAAGGAGGAGTACTCTTTTGTGCTTCAGATTCCCCCATGCACAGTAATTTGAGCTATGTTCTGGGACTGGTACGTGAATAACCAGGTTGGTTTGAGATGAAGGACTCAGGTCAAGGCAGGTCACACCTGCCAGATATGGGTCCCGCTATCTAGGTGGCTACCAGGAGGTCGGGGCTCGAGCTGTGTCAGACAGAGCATTAGTTCACAAGGTGGCCTATGATATTGTGGTGCTATAGAGGGCTGTGCTGGTGGAACCTTATATGGAGTTTCACGCAGACCCATAGGGCACCTCTTTTTTCTGGTGGGCAGGCAGAAGGCTGCATTGTGGCTCCCAAATTCCCAATATGGGGGACTTGAAGGCGAGGAGTGTGAGAACAGAAGGCAGAAAACACAATCTATGCTTAATCTCAGTGCCGAGAACATGGCCGTTCCAATGTGCAGTGGTTTTTTCGAGATCTCCAGCATCTGAGTACAGGCGAGGGTCAGATGTCTGCTCATGATAGAGTTTGTATCTATCGTGGCCAACAAATGAAATATACAGCACCTGATTAAAGGTGGATTTCAGATGTTTACGCACACTGGAGTTTGTGTCTCTGATGACCGAGAAATGGAGGAGTGGCATCAAGAGGCTGATGCATGTGAGATGCTCCAAACAGCAAGGTTGTTTTTTCTACTGGACAGTTAGAGTCTGGTATGTTTTCTGCAGGGCCCCCCATGTGAAAAGTATGGGTAGCAGAGCCCTTCCACATGGATGCCTGGAAAGCACACCTCCATTGACCAATGCAGCTGAGGAACATGCAGGTTCTTTACGGTGCTTCTGGGGCGAAGCACCAAGGTCTTGAGTTGACATGGAATCTCTTGAAGATGGGTTACAATGCTGGTTTTTTTTACCAGGTAGATCTTAGAATGTGTTGGTGGCTAAGGTGCCTGCAGGATTCTCCTACCCTGAGGGTTTAACACAGGTCGAAGAGCACGGTTACCTTCTGGGGACAGGAGATGTAGTGTTTTGTGGCTCAGGGACCACATGCCGTATCATAAGTTCCTATTCAAGAACAGGCCTCTGAAGACAGATGCCCGACAACCTAATCTAGGGTTCCAATGAGTACCAGGGGCATGAGAGGTTCAATCTTCAGACTTAGGACAGTTGACTTGGGTGTCTGCCAGGATGTAGGTGATCAGGGAGTTTCAGACTACGCACTTATGTCCAGAGTAACCTCCAATATTGGGGTGGCCACAGGGGCCTTGAATGTTTCAACCAACTCTGGAGGGTTTGGTTAACTGACATGCACAATTTCCATGGGGATGGCAAGCACAGTCCTGTGGTGTGGCTCCAGAGACTCCACCCTGGAGGGCATGTGAGCCATGGTTCTGGGAGGGAAGTCTGCAAACACAAACTCGGGTTAGGTTTAGTGGCTAGGTTATCGCAGGGCAATGTGTAGACCTGGAAGGCTACTCGTCAGGAACAGTAACTGGAATGACCCGAAGGCGGAAGCACAGGCTTTTATATCTGGATTGTGTGTCTAGGGTGACCTCAGAATGCAGCTGTGGCCTCATGGGTCCATGGGAGACTTTTCCTCTAAGGATACTGGCGGCTCCCAATATTTTGATGACTTTTTGGGATGGGAAGACCGCTATTTTCGATCTTAGGTGTGCCCCAAAACAGGGATTCCAGAGATGGGCTCTGGGTCTAGGCGCCTGGAAAATCCCACCAAGGGTTGGGATTTGGGCTTATGGGCAGACCAGGCCTGCAATGCAGGATCTTAGTGGTGCAACTAGGAGGGCTTGTTTGGAAGCATGCTCAGGCTGAGCATTACAATGCCTGTTTGTGCCCAGGGCGGCCCTCAGGAGTGGGCGTGGTCCCATTGTCCATTTTCTGGCTCCCACATTGAGGGATGGACACGCATTCCAATGGCCAGGTTTCCAGCCATGGGGAAGGAGGAAATATCTATTGTGCTTCATGTTCCCCCATAGGCAGGGATTACAGCAAAGGTCTGGGGACAGATGCCTGAATACCAAGGATGCATAGAGATGACAGATTTGGGCCATGGACATTCTCACATGCTGGATATGGGCCCCGCTCTCTGGGTGGCTGACACGAGGTCTGGGCTCAGGCTGTGTCAGACACAGCACTAGTGGCCAGAGAAGTCTATATATTGGGGTTCTCTCCAGGGCCGAGTAAATTGATCCTCATGTAGGGTTTCTGGCCAGACTCACGAAGCACTTCTTCTGTGGGGCAGGCAGAATGCTGCCTTATGGATCCAGAATTCCCTATCAAGAGGGTTTGGGGACAAATAGGGTGAGAATGCAATTGTAAACACCAGCTATGCTTAAATTGAGTGCCAAGCGGAAGTCAGTTTCAATGTGCAGCAGCTTATACGAAATATCCAGCACCTGAGTAAGGGCAGATGTCAGATATTTGCTCACACTGGAGTTTGTGTCTAGGATGACGACTAATGGAGGGGTGGCTTCAGGAGGCAATGGAGGATTACCCACGCTTAGGATTGTGAGATGCTCCAAACAACAAGGTTTCCTTCTAATGGACAGGAGGAGTCTGTTTTTTTTTTCCTCCAGGGTCCCTCAAGTGGAAGTTTGCGTAGCAGAGCCCTCCCGCATGGATGACTGGAAAGCACACGTCCAATGACCATTGCAGCTGAGGAACATGACAGGTTCGTTTTGGTGGTTCTTGTGCCAAGTACCAAGGCCTTGAGTTGACTTGGAATTTCTTACAGATGTGTCCCAAAACTGGTTTGTTACAAGGGAGGTCTTAGAATGTATTGGTGGCTAAGGGCCACGCTGAGGGTTTGGCACAGGTCGATGTGCACAGTTTCCATCTTGGGAGAGGAGATGTTCTGCTTTGTGGCTCAGGGTACATATGTTGTATCCTGACTTGGTATTCAAGAACAGGCCTCTGAGGATTGATGCTTGCAACCTAATCTAGGGATCCAATGATGTCCTGGTGCCCATCAGGTTCAATTTTCTGACTAAGGACCATTGATATGGTTGTCTGACTGGATGTAGGTGATCAGGGTGTTTCAGACTGTGCATTTGCATCCAGAGCCACTTCCAATATTGGGGTGGGCTCAGGGGCCTGCAGGTTTCTCCTAACTTGGAGGCTTTGGGGAACTGTGATGGGCACAGTTTCCTTGGGGATGGCAGGCCCAGTCCTGTGGTAAGGCTTCAGAGACCACCTCCTTGAGGATATGAGAGCCATGGTTTTGGGAGGGAAGTCTGCAAACACAAATTTGGGTCAGGGATAGTGGCAAGGTGATCGCAGGTCCAATGCATAGACCTAGAAGGCATCACGTCAGGAACTATAATTAGGGTGACTGAAAGCTGGTAGCACAGGATTTTCTATCTGGATTGTGTGTCCAGGATGGGCTCTGAATGTAGACGTGGTCTCATGGTTCAATGGGAGACTTTTCCTCTCTAAGGATCCTGGTGGATCTCCATAGATTGGTGGTTTTTCAGAGAAGAAAAGAGTGCTCTTTTCCATCTTAGAGGTGCCCCAAAACAGGGAAGAATGCTGTTTTCCAACTTAGGCTTATGCCAAAACAGAGATTCCAGAGAGGGCTCTGGGTCTGGGTGCCCGGATATCCCACCAAGTGTTAGGATTTGGGCCTAGGGGCATTCCAGGCCTGCAATGCTGGATCCTAATGGTGTAACAGAGAGGGCTTGTTTGAAAGCATGCTCAGGCTGAGGGTCATCATGCCTCTTTGTGCCCAGGGGGGCCCTCAGGAGAGGGCGTAGTCTCATTGGCCGTATAGCTGGATCCCACTTTGAGGGTTGGACACCCATTGCAACAGCCAGGATTCCTGCAATGGAAAGAGGAGTTCTCTATTGTGCTTCAGGTTCCCCCATTGGCAGGGTTACAGGAAAGGTCTGTGGAAAGTTGCCTTAATACCAAGGATGTGTACAGATGACAGACTAAGAATTCCCAGGTAACAAAACAGCATTGTTACCCATGTTTATGACATTCCATTTAAAAATAAGCCCTTAGTACTTCGCCCCAGAGCCACCAGAATGAACTTGCCATGTTCCTAAGCTGCAATGGTCAGTGGAGGTGTGGTTTCCAGGCAACCATACGGGGGTGCTCTGCTACACAAACTTTGCAATTGGCGGGGACCCTGGAGACAAAAAAACAGAATGCCTTTGTCCGGTAGAAGGAAACCTTCTGTTTGGAGCATCTCACAAGCCCCAGCGTGGGAAATCCTCCATTTCCTCTTGAAGCCACCACTCCATTTGTCAGTCATCATAGACACAAACTCCAGCATGAGCAAACATCTGACATCCGCCCTTACTCAGGTGCTGGATTTCAATTCGATCGCTGCACACTGGAACTGCCTTTAGTTTGACTGAATTAAGCCATAGCTTGGGTTTACAATTCCATCCTCAGCCTACTGGTCCACAAGCCCTATTGTGAGGGAATTCTGGAGCTACAACACAATATTCTGCCTTCCCCATAGAAAGAAAAAGGGCCTGGAGAGTCTGCCCAGAAACTCCATATGATGGTCAATCTTCTCGGTGCTAGACGGAACCCTGATTCATAGGCTGCCCTGGGCACTAGTGCTGTGTCTGACATAGCCGGAGCCAGGACCTAGTGTCAGCCACTGAGAGATCAGGGCCCATATCCAGCATGTGAGACCAGCTATGGCCCAAGTCTGTCTTCTCTTCTATTCTTGGTATTCAGGCATCTGTACCCACAGCTTTGCTGAAATCCTTGCCATTGGGGGAACCTGAAGCACAATAGAGAACTCCTCCTTCCCCATGGAAGGTATTCTGACAGTTGGGATAGTTGCTCAACCCTCAAAGTGGAAGGCAGCTCCATGGCCAAGGACACCATGTGCACTCATGATGGCTTCTCTGGGCACAAGCAGGCATTGTGACCTCAGCCTGAGCATGCTTTCAACCAAACGCTCTCAATTGCATCTCTGGGACCCCGAATTGCAGGCCTAGTACACACCTAGGCTCAAATCCTAACCTTGGTGGGATATTACAGGGGCCCAGACACAGAGCCCATCTCTGGAATCCCTATTTTGGGGGACCCTTAAGATGGAAAACAGCACTCTTCCCGTCCCCGAGATAGTCACCAAACTCTTGGTAGCCACCAGGATCCTTGAGTGGAAATATCTGCCATAGACCCATGAGAACACACCTGCATTCCGAGGCCATCCTGGACATACAATCCAGATACATATCATGTGCTATCACCTTTGAGTCATCGGATTTACAGTTCCTGACGAGCTACCTTCCAGGTCTATGCATTGGGCCTGCAATCACCTTGCCATTAACCTAAACTGAGTTTGTGTTTGCAGACTTCCCTCCTAAAACCATGGCTCACATGACCTCCAGGTTCTGGCATCTGAAGCCACACCACAAGACTGTGCCTGAGATCCTCAAGGAAACTGTGCCCATCACTTTTGCCCGATACCTTTAGATTAGGAGAAACCTGCAAGGCCCCTGAGCGCAGCCAAATAATGGAGGCCGCTCTGGGCACAAATGCACAGTCTGAGACACCCTGATCACCTCCATACAGGCAGACACCCAAGTCAATAGTCCTGAGTCAGAAGATTGAACCTGACATGCCCCAAGGACTTCATTGGCACACTAGATTAGGTTTACAGGTATCTGTCGTCAGAGGCCTGCTCTGGAATATCAACTTATGATAAAATATATAGTCCCTGAGCCACAGAACAGAATATGTCCTCCCCAAAAAGGAAGCCATGCTCCTGGAATTGTGTCATACCCTAAGGGTATTTGGATCCTGAATGGCCCCTTAGCAACCAGCACATTCTATGATATTCCTGGTAACAAACCATCATTGTGCCCCATCTTCATGAGACTCCATGTCAACTCAAGGTCTCGATATATTGCCCCAGAGCCACCAGAATGCACCTGCCATGTTCCTCAGCTGCAATGGTCAATGGAGGGGTGATTTCCAGGCATCCCTGTGGGGTTCTCTGATACAAAAATTTCCACATGGAGAAACCAGAGAAAACAAACCAGACTTCTCCTGTCTGGTAGAAAGAAACTTTGCTATTTGGAGCATCTCACAAGCCCCAGCATGGGAAATCCTCCATGGCCTCTTGACGCCACCCTTCCATTTGTGGGTAATCACAGACACAAACTCCAGTGTGAGCAAACATCTGACATCCACCCTTACTCAGGTGCTGGATATTCGAAACGGCACCTGCACACTGGAACTGCCTTTTGCTTTTCACTGAACTTAACCATAGCTTTGTATTACTATTCTATCCTCACCACACTGCTCCACAATATCTCTTGATAGGGAATTCTGGAGCCACAACGCAGTATTCTGCCTTCCACATAGAAAGAAGAAGGACCTGTTGAGTCTGCTCAGAAACTGCACATGAGGATCAATCTACTCAGATCACGAGGCAACCCTGATTAATAGATTTCCCTGACCACTAGTGCTATGTCTGACAGAGTCTAAGCCCCGACCTCCTGTCAGCCACCCAGAGGTGAGGGCCCATATTTAGCATGAGAGATCGGCCATGGCCCTATGCCTTCATCTGTACCCATCCTTGGTATCCAGTCATCTGTCCCCCAAACTTTGCTGGAATTCCTGCCAATGGCGAACCTGAAACACAATAGAGAACACCTCCTTCCCCATGGCAGGAATATTGGCTGTTGGGATGGTTGTCCAACCCTCAGCGTGGGAGCCAGCTGCATGGCCAAGGAGACCATGCCCACTCCTGAGGGCAGACATGGGCACAGGCAGGCATGATGATCCTCAGCCTGATCATGTTTTCAAACAAACACTCTCAGTTGCTCCTCCAGTACCAGCATTGCAGGCCTGGTATGCCCCTAGGCCCAAATATTAACCCTTGGTGGGATTTTCCAGGTGCCCAGACCCAGAGTCCGTCTCAGAATCCCTGTTTGGGGCACCCTTAGGATGGAAAACAGCACTCTTCCCTTCCCTGAGAAAGGCACCAAACTATTGGGAGCCGCCAGGATCCTTAGAGAGAAAAAATCTCCCATGGACCCATGAAAACAAACCTGCATTCCGAGGCCATCCTGTCCACACAATCCAGAGAGAAAAGTCTTTGCTACCGCCTTCGAGTCATCCTATTTACATTTCCTGACGAGCTGCCCTCCATGTCTATGAATTGGGCCTGTGATCATCTCGACACTAACCCTAACCCCAGTTTGTGTTTGCCGACTTCTCTCCCAAAACCATGGCTTACATGCCCACCAAGATGTGGTCCCTCAAGCCACATCACAGGAAAGTTCCTGCCATCCCCAAGAAAACTGTGCCCATCAGGTTGTCCAAACCCTCCAGATTAGGAGAAACCTGCCAGGCCCCTGAACCCACCCCAATATTGGAGGTTGCTCTGGATGCAAACGTGCAGTCTGAAACACCCTGAGCACCTCCATCGAGGCAGAAAGCCAAGTCAATGGTTCTGAGTCAGATGATTGAACCTGACATGCCCCCAGGACTTCACTGGAACCCTAGATTGGGTCTTCAGACATCTGTTCTCAGAGTCCTGTTCTGGAATACCAAGTTGTGATACAACATGTGGTCCCTGATTCCCACAACAGAACATCTCCTGTCTCCAGAAGGAAAATGTGCTCTTGGATCTATGTCCAACTTTCAGGGTAGATGGATCCTGCATGACCCATTAGCCCCAGCACCTTCTATGATCTCCCTGGTAACAAACCAGCATTGTGACCCAACTTCTGAGACTTGATGCCAACTCAAGGTGTTGGTACTTTGCCCAAGAGCCATGAAACGAATCTGCCATGTTTCTCAGGTACAAAGGTCAATGGACGTGTGCTTTCTAGGCATCCAAGAGGTAGTTCTCTGCTACACAAAAATTCCACATAGGGAACCCTAGAGCAAACAAATAAGACTGCTCCTGTCAGGTTGAAGGAAACCTTGGTTGTTTGGAGCATCTCACAAGCCCCAGCCTGGGAAGTCCTCCACATTCTCTTGATGCCAACCCTCCATTTGTTAGTCATCATAGACACAAATTCCAGCATGAGCAAACATCTGACATCTGCTCTTACTCAGGTGCTGGATATTCGAATCAGTCGCGCACACTGGAAATACCTTTCACTTGACACTGTATTCTTGCATAGTTTGGGTTTACAATTCCATCCTCACCCTACTGGACTGCAAGTCCTCTTGAGAGGGAATTAGGGAGACAAAACGCAACATTCTGCCTTCCCCATAGAAAGAAGAAGGGCCTGGTGAGTCTGCCCAGAAACTCCCCATGAAGATCAATCTACTTGGCCCTCGAGGGAACCCCGATTTATACTTTGCACTGGCCACTAGCGCTGTGTCTGAGAGAGCCTGAGCCCCAACCTCGTGTCAGCCACCCAGAGTGTGGGGCCCTTATCCAGCATGTGGGACTGGCCATGGCCCAGTCATCTCTACCCATCCTTGGTATTCCGGCAACTATCCCAGACCTTTGCTGGAATCCCTACCAGTGGGGGAACCTGAAGCACAATTGAGAACTCCTCCTTCCCCATGGCAGGAAGCCTGGCTGTTGCTATGGGTGCCCAACCCTCAGAATTAGAACCAGGTGCATGGCCAATGAGACAACGCCCAATCATAAGGGCCGCCTGGGCCAAAGCAGGCATTGTGTCCCTCAACCTTAGCATGCATTCAAACAAATGCTCTCAGTTGTTTCTGCAGGGTCCCGCATCGCAGGCCTGGTATGCCCTTGGGTCAAATCCTAACACTTCGTGGGATTTTTCATGCCAACATAACAGAGCCCGTCTCTGGAATCTCTGTTTTGAAGCACCCCTATGATGGAAAACAGCAATCTTCCCTCCCCTGAGAAAACTATTAGGAGCTGCCAGGATGCGTAGAGAGGAAAAATCTCCCAGGGCTCCATAAGACCACACCTTCATTCCGAGGCCATCCTGGACACACAATCCAGATACAAGAGACTGTGCTACCACCTTCGAATGACCTGGTTTACAGTTCCAGACGAGCTGCCCTACAGATCTACGCATTGGGCCTGTGATCACCTCGCCATTAACCCTACCCCAAGTTTGTGTTTGCAGACTTCTTTCCCAAAATCATGGCTCACATGCCCTCTATGATCGGTCTCTGTAGCCACACCACAGGAAAGATCCTGCTATCCCCAATGAAACTGTGTCCATCACAATTGCCCAAACCCTCCAGATTAGGAGAGACCTGCAAGTCCCCTGAGCCCAGTCCACTATTGGAGGCCACTCTGGACACAAATGCACAGTGTGCAACACCCTGATCACCTCCATCCAGGAAGACACCCAAGTCAATGGTCCTGAGTCAGAAGATTGGTCCCTGAACCCCACAATAGAATATCTCCTGTCCCCAGATGGAATTCGTGCTCTTCAACTTGTGTCAAGGGTCGGGGTATATGAATTATGCACAGCCCCTTAGCCCCCAGCACATTCTAAGATCTCTCTGGTAACAAACAAACAGCATTGTGATCTATCTTCATGAGATTCCATGTCACTTCAAGTCCTTGGTAATTCGCCCCAGAGCCACCAGAATGAACCTGCCATGTTCCTCACCTGATATGGTCAGTGGAGGTGTGCTTTCCAGGCATCCATGTGGGAGTGCTCTTCTACTTATTCTTTCCACATGTGGGACCCTGGAGCAAACAAACCAGACTGCCACTGACCAGTAGAAGGGAACCCTCTGTTTGGAGCATCTCAGAAGCACCAGCAGGAGAAATCCTCCATGGCCCTTGACACAACCCCTCCATTTGTCAGTCATCATAGACAAAAACTCCAGCATGAGAAAACATCTGAAATCTGCCATTATTTAGATTCTACATTTTCTTTTCCACCACTGCACACTGGAACTGCGTTTCGCTTGACACTGAATTTAACAATAGCTTGGGTTTAGAATTCCATCCTCAGCCTCCTGGTCTGCAAGCCCTCTAGAGAGGGAATTTGGAGCCACAAGGCAACATTCTGCATTCCCAGTAGAAAGAAATAGGGCCTGGTGAATCTTCCCAGAAACTCCACATGAGGATCAATCTACTTGGCACTCGATGGAACCTTGATTTATAGGCTGTCCTGGGCACTAGTACTAGTACTAGTACTGTGTCTGACAGAGCCTGAGCCAAGACCTAGTTTCAGGCACCCAGAGATATGAGCCCATATCCAGCATGTGAGATTGGCCGGGGCCCACGTCCATCATCTCTACCCATCCTTGGTATTCAGGCACCTGTCCCCAGACCTTTTATGTAATCCCTACCAATGGGGTAACCTAAAGCACAATAGAGAACTCCTCCTTCCCCATGGTAGGAATCCTGGCTGTTGATATGGGTGTCCAAACCTCAAAGTGGGAGCCAGCTGCATGGCCAAGGAGACAATGCCCACTCATGAGCGCTGCCCTGGGCACAAGTAGCCATTGTAACCCTCAGCTTGATCAAGCCTTCAAAAAAATGCTCTTAGTTGCACCTCCAGGATCCTGCATTGCAGGCCTGATATGCCCTTAAGCCCAAATCCTAACACATCGTGGGATGTTCCATGTGCACATACCCAGAGCCCGTCACTGGAATCCCTGTTTTGAGGCACCCCTAAGATGGAAAACAGCACTCTTAACTTCCCTGAGAAAGCCACCAAACTAATGGGAACCTCCAGGATCCTTGAGAAGAAGAATCTCCCATGGTCCCATGAGTCCACACCTGTATTCCGAGGCCAGCGTGGATATGCTATCCAGATACAAGAGACTGTGCTACTGGCTTCGAGTCACCTGATTTACAGTTCCTGACGTGCTGCCCTCCAGATCTTTGGATTGGGACTGTGAACACCTCTCCATTAACCTTATCCCGAGTTTGTGTTTGCAGATCTCTCTCTAAAAACCATAGCTCACATGTCCTCCAGGATGGGGCCCCTAGAGTCACACCATAAGACTGTGCTTGCCATCCCCAAGGAAACTGGGCCCATCACAGTTGCCCAAACCCTCCTGATTAGGAGAAACCTGGAAGGCTCCTGAGCACATCCCAATATTGGAGGCTGCTCTGGATGCAAATGCACAGTCTGAAACACCCTGATCACCTCCATCCAGGCAGACACCCAAATCAATGGTCCTGAGTCAGATAATTGAACCTGACATGGCCCTAGGACCTCATTGGAAGAGGGATTAACTTTTCAGGCACCTGTCCTCAGAGGCCTCTTCTGGAATACCAACTTATGATACAAATTATGGCCCCTGAGCCCCAGGGTGGGAAATCCTCCATGGCCTCTTGACGCCACTTCTCCATTTGTTGGTCATCATAGACACAAACTCTAGCCTGAGCAAACATCTGACATCCGCCCATATTCAGGCGCTGATATTGGAATCAGCTGCTGCACACTGGAACTGCCTTTCGCTTTGCAATGAATTTAAGCCTAGCTTCAGACTACAATTTCATCCTAACCCTACTGGTCTGACATATCTCTTGATAGGGAATTCTGGAGCCACAACACAACATTCTGCCTTCTTCATAGATAGAAGGACCTGGTGAGTCTGCCCATAAACTGCACATGAAGATCAATATACTCATCCCAGGAGGGAACCCCTATTTATAGTTTGCCCTAGCCACTAGTGCTGTGTCTGACAGAGCCTGAGCCCCTACCTCGTGTCAGGAACCCAGAGGGTGGGGCCCACATTAACCATGTGAGACCGGCCATGGCCCAGGGCTGTCATTACTACCCATCCTCAGTATTCAGGCATCTGTCCCCTAGATCTTAACTGGAATCCCTACCAATGGGGGGACCTGAAGCACAATAGAGAATTCATCCTTCGCCATGGCAGGAATCCTGGCTTTTGGATGGGTGTCCAACCCTAGGAATGGGAACTGGCTGCATGGCTGAGTAGACATCGCCCAATCCTGATGGCCTCCGGGGCACAAGCAGGCATTGGGACCCTCAGCTTGACCATACTTTCAAACAAACGCTCTCAGTTGCACCTCCAGGATCCCGCATTGCAGGCCTGGTATGGCCCTAGGCCTAAATATTAACCCTTGGTGGGATTTTCCAAGCACTTAGACCCAGAGCTCATCTCTGGAATGCCTGTTTTGGGGCACGCCTAAGCTGGAAAACAGTACTCATCCCTTCCCGGAGAAATCCAACAAACTATTGAGAACCGCCAGGATCCTTGAGAGGAGAAATCTCCCATGGACCCTTGAGACAACACCTGCAATAAAGGCCATTCTGGAATTTAAAACCAGATACAATTACTTGTGCTACCACCTTTGAGTTACGTGATTTACAGTTCCAGACTTGCTGCCCTCCTGGTCTATGGATTGGGACTACGATCACCTTGCCACTAACCCTAACCTAAGTTTGTGTTTGCAGACTTCTCTCTCAAAATCATGGCGCACATGTCCTCCAGGATGGGGTCTCTGGAGTCACACCACAGGACAGTTCCTGCAATCCCCAAAGAAACTGCCCATCACAGTTGTCCAAAAACCCCATATAAGGAGAAACCTGCAAGGAACCTGAGCCAACCCTAGTATTGGATGCCACTTTGGACACAAATGCACAGTCTGAAACACCCTCATCACTTTCATCCAGTCAGACACCAGAGTCAATGATCCTGAGTCAGAAGATTGAATGACATTCCCCTAGGGCCTCATTCAAAACCTTTATTAGGTTTTCAGGCTTCTGTCCTCAGAGACCTGTTCTGGATTACCAATTTATGATACAACATATGGCCGCTGAGCCCCACAACAGAATATCTCCTGCCCCCAGAAGCAATCCGGGCTCTTGGGCCTGTGTCAAATCCTCAGGCTAGATGAATCCTGCATGGCCCATTAACCACCAGCACATTCTAAGATCTCCCTGGTAACAAACCAACATTTTGACCCATCTTCATGAGGTTCCATGTCCAATCCAGTCTTTATTTCTTCGCCTCAAAGCCACCAGATGCCATGTTCCTTCGCTGTCATGGTCAATGAAGGTGTGCTTTCCAGTCACCCATGTGGGAGATCTATGTTATCCGATCTTTCGACATGGGGAACCATGAAGGAAACAAATCAGACTGCCCCTGTCTGGTAGAAGGAAACCTTGCTGTTTGGAGCATCTCAAAAACACCAGATTGGGAAATCCTCCATGGCCTCTTGACGCCACCTCTCCATTTTTGTGTCATCATAGACACAAACTAGAGCATGAGCAAATATCTGACATCCACCCTCACTCAAGTGCTGAATATTGGATTCAAACATTGCACACTGGAAATTCCTTTCGCTTGATACAGAATGTAACCATAGCTTAGGTTTACAATTCCATCCTCAGCCTCCTGGTCCACAAGCCTTCTTGATAGTGAATTCTAGAGACACAAAGCAGCATTCTGCCTTCCCCTTACAAACAAGAAGGGCCTGGTGAGTCTGCCCAGAAACCATACATGAGGATCAATCTGCTCGGCACTCGAGGGAACCCCAATTTATAGGCTGCCCTGGGCACTAGTGCTGTGTCTGACAGAGCCTGAGCCAAGACCTAGTGTCAGCCACCCAGTGATCGGGGCCCATATCCACGATTTGATACTGGCCATGGCCCATGTCCATCATCTTTACCCATCCTTGGTATTCAGGCCTCTGTCCCCAGACCTTTGCTGGAATCCCCGCTAATGGGGGAACCTGAAGCACTATAGAGAACTCCTCTTTCCCCATGGCAGGATTCTGGCTGTTGGGATGGTTGTCCAACCCTCAAAGTGGGAGCCAGCTGCATGGCCAATGTGACCACGCCCACTCATGAGGGCCACCTGGGCATAAGCAGGTATTGTGACCCTCAGCCTGAGAATGATTTCAAACAAGCCCTCTCAGTTGCACCTCCAGGATCCTGCATGCAGTCCTGGTAAGCCACTAGGCCCAAATCCTAACACTTGGTGGGATTTTCCAGGGGACCAAACCCAGAGTCCGTCTCTGGAATCCATATTTTGGGGCACCCCTAACATGAAAAACAGCACTCTTCCCTTCCCCGAAAAAGCCACCAACTATTGGGAGCCACCAGGATCCTTAGAGAGGAAAAATCTCCCATGGACCCATGAGGCCACAACTGCATTCTGAGGCCATCCTGCACACAATACAGAGAAAAAAGCCTGTGATTCTGCCTTTGAGTCACCCGATTAACAGTTCCTGAAGAGGTGCCATCCATGTCTATGCATTGGGCCTGTGATAACCTTGCCACTAACCCTAACCCAAGTTTGTGTTTTCAGACTTCTCTCCCAAAACCATGGCTCACATGCCCTCCAGTTTTTGTTAACTGGAGCCACACCACGGGATTGTACCTGTCTTCCCAAAGGAAACTGTGATTGTCACTATTAAACAAACCCTCTAGATTAGGAGAAACCTGCAAGGCCCCTAAGCCCAGCCCAATATTGGAGGCCACTCTGGACGCAAATGCACAGTCTGACACACCATATCACCTACATCCAGGCTGATATCCAAGTCAATGGTCCTCAGACAGAAGATTGAACCTGACATGCTCCTAGGATTCACTGGAACACTAGAATAGGTTTTCAGGTATCTGTACTCAGAAGGCTGTTCTGAATATCAATGTATGATACAACATGGTCACTGAGCCACACAAGAGAACATCTCCTGTCCTTAGAAGAAAGCTGTGCTCTGGACCTGTGTCAAACACTCTGGGTAGATGAATCCTTCAAGGCCCCCTGGCAACCAGCACATTCTATGATCTCCCTGACAACATACCAGCATTTTGACCCATCTTCATGAGACTCCATGACAACTCCAGCCCTTGGTACTTCGGCCCAGAGCCACCAGAATGAAACTGCCATGTTCCTCTGCTGCCATGGTCAATGTAGGTGTACTTTCCAGGCATCCAGCGGGAGTGCTCTGATACCAACTTTCCACATGGGGAACCCTGGAGGAAACAAACCAGACTCCCCTGTACGGTAAAAGGAATCTTTGCTGTATGGAGTATCTCAAGCCTGAAGGTGGGTAATCCTCCATGGCCTCTTGAGGCCACCCATCCATTTGTTGGTCATCATAGACACTAACTCCAGCGTGAGCAATCAACTGACATCTGCACTTACTCAAGTGCTGGATATTTGAATCAGCTGCTACACACTGGAATTGCCTTATGCTTGGCACTGAATTTAAAAGTAGCTTGGCGGGACGCCTGGGTGGCTCAGTTGGTTAAACAGCTGCCTTCGGCTCAGGTCATGATCCCAGCGTCCTGGGATCGAGTCCCACATCAGGCTCCTTGTTCCGCAGGGAGCCTGCTTCTCCGTCTGACTCTGCCTTCCACTCTGTCTGCCTGTGCTTACTCTCGCTCGCTCTCTGACAAATAAATAAAATCTTAAAAAAAAAAAAAAGTAGCTTGGGTTTGCAATTCCATCCTCACCCTGGTGTTCAGTAAGCTCTCTTGATAGGGAATTCTGAAGCCACAACACAGCATTCTGCCTTCCCCATAGCAAGAAAAAACAGCCTGGAGAGACTGCCCAGAAACCCTACATGAGGATAAATCTACTTGACCCTCGAGTGAACCCCATTTATAGGTTTACCTGGCCACTAGCGCTGAGTCGGACAGAACCTTGTCTCTGACCTCGTGTCAGGACCCAGAGACTGGGCTCCAACTCCAGAATGTGAGACCAGCCATGTCCCAGGGCTGTCATCTCTACCCATTCTTGATTCAGGCATCTGTCCCCAGACATTTGCTGACATCCCTGCCAATGGGGGAACCAGAAGCACAATAGGGAAATCCTCCTTCCCCATGGCAGGTATGATGGCTCTTGGGATGGGTTTCCAGACCTCAGAGTGGTAGCCAGCTGAATGGGCAATGATAACCCGCCCACTCATGAGGGCCGCCCTGGACACAAGCAGGCATTGTGACCCCCAACATGAGCATGCTTTCAAACAAACACTCTCAGTTGCATTCCAGAATCCAAATTTGCAGGCCTGATATGCCCCTAAGCACAAATCCTAACACCTGGTGGGATTTTTCAGGGGCCCAGAAACACAGCCTGTCTCTGGAATCCCTGTTTTGGGACACCCCTAAGATGGAAAATAGCACTCTCCCCTTCGCCAAGAAAGCCACCATAGTATAGGGAGCCGCTAGGATCCTTGAGAGGAAAAATCTCCCATGGATCCATGAGACCACACCTGCATTCCGAGGCCATCTTGGACACAAAAGCCAGATACACAAGCCTGTGCTACCACCTTCAAGGCAACTAATTTATAGTTCCAGACGAGCTGCCCTCCAGGTCTATGCATTGGGCCTGCGATCACCTCACCGCTAACCTTAACCCGAGTTTGTGCTTACAGACTTTTATCCCGAAACCATGGCTCATATTTCCTCCAGGATGGGGTCTCTGGAGCCACACCAAAGGACTGTTCCTGCCATCCCCAAGGAAAATGTGTCCGTCACATTTGCCTAACACTTCGAGATAAGGAGAAACCTGCAAGGCCCCTGAGCCCACCCCAATACTGGAGGCCCCTCTGGACACAAATGTGCAGTCTGAAATACGCTGATCACCTGAATCCAGGCAGATACCCAAGTCAGTGTTTCTCAGTCAGAAGATTGAACCTGACATGCTCCTATGACCTCATTGTAACCCCTGATTAGGTTTTCAGGCATCTGTAATCAGAGACCTGTTCTGGAGTACCAACTTAAGATACAACATATGGTCCCTGATCCCCACAACAGAACATCTCCTTTCTCTAGATGGAAGCCGTGCTCTTGGAACTGTGTCAAACCCTCAGGGTAGATGAATCCTACTTGGCCCGTAGCCACCAGCAGATTCTAAGATCTCACTGGTAACAAGCCAGCATTGTGAGCCATCTTCATGAGATTCCATGTCAACTACAGGCCTTGGTACTTCACCCCAGAGCCTTCAGAAAGATCCTGCCATGTTCCTCAGCTGCATGTTCAGTGGAAGTGTGCTTTCCAGGCATCCATGTGGGAGTGCTCTGCTACCCAAACTTTCCACATGGGGGACTCTCGAGCAAACAAATCTGACTGCCCTGTCCTGTAGAAGGAAACCTGGCTGTTTGGAGCATCTCACAAGCTAAAGTGTAGGAAATCCTCTATGACCTCTTTTCAACTCCCCTCCATTTGTCGGTCATTATAGACACAAACTCCAGCTTGAGAAAACATCTGACGTCTGCGCTTACTCAGGTGGTGGATATTCGAATCAGCCGCTGCACACTGGAAATGCCATTCGCTTGTCACTGAATTTATTCATAGCTTGGGTTTACAATTCCATCCTCACCCTACTGGTCCACAAGCCCTCATGTTAGGGAATTCTGCAGCCACAACACAGCATTCTGCCTTCCCAATAGAAAGAAGAAGGGCCTGCTGAGTCTGCCCAGAAACTCCACATTATGATCAATCTACTTGTCCCTTGAGGGAACCCTGAATTATAGACAGCCCTGGCCCCTAGTGTTGTGTCTGACAGAGCCTAAGCCCCGACCTCGTGTCAGCCACCTAGAAGGCGGGGCCCATATCCCGCATGTTAGACTGGCCACGGAACAGAGCCGTCATCTTTACCCATCCTTGGTATTCAGGCATGTGTCCCCAGACCTTTCCTGGAATCCCTACCAATGAGGGAACCTG
The DNA here is from genome assembly GCF_964662115.1 of Mustela nivalis. NCBI lineage: Eukaryota > Metazoa > Chordata > Mammalia > Carnivora > Mustelidae > Mustela > Mustela nivalis. The sequence goes on along the minus strand of NW_028136558.1, from coordinate 477,799 downwards.
AATCACAATAGAGAAATCCTCATTCCCCATGGCAGGATTCCTGTAAGTTCGGAAGGGTGTCCAACACTCAGAGTGTTAGCCTACTGAATGGCCATTGAGACCACCCCCATTCCTGAGGGCCACCCTATGCAAAAGCTGGCATAGTGACCCTCAGCCTGAGTATGCTTTCAAACAAACACTCTCAGTTGTATCTCCAGGACTTGCATTAGAGGCCTGGTAAGCCCCTATGCCCAAATCATAACTCTTGGTGGGTATTTCCAGGTGCCCAGAGCCAGAGAACTTCTCTGCAATCCCTGTTATGGGACACCCTTAATATGGAAAACAGAACTCTTTCCTCTCTGAGAAAGCCACCACATTATAAGGAGCCGCCAGGATACTTGAGAGGAAATATCACCCATGGACACCTGAGACCACACCTGCATTCTTAGTCCATCGTGGATACACAATCCAGATAAAAAAGCCTGTGCTACCTCCTTTGAGGCATGCGATTTACATTTCACACGGAGCTTCCCTCCAGGAGTATGCATTGGGCCTACAATCACTTCGCCACTAAACCTAACCCGCGTTTGTGTTTGCAGACTTCCCTCCCAAAACCATGGCTCTCATGCCCTCCAGCATGGGGTCTCTGGAGCCACACCAGAGGACTGTGCCCACCATTGCCAAGGAAACTGTGCCCGTCAAACTGCCCTATCTTTCCAGATTAGGAGAAACCTGCAAGGCCCCTGAGCCCACCCCAATACTGGTTGCCACTCTGTACACAAATGCACAGTCTGGAACACCCTGATCACCTACATCTAGGCAGACATTGAAGTCAATGATACTGAGTCAGAGGATTGAACCTGACATTCCGTTAGGATTTTATTGGAACCCTAGATTAAATTTTCAGGCATCTATCCTCAGAGTCCTGTTCTGCAATACCAAATTATGATACATTTGGTCCGTTAGCCCCACATCAGAACATCTCTGATCCAAGAAGGAAACCGTGCCCTTTGACCAGTGTCAAACCCTCAGGGTAGATGAATCCTACATGGTCCCTTAGCCACCAGCACACTGTAAGGTCTCCATGGTAACAAACCTGCATTATGACCCATCTTCATGAGACTTCATGTCAACTCCAGGCCTTGGTAATTCGCCCAAGAGCCACCAGAACGAATTGGCCATGTTTCTCAGCTGCAATTTTAATGGAGGTGTGCTTTTCAGGCATCCATGTGGGAGTGCTCTGCTACCCAAACTTTCCACATGGGGGACCCTGGAGCAAATAAACCAGACTCCCCCTGTCTGGTAGAAGGAAACTTTGCTGTTTGAAGGATCTCACAAGCCCCAGCATGTGAAATCCTCCATGGCCTCTTGACGCCACCCCTCCATTCGTCGGTCATCATAGACATAAACTCCAGCATGAGGAAATGTCTGACTTTCACCTTTACTCAGGTGCTGGATATCTGGAATCAGACACTGCACAATGGAACTGCCTTTTGCTTGGCACTGAATTGAACCTTAGCTTGAGTTTACAATTCCATCCTCACCCTACTGGTCCCCAAGCCCGCTTGATAGGGAATTCTGGGGCCACAACGCAGCTTTTTGCCTTCCCCTTAGAAAGAAGAAGGGCATGGTGATTCTGCCCAGAAACTCTGCATGAGGATCAATCTGCTCAGCCCTTGAGGGATCCCTGATTCATACTCAGCCCTGACCACTAGTTCTGTTTCTGACAGAGCCTGAGTGCTCAATTCATGTCAGCTACTCAGGGAGTCAGGCATGTGAGACTGGCCATGTCTCAGGTCCCTCATCTCTACCCATCCTTGGTATTCAGGCATCTGTCCCCAGACATTTGCTAGAATACCTGCTAATGGGGGAACCTGAGGCACAATAGAGAATTCTTCCTTTTCCGTGGCAGGAATCCTGGTAGTTGGGATGGGTGTCCTACATTAAAGTGGTAGCCAGCTGCATGGCCAAGGAGACAACTCCCACTCATAAGGGCTGCCCTAATCACATCAGGCATTGTGACACTCAGACTAGCATGCTTTCAAACAAACGCTCTCAGTTGTACCTCCAAGTCACACATTGTAGGCCTGGTACTCCTCTAGGCCCAAATCCTAATCCTGGTGGGATTTTCCAAGCACCCAGACTCACAGCCCTTCTATGGAATCCCTTTTTGGGGAACATCTAAGATTGAAAACAGCACTCTTCCATTCAAACAAGAAAGCCACCATACTATTGGGAGCTTCCAGGATCCGTAGAGAGGAAAATACTCTCATGGAAACATTAGAACACACCTGCATTCCAAGGCTATCATGGACACACAATCCAGATACAAAAGCCAGTGCTAGTGCCTTCGAGGTACGTGATTTACAGTTCCTGACGATCTGCCCCCCAGGTCTATGCATTGGGCCTACGATCACCTCGCAACTCAACCTAATCTGAGTTTGTGATTGCAGACTTCTCTCCCAAAACCATGGCTTACATGCCCTCCACGATGGAGTCTCTGGAGCCACATACAGGACTATGCCTGCCACCCCCAAGGAAACCGTGCCCACAAATTTGCCTAAACCTTCAAGATTAGGTGAAACCTGCAAAGCCCCAGAGCCCACCCCAATATTGGAGGCCATTCTGTACACAAAGGCACAGTCAGAAACACCCTGATTGCCTACATATAGGCAGACACCGAAGTCAATGGTCCTGAGTCTGATGATTGAACCTGAAATTCCCCTTGGACTTCATTGGAACCCTAGATGAAGTTTTTAGGCATCTGTCCTCAGAGGCCTGTTCTGGAATACCAACTTATGATACAACATTTGGTCCGTGAGCCCCACAACAGAACATCTCCGATACCCAGAAAGAAACCGTGTTCTTCGACCAGTGTCAAACCATCAGGATCGACGAATCATACATGGCCCCTTAGCCACCAGCACATAGTAAGATTTCCGTGGTAACAAAACTGCATTGTGACCCAACTTCATTAGAATCCAGGCCTTGGTACTTTGCCCTAGAGCAACCAGAAAGAACCTGCCATGTTCCTTAGGTGCAATGGTCAATGTAGGTGTGCTTTCCAGTATCCACGTGCGAGTACTATGCTACCCAATCTTTGCACATGGGGGAACCAGGTGTAAAGAAACCAGACCTCCCCTGTCCAGTAGAAGGAAACCTTATGTTTGGATCAACTCACAGGCCTCAGCGTGTAAACTGCTCCATGGCCTCTTGATGCCACCACTCCATTGGTCGGTCATCATAGACACAAACTCCAGTCTAAGCAAACATCTGACATGCACCCTTATCCCGGTGCTGGATGTCTTGAATAAACCACTGCACATTGGAACTGCCTTCCACTTGGCACTGAATTGAACCATAGATTGTGTTTACAATTCCATCCTCACCTGACTGGTCCTTAAGCCCTCTTGATAGGGAAATCTGGGGCCACAACGCAGCATTCTGCCTTCCCCATCGAATGAAAAAATGCCTGGTGAGTCTGCCCTGAAAACCCACATGAGGATCAATCAGGTCTGCCCTCGAGTCAACACCAATTTATAGGCTGCCATGGCCACTAGTGCCATGTCTGACAGAGCCTGAGCCCGACTGAGTTTCAGCCACTAGAGAGCAGGCCCCATAACTAGCATTTGGGATTGCCATGGCCCAAGTATGTCATCTCTACCCATCCTTGATTATCAGGCACCTGTCCCCAGACCTTGGCAGGGATCCCTGCCAATTAGGGAACTTGAAGCACAATAGAGAACTCTTCTTTCCCCATGGCAATAAACCTGGCTTTTGGGATGGGTGTTCAACCCTTAAAGGGGGAGCCAGTTACAACATCAATGACACCACACACACTCCTGAGGACTACCCTAGGCACAAACAGGCATTGTGACCCTCACCCTGAGCATGCTTTCAAAAAATCCCTCTCAGATTCACCACAATGATCCCTCATTTCAGGCCTGGTATGCCTGTAGGTTCAAATCATAAACTTGGTGGGATTTTCGAGTTGCCCAGACCCAGAGACCATCTCTGGAATTTTTGTTTTGGTGCACCCTTCAGATGGAAAACAGCCCTTATCCCTTCCCCAAAAATGTCACCAAATTATGAGGAGCCACCAGGATCCATAGAGAGGCAATGTCTCCCATGGACCCATGAGAACACACCTGCATTCTGAGGCCATCCTGGACACACAATCCGGAGAGAAAAGCCTGTGCTACTGCCTTCCATTCATCCTAATTACAGTTCCAGATGAGCTGCTCTCAAGGTCTATGCATTGGGCCTGTGATCACCTCGCCACTCACCCTAATTCAAATTTATGTTTGCAGACTTATCTACCAAAACCATGGCACACATGCCCTACAGGATGGGGTCTCTGGATCCACACTGCAGGACTGTCCCTGCCATCCACAAGGAAACTGTTTCCATCACAGTTGCCCAAACTGTCTAGATTAGGAGAAACCTACAAGGCCTCTGGGCCTACCCCAATTTCGGCGGCCGCTCTGAACACAAATGCACAGTCTGAAATACCCTGATCCCCTACATCCAGGAACACAGCCAAGTCAATGGTCCTGAGTCAGAATAATGAACCTAACATGCCACTAGGACGTCATTGGAACCATTGATTCGGTTTTCAGACATGTGTCCTCAGAGGCCTGTTCTAGAATGTGAACTTATGATACAACATGTGGTGGCTGGGCCACACAACAGAACATCTCCTGTCCCCAGAAGGAAACCGTGCCCTACAATCTGTGCAAAATCCCAGAGTAGTAGATTCCTGCACAACTACTAAGCCACCAGCACATTCTAAGATCTACCTGGTAACAAACCAGCTGTGTGGCCCATCTGCAAGAGATTCCATGTCAAATCAAGGACTTGGTACTTTGCTACAGAGACACCAGAATAAAGCTGTCATGTTCTTCAGTTGCAATGGTCAATGAAGTTGAACATTCCAGGCATCCATGCGGTAGAGCTCTGCTACCAAAACTTTCCACATGGGGGGCCCTGGAGCAAATAAACCACACTCCACCTGTCCAGTAGAACGAAACCTTGCTATTTGGAGCAGCTCATGAGTCTCAACGTGAAAATCCCTCCATGGCTTCTTGACGCCACCCCTCCATTTGTCAGTCATCATAGACACAAACTCCAGTGTGAGCAAATATCCGACGTCCTCCCTTACTAAGGTGCTGGATATCTCGAAAAAGCTGCTGGACACAGGAACTGCCTTCCGCTTGGCAGTGAATTGAACTGTAGCTTGTGTTTACAATTCCTTCCTCACCCAACTGGTCCTCAAGCCTTCTTGATAGCGAATTATGGAGACACAAGACAGCATTCTGCCTTTCCGATAGAAACAAGTGCCTGGTGAGTCTGGCCAGAAACCCCACATGAGGATCAATCTGCTCGGCCCTATATCGGAGGGACCCTGATTTATAGGTTGCCCTGGCCACTAGTGCTGTGTCTGACAGAGCCTGAGCCCAGACCTAGTGTCAGTCACCAGAGTTTGAGCCCCACATCTAGCATTTGGGAATGCCATGGCTCAAATATTTCATCTCTACCCATCCTTGGTATTCAGGCACCTGTCCCCAGACCTTTGCTGGTATCCCTGATAATGGAGCATCCTGAAGCACAATAGAGAACTCCTCCTTCTTCATATCAGGAAACTTGGCTGTTAGGATGGGTGTTCAACCCTGAAAGGGGGAGTCATTTACAAGTCCAGTGAGACCACACAAACTCCTCAGGGATGCCCTGGAGGCAAACAGGCCTTGTGACCCTCAGCCTGATCATGCTTTCAAACAATCCTTCTCTGTTGCACCACCATGAACCCGCATTGCAGGCCTAATATGCCCCTAAGCCCAAATCCTAGCACTTGTTGTGATGTCCCAGATGCCATGAACCAGAGCCCGTCTCTGGAATCCCTGTTTTGGGGCACCCATAAGGTGGAAAACATCACTCTCCCCTTCCCCGAAAAAGCCACCAAACTATGGAGACCCACCAGGATCCATAGAGAGGAAAAGACTCCCATGGACCCATGAGACCACACCTGCATTCCAAGGCCATCCTGGACACACAATCCAGAGAGAAAAGCCTGTGCTACTGCCTTCCAGTCTCCTAATTATAGTTCATGACAAGCTTCCCTCCAGGTCTACGCATTGGGCCTGTGATCACCTCGCCCCTCACCCTAATTTGTATTTGTGTTTGCAGACTTCTCTCCCAAAACCATGGCTCACATGCCCACCAGAATGTGATCTCTGGAGCCACACCACAGAACTCTGGCTGCCAACCCCAAGGACACTGTGCATATCAGATTTGCCCAAACCTTCCAGATTAGGAGAAACCTGTGTGGCCCCTGAGCCCACACCAATATTGCCGGCCACTCGGGATGGAAATGTGCAGTCTGAAACACCCTTATCACCTACATCCAGGGAAATAGCCAAGTCAATGATCGTGAGATAGACGATTGAACCTAAAATGCCCCTAGGCTCTCAATGGAACCCCATTAGGTTTTCAGGCATCTGTCCTCAGGGGCCTGTTCTGAAATACCAATCTATGACACATCATGTGGTCTCTGAGCCACACGACAGAACATCCCCTGTCCCCAGAAGAATACCATGCTCTTCGACCTGTGCCAAACCCTCAGGGTAGGAGAATCCTGCATGGCACCTTAGCAACCAGCACATTCTAAGTTCTCCCTGGTAACAAACAAGCATTGTGACCCATCTGCAAGAGATCCCATGTCAACTCAAGGCCTTGGCACTTTGTCCCAGAGCCACCAGAACGAATCTGCCATGTTCCTCAGCTGCAATTGTCAATGGAGGTGTGCTTTCCTGGCATCCATGCCGGAGAGCTCTTCTTCACAAACTTTCCACATGGGGAAACCTAGAGTAAACAAACCAGACTTCACCTACTCAGTACAAAGAAATGTTACTTTTTGCAGCAGTTCACAGGCCTCAGCATGTGAACTCCTCCATGGCCTCTTTATACCACCCCTCCACTTGTCGGTCATCATAGACAAAAACTCTAGTGTGAGCAAGCATCTGACATCCACCCTTATTCCAGTGCTGGATGTCTCGAGTAAACTGCTACAAATTGGAACTGCCTTCTGCTTGGCACTGAATTGTACCATAGCTTTTGTTTACAATTCCACCCAAAACTGACTGGTCCCCAAGCCCTCGTGATTGGGAAACCTGGAGCCACAACACAGCATTCTGCCTTCCCTATTGAATGAACAAATGCCTGGGAATCTTCCCAAGAAACTCCACATGAGGATCAATCTGCTCCGCCCTCGAATCTACTCTGATATAAAGGCTGCCATGGCCACTAGCGCTGTGTCTGACAGAGCCTGAGCCCCGACCGAGTTTTAGGCCTCATATCTAGCATTTGGGATTGCTATGGCCCAAGTACGTCATCTCCACCCATCCTTGGTATTCAGGCACCTATCTCGAGACCTTGCTGGAAACCCTGCCAATGGGGCAACCTGAAGCACAGAGGAACCTGACGGAAGAGAACTCATCCTTCCTCATGGCAGGACATTTGGCTTTTGGGTTGGGTGTCCAACTCTCTAAGCGGGAGCCAGATATATGACCAATGAGACCACTCCAACTCCTCAGGGCCGCCATGGGAGCAAACAGGCATTGTGAGACTCAGCCTGAGCAAGCTTTCAAACAATCCCTCTCAGTTGCATCATCATGATCCCGCATTGCAGGCCTCATACACCCCTAGGTGCAAATCCTAACCCTTGGTGGGAAGTCCCAGATGCCCAGAAAAAGAGCCTGTATCTGGAATCCCTGTTTTGGGGCACCCATAAGATGGAAAACAACATTCTTCCCTACCCCAAAAAAGCCACCAAACTATGAGCTGCACAGATCCAAAGAGAGGAAAAGTTTCCCATGGACCCATGAGACTATACCTGCATTCCGAGGCCATCCTGGACACACAATATAGAGAGAAAAGCCTGTGCTACTGCCTTCCAGTCACCCTAATTACAACTCCTGACTAGCTGCACTCCAGGTCTACTCATTGGGCCTGTGATCACCTTTCCACTAACCATAACCCACATTTGTGTTTGCAGACTTCTCTCCCAAAACCATGGCTCATATGCCCTCCAGGACAGGGTCTCTGGATCCACAACACATGACTGGGCCTGCCATCCCCAAGGAAACTGTGCCCGTCAAACCTGCCCAAACCTTCCAGTTTAGGAGAAACACGCAAGAGCCCTGAGCCCAACCCAATATTGTCGGCAGCACTGGACACAAATGCCAGTCTGAAACGCCCTGATCACCTACATCCAAGCAGACAGCCATTTCAATGTTCCTGGGTCAGAAGATTGTACCTGACATGCTCCTAGGACGTCATTGGAACACTAGATTAGGTTTTCAGGCATCTGTCCTCCGGGTCCTGTTCTGAAATACCAACTTAGGATACAACATGTGGTCCCTGAGCCACACAATAGAATATCTCCTGTCCCAGTAGGAAACCATGCCCTTCGACCTGTGCCAAACCCTCAAGATTGGAGAATCCTGCACAGCACCTTAGACACCAGCACAAACTCTAGTTTGTGCGTTGACCCATACCACAAGCTTTCCATCTGCTGGACAGTCGAGTCCTGTTGAATGGCTCCAGGATGTCCCATACGGAAAGACTGGAGAGCAGGATTCGAAGGATGGATGCCTGTACAGCATACCTCACATTCCCATTGGCTCTTTGTGACAAGACATGTTTGAACTACTGGCTCTGGGGCGAGCTAACTAGGGGGCTGAATTGAAATGGACTCTCCTGTGGATGGGTCATAATGTGGGTTTGTGTGCATGGAGACCTTGGAATATGTTGGCAGCTCAGGGGCCATGAAGTATTCGCCTAACCGAAGGGTGTAATATTGCTCCAATTAAAAAGAGATCCCTATGTCGAGATGAGACAGGTTCTCTTTGGTGCCTCAGAAAAGCCCCAGATACTGGTCTTCAAACCAGTTCTCTGAGTAGAGACACCTGGAAACCAAAGCTAGGGTTCATATTAGAGCCTAGATGCCTGTCTGTTTCAATCTTCTGTCTCTGGGGACACTGTCTGAGTATATAAGTGGAGATAGTTGCTCAGCTGGTGTCAGAGTGCCCCTCTTAGTCCATGGCCTTGGAGACCTTATTGGATTCTCCTAATCTCTAGGGTTGTGGCCAATGGATTGGGTACAGTTTTCTTGGAGAGGACTGGCACAGTCCTTCAGTGTGTCTCCATAGGCCCTAGGCTGGAGGGTGTGTGGGTCCGGGCTGTGGGCACAGAAGTCTGAAAACACAAACTCGGCTTGGGTGCGGAGCCGAGAACATGGCAGGATAGACCCACAGACCGTGAGAGGAGATCCTCAGCTTATGAAAGAAGGGCAAATGGGAAGCAGTCACGCAAGTTTTTGTCTTTGGATGTTTTGTCTCCCATAGCCGTGGAATGTAGGGGTGACCTCAGGGGCTATGGAAGAGTCTTCCTCTCTGAGGAGTTGGTCCAGCTCTTAAGATTTTGGGGACATTTTGTGGGAAGGGTGGAGTCCTGCTGTCTGGCTCAGGTGTTCTTCCAGGAGAGGGACTCCAGATCACAGTCCTGGGTTCGAGCAAATGGAATACTCGAGCTCTTGTGAAGATTGGGATCATAGGGGCTTGGCAAGCCCCATATGCGGGCTCTTAGTCCAGGCCCTGAGAGACCTTACTTCGACATGGGGCCCATGCTGATGGTCCCAATGCGAGTTTGTACCCAAGGAGGCACTCAAGTTTAGGCTTGGCCTCAGGGGCCATGAAGGTTTCTCCTACACTGAAGGTATGACTCCATGCCAACAGCAAGCTTTCCAGCCATGGGGAAGGAGAAGATCTGATTTGTGCTTCAGTTACCCACGTTTGCCAGGATTTGATATAATATCTAGGGTCAGATGTCTGAAAACCCAGCTTGGGAAGAGATGACGGCATAAGGCCATGGCCTGTCTGATGTGCTTAGTGTGCAGCCAGCTGTTTCCTTGTCTGTCGGGACGTCAGGCTGTGTCAGACAGAGCATTACTGACCAGGGTAGCTTTTCCAGTTAGGGTGCGGTCGAGGCCAGAGCAGGTTGGTTCTCATTTGTGGTTTCTGGAGAGCCCCATAGGGCAACGTTTTTCTTCTGGTGGGCAGGCAGAAAACTGTTATGTGGTTCTGGAATTCCCAGTCTGGAGGGCTTGTTTGCCAGGAGTGTGAAGAGGGAAGTCTGAAAACACAAGCTAGCGTTAGGTTTGGGGCCGAGGGCATGGCAGGCCCACTCTGCAGAGACTGAATCAAGATCTCCTGCATCTGAGGTCAGGGCGAGTATCAGACGTTGCCTCAGGTTGGAGTTTGTGTCCATTATGGCCCCTTCCTGAAGGGGGTGGGGGCGTCATGAGGCCAGGGAGGTTTCCCAACGCTGGGAGTTGTGAGCTGCCCCAAACATCAAGGTTTCCTCTGTAGGACAGTCGAGTACTATGAGATGGTTCTAGGATGACCCCTACAGAAAGACTCGAGAGAAGGGGTCTAAGCATGAATGTCTGCAAATGCCACCTCACATTCCCACTGGCTGCTTGGGGCAAGGCAGGCTCAATCTGCAGGCTCTTGGGCGGGTTTCTCAGAGGGCTGAGTAGAAATGGACTCTCCTGAGGATGAGTCATACTGTGGGTTGGTGGCCATGGAGACCTTGGAATGTGGCGGTGGCTCAGGGACTCTGCAGGTTTCTCCAAATGGAAGGGTTTGACACAGCTTCAACAATGAAGCTTCCCATGTGGATACGATAGTTGTTCTGTTTGGTGTCTCAGGAAAGCCCCAGATGCTGGTCTTCAAACCCAGGCCTCTGAGGAGTGACACCTGGAAACCAAAGCAAGAGTTCAGATTAGGGCCCAGGGGCCTGTCTGGTTCAATCTACTGTCTCTGCCGACATCTGTCTGTGTTTCTGCAAGGAGGTAGTTGCTCAGCTTGTGTCAGGATGCCTTTGTCCAGAGAGGCTTATAGTAGTGGGATGTCCTCGGGGGCCTTGATGTTTCTCCTATTCTGTGGGGTTATGGGCAATGGAATGGGCATAGTCTCCTAGGAGAGAGCAGGACAGTCCTGTGGTGTGGCTCCAGAGGCCCCAGCCTGGCGGCTGTGTGGGCCAGGGCTGTGGTGACAGACATCCAAAACACAAACTCGGCTGAGGTTTGGGGTTGAGGTTATGGCAGGAGTGATCTACAGTCCGTGAGGGGAACTCATTGTGATTAGAAAGTAGGGCGAGTGAGAGGCGGTCGTTCAGGCTTATGTCTCTGGATGTTGTATTCATGATGGTCATTTAATGTAAGCATGGTCTCATGGGCCATGGAAGTCTCCCTCTCTGGTGATTTGTCTGGCTCCCAAGAGATTGGGGTCATTTTGTGGGAAGGGAGAAGTCCTGTTTTCTGCCTCATGTGTCCCCACAATAGAGGGATTCTAGAGCAGAGCACTGGGTACATACAACTGGAATACCCACCCTCTGTTTGGCCTGGGGACCTATGGGCATGGCAAGCCCATATGCAGATTCTTGGTCCAGCCACTGAGAGACGTTACTTGAATAGTGGACTCATGCTGAGGGTCACAATGTGTGTTTGTGCCCAAGGTGGTCCACAATATTGGGCGGGACCTCATTGAGCTTGCAGGTTTCTCCTACACTGAACCTTGGACATGCCAACCTCAGGGTTTCTTGCCATGGGGAAGGAGGAGTTTTGATTTCTGCATCACGTTCACTTCTGGGCACTAATTGGAGATAAGGTCTAGGTTCTGAAGCCTGAAAACCGAGGTTTGGAAGAGATGACGACCTAAGGCCATGGCAGGTCTGATGTGTTCAGTTTGGGGCCAGCTTTCTAGGTGTCGTTCAGGAGGTCTGCTCTCAGGCTGTGCCAGACAGGGCATTCGTGCCCAGATATGCTGTATAATTGGGGTACAGTTGAGTGGCATGCAGAAGATAATTATATGGGGTTTCTCCATAGCCCCATAGGGCAAAGTCTTTCTTCTGGAGGGCAGGCAGAGTGCTGCATTCTGGCTCCGGAACTGCCAAACTGGAGGCCTTGGGGCCAGGAATGCAAGGATGTAAGTCTGAGAACAGAAGCTTTGTTTTGGTTTCAGGGCGAGGACATGGCAGGCACACTCTGCAGAGCTGAATCGAGATTTCATGCATCTGAGGTCAGGGCGAGGTTCATATGTTGGCTCAGGTTGGAGTTTCTGTCCATGATGGCCCCTTCATGAAGGGGGTCATCACACCGCCATTGGTGTTTTCCCATGATGGCAGTAGTGAGATGCTCCAAACCACAAGGATTTTCTGCGGGTCAGTTGAAACCTGTTGGATGGCTCCAGGACATCCCATATGGAACAATTGCAGAGCAGGGTTCTAAGGATGGATGCCTGGGCATCCGGCCTCGCATTCCAATTGTCTCCTAGCGAAACGGCACGTTTGATTGCTGCCTATGATATAGCAGCCGAGGGGGCTGAGTTGAAATGCATTCTCCTGAGGATCGGTCATAATGTGGGATTGTGTCCATGGAGACCTTGGAATGGGGCAGTGGCACCAGGGCTCTGAAGGATGCTCCTAACCAGAGGTTTTGACACAGCTCCAAGAAGCATTTTTCCCATGGGGAAACAAGATTTGTTCTCATTGGTGCTTCAGTACCCCCCAATATGCTGGTATTGGAAACCAGAACTCTGAGGAGAGATGCCTGGAAACCAAGGCAATGGATCTGATTAGGGCCTGGGGCCTGACTGGTTTAATCTTCTTCTCTCGGTTCATATGTCTTGGGATTGAGTGGAGGTAGTTCCTCAGCTGGTGTCAGATTGCCCCTATTTGTCCTGGGCAGTCTACACTATTGGGATGGCCACTTTGACTTAGGAGGTTTCTCCTAATTTGCAAGTTTGTGGCCAATGAAATGGGCAGAATTCCTTTGGGGAGGGAAGGAACAATCCTGAAGTGTGGCTCTAGGGGCTCAAAAATGGAGGGTGTGTGGGTCAGAGCTGTGGGGACAGAAGTCTGAAAACAGAAACTCGTCTTAGGTTTGGGGACATAGGTATGTGAGGCCCGATCTACAGACCTTGAGGAGAACTCTTCAGGATATGAACAGAGTGAGTGTGAGGCACTTGCTCAGGCTTTTGACTCTGGATTTTGTGTCACTGATGGCCATGGAATGTAGGGGCGTCCTCATAGACCATGGGTGAGACTTCCTCTATGGGGATTTGGATGATCCCAATATTTTGGGGTCATTCCGTGGGATGGGAGGAGTCCATTCTGTTTTTTTTTTTGTTTTTTTTTAACCTCAGGTGTGCCACTAAAGAGGGATTCCAGAGCAGAACCCTGGGAAGGGGCGACTGGACAACCCGAACTCTGTATAAGATTGGGGGCTTAAGGGCATGGCAATCCCCATATGGGGTACCTTGGTCCAGCCACTGAGAGGTCTTACTTGAGTACAGTGCTCACACTGAGGGTCACAATGCATGTTTGTGCCCAATGTAGGCATCAAGCATGGGCGGGGACTCATGGGCCATGCTTGATTCTCCTACACTGAACTTTAGACAACATACGAACCACAAGGTTTCTTGCCATGGGGAAGGAGGAATTCTGAATTCTGCATCATGTTCACCCCTGGGCAGTGACTGGAGATAAGATCTAAGTTCTGAATCCAGAAAATCGAGGTTGGGATGAGATGATAACCTAAGGTCATGGAGGGTCCGATGTGCTCAGTGTGCGGTCAGCTTTCTGGGTGTTGTTCAGGAGGTATGGATTCAGGCTGTGTCAGACAGTGCATTAGTGCCCAGGTTAGACTGTATAATTTGGGTACAGTTGAGTTCCATGTAGGTTCATCCTCATTTATTGTGTCAGGGAAGCTCACTGGGGCAACATTTTTCTTCTGGTGGGCAGGCAGAGTGCAGCATTGTGGGTCCAGAATTGCCAAACTTGAGGGCGTCGGGACCAGGAGTGTGAGGACGTAAGTCTGAGATCATAAGCTAGACTTAAGTTTCAGGGCTAGGGCACGACAGGCAGCCTCTGCAGATCCGAATCAGAATCTCATTCATCTGAAGTCAGGACGAGGATCAGACTTAGGTGCAGGTTGGAGTTTCTGTCCATGATGGCCCCTTCATCAAAGGGGTGGAATCTCGAAGACATGGAGGTTTTCCCACGTTGGGAGTTGTGGGATGCTCCAAACTGCAAGGATTCCTTCTGCGGGAAAATTGAGAACTGTTGGATGGCTCCAGGACATCCCATATGGAATGACTCCAGAGCCGGGTTCTAAGGATGGATGCCTGAGCAGACTGCCTCTTACACCAATTGTCTCCCTGCCACAAGACAGGTACGATCTGATGGCTATGCAGGAGCAATCGTGGGAGCTGAGTTGAAATGGACTCTCCTGAAGATGGGTCTTAATGTGTGTTTGTGTCCATGAGAACGTTGGAATGGGGTGGTGGCCCCAGGGCTCTAAAGGATTCTAACCGGAGATTTTGAAACAACTCGAAAGAGCAAGTTTTCCATGTGGAGACAAGATTTGTTCTAATTGGTGCCTCAGAAAACCCACATATGCTGGTATTAGAACCAGGCCTCTGAGGAGAGATACATAGAAACCACAGCAATGCATCCAATTAGGTCCTAGGAGCCTCTCTGGTTCAATCTTCTTCTCTGTCGACATCTGTCTATTTTATGAAATGGTGGTAGTTGCTCAGCTGGTATCAGACCGCTCCTGTTTGTCCGGGCGGCCTACACTATAGGGATGGCCTCGGGGACTTTGGAGGTTTCTCCTAAATTGTATGATTATGGACAATGGCATGGGCAGAATTCCTGTGGAGTGGGCAGGCACAGACCTGATGTGTGGCTCCAAGGGCCCAGCCTTGAGGGTGTGTGGGCAAGGACTGTGGGGACAGATGTCTGAAAACACAAACTCAGCTTAGGTTTGGGGACGTAGGTATGGCAGGCCCGATTTACAGACTATGAGGAGAACTTTTTGGGATCTGAATAAAGGGTGAAAGTGTGACACTTGTCAGGCTTTTGCCCCTGGATTTTGTGTCAATGATGGCCGTGGAATGTCGAGGAGTCCTCATGGGCCATGGAAGAGTCTTTCTCTCTGTGGATTTGGCCAGATCCCAATTGTTTTGGGTTAATCTGTGGGATTCAGTTTTGTAACTAAGGTGTCCCACCAAAAGAGGGATTCCAGAGCAGAGCCCTGGACAATAAGAAATCTAACTAAAAATACGGGCCTAGGGGCATGGCAAGCCCAATATGCCTTCTAATGGTCCAGCCACTGAGAGGCCTTCATTGAGGACAGAACTCATGCTGAGGGTCACAATGCGTGTTTATGCCCTCGTGGTACTCAAGCATGGGTGGGGACTCATGGTGCATGCTTGTTTCTCCTACACTGAATGATAGTCAACATGTCAACCACATGAGTTCTTGCCATGGGGAAGTATTAATTCTGATTTCTGCATGTCATTCACCCCTGGGTAGTGATTGGAGATAAGGTCTAGGTTGTGAAGTCTGAAAACCGAGGTTGGGAAGAGATGACGACCTAAGGCCATGTCGGGTCCGATATGCTCAGCGTGGAGCCAGCTGTCTGGGTGTTGGTCGGGAGTTCCAAGCTTGGGCTGTGTCAGACAGGGCATTAGTGCCCAGGGTAGATTGTATAATTGGGGTACAACTGAGTGCCGTGCAGGTTGATCTTTATTTGGCATTTCTGGGTAGCCCCAAGGGCAATGTTTTTCTTCTGGAGGACAGGCAGAGTGCTGCATTGTGGCTCCGGAATTTCCAAAGTGGATGCCTTGTGGACGGGGAGTGTGAGGACATAAGTCTGAGAACACATGTTAGGCATAGGTTCTGGGCAAGGGCACGGCAGGCCCCCTCTGCAGATCTGAATCGGGATATCATGAATCTGAAGTCAGGGCGAGGTTCAAACCTAGGCTTAGGTTTGAATTTCTGTCCATTCTGGCCACTTTATGAAGGGGACAGCATCTCCAGTCCATGGAGGTTTACCCACGATGGGAGTTGGGAGATGCTCCAAACAACAAGGATTCCTTCTGATCAACAATTGAGACCTTTTGTATCACTCCAGTACATACCATACAGAATGACACCAGAGCAGGGATCTAAGGATGGATGCATGGGAAGCCCGCCTCACATTGCAGTTGTCTCCTAGCAAATAGACAGGTTTGATATGCTGGCTCTGTCAGAGCAACCAAGGGGGCTGAGTTGAAATGGACTCTCCTGAGGATGGATGCTAATGTGGGTTTGTGTCCATGGAGACCTTGGAATGGGGCGTTGGCACATGGGCCCTGAAGGATTCTCCTAACCGGAGGTTTTGAGACATCTCCAAAGGACAAGTTTCCCATGTGGAGACGAGATTTGTTCTGATTGGTGCCTCAGGAAACCCCCATATACTGTTATTGGAATATAGGCCTCTGAAGAGAGATAACTGGAAACCAAAGCAATGGCTCCGTTTAGATCCTAGGGGCCTGTCCGGTTGAATCTTCTTCTCTGTGTACATCCATCTAAGGTATTAGTGGAGTTAGATGCTCAGCTGGTGTCAGATGGCCCTTGTTTGTCCCAGGCGGCCTACACTATTGTGAAGGCCTTGGGGACTTTGGAGGTTTCTCCTAATTTTATGATTATGGACAATGGAATGGGCAGAATTCCCGTGGAGAGGGAAGGCACAGTTTTGATATGTGGCTCCAGGGGCCCCACCCTGCAGGGTGTGTGCACCAGGACTGTGGAGACAGAAGTCTAAAACACAAACTCAGTTTAGGTTTAGGGACGTAGGTATGGCAGGCCCGATCTACAGATCGTGAGGAGAATTCTTCCGGATATGAAGAAAGAGAGATTGTGAGGCACTTGTTCAGGCTTTTGTTTCTGTATTTTGTTACAACGATGGGCGCGGAATGTCGGGGAGGCCTCATGGGCCATGGACGAGTCTTCCGCTCTGTGGATTTGGCCTGATTGCAATTGTTTTGGGTCAAACTGTGGGATGGGAGGAGTCCTTTCAGTTTGTTACCTCAGGTGTCCCACCAAAAGAGGGATTCCAAAGCCGAGCCCTGGGGAGGGGCGACTGGACAACCAGAAATCTGGTTAAAAATTGGGGCCTAGGGGCATGGCAAGCCCAATATGCTGTCTTTTGGTCCAGCCACTGAGAGGCCTTACTTGAGAACTGGGCTCACGTTGAGGGTCACAATGCATGTTTGTGACCGACTTGGACCTCAAGCATCTGCAGGGCCTCATGGGCCACACTGGTTTCAACTACACTTTACGTTGGACAACATGCCAACCACAAGGTTTCTTGCCATGGGGAAGTTCTGATTCCTGAATCATGTTCAACCCTGGGTGGTGACTGGAGATAAGGTTTAGGTTCTGAAGCCTGAAAACCGAGGTTCGAAAGAGATGAACGCCTAAGGCCATGGCGAGTCCGATGTGCTCAGTGTGTGGCTAGCTGGGTGGGTGCGAGCCAGGAGGTTCAGTCTCAGGCTGTGCCAGAAAGGGCAGTAGTGCACAGGGCAGCCTGTATAATTGGGGTCCAGTCAAGTGGCATGCAGGTTGATCCTCATTTGGGAAATCTGGGTAGCCCCAGAGGGCAATGTTTTTCTTCCGGAAAGCAGGCAGAGTGCTGCCTTGTAGTTCTGGAATTGCCAAACTGGAGGGCTTGTGGGCCAGGAATGTGAGGATGGAAGTTGAGAACACAAACTAGACTTATGTTTCTGGGCAAGGGCACGGCAGACACACTCTGCAGAGATGAATCAAGATGTCCTGCATCTGAAGTCAGGGCGAGGATCAGACGATCGCTCAGGTTGGAGCTTCTGTCCCTGATGGCCCCTTCATGAAGCGCAGGGGGCGGGATCACGAGGCCATGGAGGTTCTCCCACGATGGGAGTTGTGAGATGCTCCAAACAGTAAAGATTCTTCTGCGGGACTATTGAGACCTGTTGGTTGGCTCCAGGACTTCCCATACTGCATGATTCTGAGAATGGTTCTAAGTATGGATGGCTGGGAAGCCTGCCTCTCATTCCAATCATCTCCTAGCGAAAAGACGGGTTAGATCTGCTGGATCAGGGGGAGCAACTGAGGGGGCTGAGTTGAAATGGACTCTCCTGTGGATGGGTCCTAATGTGGGTGTGTCTCCATGGAGACCTTGGAATGAGGCGCTGGCACCGGGAACCTGAAATGTCCTTCTAACCAGAGGCTTTGAGAGAGCTCCAACATGCAAGTTTCCCATGTGTAGACGAGATTTGTTCTGATGGGTGCCTCTGGAGAAGCCTTCAGCTGGTATTGTAAAACAGGCTTTTGAGGAGACATGCCTGTAAACCAAAGCTATGGATCCCATTATGGCCTGGGGTCCTGTCTGGTCAATCTTCTTCTCTGGGGACATCCATCTATGGTATGAGTGGAGGTAGATGCTCAGCTGGAGTCAGACGGCCCTTTTTTGTCCCAGACAACCTACACCATTGGTATGGCCTCAGGGAATTTGGAGGTTTCTCCTAATTTGTACGGTTTTGGATAATGGAATGGGCAGAATTCCCATGGATTGGTTAGGCACAGTCCTAATGTGTGGTTCCAGGGGCCCAGCCTGGAGGGTGTGTGGCCCAGGACTTTGAGGACAGAACTCAAAAAACACAAACTCAGCTTAGGTTTGGGGACGTAGGTATGGCAAGCCCGACCTACAAACCAGGAGAAGAACTCTTCAGGATATGAAGAAAGAGCGAGTCTGAGGCGCTTGCTCAGGCTTTTGTCTCTGGATTTTGTATCAGCGATGGCCGTGGAATGTCGGGGAGGCCTCATGGGCCATGGACGAATCTTCCTCTCTGTGGATTTGGACCTATCCCAATTCTTTTTCGTGAATCTGTGGGATGGGAGGACTCCTTTCAGGTTTGTTACCTGAGGTGTCCCACCAAAAGAGGAATTCCAAAGCAGAGCCCTGGGCAAGAGTGAAGGGACAAGCCGAACTATGGTTAAAAATTGGGGTCTAGGGGCATGGCAAGCCCAAAATGCTGTTTCTTCATGCAGCCACTGAGAGGCCTTGCCTGAGGACCGGGCTCAGTGTGAGGGTCACAATGTGTGTTTGTGACCAATGTGGCCCTCAAGCATGGGCTGGGTCTCATGTGCCACACTGGTTTCAACTACACTGAACGTTGGACAACATGCCAACCACGAGGTTTCTTGCCAAGGGAACGAGTTCGGATTTCTGCAACATTTTCAACCCTGGGCAGTGATTGGAGATAAGGTCTAGGTTCTGAAGCCTGAAAACCGAGGTTGGGTAGAGACGACGACCTAAGGCCATGGCGGGTCCGATGTGCTCAGTGTGCGGCCAGCTGTCTTGGTGTGACCAGGAGTTCCAGGCTCAGGCTGTTTCAGAATGGGCAATTGTGCCCACTTCAACCTATATATTTGTTGTACAGCCAAATGGCGTGCAGGTTGATCCTCATTTGGGGTTTCTGGGTAGCCCCAGAGGGCAATGTTCTTCTTCCAGGGAGCAGGCAGAGTGCCACATTGTACTTCTGGATTGCCAAACTGGAGGGCTTGTGGGCCAGTAGTCTGAGGACTGAAGTCTGAGAACACAAGCTAGGCTTAGTTTTTATGGGTGAGGACATGGGCGTCACAATCTACAGACCTGAATCGAGATCTCGTGCATCTGAAGTCAGGGTGAGGATCAGATGATCTTCAGGTTAAACTTTCTGTCCCTGATGGCCCCTTATTGAAGGGGGGGAATCACGAGGCCATGGGGGTTTTCGCACGATGGGATTTGTGAGAAGCTCCAAACTGCAAAGATTCTTCTCCAAACAATTGAGACCTGTTAGTTGGCGCCAGGCCAAGGATTCCAAGCATGGTTCTGAGGATGGATGGCTGGGTACCCCACCTCGCATTCCAATTTTCTCCTAGCTACAAGAAAGGTTATATCTGCTGGATTTTGGGGAGCAACTGAGGAGGCTGAGTTGAAATGGACTCTCCTGTGGATGTGTCCTAATATGTTTTTGTGTCTATGGAGACCTTGGAATGAAGCGGTGGCACTGGGTCCCTGATGGGTTCTTCTAACAGAGACTTTGACACAGCTCCACCGTGCAAGTTTCCCATGTGTAGATGAGATTTGTTCTGATGGGTGAGTCAAGAAACAGCCATATGCTGGTATTGAAATCCAGGCCTCTGAGGAGACATGTCTGGAAATCATAGCAATGGATCCGATTAGTGCCTAGTGGCCTGTTCATTCCTTTTTTCTTCTGGGGACATCAGATTGATCCTCATTTGGGTATCTGGGTAACCCCAGAGGGAAATGTTTTTCTTCCTGAAGGCTGGAAGAGGGCTGCATTATAGTTATGGTTTGCAAACTGGAGGCTTGTGGGCCAGTAGTCTGAGGACGGAAATCTGAGAACACAAGCTAGGCTTAGGTTTCTGGGTGAGGACAAGGCAGGAACAATCTACAGACCTGAATCAAGATCTCGTGCTTCTGAAGTCAGGGCGAGGATCAGATGATCCCTCAGGTTGGTGTTTCTGACCCTGATGGCCCCTTCATGAAGGGGCGGGGTCACGAGGTCGTGGGGGTTTTCCCACGATGTTAGTTGTCAGAAGCCCCAAACTGCAAAGATTCTTGTGCAGGACAATTGAGACATGTTGGTTGGCTCCAGGCCAACGATTCCGAGCAGGGTTCTAAGGATGGATGCCTGGGTAGCCCACCTCGCATTCCAATTGTGTCCTAGCAACAAGACAGGTTAGATCTGCTGGATCTGGGGGAGCAATCTGGATCTGAGTTGAAATGGACTCTCCTGTGGATGGATCCTAATATGTTTTTGTGTCTATGGAGACCTTGGAATGAAGCGGTGGCACTGGGGTCCTGAAGGGTTTTTTTCAAACAGAGGTTTTGACACAGCTCCACGTGCAAGTTTCCCATATGTAGATGAGATTTGTTCTGACGGATGAGTCAGGAAACAGCCATATGCTGGTATTGAAATCCAGGCCTCTGAGGAGAGATGACTGGATACCACAACAATGAATCCTAATAGTGCCTAAGGGCCTGTTCGTACCTTTTTACCTCTGGGGACATCAGTCTATGCGTCTGAGTGCATGTAGGTGCTCAGATGGGCTCAGATTGCCCCTGTTTGTCCTGGGAAGCCACCACTATTGGGATGGCCCCAGGGAGTTTGGAGGTTTATCCTATTAGTAGGTTGTGGCCATTGGAATGGGCACATACAATTCCCTTGGGAGGGCAAGTACAGTCCTCAGGTTTGGCTCCAGGGGCCTGAGCCTGTAGGGTGTGTAGGCAGAGCTGTTTGGACAGTTGTCTGAAAACACAAACGCGGCTTATGTTTCGGGTCATAGGTATGGCAGGATTGATCTACAGACCATGAGGAGAACACTTCGGGATATGAAAAAAGGGCGAGTGTGAGGCTCGTGCTCAAGTTTTTGTCTCTGGATATCGTGTCACTCATGGTCGTGAAATTGCCGGGTGACTTCATGGGAAATGGACGAGTCTTACTCTCTGGGGGTTTGGCTCCGTCGCAAGATTTTGGGGTCATTCTGTGGGATGGAAGAAGTCCGTTTTGTTGTTGTTGTTGATTTACTTTGTTTTGTTTTCTAACCTCAGATGTCCCACCAAATGAGGGATTCCAGAGTAGAGCCCTGGGGAGGGCCGACTGGACAACCAGAAATCTGGTTACAAATTTGGGCCTAGGGACATGTCAAGCCCATTATGACATCTAATGTTCGAGCCACTGAGAGGACTTACTAGAGGTCAGGACTCACGCTGAGGGTCACAATGCGTGTTTATGCCCACATCGCAAACAAGAATGGGCGGGGCCTCATTTTGAATCCTGGTTTCTCCTACACTGAACGTTGGACAACATGCCAACCATAAGATTTCTTGCCTTGGGTAAGGAAGAGTTCTGATTTCTGCATCACAGGCACCCCTGGGAAGTGATTGGAGATAAGGTCTATGTTCTGAAGCCTGAAAACTGAGGTAGGGAAGAGATGATGACCTAAGGCCATGGCGGGTCTGATGTTCTCAGTGTGTGGTCAGCTGTCTGGGTGTTGTTCAGGAGGTCCGGGCTCAGGTTGTGTCATACAGTGCATTAGTGCCCAGGTTAGACTATATAATTTGGGTACAGTCGAGTGCCATGTAGATTTATCCTCATATAAGTTATCTAGGCAGCTCATTAGGCAAAATTTGTTTTCTAGAGGGCAGGAAGAGTGCTTCATTGTCGGTCCGGAATTGCCAAACTTGAGGGCTTCGTGTTTAGGAGTGTGAGGACGGAAGTCTGAGAACACAAGCTAGACTTGGGTTTCAGGACGAGGACACGGCAGGGAACACTGTAGATCTGAACCAATATCTCATGCATCTGAAGTCAGGGCGAGGATCAGACGTTGGCTCAGGTTGGAGTTTCTGTGCATGACGGCCCCTCATGAAGGGAGTGGAATCTCGAGGCCATGGAGGTTTTCCTACGTTGGGAGTTTTGGGATGCCCCCTTCAAGGATTCATTCTGCGGGACAATTGAGACCTGTTGGGCAGCTTCAGGACATCCCATATGGAATGAATCCAGGGCACCGTTCGAGGATGGATGTCTGGGAAGCCGGCCTCGCATTCCAATTGTCTCCTAGCAACAAGACAGTTTAGATCTGATGGCTCTGAGGGAGCAACAGGGGTGGCTGACTTAAAATAGACTTTCCTGAGGATGGGTCCTAATGTGTTTTTGTGTCCATGAGGGCCTTAAAATGGGGCGGTGGCACCGGGACACTGAAGTATTCTCCTAAGCTTTTGACATAGCTCAATGCACAAGTTCCCTTGTGGAGACGAGATTTGTTCTGATGGGTGCCTCGAGAAAAACCCTATGCTGTCTCTTAATCCAGCCCCTGAGAGGCCTTACCTGAGGACTGGGATCAGGGTGAGGGTCACAATGTGTGATTTTGACCAATGTGGCCTTCAACCATCGGCGGGGCCTCATGGGCCACACTGTTTTCAACTACACTGAACATTGGACAACATGCCAACCACATGGTTTCCTGCCATGGGGAAGGAGTTGTGATTTCTGCATCACTTTCAAGTCTGGGCAGTGATTGGAGATAAGGTCTAGGTTCTGAAACTTGACAAACGAGGTTGGGAACAGATGACGACCTAAGGGCAAGGCGGGTCCGATGTGCTCAGTGAGCGGCCAGCTTTTTGGGGGGGGCCAGGAAATCCAGGCTCAGGCTGTGTCAGAAAGGGCAAGAGTGCACAGGTCAGCCTATATATTTGGGGTACAGTCGAATGGCGTGCAGGTTGATCCCCATTTGGGGTTTCTGGGTAGCCCCACAGGGCAATGTTTTTCTTCCTGAGGGCAGGCAGAGTGCTGCATTATAGTTATGGTTTGCAAACTGGAGGCTTGTGGGCCAGCAGTCTGAGGACGGAAATCTGAGAACACAAGCTAGGCTTAGGTTTCTGGGTGAGGACAAGGCAGGAACAATCTACAGACCTGAATCGAGTTCTCGTGCTTCTGAAGTCAGGGCGAGGATCAGATGATCCCTCAGGTTGTTGTTTCTGTCCCTGATGGCCCCTTCATGAAGGGGGGGGTCACGAGGCGATGGGGGTTTTCCCTCGATGTTAGTTGTGAGAAGCTCCAAACTGCTAAGATTCTTCTGCAGGACAATTGAGACCTGTTCGTTGGCTCCAGGCCAACGATTCCAAGCAGGGTTCTAAGGATGGAAGGCTGGGTAGCCCACCTCGCATTCGAATTGTGTCCTAGCAACAAGACAGGTTAGATCTGCTGGATCTGGGGGAGTAACCAAGGAAGCTGAGTTGAAATGGACTCTTTTGTGGATGGGTCCTAATGTGTTTTTGTATCTATGGAGACCTTGGAATGAAGCGGTTGCACTGGGGTCCTGAAGGGTTTTTCCAAAGATAGGCTTTGACACAGCTCCAACGTGCAAGTTGCCCATATGTGGATGAGTCCTCAGGTTTGGCTCCAGGGGCCTGAGCCTGTAGGGTGTGTAGGCCAGAGCTGTTTGGACAGTTGTCTGAAAACACAAACTCGGCTTATGTTTCGGGTCATAGGTATGGCAGGACTGATCTACAGACCATGAGGAGAACTCTTCGGGATATGAAAAAAGGGC
Organism: Mustela nivalis; assembly: GCF_964662115.1. NCBI lineage: Eukaryota > Metazoa > Chordata > Mammalia > Carnivora > Mustelidae > Mustela > Mustela nivalis. The sequence goes on along the minus strand of NW_028136558.1, from coordinate 453,781 downwards.
GAGTGTGAGGCTCTTGCTCAAGTGTTTGTCTCTGGATATCGTGTCACTCATGGTCGTGAAATTTCCGGGTGACTTCATGGGAAATGGACGAGTCTTACTCTCTGGAGGTTTGGCCCCGTCGCAAGATTTTGGGGTCATTCTGTGGGATGGTAGAAGTCCGATTTGTTGTTGTTGTTGATTTGCATTGTTTTGTTTTTTAACCTCAGGTGTCCAACCAAATGAGGGATCCAGAGTAGTGCCCTGGTGAGGGCCGACTGGACAACCAGAAATCTGGTTACAAATTGGGGCCTAGGGACTAGTCAAGCCCATTATACATCTAATGTTCGAGCCACTGAGAGTACTTACTAGAGTACAGGGCTCACGCTGTTGGTCACAATGCGTGTTTATGTCCTCTTCGCACTCTAGAATTGGCGGTGCCACAGGGTGAATGCTGGTTTCTCCATGTCACGAGGACATGGAGGTTTTCCCACGATGGGAATTGTGAGATGGTCCAAACCGCAATGATTCCTTCTGTGGGACAGGTGAGACCTGTTGGATGGCTCCCGGACATCCCATAAGGAAGTTATCCAGAGCAGGGTTCTAAGGATGGATGCCTGGGCAGCCTGCCTCCCATTCCAGGTGTCTCATAGAGCCAAGGCAAGTTCTATCTGCTGAATCCAGGGGAGCAACCGAGGCGGGTGTGTTGAAATGGGTGAGTTGAGGATAGGTCATAATGTGCATTTGTGTCCATGTAGACATAGGAATGGGGTGCTGGATCCGGGGCCTTGAGGGATGTTCATAACGGAGGTTTTGATGGAGCTCTAAAGATTATGTTTCCTATGTAGAGAAGAGAATTGTTTTAATGAGTGCCTAAGGAATCTCCCATATGTTGGTATTGGAAACCAGGCCTCTGAGGAGAGATGACTGGAATCAAAAGCAATGGATCTGATTAGGGCCTAAGTGCCTGTCCAGTTCAATCTTATTCTATGGGGATATCTGTCTCTGGGTCTGAGTGGAGGTAGTTTCCTAACTTGTGAAAGATCATCCCTGTGTGTCCTGGGCAGCCAACACTATTCGGATGGCCTCGTGGAGATTGGAGGATACTCCTAATCTATAGGGTTGTGGCCAATGGAAATGCAGAATTCCCCTGGAGAGGTAAGCCACAGTCCTGAGGTGTGGCTCCAGGGGCTCCAACTTGGATGGTGTGTGGGCCATGCCTGTGGGGACAGAAGTCTGAAAACACAAACTCAGCTTAGGTTTGGGGATGTATGTATGAAGGCTCGATCTACAGACCGTGAGAATTTTCCGGGATATGAACAAAGGGCGAGTATGTGGCGCTTGCTCAGGCTTTTGTCTCTGGATTTTGTGTCAACGGTGGCCGTGGAATGTCGCGGTGTCCTCAAGGGCCATGGACAATTCTTTCTCTGGTGATTTGGCCTGATCCCAAGTGGTTGGGATCATTCTGTGGATGGGAAGAGTCCTTTATGTATTTTTTTTTTTTTTACCTCAGTTGTCCCACCAAAGAGGGATTCCAGAGTAAAGCCCTGAGTAGGGGTGACTAGACATCTCGAACTCTGGTTGAGATTGGGGGACTAGGGGCTTGGCAAGCCCCATATGTGGGCTGTTGTTCCAGTCACTAAGAGGCTTTACATGAGGATAGGGCTCACGCTGAGTGTCACAATGTGTGTTTGTGCACATTGTGGCCCTCAGGGATAGGTGGGGCCTCTTAGTCCATGGTGCTTTCTCCTACAATGAACATTGGAAAACATGCCAACCACTAGGTTTCTTGCCAAGGCGAAGGAGAAGTTCTGATTCTTGCATCACGTTCACTCCTGAGCAGTGAGTGGAGATAAGGTCTAGGTTCTGAAGGTGAAAACTGAGGTTGGGTAGAGATGATGGCCTAAAGCCATTGTGGGTGTGATATGCTCTGTGTACGGCCAGCTGTCTGGGTGTTGGACTGGAGGTCTGCCCTCAGGCTGTGTCAGACAGGGCTTTAGTGCACAGGCTAGACTGTATAATTGGGGTATGGTCGAGTGGCATGCAGGTTGTTACTCATTTGGTGTTTCCGGTTAGCCCTATAGGGCAACATTTTTCTTCTGGAGGGCAGGCAGAGTGCTGCATTGTGTCTCCAGAATTGCCAAACTGGAGGGGTGTGGCCAGGATTGTGAGGAAGGAAGTCTGAAAACACAAGCTAGCACGAGTTTTGGGGCCAAGAGCATGGCAGGCCCACTCTGCAGAGGCTGAATCGAGATCTCCTGCAGGTGAGGTCAGGGCGAGTATCAGATGTTGCCTCAAGCTGGAGTATGTGTCCATGACGGCCCCTTCCTGAAGGGGGTGGGGGCGTCATGAGGCCAGGGAGGTTTCCCTACGCTGGGAGTTGTGAGCTGCTCCAAACTTCAAAGTTTCCTTCTTCAGGACAGTCGAGTACTATTGGATGGTTCCAGGATGCCCCATACAAAAAGACTCGAGAGCAGGGGCCTAAGCATGGATGCCGAGAAACGCCAACTCACCTTCCCATTGCCTGGTCGAGACAAGGCACGCTCAATCTGCGGGCTCTTGGGTGAGCTACCCAGAAGGCTGAGTTTAAATGGACTCTCCTGAGGATGAGTCATAATGTGGGTTGGTGGCCATGGAGACCTTGGAATGTGGCAGTAGCTAAGGGACTCGGCAGGATTCTCCAACCCGAAGGGCTTGACACAACTCCAACAAGGAAGCTTCCCATGTGGAGATGAGAGGTCTTCTGTCTGGTGCCTCAGGAAAGCCCCGTATGCTGGTCTTCGAACCCAGGCCTCTGAGGAGTGATACCTGGACACCAAAGCAAGAGTTCATAATAGGGCCTAGGGGCCTGTCTGGTTCAATCTTCTGTCTCTGCGGATATCTGTCTGTGTGTCTGCATGGAGGTAGTAGTTGCTCAGCTTGTGTCATAATGCCCCTATTTGTCCAGTGCGGCTTGCGGTAGTGGGATGTCCTTGGGGACCTTGAGGTTTCTACTATTTTGTAGAGTTGTGGCCAATGGAATGGGCAGTTTCTTAGGAGAGAGCAGGCACAGTTCTGTGGTGTGGCTCCAGAGACCCCAGCCTGGAGGCTGTGTGGGCCATGGCTGTGCAGACAGACATCCAAAAACCCTAACTCAGCTCAGGTTTGGGGCCGAGGTTACGGCAGGTCTGATCTACAGTCCATGAGGGGAGCTCCTCTGGATATGAAAGAAGGGTGAGAGGGAGGCAGTCGCTCAGGCTTTTGTCTCTGGATGTTTTGTCCACAATGGCCGTTTAATGTAGGAGTTGCCTCATGGGTCGTAGAAGTCTCCCTCTCTGGTAGTTTGTCCAGCCCCCAAGAGTTTGGGGTCATTCTGTGGGAAGGGAAGTGTCCTGTTTTCTGCTTCATGTGTCCCCCCAGTGTAGGGATTCTAGAGCATAGCAGTGGGTACTGACAACTGGAATACTCGCCCTCTGGTTAAGCCTGGGGGCCTATGGATATGACAAGCCCCATATGCAGGATCTTGGTCCAGCCACTGAGAGGCGTTACTTTAATACGGGACTCACGCTGCAGGTCACAATGCATGTCTGTGCCCTAGGCGGCCCTCAAGCACTGGCGTGGCCTTTCGGACAATGTAGGTTTTCCCACAGTGAACGTTGGACAACATGCCAACCACAAGGTTTCTGGCCATGGGGAAGGAGGAATTCTAATTTCTGCATCACGTTCACCCCTGGGCAGTGATTGGAGATAAGGTCTAGGTTCTGAAGCCTGAAAACCGAGGTTGGGAAGAGATGACGGCCTACAGCCATAGCGGGTCCTATGTGTCCAGGTTGGGGCCAGCTGTCTGGGTGTCTTTTGGGATGTTTTGTCTCAGGCTGTGCCAGACAGGGCATTAGAATACAGGGTGGGCTGTATAATTGCTTTACAATCGAGTGGCATGCATTAGAAAATCATTTGGGGTTTCTTATTAGCAGCATAGGGCAAAGTTTTTCTTCTGGAGGGCAGGCAGAGTGCTGCATTGTGGCTTCGGAATTCCCAAACTGGAGGGCTTGTGGGCCAGGAGAGTGAGGACGGAAGCTGAGAACACAAGCTAGGCTTAGGTTTCGGGGCAAGGACATGGCAGGCACACTCTGCAGAGCTGAATTGAGATCTCATGCGTCTGAAGTCAGTCGAGGTTCAGACTTGGCTCAGGTTTGAGTTTCTGTCCATGTTGGCCCCTTCAAGAAGAGGGGGGATTATGAGGCCATGGGGGTTTTGCAACTATTGGAGTTGTGAGATGCTATAAACCGCAAGGATTCCTTCTTTGGGACAATTAAGATTTGTTGGATGGCTCCAGGACGTCTTATAAGGTATTTTTCCAGAACAGGGTTCTACGTATGGATGCCTGGGCAGCAGCCTCACATTCCAATTGTCTCCTAGCAATGAGAAACGTTTGATCTGTTGTCCTGGGGTAGCAAGAGAGGGGTCTGAGTTGAAATGGACTTTCCTGAGGATGGTCTTAATGTTGGTTTGAGTCCATGGAGACCTTGGTATGGGGCAGTGGCACCAGGGCCCTGAAGGATTCTCCTAACCAGAGGTTATGACAAAGCTCCAATGAGCAAGTTTTCCATGGGGAGACGAGATTTGTTCTTATTGGTGCCTCAGGAAACCACCATATGCTGGTATTGGAAACGAGGCCTCTGAGGACAGATGCCTGGAAACCAAAGCAATGGATCTGATTAGGGCCTAGGGGCCTGTCCGGTTCAATATTCTTCTCTGGGGACATCTGTTGTCTGAGTGGAGGTAGTTGCTCAGCTGGTTTGAGATCACCCCTGTTTGTCCTGGGCGGCCTACACTATTGGGATGGCCTCGGTGACTTTGGAGGTTTTTCCTAATTTGCAAGGTTGTGGCCAATGGAATGGGAAGAATTCCCTTGAAAGGGAAGCACAGTCCTGAGGTGTGGCTCCAGGGACCCAAGTGTGGAGCGTGTGTGGTCCAGGGCTATTTGGACAAAAGTCTGAAAACACAAACTCCACTTAGTTTGGAGGATGTAGGTATGGCCGGGCCGTATTAGACCGTGAGGAGAACTCCAAGGGATATGAAAAAAGGGCGAATGTGAGGTGCTCTCATGCTTTTTTTTTTTTTTTTTTCTGGAAATGTGTCACCGAATGCCATGGAATGTCGTGGTGTCCTCATGGGCCATCGATGAGGCTCACTTTCTGGGGATTTAACCCGATCCCAAGAGTTTGGGTTCATTCTGTCGGAAGGGAGGAGGCCTTTCTGTTTTTTTTGTTTATTTTTTATTTATTTATTTATTTATTTATTTATTTATTTATTTATTTATTTTACCTCAGGTGGACCACCAAAAGAGGGATTCCAGAGCAGAGTCGTGGGTTGGGGCAACTGGACAACCAGACCTCTGGTTAACATTGGGACCTAAGAACATGGCAAGCCCCATATGTGGGCTCTTGGTCCAGACACTGAGAGGCCTTCCTTGAGGATAGGTCTCACACTGAGTTTCACAATGTGTTTTTGTGCCCAAGGAGCCCCTCAAGGCTGGGCGTGGCCTAATGTACCATGCTGGTTTCTCCTACACTGAACGTTGCACTATGGTAACCACAAGTTTTCTGGCCATGGGGAAGATGGAGTTCTAATTTCTGCAACACTTTCACTCCTGGACTGTGATTGGATTTAAGGTCTAGGTTCTGAAGCCTGAAAACTGAGGTTGGGAAGAGATGAAGACATAAGGCCATGGTGTGTCTGATGTGCTCAGTGTTCGGCCAGCTGTTGAGTGTGGGTTAGGAGGTGCAGGCTCAGGCTGTGGCAGACAGGGAATTAATGCCCAGGCTAGACTGTATCATTGGGGTGCAGTCGAGTTTCGTGCAGGATGGTACTCATTTGTGGTTACTGCGTAGCCCCAAAGGGCAACGTTTTTCTTCTGGAGGGAAGACACAGTGCCACATAGTTGCTCCAGAATTCCCAAACTGGAAGGCTTGTGGGCCAGGAGTGTGAGGAAAAAATTCTGAGAACACAAGCCAGACTTAGATTTCGGGGTGAGGGGACGGCAGGCACCCTCTGCAGAGATGATTCGAGATCCTGTATACCTGAAGACAGAGCTAGGATCAGACGTTGGCTTAGGTCGGAGTTTCTGTCCATGACGGCCCCTTCATGAAGGGGAGGGTGTCACGAGGACATGGAGGTTTTCCCACGATGGGAATTGTGAGATGGTCCAAACCGCAATGATTCCTTCTGTGGGACAGGTGAGACCTGTTGGATGGCTCCCGGACATCCCATAAGGAAGTTATCCAGAGCAGGGTTCTAAGGATGGATGCCTGGGCAGCCTGCCTCCCATTCCAGGTGTCTCATAGAGCCAAGGCAAGTTCTATCTGCTGAATCCAGGGGAGCAACCGAGGCGGGTGTGTTGAAATGGGTGAGTTGAGGATAGGTCATAATGTGCATTTGTGTCCATGTAGACATTGGAATGGGGTGCTGGATCCGGGGCCTTGAGGGATGTTCATAACGGAGGTTTTGATGGAGCTCTAAAGATTATGTTTCCTATGTAGAGAAGAGAATTGTTTTAATGAGTGCCTAAGGAATCTCCCATATGTTGGTATTGGAAACCAGGCCTCTGAGGAGAGATGACTGGAATCAAAAGCAATGGATCTGATTAGGGCCTAAGTGCCTGTCCAGTTCAATCTTATTCTATGGGGATATCTGTCTCTGGGTCTGAGTGGAGGTAGTTTCCTAACTTGTGAAAGATCATCCCTGTGTGTCCTGGGCAGCCAACACTATTCGGATGGCCTCGTGGAGATTGGAGGATACTCCTAATCTATAGGGTTGTGGCCAATGGAAATGCAGAATTCCCCTGGAGAGGTAAGCCACAGTCCTGAGGTGTGGCTCCAGGGGCTCCAACTTGGATGGTGTGTGGGCCATGCCTGTGGGGACAGAAGTCTGAAAACACAAACTCAGCTTAGGTTTGGGGATGTATGTATGAAGGCTCGATCTACAGACCGTGAGAATTTTCCGGGATATGAACAAAGGGCGAGTATGTGGCGCTTGCTCAGGCTTTTGTCTCTGGATTTTGTGTCAAAGGTGGCCGTGGAATGTCGCGGTGTCCTCAAGGGCCATGGACAATTCTTTCTCTGGTGATTTGGCCTGATCCCAAGTGGTTGGGATCATTCTGTGGATGGGAAGAGTCCTTTATGTATTTTTTTTTTTTTACCTCAGTTGTCCCACCAAAGAGGGATTCCAGAGTAAAGCCCTGAGTAGGGGTGACTAGACATCTCGAACTCTGGTTGAGATTGGGGGACTAGGGGCTTGGCAAGCCCCATATGTGGGCTGTTGTTCCAGTCACTAAGAGGCTTTACATGAGGATAGGGCTCACGCTGAGTGTCACAATGTGTGTTTGTGCACATTGTGGCCCTCAGGGATAGGTGGGGCCTCTTAGTCCATGGTGCTTTCTCCTACAATGAACATTGGAAAACATGCCAACCACTAGGTTTCTTGCCAAGGCGAAGGAGAAGTTCTGATTCTTGCATCACGTTCACTCCTGAGCAGTGAGTGGAGATAAGGTCTAGGTTCTGAAGGTGAAAACTGAGGTTGGGTAGAGATGATGGCCTAAAGCCATTGTGGGTGTGATATGCTCTGTGTACGGCCAGCTGTCTGGGTGTTGGACTGGAGGTCTGCCCTCAGGCTGTGTCAGACAGGGCTTTAGTGCACAGGCTAGACTGTATAATTGGGGTATGGTCGAGTGGCATGCAGGTTGTTACTCATTTGGTGTTTCCGGTTAGCCCTATAGGGCAACATTTTTCTTCTGGAGGGCAGGCAGAGTGCTGCATTGTGTCTCCAGAATTGCCAAACTGGAGGGGTGTGGCCAGGATTGTGAGGAAGGAATTCTGAAAACACAAGCTAGCACGAGTTTTGGGGCCAAGAGCATGGCAGGCCCACTCTGCAGAGGCTGAATCGAGATCTCCTGCAGGTGAGGTCAGGGCGAGTATCAGATGTTGCCTCAAGCTGGAGTATGTGTCCATGACGGCCCCTTCCTGAAGGGGGTGGGGGCGTCATGAGGCCAGGGAGGTTTCCCTACGCTGGGAGTTGTGAGCTGCTCCAAACTTCAAAGTTTCCTTCTTCAGGACAGTCGAGTACTATTGGATGGTTCCAGGATGCCCCATACAAAAAGACTCGAGAGCAGGGGCCTAAGCATGGATGCCGAGAAACGCCAACTCACCTTCCCATTGCCTGGTCGAGACAAGGCACGCTCAATCTGCGGGCTCTTGGGTGAGCTACCCAGAAGGCTGAGTTTAAATGGACTCTCCTGAGGATGAGTCATAATGTGGGTTGGTGGCCATGGAGACCTTGGAATGTGGCAGTAGCTAAGGGACTCGGCAGGATTCTCCAACCCGAAGGGCTTGACACAACTCCAACAAGGAAGCTTCCCATGTGGAGATGAGAGGTCTTCTGTCTGGTGCCTCAGGAAAGCCCCGTATGCTGGTCTTCGAACCCAGGCCTCTGAGGAGTGATACCTGGACACCAAAGCAAGAGTTCATAATAGGGCCTAGGGGCCTGTCTGGTTCAATCTTCTGTCTCTGCGGATATCTGTCTGTGTGTCTGCATGGAGGTAGTAGTTGCTCAGCTTGTGTCATAATGCCCCTATTTGTCCAGTGCGGCTTGCGGTAGTGGGATGTCCTTGGGGACCTTGAGGTTTCTACTATTTTGTAGAGTTGTGGCCAATGGAATGGGCAGTTTCTTAGGAGAGAGCAGGCACAGTTCTGTGGTGTGGCTCCAGAGACCCCAGCCTGGAGGCTGTGTGGGCCATGGCTGTGCAGACAGACATCCAAAAACCCTAACTCAGCTCAGGTTTGGGGCCGAGGTTACGGCAGGTCTGATCTACAGTCCATGAGGGGAGCTCCTCTGGATATGAAAGAAGGGTGAGAGGGAGGCAGTCGCTCAGGCTTTTGTCTCTGGATGTTTTGTCCACAATGGCCGTTTAATGTAGGAGTTGCCTCATGGGTCGTAGAAGTCTCCCTCTCTGGTAGTTTGTCCAGCCCCCAAGAGTTTGGGGTCATTCTGTGGGAAGGGAAGTGTCCTGTTTTCTTCTTCATGTGTCCCCCCAGTAGAGGGATTCTAGAGCATAGCAGTGGGTACTGACAACTGGAATACTCGCCCTCTGGTTAAGCCTGGGGGCTTATGGATATGACAAGCCCCATATGCAGGATCTTGGTCCAGCCACTGAGAGGCGTTACTTTAATACGGGACTCACGCTGCAGGTCACAATGCATGTCTGTGCCCTAGGCGGCCCTCAAGCACTGGCGTGGCCTTTCGGACAATGCAGGTTTTCCCAATTGATTGTTGGACAACATGCCAACCGCAAGGTTTCTGGCCATGGGGAAGGAGGAATTCTAATTTCTGCATCACGTTCACCCCTGGGCAGTGATTGGAGATAAGGTGTAGGTTCTGAAGCCTGAAAACCGAGGTTGGGAAGAGATGACGACCTACAGCAATAGCGGGTCCAATGTGTCCAGGTTGGGGCCAGCTGTCTGGGTGTCGTTTGGGATGTCTTGTCTCAGGTTGTGCCAGACAGGGCATTAGTATACAGGGTGGGCTGTATAATTGCTTTACAATCGAGTGGCATGCATTAGAAAATCATTTGGGGTTTCTTATTAGCAGCATAGGGCAAAGTTTTTCTTCTGGAGGGCAGGCAGAGTGCTGCATTGTGGCTTCGGAATTCCCAAACTGGAGGGCTTGTGGGCCAGGAGATTGAGGACGGAAGCTGAGAACACAAGCTAGGCTTAGGTTTCGGGGCAAGGACATGGCAGGCACACTCTGCAGAGCTGAATTGAGATCTCATGCGTCTGAAGTCAGTCGAGGTTCAGACTTACCTCAGGGTTGAGTTTCTGTCCATGTTGGCCCCTTCAAGAAGAGGGGGGATTATGAGGCCATGGGGGTTTTTCCACTATTGGAGTTGTGAGATGCTCCAAACCGCAAGGATTCCTTCTGTGGGACAATTAAGATTTGTTGGATGGCTCCAGGACGTCTTATAAGGTATTTTTCCAGAACAGCGTTCTAAATATGGATGCCTGGGCAGCCAGCCTCACATTCCAATTGTCTCCTAGCAACAAGAAACGTTTGATCTGCTGGCTTGGGGTAGCAACATAGGGGTCTGAGTTGAAATGGACTTTCCTGAGGATGGTCTTAATGTTGGTTTGAGTCCATGGAGACCTTGGTATGGGGCAGTGGCACCAGGGCCCTGAAGGATTCTCCTAACCAGAGGTTATGACAAAGCTCCAATGAGCAAGTTTTCCATGGGGAGACGAGATTTGTTCTTATTGGTGCCTCAGGAAACCACCATATGCTGGTATTGGAAACGAGGACTCTGAGGAGAGATGCCTGGAAACCAAAGCAATGGATCTGATTAGGGCCTAGGGGCCTGTCCGGTTTAATATATTTCTCTGGGGACATCTCTTGTCTGAGTGCAGGTAGTTGCTCAGCTGGTTTGAGATCACCCCTGTTTGTCCTGGGCGGCCTACACTATTGGGATGGCCTCGGTGACTTTGTAGGTTTTTCCTCATTTGCAAGGTTGTGGCCAGTGGAATGGGAAGAATTCCCTTGAAAGGGAAGCACAGTCCTGAGGTGTGGCTCCAGGGACCCAAGTGTGGAGCGTGTGTGGTCCAGGGCTATTTGGACAAAAGTCTGAAAACACAAACTCCACTTAGGTTAGACGATGTATGTATGGCCGGCCCGATCTATAGACCGTGAGGAGAACTCCAAGGGATATGAACAAAGGGCGAATGTGAGGTGCTTGCTCATGCTTTTTTTTTTTTTTTTTTTCTGGAAATGTGTCACCGATTGCCATGAAATGTCGTGGTGTCCTCATGGGCCATCGATGAAGCTCCCTTTCTGGGGATTTAACCCGATCCCAAGGGTTTGGGGTCATTCTGTCTGAAGGGAGGAGGCCTTTCTGTTTTTTTTTGTTTTGTTTTGTTTTTTTTGTTTTTTTTTTTTACCTCAGGTGGACCAGCAAAAGAGGGATTCCAGAGCAGAGTCGTGGGTGGGGTCAACTGGACAACCAGACCTCTGGTTAACATTGGGACCTAAGAACATGGCAAGCCCCATATGTGGGCTCTTGGTCCATACACTGAGAGGCCTTCCTTGAGGATAGGTCTCACACTGAGTTTCCCAATGTGTTTTTGAGCCCAAGGAGCCCCTCAAGTCAGGGCATGGCCAATTGTACCATGCTGGTTTCTCCTACACTGAACATTGCACAATATGGCAACCACAAGTTTTCTGGCCATGGGGAAGAAGGAGTTCTAATTTCTGCAACACTTTCACTCCTGGACTATGATTGGATTTAAGGTCTAGGTTCTGAAGCCTGAAAACCGAGGTTGGGAAGAGATGACGACATACAGCAATAGCGGGTCCTATGTGTCCAGGTTGGGGCCAGCTGTCTGGGTGTCGTTTGGGATGTCTTGTCTCAGGCTGTGCCAGACAGGGCATTAGTATACAGGGTAGGCTGTATAATTGCTTTAACATCGAGTGACATGCATTAGAAAATCATTTGGGGTTTCTTATTAGCAGCATAGGGCAAAGTTTTTCTTCTGGAGGGCAGGCAGAGTGCTGCATTGTGGCTTCGGAATTCCCAAACTGGAGGGCTTGTGGGCCAGGAGAGTGAGGACGGAAGCTGAGAACACAAGCTAGGCTTAGGTTTCGGGGCAAGGACATGGCAGGCACACTCTGCAGAGCTGAATTGAGATCTCATGCGTCTGAAGTTAGGTCGAGGATCAGAATTTGGCTCAGGTTTGGGTTTCTTTCCTTTTTGGCCCCTTCAAGAAGAGGGGGCATTATGAGGCCATGGGGGTTTTGCCACTATTGGAGTTGTGAGATGCTCCAAACCGCAAGGATTCCTTCTGTGGGACAATTAAGATTTGTTGGATGGCTCCAGGACATCTTATAATGTATTTTTCCAGAACAGGGTTCTACGTATGGATGCCTGGGCAGCAGCCTCACATTCCAATTGTCTCCTAGCAACAAGAAACGTTTGTTCTGCTGGCTTGGGGTAGCAACAGAGGGGGCTGAGTTGAATGGACTTTCCTGAGGATGGTCTTAATGTTGGTTTGAGTCCATGGAGACCTTGGTATGGGGCAGTGGCACCAGGGCCCTGAAGGATTCTCCTAACCAGAGGTTATGACAAAGCTCCAATGAGCAAGTTTTCCATGGGGAGACGAGATTTGTTCTTATTGGTGCCTCAGGAAACCACCATATGCTGGTATTGGAAACGAGGCCTCTGAGGAGAGATGCCTGGAAACTAAAGCAATGGATCTGATTAGGGCCTAGGGGCCTGTCCGGTTCAATATTCTTCTCTGGGGACATCTGTTGTCTGAGTGGAGGTAGTTGCTCAGGTGGTTTGAGATCACACCTATTTGTCCTGGTCGGCCTAAACTATTGGGATGGCCTCGGAGACTTTGGAGGTTTTTCCTCATTTGCAAGGTTGTGGCCAATGGAATGGGAAGAATTCCCTTGAAAGGGAAGCACAGTCCTGAGGTGTGGCTCCAGGGACCCAAGTGTGGAGCGTGTGTGGTCCAGGGCTATTTGGACAAAAGTCTGAAAACACAAACTCCACTTAGTTTGGAGGATGTAGGTATGGCCGGGCCGTATTAGACCGTGAGGAGAACTCCAAGGGATATGAAAAAAGGGCGAATGTGAGGTGCTCTCATGCTTTTTTTTTTTTTTTTTTTTTTTCTGGAAATGTGTCACCGAATGCCATGGAATGTCGTGGTGTCCTCATGGGCCATCGATGAGGCTCACTTTCTGGGGATTTAACCCGATCCCAAGAGTTTGGGTTCATTCTGTCGGAAGGGAGGAGGCCTTTCTGTTTTTTTTGTTTATTTTTATTTATTTATTTATTTATTTATTTATTTTTTACCTCAGGTGGACCACCAAAAGAGGGATTCCAGAGCAGAGTCGTGGGTTGGGGCAACTGGACAACCAGACCTCTGGTTAACATTGGGACCTAAGAACATGGCAAGCCCCATATGTGGGCTCTTGGTCCAGACACTGAGAGGCCTTCCTTGAGGATAGGTCTCACACTGAGTTTCACAATGTGTTTTTGTGCCCAAGGAGCCCCTCAAGGCAGGGCGTGGCCTAATGTACCATGCTGGTTTCTCCTACACTGAACGTTGCACTATGGTAACCACAAGTTTTCTGGCCATGGGGAAGATGGAGTTCTAATTTCTGCAACACTTTCACTCCTGGACTGTGATTGGATTTAAGGTCTAGGTTCTGAAGCCTGAAAACTGAGGTTGGGAAGAGATGAAGACATAAGGCCATGGTGTGTCTGATGTGCTCAGTGTTCGGCCAGCTGTTGAGTGTGGGTTAGGAGGTGCAGGCTCAGGCTGTGGCAGACAGGGAATTAATGCCCAGGCTAGACTGTATCATTGGGGTGCAGTCGAGTTTCGTGCAGGATGGTACTCATTTGTGGTTACTGCGTAGCCCCAAAGGGCAACGTTTTTCTTCTGGAGGGAAGACACAGTGCCATATAGTTGCTCCAGAATTCCCAACCTGGAAGGCTTGTGGGCCAGGAGTGTGAGGAAAAAATTCTGAGAACACAAGCCAGACTTAGATTTCGGGGTGAGGGGACGGCAGGCACCCTCTGCAGAGATGATTCGAGATCCTGTATACCTGAAGACAGAGCTAGGATCAGACGTTGGCTTAGGTCGGAGTTTCTGTCCATGACGGCCCCTTCATGAAGGGGAGGGTGTCACGAGGACATGGAGGTTTTCCCACGATGGGAATTGTGAGATGGTCCAAACCGCAATGATTCCTTCTGTGGGACAGGTGAGACCTGTTGGATGGCTCCCGGACATCCCATAAGGAAGTTATCCAGAGCAGGGTTCTAAGGATGGATGCCTGGGCAGCCTGCCTCCCATTCCAGGTGTCTCATAGAGCCAAGGCAAGTTCTATCTGCTGAATCCAGGGGAGCAACCGAGGCGGGTGTGTTGAAATGGGTGAGTTGAGGATAGGTCATAATGTGCATTTGTGTCCATGTAGACATTGGAATGGGGTGCTGGATCCGGGGCCTTGAGGGATGTTCATAACGGAGGTTTTGATGGAGCTCTAAAGATTATGTTTCCTATGTAGAGAAGAGAATTGTTTTAATGAGTGCCTAAGGAATCTCCCATATGTTGGTATTGGAAACCAGGCCTCTGAGGAGAGATGACTGGAATCAAAAGCAATGGATCTGATTAGGGCCTAAGTGCCTGTCCAGTTCAATCTTATTCTATGGGGATATCTGTCTCTGGGTCTGAGTGGAGGTAGTTTCCTAACTTGTGAAAGATCATCCCTGTGTGTCCTGGGCAGCCAACACTATTCGGATGGCCTCGTGGAGATTGGAGGATACTCCTAATCTATAGGGTTGTGGCCAATGGAAATGCAGAATTCCCCTGGAGAGGTAAGCCACAGTCCTGAGGTGTGGCTCCAGGGGCTCCAACTTGGATGGTGTGTGGGCCATGCCTGTGGGGACAGAAGTCTGAAAACACAAACTCAGCTTAGGTTTGGGGATGTATGTATGAAGGCTCGATCTACAGACCGTGAGAATTTTCCGGGATATGAACAAAGGGCGAGTATGTGGCGCTTGCTCAGGCTTTTGTCTCTGGATTTTGTGTCAACGGTGGCCGTGGAATGTCGCGGTGTCCTCAAGGGCCATGGACAATTCTTTCTCTGGTGATTTGGCCTGATCCCAAGTGGTTGGGATCATTCTGTGGATGGGAAGAGTCCTTTATGTATTTTTTTTTTTTACCTCAGTTGTCCCACCAAAGAGGGATTCCAGAGTAAAGCCCTGAGTAGGGGTGACTAGACATCTCGAACTCTGGTTGAGATTGGGGGACTAGGGGCTTGGCAAGCCCCATATGTGGGCTGTTGTTCCAGTCACTAAGAGGCTTTACATGAGGATAGGGCTCACGCTGAGTGTCACAATGTGTGTTTGTGCACATTGTGGCCCTCAGGGATAGGTGGGGCCTCGTAGTCCATGGTGCTTTCTCCTACAATGAACATTGGAAAACATGCCAACCACTAGGTTTCTTGCCAAGGCGAAGGAGAAGTTCTGATTCTTGCATCACGTTCACTCCTGAGCAGTGAGTGGAGATAAGGTCTAGGTTCTGAAGGTGAAAACTGAGGTTGGGTAGAGATGATGGCCTAAAGCCATTGTGGGTGTGATATGCTCTGTGTACGGCCAGCTGTCTGGGTGTTGGACTGGAGGTCTGCCCTCAGGCTGTGTCAGACAGGGCTTTAGTGCACAGGCTAGACTGTATAATTGGGGTATGGTCGAGTGGCATGCAGGTTGTTACTCATTTGGTGTTTCCGGTTAGCACTATAGGGCAACATTTTTCTTCTGGAGGGCAGGCAGAGTGCTGCATTGTGTCTCCAGAATTGCCAAACTGGAGAGGTGTGGCCAGGATTGTGAGGAAGGAATTCTGAAAACACAAGCTAGCACGAGTTTTGGGGCCAAGAGCATGGCAGGCCCACTCTGCAGAGGCTGAATCGAGATCTCCTGCAGGTGAGGTCAGGGCGAGTATCAGATGTTGCCTCAAGCTGGAGTATGTGTCCAAGACGGCCCCTTCCTGAAGGGGGTGGGGGCGTCATGAGGCCAGGGAGGTTTCCCTACGCTGGGAGTTGTGAGCTGCTCCAAACTTCAAAGTTTCCTTCTTCAGGACAGTCGAGTACTATTGGATGGTTCCAGGATGCCCCATACAAAAAGACTCGAGAGCAGGGGCCTAAGCATGGATGCCGAGAAACGCCAACTCACCTTCCCATTGCCTGGTCGAGACAAGGCACGCTCAATCTGCGGGCTCTTGGGTGAGCTACCCAGAAGGCTGAGTTTAAATGGACTCTCCTGAGGATGAGTCATAATGTGGGTTGGTGGCCATGGAGACCTTGGAATGTGGCAGTAGCTAAGGGACTCGGCAGGATTCTCCAACCCGAAGGGCTTGACACAACTCCAACAAGGAAGCTTCCCATGTGGAGATGAGAGGTCTTCTGTCTGGTGCCTCAGGAAAGCCCCGTATGCTGGTCTTCGAACCCAGGCCTCTGAGGAGTGATACCTGGACACCAAAGCAAGAGTTCATAATAGGGCCTAGGGGCCTTTCTGGTTCAATCTTCTGTCTCTGCGGATATCTGTCTGTGTGTCTGCATGGAGGTAGTAGTTGCTCAGCTTGTGTCATAATGCCCCTATTTGTCCAGTGCGGCTTGCGGTAGTGGGATGTCCTTGGGGACCTTGAGGTTTCTACTATTTTGTAGAGTTGTGGCCAATGGAATGGGCAGTTTCTTAGGAGAGAGCAGGCACAGTTCTGTGGTGTGGCTCCAGAGACCCCAGCCTGGAGGCTGTGTGGGCCATGGCTGTGCAGACAGACATCCAAAAACCCTAACTCAGCTCAGGTTTGGGGCCGAGGTTACGGCAGGTCTGATCTACAGTCCATGAGGGGAGCTCCTCTGGATATGAAAGAAGGGTGAGAGGGAGGCAGTCGCTCAGGCTTTTGTCTCTGGATGTTTTGTCCACAATGGCCGTTTAATGTAGGAGTTGCCTCATGGGTCGTAGAAGTCTCCCTCTCTGGTAGTTTGTCCAGCCCCCAAGAGTTTGGGGTCATTCTGTGGGAAGGGAAGTGTCCTGTTTTCTTCTTCATGTGTCCCCCCAGTAGAGGGATTCTAGAGCATAGCAGTGGGTACTGACAACTGGAATACTCGCCCTCTGGTTAAGCCTGGGGGCTTATGGATATGACAAGCCCCATATGCAGGATCTTGGTCCAGCCACTGAGAGGCGTTACTTTAATACGGGACTCACGCTGCAGGTCACAATGCATGTCTGTGCCCTAGGCGGCCCTCAAGCACTGGCGTGGCCTTTCGGACAATGCAGGTTTTCCCAATTGATTGTTGGACAACATGCCAACCGCAAGGTTTCTGGCCATGGGGAAGGAGGAATTCTAATTTCTGCATCACGTTCACCCCTGGGCAGTGATTGGAGATAAGGTGTAGG
Organism: Mustela nivalis; assembly: GCF_964662115.1. Lineage (NCBI taxonomy): Eukaryota > Metazoa > Chordata > Mammalia > Carnivora > Mustelidae > Mustela > Mustela nivalis. The sequence continues at coordinate 436,827 of NW_028136558.1, read as the reverse complement.
TTCTGAAGCCTGAAAACCGAGGTTGGGAAGAGATGACGACCTACAGCAATAGCGGGTCCAATGTGTCCAGGTTGGGGCCAGCTGTCTGGGTGTCGTTTGGGATGTCTTGTCTCAGGTTGTGCCAGACAGGGCATTAGTATACAGGGTGGGCTGTATAATTGCTTTACAATCGAGTGGCATGCATTAGAAAATCATTTGGGGTTTCTTATTAGCAGCATAGGGCAAAGTTTTTCTTCTGGAGGGCAGGCAGAGTGCTGCATTGTGGCTTCGGAATTCCCAAACTGGAGGGCTTGTGGGCCAGGAGATTGAGGACGGAAGCTGAGAACACAAGCTAGGCTTAGGTTTCGGGGCAAGGACATGGCAGGCACACTCTGCAGAGCTGAATTGAGATCTCATGCGTCTGAAGTCAGTCGAGGTTCAGACTTACCTCAGGGTTGAGTTTCTGTCCATGTTGGCCCCTTCAAGAAGAGGGGGGATTATGAGGCCATGGGGGTTTTTCCACTATTGGAGTTGTGAGATGCTCCAAACCGCAAGGATTCCTTCTGTGGGACAATTAAGATTTGTTGGATGGCTCCAGGACGTCTTATAAGGTATTTTTCCAGAACAGCGTTCTAAATATGGATGCCTGGGCAGCCAGCCTCACATTCCAATTGTCTCCTAGCAACAAGAAACGTTTGATCTGCTGGCTTGGGGTAGCAACATAGGGGTCTGAGTTGAAATGGACTTTCCTGAGGATGGTCTTAATGTTGGTTTGAGTCCATGGAGACCTTGGTATGGGGCAGTGGCACCAGGGCCCTGAAGGATTCTCCTAACCAGAGGTTATGACAAAGCTCCAATGAGCAAGTTTTCCATGGGGAGACGAGATTTGTTCTTATTGGTGCCTCAGGAAACCACCATATGCTGGTATTGGAAACGAGGACTCTGAGGAGAGATGCCTGGAAACCAAAGCAATGGATCTGATTAGGGCCTAGGGGCCTGTCCGGTTTAATATATTTCTCTGGGGACATCTCTTGTCTGAGTGCAGGTAGTTGCTCAGCTGGTTTGAGATCACCCCTGTTTGTCCTGGGCGGCCTACACTATTGGGATGGCCTCGGTGACTTTGTAGGTTTTTCCTCATTTGCAAGGTTGTGGCCAGTGGAATGGGAAGAATTCCCTTGAAAGGGAAGCACAGTCCTGAGGTGTGGCTCCAGGGACCCAAGTGTGGAGCGTGTGTGGTCCAGGGCTATTTGGACAAAAGTCTGAAAACACAAACTCCACTTAGGTTAGACGATGTATGTATGGCCGGCCCGATCTATAGACCGTGAGGAGAACTCCAAGGGATATGAACAAAGGGCGAATGTGAGGTGCTTGCTCATGCTTTTTTTTTTTTTTTTTTTCTGGAAATGTGTCACCGATTGCCATGAAATGTCGTGGTGTCCTCATGGGCCATCGATGAAGCTCCCTTTCTGGGGATTTAACCCGATCCCAAGGGTTTGGGGTCATTCTGTCTGAAGGGAGGAGGCCTTTCTGTTTTTTTTTGTTTTGTTTTGTTTTGTTTGTTTTTTTTTTTTACCTCAGGTGGACCAGCAAAAGAGGGATTCCAGAGCAGAGTCGTGGGTGGGGTCAACTGGACAACCAGACCTCTGGTTAACATTGGGACCTAAGAACATGGCAAGCCCCATATGTGGGCTCTTGGTCCATACACTGAGAGGCCTTCCTTGAGGATAGGTCTCACACTGAGTTTCCCAATGTGTTTTTGAGCCCAAGGAGCCCCTCAAGTCAGGGCATGGCCAATTGTACCATGCTGGTTTCTCCTACACTGAACATTGCACAATATGGCAACCACAAGTTTTCTGGCCATGGGGAAGAAGGAGTTCTAATTTCTGCAACACTTTCACTCCTGGACTATGATTGGATTTAAGGTCTAGGTTCTGAAGCCTGAAAACCGAGGTTGGGAAGAGATGACGACATACAGCAATAGCGGGTCCTATGTGTCCAGGTTGGGGCCAGCTGTCTGGGTGTCGTTTGGGATGTCTTGTCTCAGGCTGTGCCAGACAGGGCATTAGTATACAGGGTAGGCTGTATAATTGCTTTAACATCGAGTGACATGCATTAGAAAATCATTTGGGGTTTCTTATTAGCAGCATAGGGCAAAGTTTTTCTTCTGGAGGGCAGGCAGAGTGCTGCATTGTGGCTTCGGAATTCCCAAACTGGAGGGCTTGTGGGCCAGGAGAGTGAGGACGGAAGCTGAGAACACAAGCTAGGCTTAGGTTTCGGGGCAAGGACATGGCAGGCACACTCTGCAGAGCTGAATTGAGATCTCATGCGTCTGAAGTTAGGTCGAGGATCAGAATTTGGCTCAGGTTTGGGTTTCTTTCCTTTTTGGCCCCTTCAAGAAGAGGGGGCATTATGAGGCCATGGGGGTTTTGCCACTATTGGAGTTGTGAGATGCTCCAAACCGCAAGGATTCCTTCTGTGGGACAATTAAGATTTGTTGGATGGCTCCAGGACATCTTATAATGTATTTTTCCAGAACAGGGTTCTACGTATGGATGCCTGGGCAGCAGCCTCACATTCCAATTGTCTCCTAGCAACAAGAAACGTTTGTTCTGCTGGCTTGGGGTAGCAACAGAGGGGGCTGAGTTGAATGGACTTTCCTGAGGATGGTCTTAATGTTGGTTTGAGTCCATGGAGACCTTGGTATGGGGCAGTGGCACCAGGGCCCTGAAGGATTCTCCTAACCAGAGGTTATGACAAAGCTCCAATGAGCAAGTTTTCCATGGGGAGACGAGATTTGTTCTTATTGGTGCCTCAGGAAACCACCATATGCTGGTATTGGAAACGAGGCCTCTGAGGAGAGATGCCTGGAAACTAAAGCAATGGATCTGATTAGGGCCTAGGGGCCTGTCCGGTTCAATATTCTTCTCTGGGGACATCTGTTGTCTGAGTGGAGGTAGTTGCTCAGGTGGTTTGAGATCACACCTATTTGTCCTGGTCGGCCTAAACTATTGGGATGGCCTCGGAGACTTTGGAGGTTTTTCCTCATTTGCAAGGTTGTGGCCAATGGAATGGGAAGAATTCCCTTGAAAGGGAAGCACAGTCCTGAGGTGTGGCTCCAGGGACCCAAGTGTGGAGCGTGTGTGGTCCAGGGCTATTTGGACAAAAGTCTGAAAACACAAACTCCACTTAGTTTGGAGGATGTAGGTATGGCCGGGCCGTATTAGACCGTGAGGAGAACTCCAAGGGATATGAAAAAAGGGCGAATGTGAGGTGCTCTCATGCTTTTTTTTTTTTTTTTTTTTTTCTGGAAATGTGTCACCGAATGCCATGGAATGTCGTGGTGTCCTCATGGGCCATCGATGAGGCTCACTTTCTGGGGATTTAACCCGATCCCAAGAGTTTGGGTTCATTCTGTCGGAAGGGAGGAGGCCTTTCTGTTTTTTTTGTTTATTTTTATTTATTTATTTATTTATTTATTTTTTTTTTACCTCAGGTGGACCACCAAAAGAGGGATTCCAGAGCAGAGTCGTGGGTTGGGGCAACTGGACAACCAGACCTCTGGTTAACATTGGGACCTAAGAACATGGCAAGCCCCATATGTGGGCTCTTGGTCCAGACACTGAGAGGCCTTCCTTGAGGATAGGTCTCACACTGAGTTTCACAATGTGTTTTTGTGCCCAAGGAGCCCCTCAAGGCAGGGCGTGGCCTAATGTACCATGCTGGTTTCTCCTACACTGAACGTTGCACTATGGTAACCACAAGTTTTCTGGCCATGGGGAAGATGGAGTTCTAATTTCTGCAACACTTTCACTCCTGGACTGTGATTGGATTTAAGGTCTAGGTTCTGAAGCCTGAAAACTGAGGTTGGGAAGAGATGAAGACATAAGGCCATGGTGTGTCTGATGTGCTCAGTGTTCGGCCAGCTGTTGAGTGTGGGTTAGGAGGTGCAGGCTCAGGCTGTGGCAGACAGGGAATTAATGCCCAGGCTAGACTGTATCATTGGGGTGCAGTCGAGTTTCGTGCAGGATGGTACTCATTTGTGGTTACTGCGTAGCCCCAAAGGGCAACGTTTTTCTTCTGGAGGGAAGACACAGTGCCATATAGTTGCTCCAGAATTCCCAACCTGGAAGGCTTGTGGGCCAGGAGTGTGAGGAAAAAATTCTGAGAACACAAGCCAGACTTAGATTTCGGGGTGAGGGGACGGCAGGCACCCTCTGCAGAGATGATTCGAGATCCTGTATACCTGAAGACAGAGCTAGGATCAGACGTTGGCTTAGGTCGGAGTTTCTGTCCATGACGGCCCCTTCATGAAGGGGAGGGTGTCACGAGGACATGGAGGTTTTCCCACGATGGGAATTGTGAGATGGTCCAAACCGCAATGATTCCTTCTGTGGGACAGGTGAGACCTGTTGGATGGCTCCCGGACATCCCATAAGGAAGTTATCCAGAGCAGGGTTCTAAGGATGGATGCCTGGGCAGCCTGCCTCCCATTCCAGGTGTCTCATAGAGCCAAGGCAAGTTCTATCTGCTGAATCCAGGGGAGCAACCGAGGCGGGTGTGTTGAAATGGGTGAGTTGAGGATAGGTCATAATGTGCATTTGTGTCCATGTAGACATTGGAATGGGGTGCTGGATCCGGGGCCTTGAGGGATGTTCATAACGGAGGTTTTGATGGAGCTCTAAAGATTATGTTTCCTATGTAGAGAAGAGAATTGTTTTAATGAGTGCCTAAGGAATCTCCCATATGTTGGTATTGGAAACCAGGCCTCTGAGGAGAGATGACTGGAATCAAAAGCAATGGATCTGATTAGGGCCTAAGTGCCTGTCCAGTTCAATCTTATTCTATGGGGATATCTGTCTCTGGGTCTGAGTGGAGGTAGTTTCCTAACTTGTGAAAGATCATCCCTGTGTGTCCTGGGCAGCCAACACTATTCGGATGGCCTCGTGGAGATTGGAGGATACTCCTAATCTATAGGGTTGTGGCCAATGGAAATGCAGAATTCCCCTGGAGAGGTAAGCCACAGTCCTGAGGTGTGGCTCCAGGGGCTCCAACTTGGATGGTGTGTGGGCCATGCCTGTGGGGACAGAAGTCTGAAAACACAAACTCAGCTTAGGTTTGGGGATGTATGTATGAAGGCTCGATCTACAGACCGTGAGAATTTTCCGGGATATGAACAAAGGGCGAGTATGTGGCGCTTGCTCAGGCTTTTGTCTCTGGATTTTGTGTCAACGGTGGCCGTGGAATGTCGCGGTGTCCTCAAGGGCCATGGACAATTCTTTCTCTGGTGATTTGGCCTGATCCCAAGTGGTTGGGATCATTCTGTGGATGGGAAGAGTCCTTTATGTGTTTTTTTTTTTACCTCAGTTGTCCCACCAAAGAGGGATTCCAGAGTAAAGCCCTGAGTAGGGGTGACTAGACATCTCGAACTCTGGTTGAGATTGGGGGACTAGGGGCTTGGCAAGCCCCATATGTGGGCTGTTGTTCCAGTCACTAAGAGGCTTTACATGAGGATAGGGCTCACGCTGAGTGTCACAATGTGTGTTTGTGCACATTGTGGCCCTCAGGGATAGGTGGGGCCTCTTAGTCCATGGTGCTTTCTCCTACAATGAACATTGGAAAACATGCCAACCACTAGGTTTCTTGCCAAGGCGAAGGAGAAGTTCTGATTCTTGCATCACGTTCACTCCTGAGCAGTGAGTGGAGATAAGGTCTAGGTTCTGAAGGTGAAAACTGAGGTTGGGTAGAGATGATGGCCTAAAGCCATTGTGGGTGTGATATGCTCTGTGTACGGCCAGCTGTCTGGGTGTTGGACTGGAGGTCTGCCCTCAGGCTGTGTCAGACAGGGCTTTAGTGCACAGGCTAGACTGTATAATTGGGGTATGGTCGAGTGGCATGCAGGTTGTTACTCATTTGGTGTTTCCGGTTAGCACTATAGGGCAACATTTTTCTTCTGGAGGGCAGGCAGAGTGCTGCATTGTGTCTCCAGAATTGCCAAACTGGAGAGGTGTGGCCAGGATTGTGAGGAAGGAATTCTGAAAACACAAGCTAGCACGAGTTTTGGGGCCAAGAGCATGGCAGGCCCACTCTGCAGAGGCTGAATCGAGATCTCCTGCAGGTGAGGTCAGGGCGAGTATCAGATGTTGCCTCAAGCTGGAGTATGTGTCCAAGACGGCCCCTTCCTGAAGGGGGTGGGGGCGTCATGAGGCCAGGGAGGTTTCCCTACGCTGGGAGTTGTGAGCTGCTCCAAACTTCAAAGTTTCCTTCTTCAGGACAGTCGAGTACTATTGGATGGTTCCAGGATGCCCCATACAAAAAGACTCGAGAGCAGGGGCCTAAGCATGGATGCCGAGAAACGCCAACTCACCTTCCCATTGCCTGGTCGAGACAAGGCACGCTCAATCTGCGGGCTCTTGGGTGAGCTACCCAGAAGGCTGAGTTTAAATGGACTCTCCTGAGGATGAGTCATAATGTGGGTTGGTGGCCATGGAGACCTTGGAATGTGGCAGTAGCTAAGGGACTCGGCAGGATTCTCCAACCCGAAGGGCTTGACACAACTCCAACAAGGAAGCTTCCCATGTGGAGATGAGAGGTCTTCTGTCTGGTGCCTCAGGAAAGCCCCGTATGCTGGTCTTCGAACCCAGGCCTCTGAGGAGTGATACCTGGACACCAAAGCAAGAGTTCATAATAGGGCCTAGGGGCCTTTCTGGTTCAATCTTCTGTCTCTGCGGATATCTGTCGGTGTGTCTGCATGGAGGTAGTAGTTGCTCAGCTTGTGTCATAATGCCCCTATTTGTCCAGTGCAGCTTGCGGTAGTGGGATGTCCTTGGGGACCTTGAGGTTTCTACTATTTTGTAGAGTTGTGGCCAATGGAATGGGCAGTTTCTTAGGAGAGAGCAGGCACAGTTCTGTGGTGTGGCTCCAGAGACCCCAGCCTGGAGGCTGTGTGGGCCATGGCTGTGCAGACAGACATCCAAAAACCCTAACTCAGCTCAGGTTTGGGGCCGAGGTTACGGCAGGTCTGATCTACAGTCCATGAGGGGAGCTCCTCTGGATATGAAAGAAGGGTGAGAGGGAGGCAGTCGCTCAGGCTTTTGTCTCTGGATGTTTTGTCCACAATGGCCGTTTAATGTAGGAGTTGCCTCATGGGTCGTAGAAGTCTCCCTCTCTGGTAGTTTGTCCAGCCCCCAAGAGTTTGGGGTCATTCTGTGGGAAGGGAAGTGTCCTGTTTTCTTCTTCATGTGTCCCCCCAGTAGAGGGATTCTAGAGCATAGCAGTGGGTACTGACAACTGGAATACTCGCCCTCTGGTTAAGCCTGGGGGCTTATGGATATGACAAGCCCCATATGCAGGATCTTGGTCCAGCCACTGAGAGGCGTTACTTTAATACGGGACTCACGCTGCAGGTCACAATGCATGTCTGTGCCCTAGGCGGCCCTCAAGCACTGGCGTGGCCTTTCGGACAATGCAGGTTTTCCCAATTGATTGTTGGACAACATGCCAACCGCAAGGTTTCTGGCCATGGGGAAGGAGGAATTCTAATTTCTGCATCACGTTCACCCCTGGGCAGTGATTGGAGATAAGGTGTAGGTTCTGAAGCCTGAAAACCGAGGTTGGGAAGAGATGACGACCTACAGCAATAGCGGGTCCAATGTGTCCAGGTTGGGGCCAGCTGTCTGGGTGTCGTTTGGGATGTCTTGTCTCAGGTTGTGCCAGACAGGGCATTAGTATACAGGGTGGGCTGTATAATTGCTTTACAATCGAGTGGCATGCATTAGAAAATCATTTGGGGTTTCTTATTAGCAGCATAGGGCAAAGTTTTTCTTCTGGAGGGCAGGCAGAGTGCTGCATTGTGGCTTCGGAATTCCCAAACTGGAGGGCTTGTGGGCCAGGAGATTGAGGACGGAAGCTGAGAACACAAGCTAGGCTTAGGTTTCGGGGCAAGGACATGGCAGGCACACTCTGCAGAGCTGAATTGAGATCTCATGCGTCTGAAGTCAGTCGAGGTTCAGACTTACCTCAGGGTTGAGTTTCTGTCCATGTTGGCCCCTTCAAGAAGAGGGGGGATTATGAGGCCATGGGGGTTTTTCCACTATTGGAGTTGTGAGATGCTCCAAACCGCAAGGATTCCTTCTGTGGGACAATTAAGATTTGTTGGATGGCTCCAGGACGTCTTATAAGGTATTTTTCCAGAACAGCGTTCTAAATATGGATGCCTGGGCAGCCAGCCTCACATTCCAATTGTCTCCTAGCAACAAGAAACGTTTGATCTGCTGGCTTGGGGTAGCAACATAGGGGTCTGAGTTGAAATGGACTTTCCTGAGGATGGTCTTAATGTTGGTTTGAGTCCATGGAGACCTTGGTATGGGGCAGTGGCACCAGGGCCCTGAAGGATTCTCCTAACCAGAGGTTATGACAAAGCTCCAATGAGCAAGTTTTCCATGGGGAGACGAGATTTGTTCTTATTGGTGCCTCAGGAAACCACCATATGCTGGTATTGGAAACGAGGACTCTGAGGAGAGATGCCTGGAAACCAAAGCAATGGATCTGATTAGGGCCTAGGGGCCTGTCCGGTTTAATATATTTCTCTGGGGACATCTCTTGTCTGAGTGCAGGTAGTTGCTCAGCTGGTTTGAGATCACCCCTGTTTGTCCTGGGCGGCCTACACTATTGGGATGGCCTCGGTGACTTTGTAGGTTTTTCCTCATTTGCAAGGTTGTGGCCAGTGGAATGGGAAGAATTCCCTTGAAAGGGAAGCACAGTCCTGAGGTGTGGCTCCAGGGACCCAAGTGTGGAGCGTGTGTGGTCCAGGGCTATTTGGACAAAAGTCTGAAAACACAAACTCCACTTAGGTTAGACGATGTATGTATGGCCGGCCCGATCTATAGACCGTGAGGAGAACTCCAAGGGATATGAACAAAGGGCGAATGTGAGGTGCTTGCTCATGCTTTTTTTTTTTTTTTTTTTCTGGAAATGTGTCACCGATTGCCATGAAATGTCGTGGTGTCCTCATGGGCCATCGATGAAGCTCCCTTTCTGGGGATTTAACCCGATCCCAAGGGTTTGGGGTCATTCTGTCTGAAGGGAGGAGGCCTTTCTGTTTTTTTTTGTTTTGTTTTGTTTTGTTTGTTTTTTTTTTTTACCTCAGGTGGACCAGCAAAAGAGGGATTCCAGAGCAGAGTCGTGGGTGGGGTCAACTGGACAACCAGACCTCTGGTTAACATTGGGACCTAAGAACATGGCAAGCCCCATATGTGGGCTCTTGGTCCATACACTGAGAGGCCTTCCTTGAGGATAGGTCTCACACTGAGTTTCCCAATGTGTTTTTGAGCCCAAGGAGCCCCTCAAGTCAGGGCATGGCCAATTGTACCATGCTGGTTTCTCCTACACTGAACATTGCACAATATGGCAACCACAAGTTTTCTGGCCATGGGGAAGAAGGAGTTCTAATTTCTGCAACACTTTCACTCCTGGACTATGATTGGATTTAAGGTCTAGGTTCTGAAGCCTGAAAACCGAGGTTGGGAAGAGATGACGACATACAGCAATAGCGGGTCCTATGTGTCCAGGTTGGGGCCAGCTGTCTGGGTGTCGTTTGGGATGTCTTGTCTCAGGCTGTGCCAGACAGGGCATTAGTATACAGGGTAGGCTGTATAATTGCTTTAACATCGAGTGACATGCATTAGAAAATCATTTGGGGTTTCTTATTAGCAGCATAGGGCAAAGTTTTTCTTCTGGAGGGCAGGCAGAGTGCTGCATTGTGGCTTCGGAATTCCCAAACTGGAGGGCTTGTGGGCCAGGAGAGTGAGGACGGAAGCTGAGAACACAAGCTAGGCTTAGGTTTCGGGGCAAGGACATGGCAGGCACACTCTGCAGAGCTGAATTGAGATCTCATGCGTCTGAAGTTAGGTCGAGGATCAGAATTTGGCTCAGGTTTGGGTTTCTTTCCTTTTTGGCCCCTTCAAGAAGAGGGGGCATTATGAGGCCATGGGGGTTTTGCCACTATTGGAGTTGTGAGATGCTCCAAACCGCAAGGATTCCTTCTGTGGGACAATTAAGATTTGTTGGATGGCTCCAGGACATCTTATAATGTATTTTTCCAGAACAGGGTTCTACGTATGGATGCCTGGGCAGCAGCCTCACATTCCAATTGTCTCCTAGCAACAAGAAACGTTTGTTCTGCTGGCTTGGGGTAGCAACAGAGGGGGCTGAGTTGAATGGACTTTCCTGAGGATGGTCTTAATGTTGGTTTGAGTCCATGGAGACCTTGGTATGGGGCAGTGGCACCAGGGCCCTGAAGGATTCTCCTAACCAGAGGTTATGACAAAGCTCCAATGAGCAAGTTTTCCATGGGGAGACGAGATTTGTTCTTATTGGTGCCTCAGGAAACCACCATATGCTGGTATTGGAAACGAGGCCTCTGAGGAGAGATGCCTGGAAACTAAAGCAATGGATCTGATTAGGGCCTAGGGGCCTGTCCGGTTCAATATTCTTCTCTGGGGACATCTGTTGTCTGAGTGGAGGTAGTTGCTCAGGTGGTTTGAGATCACACCTATTTGTCCTGGTCGGCCTAAACTATTGGGATGGCCTCGGAGACTTTGGAGGTTTTTCCTCATTTGCAAGGTTGTGGCCAATGGAATGGGAAGAATTCCCTTGAAAGGGAAGCACAGTCCTGAGGTGTGGCTCCAGGGACCCAAGTGTGGAGCGTGTGTGGTCCAGGGCTATTTGGACAAAAGTCTGAAAACACAAACTCCACTTAGTTTGGAGGATGTAGGTATGGCCGGGCCGTATTAGACCGTGAGGAGAACTCCAAGGGATATGAAAAAAGGGCGAATGTGAGGTGCTCTCATGCTTTTTTTTTTTTTTTTTTTTTCTGGAAATGTGTCACCGAATGCCATGGAATGTCGTGGTGTCCTCATGGGCCATCGATGAGGCTCACTTTCTGGGGATTTAACCCGATCCCAAGAGTTTGGGTTCATTCTGTAGGAAGGGAGGAGGCCTTTCTGTTTTTTTTGTTTATTTTTATTTATTTATTTATTTATTTATTTATTTTTTACCTCAGGTGGACCACCAAAAGAGGGATTCCAGAGCAGAGTCGTGGGTTGGGGCAACTGGACAACCAGACCTCTGGTTAACATTGGGACCTAAGAACATGGCAAGCCCCATATGTGGGCTCTTGGTCCAGACACTGAGAGGCCTTCCTTGAGGATAGGTCTCACACTGAGTTTCACAATGTGTTTTTGTGCCCAAGGAGCCCCTCAAGTCAGGGCGTGGCCTAATGTACCATGCTGGTTTCTCCTACACTGAACGTTGCACTATGGTAACCACAAGTTTTCTGGCCATGGGGAAGATGGAGTTCTAATTTCTGCAACACTTTCACTCCTGGACTGTGATTGGATTTAAGGTCTAGGTTCTGAAGCCTGAAAACTGAGGTTGGGAAGAGATGAAGACATAAGGCCATGGTGTGTCTGATGTGCTCAGTGTTCGGCCAGCTGTTGAGTGTGGGTTAGGAGGTGCAGGCTCAGGCTGTGGCAGACAGGGAATTAATGCCCAGGCTAGACTGTATCATTGGGGTGCAGTCGAGTTTCGTGCAGGATGGTACTCATTTGTGGTTACTGCGTAGCCCCAAAGGGCAACGTTTTTCTTCTGGAGGGAAGACACAGTGCCATATAGTTGCTCCAGAATTCCCAACCTGGAAGGCTTGTGGGCCAGGAGTGTGAGGAAAAAATTCTGAGAACACAAGCCAGACTTAGATTTCGGGGTGAGGGGACGGCAGGCACCCTCTGCAGAGATGATTCGAGATCCTGTATACCTGAAGACAGAGCTAGGATCAGACGTTGGCTTAGGTCGGAGTTTCTGTCCATGACGGCCCCTTCATGAAGGGGAGGGTGTCACGAGGACATGGAGGTTTTCCCACGATGGGAATTGTGAGATGGTCCAAACCGCAATGATTCCTTCTGTGGGACAGGTGAGACCTGTTGGATGGCTCCCGGACATCCCATAAGGAAGTTATCCAGAGCAGGGTTCTAAGGATGGATGCCTGGGCAGCCTGCCTCCCATTCCAGGTGTCTCATAGAGCCAAGGCAAGTTCTATCTGCTGAATCCAGGGGAGCAACCGAGGCGGGTGTGTTGAAATGGGTGAGTTGAGGATAGGTCATAATGTGCATTTGTGTCCATGTAGACATTGGAATGGGGTGCTGGATCCGGGGCCTTGAGGGATGTTCATAACGGAGGTTTTGATGGAGCTCTAAAGATTATGTTTCCTATGTAGAGAAGAGAATTGTTTTAATGAGTGCCTAAGGAATCTCCCATATGTTGGTATTGGAAACCAGGCCTCTGAGGAGAGATGACTGGAATCAAAAGCAATGGATCTGATTAGGGCCTAAGTGCCTGTCCAGTTCAATCTTATTCTATGGGGATATCTGTCTCTGGGTCTGAGTGGAGGTAGTTTCCTAACTTGTGAAAGATCATCCCTGTGTGTCCTGGGCAGCCAACACTATTCGGATGGCCTCGTGGAGATTGGAGGATACTCCTAATCTATAGGGTTGTGGCCAATGGAAATGCAGAATTCCCCTGGAGAGGTAAGCCACAGTCCTGAGGTGTGGCTCCAGGGGCTCCAACTTGGATGGTGTGTGGGCCATGCCTGTGGGGACAGAAGTCTGAAAACACAAACTCAGCTTAGGTTTGGGGATGTATGTATGAAGGCTCGATCTACAGACCGTGAGAATTTTCCGGGATATGAACAAAGGGCGAGTATGTGGCGCTTGCTCAGGCTTTTGTCTCTGGATTTTGTGTCAACGGTGGCCGTGGAATGTCGCGGTGTCCTCAAGGGCCATGGACAATTCTTTCTCTGGTGATTTGGCCTGATCCCAAGTGGTTGGGATCATTCTGTGGATGGGAAGAGTCCTTTATGTGTTTTTTTTTTTACCTCAGTTGTCCCACCAAAGAGGGATTCCAGAGTAAAGCCCTGAGTAGGGGTGACTAGACATCTCGAACTCTGGTTGAGATTGGGGGACTAGGGGCTTGGCAAGCCCCATATGTGGGCTGTTGTTCCAGTCACTAAGAGGCTTTACATGAGGATAGGGCTCACGCTGAGTGTCACAATGTGTGTTTGTGCACATTGTGGCCCTCAGGGATAGGTGGGGCCTCTTAGTCCATGGTGCTTTCTCCTACAATGAACATTGGAAAACATGCCAACCACTAGGTTTCTTGCCAAGGCGAAGGAGAAGTTCTGATTCTTGCATCACGTTCACTCCTGAGCAGTGAGTGGAGATAAGGTCTAGGTTCTGAAGGTGAAAACTGAGGTTGGGTAGAGATGATGGCCTAAAGCCATTGTGGGTGTGATATGCTCTGTGTACGGCCAGCTGTCTGGGTGTTGGACTGGAGGTCTGCCCTCAGGCTGTGTCAGACAGGGCTTTAGTGCACAGGCTAGACTGTATAATTGGGGTATGGTCGAGTGGCATGCAGGTTGTTACTCATTTGGTGTTTCCGGTTAGCACTATAGGGCAACATTTTTCTTCTGGAGGGCAGGCAGAGTGCTGCATTGTGTCTCCAGAATTGCCAAACTGGAGAGGTGTGGCCAGGATTGTGAGGAAGGAATTCTGAAAACACAAGCTAGCACGAGTTTTGGGGCCAAGAGCATGGCAGGCCCACTCTGCAGAGGCTGAATCGAGATCTCCTGCAGGTGAGGTCAGGGCGAGTATCAGATGTTGCCTCAAGCTGGAGTATGTGTCCAAGACGGCCCCTTCCTGAAGGGGGTGGGGGCGTCATGAGGCCAGGGAGGTTTCCCTACGCTGGGAGTTGTGAGCTGCTCCAAACTTCAAAGTTTCCTTCTTCAGGACAGTCGAGTACTATTGGATGGTTCCAGGATGCCCCATACAAAAAGACTCGAGAGCAGGGGCCTAAGCATGGATGCCGAGAAACGCCAACTCACCTTCCCATTGCCTGGTCGAGACAAGGCACGCTCAATCTGCGGGCTCTTGGGTGAGCTACCCAGAAGGCTGAGTTTAAATGGACTCTCCTGAGGATGAGTCATAATGTGGGTTGGTGGCCATGGAGACCTTGGAATGTGGCAGTAGCTAAGGGACTCGGCAGGATTCTCCAACCCGAAGGGCTTGACACAACTCCAACAAGGAAGCTTCCCATGTGGAGATGAGAGGTCTTCTGTCTGGTGCCTCAGGAAAGCCCCGTATGCTGGTCTTCGAACCCAGGCCTCTGAGGAGTGATACCTGGACACCAAAGCAAGAGTTCATAATAGGGCCTAGGGGCCTTTCTGGTTCAATCTTCTGTCTCTGCGGATATCTGTCGGTGTGTCTGCATGGAGGTAGTAGTTGCTCAGCTTGTGTCATAATGCCCCTATTTGTCCAGTGCAGCTTGCGGTAGTGGGATGTCCTTGGGGACCTTGAGGTTTCTACTATTTTGTAGAGTTGTGGCCAATGGAATGGGCAGTTTCTTAGGAGAGAGCAGGCACAGTTCTGTGGTGTGGCTCCAGAGACCCCAGCCTGGAGGCTGTGTGGGCCATGGCTGTGCAGACAGACATCCAAAAACCCTAACTCAGCTCAGGTTTGGGGCCGAGGTTACGGCAGGTCTGATCTACAGTCCATGAGGGGAGCTCCTCTGGATATGAAAGAAGGGTGAGAGGGAGGCAGTCGCTCAGGCTTTTGTCTCTGGATGTTTTGTCCACAATGGCCGTTTAATGTAGGAGTTGCCTCATGGGTCGTAGAAGTCTCCCTCTCTGGTAGTTTGTCCAGCCCCCAAGAGTTTGGGGTCATTCTGTGGGAAGGGAAGTGTCCTGTTTTCTGCTTCATGTGTCCCCCCAGTAGAGGGATTCTAGAGCATAGCAGTGGGTACTGACAACTGGAATACTCGCCCTCTGGTTAAGCCTGGGGGCTTATGGATATGACAAGCCCCATATGCAGGATCTTGGTCCAGCCACTGAGAGGCGTTACTTTAATACGGGACTCACGCTGCAGGTCACAATGCATGTCTGTGCCCTAGGCGGCCCTCAAGCACTGGCGTGGCCTTTCGGACAATGCAGGTTTTCCCAATTGATTGTTGGACAACATGCCAACCGCAAGGTTTCTGGCCATGGGGAAGGAGGAATTCTAATTTCTGCATCACGTTCACCCCTGGGCAGTGATTGGAGATAAGGTGTAGGTTCTGAAGCCTGAAAACCGAGGTTGGGAAGAGATGACGACCTACAGCAATAGCGGGTCCAATGTGTCCAGGTTGGGGCCAGCTGTCTGGGTGTCGTTTGGGATGTCTTGTCTCAGGTTGTGCCAGACAGGGCATTAGTATACAGGGTGGGCTGTATAATTGCTTTACAATCGAGTGGCATGCATTAGAAAATCATTTGGGGTTTCTTATTAGCAGCATAGGGCAAAGTTTTTCTTCTGGAGGGCAGGCAGAGTGCTGCATTGTGGCTTCGGAATTCCCAAACTGGAGGGCTTGTGGGCCAGGAGATTGAGGACGGAAGCTGAGAACACAAGCTAGGCTTAGGTTTCGGGGCAAGGACATGGCAGGCACACTCTGCAGAGCTGAATTGAGATCTCATGCGTCTGAAGTCAGTCGAGGTTCAGACTTACCTCAGGGTTGAGTTTCTGTCCATGTTGGCCCCTTCAAGAAGAGGGGGGATTATGAGGCCATGGGGGTTTTTCCACTATTGGAGTTGTGAGATGCTCCAAACCGCAAGGATTCCTTCTGTGGGACAATTAAGATTTGTTGGATGGCTCCAGGACGTCTTATAAGGTATTTTTCCAGAACAGCGTTCTAAATATGGATGCCTGGGCAGCCAGCCTCACATTCCAATTGTCTCCTAGCAACAAGAAACGTTTGATCTGCTGGCTTGGGGTAGCAACATAGGGGTCTGAGTTGAAATGGACTTTCCTGAGGATGGTCTTAATGTTGGTTTGAGTCCATGGAGACCTTGGTATGGGGCAGTGGCACCAGGGCCCTGAAGGATTCTCCTAACCAGAGGTTATGACAAAGCTCCAATGAGCAAGTTTTCCATGGGGAGACGAGATTTGTTCTTATTGGTGCCTCAGGAAACCACCATATGCTGGTATTGGAAACGAGGACTCTGAGGAGAGATGCCTGGAAACCAAAGCAATGGATCTGATTAGGGCCTAGGGGCCTGTCCGGTTTAATATTTTTCTCTGGGGACATCTCTTGTCTGAGTGCAGGTAGTTGCTCAGCTGGTTTGAGATCACCCCTGTTTGTCCTGGGCGGCCTACACTATTGGGATGGCCTCGGTGACTTTGGAGGTTTTTCCTCATTTGCAAGGTTGTGGCCAATGGAATGGGAAGAATTCCCTTGAAAGGGAAGCACAGTCCTGAGGTGTGGCTCCAGGGACCCAAGTGTGGAGCGTGTGTGGTCCAGGGCTATTTGGACAAAAGTCTGAAAACACAAACTCCACTTAGGTTAGACGATGTATGTATGGCCGGCCCGATCTATAGACCGTGAGGAGAACTCCAAGGGATATGAACAAAGGGCGAATGTGAGGTGCTTGCTCATGCTTTTTTTTTTTTTTTTTTCTGGAAATGTGTCACCGATTGCCATGAAATGTCGTGGTGTCCTCATGGGCCATCGATGAAGCTCCCTTTCTGGGGATTTAACCCGATCCCAAGGGTTTGGGGTCATTCTGTCTGAAGGGAGGAGGCCTTTCTGTTTTTTTTGTTTATTTTTTTTTTGTTTTTTTGTTTTTTTTTTTTACCTCAGGTGGACCAGCAAAAGAGGGATTCCAGAGCAGAGTCGTGGGTGGGGTCAACTGGACAACCAGACCTCTGGTTAACATTGGGACCTAAGAACATGGCAAGCCCCATATGTGGGCTCTTGGTCCAGACACTGAGAGGCCTTCCTTGAGGATAGGTCTCACACTGAGTTTCACAATGTGTTTTTGAGCCCAAGGAGCCCCTCAAGTCAGGGCGTGGCCTAATGTACCATGCTGGTTTCTCCTACACTGAACATTGCACAATATGGCAACCACAAGTTTTCTGGCCATGGGGAAGAACGAGTTCTAATTCCTGCAACACTTTCACTCCTGGACTATGATTGGATTTAAGGTCTAGGTTCTGAAGCCTGAAAACCGAGGTTGGGAAGAGATGACGACATACAGCAATAGCGGGTCCTATGTGTCCAGGTTGGGGCCAGCTGTCTGGGTGTCGTTTGGGATGTCTTGTCTCAGGCTGTGCCAGACAGGGCATTAGTATACAGGGTAGGCTGTATAATTGCTTTAACATCGAGTGACATGCATTAGAAAATCATTTGGGGTTTCTTATTAGCAGCATAGGGCAAAGTTTTTCTTCTGGAGGGCAGGCAGAGTGCTGCATTGTGGCTTCGGAATTCCCAAACTGGAGGGCTTGTGGGCCAGGAGAGTGAGGACGGAAGCTGAGAACACAAGCTAGGCTTAGGTTTCGGGGCAAGGGCATGGCAGGCACACTCTGCAGAGCTGAATTGAGATCTCATGCGTCTGAAGTTAGGTCGAGGATCAGAATTTGGCTCAGGTTTGGGTTTCTTTCCTTTTTGGCCCCTTCAAGAAGAGGGGGCATTATGAGGCCATGGGGGTTTTGCCACTATTGGAGTTGTGAGATGCTCCAAACCGCAAGGATTCCTTCTGTGGGACAATTAAGATTTGTTGGATGGCTCCAGGACATCTTATAAGGTATTTTTCCAGAACAGGGTTCTACGTATGGATGCCTGGGCAGCAGCCTCACATTCCAATTGTCTCCTAGCAACAAGAAACGTTTGTTCTGCTGGCTTGGGGTAGCAACAGAGGGGGCTGAGTTGAATGGACTTTCCTGAGGATGGTCTTAATGTTGGTTTGAGTCCATGGAGACCTTGGTATGGGGCAGTGGCACCAGGGCCCTGAAGGATTCTCCTAACCAGAGGTTATGACAAAGCTCCAATGAGCAAGTTTTCCATGGGGAGACGAGATTTGTTCTTATTGGTGCCTCAGGAAACCACCATATGCTGGTATTGGAAACGAGGCCTCTGAGGAGAGATGCCTGGAAACCAAAGCAATGGATCTGATTAGGGCCTAGGGGCCTGTCCGGTTCAATATTCTTCTCTGGGGACATCTGTTGTCTGAGTGGAGGTAGTTGCTCAGGTGGTTTGAGATCACAACTATTTGTCTTGGTCGGCCTAAACTATTGGGATGGCCTCGGTGACTTTGGAGGTTTTTCCTCATTTGCAAGGTTGTGGCCAATGGAATGGGAAGAATTCCCCTGAACGGGAAGCACAGTCCTGAGGTGTGGCTCCAGGGACCCAAGTGTGGAGCGTGTGTGGTCCAAGGTTATTTGGAATAAAAGTCTGAAAACACAAACTCCACTTAGGTTGGAGGATGTAGGTATGGACGGCCCGATCTATAGACCGTGAGGAGAACTCTTCGGGATATGAACAAAGGGTGAATGTGAGGTGCTTGCTCATGCTTTTTTTTTTTTTTCTGGAAATGTGTCACTGATTGCCATGGAATGTCGGGGGGTCCTCATGGGCCATCGATGAGGCTCTCTTTCTGGGGATTTGACCCGATCCCAACAGTTTGGGGTCATTCTGTCGGAAGGGAGGAGGTCTTTCTGTTTTTTTTTACCTCAGGTGGACCACCAAAAGAGGCATTCCAGAGCAGAGTCGTGGGTTGGGGCGACTGGAACAACCAGACCTCTGGTTAACATTGGGACCTAAGAACATGGCAAGCCCCATATTTGGGCTCTTGGTCCAGACATTGAGAGGCCTTCCTTGTGGATAGGTCTCACACTGAGTTTCACAATGTGTTTTTGAGCCCAAGGAGCCCCTCAAGTCAGGGCGTGGCCTAATGTACCATGCTGGTTTCTCCTACACTGAACATTGCACAATATGGCAACCACAAGTTTTCTGGCCATGGGGAAGAAGGAGTTGTAATTTCTGCAACACTTTCACTCCTGGACTGTGATTGGATTTAAGGTCTAGGTTCTGAAGCCTGAAAACTGAGGTTGGGATGAGATGAAGCCCTAAGGCCATTGTGTGTCTGATGTGCTCAGTGTTCGGCCAGCTGTTGAGTGTGGGTTGGGAGGTGCAGGCTCAGGCTGTGGCAGACAGCGAATTAGTGTCCAGGCTAGACTGTATCATTGGGGTGCAGTCGAGTTTCGTGCAGGATGGTACTCATTTGTGGTTACTGGGTAGCCCCAGAGGGCAACGTTTTTCTTCTGGAGGGAAGACACAGTGTCACATACTGCCTCCAGAATTCCCAAACTGGAAGGCTTGTGGGCCAGGAGTGTGAGGAAAAAATTCTGAGAACACAAGCCAGACTTAGATTTCGTGGTGAAGGGACGGCAGGCACCTTCTGCAGAGATGATTCGAGATCCCGTATACCTGAAGACAGAGCTAGGATCAGATGTTGGCTTAGGTCGGAGTTTCTGTCCATGACGGCCCCTTCATGAAGGGGAGGGTGTCACGAGGACATGGAGTTTTTCCCACGATTTGAATTGTGAGATGCTCCAAACCGCAATGATTCCTTCTGTGGGACAGGTGAGACCGGTGGATGGCTCCAGGACATCCCATAAGGAAGTTATCCAGAGCAGGGTTCTAAGGATGGATGCCTGGGCAGCCTGCCTCCCATTCCAGGTGTCTCATAGAGCCAAGGCAAGTTCGATCTGCCTGATCTAGTGGCGCAACCGAATCTGGTGTGTTGAAATGGGTGAGTTGAGGATGGGTCATAATGTGCATTTGTGTCCATGGAGACCTTGGAATGGGGTCTTGATCCGGGTCCTTGAGGGATGTTCATAACCGGAGGTTTTGATGGAGCTCTAAAGAGTATGTTTCCTATGTAGAGAAGAGAATTGTTTTGATGAGTGCCTAAGGTATCTCCCATATGCTGGTATTGGAAAACAGGCCTCTGAGGAGAGATGACTGAAAACAAAAGTAATGGATATGATTAGAGCCTAGGTGCCTGTCCAGTTCAATCTCTTTGCTGGGGATACGTGTCTAATTATCTGAGGTGAGGTAGTTGCTCAGATTGTGTCAGATCTCCCCTGTTTGTCCTGGGCGACCTATAATATTGGAATGGCCTCGGGACTTTGGAGTTTCTCCTAATCTATAGGTTTGTGGTCAATGGAATGGGCAGAAATCCCCTGGAGAGGGCAGGCAAAGTTCTGAGTTTGGCTCTAGGGGCCCAACCTTGAGGGTGTGTGGGCCAGGCCTGTTGAGCAAAAATCTGAAAACACAAACTCCGCTTAGGATTGGGGACATAGTTATGGCACGCCCAATCTACAAACCGTGATAACACTTCAGGATATGAAAAAGTGTGAGTTTGAGGTGCTTGCTCAGATTTTGTCTCTGGATTTGTGTCAACAATGTGGGTGGAATGCTGGCGTGGCCTCATGGGTTGTGGACGGCTTTCCTTCTCTGAGGATTTGACCCAATCCCAAGAGTTTGTGTATGTTCTGTGGGATGGGAGGAGTCCTATCTGTTTTTTATTTTATTTTATTTTATTTTTTGTACCTCATGTGTCCCAATAAAGGAGGGATTCCAGAGCAGAGTCCTCGGGAGGGACAACTGGACAACCCCACCTCTGTTTTAGTTTGGGGGCCTAGGGGCATGGCAAGTCCAATATGTGGGCTCTTGATTCAGACACTGAGAGGCCTTCCTTGAGGACAGGGCTCATGCTGAGGGTCACAATGCCTATTTATGCCAACAAGGCCCTCAAGCATGGGAAGGGCCTCATGGGCCACGCTGGATTCTCCGACACTGAACGTTGGAGAATATGCCAACCACAAGGTTTCTGGCCATGGCGAAGGAAGAGTTGTGACTTCTGCATCACGTTCACCGCTGGACAGTGATTGGAGTTTAGGTCTAGGTTCTGAAACCCGAAAACCGAGGTTGGGAAGAGATGAAGACCTAAGGACCTGTTGGGTCCAATGAGCTCAGTGTGCGGCCAGCTGTTGAGCGTAGGTCTGGAGGTGTGGGCTCATGCTGTGTCAGACAAGGCATTAGACAGGGTAGACTGAATATTCGGGGTGCAGTCGAGTGGCGTTCAATTGATCCTCATTCGGGTCTCTAGGTAGTTCCATAAGGCAACGTTTTTTCTCTGGGAGGGCAGGCAGAGTGCTGCATTGTGGCCCCAGTATTGCCAAACTGTAGGGCTTTTGGGCCAGGGGTGTGAGGACTGTAGTCTGAGACCACAAGCTAGGCTTATTTTTTGGGGTGAGGGCACAGAAGGCACAGTCTGCAGAGCTGAATCAAGATCTCATGCACCTGAAGTCAGGGCGAATATCAGACGTTTGCTCAGGTTGGAGTTTCTGTCCATGATGGCCACTTTATAAAGTGGAGCGTCTCAAGAGGCCATGTAGATTTTCCCACAATGGGAGTTCTGAGATGCTCCAGACTGCAAAGATTCCTTCTGTGGGACACTTGAGACCTGTTGGATGGCTCTAGGATGTCCCATATGGAATGACTCCAGAGTAGGGTTCTAAGGATTGATGCCTAGGCAGCCCACCTCCCATTCTAGTTGTCTCCTAGCGACAAGGCAGGTTTGATCTGCAGGCCCTGGGGGAGAAACCAAGGGGGTTGAGTTGACATGGACGCTCCCGAGGATAGATCATAATGTGGGTTTAAGTCCATGGAGACCTTGGAATGGGGCGCTTGATCCGGGGCCCTGAAAGATTCTCCTAAACAGAGGTTTTTATAGAGCTCCAAAGAGTAAATTTCCTATGTGGAGACGAGATTTTTCTGATGAGTGCCTCAGTAATCCCCCTATGCTGGTATTGGAAACCAGGCCTCTGAGGAGAGATGCCTGGAAACAAAAGCAATGGATCTGATTAGGGCCTAAGTGCCTGTCCATTTCAATCTTATTCTATGGGGATATCTGTCTCTGGGTCTGAGTGGAGGTAGTTTCCTAACTTGTGAAAGATCATCCCTGTTTGTCCTGGGCAGCCAACACTATTCGGATGGCCTCGGGGAGTTTGGAGGTTTCTCCTAATCTATAAGGTTGTGGCCAATGGAAATGGCAGAATTCCCCTGGAGAGGGAAGCCACAGTCCTGAGGTGTGGCTCCAGGGGCCCCAGCTTGGATGGTGTGTGGGCCATGCCTGTGGGGACAGAAGTCTGAAAACACAAACTCAGCTTAGGTTTGGGGATGTATGTATGAAGGCTGGATCTACAGACCGTGAGAATTTTCCGGGCTATGAACAAAGGGCGAGTATGTGGCGCTTGCTCAGGCTTTTGTCTCTGGATTTTGTGTCAACGGTGGCCGTGGAATGTCGGGGTGTTCTCAAGGGCCATGGACAATTCTTTCTCTGGTGATTTGGCCTGATCCCAAGGGGTTGGGATCATTCTGTGGATGGGAAAAGTCCTTTCTGTATTTTTTTTTTTTTAACCTCAGGTGTCCCACCAAAGAGGGATTCCAGAGCAGAGCCCTGAGTCGGGTGACTAGACATCTCGAACTCTGGTTGAGATTGGGTGACTAGGGGCTTGGCAAGCCCCATATGTGGGCTGTTGTTCCAGTCACTAAGAGGCTTCACATGAGGATAGGGCTCACGCTGAGGGTCACAATATGTGTTTGTGCAAATTGTGGCCCTCAGGGATAGGTGGGACCTCATAGTCCATGCTGCTTTCTCCTACAATGAACGTTGGACAACATGCAAACCACAAGGTTTCTTGCCATGGCGAAGGAGAAGTTCTGATTCTTACATCACGTTCACTCCTGAGCAGTGAGTGGAGATAAGGTCTAGGTTCTGAAGGTGAAAATTGAGGTTGGGTAGAGATGATGGCCTAAAGCCATTGTGGGTATGATATGCTCAGTGTACGGCCAGCTGTCCTGGTGTTGGACTGGAGGTCTGCCCTCAGGCTGTGTCAGACAGGGCTTTAGTGCACAGGCTAGACTGTATAATTGGGGTATGGTCGAGTGGCATGCAGGTTGTTACTCATTTGGCGTTTCTGGTTAGCCCTATAGGGCCAGGCAGAGTGCTGCATTGGAGGCCAGGCAGAGTGCTGCATTGTGTCTCCAGAGTTTCTGTCCATGATGGCCCATTTATGAAGGTGTGGGGCATCATGAGGAAATGGAGGTTTTCTCACAGTGTTATTGTGTGATGCTTCAAACCACAAGGATTCATTCTGCGAGACAGTCAAGACAGTTTGGTTGGATTCAAGACGTCCCATAAAGAAGTTCTCCAGAGCAGGGTCTAAGGATGGATGCCTGGGCAGCCCTCCTCCCATTCTAACTGTCTCCTAGTAACAAAGAAGGTTTGATCTGCTGACTCTGGGTGAGCAGCCGAGTGGGCTGATTTGAAATGGACTCTCCTGAGAATGGTTCATAATGTAAGTTTGTGTCCTTGGAGACCTTGGGATTGGGCCATGGTGCCAGCGCCCTGAAGGATCCTCCTAACCTGAGGTATTGACACAGCTCCAAAGAGCAAGTTTCCCATGTGTAGATGAGATCTGTTCTGATTGTTTCCTTAGGAAACCCCCATATTCTGATATTGGAAACCAGGCCTCTGAGGAGAGATACCTAGAAACCAAAGCAATGCATCAGAAGTTGGCTCAGGTTGGAGTTTCTGTCCATGATGGCCCCTTTATAAAGGGGAGCATCTCATGAGGCCATGTAGGTTTTCCCACGATAGGAGTTGTGAGATGCTCCAATCTGCAAGGATTCCTTCTGTGGGACAGTCAAGACCTTTTGGAAGGCTCCCGGACATCCCATATGGAACGGCGCCAGAGCAGGATTCCATGGATGGATGCCTAGAGAGTCTGCTTTGCATTCCAGTTGTCTCCTAGCGACAAGGCAGGTTTGATATTCTGCCTCTGGGGGAGTAATCGACGGGGCTGAGTTGAAATGTACTCTCCTGCCGAATGGTCATAATGCGGGTATGTGTCCATGGAGACCTTGGAATAGGGCGGTTGCTCCGGCTACCTGAAGGTTTCTCCTAACTGGAGGCTTTTACAGAGCTCCAAAGGATAAGTTTCCCATGTGAAGACAAGATTTGTTCTGATTGGTATCTCTGGAATCCCCCATATGCTGGTATTGGAAAACAGGCCTCTGAGGAGAGATGCTTAGAAAAAAAAAGCAATGGAACCAATTACATTCTAGGGGCCAGTCCAGTTTAATCTTCTTCTCTTGGGTTATCTGTCTACGGGTGAGTTGACGTCGTTGCTCAGCTTGTGAGAGATCGCCCCTCTTTGTCCTGGGTGGCCTACACTATTGGAATGGCCTCTGGGACTTTGGAGGTTTCTCCTTATCTGTAGGGTTGTGGCCAATGGAATGGGAAGAATTTCCTTGGAGAGGGCAGGCACAGTCCTGAGGTGTGGCTCCAGGGGCCTCAGTCTGGAGGGTGTGTGGGACTGGGATGTCAGGATAGAAGTCTGAAAACACAAACTCGGCTTAGGTTTGGGGACGTAGGTATGGCAGGCCCAATCTACAGACTATGAGGAGAATTTTTTGGGCTATGACCTAAGGGTGAGTGTGAACACTTGCTGAAGCTTATGTCTCTGGATTTTGTGTCAATAGTGGCCGTGGAATGTCGGGCTGGCCTCATGGGCCATGGACGAGTCTTTCTCTCTGGACCCCAATCACTTGGGATGGCCCAATCCCAAGTGATTGGGGTCATTCTGTGAGTGGGAGGAGTCCTTTCTGTGTTTATTTACCTCAAATGTCCCACCAAAGAGGGATTCCAGAGCAGAGCCCTGAGTAGGGGTGACTAGATGTCTCTACCTCTGGTTAAGATTGGGTGACTTGGGGCATGGCAGGCCCCATATGCGGGCTCATGGTCCAGCCACTGAGAGGCTTTACTTGAGGACAGGGCTCAAACTGAGTGTCCCAATGTGTGTTTGAGCCCACCGCAGCTCTTAAGCATAGGCAGGGCCTCAGGGACCCTACACTACCCTCAGGGGCCCTACTACTACCCCTGTAGGCCCTACAGGGGTCCTACACTGAACGTTGGACAAGATGCCAACCACAAGATTCTGGCGAGAGGGAAGGAGGAGTTCTGATTTCTGCATCACGTTCACCCATGGGAAGTGAGTAGAGATAAGGTCTAGGATTCTGTAGCCTGAAAACCGAAGTTGGAAAGAGATGGCGACCTAAGGCCATGGCGGTTCTGATGTTCTCAGTGTACTGCAAGCTGTCTGGGTGTCGGTTGGGAATTCAGGCCTCAGGTTATGTCAGACAGGGCATTAGTGCACAGGCTAGACTATATAATTGGTGTACAGTTGAGTGACGTGCAGGTTTATCCTCATTTGAGGTTTCTGGGTAGACCCATAGGGCAATATTTTTCTTCTAGAGGGCAGGCAGAGTGCAGCACTGTGTCATCGGAAATCCCAAAATAGAGGGCGTGTGGTCCAGGAGAGTGAGGACGGAAGTCGGAGAACACTAGCTACGCTTAGGTTTTGGGGTGAGGGCACAGCAGGTACACTCTGAAGAGCTGAATCAAGATCTCGTGCATCTGAAGTCAAGGCGAAGATCAGCTGTTGGCTCAGGTTGGAGTTTCTTTCCATGATCTGCCTTCATGAAGATTGGGGGCATCATGTGACCTTGGAAGCTTTCCATGATATGAGTTGTTAGGTGGTCCATGCACAAGGACTCCTGTGGGACAGTCGAGACCTGTTGGATGGCTCAAGGATGTCCCATAAGGAACGACGCAAGAGCAGGGTTCTAAGGATGGATGCCTGAAGAGCCCAACTCGCATTTCAATTGTCTCCTAGCGACAAGGCAGGTTCAATCTGCTGGCTCTGGAGTAGCAACCGAGGGGGTTTAGATGAAATGGACTCTCCTGAGGATGGGTCATAATTTGGGATTGTGTCCATGGAGATATTCAAATGGGGCAGTGGCTCCAGTGACCTGAAGTTTTCTCCTAACTGGAGGTTATGACACAGCTCCATAGAGCAAGATTCCCATGTGGAGACGAGATTTTTTCTGATAGGTAGCTCTGGAAACCCCCTTATGCTGGTATTGGAATCCAGGCCTCTGAGGAGAGATGCCTGAAAACAAAAGAAATGGATCCAATTAGGGCCTAGGTGCCTGTCTTGTTCAATATTCTTTTCTATGGATATCTGTCTAAGGTTCTGATTGGAGGTAGTGGCTCAGCTTGTGCCAGAGGGTCCCTGTATGTCCAGGACATCCTACACTATTGGGATGGCCTCAGAGATTTTGGATGATTCTCATAATCTGTCAGGTTGTTCCAAATGAATGAGCAGAATTCCCTTGGAGAGGGCAGGCACATTCCTGAGGTGTGGCTCCATGGGGCCCAGCCTTTAGAATGTGTGGGTGAGGACAATGGAGACAGAAGTCTGAAAACACAAACTCGGCTTAGGTTTGGGGACATAGGTATGGCAGGCCCGATCTACAGACCTTGAGAATTTTGGGGGCTCTGAACAAAGGGCAAGTGTGTGGCGCTTTTTCAGGTTTTTGTGTCTGGATTTTGTGTCAATGGTGGCCGTGGAATGTCAGGCTGGCCTCATCGACCATGGACGAGTATTTCTCTCTGTGGATTTGGCCAGATTCCAAGTGTTTGGGGTCATTCTTTGGATGGTAGGAGTCCTTAATTTTTTTTTTTTTTTATCTTGGTTTTTTTTTTTTTTTTTTTACCTTATGTGTCCCACCAAAGAGGGATTCCAGAAAAGAGCTCTGAATAAGGTTGACTAGACTTCTCAAGCTCTGGCTAGGATTGGGGGAGTAGGGGCATGGCAAGTCCCATATGCAGGCTCTTGGTCCAGCCCCGGAGAGGCTTTACTTGAGGCCAGGGTTCATGCTTAGGGTCCTAATGTGTGTTTGTGCCCATCGCAGCCCTCAAGCATGTCTGAGGCCTCATGGGCCATGCTGGGTTCTCATATACTGAACGTTGGACAACATGCCAACCACAAGGTTTCTGGTCATGGGGAAGGTGAAGTTCTGATTGCTGCATCACGTACATCACTTAGTTGTGAGTGGAGATAATGTCTAGGTTCTGAAGCCTGAAGACCAAGGTTGGGAAGAGATGATGACCTAAGGCCATGGCATGTTCGAAGTGTTCAGTGTGAGGCCAGGTGTCTGGGTGTCGGTCACGAGGTCTGGGGTCAGGCTGTGTCAGACAGGGCATTAGTGCCCAGGCTAGACTGTATAATTGGGGTACAGTCTAGAGAATTGCAGGTTGATCCTCATTTGATGTTTCTGGGTAGACCCCTAGGGCAAAGTCTCTCTTCTGGAGGGCAGGCAGAGTGCTGCATTTTGTCTCCAGAATTCCCAAAGTGGAAGGCTTGTGGGCCAGGAGTGTGAGGACGGAAGTCTGAGAACGTGAGCTGGCTTAGGTTTTGGGGCGAGGGCAAGGCAGGCACTCTCTGCAGAGCTGAATTGAGATCTCATGCATCTGAAGTCAGGGCGAGGATCAGACGGGAGTTTCTGTCCATGATGTCCTCTACCTGAAGGTGGAGGCATCACGAGGCCATGGAGGTTTTCCCACGGTGCGAGTGTGTGATGCTGCAAACCACAAGAATTCCTTCTGCAGGACAGTTGAGACCTGTTGAATGGATCAAGGACACCCCATTAGGAATTTCTCCAGTGCAGAGTTCTAACAACGGATACCTGGGCAACGAACTCGCATTCCAATTGTCTCCTAGTGACAAAGCAGGTTTGATCTGCTGGCACTGGGTGAGCAACCGCCAGGTTTGAGTTGAAATGGACTCTCCTGAGGATGGGTCATAATGTGGGATTGTGTCCATTGAGACATTGGAATGGGGCGGTGGCTCCAGTGACGTGAAATTTTCTCCTAACTGGAGGTTTTGACACAGTTCCATATAGCATGATTCCCATGTATCATGCGATTTGTTCTGATTGGTAGCTCCAGAAACCCCCATGTGCTGGTATTGGAATCCAGGCCTCTGAGGAGAGATACGTGAAAACAAAAGCAATGGATTCGTTTAGGGCCTAGGTGCCTGTCCTGTTCAATCTTCTTTTCTATGGATATCTATCTACAGGTCTGATTGGAGGTAGTGGCTCAGCTTGTGGCAGATGGTCCCTGTTTGTCCCGGACATCCTACAATATTGGGGTGGCCTCGGGGACTTCGGATGTTTCTCCTAATCTGTCAGGTTGTGCCAAAGGAATGAGCAGAATTCCCATGGAGAGGGCAGGCACAGTCCTGAGGTGTGGCTCCATGGGGCCAAGCCTTGAGGGTGTGTGGGCCAGGACAATGGAGACAGAAGTCTGAAAACACAAACGTGGCTTAGGTTTGGGGACATAGGTATGGCAGGCCCGATCTACAGACCGTGAGAATTTTTCAGGCTTTGAACAAAGGGCGAGTGTGTGGCGCTTTTTCAGGCTTTTGTCTCCGGATTTTGTGTCAATGGTGGCCGTGGAATGTCAGGATGGCCTCATCAGCCATGGACGAGTATTTCTCTCTGTGAATTTGGCCCAATTCCAAGTGTTTGCGGTCATTCTTTGGACGGTAGGAGTCCTTTCTCTATTTTTTTTTTAACCTCATGTGTCCCACCAAGGAGGGATTCTAGAGAAGAGATCTGAGTAGGGGTGACTAGACTTCTCAAGCACTGGTTAAGGTTTGGGGAGTAGGGGCAT
The DNA here is from genome assembly GCF_964662115.1 of Mustela nivalis. NCBI lineage: Eukaryota > Metazoa > Chordata > Mammalia > Carnivora > Mustelidae > Mustela > Mustela nivalis. The sequence goes on along the minus strand of NW_028136558.1, from coordinate 408,347 downwards.
GGTAATCTCCATATGTGGGCTCTTGGTCCATCCCCGGAGAGGCTTTACTTGAGGCCAGGGATCATGCTTAGGATCCTAATGTGTGTTTGTGCCCATCGCAGCCCTCAAGCATGTCTGAGGCCTCATGGGCCATGCTGGTTTCTCCTACACTGCACGTTGGACAACATGCCAACCACAGGGTTTCTGGTCATGGGGAAGGAGGAGTTCTGATTTCTGCATCACGTACATGGCATGGCAGTGAGTAGAGATAAGGTCTAGATTCTGAAGCCTGAAAACCGAGGTTGGTAAGAGATGACGACCTAAGGCCATGGTGGGTCCGATGCACTTAGTGTGCAGCCAGATGTCTGTGTCCATCATGAGGTCTGGGCTCAGGCTGTGTCAGGCAGGGCATTAGTCCCCAGGCTAGACTGTATAATTGGGGTACAGTCGAGTGATGTGAAGGTTGGTCCTCATTTGGGGTTTCTGGTTGGCCCCATAGTGCAAAGATTTTCTTCTGGAGGGCAGGCAGAGTGCTGCATTCTGGCTCCAGAATTGCCAACTTCAGGGCTTGTGGGCCAGGTGTTTTAGGACAGAAGTCTGAGAACACAAGTTCAGCTTTGAATTCGCAGCGGTGACATGGCAGGCACACTCTACAGACCTGAAATGAGATCTCGTGCATCTGAATTCAGGGCGAGGATCAGATGTTGGCTTAGGTTGGAGTTTCTGTACATGATGTCCCCTTCATTAAGGTGGGGGGGGGCATCAGGAAACCATGGAAGATTTCCAACTTTGTGAGTGTGTGATGCTCCAAAGCACAAGGATTCCGTCAGCGGGACAGTCACGACTTTTTGGATGGATCAAGGACGTCCCATAAGAAATGCTCCAAAGCACAGTTCTAATGATGGATGCCTGGGCAGTCCAACTTGCATTCCAGTTGTGTCCTAGTGAAAAGGAGGATTTGATCTGCTGTCACTGGGGGAACAACCGAGGGGCCTGAATTGAAATGGAATCTCATGAGGATCAGTCGATGTGGATTTGTGTCCATGGATCCCTTGGAATGGGGCAGTGGCTCTGTTGCCCTGAAGAATTCTCCTAACCTGAGGTTTTGATGCAGCTCCAAAGAGCAAGTTTCCCATGTAGAGACGAGATTTGTTCTGAAACCCCCACAACCTGGTATTGGAAACCAAGCATCTGGGGAACAATGCCTGGAATCCAAAGCAATGGATCTGATTACGGTCTAGGGGCCTGTCCTTTTCAATATTCTCCTCTGAGTGTCTCTGTCTAAGATTCAGAATGGAGGTCACTGCTCAGCTTGTGTCAGATCACCCATGTTTGTTGGGGGAGGCCAACACTATTGGACTGGTCTTGGGAATTGGAGGTTTCTCCTAATCTGTAAGGGTGTGGCAAATGAAACGGGCAGAGTTCCCTTGGAGAGCACTGGCACAGTCCTTAGGTGTGACACCACCTTTCTGGGTGTCATCCAGGAGGTCCAGGCTCAGGCTGTGTCAGACAGGGCATTAGTGCCAAGCTTAGACAGTATAATTGGAGTAAAGTTGAGTGGCATGCAGGTTGATCCTCATTTGGCGTTTCTGGGTAGCCCCAGGGGCAACGTTTTTCTTCTGGAGGGAAGGAAGAGTGCTGCATTGTGGCGACGGAATTCTCACACTGGAGGGCTTGTGGGCCAGAATTGTGAGGAAGGAAGTGTGAGAACACAAGCTAGGCTTATGTTTTGGGTCAAGATCATGGCAGGCACACTCTGTAGAGCTAAATCTAAATCTCATGCATCTGAAGTCAGGGCGAGGATCAGACGTAGGCTCAGGTTGAAGTTTCTGTTCAGGATGGCCCCTTCATGATGGTGGGGGGCATCATGGGGCTATGGAGACTTTCCCACGATTGGCATTGTATGTTGCTCCAATCGGCAAGGATTCCTTCTACGGGACAGTCGAGACCGATCAGATTGCTCCAGGACGTCCCATGCGGAACCACGGCAGTGCAGGGTTCTAAGGATGGATTCCTGGAGTGCCCGCCTCACATTCCTATTGTCTCCTAGTGACAAGGCAGGTTCGATCTGCTTCTTTTGGGGAGCAACCAAAGGGGATGTGTTGAAATGGACTCGCCTGCGGATGGGTCATAATGTGTGTTTGTGTCCATGGAGACCTTGGAATGGGGTGTTGGCTGCTGGGACCTGAAGGTTTCCCTTAAGTGGAGGTTGTGACACAGCTCCAAAATGCATGTTTCCCATGTGGAAATGAGATTTGTTCAGACTGGTACCTCCAGAAGAACACATATGCTGGTATTGGAAACCAGGCCTCTGAGGAGAGATGCCTGGAATCAAAAGCAATGGATCTGATTAGGTCCTAGGTGCCTGTCCGATTCAATCTTCTTCTCTGGGGTTATCTGTCTATGGGTCTGAGTTGAGGTAGTTGCTCATCTTGGGACAGATCACCCTGTTTGCCCTGAGTGGCCAACACTATTGGGATGGCCTCAGGGACGTTGGAGTGTTCTCCTAATCTTTAGGGTTGTGGCCAATGGAATGGGCAGAATTTGCTTGGAGAAGGCAGGCACAGTCCTGAGGCATGGCTCCAGGGGCCCCAGCCTGGAGGGTGTGTGGGCCAGGACAGTGGGGACAGAAATCTGAAAACCCAAACTCAGCTTAGGTTTGGGGACGTAGGTATGACAGGCCTGATCTATAGTCCGTGAGGAGAATTTTTCAGGCTATGAACAAAGGGCAAGTGTGAGGCATATCTCCAGGCTTTTGTTTCTAGATTTTGTGTCAATGGTGGCCATGGAATGACGGGATGGCCTCTTTGGCCATGGATGATTCTTTCTCTTTTAAGATTTGGTCAGATCCCAAGTTTTGGGGCTCATTCAGGGGATGGAGGAGACCCTTCGATATTTTTTTCCTCAGGGGTTCCAGAGCAGAGAACTGAATAGGGGTGACTAGACCTCTCAATCTCTCATTAATATTGGGGGACTAGGGATGGCAATGCGGGTTCTTGGTCCAGCCCCTGAGAGGCTTTACTTGAGGACAGGGCTCACACTGAGGGTCCCAATGTGTTTGTGCCCATTGCGGTTCTCAAGCATGGGCGGGGACTCATGGGCTACACTGGATTCTCCTACACTGAACGTTGGAAAACATGCCAACCACAAGGTTTCTTGCCTTGAGGAAGAAGGAGTTTCATTTCTGCATCACGTTCACCCCTGGGTAGTGAGTATATATAAGGTCTAGGTTCTGAAGCCTGAAAACCAAGGTTGGGAAGAGATGATGACCTAAAGCCATGGCGGGTCTGATGTGCTCAGTGTACAGCCAGCTGTCTGGGTGTCGGTTGGGAATTCAGACCTCAGGCTGTGCAAGACAGGGCATTAACGCCGAAGTGAAACTGTATAATTGGGGTAGAGTCAAGTGGCATGCAGGTTGATCCTCATTTGGTGTTTCTGGTTAGCCCCATAGGACAACGTTTCTCTTCTGGAGGGCAGTCAGAGTGCTGCATTGTGTCTCTCCAGAATTCCCTAACTGGAGGGCTGGTGGGCTCGGAGTGTGAGGACGAAGTCTGAGAACAATAGCTAGGTTTTGCTTCGGGGCAGGGTTTCGGCAGTCACACTCTGCAGAGTTGAATCAAGATTTCGTGCATCTGAAGTCAGGGCGAGGATTAGACGTTGGCTCAGGTTGGAGTTTCTGTCCAAGATGGCTCTTTCATGAAGGGGACGGTGCACCACGAGGCCACAGAGCTTTTCCCATGATGGGAGTTGTGAGGTGTTCCAAAGCGCAAGGATTCCTTCTGCAGGACAGCTGTGACCTCTTGGATGGCTCCAGGACGTCCCATATGAAATTACTTCAGAGTAGTTTTCTACAGATGGATGCCTAGCCAGCCCGCCTCACATTCCAATTGTCTCCTAGTGACAAGATAGGTTCGATCTGCTGGCTCTAGGGGAGCACCCAAGGGCACTGAGTTGAAATAGACTCTCCTGCAGATGGGTCCTAATGTGGGATTGTGTCCATGGAGACCTTGGAATGAGGTGGTGGCACCGGGGCCCTGAAGGATTTTCCTAGCCGGAGGTTTTGACACAACTTGAAACAGCACGTTTCCCATGTGGAGAAGATATTTGTTCTGACTGATGACTCAGGAAACCCCCATATGGTGGTATTGAAAACCAGGCCTCTGAGGTTCTGACATAGCTCCACGAGCAAGTTTCCAATGTGCAGACAAGACTTGCTCTGAAGGGGCCTCTGGAAACCCCATAGGCTGGTATTGGAAACCAGGCCTCTGAGAAGAGATGCCTGGAAACCAAAGCAATGGATCTGATTAGGGTCTAGGGGCCTGTCCAGTTCAATGTTCTTCTCTGGGGACATCTGTCTCCGAGTTGGTGTGGAGCTAGTTGCTCAGCTAGTGTCAGATCACCCCTGTTTGTTCCAAGCGGCCTACAAAATTGGTATGGTCCCAGGGACATTGGAGATTTCTCCTGATTTATATGGTTGTGGCAAATGGAATATGAAGAATTCCCTTTGAGAGGGCAGGAACAATCCTGAGGTGTGGTTCCAGGGGCCCTAACCTGGAGGGTGTGTGTTTCAGACAACTGTCCAAACAGCCCAGGCCTACAAAACCTACAGGCTCAGGCCCCTGGAGCCAAACCTGAGGACTGTACTTGCCCTCTCCAAGGGAATTGTGTGTGCCCATTCCAATGGCCACAACCCTTCTAATAGGATAAACCTCCAAAGTCCCTGATCCATCTCAATAGTGGTGACTTCCCAGGAAAAACAGGGGCAATCTGAGCCCAACTGAGCACCTACCTGCACTCAGAACCATAGACAGATGTCCCCAGAGGTAAAAAGGAAAGAACAGGCCCCTAGGCACTAATCAGATCCATTGCTTTGGTTTCCAAGCATCTCTCCTCAGAGGCCTGGATTTCAAAAGCAGCATATAGCTGTTTCTTGACCCACACATCAGAAAACATCTCATCTACACATGGGAAACTTGCACGTTGGGGCTGTGTCAAAGCCTCTGTTTAGGAGAACCCTTTAGGGCCCAGTGCCTCCGCTTCATTCCAAGGTCTCCATAGACACAAAAGCACATTAGGACCCATCCCCAGGGGTGTCCATTTCAACTCAGCGTCCTCGGTTGCTCCCCACAGATCCAGGAGATCTAACCTGTCTTGTTGCTAGGAGACAATTGGAATGCGAGGTGGGCTACCCTACCATCCATCCTTAGAACCCTGCTCAGAATCATTGGCCTGGAGCCAAACGACAGGTCTCAATTGTCCTGCAGAAGACTCTCTGCAGTTTGGAGCTTCTCACAATCCCATCGTGGGAAATCCCCCTTGGCCTCGTGATGCCCCCCCATTCATGAAGGGGCCATCAGGGACAGAAACTCCAACCTAGCGATCGTCTGATCCTCGCCATGACTTCAGATGCACGAGATCTCAATTCAGGTCTGTAGATTGTGCCTGCCATGGCCTCACCCAGAAACCTAAGCCTAGCTTGTGTTCTCAAACTTTTGTCGTCAGACTACTGGCCCACAAGCCCTCCAGTTTGGCAATCCAGAACTACAATGCAGCACTCTGCCGGCCCTCCAGAAGAAAAACATTGTCCGCTGGGGCTACCCAGTAACCACAAATGAGGATCAAACTGCACCGACCTTGGCTGTACCCCAAATACATAGGCTGACCAGGGCACTAATGCCCTTTCTGACACAGCCTGAGCCTGGACCCCCTAGCCCCTCCCATACAGCTGGCCGCACACTGAGCACATCCAGCCGCAATGGCCTTAGGTCGTCATCTCTTCCCAACCTCGGTTTTCAGGTTTCAGAACCTAGACCTTATCTCCAATCACTGCCCAGGGTTGAAGGTGATGCATAAATCAGAACTCCTTCCCCATGGCAAGAAACCTTGTGGTTGGCATGGTGTCCACGCTCAGTGTAGTTGAAACCAGTGTGGCCCATGAGGCCCCGCCCATGCTCGCGGGCCACATTGGTCACAAAGACACATTGTGACCCTCAGGCCAAGCCCAATCCTCAAGTAAGGCCACTCAGTGGCTGGATGAAGAGATATCATATTGGGCTTGTCATGCCCCTAGGCCCCAATTTTTAATCATATTTCGGGTTGTCCCTTCAGTCTTCCCCACGTCTTGGCTTTGGAATTCCTCTTTTGGTGGGACACCTGAGGTAACAAAACTGAAATGAGTCCTCCCATCCCACAGATTGACGAAAAGCAATTGGGAATCGGGCCAAATCCTCAGAGAGGAAGATTCGTCCATGGCCATGAGGCGTCCCCGACATTCCACGGCCATCGCTGAAACAAAATCCAGAGACAAAAGCCTGAGCAAGCGCCTCAGACTAGCACTTTCTTCATATCCTGAAGAGTTCTTCTCATGGTTTGTAGATCGGGCCTGCCATACCTACATCCCCAATCCTAAGTTGAGTTTCTGTTTTCAGACTTCTGTCCTCAAAGTCTTGGGCCACACCCCCTCCAGCCTGGGACCCTGGAGCCACACATTAGGACTGTGCCTAACAATCCATGGGAATTCTGCCCATTCCATGGTCCAAAATCGTACAAATTAGGAGAAACCTCCAAAGTCCCTGAGGCCATCCCAATAGTGTAGGTCGCCCGGAACAAACAAGGGCTGTCTGACACCAGCTGATAATCGACCTCCACTCATACCATAGATGGATCTCCCCAGAGAAGAAGATTGAACCAGACAGGACCCTAGGCCATAATAGGATCCATTGCTTTAGGTTACAGGCATGTGTCCTCAAAAGCCTGATTCCAATACGAGCATAGGGGTTTTCCTGAGGCACCCATCAGAACTCATCTCGTCTCCACAAGGAAACCTATGCATGGGAGCCATGTACAAAGCTTAGGAGAGTACTTCAGGGTCCCGGTGCAACCGCCCCATTCCAAGGCCCTCATGGACACAAAAACACATTAGGACCCATCCTCAGGAAAGTCCATTTCAACTCAGCCACCGCGGTTGCTCCGGCAGAGCCATCAGATCTAAACTGTCTTGTTGCTAGGAGACAATTGGAATGCGAGGCGGGATTCCCAGGCATCCATCCGCGAACGATGCTCTGGAGTCATTCCATATGGGATGTCCTGGAGCTGTCCAACAGGTCTCAATTGTCCCGCAGAAGGAATCCTTGAAGGGGGCATCCCACAACTCCCAACGTGGGAAAACCTCAATGGCCTCGAGATTCCGCTCCCTTCATGAAGCGGCCGTCATGCTCAGAAACTCCAACCTGAGCCAACGTCTGATCCTCGCCCTGACTTCAGATGCATGAGATATTGGTTCAGATCTGCAGGGGGTACCTGCCGTGCCCTCGCCCTGAAACCCAAGTCTAGCTTGTCTTCTCAGACTTCCGTCCTCACACTCCTGGCCCCGAAGCCCTCAAGTTTGGCAATTCCTGACCCACAATGCAGCACTCTGCCTGCCCTCTAGAAAAAAAATTATTGCCTCATGAGCTGCCCAGGCACCTTAAATGAGGGTAAACCTACACAGCACTCGACTTTACCCAAATTATATAGTCTAACCTGGGCACTAATGCACTGTCGAACACAACCTGAGCCCGGACTTCCTGAGCAACACCCAGAAAGCTGACCGCACACTGAGCACATAAAACCCGCCATGGCCTTAGGTCATCATCTATTCCCTACCTCAGTTTTCAGGCTTCAGAACCGAGACCTTATCTCCAATCACTGCCCAGGGGTGAGTGTGATGCAGAAATCAGAACTCCTCCCTACCCATGGCAAGAACCCTGTGGTTGGCACGTTGTCCAACGTTCAGTGTAGGAGAAACCAGCATTCACCCTGAGGCCCCGCCCATTCTTGAGTGCGAGGAGGGCATACACACGCATTGTGACCCTCAGCATGAGTCCTGTCCTCTAGTAAGTCCTCTCAGTTGCTGGACAATTAGATGTCATAATGGGCTTGACATGTCCCTAGGCCCCAATTTTTAACCAAATTTCTGATGGTCCAGTCGCCCCTCCCCAGGGCTCTACTCTGGAATCCCTCATTTGGTGGGACACCTGAGGATAAAAAAGAAAAAAACAACAATAAAAAAATAAAACAGACTTCTTCCAGCCCACAGAATGACCCCAAACTCTTTGGACGGGGCCAAACCAACAGAGAGTAAGACTCGTCCATTTCCCAAGAAGTCACCCAGAAATTCCACGACCATGAGTGACCCGATATCCAGAGACAAAAACTTGAGCTGGAGCCTCACACTCGCCCTTCTTTCAAATCCCGAAGAGTTCTCCTCATGGTCTGTAGATCAGTCCTGCCATACCTATGACCCGAAACATAAGCCGAGTTTGTGTTTTCAGACAACTGTCCAAACAGCCCTGGCCTACACAACCTACAGGCTCAGGCCCCTGGAGCCAAACCTGAGGACTGTACTTGCCCTCTCCAAGGGAATTGTGTGTGCCCATTCCAATGGCCACAACCCTTCTAATAGGATAAACCTCCAAAGTCCCTGATCCATCTCAATAGTGGTGGCTTCCCAGGAACAACAGGGGCAATCTGAGCCCAACTGAGCACCTACCTGCACTCAGACCCATAGACAGATGTCCCCAGAGGTAAAAAGGAAAGAACAGTCCCCTAGGCACTAATCAGATCCATTGCTTTGGTTTCCAGGCATCTCTCCTCAGAGGCCTGGATTTCAAAAGCAGCATATAGCTGTTTCTTGACTCACCCATCAGAAAACATCTCATCTACAAATGGGAAACTTGCACGTTGGAGCTGTGTTAAAGCCTCTGTTTAGGAGAACCCTTTAGGGCCCCAGTGCCACCGCTTCATTCCAAGGTCTCCATAGACACAAAAGCACGTTAGGACCCATCCCCAGGGGTGTCCATTTCAACTCAGCGTCCTCGGTTGCTCCCCACAGATCCAGGAGATCTAACCTGTCTTGTTGCTAGGAGACAATTGTAATGCAGGGTGGGCTACCCAGCCATCCATCCTTAGAACCCTGCTCAGAATCATTGGCCTGGAACCAAACGACAGGTCTCAATTTTCCTGCAGAAGACTCTCTGCAGTTTGGAGCTTCTCACAACTCCCGTCGTGGGAAAATCCCCATGGCCTCATGATGCCCCCGCCCATTCATGAAGGGGCCATCAGGGACAGAAACTCAAACCTGAGCGATGGTCTGATCCTCGCCCTGACTTCAGATGCACGAGATCTCGATACAGGTCTGTAGATTGTACGTGCCATGGCCTCACCTAGAAACCTAAGCCTAGCTTGTGTTCTCAGACTTTTGTCGTCAGACTACTGGCCCACAAGCCCTCCAGTTTGGCATTCCAGAACTACAATGCAGCACTCTGCCGGCTCTGCAGAAGAAAAACATTGTCTTCTGGGGCTACCCAGTAATCCCAAATGAGGATCAACCTGCACCGACCTTGGCTGTACCCCAAATACATAGGCTGACCAGGGCACTAATGCCCTTTCTGACACAGCCTGAGCCTGGACCCCCTAGCCCCTCCCAGACAGCTGGCCGCACACTGAGCACATCGAGCCGCCATGGCCTTAGGTCGTCATCTGTTCCCAACATCAGTTTTCAGGTTTCAGAACCTAGACCCTTATCTCCAATCACTGCCCAGGGTTGAAGGTGATGCAGAAATCAGAACTCCTTCCCCATGGCAAGAAACCTTGTGGTTGGCATGTTGTCCATCATTCAGTGTAGTTGAAACCAATGTGGGCCATGAGGCCCCGCCCATGCTCCCGGGCCACATTGGTCACAAACACACATTGTGACGCTCAGGCTGAGCCCAGTCCTCAAGTAAGGCCACTCAGTGGCTGGATGAAGAGATATCATATTGGGCTTGCCATGCCCCTAGGCCCCAATTTTTAACCATAGTTCGGGTTGTCCCTTTAGTCTTCCCCACGGCTTGGCTTTGGAATTCCTCTTTTGGTGGGACACCTGAGGTAACAAAACTGAAATGAGTCCTCCCATCCCACAGATTGACGAAAAGCAATTGGGAATCGGGCCAAATCCTCAGAGAGGAAGATTCGTCCATGGCCCATGAGGCGTCCCCGACATTCCACGGCCATCGCTGATACAAAATCCAGAGACAAAAGCCTGAGCAAGCGCCTCAGACTCGCACTTTCTTCATATCCTGAAGAGTTCTTCTCATGGTTTGTCGATCGGGCCTGCCATACCTACATCCCCAAACCTAAGCTGAGTTTGTGTTTTCAGACTTCTGTCCTCAAAGTCTTGGGCCCCACACCCTCCAGGCAGGGCCCCTGGAGCCACACATTAGGACTGCGCCTACCCATTCCATGGGAATTCTGCCCATTCCATTGTCAAAAATCGCACAAATTAGGAGAACCATCCAAAGTCCCTGAGGCCATCCCAATCGTGCAGGTCGCCCGGGACAAAAAAGGGCGGTTGATACCAGCTGAGCATCTACCTCCACTCATACCATAGATGGATGTCCCCAGAGAAGAAGATTGAACCAGACAGGACCCGAGGCCATTATCGGATCCATTGCTTTGCTTTACAGGCATGTCTCCTCAAAAGCCTGGATTCCAATACCAGCAGAGGGGATTTCCTGAGGCACGCATCAGAACAAATCTCGTCTCCACAAGGAAGCATGTGCATTGGAGCTGTGTCAAAAGCTTAGGAGAATACTTCAGGGTCCCGGGGCCACCGCCCCATTCCAAGGTTCTCATGGACACAAACACACATTGCGACCCATCCTCAGGAAAGTCCATTTCAACTCAGCCACCCCGGTTGCTCCCGCAGATCCATTGGATCTAAACTGTCTCGTTGCTAGGAGGCAATTGGAATCCGAGGTGGACTTCCCAGGTATCCATCCTCGAACGGTGCTCTGGTTTCATTCAATATGGGATGTCCTGGAGCTGTCCAACAGGTCTCAATTGTCCCGCAGAAGGAATCCTTGAAGGGGGCATCCCACATCTCCCAACGTGGAAAACATCCATGGCCTCGAGATTCCGCTCCCTTCATGAAGGGGCCGTCATGCACAGAAACTCCAAACTGAGCCAACGTCTGATCCTCGCCCTGACTTTAGATGCATGAGATATTGGTTCAAATCTGCAGGGGGTACCTGCCGTGCCCTCACCCTGAATCCGAAGTCTAGCTTGTGTTCTCAGACTTCCGTCCTCACTCTCCTGGCCCCGAAGCCCTCAAGTTTGGCAATTCCGGACCGACAATGAAGCACTCTGCCTGCCCTCTAGAAAAAATATATTGCCTAATGAGCTGCCCAGGCAGCTTAAATGAGGATAAACCTACACAGCACTCGCCTCTACCCAAATTATATAGTCTAACCTGGGCACTAATGCACTGTCTGACACAACCGGAGCCCAGACCTTTTGACCAACTCCCAGACAGCTGACCGCACACTGAGCACATCAGACTCGCCATGGCCTTATGTCATCATCTCTTCCCTACCTCAGTTTTCAGTCTTCAGAACCTAGACCTTATCTCCAATCACTGCCCACGGGTGACTGTGATGCAGAAATCATAACTCTTCCTGACCCATGGCAAGAAACCTTGTGGTTGGCATGTTGTCCAACGTTCAGTGTAGTAGAAAAAAGTATTCACAATGAGGCCCCGCCCATTCTTGAGTGCGACGAGAGCATAAACACACATTGTGACCTCAGCGTGGGTCCTGTCCTCTAGGAATTCCTCTCAGTGGCTGGATCATTAGATGTCATAATGGGCTTGACATGTCCCTAGGCCCCAATTTTTACCAGATTTCTGGTTGTCCAGTCGCCCCTCCCCAGGGCTCTACTCTGGAATCCCTCATTAGGTGGGACATCTGAGGTTGAAACACAAAAGGAAACAAATCAACAACAACAAAAAAACGGACTTCTTCCATCCCCAGATTGACCCCAAACTCTTTGGACGGGGCCGGAACCCCAGAGAGTAAGACTCGTCCATTTCCCATGAAGTCATCCTGGCAATTTCACGACCATGAGTGACACGATATCCAGAGACAAATACTTGAGCAAGAGACTCACACTCGCCCTTTTTTCATATCCCGAAGAGTTCTCCTCATGGTCTGTAGATCAGTCCTGCCATACCTATGACCTGAAACATAAGCCGAGTTTGTGTTTTCAGACAACTGTCCAAACAGGTCTGGCGTACACACGCTACAGGCTCAAGCCCCTGTAGCCAAACCTGAGGACTGTACTTGCACTTTCCAAGGGAATTGTATGTGCCCATTCCAATGGCCACAACCCTACTAATAGGATAAATCTCCAAAGTCCCTGAGGCCATCCCAATAGTTGTGGCTTCCCAGGACAAACAGGGGCAATCTGAGCCCATCTGAGCACCTACCTGCACTCAGACCCGTAGACTGATGTCCCCAGAGGTAAAAAGGAACGAACAGGCCCCTAGGCACTAATAGGATCCATGCCTTTGGTTTCCAGGCATCTCTCCTCAGAGGCCTGGATTTCAATACCAGCATATGGCTGTTTCTTGACTCACCCATCAGAACAAATCTCATCTACACATGGGAAACATGCACGTTGGAGCTGTGTCAAAGCCTCTGTTTAGGAGAACCCTTCAGGGCCCCAGTGCCACCGCTTCATTCCAAGGTCTCCATAGACACAAAAACATATTAGGACACATCCACAGGAGAGTCCATTTCAACTCAGCCTCCTCGGTTGCTCCCCCCTCATCCAGCAGATCTAACCTTTCTTGTTGCTTGGAGACAATTGGAATGCGAGGTGGGCTACCCAGCCATCCATCCTTTGAACCCTGCTCGGAATCGTTGGCCTGGAGCCAACCAACAGGTCTCAATTGTCCTGCAGAAGAATCTTTGCAGTTTGGAGCTTCTCACAACTCCCAACGTGGGAAAACCCCCATGGCCTCGTGATCCACCCCCCCTTCAAGAAGGGGCCATCAGGGACAGAAAGTCCAACCTGAGCGATCGTCTGATCCTTGCTCTGACTTCAGGTGCACGAGATCTCGATTGAGGTCTGTAGATTGTGCCTGCCATATCCTCACCCAGAAACCTTGGCCTAGTTTGGGTTCTCAGACTTCCGTCCTCAGACTACTGGCCCACAAGCCCTCCTGTTTGGCAATCCAGAACTACAATGCCGCACTCTGCCTGCCCTTCAGAAGAAAAACATTGCCCTCTGGGGCTACCCAGAAACCCCAAATGAGGATCAACCTGCACGCCATTCGGCTGTACCCCAAATATATAGACTGACCTGGGCCCTATTGCACTTTCTGACCCGGCCTGAGCCTGGACCTCCTGGCCCCACCCAGACAGCTGGCCGCACACTTAGCACATCGGACCCGCCATGGCCTTAGGTCGTCATCTCTTCTCAACCTCGGTTTCCAGGCTTCAGAACCTAGACCTGATCTCCAATCACTGCCCTGGTTTGAAAATGATGCAGAAATCAGAGCTCTTTCCCCATGGCAAGAAACCTTGTGTTTGGAAGGTTGTCCAACGTTCAGTGTAGTTGGAACCAGTGTGGCCCATGAAGCCCAGCCCATGCTTGCGGGCCACATTGGTCACAAACACACATTGTGACCCTCAACCTGAGCCCAGTCCTCAGGTAAGGCCTCTCAGTGGCTGGATGAAGAGACAGCATATTGGGCTTACCATGCCCCTAGGCCCCAATTTTTAACCATAGTTCGGGTTGTCCCTTCAATCTTCCCCAGGGCTCTGTTTTGGAATTCCTCTTTTGGTGGGATACCTGAGTTTACAAACCTGAAAGGAGTCCTCCCATCCCACAGATTGACGAAAAACAATTGGGATCGCGCCAAATCCACAGAGAGGAAGATTTGTCCATGGCCCATGATGCCTCCCCAACATTCCACGGCCATCGCTGATACAAAATCCAGAGACAAAAGCCTGAGCAAGCGCCTCAAACTCGCTCATTCTTCAGATCCTCAAGAGTTCTTCTCATGGTTTGTAGATCGGGCGTGCCATACCTACGGCCCCAAACCTAAGCTGAGTTTGTGTTTTCAGACTTCTGTCCTCAAAGTCCTGGGCCACACTCCCTCCAGGCTGGGGCCCCTGGAGTCACACATTAGGACTGCGCCTACCCATTCCATGGGAATTCTGCCCATTCCATTGTCAAAAATCGCACAAATTAGGAGAACCATCCAAAGTCCCTGAGGCCATCCCAATCGTGCAGGTCGCCCGGGACAAAAAAGGGCGGTTGATACCAGCTGAGCATCTACCTCCACTCATACCATAGATGGATGTCCCCAGAGAAGAAGATTGAACCAGACAGGACCCGAGGCCATTATCGGATCCATTGCTTTGCTTTACAGGCATGTCTCCTCAAAAGCCTGGATTCCAATACCAGCAGAGGGGATTTCCTGAGGCACGCATCAGAACAAATCTCGTCTCCACAAGGAAGCATGTGCATTGGAGCTGTGTCAAAAGCTTAGGAGAATACTTCAGGGTCCCGGGGCCACCGCCCCATTCCAAGGCTCTCATGGACACAAACACACATTGCGACCCATCCTCAGGAAAGTCCATTTCAACTCAGCCACCCCGGTTGCTCCCGCAGATCCATTGGATCTAAACTGTCTCGTTGCTAGGAGGCAATTGGAATCCGAGGCGGACTTCCCAGGCATCCATCCTCGAACGGTGCTCTGGTTTCATTCCATATGGGATGTCCTGGAGCTGTCCAACAGGTCTCAATTGTCCCGCAGAAGGAATCCTTGAAGGGGGCATCCCACATCTCCCAACGTGGAAAACCTCCATGGCCTCGAGATTCCGCTCCCTTCATGAAGGGGCCGTCATGCACAGAAACTCCAAACTGAGCCAACGTCTGATCCTCGCCCTGACTTTAGATGCATGAGATATTGGTTCAAATCTGCAGGGGGTACCTGCCGTGCCCTCACCCTGAATCCGAAGTCTAGCTTGTGTTCTCAGACTTCCGTCCTCACTCTCCTGGCCCCGAAGCCCTCAAGTTTGGCAATTCCGGACCGACAATGAAGCACTCTGCCTGCCCTCTAGAAAAAATATATTGCCTAATGAGCTGCCCAGGCAGCTTAAATGAGGATAAACCTACACAGCACTCGCCTCTACCCAAATTATATAGTCTAACCTGGGCACAAATGCACTGTCTGACACAACCGGAGCCCAGACCTTTTGACCAACTCCCAGACAGCTGACCGCACACTGAGCACATCAGACCCGCCATGGCCTTATGTCATCATCTCTTCCCTACCTCAGTTTTCAGTCTTCAGAACCTAGACCTTATCTCCAATCACTGCCCACGGGTGACTGTGATGCAGAAATCATAACTCTTCCTGACCCATGGCAAGAAACCTTGTGGTTGGCATGTTGTCCAACGTTCAGTGTAGGAGAAAAAAGTATTCACAATGAGGCCCCGCCCATTCTTGAGTGCGACGAGAGCATAAACACACATTGTGACCTCAGCGTGGGTCCTGTCCTCTAGGAATTCCTCTCAGTGGCTGGATCATTAGATGTCATAATGGGCTTGACATGTCCCTAGGCCCCAATTTTTACCAGATTTCTGGTTGTCCAGTCGCCCCTCCCCAGGGCTCTACTCTGGAATCCCTCATTAGGTGGGACATCTGAGGTTGAAA
Source organism: Mustela nivalis (assembly GCF_964662115.1). NCBI lineage: Eukaryota > Metazoa > Chordata > Mammalia > Carnivora > Mustelidae > Mustela > Mustela nivalis. The sequence goes on along the minus strand of NW_028136558.1, from coordinate 392,842 downwards.
CACAAAAGGAAACAAATCAACAACAACAAAAAAACGGACTTCTTCCATCCCCAGATTGACCCCAAACTCTTTGGACGGGGCCGGAACCCCAGAGAGTAAGACTCGTCCATTTCCCATGAAGTCATCCTGGCAATTTCACGACCATGAGTGACACGATATCCAGAGACAAATACTTGAGCAAGAGACTCACACTCGCCCTTTTTTCATATCCCGAAGAGTTCTCCTCATGGTCTGTAGATCAGTCCTGCCATACCTATGACCTGAAACATAAGCCGAGTTTGTGTTTTCAGACAACTGTCCAAACAGGTCTGGCGTACACACGCTACAGGCTCAAGCCCCTGTAGCCAAACCTGAGGACTGTACTTGCACTTTCCAAGGGAATTGTATGTGCCCATTCCAATGGCCACAACCCTACTAATAGGATAAATCTCCAAAGTCCCTGAGGCCATCCCAATAGTTGTGGCTTCCCAGGACAAACAGGGGCAATCTGAGCCCATCTGAGCACCTACCTGCACTCAGACCCGTAGACTGATGTCCCCAGAGGTAAAAAGGAACGAACAGGCCCCTAGGCACTAATAGGATCCATGCCTTTGGTTTCCAGGCATCTCTCCTCAGAGGCCTGGATTTCAATACCAGCATATGGCTGTTTCTTGACTCACCCATCAGAACAAATCTCATCTACACATGGGAAACATGCACGTTGGAGCTGTGTCAAAGCCTCTGTTTAGGAGAACCCTTCAGGGCCCCAGTGCCACCGCTTCATTCCAAGGTCTCCATAGACACAAAAACATATTAGGACACATCCACAGGAGAGTCCATTTCAACTCAGCCTCCTCGGTTGCTCCCCCCTCATCCAGCAGATCTAACCTTTCTTGTTGCTTGGAGACAATTGGAATGCGAGGTGGGCTACCCAGCCATCCATCCTTTGAACCCTGCTCGGAATCGTTGGCCTGGAGCCAACCAACAGGTCTCAATTGTCCTGCAGAAGAATCTTTGCAGTTTGGAGCTTCTCACAACTCCCAACGTGGGAAAACCCCCATGGCCTCGTGATCCACCCCCCCTTCAAGAAGGGGCCATCAGGGACAGAAAGTCCAACCTGAGCGATCGTCTGATCCTTGCTCTGACTTCAGGTGCACGAGATCTCGATTGAGGTCTGTAGATTGTGCCTGCCATATCCTCACCCAGAAACCTTGGCCTAGTTTGGGTTCTCAGACTTCCGTCCTCAGACTACTGGCCCACAAGCCCTCCTGTTTGGCAATCCAGAACTACAATGCCGCACTCTGCCTGCCCTTCAGAAGAAAAACATTGCCCTCTGGGGCTACCCAGAAACCCCAAATGAGGATCAACCTGCACGCCATTCGGCTGTACCCCAAATATATAGACTGACCTGGGCCCTATTGCACTTTCTGACCCGGCCTGAGCCTGGACCTCCTGGCCCCACCCAGACAGCTGGCCGCACACTTAGCACATCGGACCCGCCATGGCCTTAGGTCGTCATCTCTTCTCAACCTCGGTTTCCAGGCTTCAGAACCTAGACCTGATCTCCAATCACTGCCCTGGTTTGAAAATGATGCAGAAATCAGAGCTCTTTCCCCATGGCAAGAAACCTTGTGTTTGGAAGGTTGTCCAACGTTCAGTGTAGTTGGAACCAGTGTGGCCCATGAAGCCCAGCCCATGCTTGCGGGCCACATTGGTCACAAACACACATTGTGACCCTCAGCCTGAGCCCAGTCCTCAGGTAAGGCCTCTCAGTGGCTGGATGAAGACACAGCATATTGGGCTTGCCATGCCCCTAGGCCCCTATTTTTAACCATAGTTCGGGTTGTCCCTTCACTCTTCCCCTGGGCTCTGCTTTGGAATTCCTCTTTTGGTGGGATACCTGAGTTTACAAACCTGAAAGGAGTCCTCCCATCCCACAGATTGACGAAAAACAATTGGGATCGCGCCAAATCCACAGAGAGGAAGATTCGTCCATGGCCCATGATGCCTCCCCAACATTCCACGGCCATCGCTGATACAAAATCCAGAGACAAAAGCCTGAGCAAGCGCCTCAGACTCGCTCATTCTTCAGATCCTCAAGAGTTCTTCTCATGGTTTGTAGATCGGGCGTGCCATACCTACGGCCCCAAACCTAAGCTGAGTTTGTGTTTTTGACTTCTGTCCTCAAAGTCCTGGGCCACACTCCCTCCAGGCTGGGGCCCCTGGAGTCACACATTAGGACTGCGCCTACCCATTCCATGGGAATTCTGCCCATTCCATTGTCAAAAATCGCACAAATTAGGAGAACCATCCAAAGTCCCTGAGGCCATCCCAATCGTGCAGGTCGCCCGGGACAAAAAAGGGCGGTTGATACCAGCTGAGCATCTACCTCCACTCATACCATAGATGGATGTCCCCAGAGAAGAAGATTGAACCAGACAGGACCCGAGGCCATTATCGGATCCATTGCTTTGCTTTACAGGCATGTCTCCTCAAAAGCCTGGATTCCAATACCAGCAGAGGGGATTTTCTGAGGCACGCATCAGAACAAATCTCGTCTCCACAAGGAAGCATGTGCATTGGAGCTGTGTCAAAAGCTTAGGAGAATACTTCAGGGTCCCGGGGCCACCGCCCCATTCCAAGGCTCTCATGGACACAAACACACATTGCGACCCATCCTCAGGAAAGTCCATTTCAACTCAGCCACCCCGGTTGCTCCCGCAGATCCATTGGATCTAAACTGTCTCGTTGCTAGGAGGCAATTGGAATCCGAGGCGGACTTCCCAGGCATCCATCCTCGAACGGTGCTCTGGTTTCATTCCATATGGGATGTCCTGGAGCTGTCCAACAGGTCTCAATTGTCCCGCAGAAGGAATCCTTGAAGGGGGCATCCCACATCTCCCAACGTGGAAAACCTCCATGGCCTCGAGATTCCGCTCCCTTCATGAAGGGGCCGTCATGCACAGAAACTCCAAACTGAGCCAACGTCTGATCCTCGCCCTGACTTTAGATGCATGAGATATTGGTTCAAATCTGCAGGGGGTACCTGCCGTGCCCTCACCCTGAATCCGAAGTCTAGCTTGTGTTCTCAGACTTCCGTCCTCACTCTCCTGGCCCCGAAGCCCTCAAGTTTGGCAATTCCGGACCGACAATGAAGCACTCTGCCTGCCCTCTAGAAAAAATATATTGCCTAATGAGCTGCCCAGGCAGCTTAAATGAGGATAAACCTACACAGCACTCGCCTCTACCCAAATTATATAGTCTAACCTGGGCACAAATGCACTGTCTGACACAACCGGAGCCCAGACCTTTTGACCAACTCCCAGACAGCTGACCGCACACTGAGCACATCAGACCCGCCATGGCCTTATGTCATCATCTCTTCCCTACCTCAGTTTTCAGTCTTCAGAACCTAGACCTTATCTCCAATCACTGCCCACGGGTGACTGTGATGCAGAAATCATAACTCTTCCTGACCCATGGCAAGAAACCTTGTGGTTGGCATGTTGTCCAACGTTCAGTGTAGGAGAAAAAAGTATTCACAATGAGGCCCCGCCCATTCTTGAGTGCGACGAGAGCATAAACACACATTGTGACCTCAGCGTGGGTCCTGTCCTCTAGGAATTCCTCTCAGTGGCTGGATCATTAGATGTCATAATGGGCTTGACATGTCCCTAGGCCCCAATTTTTACCAGATTTCTGGTTGTCCAGTCGCCCCTCCCCAGGGCTCTACTCTGGAATCCCTCATTAGGTGGGACATCTGAGGTTGAAACACAAAAGGAAACAAATCAACAACAACAAAAAAACGGACTTCTTCCATCCCCAGATTGACCCCAAACTCTTTGGACGGGGCCGGAACCCCAGAGAGTAAGACTCGTCCATTTCCCATGAAGTCATCCTGGCAATTTCACGACCATGAGTGACACGATATCCAGAGACAAATACTTGAGCAAGAGACTCACACTCGCCCTTTTTTCATATCCCGAAGAGTTCTCCTCATGGTCTGTAGATCAGTCCTGCCATACCTATGACCTGAAACATAAGCCGAGTTTGTGTTTTCAGACAACTGTCCAAACAGGTCTGGCGTACACACGCTACAGGCTCAAGCCCCTGTAGCCAAACCTGAGGACTGTACTTGCACTTTCCAAGGGAATTGTATGTGCCCATTCCAATGGCCACAACCCTACTAATAGGATAAATCTCCAAAGTCCCTGAGGCCATCCCAATAGTTGTGGCTTCCCAGGACAAACAGGGGCAATCTGAGCCCATCTGAGCACCTACCTGCACTCAGACCCGTAGACTGATGTCCCCAGAGGTAAAAAGGAACGAACAGGCCCCTAGGCACTAATAGGATCCATGCCTTTGGTTTCCAGGCATCTCTCCTCAGAGGCCTGGATTTCAATACCAGCATATGGCTGTTTCTTGACTCACCCATCAGAACAAATCTCATCTACACATGGGAAACATGCACGTTGGAGCTGTGTCAAAGCCTCTGTTTAGGAGAACCCTTCAGGGCCCCAGTGCCACCGCTTCATTCCAAGGTCTCCATAGACACAAAAACATATTAGGACACATCCACAGGAGAGTCCATTTCAACTCAGCCTCCTCGGTTGCTCCCCCCTCATCCAGCAGATCTAACCTTTCTTGTTGCTTGGAGACAATTGGAATGCGAGGTGGGCTACCCAGCCATCCATCCTTTGAACCCTGCTCGGAATCGTTGGCCTGGAGCCAACCAACAGGTCTCAATTGTCCTGCAGAAGAATCTTTGCAGTTTGGAGCTTCTCACAACTCCCAACGTGGGAAAACCCCCATGGCCTCGTGATCCACCCCCCCTTCAAGAAGGGGCCATCAGGGACAGAAAGTCCAACCTGAGTGATCGTCTGATCCTTGCTCTGACTTCAGGTGCACGAGATCTCGATTGAGGTCTGTAGATTGTGCCTGCCATATCCTCACCCAGAAACCTTGGCCTAGTTTGGGTTCTCAGACTTCCGTCCTCAGACTACTGGCCCACAAGCCCTCCTGTTTGGCAATCCAGAACTACAATGCCGCACTCTGCCTGCCCTTCAGAAGAAAAACATTGCCCTCTGGGGCTACCCAGAAACCCCAAATGAGGATCAACCTGCACGCCATTCGGCTGTACCCCAAATATATAGACTGACCTGGGCCCTATTGCACTTTCTGACCCGGCCTGAGCCTGGACCTCCTGGCCCCACCCAGACAGCTGGCCGCACACTTAGCACATCGGACCCGCCATGGCCTTAGGTCGTCATCTCTTCTCAACCTCGGTTTCCAGGCTTCAGAACCTAGACCTGATCTCCAATCACTGCCCTGGTTTGAAAATGATGCAGAAATCAGAGCTCTTTCCCCATGGCAAGAAACCTTGTGTTTGGAAGGTTGTCCAACGTTCAGTGTAGTTGGAACCAGTGTGGCCCATGAAGCCCAGCCCATGCTTGCGGGCCACATTGGTCACAAACACACATTGTGACCCTCAGCCTGAGCCCAGTCCTCAGGTAAGGCCTCTCAGTGGCTGGATGAAGACACAGCATATTGGGCTTGCCATGCCCCTAGGCCCCTATTTTTAACCATAGTTCGGGTTGTCCCTTCACTCTTCCCCTGGGCTCTGCTTTGGAATTCCTCTTTTGGTGGGATACCTGAGTTTACAAACCTGAAAGGAGTCCTCCCATCCCACAGATTGACGAAAAACAATTGGGATCGCACCAAATCCACAGAGAGGAAGATTCGTCCATGGCCCATGATGCCTCCCCAACATTCCACGGCCATCGCTGATACAAAATCCAGAGACAAAAGCCTGAGCAAGCGCCTCAGACTCGCTCATTCTTCAGATCCTCAAGAGTTCTTCTCATGGTTTGTAGATCGGGCGTGCCATACCTACGGCCCCAAACCTAAGCTGAGTTTGTGTTTTTGACTTCTGTCCTCAAAGTCCTGGGCCACACTCCCTCCAGGCTGGGGCCCCTGGAGTCACACATTAGGACTGCGCCTACCCATTCCATGGGAATTCTGCCCATTCCATTGTCAAAAATCGCACAAATTAGGAGAACCATCCAAAGTCCCTGAGGCCATCCCAATCGTGCAGGTCGCCCGGGACAAAAAAGGGCGGTTGATACCAGCTGAGCATCTACCTCCACTCATACCATAGATGGATGTCCCCAGAGAAGAAGATTGAACCAGACAGGACCCGAGGCCATTATCGGATCCATTGCTTTGCTTTACAGGCATGTCTCCTCAAAAGCCTGGATTCCAATACCAGCAGAGGGGATTTTCTGAGGCACGCATCAGAACAAATCTCGTCTCCACAAGGAAGCATGTGCATTGGAGCTGTGTCAAAAGCTTAGGAGAATACTTCAGGGTCCCGGGGCCACCGCCCCATTCCAAGGCTCTCATGGACACAAACACACATTGCGACCCATCCTCAGGAAAGTCCATTTCAACTCAGCCACCCCGGTTGCTCCCGCAGATCCATTGGATCTAAACTGTCTCGTTGCTAGGAGGCAATTGGAATCCGAGGCGGACTTCCCAGGCATCCATCCTCGAACGGTGCTCTGGTTTCATTCCATATGGGATGTCCTGGAGCTGTCCAACAGGTCTCAATTGTCCCGCAGAAGGAATCCTTGAAGGGGGCATCCCACATCTCCCAACGTGGAAAACCTCCATGGCCTCGAGATTCCGCTCCCTTCATGAAGGGGCCGTCATGCACAGAAACTCCAAACTGAGCCAACGTCTGATCCTCGCCCTGACTTTAGATGCATGAGATATTGGTTCAAATCTGCAGGGGGTACCTGCCGTGCCCTCACCCTGAATCCGAAGTCTAGCTTGTGTTCTCAGACTTCCGTCCTCACTCTCCTGGCCCCGAAGCCCTCAAGTTTGGCAATTCCGGACCGACAATGAAGCACTCTGCCTGCCCTCTAGAAAAAATATATTGCCTAATGAGCTGCCCAGGCAGCTTAAATGAGGATAAACCTACACAGCACTCGCCTCTACCCAAATTATATAGTCTAACCTGGGCACAAATGCACTGTCTGACACAACCGGAGCCCAGACCTTTTGACCAACTCCCAGACAGCTGACCGCACACTGAGCACATCAGACCCGCCATGGCCTTATGTCATCATCTCTTCCCTACCTCAGTTTTCAGTCTTCAGAACCTAGACCTTATCTCCAATCACTGCCCACGGGTGACTGTGATGCAGAAATCATAACTCTTCCTGACCCATGGCAAGAAACCTTGTGGTTGGCATGTTGTCCAACGTTCAGTGTAGGAGAAAAAAGTTTTCACAATGAGGCCCCGCCCATTCTTGAGTGCGACGAGAGCATAAACACACATTGTGACCTCAGCGTGGGTCCTGTCCTCTAGGAATTCCTCTCAGGTCTGGATCATTAGATGTCATAATGGGCTTGACATGTCCCTAGGCCCCAATTTTTACCAGATTTCTGGTTGCCCAGTCGCCCCTCCCCAGGGCTCTACTCTGGAATCCCTCATTAGGTGGGACATCTGAGGTTGAAACACAAAAGGAAACAAATCAACAACAACAAAAAAACGGACTTCTTCCATCCCCAGATTGACCCCAAACTCTTTGGACGGGGCCGGAACCCCAGAGAGTAAGACTCGTCCATTTCCCATGAAGTCATCCTGGCAATTTCACGACCATGAGTGACACGATATCCAGAGACAAATACTTGAGCAAGAGACTCACACTCGCCCTTTTTTCATATCCCGAAGAGTTCTCCTCATGGTCTGTAGATCAGTCCTGCCATACCTATGACCTGAAACATAAGCCGAGTTTGTGTTTTCAGACAACTGTCCAAACAGTTCTGGCGTACACACGCTACAGGCTCAAGCCCCTGTAGCCAAACCTGAGGACTGTACTTGCACTTTCCAAGGGAATTGTATGTGCCCATTCCAATGGCCACAACCCTACTAATAGGATAAATCTCCAAAGTCCCTGAGGCCATCCCAATAGTTGTGGCTTCCCAGGACAAACAGGGGCAATCTGAGCCCATCTGAGCACCTACCTGCACTCAGACCCGTAGACTGATGTCCCCAGAGGTAAAAAGGAACGAACAGGCCCCTAGGCACTAATAGGATCCATGCCTTTGGTTTCCTGGCATCTCTCCTCAGAGGCCTGGATTTCAATACCAGCATATGGCTGTTTCTTGACTCACCCATCAGAACAAATCTCATCTACACATGTGAAACATGCACGTTGGAGCTGTGTCAAAGCCTCTGTTTAGGAGAACCCTTCAGGGCCCCAGTGCCACCGCTTCATTCCAAGGTCTCCATAGACACAAAAACATATTAGGACACATCCACAGGAGAGTCCATTTCAACTCAGCCTCCTCGGTTGCTCCCCCCTCATCCAGCAGATCTAACCTTTCTTGTTGCTTGGAGACAATTGGAATGCGAGGTGGGCTACCCAGCCATCCATCCTTTGAACCCTGCTCGGAATCGTTGGCCTGGAGCCAACCAACAGGTCTCAATTGTCCTGCAGAAGAATCTTTGCAGTTTGGAGCTTCTCACAACTCCCAACGTGGGAAAACCCCCATGGCCTCGTGATCCACCCCCCCTTCACACCCCCCCTTCAAGAAGGGGCCATCAGGGACAGAAAGTCCAACCTGAGCGATAGTCTGATCCTTGCTCTGACTTCAGGTGCACGAGATCTCGATTGAGGTCTGTAGATTGTGCCTGCCATATCCTCACCCAGAAACCTTGGCCTAGTTTGGGTTCTCAGACTTCCGTCCTCAGACTACTGGCCCACAAGCCCTCCTGTTTGGCAATCCAGAACTACAATGCCGCACTCTGCCTGCCCTTCAGAAGAAAAACATTGCCCTCTGGGGCTACCCAGAAACCCCAAATGAGGATCAACCTGCACGCCATTCGGCTGTACCCCAAATATATAGACTGACCTGGGCCCTATTGCACTTTCTGACCCGGCCTGAGCCTGGACCTCCTGGCCCCACCCAGACAGCTGGCCGCACACTTAGCACATCGGACCCGCCATGGCCTTAGGTCGTCATCTCTTCTCAACCTCGGTTTCCAGGCTTCAGAACCTAGACCTGATCTCCAATCACTGCCCTGGTTTGAAAATGATGCAGAAATCAGAGCTCTTTCCCCATGGCAAGAAACCTTGTGTTTGGAAGGTTGTCCAACGTTCAGTGTAGTTGGAAACTGTGTGGCCCATGAAGCCCAGCCCATGCTTGTGGGCCACATTAGTCACAAACACTCATTGTGACCCTCAGCCTGAGCCCAGTCCTCAGGTAAGGCCTCTCAGTGGCTGGATGAAGAGACAGCATATTGGGCTTACCATGCCCCTAGGCCCCAATTTTTAACCATAGTTCGGGTTGTCCCTTCACTCTTCCCCAGGGCTCTGCTTTGGAATTCCTCTTTTGGTGGGATACCTGAGTTTACAAACCTGAAAGGAGTCCTCCCATCCCACAGATTGACGAAAAACAATTGGGATCGCGCCAAATCCACAGAGAGGAAGATTCGTCCATGGCCCATGATGCCTCCCCAACATTCCACGGCCATCGCTGATTACAAAATCCAGAGACAAAAGCCTGAGCAAGCGCCTCAGACTCGCTCTTTCTTCATATCCGGAAGAGTTCTTCTCATGGTTTGTAGATCGGGCGTGCCATACCTACGGCCCCAAACCCAAGCTGAGTTTGTGTTTTCAGACTTCTGTCCTCAATGTCCTGGGCTACACTCCCTCCAGGCTGGGGCCCCTGGAGTCACACATTAGGACTGCACCTACCCATTCCATGGGAATGCTGCCCATTCCATTGTCAAAAATCGCTCAAATTAGGAGAACCATCCAAAGTCCCTGAGGCCATCCCAATCGTGCAGGTCGCCCGGGACAAAAAAGGGCGGTTGATACCAGCTGAGCATCTACCTCCACTCATACCATAGATGGATGTCCCCAGAGAAGAAGATTGAACCAGACAGGACCCGAGGCCATTATCGGATCCATTGCTTTGCTTTACAGGCATGTCTCCTCAAAAGACTGGATTCCAATACCAGCAGAGGGGATTTCCTGAGGCACCTATCAGAACGAATCTCGTCTCCACAAGGAAACTTGTGCATTGGAGCTATATCAAATGCTTAGGAGAATACTTCAGGTTCCCGGTGCCACCTCCCCATTCCAAGGCCCTCATGGAAACAAACACACATTAGGACCCATCCTCAGGAAAGTCCATTTCAACTCAGCCACCCCGGTAGCTCCTGCAGATTTATTGGTTCTAAACTGTCTCGTTGCTAGGAGACAATATAAATGCGAGGCGGACTTCCCATGCGTCCATCCTCGAACGGTTCCCTGGAGTCATTCCTATGGGATGCCCTGGTGCTGTCCAACAGTTCTCAATTGTTCCGCAGAAGGGATCCTTGAAGGGGGCATCCCACAACTCCCAACGTGGGAAAACATCCATGGCCTCGAGATTCCGCTCCCTTCATGAAGGGGCCGTCATGCACAGAAACTCCAACCTGAGACAACGTCTGATCCTCGCCCTGACTTCAGATGCATGAGATATTTGTTCAGATCTGAAGGGGGTACCTGCCGTGCCCTCACCCTGAATCCGAAGTCTAGCTTGTGTTCTCAGACTTCCTTCCTCACTCTCCTGGCCCCAAAGCCCTCAAGTTTGGCAATTCGGACTGACAATGAAGCACTCTGCCTGCCCTCTAGAAAAAATATATTGCCTAATGAGCTGCCCAGGCAGCTTAAATGAGGATAAACCTACACGGCACTCGCATGTACCCAAATTATATAGTCTAACCTGGGCACTAATGAACTGTCTGACACAACCTGAGCCCGGATCTCCTGACCAACAGCCAGACAGCTGACCGCACACTGAGCACATCAGACCTGCCATGGCCTTAGGTCATCATCTCTTCCCTACCTCAGTTTTCAGGCTTCAGAACCTAGACCTAATCTCCAATCACTGCCCACGGGTGACTGTGATGAAGAAATCAGAACTCTTCCTGTCCCATGGCAAGAAACCTTGTGGTTGACATGTTGTACAACGTTTAGTGTAGGAGAAAACAGCATTCACCCTGAGACCCCTCCCATTCTTGAGTGTGATGGGAGCATAAACACGCATTGTGACCTCAGCGTGAGTCCTGTCCTCTAGTACGTCCTCTCAGTTGCTGGACCATTAGATGTCATAATGGGCTTGACATGTCCCTAGGCCCCAATTTTTAACCAGATTTCTGGTTGTCCAGTCGCCCCTCCCCAGGGCTCTACTCTGGAATCCCTCATTTGGTTGGACATCTGAGATTGAAAAACAAAACGAAACAAATCAACAACAACAAAAAACGGACTTCTTCATTCCCCAGTATGACCCCAAACTCTTTGCACGGGGCCGAACCTCCAGAGAGTAAGACTCGTCCATTTCCCATGAAGTCACCCGGAAATTTTACGACCATGAGTGACACGATATCCAGAGACAAAAACTTGAGCAAGAGCCTCACACTCGCCCTTTTGTCATATCCCGAAGAGTTCCCTAATGGTCTGTAGATCAGTCCTGCCCTTCCTATGACCCGAAACATAAGCCGAGTTTGTGTTTTCAGACAACTGTCCAAACAGCTCTGCCTACACACCCTACAGGCTCAAGCCCCTTGAGCCAAACCTGAGGACTGTACTTGCTTTTTCCAAGGGAATTGTATGTGCCCATTCCAAAGGCCACAACCCTACTAATAGGATAAACCTCCAAAGTCCCTGAGGCCATCCCAATAGTTGTGGCTTCCCAGGACAAACAGGGGCAATCTGAGCCGATATGAGCATCTACCTGCACTCAGACCCGTAGACTGATGTCCCCAGAGGTAAAAAACAACGAACAGGCCCCTAAGCACTAAGCGGATCCATTGCTTTGGTTTCCAGGCATCTCTCCTCAGAGGCCTGGATATCAATACCAGCATATGGCTGTTTCTTGACTCTCCCGTCAGAGCAAATCTCATCTACATATGGGTAAACTGCACGTTGGAGCTGTGTCAACCCTCTGTTTGGAAAAACCCTTCAGGACCCCAGTGTCACTGCTTCATTCCAAGGTCTCCATAGACACAAAAACATATTAGGACACATCCACAGGAGAGTCCATTTCAACTCAGACTCCTGGGTTGCTCCCCCAGATCCAGCAGATCTAACCTGTCTTGTTGCTAGGACACAATTGGAATGCGAGGTGGCCTACCCAGCCATCCATCCTTAGAACCCTGCTCGGAATCATTGAACTGGAGCCAACCAACAGGTCTCAATGTCCTGCAGAAGAATCTTTGCAGTTTGGAGCTTCTCACAACTTTCATCCTGGAAAACCCCCATGGCCTCGTGAACCCCCCGCCCTTTCATGAAGGGGCCATCAGGACAGAAACACCAAACTGAGTGATCTTCTGATCCTCGCCTTGACTTCAGAAGCACGAGATCTCGATTCAGGTCTGTAGATTGTTCCTGCCTTGTCCTCACCCAGAAACCTAAGCCTAGCTTGTGTTCTCAGATTTTGTCCTCAGACTACTGGCCCACAAGCCTCCAGTTTGCAAACCAGAACTATAATGCAGCACTCTGCCTGCCCTCAGGAAGAAAAACATTGCCCTCTGGGGCTACCCAGAAACACCAAATGAGGATCAACTTTCACACCATTCGACAGTACCCCAAATATATAGGCTGACCTGGGCACTATTGCCCTTTCTTACACAGCCTGAGCCTGGACTTCCTGGCCCCACACAGAAAGCTCTCCAGACACTGAGCACATCATACCCGACATGGCCTTACTTAGGTCGTCCTCTCTTCCCAACCTCGGTTGTCAAGTTTCAGAACCTAGACCTTATCTACAATCACTGCCCAGGCATGAAATTGATGCAGAAATCAAACTCCTTCCCCGTGGCAAGAAACCATGTCGTTTGCATGTTGTCCGACGTTCAGTGTAGTTGAAAACAGTGTGGCCCATGAGGCCCAGACCATATTTGCGGGCCACATTGGTCACAAAAACACATTGTGACCCTCACCCTGATCCCAGTCCTCAGGTAAGTTCTCTCAGGGGCTGGATGAAGAGACAGCATATTGGGCTTGCAATGCCCCTAGGCCCAAAATTTTACCCATAGTTCGGGTTGTCCCTTCACTTTTCCCCAGAGCTCTTCTTTGGAATTCCTCTTTTGGCGGGACACCTGAGGTAACAAACCTGAAAGGAGTCCTCCCATTCCACAGATTGAAGAAAAATAATTAGGATCAGGCCAAATCCACAAAGAGGATCATTCGTCCATGGCCCATGAGGCTTCCCCGACATTCAAAGGCCATCGCTGATAAAAAAGCCAGAGACAAAAGCCTGAGAAAGTGCCTCAGACTCGCTCTTTCCTCATATCCTGAAGACGTCTTCATGGTTTATAGATCGGGCCTGCCATACCTACGTCCCCATACCTAAGCTGAGTTTGTGTTTTAAGACTTCTGTCCTCAAAGTCCTGGGCCACACACCCTCAAGGCTGGGGCCCCTGGAGTCACACATTAGACTGTGCCTACCCAATCCATGGGAATTCTGCCCATTCCATTGTCCAAAACCGTAAAAAGGAGAACCCTCCAAATCCCTGAATCCATCCCAATAGTGCAGGTCGCCCGGGACAAAAAAGGGCGGTCTGATACCAGGTGATTATCTACCTCCACTCATACCCTTCATGGATGTCCCCTGAGAAGAAGATTGAACCAGACAGGACCCTAGGCCATAATCAGATACATTGCTTTGGTTTACAGGCATGTCTCCTCAAAAGCCTGGATTCCAATAAGAGCATAGGGGTTTTCCTGAGGCACCCATTAGAACAAATCTCGTCTCCACAAGGAAACTTGTGCATCGAGCTATGTCAAAAGCTTAGGAGAATACTTCAGGGTCCCGGTGCCACTGCCCCATTTTAAGGCCCTCATGGAAACAAACACACATTAGGACCCATCCTCAGGAAAGTCCATTTCAAGTCAGCCACCCCGTTTGCTCCTGCAGAGCCATCAGATCTAAACTGGCTTGTTGCTAGGAGAAAATTGGAATGCGTGGCGGGCTCCCCAGACATCCATCCTCGAACGATGCCCTGGAGTCATTCCATATGGGATGTCCTGGAACTGCCCAACAAGTCTCAATTGTCCCGCAGAAGGAATCCTTGAAGGAGGCATCCCACAATTTCCAACGTGGGAAAAACTCCATGGCCTCGAAATTCCGCTCCCTTCATGAAGGGGACGTCATGCACAGAAACTCCAACCTGAGCCAACGTCTGATCCTCGCCCTGACTTCAGATGCATGAGATATTGGTTCAGATCTACTGGGGTACCTGCCGTGCCCTGGCCCTGAAACCCAAGTCTAGCTTGTGTTCTCAGACTTCCGTCCTCACACTCCAGGCCGCGAAGCCCTGAAGTTTGGCAATTCCGGACCGACAATGAAGCACTCTGCCTGCCCTCTGGAAAAAAAATTTTGCCTAATGAGCTGCCCAGGCACCTTATATGAGGATAAATCTACATGGCACTCGACTGTACCCAAATTATATAGTCTAACCTGGGCACTAATGCACTATCTGACACAACCTAAGCCCGGACCTCCTGACCAACACCCAGACAGCTGACCGCACACTGAGCACATCAGACCCGCCATGGCCTTAGGTCATCAACTCTTCCCTACCTCAGTTTTCAGGTTTCAGAACCTAGACATTATCTCCAATCACTGCCCAGGGGTGCCTGTGATGCAGGAATCAGAACTCTTCCTGTCCCATGGCAAGAAACCTTGTGGTTGGCATGTTGTCCAACGTTCAGTGTAGGAGAAACCAGCATTCACCCTGTGGCACCGCCAATTCTAGAGTGCGAAGAGGACATAAACACGCATTGTGACCAACAGCGTGAGCCCTGTACTCTAGTAAGTACTCTCAGTGGCTCGAACATTAGATGTCATAATGGGCTTGACTAGTCCCTAGGCCCCAATTTGTAACCAGATTTCTGGTTGTCCAGTCGGCCCTCACCAGGGCACTACTCTGGATCCCTCATTTGGTTGGACACCTGAGGGTAAAAAACAAAACCAAACAAATCAACAACAACAACAACAAAACGGACTTCTTCCATCCCCAGAATGACCCAAAACTCTTGGGACGGGGCAAAACCCCAGAGAGTAAGACTCGTCCATTTCCCATGAAGTCACCCGGAAATTTCACGACCATGAGTGACACGATATCCAGAGACAAACACTTGAGCAAGAGCCTCACACTCGCCCTTTTTTCATATCCCGAAGAGTTCTCCTCATGGTCTGTAGATCAGTCCTGCCCTTCCTATGACCCGAAACATAAGCCGAGTTTGTGTTTTCAGACAACTGTCCAAACAGCTCTGGCCTACACACCCTACAGGCTCAGGCCCCTGGAGCCAAACCTGAGGACTCATCTACATATGGGCAACTTGCACGTTGGAGCTGTGTCAAAGCCTATCTTTGGAAAAACCCTTCAGGACCCCAGTGCAACCGCTTCATTCCAAGGTCTCCATAGATACAAAAACACATTAGGACCCATCCACAAGAGAGTCCATTTCAACTCAGCTTCCTTGGTTACTCCCCCAGATCCAGCAGATCTAACCTGTCTTGTTGCTAGGACACAATTCGAATGCGAGGTGGGCTACCCAGCCATCCATCCTTAGAACCCTGCTTGGAATCGTTGGCCTGGAGCCAACGAACAGGTCTCAATTGTCCTGCAGAAGAATCTTAGCAGTTTGGAGCTTCTCACAACTAACATCGAGGGAAAACCCCCATCGCCTCGTGACCCCCCCCTTCATGAAGGGGCCATCAGGGACAGAAACACCAACCTGAGCGATCATCTGATCCTCGCCCTGACTTCAGAAGCACGAGAACTCGATTCAGGTCTGTAGATTGTTCCTGCCTTGTCCTCACCCAGAAACCTAAGCCTAGCTTGTGTTCTCAGATTTCCGTCCTCAGACTGCTGGCCCACAAGCCTCCAGTTTGCAAACCATAACTATAATGCAGCACTCTGCCTGCCCTCAGGAAGAAAAACATTGCCCTCTGGGGCTACCCAGAAACCCCAAATGGGGATCAACCTGCACGCCATTCGACTGTACCCCAAATATGTAGGCTGACCTGTGCACTCTTGCCCTTTCTGACACAGCCTGAGCCTGGATTTCCTGGCCCCCCCCAAAGAGCTGGCCGCTCACTGAGCACATCGACCCGCCTTGCCCTTAGGTCGTCATCTCTTCCCAACCTCGTTTGTCAAGTTTCAGAACCTAGACCTTATCTCCAATCACTGCCCAGACTTGAAAGTGATGCAGAAATCACAACTCCTTCCCCATGGCAGGAAACCATGTGGTTGGCATGTTGTCCAATTTTCAGTGTAGTTGAAAACAGTGTGGCCCATGAGGCCCCGCTCATGTTCCGGGCCACATTGGTCAAAACCACACATTGTGACCCTCACCCTGATCCCAGTCCTCAGGTAAGGCCTCTCAGGGGCTGGATGAAGAGACAGCATATTGGGCTTGCCATGCCCCTAGGCCCAAAATTTTACCCACAGTTCGGGTTGTCCCTTCACTTTTCCCCAGGGCTCTTCTATGGAATTCCTCTTTTGGCGGGACACCTGAGGTAACCAACCTGAAAGGAGTCCTCCCATTCCACAGATTGACGAAAAACAATTGGGATCGGGCCAAATCCACAGAGAGGAAGATTCGTCCATGGACAATGAGACTTCACCGACATTCCACGACCATCGCTGATACAAAATCCAGAGACAAAAGCCTGAGCAAGTGCCTCAGACTCGCTCTTTCTTCATATCCTGAAGAGTTCTTCTCATGGTTTATAGATCGGGCCTGCCATACCTACGTCCCCAAACCTAAGTTGAGTTTGTGTTTTCAGACTTCTGTCCTCAAAGTCCTGGGCCACACACCCTCCAGGCTGGGGCCCCTGGAGTCACACATTAGACTGTGCCTACCCAATCCATGGGAATTCTGCCCATTTCATTGTCCAAAACCGTAAAATTAGGAGAACCCTCCAATCCCTGAGGCCATCCCAATAGTGCATGTCGCCCGGGACAAACAAGGGCGGTCTGATACCAGCTGAGCATCTACCTCCACTCATACCATAGATGGATGTCCCCTGAGAAGAAGATTGAACCAGACAGGACCGTAGGCCATAATCGGATACATTCCTTTGCTTTAGAGGCATGTCTCCTCAAAACCTGGTTTCCAATACCAGCATAGGGTTTTTCTCGAGGCACCCATCAGAACAAATCTCGTCTCCACAAGGGAACTTGTGCATTGAGCTATGTCAAAAGCTTAGGAGAATACTTCAGTGTCCCGGTGCCACCGCCCCATTTTAAGGCCCTCATGGACACAAAAACACATTAGGACCCATCCTCAGGAAAGTCCATTTTAAGTCAGCCACCCCTGTTGCTCCCTCAGAGCCATCAGATCTAAACTGTCTTGTTGCTAGGAGACAATTGGAATGCGAGGCCGGCCTCCCAGACATCCATCCTCGAACGGTGCCCTGGATTCATTCCATATGGGATGTCCTGAAGCTGCCCAACAGGTCTCAATTGTCCCGCAGAATGAATCCTTGAAGGGGGCATCCCAAAACTCCCAACGTAGGAAAACCTCCATGGCCTCGAGATTCCACTCCCTTCATGAAGGGGCCGTCATGCACAGAAACTCCAACCTGAGCCAACGTCTGATCCTCGCCCTGACTTCAGATGCATGAGATATTGGTTCAGATCTACAGTGGTCCCTGCCGTGTCCTCGTCCTGAAACCCAAGTCTAGCTTGTGTTCTCAGACTTCCGTCCTCACACTCCTGGACACGAAGCCCTCAAGTTTGGCAATTCCGGACCGACAATGAAGCACTCTGCCTGCCCTCTAGAAAACAAATTTTGCCTAATGAGCTGCCCAGATAACTTATATGAGGATAAATCTACATGGCACTCGACTGTACCCAAATTATATAGTCTAACCTGGGCACTAATGCACTGTATGACACAACCTGAGCCCGGACCTCCTGAACAACACCCAGACAGCTGACCACACTCTGAGAACATCAGACCCGCCATGGCCTTAGGTCATCATCTCTTCCCTACCTCAGTTTTCAGGCTTCAGAACATAGACCTTATCTCCAATCACTTCCCAGGGGTGCCTGTGATGCAGAAATCAGAACTCTTCCTTACCCAAGGCAAGAAATCTTATGGTTGGCATGTTGTCCAACGTTCAGTGTAGGAGAAACCAGGATTCAAAATGAGGCCCCGCCCATTCTTGTTTGCGATGTGGGCATAAACACGCATTGTGACCCTCAGCGTGAGTCCTGACCTTTAGTAAGTCCTCTCAGTGGCTCGAACATTAGATGTCATAATGGGCTTGACATGTCCCTAGGCCCAAATTTGTAACCAGATTTCTGGTTGTCCAGAGGGCCTCCCCAGGGCTCTACTCTGGAATCCCTCATTTGGTGGGACATCTGAGGTTAGAAAACAAAACAAAGTAAATCAACAACAACAACAACAAAATGGACTTCTTCCATCCCACAGAATGACCCCAAAATCTTGCGACGGAGCCAAACCCCCAGAGAGTAAGACTCGTCCATTTCCCATGAAGTCACCCGGCAATTTCACGACCATGAGTGACACGATATCCAGAGACAAAAACTTGAGCACGAGCCTCACACTCGCCCTTTTTTCATATCCCGAAGTGTTCCCTCATGGTCTGTAGATCAATCCTGCCATACCTATGACCCGAAACATAAGCCGCGTTTGTGTTTTCAGACAACTGTCCAAACAGCTCTGCCTACACACCCTACAGGCTCAGGCCCCTGGAGCCAAACCTGAGGACTGTACTTGCCCTCTCCAAGGGAATTGTATGTGCCCATTCCAATGGCCACAACCTACTAATAGGATAAACCTCCAAACTCCCTGGGGCCATCCCAATAGTGGTGGCTTCCCAGGACAAACAGGGGCAATCTGAGCCCATCTGAGCACCTACATGCACTCAGACGCATAGACTGATGTCCCCAGAGGTAAAAAGGTACGAACAGGCCCTTAGGCACTATTCGGATTCATTGTTGTGGTATCCAGTCATCTCTCCTCAGAGGCCTGGATTTCAATACCAGCATATGGCTGTTTCCTGACTCATCCGTCAGAACAAATCTCATCTACATATGGGAAACTTGCACGTTGGAGCTGTGTCAAAACCTCTGTTTGAAAAAACCCTTCAGGACCCCAGTGCCACTGCTTCATTCCAAGGTCTCCATAGACACAAAAACATATTAGGATCCATCCACAGGAGAGTCCATTTCAACTCAGATCCAGATTGCTACCCCAGATCCAGCAGATATAACCTGTATTGTTGCTAGGACACAATTGGAATGCAAGGTGGGCTACCCAGGCATCCATCCTTAGAACCCTGCTCGGAATCGTTGGCCTGGAGCCAACCAACATGTCTCAATTGTCCTGCACAAGAATCTTTGCAGTTTGGGGCTTCTGACAACTAACATCGTGGGAAAACCCCCACGACCTCGTGACCCCGCCCCTTCATGAAGGGGCCATCAGGGTCAGAAACACCAACCTGAGCGATCTTCTGATCCTCGCCCTGACTTCAGAAGCACGAGATCTTGATTCAGGTCTGTAGATTGTTCCTGCCTTGTCCTCACCCAGAAACCTAAGCCTAGCTTGTGTTCTCAGATTTCCGTCCTCAGACTGCTGGCCCACAAGCCTCCAGTTTGCAAACCATAACTATAATGCAGCCCTCTTCCAGCCTTCAGGAAGAAAAACATTGCCCTCTGGGGTTACCCAGATACCCAAATGAGGATCAATCTGATGTCCCCAGAAGAAAAAAGGAATGAACAGGTCACTAGGCACTAATCGGATCCATTGCTATGATTTCCAGACATGTCTCCTCAGAGGCCTGGATTTCAATACCAGCATATGACTGTTTCTTGACTCACCCATCAGAACAAATCTCATCTACACATGGGAAACTTGCACGGTGGAGCTGTGTCAAAGTCTCTGTTAGAAGAACCCATCAGGGACCCAGTGCCACCGCTTCATTCCAAGGTCTCCATAGACACAAAAACATATTAGGACACATCCACAGGAGAGTCCATTTCAACTCAGCCTCCTCAGTTGCTCCCCCAAATCCAGCAGATATAACCTTTCTTGTAGCTAGGAGAAAATTGGAATGCGAGGTGGGGTACCCAGCCATCCATCCTCAGAACCATGCTTGGAATCCTTGGCCTGGCGCCAACTAACAGGTCTCAATTGTCTTGGAGAAGAATCTTTGCAGTTTGGAGCTTCTCACAAATCCCATCGTGCGAAAACCCCCATGGCCTCGTGATTCCCCCCCTTCAATAAGGGGCCATCAGGGACAGAAAGTTTAACCTGAAGATCATCTGATCCTCACCCTGACTTCAGATGCACGAGATCTCGATTCAGGTCTGTAGATTGTGACTGCCATGTCCTCACCCATAAAAACTAAGCCTAGCTTGTGTTCTCAGACTTCAGTCCTCAGACTACTGGCCCACAAGCCCTCCAGTTTGGCAATCCAGAAGTACAATGTGGCACTCTGCCTGCTCCCTGGAAGAAGAACATTGCCCTCTGGGGCTACCCAGAAACCCCAAATGAGGATCAACCTGCACGCCATTTGGCTGTACAACAAATATATAGGCTGAAGTGGGCACAATTGCCCATTCTGAAACAGCCTGAGCCTGGAACTCCTGGCCCCACCCAGACAGCTGGCCGCACACTGAGCACATCGGACCCGCCATGGCCTTAGGTCGTCATCTCTACCCAATCTCGGTTTTCAGGCTTCAGAACCTAGACCTTATCTCCAATCACTGCCCAGGTTTGAAAATGTTGCAGAAATCAGAGCTCTTTCCCCATGGCAAGAAACCTCGTGGTGGCATGTTGTCCAACGTTCAGTGTAGTTGAAACCAGTGTGGCACATGAGACCCAGCCCATGCTTGAGGGCCACATTGGTCACAAACACACATTGTGACCCTCACCCTGAGCCCGGTCCTCAGGCAAGGCCTCTCAGTGGCTGCATGAAGAAACAGCATATTGGGCTTGCCATGCCCTTAGACCCCAATTTTTAACCATAGTTCGGGTTGTCGCTTCACTCTTGCCCAGGGCTCTGCTTTGGAATTCCTCTTTTGGTGGGACACCTCAGGTAACAAACCTGAAAGGAGTCCTCCCATCCCACAGATTCATGAAAAAGAATTGGGATAGGTCCAAATCCACAGAGAGGAAGATTCGTCCATGGCCCATGAGGCCTCCCCGACATTCCACGGCCATCGCTGATACAAAATCCAGAGACAAAAGCCTGAGCAAGCGCCTCAGACTCGCTCTTTCTTCATATCCTGAAGAGTTCTTCTCATGATTTTTAGTTCGGCCGTGCCATACCTACGTCCCCAAACCTAAGCTGAGTTTGTGTTTTTTGAGTTCTGTCCTCAAAGTCCTGGGCCACACACCCTCCAGGCTGGGCCCCTGGAACCACACATTAGGACTGTGCCTAGCCAATCCATGGGAATTCTGCCCATTCCATTATCCAAAACCGTACAAATTAGGAGAAACCTCCAAATTCCCTGAGGCCATACCAATGGTGTAGGTTGTCCGGGACAAAAAAGGGCCGTCTGACTCCAGCTGAGCATCTACCTCCACTCATACCATAGATGGATGTCCCCAGAGAAGAAGATTGACCAGACAGGACCCCAGGCCATAATGGGATCCATAGCTTTGGTTTACAGGCATGTCTCCTCAAAAGCCTGTTTTACAATACCAGCTGAAGGCTTCTCCAGAGGCACCCATCAGAACAAATCTCGTCTACACATGGGAAACTTGCATGTTGGAGCTCTCTCAAAGCCTCTGGTTAGAAGGACATTTCAGGTTCCCGGTGCCAGCACCTCATTCCAAGGTCTCCATGGAGACACACCCACATTAGGACCCATCCACAGGAGAGTCCATTTCAACTCAGCCCCCTCAGTTGCTCCCCCTGATCCAGCAGATCTAACCCGTCTTTTCGCTAGGAGATGATTGGAATGAGAGGCAGGCTTCCCAGCCATCCATACTTAGAACCATTCTCAGAATCATGCAGTATGGGAAGTCCTGGAGCCAACCAACAGGTCTCAATAGTCCCGCAGAAGAATCTTTACTGTTTGGAGCATCTCACAACTCCCATCGTGGGAGAACCTCCATGGCCTCGTGATCCCGCCCCCTGCGCTTCATGAAGAGGCCATCAGGGACAGAAGCTCCAACCTGAGCGATCGTCTGATCCTCGCCCTGACTTCAGATGCAGGACATCTTGATTCAGCTCTGCAGAGTGTGCCTGCCGTGCCCTTGCCCAGAAACATAAGTCTAGTTTGTGTTCTCAACTTCCATCCTCACATTCCTGGCCCACAAGCCCTCCAGTTTGGCAATTCCAGAACTACAAGGCAGCACTCTGCCTGCTTTCCGGAAGAAAAACATTGCCCTCTGGGGCTACCCAGATTTCCCAAATGAGGATCAACCTGCATGCCACTTGACTGGACCCCAATTATACAGGCTGCCCTGTGCACTACTGCCCTTTCTGGCACAGCCTGAGACTGAACCTCCTGGCTCGCACCCACCCAGCTAGCCACACACTGAGCACATCGGACTCGCCATGGCCTTAGGCCTTCATCTCTTTCGAACCTCGGTTTTCAGGCTTCAGAACCTAAACCTTATCTCCAGTCACCACCCAGGGTTGAACATGATTCAGGAATCAGAACTTCCCCATGGCAAGAAACCTTGTGGTTGGCATGTTGTCCAACGTAAAGTGTAGTTGAAACCAGTGTGGCCCATGAGGCCCTGCAGATGCTTGAGGTCCAAGTCGGTCACAAACATGCATTGTGACCCTCAACGTGAGCCCAGTTCTCAAGTAAGGCCTCTCAGTGGCTGGACCAAAAGACAGCATATTGGGCTTGCCATGCCCCTAGGCCCCAATTTTTAACCAGATTTCTGGTTGTCCAGTCGCCCCTCCCCAGGGCTCGGCTTTGGAATCCCTCTTTTGGTGGGACACCTGAAGTAACAAACTGAAAGGACTCCTCCCATCCCACAGTTTGACCCAAAACAATTGCAATCAGGCCAAATCCACAGAGCGGAAGACTCGTCCATGGCCCATGAGGCCTCCCCGACATTCCACGCCCATCGTTGTCACAAAATACAGAAACAAAAGCCTGAACAAGTGCCTCACAATCTCTCTTTCTTCATATCCGGAAGAATTCTCCTCACGATCTGTATATCGGGCCTGCCATACCTACGTCCCTAAACCTAAACTGAGTTTGTGTTTTAGACTTCTGTCTCCACAGTCCTGGTGCACACACCCTGCAGGGTGGGGCCCCTGGAGCCACATATCAAAACTGTGCCTTCCCTCTCCACGGGAATTCTGCCCATTCCATTGTCCATAATCATAAAATTAGGAGAAACCTCCAAAGTCCCCAAGGCCTTCACAATAGTGTAGGCCGCCTGGGACAAACAAGGGCCATCTGTCACCAGCTGAGCATCTAACTCCACTAATACCTTAGATGGATGTACACAGAGAAGAAGATTCAACCGGACAGGCCCCTAGGCTCTAAACGGAGCCATTGCTTTGGTTTCCAATTATCTCTCTTCAGAGGCCTATATTCCAATAACAGTATATGGGGGTTTCCTGAGGCACCAATCAGTACAAATCTCGTCTCCACATGGGAAACTTGTCCTTTGGAGATGTCTCAAAACCTCCGGTTAGGAGAATCCTTCAGGGCCCATGCGCCAACGCCCCATTCCAAGGTCTCCATGGACACAAACCCACATTAGCATCCATCCTTCGGAGAGTCCATTTCAACTCAGCCCCCTTGGTTGCTCTGACAGAGCCAGCATATCAAACCTGTCTATTTGCTGGGAGACAACTGCAATGTGAGGCGGGCTTCCCATGCATCCATCCTTAGATCCCTGCTCTGGTGTCATTCTGTATGGTATGTACTGGAGTGATACAAAAGGTCTCAATTGTTGATCAGAAGGAATCCTTGTTGTTTGGAGCATCTCCCAACTCCCATCGTGGGTAAACCTCCATGGACTGGAGATGCTGTCCCCTTCATAAAGTGGCCAGAATGGACAGAAATTCAAACCTAAGCCTAGGTTTGAACCTCGCCCTGACTTCAGATTCATGATATCCCGATTCAGATCTGCAGAGGGGGCCTGCCGTGCCCTTGCCAAGAACCTATGCCTAACATGTGTTCTCAGACTTCTGTCCTCACACTCCCCGTCCACAAGGCATCCACTTTGGAAATTCCGGAGCCACAATGCAGCACTCTGCCTGTCCTCCAGAAGAAAAACATTGCCCTTGGGGCTACCCAGAAATGCCAAATAAAGATCAACCTACACGGCACTCAGTTGTACCCCAATTATACAATCTACCCTGGGCACTAAGGCCCTGTCTGACACAGCCCAAGCTTGGACCTCCCGACCAACACCCAGACAGCTGGCTCCACGCTGAGCATATCGGACCCGACATGGCCTTAGGTTGTCATCTCTTCCCAACCTCGGTTTTCAGACTTCACAACCTAGACCTTATCTCCAATCACTACCCAGGGGTGAATGACATGCAGAAATCAGAATTAATACTTCCCCATGGCAAGAACTCATGTGGTTGACAAGTTGACTATCATTCAGTGTAGGAGAAACAAGCATGCACCATGAGTCCCCACCCATGCTTGAGTACCACGAGGGCATAAACACGCATTGTGACCCTCAGCATGAGTTCTGTCCTCAATGAAGGCCTCTCAGTGGCTGGACCATTAGAAGGCATATTGGGCTTGCCATGCCCCTAGGCCCGTATTTTTAGTTAGATTTCTTGTTGTCCAGGGCTCTGCTCTGGAATCCCTCTTTTGGTGGGACACCTTAGTTACAAAACTGAATCCCACAGATTAACCCAAAACAATTGGGATCTGGCCAAATCCACAGAGAGAAAGACTCTTCCATGGCCCATGAGGACTCCTCGACATTCCACGGCCATCATTGACACAAAATCCAGGGGCAAAAGCCTGACAAGTGTCACACTTTCACCCTTTATTCAGATCCCAAAAAGTTCTCCTCATAGTCTGTAAATCGGGCCTGCCATACCTACGTCCCCAAAGCTAAGCTGAGTTTGTGTTTTCAGACATCTGTCCCCACAGTCCTTGCCCACACACCCTCAAGGCTGGGCCCTTGGAGCCACACATCAGGTCTGTGCCTGCCCACTCCACAGGAATTCTGCCCATTCCATTGTCCATAATCATACAATTTAGGAGAAACCTCCAAAGTCCCCGAGGCCATCCCTATAGTGTAGGCCGCCCGGACAAACAGGAGCGGTCTGACACCAGCTGAGCAACTACCTCCATTTCATAAAATAGACAGATGTCGACAGAGAAGAAGATTGAACCAGAGAGGCTCCTAGGACCTAATTGGATGCATTGCTGTGGTTTCTATGTATCTCTCCTCAGAGGCCTGGTTCTAATACCAGCATATGTGGGTTTTCTGAGGCACCAATTAGAACAAATCTTGTCTCCACATGGAAAACTTGCTCTTTCGAGTTGTTTCAAAATCTCCGGTTAGAATCCTTTAGAGCCCTGGGGCCACCACCCCATTCCAACGTCCTCATGGACACAAACACACATTAAGACCCATCTTCAGGAGAGTCCATTTCAACTCAGCTCCCACGATTGCTCCTGCATAGCCATCAGATCGTACCTGTCTTGTGGCAGGGAGACAATTGGTGTAAGAGGCAGTCTGCTCAGGCATCCATCCTTAGAACCCGGCTCTGGAGTCATTCCATATGGGATGTCCTGGAGCCATCCAACAGTTCTCAATTTTCCCGCAGAAGGAATCCTTGCAGTTTGGAGCATCCCACAACTCCCAACGTGGGAAAATCTCCATGGCTTCGAGATTCCACCCCTTTGATGAAGGGGCCATCATGGACAGAAACTCCAACCTGCACCTAAGTCTGATCCTCGTCCTGACTTCAGATGAATGAGATTCTGATTCGGATCTGCAGAGGCTGCCTGCCGTGCCCTCGCCCTGAAACTTAAGTCTAGCTTATGATCTCAGACTTACGTCCTCACACTCCTGGTCCCGACGCCCTCAAGTTTGGCCATTCTGGACCCACAATGCTGCACTCTGCCTGCCCACCAGAAGAAAAATGTTGCCCCAGTGAGCTTCCCTGACACAATAATGAGGATGAACCTACATGGAACTCAACTGTACCCAAATTATACAGTCTAACCTGGGCACTAATGCACTGTCTGACACAGCCTGAATCCATACCTCCTGAACAACACCCAGAAAGCTGACCGCACACTGAGCACATCGGACCCTCCATGACCTTAGGTTATCATCTCATCCCAACCTCGATTTTCTGGATTCAGAACTTAGATCTTATCTCCAGTCACTGCCCAGGGGTGAACATGATGCAGAAATCAGAATTCCTCCTTCCCCATGGCAAGAAACCTTGTGGTTCGTATGTTGTCTAAAGTTCAGTGTAGGAGAATCAAGCATGGCCCATGAGTCCCCGCCCATGCTTTATGCCTACATTGGGCACAAACATGCATTGTGACCCTCAGTGTGAGCACTGTACTCAAGTAAGACCTCTCAGTGGCTGGACCAAGGTACCCCATATGGGGATTGCCATGCCCTTAAGCCCCCAATCTTATACAGAGTTCGGGTTGTCCAGTCGCCCCTTCCCAGGGTTCTGCTCTGGAATCCCTCTTTATTGGCACACCTGAGGTTAAAAAAACAAAACAAAAAAAAAAAAAAGAATGGACTCCTCCCATCCCACGGAATGACCCCAAAATATTGGGATCATCCAAATCCCCATAGAGGAAGTCTCACCCATGGTCTATGAGGACGCCCCTACATTCCACGGCCATCAGTGACACAAAATCCAGAGTCAAAAGCCTGAGCAAGTGCCTCACACTCACTCTGTTCATATCCTGAAGAGTTCTCCTCAAGGTCTGTAGATCGGGCCTCCCATACCTATGTCCCCAAACCTAAGACGAGTTTCTGTTTTCAGACTTCTGTCCCCACAGCTCTGACCCACACACCCTCCATGTTTGAGCCCCTAGAGCCGCACTTCAGGATTGTTCCTTCCCTCCCCAAAGGAATTCTGCCCATTTCATTGGCCACAAACTTGCAAATTAGGAGAAACCTCCAAAGTCAAAGTGGCCATCCCAATAGTGTAGACTGCCCAGGACAAATAGGGGCAATCTGACACCAGCTGAGGAACTACCTCCACTCAATCCCAAGACATATGAACCGAGAGAAGAAGATTAAACCAGACAGGCCCCAGGCCCTAAGCAGATCCATTGCCTTGGTTTTCAGGCATCTCTCCTCAGAGTTCTGATTTCCAATACCAGCATATTGGGGGGTACTGAAGCACCAATGAGAACAAATCTTGTTTCCCCATGGGAAAAATGCTTCTTGGAGCTGTGTCAAAACCTCTGGTTAGGAGCATCCTTCAGAGCCCTGGTGCCACTGCCCCATTCCAAGGTCTCCATGGACACAATCCCACATTATGACCGATCCTCAGGAGAATGCATTTCAACTCAGCCCCCTCGGCTGCTATATCATAGGCAGCAATCAAACGTGCCGTTTCGCTAGGAGACAATTGGAATGCGAGGCCGGATGCCCAGGCATCCATCCTTAGAACGCTGCTCTGCAATTGTTCCATATGGGATGTCCTGGAGCCATCCAACAGGTTTCAACTGACCCGCAGAAAATCCTTGTGGTTTGGAGCATCTCACTACTGCCATCATGGGAAAACACCAATGGCGGTGTGATGACCCCCCTTCATGAAGGGGCCATCATGGACAGAAACTCCAACCTGAGCCAACATATGAACCTCGCCCTGACCTCAGATGCATAAAATCTCGATTCAGCTCTGCAGAGTGTGCCTGCCATGTCCTCGCCCTGAAACCAAAACAAAGCTTCTGTTCTCAGACTTACATCCTTGCATTCCTGGCCCCAAGGCCTCCAGTTTGGCAGTTCCGGAGCCAGAATGCAGCACTCTGCCTGCCCTCCAGAAGAAAGACTTTGCCCTATGGGGCTATGGAGAAACCCCATATAATTATCTTCTGCATGCCACTCAACTGTACCCCAATTATACAGCATATCTGGGCACGAATGCCCTGTCTGGCACAGCCTGAGAGCAGACCTCCTGAACGACACCTAGAAAGCTGGCCCCAAACTGAACACATCAGACCTGCCATGGCCTTAGGTCGTCATCTCTTCCAAACCTCGGTTTTCAGGCTTCAGAACCTAGACCTTATCTCCAATTAGTGCCCAGAGGTGAACGTGATGCAGAAATCAAAACTCCTCCTTCCCCATGGCAAGAAACCCTGAGGTTGGCATGTCCAAGGTTCAGTGTAGGAGAAACCTGCAAGCTCAATGAGGTCCCGCCCAATATTGTGGACCACCTTGGGCACAAACACACATTGTGACCCTCAGCATGAGTCCACTATTCAAGTAACGTCTCTCAGTGGCTGGACCAAGAATCTGCATATGGGCTTGCCATGCCCATAGGACCCCAGGCCTAACCAGAGGGTGGGTATTCCAGTAGTATGTACCCAGTGCTCTGCTCTAGAATCCCTCTATTGTGGGGACACATGAGGCAGAAAACAGGACTTCTCCCTTCCCACAAAATGACCCCAATCTCTTGGGAGCCAGACAAATCACCAGAGAGGGAGACTTCCATGGCCCATGAGACCATGCTTACATTAAATGATCATCATGAAGACAACATCCAGAGACATAAGCCTGAACGACCGCCTCTCACTCGCCCTACTTTCTAATCACAATGAGCTCCCCTCACGAACTGTAGATCACTCCTGCCATAACCTCAGCCCCAAACCTCAGCCGAGTTTGTGTTTTTGGATGTCTGTCCCCACAGCCCTGGCCCACACAGCCTCCAGGCTGGGGCCTCTGGAGCCACACCACAGGACTGTCCTGCTCTCTCCTAGGAGACTATGCCCATTCCATTGCCCATAACCCCACAGAATAGGAGAAACCTCTAGGCCCCCGAGGACATCCCACTACTATAAGCCTCTCTGGACAAAGGCATCTTGACACAAGCTGAGCAACTACCTCCTTGCAGAAACACAGACAGATGTCGGCAGAGACAGTAGATTGAACCAGACAGGCCCCTGGGCCCTAATCTGAACACTTGCTTTGGTTTCCAGGTGTCACTCCTCAGAGGCCTGGGTTTGAAGACCAGCATCTGGGGCTTTCCTGAGACACCAAACAGAACAACTATCGTCTCCACATGGGAAGCTTCATTGTTGAAGCTGTGTCAAACCCTTCGATTTGGAGAAACCTGCAGAGTCCCTGAGCCACCGCCACATTCCAAGGTCTCCATGGCCACCAACCCACAGTATGACTCATCCTCAGGAGAGTCCATTTATACTCAGCCCTCTGAGAAACCCGCCCAAGAGCCTGCAGATTGAGCCTGCCTTGCCCCAAGCAGCCAGTGGGAATGTGAGGTGGCATTTGCAGACATTCATGCTTAGACCCCTTCTCTCGAGTCTTTCTGTAGGGGTCATCCTAGAACCATCTCATAGTACTCGACTGTCCTACAGAGGAAACCTTGATGTTTGGGGCAGCTCACAACTCCCAGCGTTGGGAAACCTCCCTGGCCTCATGACGCCCCCACCCCCTTCAGGAAGGGGCCATAATGGACACAAACTCCAACCTGAGGCAACGTCTGATACTCGCCCTGACCTCAGATGCAGGAGATCTTGATTCAGTCTCTGCAGAGTGGGCCTGCCATGCCCTCGGCCCCAAACCTAACGCTAGCTTGTGTTTTCAGACTTCCCTCTTCACACTCCTGGCAAACAAGCCCTCCAGACTGGGAATTCCAGAACCACAACACAATTTTCTGCCTGCCCACCAGAAGAAAAACGTTGCCCTATGGGGCTCTCCAGAAACCACAAATGAGAACCAACCTGCTCTGGCATCGACCGCACCCTAACTGGAAAGGCTACCCTGGTCAGTAATGCTCTGTCTGACACAGCCTGACGTCCCGACAGACAAGGAAACAGCTAGCTGCACACTAAGCACATCAGACAGGCCATGGCCTTATGCCGTCATCTCTTCCCAACCTAGGTTTTCAGACATCTGTCCCTAGATATTATATCAAATCCTGGCAAACGTGGGTAACTGAAGCACAAATCAGATCTTCTCCTTCCCCATGGCTAGAAAGCTTGCTGTTTGCATGGAGTCATACCTTCAGTGTAGGAGAAACCTTCATGGCCCCTGAGGCTAAGCCTAAACTTGAGTGCCTCCTTGGGTACAAACTCGCATTGGGACCATCAGCATGGGCCCCATGTCGAAGTAAGGTCTCTCAGGGCCTGGACCAAGATCCCGCATATGGGGCTTGCCAAGCCCATATGATCCCAATCTTCACAAGAGCTCGAGTATTCTATTCGCTCGAACCCAGGACTGTGATCTGGAGTCCCTCTCCTGGAAGAACACCTGAGCCAGACAGCAGGACTCCACCCTTCCCACAAAATGTCCCCAAAATCTTAAGAGCTGGACCAACTCCTCAGAGAGGAAGACTCTTCCATAGCCCCTGAGGTCACCCCTACATTCCACGGCTATGGGAGACAAAACATCCAAAGACAAAAACTTGCGTGACTGCTTCCCATTTGCCCTTCTTTCATAAGCTGAGGATCTCCTCTCACGGTCTGTGGGTCTATCCTGCCATGTTCTCGGCTCCGCACCCAAGCCGAGTTTGTGTTTTCAGACTTCTGTGCCCACAGCCCGGACCCACACACCCTCCAGCCTAGGGCCTATGGAGACACACTGAAGGACTGTGCCAGTCCTCTCCAAGAAAACTGTACCCAATCCATTGGCCACAACCCTAGAGATTAGGAGAATCCAATAAGGTCTCCAAGGCCATGCCTTGGCCATGGACTAAGAGGGGCACTCTGACACCAGCTGAGCAACTATCTCCACTTATATACTCAGACAGTGTCCCCAGAGACAGAAGATTGAAACGGACAGGCATCTAGGCTCTAATCTGAACCCTAGCTTTGGTTTCCAGGTGTCTCTACTCAGAGAACTGGTTTGAAGACCAGTATCTGGGGCTTTTCTGAGGCACCAAAGAGAACCTGTCTCATCTCGACATAGGGATCTCTTTTTAATTGGAGCAATATTACACCCTTCGGTTAGGCGAATACTTCATGGCCCCTGAGCTGCCAACATATTCCAAGGTCTCCATGCACACAAACCCACATTATGACCCATCCACAGGAGAGTCCATTTCAATTCAGCCCCCTAGTTAGCTCACCCCAGAGCCAGTAGTTCAAACATGTCTTGTCACAAAGAGCCAATGGGAATGTGAGGTATGCTGTACAGGCATCCATCCTTCGAATCCTGCTCTCCAGTCTTTCCGTATGGGACATCCTGGAGCCATTCAACAGGACTCGACTGTCCAGCAGATGGAAAGCTTGTGGTATGGGTCAACGCACAAACTAGAGTTTGTGCTGGTGTCTAAGGTGCTGTGCAGGATTCTCCAATCTTGAGGGTTTGGCACAGGTCGAAGGGCATGGTTTCCTACTGGGACAGGAGATATTCTATTGTGTGGCTCAGGAACCACATGTTGTATCCTAAGTTGGTATTTCAGAACAGGACCCTGAGGACAGATGCCTGAAAACCTAATCTAGTGTTCCAATGACGTCCTAGGAGCATGTCAGGTACAATCTTCTGACCCAGGAACATTGAAATGGCTGTCTGCTTGGATGTAGGTGATCAGGGCGTTTCAGACTGGCATTTGTGTCCAGTGCTGCCGACAAT
The DNA here is from genome assembly GCF_964662115.1 of Mustela nivalis. Lineage (NCBI taxonomy): Eukaryota > Metazoa > Chordata > Mammalia > Carnivora > Mustelidae > Mustela > Mustela nivalis. The sequence goes on along the minus strand of NW_028136558.1, from coordinate 361,073 downwards.
ATTGGGTTGGGCTCAGGGCTCTTGCGTGTTTCTCCTAAACTGGAAGGTTTGGGCAGGTTTGACGGGCACAGTTTCCTTGGGGATGGCAGGCCCAGTCATGTGTTGTGGATCCAGAGACCCTGTCCTGGAGGGCATATGAGCCATGGTTTTGGGAGAGAAGTCTGCAAACACAAATGTGGGTTATGGTTAGTGGAAAGGTGATCACAGGCCCAATGAGTAGACCTGGAGTGCAGCTAGTCAGGAGTAGTAATTAGGGTGACTGGAAGGCAGTAGCACAGGCTTTTCTCTCTATATTGTGTGTCCAGGATGGCCTCGGAATGCAGGTATAGTCTCATGGGTCCATCGGAAACTTTTCCTCTCTTTGGATCTGTGCAGCTCATAGTTTGGTGGCTTTTTTGGGGTAGGGAAGAGTGTTGTTTTCCATCTTATGGGTGCCCCAAAACAGGGATTCCAGATACAGGCTCTTTTTCTGGGCATCTGGGACTTCCCACCAAGGGTTAGGATTTGCACCTAGGGGTGTATGAGGCCTGCAATGCGGGATCATGATGGTGCAACTGAGAGGGATTGTTTGAAAGCTTGCTCAGGCTGAGTCTCACAATGCCTGTTTGCTCCCATGGCGGCCCTGAGGAGTTGGAGTGGTCTCATTGGTCATATATCTGGCTCCCGCTTAGAGAGTTGGACACCCAACCCAAAAGCCAAATGTCCTGCCATGAGGAAGGATGAGTTCTCTTCCGTCAGGTTCCTCTGTGCTTCAGGTTGCCCCATTGGCAGGGTTTCCAGCAAGGTCTCGAGATAGGTGCCTGAATACCAAGGATGGGTGGAGATGACGTACTTGGGCCATAGCAATCCCAAATGCTAGATATGAGGCCTAAAACTCGGTCGGGGCTCAGGCTCTGTCAGACACAGCGCTAGTGGCCATGGCAGCCTTTATATCAGAGTAGATTCGAGGGCGGAGCAGATTGATCCTCATGTGGAGTTTCTTGGGAAGATTCCCAGGCATTTGTTCATTCAATAGGGAAGGCAGAATGCTGTGTTGTGGCTCCAGATTTCCCAATCACGAGGGCTTGGGGACCAGTCAGTTTTGGGTGGAATTGTAAACAAAAGCTATGGTTCAATTCAGTGCCAAGCAGAAGGCAGTTCCAATTTGTAGCAGTTTACTCGAGACATCCAGCACTGGAATAAGGGTGGATGTCAGATGCTTGCTCACACTAGAGTTTTTGTCTATGATGACCGACAAGTGGAGGGGTGGTATAAAGAGGCCATGGAGGAGTTCACATGCTGAGGCCTGTGAACTGCTGCAAAAGGTAACATTTCTTTGTACTGAGTAGGTGAAGTCTGGTTTGTTTACTCTAGGTTTCCCCATGTGGGAAGTTTGTGAAGAAGAGCTCTCCGGCATGGATGCCAGGAAAGCACACCTCCATTGACAATTGCAGCTGAGGAACATGGCAGATTCGTTCTGGTGGCTCTGGGACAAAGTGCCAAGGCCTTGAGTTGACATGGGATCTCTTGCAGATGGGTCACAATGCTTGTTTGTTACCAGGGAGAACTTAGAATGTGCTGGTTGCTAAGGTGCCATGCAGGATTCTCCTACCCTGAAGGTTTGGCACAGGTCGAAGAGCATGGTATTCTTCTGGGGACAGGGGATGTTCTGTCGTGTGGCTCGGAGACCACATGATGTGTCATAGATTGGTATTTCAGAACAGGCCCCTGAGGACAGATGCCTGAAAACCTAATGGGGTTCCATTGAGAGCCTAGGGGCATTTTAGGTTCAATCGTCTATCTCACGATCATTGACTTGGCTATTTCCCTGGATGTAGGTGATAAGGGTGTTTCAGACTGCGCATTTCCATCCCGAGTGGCCGGCAATATTGGTGTGGGCTCAGGGGCCACACAGGTTTCTCCTAATCTGGAAGGTTTGGGCAAATCTGATATGCACAGTGTCCTTGGGGTTGGCAGCCAGAGTTCTGTGGTGTGGCTCCAGAGATCACATTCTGGTGGGCATGTGAGCCATGGTTTTGGGAGAGAAGTCTGCAAACACAAATACAAATTAGGGTGAGGGGCGAGGTGATCACAGGCCCAATGCGTAGACCTGGAGGGAAGCTTGTCATGAACTATAATTAGGAGACTGGAAGGCAGTAGCACAGGCTTTTCTCTCTGGATTGTGTGTCCAGGATGGCCTTGGAATGCAGGTGTGGTCTCATGGGTCCATGGGAGTCTTTTCCTCTCTATGGATCCTGGTGGCTCTCCATAGTTTGGTGGCTTTTTCGGGGAAGGGGAGAGTGATGTTTTCCACCTTATGGGTGCCCCAAAACAGGGATTCCAGAGACGGGCTCTGGTTCATGGCATCTGGGACATCACAACAAGTGCTAGGATTTGGGCTTAGGGGCATATTAGGCCTGCAATGCGGGTTCATGGTGGTGCAACAGAGAAGGATTGTTTGAAAGCATGATTAGGCTGAGGGTCACAAGGCCTGTTTGCCTCCAGGGCATCCCTGAGGAGTTTGTGTGGTCTCACTGGACTTGTAAATGACTCCCCCTTTCAGGGTTGAACACCCATCCTAACAGCCAAGTTTCCTGATATGAAGAAGGAGGAGTTCTCTATTGTGCTTCAGGATGCCCCATTATCAGGGATTCCAGCAAAGGTCTGGGGACAGGTGCCTGAATACCAAGGATGGGTAGAGATGAAATACTTGAGCCATGGCATTCCCAAATGCTAGATGTGGGGCTCAAACTCTGGTGACTGACACTAGGTCTGGGCTCAGGCTCTGTCAGACACAGCACTAGTGGCCAGGGCAACCTATAAATCAGGGTCCCTCCGATATAGGGCCGAGCAGATTGATCCTCATGTGGGGTTTCTGGCCAGACTCACCAGGCACTTGTTTCTATCGGAAAGGCAGAATGCTGTCTTGTGTCTCCATAATTCGCTATCAAGAAGGCTTGGGGACCAGTTGGGTGAGGAAGGAATTGTAAACACAAGCTACAGTTCAATTCACTGCCAAGCGGAAGGCAGTTCCTGTGTCCAGCAGCTTTTTCGAGATATCCAGCACCTTAGTAAGGGAGGACGTCGGATATTTGCTCACACTGGAGTTTGTGTCTATGATGACTGACAAATGGAGGGGTGGCGTCAAGAAGCCATGGAGGGATTTTCACGTTGAGACTCATGAGCTGCTCCAAATAGCAAGGTTTCGTTCTACTGGACAGGTGGAGTGTGGTTTATTTGCTCCAGGGTCCCCCATGTGGAAAGTTTGGGTAGCAGAGCTCTACCGCATGGATGCCTGGAATGTTCAACTTCATTGACCATTGCAACTGAAGAACATGACAGCTTTATTCTGGTGTCTCTGTAGCAAAGTACCAAGTCCTTGATTTGACATGGAATCTCTTGCAGATGGGCCACACAGCTGGTTTGTTACCAGGTAGATCTTAGAATGTGCTGGTGGCTTAGTAGTTGTGCAGGAATCTACTACTCTGGGATTTTGCACAGATTGTAGGGCACGGTTTCCTTCTGGGGACAGGAGATGTTCTGTTGTGTGGCCCAGGCACCACATGTTGTATCATAAGTTCACATTCTAGAACAGGCCTCTGAGGACACATGTCTGAAAACCGAATCAATGGTTCCAATGACGTCCTAGGGGCATGTTAGGTTCATTATTCTGACTCAGGACCATTGACTTGGCTGTGTTCCTGGATGTAGTGGATCAGGGTATTTCAGACTGTGCATTTGTGTTCAGAGCGGCCGCCGAAATTGGGGTAGGCCAAGAGACCTTGTAGGTTTCTCCTAATCTAGACAGTTTGGGCAACTGTGATGGAAACAGTTTCCTTGTGGATGGCAGGGACAGTCCTGCAGTGTGGATCCAGAGACCCCATCCTGTAGGGCATGTGTGCCATGGTTTTGGTAGATAAGTCTGCAAACATAAATTTGAATTAGGGTGAGTGGCGAGGTGATCACAGGCCCAATGCATAGACCTTGAGAGCAGCTCATCTGGAACTGTAATTAGGATGAATGGAAGGCAATAGCACAGGCTTTTCTCTCCGGATTGTGTGTCCAGGATGGCCTCAGAATGCAGGTGTGTTCTCATGGGTCCATGGGAGACATTGCCTCTCTATGGATCCTGGTGGCTCCTCATAATTTGGTGACATTTTTTGGGAAGGGATAAGGGCTGTTTTCCATCTGAAGGGTGCAACAAAACAAAAATTCCAGAGATGGTCTCTGGGTCTGGGCAACTCGAAAATCCCACCAAGTTTTATGATTTGAACCTACAGGCATACCAGGCCTGAAATGAGGGATCATTGTGGTGAATCTGAGAGGGATTTTTTGAAAGCATGCTCAGAGTGAGGGTCACAATGCCTGTTTGTGCCTAGGGTAGTCCTCAGGAGTGTGTGTGGTGTCATTGATGTTGTAACTGGCTCCCCCTTTAAGGGTAGAACACCCATCCCAAAAGCCAGGTTTATTGCCATGGGGAAAGAAGAGTTCTCTATTGTGCTTCAAGTTCCCTAATTGGCAGGGATCCCTGCCAAGGTCTGGGGACAGGTGCCTGAATATCAAGGATGGGTAGAGATGACATACTTGGGCCATGGCAATCCCAAATGCTAGTTATGGGGCCTGCTCTCTAGTGGCTGAAACTCAGTCGGGCTCAGGCTCTGTCAGACATGGCACTAGTGGCCATGGCAGCCTATAAATTGGTGTTGACTCGAGGGCATACCTGATTGATCCTCATGTGGGTTTTCAGGGCAGACTCACCAGGCATTTCTTCATTCGATGGGGAAGGCAGAATGCTGCGTTGTGGCCCCAGATTTCCCTATCAAGAGGGCTTAAGGACCAGTCAGGTGAGGATGGAATTGTAAACACAATCTATGGTTCAATTCAGTGCCAAGTGGAAGGCAGTTCCAATGTGCAGTGGTTTATTCAAGACATCCAGCACCGGGATAAGGGTGCATGTCAGATGTTTGCTTAGACTGGAGTTTGTGTCTATGATGACCGACCAATGGAGTGGTGGCATCAAGAGGCCATGGAGCAGTTTACAAGCTGAGGCCTGTGAGTTGATCCAAACATAAGGTTTCCTTCTACTGGACAGGGGAGGTCTGGTTTGTTTACACCAGGTTCCCCCATGTGCAAAGTTTGGGTAGCATAGTACTTGCACGTGGATACTGGAAAGCACACCTACATTGACCATTGCACCTAAGGAACATGGCAGGTTCTTTCTGGTTGCTCTAGGGCAAAGTACCAAGGCCTGGATTCTAATGAAGTTGGGTCACAATGCAGTTTTGTTACCACGGAAATCTTACTATGTGCTGGTGGCTAAGGGGCCATGTATGATTCGTCTATCCTGATAGTTTGACACTGGTCGAAGAACACGGTTTCTTTCTGGGTATCGGAGATGTTCTGTTGTGGGGCTCACGGACCAAATGTTGTATCATAAGTTGGTATTCCAGAACAGGCCTCTGAGGACAGATGCCTAAAAACTTCATCTAGGGTTCCAATGAAGTCCAAGGGGAATTTCAGGTTCAATCATCAGACTCAGGACCATTGACTTCGGTGTCTGCCTATATGTAGGCAATCAGGGTGTTTCTGACTGTGCCTTTGTGTACAGAATGGCCTCCAATATTGGGGTGGGCTCTGGGGCCTTGCAGGTTTCTCCTAATCTTGAAGGTTTAGGCAAATTTGTGGGCACGGTTTCCTTGGGGGTGGCAGGCACAGTCCTGTGGTGTGGCTCCAGAGACTCCATCGTGGAGGGCATGTAAGCCATGGTTTTGGGAGAGAAGTCTGCAATCACAAACTCAGATTAGGTTGAGTTGCGAGGTGATCGTAGGCCCAATGCATAGACCTGGAGGGCAGATCGTCAGGAACTGTAAATCACGTACCTCGAAGGCACTAGCACTGGCTTTTGTATCTGGATTGTGTGTCCATGATAGCCTTGGAATGCAGGTGTGTTCTAATGTTTCCATGAGAGTATTTTCCTCTCTACGGATCCTGGAAGCTCCCAATAGTATGGTGGCTTTCTTGTTTGAATGGAAGAGTGCTGTTTTCAATCTTAGATGTTCCCCAAAAAGGGATTCCAGAGAAGGGCTGTGAGTCTGGGTGCTTGGAAAATCCCACCAGGATTAGGATTTGGGCCTAGAGGAGTACCAGGCCTACAATGTGTGACTTGGAGGTACAACTGAGAGCGTTTGTTTGAAAGCATGCTAGTCTGAGTGTCACAATGCCTGATGTGATTAGGGCAGCCCTTATGAGTGGGAGTTGTCTCCTTGGCCATGCAGCTGGCTACCACTTTAATGTAGGACACCCATCCCAACTACCAGGATTCCTGCCACGGAAAAGGAAGAATTCTCTATTGTGCCTCAGGTTCCCCCATTAGCAGGTATTCTAGCAAATGTCTGGGGACAGATGCCTGAATACCAAGGATGGGTAGAGATGAGGGACCTGAGACATGGCCAGTCTCACATGCCTGACTCTCTGAGTAGCTGACATGAATTGAGCACTCAGGCTCTGTCAGAAACAGAACTAGTGGTCAGGGCTGAGTATGAATCAGGGATCCCTCAAGGGCTGAGCAGATTGATCCTCATGCAGAGTTTCTGGGCAGAATCACCATGCCCTTCTTCTTTCTAAGGGGAAGGCAAAAAGCTGCGTTGTGGCCCCAGAATTCCCTATCAAGCGGGCTTGGGGACCAGTAGGGTGAGGATGGAATTGTAAACTCAAGCTAAGGTTCAATTCAGTGCCAAGCGAAAGGCAGTTCCATTGTGCAGTGTCTGATTCCAGATATCCAGCACCTGAGTAAAGGTGAAAGTCAGACATTTCCTCATGCTGGAGTTTATGTCTATGATGACCGACGAATGGAGGGGTGGCGTCAAGAGGCCATGGAGGATTTCACATGCTGGGGCTTGTGAGATCCTTCAAACAGCAAAGTTTCCTTCTACCAGACAGGGGGAGTCTGGTTTATTTGCTCCAGGGTCCCCCATGTGGAAAGTTTGGGTAGCAGAGCACTCCCACATGGATGCCTGAAAAGCACACCTCCATTAAAATTGCAGCTGAGAAACATGGCCAATTCGTTCTGGTGGCTCTTGGGCGAATTACCAAGGCCTGGAGTTGACATGAAGTCTCATGAAGATGGGTCATAATGCAGGTTTGTTACCATGGAGACCTTACAGTGTGCTGGTGGCTAAGGGACCATGTAGGATTCATCTACCCTGAGGGTTTGACACTGGTCAAAGGGCACGGTTTCCTTCTTGGACCAGAGATGTTCTGATGTGGGGCTAACGGACCAAATGTATCATAATTTGGTATTGCAGAACAGGACTCTGAGGATAGATGCCTGAAAATTTAATCTAGGGTTCCAATAAAATCCTAACGGAATGTCAGGTTCAATCCTCTGACTCAGTATCATTGACTTCAATGTCTGCCTAGATGTAGGTGATCAGGGTGTTCCAGACTGTGCATTTGTGTACAGAGTGGCAACCAGTATTGGGGTGGGCTCAGGGGCCTTGCAGGTTTCTCCTAATCTGGAAAGATAGGGCAGTTTGACGGGCACAGTTTCCTTGGCAATGGTGGGCACAGTTATCTGGTGTGGCTCCAGAGACCCCATGCTGGAGGGCATGAGAGCCATGGTTTTGGGAGGGAAGTCTGCAAACACAAACGCGGGTTAGGTTTAGTGGCGAAGTGATTGTAGGCCCAATGCATACTCCTGGAGGGAAGCTCCGTGTGAAATGTAAATCGCATGCCTCAAAGGAGGTAGCACAGGCTTTTTTATCTGGATTGTGTATCCACGATGGACTAAGAATGCAGGTGTGGTCTCAGGTGTCCATGGGTGATATTTCCTCTCAAGTATCCTGGCGGCTCCTTATAATGTGGTGGCTTTCTCAGAGAGGAAAGAGTTCTGTTTTCCATATTAAGGGTGTCCCATAACAGGAATTGCAGAGAAGTTCTCTGGCTCTGGGCACCTGGAAATACCCACCAAGAGTTATGATTTGGGCATAGGGGCTTACCAGGCCTCTAATGCAAGTCCTGGAGATACAACTGAGAGTGTTTGTTTGAAAGCATGCTCAGGCTGAGGGTCACTATGCCAGCTTTTGCATAGGGTGGCCCTCAGGAATGGGGGTGGTCTCAATGGCCATTCAGTAGGCTAACACTCTGAGTGTTGGACACCCTTCCGAACTTACAGGAATCCTGCCATGGGGAATGAGGATTTCTCTATTGTGATTCAGGTTCCCTCATTGGTAGGGATTCCAGGAAAGGTCTGGGGACACATGCCTGAATACCAAGGATGGGTAAAGATGACGGCTTTGTTCCGTGGCCAGTCTAACATGCGGGATATGGGCCCCGCCTTCTAGGTGGCTGACACGAGGTCGGGGCTTAGGCTCTGTCAGACACAACACTAGGGGCCAGGGCTGTCTATAATTCAGGGTTCCCTCAAGGGACAAGTAGACTGATCATAATGTGGAGTTTCTGGGCAGACTCACCAGGCCCTTCTTCTTTCTATTGGGAAGGCAGAATGCTGTGTTGTGGCTGCAGAATTCCCTAACATGAGGGCTTGTGGAACAGTAGGGTGAGGATGGAATTGTAAACCCAAGCTATGAATAAATTCAGTGACAAGCGAATGGCATTTCCAGTGTGCAGCGGCTGATTCGAATATCCAGCACCTGATTAAGTGCAGACGTCAGATGTTTGCTCAAGCTGGAGTTTGTGTCTATAATGACCGACAAATGGAGGGGAGTTGAAAAGAGGTCATAGAGGATTTCCCACACTTTAGCTTGTGAGATGCTCCAAACAGCCAGGTTTCCTTCTACAGGACAGGGCAGTCAGATTTGTTTGCTCGAGAGTCCCCCATGTGGAAAGTTTGGGTAGCAGAGCACTCCCACATGGATGCCTGGAAAGCACACTTTCACTGAACATTGCAGCTGAGGAACATGCCAGGTTCTTTCTGAAGGCTCTGGGGTGAAGTACCAAGGCCTGTAGTTGACATGGAATCTCATGAAGATGGCTCACAATGCTGGCTTGTTACCAGTGAGATCTTAGAATCTGCTGGTGGCTACGGGCCAAGTAGGATTCATCTACCCTGAGGGTTTGACACAGTTCCAAGAGCACGGCTTCCATCTAGAGAAAGGAGATGTTCTGTTGTGGGGATCAGGGACCATATGTTGTATCTTAAGTTGGTACTCCAGAACAGGTCTCTGATTACAGATACCTGAAAACCTAATCAGGGGTTACAATGAGGTCATAGGAGCATGTCAGGTTCAATCTTCTGACTGAGAAACACTGACTTGGGTATCTGCCTGGATTCAGGTGATCAGCGTATTTCAGACTGCACATTTGTGTCCAGAGGGTCCTCCAGTATTGGGGTGGGCTCAGGGGCCTTGCAGGTTTCTCCTTATCTCGAAGTGTTAGGCAAATGTGACGGACACATTTTCCTTGGGGATGGCAGGCACAGTCCTTTGGTGTGGCTCCAGAGACCCCATCCTGGAGGAAATATGAGCCATGGTTTCGGGATAAAAGTCTGTAAGCACAAACTCGGGTTAAGGTTAGCGGTGAGGTGATCGCAGGCCCAATGCATAGACCTGGAGGGCAGCTCGTCTGGAACTATAAATTAGTTGCCTTGAAGGTGGTAGCACAGGCTTGTGTATCTGGCTTTTGTGTCCAAGATGACCTCGGAATGCAGGTGTGGTCTCATGGATCCATGGGAGATTTTTCCTCTCAAGGATCCTAGCGGCTCCCTATACTATGGTGGCTTTCTTGGCGAAGGGGAGAGTGCTATTTTCCATCTTAGGGGTGTCCCAAAACAGGGATTCCAGAGACAGGCTGTGTTTCTGGGCCCCTGAAAAATCCCACCAGGTGTTAGGATTTGTGCTTAGGGGCATATCAGGCCTGCAAATTTGGATTCTGGAATGCAACTGAGAGTGTTAGTTTGAAAGCATGCTCATGTTGGGGGTCACAATGCCTGCTTGTGTCCAGGGCGGCCCTCATGAGTGGGCGGGTTATCATTGGCCATTCAGCTGGCTACCACTCTGAGGTCTGGAAACCCATCCCAAGAGCCATCATACCTGCCATGGGGAAGGAGGATTTCCCTATTGTGCTTCTGGTTCCCCCATTGGCAGGGATTTCAGCAAATGTCTGGGGACAGATGCCTGAATCAAGAATGGGTAGAGATGACAGCCCTGGGACATGGCTGGTCTCACATTCTGGAGTTGGAGCCCAGTCTCTGGGTCCTGACACGAGGTCAGAGACGAGGTTCTGTCCGAATCAGCGCTAGTGGCCAGGTAAACCTATAAATGGGGTTCACTCGAGGGTCAAGTAGATTTATCCTCATGTAGGGTTTCTGGGCAGTCTCTCCAGGCTGTTTTTTCTTGCTATGGGGAAGGCAGAATGCTGTGTTGTGGCTTCAGATTTCCCTATCAAGAGAGCTTACTGAACACCAGGGTGAGGATGGAATTGCAAACCCAAGCTACTTTTTTTTTTTAAGATTTTATTTATTTGTCAGAGAGCGAGCGAGAGCAAGCACAGGCAGACAGAGTGGAAGGCAGAGTCAGACGGAGAAGCAGGCTCCCTGCGGAGCAAGGAGCCTGATGTGGGACTCGATCCCAGGACGCTGGGATCATGACCTGAGCCGAAGGCAGCTGTTTAACCAACTGAGCCACCCAGGCGTCCCGCCAAGCTACTTTTAAATTCAGTGCCAAGAATAAGGCAATTCCAGTGTGTAGCAGCTGATTCAAATATCCAGCACTTGAGTAAGTGCAGATGTCAGTTGATTGCTCACGCTGGAGTTAGTGTCTATGATGACCAACAAATGGATGGGTGGCCTCAAGAGGCCATGGAGGATTACCCACCTTCAGGCTTGAGATACTCCATACAGCAAAGATTTCTTTTACCGTACAGGGGAGTCTGGTTTGTTTCCTCCAGGGTTCCCCATGTGGAAAGTTGGTATCAGAGCACTCCCGCTGGATGCCTGAAAAGTACACCTACATTGACCATGGCAGCAGAGGAACATGGCAGTTTCATTCTGGTGGCTCTGGGCCGAAGTACCAAGGGCTGGAGTTGTCATGGAGTCTCATGAAGATGGGTCACAATGCTGGTATGTTGTCAGGGAGATCATAGAATGTGCTGGTTGCCAGGGGGCCTTGAAGGATTCATCTACCCAGAGTGTTTGACACAGGTCCAGAGCACAGCTTTCTTCTAAGGACAGGAGATGTTCTCTTGTGTGGCTCAGTGACCATGTTGTATCATACATTGATATTCAGAACAGCCTTCTGAGTACAGATACCTGAAAACCTATTCTAGTGTTCCAGTGAATCCTAGGAGCATGTCAGGTTCAATCATCTGTCTGAGGACCATTGACTTGGATATCAGCCTGGATGTAGGTGATATGGTGTGTCAGACTGTGCATTTGCGTCCAGAGTTGCCTCCAATATTGGGCTGGGCTTAGGGGCCTTGCAGGTTTCTCCTAATCTAGAGGGTTTGTTTAATAGTGACAATCACAGTTTCCTTTGGGAAGACAGGTACAATTCCGTGGTGTGGCTCCAGTTAACACAAACTGGAGGGCATGTGAACCATGGTTTTGGGAGAGAAGTCTGAAAACACAAACTTGGGTTAGGGTTAGTGGCAAGGTTATCACAGGCCCAATGCGTAGACATGGATGGCAGCTCTTCAGGAACTGTTAATCGGGTGACTCAAAGGCAGAATCACAGGCTTTTTTCTCTGTATTGTGTGCAGGATGGCCTCAGAATGCAGTTGTGGCCTCATGGGTCCATGGGAGATTTTTCCTCTCTAAGGATCCTGGTGGCTCCCAATAGTTGGTGGCTTTTTCGGGGAAGGGAAGAGTGCTGTTTTTCATGTTAGGGGTGCCCCAAAATATGGATTCCAGAGACGGACTCTGGGTTTGGTCCCCTGGAAAATCCCACCAAGTGTTAGGATTTGGGCCTAGTGGCTTACCAGGACTGCATGCAGGATCCTGGAGGTGCAACTGAGAGGGCTTGTTTGAAATCATTCTCAGGCTGAGGGTCACAATACCTGCTTATGCCCAGGTGGCCCTCATGAGTGGGCGTGGTCACATTGGCCATGCAGCTGGCTCCCACTTTGAGGGTTGGACAACCATCCCAACAGCCAGAATCCTGCCATGGGGAAAGAGGAGTTCTCTATAGTGCTTCAGGTTCCCCCATTAGCGGGGATTCCAGCAAAGGTCTGGGGACAGAGGCCTGAATACCAAGGATGGGTAAAGATGATGGACATGGGCCATGGCCAGTATCAAATCGTGGATATGGGCCCCGATCACTGGGTGGCTGACACTAGGTCTTGGCTCAGGCTCTGTCAGACACAGCACTAGTGCCCAGGGCAGCCTATAAATTGGGGTTCCCTCGAGTGCCGAGCAGATTGATCCTCATGTATGGTTTCTGGGAAGACTCACCAGGCCCTTCTTGTTTGTAAGGGGAAGGCAGAATGCTGCTTTGTGGCTCTAGAATTCACTATCAAGAAGGCTTGTGGACCAGGAGGCTGAGGATGAAATTGTAAACCTAAGCTATGGTTACATTCTGTATCAAGCGAAAGGAATTTCCAGTGTGCAATGTTTGAATCCAATATTCAGCACTTGAGTGAGGGTGGATGTCAGATATTTGCTCATGCTGGAGTTTGTGTCTATGATGACACAAAAATGGAGGGGTGGCGTCAAGAGGCCATGGAGGATTTCCCAATCTGGTGTTTTTGAGATGCTCCAAACAGCAAGGTTTCCTTCTACCAGACAGGGGCAGTCTGATTTGTTTCCTTCATGGTTCCCCATGTCGAAAGATCGGATAACATAGATCTCCCACATGGGTGACTGGAAAGCACACCTTCATTGACCATGACAGCGAAGGAACATGGCATCTGGTGGCTTTGAGGCGAAGAAATAAAGACAGGATTGGACATGGAACCTCATGAAGATGGGTCAAAATGTTGGTTTGTTACCATGGAGATCTTAGAATGTGCTGGTGGTTAATGGGCCATGCAGAATTCATCTAGCCTGAGGATTTGACACAGGCCCAAGAGCCCGGATTGCTTCTGGGGGCAGGAGATATTCTGTTGTGGGGCTCAGCGGCCATATGTTGTATCATAAATTGGTAATCCAGAACAGGTCTCTGAGGACAGAAGCCTGAAAACCTAATAAAGGTTTTGAATGAGGCCCTAGGGGAATGTCATTCAATCTTCTGACTCAGGATCATTGACTCTGGTGTCTGACTGGATGAAGGTGATGAGGGTGTTTCAGACTGTGCATTTGTGTCCAAAGTGGCATCCAATACTAGGGTTGGCTCAGGTTCCTTGCAGGTTTCTCCTTATATGGGGTTTTTGGACAACTGTGATGGGCAGTTTCTTTGGGGATTGCAGGAACTGTCCTGTGGTGTGACTCCAGAGACCCCATCCTGGAGGACATGTGCGCCATGATTTTGAGAGAGAAGTCTGCAAACACAAACTTAGGTTAGGGTTAGTGGCAAGGTGATCGTAGTCCCAATCCATAGACCAGGAGGGCAGCAAGTCTGGAACTGTAAATCACGTAACTCAAAGGTGGTAGCACAGGTAATTGTATCTGGATTTAATTTCCAGAATGGCCTTTATTGCAGGTGTTGTCTCAAGGGTCCATGGGAGATTTCTCCTCTCAAGGATCCTGGCGGTTCTCAATAGTTTGTTGGATTTCTCTGGGAAGGGATGAGTACTGTTTTCCAGCTTAGGCGTGCCCCAAAACAGGCATTCCAGAGATGAGCTCTGGGTCTAAGTGCTTGGAAAATCCCACCAAGGGTTAATATTTAGGCCTAGGGCCATACCAGGCCTGCAATGCGGGATCCTGGAGGTGCCACTGAGAGCGTTTGTTTGAAAGTATGGTCAAGCTGAGGGTCCCAATGCCTGCTTGTGCCCCGGAGGCCATCAGGATTGGGCGATGTCTACTCAGCCATGCAGCCAGTTCCCATTCCTAGGGTTGGACACCCATCCAAAAGCCAGGATTCCTGCCATGGCGAAGGATGAATTCTCTATTGTGCTTCAGGTCCCCCCATTGGTAGGGATTCCAGTTAAGATCTAGGGGACAGATGCCTGAATACTGAGGATGGGTAGTAATGACAGCCCTGGGCCATGGCCGGTCTCACATGGTTAATGTGGGCCCCACCCTCTGGGTTCCTGACACGAAGTAGGGGCTCAGGCTCTGTCAGACACAGCACTAGTGGCTAGGGCAAACTATAAATAGGGGTTCCCTCCTGGGATGAGTATATTGATCTTCATGTGCAGTTTATGGGCAGACTCACCAGGTCCTTCTATCTATGAAGAAGGCAGAATGTTGTGTTGTGGCTCCAGAATTCCCTATCAAGAGATATGGCAGACCAGTAGGGTGAGGATGAAATTGTAGTCTGAAGCTAGGCTTAAATTCATTGCAAAGCGAAAGGCAGTTCCAGTGTGCAGCAGCTGATTCCAATATCAGCGCCTGAATATGGGCGGATGTCAGATGTTTGCTCAGGCTAGAGTTTGTGTCTACGATGACCAACAAATGGAGAGGTGGCGTCAAGAGGCCATGGAGGATTTCCCACCCTGGGGCTCAGGGGCCATAATTTGTATCATAAGTTGGTATTCCAGAAGAGGCCTCTGAGGACAGGTGCCTGAAAAGTTAATCCCTCTTCCAATGAGGTCCTAGGGCCATGTCAGGTTCAATTATCTGACTCAGGACCATTGATTTGGGTGTCTGCCTGGATGGAGGTGATCAGGGTGTTTCAGTCTGTGCATTTGCATCCAGAGCAGCCTCCAATATTGGGATGTGCTCAGGAGCCTTCCGGGTTTCTCCTAATCAGGAGGGTTTGGGCAACTGTGATGGGCCCAGTTTCCTTGGGGATGGCAAGCACAGTCTTATGGTGTGACTCTAGGGGCCCCATCCTGGAGGACATGTGAGCTATGGTTTTTAGAGAGAGATCTGCAAACACAAACTCGGGATAAGGTTAATGGAGAGGTGTTCACAGTCCCAATCCAAAGATCTGGAGGGCAGCACGTCAGGAACTGTAAATCAGGTGACTCGAAGCCAGTAGCACAGTCTCTTGTATCTGGATAGCATATCCACGCTGGCCTCGGAATACAGGTGTGGACTCATGGGACCATGGGAGATTCTTCTTCTCAAGGATCCTGGAGGTTCCCATTAGTTTGGTGGCTTTCTCAGGGAAGTTAAGAGTGCTGTTTTCCATCTTAGGGGTGCCTCAAAACAGGGATTCCAGTGACGGGCTCTGGGTATGTGCACATGGAACATCCCACGATGTGTTAGGATTTGGGCTTAAGGGCATATCAGGCCTGCAATTCAGGATCCTGGAGGTGCAACTAAGAGCATTTTTTTGAAGGCTTGATCAAGCTGAGGGTTACAATGGCTACTTGTGCCCAGGGCAGCGCTCATGAGTGGGCATTGTCTCCTTGGCCATGCAGCTGGCTCCCACTTTGAGGTTTGGACACCCATATCAACAGCCAGGATTCCTACCATGGGGAAGGAGGAGTTCTCTATTGTGCTTTAGGTTACCCCATTGGTAGGGATTACATAAAAGGTCTGGGGACAGGTGCCTGAATACCAAGGATGGGTAGAGATGATGGACTTGGGCCCCGGCCAATCTCACATGCTGGATATGGGCTCATATCTCTGGGTGCCTGAAACTAGGTCTTGGCTCAGGCTCTGTCAGACACAGTACTAGTACTAGTACTAGTGCCCAGGACAGCCTAAAAATCAAGGTTCCATCGAGTGCCAAGTAGATTGATCCTCATGTGGAGTTTCTGGGAAGATTCACCAGGCCCTATTTCTTTCTAGTGGGAATGCAGAATGTTGCCTTGTGGCTCCAAATTCCCTCTCTAGAGGGCTTGCAGACCAGGAGGCTGAGGATGGAATTCTAAACCCAAGCTATTGTTAAATTCAGTGTCAAGCGAAACGCAGTTCCAGTGTGCAGTGGTGGAAAAGAAAATGCAGAATCTAAATAATGGCAGATTTCAGATGTTTTCTCATGCTGGAGTTTTTGTCTATGATGACTGACAAATGGAGGGGTTGTGTCAAGGGCCATGGAGGATTTCTCCTGCTGGTGCTTCTGAGATGCTCCAAACAGAGGGTTCCCTTCTACTGGTCAGTGGCAGTCTGGTTTGTTTGCTCCAGGGTCCCACATGTGGAAAGAATAAGTAGAAGAGCACTCCCACATGGATGCCTGGAAAGCACACCTCCACTGACCATATCAGGTGAGGAACATGGCAGGTTCATTCTGGTGGCTCTGGGGCGAATTACCAAGGACTTGAAGTGACATGGAATCTCATGAAGATGGATCACAATGCTGTTTGTTTGTTACCAGAGAGATCTTAGAATGTGCTGGGGGCTAAGGGGCTGTGCATAATTCATATACCCCGACCCTTGACACAAGTTGAAGAGCACGAATTCCATCTGGGGACAGGAGATATTCTATTGTGGGGTTCCGGGACCAATCTTCTGACTCAGGACCATTGACTTGGGTGTCTTCCTGGATGGAGGTGATCAGGGTGTTGCACACTGTGCATTTGTGTCCAGAGAGGCCTCCAATATTGGACTGGGCTCAGGGGACTTGCAGGTCTCTCCTAATCTGGAGGGTTTGGGAAATTGTGATGGACACAGTTTCATTGGGGATAGCAGGATCTTTCCTGTGGTGTGGCTACAGAGACCGATCATAGAGGGCATGTGAGCCATGGTTTTGGGAAAGAAGTCTGCAAACACAAACTTGGGGTAGGGTTAATGGCGAGGTGATCACAGGCCCAATGCGTAGATCTGTAGGGCAGCTCGTCTGGAACTGTAAACCAGGTGATTCGAAGGTGGTAGCACAGTCTCTTGTATCTGGATTGTGTGTCCAGGATGGCCTCGGAATGAAGGTGTGGTCTTATGGAGCCCTGGGAGATTTTTCCTCTCTACGCATCCTGGCAGCTCCTAATAGTTTTCTCAGGGGAGGGAAGAGTGCTGTTTTCCATCATAGGGGTGCTTCAAAACAGAGATTCCAGAGACGGGCTCTGGTTATGTTGGCATGGAAAAATCCCACGAAGTGTTAGGATTTGACCCAAGGGCATACCAGGCCTGCGATGCGGGACCCTGCAGAAACAACTGAGAGCATTTGTTTGAATGCATGCTAAGGTTGAGGGACACAATGCCTGCTTTGGCCCAGGCGGCCCTTATGATTGGGCGTTGTCTCATTGGCCATGCACCTGGTTCTAATTCTGAGGGTTGGGCACCCATAGCAACAGCCAGGCTTCCTGCCATGGGGAAGGAGGAGTTCTCAATTGTGCTTCAGGTTCCCCCACTGGTAGGGATTCCAGCAAAGGTCTGGGATAGTTGCCGGAATACCAAGGATGGGTAGAGATGACTGGGCCATGGCCAGTCCCACATGCTGGATAAGGGCCCCACACTCTGGGTGGCTGACACGAGGTTGGGGCTCAGGCTCTCTCAGACACAGCGCTAGTGGCCAGCGCAAAGTAAAAATCGGGGTTCCCTCGAGGGCCAAGTAGATTGATCTTCATGGGGAGTTTCTGGGCAGACTCACCAGGCCCTTCTTCTTTCTATGGGGAAGGCAGAATGTTGCGTTTTGTCTCCCTAATTCCCTCTCAAGAGGACTTGCAGTCCAGTAGGGTGAGGATGGAATTGTAAACCCAAACTATGCAAGAATACAGTGTCAAGTGAAAGGTATTTCCAGTGTGCGCGACTTATTCGAATATCCAGCACCTGAGTAAGAGCAGATGTCAGATGTTTGCTCATGCTGGAATTTGTGTCTATGATGACTAACAAATGGAGGGTTGGCATCAAGAGAATGTGGAGGACTTCCCAGGCTGGGGCTTGTGAGATGCTCCAAACAACCAAGGTTTCCTTCAACCTGACAGGAGCAGTCTTATTTGTTTGCTCTAGGGTTCCCTATGTGGAATTTTTGTGTAGCAGAGAACTACCTCTTGGATGCCTAGAAAGCACACGTCCATTGACCTTTGTACCTGAGGAACATGGCAGATTCGTTTCATGGCTCTTGGGCAAAGTACCAACACCTTGAGTTGGCATCAAGTCTCAGAAGTTGGGTCACAATGCTGGTTTGTTACCAGGGAGATCATAGAAGGTGCTGGGGCTAATGGGTCATGCAGGATCCATCTACCCTGAAAGTTGGACATAGATCCAAGAGCACATATTCCTTCTGGAGACAGGAGATGTTCTGTTGTGGGAATCAGGGACCACATGTTGTATCACAACTTGGTATTCCAGAACAGGACTCTGAGAACAGATGTCTGAAGACCCAATCTAGGGTTCCAGTGAAGTCCTGGGGGCATGTCAGGTTCAATCATCTGACTCAAAACCATTGACTTGGCTTTCTGCCTCGATGGAGGTGCTCAGGGTGTTTCAGACTGCACGTTTGCATCCAGAGCAACCTCCAATATTGGAGTGGGTTCAGGGGCCTGGCAGGTTTCTCCTAAACTGGAGGGTTTGGACAACCTGATGGGCACAGTTTTCTTGGGGATGGCAGGAACTTTCCTGTGATGTGGCTTGAGGGACCACATCTTGGTGGGCATGTAAGCCATGGTTTTGGGAGAGAAGTCGGCAAACACAAACTGGGGTTAGGGTTAGTGTCGAGATGATCACAGGCCCAATTCATAGACATGGAGGGCAGCTCGTCAGGAAATGTAAATAGGATGACTCGAAGGCGGTAGCAAAGACTTTTCTCTCTGGATTGTGTGTACAGGATGGCCTCGGAATGCAGGTTTGTTTTCATGGGTCCATGGGAGATTTTTTCTCTCTAAGGATCCTGGCGGCTCCCAATAGTTTGGTGCCTTTCTCAGGGAAGGGAAGAGTGCTGTTTTCCATCCTAAGGGTGCCCCAAACAGGGATTCTGAGACGGACTCTGGGTCTGGGCACCTGGAAAATCCCACCAAGCGTTAAGATTTGGGCCTAGGGGCATACCAGGCCTGCAATGCTGGTACTGGAGGAGCAACTGAGAGTGTTTGTTTGAAAACATGCTCAGGCTGAGGATCACCATGCCTGCCTGTGCCCATGTCGGCCCTCAGGAGTGGGCATGGTCTCCTTGGCCATGCAGCTGGCTCCCACGCTGAGGGTTGGACAACCATCCCAACAGCCAATATTCCTGCCATGGGGAAGGAGGTGTTCTCTATTGTGTTTCAGGTTCGCCATTGGCAGGAATTCCAGCAAAGTTTGGGGGACAGATGACTGGATACCAAGGATGGGTACAGATGATGGCCCAGGGCCATGGCCGATCTCTCATGCTAAATATGGGCCCTCACCTCTGGGTGGCTGACAGGAGGTCGGGGCTTAGACTCTGTCAGACATAGCACTAGTGGTCAGGGAAATCTATTAATCAGGGTTGCCTCGTGATCTGAGTAGATTGATCCTCATGTGCAGTTTCTGAGCAGACTCAACAGGTCCTTCTTCTTTCTATGTGGAAGGCAGAATACTGCGTTGTGGCTCCAGAATTCCCTATCTAGAGATATTGTGGACCAGTGTGGTGAGGATAGAATAGTAATACAAAGCTATGGTTAAGTTCAGTGAAAAGCAAAAGGCAGTTCCAGTGTGCAGGTGCCGTTTCGAATATCCAGCACCTGAGTAAGGGTGGATGTCAGATGTTTGCTCACACTGGAGTTTGTGTCTGTGATTACCCACAAATGGAAGGGTGGCGTCAAGAGGCCATGGAGGATTTCCCATGCTGGGGCTTGTGAGATGCTCCAAATAGCAAAGTTTCTTTCTACCAGACAGGAGAAGTCTGGTTTGTTTTCTCTGGTTTCTCCATGTGGAAATTTTTGTATCAGAGAACCCCACAGGGATGCCTGGAAATCACCCCTCCATTGACCATTGCAGCTGAGGAACATGGCAGGTGCATTCTGGTGGCTCTGGGGCAATATATCGAGACCTTGAGTTGACATGGAGTCTCATGAAGATGGGGCACAATGATGGTTTGTTACCAAGAATATCATAGAATGTGCTGGTTGCTAAGGGGCCATTCAGGATCCAAATACCCTTAGGGTATGACACAATTCCAGGAGCATGGCTTCCTTTTTGGGGAGGACATATTCTGTTCTGTGGCTCAGGGACTATATATTTTATCATAAGTTGATATTCCAGAGCAGGCCTCTGACGACAGATACCTGTAAACCTAATCTAGTGTGCCAATGAAGTCCTTGAGGCATGTCAGGTTCAATCTTCTGACTCAGGACCATTGACTTGGGTGTCTGCCTGTATGGAGGTGATCAGGGTGTCTCAGACTGTGCATTTGTGCCCAGAGCGGCCTCCTTTATTTGGCTGCGCTCAGGGGCCTTGCAGGTTTCTCCTAATCTAAAGGTATCGGGCAAAAGTGATGGGCACAGTTTCCTTGAGGATCTCAGGCACAGTCTTGTGGTGTGGCTTCAGATGCCAGAACCTGGAGGTCATGTGAGCCATGGTTTTAGGAGGGAAGTCTGCAAACACAAACTCAGTTTAGGTTAATGGCAAGGTGATTGCAGGCCCAATGCATAGACCTGTAAGGTAGCTCGTCAGGAACTGTAAATCCGATGACTCAAAGGTGATAGCACATGATATGTATCAGGATTGTATGTCCAGGATGGCCTCGGAATGCAGGTGTGTTCTCATGGGTCTATGGCAGATATTTCCACTCAAGGATCCTGGTGGCTACCAAGAGTTTGGTGACTATCTCGGGGACGGGAAGAGTGCTGTTTTCCATCTTAAGGGTCCCCCAAAATAGGGATTCCAGAGATGGGCTCTGTGTCTGGGCCCCTGTAATATCCCACCAAGGTTAGGATTTGGGCCTAGGTGTGTACTAGGCATGCAATTCGGGGTCCCAGAGATGCAATTGAGAGCGTTTGGTTGAAAGCATGCTCAGGCTGAGGTCACAATGCCTGCTTGTGCCCGGAGAAGCCATCATGAGTGCACATGGTGTCCTTGGCCATGGAGCTGCCTTCCACTTTGAGGGTTGAGCAACTATCCCAACTGTCAGAATACCTTCCATGGGGAAGGAGGAGTTCTCTATTGTGCTTCAGGTTCCCCCAATGGCAAGGATTTCAGCAAAGCTGTGGGTACAGATGCCTGAATACCAAGAATAGAAGAGAAGACAGACTTGGGCCTTAGCTGGTCTCACATGCTGGATATGGGCCCTGATCTCTCAGTGGCTGACACTAGGTCCTGGCTCCGGCTATGTCAGACACAGCACTAGTGCCCAGGGCAGCCTATGAATCAGGGTTCCGTCTAGCACCGAGAAGATTGACCATCATATGGAGTTTCTGGGCAGACTCTCCAGGCCCTTTTTCTTTCTATGGGGAAGGCAGAATATTGTGTTGTAGCTCCAGAATTCCCTCACAATAGGGCTTTTGGACCAGTAGGCTGAGGATGGAATTGTAAACCCAAGCTATGGCTTAATTCAGTCAAACTAAAGGCAGTTCCAGTGTGCAGCGATTGAATTGAAATCCAGCACCTGAGTAAGGGCGGATGTCAGATGTTTGCTCATGCTGGAGTTTGTGTCTATGATGACTGACAAATGGAGTGGTGGCATCAAGAGGAAATGGAGGATTTCCCACGCTGGGGCTTGTGAGATGCTCCAAACAGAAGGTTTCCTTCTACCGGACAAAGGCATTCTGTTTTTTTGTCTCCAGGGTCCCCGCCAATTGCAAAGTTTGTGTAGCAGAGCACCCCCGTATGGTTGCCTGGAAACCACACCTCCACTGACCATTGCAGCTTAGGAACATGGCAAGTTCATTCTGGTGGCTCTGGGGCGAAGTACTAAGGGCTTATTTTTAAATGGAATGTCATGAACATGGGTAACAATGCTGTTTTGTTACCTGGGAATTCTTAGTCTGTCATCTGTACACATCCTTGGTATTAAGGCAACTTTCCACAGACCTTTCCTGTAACCCTGCCAATGGGGGAACCTGAAGCACAATAGAGAACTCCTCTTTCCATTGCAGGAATCCTGGCTGTTGCAATGGGTGTCCAACCCTCAAAGTGGGATCCAGCTATACGGCCAATGAGACTACGCCCTCTCCTGAGGGCCCCCCTGGGCACAAAGAGGCATGATGACCCTCAGCCTGAGCATGCTTTCAAACAAGCCCTCTCTGTTACACCATTAGGATCCTGCATTGCAGGCCTAAAATGCCCCTAGGCCCAAATCCTTACACTTGGTGGGATATCCGGGCACCCAGACCCAGAGCCCGTCTCTGGAATCTCTGTTTTGGCATAAGCCTAAGTTGGAAAACAGCATTCTTCCCTGTTTTGGGGCACCCCTAAGATGGAAAAGAGCACTCTTTTCTTCTCTGAAAAACCACCAATCTATGGAGATCCACCAGGATCCTTAGAGAGGAAAAGTCTCCCATTGAACCATGAGACCACGTCTACATTCAGAGCCCATCCTGGACACACAATCCAGATAGAAAATCCTGTGCTACCAGCTTTCAGTCACCCTAATTACAGTTCCTGACGTGATGCCTTCTAGGTCTATGCATTGGACCTGCGATCACCTTGCCACTATCCCTGACCCAAATTTGTGTTTGCAGACTTCTCTCCCAAAACCATGGCTCTCATATCCTCAAGGAGGTGGTCTCTGAAGCCTTACCACAGGACTGAGCCTGCCATCCCCAAGGAAACTGTGCCCATCACAGTTCCCCAAAGCCTCCAAGTTAGGAGAAACCTGCAAGGCCCCTGAGCCCACCCCAATAGTGGAAGTGGCTCTGGATGCAAATGCACAGTCTGAAACACCCTGATCACCTACATCCAGTCAGACAACCATATCAATGGTCCTTAGTCAGAAAATTGAACCTGATGGGCACCAAGGGCATCATTGGATCCCTAGATTAGGTTGCAAGCATCAATCCTCAGAGGCCTGTTCTTGAATACCAAGTCAGGATACAACATATGTACCCTGAGCCACAAAACAGAACATCTCCTCTCCCAAGATGGAAACTGTGCACATCGACCTGTGCCAAACCCTCAGGGTGGCCCTTAGCCACCAATACATTCTAAGACCTCCCTTGTAACAAACCAGTTTTGGGACACATCTGTAAGAAATTCCAAGTCAACTCAAGGCCTTGGTACATGGCACAAGAACCACCAAAACGAACCTGTCATGTTCCTCAGCTGCAATGGTCATTGGACGTGTGCTTTCCAGTCATCCATGCGGGAGGGCTCTGCTACGCAAACTTCCACTTGAGGGACCCTGGAGGAGAAAAAAAACAGACTCCTCCTGTCCATTAGAAGGAAACCTTGTTGTTTGGAGCATCTCACAATCCTAAGCGTGGGTAATCCTCCATTGCCTCCTGAAGCCACCCCTCCATTAGTCGTCATCCTAGACACAAACTCCAGTGTGAGCAAATATCTGACATCTGCCCTTACTCAGGTGCTGGATATTTCGAATAAGCTGCTGCACATTGAAACTGACTTCCGCTTGGCACTCAATTTAAGCATAGCTGGTGTTTACAATTGCATTCTCACCCTATTTGTCCCCAAACCCTCTTGATAGGGAATTCTGGATCCATAAGGCAGCATTCTGCCTGCCCCACAGAAAGAAGTGCTTCGTGAGTCTCGCCAGAAACCCTACATGAGGATCAATTTACTCGGCCCTGGAGAGAACCCCAATATATAGACTTCTCTGGCCACTAGTGCTGTGTCTGACACAGCCTGAGCCCAGACCTCGTGTCAGCCACCCAGAGAGCGGGGCCCATATCCAGCATGTGAGAACGTCCATGGCCCAAATCTGTCATCTCTATGCATCCTTGGTATTCAGGCATCTGTCCCCAGACCTTTGCTGTAATCCCTGCCTATGGGGGAACATGAAGCACAATAGATATTTCCTCCTTCCCCATGGCTGGAAACCTGGCCATTGGAATGTGTGTCCATCCCTCAATGTGGGAGCCAGAAAATGGACAATGGGACCACGCCCACTCCTGAGGGCCGCCCTGGGCACAAACAGGCATTGTAATGCTCAGCCTGAGCATGCTTCCAAACAAGCCCTCCTAGTTGCACCACTAAGATCCTGCATTGCAGGCCTGGTCTGCCCATAAGCCCAAATCCCAACCCTTGGTGGGATTTTCCAGGCGCCTAGACCCAGAGCCCATCTCTGGAATCCCTGTTTTGGGGCACACCTAAGATCGAAAATAGCAGTCTTCCCATCCCAAAAAGTCATCAAAATATTGGGAGCCGCCAGTATCCTTAGAGGAAAAGTCTCCCATGGACCCATGAGGCCACAGCTGCATTCTGAGGTCACCCTAGACACACAATCCAGATATAAAAGCCTGTGCTTCCGCCTTCGGGTCATTCCAGTTACTGTTCCTGACGAGTAGCCTTCCAGGTCTACACATTGCCCTGCGATAACCTAGCCACTAAACCTAACCCGAGTTTGTGTTTGCAGACTTCCCTCCCAGAACCATGGCTCACATGCCCTCCAGGGTGGAGTCTCTGGAGCCACACCACAGGACTGTGCTTGCCATCCCCATGTAAATTGTGCATGTCAGTTAACCAAACCCTCCAGAGTTGGTTGAAACATTCAAGGCCCCTGTGGCTACCCCTATATTGGAGGTTACTCTGGACATAAGTGCGCAGTCTGAAACTCCCTGATCACCTACATCCTGGCAGACACCCAAGTCAACTGTCCTAAGTCTGAAGATTGAACCTCTCATGCCCCTGGTACTCATTGGAACCCTAGATTAGGTTGTCGGGCATCTGTCTTCAGAGGCCTGTTCTTGAATAGGAACTTATGATACGGCATGTGGTCCCTGAGCCACAAAACACTACATCTCCTGTCCCCAGAAGGTAACCGTGCTCTTCGACCTGTGTTAAACCCTCAGGGTAGGAGAATCCTGCAGGTACCTTAGCCACCAACACATTCTAAGATCTAACTGGTAAAAAAAAAACAGCATTGTAACCCATCTTCAAGAGATTCCGTGTCAACTCAAGACCTTGGTGCTTCGCCCCAGAAGCACCATAAAGAACCTGCATGTTCCTCAGCTGCATTGGTCAATGGAGGTGTGCTTTCCAGGCATCCATGTGGAAGGGCTCTGCTACCCATACTTTTCACATGGGGGGCCCTGCAGAAAACATACCAGACTCTAACTGTCCAGTAGAAAAAACAACCTTGCTGTTTGGAGCATCTCACATGCATCAGCCTCTTGATGCCACTCCTCCATTTCTTGGTCATCAGAGAAACAAACTCCAGTGTGCATAAACATCTGAAATCCACCTTTACTCAGGTGCTGTATATTTCATTTGTTGGCCACGATAGATACAAACTCTATCATGAGCAGACATCTGACCCTCGCCTGTACTCAGATGCTGGAGATCTCGAAAAAACCACTGCACATTGGAACGGCCATGTTCTCGGCACTGAGATTAAGCATAGATTGTGTTTTATGCCTTCTGTTCTCACACTCCTCGCCTTCAAGTCCCCCATATTGGGAATTTGGGAGCCACAATGCAGCCTTCTGCCTGCCCACCAGAAAAAAGAGGTGCCCTATGGGTCTGCGTGAAACTCCATATAAGGTTCCACCAGCACAGCCCTCTATAGCACCACAATATCATAGGCCACCTTGTGAACTAATGCTCTGTCTGACACAGCTCGAGCCCCGACCTCCTGGTAGCCACCTAGATAGCGGGACCCATATCTGGCAGGTGTGACCTGCCTTGACCTGAGTCCTTCATCTCAAACCAACCTGGTTATTCACGTACCAGTCCCAGAACATAGCTCAAATTACTGTGCATGGGGGAATCTGAAGCACAAAAGAGTACTCCTCCTTCCTCATAGAAGGAAAATTAAATGTTTATATGGTGGTCCAACCCTCATATTGGGATCCAGGTGCATGGAACAAGAGCCAATGCCCACTCAGGATGGGCATCTGGGCACAAACAGGCATTGTGACCCTTACCCTGAGACCCATTTCCAACAAGTCCCCATGGGAGCTGAACCAAAGCCCCACAGAGCCAGGCAGTCAAGCCTCTAGGCCCAAATACTAAGCCTTTGTAGGGTTATCCAGGCACAGGGACCTATAACCCATCTCTGGAATCCCTGTGTTGACGGGAACCCTGAAACAGTAAACCACGCTCTCTCCTTCTTAATGAGACACCAAACTCTTGGGTGCTGGGCAGAATCCCCAGAGAGGTAGAATATTCCATGGACACATGAGGACACCCCACCATTCCAAGGCCATCCTAGACACAATCCAGACAGAAAAGCCTTTGCTCCTGCCTCCCAGCCACACGAATTTCAAATCCTGAGGAGCTGCCCTCAGCGTCTGCATATCGGGGCTGCCATCACCTCCCTCCTAATTGATACACAATTTTGTGTCTGAAGACTTTGGTCCCAGAGCCCTTAACCACATTCCCTGCAGGATGGGGCTGACAGAACCACACTACATCACTGGGCCTGATCTCTGGATGAAATTCTGCCGTCTCAGTTGCACAAACCCTCCAGATTAGGAAAAGCCTGCAAGGCCCCTGAGCCCACCCCAATTTCATAGGCCACTCTGGAAAAAATGCACAGTCTGACACAGCCTGAGCATCTACCTCCAGGAAGACTCACAGGTCAAAGTCCCTAAGTCCGAAGGTTGAGGATGACATGCCTCTACAACCTCATAAGAACCCTAGCCTAGATATTCAGGCCTCTGTGCCCAGAGGCCTGGTCTTGAAATCCAACATATGATCCGACATGTGGTCCCTGAGCCATACAAGAGAACCCCTCCTGTCCCGAGAAGGGAACCTGGCTCCTGGGAACTGGGTCTAACCCTCAGGTAGGAGAATCCTGCATGGACACAGACCCACAACCACATTCTTTTTTTTATATAGATTTTATTTATTTATTGGACAGAGAGAGATCACAAGTAGGCATAGAGGAAGGCAGAGAGAGAGAGAGGAAGAAGCAGGCTCCCTGCTGAGCAGAGAGCCTGATGCGGGACTCAATCCCAGGACCCTGAGATCATGACCTGAGCCGAAGGCAGCGGCTTAGCCCATTGAGCCACCCAGGCACCCTCACCACCACATTCTAAGGTCTCCCTGGACACCAAGCAGCATTGTGACTCATTAGACTGAGAACATCCGTCAACTTAGATCACTTGGAAATTTGAACAAAAACCAGCAGATCAAGCCTGCAATGTTCCTCAGCTGCAATGGTCATGCAAGGAAGACTTCCCAGGCCTCCATTCAGAGACCTCTGCTGTCGAATCTTTCTATATGGGGGACCCTGGAGCCTTGTAAGCGGACTTCCCCTGTCCCACAGTAGGACACCTTGCTGTTTGGAGCAGCTCACAAGGTCCTGCTTGGGAAAATCTCCAAGAATTCTTGAGGCCACCCCACAATTCGTTGACCATCATGGATGCAAACCCAGCGTGAGCAGACATCTGACCCTCGCCCATACTCAGGTGCTGGAAATCTCGAAACAACCACTGCACAATGGAATGGTCCTGTGGTCAGCACTGAGCTTATCCGTGGCTTGTGTTTTCAGACTTCTGTCTTCACACTCCTTGCCTACAAGCCCTCCATATTGGGAATTCTGAAGCCACAGTGCAGCTTTCTGCCTGCCCACCAGAAAGAAGAAGTGCCCTATGTGTCTTCGCAGAAACTCACATGAGGATCCTCCTGCACGGCCCTCAATGGCACCCCAATATAATAGACCGACCTCTGCATAAATTGTCTGTCTGACACCGCCTGATCCCCGACCTCCTGTCAGCCACCCAGATAGTGGGCCCCATATCCTCCAGGTGGGTCCAACCTTGGCCCGAGGCCATCATCTTGAAGCAACCTGGATATTCAGGTACCTGTCCCAGACTTAGCTCAAATTCCTGCCCATAGGGGACTCGGAAGCACAAAAGAGTGCTCCTCCTTCCCCATGGCCAGAAAACTGAATGTTGAGATGGCTGTACAACCCTGAGTGGGAACCAGGTGCATGGTCCATGAGACCACGCCTACACAGGATGGGCAGCTGGGCACAAACAGGCATTGTGACCCTCAGAATGAGACCCCTTTCCAAAGATCCCCCTTGGGATCTGGACTAGGAACCCAAATCGAAGCTTTGGTTAAGTTTTCCCAGTGTCTGGACCCAGAAACCATCTCTGGAATCCCTGTTTGGACAGGATCCCAGAGATGGAATACAGTCTTTTCCTCTTCCCCAGAAGGAAATCAAACTCTTGGGTGCCAAGCAGAATCACCAGAGTGGAAGAATATCCCATGGACACATGAGGTCACCCCTCTATTTAGTGGCCATCCTAGACACACAATCCAGACAGAAAAGCCTGTGCTCCTCCCTCCCAGGCACCTGAATTTCAAATCCCAAGGAGCTTCCCTCGGGGTCTTCAGATTCGGACTGCCATCACCTCACTACTATCTCTTATCTGAGGTTGTGTCTAAAGTCTTTGGTCCCAAAGTCCTGACACACATGACCTCCAGGATGGGGCCTCGAGAAACACATGACATCACTGGCCCTGCTCTCCTGAGGAAACCCTGCCCATCTCAGTTTCCCTAAATGTCCAGATTAGGAGAAAACTGCAAGGCCCCTGACTGCACCCCAATTTCATAGGCCACTCTGGAAAAAGTGCACAGCCTGACACAGCTTCAGCACCTACCTCCAGGATGACATGCAGGCCAATGGCACTTAGTCCGAAGATTGAAACTTCCATGGCCCTAAAACCTCATCAGAACCCTAGCTTATGTTTTGAGGTCTCTCTCCCTAGAGGTCTGTTCTGGAAATTTAAGCATATGGTCCAACCTGTGGTCCGTGAGCCATACAAGAGCACACCTCCTGTCCCAAGAAGGAAACCTGGCTCCTGGGTACTGGGTCTAATCCTAAGGATAGAGAATCCTCAATGGTCAGAGAGCCGCCACCACATTCTAAGGTCTCCCTGGACACCAAGCAGCATTGGGACCTGTTAGACTGAGAACTTCCATCAACGAAAATCACTTGGAACTTGGAATCAGTGTCATTGGTTCAAGCTTACCCTGTTCCTCAGCTGCAATGGTAACACGAGATTGGCTTCCCAGGCCTCCATTCAGAGAGCATTGTTATCGAATCTTCCATATGGGGGACCCTGGAGCCCTGTAAGAAGACTTCTGTTGTCCCTTAGTAGGACACCTTGATGTTTGGAGCAGCTCACAAGCTCCAGCTTGGAAAAACCTCCAAGAATTCTTGAGGCCTCCCCACCATTTTTTGGCCATCATGGATACAAACTCCAGCATGAGCAGACATCTGCCCCTCGCCCAGGTGCTGGAGATCTCGAAACAACTGCTGTACATTGGAATAGACATGTGCTCGGCACTGAGCGTAACCGTAGCTTATGTTTTCATATTTCTGTCCTCACACTCCTCGCCTGCAAACCCTCCAACTTGGATATTCTGGAGCCGTAATGCAGCCATCTGCCTGCTCACCAGATAGAAGAAGTGAAGAAAGGGTCTGTGCAAAAATCTCCCATGAGGATCCAGTTGCACAGCTCTCAAAAGCACCCCAATATCATAGGCCGAACTCTCCACGAATGTTCTGTCTGACACAGCTCGAGCCCGAGCTCCTGACAGCCACCCAGAAATCAGGCCTCATTTTCTGCAGGTGGGTCCTGCCTTGGCCCGAGGACCTCATCTCAAAGCGAACTGGGTATTCAGGCACCTGTCCCAGAACTTAGCTCAAATTCCTGCCCATGGGGGAACCTGAAGCATAAAAAAGTACACCTCCTTCCCCATGGCAGGAAAACTGAATGTTGAGATGGCAGTCCAACCCTCAGAGTGGGAGCCAAGTGCATAGCCCATGAGGTCACACCCACTCAGCATGGGCATCTGGGCAAAAACAGGCATTGTGACCCTCAGAATGAGACCCATTTCCAACAAGAACACTCGGGAGCTGTACCAGAAAAACATAGAGCAGGACCCTAGGCCCAAATCCTAAGCCTTGTTGCGGTGATCCAGGCTCCAGAACCCAGGACCCATCTCTGAAATGGCTGTTTGGACGGGATCCCTGACTCAGAAAACTGCGCTCCTCCCATCCCCCGGAAATACACCAAACTCTTGGGTGCCGAGCAGAATTCCCACAGAGGTGGAATCTCACATGGACCCATGAGGCCACCCCTCCATTTCGTGGCCATCATTGACAAACAAGTCAGACAGAAAAGACTGTGCTCCTGCCTCACAGCCGTCCGAATTTCATATCTGGAGATGCTTCGCTCAGGGTCTGCAGATTGGGTCTGCCATCACCTCGAGCTTAACTCTTACCCGAGTTTGTGTCTGAAGACTTTGGACCCAGAGTCCTGACCCATATGCCCTCCAGGATGGGGCCTCCAGGAACACACAACAGCACTGGGCCAGCTCTCCCAAGGAATGTCAGCCTGTCTCAGTTTCCCAACCCACCAGATTAAGAGAAAATTGCAAGGCCCCTAATACCACCCCAATTCCATAGGAAGCTCCAGAAAAAAATGCATAGTCTGACACAGCCTCAGAATATACCTCCAGGAAGACACCCAGGACAATGGGAAGGGATGAAATGGCCTAACCCATGGCAGGTTCGATGTGCTGGGTGTGAAGCCAACTGTCTCACGTCTCTCACAAGGTCTGGGCTCAGGCTATGTAAGACAGAGCATAGTGTTTAGGGTAGCCTATGCAATTGGGGTGTTGCCGAGGGCTGAGCAGGTTGATTTTCATTTGGGGTTTCTGAGCAATGCCATAGACAATGTTTTTCTTTGGGGGGCAGGCAGAGTGCTTCGTTCTGGAACCAGAATTCCCAATCATGAGGGCTTTTGGGCCAGGAGTGCTAGGGTAGAGTCTGAAAACAAAAGATAGGGTGAGGTTGGGAGCAGGCCCACTCTGCAAAGGCTGAAAGGAAATCTCATGCATCTGAAGTCAGGCTGAGGATCAGAAGTTGGCTGAGGTTGGATTGTGCCCTTGATGGCACCTTCATGAAGCAGGTGCCTCATGAGGCCAACGAAGTTTTCCCACGCTGAGTTTGGAGGTTGCCACAAACCACAAGGTTTCCTTCTGCGAGACAGTCGAGTCCTGTTGGATGGCTCCAGTACATACCATACGGAAGGACTGAAGAGGAGGGTTCAAAGGATGGATCCCTGAACAGCATGCCTCGCATTCCCATTGGCCATTAACGACAAGATATGTTTGATCTGCTGGCTCTGGGGCAAGCTAACCAGCGGGCTGAGTTGAAATGGCCTCTCCTGAGGATGCATCATAATGTGGGTTTCTGTCCATGGAGACCTTGGAATGTGATGGTTGTACTGTGGCCCTGCGGAATTCTCCGACCAGAAGGGTTTGATACAGATCCAGTAAGAAAGCACTCCATGTGGAGACGAGAAATGTTTGGTTTGGAGCCTCAGAAAAACCTTATATGCTGGTATACGAAACCAGTCCTCTGAGGACAGACACATGAAAATTAAAGCTAAGGTTCAGATTAGGGCCTGGGGGCCTGTCCATTTCAATCTTCTGTCTCTGGGGACACTGTCTGAGAGTCTAAGTGGTGATAATGGCTCAGCTGGTGTCAGAGTGCCCCTTTTAGTCCAGGGCAGCCTGCAATATCAGGATGGCCTCAGGGGCCTTGGAGCTTTTCCCTAACCTGTAGGGTTGTGGTCAATGGATTGGGCACACTTTCCTTGGAGAGGGCAGGCACAATCTTTCGCTGTGGCTCCAGATGCCCTAGCCTGGAGGGTGTGTGGGTTCAGGCTGTGGGCACAGAAGTCTGAAAACACAAACTCAGCTTATGAGTGGCGCCGAGGGTATGGCAGGCCGGATGTACAGATAGAGAGTGAGCTCCTTGGCTTGTGAATCAAGGGCGAGATTCCTTCAGGCTTTTGTCTCTGGATGCGTCCAGGATAGCCGTGGATTGTAGGGGGTGGCCTCAGGGACTGTGGACGAGTATCCCTCTCTGGGTATTTGTCCCAGCTAACAGGAGTTTGGGGTCATTTGTGGGAAGGGTGGAGTCCTGTTGTCTGGCTCATGTGTCTCTCCAAGAAAGTGATTCCAGAGCAGAGCCCCAGGTACGGGGGGGAGACTGGAAAACTCAAACACTGGTGAGGATTGGGTGTATAGAGGCTTGGCACGCCCCATATGCGGGCTCTTGGTCAAGGTCCTGACAGGCCTTTCTTTGACATGGGGCTCATGCTGAGGGTCACAGTGTGAATTTGTGCCCAAGCAGCACTCAAGTTTGGGCGTGGCATCAGGGGCCATGAAGGTTTCTCCCACCCTGAAGGTGTGACTCCATGCCAAGAGCAAGCTTTACAGCCATGGGGAAGAAGGAGTTCTGATTTGTGCTTCAGATGCCCAACTGTGTGGGGAATTAATATAATATCTGGGTTTAGATATCTGAAAACCAAGGTTCGGAAGAGATAACGGCATAAGACCATGGCGTGTCAGAAGTGCTAGGTGTGTGGCCAGCTGTCTCCTTTCCTGTCTGGACGTCTAGCATCAGGCTGTGAAAGGCAGAGCATTAGTGCCCAGAGCAGCCTATCAAATCTGAGTGCCGTCGAGGCAAGCGCAGGTTGATCCTCATCTGGGTTTTATGGAGAGCCCCACAAGGAAACGTTTTCTAGCAGTGGGCAGTCACTGGGCTGGCTTGTGGTTCTGCAATTCCTACTCTGGAGGGATGGTTTGCCAGGAGTGTGAGGAAGGAAGTCTGAAAACACAAGCTAGCGTGAGGTTTGGGACCGAGGGCACGGAAGGCCACTCTGCAGAGGCTGAATCAAGATCTCCTGCATTGCGGTCATGTCTACTATGAGACGTGCTCAAGCTAGAGTTTTTGTCCATGATGGCTTCTCCCTGAAGGATGTGGGGGGCTTCATGAGGCCCGGCAGGTATCCCTACGATGGGATTTGTGAACTACTTCAAACCTCAAGGTTTCCTTCTGCACTACAGTCGAGTCCTATTGGATGGTTCCAGGAGGCCCCATACGGAAAGACTCGAGAGCAGGTGTCTAAGCATGGATGCCTGGGAACGCCACCTCATATTCCCACTC
Source organism: Mustela nivalis (assembly GCF_964662115.1). Taxonomy (NCBI): domain Eukaryota; kingdom Metazoa; phylum Chordata; class Mammalia; order Carnivora; family Mustelidae; genus Mustela; species Mustela nivalis. The sequence goes on along the minus strand of NW_028136558.1, from coordinate 328,167 downwards.
TTTAGTCAGGACAAGGCAGGCTCAATCTGCGGGCTCTTGGGTGAGCTACCCAGAGAGGTGAGTGGAAATGGACTCTCCTGAAGATGAGTCCTACTGTGGGTAGGTGGCCTGGATGACCTAGGAATGTGGAGGTGGCTAAGGGTCTCTGCAGGATTTTCCAACCTGAGGTGTTTGACACAGCTCCAACAAAGAAGCTTTCCATGTGGAGAAGAGAGGTGTTCTGTTCAGTGCCTCAGAAAATCCCCATATGCTGTTCCTCGAACCAAAGCCTCTGAGGAGTGACACCTGGAAACCAAAGCAAGAGTTGAGATTAGGGCCTAAGGGCCTGTCCGGCTCAACCTTCTGACTCTGTGGACATCTGTGTGCATGCCTTCGTGGATGTAGCTGCACAGCTTGCATCAGAATGCCCCTGTGTGTCCAGGGAGGCTTACAGTAGTGGTATGTCCTCGGGGGCCTTGAGGTTTCTCTTATTCTGGAGGTGTGTGGCCAAAGGAATGGAAACAGTTTCCAGGAGAGAGCAGGCACGGTCCTGTGGTATGGCTCAAAGGACCCAGCTTAGAAGCTGTGTTTGCCAGGGCTGTGGGGACAGATATCTGAAAAAACAAACTTGGCTCAGGTAGGGGCCAAGGTAATGGCAAGCCTGATCTCTAGTCCACGAGGGGAGATACTCTCGATATCAAAGGAGGGCAAGTTGAAGGCAGTCGCTTAGGCTTTTGTTATCTGGATGTTGCGTTCAAAATGGCTGTTCAAGTAGGGGTTGCTTCAGGGGACCAGGAAGAGCCTTCCTTTCGGGGGGTGGTCCAAGTTACAAAGTGCTTGGATTCATTCTGTGGGAAGGGAAGAGTACTGTATTCTGCCATATGTGACCCCTCAGTATAGATATTCTAGAGCACAGAAGTGGGATCCCTCAACTCTAATACCCGCCATCTAGTAGGGCTGGGTGCCTATGGGTAAGGCATGCCACATATGCGGGCTCTTGGTCCAGTCACTGAGAGGCGTTACTTGAATAAGGTACTCACGCTGAGGGTCACAATGTGTGTTTGTGCCCAAGAAGGCCCTCACGCATGGGCGTGGCCTCATGGGCCATGCCGTTTATCCTACAATGAAGGTTTGACTCACTGCCAGCAGCAAGGTTTATTGCCATGGGGAAGGAGATTTCTGACTTAAGCTTCTAGTTCGCCCCTGTGCAGGGATTGGAGATAAGGTCTAGGTTCCGATGACTGACAACCCAGGTTGGGAATTGATGGTGGCCAAGACAGTGGCGGCTACAATGTACTGGGTGTGCAACCAGCTGTGTCAGTGTCTGTTGGAAGGTCTGGGCTCAGGTTATGTGCGACAGAACGTCAGTGTTTAAGATAGCCTGTGCAAATGGGGTATTGCTGAGGGCCAAGCAGTTTGATCCTCATTTGGCGTTTCTGGGCAGCACCATAGACAATGTTTTTCTCCTGGGAGGCAGGCAGAGTGCTTCATTGTGGCCCCAGAATTCCCAGTAGGGAGGGTTTGTGGGCCAGGAGTGTGAGGACGGAATTCTGAAAACACAAGCTAGGGTGAGGATTGGAGCCAAGGGCAGAGCAGGCCTACTCTGGAGAGGCTGAATCGAAATCCACTGCATCTGAAGTCTGGCTGAGGATCAGACGTTGGCTGAGGCTGGAGTTTGTGTCCATAATGGCACCTTCATGAAGTGGGGGCCTCATGATGCCAAGGAAGTTTTCCACGCTGAGTTTGGAGGTTGCCCCAAACCACAAGGTTTCCTTCTGCGGGACATTCGTGTCCTGTTGCATGGCTCCAGGACATATCATATGGAAGGACTGGAGAGCAGGGTTCCAAGGATGGATCCCTGAACAGCATGCGTCGCATTCCCATTGGCCATTAGCGAGAAGATATGTTTGAACTGCTGGCTCTGGGGCACGTTACCCAAAGGGCTGGGTTGAAATGGCCTCTCCTGAGGATGCGTCATAATGTGCGTTTGGGTCCATGGTGACCATGGATGTGCTGGTTGTTCAGTGGCCCTGCAGAACTCTCCTATGTGAAGGGTTTGATACAGCTCCAGTAAGAACGCTCCCCATGTGGAGACGAGAGAGGTTTCGTTTGGTGCCTTGGAAAAACCTAATATGCTGATACGAAACCAGTCATCTGAGGATGGACACATGGAAACCAAAGCTAAGGTTCAGATTAGGGCCTAGGGGCCTGTCCATTTCAATCTTCTCTGTCTGGGGACACTGTCTGTGAGTCTAAGTGGAGATAGTTGCTCCGCTGGTGTCAGAGTGCCCCTCTTAGTCCAGGGCGGCCTACACTATCGGGATGGCCTCAGGGGCCTTGGAGCTTTTCCCTAACCTGTAGGGTTTTGGACAATGGATTGTGCACACTTTCCTTGGAGAGGGCAGGAACAATCTTCCAATGTGGATCCAGATGCCCTAGCCGGGAGGCTGTGTGGGTCCAGGCTGTGGGCAGAGAAGTCTGAAAACACAAACTCAGCTTATGAGTGGCGCCGAGGTTGTGGCATGCCAGATGTACAGACCAAGAGGGAGGTTCCTTTCCTCTGAAAGCCATGTGAGTGGGGGGCTTTCCTACAGGATTTGTCTCTGGATGTTGTGTCCAGTATAGCCGTGGATTGTAGGGGTGGCCTCAGGGCCCATGGATGAGTCTCCCTCTCTGTGAATTTGTCCCAGCTCCCGAGAGTTTGGGGACATTTTGTGGGAAGGGTGGAGTCCTGTTGTCTGGCTCATTTGTCTCTCCAAGAAAGGAATTCCAGAGCAGCCCCAGGTATGGGCGGGGCGACTGGAAAACACAAACACTGGTGAGGATTGGGTGCATAGGGGCTTGGCAAGCCCCATATGCGGGCGCTTAGTCCACATCCTGACAGGCCTTTCTTTGACATTGGGCTCATGCTGAGGGTCACAGTGTGAATTTGTGCCCAAGGCGGCACTGAAGTTTGGGCGTGGCATCAGGGGCCATGAAGGTTTCTCCTACCCTGAAGGTGGACTCCATGCGAAGCACAACCTTTACAGCCATGGGGAAGGAGGAGGTCTGATTTGTGCTTAAGATACCCAACTGTGTGGGGAATTGATATAATGTCTAGGTTCAGATATCTGAAAACCAAGGTTAGGAATAGATGACGGCATAAGACCATGGCATGTCCGAAGTGCTGGGTGTGCAGCCAGCTGTCTCCTTGTCTGTCTGGACGTCTGGCATCAGGCTGAGTCAGACAGAGCATTAGTGCCCAGAGCCGCCTATCCTGTTCGGGTAACATCGAGGCCTGAGCAGATTGAACCTCATCTGGGGTTTCTGGAGAGCCCCACAGGGAAAAGTTTTTCTTCTGGTGGGCAGGCACTGGGCTGAGTTGTGGTTCTGGATTTCCTATTCTGGAGGGCTTGTTTGCCAGGGGTGTGAGGAAGGAAGTCTGAAAACACAAGCTAGCGTGAGGTTTGGGACCGAGGGCACGGCAGGCCCACTCTGCAGAGGCTGAATCGAGATCTCCTGCAATTGAGGTCACATCAACTATGAGAGGTGCCTCAGGCTAGAGTTTTTGTCCATGACGGCCTCTTCCTGAAGGGAGTGGGGGCTTCATGAGGCCAGGGACGTTTCCCTACGATGGGATTTGTAAACTACTCCAAACCTCAACGTTTCCTTCTGCACGACAGTCGAGTCCTATTGGATGGTTCCAGGAGGCCACATACAGAAGGACTCGAGAGCAGGTGTCTAAGCATGGATGCCTGGGAACGCCACCTCATATTCCCACCCTTTAGTCAGGACAAGGCAGGTTCAATTTGCAGGCTCCTGGGTGAGCTACCCAGAGGGGAGAGTTGAAATGGACTCTCCTGAAGATGAGTCCTACTGTGGCTTGGTGGCCTGGGAGACCTTGGAATGTGGAGGTAGCTCTGGGACTCTGCAGGAGTCCAGAGGTGCGTGACACGGATCCAACAAAAAAGCTTCCCATGTGGAGACGAGAGGTGTTCTGTTCAGTGCCTCAGGAAAGCCCCTTATCCTGTTCTTCGAACCATAGCCTCTGAGGAGTGACACCTGGATTCCAAAGCAAGAGTTGAGATTAGGGCCTAAGGGCCTGTCCGGCTCAACATTCTGTCTCTGTTGACATCTGTGTGCATGCCATCGTGGAGGTTGATTCTCAGCTTGTCAAAAAGACCCTGTGTGTCCATGGAGGCTTACAGTAGTGGGATGTCCTCAGGGGCCTTTAGGTTTCTCATATTCTGCAGGTGTGTGGCCAAAGGAATGGACAAAGTTTCCCAGCAGAGAGCAGGCACGGTCCTGTGGTATGGCTCCAGAGGACCCAGCCTAGAAACTGTGTTTGCCAGGGCTGTGAGGACAGATGTGTGAAAAAACAAATTTGGCTCATGTAGGGGCCAAAGTAATGGCAGGCCTGATCTCCATTCCATGAAGGGAGATCCTCTGGATATCAAAGGAGGACAAGTGGGAGGCAGTTGCTCAGGCTTTTGTCTCTGGGTGTTGCGTTCACATTGGCCGTTCAGGGTAGGGGTTGCTTCAGGGGCCGAGGAAGAGCCTTCCTCTCGGGGGATTATCCAAGCTCCCAAGTGTTTGGGTTCATTCTGTGGGAAGGGAAGTGTACTGTTATCTGCCACAAGGGAGCCCCCAGGAGAGGGATTCTAGAGCACAGCAGTGGGTTCCCTCAACTGGAATACACACCATCTAGTTAGTCCTGGGTGCCTATGGGCAATGCAAGCCACATATGCGGGCTCTTGGTCCAGTCACTGAGAGGCGTTACTTGAATAAGGTACTCAAGCTGAGGGTCTCAATGTGTGTTTGTGCCCAAGGCGGCCCTCACACATGGATGTGGCCTCATGGGCCATGCCGTTTTCTCCTACACTGAAGGTTTGACTCACTGCCAGCATCACGGTTTCTTGCCATGGGGAAGGAGGGGTTCTGACTTGTGCATAAGGTTCCCCACTGTGCAGGGATTGGAGATAAGGTCTAGGTTCCGATGACTGAAAACCCAGGTTGGGAATGGATGGTGGCCTAAGGCAGTGGCGGGTCCAATGGGCTAGGAGTGCAGCCAGCTGTGTCGGTGTCTGTTGCAAGGTCTGGGCTCAGGCTATTTGCGACAGAGCATCAGTGTTTAAGGTAGCCTATGCAATTGGGGTGTTACCGAGGGCCAAGCAGTTTGATCCTCATTTGGGGTTTCTGGGCAGCACCATAGACAATGTTTTTCTCCTTGGAGGCAGACAGAGTGCTTCATTGTGGCCCCAGAATTCCCAGTAGGGAGGGTTTGTGGACTTGGTGTATGTGGACGGAAGTCTGAAAACACAAGCTAGGGTGAGGATTGGAGCCATGGGCAGAGCAGGCCCCCTCTGCAGAGGCTGAATCAAAATCTCCTGCATCTGAAGTCAGGCTGAGGACCAGACGTTGGCTGAGGCTGGAGTATGTGTCCATGATGGCACCTTCATGAAGCGGGGGCCTCATGAGGCCAAGGAAGTTTTCCAACGCTGAGTTTGGAGGTTTCCCCAAACCACAAGGTTTCCTTCTGCGGGACATTCGAGTCCTGTTGCATGGCTCCAGGACATACCATACGGAAGGACTGGAGAGCAGAGTCCGAAGGATGGATACCTGTACAGCATGCCTCGTATTCCGATTGGCCATTAGCGACAAGATATGCTTGACCTGCTGCCTCTGGGGCACGCGACCCAGGGGGCTGAGTTGAAATGGCCTCTCCTGAGGATGCGTCATAATGTGCGTTTGGGTCCATGGAGACCTTGGAATGTGCTGGTTGTTCAGTGGCCCTGCGGAACTCTCCTACCTGAAGGGTTGGATACATCCCCAGTAAGAAAGCTCCCCATGTGGAGACGAGAGAGGTTTGGTTTGTTGCCTCGGAAAAGCCCCGTGTGCTTGTCTACGAAAACAGTCCTCTGAGGACGGACACATGGAAACCAAAGCTAAGGTTCAGATTAGGGCCTGGGGACCTGTCCATTTCAACCTTCTGTCTCTGGAGACACTGTCTGAGAGTCTAAGTGGAGATAGTTGCTCCGCTGGTGTCAGAGAGCCCCTCTTAGTCCAGGGTGGCCGACACTATTGATGGCCTCAGGGGCCTTGGAGCTTTTCCCTAACCTGTAGGGTTGTGGTCAATGGATTGGGCACACTGTCCTTGGAGAGGGCAGGCACAATCTTTCGCTGTGGCTCCAGAGGCCCTAGCCTGGAGGTTGTGTGGGTCCAGGCTGTGGGCACAGAAGTCTGAAAACACAAACTCAGCTTATGAGTGGCGCCTAGGGTATGGCAGGCCGTATGTACAGCCCGAGACGGAGCTCCTGGGACTCTGAAACAAGGGCGAGTGGGAGGCGTTCCTTCAGGCTTTTGTCTCTGGATGTTGTGTCCGGGTTAGCCGTGGATTGGAGGGGTGGCCTCAGGGACTGTGGACGAGTATCCCTCTCTGGGGATTTGTCCCAGCTCCCAAGAGTTTGGGGTCATTCTGTGGGAAGGGTGGAGTCGTGTTGTCTGGCTCATGTGTCTCTCCAAGAAAGGGATTCCAGAGCAGAGCCCTAGGTACGGGCGGGGCGACTGGAAAACTGAAACCCTGGTGAGGATTTGGTGCATAGGGGCTTGGCAAGCCCCATATGCGGGCTCTTGATCCAGGCCCTGACAGGCCTTTCTTTGACATGGGGCTCATGCTGAGGGTCAGAGTGTGAATTTGTGCCCAAGCAGCACTCAAGTTTGGGCGTGGCATCAGGGGCCATGAAGGTTTCTCCCAACCTGAAGGTGTGACTCCATGCCAAGAGCAAGCTTGACAGCCATGGGGAAGGAGGAGTTCTGTTTTGTGCTTGCGATGCCCAGTTGTGTGGAAAATTGATATAATGTCTAGGTTCAGTTATCTGAAATCCAAGGTTAGGAAGAGGTGACGGCTTAAGACCATGGCGTGTCCGAAGTGCTGGGTGTGCGGCCATCTGTCTCCTTGTCTGTCTGGACGTCTGGCTTCAGGCTGTGTCAGACAGAGCATGAGTGCCCAGAGCAGCCTATCCAGGTCGGGTACCGTCGAGGCCTGAGCAGGATGATCCTCATCTGGGTTTTCTGGAGAGCCCCACAGGGAAACGTTTTTCTTCCGTTGGGCAGACACTGGGCTGGGTTGTGGTTCTGGAGTTCCTAGTCCGGAGGGCTTGTTTGCCAGGAGTGTGAGGAAGGAAGTCTGAAAACACAAGCTAGCGTGAGGTTTGGGACCGAGGGCACGGCAGGCCCAATTTGCAGAGGCTGAATCGAGATCTCCTGCACTGAGGTCATGTCAACTATGAGACGTGCCTCAAGCTAGAGTTTTTGTCCAGCATGGCCTCTTCCTGTAGGGTTTGGCGGCTTCATGAGGCCAGGGAGGTTTTTTTACGATGGGATTTGTGAACTACTCCAAACATCAAGGTTTCCTTCTGCATGACAGTCGAGTCCTATTGGATGGTTCCAGGAGGCCCCATACGGAAAGACTCGAGAGCAGGTGTCTAAGCATGGATGCCTGGGAATGCAACCTCATATTCCCACTCTTTAGTCAGGACAAGGCAGGCTCAATCTGCGGGCTCCTGGGTGAGCTACCCAGAGGGGAATGTTGAAATGGACTCTCCTGAAGATGAGTCCTACTGTGGCTTGGTGGCCTGGGAGACCTTGGAATGTGTAGGTGGCTCAGGGACTCTGCAGGATTCTCCAACCTGAGGTGTTTGACACGGCACCAATAAGGAAGCTTCCCATGTGGAGACGAGAGGAGTTCTGTTCAGAGCCTCAGGAAAGCCCCATATCCTGTTCTTCGAACCAAGGCCTCTGAGAAGTGACACCTGGAAACCAAACAATAGTTGTGATTAGGGCATATGGGCCTGTCCGGCTCAACCTTCTATCTCTGTTGACATCTGTGTGCATACCTTCGTGGAGGTAGCTGCTCAGCTTGTGTCCGAATGCCCCTGTGTGTCCAGGGAGGCTCCCAGTAGTGGGATGTCCACGGGGGCCTTGAGGTTTCTCATATTCTGCAGGTGTGTGGCCAAAGGAATGGACACATTATCCCAGGAGACCGCAGGCACGGTACTGTGGTATGGCACCAGAGGACCCAGCCTAGAATCTGTGTTTGCCAGGGCTGTGGGGACATATGTCTGAAAAAGCAAACTTGTCTCAGCTAGGGGCCAAGGTAATGGCAGGCCTGATCTCCAGTCTGTGAGGGGAGATCCTCTGGATATCAAAGGAGGGCAAGTGGGAGGCAGTCGCTCAGGCTTTTGTCTCTGGGTGTTGCGTTCACATTGGCCGTTCAGGGTAGGGGTTTCTTCAGGGGCCGAGGAAGAGCCTTCCACTCGGGGGATTATTCAAGCTCCCAAGTGTTTGGGTTCATTCTGTGGGAAGGGAAGAGTACTGTTTTCTGCCACAGGGGACACCCCAGGAGAGGGACTCTAGAGCAAAGCAGTGGGTTCCCTCAACTGGAATACACACCATCTAGTTAGTCCTGGGTGCCTATGGGCAATGCAAGCCATATATGCGGGCTCTTGGTCCAGTCACTGAGAGGCGTTACTTGAATAAGGTACTCAAGCTGAGGGTCTCAATGTGTGTTTGTGCCCAAGGCGGCCCTCACGCATGGGTGTGGCCTCATGGGCCATGCCGTTTTCTCCTACACTGCAGGTTTGACTCACTGCCAGCAGCACGGTTTCTTGCCATGGGGAAGGAGGGGTTCTGACTTGTGCATCAGGTTCCCCCCTGTGCAGGGATTGGAGATAAGGTCTAGGTTCCGATGACTGAAAACCCAGGTTGGGAATGGATGGTGGCCTAAGGCAGTGGCGGGTCCAATGGGCTGGGAGTGCAGCCAGCTGTGTCGGTGTCTGTTGGAAGGTCTGGGCTCAGGCTATTTGCGACAGAGCATCAGTGTTTAAGGTAGCCTATTCAATTGGGGTGTTGCCGAGGTCCAAGCAGTTTGATCCTCATTTGGGGTTTCTGGGCAGCACCATAGACAATGTTTTTCTCCTTGGAGGCAGACAGAGTGCTTCATTGTGGCCCCAGAATTCCCAGTAGGGAGGGTTTGTGGACTTGGTGTATGTGGACGGAAGTCTGAAAACACAAGCTAGGGTGAGGATTGGAGCCAGGGGCAGAGCAGGCCCACTCTGCAGAGGCTGAATCAAAATCTCCTGCATCTGAAGTCAGGCTGAGGACCAGACGTTGGCTGAGGCTGGAGTATGTGTCCGTGATGGCACCTTCATGAAGCGGGGGCCTCATGAGGCCAAGGAAGTTTTCCCACGCTGAGTTTGGAGGTTTCCCCAAACCACAAGGTTTCCTTCTGCGGGACATTCGAGTCCTGTTGCATGGCTCCAGGACATACCATACGGAAGGACTGGAGAGCAGGGTCAGAAGGATGGATACCTGGACAACAGGCCTCGTATTCCGATTGGCCATTAGCGACAAGATATGTTTGATCTGCTGCCTCTGGGGCACGCTACCCACGGGGCTGAGTTGAAATGGCCTCTCCTGAGGATGCGTCATAATGTGCGTTTGGGTCCATGGAGACCTTGGAATGTGCTGGTTGTTCAGTGGCCCTGCGGATCTCTCCTACCTGAAGGGTTTGATACATCCCCATAAGAAAGCTCCCCATGTGGAGACGAGAGAGGTTTGGTTTGGTGCCTCGGAAAAGCCCCGTGTGCTGGTCTCCGAAAACAGTCCTCTGAGGACGGACACATGGAAACCAAAGCTAAGGTTCAGATTAGGGCCTGGGGACCTGTCCATTTCAACCTTCTGTCTCTGGGGACACTGTCTGAGAGTCTAAGTGGAGATAGTTGCTCCGCTGGTGTCAGAGAGCCCCTCTTAGTCCAGGGTGGCCGACACTATTGATGGCCTCAGGGGCCTTGGATCTTTTCCCTAACCTGTAGGGTTGTGGTCAATGGATTGGGCACACTGTCCTTGGAGAGGGCAGGCACAATCTTTCGCTGTGGCTCCAGAGGCCCTAGCCTGGAGGTTGTGTGGGTCCAGGCTGTGGGCACAGAAGTCTGAAAACACAAACTCAGCTTATGAGTGGCGCCTAGGGTATGGCAGGCCGTATGTACAGCCCGAGACGGAGCTCCTGGGACTCTGAAACAAGGGCGAGTGGGAGGCGTTCCTTCAGGCTTTTGTCTCCGGATGTTGTGTCCGGGATAGCCGTGGATTGGAGGGGTGGCCTCAGGGATTGTGGACGAGTATCCCTCTCTGGGGATTTGTCCCAGCTCCCAAGAGTTTGGGGTCATTTTCTGGGAAGGGTGGAGTCGTGTTGTCTGGCTCATGTGTCTCTCCAAGAAAGGGATTCCAGAGCAGAGCCCCAGGTACGGGCGGGGCGACTGGAAAACAGAAACCCTGGTGAGGATTGGGTGCATTGGGGCTTCGCAAGCCCCATATGCGGGCTCTTGGTCCAGACCCTGACAGGCCTTTCTTTGACATGGGGCTCATGCTGAGGGTCACAGTGTGAAATTGTGCCCAAGCAGCACTCAAGTTTGGGCGTGGCATCAGGGGCCATGAAGGTTTCCCGACCCTGAAGGTGTGACTCCATGCCAAGAGCAAGTTTGACAGCCATGGGGAAGGAGGAGTTCTGTTTTGGGCTAGCGATGCCCAGCTGTGTGGAAAATTGATATAATGTCTAGGTTCAGATATCTGAAAACCAAGATTAGGAAGAGGTGACGGCTTAAGACCATGGCGTGTCCGAAGTGCTGGGTGTGCGGCCATCTGTCTCCTTGTCTGTCTGGACGTCTGGCTTCAGGCTGTGTCAGACAGAGCATGAGTGCCCAGAGCAGCCTATCCAGGTCGGGTACCGTCGAGGCCTGAGCAGGTTGATCCTCATCTGGGTTTTCTGGAGAGCCCCACAAAGAAACGTTTTTCTTCTGATGGGCAGACACTGGGCTGGGTTGTGGTTCTGGAGTTCCTAGTCCGGAGGGCTTGCTTGCCAGGAGTGTGAGGAAGGAAGTCTGAAAACACAAGCTAGTGTGAGGTTTGGGACCGAGGGCACGGCAGGCCCACTCTGCAGACGCTGAATCGAGATCTCCTGCACTGAGGTCATGTCAACTATGAGACGTGCCTCAGGCTAGAGGTTTTGTCCAGCATGGCCTCTTCCTGTAGGGTTTGGGGGCTTCATGAGGCCAGGGAGGTTTGTTTACGATTGGATTTGTGAACTACTCCAAACCTCAAGGTTTCCTTCTGCATAACAGTCGAGTCCTATTGCATGGTTCCAGGAGGCCCCATACGGAAAGACTCAAGAGCAGGTGTCTAAGCATGGATGCCTGGGAACGCCACCTCATATTCCCACTCTTTATTCAGGACAAGGCAGGCTCAATCTGCGGGCTCCTGGGTGAGCTACCCAGAGGGGAGAGTTGAAATGGACTCTCCTGAAGATGAGTCCTACTGTGGCTTGGTGGCCTGGGAGACCTTGGAATGTGGAGGTGGCTCAGAAACTCTGCAGGATTCTCCAACCTGTGGTGTTTGACATGGCTCCAAAAAGTAAGCTTCCCATGTGGAGACGAGAGGAGTTCTGTTCAGTGCCTCAGGAAAGCCCCATATCCTGTTCTTCGAACCAAAGCCTCTGAGGAGTGACACCTTGAAACCAAAGCAAGTGTTGAGATTACGGCCTAAGGGCCTGGCCGGCAGAATCTTCTATCTCTGTTGACCTCTGTGTGCATGCCTTCGTGGAGGTAGCTGCTCAGCTTGTGTCCGAATACCCCTGTGTGTCCAGGGAGGATCCCAGTAGTGGGATGTCCTCGGGTGCCTTGAGGTTTCTCATATTCTGGAGGTGTGTGGCCAAAGGAATGGACACAGTTTCCAGGAGACAGCAGGCACGGTCCTGTGGTATGGCTCCAGAGGACCCAGCCTAGAGGCTGTGTTTGCCAGGGCTGTGGGGACAGATGTCTGAAAAAGCAAACTTGGCTCAGCTAGGGGCCAAGGTAATGGCAGGCATGATCTCCAGTCCGTGAGGGGAGATCCTCTGGATATCAAAGGAGGGCAAGTGGGAGGCAGTCGCTCAGGCTTTTGTCTCTGGGAGTTTCGTTCATAGTGGCCGTTCAAGGTAGGGGTTGCTTCAGGGGCCGAGGAAGAGCCTTCCTCTCGGGGGATTGTCCAAGCTCCCAAGTGTTTGGGTTCATTCTGTGCGAAGGGAAGAGTACTGTTTTCTGCCACAGGGGACCCCCCAGGAGAGGGACTCTAGAGCACAGCAGTGTTTTCCCTCAACTGGAATACACACCATCTAGTTAGTCCTGGGTGCCTAGGGCAAGGCAAGCCACATATGCGGGCTCTTGGTCCAGTCACTGAGAGGCGTTACTTGAATAAGGTACTCACGCTGAGGGTCTCAATGTGTGTTTGTGCCCATGGCGGCCCTAACACATGGGTGTGGCCTCATGGGACATGCTGTTTTCTCCTACACTGAAGGTTTGACTCACTGCCAGCAGCACGGTTTCTTGCCATGGGGAAGGAGGGGTTCTGACTTGTGAATCAGGTTTCCCCATGTGCAGGGATTGGATATAAGATCTAGGTTCCGATGACTGAAAACCCAGGCTGGGAATGGATGGTGGCCTAAGGCAGTGGCGGGTCCAATGTGCTGGGAGTGCAGCCAGCTGTGTCGGTGTCTGTTGGAAGGTCTGGGCTCAGGCTATTTGCGACAGAGCATCAGTGTTTAAGGTAGCCTATGCAATTGGGGTGTTACCGAGGGCTAAGCAGTTTGATCCTCATTTGGGGTTTCTGTGCAGCACCATAGACAATGTTTTTCTCCTTGGAGACAGACAGAGTGCTTCATTGTGGCCCCAGAATTCCCAGTAGGGAGGGTTTGTGGTCTTGGTGTATGAGGACGGAAGTCTGAAAACACAAGCTAGGGTGAGGTTGGAGCCAGGGGCAGAGCAGGCCCACTCTGTAGAGGCTGAATCAAAATCTCCTGCTTCTGAAGTCAGGGTGAGGATCAGACGTTGACTGAGCCTGGAGTATGTGTCCATGATGGCACCTTCATGAAGCGGGGGCCTCATGAGGCCAAGGAAGTTTTCCCACGCTGTTTTTGGAGGTTTCCCCAAACCACAAGGTTTCCTTCTGCGGGACATTCGAGTCCTGTTGCATGGCTCCAGGACATACCATACGGAAGGACTGGAGAGCAGGGTTCGAAGGATGTATCCCTGTACAGCATGCCTCGCATTCCCATTGGCCATTAGCGACAAGATATGTTTGATCTGCTGCCTCTGGGGCACGCTACCCACGGGGCTGAGTTGAAATGGCCTCTCCTGAGGATGCGTCATAATGTGCGTTTGGGTCCATGGAGACCTTGGAATGTGCTGGTTGTTCAGTGGCCCTGCGGAACTCTCCTACCTGAAGGGTTGGATACATCCCCAGTAAGAAACCTCCCCATGTGGAGACGAGAGAGGTTTGGTTTGGTGCCTCGGAAAAGCCCCGTGTGCTTGTCTACGAAAACAGTCCTCTGAGGACGGACACATGGAAACCAAAGCTAAGGTTCAGATTAGGGCCTGGGGACCTGTCCATTTCAACCTTCTGTCTCTGGGGACACTGTCTGAGAGTCTAAGTGGAGATAGTTGCTCCGCTGGTGTCAGAGAGCCCCGCTTAGTCCAAGGTGGCCGACACTATTGATGGCCTCAGGGGCCTTGGAGCTTCTCCCTAACCTGTAGGGTTGTGGTCAATGGATTGGGCACACTGTCCTTGGAGAGGGCAGGCACAATCTTTCGCTGTGGCTCCAAAGGCCCTAGCCTGGAGGTTGTGTGGGTCCAGGCTGTGGGCACAGAAGTCTGAAAACACAAACTCAGCTTATGAGTGGCGCCTAGGGTATGGCAGGCAGTATGTACATCCAGAGACGGAGCTCCTGGGACTCTGAAACAAGGGCGAGTGGGAGGCGATCCTTCAGGCTTTTGTCTCCGGATGTTGTGTCCGGGATAGCCGTGGATTGGAGGGGTGGCCTCAGGGACTGTGGACCAGTATCCCTCTCTCGGGATTTGTCCCAGATTCCAAGAGTTTGGGGTCATTTTCTGGGAAGGGTGGAGTCGTGTTGTCTGGCTCATGTGTCTCACCAAGAAAGGGATTCCAGAGCAGAGCCCCAGGTACGGGCGGGGCGACTGGAAAACTGAAACCCTGGTGAGGATTGGGTGCATTGGGGCTTTGTAAGCCCCATATGCGGGCTCTTGGTCCAGGCCCTGACAGGCCTTTCTTTGACATGGGGCTCATGCTGAGGGTCACAGTGTGAATTTGTGCCCAAGCAGCACTCAAGTTTGGGCGTGGCATCAGGGGCCATGAAGGTTTCTTCCACCATGAAGGTGTGACTCCATGCCAAGAGCAAGCTTGACAGCCATGGGGAAGGAGGAGTTCTGTTTTGGGCTTGCGATGCCCAGCTGTGTGGAGAATTGGTATAATGTCTAGGTTCAGAAATCTGAAAAACAAGGTTAGGAAGAGGTGACGGCTTACGACCATGGCATGTCCGAAGTGGTGGGAGTGCGGCCATCTGTCTCCTTGTCTGTCTGGACGTCTGGCTTCAGGCTGTATCAGACAGAGCATGAGTGCCCAGAGCAGCCTATCCAGGTCGGGTTTCGTCGAGGCCTGAGCAGGTTGATCCTCATCTGGGTTTTCTGGAGAGCCCCACAGGGAAACGTTTTTCTTCCGTTGGGCAGACACTGGGCTGGGTTGTGGTTCTGGAGTTCCTAGTCTGGAGGGCTTGTTTGCCAGGATTGTGAGGAAGGAAGTCTGAAAACACAAACTAGCGTGAGGTTTGGGACCGAGGGCACGGCAGTCCCAATCTGCAGTGGCTGAATCGAGATCTCCTGCACTGAGGTCATGTCAACTATGAGACATGCCTTAGGCTAGAGCTTTTGTCCAGCATGGCCTCTTCCTGTAGGGTGTGGGGGCTTCATGAAGCCAGGGAGCTTTGCCTACGATGGGATATGTGAACTACTCCAACCTCAAGGTTTCCTTCTGCATGACAGTCGAGTCCTATTGGATGGTGCCAGGAGGCCGCATACGGAAAGACTCGAGAGCAGGTGTCTAAGCATGAATGCCTTGGAACGCCACCTCATATTCCCACTCTTAGTCAGGACAACACAGGCTCAATCTGTGGGCTCCTGGGTGAGGTACCCAGAGGGGAGAGTTGGAATGGACTCTCCTGAAGATGAGTCCTACTGTGGCTTGGTGGCCTGGGAGACCTTGGAATGTGTAGGTGGCTCAGGGACTCTGCAGGATTCTCTAACCTGAGGTGTTTGACACGGCACCAATAAGGAAGCTTCCCATGTGGAGACGAGAGGAGTTCTGTTCAGTGCCTCAGAAAAGCCCCATATCCTGTTCTTCGAACCACAGCCTCTGAGGAGTGACACCTGGAAACCAAAGCAATAGTTGTGATTAGGGCATATGGGCCTGTCCAACTCAACCTCTATCTCTGTTGACATCTGTGTGCATACCTTCGTGGAGGTAGCTGCTCAGCTTGTGTCCGAATACCCCTGTGTGTCCATGGAGGCTCCCAGTAGTGGGATGTCCTCGGGGGCCTTGAGGTTTCTCATATTCTGCAGGTGTGTGGCCAAAGGAATGGACACATTTTCCCAGGAGACCGCAGGCACGGTACTGTGGTATGGCTCCAGAGGACCCAGCCTAGAGGCTGTGTTTGCCAGGGCTGTGGGGACAGATGTCTGAAAAAGCAAACTTGTCTCAGCTAGTGGCCAAGGTAATGGCAGGCCTGATCTCCAGTCCGTGAGGGGAGATCCTTTGGATATCAAAGGAGGACAAGTGGGAGGCAGTTGCTCAGGCTTTTGTCTCTGGGTGTTGCGTTCACATTGGCCGTTCAGGGTAGGGGTTTCTTCAGGGGCCGAGGAAGAGCCATCCTCTCGGGGGATTATCCAAGCTCCCAAGTGTTTGGGTTCATTCTGTGGAAAGGGAAGTGTACTGTTATCTGCCACAAGGGAGCCCCCAGGAAAGGGATTCTAGAGCACAGCAGTGGGTTCCCTCAACTGGAATACACACCATCTAGTTAGTCCTGGGTGCCTATGGGCAATGCAAGCCACATATGCGGGCTCTTGGTCCAGTCACTGAGAGGCGTTACTTGAATAAGGTACTCAAGCTGAGGGTCTCAATGTGTGTTTGTGCCCAAGGCGGCCCTCACGCATGGGTGTGGCCTCATGGGCCATGCCGTTTTCTCCTACATTGAAGGTTTGACTCACTGCCAGCAGCACGGTTTCTTGCCATGGGGAAGGAGGGGTTCTGACTTGTGCATCAGGTTCCCCCCTGTGCAGGGATTGGAGATAAGGTCTAGGTTCCGATGACTGAAAACCCAGGTTGGGAATGGATGGTGGCCTAAGGCAGTGGCGGGTCCAATGTGCTAGGAGTGCAGCCAGCTGTGTCGGTGTCTGTTGCAAGGTCTGGGCTCAGGCTATTTGCGACAGAGCATCAGTGTTTAAGGTAGCCTATGCAATTGGGGTGTTACCGAGGACCAGCAGTTTGATCCTCATTTGGGGTTTCTGGGCCGCACCATAGACAATGTTTTTCTCCTTGGAGGCAGACAGAGTGCTTCATTGTGGCCCCAGAATTCCCAGTAGGGAGGGTTTGTGGACCTGGTGTATGTGGACGGAAGTCTGAAAACACAAGCTAGGGTGAGGATTGGAGCCAGGGGAAGAGCAGGCCCACTCTGCAGAGGCTGAATCAAAATCTCCTGCATCTGAAGTCAGTCTGAGGACCAGACGTTGGCTGAGGCTGGAGTATGTGTCCGTGATGGCACCTTCATGAAGCGGGGGCCTCATGAGGCCAAGGAAGTTTTCCCACGCTGAGTTTGGAGGTTTCCCCAAACCACAAGGTTTCCTTCTGCGGGACATTCGAGTCCTGTTGCATGGCTCCAGGACATACCATACGGAAGGACTGGAGAGCAGGGTCCGAAGGATGGATACCTGTACAGCATGCCTCGTATTCCGATTGGCCATTAGCGACAAGATATGTTTGATCTGCTGCCTCTGGGGCACGCGACCCAGGGGGCTGAGTTGAAATGGCCTCTCCTGAGGATGCGTCATAATGTGCGTTTGGGTCCATGGAGACCTTGGAATGTGCTGGTTGTTCAGTGGCCCTGCGGAACTCTCCTACCTGAAGGGTTGGATACATCCCCAGTAAGAAACCTCCCCATGTGGAGACGAGAGAGGTTTGGTTTGGTGCCTCGGAAAAGCCCCGTGTGCTTGTCTACGAAAACAGTCCTCTGAGGACGGACACATGGAAACCAAAGCTAAGGTTCAGATTAGGGCCTGGGGGCCTGTCCATTTCAACCTTCTGTCTCTGGGGACAATGTCTGAGAGTCTAAGTGGAGATAGTTGCTCCGCTGGTGTCAGAGAGCCCCTCTTAGTCCAGGGTGGCCGACACTATTGATGGCCTCAGGGGCCTTGGAGCTTTTCCCTAACCTGTAGGGTTGTGGTCAATGGATTGGGCACAATTTCCTTGGAGAGGGCAGGCACAATCTTTCGCTGTGGCTCCAGAGGCCCTAGCCTGGAGGTTGTGTGGGTCCAGGCTGTGAGCACAGAAGTCTGAAAACACAAACTCAGCTTATGAGAGGCGCCTAGGGTATGGCAGGCCGTATGTACAGCCCGAGACGGAGCTCCTGGGACTCTGAAACAAGGGCGAGTGGGAGGCGTTCCTTCAGGCTTTTGACTCTGGATGTTGTGTCCGGGTTAGCCGTGGATTGGAGGGGTGGCCTCAGGGACTGTGGACGAGTATCCCTCTCTGGGGATTTGTCCCAGATCCCAAGAGTTTGGGGTCATTTTGTGGGAAGGGTGGAGTCGTGTTGTCTGGCTCATGTGTCTCTCCAAGAAAGGGATTCCAGAGCAGAGCCCCAGGTACGGGCGGGGCGACTGGAAATCTCAAACCCTGGTTAGGATTGGGTGCATAGGGGCTTGGCAAGCCCCATATGCGGGCTCTTGATCCAGGCCCTGACAGGCCTTTCTTTGACATGGGGCTCATGCTGAGGGTCAGAGTGTGAATTTGTGCCCAAGCAGCAGTCAAGTTAGGGCGTGGCATCAGGGGCCATGAAGGTTTCTCCCACCCTGAAGGTGTGACTCCATGCCAAGAGCAAGCTTGACAGCCATGGGGAAGGAGGAGTTCTGTTTTGGGCTTGCGATGCCCAGCTGTGTGGAAAATTGATATAATGTCTAGGTTCAGTTATCTGAAAACCAAGGTTAGGAAGAGGTGACGGCTTAAGACCATGGCGTGTCCGAAGTGCTGGGTGTGCGGCCATCTGTCTCCTTGTCTGTCTGGACGTCTGGCTTCAGGCTGTGTCAGACAGAGCATGAGTGCCCAGAGCAGCCTATCCAGGTCGGGTACCGTCGAGGCCTGAGCAGGTTGATCCTCATCTGGGTTTTCTGGAGAGCCCCACAGGGAAACGTTTTTCTTCCGTTGGGCAGACACTGGGCTGGGTTGTGGTTCTGGAGTTCCTAGTCCGGAGGGCTTGTTTGCCAGGAGTGTGAGGAAGGAAGTCTGAAAACACAAGCTAGCGTGAGGTTTGGGACCGAGGGCACGGCAGGCCCAATTTGCAGAGGCTGAATCGAGATCTCCTGCACTGAGGTCATGTCAACTATGAGACGTGCCTCAAGCTAGAGTTTTTGTCCAGCATGGCCTCTTCCTGTAGGGTTTGGCGGCTTCATGAGGCCAGGGAGGTTTTTTTACGATGGGATTTGTGAACTACTCCAAACCTCAAGGTTTCCTTCTGCATGACAGTCGAGTCCTATTGGATGGTTCCAGGAGGCCCCATACGGAAAGACTCGAGAGCAGGTGTCTAAGCATGGATGCCTGGGAACGCAACCTCATATTCCCACTCTTTAGTCAGGACAAGGCAGGCTCAATCTGCGGGCTCCTGGGTGAGCTACCCAGAGGGGAGAGTTGAAATGGACTCTCCTGTAGATGAGTCCTACTGTGGCTTGGTGGCCTGGGAGACCTTGGAATGTGGAGGTGGCTCAGGGACTCTGCAGGATGATCCTACCTGAAGTGTTTCACATGGCTCCAACAAGGGAGCTTCCCATGTGGAGACGAGAGGAGTTCTGTTCAGTGCCTCAGGAGAGCCCCATATCCTGTTCTTCGAACCAAAGCCTCTGAGGAGTGACACCTTGAAACCAAAGCAAGAGTTGAGAATACGGCCTAAGGGCCTGGCCGTCAGAACCTTCTATCTCTGTTGATTTCTGTGTTCATGCCTTTGTGGAGGTAGCTGCTCTGCTTGTGTCCGAATACCCCTGTGTGTCCAGGGAGGCTCCCAGTAGTGGGATGTCCTCGGGGGCCTTGAGGTTTCTCATATTCTGGAGGTGTGTGGCCAAAGGCCTGGACACAGTTTCCCAGGAGACAGCAGGCACGGTCCTGTGTTATGGCTCCAGAGGACCCAGCCTAGAGGCTGTGTTTGCCAGGGCTGTGGGGACATATGTCTGAAAAAGCAAACTTGTCTCAGCTAGGGGCCAAGGTAATGGCAGGCCTGATCTCCAGTCCGTGAGGGGAGATCCTCTGGATATCAAAGGAGGGCAAGTAGGAGGCAGATGCTCAGGCTTTTGTCTCTGGGAGTTGAGTTCACAGTGGCCGTTCAAGGTAGGGGTTGCTTCAGGGGCCGAGGAAGAGCCTTCTTCTCGGGGGAGTGTCCAAGCTCCCAAGTGTTTGGGTTCATTCTGTGGGAAGGGAAGAGTACTGTTTTCTGCCACAGGGGACCCCCCAGGAGAGGGACTCTAGAGCACAGCAGTGGGTTCCCTCAACTGGAATACACACCATCTAGTTAGTCCTGGGTGCCTATGGGCAAGGCAAGCCACATCTGCGGGCTCTTGGTCCAGTCACTGAGAGGCGTTACTTGAATAAGGTACTCAAGCTGAGGGTCTCAATGTGGGTTTGTGCCCAAGGCGGCCCTCACGCATGTGTGTGGCCTCATGGGCCATGCCGTTTTCTCCTACACTGCAGGTTTGACTCACTGCCAGCAGCACGGTTTCTTGCCATGGGGAAGGAGGGGTTCTGACTTGTGCATCAGGTTCCCCACTGTGCAGGGATTGGAGATAAGGTCTAGGTTCCGATGACTGAAAACCCAGGTTGGGAATGGATGGTGGCCTAAGGTAGTGGCAGGTCCAATGTGCTGGGAGTGCAGCCAGCTGTTTCGGTGTCTGTTGTAAGGTCTGGGCTCAGGCTATTTGCGACAGAGCATCAGTGTTTAAGGTAGCCTATGCAATTGGGGTGTTACCGAGAGCCAAACAGTTTGACCCTCATTTGGGGTTTCTGGGCAGCACCATAGACAATGTTTTTCTCCTTGGAGGCAGACAGTGTGCTTCATTGTGGCCCCAGAATTCACAGTAGGGAGGGTTTGTGGACTTGGTGTATGAGGATGGAATTCTGAAAACACAAGCTAGGGTGAGGATTGGAGCCTTGGGCAGAGCAGGCCCACTCTGCAGAGGCTGAATCAAAATCTCCTGCATCTGAAGTCAGGGTGAGGATCAGACGTTGGCTGAGGCTGGAGTATATGTCCATGATGGCACCTTCATGAAGCGGGGGCCTCATGAGGCCAAGGAAGTTTTCCCACGCTGAGTTTGGAGGTTTCCCCAAACCACAAGGTTTCCTTCTGCGGGACATTCGAGTCCTGTTGCATGGCTCCAGGACATACCATACGGAAGGACTGGAGAGCAGGGTCCGAAGGATGGATCCCTGTACAGCATGCCTCGTATTCCCATTGGCCATTAGCGAGAAGATATGTTTGATCTGCTGCCTCTGGGGCACGCTACCCAGGGGGCTGAGTTGAAATGGCCTCTCCTGAGGATGCGTCATAATGTGCGTTTGGGTCCATGGAGACCTTGGAATATGCTGGTTGTTCAGTGGCCCTGAGGAACTCTCCTACCTGAAGGGTTGGATACATCCCCAGTAAGAAAGCTCCCCATGTGGAGACGAGAGAGGTTTGGTTTGTTGCCTCGGAAAAGCCCCGTGTGCTGGTCTCCGAAAACAGTCCTCTGAGGACGGACACATGGAAACCAAAGCTAAGGTTCAGATTAGGACCTGGGGACCTGTCCATTTCAACCTTCTGTCTCTGGGGACACTGTCTGAGAGTCTAAGTGGAGATAGTTGCTCCGCTGGTGTCAGAGAGCCCCTCTTAGTCCAGGGTGGCCGACACTATTGATGGCCTCAGGGGCCTTGGAGCTTTTCCCTAACCGGTAGGGTTGTGGTCAATGGATTGGGCACACTGTCCTTGGAGAGTGCAGGCACAATCTTTCGCTGTGGCTCCAGAGGCCCTAGCCTGGAGGTTGTGTGGGTCCAGGCTGTGGGCACAGAAGTCTGGATGTTGTGTCCGTGATAGCCGTGGATTCAAGGGGTGGCCTCAGGGACTGTGGACGAGTATCCCTCTCTGGGGATTTGTCCCAGCTCCCAAGAGTTTGGGGTCATTTTATGGGAAGGGTGGTGTCGTTTTGTATGGCTCATGTGTCTCTCCAAGAAAGGGATTCCAGAGCAGAACACCAGGTACGGGCAGGGCGACTGGAAAACACAAACCCTGGTGAGGATCTGGTGCATAGGGGCTTGGCAAGCCCCATCTGTGGGCTCTTGATCCAGGCCCTGACAGGCCTTTTTTTGACATGGGACTCGCGCTGAGGGTCACAGTGTGAATTTTTGCCCAATCAGCAGTCAAGTATGGGCGTGGCATCAGGGGCCATGAAGGTTTCTCCTCCCTGAAGGTGTGACTCCATGCCAAGAGCAAGCTTGACAGCCATGGGGAAGGAGGAGTTCTGTTTTCTGCTTGTGATACCCAGCTGTGCGGAGAATTGATATAATGTCTAGGTTCAGATATCTGAAAACCAAGGTTAGGAAGAGGTGACGGCATAAGACCATGGCGTGTCCGAAGTGCTGGGTGTGCGGCCATCTGTCTCCTTGTCTGTCTGGACGTCTGGCTTCAGGCTGTGTCAGACAGAGCATGAGTGCCCAGAGCATCCTATCCAGTTCGGGTACCGTCGAGGCCCGAGCAGGTTGATCCTCATCAGGGTTTTCTGGAGAGCCCCACAGGGAAACGTTTTTCTTCCGTTGGGCAGACACTGGGCTGGGTTTTGGTTCTGGAGTTTCTGGTCCAGAGGGCTTGTTTTCCAGGAGTGTGAGGAAGGAAGTCTGAAAACACAAGGTAGCGTGAGGTTTGGGACCGAGGGCACGGCAGGCCCACTCTGCAGAGGCTGAATCGAGATCTCCTGCACTGAGGTCATGTCAACTATGAGACGTGCCTCAGGCTAGAGTTTTTGTCCAGCATGCCCTCTTCCTGAAGGGTGAGGGCTTCATTAGGCCAGGGAGGTTTGCCTACGATGGGATTTGTGAACTACTCCAAACCTCAAGGTTTCCTTCTGCACGAGAGTCGAGTCCTATTGGATGGTTCCAGGAGGCCCCATACGGAAGACTCGAGAGCAGGTGTCTAAGCATGGATGCCTGGGAACGCAACCTCATATTCACGTCTGGCTTCAGGCTTCCTCTTCAGCCTTCCTTCGGGGGATTGTCCAAGCTCCCAAGTGTTTGGGTTCATTCCGTGGGAAGGGAAGAGTACTGTTTTCTGCCACAGGGCACCCCCCAGGAGAGGGAATCTAGAGCACAGCAGTGGGTTTCCTCAACTGGAATACACACCATTTAGTTAGTCCTGTGTGCCTATGGGCATGGCAAGCCACATATGCGGGCTCTTGGTCCATTCACTAGAGGCGTTACTTGAATAAGGTACCCACGCTGTGGGTCACAATGTGTGTTTGTGCCCAAGGCGGCCCTCACGCATGGGTGTGGCCTCATGGGCCATGCCGTTTTTTCTTACACTGAGGTTTGACTCACTGCCAGTAGCAAGTATTCTTGCCATGGGTAAGGAGGGGTTGTGATTTCTGCATCACAATCACGCCTGGGCAGTGATTGGAGATAAGGTCTCGGTTCTGAAGCCTGAAAACTGAGATAGGGAAGAGATGATGACCTAAGGCCATGGCGGGTCTTATGTGCTCAGTGTGCGGTCAGCTTTCTGGGTGTTGGTCAGGAGCTCCAGCATCATGTTGTGTCCGACAGTGCATTAGTGCCCAGTTTAGACTACATAATTTGGGTAAAGTGGAGTGCTTTGTAGGTTTATCCTCATTTAAGGTGCCTGGGCAGCTCATCAGGCAATAATTTTTTTCTAGAGCTCAGGCAGAGTGCTGCATTGTGGGTCCGGAATTGCCAAACTTGAGGGCTTCGGGACCGAGAGTGTGAGGACGGAAGTCTGAGAAGACAAGCTAGACTTGGGTTTCAGGGCGAGGGCACGGCAGGTACCCCGTGCAGATCTGAAACAATATCTCATGCATCTGAAGCCAAAGCGAGGATCACACGTTGGCTCAGGTTGGAGTTTCCGTGCATGACGGCCGCTTCATGAAGGGAGCAGAATCTCGAGGCCATTGAGGTTTGCCCACGTTGGGAGTTGTGGGATGCCCCCTTCAAGGATTCCTTCTGCGGGACAATTGAGACCTGTTGGACAGCTTCAGGACATCCCATATGGAATGACTCCAGAGCACCATTCGCGGATGGATGCCTGGGAAGCCCGCCTCGCATTCCAATTGTCTCCTAGCAACAAGACAGTTTAGATCTGATGGCTCTGCCGGAGCAACCGGGGTGGCTGAGTTGAAATGGACTTTCCGGAGGATGGGTCCTAATGTGTTTTTGTGTCCATGAGGGCCTTGGAATGGGGCGGTGGCTTCGGGACCCTGAAGTACACTCCTAAGCTTTGGACCTGGCTCCCATGCACAGGTTTCCTTGTGGAGATGAGATGAGTTCTGATGGGTGCCTCAGGAAAACCCCTATGCTCGTATTGGAATCAAGCTTTTGAGGACAAATGCCTGTAACCCAAAGCAATGGATCCTATTATGGCCTAGGGTCCTGTCAGGTTCAATCTTCTTCTCTGGGGACATCCATCTATGGTATGAAGGGAGGTCGATTATCAACTGGTGTCAGACAGCCCTTGTTTGTTCCAGCCGACCTACAATATTGGGATGGCCTCAGGGACTTGGGAGGTTTCTCCTAATTTGTACGATTTTGGACCATGGAATGGGCAGAATTCCCATGGATTGGTAGGCACAGTCCTAATGTGTGGCTCCAGGGGCCCAGCCTGGAGGGTGTGTGGCCCAAGACTTTAAGGACAGAAGTCTGAAAACACAAACTCAGCTTAGGTTTGGGGACGTAGGTATGGCAGGCCCGATCTACAAACCATGAGAAGAACTCTTCAGGATATGAAGAAAGTGCGAGTCTGAGGCGCTTGCTCAGGCTTTTGTCTCTGGATTTTGTATCAGCGATGGCCGTGGAATGTCGGGGAGGCCTCATGGGCCATGGATGAATCTTCCTCTCTGAGGATTTGGCCCGATTCCCAATTGCTTTTCGTCAATCTGTGGGATGGGAGGTCTAATTTCAAGCTTGTTACCTCAGGTGTCCCACCAAAAGAGGAATTCCAAAGCAAAGCCGTGGGGAAGACTGAAGGGAGAACCCGAACTATGGTTAAAAATTGGGGCCTAGGGGCATGGCAAGCCCAATATGCTATCTCTTCATCCAGCCACTGAGTGTCCTTACATGAGGACTGGGCTCAGCCTGAGGGACACAATGTGTGTTTGTGACCAGTGTGGCCCGCGAGCATGGGCGGAGCCTCATGGGCCACACTGGTTTCAACTACACTGAACGTTGGACAACATGCCAACCTCAAGGTTTCTTGCCATGGGGAGGGAGTTCTGATTTCTGCATCACCTTCAACCCCGGGCAGTGATTGGAGATAAGGTCTAGGTTCTGAAACCTGAAAACCGAGGTTGGGAAGAGATGACGACCTAAGGCCATGGCGGCTCGATGTGCTCAGTGTGCGGCCAGGTGTCTGGGAGGGGCCAGGGGGTCCAGGCTCAGGCTGTGTCAGAAAGGGCATTAGTGCCCTGGTCAGCCTATGTATTTGGGGTACAGCCAAGGTCGGTGCAGGTTGATCCTCATTTGGGGTTACTGGGTCGCCCCAGAGGACAATGTTTTTCTTCTGGTGGGCAGGCAGAGTGCTGCATTGTAGTTCTGGATTGCCAAACTGGAGGGCTTGTGGGCCAGTAGTCTAACGACAAAAGTCTGAGAACACAAGCTAGGCTTAGGTTTCTGGGTGAGGCCATGGCAGGCACAATCTACAGACCGGAATCGAGATCTCGTGAATCTGAAGTCAGGGCGAGGATCAGACGATCGCTCAGGTTGGAGCTTCTGTCCCAATGGCCCCTTCATGAATAGGGGGGCATCACGATGCCATGGGGGTTTTCCCACGATGGGAGTTGTGAGAAGCTCCAAACTGCAGAGAGTCTTCTGCAGGATAATTGAGACCTGTTGTTTGGTCCAGGCCAATGATTCTGAGCAGGGTTCTAAGGATGGATGGCTGTGTAGCCCACCTCGCATTCCAATTGTCTCCTAGCAACAAGACAGGTTAGATCTCCTTGATCTGTGGGGAGCAACCGAGGACGCTGTGTTGAAATGGACACCCCTGGAAATGGGTCCTAATGTGCTTTTGTTTTTATGGAGACCTTGGAATGAAGCGGTTGCACTGGGTCCCAAAAGGGTTCTCCTAAACAGAGGCTTTGACACAGCTCCAACGTGCAAATTTCCCATGTGTAGATGAGATGTTTTCTGATGGGTGAGTCAAGAAACAGCTATATGCTGCTTTTGAAATCCAGGCCTCTGAGGAGAGATGCCTGGAAACCAAAGCAATGGATCTGATTAGTGCCTAGGGGCCTGTTCTTTCCTTTTTACCTCTGGGGACATTTGTCTATGGGTCTGAGTGCAGGTAGGTGCTCAGGTGGGCTCAGTTTGCCCCTGTTTTTCCTGGGAAGCCACCACTATTGAGATGGATCAGGGACTTTGGAGGTTTATCCTATTAGAAGGGTTGTGGCCATTGGAACGGGCACACACAATTCCCTTGGAGAGGGCAAGTACAGTCCTCAGGTTTGTCTCCAGGGGCCTGAGCCTGTAGGTTGTGTAGGCCAGGGCTGTTTGGACAGTTGTCTGAAAACACAAACTCGGCTTATGTTTCGGGTCATAGGTATGGCAGGACTGACCTACAGACCATGAGGAGAACTCTTCGGGATTTGAAAGAAGGGCGAGTGTGAGGCTCCTGCTCAAGTTTTTGTCTCTGGATATCATGTCACTCATGGTCGTGGAATTTCTGGGTGACTTTATGGGAAATGGATGAGTCTTAATCTCTGGTGGTTGGGCCCCGTCCAAAGAGTTTGGGGTCATTCTGTGGGCTGGAAGAAGTCCGTTTTTTTTTTTTTTTTTTTTTTTGTTGTTGTTGTTTTCTTTTTTAACCTATGGTGTCCCACCAAATGAGGGATTCCAGAGTAGAGCCCTGGGGAGGGGCGACTGGACAACCAGAAATCTGGTTAAAAATTGGGGCCTAGGGACATTTCAAGCCCATTATGACATCTAATGGTCCAGCCATCGAGAGGACTTACTAGAGGACAGGACTCACGCTGAGGTCACAATGCGTGTTTATGCTCTCCTCGCACTCAAGAATGGGCGGGGCCTCAGGGTGAATGCTGTTTTCTCCTACTCTGAACGTTGGACAAAATGCCAACCACAAGGTTTCTTGTCATGATCAGGAAGAGTTCAGGTTTCTGCATCACAGGCACCCCTGGGCAGTGATTGGAGACAAGGTGTTGGTTCTGAAGCCTGAAAACTGACGTAGGGAAGAGATGATGAACTACGGCCATGGAGGGTCTGATGTGCTCAGTGTGCCGTCAGCTGTCTGGGTGTTGGTCAGAAAGTCCGGGCTCAGGTTGTATCAGACAGTGCATTAGTGCCCAGGTTAGACTATATAACTTGGGTACATTCAAGTGCCCTGTAGGTTGATCCTCATTTAAGCTGCCTGGGCAGCTCATTAGGCAATATATTTTTTCTAGAGGGCAGGCAGAGTGCTTCATTGTCTCTCCGGAATTGCCAAACTTGAGGGCGTCAGGGCCAGGAGAGTGAGGACGGAAGACTGAGAACACAAGCTAGACTTCGGATTCAGGGTGAGGGCACGGCAGGTACCCCCTGCAATTCTGAACCAATATCTCATGCATCTGAAGTCAGGGCGAGGATCAGACGTTGGCTCAGGTTGGAGTTTCTGTGCATGACGGCCCCTTCATGAAGGGAACGGAATCTCGAGGCCATGGAGGTTTTCAACGTTGGGAGATGTGGGATCCCCCCTTCAAGGATTCCTTCTGCGGGACAATTGAGACCTGTTGGACAGCTCCAGAACATCCCATATGGAATGACTCCAGAGCACCATTGGAGGATGGTTGCCTGGGACGTCTGCCTCGCATTCCAATTGTCTCCTCACAACAAGACAGATTAGATCCAATGGATCTGCGGGAGCAACCGGGGTGGCTGAGTTGAAATGGACTTTCCTGAGGATGGGTCCTAATGTGTGTTTGTGTCCATGAGGGCCTTGGAATGGGGCGGTGGCACTGGGACCCTGAAGTATTCTCCTAAGCTTTTGACATAGCTCCCATGCACAAGTTTGCTTGTGGAGACGAGATTTGTTCTGATGGGTGCCTCAGGAAATCCTCTCTGCTGGTATTGGAACCCAGGCTTTTGAGGAGACATGCCTGTAAACCAAAGCAATGGATCCGATAATGGCCTCGGGTCCTGTCTGGTTCAATCTTCTTCCCTGGGGACATCCATCTATGGTATGAGTGGAGGTAGATGCTCAGCTGGTATCAACCGCCATTTTTTGTCCCTGCAACCTACACTACTGGGATGGCCACAGGGACTTTGGTGGGTTCTACTAATTGTACGATTTTTGACAATGGAATGGGCAGAATTCCCATGGATTGGGTGGGCGCAGTCCTAATGTGTGGCTCCAGGGGCCCCAGGCTGGAGGGAGTGTGGCCCCGGACTGTGAGGACAGAAGTCTGAAAACACAAACTCAGCTTAGGTTTGGGGACGTAGGTATGGCACGCCCGATCTACAAACCATGAGAAGAACTCTTCAGAATATGAGGACTGAGCGAGTCTGAGGCGTTTGCTCAGGCTTTTGTCTCTGGATTTTGTATCAGCGATGGCCGTGGAATATTGGGGAAGCCTCATAGGCCATGGACGAATCTTTCTCTCTGTGGATTTGGCCCGATCCCAATTGTTTTTCGTCAATCTGTGGAATGGGAGGACTCCTTTCAGGTTTGTTACCTCAGGTGTCCCACCAAAAGAGGAATTCCAAAGCAGAGCCCTGGGGAAGAGTGAAGGGACAACCCGAACTATGGTTAAAAATTGGGGCCTAGGGGCATGGCAGGCCCAATATGCTGTCTCTTCATCCAGCCACTGAGAGGCCTTACGTGAAGCCTGGGCTCAGGCTGAGGGTCACAATGTGTGTTTGTGACCAATGTGGCCCGCAAGCATGGGCGGGGCCTCATGGGCCACACTGGTTTCTACTACACTGAACGTTGGACCACATGCCAACCACAAGGTTTCTTGCCATGGGGAAAGAGTTCTGATTTCTGCCTCATTTTCAAACCAGGGCAGTGATTGGGGATCGGGTCTAGGTTCTGAAGCCTGGAAACCGAGGTTGAGAAGAGATGACAACCTAAGGCCATGGCGGGTCCGATGTGCTCAGTGTGAGGCCAGCTGTCTGGGTGGGGCCAGGAGGTCCAGTCTCAGGCTGGGTCAGAAAGGGCAATAGTGCCCAGGTCAGCCTATATATTTGGGGTACAGCCGAATGGCGTGCAGGTTGATCCTCATTTGTGGTTTCAGGGTGGCCCAAGAGGGCAATGTTTTTCTTCTGGAGGGCAGGCAGAGTGCGGCATTGTAGTTCTGGATTGCCAAACTGGAGGGCTTGTGGGTCAGTAGTCTGAGGACTGAAGTCTGAGAAGCCAAGCTAGGCCTAGGTTTCTGGGTGAGGATATGGCAGGCACAATCTACAGACCTCAATCGAGATCTCGTGCATCTGAAGTCAGGGCAAGGATCACACGATCGCTCCGGTTGGACTTTCTGTCCCTGATGGCCCCTTCTTGAAGGGGGGTTGGATCACGAGGCCATGGGGATTTTCCCACGATGGGAGTTGTGAGAAGCTCCAAACTGCAAAGATTCTTCTGCAGGACAATTGAGACCTGTTGGTTGGATACAGGCCAACGATCCCGAGCAGGGTTCTAAGGATGGATGGCTGGGTAGCCCACCTCGCATTCCAATTGTCTCCAAGCAACAAGACAGGTTAGATCTGCTGGATGTGGGGGAGCGACCGAGGGGGCTGAGTTGAAATGGAATCTCCAGTGGATATGTCCTAATATGTGTTTGTGTCTATGGAGCCCTTGGAATGAAGCGGTGGCACTGAGGCCCTGAAGGGTTCTCTTAAACAGAGTCTTTGACACAGCTCCAACGTGCATGTTTCCCATGTTTAGATGAGATTTATTCTGATGGGTGAGTCAAGAAACAGCCATATGCTGGTATTGAAATCCAGGCCTCTGAGGAGAGATGCCTGGAAACCAAAGAAATGGATCCGATTAGTGCCTAAGGGCCTGTTCGTTTTTGTTTTTACCTCTGGGGACATCAGTCTACGGGTCTGAGTGCAGGTTGGTGCTCCGATGGGCTCAGATTGCCCCTGTTTGTCCTGGGAAGCCACAACTATAGGGATGGCCTCAGGGCCTTTGGAGGTTTATCCTATCAGTAGGGTTGTGGCCATTGGAGTGGGCACATACATTTCCCTTGGAGAGGGCAAGTACAGTCCTCAGGTTTGGCTCCAGGGGCCTGAGCCTGTAGGGTGTGTAGACAAGAGCTGTTTGGACAGTTGTCTGAAAACACAAACTCGGCTTATGTTTCGGGTCATAGGTATGGCAGGACTGATCTACAGAGCATGAGGAGAACTCTTCAGGATATGAAAAAAGGGCGAGTGTGAGGCTCTTGCTCAAGTTTTTGTCTCTGGATATCGTGTCACTCATGGTCGTAAAATTTCCGGGTGACTTCATGGGAAATGGACGAGACTTACTCTCTGGGGGTTCAGGACCGTCCAAAGAGTTTAGGGTTATTCTGAGGATGGAAGAAGTCCGTTTTTTTGTTGTTGTTTATTTGTTTCGCTTTGTTTTTCAACCTCAGATGTTCCACCAAATGAGGGATTCCAGAGTAGAGCCCTGGGGAGGGGCAACTGGATAACCAGAAATCTGGTTAAAAATTGTGGCCTAGGGACATGTCAAGCCCATTATGACATCTAATGGTCCAGCCACCGAGAGGACTTACTAGAGGACAGGACTCACGCTGAGGTCACAATGCGTGTTTATGCTCTTGTCGCATTCAAGAATACGTGGGGCCTCAGGGTGAATGCTGTTTTCTCCTACACTGAATGTTGGACAACATGCCAACCACAAGGTTTCTTGCCATGGGTCAGGAAGAGTTCTGATTTCTGCATCACAGTCACCCCTGGGCAGTGATTGGAGATAGGGTGTAGGTTCTGAAGCCTAAAAACTGAGGTAGGGAAGAGATGATGAACTAAGGCCATGGCGGGTCTGATGTGCTCAGGGTGCCGTCAGCTGTCTGGGTGTTGGTAAGAAGGTCCGGGCTCAGGTTGTGTCAGACAGTGCATTAGTGCCCAGTTTAGACTATATAACTTGGGTACTTCGAGTGCCGTGTAGGTTGATCCTCATTTAAGCTGCCTGGGCAGCTCATTAGGCAATATATTTTTTCTAGAGGGCAGGCAGAATGCTTCATTTTCGGTCTGGAATTGCCAAACATGAGGGCTTCGGGGCCAGGAGAGTGAGGATGGAAGACTGAGAACACAAGCTAGACTTCGGATTCAGGGTGAGGGCACGGCAGGTACCCCCTGCAATTCTGAACCAATATCTCATGCATCTGAAGTCAGAGCGAGGATCAGACGTTGGCTCAGGTTGGAGTTTCTGTGCATGACGGCCCCTTCATGAAGGGAGCGGAATCTCGAGGCCATGGAGGTTTTCCACGTTGGGCGATGTGGGATCCCCCCTTCAAGGATTCCTTCTGCGGGACAATTGACCTGATGGACAGCTCCAGAACATCCCATATGGAATGACTCCAGAGGACCATTCGAGGATGGTTGCCTGGGACGTCCGCCTCGCATTCCAATTGTCTCCTCACAACAAGACAGTTTAGATCCAATGGATCTTCGGGAGCAACCGGGGTGGCTGAGTTGAAATGGACTTTCCTGAGGATGGGTCCTTATGTGTGTTTGTGTCCATGAGGGCCTTGGAATGGGGCGGTGGCACCGAAACCCTGAAGTATTCTCCTAAGCTTTTGACATAGCTTCCATGCACAAGTTTGCTTGTGGAGACGAGATTTGTTCTGATGGGTGCCTCAGGAAATCTTCTCTGCTGGTATTGGAACCCAGGCTTTTGAGGAGACATGCCTGTAACCCAAAGCAATGGATCCTGTTATGGCCTAGGGTCCTGTCTGGTTCAATCTTCTTCTCTGGGGACATCCATCTATGGTATGAGTGGAGGTAGATGCTCAGCTGGTATCAAACGCCCTTTTTTGTCCCGGCGACCTACACTATTGGGATGGCCTCAGGGACTTTGGTGGGTTCTCCTAATTTGTACGATTTTTGACAATGGAATGGGCAGAATTCCCATGGATTGGGAGGGCGCAGTCCTAATGTGTGGCTCCAGGGTCCCCAGCCTGGAGGGAGTGTGGCCCAGGACTTTGAGGACAGAAGTCTGAAAACAGCAACTCAGCTTAGGTTTGGGGACGTAGGTATGGCACGCCCGATCTACAAACCATGAGAAGAACTCTTCAGAATATGAGGACTGAGCGAGTCTGAGGCGTTTGCTCAGGCTTTTGTCTCTGGATTTTGTATCAGCGATGGCCGTGGAATATTGGGGAAGCCTCATGGGCCCTGGACGAATCGTTCTCTCTGTGGATTTGGTCCGATCCCAATTGTTTTACACCAATCTGTGGGATGGGAGGACTCCTTTCAGGTTTTTTACCTCAGCTGTCCCACCAAAAGAGGAATTCCAAAGCAGAGCCCTGGGGAAGAGTGAAGGGACAACCCGAACTATGGTTAAAAATTGGGGCCTAGGGGCATGGCAGGCCCAATATGCTGTCTCTTCATCCAGCCACTGAGAGGCCTTACGTGAAGCCTGGGCTCAGGCTGAGGGTCACAATGTGTGTTTGTGACCAATGTGGCCCGCAAGCATGGGCGGGGCCACATGGGCCACACTGGTTTCTACTACACTGAACGTTGGAACACATGCCTACCACAAGGTTTCTTGCCATGGGGAAAGAGTTCTGATTTCTGCCTCATTTTCAAACCAGGGCAGTGTTTCGAGATCAGGTCTAGGTTCTGAAGCCTGGAAACCGAGGTTGAGAAGTGATGACAACCTAAGGCCTTGGCAGTTCTGATGTGCTCAGTGTGAGGCCAGCTGTCTGGGTGGGGCCAGGAGGTCCAGGCTCAGGCTGGGTCAGAAAGGGCAATAGTGCCCAGGTCAGCCTATATATTTGGGGTACAGCCTAATGGCGTGCAGGTTGATCGTCATTTGGGGTTTCTGGGTATCCCCAGAGGGCAATGTTTTTCTTCTGGAGGGCAGGCAGAGTGCGGCATTGTAGTTCTGGATTGCCAAACTGGAGGGCTTGTGGGTCAGTAGTCTGAGGACTGAAGTCTGAGAAGCCAAGCTAGGCCTAGGTTTCTGGGTGAGGATATGGCAGGCACAATCTACCGAACTCAATCGAGATCTCGTGCATCTGAATTCAGGGCAAGGATCAGAAGATCCCTCAGGTTGGACTTTCTGTCCCTGATGGCCCCTTCTTGAAGGGGGGTTGAATCAGAGGCCATGGGGATTTTCCCACGATGGACGTTGTGAGAAGCTCCAAACTGCAAAGATTCTTCTGCAGGACAATTGAGACCTGTTGGTTGGCTCCAGGCCAATGATTCCGAGCCGGGTTCTAAGGATGGATGGCTGGGTAGCCCACCTCGCATTCCAATTGTCTCCAATCAACAAGACAGGTTAGATCTGCTGGATGTGGGGGAGCAACCGAGGTGGCTGAGTTGAAATGGAATCTCCAGTGGATATGTCCTAATATGTGTTTGTGTCTATGGAGCCCTTGGAATGAAGCGGTGGCACTGGGGCCCTGAAGGGTTCTCCTAAACAGAGGCTTTGACACAGCTCCAACGTGCATGTTTCCCATGTGTAGATGAGATTTATTCTGATTGGTGAGTCAAGAAACAGCCATATGCTGGTATTGAAATCCAGGCCTCTGAGGAGAGATGCCGGGTAACCAAAGCAATGGATCCGATGAGTGCCTAAGGGCCTGTTCGTTTTTGTTTTTACCTCTGGGGACATCAGTCTACGGGTCTGAGTGCAGGTTGGTGCTCCGATGGGCTCAGATTGCCCCTGTTTGTCCTGGGAAGCCACAACTATAGGGATGGCCTCAGGGCCTTTGAAGGTTTATCCTATTAGTAGGGTTGTTGCCATTGGAATGGGCACATACATTTCCCTTGGAGAGGGCAAGTACAGTCCTCAGGTTTGTCTCCAGGGGCCTGAGCCTGTAGGGTGTGTAGGCCTGAGCTGTTTGGACAGTTGTCTGAAAACACAAACTCGGCTTAGGTTTGGGGACGTAGGTATGGCACTACCGATCTACAAACCATGAGAAGAACTCTTCAGAATATGAAGAAAGAGCGAGTCTGAGGCGCTTGCTCAGGCTTTTGTCTCAGGATATTGTTTCAAATATGGGCGTGGAATGTGGGGAGGCCTCTTGGGCCATGGACGAATCTTACTCTCTGTTGATTTGGCCCGGTCCCAGTTTCTTTCCGTCAATCTGTGGGTTGGGAGGTCTCCTGTCAGGTTTGTTACCTCAGGTGTCCCAACCAAAGAGGAATTCCAAAGCAGAGACCTGGGGGTGAGTGAAGGGACAACCCAAACTATGGTTAAAAATTGGGGCCTAGGGGCATGGCAGGCCCAATATGCTATGTCTTCATTCAGCCAATGAGTGGCCTTACTAGAGGAATGGGCTCAGGCTGAGGGTCACAATGTGTGTTTGTGACCAATGAGGCCCGTGAGCATGGGCAGTGCCTCATGGGACAGACTGGTTTTAACTACACTGAACGTTGGACAACATGCCAATCACAAGGTCTCTTGCCATGAAGTAGGAGTTCTGATTTCTGCATCATTTTCAACCCTGGGCAGTGTTTGGAGATAAGGTCTAGGTTTTGAAACATGAAAACTGCAGTTGGGAAGAGATGACGACCTAAGGCCATGGTGGGTCTGATGTGCTCAGTGTGCGGTCAGCTGCCTGGGTGTTGGTCAGGAGGTTCGGGCTCAGGTTGCATCTGACAGTGCATTAGTGCCCAGGTTAGACTATATAATTTAGGTTCAGTCGAGTGCCGTGTAGATTTCTCCTCATTTGTGATGCCTCGGCAGTCATTAGGCAAGATATTTTTTCTAAAGGGCAGGCATAGTGCTGCATTGTGGGTCCGGAAATGCCAAACGTGAGGGCTTCTTGACCAGGAGTGTGAGGACAGAAGTCTGAGAACACAAGCTAGACTTGGGCTTCAGGCCGAGGTCACGGCAGGTACCCCCTGCAGATCTGAACCAATCTCTCATGCATCTGAAGTCATGGCGAGGATCAGACGTTGGCTCAGTTTGGAGTTTCTGTGCATAACTGCCCCTTCATGAACGGAGCGGAATCTCAAGGCCATGGAGGTTTTCCCACTTTGGGAATTGTGAGAAGACCCCTTCAAGGATTCCTTCTGCAGGACAATTGAGACCTGTTCGGCAGCTCCATGACATCCCATATGGAATGACTCCAGAGCACAGTTCGAGGATGGATGCCAGGGAAGCAAGCCTCTCATTCCAATTGTCTCTGAGCAACAAGACAGTTGAGATCTGATGGCTCTTTGGGAGCAATCGGGGCAGCGGTGTTTAAATGGACTTTCCCGAGGATGGGGCCTAATGTGTGTTTGTGTCCATGAGGGCCTTGGAATGGGTCGATTGCACCGGGAATCTGAAGTATTCTCCTAAGATTTTGACATAGGTCCCATGCACAAGATTCTTTGTGGAGACGAGATTTGTTCTGATGGGTGCCTCAGGAAATGCCCAATGTTGGTATTGGAATCCAGGCTTTTGAGGAGACATGTCTGTAAACCAAAGCAATGGATCCGATTATGGCCTAGGGTCCTGTCTGGTTCAATCTTCTTCTCTACAGACATCCATCTATGGTATGAGTGGAGGTAGATTCAGTTGGTGTCAGACCGCCCTTGTTTGTCCCGGGAGACCTACACTATTGGGATGGCCTCGGGGACTTTGGAGGGTTCTCCTAATTTGTACAATTTGGACAATGGAATGGGCAGAATTCCCATGGTTGGAGTAGGCACAGTCCAAATGTGTTGCTTCAGCGGCTTCAGCCTGGGGGGTGTGTGGCCCAAGACTTTGAGGACAGAAATCTGAAAAGACAAACTCAGCTTAGGTTTGGGGATGTAGGTATGGCAGACCCAATCTACAAACCATGAGAAGAACTCTTCAGGATATGAAGAAAGAGCGAGTCTGAGGAGTCTCTGGATTTTGTATCAACTATAGATTGCTTTCCGTCAATCTGTGGGATGGGAGGTCTCCTTTCAGGTTTATTACCTCAGGTGTCCCAACCAAAGAGGAATTCCAAAGCAGAGCACTGGGGATGAGTAAAGGGACAACCGAAAATATGGTTAAAAACTGGGGCCTAGTGGCATTGTAGGCCCAATATGCTGTATCTTCATCCAGGCACTGAGAGGCCTTACTTGAGGACTGGGCTAAATCTGAGTTTCACAATGTGTGTTTGTGACCAATGTGGCCCGCGAGCATGGGCAAGGCCTCATGGGCCACACTGGTTTCAACTACACTGAATTGGACAACATGCCAATCACAAGGTCTCTTGCCATGGGGAAGCAGTTGTGATTTCTGCATCATTTTCAAACCTGGGAAGTGGTTGGAGATAAGGTCTAGGTTCTGAAGCATGAATACCACAGTTGGGAAGAGATGACGAACTAAGGCCATGGCGGGTCTGATGTGCTCAGTATGCAGTCAGCTTCCTGGGTGTTGGTCAGGAGTTTCGGGCTCAGGTTGTGTCAGACAGTGCATTAGTGCCCATGTTAGACTCTATAATTTAGGTACAGTCGAGTGCCGTGTAGGTTTATCCTCATTTGTGGTGCCTGGACAGCTCATTAGGCAATATATTTTTTCTAAAGTGCAGGCAGAGTGCTGCATTGTGGGTCCGGAATGCCAAACTTGAGGGCTTCTGGGCCAGGAGTGTGAGGACAGAAGTCTGAGAACACAAGCTAGACTTGGGCTTCAGGTCGAGGGCAAGGCAGGTACCTTCTGGAGATCTGAACCAATATCTCATGCATCTGAAGTCACGGCGAGGATCAGACGTTGGCTCAGGTTGGAGTTTCTGTGCATGACTGCCCCTCCATGAATGGAGCGGTATCTCAAGGCCATGGAGGTTTTCCCACTTTGGGAGTTGTGGGATGCCCCCTTCAAGGATTCCTTCTGCGGGACAATTGAGACCTGTTGGGCAGCTCAAGGTCATCCAATATGGAATGACTCCAGAGCACGGTTCGAGGATGGATGCCAGGGAAGCCCGCCTCGCATGCCAATTGGCTCCTAGCAACAAGACTGTTGAGATCTGAAGGCTCTGGGAGAGCAACCGGGGTTGCTGAGTTGAAATGGACTTTCCTGAGAATGGGGCCTAATGTGTGGTTGTGTCCATGAGGGTCTTGGAATGGGGCGGTGGCACCAGGACCCTGAAGTATTCTCCTAACCTTTTGACATAGGATCCATGCACAAGTTTCCTTGTGGAGACGAGATTTATTCTGATGGGTGCCTCAGGATACCCCCTATGCTGGTATTGGAATCCAGGCTTTTGAGGAGACAAGCCTGTAAACCAAAGCAATGGATCCGATTATGGCCTAGGGTCCTGTCTGGTTCCATCTTCTTCTCTGCGGACATCCATCTATGGTATGAGTGGAGGTAGATAATCAGCTGGTGTCAGACCGCCCTTGTTTGTCCCGGGAGACCTACACTATTGGGATGGCCTCCAGGACTTTGGAGGGTTCTCCTAATGTGTACGATTTGGGACAATGGAAAGGGCAGAATTCCCATGCATGGGGTAGGCAGAGTCCTAATGTGTGGCTCCAGGGGCCCAGCCTGGAGGGTGTGTGGCCCAGGACTTTGAGGACAGAAGCCTGAACACCAAGTCCGCTTAGGTTTGTGGTCGTAGGTATGGCAGGTCCAAAATACAAACCATGATAAGAACTCTTCAGGATATGAAGAAAGAGCGAGACTGAGGCGCTTGCTCAGGCTTTTGTCTCTGGATTTTGGATCAACGATGGCCGTGGAATGTGGGGAGGCCTCAAGGGCCCTGGACGAATCTTTCTCTCTGTGGATTTGGCCTGGTCCCAATTGTTTTTCGTCAATCTGTGGGATGGGAGGTCTCCTTTCAGGTTTGTTACCTCAGGTGGCCCAATTAAAGAGGAATTCCAAAGCAGAGCACTGGGGAAGAGTAAAGGTACAACCCAAACTATGGTTAAAAATTGGGGCGTAGGGGCATGGCAGGCCAAATATGCTGTCTCTTCATCCAGCCACTGAGAGGCCTTACTTGAGGACTGGGCTCAGGCTGAGGGTCACAATGTGTGTTTGTGACCAATAGGCCCGCGAGCATGGGCAGGCCTCATGGACCACACTGGTTTCAACTACACTGAACTTTCGACAACATACCAATCACAAGGTCTCTTGCCATGGGGAAGGAGTTCTGATTTCTGCATCATTTTCAACCCTGGGCAGTGGTTGGAGATAAGGTCTAGGTTCTGAAGCCTGAAAACCGCAGTTGGGAAGAGATGACGACCTAAGGCCATGGCGGGTCTGATGTGCTCAGTGTGCTGTCAGCTGCCTGGGTGTTGGTCAGGAGGTTCGGGCTCAGGTTGTGTGAGACAGTGCATTAGTGCCCAGGTTAGACTATATAATTTGGGTACAGTCGAGTGCCGTTTAGGTTGATACTCATTTGAGGTGCCTGGGCAGCTCATTAGGCAAGATATTTTTTCTAGAGGGCAGGTAGAGTGCTGCATTCTGGGTCCGGAATTGCCAAACTGAGGGCTTCTGAACCAATAGTGTGAGGACAGAAGTCTGAGAATACAATCTAGACTTGGGCTTCTGGCCGAGGGCACGGCAGTTACCCCAGGCAGATCTCAACCAATATCTCATGCATCTGAAGTCACGGCGAGGATCAGACTTTGGCTCAGGTTGGAGTTTCTATGCATGACTGCCCCTTCATGAACGGAGCGGAATCTCAAGTCCATCAGGATTTCCCACGTTCGGAGTTATGGGATGCCCTCTTCAAGGATTCCTTCTGCGGGACAGTTGAGACCTGTTGGGCAGCTCCTGGACATCCCATATGGAATGACTCCAGAGCACCGTTCGAGGATGGATGCCTGGGAAGCCCGCCTCGCATTCCAATTGTCTCCTAGCAACAAGTCAGTTGAGATCTGATGGCTCTGCGGGAGCAACCGGAATGGCTGAGTTGAAATGGACTTTCCTGAGGATGGGGTCTAATGTGTTTGTGTCCATGGGAGCTTTGGAATGGGGCGGTGGCACCAGGACCCTGAAGTATTCTCCTAAGATTTTGAGATAGGTCTCATGCACATGTTTCCTTGTAGAGACGAGATTTGTTCTGATGGGTGCCTCAGGAAACCCCCTATGCTGGTATTGGAATCCAGGCTTTTGAGGAGACATGCCTGAAAACCAAAGCAATGGATCCGATTACGGCCTAGGTCTTTTCTGGTTCAATCTTCTTCTCTGGGGACATCCATCTATGTTATAAGTGGAGGTAGATGCTCAGCTGTTGTCAGACCGCCCTTGTTTGTCCCGGGAGAACTACACCATTGGGATGGCCTCGGGGATTTTGGAGGGTTCTCCTAATTTGTACAATTTTGGACAAGGGAATGGGCAGAATTCCCATGCATGGGGTAGGCACAGTCCTAATGTGTGGCTCTAGGCGCCCCAGCCTGGAGGGTGTGTGGTCCCGGACTTTGAGGAGAGAAGTCTGAAAACACAAACTCAGCTTAGGTTTGGGGACGTAGGTATGGCAGGCCCAATCTACAAACCATGAGAAGAACTCTTCAGGATATGAAGATAGAGCGAGTCTGAGGCGCTCACTCAGGATTTTGTCTCTGAATTTTGTATCAACGATGGCCGTGGAATGTGGGGAGGCCTCAAGGGCCATGGACGAATCTTCCTCTCTGTGGATTTGGCCCGGTCCCAATTGTTTTTCGTCTATCTTTGGGATGGGTGGTCTCCAGTCAGGTTTGTTATCAGGTGTCCCAACCAAAGAGGAATTCCAAAGCAGAGACTTGGGTAAGAGTGAAGAGACAACCCTAAATATGGTTAAATATTGAGGCCTAAGTGCATGGCCGGCCCCATATGCTGTCTCATCATCCAGCCACTGAGAGGCCTTACTTGAGGACTGGGCTCAGGATGAGGGTCACAATGTGTGTTTGTGACCAATGTGGCCCGCGAGCATGGGCGGGGCCTCAAAAACCACACTGGTTTCAACTACACTGAACTTTGGACAACATGCCAAACACAAGGTCTCTTGTCATGGGGAAGGAGTTCTGACTTCTGCATCATTTTCAACCCTGGGCAGTGGTTGGAGATAAGGTCTAATTTCGGAAGCCTGAAAACCGAAGTTGGGAAGAGATGAGGATCTAAGGCCATGGCGGGTCTGATGGGCTCAGTGTGCGGTCAGCTGCCTGGTTGTTGGTCAGGAGGTTCGGGCTAAGGTTGTGTCAGACAGTGCATTAGTGCCCAGATTAGACAATATAATGTGGGTACAGTCGAGTGCCGTGTAGGTTTATCCTCATTTGAGATGCCTGGGCAGTCATTAGGCAAGATATTTTTTCTAGAGGGCAGGCAGAGTGCTGCATTGTGGGTCCGGAATGCCAAACTTGAGGGCTTCTGGGCCAGGAGTGTGAGGACAGAAATCTGAGAACACAAGCTAGAATTGGGCTTCAGGCCGAGGGCAAGGCAGGTACCCCCTGCAGATCTGAACCAAACTCATGCATCTGAAGTCACGGCGAGGATCAGACGTTGGCTCAGGTTGGAGTTTCTGTGCATGACTGCCCCTTCATGAACGGAGCGGATCTCAAGGCCATGGAGGATTTCCCACGTTGGGAGTTGTGGGATGCCCCCTTCACGGATTGCTCCTGCGGGACAATTGAGACATGTTGGGCAGCTCCAGGACATCCCATATGGAATGACTCCAGAGCACCGTTAGAGGATGGATGCCTGGGAAGCCCGCCTCGCATTCCAATTGTCTCCTAGCAACAAGTCAGTTGAGATGTGATGGCTCTGCGGGAGCAACCGGAATGGCTGAGTTGAAATGGACTTTCCTGAGGATGGGGTCTAATGTGTTTGTGTCCATGGGAGCTTTGGAATGGGGCGGTGGCACCAGGACCCTGAAGTATTCTCCTAAGATTTTGAGATAGGTCTCATGCACATGTTTCCTTGTAGAGACGAGATTTGTTCTGATGGGTGCCTCAGGAAACCCCCTATGCTGGTATTGGAATCCAGGCTTTTGAGGAGACATGCCTGAAAACCAAAGCAATGGATCCGATTACGGCCTAGGTCTTTTCTGGTTCAATCTTCTTCTCTGGGGACATCCATCTATGTTATAAGTGGAGGTAGATGCTCAGCTGTTGTCAGACCGCCCTTGTTTGTCCCGGGAGAACTACACCATTGGGATGGCCTCGGGGATTTTGGAGGGTTCTCCTAATTTGTACAATTTTGGACAAGGGAATGGGCAGAATTCCCATGCATGGGGTAGGCACAGTCCTAATGTGTGGCTCTAGGCGCCCCAGCCTGGAGGGTGTGTGGTCCCGGACTTTGAGGAGAGAAGTCTGAAAACACAAACTCAGCTTAGGTTTGGGGACGTAGGTATGGCAGGCCCAATCTACAAACCATGAGAAGAACTCTTCAGGATATGAAGATAGAGCGAGTCTGAGGCGCTCACTCAGGATTTTGTCTCTGAATTTTGTATCAACGATGGCCGTGGAATGTGGGGAGGCCTCAAGGGCCATGGACGAATCTTCCTCTCTGTGGATTTGGCCCGGTCCCAATTGTTTTTCGTCTATCTTTGGGATGGGTGGTCTCCAGTCAGGTTTGTTATCAGGTGTCCCAACCAAAGAGGAATTCCAAAGCA
This sequence comes from Mustela nivalis, assembly GCF_964662115.1. Lineage (NCBI taxonomy): Eukaryota > Metazoa > Chordata > Mammalia > Carnivora > Mustelidae > Mustela > Mustela nivalis. The sequence goes on along the minus strand of NW_028136558.1, from coordinate 287,128 downwards.
GAGACTTGGGTAAGAGTGAAGAGACAACCCTAAATATGGTTAAATATTGAGGCCTAAGTGCATGGCCGGCCCCATATGCTGTCTCATCATCCAGCCACTGAGAGGCCTTACTTGAGGACTGGGCTCAGGATGAGGGTCACAATGTGTGTTTGTGACCAATGTGGCCCGCGAGCATGGGCGGGGCCTCAAAAACCACACTGGTTTCAACTACACTGAACTTTGGACAACATGCCAAACACAAGGTCTCTTGTCATGGGGAAGGAGTTCTGACTTCTGCATCATTTTCAACCCTGGGCAGTGGTTGGAGATAAGGTCTAATTTCGGAAGCCTGAAAACCGAAGTTGGGAAGAGATGAGGATCTAAGGCCATGGCGGGTCTGATGGGCTCAGTGTGCGGTCAGCTGCCTGGTTGTTGGTCAGGAGGTTCGGGCTAAGGTTGTGTCAGACAGTGCATTAGTGCCCAGATTAGACAATATAATGTGGGTACAGTCGAGTGCCGTGTAGGTTTATCCTCATTTGAGATGCCTGGGCAGTCATTAGGCAAGATATTTTTTCTAGAGGGCAGGCAGAGTGCTGCATTGTGGGTCCGGAATGCCAAACTTGAGGGCTTCTGGGCCAGGAGTGTGAGGACAGAAATCTGAGAACACAAGCTAGAATTGGGCTTCAGGCCGAGGGCAAGGCAGGTACCCCCTGCAGATCTGAACCAAACTCATGCATCTGAAGTCACGGCGAGGATCAGACGTTGGCTCAGGTTGGAGTTTCTGTGCATGACTGCCCCTTCATGAACGGAGCGGATCTCAAGGCCATGGAGGATTTCCCACGTTGGGAGTTGTGGGATGCCCCCTTCACGGATTGCTCCTGCGGGACAATTGAGACATGTTGGGCAGCTCCAGGACATCCCATATGGAATGACTCCAGAGCACCGTTAGAGGATGGATGCCTGGGAAGCCCGCCTCGCATTCCAATTGTCTCCTAGCAACAAGACAGTTGAGATCGGATGGCTCTGCGGGAGCAACCGGAGTGGCTGAGTTGAAATGGACTTTCCTGAGAATGGGGCCTAATGTGTGTTTGTGTCCATGAGGGCCTTGGAATGGGGCGGTGGCACCGGGACCCTGAAGTATTCTCCTAAGCTTTTAACATACGTCCCATGCACACGTTTCCTTGTGGAGACGAGATTTTTTCTAATGGGTGCCTCAGGAAACCCCCTATGCTGGTATTGGAATCCAGGCTTTTGAGGAGACATTCCTGTAAACCAAAACAAGGGATCTGATTATGGCCTAGGGTCCTGTCTGGTTCCATCTTCTTCTCTGCGGTATGAGTGGAGGTAGATGCTCAGCTGGTGTAAGACCGCCCTTGTTTGTCCCGGGAGACCTACACAATTGGGATGGCCTCGGGGACTTTGGAGGGTTCTCCTAATTTGTACGATTTGGGACAATGGAATTGGCAGATTTCCCATGCATGGGGTAGGCAGAGTCCTAATGTGTGGCTCCAGGGACCCAGCCTGTAGGGTGTGTGGCCCAGGACTTTGAGGACAGAAGTTTGAACACAAACTAAGCTTAGGTTTGGGGACATAGGTATGGCAGGGCCAATCTACAAACCATGAGAAGAACTCTTCAGGATATAATGAAAGAGCGAGTCTGAAGCGCTTGCTCAGGCTTTTGGCTCTGGATTTTGGATCAACGATGGCCGTGGAATGTGGGGAGGCCTTAAGGGCCATGGACGAATCTTCCTCTCTGTGGATTTGGCCCGGTCCCAATTGTTTTTCGTCAATCTGTGGGATGGGAGGTCTCCTTTCAGGTTTGTTACCTCAGGTGGCCCAATCAAAGACGAATTCCAAAGCAGAGCCCTGGGGAAGAGTGAAGGTACAACCCAAACTATGGTTAAAAATTGGGGCGTAGGAGCATGGCAGGCCCAATATGCTGTCTCGTCATTCAGCCACTGAGAGGCCTTACTTGAGGACTGGGCTCAGGTTGAGGGTCACAATTTGTGTTTGTGACCAATGTGGCCCACGAGCATGGGCGGGGCCTCAAAACCACACTGGTTTCAACTACACTGCACTTTGGACAACATGCCAATCACAAGGTCTTTTGCCATGGGAAAGGAGTTCTTATTTCTGCATCATTTTCAACCCTGGGCAGTGGTTGGAGATAAGGTCTAGGTTCTGAAGCATGAAACCGCAGTTGGGAATGATGACGACCTAAGGCCATGGCGGGTCTGATGTGCTCATTGTGCGGTCAGCTGCCTGGGTGTTGGTCAGGAGTTTCGGGCTCAGGTGGTGTCAGACAGTGCATTAGTGCCCAGGTTAGACTATATAATTGGGTACAGTCGAGTGCCGTGTAGGTTGATACTAATTTGAGGTGCCTGGGCAGCTCATTAGGCAAGATATTTTTTCTAGAGGGCAGGCAGAGTGCTGCATTGTGGGTCCGGAATTGCCAAACTTGAGGGCTTCTGGGCCAGAAGTGTGAGGACAGAAGTCTGAGAACACAAGCTAGACTTGGGCTTCAGGCCGAGGGCAAGGCAGTTCCCCTCTGCAGATCTCAACCAATATCTCATGCCTCTGAAGTCACCGCGAGGATCAGACGTTGGCTCAGGTTGGAGTTTCTGTGCATGACTGCCCCTTCATGAACGGAGCGGATCTCAAGGCCATGGAGGATTTCCCACGTTGGGAGTTATGGGATGCCCTCTTCAAGGATTCCTTCTGCGGGACAGTTGAGAACTGTTGGGCAGCTCCTGGACATCCCATATTGAATGACTCCAGAGCACAGTTCGAGGATGGATGCCAGCCCCTAGGCCCGAATTTTTAACCATAGTTTGGGTTGTCCCTTCACTCTTCCCCAGGGCTCTGCTTTGGAATACGTCTTTGGTTGGGACACTTGAGGTAACAAACCTGAAAGGAGACCTCCCATCACACAGACAGACAAAAAACAATTGGGACCTAGCCAAATCCATAGAGAGGAAGATTCGTCATGGCCCATGAGGCCTCTTCACATTCCACGGACTTTCCTGATAATGGGGCCTAATGTGTGTTTGTGTCCATGGGAGCTTTGGAATGGGGCGGATCCACCGGGACCCTGAAGTATTCTCCTAAGCTTTTGACATAGCCCCCATTCACAGGTTTCCTTGTGGCGACAAGATTTGTTCTGATGGGTGCCTCAGGAAACCCCCTATGCTGGTATTGGAATGCAGGATTTGAAGACACATGCCTGTAAACCAAAGCAATGCATTCGATTACGGCCTAGGGTCCTGTCTTGTTCCATCTTCTTCTCTGGGGACATCCATCTATGTTATGAGTGAAGGTAGATGCTCAGCTGGTGTCAGACAGCCCTTGTTTGTCCCGGGATACATACACTATTGGGATGGTCTTGGGGATTTTGGAGGGTTCTACTAATTTGTACGATTTTGGAAAATGGAATGGGCAGAATTCCCATGCATGGGGTAGGCACAGTCCTAATGTGTGGCTCTAGGCGCCCCAGCCTGGAGGGTGTGTGGTCCCGGACTTTGAGGAGAGAAGTCTGAAAACACAAACTCAGCTTAGGTTTGGGGACGTAGGTATGGCAGGCCCAATCTACAAACCATGAGAAGAACTCTTCAGGATATGAAGAAAGAGCGAGTCTGAGGCGCTCACTCAGGATTTTGTCTCTGGATTTTGTATCAACGATGGCCATGGAATGTGGGGATGCCTCAAGGGCCATGGAAGAATATTCCTCTCTTTGGATTTTTCCAGGTCCCAATTGTTTTTCGTCTATTTTTGGGATGGGAGGTCTCCTTTCAGGTTTGTTACCTCAGGTGTCCCAACCAAAGAGTAATTCCAAAGCAGAGACCTGATTAAGAGTGAAGGGACAACCCTAAATATGGGTAAAAATTGGGGCCTAGGTGCATGGCCGGCCCCATATGCTGTCTCATCATCCAGCCACTGAGAGGCCTTACTTGAGGACTGGGCTCAGGATGAGGGTCACAATGTGTGTTTGTGACCAATGTGGCCTGCGAAAATGGGCGGGGCCTCAAAAACCACACTGGTTTCAACTACATTGAACTTTGCACAACATGCCAATCACAAGGTTTCTTGCCATGGGGAAGGAGGGGTTCTGACTTGTGCATCAGGTTCTCCCCTGTGCAGGGATTGGAAATAAGGTCTAGGTTCCGATGACTGAAAACCAAGGATGGGAATGGATGGTGGCCTAAGGCAGTTGCGGGTCCAATGTGCTGGTTGTGCATCCAGCTGTGTCGGTGTCTGTTGGAAGGTCTGGGCTCAGGCTATTTGCGACAGAGCAACAGTGATTAAGGTAGCCTATGCATTTGGGGTGTTGCCGAGGGCCAAGCAGTTTGATCCTCATTTGGGGTTTCTGGGCAGCACCATAGACAATGTCTTTCTCCTGGGAGGCAGGCAGAGTGCTTCATTGTGGCCCCCGAATTCCCAGTAGGGAGGGTTTGTGGGCCAGGAGTGTGAGGACGGAAGTCTGAAAACACAAGCTAGGGTGGGGATTGGAGCCAAGGGCAGAGCAGGCCCACTCTGCAGAGGCTGAATCATAATATCCTGCATCTGAAGTCAGTCTGAGGATCAGACGTTGGCTGAGGCTGGAGTATGTGTCCATGATGGCACCTTCATGAACCGGGGGCCTCATGAGGCCAAGGAAGTTTTCCCACGCTGAGTTTGGAGGTTGCCCCAAACCACAAGGTATCCTTCCGCGGGACATTCAAGTCCTGTTGCATGGCTCCAGGACCTACCATACAGAAGGACTGGAGAGCAGGGTTCGAAGGATGGATCCCTGTACAGCATGCCTCGCATTCCCATTGGCCATTAGCAACAAGATATATTTGATCTGCTGCCTCTGGGGAACGCTACCCAGGGGGCTGAGTTGAAATGGCCTCTCCTGAGGATGCGTCATAATGTGCGTTTGGGTCCATGGAGACCTTGGAATGTGCTGGTTGTTCAGTGGCCCTGCGGAACTCTCCTATCTGAAGGGTTTGATACATCCCAAGTAAGAAAGCTCCCCAAGTGGAGACGAGAGAGGTTTGGTTTGGTGCCTATGAAAAGCCCCGTGTGCTGGTCTATGAAAACAGTCCTCTGAGGATGACACATGGAAACCAAAACTAAGGTTCAGATTAGGGCCTGGGGGCCTGTCCATTTCAACCTTCTGTCTCTGGGGACACTGTCTGAGAGTCTAAGTGGAGATAGTTGCTCCGCTGGTGTCAGAGAGCCCCTCTTAGTCCAGGGGGGCCTACACTATTGGTGGCCTCAGGGGCCTTGGAGCTTTTCCCTAACCTGTAGGGTTGTGGTCAATGGATTGGGCACATTTTCCTTGGAGAGGGCAGGCACAATCTTTCGCTGAGGCTCCAGAGGCCCTAGCCTGGAGGTTGTGTGGGTCCAGGCTGTGGGCACAGAAGTCTGAAAACACAAACTCAGCTTATGAGTGGCGCTTAGGGTATGGCAGGCCGGATGTACATCCCGAGAGGGAGCTCCTGGGCCTCTGAAACAAGGGCGAGTGGGAGGCGTTCCTTCAGGCTTTTGTCTCTGGATGTTGTGTCCGGGATAGCCGTGGATTGGAGTGGTGTCCTCAGGGACTGTGGACGAGTATCCGTCTCTGGGGATTTGTCCCAGCTCCCAAGAGTTTTGTGTCATTATGTGGGAAGGGTGGAGTCGTGTTTTCTGGCTCATGTGTCTCTCCAAGAAAGGGATTCCAGAGCAGAGCACCAGGTACAGGCGGGGCGACTGGAAAACTCCAACACCGGTGATTATTGGGTTCATAGGTGTTTGGCAAGCCCCATATGCGGGCTCTTGGTCCAGGCCCTGACAGGCCTTTCTTTGACATGGGGCTCATGCTGAGGGTCACAGTGTGAATTTGTCCCCAAGCAGCACTTAAGTTTAGGCGTGGCATCAGGGACCATGAAGGTTTCTCCCACCATGAAGTTGTGTCTCCATGCCAAGAGCAAGCTTTACAGCCATAAGGAAGGAGGAGTTCTGTTTTGTGCTTGCGATACCCAGATGTGTGGTGAATTGATATAATGTCTAGGTTCAGATTTCTGAAAACCAAGGTTAGGAAGAGGTGACGGCATAAGACCATGGCGTGTCCAAGTGCTGGGTGTGCGACCAGCAGTCTCCTTGTATGTCTGGACGTCTGGCTTCAGGCTGTGTCAGACAGAGCATGAGTGCCCGGAGCAGCCTAACCAGTTCGGGTACCGTCGAGGCCCGAGCAGGTAGATCCTCATCTGGGTTTTCTGGAGAGCCCCACATGGAAACGTTTTTCTTCCAGTGGGCAGAACTGGGCTGTGTTGTGGTTCTGGATTTCCTAGTCCGGAGGGCTTGTTTGCCAGGAGAGAAAGAAGGAAGTCTGAAAACACAAGCTAGCGTGAGTTTTGGGACGGAGGGCACGGCAGTCCCACTATGCAGAGGCTGAATCGAGATCTTCTGCACTGAGGTCATGTCAACTATGAGACGTGCCTCAGGCTAGAGTTTTTGTCCAGCATGGCCTCTTCCTGAAGGGTGTGGGGGCTTCATGAGGCCACGGAGATTTGCCTACGATGGAATTTGTGAACTACTCCAAACCTCAAGGTTTCCTTCTGCACGACAGTCGAGTCCTATTGGATGGTTCCAGGAGGCCGCATACAGAAAGACTCGAGAGCAGGTGTCTAAGCATGAATGCCTTGGAACGCCACCTCATATTCCCACTCTTAGTCAGGACAACACAGGCTCAATCTGCCGGCTCCTGGGTGAGCTACACAGAGGGGAGAGTTGAAATGGACTCTCCTGAAGATGAGTCCTACTGTGGATTGGTGGCCTGGGAGACCTTGAAATATGGAGGTGGCTCAGGGACTCTGCAGGATTCTCCAACATGAGGTGTTTGACACGGCTCCAACAAGGAAGCTTCCTATGTGGAGACGAGAGGAGTTCTGTTCAGTGCCTCAGGAAAGCCCCATAACCTGTTCTTCGTACCAAAGCCTCTAAGGAGTGACACCTGGAAACCAAAGCAAGAGTTGAAATTAGGGCCTAAGAGCCTGTCCGGCTCAACTTTCTATCTCGGTTGACATCTGTGTGCATGCCTTCGTGGAGGTAGCTGTTCAGCTTGTGTCCGAATGCCCCTGTGAGTCCAGTGAGGCTCCCAGTAGTGGGATGTCCTCGGAGGCCTTGAGGTTTCTCATATTCTGGAGGTGTGTGGCCAAAGGAATGGACACAGTTTCCCAGGAGAGAGCAGGCACGGTCCTGTGGTATGGCTCCAGAGGACCCAGAGGCTGTGTTTGCCAGGGCTGTGGGGAGAGATGTCTGAAAAAGAAAACTTGGCTCAGCTAGGGGCCAAGGTAATGGCAGGCCTGATTTCCAGTCCGTGAGGGGAGATCCTCTGGATATCAAAGGAGGGCAAGTGGGAGGCAATCACTCAGACTTTTGACTCTGGGTGTTGTGTTCCCAGTGGCCGTTCAGGGTAGGGGTTGCGAAAGGGGCCGAGGTAGAGCCTTCCTCTCGCGGGAATGTCCAAGCGACAAGTGTTTGGTTCATTCTGTGAGAAGGGAAGTGTGCTGTTTCTGCCACAGGGGACTCCCCAGGAGAGGGACTCTAGAGCAAAGCAGTGGTTCCCTCAACTGAAATACACACCATCTAGTTAGTCCTGGGTGCCTACTGGCAAGGCAAGCCACATATACGGGCTCTTGGTCCAGTCACTGAGAGGCGTTACTTGAATAAGGTACTCACGCTGAGGGTCACAATGTGTGTTTGTGCCCAAGGCGGCCCTCACGCATGGGCGTGGCCTCATGGGCCATGCCGTTTTCTCCTACACTGAAGCTTTGACTCACTGCCAGCAGCAAGGTTACTTGCCATGGGGATGGAGGGGTTCTGACTTGTGCATCATGTTCCCCCCTGTGCAGGGATTGGATATAAGGTCTAAGTTCCGATGACTGAAAACCCAGGTTGGGAATGGATGGTGGCCTAAGGCAATGGCGGGTCCAATGTGCTGGGTGTGCAGTCAGCTGTGTCGGTGTCTGTTGGAAGGTCTGGGCTCAGGCTATTTGCAACAGAGCATCAGTGTTTAAGGTAGCCTATGCAATTGGGGTGTTGCCGAAGTCGAAGCAGTTTGATCCTCATTTGTGGTTACTGGGAAGCACCATAGACAGGGTTTTCTCCTGGGAGGCAGGCACAGTGCTTCATTGTGGCCCCATAATTCCCAGTAGGGAGGGTTTGTGGGCCAGGAGTGTGAGGACGGTAGTCTGAAAACACAAGCTAGGGTGAGGATTGGAGCCAAGGGCAGAGCAGGCCCACTCTGCAGAGGCTGAATCAAATCTCCTGCATCTGAAGTCAGGCTGAGAATCAGAAGTTGGCTGAGGCTGGAGTATGTGTCCATGATGGCACCTTCATGAAGTGGGGGCCTCATGAGTCCAAGGAAGTTTTCCCACGCTGAGTTTGGAGGTTGCCCCAAACCACAAGGTTTACTTCTGCGAGACATTCGAGTCCTGTTGCATGGCTCCAGGACATACCATACGGAAGGACTGGAGAGCAGGGTTCGAAGGATGGATCCCTGTACAGCATGCCTCGCATTCCCATTGGCCATTAGCGACAAGATATGTTTGATCTGCTGCCTCTGGGGCACGCTACCCAGGGGGCTGAGTTGAAATGGCCTCTCCTGAGGATGCGGCATAATGTGCGTTTCGGTCCATGGAGACCTTGGAAAGTGCTGGTGATTCAGGGGCCCTGCGGAACTCTCCTATCTGAAGGATTTGATACATCCCCAGTAAGAAAGCTCCCCATGTGGAGACGAGAGAGGTTTGGTTTGGTGCCTCAGAAAAGCCCTGTGTGCTGCACTATGAAAACAGTCGTCTGAGGATGGACACATGGTAACCAAAGCTAAGGTTCAGATTAGGGCCTGGGGGCCTGTCCATTTCAACCTTATGTCTCTGGGGACACTGTCTGAGAGTCTAAGTGGAGATAGTTGCTCCGCTGGTGTCAGAGAGCCCCTCTTAGTCCAGGGTGGCCGACACTATTGATGGCCTCAGGGGCCTTGGAGCTTTTCCCTAACCTGTAGGGTTGTGGTCAATGGATTGGGCACACTTTCCTTGGAGAGGGCAGGCACAATCTTTCGCAGTGGCTCCAGAGGCCCTAGCCTGGAGGTTTTGTGGGTCCAGGCTGTGGGCACAGAAGTCTGAAAACACAAACTCAGCTTATGAGTGGGGCCTAGGGTATGACATGACGGATGTACAGCCGAGATGGAGCTCCTGGGCCTCTGAAACAAGGGCGAGTGGGAGGCGTTCCTTCAGGGTTTTGTGTCTGGATGTTGTGTCCAGGATAGCCTTGGATTGGAGGAGTGGCCTCAGTGACTATGTACGAGTATCCCTCTCTGGGGATTTGTCCCAGCTCCCAAGGGTTTGGGGTCATTTTGTGGGAAGGGTTGATTCGTGTTTTCTGGCTTATGTGTCTCTCCAAGAAAGGGTTCCAGAGCAGAGCCCCAGGTACAGGCGGGGGGACTGGAAAACTCAAACACTAGTGAGGATAGGGTGCATAGGGGCTTGGCAAGCCCCATATGCGGGCTCTTAGTCCAGGCCCTGACAGGCCTTTCTTTGACATGGGGCTCATGCTGAGGGTCACAGTGTGAATTTGTGCCCAAGCATCACTCAAGTTTCGGCGTGGCATCAGGGGCCATGAAGGTTTCTCCCACCCTGAAGGTGTGACTCCATGCCAAGAGCAAGCTTTACAGCCATGGGGAAGGAGGATTTCTGTTTTTTGCTTGCGATACCCAGCTGTGTGGTGAATTGATATAATGTCTTGGTTCTGATTTCTGAAAACCAAGGTTAGGAAGAGGTGACGGCATAAGACCATGGCGTGTCCGAAGTGCTGGGTGTGCGGCCAGCTGTCTCCTTGTCTGTCTGGACGTCTGGCTACAGGCTGTGTCAGACAGAGCATGAGTGCCCCGAGCAGCCTATACAGATTGGGTACCTTCGGGGCCCGAGCAGCTTGATCCTCATCTGGGTATTCTGGAGAGCTCCACAGGGAAACGTTTTTCTTCCCTTGAGCAGACACTGGGCTGGGTTGTGGTTCTGGAGTTTCTAGTCTGGAGGGCTTGTTTGCCAGGAGTGTGAGGAAGGAAGTCTGAAAACACAAGCTAGCGTGAGGTTTGGGACCGAGGGCACGGCAGGCCCACTCTGCAGAAGCTGAATCAAGATCTCCTGCACTGAGGTCATGTCAACTATGAGACGTGCCTCAGGCTAGAGTTTTTGTCCAGCATGGCCTCTTCATGAAGGGTGTGAGGGCTTCATGACGCCAGGGAGGTTTGCCTACAATGGGATTTGTGAAGTACTCCAAACCTCAAGGTTTCCTTCTGCATGACAGTCGAGTTCTATTGGATGGTTCCAGGAGGCCACAAACGGAAAGATTCGAGAGTAGGTGTCTAAGCATGGATGCCTGGGAACGCCACCTCATATTCCCACTCTTTAGTCAGGACAAGGCAGGCTCAATCTGTGGGCTTCTGGGTGAGCTACCCAGAGGGGAGAGTTGAAATGGACTCTCCTGAAGATGAGTCCTACTGTGGGTTGGTGTCCTGGGAGACCTTGGAATGTGGAGGTGGCTCAGGGAATCTGCAGGATTCTCCAACCTGAAGTGTTTGACAGGGCTCCAAGAAGGAAGCTTCCCATGTGGAGACGAGAGGAGTTCTGTTCAGTGCCTCAGGAAAGCCCCATATCCTGTTCTTCGAACAAAAGCCTCTGAGGAGTGACACGTGGAAACCAAAGCAAGAGTTGAGATTAGGGCCTAAGGGCCTGTCTGGCTCAACCTTCAATCTCTGTTGACATCTGTGTGCATGCCTTCATGGAGGTAGCTGCACAGCTTTTCTCCGAATTCCCCTGTGTGTCCAGGGAGGCTCCCAGTAGTGGGATTTCCTCGGGGGGCTTGAGGTTTCTCATATTCTGGAGTTGTGTGGCCAAAGGAATGGACACAGTTTCCCAGGAGAGAAGAGGCACAGTCCTGTGTTATGGCTCTAGAGGACCCAGCCTAGAGGCTGTGGTTGCCAGGGCTGTCGGGACAGATGTCTGAAAAAGCAAACTTGGCTCAGGTTGGGTCCAAGGTAATGGCAGGCCTGATCTCCAGTCCATGAGGGGAGATGCTCTGGATATCAAAGGAGGGCAAGTGGCAGGCAGTCGCTCAGGCTTTTGTCTCTGGGTGTTGCGTTCATGGTAGGGGTTGCTTCAGGGGCCGAGGAAGAGCCTTCCTCTTGGGGGTTTGTCCAAGCTCCCAAGTGTGTGGTTCATTCTGTGGGAAGCAAGAGTACTCTTTTCTGCCACAGGGGACCCCCCAGGAGAGAGACTCTAGAGAAAAGCAGTGGGATCCCTCAACTGGAATACACACCATGTAGTTAGTCCTGGGTGCCTATTGGCAAGGCAAGCCACATATGCGGGTTCTTGGTCCAGTCACTGAGAGGCGTTACTTGAATAAGGTACTCACGCTGAGGGTCACTATGTGTGTTTGTGCCCAAGGCGGCCCTCACGCATGGGCGTGGCCTCATGGGCCATGCTGTTTTCTCCTACACTGAAGTTTTGACTCACTGCCTGCAGCAAGGCTACTTGCCATGGGGATGGAGGGGTTCTGACTTGTGCATCATGTTCCCCCCTGTGCAGGGATTGGAGATAAGGTCTAGGTTCCGATGACTGAAAACCAAGGTTGGGAATGGATGGTGGCCTAAGGCAGGGGTGGGTCCAATGTGCTGGGTGTGCAGCCAGCTGTGTCGGTGTCTGTTGGAAGGTCTGGGCTCAGGCTATTTGCGACAGAGCATCACTGTTTAAGGTAGCCTATGCAATTGGGGTGTTTTTCGAGTTCCAAGCAGTTTGATCCTCATTTGTGGTTTCTGGGAAGCACCATAGACAATGTTTTCTCCTGGGAGGCAGGCAGAGTGCTTCATTGTGGCCCCAGAATTCCCAGTAGGGAGGGTTTGTGGGCCAGGAGTGTGAGGACGGAAGTCTGAAAACACTAGCTAGGGTGGGGATTGGAGCCAAGGGCAGGGCAGGCCCACTCTGCAGAGGCTGAATCAAAATCTCCTGAATCTGAAGTCAGGCTGAGGATCAGACGTTGGCTGAGGCTGGAGTATGTGTCCATGATGGCACCTTCATGAAGCGGGGGCCTCATGAGTCCAAGGAAGTATTCCCACGCTGAGTTTGGAGGTTGCCCCAAACCACAAGGTTTCCTTCTGCGGTAATTTCGAGTCCTGTTCCATGACTCAGGACATACCGTACATAAGTACTGGAGAGCATGGTTCGAAGGATGGATCCCTGTACAGCATGCCTCGCATTCCCATTGGCCATTAGCGACAAGATATGTTTGATCTGCTGCCTCTGGGGCACGCTACCCAGGGGGCTGATTTGAAATTGCCTCTCCTGAGGATGTGTCATAATGTGCGTTTGGGTCCATGGAGATCTTGGAATGTGCTGGTGGTTCAGTGGCCCTGCGGAACTCTCCTACCTGAAGGGTTTGATACATCCCAAGTAGGAAAGCTCCCCATGTGGATACGAGAGTGGTTTGGTTTGGTGCCTCAGTAAAGCCCCGTGTGCTGGTCTATTAAAACAGTCCTTTGAGGATGACACGTGGAAACCAAAGCTAAGGTTCAGATTAGGGCCTGGGGGCCTGTGCATTTCAACATTCTGTCTCAGGGGCACTCTCTGAGAGTCTAAGTGGAGATAGTTGCTCCGCTGGTGTCAGAGAGCCCCTCTTAGTCCAGGGTGGCCTACACTATTGATGACCTCAGGGGCCTTGGAGCTTTTCCCTAACCTGTATGGTTGTGGTCAATGGATTGGGCACAATTTCCTTGTGGAGGGCAGCACAATCTTTCGCTGTGGCTCCAGAGGCCCTAGCCTGGAGGTTGTGTGGGTCCAGGCTGTGGGCACAGAAGTCTGAAAACACAAACTCAGCTTATGAGTGGCGCTTAGGGTATGGCTGGCCGGATGTACAGCCCGAGAGGGAGCTCTTGGGCCTCTGAAACAAGGGCGAGAGGGAGGCGTTCCTTCAGGTTTTTGTCTCTGGATGTTGTGTCAGGGATAGCCGTGGATTGGAGGGTTGGCCTCTGAGGATGTGGACGAGTGTCCGTCTCTTGGGATTTGTCACAGCACCCAAGAGTTTTGTGTCATTTTGTGGGAAGGGTGGAGTCGTGTTGTCTGTCTCATGTGTCTCTCCAAGAAAGGGATTCCAGAGGAGAGCCCCAGGCACAGGCGGGGCGATGGGAAAACTAAAACAGTGGTGAAATTGGGAGCATAGTGGCTTGGCAAGCCCCATATGCGAGCTCTTTGTCCAGGCCCTGACAGGACTTTCTTTGACATGGGGCTCATGCTGAGGGTCACAGTGTGAATTTGTGCCCAATCATCACTCATGTTTGGGCGTGGCATCAGGGGCCATGAAGTTTTCTCCCACCCTGAAGGTGTGACAACATGCCAAGAGCAAGCTTTACAGCCATGGGGAAGGAGGAGTTCTGTTTTGTGCTTGCGATAACCAGCTGTGTGGAGAATTGATATAATGTCTGAAAACCAAGGTTAGGAAGAGGTGACGGCATAAGACCATGGCGTGTCCGAAGTGCTGGTGTGCGGCCAGCTGTCTCCTTGTCTGACTGGACGTCTGGCTTCAGGCTGTGTCAGACAGAGCATGAGTGCCCAGAGAAGCCAATCCCTTTCGGGTACCCTTGAGGCCCGAGCAGGTTGATCCTCATCTGGGTTTTCTGGAGAGCCCCACAGGGAAACGTTTTTCTTCCGTTGGCCAGACACTGGGCTGGGTTGTGGTTCTGGAGTTCCTAGTCCGGAGGGCTTGTTTGCCAGGAGTGTGAGGAAGGAAGTCTGAAAACACAAGCTAGCGTGATGTTTGGGACCGAGGGCACGGCGGGCCCACTCTGCAGAGGCTGAATCGAGGTCTCCTGCACTGAGGTCATGTCAACTATGAGATGTGCCTCAGGCTAGAATTTTTGTCCAGCATGGCCTCTTCCTGTAGGGTAGGGGGCTTCATGAGGTCAGGGAGGTTTGCCTACGATGGGATTTGTGAACTACTCCAAACCACAAGGTTTCCTTCTGCATGACAGTCGAGTCTTATTGGATGGTTCCAGGAGGCCCCATACGGAAAGACTCGAGAGCAGGTGTCTAAGCATGGATGCCTGGGAACGCCGCCTCATATTCCCACTCTTAGTCAGGACAACACAGGCTCAATCTGTGGGCTCCTGGGTGAGCTACCCAGAGGGGAGAGTTGAAATGGACTCTCCTGAACATGAGTCCTACTGTGGCTTGGTGGCCTGGGAGACCTTGGATTGTGGAGGTGGCTCAGGGACTCTGCAAGATTCTCCACCCTGAGGTGTTTGACACGGCTCCAACAAGAAAGCTTCCCATGTGGAGACGAGAGGAGTTCTGTTCAGTGCCTCAGGAAAGCCCCATATCCTGTTCTTCGAAACAAAGCCTCTGAGGAGTGACACCTGGAAACCAAAGCAATAGTTGAGATTACGGCCTAAGGGCCTGTCCGGCTCAACCTTCTATCTCTGTTGACATCTGTGTGCATGCTTTCGTGGAGGTACCTGCTCAGCTTGTGTCCGAATGCCCCTGTTTGTCCAGGGAGGATCCCAGTAGTGGGATGTCCTCGGGGGCCTTGAGGTTTCTCATATTCTGGAGGTGTGTGGCCAAAGGAATGGACACAGTTTCCCAGGAGACAGCAGGCATGGACCTGTGGTATGGCTCCAGAGGACCCAGCCTAGAGCTGTTTTTGCCAGGGCTGTGGGGACAGAAGTCTGAAAAAGCAAACTTGGCTCAGCTAGGGGCCAAGGTAATGGCAGGCCTGATCTCCAGTCCGTGAGGGGAGATCCTCTGGATATCAAAGGAGGGCAAGTGGGAGGCAGTCGCTCAGGCTTTTGGCTCTGGGTGTTGCGTTCACAGTGGCCGTTCAGGGTAGGGGTTGCTTCAGGGGCCGAGGAAGAGCCTTCCTCTCAGGGGATAGTCCAAGCTCCCTTGTGTTTGGGTTCATTCTGTGGGAAGGGAAGAGTACTGTTTTCTGCCACAGCGGACCCCCCAGGAGAGGGACTCTAGAGCACAGCAGTGAGTTCCCTCAACTGGAATACACACCATCTAGTTAGTCCTGGGTGCCTATGGGCAAGGCAAGCCACATATGCGGGCTCATGGTCCAGTCACTGAGAGGCGTTACTTGAATAAGGTACTCACGTTGAGGGTCACTATGTGTGTTTGTGCCCAAGGCGGCCCTCACGCATGGGCGTGGCCTCATGGGCCATGCCGTTTTCTCCTACACTGAAGGTTTGACTCACTGCCAGCAGCAAATTTCTTGCCATGGGGAAGGAGGCGTTCTGACTTGTGCATCAGGTTTCCCCCTGTGCATGGATTGGAGATAAGGTCTAGGTTCCGATGACTGAAAACCCAGGTTGGGAATGGATGGTGGCCTAAGGCAGTGGCGGGTCCAATGTGCTGGGTGTGCAGCCAGCTGTGTGGGTATCTGTTGGAAGGTCTGGGCTCAGGCTATTTGCGACAGAGCATCAGAATTTAAGGTAGCCTATGCAATTGGGGTGTTGCCATGGGCCTAGCAGTTTGATCCTCATTCGGGGTTTCTGGGCAGCACCATAGACAATGTTTTTCTCCTGGGAGGCAGGCAGAGTGCTTCATTGTGGCTCCAGAATTCCCAGTAGGGAGGGTTTGTGGGCCAGGAGTCAGAGGACAGAAGTCTGAAAACACAAGCTAGGGTGAGGATTGGAGCCAAGGGCAGAGCAGGCCCACTCTGCAGAGGCTGAATCAAAATCTCCTGCATCTGAAGTCAGGATGAGGATCAGACGTTGGCTGAGGCTGGAGTATGTGTCCATGATGGCACCTTCATGCAGCGGGGGCCTCATGAGGCCAAGGAAGTTTTCCCACACTGAGTTTGGAGGATGCACCAAACCACAAGGTTTCCTTCTGCGGGACATTCGAGTCCTGTTGCATGGCTCCAGGACATACCATACGGAAGGACTGGAGAGCAGGGTTCGAAATATGGATACCTGTACAGCATGCCTCGCATTCCCATTGGCCATTAGCGACAAGTTATGTTTGATCTGCTCTCTCTGGGGCACGCTACCCAGGGGGCTGCGTGAAATGGCCTCTCCTGAGGATGCGTCATAATGTGCGTTTGGGTCCATATAGACCTTGGAATGTGCTGGTTGTTCAGTGGCCCTGCGGAACTCTCCTACCTGAAGGGTTTGATACATCCCCAGTAAGAAAGCTCCCCATGTGGAGACGAGAGAGTTTTGGTTTGGTGCCTCGGAAAAGCCCCTTGTGCTGGTCTACGAATACAGTCCTCTGAGGACGGACACATGGAAACCAAAGCTAAGGTTCAGATTAGGGCCTGGGGGCCTGTCCATTTCAGTCTTCTGTCTCTGGGGACACTTTCTGAGAGTCTAAGTGGAGATAGTTGCTCCGCTGGTGTCAGAGAGCCCCTCTTAGTCCAGGGTTGCCTACAGTATTGATGGCCTCAGGGGCCTTGGAGCTTTTCCTTAACCTGTTGTGTTGTGGTCAATGGATTGGGCACACTTAGCTTGGAGAGGGCAGGCACAATCTTTCGCTGTGGCTCCAGAGGCCCTAGCCTGGATGTTGTGTGGGTCCAGGCTGTGGGCACAGAAGTCTGAAAACACAAACTCAGGTATAGTGGCGCCTAGGGTATGGCAGGCCGGATGTACAGCCCGAGAGGGAGCTCCTGGGACTCTGAAACAAGGACGAGTGGGAGGCGTTTCTTCAGGCTTTTGTGTCTGGATGTTGTGTCCGGGATAGCCGTGGATTGGAGGGGTGGCCTCAGGGACTGTGGACGAGTATCCCTCTCTGGGGATTTGTCCCAGCTCCCAAGAGTTTGGGGTCATTTTGTGGGAAGGGTGGAGTCGTGTTGTCTGGCTCATGTGTCTCTCCAAGAAAGGGATTCCAGAGCAGAGCCCCAAGTATGGGCGGGGCGACTGGAAAACTCAAAACCTGGTGAGGATTGGGTGCATAGGGGCTTGGCAAGCCCCATATGCGGGCTCTTGTTCCAGGCCCAGACAGGCCTTTCTTTGACATGGGGCTCATGCTGAGGGTCACAGTGTGAATTTGTGCCCAAGCAGCACTCAAGTTTGGGCGTGGCATCAGGGGCCATGAAGGTTTCTCCCACACTGAAGGTGTGACTCCCTGCCAAGAGCAAGCTTTACAGCCATGGGGAAGCAGGACTTCTGTTTTGTGCTTGCGATACCCAGCTGTGTGGAGAATTGATATAATGTCTAGGTTCAGATATCTGAAAACCAAGGTTAGGAAGTGGTGACGGCATAAGACCATGGCGTGTCCGAAGTGCTGGGTGTGCGGCTAGCTGTCTCCTTGTCTGTCTGGACGTCTGGCTTCAGGCTGTGTCAGACAGAGCATGAGTGCCCAGAGCAGCCTATGAATTTAGGGTACCGTCGAGTCCCGAGCAGGTTGATCCTCATCTGGGTTTTCTGGAGAGCCCCACAGGGAAACGTTTTTCTTCCGTTGGCCAGACACTGGGCTGGGTTGTGGTTCTGGAGTTCCTAGTCCGGAGGGCTTGTTTGCCAGGAGTGTGAGGAAGGAAGTCTGAAAACACAAGCTAGCGTGATGTTTGGGACCGAGGGCACGGCGGGCCCACTCTGCAGAGGCTGAATCGAGGTCTCCTGCACTGAGGTCATGTCAACTATGAGACGTGCCTCAGGCTAGAGTTTTTGTCCAGCATGGCCTCTTCCTGTAGGGTGTGGGGGCTTCATGAGGTCAGGGAGGTTTGCCTACGATGGGATTTGTGAACTACTCCAAACCACAAGGTTTCCTTCTGCATGACAGTCGAGTCTTATTGGATTGTTACAGGAGGCCCCATACGGAAAGACTCGAGAGCAGGTGTCTAAGCATGGATGCCTGGGAACGCCGCCTCATATTCCCACTCTTAGTCAGGACAACACAGGCTCAATCTGTGGGCTCCTGGGTGAGCTACCCAGAGGGGAGAGTTGAAATGGACTCTCCTGAACATGAGTCCTACTGTGGCTTGGTGGCCTGGGAGACCTTGGATTGTGGAGGTGGCTCAGGGTTCTGCAGGATTCTCCACCCTGAGGTGTTTGACACGGCTCCAACAAGAAAGCTTCCCATGTGGAGACGAGAGGAGTTCTGTTCAGTGCCTCAGGAAAGCCCCATATCCTGTTCTTCGAACCAAAGCCTCTGAGGAGTGACACCTGGAAACCAAAGCAATAGTTGAGATTAGGGCCTAAGGGCCTGTCCGGCTCAACCTTCTATCTCTGTTGACATCTGTGTGCATGCTTTCGTGGAGGTACCTGCTCAGCTTGTGTCCGAATGCCCCTGTTTGTCCAGAGAGGCTCCCAGTAGTGGGATGTCCTCGGGGGCCTTGAGGTTTCTCATATTCTGGAGGTGTGTGGCCAAAGGAATGGACACAGTTTCCCAGGAGACTGCAGGCACGGACCTGTGGTATGGCTCCAGAGGACCCAGCCTAGAGGCTGTTTTTGCCAGGGCTGTGGGGACAGATGTCTGAAAAAGCAAACTTGGCTCAGCTAGGGGCCAAGGTAATGGCAGGCCTGATCTCCAGTCCGTGAGGGGAGATCCTCTGGATATCAAAGGAGGGCAAGTGGGAGGCAGTCGCTCAGGATTTTGTCTCTGGGTTTGCGTTCACAGTGGCCGTTCAGGGTAGGGGTTGCTTCAGGGGCCGAGGAAGAGCCTTCCTCTCAGGGGATAGTCCAAGCTCCCTTGTGTTTGGGTTCATTCTGTGGGAAGGGAAGAGTACTGTTTTCTGCCACAGCGAACCCCCCAGGAGAGGGACTCTAGAGCACAGCAGTGGGTTCCCTCAACTGGAATACACACCATCTAGTTAGTCCTGGGTGCCTATGGGCAAGGCAAGCCACATATGCGGGCTCATGGTCCAGTCACTGAGAGGCGTTACTTGAATAAGGTACTCACGTTGAGGGTCACTATGTGTGTTTGTGCCCAAGGCGGCCCTCACGCATGGGCGTGGCCTCATGGGCCATGCCGTTTTCTCCTACACTGAAGGTTTGACTCACTGCCAGCAGCAAATTTCTTGCCATGGGGAAGGAGGCGTTCTGACTTGTGCATCAGGTTTCCCCCTGTGCATGGATTGGAGATAAGTTCTAGGTTGCGATGACTGAAAACCCAGGTTGGGAATGGATGGTGGCCTAAGGCAGTGGCGGGTCCAATGTGCTGGGTGTGCAGCCTGCTGTGTCGGTATCTTTAGAAGGTCTGGGCTCAGGCTATTTGCGACAGAGCATCAGAATTTAAGGTAGCCTATGCAATTGGGGTGTTGCCATGGGCCTAGCAGTTTGATCCTCATTCGGGGTTTCTGGGCAGCACCATAGACAATGTTTTTCTCATGGGAGGCAGGCAGAGTGCTTCATTGTGGCCCCAGAATTCCCAGTAGGGAGGGTTTGTGGGCCAGGAGTCAGAGGACAGAAGTCTGAAAACACAAGCTAGGGTGAGGATTGGAGCCAAGGGCAGAGCAGGCCCACTCTGCAGAGGCTGAATCAAAATCTCCTGCATCTGAAGTCAGGATGAGGATCAGACGTTGGCTGAGGCTGGAGTATGTGTCCATGATGGCACCTTCATGAAGCGGGGGCCTCATGAGGCCAAGGAAGTTTTCCCACGCTGAGTTTGGAGGATGCACCAAACCACAAGGTTTCCTTCTGCGGTAATTTCGAGTCCTGTTGCATGGCTCCAGGACATACCATACGGAAGGACTGGAGAGCAGGGTTCGAAGGATGGATACCTGTACAGCATGCCTCGCATTCCCATTGGCCATTAGCGACAAGTTATGTTTGATCTGCTCTCTCTGGGGCACGCTACCCAGGGGGCTGCGTGAAATGGCCTCTCCTGAGGATGCGTCATAATGTGCGTTTGGGTCCATATAGACCTTGGAATGTGCTGGTTGTTCAGTGGCCCTGCGGAACTCTCCTACCTGAAGGGTTTGATACATCCCCAGTAAGAAAGCTCCCCATGTGGAGATGAGAGAGGTTTGGTTTGGTGCCTCGGAAAAGCCCCTTGTGCTGGTCTACGAATACAGTCCTCTGAGGACGGACACATGGAAACCAAAGCTAAGGTTCAGATTAGGGCCTGGGGGCCTGTCCATTTCAACCTTCTGTCTCTGGGGACACTGTCTGAGAGTCTAAGTGGAGATAGTTGCTCCGCTGGTGTCAGAGAGCCCCTCTTAGTCCAGGGTGGCCTATACTATTGATGGCCTCAGGGACCGTGGAGCTTTTCCCTAACCTGTAGGGTTGTGGTCAATGGATTGGGCACACTTTCCTTGGAGAGGGCAGGCACAATCTTTCGCTGTTTGGTCCAGAAGCCCTAGCCTGGATGTTGTGTGGGTCCAGGCTGTGGGCACAGAAGTCTGAATACACCAACTCAGCTTATGAGTGGCACCTAGGGTATGGCAGGCCGGATGTACAGCCCGAGAGGGAGCTACTGGGCCTCTGAAACAAGGGAGAGTGGGAGGCGTTCCTTCCGGCTTTTGTCTCTGGATGTTGTGTCCGGGATAGCCGTGGATTGGAGCGGTGGCCTCAGGTTCTGTGGAAGAGTATCCCTCTCTGGGGATTTGTCCCAGCTCCCAAGAGTTTGGGGTCATTTTATGGGAAGGTTGGAGTCGTGTTGTCTGGCTCATGAGTCTCTCCAAAAAATGGAATCCAGATCAGAGCTCCAGGTACGGGCGGGGCGACTGGAAAATTCAAACCGTGGTGAGGATTGGGTGCATAGGGGCTTGGCAAGCCCCATATGTGGGCTCTTGGTCCAGGCCCTGACAGGCCTTTCTTTGACATGGGGCTCATGCTGAGGGTCACAGTGTGAATTTGTGCCCTAGCAGCACTCAAGTTTGGGCGTGGCATCAGGGGCCATGAAGGTTTCTCCCAAACTGAAGGTGTGACTCCATGCCAAGAGCAAGCATGACAGCCATGGGGAAGGAGGAGTTCTGTTTTGTGCTTGCTATACCCAGCTGTGTGGAGAATTGATATAATGTCTAGGTTCAAATATCTGAAAACCAAGGTTAGGATGAGGTGACGGCATAAGACCATGGCGTGTCCGAAGTGCTGGGTGTGCAGCCAGCTGTCTCCTTGACTATCTGGACGTCTGGCTTCAGGCTGTGTCAGGCAGAGCATGAGTGCCCAGAGCAGCCTTCCAGTTCGGGTACTGTCGAGGCCCGAGCAGGTTGATTCTCATCTGGGTTTTCTGGAGAGCTCCACAGGGAAACGTTTTTCTTCCGTTGGGCAGACACTGGGCTGGGTTTTGGTTCTGGAGTTCCTAGTCCGGAGGGCTTGTTTGCCAGGAGTGTGAGGAAGGAAGTCCGAAAACACAAGCTAGCGTGAGGTTTGGGACCGAGGGCACGGCAGGCCCACTCTGCAGAGGCTGAATCGAGACCTCCTGCCATGAGGTCATGTCAACTATGAGACGTTCCTCAAGCTAGAGTTCTTGTCCAGCATGGCCTCTTCCTGAAGGGTGTGGGGGCTTCATGAGGCCAGAAAGTTTTGCCTACGATGGGATTTGTGAACTGCTCCAAAACTGAAGGTTACCTTCTGCACGACAGTCGAGTCCTATTGGATGGTTCCAAGAGGCCCCATATGGAAAGACTCGAGAGCAGGTGTCTAAGCATGGATGCCTGGGAACGCCACCTCATATTCCCACTCTTTAGTCAGGACAAGGCAGGCTCAATCTGCGGGCTCCTGGTTGAGCTACCCAGAGGGGAGAGTTGAAATGGTCTCTCCTGAAGATGAGTCCTACTGTGGCTTGGTGGCCTGGGAGACCTTGGAATGTGGAGGTGGCTCAGGGACTCTGCAGGATTCTCCAACATGAGGTGTTTGACACGGCTCCAACAAGGAATCTTCCCATGTGGAGACGAGAGGAGTTCTGTTCCGTGCCTCAGGAAAGCCCCATACCCTGTTCTTCGAACCAAAGCCTCTGAGGAGTGACACCTGGAAACCAAAGCAAGAGTTGAGACTACGGCCTAAAGGCCTGTCCGGCTCAACCTTCTATCTCTGTTGACATCTGTGTGCATGCATTCATGGATGTAGCTGCTCAGCTTGTGTCCGAATGCCCCTGTGAGTCCAGTGAGGCTCCCAGTAGTGGGACGTCCTCGGAGGCCTTGAGGTTTCTCATATTCTGGAGGTGTGTGGCCAAAGGAATGGACACAGTTTCCCAGGAGAGAGCAGGCACGGTCCTGTGCTATGGCTCCAGAGGACCCAGCCTAGAGGCTGTGTTTGCCAGGGCTGTGGGGACAGATGTCTGAAAAAGCAAACTTGGCTCAGCTAGGGGCCAATGTAATGGCAGGCCTGATCTCTAGTCCGTGAGGGGAGATCCTCTGGAAATCAAAGTAGGGCAAGTGGGAGGCAGTCACTCAGGATTTTGTCTCTGGGTGTTGCGTTTACAGTGTCCCGTCAGGGTAGGGGTTGTCTCAGAGGCCGAGGAAGAGCCTTCCTCTCGGGGGATTGTCCAAGCTCCCAAGTGTTTGTGTACATTCTGTGGGAATGAAGAATACTGTTTTCTGCCACAGGGGACCCCCCAGGAGAGGGACTCTAGAGCACAGCAGTGGGTTCCCTCAACTGGAATACACACCATCTAGTTAGTCCAGGGTGCCTATGGGCATGGCGAGCCACATATGCGGGCTCTTGGTCCAGGCACTGAGAGGCGTTACTTGAATAAGGTACTCACGCTGAGGGTCACAATGTGTGTTTGTGCCCAAGGCGGCCCTCACGCTTGGGCGTGGCCTCATGGGCCATGCCGTTTTCTCCTACACTGAAGGTTTGACTCACTGCCAGCAGCAAGGTTTCTTGCCATGGGGAAGGAGGGGTTCTGACTTGTGCATCAGGTTTCCCACTGTGCAGGGATTGGAGATAAGGTCTAGGTTCCGATGACTGAAAACCCAGGTTGGGAATGGATGGTGGCCTAAGGCAGTGGCGGGTCCAATGTGCTGGGTGTGCAGCCAGCTGTGTCGGTGTCTGTTGGAAGGTCTGGGCTCAGGCTATTTCGACAGAGCATCACGGTTTAAGGTAGCCTATGCAATTGGGGTGTTGCCGAGGGCCACCAGTTTGATCCTCATTTGTGGTTTCTGGGCAGCGCCATAGACAATGTTTTTCTCCTGGGAGGCAGGCACAGTGCTTCATTGTGGCCGCGAATTCCCAGTAGGGAGGGTTTGTGGGCCAGGAGTGTGAGGACGGAAGTCTGAAAACACAAGCTAGTGTGAGGATTGGAGCCAAGGGAGAGCAGGCCCACTCTGCAGAGGCTGAATCAAAATCTCCTGCATCTGAAGTCAGGCTGAGGATCAGACTTTGGCTGAGGCTGAGTATGTGTCCATGATGGCACCTTCATGAAGTGGGGGCCTCATGAGGCCAAGGAAATTTTCCCACGCTAATTTTGGAGGTTGCCCCAAACCACAAGGTTTCTTTCTGCGGGACATTCGAGTCCTGTTGCATGGCTCCAGGACATACCATATGGAAGGACTGGAGAGCAGGGTTCGAAGGATGGATCCCTGTACAGCATGCCTCGCATTCCCATTGGCTATTAGCGACAAGATATGTTTGATCTGCTGCCTCTGGAACACGCGACCCAGGTGGCTGAGTTGAAATGGCCTCTCCTGAAGATGTGTCATAATGTGCGTTTGGGTCCATGGAGACCTTGGAATGTGCTGGTTGTTCAGTGGCCCTGCGGAACTCTCCTACCTGAAGTGTTTGATACATACCAGTAAGAAAGCTGCCCATGTGGAGATGAGAGAAGTTTGGTTTGGTGCCTCAGAAAAGCCCCATGTGCTGGTCTACGAAAACAGTCCTCTGAGAACGGAAACATGGAAACCAAAGCTAAGGTTCAGATTAGGGCCTGGGGGCCTGTCCATTTCAACCTTCTGTCTCTGGGGACACTGTCTGAGAGTCTAAGTGGAGATAGTTGCTCCGCTGGTGTCAGAGAGCCCCTCTTAGTCCAGGGTGGCCTATACTATTGATGGCCTCAGGGACCTTGGAGCTTTTCCCTAACCTGTAGGGTTGTGGTCAATGGATTGGGCACACTTTCCTTGGAGAGGGCAGGCACAATCTTTCGCTGTTTGGTCCAGAGGCCCTAGCCTGGATGTTGTGTGGGTCCAGGCTGTGGGCACAGAAGTCGGAATACACAAACTCAGCTTATGAGTGGCGCCTAGGGTATGGCAGGCCGGATGTACAGCCCGAGAGGGAGCTCCTGGGCCTCTGAAACAAGGGCAAGTGGCCGGCGTTCCTTCAGGCTTTTGTCTCTGGATGTTGTGTCCGGGATAGCCGTGGATTGGAGCGGTGCCCTCAGGTAATGTGGACGAGTATCCCTCACTGGGGATTTGTCCCAGCTCCCAAGAGTTTGGGGTCATTTTATGGGAAGGTTGGAGTCGTGTTGTCTGGCTCATGAGTCTCTCCAAGAAATGGATTCCAGAGCAGAGCTCCAGGTACGGGCGGGGCGACTGGAAAATTCAAACCGTGGTGAGGATTGGGTGCATAGGGGCTTGGCAAGCCCCATATGTGGGCTCTTGGTCCAGGCCCTGACAGGCCTTTCTTTGACATGGGGCTCATGCTGAGGGTCACAGTGTGAATTTGTGCCCAAGCAGCACTCAAGTTTGGGCGTGGCATCAGGGGCCATGAAGGTTTCTCCCACCCTGAAGGTGTGACTCCATGTCAAGAGCAAGCTTGACAGCCATGGCGAAGGAGGAGTTCTGTTTTGTGCTTGCTATACCCAGCTGTGTGGAGAATTGATATAATGTCTAGGTTCAGATATCTGAAAACCAAGTTTAGGATGCGGTGACGGCATAAGTCCATGGCGTTTCCGAAGTGCTGGGTGTGCGGCCAGCTGTCTCCTTGTCTGTCTGGACGTCTGGCTTCAGCCTGTGTCAGGCAGAGCATGAGTGCCCAGAGCAGCCTATCCAGTTCGGGTACCGTCGAGGCCTGAGCAGGTTGATCCTCATCTGGGTTTTCTGGAGAGCCCCAGAGGGAAACATTTTTCTTCCGTTGGGCAGACACTGGGCTGGGTTTTGTTTCTGGAGTTCCTAGTCCGGAGGGCTTGTTTGCCAGGAGTGTGAGGAAGGAAGACTGAAAACACAAGCTAGCGTGAGGTTTGGGACCGAGGGCACGGCATGCCCACTCTGCAGAGGCTGAATCGAGATCTCCTGCACTGAGGTCATGTCAACTATGAGACGTGCCTCAGGCTAGAGTTTTTGTCCAGCATGGCCTCTTCCTGAAGGGTGTGGGGGCTTCATGAGGCCAGAAAGTTTTGCCTACGATGGGATTTGTGAACTGCTCCAAAACTGAAGGTTACCTTCTGCACGACAGTCGAGTCCTATTGGATGGTTCCAAGAGGCCCCATATGGAAAGACTCGAGAGCAGGTGTCTAAGCATGGATGCCTGGGAACGCCACCTCATATTCCCACTCTTTAGTCAGGACAAGGCAGGCTCAATCTGCGGGCTCCTGGGTGAGCTACCCAGAGGGGAGAGTTGAAATGGTCTCTCCTGAAGATGAGTCCTACTGTGGCTTGGTGGCCTGGGAGACCTTGGAATGTGGAGGTGGCTCAGGGACTCTGCAGGATTCTCCAACATGAGGTGTTTGACACGGCTCCAACAAGGAATCTTCCCATGTGGAGACAAGAGGAGTTCTGTTCCGTGCCTCAGGAAAGCCCCATACCCTGTTCTTCGAACCAAAGCCTCTGAGGAGTGACACCTGGAAACCAAAGCAAGAGTTGAGACTACGGCCTAAAGGCCTGTCCGGCTCAACCTTCTATCTCTGTTGACATCTGTGTGCATGCATTCATGGATGTAGCTGCTCAGCTTGTGTCCGAATGCCCCTGTGAGTCCAGTGAGGCTCCCAGTAGTGGGATGTCCTCGGAGGCCTTGAGGTTTCTCATATTCTGGAGGTGTGTGGCCAAAGGAATGGACACAGTTTCCCAGGAGAGAGCAGGCACGGTCCTGTGCTATGGCTCCAGAGGACCCAGCCTAGAGGCTGTGTTTGCCAGGGCTGTGGGGACAGATGTCTGAAAAAGCAAACTTGGCTCAGCTAGGGGCCAATGTAATGGCAGGCCTGATCTCCAGTTGTGAGGGGAGATCCTCTGGAAATCAAAGTAGGGCAAGTGGGAGGCAGTCACTCAGGATTTTGTCTCTGGGTGTTGCGTTTACAGTGTCTGGTCAGGGTAGGGGTTGTCTCAGAGGCCCAGGAAGAGCCTTCCTCTCGGGGGATTGTCCAAGCTCCCAAGTGTCTGTGTTCATTCTGTGGGAATGAAGAGTACTGTTTTCTGCCACAGGGGACCCCCCAGGAGAGGGACTCTAGAACACAGCAGTGGGTTCCCTCAACTGGAATACACACCATCTAGTTAGTCCTGGGTGCCTATGGGCATGGCAAGCCACATATGCGGGCTCTTGGTCCAGTCACTGAGAGGCGTTACTTGAATAAGGTACTCACGCTGAGGGTCACAATGTGTGTTTGGGCCCAAGGCGGCCCTCACGCTTGGGCGTGGCCTCATGGGCCATGCCGTTTTCTCCTACACTGAAGGTTTGACTCACTGCCAGCAGCAAGGTTTCTTGCCATGGGAAGGAGGGGTTCTGACTTGTGCATCACGTTCCCCCCTGTGCAGGGATTGGAGATAAGGTCTAGGTTCCGATGACTGAAAACCCAGGTTGGGAATGGATGGTGGCCTAAGGCAGTGGCGGGTCCAATGTGCTGGGTGTGCAGCCAGCTGTGTCGGTGTCTGTTGGAAGGTCTGGGCTCAGGCTATTTGCGACAGAGCATCACTGTTTAAGGTAGCCTATGCAATTGGGGTGTTGCCGAGGGCCAAGCAGTTTGATCCTCATTTGGGGTTTCTGGGCAGCGCCATAGACAATGTTTTTCTCCTGGGAGGCAGGCACAGTGCTTCATTGTGGCCCCAGAATTCCCAGTAGGGAGGGTTTGTGGGCCAGGAGTGTGAGGACGGAAGTCTGAAAACACAAGCTAGTGTGAGGATTGGAGCCAAGGGCAGAGCAGGCCCACTCTGCAGAGGCTGAATCAAAATCTCCTACATCTGAAGTCAGGCTGAGGATCAGACGTTGGCTGAGGCAGGCGTATGTGTCCATGATGGCACCTTCATGAAGTGGGGGCCTCATGAGGCCAAGGAAGTTTTCCCATGCTGAGTTTGGAGGTTGCCCCAAACCACAAGGTTTCCTTCTGCGGGACATTCGAGTCCTGTTGCATGGCTCCAGGACATACCATATGGAAGGACTGGAGAGCAGGGTTCGAAGGATGGATCCCTGTACTGCATGCCTCGCATTCCCATTGGCTATTAGCGACAAGATATGTTTGATCTGCTGCCTCTGGAACACGCGACCCAGGGGGCTGAGTTGAAATGGCCTCTCCTGAGGATGTGTCATAATGTGCGTTTGGGTCCATGGAGACCTTGGTATGTGCTGGTTGTTCAGTGGCCCTGCGGAACTCTCCTACCTGAAGTGTTTGATACATCCCAGTAAGAAAGCTGCCCATGTAGAGATGAGAGAGGTTTGGTTTGGTGCCTCAGAAAAGCCCCATGTGCTGGTCTACGAAAACAGTCCTCTGAGAACGGAAACATGGAAACCAAAGCTAAGGTTCAGATTAGGGCCTGGGGGCCTGTCCATTTCAACCTTCTGTCTCTGGGGACACTGTCTGAGAGTCTAAGTGGAGATAGTTGCTCCGCTGGTGTCAGAGAGCCCCTCTTAGTCCAGGGTGGCCTATACTATTGATGGCCTCAGGGACCTTGGAGCTTTTCCCTAACCTGTAGGGTTGTGGTCAATGGATTGGGCACACTTTCCTTGGAGAGGGCAGGCACAATCTTTCGCTGTTTGGTCCAGAGGCCCTAGTCTGGATGTTGTGTGGGTCCAGGCTGTGGGCACAGAAGTCGGAATACACAAACTCAGCTTATGAGTGGCGCCTAGGGTATGGCAGGCCGGATGTACAGCCCGAGAGGGAGCTCCTGGGCCTCTGAAACAAGGGCAAGTGGCCGGCGTTCCTTCAGGCTTTTGTCTCTGGATGTTGTGTCCGGGATAGCCGTGGATTGGAGCGGTGGCCTCAGGTAATGTGGACGAGTATCCCTCACTGGGGATTTGTCCCAGCTCCCAAGAGTTTGGGGTCATTTTATGGGAAGGTTGGAGTCGTGTTGTCTGGCTCATGAGTCTCTCCAAGAAATGGATTCCAGAGCAGAGCTCCAGGTACGGGCGGGGCGACTGGAAAATTCAAACCGTGGTGAGGATTGGGTGCATAGGGGCTTGGCAAGCCCCATATGTGGGCTCTTGGTCCAGGCCCTGACAGGCCTTTCTTTGACATGGGGCTCATGCTGAGGGTCACAGTGTGAATTTGTGCCCAAGCAGCACTCAAGTTTGGGCGTGGCATCAGGGGCCATGAAGGTTTCTCCCACCCTGAAGGTGTGACTCCATGTCAAGAGCAAGCTTGACAGCCATGGCGAAGGAGGAGTTCTGTTTTGTGCTTGCTATACCCAGCTGTGTGGAGAATTGATATAATGTCTAGGTTCAGATATCTGAAAACCAAGTTTAGGATGCGGTGACGGCATAAGTCCATGGCGTTTCCGAAGTGCTGGGTGTGCGGCCAGCTGTCTCCTTGTCTGTCTGGACGTCTGGCTTCAGCCTGTGTCAGGCAGAGCATGAGTGCCCAGAGCAGCCTATCCAGTTCGGGTACCGTCGAGGCCTGAGCAGGTTGATCCTCATCTGGGTTTTCTGGAGAGCCCCAGAGGGAAACATTTTTCTTCCGTTGGGCAGACACTGGGCTGGGTTTTGTTTCTGGAGTTCCTAGTCCGGAGGGCTTGTTTGCCAGGAGTGTGAGGAAGGAAGACTGAAAACACAAGCTAGCGTGAGGTTTGGGACCGAGGGCACGGCATGCCCACTCTGCAGAGGCTGAATCGAGATCTCCTGCACTGAGGTCATGTCAACTATGAGACGTGCCTCAGGCTAGAGTTTTTGTCCAGCATGGCCTCTTCCTGAAGGGTGTGGGGGCTTCATGAGGCCAGAAAGTTTTGCCTACGATGGGATTTGTGAACTGCTCCAAAACTGAAGGTTACCTTCTGCACGACAGTCGAGTCCTATTGGATGGTTCCAAGAGGCCCCATATGGAAAGACTCGAGAGCAGGTGTCTAAGCATGGATGCCTGGGAACGCCACCTCATATTCCCACTCTTTAGTCAGGACAAGGCAGGCTCAATCTGCGGGCTCCTGGGTGAGCTACCCAGAGGGGAGAGTTGAAATGGTCTCTCCTGAAGATGAGTCCTACTGTGGCTTGGTGGCCTGGGAGACCTTGGAATGTGGAGGTGGCTCAGGGACTCTGCAGGATTCTCCAACATGAGGTGTTTGACACGGCTCCAACAAGGAATCTTCCCATGTGGAGACAAGAGGAGTTCTGTTCCGTGCCTCAGGAAAGCCCCATACCCTGTTCTTCGAACCAAAGCCTCTGAGGAGTGACACCTGGAAACCAAAGCAAGAGTTGAGACTACGGCCTAAAGGCCTGTCCGGCTCAACCTTCTATCTCTGTTGACATCTGTGTGCATGCATTCATGGATGTAGCTGCTCAGCTTGTGTCCGAATGCCCCTGTGAGTCCAGTGAGGCTCCCAGTAGTGGGATGTCCTCGGAGGCCTTGAGGTTTCTCATATTCTGGAGGTGTGTGGCCAAAGGAATGGACACAGTTTCCCAGGAGAGAGCAGGCACGGTCCTGTGCTATGGCTCCAGAGGACCCAGCCTAGAGGCTGTGTTTGCCAGGGCTGTGGGGACAGATGTCTGAAAAAGCAAACTTGGCTCAGCTAGGGGCCAATGTAATGGCAGGCCTGATCTCTAGTCCGTGAGGGGAGATCCTCTGGAAATCAAAGTATGGCACGTGGGAGGCAGTCACTCAGGATTTAGTCTCTGGGTGTTGCGTTTACAGTGTCTGGTCAGGGTAGGGGTTGTCTCAGAGGACCAGGAAGAGCCTTCCTCTCGGGGGATTGTCCAAGCTCCCAAGTGTTTGTGTTCATTCTGTGGGAATGAAGAGTACTGTTTTCTGCCACAGGGGACCCCCCAGGAGAGGGACTCTAGAGCACAGCAGTGGGTTCCCTCAACTGGAATACACACCATCTAGTTAGTCCTGGGTGCCTATGGGCATGGCAAGCCACATATGCGGGCTCTTGGTCCAGTCACTGAGAGGCGATACTTGAATAAGGTACTCACGCTGAGGGTCACAATGTGTGTTTGTGCCCAAGGCGGCCCTCACGCTTGGGCGTGGCCTCATGGGCCATGCCGTTTTCTCCTACACTGGAGGTTTGACTCACTGCCAGCAGCAAGGTTTCTTGCCATGGGGAAGGAGGGGTTCTGACTTGTGCATCAGGTTCCCCCCAGTGCAGGGATTGGAGATAAGGTCTAGGTTCCGATGACTGAAAACCCAGGTTGGGAATGGATGGTGGCCTAAGGCAGTGGCGGGTCCAATGTGCTGGGTGTGCAGCCAGCTGTGTCGGTGTCTGTTGGAAGGTCTGGGCTCAGGCTATTTGCGACAGAGCATTACTGTTTAAGGTAGCCTATGCAATTGGGTTGTTGCCGAGGGCCAAGCAGTTTGATCCTCATTTGGGGTTTCTGGGCAGCGCCATAGACAATGTTTTTCTCCTGGGAGGCAGGCACAGTGCTTCACTGTGGCCCCAGAATTCCCAGTAGGGAGGGCTTGTGGGCCAGGAGTGTGAGGACGGAAGTCTGAAAACACAAGCTAGTGTGAGGATTGGAGCCAAGGGCAGAGCAGGCCCACTCTGCAGAGGCTGAATCAAAATCTCCTGCATCTGAAGTCAGGCTGAGGATCAGACGTTGGCTGAGGCTGGCGTATGTGTCCATGATGGCACCTTCATGAAGTGGGGGCCTCATGAGGCCAAGGAAGTTTTCCCACGCTGAGTTTGGAGGTTGCCCCAAACCACAAGGTTTCCTTCTGCGGGACATTCGAGTCCTGTTGCATGGCTCCAGGACATACCATATGGAAGGACTGGAGAGCAGGGTTCGAAGGATGGATCCCTGTACAGCATGCCTCGCATTCCCATTGGCTATTAGCGACAAGATATGTTTGATCTGCTGCCTCTGGAACATGCGACCCAGGGGGCTGAGTTGAAATGGCCTCTCCTGTGGATGCGTCATAATGTGCGTTTGGGTCCATGGAGACCTTGGAATGTGCTGGTTGTTCAGTGGCCCTGCGGAACTCTCCTACCTGAAGTGTTTGATACATTCCAGTAAGAAAGCTGCCCATGTGGAGATGAGAGAGGTTTGGTTTGGTGCCTCAGAAAAGCCCCATGTGCTGGTCTACGAAAACAGTCCTCTGAGAACGGAAACATGGAAACCAAAGCTAAGGTTCAGATTAGGGCCTGGGGGCCTGTCCATTTCAACCTTCTGTCTCTGGGGACACTGTCTGAGAGTCTAAGTCGAGATAGTTGCTCCGCTGGTGTCAGAGAGCCCCTCTTAGTCCAGGGTGGCCTATACTATTGATGGCCTCAGGGACCTTGGAGCTTTTCCCTAACCTGTAGGGTTGTGGTCAATGGATTAGGCACACTTTCCTTGGAGAGGGCAGGCACAATCTTTCGCTGTTTGGTCAAGAGGCCCTAGCCTGGATGTTGTGTGGGTCCAGGCTGTGGGCACAGAAGTCGGAATACACCAACTCAGCTTATGAGTGGCGCCTAGGGTATGGCAGGCCGGATGTACAGCCCGAGAGGGAGCTCCTGGGCCTCTGAAACAAGGGCGAGTGGGAGGCGTTCCTTCAGGCTTTTGTCTCTGGATGTTGTGTCCGGGATTGCCGTGGATTGGAGCGGTGGCCTCAGGTACTGTGGACGAGTATCCCTCTCTGGGGATTTGTCCCAGCTCCCAAGAGTTTGGGGTCATTTTGTGGGAAGGGTGGAGTCGTGTTGTCTGGCTCATGGGTCTCTCCAAGAAAGGGATTCCAGAGCAGAGCTCCAGGTACGGGCGGGGCGACTGGAAAATTCAAACCGTGGTGAGGATTGGGTGCATAGGGGCTTGGCAAGCCCCATATGTGGGCTCTTGGTCCAGGCCCTGACAGGCCTTTTTTGACATGGGGCTCATGCTGAGGGTCACAGTGTGAATTTGTGCCCAAGCAGCACTCAAGTTTGGGCGTGGCATCAGGGGCCATGAAGGTTTCTCCCACCCTGAAGGTGTGACTCCATGTCAAGAGCAAGCTTGACAGCCATGGCGAAGGAGGAGTTCTGTTTTGTGCTTGCTATACCCAGCTGTGTGGAGAATTGATATAATGTCTAGGTTCAGATATCTGAAAACCAAGTTTAGGATGCGGTGACGGCATAATTCCATGGCGTTTCCGAAGTGCTGGGTGTGCGGCCAGCTGTCTCCTTGTCTGTCTGGACGTCTGGCTTCAGCCTGTGTCAGGCAGAGCATGAGTGCCCAGAGCAGCCTATCCAGTTCGGGTACCGTCGAGGCCTGAGCAGGTTGATCCTCATCTGGGTTTTCTGGAGAGCCCCAGAGGGAAACATTTTTCTTCCGTTGGGCAGACACTGGGCTGGGTTTTGTTTCTGGAGTTCCTAGTCCGGAGGGCTTGTTTGCCAGGAGTGTGAGGAAGGAAGACTGAAAACACAAGCTAGCGTGAGGTTTGGGACCGAGGGCACGGCATGCCCACTCTGCAGAGGCTGAATCGAGATCTCCTGCACTGAGGTCATGTCAACTATGAGACGTGCCTCAGGCTAGAGTTTTTGTCCAGCATGGCCTCTTCCTGAAGGGTGTGGGGGCTTCATGAGGCCAGAAAGTTTTGCCTACGATGGGATTTGTGAACTGCTCCAAAACTGAAGGTTACCTTCTGCACGACAGTCGAGTCCTATTGGATGGTTCCAAGAGGCCCCATATGGAAAGACTCGAGAGCAGGTGTCTAAGCATGGATGCCTGGGAACGCCACCTCATATTCCCACTCTTTAGTCAGGACAAGGCAGGCTCAATCTGCGGGCTCCTGGGTGAGCTACCCAGAGGGGAGAGTTGAAATGGTCTCTCCTGAAGATGAGTCCTACTGTGGCTTGGTGGCCTGGGAGACCTTGGAATGTGGAGGTGGCTCAGGGACTCTGCAGGATTCTCCAACATGAGGTGTTTGACACGGCTCCAACAAGGAATCTTCCCATGTGGAGACAAGAGGAGTTCTGTTCCGTGCCTCAGGAAAGCCCCATACCCTGTTCTTCGAACCAAAGCCTCTGAGGAGTGACACCTGGAAACCAAAGCAAGAGTTGAGACTACGGCCTAAAGGCCTGTCCGGCTCAACCTTCTATCTCTGTTGACATCTGTGTGCATGCATTCATGGATGTAGCTGCTCAGCTTGTGTCCGAATGCCCCTGTGAGTCCAGTGAGGCTCCCAGTAGTGGGATGTCCTCGGAGGCCTTGAGGTTTCTCATATTCTGGAGGTGTGTGGCCAAAGGAATGGACACAGTTTCCCAGGAGAGAGCAGGCACGGTCCTGTGCTATGGCTCCAGAGGACCCAGCCTAGAGGCTGTGTTTGCCAGGGCTGTGGGGACAGATGTCTGAAAAAGCAAACTTGGCTCAGCTAGGGGCCAATGTAATGGCAGGCCTGATCTCCAGTTGTGAGGGGAGATCCTCTGGAAATCAAAGTAGGGCAAGTGGGAGGCAGTCACTCAGGATTTTGTCTCTGGGTGTTGCGTTTACAGTGTCTGGTCAGGGTAGGGGTTGTCTCAGAGGCCCAGGAAGAGCCTTCCTCTCGGGGGATTGTCCAAGCTCCCAAGTGTCTGTGTTCATTCTGTGGGAATGAAGAGTACTGTTTTCTGCCACAGGGGACCCCCCAGGAGAGGGACTCTAGAACACAGCAGTGGGTTCCCTCAACTGGAATACACACCATCTAGTTAGTCCTGGGTGCCTATGGGCATGGCAAGCCACATATGCGGGCTCTTGGTCCAGTCACTGAGAGGCGTTACTTGAATAAGGTACTCACGCTGAGGGTCACAATGTGTGTTTGGGCCCAAGGCGGCCCTCACGCTTGGGCGTGGCCTCATGGGCCATGCCGTTTTCTCCTACACTGAAGGTTTGACTCACTGCCAGCAGCAAGGTTTCTTGCCATGGGAAGGAGGGGTTCTGACTTGTGCATCACGTTCCCCCCTGTGCAGGGATTGGAGATAAGGTCTAGGTTCCGATGACTGAAAACCCAGGTTGGGAATGGATGGTGGCCTAAGGCAGTGGCGGGTCCAATGTGCTGGGTGTGCAGCCAGCTGTGTCGGTGTCTGTTGGAAGGTCTGGGCTCAGGCTATTTGCGACAGAGCATCACTGTTTAAGGTAGCCTATGCAATTGGGGTGTTGCCGAGGGCCAAGCAGTTTGATCCTCATTTGGGGTTTCTGGGCAGCGCCATAGACAATGTTTTTCTCCTGGGAGGCAGGCACAGTGCTTCATTGTGGCCCCAGAATTCCCAGTAGGGAGGGTTTGTGGGCCAGGAGTGTGAGGACGGAAGTCTGAAAACACAAGCTAGTGTGAGGATTGGAGCCAAGGGCAGAGCAGGCCCACTCTGCAGAGGCTGAATCAAAATCTCCTACATCTGAAGTCAGGCTGAGGATCAGACGTTGGCTGAGGCAGGCGTATGTGTCCATGATGGCACCTTCATGAAGTGGGGGCCTCATGAGGCCAAGGAAGTTTTCCCATGCTGAGTTTGGAGGTTGCCCCAAACCACAAGGTTTCCTTCTGCGGGACATTCGAGTCCTGTTGCATGGCTCCAGGACATACCATATGGAAGGACTGGAGAGCAGGGTTCGAAGGATGGATCCCTGTACTGCATGCCTCGCATTCCCATTGGCTATTAGCGACAAGATATGTTTGATCTGCTGCCTCTGGAACACGCGACCCAGGGGGCTGAGTTGAAATGGCCTCTCCTGAGGATGTGTCATAATGTGCGTTTGGGTCCATGGAGACCTTGGTATGTGCTGGTTGTTCAGTGGCCCTGCGGAACTCTCCTACCTGAAGTGTTTGATACATCCCAGTAAGAAAGCTGCCCATGTAGAGATGAGAGAGGTTTGGTTTGGTGCCTCAGAAAAGCCCCATGTGCTGGTCTACGAAAACAGTCCTCTGAGAACGGAAACATGGAAACCAAAGCTAAGGTTCAGATTAGGGCCTGGGGGCCTGTCCATTTCAACCTTCTGTCTCTGGGGACACTGTCTGAGAGTCTAAGTGGAGATAGTTGCTCCGCTGGTGTCAGAGAGCCCCTCTTAGTCCAGGGTGGCCTATACTATTGATGGCCTCAGGGACCTTGGAGCTTTTCCCTAACCTGTAGGGTTGTGGTCAATGGATTGGGCACACTTTCCTTGGAGAGGGCAGGCACAATCTTTCGCTGTTTGGTCCAGAGGCCCTAGTCTGGATGTTGTGTGGGTCCAGGCTGTGGGCACAGAAGTCGGAATACACAAACTCAGCTTATGAGTGGCGCCTAGGGTATGGCAGGCCGGATGTACAGCCCGAGAGGGAGCTCCTGGGCCTCTGAAACAAGGGCAAGTGGCCGGCGTTCCTTCAGGCTTTTGTCTCTGGATGTTGTGTCCGGGATAGCCGTGGATTGGAGCGGTGGCCTCAGGTAATGTGGACGAGTATCCCTCACTGGGGATTTGTCCCAGCTCCCAAGAGTTTGGGGTCATTTTATGGGAAGGTTGGAGTCGTGTTGTCTGGCTCATGAGTCTCTCCAAGAAATGGATTCCAGAGCAGAGCTCCAGGTACGGGCGGGGCGACTGGAAAATTCAAACCGTGGTGAGGATTGGGTGCATAGGGGCTTGGCAAGCCCCATATGTGGGCTCTTGGTCCAGGCCCTGACAGGCCTTTCTTTGACATGGGGCTCATGCTGAGGGTCACAGTGTGAATTTGTGCCCAAGCAGCACTCAAGTTTGGGCGTGGCATCAGGGGCCATGAAGGTTTCTCCCACCCTGAAGGTGTGACTCCATGTCAAGAGCAAGCTTGACAGCCATGGCGAAGGAGGAGTTCTGTTTTGTGCTTGCTATACCCAGCTGTGTGGAGAATTGATATAATGTCTAGGTTCAGATATCTGAAAACCAAGTTTAGGATGCGGTGACGGCATAAGTCCATGGCGTTTCCGAAGTGCTGGGTGTGCGGCCAGCTGTCTCCTTGTCTGTCTGGACGTCTGGCTTCAGCCTGTGTCAGGCAGAGCATGAGTGCCCAGAGCAGCCTATCCAGTTCGGGTACCGTCGAGGCCTGAGCAGGTTGATCCTCATCTGGGTTTTCTGGAGAGCCCCAGAGGGAAACATTTTTCTTCCGTTGGGCAGACACTGGGCTGGGTTTTGTTTCTGGAGTTCCTAGTCCGGAGGGCTTGTTTGCCAGGAGTGTGAGGAAGGAAGACTGAAAACACAAGCTAGCGTGAGGTTTGGGACCGAGGGCACGGCATGCCCACTCTGCAGAGGCTGAATCGAGATCTCCTGCACTGAGGTCATGTCAACTATGAGACGTGCCTCAGGCTAGAGTTTTTGTCCAGCATGGCCTCTTCCTGAAGGGTGTGGGGGCTTCATGAGGCCAGAAAGTTTTGCCTACGATGGGATTTGTGAACTGCTCCAAAACTGAAGGTTACCTTCTGCACGACAGTCGAGTCCTATTGGATGGTTCCAAGAGGCCCCATATGGAAAGACTCGAGAGCAGGTGTCTAAGCATGGATGCCTGGGAACGCCACCTCATATTCCCACTCTTTAGTCAGGACAAGGCAGGCTCAATCTGCGGGCTCCTGGGTGAGCTACCCAGAGGGGAGAGTTGAAATGGTCTCTCCTGAAGATGAGTCCTACTGTGGCTTGGTGGCCTGGGAGACCTTGGAATGTGGAGGTGGCTCAGGGACTCTGCAGGATTCTCCAACATGAGGTGTTTGACACGGCTCCAACAAGGAATCTTCCCATGTGGAGACAAGAGGAGTTCTGTTCCGTGCCTCAGGAAAGCCCCATACCCTGTTCTTCGAACCAAAGCCTCTGAGGAGTGACACCTGGAAACCAAAGCAAGAGTTGAGACTACGGCCTAAAGGCCTGTCCGGCTCAACCTTCTATCTCTGTTGACATCTGTGTGCATGCATTCATGGATGTAGCTGCTCAGCTTGTGTCCGAATGCCCCTGTGAGTCCAGTGAGGCTCCCAGTAGTGGGATGTCCTCGGAGGCCTTGAGGTTTCTCATATTCTGGAGGTGTGTGGCCAAAGGAATGGACACAGTTTCCCAGGAGAGAGCAGGCACGGTCCTGTGCTATGGCTCCAGAGGACCCAGCCTAGAGGCTGTGTTTGCCAGGGCTGTGGGGACAGATGTCTGAAAAAGCAAACTTGGCTCAGCTAGGGGCCAATGTAATGGCAGGCCTGATCTCTAGTCCGTGAGGGGAGATCCTCTGGAAATCAAAGTATGGCACGTGGGAGGCAGTCACTCAGGATTTAGTCTCTGGGTGTTGCGTTTACAGTGTCTGGTCAGGGTAGGGGTTGTCTCAGAGGACCAGGAAGAGCCTTCCTCTCGGGGGATTGTCCAAGCTCCCAAGTGTTTGTGTTCATTCTGTGGGAATGAAGAGTACTGTTTTCTGCCACAGGGGACCCCCCAGGAGAGGGACTCTAGAGCACAGCAGTGGGTTCCCTCAACTGGAATACACACCATCTAGTTAGTCCTGGGTGCCTATGGGCATGGCAAGCCACATATGCGGGCTCTTGGTCCAGTCACTGAGAGGCGATACTTGAATAAGGTACTCACGCTGAGGGTCACAATGTGTGTTTGTGCCCAAGGCGGCCCTCACGCTTGGGCGTGGCCTCATGGGCCATGCCGTTTTCTCCTACACTGGAGGTTTGACTCACTGCCAGCAGCAAGGTTTCTTGCCATGGGGAAGGAGGGGTTCTGACTTGTGCATCAGGTTCCCCCCAGTGCAGGGATTGGAGATAAGGTCTAGGTTCCGATGACTGAAAACCCAGGTTGGGAATGGATGGTGGCCTAAGGCAGTGGCGGGTCCAATGTGCTGGGTGTGCAGCCAGCTGTGTCGGTGTCTGTTGGAAGGTCTGGGCTCAGGCTATTTGCGACAGAGCATTACTGTTTAAGGTAGCCTATGCAATTGGGTTGTTGCCGAGGGCCAAGCAGTTTGATCCTCATTTGGGGTTTCTGGGCAGCGCCATAGACAATGTTTTTCTCCTGGGAGGCAGGCACAGTGCTTCACTGTGGCCCCAGAATTCCCAGTAGGGAGGGCTTGTGGGCCAGGAGTGTGAGGACGGAAGTCTGAAAACACAAGCTAGTGTGAGGATTGGAGCCAAGGGCAGAGCAGGCCCACTCTGCAGAGGCTGAATCAAAATCTCCTGCATCTGAAGTCAGGCTGAGGATCAGACGTTGGCTGAGGCTGGCGTATGTGTCCATGATGGCACCTTCATGAAGTGGGGGCCTCATGAGGCCAAGGAAGTTTTCCCACGCTGAGTTTGGAGGTTGCCCCAAACCACAAGGTTTCCTTCTGCGGGACATTCGAGTCCTGTTGCATGGCTCCAGGACATACCATATGGAAGGACTGGAGAGCAGGGTTCGAAGGATGGATCCCTGTACAGCATGCCTCGCATTCCCATTGGCTATTAGCGACAAGATATGTTTGATCTGCTGCCTCTGGAACATGCGACCCAGGGGGCTGAGTTGAAATGGCCTCTCCTGTGGATGCGTCATAATGTGCGTTTGGGTCCATGGAGACCTTGGAATGTGCTGGTTGTTCAGTGGCCCTGCGGAACTCTCCTACCTGAAGTGTTTGATACATTCCAGTAAGAAAGCTGCCCATGTGGAGATGAGAGAGGTTTGGTTTGGTGCCTCAGAAAAGCCCCATGTGCTGGTCTACGAAAACAGTCCTCTGAGAACGGAAACATGGAAACCAAAGCTAAGGTTCAGATTAGGGCCTGGGGGCCTGTCCATTTCAACCTTCTGTCTCTGGGGACACTGTCTGAGAGTCTAAGTGGAGATAGTTGCTCCGCTGGTGTCAGAGAGCCCCTCTTAGTCCAGGGTGGCCTATACTATTGATGGCCTCAGGGACCTTGGAGCTTTTCCCTAACCTGTAGGGTTGTGGTCAATGGATTAGGCACACTTTCCTTGGAGAGGGCAGGCACAATCTTTCGCTGTTTGGTCAAGAGGCCCTAGCCTGGATGTTGTGTGGGTCCAGGCTGTGGGCACAGAAGTCGGAATACACCAACTCAGCTTATGAGTGGCGCCTAGGGTTTGGCCGGCCGGATGTACAGCCCGAGAGGGAGCTCCTGGGCCTCTGAAACAAGGGCGAGTGGGAGGCGTTCCTTCAGGCTTTTGTCTCTGGATGTTGTGTCCGGGATAGCCGTTGATTGGAGCGGTGGCCTCAGGTACTGTGGACGAGTATCCCTCTCTGGGGATTTGTCCCAGCTCCCAAGAGTTTGGGGTCATTTTGTGGGAAGGGTGGAGTCGTGTTGTCTGGCTCATGGGTCTCTCCAAGAAAGGGATTCCAGAGCAGAGCTCCAGGTACGGGCGGGGCGACTGGAAAATTCAAACCGTGGTGAGGATTGGG
Organism: Mustela nivalis; assembly: GCF_964662115.1. Taxonomy (NCBI): domain Eukaryota; kingdom Metazoa; phylum Chordata; class Mammalia; order Carnivora; family Mustelidae; genus Mustela; species Mustela nivalis. Next base: position 247,709 of record NW_028136558.1, on the reverse strand, counting down.
TGCATAGGGGCTTGGCAAGCCCCATATGTGGGCTCTTGGTCCAGGCCCTGACAGGCCTTTCTTTGACATGGGGCTCATGCTGAGGGTCACAGTGTGAATTTGTGCCCAAGCAGCACTCAAGTTTGGGCGTGGCATCAGGGGCCATGAAGGTTTCTCCCACCCTGAAGGTGTGACTCCATGCCAAGAGCAATCTAGACAGCCATGGGGAAGGAGGAGTTCTGTTTTGTGCTTGCTATACCCAGCTGTGTGGAGAATTGATATAATGTCTAGGTTCAGATATCTGAAAACCAAGGTTAGGATGAGGTGACGGCATAAGACCATGGCATGTCCGAAGTGCTGGGTGTGCGGCCAGCTGTCTCCTTGTCTGTCTGGACGTCTGGCTTCAGGCTGTGTCAGAAAGAGCATGAGTGCCCAGAGTAGCCTATCCAGTTCGGGTACCGTCGAGGCCCGAGCAGGTTGATCCTCATCTGGGTATTCTGGAGAGCCCCACAGGGAAACGTTTTTCTTCCGGTGGGCAGACACTGGGCTGGGTTTTGGTTCCGGAGTTCCTAGTCCGTAGGGCTTGTTTGCCAGGTGTGTGAGGAAGGAAGTCGGAAAACACAAGCTAGCGTGAGGTTTGGGACCGAGGGCACGGCATGCCCACTCTGCAGAGGCTGAATCGAGATCTCCTGCACTGAGGTCATGTCAACTATGAGACGTGCCTCAGGCTAGAGTTTTTGTCCAGCATGGCCTCTTCCTGAAGGGTGTGGGGGCTTAATGAGGCCAGAAAGTTTTGCCTACGATGGGATTTGTGAACTGCTCCAAAACTGAAGGTTACCTTCTGCACGACAGTCAAGTCCTATTGGATGGTTCCAAGAGGCCCCATATGGAAAGACTCGAGAGCAGGTGTCTAAGCATGGATGCCTGGGAACGCCACCTCATATTCCCACTCTTTAGTCAGGACAAGGCAGGCTCAATCTGCGGGCTCCTGGCTGAGCTACCCAGAGGGGAGAGTTGAAATGGACTCTCCTGAAGATGAGTCCTACTGTGGCTTGGTGGCCTGGGAGACCTTGGAATGTGGAGGTGGCTCAGGGACTCTGCACGATTCTCCAAGCTGAGGTGTTTGACACGGCTCCAACAAGGAAACTTCCCATGTGGAGACGAGAAGAGTTCTGTTCCGTGCCTCAGGAAAGCCCCATACCCAGTTCTTCGAACCAAAGCCTCTGAGGAGTGACACCTGGAAACCAAAGCAAGAGTTGAGACTACGGCCTAAAGGCCTGTCCGGCTCAACCTTCTATCTCTGTTGACATCTGTGTGCATGCATTCATGGATGTAGCTGCTCAGCTTGTGTCCGAATGCCCCTGTGAGTCCAGTGAGGCTCCCAGTAGTGGGATGTCCTCGGAGGCCTTGAGGTTTCTCATATTCTGGAGGTGTGTGGCCAAAGGAATGGACACAGTTTCCCAGGAGAGAGCAGGCACGGTCCTGTGCTATGTGTCCAGAGGACCCAGCCTAGAGGCTGTGTTTGCCAGGGCTGTGGGGACAGATGTCTGAAAAAGCAAACTTGGCTCAGCTAGGGGCCAATGTAATGGCAGGCCTGATCTCTAGTCCGTGAGGGGAGATCCTCTGGAAATCAAAGGAGGGCAAGTGGGAGGCAGTCACTCAGGATTTTGTCTCTGGGTGTTGCGTTTACAGTGTCCAGTCAGGGTAGGGGTTGTCTCAGAGGCCGAGGAAGAGCCTTCCTCTCGGGGGATTGTCCAAGCTCCCAAGTGTTTGTGTTCATTCTGTGGGAATGAAGAGTACTGTTTTCTGCCACAGGGGACCCCCCAGGAGAGGGACTCTAGAGCACAGCAGTGGGTTCCCTCAACTGGAATACACACCATCTAGTTAGTCCTGGGTGCCTATGGGCATGGCAAGCCACATATGCGGGCTCTTGGTCCAGTCACTGAGAGGCGATACTTGAATAAGGTACTCACGCTGAGGGTCACAATGTGTGTTTGTGCCCAAGGCGGCCCTCACGCTTGGGCGTGGCCTCATGGGCCATGCCGTTTTCTCCTACACTGGAGGTTTGACTCACTGCCAGCAGCAAGGTTTCTTGCCATGGGGAAGGAGGGGTTCTGACTTGTGCATCAGGTTCCCCCCAGTGCAGGGATTGGAGATAAGGTCTAGGTTCCGATGACTGAAAACCCAGGTTGGGAATGGATGGTGGCCTAAGGCAGTGGCGGGTCCAATGTGCTGGGTGTGCAGCCAGCTGTGTCGGTGTCTGTTGGAAGGTCTGGGCTCAGGCTATTTGCGACAGAGCATTACTGTTTAAGGTAGCCTATGCAATTGGGTTGTTGCCGAGGGCCAAGCAGTTTGATCCTCATTTGGGGTTTCTGGGCAGCGCCATAGACAATGTTTTTCTCCTGGGAGGCAGGCACAGTGCTTCACTGTGGCCCCAGAATTCCCAGTAGGGAGGGCTTGTGGGCCAGGAGTGTGAGGACGGAAGTCTGAAAACACAAGCTAGTGTGAGGATTGGAGCCAAGGGCAGAGCAGGCCCACTCTGCAGAGGCTGAATCAAAATCTCCTGCATCTGAAGTCAGGCTGAGGATCAGACGTTGGCTGAGGCTGGCGTATGTGTCCATGATGGCACCTTCATGAAGTGGGGGCCTCATGAGGCCAAGGAAGTTTTCCCACGCTGAGTTTGGAGGTTGCCCCAAACCACAAGGTTTCCTTCTGCGGGACATTCGAGTCCTGTTGCATGGCTCCAGGACATACCATATGGAAGGACTGGAGAGCAGGGTTCGAAGGATGGATCCCTGTACAGCATGCCTCGCATTCCCATTGGCTATTAGCGACAAGATATGTTTGATCTGCTGCCTCTGGAACATGCGACCCAGGGGGCTGAGTTGAAATGGCCTCTCCTGTGGATGCGTCATAATGTGCGTTTGGGTCCATGGAGACCTTGGAATGTGCTGGTTGTTCAGTGGCCCTGCGGAACTCTCCTACCTGAAGTGTTTGATACATTCCAGTAAGAAAGCTGCCCATGTGGAGATGAGAGAGGTTTGGTTTGGTGCCTCAGAAAAGCCCCATGTGCTGGTCTACGAAAACAGTCCTCTGAGAACGGAAACATGGAAACCAAAGCTAAGGTTCAGATTAGGGCCTGGGGGCCTGTCCATTTCAACCTTCTGTCTCTGGGGACACTGTCTGAGAGTCTAAGTCGAGATAGTTGCTCCGCTGGTGTCAGAGAGCCCCTCTTAGTCCAGGGTGGCCTATACTATTGATGGCCTCAGGGACCTTGGAGCTTTTCCCTAACCTGTAGGGTTGTGGTCAATGGATTAGGCACACTTTCCTTGGAGAGGGCAGGCACAATCTTTCGCTGTTTGGTCAAGAGGCCCTAGCCTGGATGTTGTGTGGGTCCAGGCTGTGGGCACAGAAGTCGGAATACACCAACTCAGCTTATGAGTGGCGCCTAGGGTATGGCAGGCCGGATGTACAGCCCGAGAGGGAGCTCCTGGGCCTCTGAAACAAGGGCGAGTGGGAGGCGTTCCTTCAGGCTTTTGTCTCTGGATGTTGTGTCCGGGATTGCCGTGGATTGGAGCGGTGGCCTCAGGTACTGTGGACGAGTATCCCTCTCTGGGGATTTGTCCCAGCTCCCAAGAGTTTGGGGTCATTTTGTGGGAAGGGTGGAGTCGTGTTGTCTGGCTCATGGGTCTCTCCAAGAAAGGGATTCCAGAGCAGAGCTCCAGGTACGGGCGGGGCGACTGGAAAATTCAAACCGTGGTGAGGATTGGGTGCATAGGGGCTTGGCAAGCCCCATATGTGGGCTCTTGGTCCAGGCCCTGACAGGCCTTTTTTGACATGGGGCTCATGCTGAGGGTCACAGTGTGAATTTGTGCCCAAGCAGCACTCAAGTTTGGGCGTGGCATCAGGGGCCATGAAGGTTTCTCCCACCCTGAAGGTGTGACTCCATGTCAAGAGCAAGCTTGACAGCCATGGCGAAGGAGGAGTTCTGTTTTGTGCTTGCTATACCCAGCTGTGTGGAGAATTGATATAATGTCTAGGTTCAGATATCTGAAAACCAAGTTTAGGATGCGGTGACGGCATAATTCCATGGCGTTTCCGAAGTGCTGGGTGTGCGGCCAGCTGTCTCCTTGTCTGTCTGGACGTCTGGCTTCAGCCTGTGTCAGGCAGAGCATGAGTGCCCAGAGCAGCCTATCCAGTTCGGGTACCGTCGAGGCCTGAGCAGGTTGATCCTCATCTGGGTTTTCTGGAGAGCCCCAGAGGGAAACATTTTTCTTCCGTTGGGCAGACACTGGGCTGGGTTTTGTTTCTGGAGTTCCTAGTCCGGAGGGCTTGTTTGCCAGGAGTGTGAGGAAGGAAGACTGAAAACACAAGCTAGCGTGAGGTTTGGGACCGAGGGCACGGCATGCCCACTCTGCAGAGGCTGAATCGAGATCTCCTGCACTGAGGTCATGTCAACTATGAGACGTGCCTCAGGCTAGAGTTTTTGTCCAGCATGGCCTCTTCCTGAAGGGTGTGGGGGCTTCATGAGGCCAGAAAGTTTTGCCTACGATGGGATTTGTGAACTGCTCCAAAACTGAAGGTTACCTTCTGCACGACAGTCGAGTCCTATTGGATGGTTCCAAGAGGCCCCATATGGAAAGACTCGAGAGCAGGTGTCTAAGCATGGATGCCTGGGAACGCCACCTCATATTCCCACTCTTTAGTCAGGACAAGGCAGGCTCAATCTGCGGGCTCCTGGCTGAGCTACCCAGAGGGGAGAGTTGAAATGGTCTCTCCTGAAGATGAGTCCTACTGTGGCTTGGTGGCCTGGGAGACCTTGGAATGTGGAGGTGGCTCAGGGACTCTGCAGGATTCTCCAACATGAGGTGTTTGACACGGCTCCAACAAGGAATCTTCCCATGTGGAGACAAGAGGAGTTCTGTTCCGTGCCTCAGGAAAGCCCCATACCCTGTTCTTCGAACCAAAGCCTCTGAGGAGTGACACCTGGAAACCAAAGCAAGAGTTGAGACTACGGCCTAAAGGCCTGTCCGGCTCAACCTTCTATCTCTGTTGACATCTGTGTGCATGCATTCATGGATGTAGCTGCTCAGCTTGTGTCCGAATGCCCCTGTGAGTCCAGTGAGGCTCCCAGTAGTGGGATGTCCTCGGAGGCCTTGAGGTTTCTCATATTCTGGAGGTGTGTGGCCAAAGGAATGGACACAGTTTCCCAGGAGAGAGCAGGCACGGTCCTGTGCTATGGCTCCAGAGGACCCAGCCTAGAGGCTGTGTTTGCCAGGGCTGTGGGGACAGATGTCTGAAAAAGCAAACTTGGCTCAGCTAGGGGCCAATGTAATGGCAGGCCTGATCTCTAGTCCGTGAGGGGAGATCCTCTGGAAATCAAAGTAGGGCACGTGGGAGGCAGTCACTCAGGATTTTGTCTCTGGGTGTTGCGTTTACAGTGTCTGGTCAGGGTAGGGGTTGTCTCAGAGGCCCAGGAAGAGCCTTCCTCTCGGGGGATTGTCCAAGCTCCCAAGTGTCTGTGTTCATTCTGTGGGAATGAAGAGTACTGTTTTCTGCCACAGGGGACCCCCCAGGAGAGGGACTCTAGAACACAGCAGTGGGTTCCCTCAACTGGAATACACACCATCTAGTTAGTCCTGGGTGCCTATGGTCATGGCAAGCCACATATGCGGGCTCTTGGTCCAGTCACTGAGAGGCGTTACTTGAATAAGGTACTCACGCTGAGGGTCACAATGTGTGTTTGTGCCCAAGGCGGCCCTCACGCTTGGGCGTGGCCTCATGGGCCATGCCGTTTTCTCCTACACTGAAGGTTTGACTCACTGCCAGCAGCAAGGTTTCTTGCCATGGGAAGGAGGGGTTCTGACTTGTGCATCACGTTCCCCCCTGTGCAGGGATTGGAGATAAGGTCTAGGTTCCGATGACTGATAACCCAGGTTGGGAATGGATGGTGGCCTAAGGCAGTGGCGGGTCCAATGTGCTGGGTGTGCAGCCAGCTGTGTCGGTGTCTGTTGGAAGGTCTGGGCTCAGGCTATTTGCGACAGAGCATCACTGTTTAAGGTAGCCTATGCAATTGGGGTGTTGCCGAGGGCCAAGCAGTTTGATCCTCATTTGGGGTTTCTGGGCAGCGCCATAGACAATGTTTTTCTCCTGGGAGGCAGGCACAGTGCTTCATTGTGGCCCCAGAATTCCCAGTAGGGAGGGTTTGTGGGCCAGGAGTGTGAGGACGGAAGTCTGAAAACACAAGCTAGTGTGAAGATTGGAGCCAAGGGCAGAGCAGGCCCACTCTGCAGAGGCTGAATCAAAATCTCCTGCATCTGAAGTCAGGCTGAGGATCAGACGTTGGCTGAGGCTGGCGTATGTGTCCATGATGGCACCTTCATGAAGTGGGGGCCTCATGAGGCCAAGGAAGTTTTCCCATGCTGAGTTTGGAGGTTGCCCCAAACCACAAGGTTTCCTTCTGCGGGACATTCGAGTCCTGTTGCATGGCTCCAGGACATACCATATGGAAGGACTGGAGAGCAGGGTTCGAAGGATGGATCCCTGTACTGCATGCCTCGCATTCCCATTGGCTATTAGCGACAAGATATGTTTGATCTGCTGCCTCTGGAACACGCGACCCAGGGGGCTGAGTTGAAATGGCCTCTCCTGAGGATGCGTCATAATGTGCGTTTGGGTCCATGGAGACCTTGGAATGTGCTGGTTGTTCAGTGGCCCTGCGGAACTCTCCTACCTGAAGTGTTTGATACATTCCAGTAAGAAAGCTGCCCATGTGGAGATGAGAGAGGTTTGGTTTGGTGCCTCAGAAAAGCCCCATGTGCTGGTCTACGAAAACAGTCCTCTGAGAACGGAAACATGGAAACCAAAGCTAAGGTTCAGATTAGGGCCTGGGGGCCTGTCCATTTCAACCTTCTGTCTCTGGGGACACTGTCTGAGAGTCTAAGTGGAGATGTTTGCTCCGCTGGTGTCAGAGAGCCCCTCTTAGTCCAGGGTGGCCTATACTATTGATGGCCTCAGGGACCTTGGAGCTTTTCCCTAACCTGTAGGGTTGTGGTCAATGGATTAGGCACACTTTCCTTGGAGAGGGCAGGCACAATCTTTCGCTGTTTGGTCAAGAGGCCCTAGCCTGGATGTTGTGTGGGTCCAGGCTGTGGGCACAGAAGTCGGAATACACCAACTCAGCTTATGAGTGGCGCCTAGGGTTTGGCAGGCCGGATGTACAGCCCGAGAGGGAGCTCCTGGGCCTCTGAAACAAGGGCGAGTGGGAGGCGTTCCTTCAGGCTTTTGTCTCTGGATGTTGTGTCCGGGATAGCCGTTGATTGGAGCGGTGGCCTCAGGTACTGTGGACGAGTATCCCTCTCTGGGGATTTGTCCCAGCTCCCAAGAGTTTGGGGTCATTTTGTGGGAAGGGTGGAGTCGTGTTGTCTGGCTCATGGGTCTCTCCAAGAAAGGGATTCCAGAGCAGAGCTCCAGGTACGGGCGGGGCGACTGGAAAATTCAAACCGTGGTGAGGATTGGGTGCATAGGGGCTTGGCAAGCCCCATATGTGGGCTCTTGGTCCAGGCCCTGACAGGCCTTTCTTTGACATGGGGCTCATGCTGAGGGTCACAGTGTGAATTTGTGCCCAAGCAGCACTCAAGTTTGGGCGTGGCATCAGGGGCCATGAAGGTTTCTCCCACCCTGAAGGTGTGACTCCATGCCAAGAGCAATCTAGACAGCCATGGGGAAGGAGGAGTTCTGTTTTGTGCTTGCTATACCCAGCTGTGTGGAGAATTGATATAATGTCTAGGTTCAGATATCTGAAAACCAAGGTTAGGATGAGGTGACGGCATAAGACCATGGCATGTCCGAAGTGCTGGGTGTGCGGCCAGCTGTCTCCTTGTCTGTCTGGACGTCTGGCTTCAGGCTGTGTCAGAAAGAGCATGAGTGCCCAGAGTAGCCTATCCAGTTCGGGTACCGTCGAGGCCCGAGCAGGTTGATCCTCATCTGGGTATTCTGGAGAGCCCCACAGGGAAACGTTTTTCTTCCGGTGGGCAGACACTGGGCTGGGTTTTGGTTCCGGAGTTCCTAGTCCGTAGGGCTTGTTTGCCAGGTGTGTGAGGAAGGAAGTCGGAAAACACAAGCTAGCGTGAGGTTTGGGACCGAGGGCACGGCAGGCCCACTCTGCAGAGGCTGAATCGAGATCTCCTGCACTGAGGTCATGTCAACTATGAGACGTGCCTCAAGCTAGAGTTTTTGTCCAGCATGGCCTCTTCCTGTAGGGTTTGGCGGCTTCATGAGGCCAGAAAGTTTTGCCTACGATGGGATTTGTGAACTGCTCCAAAACTGAAGGTTACCTTCTGCACGACAGTCGAGTCCTATTGGATGGTTCCAAGAGGCCCCATATGGAAAGACTCGAGAGCAGGTGTCTAAGCATGGATGCCTGGGAACGCCACCTCATATTCCCACTCTTTAGTCAGGACAAGGCAGGCTCAATCTGCGGGCTCCTGGGTGAGCTACCCAGAGGGGAGAGTTGAAATGGACTCTCCTGAAGATGAGTCCTACTGTGGCTTGGTGGCCTGGGAGACCTTGGAATGTGGAGGTGGCTCAGGGACTCTGCACGATTCTCCAAGCTGAGGTGTTTGACACGGCTCCAACAAGGAAACTTCCCATGTGGAGACGAGAGGAGTTCTGTTCCGTGCCTCAGGAAAGCCCCATACCCAGTTCTTCGAACCAAAGCCTCTGAGGAGTGACACCTGGAAACCAAAGCAAGAGTTGAGACTACGGCCTAAAGGCCTGTCCGGCTCAACCTTCTATCTCTGTTGATATCTGTGTGCATGCATTCATGGATGTAGCTGCTCAGCTTGTGTCCGAATGCCCCTGTGAGTCCAGTGAGGCTCCCAGTAGTGGGATGTCCTCGGAGGCCTTGAGGTTTCTCATATTCTGGAGGTGTGTGGCCAAAGGAATGGACACAGTTTCCCAGGAGAGAGCAGGCACGGTCCTGTGCTATGTGTCCAGAGGACCCAGCCTAGAGGCTGTGTTTGCCAGGGCTGTGGGGACAGATGTCTGAAAAAGCAAACTTGGCTCAGCTAGGGGCCAATGTAATGGCAGGCCTGATCTCTAGTCCGTGAGGGGAGATCCTCTGGAAATCAAAGGAGGGCAAGTGGGAGGCAGTCACTCAGGATTTTGTCTCTGGGTGTTGCGTTTACAGTGTCCAGTCAGGGTAGGGGTTGTCTCAGAGGCCGAGGAAGAGCCTTCCTCTCGGGGGATTGTCCAAGCTCCCAAGTGTTTGTGTTCATTCTGTGGGAATGAAGAGTACTGTTTTCTGCCACAGGGGACCCCCCAGGAGAGGGACTCTAGAGCACAGCAGTGGGTTCCCTCAACTGGAATACACACCATCTAGTTAGTCCTGGGTGCCTATGGGCATGGCAAGCCACATATGCGGGCTCTTGGTCCAGTCACTGAGAGGCGATACTTGAATAAGGTACTCACGCTGAGGGTCACAATGTGTGTTTGTGCCCAAGGCGGCCCTCACGCTTGGGCGTGGCCTCATGGGCCATGCCGTTTTCTCCTACACTGGAGGTTTGACTCACTGCCAGCAGCAAGGTTTCTTGCCATGGGGAAGGAGGGGTTCTGACTTGTGCATCAGGTTCCCCCAGTGCAGGGATTGGAGATAAGGTCTAGGTTCCGATGACTGAAAACCCAGGTTGGGAATGGATGGTGGCCTAAGGCAGTGGCGGGTCCAATGTGCTGGGTGTGCAGCCAGCTGTGTCGGTGTCTGTTGGAAGGTCTGGGCTCAGGCTATTTGCGACAGAGCATTACTGTTTAAGGTAGCCTATGCAATTGGGTTGTTGCCGAGGGCCAAGCAGTTTGATCCTCATTTGGGGTTTCTGGGCAGCGCCATAGACAATGTTTTTCTCCTGGGAGGCAGGCACAGTGCTTCACTGTGGCCCCAGAATTCCCAGTAGGGAGGGCTTGTGGGCCAGGAGTGTGAGGACGGAAGTCTGAAAACACAAGCTAGTGTGAGGATTGGAGCCAAGGGCAGAGCAGGCCCACTCTGCAGAGGCTGAATCAAAATCTCCTGCATCTGAAGTCAGGCTGAGGATCAGACGTTGGCTGAGGCTGGCGTATGTGTCCATGATGGCACCTTCATGAAGTGGGGGCCTCATGAGGCCAAGGAAGTTTTCCCACGCTGAGTTTGGAGGTTGCCCCAAACCACAAGGTTTCCTTCTGCGGGACATTCGAGTCCTGTTGCATGGCTCCAGGACATACCATATGGAAGGACTGGAGAGCAGGGTTCGAAGGATGGATCCCTGTACAGCATGCCTCGCATTCCCATTGGCTATTAGCGACAAGATATGTTTGATCTGCTGCCTCTGGAACATGCGACCCAGGGGGCTGAGTTGAAATGGCCTCTCCTGTGGATGCGTCATAATGTGCGTTTGGGTCCATGGAGACCTTGGAATGTGCTGGTTGTTCAGTGGCCCTGCGGAACTCTCCTACCTGAAGTGTTTGATACATTCCAGTAAGAAAGCTGCCCATGTGGAGATGAGAGAGGTTTGGTTTGGTGCCTCAGAAAAGCCCCATGTGCTGGTCTACGAAAACAGTCCTCTGAGAACGGAAACATGGAAACCAAAGCTAAGGTTCAGATTAGGGCCTGGGGGCCTGTCCATTTCAACCTTCTGTCTCTGGGGACACTGTCTGAGAGTCTAAGTCGAGATAGTTGCTCCGCTGGTGTCAGAGAGCCCCTCTTAGTCCAGGGTGGCCTATACTATTGATGGCCTCAGGGACCTTGGAGCTTTTCCCTAACCTGTAGGGTTGTGGTCAATGGATTAGGCACACTTTCCTTGGAGAGGGCAGGCACAATCTTTCGCTGTTTGGTCAAGAGGCCCTAGCCTGGATGTTGTGTGGGTCCAGGCTGTGGGCACAGAAGTCGGAATACACCAACTCAGCTTATGAGTGGCGCCTAGGGTATGGCAGGCCGGATGTACAGCCCGAGAGGGAGCTCCTGGGCCTCTGAAACAAGGGCGAGTGGGAGGCGTTCCTTCAGGCTTTTGTCTCTGGATGTTGTGTCCGGGATTGCCGTTGATTGGAGCGGTGGCCTCAGGTACTGTGGACGAGTATCCCTCTCTGGGGATTTGTCCCAGCTCCCAAGAGTTTGGGGTCATTTTGTGGGAAGGGTGGAGTCGTGTTGTCTGGCTCATGGGTCTCTCCAAGAAAGGGATTCCAGAGCAGAGCTCCAGGTACGGGCGGGGCGACTGGAAAATTCAAACCGTGGTGAGGATTGGGTGCATAGGGGCTTGGCAATCCCCATATGTGGGCTCTTGGTCCAGGCCCTGACAGGCCTTTCTTTGACATGGGGCTCATGCTGAGGGTCACAGTGTGAATTTGTGCCCAAGCAGCACTCAAGTTTGGGCGTGGCATCAGGGGCCATGAAGGTTTCTCCCACCCTGAAGGTGTGACTCCATGCCAAGAGCAATCTAGACAGCCATGGGGAAGGAGGAGTTCTGTTTTGTGCTTGCTATACCCAGCTGTGTGGAGAATTGATATAATGTCTAGGTTCAGATATCTGAAAACCAAGGTTAGGATGAGGTGACGGCATAAGACCATGGCATGTCCGAAGTGCTGGGTGTGCGGCCAGCTGTCTCCTTGTCTGTCTGGACGTCTGGCTTCAGGCTGTGTCAGAAAGAGCATGAGTGCCCATAGTAGCCTATCCAGTTCGGGTACCGTCGAGGCCCGAGCAGGTTGATCCTCATCTGGGTTTTCTGGAGAGCCCCACAGGGAAACGTTTTTCTTCCGGTGGGCAGACACTGGGCTGGGTTTTGGTTCCGGAGTTCCTAGTCCGGAGGGCTTGTTTGCCAGGTGTGTGAGGAAGGAAGTCGGAAAACACAAGCTAGCGTGAGGTTTGGGACCGAGGGCACGGCAGGCCCACTCTGCAGAGGCTGAATCGAGATCTCCTGCACTGAGGTCATGTCAACTATGAGACGTGCTTCAGGCTAGAGTTTTTGTCCAGCATGGCCTCTTCCTGAAGGGTGTGGGGGCTTCATGAGGCCAGAAAGTTTTGCCTACGATGGGATTTGTGAACTGCTCCAAAACTGAAGGTTACCTTCTGCACGACAGTCGAGTCCTATTGGATGGTTCCAAGAGGCCCCATATGGAAAGACTCGAGAGCAGGTGTCTAAGCATGGATGCCTGGGAACGCCACCTCATATTCCCACTCTTTAGTCAGGACAAGGCAGGCTCAATCTGCGGGCTCCTGGGTGAGCTACCCAGAGGGGAGAGTTGAAATGGACTCTCCTGAAGATGAGTCCTACTGTGGCTTGGTGGCCTGGGAGACCTTGGAATGTGAGGTGGCTCAGGGACTCTGCAGGATTCTCCAACATGAGGTGTTTGACACGGCTCCAACAAGGAATCTTCCCATGTGGAGACAAGAGGAGTTCTGTTCCGTGCCTCAGGAAAGCCCCATACCCTGTTCTTCGAACCAAAGCCTCTGAGGAGTGACACCTGGAAACCAAAGCAAGAGTTGAGACTACGGCCTAAAGGCCTGTCCGGCTCAACCTTCTATCTCTGTTGACATCTGTGTGCATGCATTCATGGATGTAGCTGCTCAGCTTGTGTCCGAATGCCCCTGTGAGTCCAGTGAGGCTCCCAGTAGTGGGATGTCCTCGGAGGCCTTGAGGTTTCTCATATTCTGGAGGTGTGTGGCCAAAGGAATGGACACAGTTTCCCAGGAGAGAGCAGGCACGGTCCTGTGCTATGGCTCCAGAGGACCCAGCCTAGAGGCTGTGTTTGCCAGGGCTGTGGGGACAGATGTCTGAAAAAGCAAACTTGGCTCAGCTAGGGGCCAATGTAATGGCAGGCCTGATCTCTAGTCCGTGAGGGGAGATCCTCTGGAAATCAAAGGAGGGCAAGTGGGAGGCAGTCACTCAGGATTTTGTCTCTGGGTGTTGCGTTTACAGTGTCTGGTCAGGGTAGGGGTTGTCTCAGAGGCCGAGGAAGAGCCTTCCTCTCGGGGGATTGTCCAAGCTCCCAAGTGTCTGTGTTCATTCTGTGGGAATGAAGAGTACTGTTTTCTGCCACAGGGGACTCCCCAGGAGAGGGACTCTAGAACACAGCAGTGGGTTCCCTCAACTGGAATACACACCATCTAGTTAGTCCTGGGTGCCTATGGGCATGGCAAGCCACATATGCGGGCTCTTGGTCCAGTCACTGAGAGGCGTTACTTGAATAAGGTACTCACGCTGAGGGTCACAATGTGTGTTTGTGCCCAAGGCGGCCCTCACGCTTGGGCGTGGCCTCATGGGCCATGCCGTTTTCTCCTACACTGAAGGTTTGACTCACTGCCAGCAGCAAGGTTTCTTGCCATGGGAAGGAGGGGTTCTGTCTTGTGCATCACGTTCCCCCCTGTGCAGGGATTGCAGATAAGGTCTAGGTTCCGATGACTGAAAACCCAGGTTGGGAATGGATGGTGGCCTAAGGCAGTGGCGGGTCCAATGTGCTGGGTGTGCAGCCAGCTGTGTCGGTGTCTGTTGGAAGGTCTGGGCTCAGGCTATTTGCGACAGAGCATTACTGTTTAAGGTAGCCTATGCAATTGGGTTGTTGCCGAGGGCCAAGCAGTTTGATCCTCATTTGGGGTTTCTGGGCAGCGCCATAGACAATGTTTTTCTCCTGGGAGGCAGGCACAGTGCTTCATTGTGGCCCCAGAATTCCCAGTAGGGAGGGCTTGTGGGCCAGGAGTGTGAGGACGGAAGTCTGAAAACACAAGCTAGTGTGAGGATTGGAGCCAAGGGCAGAGCAGGCCCACTCTGCAGAGGCTGAATCAAAATCTCCTGCATCTGAAGTCAGGCTGAGGATCAGACGTTGGCTGAGGCTGGCGTATGTGTCCATGATGGCACCTTCATGAAGTGGGGGCCTCATGAGGCCAAGGAAGTTTTCCCACGCTGAGTTTGGAGGTTGCCCCAAACCACAAGGTTTCCTTCTGCGGGACATTCGAGTCCTGTTGCATGGCTCCAGGACATACCATATGGAAGGACTGGAGAGCAGGGTTCGAAGGATGGATCCCTGTACAGCATGCCTCGCATTCCCATTGGCTATTAGCGACAAGATATGTTTGATCTGCTGCCTCTGGAACACGCGACCCAGGGGGCTGAGTTGAAATGGCCTCTCCTGTGGATGCGTCATAATGTGCGTTTGGGTCCATGGAGACCTTGGAATGTGCTGGTTGTTCAGTGGCCCTGCGGAACTCTCCTACCTGAAGTGTTTGATACATTCCAGTAAGAAAGCTGCCCATGTGGAGATGAGAGAGGTTTGGTTTGGTGCCTCAGAAAAGCCCCATGTGCTGGTCTACGAAAACAGTCCTCTGAGAACGGAAACATGGAAACCAAAGCTAAGGTTCAGATTAGGGCCTGGGGGCCTGTCCATTTCAACCTTCTGTCTCTGGGGACACTGTCTGAGAGTCTAAGTCGAGATAGTTGCTCCGCTGGTGTCAGAGAGCCCCTCTTAGTCCAGGGTGGCCTATACTATTGATGGCCTCAGGGACCTTGGAGCTTTTCCCTAACCTGTAGGGTTGTGGTCAATGGATTAGGCACACTTTCCTTGGAGAGGGCAGGCACAATCTTTCGCTGTTTGGTCAAGAGGCCCTAGCCTGGATGTTGTGTGGGTCCAGGCTGTGGGCACAGAAGTCGGAATACACCAACTCAGCTTATGAGTGGCGCCTAGGGTATGGCAGGCCGGATGTACAGCCCGAGAGGGAGCTCCTGGGCCTCTGAAACAAGGGCGAGTGGGAGGCGTTCCTTCAGGCTTTTGTCTCTGGATGTTGTGTCCGGGATTGCCGTTGATTGGAGCGGTGGCCTCAGGTACTGTGGACGAGTATCCCTCTCTGGGGATTTGTCCCAGCTCCCAAGAGTTTGGGGTCATTTTGTGGGAAGGGTGGAGTCGTGTTGTCTGGCTCATGGGTCTCTCCAAGAAAGGGATTCCAGAGCAGAGCTCCAGGTACGGGCGGGGCGACTGGAAAATTCAAACCGTGGTGAGGATTGGGTGCATAGGGGCTTGGCAAGCCCCATATGTGGGCTCTTGGTCCAGGCCCTGACAGGCCTTTCTTTGACATGGGGCTCATGCTGAGGGTCACAGTGTGAATTTGTGCCCAAGCAGCACTCAAGTTTGGGCGTGGCATCAGGGGCCATGAAGGTTTCTCCCACCCTGAAGGTGTGACTCCATGCCAAGAGCAATCTAGACAGCCATGGGGAAGGAGGAGTTCTGTGTTGTGCTTGCTATACCCAGCTGTGTGGAGAATTGATATAATGTCTAGGTTCAGATATCTGAAAACCAAGGTTAGGATGAGGTGACGGCATAAGACCATGGCATGTCCGAAGTGCTGGGTGTGCGGCCAGCTGTCTCCTTGTCTGTCTGGACGTCTGGCTTCAGGCTGTGTCAGAAAGAGCATGAGTGCCCAGAGTAGCCTATCCAGTTCGGGTACCGTCGAGGCCCGAGCAGGTTGATCCTCATCTGGGTTTTCTGGAGAGCCCCAAAGGGAAACGTTTTTCTTCCGGTGGGCAGACACTGGGCTGGGTTTTGGTTCCGGAGTTCCTAGTCCGGAGGGCTTGTTTGCCAGGTGTGTGAGGAAGGAAGTCGGAAAACACAAGCTAGCGTGAGGTTTGGGACCGAGGGCACGGCAGGCCCACTCTGCAGAGGCTGAATCGAGATCTCCTGCACTGAGGTCATGTCAACTATGAGACGTGCTTCAGGCTAGAGTTTTTGTCCAGCATGGCCTCTTCCTGAAGGGTGTGGGGGCTTCATGAGGCCAGAAAGTTTTGCCTACGATGGGATTTGTGAACTGCTCCAAAACTGAAGGTTACCTTCTGCACGACAGTCGAGTCCTATTGGATGGTTCCAAGAGGCCCCATATGGAAAGACTCGAGAGCAGGTGTCTAAGCATGGATGCCTGGGAACGCCACCTCATATTCCCACTCTTTAGTCAGGACAAGGCAGGCTCAATCTGCGGGCTCCTGGGTGAGCTACCCAGAGGGGAGAGTTGAAATGGACTCTCCTGAAGATGAGTCCTACTGTGGCTTGGTGGCCTGGGAGACCTTGGAATGTGAGGTGGCTCAGGGACTCTGCAGGATTCTCCAACATGAGGTGTTTGACACGGCTCCAACAAGGAATCTTCCCATGTGGAGACAAGAGGAGTTCTGTTCCGTGCCTCAGGAAAGCCCCATACCCTGTTCTTCGAACCAAAGCCTCTGAGGAGTGACACCTGGAAACCAAAGCAAGAGTTGAGACTACGGCCTAAAGGCCTGTCCGGCTCAACCTTCTATCTCTGTTGACATCTGTGTGCATGCATTCATGGATGTAGCTGCTCAGCTTGTGTCCGAATGCCCCTGTGAGTCCAGTGAGGCTCCCAGTAGTGGGATGTCCTCGGAGGCCTTGAGGTTTCTCATATTCTGGAGGTGTGTGGCCAAAGGAATGGACACAGTTTCCCAGGAGAGAGCAGGCACGGTCCTGTGCTATGGCTCCAGAGGACCCAGCCTAGAGGCTGTGTTTGCCAGGGCTGTGGGGACAGATGTCTGAAAAAGCAAACTTGGCTCAGCTAGGGGCCAATGTAATGGCAGGCCTGATCTCTAGTCCGTGAGGGGAGATCCTCTGGAAATCAAAGGAGGGCAAGTGGGAGGCAGTCACTCAGGATTTTGTCTCTGGGTGTTGCGTTTACAGTGTCTGGTCAGGGTAGGGGTTGTCTCAGAGGCCCAGGAAGAGCCTTCCTCTCGGGGGATTGTCCAAGCTCCCAAGTGTCTGTGTTCATTCTGTGGGAATGAAGAGTACTGTTTTCTGCCACAGGGGACTCCCCAGGAGAGGGACTCTAGAACACAGCAGTGGGTTCCCTCAACTGGAATACACACCATCTAGTTAGTCCTGGGTGCCTATGGGCATGGCAAGCCACATATGCGGGCTCTTGGTCCAGTCACTGAGAGGCGTTACTTGAATAAGGTACTCACGCTGAGGGTCACAATGTGTGTTTGTGCCCAAGGCGGCCCTCACGCTTGGGCGTGGCCTCATGGGCCATGCCGTTTTCTCCTACACTGAAGGTTTGACTCACTGCCAGCAGCAAGGTTTCTTGCCATGGGAAGGAGGGGTTCTGACTTGTGCATCACGTTCCCCCCTGTGCAGGGATTGGAGATAAGGTCTAGGTTCCGATGACTGAAAACCCAGGTTGGGAATGGATGGTGGCCTAAGGCAGTGGCGGGTCCAATGTGCTGGGTGTGCAGCCAGCTGTGTCGGTGTCTGTTGGAAGGTCTGGGCTCAGGCTATTTGCGACAGAGCATCACTGTTTAAGGTAGCCTATGCAATTGGGGTGTTGCCGAGGGCCAAGCAGTTTGATCCTCATTTGGGGTTTCTGGGCAGCGCCATAGACAATGTTTTTCTCCTGGGAGGCAGGCACAGTGCTTCATTGTGGCCCCAGAATTCCCAGTAGGGAGGGCTTGTGGGCCAGGAGTGTGAGGACGGAAGTCTGAAAACACAAGCTAGTGTGAGGATTGGAGCCAAGGGCAGAGCAGGCCCACTCTGCAGAGGCTGAATCAAAATCTCCTGCATCTGAAGTCAGGCTGAGGATCAGACGTTGGCTGAGGCTGGCGTATGTGTCCATGATGGCACCTTCATGAAGTGGGGGCCTCATGAGGCCAAGGAAGTTTTCCCACGCTGAGTTTGGAGGTTGCCCCAAACCACAAGGTTTCCTTCTGCGGGACATTCGAGTCCTGTTGCATGGCTCCAGGACATACCATATGGAAGGACTGGAGAGCAGGGTTCGAAGGATGGATCCCTGTACAGCATGCCTCGCATTCCCATTGGCTATTAGCGACAAGATATGTTTGATCTGCTGCCTCTGGAACACGCGACCCAGGGGGCTGAGTTGAAATGGCCTCTCCTGTGGATGCGTCATAATGTGCGTTTGGGTCCATGGAGACCTTGGAATGTGCTGGTTGTTCAGTGGCCCTGCGGAACTCTCCTACCTGAAGTGTTTGATACATTCCAGTAAGAAAGCTGCCCATGTGGAGATGAGAGAGGTTTGGTTTGGTGCCTCAGAAAAGCCCCATGTGCTGGTCTACGAAAACAGTCCTCTGAGAACGGAAACATGGAAACCAAAGCTAAGGTTCAGATTAGGGCCTGGGGGCCTGTCCATTTCAACCTTCTGTCTCTGGGGACACTGTCTGAGAGTCTAAGTGGAGATAGTTGCTCCGCTGGTGTCAGAGAGCCCCTCTTAGTCCAGGGTGGCCTATACTATTGATGGCCTCAGGGACCTTGGAGCTTTTCCCTAACCTGTAGGGTTGTGGTCAATGGATTAGGCACACTTTCCTTGGAGAGGGCAGGCACAATCTTTCGCTGTTTGGTCAAGAGGCCCTAGCCTGGATGTTGTGTGGGTCCAGGCTGTGGGCACAGAAGTCGGAATACACCAACTCAGCTTATGAGTGGCGCCTAGGGTATGGCAGGCCGGATGTACAGCCCGAGAGGGAGCTCCTGGGCCTCTGAAACAAGGGCGAGTGGGAGGCGTTCCTTCAGGCTTTTGTCTCTGGATGTTGTGTCCGGGATTGCTGTTGATTGGAGCGGTGGCCTCAGGTACTGTGGACGAGTATCCCTCTCTGGGGATTTGTCCCAGCTCCCAAGAGTTTGGGGTCATTTTGTGGGAAGGGTGGAGTCGTGTTGTCTGGCTCATGGGTCTCTCCAAGAAAGGGATTCCAGAGCAGAGCTCCAGGTACGGGCGGGGCGACTGGAAAATTCAAACCGTGGTGAGGATTGGGTGCATAGGGGCTTGGCAAGCCCCATATGTGGGCTCTTGGTCCAGGCCCTGACAGGCCTTTCTTTGACATGGGGCTCATGCTGAGGGTCACAGTGTGAATTTGTGCCCAAGCAGCACTCAAGTTTGGGCGTGGCATCAGGGGCCATGAAGGTTTCTCCCACCCTGAAGGTGTGACTCCATGCCAAGAGCAATCTAGACAGCCATGGGGAAGGAGGAGTTCTGTGTTGTGCTTGCTATACCCAGCTGTGTGGAGAATTGATATAATGTCTAGGTTCAGATATCTGAAAACCAAGGTTAGGATGAGGTGACGGCATAAGACCATGGCATGTCCGAAGTGCTGGGTGTGCGGCCAGCTGTCTCCTTGTCTGTCTGGACGTCTGGCTTCAGGCTGTGTCAGAAAGAGCATGAGTGCCCAGAGTAGCCTATCCAGTTCGGGTACCGTCGAGGCCCGAGCAGGTTGATCCTCATCTGGGTTTTCTGGAGAGCCCCACAGGGAAACGTTTTTCTTCCGGTGGGCAGACACTGGGCTGGGTTTTGGATCCGGAGTTCCTAGTCCGGAGGGCTTGTTTTCCAGGAGTGTGAGGAAGGAAGTCGGAAAACACAAGCTAGCATGATGTGTGGGACCGAGGGCACGGCAGGCCCACTCTGCAGAGGCTGAATCGAGATCTCCTGCACTGAGGTCATGTCAACTATGAGACGTGCTTCAGGCTAGAGTTTTTGTCCAGCATGGCCTCTTCCTGAAGGGTGTGGGGGCTTCATGAGGCCAGAAAGTTTTGCTTACGATGGGATTTGTGAACTGCTCCAAAACTGAAGGTTACCTTCTGCACGACAGTCGAGTCCTATTGGATGGTTCCAAGAGGCCCCATATGGAAAGACTCGAGAGCAGGTGTCTAAGCATGGATGCCTGGGAACGCCACCTCATATTCCCACTCTTTAGTCAGGACAAGGCAGGCTCAATCTGCGGGCTCCTGGGTGAGCTACCCAGAGGGGAGAGTTGAAATGGACTCTCCTGAAGATGAGTCCTACTGTGGCTTGGTGGCCTGGGAGACCTTGGAATGTGGAGGTGGCTCAGGGACTCTGCAGGATTCTCCAACATGAGGTGTTTGACACGGCTCCAACAAGGAAACTTCCCATGTGGAGACGAGAGGAGTTCTGTTCCGTGCCTCAGGAAAGCCCCGTACCCAGTTCTTCGAACCAAAGCCTCTGAGGAGTGACACCTGGAAACCAAAGCAAGAGTTGAGACTACGGCCTAAAGGCCTGTCCGGCTCAACCTTCTATCTCTGTTGACATCTGTGTGCATGCATTCATGGATGTAGCTGCTCAGCTTGTGTCCGAATGCCCCTGTGAGTCCAGTGAGGCTCCCAGTAGTGGGATGTCCTCGGAGGCCTTGAGGTTTCTCATATTCTGGAGGTGTGTGGCCAAAGGAATGGACACAGTTTCCCAGGAGAGAGCAGGCACGGTCCTGTGCTATGGCTCCAGAGGACCCAGCCTAGAGGCTGTGTTTGCCAGGGCTGTGGGGACAGATGTCTGAAAAAGCAAACTTGGCTCAGCTAGGGGCCAATGTAATGGCAGGCCTGATCTCTAGTCCGTGAGGGGAGATCCTATGGAAATCAAAGGAGGGCAAGTGGGAGGCAGTCACTCAGGATTTTGTCTCTGGGTGTTGCGTTTACAGTGTCCAGTCAGGGTAGGGGTTGTCTCAGAGGCCGAGGAAGAGCCTTCCTCTCGGGGGATTGTCCAAGCTCCCAAGTGTTTGTGTTCATTCTGTGGGAATGAAGAGTACTGTTTTCTGCCACAGGGGACCCCCCAGGAGAGGTACTCTAGAGCACAGCAGTGGGTTCCCTCAACTGGAATACACACCATCTAGTTAGTCCTGGGTGCCTATGGGCATGGCAAGCCACATATGCGGGCTCTTGGTCCAGTCACTGAGAGGCGATACTTGAATAAGGTACTCACGCTGAGGGTCACAATGTGTGTTTGTGCCCAAGGCGGCCCTCACGCTTGGGCGTGGCCTCATGGGCCATGCCGTTTTCTCCTACACTGGAGGTTTGACTCACTGCCAGCAGCAAGGTTTCTTGCCATAGGGAAGGAGGGGTTCTGACTTGTGCATCAGGTTCCCCCCAGTACAGGGAATGGAGATAAGGTCTAGGTTCCGATGACTGAAAACCCAGATTGGGAATGGATGGTGGCCTAAGGCAGTGGCGGTTCCAATGTGCTGGGTGTGCAGCCAGCTGTGTCGGTGTCTGTTGGAAGGTCTGGGCTCAGGCTATTTGCGACAGAGCATCACTGTTTAAGGTAGCCTATGCAATTGGGGTGTTGCCGAGGGCCAAGCAGTTTGATCCTCATTTGGGGTTTCTGGGCAGCGCCATAGACAATGTTTTTCTCCTGGGAGGCAGGCACAGTGCTTCATTGTGGCCCCAGAATTCCCAGTAGGGAGGGTTTGTGGGCCAGGAGTGTGAGGACGGAAGTCTGAAAACACAAGCTAGTGTGAGGATTGGAGCCAAGGGCAGAGCAGGCCCACTCTGCAGAGGCTGAATCAAAATCTCCTGCATCTGAAGTCAGGCTGAGGATCAGACGTTGGCTGAGGCTGGCGTATGTCTCCATGATGGCACCTTCATGAAGTGGGGGCCTCATGAGGCCAAGGAAGTTTTCCCACGCTGAGTTTGGAGGTTGCCCCAAACCACAAGGTTTCCTTCTGCGGGACATTCGAGTCCTGTTGCATGGCTCCAGGACATACCATATGGAAGGACTGGAGAGCAGGGTTCGAAGGATAGATCCCTGTACTGCATGCCTCTCATTCCCATTGGCTATTAGCGACAAGATATGTTTGATCTGCTGCCTCTGGAACACGCGACCCAGCGGGCTGAGTTGAAATGGCCTCTCCTGAGGATGCGTCATAATGTGCGTTTGGGTCCATGGAGACCTTGGAATGTGCTGGTTGTTCAGTGGCCCTGCGGAACTCTCCTACCTGAAGTGTTTGATACATCCCAGTAAGAAGGCTGCCCATGTGGAGATGAGAGATGTTTGGTTTGGTGCCTCAGAAAAGCCCCATGTGCTGGTCTACGAAAACAGTCCTCTGAGAACGGAAACATGGAAACCAAAGCTAAGGTTCAGATTAGGGCCTGGGGGCCTGTCCATTTCAACCTTCTGTCTCTGGGGACACTGTCTGAGAGTCTAAGTGGAGATAGTTGCTTCGCTGGTGTCATAGAACCCCTCTTAGTCCAGGGTGGCCTATACTATTGATGTTCTCAGGGACCTTGGAGCTTTTCCCTAACCTGTAGGG
This sequence comes from Mustela nivalis, assembly GCF_964662115.1. Taxonomy (NCBI): domain Eukaryota; kingdom Metazoa; phylum Chordata; class Mammalia; order Carnivora; family Mustelidae; genus Mustela; species Mustela nivalis. The sequence goes on along the minus strand of NW_028136558.1, from coordinate 225,687 downwards.
TTGTGGTCAATGGATTGGGCACACTTTCCTTGGAGAGGGCAGGCACAATCTTTCGCTGTTTGGTCCAGAGGCCCTAGCCTGCCCTGGATGTTGTGTGGGTCCAGGCTGTGGGCACAGAAGTCTGAATACACCAACTCAGCTTATGAGTGGCGCCTAGGGTATGGCAGGCCGGATGTACAGCCCGAGAGGGTGCTACTGGGCCTCTGAAACAAGGGCGAGTGGGAGGCGTTCCTTCCGGCTTTTGTCTCTGGATGTTGTGTCCGGGATAGCCGTGGATTGGAGCGGTGGCCTCAGGTTCTGTGGAAGAGTATCCCTCTCTGGGGATTTGTCCCAGCTCCCAAGAGTTTGGGGTCATTTTATGGGAAGGTTGGAGTCGTGTTGTCTGGCTCATGAATCTCTCCAATAAATGGATTCCAGAGCAGAGCTCCAGGATCGGGCGGGGCGACTGGAAAATTCAAACCGTGGTGAGGATTGGGTGCATAGGGGCTTGGCAAGCCCCATATGTGGGCTCTTGGTCCAGGCCCTGACAGGCCTTTCTTTGACATGGGGCTCATGCTGAGGGTCACAGTGTGAATTTGTGCCCTGGCAGCACTCAAGTTTGGGCGTGGCATCAGGGGCCATGAAGATTTCTCCCAAACTGAAGGTGTGACTCCATGCCAATAGCAAGAATGACAGCCATGGGGAAGGAGGAGTTCTGTTTTGTGCTTGCTATACCCAGCTGTGTGGAGAATTGATATAATGTCTAGGTTCAGATATCTGAAAACCAAAATTAGGATGAGGTGACGGCATAAGACCATGGCGTGTCCGAAGTGCTGGGTGTGCGGCCAGCTGTCTCCTTGACTATCTGGACGTCTGGCTTCAGGCTGTGTCAGGCAGAGCATGAGTGCCCAGAGCAGCCTTCCAGTTCGGGTACTGTCGAGGCCCGAGCAGGTTGATACTCATCTGGGTTTTCTGGAGAGCTCCACAGGGAAACGTTTTTCTTCCGTTGGGCAGACACTGGGCTGGGTTTTGGTTCTGGAGTTCCTAGTCCGGAGGGCTTGTTTGCCAGGAGTGTGAGGAAGGAAGTCGGAAAACACAAGCTAGCGTGAGGTTTGGGACAGAGGGCACGGCAGGCCCAGTCTGCAGAGGCTGAATCGAGACCTCCTGCCATGAGGTCATGTCAACTATGAGACGTGCCTCAGGCTAGAGTTCTTGTCCAGCATGGCCTCTTCCTGAAGGGTGTGGGGGCTTCATGAGGCCAGAAAGTTTTGCCTACGATGGGATTTGTGAACTGCTCCAAAACTGAAGGTTACCTTCTGCACGACAGTCGAGTCCTATTGGATGGTTCCAAGAGGCCCCATATGGAAAGACTCGAGAGCAGGTGTCTAAGCATGGATGCCTGGGAACGCCACCTCATATTCCCACTCTTTAGTCAGGACAAGGCAGGCTCAATCTGCGGGCTCCTGGGTGAGCTACCCAGAGGGGAGTGTTGAAATGGTCTCTCCTGAAGATGAGTCCTACTGTGGCTTGGTGGCCTGGGAGACCTTGGAATGTGGAGGTGGCTCAGGGACTCTGCAGGATTCTCCAACATGAGGTGTTTGACACGGCTCCAACAAGGAAACTTCCCATGTGGAGACGAGAGGAGTTCTGTTCCGTGCCTCAGGAAAGCCCCATACCCTGTTCTTCGAACCAAAGCCTCTGAGGAGTGACACCTGGAAACCAAAGCAAGAGTTGAGACTACGGCCTAAAGGCCTGTCCGGCTCAACCTTCTATCTCTGTTGACATCTGTGTCCATGCATTCATGGATGTAGCTGCTCAGCTTGTGTCCGAATGCCCCTGTGAGTCCAGTGAGGCTCCCAGTAGTGGGATGTCCTCGGAGGCCTTGAGGTTTCTCATATTCTGGAGGTGTGTGGCCAAAGGAATGGACACAGTTTCCCAGGAGAGAGCAGGCACGGTCCTGTGCTATGGCTCCAGAGGACCCAGCCTAGAGGCTGTGTTTGCCAGGGCTGTGGGGACAGATGTCTGAAAAAGCAAACTTGGCTCAGCTAGGGGCCAATGTAATGGCAGGCCTGATCTCTAGTCCGTGAGGGGAGATCCTCTGGAAATCAAAGGAGGGCAAGTGGGAGGCAGTCACTCAGGATTTTGTCTCTGGGTGTTGCGTTTACAGTGTCCCGTCAGGGTAGGGGTTGTCTCAGAGGCCGAGGAAGAGCCTTCCTCTCGGGGGATTGTCCAAGCTCCCAAGTGTTTGTGTACATTCTGTGGGAATGAAGAATACTGTTTTGTGCCACAGGGGACCCCCCAGGAGAGGGACTCTAGAGCACAGCAGTGGGTTCCCTCAAATGGAATACACACCATCTAGTTAGTCCTGGGTGCCTATGGGCATGGCGAGCCACATATGCGGGCTCTTGGTCCAGGCACTGAGAGGCGTTACTTGAATAAGGTACTCAAGCTGAGGGTCACAATGTGTGTTTGTGCCCAAGGCGGCCCTCACGCTTGGGCGTGGCCTCATGGGCCATGCCGTTTTCTCCTACACTGGAGGTTTGACTCACTGCCAGCAGCAAGGTTTCTTGCCATGGGGAAGGAGGGGTTCTGACTTGTGCATCAGGTTTCCCCCTGTGCAGGGATTGGAGATAAGGTCTAGGTTCCGATGACTGAAAACCCAGGTTGGGAATGGATGGTGGCCTAAGGCAGTGGCGGGTCCAATGTGCTGGGTGTGCAGCCAGCTGTGTCGGTGTCTGTTGGAAGGTCTGGGCTCAGGCTATTTGCGACAGAGCATCACTGTTTAAGGTAGCCTATGCAATTGGGGTGTTGCCGAGGGCCACCAGTTTGATCCTCATTTGTGGTTTCTGGGCAGCGATATAGACAATGTTTTTCTCCTGGGAGGCAGGCACAGTGCTTCATTGTGGCCGAGAATTCCCAGTAGGGAGGGTTTGTGGGCCAGGAGTGTGAGGACGGAAGTCTGAAAACACAAGCTATGGCGAGGATTGGAGCCAAGGGAGAGCAGGCCCACTCTGCAGAAGCTGAATCAAAATCTCCTGCATCTGAAGTCAGGCTGAGGATCAGACTTTGGCTGAGGCTGCAGTATGTGTCCATGATGGCACCTTCATGAAGTGGGGGCCTCATGAGGCCAAGGAAGTTTTCCCACGCTGAGTTTGGAGGTTGCCCCAAACCACAAGGTTTCTTTCTGCAGGACATTCGAGTCCTGTTGCATGGCTCCAGGACATACCATATGGAAGGACTGGAGAGCAGGGTTCGAAGGATGGATCCCTGTACTGCATGCCTCGCATTCCCATTGGCTATTAGCGACAAGATATGTTTGATCTGCTGCCTCTGGAACACGCGACCCAGGGGGCTGAGTTGAAATGGCCTCTCCTGAGGATGTGTCATAATGTGCGTTTGGGTCCTTGGAGACTTTGGAATGTGCTGATTGTTCAGTGGCCCTGCGGAACTCTCCTACCTGAAGTGTTTGATACATCCCAGTAAGAAAGCTGCCCATGTGGAGATGAGAGAGGTTTGGTTTGGTGCCTCAGAAAAGCCCCATGTGCTGGTCTATGAAAACAGTCCTCTGAGAATGGAAACATGGAAACCAAAACTAAGGTTTAGATTAGGGCCTGGGGGCCTGTCCATTTCAACCTTCTGTCTCTGGGGACACTGTCTGAGAGTCTAAGTGGAGATAGTTGCTCCGCTGGTGTCAGAGAGCCCCTCTTAGTCCAGGATGGCCTATACTATTGATGGCCTCAGGGACCTTGGAGCTTTTCCCTTATCTGTAGGGTTGTGGTCAATGGATTGGGCACACTTTCCTTGGAGAGGGCAGGCACAATCTTTCGCTGTTTGGTCCAGAGGCCCTAGCCTGGATGTTGTGTGGGTCCAGGCTTTGGGCACAGAAGTCGGAATACACAAACTCAGCTTATGAGTGGCGCCTAGGGTATGGCAGGCCGGATGTACAGCCCGAGAGGGAGCTCCTGGGCCTCTGAAACAAGGGCAAGTGGCCGGCGTTCCTTCAGGCTTTTGTCTCTGGATGTTGTGTCCGGGATAGCCGTGGATTGGAGCGGTGGCCTCAGGTACTGTGGACGAGTATCCCTCACTGGGGATTTGTCCCAGCTCCCAAGAGTTTGGGGTCATTTTATGGGAAGGTTGGAGTCGTGTTGTCTGGCTCATGAGTCTCTCCAAGAAATGGATTCCAGAGCAGAGCTCCAGGTACGGGCGAGGCGACTGGGAAATTCAAACCGTGGTGAGGATTGGGTGCATAGGGGCTTGGCAAGCCCCATATGTGGGCTCTTGGTCCAGGCCCTGACAGGCCTTTCTTTGACATGGGGCTCATGCTGAGGGTCACAGTGTGAATTTGTGCCCAAGCAGCACTCAAGTTTGGGCGTGGCATCAGGGGCCATGAAGGTTTCTCCCACCCTGAAGGTGTGACTCCATGTCAAGAGCAAGCTTGACAGCCATGGCGAAGGAGGAGTTCTGTTTTGTGCTTGCTATACCCAGCTGTGTGGAGAATTGATATAATGTCTAGGTTCAGATATCTGAAAACCAAGTTTAGGATGCGGTGACGGCATAATTCCATGGCGTTTCCGAAGTGCTGGGTGTGCGGCCAGCTGTCTCCTTGTCTGTCTGGACGTCTGGCTTCAGCCTGTGTCAGGCAGAGCATGAGTGCCCAGAGCAGCCTATCCAGTTCGGGTACCGTCGAGGCCTAAGCAGGTTGATCCTCATCTGGGTTTTCTGGAGAGCCCCAGAGGGAAACATTTTTCTTCCGTTGGGCAGACACTGGGCTGGGTTTTGTTTCCGGAGTTCCTAGTCCGGAGGGCTTGTTTGCCAGGAGTGTGAGGAAGGAAGTCTGAAAACACAAGCTAGCGTGAGGTTTGGGACCGAGGGCATGGCAGGCCCACTCTGCAGAGGCTGAATCGAGACCTCCTGCCATGAGGTCATGTCAACTATGAGACGTGCCTCAGGCTAGAGTTCTTGTCCAGCATGGCCTCTTCCTGAAGGGTGTGGGGGCTTCATGAGGCCAGAAAGTTTTGCCTACGATGGGATTTGTGAACTGCTCCAAAACTGAAGGTTACCTTCTGCACGACAGTCGAGTCCTATTGGATGGTTCCAAGAGGCCCCATATGGAAAGACTCGAGAGCAGGTGTCTAAGCATGGATGCCTGGGAACGCCACCTCATATTCCCACTCTTTAGTCAGGACAAGGCAGGCTTAATCTGCGGGCTCCTGGGTGAGCTACCCAGAGGGGAGAGTTGAAATGGTCTCTCCTGAAGATGAGTCCTACTGTGGCTTGGTGGCCTGGGAGACCTTGGAATGTGGAGGTGGCTCAGGGACTCTGCAGGATTCTCCAACATGAGGTGTTTGACACGGCTCCAACAAGGAATCTTCCCATGTGGAGACAAGAGGAGTTCTGTTCCGTGCCTCAGGAAAGCCCCATACCCTGTTCTTCGAACCAAAGCCTCTGAGGAGTGACACCTGGAAACCAAAGCAAGAGTTGAGACTACGGCCTAAAGGCCTGTCCGGCTCAACCTTCTATCTCTGTTGACATCTGTGTCCATGCATTCATGGATGTAGCTGCTCAGCTTGTGTCCGAATGCCCCTGTGAGTCCAGTGAGGCTCCCAGTAGTGGGATGTCCTCGGAGGCCTTGAGGTTTCTCATATTCTGGAGGTGTGTGGCCAAAGGAATGGACACAGTTTCCCAGGAGAGAGCAGGCACGGTCCTGTGCTATGGCTCCAGAGGACCCAGCCTAGAGGCTGTGTTTGCCAGGGCTGTGGGGACAGATGTCTGAAAAAGCAAACTTGGCTCAGCTAGGGGCCAATGTAATGGCAGGCCTGATCTCTAGTCCGTGAGGGGAGATCCTCTGGAAATCAAAGTAGGGCAAGTGGGAGGCAGACACTCAGGATTTTGTCTCTGGGTGTTGCGTTTTCAGTGTCTGGTCAGGGTAGGGGTTGTCTCAGAGGCCGAGGAAGAGCCTTCCTCTCGGGGGATTGTCCAAGCTCCCAAGTGTCTGTGTTCATTCTGTGGGAATGAAGAGTACTGTTTTCTGCCACAGGGGACCCCCCAGGAGAGGGACTCTAGAACACAGCAGTGGGTTCCCTCAACTGGAATACACACCATCTAGTTAGTCCTGGGTGCCTATGGGCATGGCAAGCCACATATGCGGGCTCTTGGTCCAGTCACTGAGAGGCGATACTTGAATAAGGTACTCACGCTGAGGGTCACAATGTGTGTTTGTGCCCAAGGCGGCCCTCACGCTTGGGCGTGGCCTCATGGGCCATGCCGTTTTCTCCTACACTGAAGGTTTGACTCACTGCCAGCAGCAAGGTCTCTTGCCATGGGGAAGGAGGGGTTCTGACTTGTGCATCACGTTCCCCCCTGTGCAGGGATTGGAGATAAGGTCTAGGTTCCGATGACTGATAACCCAGGTTGGGAATGGATGGTGGCCTAAGGCAGTGGCGGGTCCAATGTGCTGGGTGTGCAGCCAGCTGTGTCGGTGTCTGTTGGAAGGTCTGGGCTCAGGCTATTTGCGACAGAGCATCACTGTTTAAGGTAGCCTATGCAATTGGGGTGTTGCCGAGGGCCAAGCAGTTTGATCCTCATTTGGGGTTTCTGGGCAGCGCCATAGACAATGTTTTTCTCCTGGGAGGCAGGCACAGTGCTTCATTGTGGCCCCAGAATTCCCAGTAGGGAGTTTTTGTGGGCCAGGAGTGTGAGGACGGAAGTCTGAAAACACAAGCTAGTGTGAGGATTGGAGCCAAGGGCAGAGCAGGCCCACTCTGCAGAGGCTGAATCAAAATCTCCTGCATCTGAAGTCAGGCTGAGGATCAGACGTTGGCTGAGGCTGGCGTATGTGTCCATGATGGCACCTTCATGAAGTGGGGGCCTCATGAGGCCAAGGAAGTTTTCCCACGCTGAGTTTGGAGGTTGCCCCAAACCACAAGGTTTCCTTCTGCGGGACATTCGAGTCCTGTTGCATGGCTCCAGGACATACCATATGGAAGGACTGGAGAGCAGGGTTCGAAGGATGGATCCCTGTACAGCATGCCTCGCATTCCCATTGGCTATTAGTGACAAGATATGTTTGATCTGCTGCCTCTGGAACACGCGACCCAGGGGGCTGAGTTGAAATGGCCTCTCCTGAGGATGCGTCATAATGTGCGTTTGGGTCCATGGAGACCTTGGAATGTGCTGGTTGTTCAGTGGCCCTGCGGAACTCTCCTTCCTGAAGCGTTTGATACATTCCAGTAAGAAAGCTGCCCATGTGGAGATGAGAGAGGTTTGGTTTGGTGCCTCAGAAAAGCCCCATGTGCTGGTCTACGAAAACAGTCCTCTGAGAATGGAAACATGGACACCAAAGCTAAGGTTCAGATTAGGGCCTGGGGGCCTGTCCATTTCAACCTTCTGTCTCTGGGGACACTGTCTGAGAGTCTAAGTGGAGATAGTTGCTCCGCTGGTGTCAGAGAGCCCCTCTTAGTCCAGGGTGGCCTATACTATTGATGGCCTCAGGGACCTTGGAGCTTTTCCCTAACCTGTAGGGTTGTGGTCAATGGATTAGGCACACTTTCCTTGGAGAGGGCAGGCACAATCTTTCGCTGTTTGGTCAAGAGGCCCTAGCCTGGATGTTGTGTGGGTCCAGGCTGTGGGCACAGAAGTCGGAATACACCAACTCAGCTTATGAGTGGCGCCTAGGGTATGGCAGGCCGGATGTACAGCCCGAGAGGGAGCTCCTGGGCCTCTGAAACAAGGGCGAGTGGGAGGCGTTCCTTCAGGCTTTTGTCTCTGGATGTTGTGTCCGGGATAGCCGTTGATTGGAGCGGTGGCCTCAGGTACTGTGGACGAGTATCCCTCTCTGGGGATTTGTCCCAGCTCCCAAGAGTTTGGGGTCATTTTGTGGGAAGGGTGGAGTCGTGTTGTCTGGCTCATGGGTCTCTCCAAGAAAGGGATTCCAGAGCAGAGCTCCAGGTACGGGCGGGGCGACTGGAAAATTCAAACCGTGGTGAGGATTGGGTGCATAGGGGCTTGGCAAGCCCCATATGTGGGCTCTTGGTCCAGGCCCTGACAGGACTTTCTTTGACATGGGGCTCATGCTGAGGGTCACAGTGTGAATTTGTGCCCAAGCAGCACTCAAGTTTGGGCGTGGCATCAGGGGCCATGAAGGTTTCTCCCACCCTGAAGGTGTGACTCCAGGCCAAGAGCAATCTAGACAGCCATGGGGAAAGAGGAGTTCTGTTTTGTGCTTGCTATACCCAGCTGTGTGGTGAATTGATATAATGTCTAGGTTCAGATATCTGAAAACCAAGGTTAGGATGAGGTGACGGCATAAGACCATGGCGTGTCCGAAGTGCTGGGTGTGCGGCCAGCTGTCTCCTTGTCTGTCTGGACGTCTGGCTTCAGGCTGTGTCAGAAAGAGCATGAGTGCCCAGAGTAGCCTATCCAGTTCGGGTACCGTCGAGGCCCGAGCAGGTTGATCCTCATCTGGGTTTTCTGGAGAGCCCCACAGGGAAACGTTTTTCTTCCGGTGGGCAGACACTGGGCTGGGTTTTGGTTCCGGAGTTCCTAGTCCGGAGGGCTTGTTTGCCAGGTGTGTGAGGAAGGATGTCGGAAAACACAAGCTAGCGTGAGGTTTGGGACCGAGGGCACGGCATGCCCACTCTGCAGAGGCTGAATCGAGATCTCCTGCACTGAGGTCATGTCAACTATGAGACGTGCTTCAGGCTAGAGTTTTTGTCCAGCATGGCCTCTTCCTGAAGGGTGTGGGGGCTTCATGAGGCCAGAAAGTTTTGCCTACGATGGGATTTGTGAACTGCTCCAAAACTGAAGGTTACCTTCTGCACGACAGTCGAGTCCTATTGGATGGTTCCAAGAGGCCCCATATGGAAAGACTCGAGAGCAGGTGTCTAAGCATGGATGCCTGGGAACGCCACCTCATATTCCCACTCTTTAGTCAGGACAAGGCAGGCTCAATCTGCGGGCTCCTGGGTGAGCTACCCAGAGGGGAGAGTTGAAATGGACTCTCCTGAAGATGAGTCCTACTGTGGCTTGGTGGCCTGGGAGACCTTGGAATGTGGAGGTGGCTCAGGGAATCTGCAGGATTCTCCAAGCTGAGGTGTTTGACACGGCTCCAACAAGGAAACTTCCCTAGTGGAGACGAGAGGAGTTCTGTTCCGTGCCTCAGGAAAGCCCCATACCCAGTTCTTCGAACCAAAGCCTCTGAGGAGTGACACCTGGAAACCAAAGCAAGAGTTGAGACTACGGCCTAAAGGCCTGTCCGGCTCAACCTTTTATCTCTGTTGACATCTGTGTGCATGCATTCATGGATGTAGCTGCTCAGCTTGTGTCCGAATGCCCCTGTGAGTCCAGTGAGGCTCCCAGTAGTGGGATGTCCTCGGAGGCCTTGAGGTTTCTCATATTCTGGAGGTGTGTGGCCAAAGGAATGGACACAGTTTCCCAGGAGAGAGCAGGCACGGTCCTGTGCTATGGCTCCAGAGGACCCAGCCTAGAGGCTGTGTTTGCCAGGGCTGTGGGGACAGATGTCTGAAAAAGCAAACTTGGCTCAGCTAGGGGCCAATGTAATGGCAGGCCTGATCTCTAGTCCGTGAGGGGAGATCCTCTGGAAATCAAAGGAGGGCAAGTGGGAGGCAGTCACTCAGGATTTTGTCTCTGGGTGTTGCGTTTACAGTGTCCAGTCAGGGTAGGGGTTGTCTCAGAGGCCGAGGAAGAGCCTTCCTCTCGGGGGATTGTCCAAGCTCCCAAGTGTTTGTGTTCATTCTGTGGGAATGAAGAGTACTGTTTTCTGCCACAGGGGACCCCCCAGGAGAGGTACTCTAGAGCACAGTAGTGGGTTCCCTCAACTGGAATACACACCATCTAGTTAGTCCTGGGTGCCTATGGGCATGGCAAGCCACATATGCGGGCTCTTGGTCCAGTCACTGAGAGGCGATACTTGAATAAGGTACTCACGCTGAGGGTCACAATGTGTGTTTGTGCCCAAGGCGGGCCTCACGCTTGAGCGTGGCCTCATGGGCCATGCCGTTTTCTCCTACACTGGAGGTTTGACTCACTGCCAGCAGCAAGGTTTCTTGCCATGGGGAAGGAGGGGTTCTGACTTGTGCATCAGGTTCCCCCCAGTGCAGGGATTGGAGATAAGGTCTAGGTTCCGATGACTGAAAACCCAGGTTGGGAATGGATGGTGGCCTAAGGCAGTGGCGGGTCCAATGTGCTGGGTGTGCAGCCAGCTGTGTCGGTGTCTGTTGGAAGGTCTGGGCTCAGGCTATTTGCGACAGAGCATTACTGTTTAAGGTAGCCTATGCAATTGGGGTGTTGCCGAGGGCCAAGCAGTTTGATCCTCATTTGGGGTTTCTGGGCAGCGCCATAGACAATGTTTTTCTCCTGGGAGGCAGGCACAGTGCTTCATTGTGGCCCCAGAATTCCCAGTAGGGAGGGTTTGTGGGCCAGGAGTGTGAGGACGGAAGTCTGAAAACACAAGCTAGTGTGAGGATTGGAGCCAAGGGCAGAGCAGGCCCACTCTGCAGAGGCTGAATCAAAATCTCCTGCATCTGAAGTCAGGCTGAGGATCAGACGTTGGCTGAGGCTGGCGTATGTGTCCATGATGGCACCTTCATGATGTGGGGGCCTCATGAGGCCAAGGAAGTTTTCCCACGCTGAGTTTGGAGGTTGCCCCAAACCACAAGGTTTCCTTCTGCGGGACATTCGAGTCCTGTTGCATGGCTCCAGGACATACCATATGGAAGGACTGGAGAGCAGGGTTCGAAGTATGGATCCCTGTATAGCATGCCTCGCATTCCCATTGGCTATTAGCGACAAGATATGTTTGATCTGCTGCCTCTGGAACACGCGACCCAGGGGGCTGAGATGAAATGGACTCTCCTGAGGATGCGTCATAATGTGCATTTGGGTCCATGGAGACCTTGGAATGTGCTGGTTGTTCAGTGGCCCTGCGGAACTCTCCTACCTGAAGTGTTTGACACCTCCCAGTAAGAAAGCTGCCCATGTGGAGATGAGAGAGGTTTGGTTTGGTGCCTCAGAAAAGCCCAATGTGCTGGTCTATGAAAACAGTCCTCTGAGAACGGAAACATGGAAACCAAAGCTAAGGTTCAGATTAGGGCCTGGGGGCCTGTCCATTTCAACCTTCTGTCTCTGGGGACACTCTCTGAGAGTCTAAGTGGAGATAGTTGCTCCGCTGGTGTCAGAGAGCCCCTCTTAGTCCAGGGTGGCCTATACTATTGATGGCCTCAGGGACCTTGGAGCTTTTCCCTAACCTGTAGGGTTGTGGTCAATGGATTGGGCACACTTTCCTTGGAGAGGGCAGGCACAATCTTTCGCTGTTTGGTCCAGAGGCCCTAGCCTGGATGTTGTGTGGGTCCAGGCTATGGGCACAGAAGTCGGAATACACCAACTCAGCTTATGAGTGGCGCCTAGGGTATGGCAGGCCGGATGTACAGCCCGAGAGGGAGCTCCTGGGCCTCTGAAACAAGGGCGAGTGGGAGGCGTTCCTTCAGGCTTTTGTCTCTGGATGTTGTGTCCGGGATAGCCGTGGATTGGAGCGGTGGCCTCAGGTACTGTGGATGAGTATCCCTCTCTGGGGATTTGTCCCAGCTCCCAAGAGTTTGGGGTCATTTTGTGGGAAGGGTGGAGTCGTGTTGTCTGGCCCATGGGTCTCTCCAAGAAAGGGATTCCAGAGCAGAGCTCCAGGTACGGGCGGGGCGACTGGAAAATTCAAACCGTGGTGAGGATTGGGTGCATAGGGGCTTGGCAAGACCCATATGTGGGCTCTTGGTCCAGGCCCTGACAGGCCTTTCTTTGACATGGGGCTCATGCTGAGGGTCACAGTGTGAATTTGTGCCCAAGCAGCACTCAAGTTTGGGCGTGGCATCAGGGGCCATGAAGGTTTCTCCCACCCTGAAGGTGTGACTGCATGCCAAGAGCAAGCTTGACAGCCATGGGGAAAGAGGAGTTCTGTTTTGTGCTTGCTATACCCAGCTGTGTGGAGAATTGATATAATGTCTAGGTTCAGATATCTGAAAACCAAGGTTAGGATGAGGTGACGGCATAAGACCATGGCGTGTCCGAAGTGCTGGGTGTGCGGCCAGCTGTCTCCTTGTCTGTCTGGACGTCTGGCTTCAGCCTGTGTCAGGCAGAGCATGAGTGCCCAGAGCAGCCTATCCAGTTCGGGTACCGTCGAGGCCCGAGCAGGTTGATCCTCATCTGGGTTTTCTGGAGAGCCCCACAGGGAAACGTTTTTCTTCCGGTGGGCAGACACTGGGCTGGGTTTTGGTTCCGGAGTTTCTAGTCCGGAGGGCTTGTTTGCCAGGTGTGTGAGGAAGGATGTCGGAAAACACAAGCTAGCGTGAGGTTTGGGACCGAGGGCACGGCATGCCCACTCTGCAGAGGCTGAATCGAGATCTCCTGCACTGAGGTCATGTCAACTATGAGACGTGCTTCAGGCTAGAGTTTTTGTCCAGCATGGCCTCTTCCTGAAGGGTGTGGGGGCTTCATGAGGCCAGAAAGTTTTGCCTACGATGGGATTTGTGAACTGCTCCAAAACTGAAGGTTACCTTCTGCACGACAGTCGAGTCCTATTGGATGGTTCCAAGAGGCCCCATATGGAAAGACTCGAGAGCAGGTGTCTAAGCATGGATGCCTGGGAACGCCACCTCATATTCCCACTCTTTAGTCAGGACAAGGCAGGCTCAATCTGCGGGCTCCTGGGTGAGCTACCCAGAGGGGAGAGTTGAAATGGACTCTCCTGAAGATGAGTCCTACTGTGGCTTGGTGGCCTGGGAGACCTTGGAATGTGGAGGTGGCTCAGGGACTCTGCAGGATTCTCCAAGCTGAGGTGTTTGACACGGCTCCAACAAGGAAACTTCCCATGTGGAGACGAGAGGAGTTCTGTTCCGTGCCTCAGGAAAGCCCCATACCCAGTTCTTCGAACCAAAGCCTCTGAGGAGTGACACCTGGAAACCAAAGCAAGAGTTGAGACTACGGCCTAAAGGCCTGTCCGGCTCAACCTTTTATCTCTGTTGACATCTGTGTGCATGCATTCATGGATGTAGCTGCTCAGCTTGTGTCCGAATGCCCCTGTGAGTCCAGTGAGGCTCCCAGTAGTGGGATGTCCTCGGAGGCCTTGAGGTTTCTCATATTCTGGAGGTGTGTGGCCAAAGGAATGGACACAGTTTCCCAGGAGAGAGCAGGCACGGTCCTGTGCTATGGCTCCAGAGGACCCAGCCTAGAGGCTGTGTTTGCCAGGGCTGTGGGGACAGATGTCTGAAAAAGCAAACTTGGCTCAGCTAGGGGCCAATGTAATGGCAGGCCTGATCTCTAGTCCGTGAGGGGAGATCCTCTGGAAATCAAAGGAGGGCAAGTGGGAGGCAGTCACTCAGGATTTTGTCTCTGGGTGTTGCGTTTACAGTGTCCAGTCAGGGTAGGGGTTGTCTCAGAGGCCGAGGAAGAGCCTTCCTCTCGGGGGATTGTCCAAGCTCCCAAGTGTTTGTGTTCATTCTGTGGGAATGAAGAGTACTGTTTTCTGCCACAGGGGACCCCCCAGGAGAGGTACTCTAGAGCACAGTAGTGGGTTCCCTCAACTGGAATACACACCATCTAGTTAGTCCTGGGTGCCTATGGGCATGGCAAGCCACATATGCGGGCTCTTGGTCCAGTCACTGAGAGGCGATACTTGAATAAGGTACTCACGCTGAGGGTCACAATGTGTGTTTGTGCCCAAGGCGGGCCTCACGCTTGAGCGTGGCCTCATGGGCCATGCCGTTTTCTCCTACACTGGAGGTTTGACTCACTGACAGCAGCAAGGTTTCTTGCCATGGGGAAGGAGGGGTTCTGACTTGTGCATCAGGTTCCCCCCAGTGCAGGGATTGGAGATAAGGTCTAGGTTCCGATGACTGAAAACCCAGGTTGGGAATGGATGGTGGCCTAAGGCAGTGGCGGGTCCAATGTGCTGGGTGTGCAGCCAGCTGTGTCGGTGTCTGTTGGAAGGTCTGGGCTCAGGCTATTTGCGACAGAGCATTACTGTTTAAGGTAGCCTATGCAATTGGGGTGTTGCCGAGGGCCAAGCAGTTTGATCCTCATTTGGGGTTTCTGGGCAGCGCCATAGACAATGTTTTTCTCCTGGGAGGCAGGCACAGTGCTTCATTGTGGCCCCAGAATTCCCAGTAGGGAGGGTTTGTGGGCCAGGAGTGTGAGGACGGAAGTCTGAAAACACAAGCTAGTGTGAGGATTGGAACCAAGGGCAGAGCAGGCCCACTCTGCAGAGGCTGAATCAAAATCTCCTGCATCTGAAGTCAGGCTGAGGATCAGACGTTGGCTGAGGCTGGCGTATGTGTCCATGATGGCACCTTCATGATGTGGGGGCCTCATGAGGCCAAGGAAGTTTTCCCACGCTGAGTTTGGAGGTTGCCCCAAACCACAAGGTTTCCTTCTGCGGGACATTCGAGTCCTGTTGCATGGCTCCAGGACATACCATATGGAAGGACTGGAGAGCAGGGTTCGAAGTATGGATCCCTGTATAGCATGCCTCGCATTCCCATTGGCTATTAGCGACAAGATATGTTTGATCTGCTGCCTCTGGAACACGCGACCCAGGGGGCTGAGATGAAATGGACTCTCCTGAGGATGCGTCATAATGTGCATTTGGGTCCATGGAGACCTTGGAATGTCCTGGTTGTTCAGTGGCCCTGCGGAACTCTCCTACCTGAAGTGTTTGACACCTCCCAGTAAGAAAGCTGCCCATGTGGAGATGAGAGAGGTTTGGTTTGGTGCCTCAGAAAAGCCCAATGTGCTGGTCTATGAAAACAGTCCTCTGAGAACGGAAACATGGAAACCAAAGCTAAGGTTCAGATTAGGGCCTGGGGGCCTGTCCATTTCAACCTTCTGTCTCTGGGGACACTGTCTGAGAGTCTAAGTGGAGATAGTTGCTCCGCTGGTGTCAGAGAGCCCCTCTTAGTCCAGGGTGGCCTATACTATTGATGGCCTCAGGGACCTTGGAGCTTTTCCCTAACCTGTAGGGTTGTGGTCAATGGATTGGGCACACTTTCCTTGGAGAGGGCAGGCACAATCTTTCGCTGTTTGGTCAAGAGGCCCTAGCCTGGATGTTGTGTGGGTCCAGGCTATGGGCACAGAAGTCGGAATACACCAACTCAGCTTATGAGTGGCGCCTAGGGTATGGCAGGCCGGATGTACAGCCCGAGAGGGAGCTCCTGGGCCTCTGAAACAAGGGCGAGTGGGAGGCGTTCCTTCAGGCTTTTGTCTCTGGATGTTGTGTCCGGGATAGCCGTGGATTGGAGCGGTGGCCTCAGGTACTGTGGATGAGTATCCCTCTCTGGGGATTTGTCCCAGCTCCCAAGAGTTTGGGGTCATTTTGTGGGAAGGGTGGAGTCGTGTTGTCTGGCCCATGGGTCTCTCCAAGAAAGGGTTTCCAGAGCAGAGCTCCAGGTACGGGCGGGGCGACTGGAAAATTCAAACCGTGGTGAGGATTGGGTGCATAGGGGCTTGGCAAGACCCATATGTGGGCTCTTGGTCCAGGCCCTGACAGGCCTTTCTTTGACATGGGGCTCATGCTGAGGGTCACAGTGTGAATTTGTGCCCAAGCAGCACTCAAGTTTGGGCGTGGCATCAGGGGCCATGAAGGTTTCTCCCACCCTGAAGGTGTGACTGCATGCCAAGAGCAAGCTTGACAGCCATGGGGAAAGAGGAGTTCTGTTTTGTGCTTGCTATACCCAGCTGTGTGGAGAATTGATATAATGTCTAGGTTCAGATATCTGAAAACCAAGGTTAGGATGAGGTGACGGCATAAGACCATGGCGTGTCCGAAGTGCTGGGTGTGCGGCCAGCTGTCTCCTTGTCTGTCTGGACGTCTGGCTTCAGCCTGTGTCAGGCAGAGCATGAGTGCCCAGAGCAGCCTATCCAGTTCGGGTACCGTCGAGGCCCGAGCAGGTTGATCCTCATCTGGGTTTTCTGGAGAGCCCCACAGGGAAACGTTTTTCTTCCAGTGGGCAGACACTGGGCTGGGTTTTGGTTCCGGAGTTCCTAGTCCGTAGGGCTTGTTTGCCAGGTGTGTGAGGAAGGAAGTCGGAAAACACAAGCTAGCGTGAGGTTTGGGACCGAGGGCACGGCAGGCCCACTCTGCAGAGGCTGAATCGAGATCTCCTGCACTGAGGTCATGTCAACTATGAGACGTGCCTCACGCTAGAGTTTTTGTCCAGCATGGCCTCTTCCTGAAGGGTGTGGGGGCTCCATGAGGCCAGAAAGTTTTGCCTACGATGGGATTTGTGAACTGCTCCAAAACTGAAGGTTACCTTCTGCACGACAGTCGAGTCCTATTGGATGGTTCCAAGAGGCCCCATATGGAAAGACTCGAGAGCAGGTGTCTAAGCATGGATGCCTGGGAACGCCACCTCATATTCCCACTCTTTAGTCAGGACAAGGCAGGCTCAATCTGTGGGCTCCTGGGTGAGCTACCCAGAGGGGAGAGTTGAAATGGACTCTCCTGAAGATGAGTCCTACTGTGGATTGGTGGCCTGGGAGACCTTGGAATGTGGAGGTGGCTCAGGGACTCTGCAGGATTCTCCAAGCTGAGGTGTTTGACACGGCTCCAACAAGGAAACTTCCCATGTGGAGACGAGAGGAGTTCTGTTCCGTGCCTCAGGAAAGCCCCATACCCTGTTCTTCGAACCAAAGCCTCTGAGGAGTGACACCTGGAAACCAAAGCAAGAGTTGAGACTACGGCCTAAAGGCCTGTCCGGCTCAACCTTCTATCTCTGTTGACATCTGTGTGCATGCATTCATGGATGTAGCTGCTCAGCTTGATCCGAATGCCCCTGTGAGTCCAGTGAGGCTCCCAGTAGTGGGATGTCCTCGGAGGCCTTGATGTTTCTCATATTCTGGAGGTTGTGGCCAAAGGAATGGACACAGTTTCCCAGGAGAGAACAGGCACGGTCCTGTGCTATGGCTCCAGAGGACCCAGCCAAGAGGCTGTGTTTGCCAGGGCTGTGGGGACAGATGTCTGAAAAAGCAAACTTGGCTCAGCTAGGGGCCAATGTAATGGCAGGCCTGATCTCTAGTCCGTAAGGGGAGATCCTCTGGAAATCAAAGGAGGGCAAGTGGGAGGCAGTCACTCAGGATTTTGTCTCTGGGTGTTGCGTTTACAGTGTCCGGTCAGGGTAGGGGTTGTCTCAGAGGCCGAGTAAGAGCCTTCCTCTCGGGGGATTGTCCAAGCTCCCAAGTGTTTGTGTTCATTCTGTGGGAATGAAGAGTACTGTTTTCTGCCACAGGGGACCCCCCAGGAGAGGGACTCTAGAGCACAGCAGTGGGTTCCCTCAACTGGAATACACACCATCTAGTTAGTCCTGGGTGCCTATGGGCATGGCAAGCCACATATGCGGGCTCTTGGTCCAGTCACTGAGAGGCGATACATGAATAAGGTACTCACGCTGAGGGTCACAATGTGTGTTTGTGCCCAAGGCGGCCCTCACGCTTGGGCGTGGCCTCATGGGCCATGCCGTTTTCTCCTACACTGAAGGTTTGACTCACTGCCAGCAGCAAGGTTTCTTGCCAGGGGGAAGGAGGGGTTCTGACTTGTGCATCAGGTTCCCCCCAGTGCAGGGATTGGAGATAAGGTCTAGGTTCCGATGACTGATAACCCAGGTTGGGAATGGATGGTGGCCTAAGGCAGTGGCGGGTCCAATGTGCTGGGTGTGCAGCCAGCTGTGTCGGTGTCTGTTGGAAGGTCTGGGCTCAGGCTATTTGCGACAGAGCATCACTGTTTAAGGTAGCCTATGCAATTGGGTTGTTGCCGAGGGCCAAGCAGTTTGATCCTCATTTGGGGTTTCTGGGCAGCGCCATAGACAATGTTTTTCTCCTGGGAGGCAGGCACAGTGCTTCATTGTGGCCCCAGAATTCCCAGTAGGGAGGGTTTGTGGGCCAGGAGTGTGAGGACGGAAGTCTGAAAACACAAGCTAGTGTGAGGATTGGAGCCAAGGGCAGAGCAGGCCCACTCTGCAGAGGCTGAATCAAAATCTCCTGCATCTGAAGTCAGTCTGAGGATCAGACGTTGGCTGAGGCTGGAGTATGTGTCCATGATGGCACCTTCATGAAGTGGGGGCCTCATGAGGCCAAGGAAGTTTTCCCACGCTGAGTTTGGAGGTTGCCCCAAACCACAAGGTTTCCTTCTGCGGGACATTCGAGTCCTGTTGCATGGCTCCAGGACATACCATATGGAAGGACTGGAGAGCAGGGTTCGAAGGATGGAACCCTGTACAGCATGCCTTCGATTCCCATTGGCTATTAGCGACAAGATATGTTTGATCTGCTGCCTCTGGAACACGCGACCCAGGGGGCTGAGTTAAAATGGCCTCTCCTGAGGATGCGTCATAATGTGCGTTTGGGTCCATGGAGACCTTGGAATGTGCTGGTTGTTCAGTGGCCCTGCGGAACTCTCCTACCTGAAGTGCTTGATACATCCCAGTAAGAAAGCTGCCCATGTGGTGATGAGAGAGGTTTGTTTTGGTGCCTCAGAAAAGCCCCATGTGCTGGTCTACGAAAACAGTCCTCTGAGAACGGAAACATGGAAACCAAAGCTAAGGTTCAGATTAGGGCCTGGGGGCCTGTCCATTTCAACCTTCTGTCTCTGGGGACACTGTCTGAGAGTCTAAGTGGAGATAGTTGCTCTGCTGGTGTCAGAGAGCCTCTCTTAGTCCAGGGGCGCCTACACTATTGATGGCCTCAGGGGCCTTGGAGCTTTTCCCTAACCTGTAGGGTTGTCGTCAATGGATTGGGCACACTTTCCTTGGAGAGGGCAGGCACAATCTTTCGCTGTGGCCCTAGAGGCCCTAGCCTGGAGGTGTGTGGGTCCAGGCTGTGGGCACAGAAGTCTGAATACACCAACTCAGCTTATGAGTGGCGCCTAGGGTATGGCAGGCCGGAGGTACAGCCCGAGAGGGAGCTCCTGGGCCTCTGAAACAAGAGCGAGTGGGAGGCGTTCCAACAGGCTTTTGTCTCTGGATGTTGTGTCCGGGATAGCCGTGGATTTGAGGGGTGGCCTCAGGAACAGTGGACGAGTATCCCTCTATGGAGATTTGTCCCAGCTCCCAAGATTGGTGTCATTTTGTGGGAAGGGTGGAGTCGTGTTGTCTGGGTCATGGGTCTCTCCAAGAAAGAGATTCCAGAGCAGAGCCCCAGGTACGGGCATGGCGACTGGAAAATTCAAAACGTGGTGAGGATTGGGTGCATAGGGGCTTGGCAAGCCACATATGCGCGCTCTTTGTCCAAGCCCTGAGAGGCCTTTCTTTGACATGGGGCTCATGCTGAGGGTCACAGTGTGAATTTGTTCACAATCAGCACTCACGTTTTGCGTGGCATCAGGGGCCATGAAGGTATCTCCCACCCTGAAGGTGTGACTCCATGCCAAGAGCAAGCTTGACAGCCATGGGGAAGCAGGACTTCTGTTTTGTGCTTGTGATACCCAGCTGTGTGGAGAATTGATATGATGTCTAGGTTCAGATATCTGAAAACCAAGGTTAGGAAGAGGTGACGGCATAAGACCATGGCGTGTCCGAAGTGCTGGGTGTGCGGCCAGCTGTCTCCTTGTCTGTCTGGACGTCTGGCTTCAGGCTGTGTCAGACAGAGCATCAGTGCCCAGAGCAGCCTATCCAGTTCGGGTACCGTCGAGGCCCGAGCAGGTTGATCCTCATCTGGGTTTTCTGGAGAGCCCCACAGGGAAACGTTTTTCTTCCGTTGGGCAGACACTGGGCTGGGTTGTGGTTATGGAGTTTCTAGTCCGGAGGGCTTGTTTTCCAGGAGTGTGAGGAAGGAAGTCGGAAAACACAAGCTAGCATGATGTTTGGGACCGAGGGCACGGCAGGCCCACTCTGCAGAGGCTGAATCGAGATCTCCTGCACTGAGGTCATGTCAACTATGAGACGTGCCTCAGGCTAGAGTTTTTGTCCAGCATGTCCTCTTCCTGAAGGGTGTGGGGGCTTCATGAAGCCAGGGAGGTTTGCCTACGATGGGATTTGTGAACTACTCCAAACCTCAAGATTTCCTTCTTCTCGACAGTCGAGTCCTCTTGGATGGTTCCAGGAGGCCCCATAAGGAAAGACTCGAGAGCAGGTGTCAAAGCATGGATGCCTGGGAACGCCACCTCATATTCCCACTGTTTAGTCAGGACAAGTCAGGCTCAATCTGCAGGCTCCTGGGTGAGCTACCTAGAGGGGAGAGTTGAAATGGACTCTCCTGAAGATGAGTTCTACTGTTGGTTGGTGGCCTGGGAGACCTTGGAATGTGGAGGTGGCTCGGGGACTCTGCAGGGTGTTCCAAACTGAGGCGTTTGACACAGTTCCAACAAGGAAGCTTCCCATGTGGAGACGAGAGGAGTTCTGTTCAGTGCCTCAGGAAAGCCCCATATCCTGTTCTTCGAACCAAAGCCTCTGAGGAGTGACACCTGGAACCCAAAGCAAGAGTTGAGATTAGGGCCTAAGGGCCTGTCCGGCTCAACCTTCTATCTCTGTTGACATCTGTGTGCATGCCTTCGTGGAGGTAGCTGCTCAGCTTGTGTCCGAATGCCCCTGTGTGTCCAGGGAGGCTCCCAGTAGTGGGATGACCTCGGGGGCCTTGAGGTTTCTCATATTCTGGAGGTGTGTGGCCAAAGGAATGGACACAGTTTCCCAGGAGAGAGCAGGCACAGTCCTGTGGTATGGCTCCAGAGGACCCAGCCTAGAGGCTGTGTTTGCCAGGGCTCTGGGGACTGATGTCTGAAAGAGAAAACTTGGCTCAGGTAGGGGCAAAGGTAATGGCAGGCCTGATCTCCAGTCCGTGAAGGGAGATCCTCTGGATATCAAAGGAGGGCAAGTGGGAGGCAGTCGCTCAGGCTTTTGTCTCTGGGTGTTGCGTTCACAGTGTCCGGTCAGGGTAGGGGTTGCCTCAGGGTCCGAGGAAGAGCCTTCCTCTCGGGGGATTGTCCAAGCTCCCAAGTGTTTGGGTTCATTCTGTGGGAAGTGAAGAGTACTGTTTTCTGCCACAAAGGACCTCCCAGGAGAGGGACTCTAGAGCACAGCAGTGGGTTCCCTCAACTGGAATACACACCATCTAGTTAGTCCTGGGTGACTATGTGCATGGCAAGGACTAAATGCAGGATCTTCGTCCCGAACCTGACAGGCCTTTCTTTGTCATGGGGCTCATGCTAGGGTCACAGTGTGAATTTGTGCCCAAGCAGCACTCATGTTTGGGCGTGGCATCAGGGGCCATGAAGGGTTCCCCACGTGAAGGTGTGACTCCTTGCGAAGAACAAGCATTACAGCCATGTGGAAGACAGAGTTCTGATTGTGATTCCGATACTCAAACTCAGCTTTCTTTGGGGACATCGGTATGGCAGGTCCAATCTACAAACCATGAGAAGAACTCATGAAGATTTGAATATAGAGTGAGTCTGAGGCGCTTGCTCAGGCATTTGTCTCTGGAATTTGTATCAGCGATCTCCGTGGAATGTCGGGGATGCCTCATGGGCCATGGACGAATCTTCCTCTCTGAGGATTTGGCCCGATTCCCAATTGCTTTTCGTCAATCTGTGGGATGGGATGTCTCCTTTCAGGTTTGTTACCTCAGGTGTCCCACCAAAAGAGGAATTCCAAAGCAAAGCCGTGGGGAAGACTGAAGGGACAACCCGAACTATGGTTAAAAATTGGGGCCTACGGGCATGGCAAGGACAATATGCTATCTCTTCATCCAGCCACTGAGTGGCCTTACTTGAGGACTGGGCTCAGCCTGAGGGTCACAATGTGTGTTTGTGAACAATGTGGCCCGCGAGCATGGGTGGGGCCTCATGGGCCACACTGGTTTCAACTACACTGAACGTTGGACAACATGCGAACCACAAGGTTTCTTGCCATGGGGAAGGAGTTCTGATTTCTGCATCATCTTCAACCCTGGGCAGTGATTGGAGATAAGGTCTAGGTTCTGAAACCTGAAAACTGAGGTTGGGAAGAGATGACGACCTAAGGCCATGGCGGCTCGATGTGCTCAGTGTGCGGACAGCTGTCTGGGAGGGGCCAGGGGGTCCAGGATCAGGCTGTGTCAGAAAGGGCATTAGTGCCCTGGTCAGCCTATGTATTTGGGGTACAGCCAAGGTCGGTGCAGGTTGATCCTCATTTGGGATGACTGGGTAGCCCCAGAGGACAAAGTTTTTCTTCTGGAGGGCCGGCAGAGTGCTGCATTGTAGTTCTGGATTGCCAAACTGGAGGGCTTGTGGGCCAGTAGTCTGACGACAAAAGTCTGAGAACACAAGCTAGGCTTAGGTTTCTGGGTGAGGCCATGGCAGGCACAATCTACAGACCTGAATCGAGATCTCGTGCATCTGAAGTCAGGGCGAGGATCAGACGATCGCTCAGGTAGGAGTTTCTGTCCCTGATGGCCCGTTCATAAATGGGGGGTCATCACGAGGCCATGGGGCTTTCCAACGATGGGAGTTGTGAGAAGCTCCAAACTGCAGAGAGTCTTCTGCAGGACAATTGAGACCTGTTGTTTGGCTCCAGGCCAATGATTCTGAGCAGGGTTCTAAGGATGGATGGCTGGGTAGCCCACCTCGCATTCCAATTGTCTCCTAGCAACAAGACAGTTTAGATCTCCTGTATCTGTGGGGAGCAACCGAGGATGCTGAGTTGAAATGGACACCCCTGGAGATGGGTCCTAACGTGCTTTTGTGTTTATGGAGACCTTGGAATGAAGCGGTGGCACTGGGGCCCTAAAGGGTTCTCCTAAACAGAGGCTTTGACACAGCTCCAACGTGCAAGTTTCCCATGTGTAGATGAGATGTTTTCTGATGGGTGAGTCATGAAACAGCTATATGCTGCTTTTGAAATCCAGGCCTCTGAGGAGAGATGCCTGGACACCAAAGCAATGGATCTGATTAGTGCCTAGGGGCCTGTTCTTTTCTTTTTACCTCTGGGGACATCTGCGATGGGTCTGAGTGCAGGTAGGTGCTCATTTGGGCTCAGATTGCCCCTGTTTTTCCTGGAAAGCCACCACTATTGAGATGGATCAGGGACTTTGGAGGTTTATCCTATTAGAAGGGTTGTGGCCATTGGAATGGGCACACACAATTCCCTTGGAGAGGGCAAGTACAGTCCTCAGTTTTGTGTCCAGGGGCCTGAGCCTGTAGGTTGTGTAGGCCAGGGCTGTTTGGTCAGTTCTCTGAAAACACAAACTCGGCTTATGTTTCAGGTCATAGGTATGGCAGGACTGATCTACAGACCATGAGGAGAACTCTTCAGGATTTGAAAGAAGGGCTAGTGTGAGGCTCCTGCTCAAGTTTTTGTCTCTGGATATCATGTCACTCATGGTCGTGGAATTTCTGGGTGATCATGGGAAATGGACGAGTCTTACTTTTTGGTGGTTTGGCCCCGTCCAAAGAGTTTGGGGTCATTCTTTGGGCTGGAAGAAGTCTGTTTTTTTTTTTTTTTTTTTGTTGTTGTTGTTTTTCTTTTTTAACCTCCGGTGTCCCACCAAATGAGGGATTGCAGAGTAGAGCCCTGGGGAGGGGCGACTGGACAATCAGAAATCTGGTTAAAAATTGGGGCCTAGGGACATGTCAAGCCCATTATGACATCTAATGGTCCAGCCACTGAGAGGACTTACTAGACTACAGAACTCAAGCTGAGGGTCACAATGTTTGTGTATGGCCTCGTCGCACTCAAGAATGGGCGGGGACTCAGGGTCAATGCTGGTTTCTTCTACTCTGAACGTTGGACAAAGTGCCAACCACAAGGGTTCTTGCCATGGGTAAAGAGGAGTTCTGATTTCTACATCACACTCACCCCTGGGCAGTGATTGGAGATAAGGTCTCGGTTCTGAAGCCTGAAAACTGAGGTAAGGAAGAGATGATGACCTAAGGCCATGGCGGTTTTTTTGTGCTCAGTGTGCGGTCAGCTTTCTGAGTGTTGGTCAAAAGGTCCGGGCTAAGGTTGTGTTCGACAGTGCATTAGTGCCCAGGTTAGACTATATAATTTGGGTAAAGTTGAGTGCTGTGTAGGTTTACCCTCATTTAAGGTGCCTGGGCAGCTCATGAGGCAATAATTTTTTTTTCTAGAGGGCAGGCAGAGTGCCTCATTGTGGGTCCGGAATTGCCAAACGTGAGGGCTTCGGAACCAGGAGTATGAGGACGGAAGTCTGAGAAGACAAGCTAGACTTGGGTTTCAGGGCGAGGGCACGGCAGGTACCCCCTGCAGATCTGAAAAAATATCTCATGCATCTGAAGTCAGGGCAAGGATCAGACTTTGGCTCAGGTTGGAGAATCTGAGCATGACGGCCGCTTCTTGAAGGCAGCGGAATCTCGAGGCCATTGAGGTTTTCCCACGTTGGGAGTTGTGGGATGCCCCCTTCAAGGATTCCTTCTGTGGGACAATTAAGACTTGTTGGACAGCTCCAGGACATCCCATATGGAATGACTCCAGACCACCGTTCGCGGATGGATGCCTGGGAAGCCGGCCTCGCATTCCAATTGTCTCCTAGCAACAAGACAGTTTAGATCTGATGGTTCTGCGGGAGCAACCGGGGTGGCTGAGTTGAAATGGACTTTCCTGAGGATGGGTCCTAATGTGCTTTTGTGTCCATGAGGGCCTTGGAATGGGGCGGTGGCACCGGGACCCTGAAGTACTCTCCTAAGCTTTGGACATGGCTCCCATGCACAGGTTTCCTTGTGGAGACGAGATGAGTTCTGATGGGTGCCTCAGGAAAACACATATGCTCGTATTGGAATCAGGCTTTTGAGGACACATGCCTGTAACCCAAAGCAATAGATCCTATTATGGCCTAGGGTACTGTCTGGTTCAATCTTCTTCTCTGGGGACAACCATCTCTGTTATGAGTATAGGTCGATTATCAGCTGGTGTCAGACAGCCCTTGTTTGTTCTGGGCGACCTACACTATTGGGATGGCCTCAGGGACTTTGGAGGTTTCTCCTAATTTGTACGATTTTGGACCATGGAATGGGCAGAATTCCCATGGATTGGTAGGCACAGTCCGAATGTGTGGCTCCAGGGGCCCAGCCTGGAGGGTGGGTGGCCCAAGACTTTGAGGACAGAAGTCTGAAAACACAAACTCAGCTTAGGTTTGGGGACGTAGGTATGTCAGGCCCGATCGACAAACCAAGAGAAGAACTCTTCAGAATATGAAGAAAGTGCGAGTCTGAGGCGCTTGCTCAGGCTTTTGTCTCTGGATTTTGTATCAGCGATGGCCGTGGAATGTCGGGGAGGCCTCATGGGCCACGGACGAATCTTCCTCTCTGAGGATTTGGCCCGATTCCCAATTGCTTTTCGTCAATCTGTGGGATGGGAGGACTCATTTCAGTTTTGTTACCTCAGGTGTCCCACCAAAAGAGGAAATCCAAAGCCAAGCCGTGGGGAAGACTGAAGGGACAACCCAAACTATGGTTAAAAATTGGGGCCTAGGGGCATGGCAAGCCCAATATGCTATCTCTTCATCCAGCCACTTAGTGGCCTTACTCGAGGACTGGGCTAAGCCTGAGCGTAACAATGTGTGTTTGTGACCAATGTGGCCCACGAGCATGGGCGGGGCCTCATGGGCCACACTGGTTTCAACTACAATGAACGTTGGACAACATGCCAACCACAAGGTTTCTTGCCATGGAAAAGGAGTTCTGATTTCTGCATCACCTTCAACCCTGGGCAGTGATTGGATATAAGGTCTACGTTCTGAAACCTGAAAATTGATGTTGGGAAGAGATGACGACCTAAGGCCATGGCGGCTCGATGTGCTCAGTTTGCGGCCAGCTGTCTGGGAGGGGCCAGGGGGTCCAGGCTCAGGCTGTAGCAGAAAGGGCATTAGAGCCCTGGTCAGCCTGTGTATTTGGGGTACAGCCAAGGTCGGTGCAGGTTGATCCTCATTTGGGGTTACTGGGTAGCCCCAGAGGACAATGTTTTTCTTCTGGAGGGCCGGCAGAGTTCTGTGTTGTAGTTCTGGATTGCCAAACTGGAGGGCTTGTGGGCCAGTAGTCTGACAACAAAAGTCTGAGAACACAAGCTAGGCTTAGGTTTCTGGGTGAGGCCATGGCACGCACAATCTACAGACCTGAATCGAGATCTCGTGCATCTGAAGTCAGGGCGAGGATCAGACGATCGCTCAGGTTGGAGTTTCTGACCCTTATGGCCCCTTCATGAATGGGGCGGGCATCACGAGGCCATGGGTGTTTTCCCACGATGAGAGTTGTGAGAAGCTCCAAACTGCAGAGAGTCTTCTGCAGGACAATTGAGACCAGTTGTTTGGCTCCAGGCCAATGATTCTGAGCAGGGTTCTAAGGATGGATGGCTGGGTAGCCCACCTCGCATTCCAATTGACTCCTAGCAACCAGACAGGTTAGATCTCCTGGATCTGTGGGGAGCAACCGAGGACGCTGAGTTGAAATGGACACCCCTGGGGATGGGTCCTAACGTGCTTTTGTGTCTATGGAGACCTTGGAATGAAGCGGTGGCACTGGGGCCCTAAAGGGTTCTCCTAAACAGAGGCTTTGACACAGCTCCAACGTGCAAGTTTCCCATGTGTAGATGAGATGTTTTCTGATGGGTGAGTCAAGAAACAGCTATATGCTGCTTGAAATCAAGGCCTCTGAGGAGAGATGCCTGGAAACCAAAGCAATGGATCTGATTAGTGCCTAGGGGCCTGTTCTTTCCTTTTTACATCTGGGGACATCTGTCTATGGGTCTGAGTGCAGGTAGGTGCTCAGTTGGGCTCAGATTGCCCCTGTTGTTCCTGGGAAGCCACCACTATTGAGATGGATCAGGGACTTTGGAGGTTTATCCTATTAGAAGGGTAGTGGCCATTGGAATGGGCACACACAATTCCCTTGGAGAGGGCAAGTACAGTCCTCAGGTTTGGCTCCAGGGGCATGAGCCTGTAGGTTGTGTAGGCCAGGGCTGTTTGGACAGTTGTCAGAAAACACAAACTCGGCTTATGTTTCGGGTCATAGGTATGGCAGGACTGATCTACAGACCATGAGGAGAACTCTTCGGGATTTGAAAGAAAGGCGAGTGTGAGGCTCCTGCTCAAGTTTTTGTCTCTGGATATCGTGTCACTCATGGTCGTGGAATTTCTGGGTGACTTCATGGGAAATGGACGAGTCTTACTCTCTGGTGGTTTGGCCCCGTCCAAAGAGTTTTGGGTCATTCTGTGGGTTGGAAGAAGTCCGTTTTTTTTTTTTGTTGTTGTTGTTTTCTTTTTTAACCTCAGGTGTCCCACCAAATGAGGGATTCCCTAGTAGAGCCCTGGGGAGGGGCGACTGGACAATCAGAAATCTGGTTAAATATTGGGGCCTAGGGACATGTCAAGCCCATTATGACATCTAATGGTCCAGCCACTGAGAGGACTTACTAGAGGACAGGACTCATGCTGAGGGTCACAATGCGTGTGTATGCCCTCGTCGCACTCAAGGATGGGCGGGGCCTCAGGGTGAATGCTGGTTTCTCCTACACTGAACGTTGGACAACGTCCCAACCACAAGGGTTCTTGCAATGGGTAAGGAGGAGTTATGATTTCTGCATCACACTCACCCCTGGGCAGTGATTGGAGATAAGGTCTCGGTTCTGAAGCCTGAAAACTGAGGTAGGGAAGAGATGATGACCTAAGGCCATGGCGGGTTTTATGTGCTCAGTGTGTGGTCAGCTTTCTGGGTGTTGTTCAGGAGGTCCGGGCTCAGGTTGTGTTCGACAGTGCATTAGTGCCCAGGTTAGACTATATAATTTGGGTAAAGTCGAGTGCTGTGTAGGTTTACCCTCATTTAAGGTGCCTGGTCAGCTCATGAGGCAATAATTTTTTTTCTAGAGGGCAGGCAGAGTGCTGCATTGTGGGTCCGGAATTGCCAAACTTGAGGGCTTCGAGGCCAGGAGTGTGAGGACGGAAGTCTGAGAAGACAAGCTAGACTTGGGTTTCAGGGCGAGGGCACGGCAGGTACCCCCTGCAGATCTTCACAAATATCTCATGCATCTGAAGTCAGGGCGAGGATCAGACGTTGACTCAGGTTGGAGTTTCTGAGCATGACGGCCGCTTCATGAAGGGAGCGGAATCTCGAGGCCATTGAGGTTTTCCCACGTTGGGAGTTGTGGGATGCCCCCTTCAAGGATTCCTTCTGCGGGACAATTGAGACCTGTTGGACAGCTCCAGGACATCCCATATGGAATGACTCCAGAGCCCCGTTCTCGGATGGATGCCTGGGAAGCCCGCCTCGCATTCCAATTGTCTCCTAGCAACAAGAGAGTTTAGATCTGATGGCTCTTCGGGAGCAACCGGGGTGGCTGAGTTGAAATGGACTTTCGTGAGGATGGGTCCTAATGTGTTTTTGTGTCCATGAGGGCCTTGGAATGGGGCGGTGGCACCGGGATCCTGAAGTACTCTCCTAAGCTTTGGACATGGCTCCCATGCACAGATTTCCTTGTGGAGATGAGATGAGTTCTGATGGGTGCCTCAGGAAAACACATATGCTCGTATTGGAATCAGGCTTTTAAGACACATGCCTGTAACCCAAAGCAATGGATCCTATTATGGCCTAGGGTCCTGTCTGGTTCAATCTTCTTCTCTGGAGACATCCATCTATGGTATGAGTGGAGGTCGATTATCAGCTGGTGTCTGACAGCCCTTGTTTGTTCCGGGCGACCTACACTATTGGGATGGCCTCAGGGACTTTGGAGGTTTCTCCTAATTTGTACGATTTTGGACCATGGAATGGGCAGAATTCCCATGGATTGGTAGGCACAGTCCTAATGTGTGGCTCCATGGGCCGAGCCTGGAGGGTGTGGGGCCCAAGACTTTGAAGACAGAAGTCTGAAAACACAAACTCAGCTTAGGTTTGGGGACGTAGGTATGGCAGGCCCGATCTACAACCATGAGAAGAACTCTTCAGGATATGAAGAAAGTGCGAGTCTGAGGCGCTTGCTCAGGCTTTTGTCTCTGGATTTTGTATCAGCGATGGCCGTGGAATGTCAGGGAGGCCTCATGGGCCATGGACGAATCTTCCTCTCTGAGGATTTGGCCCGATTCCCAATTGCTTTTCGTCAATCTGTGGGATGGGAGGACTCATTTCAGTTTTGTTACCTCAGGTGTCCCACCAAAAGAGGAATTCCAAAGCCAAGCCGTGGGGAAGACTGAAGGGACAACCCGAACTATAGTTAAAAATTGGGGCCTAGGGGCATGGCAAGCCCAATATGCTATCTCTTCATCCAGTCACTGAGTGGCCTTACTTGAGGACTGGTCTCAGCCTGAGCGTCACAATGTGTGTTTGTGACCAATGTGGCCCATGAGCATGGGCGGGGCCACATGGGACACACTGGTTTCAACTACACTGAACTTTGGACAACATGCCAACCACAAGGTTTCTTGCCATGGGGAAGGAGTTCTGATTTCTGCATCACCTTCAACCCTGGGCAGTGTTGGAGATATGGCCTAGGTTCTGAAACCTTAAACCGAGGTTGGGAAGAGATGACGACCTAAGGCCATGGCGGCTCGATGTGCTCAGTGTGCGCCCAGCTGTCTGGGAGAGTCCAGGGGTCCAGGCACAGGCTGTGTCAGAAAGGGCATTAATGCCCTGGTCAGCCTATGTATTTGGGGTACACCAAGGTCGGTGCAGGTTGATCCTCATTTGGGGTTACTGGGTAGCCCCAGAGGACAATGTTTTTCTTCTGGAGGGCCGGCAGAGTGCTGCATTGTAGTTCTGGATTGCCAAACTGGAGGGCTTGTGGGCCAGTAGTCTGACAACAAAAGTCTGAGAACACAAGCTAGGCTTAGGTTTCTGGGTGAGGCCATGGCAGGCAAAATCTACAGACCTGAATCGAGATCTTGTGCATCTGAAGTCAGGGCGAGGATCAGACGATCGCTCAGGTTGGAGTTTCTGACCCTGATGGCCCCTTCATGAATGGGGGGGGCATCACGAGGCCATGGGTGTTTTCCCACGGTGGGAGTTGTGAGAAGCTCCAAACTGCAGAGAGTCTTCTGCAGGACAATTGAGACCTGTTGTTTGGCTCCAGGCCAATGATTCTGAGCAGGGTTCTAAGGATGGATGGCTGGGTAGCCCACCTCGCATTCCAATTGTCTCCTAGCAACAAGACAGGTTAGATCTCCTGGATCTGTGGGGAGCAACCGAGGACGCTGAGTTGAAATGGACACCCCTGGGGATGGGTCCTAACGTGCTTTTGTGTCTATGGAGACCTTGGAATGAAGCGGTGGCACTGGGGCCCTAAAGGGTTCTCCTAAACAGAGGCTTTGACACAGCTCCAACGTGCAAGTTTCCCATGTGTAGATGAGATGTTTTCTGATGGGTGAGTCAAGAAACAGCTATATGCTGCTTTTGAAATCCAGGCCTCTGAGGAGAGATGCCTGGAAACCAAAGCAATGGATCTGATTAGTGCCTAGGGGCCTGTTCTTTCCTTTTTACCTCTGGGGAAATCTGTCTATGGGTCTGAGTGCAGGTAGGTGCTCAGTTGGGCTCAGATTGCCCATGTTTTTCCTGGGAAGCCACCACTATTGAGATGGATCAGGGACTTTGGAGGTTTATCCTATTAGAAGGGTTGTGGCCATTGGAATGGGCACACACAATTCCCTTGGAGAGGGCCAGTACTGTCCTCAGGTTTGGCTCCAGGGGCCTGAGCCTGTAGGTTGTGTAGGCCAGGGCTGTTTGGACAGTTGTCAGAAAACACAAACTCGGCTTATGTTTCGGGTCATAGGTATGGCAGGACTGATCTACAGACCATGAGGAGAACTCTTCGGGATTTGAAAGAAAGGCGAGTGTGAGGCTCCTGCTCAAGTTTTTGTCTCTGGATATCGTGTCACTCATGGTCGTGGAATTTCTGGGTGACTTCATGGGAAATGGACGAGTCTTACTCTCTGGTGGTTTGGCCCCGTCCAAAGAGTTTTGGGTCATTCTGTGGGTTGGAAGAAGTCCGTTTTTTTTTTGTTGTTGTAGTTGTTTTCTTTTTTAACCTCAGGTGTCCCACCAAATGAGGGATTCCCTAGTAGAGCCCTGGGGAGGGGCGACTGGACAATCAGAAATCTGGTTAAATATTGGGGCCTAGGGACATGTCAAGCCCATTATGACATCTAATGGTCCAGCCACTGAGAGGACTTACTAGAGGACAGGACTCATGCTGAGGGTCACAATGCGTGTGTATGCCCTCGTCGCACTCAAGGATGGGCGGGGCCTCAGGGTGAATGCTGGTTTCTCCTACACTGAACGTTGGACAACGTCCCAACCACAAGGGTTCTTGCAATGGGTAAGGAGGAGTTATGATTTCTGCATCACACTCACCCCTGGGCAGTGATTGGAGATAAGGTCTCGGTTCTGAAGCCTGAAAACTGAGGTAGGGAAGAGATGATGACCTAAGGCCATGGCGGGTTTTATGTGCTCAGTGTGTGGTCAGCTTTCTGGGTGTTGTTCAGGAGGTCCGGGCTCAGGTTGTGTTCGACAGTGCATTAGTGCCCAGGTTAGACTATATAATTTGGGTAAAGTCGAGTGCTGTGTAGGTTTACCCTCATTTAAGGTGCCTGGTCAGCTCATGAGGCAATAATTTTTTTTCTAGAGGGCAGGCAGAGTGCTGCATTGTGGGTCCGGAATTGCCAAACTTGAGGGCTTCGAGGCCAGGAGTGTGAGGACGGAAGTCTGAGAAGACAAGCTAGACTTGGGTTTCAGGGCGAGGGCACGGCAGGTACCCCCTGCAGATCTTCACAAATATCTCATGCATCTGAAGTCAGGGCGAGGATCAGACGTTGACTCAGGTTGGAGTTTCTGAGCATGACGGCCGCTTCATGAAGGGAGCGGAATCTCGAGGCCATTGAGGTTTTCCCACGTTGGGAGTTGTGGGATGCCCCCTTCAAGGATTCCTTCTGCGGGACAATTGAGACCTGTTGGACAGCTCCAGGACATCCCATATGGAATGACTCCAGAGCCCCGTTCTCGGATGGATGCCTGGGAAGCCCGCCTCGCATTCCAATTGTCTCCTAGCAACAAGAGAGTTTAGATCTGATGGCTCTTCGGGAGCAACCGGGGTGGCTGAGTTGAAATGGACTTTCGTGAGGATGGGTCCTAATGTGTTTTTGTGTCCATGAGGGCCTTGGAATGGGGCGGTGGCACCGGGATCCTGAAGTACTCTCCTAAGCTTTGGACATGGCTCCCATGCACAGATTTCCTTGTGGAGATGAGATGAGTTCTGATGGGTGCCTCAGGAAAACACATATGCTCGTATTGGAATCAGGCTTTTAAGACACATGCCTGTAACCCAAAGCAATGGATCCTATTATGGCCTAGGGTCCTGTCTGGTTCAATCTTCTTCTCTGGAGACATCCATCTATGGTATGAGTGGAGGTCGATTATCAGCTGGTGTCTGACAGCCCTTGTTTGTTCCGGGCGACCTACACTATTGGGATGGCCTCAGGGACTTTGGAGGTTTCTCCTAATTTGTACGATTTTGGACCATGGAATGGGCAGAATTCCCATGGATTGGTAGG
Source organism: Mustela nivalis (assembly GCF_964662115.1). Taxonomy (NCBI): domain Eukaryota; kingdom Metazoa; phylum Chordata; class Mammalia; order Carnivora; family Mustelidae; genus Mustela; species Mustela nivalis. Next base: position 193,203 of record NW_028136558.1, on the reverse strand, counting down.
CACAGTCCTAATGTGTGGCTCCATGGGCCGAGCCTGGAGGGTGTGGGGCCCAAGACTTTGAAGACAGAAGTCTGAAAACACAAACTCAGCTTAGGTTTGGGGACGTAGGTATGGCAGGCCCGATCTACAACCATGAGAAGAACTCTTCAGGATATGAAGAAAGTGCGAGTCTGAGGCGCTTGCTCAGGCTTTTGTCTCTGGATTTTGTATCAGCGATGGCCGTGGAATGTCAGGGAGGCCTCATGGGCCATGGACGAATCTTCCTCTCTGAGGATTTGGCCCGATTCCCAATTGCTTTTCGTCAATCTGTGGGATGGGAGGACTCATTTCAGTTTTGTTACCTCAGGTGTCCCACCAAAAGAGGAATTCCAAAGCCAAGCCGTGGGGAAGACTGAAGGGACAACCCGAACTATAGTTAAAAATTGGGGCCTAGGGGCATGGCAAGCCCAATATGCTATCTCTTCATCCAGTCACTGAGTGGCCTTACTTGAGGACTGGTCTCAGCCTGAGCGTCACAATGTGTGTTTGTGACCAATGTGGCCCATGAGCATGGGCGGGGCCACATGGGACACACTGGTTTCAACTACACTGAACTTTGGACAACATGCCAACCACAAGGTTTCTTGCCATGGGGAAGGAGTTCTGATTTCTGCATCACCTTCAACCCTGGGCAGTGTTGGAGATATGGCCTAGGTTCTGAAACCTTAAACCGAGGTTGGGAAGAGATGACGACCTAAGGCCATGGCGGCTCGATGTGCTCAGTGTGCGCCCAGCTGTCTGGGAGAGTCCAGGGGTCCAGGCACAGGCTGTGTCAGAAAGGGCATTAATGCCCTGGTCAGCCTATGTATTTGGGGTACACCAAGGTCGGTGCAGGTTGATCCTCATTTGGGGTTACTGGGTAGCCCCAGAGGACAATGTTTTTCTTCTGGAGGGCCGGCAGAGTGCTGCATTGTAGTTCTGGATTGCCAAACTGGAGGGCTTGTGGGCCAGTAGTCTGACAACAAAAGTCTGAGAACACAAGCTAGGCTTAGGTTTCTGGGTGAGGCCATGGCAGGCAAAATCTACAGACCTGAATCGAGATCTTGTGCATCTGAAGTCAGGGCGAGGATCAGACGATCGCTCAGGTTGGAGTTTCTGACCCTGATGGCCCCTTCATGAATGGGGGGGGCATCACGAGGCCATGGGTGTTTTCCCACGGTGGGAGTTGTGAGAAGCTCCAAACTGCAGAGAGTCTTCTGCAGGACAATTGAGACCTGTTGTTTGGCTCCAGGCCAATGATTCTGAGCAGGGTTCTAAGGATGGATGGCTGGGTAGCCCACCTCGCATTCCAATTGTCTCCTAGCAACAAGACAGGTTAGATCTCCTGGATCTGTGGGGAGCAACCGAGGACGCTGAGTTGAAATGGACACCCCTGGGGATGGGTCCTAACGTGCTTTTGTGTCTATGGAGACCTTGGAATGAAGCGGTGGCACTGGGGCCCTAAAGGGTTCTCCTAAACAGAGGCTTTGACACAGCTCCAACGTGCAAGTTTCCCATGTGTAGATGAGATGTTTTCTGATGGGTGAGTCAAGAAACAGCTATATGCTGCTTTTGAAATCCAGGCCTCTGAGGAGAGATGCCTGGAAACCAAAGCAATGGATCTGATTAGTGCCTAGGGGCCTGTTCTTTCCTTTTTACCTCTGGGGAAATCTGTCTATGGGTCTGAGTGCAGGTAGGTGCTCAGTTGGGCTCAGATTGCCCATGTTTTTCCTGGGAAGCCACCACTATTGAGATGGATCAGGGACTTTGGAGGTTTATCCTATTAGAAGGGTTGTGGCCATTGGAATGGGCACACACAATTCCCTTGGAGAGGGCCAGTACTGTCCTCAGGTTTGGCTCCAGGGGCCTGAGCCTGTAGGTTGTGTAGGCCAGGGCTGTTTGGACAGTTGTCAGAAAACACAAACTCGGCTTATGTTTCGGGTCATAGGTATGGCAGGACTGATCTACAGACCATGAGGAGAACTCTTCGGGATTTGAAAGAAAGGCGAGTGTGAGGCTCCTGCTCAAGTTTTTGTCTCTGGATATCGTGTCACTCATGGTCGTGGAATTTCTGGGTGACTTCATGGGAAATGGACGAGTCTTACTCTCTGGTGGTTTGGCCCCGTCCAAAGAGTTTTGGGTCATTCTGTGGGTTGGAAGAAGTCCGTTTTTTTTTTGTTGTTGTAGTTGTTTTCTTTTTTAACCTCAGGTGTCCCACCAAATGAGGGATTCCCTAGTAGAGCCCTGGGGAGGGGCGACTGGACAATCAGAAATCTGGTTAAATATTGGGGCCTAGGGACATGTCAAGCCCATTATGACATCTAATGGTCCAGCCACTGAGAGGACTTACTAGAGGACAGGACTCATGCTGAGGGTCACAATGCGTGTGTATGCCCTCGTCGCACTCAAGGATGGGCGGGGCCTCAGGGTGAATGCTGGTTTCTCCTACACTGAACGTTGGACAACGTCCCAACCACAAGGGTTCTTGCAATGGGTAAGGAGGAGTTATGATTTCTGCATCACACTCACCCCTGGGCAGTGATTGGAGATAAGGTCTCGGTTCTGAAGCCTGAAAACTGAGGTAGGGAAGAGATGATGACCTAAGGCCATGGCGGGTTTTATGTGCTCAGTGTGTGGTCAGCTTTCTGGGTGTTGTTCAGGAGGTCCGGGCTCAGGTTGTGTTCGACAGTGCATTAGTGCCCAGGTTAGACTATATAATTTGGGTAAAGTCGAGTGCTGTGTAGGTTTACCCTCATTTAAGGTGCCTGGTCAGCTCATGAGGCAATAATTTTTTTTCTAGAGGGCAGGCAGAGTGCTGCATTGTGGGTCCGGAATTGCCAAACTTGAGGGCTTCGAGGCCAGGAGTGTGAGGACGGAAGTCTGAGAAGACAAGCTAGACTTGGGTTTCAGGGCGAGGGCACGGCAGGTACCCCCTGCAGATCTTCACAAATATCTCATGCATCTGAAGTCAGGGCGAGGATCAGACGTTGACTCAGGTTGGAGTTTCTGAGCATGACGGCCGCTTCATGAAGGGAGCGGAATCTCGAGGCCATTGAGGTTTTCCCACGTTGGGAGTTGTGGGATGCCCCCTTCAAGGATTCCTTCTGCGGGACAATTGAGACCTGTTGGACAGCTCCAGGACATCCCATATGGAATGACTCCAGAGCCCCGTTCTCGGATGGATGCCTGGGAAGCCCGCCTCGCATTCCAATTGTCTCCTAGCAACAAGAGAGTTTAGATCTGATGGCTCTTCGGGAGCAACCGGGGTGGCTGAGTTGAAATGGACTTTCGTGAGGATGGGTCCTAATGTGTTTTTGTGTCCATGAGGGCCTTGGAATGGGGCGGTGGCACCGGGATCCTGAAGTACTCTCCTAAGCTTTGGACATGGCTCCCATGCACAGATTTCCTTGTGGAGATGAGATGAGTTCTGATGGGTGCCTCAGGAAAACACATATGCTCGTATTGGAATCAGGCTTTTAAGACACATGCCTGTAACCCAAAGCAATGGATCCTATTATGGCCTAGGGTCCTGTCTGGTTCAATCTTCTTCTCTGGAGACATCCATCTATGGTATGAGTGGAGGTCGATTATCAGCTGGTGTCTGACAGCCCTTGTTTGTTCCGGGCGACCTACACTATTGGGATGGCCTCAGGGACTTTGGAGGTTTCTCCTAATTTGTACGATTTTGGACCATGGAATGGGCAGAATTCCCATGGATTGGTAGGCACAGTCCTAATGTGTGGCTCCATGGGCCGAGCCTGGAGGGTGTGGGGCCCAAGACTTTGAAGACAGAAGTCTGAAAACACAAACTCAGCTTAGGTTTGGGGACGTAGGTATGGCAGGCCCGATCTACAAGCATGAGAAGAACTCTTCAGGATATGAAGAAAGTGCGAGTCTGAGGCGCTTGCTCAGGCTTTTGTCTCTGGATTTTGTATCAGCGATGGCCGTGGAATGTCAGGGAGGCCTCATGGGCCATGGACGAATCTTCCTCTCTGAGGATTTGGCCCGATTCCCAATTGCTTTTCGTCAATCTGTGGGATGGGAGGACTCATTTCAGTTTTGTTACCTCAGGTGTCCCACCAAAAGAGGAATTCCAAAGCCAAGCCGTGGGGAAGACTGAAGGGACAACCCGAACTATAGTTAAAAATTGGGGCCTAGGGGCATGGCAAGCCCAATATGCTATCTCTTCATCCAGTCACTGAGTGGCCTTACTTGAGGACTGGTCTCAGCCTGAGCGTCACAATGTGTGTTTGTGACCAATGTGGCCCATGAGCATGGGCGGGGCCACATGGGACACACTGGTTTCAACTACACTGAACTTTGGACAACATGCCAACCACAAGGTTTCTTGCCATGGGGAAGGAGTTCTGATTTCTGCATCACCTTCAACCCTGGGCAGTGTTGGAGATATGGCCTAGGTTCTGAAACCTTAAACCGAGGTTGGGAAGAGATGACGACCTAAGGCCATGGCGGCTCGATGTGCTCAGTGTGCGCCCAGCTGTCTGGGAGAGTCCAGGGGTCCAGGCACAGGCTGTGTCAGAAAGGGCATTAATGCCCTGGTCAGCCTATGTATTTGGGGTACACCAAGGTCGGTGCAGGTTGATCCTCATTTGGGGTTACTGGGTAGCCCCAGAGGACAATGTTTTTCTTCTGGAGGGCCGGCAGAGTGCTGCATTGTAGTTCTGGATTGCCAAACTGGAGGGCTTGTGGGCCAGTAGTCTGACAACAAAAGTCTGAGAACACAAGCTAGGCTTAGGTTTCTGGGTGAGGCCATGGCAGGCAAAATCTACAGACCTGAATCGAGATCTTGTGCATCTGAAGTCAGGGCGAGGATCAGACGATCGCTCAGGTTGGAGTTTCTGACCCTGATGGCCCCTTCATGAATGGGGGGGGCATCACGAGGCCATGGGTGTTTTCCCACGGTGGGAGTTGTGAGAAGCTCCAAACTGCAGAGAGTCTTCTGCAGGACAATTGAGACCTGTTGTTTGGCTCCAGGCCAATGATTCTGAGCAGGGTTCTAAGGATGGATGGCTGGGTAGCCCACCTCGCATTCCAATTGTCTCCTAGCAACAAGACAGGTTAGATCTCCTGGATCTGTGGGGAGCAACCGAGGACGCTGAGTTGAAATGGACACCCCTGGGGATGGGTCCTAACGTGCTTTTGTGTCTATGGAGACCTTGGAATGAAGCGGTGGCACTGGGGCCCTAAAGGGTTCTCCTAAACAGAGGCTTTGACACAGCTCCAACGTGCAAGTTTCCCATGTGTAGATGAGATGTTTTCTGATGGGTGAGTCAAGAAACAGCTATATGCTGCTTTTGAAATCCAGGCCTCTGAGGAGAGATGCCTGGAAACCAAAGCAATGGATCTGATTAGTGCCTAGGGGCCTGTTCTTTCCTTTTTACCTCTGGGGAAATCTGTCTATGGGTCTGAGTGCAGGTAGGTGCTCAGTTGGGCTCAGATTGCCCATGTTTTTCCTGGGAAGCCACCACTATTGAGATGGATCAGGGACTTTGGAGGTTTATCCTATTAGAAGGGTTGTGGCCATTGGAATGGGCACACACAATTCCCTTGGAGAGGGCCAGTACTGTCCTCAGGTTTGGCTCCAGGGGCCTGAGCCTGTAGGTTGTGTAGGCCAGGGCTGTTTGGACAGTTGTCAGAAAACACAAACTCGGCTTATGTTTCGGGTCATAGGTATGGCAGGACTGATCTACAGACCATGAGGAGAACTCTTCGGGATTTGAAAGAAAGGCGAGTGTGAGGCTCCTGCTCAAGTTTTTGTCTCTGGATATCGTGTCACTCATGGTCGTGGAATTTCTGGGTGACTTCATGGGAAATGGACGAGTCTTACTCTCTGGTGGTTTGGCCCCGTCCAAAGAGTTTTGGGTCATTCTGTGGGTTGGAAGAAGTCCGTTTTTTTTTTGTTGTTGTAGTTGTTTTCTTTTTTAACCTCAGGTGTCCCACCAAATGAGGGATTCCCTAGTAGAGCCCTGGGGAGGGGCGACTGGACAATCAGAAATCTGGTTAAATATTGGGGCCTAGGGACATGTCAAGCCCATTATGACATCTAATGGTCCAGCCACTGAGAGGACTTACTAGAGGACAGGACTCATGCTGAGGGTCACAATGCGTGTGTATGCCCTCGTCGCACTCAAGGATGGGCGGGGCCTCAGGGTGAATGCTGGTTTCTCCTACACTGAACGTTGGACAACGTCCCAACCACAAGGGTTCTTGCAATGGGTAAGGAGGAGTTATGATTTCTGCATCACACTCACCCCTGGGCAGTGATTGGAGATAAGGTCTCGGTTCTGAAGCCTGAAAACTGAGGTAGGGAAGAGATGATGACCTAAGGCCATGGCGGGTTTTATGTGCTCAGTGTGTGGTCAGCTTTCTGGGTGTTGTTCAGGAGGTCCGGGCTCAGGTTGTGTTCGACAGTGCATTAGTGCCCAGGTTAGACTATATAATTTGGGTAAAGTCGAGTGCTGTGTAGGTTTACCCTCATTTAAGGTGCCTGGTCAGCTCATGAGGCAATAATTTTTTTTCTAGAGGGCAGGCAGAGTGCTGCATTGTGGGTCCGGAATTGCCAAACTTGAGGGCTTCGAGGCCAGGAGTGTGAGGACGGAAGTCTGAGAAGACAAGCTAGACTTGGGTTTCAGGGCGAGGGCACGGCAGGTACCCCCTGCAGATCTTCACAAATATCTCATGCATCTGAAGTCAGGGCGAGGATCAGACGTTGACTCAGGTTGGAGTTTCTGAGCATGACGGCCGCTTCATGAAGGGAGCGGAATCTCGAGGCCATTGAGGTTTTCCCACGTTGGGAGTTGTGGGATGCCCCCTTCAAGGATTCCTTCTGCGGGACAATTGAGACCTGTTGGACAGCTCCAGGACATCCCATATGGAATGACTCCAGAGCCCCGTTCTCGGATGGATGCCTGGGAAGCCCGCCTCGCATTCCAATTGTCTCCTAGCAACAAGAGAGTTTAGATCTGATGGCTCTTCGGGAGCAACCGGGGTGGCTGAGTTGAAATGGACTTTCGTGAGGATGGGTCCTAATGTGTTTTTGTGTCCATGAGGGCCTTGGAATGGGGCGGTGGCACCGGGATCCTGAAGTACTCTCCTAAGCTTTGGACATGGCTCCCATGCACAGATTTCCTTGTGGAGATGAGATGAGTTCTGATGGGTGCCTCAGGAAAACACATATGCTCGTATTGGAATCAGGCTTTTAAGACACATGCCTGTAACCCAAAGCAATGGATCCTATTATGGCCTAGGGTCCTGTCTGGTTCAATCTTCTTCTCTGGAGACATCCATCTATGGTATGAGTGGAGGTCGATTATCAGCTGGTGTCTGACAGCCCTTGTTTGTTCCGGGCGACCTACACTATTGGGATGGCCTCAGGGACTTTGGAGGTTTCTCCTAATTTGTACGATTTTGGACCATGGAATGGGCAGAATTCCCATGGATTGGTAGGCACAGTCCTAATGTGTGGCTCCATGGGCCGAGCCTGGAGGGTGTGGGGCCCAAGACTTTGAAGACAGAAGTCTGAAAACACAAACTCAGCTTAGGTTTGGGGACGTAGGTATGGCAGGCCCGATCTACAACCATGAGAAGAACTCTTCAGGATATGAAGAAAGTGCGAGTCTGAGGCGCTTGCTCAGGCTTTTGTCTCTGGATTTTGTATCAGCGATGGCCGTGGAATGTCAGGGAGGCCTCATGGGCCATGGACGAATCTTCCTCTCTGAGGATTTGGCCCGATTCCCAATTGCTTTTCGTCAATCTGTGGGATGGGAGGACTCATTTCAGTTTTGTTACCTCAGGTGTCCCACCAAAAGAGGAATTCCAAAGCCAAGCCGTGGGGAAGACTGAAGGGACAACCCGAACTATAGTTAAAAATTGGGGCCTAGGGGCATGGCAAGCCCAATATGCTATCTCTTCATCCAGTCACTGAGTGGCCTTACTTGAGGACTGGTCTCAGCCTGAGCGTCACAATGTGTGTTTGTGACCAATGTGGCCCATGAGCATGGGCGGGGCCACATGGGACACACTGGTTTCAACTACACTGAACTTTGGACAACATGCCAACCACAAGGTTTCTTGCCATGGGGAAGGAGTTCTGATTTCTGCATCACCTTCAACCCTGGGCAGTGTTGGAGATATGGCCTAGGTTCTGAAACCTTAAACCGAGGTTGGGAAGAGATGACGACCTAAGGCCATGGCGGCTCGATGTGCTCAGTGTGCGCCCAGCTGTCTGGGAGAGTCCAGGGGTCCAGGCACAGGCTGTGTCAGAAAGGGCATTAATGCCCTGGTCAGCCTATGTATTTGGGGTACACCAAGGTCGGTGCAGGTTGATCCTCATTTGGGGTTACTGGGTAGCCCCAGAGGACAATGTTTTTCTTCTGGAGGGCCGGCAGAGTGCTGCATTGTAGTTCTGGATTGCCAAACTGGAGGGCTTGTGGGCCAGTAGTCTGACAACAAAAGTCTGAGAACACAAGCTAGGCTTAGGTTTCTGGGTGAGGCCATGGCAGGCAAAATCTACAGACCTGAATCGAGATCTTGTGCATCTGAAGTCAGGGCGAGGATCAGACGATCGCTCAGGTTGGAGTTTCTGACCCTGATGGCCCCTTCATGAATGGGGGGGGCATCACGAGGCCATGGGTGTTTTCCCACGGTGGGAGTTGTGAGAAGCTCCAAACTGCAGAGAGTCTTCTGCAGGACAATTGAGACCTGTCGTTTGGCTCCAGGCCAATGATTCTGAGCAGGGTTCTAAGGATGGATGGCTGGGTAGCCCACCTCGCATTCCAATTGTCTCCTAGCAACAAGACAGGTTAGATCTCCTGGATCTGTGGGGAGCAACCGAGGACGCTGAGTTGAAATGGACACCCCTGGGGATGGGTCCTAACGTGCTTTTGTGTCTATGGAGACCTTGGAATGAAGCGGTGGCACTGGGGCCCTAAAGGTTTCTCCTAAACAGAGGCTTTGACACAGCTCCAACGTGCAAGTTTCCCATGTGTAGATGAGATGTTTTCTGATGGGTGAGTCAAGAAACAGCTATATGCTGCTTTTGAAATCCAGGCCTCTGAGGAGAGATGCCTGGAAACCAAAGCAATGGATCTGATTAGTGCCTAGGGGCCTGTTCTTTCCTTTTTACCTCTGGGGAAATCTGTCTATGGGTCTGAGTGCAGGTAGGTGCTCAGTTGGGCTCAGATTGCCCATGTTTTTCCTGGGAAGCCACCACTATTGAGATGGATCAGGGACTTTGGAGGTTTATCCTATTAGAAGGGTTGTGGCCATTGGAATGGGCACACACAATTCCCTTGGAGAGGGCCAGTACTGTCCTCAGGTTTGGCTCCAGGGGCCTGAGCCTGTAGGTTGTGTAGGCCAGGGCTGTTTGGACAGTTGTCAGAAAACACAAACTCGGCTTATGTTTCGGGTCATAGGTATGGCAGGACTGATCTACAGACCATGAGGAGAACTCTTCGGGATTTGAAAGAAAGGCGAGTGTGAGGCTCCTGCTCAAGTTTTTGTCTCTGGATATCGTGTCACTCATGGTCGTGGAATTTCTGGGTGACTTCATGGGAAATGGACGAGTCTTACTCTCTGGTGGTTTGGCCCCGTCCAAAGAGTTTTGGGTCATTCTGTGGGTTGGAAGAAGTCCGTTTTTTTTTGTTGTTGTTGTTGTTTTCTTTTTTAACCTCAGGTGTCCCACCAAATGAGGGATTCCCTAGTAGAGCCCTGGGGAGGGGCGACTGGACAATCAGAAATCTGGTTAAATATTGGGGCCTAGGGACATGTCAAGCCCATTATGACATCTAATGGTCCAGCCACTGAGAGGACTTACTAGAGGACAGGACTCATGCTGAGGGTCACAATGCGTGTGTATGCCCTCGTCGCACTCAAGGATGGGCGGGGCCTCAGGGTGAATGCTGGTTTCTCCTACACTGAACGTTGGACAACGTCCCAACCACAAGGGTTCTTGCAATGGGTAAGGAGGAGTTATGATTTCTGCATCACACTCACCCCTGGGCAGTGATTGGAGATAAGGTCTCGGTTCTGAAGCCTGAAAACTGAGGTAGGGAAGAGATGATGACCTAAGGCCATGGCGGGTTTTATGTGCTCAGTGTGTGGTCAGCTTTCTGGGTGTTGTTCAGGAGGTCCGGGCTCAGGTTGTGTTCGACAGTGCATTAGTGCCCAGGTTAGACTATATAATTTGGGTAAAGTCGAGTGCTGTGTAGGTTTACCCTCATTTAAGGTGCCTGGTCAGCTCATGAGGCAATAATTTTTTTTCTAGAGGGCAGGCAGAGTGCTGCATTGTGGGTCCGGAATTGCCAAACTTGAGGGCTTCGAGGCCAGGAGTGTGAGGACGGAAGTCTGAGAAGACAAGCTAGACTTGGGTTTCAGGGCGAGGGCACGGCAGGTACCCCCTGCAGATCTTCACAAATATCTCATGCATCTGAAGTCAGGGCGAGGATCAGACGTTGACTCAGGTTGGAGTTTCTGAGCATGACGGCCGCTTCATGAAGGGAGCGGAATCTCGAGGCCATTGAGGTTTTCCCACGTTGGGAGTTGTGGGATGCCCCCTTCAAGGATTCCTTCTGCGGGACAATTGAGACCTGTTGGACAGCTCCAGGACATCCCATATGGAATGACTCCAGAGCCCCGTTCTCGGATGGATGCCTGGGAAGCCCGCCTCGCATTCCAATTGTCTCCTAGCAACAAGAGAGTTTAGATCTGATGGCTCTTCGGGAGCAACCGGGGTGGCTGAGTTGAAATGGACTTTCGTGAGGATGGGTCCTAATGTGTTTTTGTGTCCATGAGGGCCTTGGAATGGGGCGGTGGCACCGGGATCCTGAAGTACTCTCCTAAGCTTTGGACATGGCTCCCATGCACAGATTTCCTTGTGGAGATGAGATGAGTTCTGATGGGTGCCTCAGGAAAACACATATGCTCGTATTGGAATCAGGCTTTTAAGACACATGCCTGTAACCCAAAGCAATGGATCCTATTATGGCCTAGGGTCCTGTCTGGTTCAATCTTCTTCTCTGGAGACATCCATCTATGGTATGAGTGGAGGTCGATTATCAGCTGGTGTCTGACAGCCCTTGTTTGTTCCGGGCGACCTACACTATTGGGATGGCCTCAGGGACTTTGGAGGTTTCTCCTAATTTGTACGATTTTGGACCATGGAATGGGCAGAATTCCCATGGATTGGTAGGCACAGTCCTAATGTGTGGCTCCATGGGCCGAGCCTGGAGGGTGTGGGGCCCAAGACTTTGAAGACAGAAGTCTGAAAACACAAACTCAGCTTAGGTTTGGGGACATAGGTATGGCAGGCCCGATCTACAACCATGAGAAGAACTCTTCAGGATATGAAGAAAGTGCGAGTCTGAGGCGCTTGCTCAGGCTTTTGTCTCTGGATTTTGTATCAGCGATGGCCGTGGAATGTCAGGGAGGCCTCATGGGCCATGGACGAATCTTCCTCTCTGAGGATTTGGCCCGATTCCCAATTGCTTTTCGTCAATCTGTGGGATGGGAGGACTCATTTCAGTTTTGTTACCTCAGGTGTCCCACCAAAAGAGGAATTCCAAAGCCAAGCCGTGGGGAAGACTGAAGGGACAACCCGAACTATAGTTAAAAATTGGGGCCTAGGGGCATGGCAAGCCCAATATGCTATCTCTTCATCCAGTCACTGAGTGGCCTTACTTGAGGACTGGTCTCAGCCTGAGCGTCACAATGTGTGTTTGTGACCAATGTGGCCCATGAGCATGGGCGGGGCCACATGGGACACACTGGTTTCAACTACACTGAACTTTGGACAACATGCCAACCACAAGGTTTCTTGCCATGGGGAAGGAGTTCTGATTTCTGCATCACCTTCAACCCTGGGCAGTGTTGGAGATATGGCCTAGGTTCTGAAACCTTAAACCGAGGTTGGGAAGAGATGACGACCTAAGGCCATGGCGGCTCGATGTGCTCAGTGTGCGCCCAGCTGTCTGGGAGAGTCCAGGGGTCCAGGCACAGGCTGTGTCAGAAAGGGCATTAATGCCCTGGTCAGCCTATGTATTTGGGGTACACCAAGGTCGGTGCAGGTTGATCCTCATTTGGGGTTACTGGGTAGCCCCAGAGGACAATGTTTTTCTTCTGGAGGGCCGGCAGAGTGCTGCATTGTAGTTCTGGATTGCCAAACTGGAGGGCTTGTGGGCCAGTAGTCTGACAACAAAAGTCTGAGAACACAAGCTAGGCTTAGGTTTCTGGGTGAGGCCATGGCAGGCAAAATCTACAGACCTGAATCGAGATCTTGTGCATCTGAAGTCAGGGCGAGGATCAGACGATCGCTCAGGTTGGAGTTTCTGACCCTGATGGCCCCTTCATGAATGGGGGGGGCATCACGAGGCCATGGGTGTTTTCCCACGGTGGGAGTTGTGAGAAGCTCCAAACTGCAGAGAGTCTTCTGCAGGACAATTGAGACCTGTTGTTTGGCTCCAGGCCAATGATTCTGAGCAGGGTTCTAAGGATGGATGGCTGGGTAGCCCACCTCGCATTCCAATTGTCTCCTAGCAACAAGACAGGTTAGATCTCCTGGATCTGTGGGGAGCAACCGAGGACGCTGAGTTGAAATGGACACCCCTGGGGATGGGTCCTAACGTGCTTTTGTGTCTATGGAGACCTTGGAATGAAGCGGTGGCACTGGGGCCCTAAAGGGTTCTCCTAAACAGAGGCTTTGACACAGCTCCAACGTGCAAGTTTCCCATGTGTAGATGAGATGTTTTCTGATGGGTGAGTCAAGAAACAGCTATATGCTGCTTTTGAAATCCAGGCCTCTGAGGAGAGATGCCTGGAAACCAAAGCAATGGATCTGATTAGTGCCTAGGGGCCTGTTCTTTCCTTTTTACCTCTGGGGAAATCTGTCTATGGGTCTGAGTGCAGGTAGGTGCTCAGTTGGGCTCAGATTGCCCCTGTTGTTCCTGGGAAGCCACCACTATTGAGATGGATCAGGGACTTTGGAGGTTTATCCTATTAGAAGGGTTGTGGCCATTGGAATGGGCACACACAATTCCCTTGGAGAGGGCCAGTACTGTCCTCAGGTTTGGCTCCAGGGGCCTGAGCCTGTAGGTTGTGTAGGCCAGGGCTGTTTGGACAGTTGTCAGAAAACACAAACTCGGCTTATGTTTCGGGTCATAGGTATGGCAGGACTGATCTACAGACCATGAGGAGAACTCTTCGGGATTTGAAAGAAAGGCGAGTGTGAGGCTCCTGCTCAAGTTTTTGTCTCTGGATATCGTGTCACTCATGGTCGTGGAATTTCTGGGTGACTTCATGGGAAATGGACGAGTCTTACTCTCTGGTGGTTTGGCCCCGTCCAAAGAGTTTTGGGTCATTCTGTGGGTTGGAAGAAGTCCGTTTTTTTTTTGTTGTTGTTGTTGTTTTCTTTTTTAACCTCAGGTGTCCCACCAAATGAGGGATTCCCTAGTAGAGCCCTGGGGAGGGGCGACTGGACAATCAGAAATCTGGTTAAATATTGGGGCCTAGGGACATGTCAAGCCCATTATGACATCTAATGGTCCAGCCACTGAGAGGACTTACTAGAGGACAGGACTCATGCTGAGGGTCACAATGCGTGTGTATGCCCTCGTCGCACTCAAGGATGGGCGGGGCCTCAGGGTGAATGCTGGTTTCTCCTACACTGAACGTTGGACAACGTCCCAACCACAAGGGTTCTTGCAATGGGTAAGGAGGAGTTATGATTTCTGCATCACACTCACCCCTGGGCAGTGATTGGAGATAAGGTCTCGGTTCTGAAGCCTGAAAACTGAGGTAGGGAAGAGATGATGACCTAAGGCCTTGGCGGGTTTTATGTGCTCAGTGTGTGGTCAGCTTTCTGGGTGTTGTTCAGGAGGTCCGGGCTCAGGTTGTGTTCGACAGTGCATTAGTGCCCAGGTTAGACTATATAATTTGGGTAAAGTCGAGTGCTGTGTAGGTTTACCCTCATTTAAGGTGCCTGGTCAGCTCATGAGGCAATAATTTTTTTTCTAGAGGGCAGGCAGAGTGCTGCATTGTGGGTCCGGAATTGCCAAACTTGAGGGCTTCGAGGCCAGGAGTGTGAGGACGGAAGTCTGAGAAGACAAGCTAGACTTGGGTTTCAGGGCGAGGGCACGGCAGGTACCCCCTGCAGATCTTCACAAATATCTCATGCATCTGAAGTCAGGGCGAGGATCAGACGTTGACTCAGGTTGGAGTTTCTGAGCATGACGGCCGCTTCATGAAGGGAGCGGAATCTCGAGGCCATTGAGGTTTTCCCACGTTGGGAGTTGTGGGATGCCCCCTTCAAGGATTCCTTCTGCGGGACAATTGAGACCTGTTGGACAGCTCCAGGACATCCCATATGGAATGACTCCAGAGCCCCGTTCTCGGATGGATGCCTGGGAAGCCCGCCTCGCATTCCAATTGTCTCCTAGCAACAAGAGAGTTTAGATCTGATGGCTCTTCGGGAGCAACCGGGGTGGCTGAGTTGAAATGGACTTTCGTGAGGATGGGTCCTAATGTGTTTTTGTGTTCATGAGGGCCTTGGAATGGGGCGGTGGCACCGGGATCCTGAAGTACTCTCCTAAGCTTTGGACATGGCTCCCATGCACAGATTTCCTTGTGGAGATGAGATGAGTTCTGATGGGTGCCTCAGGAAAACACATATGCTCGTATTGGAATCAGGCTTTTAAGACACATGCCTGTAACCCAAAGCAATGGATCCTATTATGGCCTAGGGTCCTGTCTGGTTCAATCTTCTTCTCTGGAGACATCCATCTATGGTATGAGTGGAGGTCGATTATCAGGTGGTGTCTGACAGCCCTTGTTTGTTCCGGGCGACCTACACTATTGGGATGGCCTCAGGGACTTTGGAGGTTTCTCCTAATTTGTACGATTTTGGACCATGGAATGGGCAGAATTCCCATGGATTGGTAGGCACAGTCCTAATGTGTGGCTCCATGGGCCGAGCCTGGAGGGTGTGGGGCCCAAGACTTTGAAGACAGAAGTCTGAAAACACAAACTCAGCTTAGGTTTGGGGACGTAGGTATGGCAGGCCCGATCTACAACCATGAGAAGAACTCTTCAGGATATGAAGAAAGTGCGAGTCTGAGGCGCTTGCTCAGGCTTTTGTCTCTGGATTTTGTATCAGCGATGGCCGTGGAATGTCAGGGAGGCCTCATGGGCCATGGACGAATCTTCCTCTCTGAGGATTTGGCCCGATTCCCAATTGCTTTTCGTCAATCTGTGGGATGGGAGGACTCATTTCAGTTTTGTTACCTCAGGTGTCCCACCAAAAGAGGAATTCCAAAGCCAAGCCGTGGGGAAGACTGAAGGGACAACCCGAACTATAGTTAAAAATTGGGGCCTAGGGGCATGGCAAGCCCAATATGCTATCTCTTCATCCAGTCACTGAGTGGCCTTACTTGAGGACTGGTCTCAGCCTGAGCGTCACAATGTGTGTTTGTGACCAATGTGGCCCATGAGCATGGGCGGGGCCACATGGGACACACTGGTTTCAACTACACTGAACTTTGGACAACATGCCAACCACAAGGTTTCTTGCCATGGGGAAGGAGTTCTGATTTCTGCATCACCTTCAACCCTGGGCAGTGTTGGAGATATGGCCTAGGTTCTGAAACCTTAAACCGAGGTTGGGAAGAGATGACGACCTAAGGCCATGGCGGCTCGATGTGCTCAGTGTGCGCCCAGCTGTCTGGGAGAGTCCAGGGGTCCAGGCACAGGCTGTGTCAGAAAGGGCATTAATGCCCTGGTCAGCCTATGTATTTGGGGTACACCAAGGTCGGTGCAGGTTGATCCTCATTTGGGGTTACTGGGTAGCCCCAGAGGACAATGTTTTTCTTCTGGAGGGCCGGCAGAGTGCTGCATTGTAGTTCTGGATTGCCAAACTGGAGGGCTTGTGGGCCAGTAGTCTGACAACAAAAGTCTGAGAACACAAGCTAGGCTTAGGTTTCTGGGTGAGGCCATGGCAGGCAAAATCTACAGACCTGAATCGAGATCTTGTGCATCTGAAGTCAGGGCGAGGATCAGACGATCGCTCAGGTTGGAGTTTCTGACCCTGATGGCCCCTTCATGAATGGGGGGGGCATCACGAGGCCATGGGTGTTTTCCCACGGTGGGAGTTGTGAGAAGCTCCAAACTGCAGAGAGTCTTCTGCAGGACAATTGAGACCTGTTGTTTGGCTCCAGGCCAATGATTCTGAGCAGGGTTCTAAGGATGGATGGCTGGGTAGCCCACCTCGCATTCCAATTGTCTCCTAGCAACAAGACAGGTTAGATCTCCTGGATCTGTGGGGAGCAACCGAGGACGCTGAGTTGAAATGGACACCCCTGGGGATGGGTCCTAACGTGCTTTTGTGTCTATGGAGACCTTGGAATGAAGCGGTGGCACTGGGGCCCTAAAGGGTTCTCCTAAACAGAGGCTTTGACACAGCTCCAACGTGCAAGTTTCCCATGTGTAGATGAGATGTTTTCTGATGGGTGAGTCAAGAAACAGCTATATGCTGCTTTTGAAATCCAGGCCTCTGAGGAGAGATGCCTGGAAACCAAAGCAATGGATCTGATTAGTGCCTAGGGGCCTGTTCTTTCCTTTTTACCTCTGGGGAAATCTGTCTATGGGTCTGAGTGCAGGTAGGTGCTCAGTTGGGCTCAGATTGCCCATGTTTTTCCTGGGAAGCCACCACTATTGAGATGGATCAGGGACTTTGGAGGTTTATCCTATTAGAAGGGTTGTGGCCATTGGAATGGGCACACACAATTCCCTTGGAGAGGGCCAGTACTGTCCTCAGGTTTGGCTCCAGGGGCCTGAGCCTGTAGGTTGTGTAGGCCAGGGCTGTTTGGACAGTTGTCAGAAAACACAAACTCGGCTTATGTTTCGGGTCATAGGTATGGCAGGACTGATCTACAGACCATGAGGAGAACTCTTCGGGATTTGAAAGAAAGGCGAGTGTGAGGCTCCTGCTCAAGTTTTTGTCTCTGGATATCGTGTCACTCATGGTCGTGGAATTTCTGGGTGACTTCATGGGAAATGGACGAGTCTTACTCTCTGGTGGTTTGGCCCCATCCAAAGAGTTTTGGGTCATTCTGTGGGTTGGAAGAAGTCCGTTTTTTTTTGTTGTTGTTGTTGTTTTCTTTTTTAACCTCAGGTGTCCCACCAAATGAGGGATTCCCTAGTAGAGCCCTGGGGAGGGGCGACTGGACAATCAGAAATCTGGTTAAATATTGGGGCCTAGGGACATGTCAAGCCCATTATGACATCTAATGGTCCAGCCACTGAGAGGACTTACTAGAGGACAGGACTCATGCTGAGGGTCACAATGCGTGTGTATGCCCTCGTCGCACTCAAGGATGGGCGGGGCCTCAGGGTGAATGCTGGTTTCTCCTACACTGAACGTTGGACAACGTCCCAACCACAAGGGTTCTTGCAATGGGTAAGGAGGAGTTATGATTTCTGCATCACACTCACCCCTGGGCAGTGATTGGAGATAAGGTCTCGGTTCTGAAGCCTGAAAACTGAGGTAGGGAAGAGATGATGACCTAAGGCCTTGGCGGGTTTTATGTGCTCAGTGTGTGGTCAGCTTTCTGGGTGTTGTTCAGGAGGTCCGGGCTCAGGTTGTGTTCGACAGTGCATTAGTGCCCAGGTTAGACTATATAATTTGGGTAAAGTCGAGTGCTGTGTAGGTTTACCCTCATTTAAGGTGCCTGGTCAGCTCATGAGGCAATAATTTTTTTTCTAGAGGGCAGGCAGAGTGCTGCATTGTGGGTCCGGAATTGCCAAACTTGAGGGCTTCGAGGCCAGGAGTGTGAGGACGGAAGTCTGAGAAGACAAGCTAGACTTGGGTTTCAGGGCGAGGGCACGGCAGGTACCCCCTGCAGATCTTCACAAATATCTCATGCATCTGAAGTCAGGGCGAGGATCAGACGTTGACTCAGGTTGGAGTTTCTGAGCATGACGGCCGCTTCATGAAGGGAGCGGAATCTCGAGGCCATTGAGGTTTTCCCACGTTGGGAGTTGTGGGATGCCCCCTTCAAGGATTCCTTCTGCGGGACAATTGAGACCTGTTGGACAGCTCCAGGACATCCCATATGGAATGACTCCAGAGCCCCGTTCTCGGATGGATGCCTGGGAAGCCCGCCTCGCATTCCAATTGTCTCCTAGCAACAAGAGAGTTTAGATCTGATGGCTCTTCGGGAGCAACCGGGGTGGCTGAGTTGAAATGGACTTTCGTGAGGATGGGTCCTAATGTGTTTTTGTGTCCATGAGGGCCTTGGAATGGGGCGGTGGCACCGGGATCCTGAAGTACTCTCCTAAGCTTTGGACATGGCTCCCATGCACAGATTTCCTTGTGGAGATGAGATGAGTTCTGATGGGTGCCTCAGGAAAACACATATGCTCGTATTGGAATCAGGCTTTTAAGACACATGCCTGTAACCCAAAGCAATGGATCCTATTATGGCCTAGGGTCCTGTCTGGTTCAATCTTCTTCTCTGGAGACATCCATCTATGGTATGAGTGGAGGTCGATTATCAGCTGGTGTCTGACAGCCCTTGTTTGTTCCGGGCGACCTACACTATTGGGATGGCCTCAGGGACTTTGGAGGTTTCTCCTAATTTGTACGATTTTGGACCATGGAATGGGCAGAATTCCCATGGATTGGTAGGCACAGTCCTAATGTGTGGCTCCATGGGCCGAGCCTGGAGGGTGTGGGGCCCAAGACTTTGAAGACAGAAGTCTGAAAACACAAACTCAGCTTAGGTTTGGGGACGTAGGTATGGCAGGCCCGATCTACAACCATGAGAAGAACTCTTCAGGATATGAAGAAAGTGCGAGTCTGAGGCGCTTGCTCAGGCTTTTGTCTCTGGATTTTGTATCAGCGATGGCCGTGGAATGTCAGGGAGGCCTCATGGGCCATGGACGAATCTTCCTCTCTGAGGATTTGGCCCGATTCCCAATTGCTTTTCGTCAATCTGTGGGATGGGAGGACTCATTTCAGTTTTGTTACCTCAGGTGTCCCACCAAAAGAGGAATTCCAAAGCCAAGCCGTGGGGAAGACTGAAGGGACAACCCGAACTATAGTTAAAAATTGGGGCCTAGGGGCATGGCAAGCCCAATATGCTATCTCTTCATCCAGTCACTGAGTGGCCTTACTTGAGGACTGGTCTCAGCCTGAGCGTCACAATGTGTGTTTGTGACCAATGTGGCCCATGAGCATGGGCGGGGCCACATGGGACACACTGGTTTCAACTACACTGAACTTTGGACAACATGCCAACCACAAGGTTTCTTGCCATGGGGAAGGAGTTCTGATTTCTGCATCACCTTCAACCCTGGGCAGTGTTGGAGATATGGCCTAGGTTCTGAAACCTTAAACCGAGGTTGGGAAGAGATGACGACCTAAGGCCATGGCGGCTCGATGTGCTCAGTGTGCGCCCAGCTGTCTGGGAGAGTCCAGGGGTCCAGGCACAGGCTGTGTCAGAAAGGGCATTAATGCCCTGGTCAGCCTATGTATTTGGGGTACACCAAGGTCGGTGCAGGTTGATCCTCATTTGGGGTTACTGGGTAGCCCCAGAGGACAATGTTTTTCTTCTGGAGGGCCGGCAGAGTGCTGCATTGTAGTTCTGGATTGCCAAACTGGAGGGCTTGTGGGCCAGTAGTCTGACAACAAAAGTCTGAGAACACAAGCTAGGCTTAGGTTTCTGGGTGAGGCCATGGCAGGCAAAATCTACAGACCTGAATCGAGATCTTGTGCATCTGAAGTCAGGGCGAGGATCAGACGATCGCTCAGGTTGGAGTTTCTGACCCTGATGGCCCCTTCATGAATGGGGGGGGCATCACGAGGCCATGGGTGTTTTCCCACGGTGGGAGTTGTGAGAAGCTCCAAACTGCAGAGAGTCTTCTGCAGGACAATTGAGACCTGTTGTTTGGCTCCAGGCCAATGATTCTGAGCAGGGTTCTAAGGATGGATGGCTGGGTAGCCCACCTCGCATTCCAATTGTCTCCTAGCAACAAGACAGGTTAGATCTCATGGATCTGTGGGGAGCAACCGAGGACGCTGAGTTGAAATGGACACCCCTGGGGATGGGTCCTAACGTGCTTTTGTGTCTATGCAGACCTTGGAATGAAGCGGTGGCACTGGGGCCCTAAAGGGTTCTCCTAAACAGAGGCTTTGACACAGCTCCAACGTGCAAGTTTCCCATGTGTAGATGAGATGTTTTCTGATGGGTGAGTCAAGAAACAGCTATATGCTGCTTTTGAAATCCAGGCCTCTGAGGAGAGATGCCTGGAAACCAAAGCAATGGATCTGATTAGTGCCTAGGGGCCTGTTCTTTCCTTTTTACCTCTGGGGAAATCTGTCTATGGGTCTGAGTGCAGGTAGGTGCTCAGTTGGGCTCAGATTGCCCATGTTTTTCCTGGGAAGCCACCACTATTGAGATGGATCAGGGACTTTGGAGGTTTATCCTATTAGAAGGGTTGTGGCCATTGGAATGGGCACACACAATTCCCTTGGAGAGGGCCAGTACTGTCCTCAGGTTTGGCTCCAGGGGCCTGAGCCTGTAGGTTGTGTAGGCCAGGGCTGTTTGGACAGTTGTCAGAAAACACAAACTCGGCTTATGTTTCGGGTCATAGGTATGGCAGGACTGATCTACAGACCATGAGGAGAACTCTTCGGGATTTGAAAGAAAGGCGAGTGTGAGGCTCCTGCTCAAGTTTTTGTCTCTGGATATCGTGTCACTCATGGTCGTGGAATTTCTGGGTGACTTCATGGGAAATGGACGAGTCTTACTCTCTGGTGGTTTGGCCCCGTCCAAAGAGTTTTGGGTCATTCTGTGGGTTGGAAGAAGTCCGTTTTTTGTTGTTGTTGTTGTTGTTTTCTTTTTTAACCTCAGGTGTCCCACCAAATGAGGGATTCCCTAGTAGAGCCCTGGGGAGGGGCGACTGGACAATCAGAAATCTGGTTAAATATTGGGGCCTAGGGACATGTCAAGCCCATTATGACATCTAATGGTCCAGCCACTGAGAGGACTTACTAGAGGACAGGACTCATGCTGAGGGTCACAATGCGTGTGTATGCCCTCGTCGCACTCAAGGATGGGCGGGGCCTCAGGGTGAATGCTGGTTTCTCCTACACTGAACGTTGGACAACGTCCCAACCACAAGGGTTCTTGCAATGGGTAAGGAGGAGTTATGATTTCTGCATCACACTCACCCCTGGGCAGTGATTGGAGATAAGGTCTCGGTTCTGAAGCCTGAAAACTGAGGTAGGGAAGAGATGATGACCTAAGGCCTTGGCGGGTTTTATGTGCTCAGTGTGTGGTCAGCTTTCTGGGTGTTGTTCAGGAGGTCCGGGCTCAGGTTGTGTTCGACAGTGCATTAGTGCCCAGGTTAGACTATATAATTTGGGTAAAGTCGAGTGCTGTGTAGGTTTACCCTCATTTAAGGTGCCTGGTCAGCTCATGAGGCAATAATTTTTTTTCTAGAGGGCAGGCAGAGTGCTGCATTGTGGGTCCGGAATTGCCAAACTTGAGGGCTTTGAGGCCAGGAGTGTGAGGACGGAAGTCTGAGAAGACAAGCTAGACTTGGGTTTCAGGGCGAGGGCACGGCAGGTACCCCCTGCAGATCTTCACAAATATCTCATGCATCTGAAGTCAGGGCGAGGATCAGACGTTGACTCAGGTTGGAGTTTCTGAGCATGACGGCCGCTTCATGAAGGGAGCGGAATCTCGAGGCCATTGAGGTTTTCCCACGTTGGGAGTTGTGGGATGCCCCCTTCAAGGATTCCTTCTGCGGGACAATTGAGACCTGTTGGACAGCTCCAGGACATCCCATATGGAATGACTCCAGAGCCCCGTTCTCGGATGGATGCCTGGGAAGCCCGCCTCGCATTCCAATTGTCTCCTAGCAACAAGAGAGTTTAGATCTGATGGCTCTTCGGGAGCAACCGGGGTGGCTGAGTTGAAATGGACTTTCGTGAGGATGGGTCCTAATGTGTTTTTGTGTCCATGAGGGCCTTGGAATGGGGCGGTGGCACCGGGATCCTGAAGTACTCTCCTAAGCTTTGGACATGGCTCCCATGCACAGATTTCCTTGTGGAGATGAGATGAGTTCTGATGGGTGCCTCAGGAAAACACATATGCTCGTATTGGAATCAGGCTTTTAAGACACATGCCTGTAACCCAAAGCAATGGATCCTATTATGGCCTAGGGTCCTGTCTGGTTCAATCTTCTTCTCTGGAGACATCCATCTATGGTATGAGTGGAGGTCGATTATCAGCTGGTGTCTGACAGCCCTTGTTTGTTCCGGGCGACCTACACTATTGGGATGGCCTCAGGGACTTTGGAGGTTTCTCCTAATTTGTACGATTTTGGACCATGGAATGGGCAGAATTCCCATGGATTGGTAGGCACAGTCCTAATGTGTGGCTCCATGGGCCGAGCCTGGAGGGTGTGGGGCCCAAGACTTTGAAGACAGAAGTCTGAAAACACAAACTCAGCTTAGGTTTGGGGACGTAGGTATGGCAGGCCCGATCTACAACCATGAGAAGAACTCTTCAGGATATGAAGAAAGTGCGAGTCTGAGGCGCTTGCTCAGGCTTTTGTCTCTGGATTTTGTATCAGCGATGGCCGTGGAATGTCAGGGAGGCCTCATGGGCCATGGACGAATCTTCCTCTCTGAGGATTTGGCCCGATTCCCAATTGCTTTTCGTCAATCTGTGGGATGGGAGGACTCATTTCAGTTTTGTTACCTCAGGTGTCCCACCAAAAGAGGAATTCCAAAGCCAAGCCGTGGGGAAGACTGAAGGGACAACCCGAACTATAGTTAAAAATTGGGGCCTAGGGGCATGGCAAGCCCAATATGCTATCTCTTCATCCAGTCACTGAGTGGCCTTACTTGAGGACTGGTCTCAGCCTGAGCGTCACAATGTGTGTTTGTGACCAATGTGGCCCATGAGCATGGGCGGGGCCACATGGGACACACTGGTTTCAACTACACTGAACTTTGGACAACATGCCAACCACAAGGTTTCTTGCCATGGGGAAGGAGTTCTGATTTCTGCATCACCTTCAACCCTGGGCAGTGTTGGAGATATGGCCTAGGTTCTGAAACCTTAAACCGAGGTTGGGAAGAGATGACGACCTAAGGCCATGGCGGCTCGATGTGCTCAGTGTGCGCCCAGCTGTCTGGGAGAGTCCAGGGGTCCAGGCACAGGCTGTGTCAGAAAGGGCATTAATGCCCTGGTCAGCCTATGTATTTGGGGTACACCAAGGTCGGTGCAGGTTGATCCTCATTTGGGGTTACTGGGTAGCCCCAGAGGACAATGTTTTTCTTCTGGAGGGCCGGCAGAGTGCTGCATTGTAGTTCTGGATTGCCAAACTGGAGGGCTTGTGGGCCAGTAGTCTGACAACAAAAGTCTGAGAACACAAGCTAGGCTTAGGTTTCTGGGTGAGGCCATGGCAGGCAAAATCTACAGACCTGAATCGAGATCTTGTGCATCTGAAGTCAGGGCGAGGATCAGACGATCGCTCAGGTTGGAGTTTCTGACCCTGATGGCCCCTTCATGAATGGGGGGGGCATCACGAGGCCATGGGTGTTTTCCCACGGTGGGAGTTGTGAGAAGCTCCAAACTGCAGAGAGTCTTCTGCAGGACAATTGAGACCTGTTGTTTGGCTCCAGGCCAATGATTCTGAGCAGGGTTCTAAGGATGGATGGCTGGGTAGCCCACCTCGCATTCCAATTGTCTCCTAGCAACAAGACAGGTTAGATCTCATGGATCTGTGGGGAGCAACCGAGGACGCTGAGTTGAAATGGACACCCCTGGGGATGGGTCCTAACGTGCTTTTGTGTCTATGCAGACCTTGGAATGAAGCGGTGGCACTGGGGCCCTAAAGGGTTCTCCTAAACAGAGGCTTTGACACAGCTCCAACGTGCAAGTTTCCCATGTGTAGATGAGATGTTTTCTGATGGGTGAGTCAAGAAACAGCTATATGCTGCTTTTGAAATCCAGGCCTCTGAGGAGAGATGCCTGGAAACCAAAGCAATGGATCTGATTAGTGCCTAGGGGCCTGTTCTTTCCTTTTTACCTCTGGGGAAATCTGTCTATGGGTCTGAGTGCAGGTAGGTGCTCAGTTGGGCTCAGATTGCCCATGTTTTTCCTGGGAAGCCACCACTATTGAGATGGATCAGGGACTTTGGAGGTTTATCCTATTAGAAGGGTTGTGGCCATTGGAATGGGCACACACAATTCCCTTGGAGAGGGCCAGTACTGTCCTCAGGTTTGGCTCCAGGGGCCTGAGCCTGTAGGTTGTGTAGGCCAGGGCTGTTTGGACAGTTGTCAGAAAACACAAACTCGGCTTATGTTTCGGGTCATAGGTATGGCAGGACTGATCTACAGACCATGAGGAGAACTCTTCGGGATTTGAAAGAAAGGCGAGTGTGAGGCTCCTGCTCAAGTTTTTGTCTCTGGATATCGTGTCACTCATGGTCGTGGAATTTCTGGGTGACTTCATGGGAAATGGACGAGTCTTACTCTCTGGTGGTTTGGCCCCGTCCAAAGAGTTTTGGGTCATTCTGTGGGTTGGAAGAAGTCCGTTTTTTGTTGTTGTTGTTGTTGTTTTCTTTTTTAACCTCAGGTGTCCCACCAAATGAGGGATTCCCTAGTAGAGCCCTGGGGAGGGGCGACTGGACAATCAGAAATCTGGTTAAATATTGGGGCCTAGGGACATGTCAAGCCCATTATGACATCTAATGGTCCAGCCACTGAGAGGACTTACTAGAGGACAGGACTCATGCTGAGGGTCACAATGCGTGTGTATGCCCTCGTCGCACTCAAGGATGGGCGGGGCCTCAGGGTGAATGCTGGTTTCTCCTACACTGAACGTTGGACAACGTCCCAACCACAAGGGTTCTTGCAATGGGTAAGGAGGAGTTATGATTTCTGCATCACACTCACCCCTGGGCAGTGATTGGAGATAAGGTCTCGGTTCTGAAGCCTGAAAACTGAGGTAGGGAAGAGATGATGACCTAAGGCCTTGGCGGGTTTTATGTGCTCAGTGTGTGGTCAGCTTTCTGGGTGTTGTTCAGGAGGTCCGGGCTCAGGTTGTGTTCGACAGTGCATTAGTGCCCAGGTTAGACTATATAATTTGGGTAAAGTCGAGTGCTGTGTAGGTTTACCCTCATTTAAGGTGCCTGGTCAGCTCATGAGGCAATAATTTTTTTTCTAGAGGGCAGGCAGAGTGCTGCATTGTGGGTCCGGAATTGCCAAACTTGAGGGCTTCGAGGCCAGGAGTGTGAGGACGGAAGTCTGAGAAGACAAGCTAGACTTGGGTTTCAGGGCGAGGGCACGGCAGGTACCCCCTGCAGATCTTCACAAATATCTCATGCATCTGAAGTCAGGGCGAGGATCAGACGTTGACTCAGGTTGGAGTTTCTGAGCATGACGGCCGCTTCATGAAGGGAGCGGAATCTCGAGGCCATTGAGGTTTTCCCACGTTGGGAGTTGTGGGATGCCCCCTTCAAGGATTCCTTCTGCGGGACAATTGAGACCTGTTGGACAGCTCCAGGACATCCCATATGGAATGACTCCAGAGCCCCGTTCTCGGATGGATGCCTGGGAAGCCCGCCTCGCATTCCAATTGTCTCCTAGCAACAAGAGAGTTTAGATCTGATGGCTCTTCGGGAGCAACCGGGGTGGCTGAGTTGAAATGGACTTTCGTGAGGATGGGTCCTAATGTGTTTTTGTGTCCATGAGGGCCTTGGAATGGGGCGGTGGCACCGGGATCCTGAAGTACTCTCCTAAGCTTTGGACATGGCTCCCATGCACAGATTTCCTTGTGGAGATGAGATGAGTTCTGATGGGTGCCTCAGGAAAACACATATGCTCGTATTGGAATCAGGCTTTTAAGACACATGCCTGTAACCCAAAGCAATGGATCCTATTATGGCCTAGGGTCCTGTCTGGTTCAATCTTCTTCTCTGGAGACATCCATCTATGGTATGAGTGGAGGTCGATTATCAGCTGGTGTCTGACAGCCCTTGTTTGTTCCGGGCGACCTACACTATTGGGATGGCCTCAGGGACTTTGGAGGTTTCTCCTAATTTGTACGATTTTGGACCATGGAATGGGCAGAATTCCCATGGATTGGTAGGCACAGTCCTAATGTGTGGCTCCATGGGCCGAGCCTGGAGGGTGTGGGGCCCAAGACTTTGAAGACAGAAGTCTGAAAACACAAACTCAGCTTAGGTTTGGGGACGTAGGTATGGCAGGCCCGATCTACAACCATGAGAAGAACTCTTCAGGATATGAAGAAAGTGCGAGTCTGAGGCGCTTGCTCAGGCTTTTGTCTCTGGATTTTGTATCAGCGATGGCCGTGGAATGTCAGGGAGGCCTCATGGGCCATGGACGAATCTTCCTCTCTGAGGATTTGGCCCGATTCCCAATTGCTTTTCGTCAATCTGTGGGATGGGAGGACTCATTTCAGTTTTGTTACCTCAGGTGTCCCACCAAAAGAGGAATTCCAAAGCCAAGCCGTGGGGAAGACTGAAGGGACAACCCGAACTATAGTTAAAAATTGGGGCCTAGGGGCATGGCAAGCCCAATATGCTATCTCTTCATCCAGTCACTGAGTGGCCTTACTTGAGGACTGGTCTCAGCCTGAGCGTCACAATGTGTGTTTGTGACCAATGTGGCCCATGAGCATGGGCGGGGCCACATGGGACACACTGGTTTCAACTACACTGAACTTTGGACAACATGCCAACCACAAGGTTTCTTGCCATGGGGAAGGAGTTCTGATTTCTGCATCACCTTCAACCCTGGGCAGTGTTGGAGATATGGCCTAGGTTCTGAAACCTTAAACCGAGGTTGGGAAGAGATGACGACCTAAGGCCATGGCGGCTCGATGTGCTCAGTGTGCGCCCAGCTGTCTGGGAGAGTCCAGGGGTCCAGGCACAGGCTGTGTCAGAAAGGGCATTAATGCCCTGGTCAGCCTATGTATTTGGGGTACACCAAGGTCGGTGCAGGTTGATCCTCATTTGGGGTTACTGGGTAGCCCCAGAGGACAATGTTTTTCTTCTGGAGGGCCGGCAGAGTGCTGCATTGTAGTTCTGGATTGCCAAACTGGAGGGCTTGTGGGCCAGTAGTCTGACAACAAAAGTCTGAGAACACAAGCTAGGCTTAGGTTTCTGGGTGAGGCCATGGCAGGCAAAATCTACAGACCTGAATCGAGATCTTGTGCATCTGAAGTCAGGGCGAGGATCAGACGATCGCTCAGGTTGGAGTTTCTGACCCTGATGGCCCCTTCATGAATGGGGGGGGCATCACGAGGCCATGGGTGTTTTCCCACGGTGGGAGTTGTGAGAAGCTCCAAACTGCAGAGAGTCTTCTGCAGGACAATTGAGACCTGTTGTTTGGCTCCAGGCCAATGATTCTGAGCAGGGTTCTAAGGATGGATGGCTGGGTAGCCCACCTCGCATTCCAATTGTCTCCTAGCAACAAGACAGGTTAGATCTCATGGATCTGTGGGGAGCAACCGAGGACGCTGAGTTGAAATGGACACCCCTGGGGATGGGTCCTAACGTGCTTTTGTGTCTATGCAGACCTTGGAATGAAGCGGTGGCACTGGGGCCCTAAAGGGTTCTCCTAAACAGAGGCTTTGACACAGCTCCAACGTGCAAGTTTCCCATGTGTAGATGAGATGTTTTCTGATGGGTGAGTCAAGAAACAGCTATATGCTGCTTTTGAAATCCAGGCCTCTGAGGAGAGATGCCTGGAAACCAAAGCAATGGATCTGATTAGTGCCTAGGGGCCTGTTCTTTCCTTTTTACCTCTGGGGAAATCTGTCTATGGGTCTGAGTGCAGGTAGGTGCTCAGTTGGGCTCAGATTGCCCATGTTTTTCCTGGGAAGCCACCACTATTGAGATGGATCAGGGACTTTGGAGGTTTATCCTATTAGAAGGGTTGTGGCCATTGGAATGGGCACACACAATTCCCTTGGAGAGGGCCAGTACTGTCCTCAGGTTTGGCTCCAGGGGCCTGAGCCTGTAGGTTGTGTAGGCCAGGGCTGTTTGGACAGTTGTCAGAAAACACAAACTCGGCTTATGTTTCGGGTCATAGGTATGGCAGGACTGATCTACAGACCATGAGGAGAACTCTTCGGGATTTGAAAGAAAGGCGAGTGTGAGGCTCCTGCTCAAGTTTTTGTCTCTGGATATCGTGTCACTCATGGTCGTGGAATTTCTGGGTGACTTCATGGGAAATGGACGAGTCTTACTCTCTGGTGGTTTGGCCCCGTCCAAAGAGTTTTGGGTCATTCTGTGGGTTGGAAGAAGTCCGTTTTTTTTTTGTTGTTGTAGTTGTTTTCTTTTTTAACCTCAGGTGTCCCACCAAATGAGGGATTCCCTAGTAGAGCCCTGGGGAGGGGCGACTGGACAATCAGAAATCTGGTTAAATATTGGGGCCTAGGGACATGTCAAGCCCATTATGACATCTAATGGTCCAGCCACTGAGAGGACTTACTAGAGGACAGGACTCATGCTGAGGGTCACAATGCGTGTGTATGCCCTCGTCGCACTCAAGGATGGGCGGGGCCTCAGGGTGAATGCTGGTTTCTCCTACACTGAACGTTGGACAACGTCCCAACCACAAGGGTTCTTGCAATGGGTAAGGAGGAGTTATGATTTCTGCATCACACTCACCCCTGGGCAGTGATTGGAGATAAGGTCTCGGTTCTGAAGCCTGAAAACTGAGGTAGGGAAGAGATGATGACCTAAGGCCATGGCGGGTTTTATGTGCTCAGTGTGTGGTCAGCTTTCTGGGTGTTGTTCAGGAGGTCCGGGCTCAGGTTGTGTTCGACAGTGCATTAGTGCCCAGGTTAGACTATATAATTTGGGTAAAGTCGAGTGCTGTGTAGGTTTACCCTCATTTAAGGTGCCTGGTCAGCTCATGAGGCAATAATTTTTTTTCTAGAGGGCAGGCAGAGTGCTGCATTGTGGGTCCGGAATTGCCAAACTTGAGGGCTTCGAGGCCAGGAGTGTGAGGACGGAAGTCTGAGAAGACAAGCTAGACTTGGGTTTCAGGGCGAGGGCACGGCAGGTACCCCCTGCAGATCTTCACAAATATCTCATGCATCTGAAGTCAGGGCGAGGATCAGACGTTGACTCAGGTTGGAGTTTCTGAGCATGACGGCCGCTTCATGAAGGGAGCGGAATCTCGAGGCCATTGAGGTTTTCCCACGTTGGGAGTTGTGGGATGCCCCCTTCAAGGATTCCTTCTGCGGGACAATTGAGACCTGTTGGACAGCTCCAGGACATCCCATATGGAATGACTCCAGAGCCCCGTTCTCGGATGGATGCCTGGGAAGCCCGCCTCGCATTCCAATTGTCTCCTAGCAACAAGAGAGTTTAGATCTGATGGCTCTTCGGGAGCAACCGGGGTGGCTGAGTTGAAATGGACTTTCGTGAGGATGGGTCCTAATGTGTTTTTGTGTCCATGAGAACCTTGGAATGGGGCGGTGGCACCGGGACCCTGAAGTACTCTCCTAAGCTTTGGACATGGCTCCCATGCACAGGTTTCCTTGTGGAGATGAGATGAGTTCTAATGGGTGCCTCAGGAAAACACCTATGCTCGTATTGGAATCAGGCTTTTGAGGACACATGCCTGTAACCCAAAGCAATGGATCCTATTATGGCCTAGGGTCCTGTCTGGTTCAATCTTCTTCTCTGGAGACATCCATCTATGGTATGAGTGGAGGTCGATTATCAGCTGGTGTCAGACAGCCCTTGTTTGTTCCGGGCAACCTACACTATTGGGATGGCCTCAGGGACTTTGGAGGTTTCTCCTAATTTGTACGATTTTGGACCATGGAATGGGCAGAATTCCCATGGATTGGTAGGCACAGTCCTAATGTGTGGCTCCAGGGGCCCAGCCTGGAGGGTGTGTGGCCCAAGACTTTGAGGACAGAAGTCTGAAAACACAAACTCAGCTTAGGTTTGGGGACGTAGGTATGGCAGGCCCGATCTACAAACCATGAGAAGAACTCTTCAGGATATGAAGAATGTGTGAGTCTGAGGCTCTTGCTCAGGCTTTTGTCTCTGGATTTTGTGTCATCGATGGCCGTGGAATGTCGGGGACGCCTCATGGGCCATAGACGAATCTTCCTCTCTGAGGATTTGGCCCGATTCCCAATTGCTTTTCGTCAATCTGTGGGATGGGAGGACTCATTTCAGTTTTGTTACCTCAGGTGTACCACCAAAAGAGGAATTCCAAAGCCAAGCCGTGGGGAAGACTGAAGGGACAACCCGAACTATGGTTAAAAATTGTGGCCTAGGGGAGGAGTCAAGATGGCGGAGAAGTAGCAAGCTGAGACTGCTTCAGCTAGCCGGAGATCAGCTAGATAGCTTATCTAAAGCTTGCAAACACCTGAAAATCCATCGGCAGATCGAAGAGAAGAAGAACAGCAATTCTGGAAACAGAAAAACAACCACTTTCTGAAAGGTAGGACCGGCGGAGAAGCGAATCCAAAGCGATGGGAAGATAGACCGCGGGGGGAGGGGCCGGCTCCCGGCAAGCGGCAGAGCAACCGCGCACAAAATCAGGACTTTTAAAAGTCTGTTCTGCTGAGGGACATCGCTCCAGAGGCTAAACCGGGGCGAAGCCCACACGGGGTCATCGTGGCCTCAGGTCCCGCAGGGTCACAGAAGGATCGGGGGTGTCTGAGTGTCGCAGAGCTTGCGGGTATTGGAATGGGAAAGCCGGCTACAGAAACAGAGCCGACAGTAAGCTCGCAGCTCGGTGTTACCTTGAACCGGTCGCAGGCTCGGTGAGCTCGGAGCGCGGCCGGAGGTCAGGCAGACGGGAGTAACTGGGCGCTGTTCTCTGAGGGCGCACTGAGGAGTGGGGCCCTGGGCTCTCGGCTCCTCCGGGCCGGAGACCAGGAGGCCGCCATTTGTGTTCCCATCCTCCGGAACTCTACGGAAAGCGCTCAGGGAACAAAAGCTCCTGAAAGCAAACCCGAGCGGATTACTCACCCCGGCCCCGGGTAAGGGAGGTGTAATTCCGCCTGGGGCAAAGACACTTGAGAATCACTACAACAGGCCCCTCCCCCAGAAGATCAACAAGAAATCCAGCCGAGACCAAGTTCACCTACCAAGGAGTGCGGTTTCAATACCAAGGAGAGCAGCAGAATTCCAGAGGAGGAGAAAGCCAAGCACGGAACTCATGGCTTTTTTCCTGTGATTTTTTTTAGTCTTGCAGTTAATTTAATTTTTTCTTTTTCATTTTTTTTTTTTTTTTCTTCTCGCCTTCGGGTAAAACTTTTTTTTCTTTTTTTTTAACTGTTACCTTTTTCTTTTTTAACGATTTTTTACTAGTTTATCTAATATATATATTTTTTCTTTTTTACATTTTTCCCAGGTGTTTTCTTTTTAAAAAAAAAAAAAATTTTTTTTTTCTTTTCCTTTTTCTTTTTTTTTTTCTTTCTTTCTTTTTGAACCTCTTTTTATCCCCTTTCTCCCCACTCACGATTTTGGATCTCTTCCTATTTGGTTAAAGCATATTTTCCTGGGGTTGTTGCCATCCTTTTAGTATTTTACTTGCCCCTTCATTTACTCGTATCTGGCCAAAATGACAAGACGTAAAAACTCAACGCAAAAAAAAGAACAAGAGGCAGTACCGAAGGCTAGGGACCTAATCAATACAGACATCAGTAATATGTCAGATCTAGAGTTCAGAATGACAATTCTCAAGGTTCTAGCCGGGCTCGAAAAAGGCATGGAAGATATTAGAGAAACCCTCTCGAGAGATACAAAAGCCCTTTCTGGAGAAATAAAAGAACTAAAATCTAACCAAGTTGAAATTCAAAAAGCTATTAATGAGGTGCAATCAAAAATGGAGGCTCTAACTGCTAGGATAAATGAGGCAGAAGAAAGAATTAGTGATATAGAAGACCAAATGACAGAGAATAAAGAAGCTGAGCAAAAGAAGGACAAACAGCTACTGGACCACGAGGGGAGAATTCGAGAATTAAGTAACACCATAAGACGAAACAACATTAGAATAATTGGGATTCCAGAAGAAGAAGAAAGAGAGAGGGGAGCAGAAGGTATACTGGAGAAAATTATTGGGGAGAATTTCCCCAATATGGCAAAGGGAACGAGCATCAAAATTCAGGAGGTTCAGAGAACGCCCCTCAAAATCAATAAGAATAGGCCCACACCCCGTCACCTAATAGTAAAACTTACAAGTCTCAGTGACAAAGAGAAAATTCTGAAAGCAGCCCGGGAAAAGAAGACTGTAACATACAATGGTAAAAATATTAGATTGGCAGCTGACTTATCCACAGAGACCTGGCAGGCCAGAAAGAGCTGGCATGATATTTTTAGAGCACTAAACGAGAAAAACATGCAGCCCAGAATACTATATCCAGCTAGGCTAACATTGAAAATAGAAGGAGAGATTAAAAGCTTCCAGGACAAACAACAACTGAAAGAATTTGCAAATACCAAACCAGCTCTACAGGAAATATTGAAAGGGGTCCTCTAAGCAAAGAGAGAGCCTACAAGTGGTAGATCAGAAAGGAACAGAGACCATATACAATAACAGTCACCTTACAGGCAATACAATGGCCCTAAATTCATATCTCTCAATAGTTACCCTGAATGTGAATGGGCTAAATGCCCCTGTCAAAAGACACAGGATATCAGAATGGATAAAGAAACAAAACCCATCTATATGTTGCCTCCAAGAAACTCATTTTAAGCCCGAAGACACCTCCAGACTTAAAGTGAGGGGGTGGAAAAGAATTTACCACGCTAATGGACATCAGAAGAAAGCAGGAGTGGCAATCCTTATATCAGATCAATTAGATTTTAAGCCAAAGACTATAATAAGAGATGAGGAAGGACACTATATCATACTCAAAGGGTCTGTCCAACAAGAAGATTTAACAATTTTAAATATCTATGCCCCCAACGTGGGAGCAGCCAACTATATAAACCAATTAATAACAAAATCAAAGAAACACATCAACAACAATACAATAATAGTAGGGGACTTTAACACTCCCCTCACTAAAATGGACAGGTCATCCAAGCAAAAGATAAACAAGGAAATAAAGGCCTTAAACGACACACTGGACCAGATGGACATCACAGATATATTCAGAACATTTCATCCCAAAGCAACAGAATACACATTCTTCTCTAGTGCACATGGAACATTCTCCAGAATAGATCACATCCTCGGTCCTAAATCAGGACTCAACCGGTATCAAAAGATTGGGATCATTCCCTGCATATTTTCAGACCACAATGCTCTAAAGCTAGAACTCAACCACAAAAGGAAGTTTGGAAAGAACCAAAATACATGGAGACTAAACAGTATCCTTCTAAAGAATGAATGGGTCAACCGGGAAATTAAAGAAGAATTGAAAAAAATCATGGAAACAAATGATAATGAAAATACAACGGTTCAAAATCTGTGGGACACAATAAAGGCAGTCCTGAGAGGAAAATATATAGCGGTACAAGCCTTTCTCAAGAAACAAGAAACGTCTCAGGTACACAACCTAACCCTACACCTAAAGGAGCTGGAGAAAGAACAAGAAAGAAACCCTAAGCCCAGCAGGAGAAGAGAAATCATAAAGATCAGAGCAGAAATCAATGAAATAGAAACCAAAAAAACAATAGAACAAATCAACGAAAGTAGGAGCTGGTTCTTTGAAAGAATTAATAAAATTGATAAACCCCTGGCCCGACTTATCAAAAAGAAAAGAGAAAGGACCCAAATAAATAAAATCATGAATGAAAGAGGAGAGATCACAACTAACACCAAAGAAATACAAACTATTATAAGAACATACTATGAGCAACTCTACGGCAATAAATTTGACAATCTGGAAGAAATGGATGCATTCCTAGAAACATATAAACTACCACAACTGAACCAGGAAGAAATAGAAAGCCTGAACAGACCCATAACCAGTAAGGAGATTGAAACAGTCATTAAAAATCTCCAAACAAACAAAAGCCCAGGGCCAGATGGCTTCCCGGGGGAATTCTACCAAACATTTAAAGAAGAACTAATTCCTATTCTCCTGAAACTGTTCCAAAAAATAGAAATAGAAGGAAAACTTCCAAACTCATTTTATGAGGCCAGCATCACCTTGATCCCAAAACCAGATAAGGATCCCACCAAAAAAGAGAGCTATAGACCAATATCCTTGATGAACACAGATGCGAAAATACTCAACAAAATACTAGCCAATAGGATTCAACAGTACATTAAAAAGATTATTCACCACGACCAAGTGGGATTTATTCCAGGGCTGCAAGGTTGGTTCAACATCCGCAAATTAGTCAATGTGATAGAACACATCAATAAAAGAAAGAACAAGAACCATATGATACTCTCAATAGATGCTGAAAAAGCATTTGACAAAGTACAGCATCCCTTCCTGATCAAAACTCTTCAAAGTGTAGGGATAGAGGGCACATACCTCAATATCATCAAAGCCATCTATGAAAAACCCACCGCAAATATCATTCTCAATGGAGAAAAACTGAAAGCTTTTCCGCTAAGGTCAGGAACACGGCAGGGATGTCCATTATCACCACTGCTATTCAACATAGTACTAGAGGTCCTAGCCTCAGCAATCAGACAACAAAAGGAAATTAAAGGCATCCAAATCGGCAAAGAAGAAGTCAAATTATCACTCTTCGCAGATGATATGATACTATATGTGGAAAACCCAAAAGACTCCACTCCAAAACTGCTAGAACTTATACAGGAATTCAGTAAAGTGTCAGGATATAAAATCAATGCACAGAAATCAGTTGCATTTCTCTACACCAACAGCAAGACAGAAGAAAGAGATATTAAGGAGTCAATCCCATTTACAATTGCATCCAAAACCATAAGATACCTAGGAATAAACCTAACCAAAGAGACACAGAATCTATACTCAGAAAACTATAAAGTACTCATGAAAGAAATTGAGGAAGACACAAAGAAATGGAAAAATGTTCCATGCTCCTGGATTGGAAGAATAAATATTGTGAAAATGTCTATGCTACCTAAAGCAATCTACACATTTAATGCAATTCCTATCAAAGTACCATCCATCTTTTTCAAAGAAATGGAACAAATAATGCTAAAATTTATATGGAACCAGAAAAGACCTCGAATAGCCAAAGGGATATTGAAAAAGAAAGCCAACGTTGGTGGCATCACAATTCCGGACTTCAAGCTCTATTACAAAGCTGTCATCATCAAGACAGCATGGTACTGGCACAAAAACAGACGCATAGATCAATGGAACAGAATAGAGAGCCCAGAAATAGACCCTCAAATCTATGGTCAACTCATCTTCGACAAAGCAGGAAAGAATGTCCAATGGAAAAAAGACAGCCTCTTCAATAAATGGTGCTGGGAAAATTGGACAGCCACATGCAGAAAAATGAAATTGGACCATTTCCTTACACCACACACAAAAATAGACTCAAAATGGATGAAGGACCTCAATGTGCGAAAGGAATCCATCAAAATCCTTGAGAAAACAGGCAGCAACCTCTTCGACCTCTGCCGCAGCAACATCTTCCTAGGAACAACGCAAAAGGCAAGGGAAGCAAGGGAAAAAATGAACTACTGGGATTTCATCAAGATCAAAAGCTTTTGCACAGCAAAGGAAACAGTTAACAAAATCAAAAGACAACTGACAGAATGGGAGAAGATATTTGCAAACGACATATCAGATAAAGGACTAGTGTCCAGAATCTATAAAGAACTTAGCAAACTCAACACCCAAAGAACAAATAATCCAATCAAGAAATGGGCAGAGGACATGAACAGACATTTCTGCAAAGAAGACATCCAGATGGCCAACAGACACATGAAAAAGTGCTCCACATCACTCGGCATCAGGGAAATACAAATCAAAACCACAATGAGATATCACCTCACGCCAGTCAGAATGGCTAAAATCAACAAGTCAGGAAATGACAGATGCTGGCGAGGATGTGGAGAAAGGGGAACCCTCCTACACTGTTGGTGGGAATGCAAGCTGGTGCAGCCACTCTGGAAAACAGCGTGGAGGTTCCTCAGAATGTTGATATTAGAACTGCCCTATGACCCAGCAATTGCACTATTGGGTATTTACCCTAAAGATACAAATGTAGTGATCCAAAGGGGCACATACACCCGAATGTTTATAGCAGCAATGTCCACAATAGCCAAACTATGGAAAGAACCTAGATGTCCATCCACAGATGAATGGATCAAGAAGATGTGGTATATATACACAATGGAATACTATGCAGCCATCAAAAGAAATGAAATCTTGCCATTTGCGACAACATGGATGGAACTAGAGCGTATCATGCTTAGCGAAATAA
Source organism: Mustela nivalis (assembly GCF_964662115.1). Lineage (NCBI taxonomy): Eukaryota > Metazoa > Chordata > Mammalia > Carnivora > Mustelidae > Mustela > Mustela nivalis. The sequence goes on along the minus strand of NW_028136558.1, from coordinate 156,767 downwards.
GTCAAGCAGAGAAAGGCAACTATCATATGATCTCCCTGATATGAGGAAGGGGTGATGCAACATGGAGGCTTAAGTGGGTAGAAGAAGAAAAAATGAAACAAAATGGGATTGGGAGGGAGACTAAACATAAGTGACTCTTAATCTCACAAAACAAACTGAGGGTTGCTGGGGGGAGGGGGTTTGGGAGAAGGGGGTGGGATTATGGACATTGGGGAGGGTATGTGCTTTGGTGAGTGCTGTGAAGTGTGTAAACCTGGTGATTCACAGACCTGTACCCCTGGGGATAAAAATATATCTATATAAAAAATAAAAAGTTAAAAAAAAATTGTGGCCTAGGGGCATGGCAAGCCCAATATGATATCTCTTCATCCAGTCACTGAGTGGCCTTACTTGAGGACTGGGCTCAGCCTGAGCGTCACAATGTGTGTTTGTGACCAATGTGGCCCGCGAGCATGGGCGGGGCCTCATGGGCCACACTGGTTTCAACTACACTGAACGTTGGACAACATGCCAACCACAAGGTTTCTTGCCATGGGGAAGGAGTTCTGATTTCTGCATCACCTTCAACCCTGGGCAGTGATTGGATATAAGGTCTAGGTTCTGAAACCTGAAAACTGATGTTGGGAAGAGATGACGACCCAAGGCCATGGCGGCTCGATGTGCTCAGTGTGCGGCCAGGTGTCTGGGAGGGGCCAGGGGGTCCAGGCTCAGGCTGTGTCAGAAAGGGCATTAGTGCCCTGGTCAGCCTATGTATTTGGGGTACAGCCAAGGTCGGTGCAGGTTGATCCTCATTTGGGATTACTGGGTAGCACCAGAGGACAATGTTTTTCTTCTGGAGGGCCGGCAGAGTGCTGCATTGTAGTTCTGGATTGCCAAACTGGAGGGTTTGTGGGCCAGTAGTCTGACGACAAAAGTCTGAGAACACAAGCTAGGCTTAGGTTTCTGGGTGAGGCCATGGCACGCACAATCTACAGACCTGAATCGAGATCTCGTGCATCTGAAGTCAGGGCGAGGATCAGACGATCGCTCAGGTTGGAGTTTCTGTCCCTGATGGCCCCTTCATGAATGGGCGGGGGCATCACGAGGCCATGGGGGTTTTCCCACGATGGGAGTTGTGAGAAGCTCCAAACTGCAGAGAGTCTTCTGCAGGACAATTGAGACCTGTTGTTTGGCTCCAGGCCAATGATTCTGAGCAGGGTTCTAAGGATGGATGGCTGGGTAGCCCACCTCGCATTCCAATTGTCTCCTAGCAACAAGACAGGTTAGATCTCCTGGATCTGTGGGGAGCAACCGAGGACGCTGAGTTGAAATGGACACCCCTGGGGATGGGTCCTAACGTGCTTTTGTGTCTATGGTGACCTTGGAATGAAGCGGTGGCACTGGGGCCCTAAAGGGTTCTCCTAAACAGAGGCTTTGACACAGCTCCAACGTGCAAGTTTCCCATGTGTAGATGAGATGTTTTCTGATGGGTGAGTCAAGAAACAGCTATATGCTGCTTTTGAAATCCAGGCCTCTGAGGAGAGATGCCTGGAAACCAAAGCAATGGATCTGATTAGTGCCTAGGGGCCTGTTCTTTCCTTTTTACCTCTGGGGACATCTGTCTATGGGTCTGAGTGCAGGTAGGTGCTCAGTTGGGCTCAGATTGCCCCTGTTGTTCCTGGGAAGCCACCACTATTGAGATGGATCAGGGACTTTGGAGGTTTATCCTATTAGAAGGGTAGTGGCCATTGGAATGGGCACACACAATTCCCTTGGAGAGGGCAAGTACAGTCCTCAGGTTTGGCTCCAGGGGCCTGAGCCTGTAGGTTGTGTAGGCCAGGGCTGTTTGGACAGTTGTCTGAAAACACAAACTCGGCTTATGTTTCGGGTCATAGGTATGGCAGGACTGATCTACAGACCATGAGGAGAACACTTCGGGATTTGAAAGAAGGGCGAGTGTGAGGCTCCTGCTCAAGTTTTTGTCTCTGGATATCGTGTCACTCATGGTCGTTGAATTTCTGGGTGACTTCATGGGAAATGGACGAGTCTTACTCTCTGGTGGTTTGGCCCCGTCCAAAGAGTTTTGGGTCATTCTGTGGGTTGGAAGAAGTCCGTTTTTTTTTTTTTTTGTTGTTGTTTTCTATTTTAACCTCAGGTGTCCCACCAAATGAGGGATTCCCTAGTAGAGCCCTGGGGAGGGGCGACTGGACAATCAGAAATCTGGTTAAAAATTGGGGCCTAGGGACATGTCAAGCCCATTATGACATCTAATGGTCCAGCCACTGAGAGGACTTACTAGAGGACAGGACTCATGCTGAGGGTCACAATGCGTGTGTATGCCCTCGTCGCACTCAAGGATGGGCGGGGCCTCAGGGTGAATGCTGGTTTCTCCTACACTGAACGTTGGACAACGTCCCAACCACAAGGGTTCTTGCAATGGGTAAGGAGGAGTTATGATTTCTGCATCACACTCACCCCTGGGCAGTGATTGGAGATAAGGTCTCGGTTCTGAAGCCTGAAAACTGAGGTAGGGAAGAGATGATGACCTAAGGCCATGGCGGGTTTTATGTGCTCAGTGTGTGGTCAGCTTTCTGGGTGTTGTTCAGGAGGTCCGGGCTCAGGTTGTGTTCGACAGTGCATTAGTGCCCAGGTTAGACTATATAATTTGGGTAAAGTCGAGTGCTGTGTAGGTTTACCCTCATTTAAGGTGCCTGGTCAGCTCATGAGGCAATAATTTTTTTTCTAGAGGGCAGGCAGAGTGCTGCATTGTGGGTCCGGAATTGCCAAACTTGAGGGCTTCGAGGCCAGGAGTGTGAGGACGGAAGTCTGAGAAGACAAGCTAGACTTGGGTTTCAGGGCGAGGGCACGGCAGGTACCCCCTGCAGATCTTCACAAATATCTCATGCATCTGAAGTCAGGGCGAGGATCAGACGTTGACTCAGGTTGGAGTTTCTGAGCATGACGGCCGCTTCATGAAGGGAGCGGAATCTCGAGGCCATTGAGGTTTTCCCACGTTGGGAGTTGTGGGATGCCCCCTTCAAGGATTCCTTCTGCGGGACAATTGAGACCTGTTGGACAGCTCCAGGACATCCCATATGGAATGACTCCAGAGCCCCGTTCTCGGATGGATGCCTGGGAAGCCCGCCTCGCATTCCAATTGTCTCCTAGCAACAAGAGAGTTTAGATCTGATGGCTCTGCCGGAGCAACCGGGGTGGCTGAGTTGAAATGGACTTTCGTGAGGATGGGTCCTAATGTGTTTTTGTGTCCATGAGAACCTTGGAATGGGGCGGTGGCACCGGGACCCTGAAGTACTCTCCTAAGCTTTGGACATGGCTCCCATGCACAGGTTTCCTTGTGGAGATGAGATGAGTTCTAATGGGTGCCTCAGGAAAACACCTATGCTCGTATTGGAATCAGGCTTTTGAGGACACATGCCTGTAACCCAAAGCAATGGATCCTATTATGGCCTAGGGTCCTGTCTGGTTCAATCTTCTTCTCTGGAGACATCCATCTATGGTATGAGTGGAGGTCGATTATCAGCTGGTGTCAGACAGCCCTTGTTTGTTCCGGGCAACCTACACTATTGGGATGGCCTCAGGGACTTTGGAGGTTTCTCCTAATTTGTACGATTTTGGACCATGGAATGGGCAGAATTCCCATGGATTGGTAGGCACAGTCCTAATGTGTGGCTCCAGGGGCCCAGCCTGGAGGGTGTGTGGCCCAAGACTTTGAGGACAGAAGTCTGAAAACACAAACTCAGCTTAGGTTTGGGGACGTAGGTATGGCAGGCCCGATCTACAAACCATGAGAAGAACTCTTCAGGATATGAAGAATGTGTGAGTCTGAGGCTCTTGCTCAGGCTTTTGTCTCTGGATTTTGTGTCATCGATGGCCGTGGAATGTCGGGGACGCCTCATGGGCCATAGACGAATCTTCCTCTCTGAGGATTTGGCCCGATTCCCAATTGCTTTTCGTCAATCTGTGGGATGGGAGGACTCATTTCAGTTTTGTTACCTCAGGTGTACCACCAAAAGAGGAATTCCAAAGCCAAGCCGTGGGGAAGACTGAAGGGACAACCCGAACTATGGTTAAAAATTGTGGCCTAGGGGAGGAGTCAAGATGGCGGAGAAGTAGCAAGCTGAGACTGCTTCAGCTAGCCGGAGATCAGCTAGATAGCTTATCTAAAGCTTGCAAACACCTGAAAATCCATCGGCAGATCGAAGAGAAGAAGAACAGCAATTCTGGAAACAGAAAAACAACCACTTTCTGAAAGGTAGGACCGGCGGAGAAGCGAATCCAAAGCGATGGGAAGATAGACCGCGGGGGGAGGGGCCGGCTCCCGGCAAGCGGCAGAGCAACCGCGCACAAAATCAGGACTTTTAAAAGTCTGTTCTGCTGAGGGACATCGCTCCAGAGGCTAAACCGGGGCGAAGCCCACACGGGGTCATCGTGGCCTCAGGTCCCGCAGGGTCACAGAAGGATCGGGGGTGTCTGAGTGTCGCAGAGCTTGCGGGTATTGGAATGGGAAAGCCGGCTACAGAAACAGAGCCGACAGTAAGCTCGCAGCTCGGTGTTACCTTGAACCGGTCGCAGGCTCGGTGAGCTCGGAGCGCGGCCGGAGGTCAGGCAGACGGGAGTAACTGGGCGCTGTTCTCTGAGGGCGCACTGAGGAGTGGGGCCCTGGGCTCTCGGCTCCTCCGGGCCGGAGACCAGGAGGCCGCCATTTGTGTTCCCGTCCTCCGGAACTCTACGGAAAGCGCTCAGGGAACAAAAGCTCCTGAAAGCAAACCCGAGCGGATTACTCACCCCGGCCCCGGGTAAGGGAGGTGTAATTCCGCCTGGGGCAAAGACACTTGAGAATCACTACAACAGGCCCCTCCCCCAGAAGATCAACAAGAAATCCAGCCGAGACCAAGTTCACCTACCAAGGAGTGCGGTTTCAATACCAAGGAGAGCAGCAGAATTCCAGAGGAGGAGAAAGCCAAGCACGGAACTCATGGCTTTTTTCCTGTGATTTTTTTTAGTCTTGCAGTTAATTTAATTTTTTCTTTTTCATTTTTTTTTTTTTTTCTTCTCGCCTTCGGGTAAAACTTTTTTTTCTTTTTTTTTAACTGTTACCTTTTTCTTTTTTAACGATTTTTTACTAGTTTATCTAATATATATATTTTTTCTTTTTTACATTTTTCCCAGGTGTTTTCTTTTTAAAAAAAAAAAAATTTTTTTTTTCTTTTCCTTTTTCTTTTTTTTTTCTTTCTTTCTTTTTGAACCTCTTTTTATCCCCTTTCTCCCCACTCACGATTTTGGATCTCTTCCTATTTGGTTAAAGCATATTTTCTTGGGGTTGTTGCCATCCTTTTAGTATTTTACTTGCCCCTTCATTTACTCTTATCTGGCCAAAATGACAAGACGTAAAAACTCAACGCAAAAAAAAGAACAAGAGGCAGTACCGAAGGCTAGGGACCTAATCAATACAGACATCAGTAATATGTCAGATCTAGAGTTCAGAATGACAATTCTCAAGGTTCTAGCCGGGCTCGAAAAAGGCATGGAAGATATTAGAGAAACCCTCTCGAGAGATACAAAAGCCCTTTCTGGAGAAATAAAAGAACTAAAATCTAACCAAGTTGAAATTCAAAAAGCTATTAATGAGGTGCAATCAAAAATGGAGGCTCTAACTGCTAGGATAAATGAGGCAGAAGAAAGAATTAGTGATATAGAAGACCAAATGACAGAGAATAAAGAAGCTGAGCAAAAGAGGGACAAACAGCTACTGGACCACGAGGGGAGAATTCGAGAATTAAGTAACACCATAAGACGAAACAACATTAGAATAATTGGGATTCCAGAAGAAGAAGAAAGAGAGAGGGGAGCAGAAGGTATACTGGAGAAAATTATTGGGGAGAATTTCCCCAATATGGCAAAGGGAACGAGCATCAAAATTCAGGAGGTTCAGAGAACGCCCCTCAAAATCAATAAGAATAGGCCCACACCCCGTCACCTAATAGTAAAACTTACAAGTCTCAGTGACAAAGAGAAAATTCTGAAAGCAGCCCGGGAAAAGAAGACTGTAACATACAATGGTAAAAATATTAGATTGGCAGCTGACTTATCCACAGAGACCTGGCAGGCCAGAAAGAGCTGGCATGATATTTTTAGAGCACTAAACGAGAAAAACATGCAGCCCAGAATACTATATCCAGCTAGGCTAACATTGAAAATAGAAGGAGAGATTAAAAGCTTCCAGGACAAACAACAACTGAAAGAATTTGCAAATACCAAACCAGCTCTACAGGAAATATTGAAAGGGGTCCTCTAAGCAAAGAGAGAGCCTACAAGTGGTAGATCAGAAAGGAACAGAGACCATATACAATAACAGTCACCTTACAGGCAATACAATGGCCCTAAATTCATATCTCTCAATAGTTACCCTGAATGTGAATGGGCTAAATGCCCCTGTCAAAAGACACAGGATATCAGAATGGATAAAGAAACAAAACCCATCTATATGTTGCCTCCAAGAAACTCATTTTAAGCCCGAAGACACCTCCAGACTTAAAGTGAGGGGGTGGAAAAGAATTTACCACGCTAATGGACATCAGAAGAAAGCAGGAGTGGCAATCCTTATATCAGATCAATTAGATTTTAAGCCAAAGACTATAATAAGAGATGAGGAAGGACACTATATCATACTCAAAGGGTCTGTCCAACAAGAAGATTTAACAATTTTAAATATCTATGCCCCCAACGTGGGAGCAGCCAACTATATAAACCAATTAATAACAAAATCAAAGAAACACATCAACAACAATACAATAATAGTAGGGGACTTTAACACTCCCCTCACTAAAATGGACAGGTCATCCAAGCAAAAGATCAACAAGGAAATAAAGGCCTTAAACGACACACTGGACCAGATGGACATCACAGATATATTCAGAACATTTCATCCCAAAGCAACAGAATACACATTCTTCTCTAGTGCACATGGAACATTCTCCAGAATAGATCACATCCTCGGTCCTAAATCAGGACTCAACCGGTATCAAAAGATTGGGATCATTCCCTGCATATTTTCAGACCACAATGCTCTAAAGCTAGAACTCAACCACAAAAGGAAGTTTGGAAAGAACCAAAATACATGGAGACTAAACAGTATCCTTCTAAAGAATGAATGGGTCAACCGGGAAATTAAAGAAGAATTGAAAAAAATCATGGAAACAAATGATAATGAAAATACAACGGTTCAAAATCTGTGGGACACAATAAAGGCAGTCCTGAGAGGAAAATATATAGCGGTACAAGCCTTTCTCAAGAAACAAGAAACGTCTCAGGTACACAACCTAACCCTACACCTAAAGGAGCTGGAGAAAGAACAAGAAAGAAACCCTAAGCCCAGCAGGAGAAGAGAAATCATAAAGATCAGAGCAGAAATCAATGAAATAGAAACCAAAAAAACAATAGAACAAATCAACGAAAGTAGGAGCTGGTTCTTTGAAAGAATTAATAAAATTGATAAACCCCTGGCCCGACTTATCAAAAAGAAAAGAGAAAGGACCCAAATAAATAAAATCATGAATGAAAGAGGAGAGATCACAACTAACACCAAAGAAATACAAACTATTATAAGAACATACTATGAGCAACTCTACGGCAATAAATTTGACAATCTGGAAGAAATGGATGCATTCCTAGAAACATATAAACTACCACAACTGAACCAGGAAGAAATAGAAAGCCTGAACAGACCCATAACCAGTAAGGAGATTGAAACAGTCATTAAAAATCTCCAAACAAACAAAAGCCCAGGGCCAGATGGCTTCCCGGGGGAATTCTACCAAACATTTAAAGAAGAACTAATTCCTATTCTCCTGAAACTGTTCCAAAAAATAGAAATAGAAGGAAAACTTCCAAACTCATTTTATGAGGCCAGCATCACCTTGATCCCAAAACCAGATAAGGATCCCACCAAAAAAGAGAGCTATAGACCAATATCCTTGATGAACACAGATGCGAAAATACTCAACAAAATACTAGCCAATAGGATTCAACAGTACATTAAAAAGATTATTCACCACGACCAAGTGGGATTTATTCCAGGGCTGCAAGGTTGGTTCAACATCCGCAAATTAGTCAATGTGATAGAACACATCAATAAAAGAAAGAACAAGAACCATATGATACTCTCAATAGATGCTGAAAAAGCATTTGACAAAGTACAGCATCCCTTCCTGATCAAAACTCTTCAAAGTGTAGGGATAGAGGGCACATACCTCAATATCATCAAAGCCATCTATGAAAAACCCACCGCAAATATCATTCTCAATGGAGAAAAACTGAAAGCTTTTCCGCTAAGGTCAGGAACACGGCAGGGATGTCCATTATCACCACTGCTATTCAACATAGTACTAGAGGTCCTAGCCTCAGCAATCAGACAACAAAAGGAAATTAAAGGCATCCAAATCGGCAAAGAAGAAGTCAAATTATCACTCTTCGCAGATGATATGATACTATATGTGGAAAACCCAAAAGACTCCACTCCAAAACTGCTAGAACTTATACAGGAATTCAGTAAAGTGTCAGGATATAAAATCAATGCACAGAAATCAGTTGCATTTCTCTACACCAACAGCAAGACAGAAGAAAGAGATATTAAGGAGTCAATCCCATTTACAATTGCATCCAAAACCATAAGATACCTAGGAATAAACCTAACCAAAGAGACACAGAATCTATACTCAGAAAACTATAAAGTACTCATGAAAGAAATTGAGGAAGACACAAAGAAATGGAAAAATGTTCCATGCTCCTGGATTGGAAGAATAAATATTGTGAAAATGTCTATGCTACCTAAAGCAATCTACACATTTAATGCAATTCCTATCAAAGTACCATCCATCTTTTTCAAAGAAATGGAACAAATAATGCTAAAATTTATATGGAACCAGAAAAGACCTCGAATAGCCAAAGGGATATTGAAAAAGAAAGCCAACGTTGGTGGCATCACAATTCCGGACTTCAAGCTCTATTACAAAGCTGTCATCATCAAGACAGCATGGTACTGGCACAAAAACAGACGCATAGATCAATGGAACAGAATAGAGAGCCCAGAAATAGACCCTCAAATCTATGGTCAACTCATCTTCGACAAAGCAGGAAAGAATGTCCAATGGAAAAAAGACAGCCTCTTCAATAAATGGTGCTGGGAAAATTGGACAGCCACATGCAGAAAAATGAAATTGGACCATTTCCTTACACCACACACAAAAATAGACTCAAAATGGATGAAGGACCTCAATGTGCGAAAGGAATCCATCAAAATCCTTGAGAAAACAGGCAGCAACCTCTTCGACCTCTGCCGCAGCAACATCTTCCTAGGAACAACGCAAAAGGCAAGGGAAGCAAGGGAAAAAATGAACTACTGGGATTTCATCAAGATCAAAAGCTTTTGCACAGCAAAGGAAACAGTTAACAAAATCAAAAGACAACTGACAGAATGGGAGAAGATATTTGCAAACGACATATCAGATAAAGGACTAGTGTCCAGAATCTATAAAGAACTTAGCAAACTCAACACCCAAAGAACAAATAATCCAATCAAGAAATGGGCAGAGGACATGAACAGACATTTCTGCAAAGAAGACATCCAGATGGCCAACAGACACATGAAAAAGTGCTCCACATCACTCGGCATCAGGGAAATACAAATCAAAACCACAATGAGATATCACCTCACGCCAGTCAGAATGGCTAAAATCAACAAGTCAGGAAATGACAGATGCTGGCGAGGATGTGGAGAAAGGGGAACCCTCCTACACTGTTGGTGGGAATGCAAGCTGGTGCAGCCACTCTGGAAAACAGCGTGGAGGTTCCTCAGAATGTTGATATTAGAACTGCCCTATGACCCAGCAATTGCACTATTGGGTATTTACCCTAAAGATACAAATGTAGTGATCCAAAGGGGCACATACACCCGAATGTTTATAGCAGCAATGTCCACAATAGCCAAACTATGGAAAGAACCTAGATGTCCATCCACAGATGAATGGATCAAGAAGATGTGGTATATATACACAATGGAATACTATGCAGCCATCAAAAGAAATGAAATCTTGCCATTTGCGACAACATGGATGGAACTAGAGCGTATCATGCTTAGCGAAATAAGTCAAGCAGAGAAAGGCAACTATCATATGATCTCCCTGATATGAGGAAGGGGTGATGCAACATGGAGGCTTAAGTGGGTAGAAGAAGAAAAAATGAAACAAAATGGGATTGGGAGGGAGACTAAACATAAGTGACTCTTAATCTCACAAAACAAACTGAGGGTTGCTGGGGGGAGGGGGTTTGGGAGAAGGGGGTGGGATTATGGACATTGGGGAGGGTATGTGCTTTGGTGAGTGCTGTGAAGTGTGTAAACCTGGTGATTCACAGACCTGTACCCCTGGGGATAAAAATATATCTATATAAAAAATAAAAAGTTAAAAAAAAATTGTGGCCTAGGGGCATGGCAAGCCCAATATGATATCTCTTCATCCAGTCACTGAGTGGCCTTACTTGAGGACTGGGCTCAGCCTGAGCGTCACAATGTGTGTTTGTGACCAATGTGGCCCGCGAGCATGGGCGGGGCCTCATGGGCCACACTGGTTTCAACTACACTGAACGTTGGACAACATGCCAACCACAAGGTTTCTTGCCATGGGGAAGGAGTTCTGATTTCTGCATCACCTTCAACCCTGGGCAGTGATTGGATATAAGGTCTAGGTTCTGAAACCTGAAAACTGATGTTGGGAAGAGATGACGACCCAAGGCCATGGCGGCTCGATGTGCTCAGTGTGCGGCCAGGTGTCTGGGAGGGGCCAGGGGGTCCAGGCTCAGGCTGTGTCAGAAAGGGCATTAGTGCCCTGGTCAGCCTATGTATTTGGGGTACAGCCAAGGTCGGTGCAGGTTGATCCTCATTTGGGATTACTGGGTAGCACCAGAGGACAATGTTTTTCTTCTGGAGGGCCGGCAGAGTGCTGCATTGTAGTTCTGGATTGCCAAACTGGAGGGCTTGTGGGCCAGTAGTCTGACGACAAAAGTCTGAGAACACAAGCTAGGCTTAGGTTTCTGGGTGAGGCCATGACACGGACAATCTACAGACCTGAATCGAGATCTCGTGCATCTGAAGTCAGGGCGAGGATCAGACGATCGCTCAGGTTGGAGTTTCTGTCCCTGATGGCCCCTTCATGAATGGGCGGGGGCATCACGAGGCCATGGGGGTTTTCCCACGATGGGAGTTGTGAGAAGCTCCAAACTGCAGAGAGTCTTCTGCAGGACAATTGAGACCTGTTGTTTGGCTCCAGGCCAATGATTCTGAGCAGGGTTCTAAGGATGGATGGCTGGGTAGCCCACCTCGCATTCCAATTGTCTCCTAGCAACAAGACAGGTTAGATCTCCTGGATCTGTGGGGAGCAACCGAGGACGCTGAGTTGAAATGGACACCCCTGGGGATGGGTCCTAACGTGCTTTTGTGTCTATGGTGACCTTGGAATGAAGCGGTGGCACTGGGGCCCTAAAGGGTTCTCCTAAACAGAGGCTTTGACACAGCTCCAACGTGCAAGTTTCCCATGTGTAGATGAGATGTTTTCTGATGGGTGAGTCACGAAACAGCTATATGCTGCTTTTGAAATCCAGGCCTCTGAGGAGAGATGCCTGGAAACCAAAGCAATGGATCTGATTAGTGCCTAGGGGCCTGTTCTTTCCTTTTTACCTCTGGGGACATCTGTCTATGGGTCTGAGTGCAGGTAGGTGCTCAGTTGGGCTCAGATTGCCCCTGTTGTTCCTGGGAAGCCACCACTATTGAGATGGATCAGGGACTTTGGAGGTTTATCCTATTAGAAGGGTAGTGGCCATTGGAATGGGCACACACAATTCCCTTGGAGAGGGCAAGTACAGTCCTCAGGTTTGGCTCCAGGGGCCTGAGCCTGTAGGTTGTGTAGGCCAGGGCTGTTTGGACAGTTGTCTGAAAACACAAACTCGGCTTATGTTTCGGGTCATAGGTATGGCAGGACTGATCTACAGACCATGAGGAGAACACTTCGGGATTTGAAAGAAGGGCGAGTGTGAGGCTCCTGCTCAAGTTTTTGTCTCTGGATATCGTGTCACTCATGGTCGTTGAATTTCTGGGTGACTTCATGGGAAATGGACGAGTCTTACTCTCTGGTGGTTTGGCCCCGTCCAAAGAGTTTTGGGTCATTCTGTGGGTTGGAAGAAGTCCGTTTTTTTTTTTTTGTTGTTGTTGTTGTTTTCTATTTTAACCTCAGGTGTCCCACCAAATGAGGGATTCCCTAGTAGAGCCCTGGGGAGGGGCGACTGGACAATCAGAAATCTGGTTAAAAATTGGGGCCTAGGGACATGTCAAGCCCATTATGACATCTAATGGTCCAGCCACTGAGAGGACTTACTAGAGGACAGGACTCATGCTGAGGGTCACAATGCGTGTGTATGCCCTCGTCGCACTCAAGGATGGGCGGGGCCTCAGGGTGAATGCTGGTTTCTCCTACACTGAACGTTGGACAACGTCCCAACCACAAGGGTTCTTGCAATGGGTAAGGAGGAGTTATGATTTCTGCATCACACTCACCCCTGGGCAGTGATTGGAGATAAGGTCTCGGTTCTGAAGCCTGAAAACTGAGGTAGGGAAGAGATGATGACCTAAGGCCATGGCGGGTTTTATGTGCTCAGTGTGTGGTCAGCTTTCTGGGTGTTGTTCAGGAGGTCCGGGCTCAGGTTGTGTTCGACAGTGCATTAGTGCCCAGGTTAGACTATATAATTTGGGTAAAGTCGAGTGCTGTGTAGGTTTACCCTCATTTAAGGTGCCTGGTCAGCTCATGAGGCAATAATTTTTTTTCTAGAGGGCAGGCAGAGTGCTGCATTGTGGGTCCGGAATTGCCAAACTTGAGGGCTTCGAGGCCAGGAGTGTGAGGACGGAAGTCTGAGAAGACAAGCTAGACTTGGGTTTCAGGGCGAGGGCACGGCAGGTACCCCCTGCAGATCTTCACAAATATCTCATGCATCTGAAGTCAGGGCGAGGATCAGACGTTGACTCAGGTTGGAGTTTCTGAGCATGACGGCCGCTTCATGAAGGGAGCGGAATCTCGAGGCCATTGAGGTTTTCCCACGTTGGGAGTTGTGGGATGCCCCCTTCAAGGATTCCTTCTGCGGGACAATTGAGACCTGTTGGACAGCTCCAGGACATCCCATATGGAATGACTCCAGAGCCCCGTTCTCGGATGGATGCCTGGGAAGCCCGCCTCGCATTCCAATTGTCTCCTAGCAACAAGAGAGTTTAGATCTGATGGCTCTGCCGGAGCAACCGGGGTGGCTGAGTTGAAATGGACTTTCGTGAGGATGGGTCCTAATGTGTTTTTGTGTCCATGAGAACCTTGGAATGGGGCGGTGGCACCGGGACCCTGAAGTACTCTCCTAAGCTTTGGACATGGCTCCCATGCACAGGTTTCCTTGTGGAGATGAGATGAGTTCTAATGGGTGCCTCAGGAAAACACCTATGCTCGTATTGGAATCAGGCTTTTGAGGACACATGCCTGTAACCCAAAGCAATGGATCCTATTATGGCCTAGGGTCCTGTCTGGTTCAATCTTCTTCTCTGGAGACATCCATCTATGGTATGAGTGGAGGTCGATTATCAGCTGGTGTCAGACAGCCCTTGTTTGTTCCGGGCAACCTACACTATTGGGATGGCCTCAGGGACTTTGGAGGTTTCTCCTAATTTGTACGATTTTGGACCATGGAATGGGCAGAATTCCCATGGATTGGTAGGCACAGTCCTAATGTGTGGCTCCAGGGGCCCAGCCTGGAGGGTGTGTGGCCCAAGACTTTGAGGACAGAAGTCTGAAAACACAAACTCAGCTTAGGTTTGGGGACGTAGGTATGGCAGGCCCGATCTACAAACCATGAGAAGAACTCTTCAGGATATGAAGAATGTGTGAGTCTGAGGCTCTTGCTCAGGCTTTTGTCTCTGGATTTTGTGTCATCGATGGCCGTGGAATGTCGGGGACGCCTCATGGGCCATAGACGAATCTTCCTCTCTGAGGATTTGGCCCGATTCCCAATTGCTTTTCGTCAATCTGTGGGATGGGAGGACTCATTTCAGTTTTGTTACCTCAGGTGTACCACCAAAAGAGGAATTCCAAAGCCAAGCCGTGGGGAAGACTGAAGGGACAACCCGAACTATGGTTAAAAATTGTGGCCTAGGGGAGGAGTCAAGATGGCGGAGAAGTAGCAAGCTGAGACTGCTTCAGCTAGCCGGAGATCAGCTAGATAGCTTATCTAAAGCTTGCAAACACCTGAAAATCCATCGGCAGATCGAAGAGAAGAAGAACAGCAATTCTGGAAACAGAAAAACAACCACTTTCTGAAAGGTAGGACCGGCGGAGAAGCGAATCCAAAGCGATGGGAAGATAGACCGCGGGGGGAGGGGCCGGCTCCCGGCAAGCGGCAGAGCAACCGCGCACAAAATCAGGACTTTTAAAAGTCTGTTCTGCTGAGGGACATCGCTCCAGAGGCTAAACCGGGGCGAAGCCCACACGGGGTCATCGTGGCCTCAGGTCCCGCAGGGTCACAGAAGGATCGGGGGTGTCTGAGTGTCGCAGAGCTTGCGGGTATTGGAATGGGAAAGCCGGCTACAGAAACAGAGCCGACAGTAAGCTCGCAGCTCGGTGTTACCTTGAACCGGTCGCAGGCTCGGTGAGCTCGGAGCGCGGCCGGAGGTCAGGCAGACGGGAGTAACTGGGCGCTGTTCTCTGAGGGCGCACTGAGGAGTGGGGCCCTGGGCTCTCGGCTCCTCCGGGCCGGAGACCAGGAGGCCGCCATTTGTGTTCCCGTCCTCCGGAACTCTACGGAAAGCGCTCAGGGAACAAAAGCTCCTGAAAGCAAACCCGAGCGGATTACTCACCCCGGCCCCGGGTAAGGGAGGTGTAATTCCGCCTGGGGCAAAGACACTTGAGAATCACTACAACAGGCCCCTCCCCCAGAAGATCAACAAGAAATCCAGCCGAGACCAAGTTCACCTACCAAGGAGTGCGGTTTCAATACCAAGGAGAGCAGCAGAATTCCAGAGGAGGAGAAAGCCAAGCACGGAACTCATGGCTTTTTTCCTGTGATTTTTTTTAGTCTTGCAGTTAATTTAATTTTTTCTTTTTCATTTTTTTTTTTTTTTCTTCTCGCCTTCGGGTAAAACTTTTTTTTCTTTTTTTTTAACTGTTACCTTTTTCTTTTTTAACGATTTTTTACTAGTTTATCTAATATATATATTTTTTCTTTTTTACATTTTTCCCAGGTGTTTTCTTTTTAAAAAAAAAAAAATTTTTTTTTTCTTTTCCTTTTTCTTTTTTTTTTCTTTCTTTCTTTTTGAACCTCTTTTTATCCCCTTTCTCCCCACTCACGATTTTGGATCTCTTCCTATTTGGTTAAAGCATATTTTCTTGGGGTTGTTGCCATCCTTTTAGTATTTTACTTGCCCCTTCATTTACTCTTATCTGGCCAAAATGACAAGACGTAAAAACTCAACGCAAAAAAAAGAACAAGAGGCAGTACCGAAGGCTAGGGACCTAATCAATACAGACATCAGTAATATGTCAGATCTAGAGTTCAGAATGACAATTCTCAAGGTTCTAGCCGGGCTCGAAAAAGGCATGGAAGATATTAGAGAAACCCTCTCGAGAGATACAAAAGCCCTTTCTGGAGAAATAAAAGAACTAAAATCTAACCAAGTTGAAATTCAAAAAGCTATTAATGAGGTGCAATCAAAAATGGAGGCTCTAACTGCTAGGATAAATGAGGCAGAAGAAAGAATTAGTGATATAGAAGACCAAATGACAGAGAATAAAGAAGCTGAGCAAAAGAGGGACAAACAGCTACTGGACCACGAGGGGAGAATTCGAGAATTAAGTAACACCATAAGACGAAACAACATTAGAATAATTGGGATTCCAGAAGAAGAAGAAAGAGAGAGGGGAGCAGAAGGTATACTGGAGAAAATTATTGGGGAGAATTTCCCCAATATGGCAAAGGGAACGAGCATCAAAATTCAGGAGGTTCAGAGAACGCCCCTCAAAATCAATAAGAATAGGCCCACACCCCGTCACCTAATAGTAAAACTTACAAGTCTCAGTGACAAAGAGAAAATTCTGAAAGCAGCCCGGGAAAAGAAGACTGTAACATACAATGGTAAAAATATTAGATTGGCAGCTGACTTATCCACAGAGACCTGGCAGGCCAGAAAGAGCTGGCATGATATTTTTAGAGCACTAAACGAGAAAAACATGCAGCCCAGAATACTATATCCAGCTAGGCTAACATTGAAAATAGAAGGAGAGATTAAAAGCTTCCAGGACAAACAACAACTGAAAGAATTTGCAAATACCAAACCAGCTCTACAGGAAATATTGAAAGGGGTCCTCTAAGCAAAGAGAGAGCCTACAAGTGGTAGATCAGAAAGGAACAGAGACCATATACAATAACAGTCACCTTACAGGCAATACAATGGCCCTAAATTCATATCTCTCAATAGTTACCCTGAATGTGAATGGGCTAAATGCCCCTGTCAAAAGACACAGGATATCAGAATGGATAAAGAAACAAAACCCATCTATATGTTGCCTCCAAGAAACTCATTTTAAGCCCGAAGACACCTCCAGACTTAAAGTGAGGGGGTGGAAAAGAATTTACCACGCTAATGGACATCAGAAGAAAGCAGGAGTGGCAATCCTTATATCAGATCAATTAGATTTTAAGCCAAAGACTATAATAAGAGATGAGGAAGGACACTATATCATACTCAAAGGGTCTGTCCAACAAGAAGATTTAACAATTTTAAATATCTATGCCCCCAACGTGGGAGCAGCCAACTATATAAACCAATTAATAACAAAATCAAAGAAACACATCAACAACAATACAATAATAGTAGGGGACTTTAACACTCCCCTCACTAAAATGGACAGGTCATCCAAGCAAAAGATCAACAAGGAAATAAAGGCCTTAAACGACACACTGGACCAGATGGACATCACAGATATATTCAGAACATTTCATCCCAAAGCAACAGAATACACATTCTTCTCTAGTGCACATGGAACATTCTCCAGAATAGATCACATCCTCGGTCCTAAATCAGGACTCAACCGGTATCAAAAGATTGGGATCATTCCCTGCATATTTTCAGACCACAATGCTCTAAAGCTAGAACTCAACCACAAAAGGAAGTTTGGAAAGAACCAAAATACATGGAGACTAAACAGTATCCTTCTAAAGAATGAATGGGTCAACCGGGAAATTAAAGAAGAATTGAAAAAAATCATGGAAACAAATGATAATGAAAATACAACGGTTCAAAATCTGTGGGACACAATAAAGGCAGTCCTGAGAGGAAAATATATAGCGGTACAAGCCTTTCTCAAGAAACAAGAAACGTCTCAGGTACACAACCTAACCCTACACCTAAAGGAGCTGGAGAAAGAACAAGAAAGAAACCCTAAGCCCAGCAGGAGAAGAGAAATCATAAAGATCAGAGCAGAAATCAATGAAATAGAAACCAAAAAAACAATAGAACAAATCAACGAAAGTAGGAGCTGGTTCTTTGAAAGAATTAATAAAATTGATAAACCCCTGGCCCGACTTATCAAAAAGAAAAGAGAAAGGACCCAAATAAATAAAATCATGAATGAAAGAGGAGAGATCACAACTAACACCAAAGAAATACAAACTATTATAAGAACATACTATGAGCAACTCTACGGCAATAAATTTGACAATCT
The DNA here is from genome assembly GCF_964662115.1 of Mustela nivalis. NCBI lineage: Eukaryota > Metazoa > Chordata > Mammalia > Carnivora > Mustelidae > Mustela > Mustela nivalis. The sequence continues at coordinate 138,972 of NW_028136558.1, read as the reverse complement.
GGAAGAAATGGATGCATTCCTAGAAACATATAAACTACCACAACTGAACCAGGAAGAAATAGAAAGCCTGAACAGACCCATAACCAGTAAGGAGATTGAAACAGTCATTAAAAATCTCCAAACAAACAAAAGCCCAGGGCCAGATGGCTTCCCGGGGGAATTCTACCAAACATTTAAAGAAGAACTAATTCCTATTCTCCTGAAACTGTTCCAAAAAATAGAAATAGAAGGAAAACTTCCAAACTCATTTTATGAGGCCAGCATCACCTTGATCCCAAAACCAGATAAGGATCCCACCAAAAAAGAGAGCTATAGACCAATATCCTTGATGAACACAGATGCGAAAATACTCAACAAAATACTAGCCAATAGGATTCAACAGTACATTAAAAAGATTATTCACCACGACCAAGTGGGATTTATTCCAGGGCTGCAAGGTTGGTTCAACATCCGCAAATTAGTCAATGTGATAGAACACATCAATAAAAGAAAGAACAAGAACCATATGATACTCTCAATAGATGCTGAAAAAGCATTTGACAAAGTACAGCATCCCTTCCTGATCAAAACTCTTCAAAGTGTAGGGATAGAGGGCACATACCTCAATATCATCAAAGCCATCTATGAAAAACCCACCGCAAATATCATTCTCAATGGAGAAAAACTGAAAGCTTTTCCGCTAAGGTCAGGAACACGGCAGGGATGTCCATTATCACCACTGCTATTCAACATAGTACTAGAGGTCCTAGCCTCAGCAATCAGACAACAAAAGGAAATTAAAGGCATCCAAATCGGCAAAGAAGAAGTCAAATTATCACTCTTCGCAGATGATATGATACTATATGTGGAAAACCCAAAAGACTCCACTCCAAAACTGCTAGAACTTATACAGGAATTCAGTAAAGTGTCAGGATATAAAATCAATGCACAGAAATCAGTTGCATTTCTCTACACCAACAGCAAGACAGAAGAAAGAGATATTAAGGAGTCAATCCCATTTACAATTGCATCCAAAACCATAAGATACCTAGGAATAAACCTAACCAAAGAGACACAGAATCTATACTCAGAAAACTATAAAGTACTCATGAAAGAAATTGAGGAAGACACAAAGAAATGGAAAAATGTTCCATGCTCCTGGATTGGAAGAATAAATATTGTGAAAATGTCTATGCTACCTAAAGCAATCTACACATTTAATGCAATTCCTATCAAAGTACCATCCATCTTTTTCAAAGAAATGGAACAAATAATGCTAAAATTTATATGGAACCAGAAAAGACCTCGAATAGCCAAAGGGATATTGAAAAAGAAAGCCAACGTTGGTGGCATCACAATTCCGGACTTCAAGCTCTATTACAAAGCTGTCATCATCAAGACAGCATGGTACTGGCACAAAAACAGACGCATAGATCAATGGAACAGAATAGAGAGCCCAGAAATAGACCCTCAAATCTATGGTCAACTCATCTTCGACAAAGCAGGAAAGAATGTCCAATGGAAAAAAGACAGCCTCTTCAATAAATGGTGCTGGGAAAATTGGACAGCCACATGCAGAAAAATGAAATTGGACCATTTCCTTACACCACACACAAAAATAGACTCAAAATGGATGAAGGACCTCAATGTGCGAAAGGAATCCATCAAAATCCTTGAGAAAACAGGCAGCAACCTCTTCGACCTCTGCCGCAGCAACATCTTCCTAGGAACAACGCAAAAGGCAAGGGAAGCAAGGGAAAAAATGAACTACTGGGATTTCATCAAGATCAAAAGCTTTTGCACAGCAAAGGAAACAGTTAACAAAATCAAAAGACAACTGACAGAATGGGAGAAGATATTTGCAAACGACATATCAGATAAAGGACTAGTGTCCAGAATCTATAAAGAACTTAGCAAACTCAACACCCAAAGAACAAATAATCCAATCAAGAAATGGGCAGAGGACATGAACAGACATTTCTGCAAAGAAGACATCCAGATGGCCAACAGACACATGAAAAAGTGCTCCACATCACTCGGCATCAGGGAAATACAAATCAAAACCACAATGAGATATCACCTCACGCCAGTCAGAATGGCTAAAATCAACAAGTCAGGAAATGACAGATGCTGGCGAGGATGTGGAGAAAGGGGAACCCTCCTACACTGTTGGTGGGAATGCAAGCTGGTGCAGCCACTCTGGAAAACAGCGTGGAGGTTCCTCAGAATGTTGATATTAGAACTGCCCTATGACCCAGCAATTGCACTATTGGGTATTTACCCTAAAGATACAAATGTAGTGATCCAAAGGGGCACATACACCCGAATGTTTATAGCAGCAATGTCCACAATAGCCAAACTATGGAAAGAACCTAGATGTCCATCCACAGATGAATGGATCAAGAAGATGTGGTATATATACACAATGGAATACTATGCAGCCATCAAAAGAAATGAAATCTTGCCATTTGCGACAACATGGATGGAACTAGAGCGTATCATGCTTAGCGAAATAAGTCAAGCAGAGAAAGGCAACTATCATATGATCTCCCTGATATGAGGAAGGGGTGATGCAACATGGAGGCTTAAGTGGGTAGAAGAAGAAAAAATGAAACAAAATGGGATTGGGAGGGAGACTAAACATAAGTGACTCTTAATCTCACAAAACAAACTGAGGGTTGCTGGGGGGAGGGGGTTTGGGAGAAGGGGGTGGGATTATGGACATTGGGGAGGGTATGTGCTTTGGTGAGTGCTGTGAAGTGTGTAAACCTGGTGATTCACAGACCTGTACCCCTGGGGATAAAAATATATCTATATAAAAAATAAAAAGTTAAAAAAAAATTGTGGCCTAGGGGCATGGCAAGCCCAATATGATATCTCTTCATCCAGTCACTGAGTGGCCTTACTTGAGGACTGGGCTCAGCCTGAGCGTCACAATGTGTGTTTGTGACCAATGTGGCCCGCGAGCATGGGCGGGGCCTCATGGGCCACACTGGTTTCAACTACACTGAACGTTGGACAACATGCCAACCACAAGGTTTCTTGCCATGGGGAAGGAGTTCTGATTTCTGCATCACCTTCAACCCTGGGCAGTGATTGGATATAAGGTCTAGGTTCTGAAACCTGAAAACTGATGTTGGGAAGAGATGACGACCCAAGGCCATGGCGGCTCGATGTGCTCAGTGTGCGGCCAGGTGTCTGGGAGGGGCCAGGGGGTCCAGGCTCAGGCTGTGTCAGAAAGGGCATTAGTGCCCTGGTCAGCCTATGTATTTGGGGTACAGCCAAGGTCGGTGCAGGTTGATCCTCATTTGGGATTACTGGGTAGCACCAGAGGACAATGTTTTTCTTCTGGAGGGCCGGCAGAGTGCTGCATTGTAGTTCTGGATTGCCAAACTGGAGGGCTTGTGGGCCAGTAGTCTGACGACAAAAGTCTGAGAACACAAGCTAGGCTTAGGTTTCTGGGTGAGGCCATGACACGGACAATCTACAGACCTGAATCGAGATCTCGTGCATCTGAAGTCAGGGCGAGGATCAGACGATCGCTCAGGTTGGAGTTTCTGTCCCTGATGGCCCCTTCATGAATGGGCGGGGGCATCACGAGGCCATGGGGGTTTTCCCACGATGGGAGTTGTGAGAAGCTCCAAACTGCAGAGAGTCTTCTGCAGGACAATTGAGACCTGTTGTTTGGCTCCAGGCCAATGATTCTGAGCAGGGTTCTAAGGATGGATGGCTGGGTAGCCCACCTCGCATTCCAATTGTCTCCTAGCAACAAGACAGGTTAGATCTCCTGGATCTGTGGGGAGCAACCGAGGACGCTGAGTTGAAATGGACACCCCTGGGGATGGGTCCTAACGTGCTTTTGTGTCTATGGTGACCTTGGAATGAAGCGGTGGCACTGGGGCCCTAAAGGGTTCTCCTAAACAGAGGCTTTGACACAGCTCCAACGTGCAAGTTTCCCATGTGTAGATGAGATGTTTTCTGATGGGTGAGTCACGAAACAGCTATATGCTGCTTTTGAAATCCAGGCCTCTGAGGAGAGATGCCTGGAAACCAAAGCAATGGATCTGATTAGTGCCTAGGGGCCTGTTCTTTCCTTTTTACCTCTGGGGACATCTGTCTATGGGTCTGAGTGCAGGTAGGTGCTCAGTTGGGCTCAGATTGCCCCTGTTGTTCCTGGGAAGCCACCACTATTGAGATGGATCAGGGACTTTGGAGGTTTATCCTATTAGAAGGGTAGTGGCCATTGGAATGGGCACACACAATTCCCTTGGAGAGGGCAAGTACAGTCCTCAGGTTTGGCTCCAGGGGCCTGAGCCTGTAGGTTGTGTAGGCCAGGGCTGTTTGGACAGTTGTCTGAAAACACAAACTCGGCTTATGTTTCGGGTCATAGGTATGGCAGGACTGATCTACAGACCATGAGGAGAACACTTCGGGATTTGAAAGAAGGGCGAGTGTGAGGCTCCTGCTCAAGTTTTTGTCTCTGGATATCGTGTCACTCATGGTCGTTGAATTTCTGGGTGACTTCATGGGAAATGGACGAGTCTTACTCTCTGGTGGTTTGGCCCCGTCCAAAGAGTTTTGGGTCATTCTGTGGGTTGGAAGAAGTCCGTTTTTTTTTTTTTGTTGTTGTTGTTGTTTTCTATTTTAACCTCAGGTGTCCCACCAAATGAGGGATTCCCTAGTAGAGCCCTGGGGAGGGGCGACTGGACAATCAGAAATCTGGTTAAAAATTGGGGCCTAGGGACATGTCAAGCCCATTATGACATCTAATGGTCCAGCCACTGAGAGGACTTACTAGAGGACAGGACTCATGCTGAGGGTCACAATGCGTGTGTATGCCCTCGTCGCACTCAAGGATGGGCGGGGCCTCAGGGTGAATGCTGGTTTCTCCTACACTGAACGTTGGACAACGTCCCAACCACAAGGGTTCTTGCAATGGGTAAGGAGGAGTTATGATTTCTGCATCACACTCACCCCTGGGCAGTGATTGGAGATAAGGTCTCAGTTCTGAAGCCTGAAAACTGAGGTAGGGAAGAGATGATGACCTAAGGCCATGGCGGGTTTTATGTGCTCAGTGTGTGGTCAGCTTTCTGGGTGTTGTTCAGGAGGTCCGGGCTCAGGTTGTGTTCGACAGTGCATTAGTGCCCAGGTTAGACTATATAATTTGGGTAAAGTCGAGTGCTGTGTAGGTTTACCCTCATTTAAGGTGCCTGGTCAGCTCATGAGGCAATAATTTTTTTTCTAGAGGGCAGGCAGAGTGCTGCATTGTGGGTCCGGAATTGCCAAACTTGAGGGCTTCGAGGCCAGGAGTGTGAGGACGGAAGTCTGAGAAGACAAGCTAGACTTGGGTTTCAGGGCGAGGGCACGGCAGGTACCCCCTGCAGATCTTCACAAATATCTCATGCATCTGAAGTCAGGGCGAGGATCAGACGTTGACTCAGGTTGGAGTTTCTGAGCATGACGGCCGCTTCATGAAGGGAGCGGAATCTCGAGGCCATTGAGGTTTTCCCACGTTGGGAGTTGTGGGATGCCCCCTTCAAGGATTCCTTCTGCGGGACAATTGAGACCTGTTGGACAGCTCCAGGACATCCCATATGGAATGACTCCAGAGCCCCGTTCTCGGATGGATGCCTGGGAAGCCCGCCTCGCATTCCAATTGTCTCCTAGCAACAAGAGAGTTTAGATCTGATGGCTCTGCCAGAGCAACCGGGGTGGCTGAGTTGAAATGGACTTTCGTGAGGATGGGTCCTAATGTGTTTTTGTGTCCATGAGAACCTTGGAATGGGGCGGTGGCACCGGGACCCTGAAGTACTCTCCTAAGCTTTGGACATGGCTCCCATGCACAGGTTTCCTTGTGGAGATGAGATGAGTTCTAATGGGTGCCTCAGGAAAACACCTATGCTCGTATTGGAATCAGGCTTTTGAGGACACATGCCTGTAACCCAAAGCAATGGATCCTATTATGGCCTAGGGTCCTGTCTGGTTCAATCTTCTTCTCTGGAGACATCCATCTATGGTATGAGTGGAGGTCGATTATCAGCTGGTGTCAGACAGCCCTTGTTTGTTCCGGGCAACCTACACTATTGGGATGGCCTCAGGGACTTTGGAGGTTTCTCCTAATTTGTACGATTTTGGACCATGGAATGGGCAGAATTCCCATGGATTGGTAGGCACAGTCCTAATGTGTGGCTCCAGGGGCCCAGCCTGGAGGGTGTGTGGCCCAAGACTTTGAGGACAGAAGTCTGAAAACACAAACTCAGCTTAGGTTTGGGGACGTAGGTATGGCAGGCCCGATCTACAAACCATGAGAAGAACTCTTCAGGATATGAAGAATGTGTGAGTCTGAGGCTCTTGCTCAGGCTTTTGTCTCTGGATTTTGTGTCATCGATGGCCGTGGAATGTCGGGGACGCCTCATGGGCCATAGACGAATCTTCCTCTCTGAGGATTTGGCCCGATTCCCAATTGCTTTTCGTCAATCTGTGGGATGGGAGGACTCATTTCAGTTTTGTTACCTCAGGTGTACCACCAAAAGAGGAATTCCAAAGCCAAGCCGTGGGGAAGACTGAAGGGACAACCCGAACTATGGTTAAAAATTGTGGCCTAGGGGAGGAGTCAAGATGGCGGAGAAGTAGCAAGCTGAGACTGCTTCAGCTAGCCGGAGATCAGCTAGATAGCTTATCTAAAGCTTGCAAACACCTGAAAATCCATCGGCAGATCGAAGAGAAGAAGAACAGCAATTCTGGAAACAGAAAAACAACCACTTTCTGAAAGGTAGGACCGGCGGAGAAGCGAATCCAAAGCGATGGGAAGATAGACCGCGGGGGGAGGGGCCGGCTCCCGGCAAGCGGCAGAGCAACCGCGCACAAAATCAGGACTTTTAAAAGTCTGTTCTGCTGAGGGACATCGCTCCAGAGGCTAAACCGGGGCGAAGCCCACACGGGGTCATCGTGGCCTCAGGTCCCGCAGGGTCACAGAAGGATCGGGGGTGTCTGAGTGTCGCAGAGCTTGCGGGTATTGGAATGGGAAAGCCGGCTACAGAAACAGAGCCGACAGTAAGCTCGCAGCTCGGTGTTACCTTGAACTGGTCGCAGGCTCGGTGAGCTCGGAGCGCGGCCGGAGGTCAGGCAGACGGGAGTAACTGGGCGCTGTTCTCTGAGGGCGCACTGAGGAGTGGGGCCCTGGGCTCTCGGCTCCTCCGGGCCGGAGACCAGGAGGCCGCCATTTGTGTTCCCGTCCTCCGGAACTCTACGGAAAGCGCTCAGGGAACAAAAGCTCCTGAAAGCAAACCCGAGCGGATTACTCACCCCGGCCCCGGGTAAGGGAGGTGTAATTCCGCCTGGGGCAAAGACACTTGAGAATCACTACAACAGGCCCCTCCCCCAGAAGATCAACAAGAAATCCAGCCGAGACCAAGTTCACCTACCAAGGAGTGCGGTTTCAATACCAAGGAGAGCAGCAGAATTCCAGAGGAGGAGAAAGCCAAGCACGGAACTCATGGCTTTTTTCCTGTGATTTTTTTTAGTCTTGCAGTTAATTTAATTTTTTCTTTTTCATTTTTTTTTTTTTTTCTTCTCGCCTTCGGGTAAAACTTTTTTTTCTTTTTTTTTAACTGTTACCTTTTTCTTTTTTAACGATTTTTTACTAGTTTATCTAATATATATATTTTTTCTTTTTTACATTTTTCCCAGGTGTTTTCTTTTTAAAAAAAAAAAAAATTTTTTTTTTCTTTTCCTTTTTCTTTTTTTTTTTCTTTCTTTCTTTTTGAACCTCTTTTTATCCCCTTTCTCCCCACTCACGATTTTGGATCTCTTCCTATTTGGTTAAAGCATATTTTCCTGGGGTTGTTGCCATCCTTTTAGTATTTTACTTGCCCCTTCATTTACTCGTATCTGGCCAAAATGACAAGACGTAAAAACTCAACGCAAAAAAAAGAACAAGAGGCAGTACCGAAGGCTAGGGACCTAATCAATACAGACATCAGTAATATGTCAGATCTAGAGTTCAGAATGACAATTCTCAAGGTTCTAGCCGGGCTCGAAAAAGGCATGGAAGATATTAGAGAAACCCTCTCGAGAGATACAAAAGCCCTTTCTGGAGAAATAAAAGAACTAAAATCTAACCAAGTTGAAATTCAAAAAGCTATTAATGAGGTGCAATCAAAAATGGAGGCTCTAACTGCTAGGATAAATGAGGCAGAAGAAAGAATTAGTGATATAGAAGACCAAATGACAGAGAATAAAGAAGCTGAGCAAAAGAAGGACAAACAGCTACTGGACCACGAGGGGAGAATTCGAGAATTAAGTAACACCATAAGACGAAACAACATTAGAATAATTGGGATTCCAGAAGAAGAAGAAAGAGAGAGGGGAGCAGAAGGTATACTGGAGAAAATTATTGGGGAGAATTTCCCCAATATGGCAAAGGGAACGAGCATCAAAATTCAGGAGGTTCAGAGAACGCCCCTCAAAATCAATAAGAATAGGCCCACACCCCGTCACCTAATAGTAAAACTTACAAGTCTCAGTGACAAAGAGAAAATTCTGAAAGCAGCCCGGGAAAAGAAGACTGTAACATACAATGGTAAAAATATTAGATTGGCAGCTGACTTATCCACAGAGACCTGGCAGGCCAGAAAGAGCTGGCATGATATTTTTAGAGCACTAAACGAGAAAAACATGCAGCCCAGAATACTATATCCAGCTAGGCTAACATTGAAAATAGAAGGAGAGATTAAAAGCTTCCAGGACAAACAACAACTGAAAGAATTTGCAAATACCAAACCAGCTCTACAGGAAATATTGAAAGGGGTCCTCTAAGCAAAGAGAGAGCCTACAAGTGGTAGATCAGAAAGGAACAGAGACCATATACAATAACAGTCACCTTACAGGCAATACAATGGCCCTAAATTCATATCTCTCAATAGTTACCCTGAATGTGAATGGGCTAAATGCCCCTGTCAAAAGACACAGGATATCAGAATGGATAAAGAAACAAAACCCATCTATATGTTGCCTCCAAGAAACTCATTTTAAGCCCGAAGACACCTCCAGACTTAAAGTGAGGGGGTGGAAAAGAATTTACCACGCTAATGGACATCAGAAGAAAGCAGGAGTGGCAATCCTTATATCAGATCAATTAGATTTTAAGCCAAAGACTATAATAAGAGATGAGGAAGGACACTATATCATACTCAAAGGGTCTGTCCAACAAGAAGATTTAACAATTTTAAATATCTATGCCCCCAACGTGGGAGCAGCCAACTATATAAACCAATTAATAACAAAATCAAAGAAACACATCAACAACAATACAATAATAGTAGGGGACTTTAACACTCCCCTCACTAAAATGGACAGGTCATCCAAGCAAAAGATCAACAAGGAAATAAAGGCCTTAAACGACACACTGGACCAGATGGACATCACAGATATATTCAGAACATTTCATCCCAAAGCAACAGAATACACATTCTTCTCTAGTGCACATGGAACATTCTCCAGAATAGATCACATCCTCGGTCCTAAATCAGGACTCAACCGGTATCAAAAGATTGGGATCATTCCCTGCATATTTTCAGACCACAATGCTCTAAAGCTAGAACTCAACCACAAAAGGAAGTTTGGAAAGAACCAAAATACATGGAGACTAAACAGTATCCTTCTAAAGAATGAATGGGTCAACCGGGAAATTAAAGAAGAATTGAAAAAAATCATGGAAACAAATGATAATGAAAATACAACGGTTCAAAATCTGTGGGACACAATAAAGGCAGTCCTGAGAGGAAAATATATAGCGGTACAAGCCTTTCTCAAGAAACAAGAAACGTCTCAGGTACACAACCTAACCCTACACCTAAAGGAGCTGGAGAAAGAACAAGAAAGAAACCCTAAGCCCAGCAGGAGAAGAGAAATCATAAAGATCAGAGCAGAAATCAATGAAATAGAAACCAAAAAAACAATAGAACAAATCAACGAAAGTAGGAGCTGGTTCTTTGAAAGAATTAATAAAATTGATAAACCCCTGGCCCGACTTATCAAAAAGAAAAGAGAAAGGACCCAAATAAATAAAATCATGAATGAAAGAGGAGAGATCACAACTAACACCAAAGAAATACAAACTATTATAAGAACATACTATGAGCAACTCTACGGCAATAAATTTGACAATCTGGAAGAAATGGATGCATTCCTAGAAACATATAAACTACCACAACTGAACCAGGAAGAAATAGAAAGCCTGAACAGACCCATAACCAGTAAGGAGATTGAAACAGTCATTAAAAATCTCCAAACAAACAAAAGCCCAGGGCCAGATGGCTTCCCGGGGGAATTCTACCAAACATTTAAAGAAGAACTAATTCCTATTCTCCTGAAACTGTTCCAAAAAATAGAAATAGAAGGAAAACTTCCAAACTCATTTTATGAGGCCAGCATCACCTTGATCCCAAAACCAGATAAGGATCCCACCAAAAAAGAGAGCTATAGACCAATATCCTTGATGAACACAGATGCGAAAATACTCAACAAAATACTAGCCAATAGGATTCAACAGTACATTAAAAAGATTATTCACCACGACCAAGTGGGATTTATTCCAGGGCTGCAAGGTTGGTTCAACATCCGCAAATTAGTCAATGTGATAGAACACATCAATAAAAGAAAGAACAAGAACCATATGATACTCTCAATAGATGCTGAAAAAGCATTTGACAAAGTACAGCATCCCTTCCTGATCAAAACTCTTCAAAGTGTAGGGATAGAGGGCACATACCTCAATATCATCAAAGCCATCTATGAAAAACCCACCGCAAATATCATTCTCAATGGAGAAAAACTGAAAGCTTTTCCGCTAAGGTCAGGAACACGGCAGGGATGTCCATTATCACCACTGCTATTCAACATAGTACTAGAGGTCCTAGCCTCAGCAATCAGACAACAAAAGGAAATTAAAGGCATCCAAATCGGCAAAGAAGAAGTCAAATTATCACTCTTCGCAGATGATATGATACTATATGTGGAAAACCCAAAAGACTCCACTCCAAAACTGCTAGAACTTATACAGGAATTCAGTAAAGTGTCAGGATATAAAATCAATGCACAGAAATCAGTTGCATTTCTCTACACCAACAGCAAGACAGAAGAAAGAGATATTAAGGAGTCAATCCCATTTACAATTGCATCCAAAACCATAAGATACCTAGGAATAAACCTAACCAAAGAGACACAGAATCTATACTCAGAAAACTATAAAGTACTCATGAAAGAAATTGAGGAAGACACAAAGAAATGGAAAAATGTTCCATGCTCCTGGATTGGAAGAATAAATATTGTGAAAATGTCTATGCTACCTAAAGCAATCTACACATTTAATGCAATTCCTATCAAAGTACCATCCATCTTTTTCAAAGAAATGGAACAAATAATGCTAAAATTTATATGGAACCAGAAAAGACCTCGAATAGCCAAAGGGATATTGAAAAAGAAAGCCAACGTTGGTGGCATCACAATTCCGGACTTCAAGCTCTATTACAAAGCTGTCATCATCAAGACAGCATGGTACTGGCACAAAAACAGACACATAGATCAATGGAACAGAATAGAGAGCCCAGAAATAGACCCTCAAATCTATGGTCAACTCATCTTCGACAAAGCAGGAAAGAATGTCCAATGGAAAAAAGACAGCCTCTTCAATAAATGGTGCTGGGAAAATTGGACAGCCACATGCAGAAAAATGAAATTGGACCATTTCCTTACACCACACACAAAAATAGACTCAAAATGGATGAAGGACCTCAATGTGCGAAAGGAATCCATCAAAATCCTTGAGAAAACAGGCAGCAACCTCTTCGACCTCTGCCGCAGCAACATCTTCCTAGGAACAACGCAAAAGGCAAGGGAAGCAAGGGAAAAAATGAACTACTGGGATTTCATCAAGATCAAAAGCTTTTGCACAGCAAAGGAAACAGTTAACAAAATCAAAAGACAACTGACAGAATGGGAGAAGATATTTGCAAACGACATATCAGATAAAGGACTAGTGTCCAGAATCTATAAAGAACTTAGCAAACTCAACACCCAAAGAACAAATAATCCAATCAAGAAATGGGCAGAGGACATGAACAGACATTTCTGCAAAGAAGACATCCAGATGGCCAACAGACACATGAAAAAGTGCTCCACATCACTCGGCATCAGGGAAATACAAATCAAAACCACAATGAGATATCACCTCACGCCAGTCAGAATGGCTAAAATCAACAAGTCAGGAAATGACAGATGCTGGCGAGGATGTGGAGAAAGGGGAACCCTCCTACACTGTTGGTGGGAATGCAAGCTGGTGCAGCCACTCTGGAAAACAGCGTGGAGGTTCCTCAGAATGTTGATATTAGAACTGCCCTATGACCCAGCAATTGCACTATTGGGTATTTACCCTAAAGATACAAATGTAGTGATCCAAAGGGGCACATACACCCGAATGTTTATAGCAGCAATGTCCACAATAGCCAAACTATGGAAAGAACCTAGATGTCCATCCACAGATGAATGGATCAAGAAGATGTGGTATATATACACAATGGAATACTATGCAGCCATCAAAAGAAATGAAATCTTGCCATTTGCGACAACATGGATGGAACTAGAGCGTATCATGCTTAGCGAAATAAGTCAAGCAGAGAAAGGCAACTATCATATGATCTCCCTGATATGAGGAAGGGGTGATGCAACATGGAGGCTTAAGTGGGTAGAAGAAGAAAAAATGAAACAAAATGGGATTGGGAGGGAGACTAAACATAAGTGACTCTTAATCTCACAAAACAAACTGAGGGTTGCTGGGGGGAGGGGGTTTGGGAGAAGGGGGTGGGATTATGGACATTGGGGAGGGTATGTGCTTTGGTGAGTGCTGTGAAGTGTGTAAACCTGGTGATTCACAGACCTGTACCCCTGGGGATAAAAATATATCTATATAAAAAATAAAAAGTTAAAAAAAAATTGTGGCCTAGGGGCATGGCAAGCCCAATATGATATCTCTTCATCCAGTCACTGAGTGGCCTTACTTGAGGACTGGGCTCAGCCTGAGCGTCACAATGTGTGTTTGTGACCAATGTGGCCCGCGAGCATGGGCGGGGCCTCATGGGCCACACTGGTTTCAACTACACTGAACGTTGGACAACATGCCAACCACAAGGTTTCTTGCCATGGGGAAGGAGTTCTGATTTCTGCATCACCTTCAACCCTGGGCAGTGATTGGATATAAGGTCTAGGTTCTGAAACCTGAAAACTGATGTTGGGAAGAGATGACGACCCAAGGCCATGGCGGCTCGATGTGCTCAGTGTGCGGCCAGCTGTCTGGGAGGGGCCAGGGGGTCCAGGCTCAGGCTGTGTCAGAAAGGGCATTAGTGCCCTGGTCAGCCTATGTATTTGGGGTACAGCCAAGGTCGGTGCAGGTTGATCCTCATTTGGGATTACTGGGTAGCACCAGAGGACAATGTTTTTCTTCTGGAGGGCCGGCAGAGTGCTGCATTGTAGTTCTGGATTGCCAAACTGGAGGGCTTGTGGGCCAGTAGTCTGACGACAAAAGTCTGAGAACACAAGCTAGGCTTAGGTTTCTGGGTGAGGCCATGACACGGACAATCTACAGACCTGAATCGAGATCTCGTGCATCTGAAGTCAGGGCGAGGATCAGACGATCGCTCAGGTTGGAGTTTCTGTCCCTGATGGCCCCTTCATGAATGGGCGGGGGCATCACGAGGCCATGGGGGTTTTCCCACGATGGGAGTTGTGAGAAGCTCCAAACTGCAGAGAGTCTTCTGCAGGACAATTGAGACCTGTTGTTTGGCTCCAGGCCAATGATTCTGAGCAGGGTTCTAAGGATGGATGGCTGGGTAGCCCACCTCGCATTCCAATTGTCTCCTAGCAACAAGACAGGTTAGATCTCCTGGATCTGTGGGGAGCAACCGAGGACGCTGAGTTGAAATGGACACCCCTGGGGATGGGTCCTAACGTGCTTTTGTTTCTATGGTGACCTTGGAATGAAGCGGTGGCACTGGGGCCCTAAAGGGTTCTCCTAAACAGAGGCTTTGACACAGCTCCAACGTGCAAGTTTCCCATGTGTAGATGAGATGTTTTCTGATGGGTGAGTCACGAAACAGCTATATGCTGCTTTTGAAATCCAGGCCTCTGAGGAGAGATGCCTGGAAACCAAAGCAATGGATCTGATAAATGCCAAGGGGCCTGTTCTTTCCTTTTTACCTCTGGGGACATCTGTCTATGGGTCTGAGTGCAGGTAGGTGCTCAGTTGGGCTCAGATTGCCCCTGTTGTTCCTGGGAAGCCACCACTATTGAGATGGATCAGGGACTTTGGAGGTTTATCCTATTAGAAGGGTAGTGGCCATTGGAATGGGCACACACAATTCCCTTGGAGAGGGCAAGTACAGTCCTCAGGTTTGGCTCCAGGGGCCTGAGCCTGTAGGTTGTGTAGGCCAGAGCTGTTTGGACAGTTGTCTGAAAACACAAACTCGGCTTATGTTTCGAGTCATAGGTATGGCAGGACTGATCTACAGACCATGAGGAGAACACTTCGGGATTTGAAAGAAGGGCGAGTGTGAGGCTCCTGCTCAAGTTTTTGTCTCTGGATATCGTGTCACTCATGGTCGTTGAATTTCTGGGTGACTTCATGGGAAATGGACGAGTCTTACTCTCTGGTGGTTTGGCCCCGTCCAAAGAGTTTTGGGTCATTCTGTGGGTTGGAAGAAGTCCGTTTTTTTTTTTTTTGTTGTTGTTGTTGTTTTCTATTTTAACCTCAGGTGTCCCACCAAATGAGGGATTCCCTAGTAGAGCCCTGGGGAGGGGCGACTGGACAATCAGAAATCTGGTTAGAATTGGGGCCTAGGGACATGTCAAGCCCATTATGACATCTAATGGTCCAGCCACTGAGAGGACTTACTAGAGGACAGGACTCATGCTGAGGGTCACAATGCGTGTGTATGCCCTCGTCGCACTCAAGGATGGGCGGGGCCTCAGGGTGAATGCTGGTTTCTCCTACACTGAACGTTGGACAACGTCCCAACCACAAGGGTTCTTGCAATGGGTAAGGAGGAGTTATGATTTCTGCATCACACTCACCCCTGGGCAGTGATTGGAGATAAGGTCTCGGTTCTGAAGCCTGAAAACTGAGGTAGGGAAGAGATGATGACCTAAGGCCATGGCGGGTTTTATGTGCTCAGTGTGTGGTCAGCTTTCTGGGTGTTGTTCAGGAGGTCCGGGCTCAGGTTGTGTTCGACAGTGCATTAGTGCCCAGGTTAGACTATATAATTTGGGTAAAGTCGAGTGCTGTGTAGGTTTACCCTCATTTAAGGTGCCTGGTCAGCTCATGAGGCAATAATTTTTTTTCTAGAGGGCAGGCAGAGTGCTGCATTGTGGGTCCGGAATTGCCAAACTTGAGGGCTTCGAGGCCAGGAGTGTGAGGACGGAAGTCTGAGAAGACAAGCTAGACTTGGGTTTCAGGGCGAGGGCACGGCAGGTACCCCCTGCAGATCTTCACAAATATCTCATGCATCTGAAGTCAGGGCGAGGATCAGACGTTGACTCAGGTTGGAGTTTCTGAGCATGACGGCCGCTTCATGAAGGGAGCGGAATCTCGAGGCCATTGAGGTTTTCCCACGTTGGGAGTTGTGGGATGCCCCCTTCATGGATTCCTTCTGCGGGACAATTGAGACCTGTTGGACAGCTCCAGGACATCCCATATGGAATGACTCCAGAGCCCCATTCTCGGATGGATGCCTGGGAAGCTCGCCTCGCATTCCAATTGTCTCCTAGCAACAAGACAGTTTAGATCTGATGGCTCTGCCGGAGCAACCGGGGTGGCTGAGTTGAAATGGACTTTCCTGAGGATGGGTCCTAATGTGTTTTTGTGTCCATGAGAACCTTGGAATGGGGCGGTGGCACCGGGACACTGAAGTACTCTCCTAAGCTTTGGACATGGCTCCCATGCACAGGTTTCCTTGTGGAGATGAGATGAGTTCTAATGGGTGCCTCAGGAAAACACCTATGCTCGTATTGGAATCAGGCTTTTGAGGACACATGCCTGTAACCCAAAGTAATGGATCCAATTATGGCCTAGGGTCTTGTCTGGTTCAATCTTCTTCTCTGGAGACATCCATCTATGGTATGAGTGGAGGTCGATTATCAGCTGGTGTCAGACAGCCCTTGTTTGTTCCGGGCAACCTACACTATTGGGATGGCCTCAGGGACTTTGGAGGTTTCTCCTAATTTGTACGATTTTGGACCATGGAATGGGCAGAATTCCCATGGATTGGTAGGCACAGTCCGAATGTGTGGCTCCAGGGGCCCAGCCTGGAGGGTGTGTGGCCCAAGACTTTGAGGACAGAAGTCTGAAAACACAAACTCAGCTTAGGTTTGGGGACGTAGGTATGGCAGGCCCGATCTACAAACCATGAGAAGAACTCTTCAGGATATGAAGAATGTGTGAGTCTGAGGCTCTTGCTCGGGCTTTTGTCTCTGGATTTTGTGTCATCGATGGCCGTGGAATGTCGGGGACGCCTCATGGGCCATAGACGAATCTTCCTCTCTGAGGATTTGGCCCGATTCCCAATTGCTTTTCGTCAATCTGTGGGATGGGAGGACTCATTTCAGTTTTGTTACCTCAGGTGTACCACCAAAAGAGGAATTCCAAAGCCAAGCCGTGGGGAAGACTGAAGGGACAACCCGAACTATGGTTAAAAATTGTGGCCTAGGGGCATGGCAAGCCCAATATGATATCTCTTCATCCAGTCACTGAGTGGCCTTACTTGAGGACTGGGCTCAGCCTGAGCGTCACAATGTGTGTTTGTGACCAATGTGGCCCGTGAGCATGGGCGGGGCCTCATGGGCCACACTGGTTTCAACTACACTGAACGTTGGACAACATGCCAACCACAAGGTTTCTTGCCATGGGGAAGGAGTTCTGATTTCTGCATCACCTTCAACCCTGGGCAGTGATTGGATATAAGGTCTAGGTTCTGAAACCTGAAAACTGATGTTGGGAAGAGATGACGACCTAAGGCCATGGCGGCTCGATGTGCTCAGTGTGCAGCCAGGTGTCTGGGAGGGGCCAGGGGGTAAAGGCTCAGGCTGTGTCAGAAAGGGCATTAGTGCCCTGGTCAGCCTATGTATTTGGGGTACAGCCAAGGTCGGTGCAGGTTGATCCTCATTTGGGATTACTGGGTAGCACCAGAGGACAATGTTTTTCTTCTGGAGGGCCGGCAGAGTGCTGCATTGTAGTTCTGGATTGCCAAACTGGAGGGCTTGTGGGCCAGTAGTCTGACGACAAAAGTCTGAGAACACAAGCTAGGCTTAGGTTTCTGGGTGAGGCCATGGCACGCACAATCTACAGACCTGAATCGAGATCTCGTGCATCTGAAGTCAGGGCGAGGATCAGACGATCGCTCAGGTTGGAGTTTCTGTCCCTGATGGCCCCTTCATGAATGGGCGGGGGCATCACGAGGCCATGGGGGTTTTCCACGATGGGAGTTGTGAGAAGCTCCAAACTGCAGGGAGTCTTCTGCAGGACAATTGAGACCTGTTGTTTGGCTCCAGGCCAATGATTCTGAGCAGGGTTCTAAGGATGGATGGCTGGGTAGCCCACCTCGCATTCCAATTGTCTCCTAGCAACAAGACAGGTTAGATCTCCTGGATCTGTGGGGAGCAACCGAGGACGCTGAGTTGAAATGGACACCCCTGGGGATGGGTCTTAACGTGCTTTTGTGTCTACGGTGACCTTGGAATGAAGCGGTGGCACTGGGGCCCTAAAGGGTTCTCCTAAACAGAGGCTTTGACACAGCTCCAACGTGCAAGTTTCCCATGTGTAGATGAGATGTTTTCTGATGGGTGAGTCAATAAACAGCTATATGCTGCTTTTGAAATCCAGGCCTCTGAGGAGAGATGCCTGGAAACCAAAGCAATGGATCTGATTAGTGCCTAGGGGCCTGTTCTTTCCTTTTTACCTCTGGGGACATCTGTCTATGGGTCTGAGTGCAGGTAGGTGCTCAGTTGGGCTCAGATTGCCCCTGTTGTTCCTGGGAAGCCACCACTATTGAGATGGATCAGGGACTTTGGAGGTTTATCCTATTAGAAGGGTAGTGGCCATTGGAATGGGCACACACAATTCCCTTGGAGAGGGCAAGTACAGTCCTCAGGTTTGGCTCCAGGGGCCTGAGCCTGTAGGTTGTGTAGGCCAGGGCTGTTTGGACAGTTGTCTGAAAACACAAACTCGGCTTATGTTTCGGGTCATAGGTATGGCAGGACTGATCTACAGACCATGAGGAGAACACTTCGGGATTTGAAAGAAGGGCGAGTGTGAGGCTCCTGCTCAAGTTTTTGTCTCTGGATATCGTGTCACTCATGGTCGTTGAATTTCTGGGTGACTTCATGGGAAATGGACGAGTCTTACTCTCTGGTGGTTTGGCCCCGTCCAAAGAGATTTGGGTCATTCTGTGGGTTGGAAGAAGTCCGTTTTTTTTTTTTTTTGTTGTTGTTGTTGTTTTCTATTTTAACCTCAGGTGTCCCACCAAATGAGGGATTCCCTAGTAGAGCCCTGGGGAGGGGCGACTGGACAATCAGAAATCTGGTTAAAAATTGGGGCCTAGGGACATGTCAAGCCCATTATGACATCTAATGGTCCAGCCACTGAGAGGACTTACTAGAGGACAGGACTCATGCTGAGGGTCACAATGCGTGTGTATGCCCTCGTCGCACTCAAGGATGGGCGGGGCCTCAGGGTGAATGCTGGTTTCTCCTACACTGAACGTTGGACAACGTCCCAACCACAAGGGTTCTTGCAATGGGTAAGGAGGAGTTATGATTTCTGCATCACACTCACCCCTGGGCAGTGATTGGAGATAAGGTCTCGGTTCTGAAGCCTGAAAACTGAGGTAGGGAAGAGATGATGACCTAAGGCCATGGCGGGTTTTATGTGCTCAGTGTGTGGTCAGCTTTCTGGGTGTTGTTCAGGAGGTCCGGGCTCAGGTTGTGTTCGACAGTGCATTAGTGCCCAGGTTAGACTATATAATTTGGGTAAAGTCGAGTGCTGTGTAGGTTTACCCTCATTTAAGGTGCCTGGTCAGCTCATGAGGCAATAATTTTTTTTCTAGAGGGCAGGCAGAGTGCTGCATTGTGGGTCCGGAATTGCCAAACTTGAGGGCTTCGAGGCCAGGAGTGTGAGGACGGAAGTCTGAGAAGACAAGCTAGACTTGGGTTTCAGGGCGAGGGCACGGCAGGTACCCCCTGCAGATCTTCACAAATAACTCATGCATCTGAAGTCAGGGCGAGGATCAGACGTTGACTCAGGTTGGAGTTTCTGAGCATGACGGCCGCTTCATGAAGGGAGCGGAATCTCGAGGCCATTGAGGTTTTCCCACGTTGGGAGTTGTGGGATGCCCCCTTCATGGATTCCTTCTGCGGGACAATTGAGACCTGTTGGACAGCTCCAGGACATCCCATATGGAATGACTCCAGAGCCCCATTCTCGGATGGATGCCTGGGAAGCTCGCCTCGCATTCCAATTGTCTCCTAGCAACAAGACATTTTAGATCTGATGGCTCTGCCGGAGCAACCGGGGTGGCTGAGTTGAAATGGACTTTCCTGAGGATGGGTCCTAATGTGTTTTTGTGTCCATGAGAACCTTGGAATGGGGCGGTGGCACCGGGACACTGAAGTACTCTCCTAAGCTTTGGACATGGCTCCCATGCACAGGTTTCCTTGTGGAGATGAGATGAGTTCTAATGGGTGCCTCAGGAAAACACCTATGCTCGTATTGGAATCAGGCTTTTGAGGACACATGCCTGTAACCCAAAGCAATGGATCCTATTATGGCCTAGGGTCTTGTCTGGTTCAATCTTCTTCTCTGGAGACATCCATCTATGGTATGAGTGGAGGTCGATTATCAGCTGGTGTCAGACAGCCCTTGTTTGTTCCGGGCAACCTACACTATTGGGATGGCCTCAGGGACTTTGGAGGTTTCTCCTAATTTGTACGATTTTGGACCATGGAATGGGCAGAATTCCCATGGATTGGTAGGCACAGTCCGAATGTGTGGCTCCAGGGGCCCAGCCTGGAGGGTGTGTGGCCCAAGACTTTGAGGACAGAAGTCTGAAAACACAAACTCAGCTTAGGTTTGGGGACGTAGGTATGGCAGGCCCGATCTACAAACCATGAGAAGAACTCTTCAGGATATGAAGAATGTGTGAGTCTGAGGCTCTTGCTCAGGCTTTTGTCTCTGGATTTTGTGTCATCGATGGCCGTGGAATGTCGGGGACGCCTCATGGGCCATAGACGAATCTTCCTCTCTGAGGATTTGGCCCGATTCCCAATTGCTTTTCGTCAATCTGTGGGATGGGAGGACTCATTTCAGTTTTGTTACCTCAGGTGTACCACCAAAAGAGGAATTCCAAAGCCAAGCCGTGGGGAAGACTGAAGGGACAACCCGAACTATGGTTAAAAATTGTGGCCTAGGGGCATGGCAAGCCCAATATGATGTCTCTTCATCCAGTCACTGAGTGGCCTTACTTGAGGACTGGGCTCAGCCTGAGCGTCACAATGTGTGTTTGTGACCAATGTGGCCCGCGAGCATGGGCGGGGCCTCATGGGCCACACTGGTTTCAACTACACTGAACGTTGGACAACATGCCAACCACAAGGTTTCTTGCCATGGGGAAGGAGTTCTGATTTCTGCATCACCTTCAACCCTGGGCAGTGATTGGATATAAGGTCTAGGTTCTGAAACCTGAAAACTGATGTTGGGAAGAGATGACGACCTAAGGCCATGGCGGCTCGATGTGCTCAGTGTGCAGCCAGGTGTCTGGGAGGGGCCAGGGGGTCCAGGCTCAGGCTGTGTCAGAAAGGGCATTAGTGCCCTGGTCAGCCTATGTATTTGGGGTACAGCCAAGGTCGGTGCAGGTTGATCCTCATTTGGGATTACTGGGTAGCACCAGAGGACAATGTTTTTCTTCTGGAGGGCCGGCAGAGTGCTGCATTGTAGTTCTGGATTGCCAAACTGGAGGGCTTGTGGGCCAGTAGTCTGACGACAAAAGTCTGAGAACACAAGCTAGGCTTAGGTTTCTGGGTGAGGCCATGGCACGCACAATCTACAGACCTGAATCGAGATCTCGTGCATCTGAAGTCAGGGCGAGGATCAGACGATCGCTCAGGTTGGAGTTTCTGTCCCTGATGGCCCCTTCATGAATGGGCGGGGGCATCACGAGGCCATGGGGGTTTTCCCACGATGGGAGTTGTGAGAAGCTCCAAACTGCAGAGAGTCTTCTGCAAGACAATTGAGACCTGTTGTTTGGCTCCAGGCCAATGATTCTGAGCAGGGTTCTAAGGATGGATGGCTGGGTAGCCCACCTCGCATTCCAATTGTCTCCTAGCAACAAGACAGGTTAGATCTCCTGGATCTGTGGGGAGCAACCGAGGACGCTGAGTTGAAATGGACACCCCTGGGGATGGGTCTTAACGTGCTTTTGTGTCTACTTGACCTTGGAATGAAGCGGTGGCACTGGGGCCCTAAAGGGTTCTCCTAAACAGAGGCTTTGACACAGCTCCAACGTGCAAGTTTCCCATGTGTAGATGAGATGTTTTCTGATGGGTGAGTCAAGAAACAGCTATATGCTGCTTTTGAAATCCAGGCCTCTGAGGAGAGATGCCTGGAAACCAAAGCAATGGATCTGATTAGTGCCTAGGGGCCTGTTCTTTCCTTTTTACCTCTGGGGAAATCTGTCTATGGGTCTGAGTGCAGGTAGGTGCTCAGTTGGGCTCAGATTGCCCATGTTTTTCCTGGGAAGCCACCACTATTGAGATGGATCAGGGACTTTGGAGGTTTATCCTATTAGAAGGGTAGTGGCCATTGGAATGGGCACACACAATTCCCTTGGAGAGGGCAAGTACAGTCCTCAGGTTTGGCTCCAGGGGCCTGAGCCTGTAGGTTGTGTAGGCCAGGGCTGTTTGGACAGTTGTCTGAAAACACAAACTCGGCTTATGTTTCGGGTCATAGGTATGGCAGGACTGATCTACAGACCATGAGGAGAACACTTCGGGATTTGAAAGAAGGGCGAGTGTGAGGCTCCTGCTCAAGTTTTTGTCTCTGGATATCGTGTCACTCATGGTCGTTGAATTTCTGGGTGACTTCATGGGAAATGGACGAGTCTTACTCTCTGGTGGTTTGGCCCCGTCCTAAGAGTTTTGGGTCATTCTGTGGGTTGGAAGAAGACCGTTTTTTTTTTTTTGTTGTTGTTGTTTTCTATTTTAACCTCAGGTGTCCCACCAAATGAGGGATTCCCTAGTAGAGCCCTGGGGAGGGGCGACTGGACAATCAGAAATCTGGTTAAAAATTGGGGCCTAGGGACATGTCAAGCCCATTATGACATCTAATGGTCCAGCCACTGAGAGGACTTACTAGAGGACAGGACTCATGCTGAGGGTCACAATGCGTGTGTATGCCCTCGTCGCACTCAAGGATGGGCGGGGCCTCAGGGTGAATGCTGGATTCTCCTACACTGAACGTTGGACAACGTCCCAACCACAAGGGTTCTTGCAATGGGTAAGGAGGAGTTATGATTTCTGCATCACACTCACCCCTGGGCAGTGATTGGAGATAAGGTCTCGGTTCTGAAGCCTGAAAACTGAGGTAGGGAAGAGATGATGACCTAAGGCCATGGCGGGTTTTATGTGCTCAGTGTGTGGTCAGCTTTCTGGGTGTTGTTCAGGAGGTCCGGGCTCAGGTTGTGTTCGACAGTGCATTAGTGCCCAGGTTAGACTATATAATTTGGGTAAAGTCGAGTGCTGTGTAGGTTTACCCTCATTTAAGGTGCCTGGTCAGCTCATGAGGCAATAATTTTTTTTCTAGAGGGCAGGCAGAGTGCTGCATTGTGGGTCCGGAATTGCCAAACTTGAGGGCTTCGAGGCCAGGATTGTGAGGACGGAAGTCTGAGAAGACAAGCTAGACTTGGGTTTCAGGGCGAGGGCACGGCAGGTACCCCCTGCAGATCTTCACAAATATCTCATGCATCTGAAGTCAGGGCGAGGATCAGACGTTGACTCAGGTTGGAGTTTCTGAGCATGACGGCCGCTTCATGAAGGGAGCAGAATCTCGAGGCCATTGAGGTTTTCCCACGTTGGGAGTTGTTGGATGCCCCCTTCATGGATTCCTTCTGCGGGACAATTGAGACCTGTTGGACAGCTCCAGGACATCCCATATGGAATGACTCCAGAGCCCCATTCTCGGATGGATGCCTGGGAAGCCCGCCTCGCATTCCAATTGTCTCCTAGCAACAAGACAGTTTAGATCTGATGGCTCTGCCGGAGCAACCGGGGTGGCTGAGTTGAAATGGACTTTCCTGAGGATGGGTCCTAATGTGTTTTTGTGTCCATGAGAACCTTGGAATGGGGCGGTGGCACCGGGACCCTCAAGTACTCTCCTAAGCTTTGGACATGGCTCCCATGCACAGGTTTCCTTGTGGAGATGAGATGAGTTATAATGGGTGCCTCAGGAAAACACCTATGCTCGTATTGGAATCAGGCTTTTGAGGACACATGCCTGTAACCCAAAGCAATGGATCCTATTATGGCCTAGGGTCTTGTCTGGTTCAATCTTCTTCTCTGGAGACATCCATCTATGGTATGAGTGGAGGTCGATTATCAGCTGGTGTCAGACAGCCCTTGTTTGTTCCGGGCAACCTACACTATTGGGATGGCCTCAGGGACCTTGGAGGTTTCTCCTAATTTGTACGATTTTGGACCATGGAATGGGCAGAATTCCCATGGATTGGTAGGCACAGTCCTAATGTGTGGCTCCAGGGGCCCAGCCTGGAGGGTGTGTGGCCCAAGACTTTGAGGACAGAAGTCTGAAAACACAAACTCAGCTTAGGTTTGGGGACGTAGGTATGGCAGGCCCGATCTACAAACCATGAGAAGAACTCTTCAGGATATGAAGAATGTGTGAGTCTGAGGCTCTTGCTCAGGCTTTTGTCTCTGGATTTTGTGTCATCGATGGCCGTGGAATGTCGGGGACGCCTCATGGGCCATAGACGAATCTTCCTCTCTGAGGATTTGGCCCGATTCCCAATTGCTTTTCGTCAATCTGTGGGATGGGAGGACTCATTTCAGTTTTGTTACCTCAGGTGTACCACCAAAAGAGGAATTCCAAAGCCAAGCCGTGGGGAAGACTGAAGGGACAACCCGAACTATGGTTAAAAATTGTGGCCTAGGGGCATGGCAAGCCCAATATGATATCTCTTCATCCAGTCACTGAGTGGCCTTACTTGAGGACTGGGCTCAGCCTGAGGGTCACAATGTGTGTTTGTGACCAATGTGGCCCGCGAGCATGGGCGGGGCCTCATGGGCCACACTGGTTTCAACTACACTGAACGTTGGACAACATGCCAACCACAAGGTTTCTTGCCATGGGGAAGGAGTTCTGATTTCTGCATCACCTTCAACCCTGGGCAGTGATTGGATATAAGGTCTAGGTTCTGAAACCTGAAAACTGATGTTGGGAAGAGATGACGACCTAAGGCCATGGCGGCTCGATGTGCTCAGTGTGGGGCCAGGTGTCTGGGAGGGGCCAGGGGGTCCAGGCTCAGGCTGTGTCAGAAAGGGCATTAGTGCCCTGGTCAGCCTATGTATTTGGGGTACAGCCAAGGTCGGTGCAGGTTGATCCTCATTTGGGATTACTGGGTAGCACCAGAGGACAATGTTTTTCTTCTGGAGGGCCGGCAGAGTGCTGCATTGTAGTTCTGGATTGCCAAACTGGAGGGCTTGTGGGCCAGTAGTCTGACGACAAAAGTCTGAGAACACAAGCTAGGCTTAGGTTTCTGGGTGAGGCCATGGCACGCACAATCTACAGACCTGAATCGAGATCTCGTGCATCTGAAGTCAGGGCGAGGATCAGACGATCGCTCAGGTTGGAGTTTCTGTCCCTGATGGCCCCTTCATGAATGGGCGGGGGCATCACGAGGCCATGGGGGTTTTCCCACGATGGGAGTTGTGAGAAGCTCCAAACTGCAGAGAGTCTTCTGCAGGACAATTGAGACCTGTTGTTTGGCTCCAGGCCAATGATTCTGAGCAGGGTTCTAAGGATGGATGGCTGGGTAGCCCACCTCGCATTCCAATTGTCTCCTAGCAACAAGACATGTTAGATCTCCTGCATCTGTGGGGAGCAACCGAGGACGCTGAGTTGAAATGGACACCCCTGGGGATGGGTCCTAACCTGCTTTTGTGTGTATGGTGATCTTGGAATGAAGCGGTGGCACTGGGGCCCTAAAGGGTTCTCCTAAACAGAGGCTTTGACACAGCTCCAACGTGCAAGTTTCCCATGTGTAGATGAGATGTTTTCTGATGGGTGAGTGAAGAAACAGCTATATGCTGCTTTTGAAATCCAGGCCTCTGAGGAGAGATGCCTGGAAACCAAAGCAATGGATCTGATAAATGCCTAGGGGCCTGTTCTTTCCTTTTTACCTCTGGGGACATCTGTCTATGAGTCTGAGTGCAGGTAGGTGCTCAGTTGGGCTCAGATTGCCCCTGTTGTTCCTGGGAAGCCACCACTATTGAGATGGATCAGGGACTTTGGAGGTTTATCCTATTAGAAGGGTAGTGGCCATTGGAATGGGCACACACAATTCCCTTGGAGAGGGCAAGTACAGTCCTCAGGTTTGGCTCCAGGGGCCTGAGCCTGTAGGTTGTGTAGGCCAGGGCTGTTTGGACAGTTGTCTGAAAACACAAACTCGGCTTATGTTTCGGGTCATAGGTATGGCAGGACTGATCTACAGACCATGAGGAGAACACTTCGGGATTTGAAAGAAGGGCGAGTGTGAGGCTCCTGCTCAAGTTTTTGTCTCTGGATATCGTGTCACTCATGGTCGTTGAATTTCTGGGTGACTTCATGGGAAATGGACGAGTCTTACTCTCTGGTGGTTTGGCCCCTTCCTAAGAGTTTTGGGTCATTCTGTGGGTTGGAAGAAGTCCGTTTTTTTTTGTTGTTGTTGTTGTTTTCTTTTTTAACCTCAGGTGTCCCACCAAATGAGGGATTCCCTAGTAGAGCCCTGGGGAGGGGCGACTGGACAATCAGAAATCTGGTTAAAAATTGGGGCCTAGGGACATGTCAAGCCCATTATGACATCTAATGGTCCAGCCACTGAGAGGACTTACTAGAGGACAGGACTCATGCTGAGGGTCACAATGCGTGTGTATGCCCTCGTCGCACTCAAGGATGGGCGGGGCCTCAGGGTGAATGCTGGTTTCTCCTACACTGAACGTTGGACAACGTCCCAACCACAAGGGTTCTTGCAATGGGTAAGGAGGAGTTATGATTTCTGCATCACACTCACCCCTGGGCAGTGATTGGAGATAAGGTCTCGGTTCTGAAGCCTGAAAACTGAGGTAGGGAAGAGATGATGACCTAAGGCCATGGCGGGTTTTATGTGCTCAGTGTGTGGTCAGCTTTCTGGGTGTTGTTCAGGAGGTCCGGGCTCAGGTTGTGTTCGACAGTGCATTAGTGCCCAGGTTAGACTATATAATTTGGGTAAAGTCGAGTGCTGTGTAGGTTTACCCTCATTTAAGGTGCCTGGTCAGCTCATGAGGCAATAATTTTTTTTCTAGAGGGCAGGCAGAGTGCTGCATTGTGGGTCCGGAATTGCCAAACTTGAGGGCTTCGAGGCCAGGAGTGTGAGGACGGAAGTCTGAGAAGACAAGCTAGACTTGGGTTTCAGGGCGAGGGCACGGCAGGTACCCCCTGCAGATCTTCACAAATAACTCATGCATCTGAAGTCAGGGCGAGGATCAGACGTTGACTCAGGTTGGAGTTTCTGAGCATGACGGCCGCTTCATGAAGGGAGCGGAATCTCGAGGCCATTGAGGTTTTCCCACGTTGGGAGTTGTGGGATGCCCCCTTCATGGATTCCTTCTGCGGGACAATTGAGACCTGTTGGACAGCTCCAGGACATCCCATATGGAATGACTCCAGAGCCCCATTCTCGGATGGATGCCTGGGAAGCTCGCCTCGCATTCCAATTGTCTCCTAGCAACAAGACATTTTAGATCTGATGGCTCTGCCGGAGCAACCGGGGTGGCTGAGTTGAAATGGACTTTCCTGAGGATGGGTCCTAATGTGTTTTTGTGTCCATGAGAACCTTGGAATGGGGCGGTGGCACCGGGACACTGAAGTACTCTCCTAAGCTTTGGACATGGCTCCCATGCACAGGTTTCCTTGTGGAGATGAGATGAGTTCTAATGGGTGCCTCAGGAAAACACCTATGCTCGTATTGGAATCAGGCTTTTGAGGACACATGCCTGTAACCCAAAGCAATGGATCCTATTATGGCCTAGGGTCTTGTCTGGTTCAATCTTCTTCTCTGGAGACATCCATCTATGGTATGAGTGGAGGTCGATTATCAGCTGGTGTCAGACAGCCCTTGTTTGTTCCGGGCAACCTACACTATTGGGATGGCCTCAGGGACTTTGGAGGTTTCTCCTAATTTGTACGATTTTGGACCATGGAATGGGCAGAATTCCCATGGATTGGTAGGCACAGTCCGAATGTGTGGCTCCAGGGGCCCAGCCTGGAGGGTGTGTGGCCCAAGACTTTGAGGACAGAAGTCTGAAAACACAAACTCAGCTTAGGTTTGGGGACGTAGGTATGGCAGGCCCGATCTACAAACCATGAGAAGAACTCTTCAGGATATGAAGAATGTGTGAGTCTGAGGCTCTTGCTCAGGCTTTTGTCTCTGGATTTTGTGTCATCGATGGCCGTGGAATGTCGGGGACGCCTCATGGGCCATAGACGAATCTTCCTCTCTGAGGATTTGGCCCGATTCCCAATTGCTTTTCGTCAATCTGTGGGATGGGAGGACTCATTTCAGTTTTGTTACCTCAGGTGTACCACCAAAAGAGGAATTCCAAAGCCAAGCCGTGGGGAAGACTGAAGGGACAACCCGAACTATGGTTAAAAATTGTGGCCTAGGGGCATGGCAAGCCCAATATGATATCTCTTCATCCAGTCACTGAGTGGCCTTACTTGAGGACTGGGCTCAGCCTGAGCGTCACAATGTGTGTTTGTGACCAATGTGGCCCGCGAGCATGGGCGGGGCCTCATGGGCCACACTGGTTTCAACTACACTGAACGTTGGACAACATGCCAACCACAAGGTTTCTTGCCATGGGGAAGGAGTTCTGATTTCTGCATCACCTTCAACCCTGGGCAGTGATTGGATATAAGGTCTAGGTTCTGAAACCTGAAAACTGATGTTGGGAAGAGATGACGACCTAAGGCCATGGCGGCTCGATGTGCTCAGTGTGCAGCCAGGTGTCTGGGAGGGGCCAGGGGGTCCAGGCTCAGGCTGTGTCAGAAAGGGCATTAGTGCCCTGGTCAGCCTATGTATTTGGGGTACAGCCAAGGTCGGTGCAGGTTGATCCTCATTTGGGATTACTGGGTAGCACCAGAGGACAATGTTTTTCTTCTGGAGGGCCGGCAGAGTGCTGCATTGTAGTTCTGGATTGCCAAACTGGAGGGCTTGTGGGCCAGTAGTCTGACGACAAAAGTCTGAGAACACAAGCTAGGCTTAGGTTTCTGGGTGAGGCCATGGCACGCACAATCTACAGACCTGAATCGAGATCTCGTGCATCTGAAGTCAGGGCGAGGATCAGACGATCGCTCAGGTTGGAGTTTCTGTCCCTGATGGCCCCTTCATGAATGGGCGGGGGCATCACGAGGCCATGGGGGTTTTCCCACGATGGGAGTTGTGAGAAGCTCCAAACTGCAGAGAGTCTTCTGCAAGACAATTGAGACCTGTTGTTTGGCTCCAGGCCAATGATTCTGAGCAGGGTTCTAAGGATGGATGGCTGGGTAGCCCACCTCGCATTCCAATTGTCTCCTAGCAACAAGACAGGTTAGATCTCCTGGATCTGTGGGGAGCAACCGAGGACGCTGAGTTGAAATGGACACCCCTGGGGATGGGTCTTAACGTGCTTTTGTGTCTACTTGACCTTGGAATGAAGCGGTGGCACTGGGGCCCTAAAGGGTTCTCCTAAACAGAGGCTTTGACACAGCTCCAACGTGCAAGTTTCCCATGTGTAGATGAGATGTTTTCTGATGGGTGAGTCAAGAAACAGCTATATGCTGCTTTTGAAATCCAGGCCTCTGAGGAGAGATGCCTGGAAACCAAAGCAATGGATCTGATTAGTGCCTAGGGGCCTGTTCTTTCCTTTTTACCTCTGGGGAAATCTGTCTA
Source organism: Mustela nivalis (assembly GCF_964662115.1). NCBI lineage: Eukaryota > Metazoa > Chordata > Mammalia > Carnivora > Mustelidae > Mustela > Mustela nivalis. Next base: position 109,720 of record NW_028136558.1, on the reverse strand, counting down.
TGGGTCTGAGTGCAGGTAGGTGCTCAGTTGGGCTCAGATTGGCCATGTTTTTCCTGGGAAGCCACCACTATTGAGATGGATCAGGGACTTTGGAGGTTTATCCTATTAGAAGGGTAGTGGCCATTGGAATGGGCACACACAATTCCCTTGGAGAGGGCAAGTACAGTCCTCAGGTTTGGCTCCAGGGGCCTGAGCCTGTAGGTTGTGTAGGCCAGGGCTGTTTGGACAGTTGTCTGAAAACACAAACTCGGCTTATGTTTCGGGTCATAGGTATGGCAGGACTGATCTACAGACCATGAGGAGAACACTTCGGGATTTGAAAGAAGGGCGAGTGTGAGGCTCCTGCTCAAGTTTTTGTCTCTGGATATCGTGTCACTCATGGTCGTTGAATTTCTGGGTGACTTCATGGGAAATGGACGAGTCTTACTCTCTGGTGGTTTGGCCCCGTCCTAAGAGTTTTGGGTCATTCTGTGGGTTGGAAGAAGACCGTTTTTTTTTTTTTGTTGTTGTTGTTTTCTATTTTAACCTCAGGTGTCCCACCAAATGAGGGATTCCCTAGTAGAGCCCTGGGGAGGGGCGACTGGACAATCAGAAATCTGGTTAAAAATTGGGGCCTAGGGACATGTCAAGCCCATTATGACATCTAATGGTCCAGCCACTGAGAGGACTTACTAGAGGACAGGACTCATGCTGAGGGTCACAATGCGTGTGTATGCCCTCGTCGCACTCAAGGATGGGCGGGGCCTCAGGGTGAATGCTGGATTCTCCTACACTGAACGTTGGACAACGTCCCAACCACAAGGGTTCTTGCAATGGGTAAGGAGGAGTTATGATTTCTGCATCACACTCACCCCTGGGCAGTGATTGGAGATAAGGTCTCGGTTCTGAAGCCTGAAAACTGAGGTAGGGAAGAGATGATGACCTAAGGCCATGGCGGGTTTTCTGTGCTCAGTGTGTGGTCAGCTTTCTGGGTGTTGTTCAGGAGGTCCGGGCTCAGGTTGTGTTCGACAGTGCATTAGTGCCCAGGTTAGACTATATAATTTGGGTAAAGTCGAGTGCTGTGTAGGTTTACCCTCATTTAAGGTGCCTGGTCAGCTCATGAGGCAATAATTTTTTTTCTAGAGGGCAGGCAGAGTGCTGCATTGTGGGTCCGGAATTGCCAAACTTGAGGGCTTCGAGGCCAGGAGTGTGAGGACGGAAGTCTGAGAAGACAAGCTAGACTTGGGTTTCAGGGCGAGGGCACGGCAGGTACCCCCTGCAGATCTTCACAAATATCTCATGCATCTGAAGTCAGGGCGAGGATCAGACGTTGACTCAGGTTGGAGTTTCTGAGCATGACGGCCGCTTCATGAAGGGAGCAGAATCTCGAGGCCATTGAGGTTTTCCCACGTTGGGAGTTGTTGGATGCCCCCTTCATGGATTCCTTCTGCGGGACAATTGAGACCTGTTGGACAGCTCCAGGACATCCCATATGGAATGACTCCAGAGCCCCATTCTCGGATGGATGCCTGGGAAGCCCGCCTCGCATTCCAATTGTCTCCTAGCAACAAGACAGTTTAGATCTGATGGCTCTGCCGGAGCAACCGGGGTGGCTGAGTTGAAATGGACTTTCCTGAGGATGGGTCCTAATGTGTTTTTGTGTCCATGAGAACCTTGGAATGGGGCGGTGGCACCGGGACCCTCAAGTACTCTCCTAAGCTTTGGACATGGCTCCCATGCACAGGTTTCCTTGTGGAGATGAGATGAGTTATAATGGGTGCCTCAGGAAAACACCTATGCTCGTATTGGAATCAGGCTTTTGAGGACACATGCCTGTAACCCAAAGCAATGGATCCTATTATGGCCTAGGGTCTTGTCTGGTTCAATCTTCTTCTCTGGAGACATCCATCTATGGTATGAGTGGAGGTCGATTATCAGCTGGTGTCAGACAGCCCTTGTTTGTTCCGGGCAACCTACACTATTGGGATGGCCTCAGGGACCTTGGAGGTTTCTCCTAATTTGTACGATTTTGGACCATGGAATGGGCAGAATTCCCATGGATTGGTAGGCACATTCCTAATGTGTGGCTCCAGGGGCCCAGCCTGGAGGGTGTGTGGCCCAAGACTTTGAGGACAGAAGTCTGAAAACACAAACTCAGCTTAGGTATGGGGACGTAGGTATGGCAGGCCCGATCTACAAACCATGAGAAGAACTCTTCAGGATATGAAGAATGTGTGAGTCTGAGGCTCTTGCTCAGGCTTTTGTCTCTGGATTTTGTGTCATCGATGGCCGTGGAATGTCGGGGACGCCTCATGGGCCATAGACGAATCTTCCTCTCTGAGGATTTGGCCTGATTCCCAATTGCTTTTCGTCAATCTGTGGGATGGGAGGACTCATTTCAGTTTTGTTACCTCAGGTGTACCACCAAAAGAGGAATTCCAAAGCCAAGCCGTGGGGAAGACTGAAGGGACAACCCGAACTATGGTTAAAAATTGTGGCCTAGGGGCATGGCAAGCCCAATATGATATCTCTTCATCCAGTCACTGAGTGGCCTTACTTGAGGACTGGGCTCAGCCTGAGGGTCACAATGTGTGTTTGTGACCAATGTGGCCCGCGAGCATGGGCGGGGCCTCATGGGCCACACTGGTTTCAACTACACTGAACTTTGGACAACATGCCAACCACAAGGTTTCTTGCCATGGGGAAGGAGTTCTGATTTCTGCATCACCTTCAACCCTGGGCAGTGATTGGATATAAGGTCTAGGTTCTGAAACCTGAAAACTGATGTTGGGAAGAGATGACGACCTAAGGCCATGGCGGCTCGATGTGCTCAGTGTGCGGCCAGGTGTCTGGGAGGGGCCAGGGGGTCCAGGCTCAGGCTGTGTCAGAAAGGGCATTAGTGCCCTGGTCAGCCTATGTATTTGGGGTACAGCCAAGGTCGGTGCAGGTTGATCCTCATTTGGGATTACTGGGTAGCACCAGAGGACAATGTTTTTCTTCTGGAGGGCCGGCAGAGTGCTGCATTGTAGTTCTGGATTGCCAAACTGGAGGGCTTGTGGGCCAGTAGTCTGACGACAAAAGTCTGAGAACACAAGCTAGGCTTAGGTTTCTGGGTGAGGCCATGGCACGCACAATCTACAGACCTGAATCGAGATCTCGTGCATCTGAAGTCAGGGCGAGGATCAGACGATCGCTCAGGTTGGAGTTTCTGTCCCTGATGGCCCCTTCATGAATGGGCGGGGGCATCACGAGGCCATGGGGGTTTTCCCACGATGGGAGTTGTGAGAAGCTCCAAACTGCAGAGAGTCTTCTGCAGGACAATTGAGACCTGTTGTTTGGCTCCAGGCCAATGATTCTGAGCAGGGTTCTAAGGATGGATGGCTGGGTAGCCCACCTCGCATTCCAATTGTCTCCTAGCAACAAGACAGGTTAGATCTCCTGCATCTGTGGGGAGCAACCGAGGACGCTGAGTTGAAATGGACACCCCTGGGGATGGGTCCTAACCTGCTTTTGTGTGTATGGTGATCTTGGAATGAAGCGGTGGCACTGGGGCCCTAAAGGGTTCTCCTAAACAGAGGCTTTGACACAGCTCCAACGTGCAAGTTTCCCATGTGTAGATGAGATGTTTTCTGATGGGTGAGTCACGAAACAGCTATATGCTGCTTTTGAAATCCAGGCCTCTGAGGAGAGATGCCTGGAAACCAAAGCAATGGATCTGATAAATGCCTAGGGGCCTTTTCTTTCCTTTTTACCTCTGGGGACATCTGTCTATGGGTCTGAGTGCAGGTAGGTGCTCAGTTGGGCTCAGATTGCCCCTGTTGTTCCTGGGAAGCCACCACTATTGAGATGGATCAGGGACTTTGGAGGTTTATCCTATTAGAAGGGTAGTGGCCATTGGAATGGGCACACACAATTCCCTTGGAGAGGGCAAGTACAGTCCTCAGGTTTGGCTCCAGGGGCCTGAGCCTGTAGGTTGTGTAGGCCAGGGCTGTTTGGACAGTTGTCTGAAAACACAAACTCGGCTTATGTTTCGGGTCATAGGTATGGCAGGACTGATCTACAGACCATGAGGAGAACACTTCGGGATTTGAAAGAAGGGCGAGTGTGAGGCTCCTGCTCAAGTTTTTGTCTCTGGATATCGTGTCACTCATGGTCGTTGAATTTCTGGGTGACTTCATGGGAAATGGACGAGTCTTACTCTCTGGTGGTTTGGCCCCTTCCTAAGAGTTTTGGGTCATTCTGTGGGTTGGAAGAAGTCCGTTTTTTTTTGTTGTTGTTGTTGTTGTTTTCTATTTTAACCTCAGGTGTCCCACCAAATGAGGGATTCCCTAGTAGAGCCCTGGGGAGGGGCGACTGGACAATCAGAAATCTGGTTAAAAATTGGGGCCTAGGGACATGTCAAGCCCATTATGACATCTAATGGTCCAGCCACTGAGAGGACTTACTAGAGGACAGGACTCATGCTGAGGGTCACAATGCGTGTGTATGCCCTCGTCGCACTCAAGGATGGGCGGGGCCTCAGGGTGAATGCTGGTTTCTCCTACACTGAACGTTGGACAACGTCCCAACCACAAGGGTTCTTGCAATGGGTAAGGAGGAGTTATGATTTCTGCATCACACTCACCCCTGGGCAGTGATTGGAGATAAGGTCTCGGTTCTGAAGCCTGAAAACTAGGTAGGGAAGAGATGATGACCTAAGGCCATGGCGGGTTTTCTGTGCTCAGTGTGTGGTCAGCTTTCTGGGTGTTGTTCAGGAGGTCCGGGCTCAGGTTGTGTTCGACAGTGCATTAGTGCCCAGGTTAGACTATATAATTTGGGTAAAGTCGAGTGCTGTGTAGGTTTACCCTCATTTAAGGTGCCTGGTCAGCTCATGAGGCAATAATTTTTTTTTCTAGAGGGCAGGCAGAGTGCTGCATTGTGGGTCCGGAATTGCCAAACTTGAGGGCTTCGAGGCCAGGAGTGTGAGGACGGAAGTCTGAGAAGACAAGCTAGACTTGGGTTTCAGGGCGAGGGCACGGCAGGTACCCCCTGCAGATCTTCACAAATATCTCATGCATCTGAAGTCAGGGCGAGGATCAGACGTTGACTCAGGTTGGAGTTTCTGAGCATGACGGCCGCTTCATGAAGGGAGCAGAATCTCGAGGCCATTGAGGTTTTCCCACGTTGGGAGTTGTGGGATGCCCCCTTCATGGATTCCTTCTGCGGGACAATTGAGACCTGTTGGACAGCTCCAGGACATCCCATATGGAATGACTCCAGAGCCCCATTCTCGGATGGATGCCTGGGAAGCCCGCCTCGCATTCCAATTGTCTCCTAGCAACAAGACAGTTTAGATCTGATGGCTCTGCCAGAGCAACCGGGGTGGCTGAGTTGAAATGGACTTTCCTGAGGATGGGTCCTAATGTGTTTTTGTGTCCATGAGAACCTTGGAATGGGGCGGTGGCACCGGGACCCTGAAGTACTCTCCTAAGCTTTGGACATGGCTCCCATGCACAGGTTTCCTTGTGGAGATGAGATGAGTTCTAATGGGTGCCTCAGGAAAACACCTATGCTCGTATTGGAATCGGGCTTTTGAGGACACATGCCTGTAACCCAAAGCAATGGATCCTATTATGGCCTAGGGTCTTGTCTGGTTCAATCTTCTTCTCTGGAGACATCCATCTATGGTATGAGTGGAGGTCGATTATCAGCTGGTGTCAGACAGCCCTTGTTTGTTCCGGGCAACCTACACTATTGGGATGGCCTCAGGGACATTGGAGGTTTCTCCTATTTTGTACGATTTTGGACCATGGAATGGGCAGAATTCCCATGGATTGGTAGGCACAGTCCTAATGTGTGGCTCCAGGGGCCCAGCCTGGAGGGTGTGTGGCCCAAGACTTTGAGGACAGAAGTCTGAAAACACAAACTCAGCTTAGGTTTGGGGACGTACGTATGGCAGGCCCGATCTACAAACCATGAGAAGAACTCTTCAGGATATGAAGAATGTGTGAGTCTGAGGCTCTTGCTCAGGCTTTTGTCTCTGGATTTTGTGTCATCGATGGCCGTGGAATGTCGGGGACGCCTCATGGGCCATAGACGAATCTTCCTCTCTGAGGATTTGGCCCGATTCCCAATTGCTTTTCGTCAATCTGTGGGATGGGAGGACTCATTTCAGTTTTGTTACCTCAGGTGTCCCACCAAAAGAGGAATTCCAAAGCCAAGCCGTGGGGAAGACTGAAGGGACAACCCGAACTATGGTTAAAAATTGTGGCCTAGGGGCATGGCAAGCCCAATATGATATCTCTTCATCCAGTCACTGAGTGGCCTTACTTGAGGACTGGGCTCAGCCTGAGCGTCACAATGTGTGTTTGTGACCAATGTGGCCCGCGAGCATGGGCGGGGCCTCATGGGCCACACTGGTTTCAACTACACTGAACGTTGGACAACATGCCAACCACAAGGTTTCTTGCCATGGGGAAGGAGTTCTGATTTCTGCATCACCTTCAACCCTGAGCAGTGATTGGATATAAGGTCTAGGTTCTGAAACCTGAAAACTGATGTTGGGAAGAGATGACGACCTAAGGCCATGGCGGCTCGATGTGCTCAGTGTGCGGCCAGGTGTCTGGGAGGGGCCAGGGGGTCCAGGCTCAGGCTGTGTCAGAAAGGGCATTAGTGCCCTGGTCAGCCTATGTATTTGAGGTACAGCCAAGGTCGGTGCAGGTTGATCCTCATTTGGGATTACTGGGTAGCACCAGAGGACAATGTTTTTCTTCTGGAGGGCCGGCAGAGTGCTGCATTGTAGTTCTGGATTGCCAAACTGGAGGGCTTGTGGGCCAGTAGTCTGACGACAAAAGTCTGAGAACACAAGCTAGGCTTAGGTTTCTGGGTGAGGCCATGGCACGCACAATCTACAGACCTGAATCGAGATCTCGTGCATCTGAAGTCAGGGCGAGGATCAGACGATCGCTCAGGTTGGAGTTTCTGTCCCTGATGGCCCCTTCATGAATGGGCGGGGGCATCACGAGGCCATGGGGGTTTTCCCACGATGGGAGTTGTGAGAAGCTCCAAACTGCAGAGAGTCTTCTGCAGGACAATTGAGACCTGTTGTTTGGCTCCAGGCCAATGATTCTGAGCAGGGTTCTAAGGATGGATGGCTGGGTAGCCCACCTCGCATTCCAATTGTCTCCTAGCAACAAGACAGGTTAGATCTCCTGCATCTGTGGGGAGCAACCGAGGATGCTGAGTTGAAATGGACACCCCTGGGGATGGGTCCTAACCTGCTTTTGTGTGTATGGTGATCTTGGAATGAAGCGGTGGCACTGGGGCCCTAAAGGGTTCTCCTAAACAGAGGCTTTGACACAGCTCCAACGTGCAAGTTTCCCATGTGTAGATGAGATGTTTTCTGATGGGTGAGTCACGAAACAGCTATATGCTGCTTTTGAAATCCAGGCCTCTGAGGAGAGATGCCTGGAAACCAAAGCAATGGATCTGATAAATGCCTAGGGGCCTGTTCTTTCCTTTTTACCTCTGGGGACATCTGTCTATGGGTCTGAGTGCAGGTAGGTGCTCAGTTGGGCTCAGATTGCCCCTGTTGTTCCTGGGAAGCCACCACTATTGAGATGGATCAGGGACTTTGGAGGTTTATCCTATTAGAAGGGTAGTGGCCATTGGAATGGGCACACACAATTCCCTTGGAGAGGGCAAGTACAGTCCTCAGGTTTGGCTCCAGGGGCCTGAGCCTGTAGGTTGTGTAGGCCAGGGCTGTTTGGACAGTTGTCTGAAAACACAAACTCGGCTTATGTTTCGGGTCATAGGTATGGCAGGACTGATCTACAGACCATGAGGAGAACACTTCGGGATTTGAAAGAAGGGCGAGTGTGAGGCTCCTGCTCAAGTTTTTGTCTCTGGATATCGTGTCACTCATGGTCGTTGAATTTCTGGGTGACTTCATGGGAAATGGACGAGTCTTACTCTCTGGTGGTTTGGCCCCTTCCTAAGAGTTTTGGGTCATTCTGTGGGTTGGAAGAAGTCCGTTTTTTTTTTTTTGTTGTTGTTGTTGTTTTCTATTTTAACCTCAGGTGTCCCACCAAATGAGGGATTCCCTAGTAGAGCCCTGGGGAGGGGCGACTGGACAATCAGAAATCTGGTTAAAAATTGGGGCCTAGGGACATGTCAAGCCCATTATGACATCTAATGGTCCAGCCACTGAGAGGACTTACTAGAGGACAGGACTCATGCTGAGGGTCACAATGCGTGTGTATGCCCTCGTCGCACTCAAGGATGGGCGGGGCCTCAGGGTGAATGCTGGTTTCTCCTACACTGAACGTTGGACAACGTCCCAACCACAAGGGTTCTTGCAATGGGTAAGGAGGAGTTATGATTTCTGCATCACACTCACCCCTGGGCAGTGATTGGAGATAAGGTCTCGGTTCTGAAGCCTGAAAACTAGGTAGGGAAGAGATGATGACCTAAGGCCATGGCGGGTTTTCTGTGCTCAGTGTGTGGTCAGCTTTCTGGGTGTTGTTCAGGAGGTCCGGGCTCAGGTTGTGTTCGACAGTGCATTAGTGCCCAGGTTAGACTATATAATTTGGGTAAAGTCGAGTGCTGTGTAGGTTTACCCTCATTTAAGGTGCCTGGTCAGCTCATGAGGCAATAATTTTTTTTCTAGAGGGCAGGCAGAGTGCTGCATTGTGGGTCCGGAATTGCCAAACTTGAGGGCTTCGAGGCCAGGAGTGTGAGGACGGAAGTCTGAGAAGACAAGCTAGACTTGGGTTTCAGGGCGAGGGCACGGCAGGTACCCCCTGCAGATCTTCACAAATATCTCATGCATCTGAAGTCAGGGCGAGGATCAGACGTTGACTCAGGTTGGAGTTTCTGAGCATGACGGCCGCTTCATGAAGGGAGCAGAATCTCGAGGCCATTGAGGTTTTCCCACGTTGGGAGTTGTTGGATGCCCCCTTCATGGATTCCTTCTGCGGGACAATTGAGACCTGTTGGACAGCTCCAGGACATCCCATATGGAATGACTCCAGAGCCCCATTCTCGGATGGATGCCTGGGAAGCCCGCCTCGCATTCCAATTGTCTCCTAGCAACAAGACAGTTTAGATCTGATGGCTCTGCCAGAGCAACCGGGGTGGCTGAGTTGAAATGGACTTTCCTGAGGATGGGTCCTAATGTGTTTTTGTGTCCATGAGAACCTTGGAATGGGGCGGTGGCACCGGGACCCTGAAGTACTCTCCTAAGCTTTGGACATGGCTCCCATGCACAGGTTTCCTTGTGGAGATGAGATGAGTTCTAATGGGTGCCTCAGGAAAACACCTATGCTCGTATTGGAATCGGGCTTTTGAGGACACATGCCTGTAACCCAAAGCAATGGATCCTATTATGGCCTAGGGTCTTGTCTGATTCAATCTTCTTCTCTGGAGACATCCATCTATGGTATGAGTGGAGGTCGATTATCAGCTGGTGTCAGACAGCCCTTGTTTGTTCCGGGCAACCTACACTATTGGGATGGCCTCAGGGACATTGGAGGTTTCTCCTATTTTGTACGATTTTGGACCATGGAATGGGCAGAATTCCCATGGATTGGTAGGCACAGTCCTAATGTGTGGCTCCAGGGGCCCAGCCTGGAGGGTGTGTGGCCCAAGACTTTGAGGACAGAAGTCTGAAAACACAAACTCAGCTTAGGTTTGGGGACGTACGTATGGCAGGCCCGATCTACAAACCATGAGAAGAACTCTTCAGGATATGAAGAATGTGTGAGTCTGAGGCTCTTGCTCAGGCTTTTGTCTCTGGATTTTGTGTCATCGATGGCCGTGGAATGTCGGGGACGCCTCATGGGCCATAGACGAATCTTCCTCTCTGAGGATTTGGCCCGATTCCCAATTGCTTTTCGTCAATCTGTGGGATGGGAGGACTCATTTCAGTTTTGTTACCTCAGGTGTCCCACCAAAAGAGGAATTCCAAAGCCAAGCCGTGGGGAAGACTGAAGGGACAACCCGAACTATGGTTAAAAATTGTGGCCTAGGGGCATGGCAAGCCCAATATGATATCTCTTCATCCAGTCACTGAGTGGCCTTACTTGAGGACTGGGCTCAGCCTGAGCGTCACAATGTGTGTTTGTGACCAATGTGGCCCGCGAGCATGGGCGGGGCCTCATGGGCCACACTGGTTTCAACTACACTGAACGTTGGACAACATGCCAACCACAAGGTTTCTTGCCATGGGGAAGGAGTTCTGATTTCTGCATCACCTTCAACCCTGAGCAGTGATTGGATATAAGGTCTAGGTTCTGAAACCTGAAAACTGATGTTGGGAAGAGATGACGACCTAAGGCCATGGCGGCTCGATGTGCTCAGTGTGCGGCCAGGTGTCTGGGAGGGGCCAGGGGGTCCAGGCTCAGGCTGTGTCAGAAAGGGCATTAGTGCCCTGGTCAGCCTATGTATTTGGGGTACAGCCAAGGTCGGTGCAGGTTGATCCTCATTTGGGATTACTGGGTAGCACCAGAGGACAATGTTTTTCTTCTGGAGGGCCGGCAGAGTGCTGCATTGTAGTTCTGGATTGCCAAACTGGAGGGCTTGTGGGCCAGTAGTCTGACGACAAAAGTCTGAGAACACAAGCTAGGCTTAGGTTTCTGGGTGAGGCCATGGCACGCACAATCTACAGACCTGAATCGAGATCTCGTGCATCTGAAGTCAGGGCGAGGATCAGACGATCGCTCAGGTTGGAGTTTCTGTCCCTGATGGCCCCTTCATGAATGGGCGGGGGCATCACGAGGCCATGGGGGTTTTCCCACGATGGGAGTTGTGAGAAGCTCCAAACTGCAGAGAGTCTTCTGCAGGACAATTGAGACCTGTTGTTTGGCTCCAGGCCAATGATTCTGAGCAGGGTTCTAAGGATGGATGGCTGGGTAGCCCACCTCGCATTCCAATTGTCTCCTAGCAACAAGACAGGTTAGATCTCCTGCATCTGTGGGGAGCAACCGAGGACGCTGAGTTGAAATGGACACCCCTGGGGATGGGTCCTAACCTGCTTTTGTGTGTATGGTGACCTTGGAATGAAGCGGTGGCACTGGGGCCCTAAAGGGTTCTCCTAAACAGAGGCTTTGACACAGCTCCAACGTGCAAGTTTCCCATGTGTAGATGAGATGTTTTCTGATGGGTGAGTCAAGAAACAGCTATATGCTGCTTTTGAAATCCAGGCCTCTGAGGAGAGATGCCTGGAAACCAAAGCAATGGATCTGATAAATGCCTAGGGGCCTGTTCTTTCCTTTTTACCTCTGGGGACATCTGTCTATGGGTCTGAGTGCAGGTAGGTGCTCAGTTGGGCTCAGATTGCCCCTGTTGTTCCTGGGAAGCCACCACTATTGAGATGGATCAGGGACTTTGGAGGTTTATCCTATTAGAAGGGTAGTGGCCATTGGAATGGGCACACACAATTCCCTTGGAGAGGGCAAGTACAGTCCTCAGGTTTGGCTCCAGGGGCCTGAGCCTGTAGGTTGTGTAGGCCAGGGCTGTTTGGACAGTTGTCTGAAAACACAAACTCGGCTTATGTTTCGGGTCATAGGTATGGCAGGACTGATCTACAGACCATGAGGAGAACACTTCGGGATTTGAAAGAAGGGCGAGTGTGAGGCTCCTGCTCAAGTTTTTGTCTCTGGATATCGTGTCACTCATGGTCGTTGAATTTCTGGGTGACTTCATGGGAAATGGACGAGTCTTACTCTCTGGTGGTTTGGCCCCATCCTAAGAGGTTTGGGTCATTCTGTGGGTTGGAAGAAGTCCGTTTTTTTTTTTTGTTGTTGTTGTTGTTTTCTATTTTAACCTCAGGTGTCCCACCAAATGAGGGATTCCCTAGTAGAGCCCTGGGGAGGGGCGACTGGACAATCAGAAATCTGGTTAAAAATTGGGGCCTAGGGACATGTCAAGCCCATTATGACATCTAATGGTCCAGCCACTGAGAGGACTTACTAGAGGACAGGACTCATGCTGAGGGTCACAATGCGTGTGTATGCCCTCGTCGCACTCAAGGATGGGCGGGGCCTCAGGGTGAATGCTGGTTTCTCCTACACTGAACGTTGGACAACGTCCCAACCACAAGGGTTCTTGCAATGGGTAAGGAGGAGTTATGATTTCTGCATCACACTCACCCCTGGGCAGTGATTGGAGATAAGGTCTCGGTTCTGAAGCCTGAAAACTGAGGTAGGGAAGAGATGATGACCTAAGGCCATGGCGGGTTTTCTGTGCTCAGTGTGTGGTCAGCTTTCTGGGTGTTGTTCAGGAGGTCCGGGCTCAGGTTGTGTTCGACAGTGCATTAGTGCCCAGGTTAGACTATATAATTTGGGTAAAGTCGAGTGCTGTGTAGGTTTACCCTCATTTAAGGTGCCTGGTCAGCTCATGAGGCAATAATTTTTTTTCTAGAGGGCAGGCAGAGTGCTGCATTGTGGGTCCGGAATTGCCAAACTTGAGGGCTTCGAGGCCAGGAGTGTGAGGACGGAAGTCTGAGAAGACAAGCTAGACTTGGGTTTCAGGGCGAGGGCACGGCAGGTACCCCCTGCAGATCTTCACAAATATCTCATGCATCTGAAGTCAGGGCGAGGATCAGACGTTGACTCAGGTTGGAGTTTCTGAGCATGACGGCCGCTTCATGAAGGGAGCAGAATCTCGAGGCCATTGAGGTTTTCCCACGTTGGGAGTTGTGGGATGCCCCCTTCATGGATTCCTTCTGCGGGACAATTGAGACCTGTTGGACAGCTCCAGGACATCCCATATGGAATGACTCCAGAGCCCCATTCTCGGATGGATGCCTGGGAAGCCCGCCTCGCATTCCAATTGTCTCCTAGCAACAAGACAGTTTAGATCTGATGGCTCTGCCGGAGCAACCGGGGTGGCTGAGTTGAAATGGACTTTCCTGAGGATGGGTCCTAATGTGTTTTTGTGTCCATGAGAACCTTGGAATGGGGCGGTGGCACCGGGACCCTGAAGTACTCTCCTAAGCTTTGGACATGGCTCCCATGCACAGGTTTCCTTGTGGAGATGAGATGAGTTCTAATGGGTGCCTCAGGAAAACACCTATGCTCGTATTGGAATCAGGCTTTTGAGGACACATGCCTGTAACCCAAAGCAATGGATCCTATTATGGCCTAGGGTCTTGTCTGGTTCAATCTTCTTCTCTGGAGACATCCATCTATGGTGTGAGTGGAGGTCGATTATCAGCTGGTGTCAGACAGCCCTTGTTTGTTCCGGGCAACCTACACTATTGGGATGGCCTCAGGGACATTGGAGGTTTCTCCTAATTTGTACGATTTTGGACCATGGAATGGGCAGAATTCCCATGGATTGGTAGGCACAGTCCTAATGTGTTGCTCCAGGGGCCCAGCCTGGAGGGTGTGTGGCCCAAGACTTTGAGGACAGAAGTCTGAAAACACAAACTCAGCTTAGGTTTGGGGACGTACGTATGGCAGGCCCGATCTACAAACCATGAGAAGAACTCTTCAGGATATGAAGAATGTGTGAGTCTGAGGCTCTTGCTCAGGCTTTTGTCTCTGGATTTTGTGTCATCGATGGCCGTGGAATGTCGGGGAGGCCTCATGGGCCATGGACGAATCTTCCTCTCTGAGGATTTGGCCCGATTCCTAATTGCTTTTCGTCAATCTGTGGGATGGGAGGACTCATTTCAGTTTTGTTACCTCAGGTGTCCCACCAAAAGAGGAATTCCAAAGCCAAGCCGTGGGGAAGACTGAAGGGACAACCCGAACTATGGTTAAAAATTGTGGCCTAGGGGCATGGCAAGCCCAATATGATATCTCTTCATCCAGTCACTGAGTGGCCTTACTTGAGGACTGGGCTCAGCCTGAGCGTCACAATGTGTGTTTGTGACCAATGTGGCCCGCGAGCATGGGCGGGGCCTCATGGGCCACACTGGTTTCAACTACACTGAACGTTGGACAACATGCCAACCACAAGGTTTCTTGCCATGGGGAAGGAGTTCTGATTTCTGCATCACCTTCAACCCTGGGCAGTGATTGGATATAAGGTCTAGGTTCTGAAACCTGAAAACTGATGTTGGGAAGAGATGACGACCTAAGGCCATGGCGGCTCGATGTGCTCAGTGTGAGGCCAGGTGTCTGGGAGGGGCCAGGGGGTCCAGGCTCAGGCTGTGTCAGAAAGGGCATTAGTGCCCTGGTCAGCCTATGTATTTGGGGTACAGCCAAGGTCGGTGCAGGTTGATCCTCATTTGGGATTACTGGGTAGCACCAGAGGACAATGTTTTTCTTCTGGAGGGCCGGCAGAGTGCTGCATTGTAGTTCTGGATTGCCAAACTGGAGGGCTTGTGGGCCAGTAGTCTGACGACAAAAGTCTGAGAACACAAGCTAGGCTTAGGTTTCTGGGTGAGGCCATGGCACGCACAATCTACAGACCTGAATCGAGATCTCGTGCATCTGAAGTCAGGGCGAGGATCAGACGATCGCTCACGTTGGAGTTTCTGACCCTGATGGCCCCTTCATGAATGGGGGGGGCATCACGAGGCCATGGGTGTTTTCCCACGATGGGAGTTGTGAGAAGCTCCAAACTGCAGAGAGTCTTCTGCAGGTCAATTGAGACCTGTTGTTTGGCTCCAGGCCAATGATTCTGAGCAGGGTTCTAAGGATGGATGGCTGGGTAGCCCACCTCGCATTCCAATTGTCTCCTAGCAACAAGACAGGTTAGATCTCCTGGATCTGTGGGGAGCAACCGAGGACGCTGAGTTGAAATGGACACCCCTGGGGATGGGTCCTAACGTGCTTTTGTGTGTATGGTGACCTTGGAATGAAGCGGTGGCACTGGGGCCCTAAAGGGTTCTCCTAAACAGAGGCTTTGACACAGCTCCAACGTGCAAGTTTCCCATGTGTAGATGAGATGTTTTCTGATGGGTGAGTCAAGAAACAGCTATATGCTGCTTTTGAAATCCAGGCCTCTGAGGAGAGATGCCTGGAAACCAAAGCAATGGATCTGATAAATGCCTAGGGGCCTGTTCTTTCCTTTTTACCTCTGGGGACATCTGTCTATGGGTCTGAGTGCAGGTAGGTGCTCAGTTGGGCTCAGATTGCCCCTGTTGTTCCTGGGAAGCCACCACTATTGAGATGGATCAGGGACTTTGGAGGTTTATCCTATTAGAAGGGTAGTGGCCATTGAAATGGGCACACACAATTCCCTTGGAGAGGGCAAGTACAGTCCTCAGGTTTGGCTCCAGGGGCCTGAGCCTGTAGGTTGTGTAGGCCAGGGCTGTTTGGACAGTTGTCTGAAAACACAAACTCGGCTTATGTTTCGGGTCATAGGTATGGCAGGACTGATCTACAGACCATGAGGAGAACACTTCGGGATTTGAAAGAAGGGCGAGTGTGAGGCTCCTGCTCAAGTTTTTGTCTCTGGATATCGTGTCACTCATGGTCGTTGAATTTCTGGGTGACTTCATGGGAAATGGACGAGTCTTACTCTCTGGTGGTTTGGCCCCGTCCAAAGAGTTTGGGGTCATTCTGTGGGCTGGAAGAAGTCCGTTTTTTTTTTTTATTCTTGTTTTTTTCTTTTTTATCCTCAGGTGTCCCACCAAATGAAGGATTCCAGAGTAGAGCCCTGGGGAGGGGCGACTGGACCATCAGAAATTTGGTTAAAAATTGGGGCCTAGGGACATGTCAAGCCCATTATGACATCTAATGTTCCAGCAACTGAGAGGACTTACTAGAGGACAGGACTCATGCTGAGGGTCACAATGCGTGTGTATGCCCTCGTCGCACTCAAGGATGGGCGGGACCTCATGGTGAATGCTGGTTTCTCCTACACTGAACGTTGGACAACGTGCCAACCACAGGGTTCTTGCCATGGGTAAGGAGGAGTTCTGATTTCTGCATCACACTCACCCCTGGGAAGTGATTGCAGATAAGGTCTCAGTTCTGAAGTTTGAAAACTGAGGTAGGGAAGAGATGATGACCTAAGGCCATGGCGGGTTTTATGTGCTCAGTGTGCGGTCAGCTTTCTGGGTGTTGGTCAGGAGGTCCGGGCTCAGGTTGTGTTCAACAGTGCATTAGTGCCCAGGTTAGACTATATAAATTGGGTAAAGTCTAGTGCTGTGTAGGTTTACCCTCATTTAAGGTGCCTGGGCAGCTCATGAGGCAATAATTTTTTTTCTAGAGGGCAGGCAGAGTGCTGCATTGTGGGTCCGGAATTGCCAAACTTGAGGGCTTCGGGGCCAGGAGTGTGAGGACGGAAGTCTGAGAAGACAAGCTAGACTTGGTTTTCAGGGCGAGGGCACGTCAGGTACCCCCTGCAGATCTGAACCAATATCTCATGCATCTGAAGTCAGGGCGAGGATCAGACGTTGGCTCAGGTTGGAGTTTCTGAGCATGACGGCCGCTTCATGAAGGGAGCGGAATCTCGAGGCCATTGAGGTTTTCCCACGTTGGGAGTTGTGGGAATCCCCCTTCATGGAATCCTTCTGCGGGACAATTGAGACCTGTTGGACAGCTCCAGGACATCCCATATGGAATGACTCCAGAGCACCGTTCGCGGATGGATGCCTGGGAAGCCCGCCTCGCATTCCAGTTGTCTCCTAGCAACAAGACAGTTTAGATCTGATGGCTCTGCGGGAGCAACCGGGGTGGCTGAGTTGAAATGGACTTTCCTGAGGATGGGCCCTAATGTGTTTTTGTGTCCATGAGGGCCTTGGAATGGGGCGGTGGCACTGGGACCCTGAAGTACTCTCCTAAGATTTGGACATGGCTCCCATGCACAGGTTTCCTTGTGGAGACGAGATGAGTTCTGATGGGTGCCTCAGGAAAACCCCTATGCTCGTATTGTAATCAGGCTTTTGAGGACACATGCCTGTAACCCAAAGCATGGATCCTATTATGGCCTAGGGTCCTGTCTGGTTCAATCTTCTTCTCTGGGGACATCCATCTATGGTATGAGTGGAGGTCGATTATCAGCAGGTGTCAGACAGCCCTTGTTTGTTCCGGGCGACCTACACTATTGGGATGGCCTCAGGGACTTTGGAGGTTTCTCCTAATTTGTACGATTTTGGACCATGGAATGGGCAGAATTCCCATGGATTGGTAGGCACAGTCCTAATGTGTTGCTCCAGGGGCCCAGCCTGGAGGGTGTGTGGCCCAAGACTTTGAGGACAGAAGTCTGAAAACACAAACTCAGCTTAGGTTTGGGGACGTAGGTATGGCAGGCCCGATCTACAAACCATGAGAAGAACTCTTCAGGATATGAAGAAAGTGCGAGTCTGAGGTGCTTGCTCAGGCTTTTGTCTCTGGATTTTGTATCAGCAATGGCCGTGGAATGTCGGGGAGGCCTCATGGGCCATAGACGAATCTTCCTATCTGAGGATTTGGCCGGATTCCCAATTGATTTTCGTCAATCTGTGGGATGGGAGGACTCCTTTCAGTTTTGTTACCTCAGGTGTACCACCAAAAGAGGAATTCCAAAGCCAAGCCGTGGGGAAGACTGAAGGGACAACCCGAACTATGGTTAAAAATTGGGGCCTAGGGGCATGGCAAGCCCAATATGATATCTCTTCATCCAGCCACTGAGTGGCCTTACTTGAGGACTGGGCTCAGCCTGAGCGTCACAATGTGTGTTTGTGACCAATGTGGCCCGCGAGCATGGGCGGGGCCTCATGGGCCACACTGGTTTCAACTACACTGAACGTTGGACAACATGCCAACCACAAGGTTTCTTGCCATGGGGAAGGAGTTCTGATTTCTGCATCACCTTCAACCCTGGGCAGTGATTGGATATAAGGTATAGGTTCTGAAACCTGAAAACTGATGTTGGGAAGAGATAACGACCTAAGGCCATGGCGGCTCGATGTGCTCAGTGTGCGGCCAGGTGTCTGGGAAGGGCCAGGGGGTCCAGGCTCAGGCTGTGTCAGAAAGGGCATTAGTGCCTTGGTCAGCCTATGTGTTTGGGGTACAACCAAGGTCGGTGCAGGTTGATCCTCATTTGGGATTACTGGGTAGCACCAGAGGACAATGTTTTTCTTTTGGAGGGCCGGCAGAGTGCTGCATTGTAGTTCTGGATTGCCAAACTGGAGGGCTTGTGGGCCAGTAGTCTGACGACAAAAGTCTGAGAACACAAGCTAGGCTTAGGTTTCTGGGTGAGGCCATGGCACGCACAATCTACAGACCTGAATCGAGATCTCGTGCATCTGAAGTCAGGGCGAGGATCAGACGATCGCTCAGGTTGGAGTTTCTGTCCCTGATGGCCCCTTCATGAATGGGCGGGGGCATCACGAGGCCATGGGGGTTTTCCCACGATGGGAGTTGTGAGAAGCTCCAAACTGCAGAGAGTCTTCTGCAGGACAATTGAGACCTGTTGTTTGGCTCCAGGCCAATGATTCTGAGCAGGGTTCTAAGGATGGATGGCTGGGTAGCCCACCTCGCATTCCAATTGTCTCCTAGCAACAAGACAGGTTAGATCTCCTGGATCTGTGGGGAGCAACCGAGGTCGCTGGTTTGAAATGGACACCCCTGGGGATGGGAACTAACGTGCTTTTGTGTCTATGGAGACCTTGGAATGAAGCGGTGGCACTGGGGCCCTAAAGGGTTCTCCTAAACAGAGGCTTTGACACAGCTCCAACGTGCAAGTTTCCCATGTGTAGATGAGATGTTTTCTGATGGGTGAGTCAAGAAACAGCTATATGCTGCTTTTGAAATCCAGGCCTCTGAGGAGAGATGCCTGGAAACCAAAGCAATGGATCTGATTAGTGCCTAGGGGCCTGTTCTTTCCTTTTTACCTCTGGGGACATCTGTCTATGGGTCTGAGTGCAGGTAGGTGCTCAGTTGGGCTCAGATTGCCCCTGTTGTTCCTGGGAAGCCACCACTATTGAGATGGATCAGGGACTTTGGAGGTTTATCCTATTAGAAGGGTAGTGGCCATTCGAATGGGCACACACAATTCCCTTGGAGAGGGCCAGTACTGTCCTCAGGTTTGGCTCCAGGGGCCTGAGCCTGTAGGGTGTGTAGGCCAGGGCTGTTTGGACAGTTGACTGAAAACACAAACTCGGCTTATGTTTCGGGTCATAGGTATGGCAGGACTGATCTACAGACCATGAGGAGAACACTTCGGGATTTGAAAGAAGGGCGAGTGTGAGGCTCCTGCTCAAGTTTTTGTCTCTGGATATCGTGTCACTCATGGTCGTTGAATTTCTGGGTGACTTAATGGGAAATGGACGAGTCTTACTCTCTGGTGGTTTGGCCCCGTCCAAAGAGTTTGGGGTCATTCTGTGGGCTCGAAGAAGTCCGTTTTTTTTTTTATTCTTGTTTTTTCTTTTTTATCCTCAGGTGTCCCACCAAATGAGGGATTCCAGAGTAGAGCCCTGGGGAGGGGCGACTGGACCATCAGAAATTTGGTTAAAAATTGGGGCCTGGGGGCATGTCAAGCCCATTATGACATCTAATGATCCAGCAACTGAGAGGACTTACTAGAGGACAGGACTCATGCTGAGGGTCACAATGCGTGTGTATGCCCTCCTCGCACTCAAGAATGGGCGGGGCCTCAGGGTGAATGCTGGTTTCTCCTACACTGAACGTTGGACAACGTGCCAACCACAGGGTTCTTGCCATGGGTAAGGAGGTGTTCTGATTTCTGCATCAAACTCACCCCTGGGAAGTGATTGGAGATAAGGTTTCGGTTCTGAAGCCTGAAAACTGAGGTAGGGAAGAGATGATGACCTAAGGCCAATGCGGGTTTTATGTGCTCAGTGTTTGGTCAGAATTCTGGGTGTTGGTCAGGAGGTCCAGGCTCAGGTTGTGTTCGACAGTGCATTAGTGCCCAGGTTAGACTATATAATTTGGGTAAAGTCGAGTGCTGTGTAGGTTTACCCTCATTTAAGGTGCCTGGGCAGCTCATGAGGCAATAATTTTTTTTTCTAGAGGGCAGGCAGAGTGCTGCATTGTGGGTCCGGAATTGCCAAACTTGAGGGCTTCGGGGCCAGGAGTGTGAGGACGGAAGTCTGAGATGACAAGCTAGACTTGGGTTTCAGGGCGAGGGCACGGCAGGTACCCCCTGCAGATCTGAACCAATATCTCATGCATCTGAAGTCAGGGCGAGGATCAGACGTTGGCTCAGGTTGGAGTTTCTGAGCATGACGGCCGCTTCATGAAGGGAGCGGAATCTCGAGGCCATTGAGGTTTTCCCACTTTGGGAGTTGTGGGATGCCCCCTTCAAGGATTCCTTCTGCGGGACAATTGAGACCTGTTGGACAGCTCCAGGACATCCCATATGGAATGACTCCAGAGCACCGTTCCGGGATGGATGCCTGGGAAGCCCGCCTCGCATTCCAATTGTCTCCTAGCAACAAGACAGCTTAGATCTGATGGCTCTGCTTGAGCAACCGGGGTGGCTGAATTGAAATGGACTTTCCTGAGGATGGGTCCTAATGTGTTTTTGTGTCCATGAGGGCCTTGGAATGGGGCGGTGGCACCGGGACCCTGAAGTACTCTCCTAAGCTTTGTACATGGCTCCCATGCACAGGTTTCCTTGTGGAGACGAGATGAGTTCTGATGGGTGCCTCAGGAAAACCCCTATGCTCGTATTGGAATCAGGCTTTTGAGGACACATGCCTGTAACCCAAAGCAATGGATCCTATTATGGCCTAGGGTCCTGTCTGGTTCAATCTTCTTCTCTGGGGACATCCATCTATGGTATGAGTGGAGGTCGATTATCAGCTGGTGTCAGACAGCCCATGTTTGTTCCGGGCGACCTACACTATTGGGATGGCCTCAGGGACTTTGGAGATTTCTCCTAATTTGTACGATTTTGGACCATGGAATGGGCAGAATTCCCATGGATTGGTAGGCACAGTCCTAATGTGTGGCTCCAGGGGCCCAGCCTGCAGGGTGTGTGGCCCAAGACTTTGAGGACAGAAGTCTGAAAACACAAACTCAGCTTAGGTTAGGGGACGTAGGTATGGCAGGCCCGATCTACAAACCATGAGAAGAACTCTTCAGGATATGAAGAAAGTGCGAGTCTGAGGTGCTTGCTCAGGCTTTTGTCTCTGGAATTTGTATCAGCGATGGCCTTGGAATGTCGGGGAGGCCTCATGGGCCATGGACGAATCTTCCTCTCTGAGGATTTGGCCCGATTCCCAATTGCTTTTCGTCAATCTGTTGGATGGGAGGACTCATTTCAGTTTTGTTACCTCAGGTGTCCCACCAAAAGAGGAATTCCAAAGTCAAGCCGTGGGGAAGACTGAAGGTACAACCCGAACTATGGTTAAAAATTGGGGCCTAGGGGCATGGCAAGCCCAATATGATATCTCTTCATCCAGCCACTGAGTGGCCTTACTTGAGGACTGGGCTCAGCCTGAGCGTCACAATGTGTGTTTGTGACCAATGTGGCCCGCGAGCATGGGCGGGGCCTCATGGGCCACACTGGTTTCAACTACACTGAACGTTGGACAACATGCCAACCACAAGGTTTCTTGCCATGGGGAAGGAGTTCTGATTTCTGCATCACCTTCAACCCTGGGCAGTGATTGGAGATAAGGTCTAGGTTCTGAAACCTGAAAACTGATGTTGGGAAGAGATGACGACCTAAGGCCATGGCGGCTCGATGTGCTCAGTGTGCGGCCAGCTGTCTGGGAGGGGCCAGGGGGTCCAGGCTCAGGCTGTGTCAGAAAGGGCATTAGTGCCCTGGTCAGCCTATGTCTTTGGGGTACAGCCAAGGTCGGTGCAGGTTGATCCTCATTTGGGATTACTGGGTAGCACCAGAGGACAATGTTTTTCTTCTGGAGGGCAGGCAGAGTGCTGCATTGTAGTTCTGGATTGCCAAACTGGAGGGCTTGTGGGCCAGTAGTCTGACGAAAAAAGTCTGAGAACACAAGCTAGGCTTAGGTTTCTGGGTGAGGCCATGGCACGCACAATCTACAGACCTGAATCGAGATCTCGTGCATCTGAAATCAGGGCGAGGATCAGACGATCGCTCAGGTTGGAGTTTCTGTCCCTGATGGCCCCTTCATGAATGGGCGAAGGCATCACGAGGCCATGGGGGTTTTCCCACGATGGGAGTTGTGAGAAGCTCCAAACTGCAGAGAGTCTTCTGCAGGACAATTGAGACCTGTTGTTTGGCTCCAGGCCAATGATTCTGAGCAGGGTTCTAAGGATGGATGGCTGGGTAGCCCACCTCGCATTCCAATTGTCTCCTAGCAACAAGACAGGTTAGATCTCCTGGATCTGTGGGGAGCAACCGAGGACGCTGAGTTGAAATGGACACCCCTGGGTATGGGTCCTAACGTGCTTTGTGTCTATGGAGACCTTGGAATGAAGCGGTGGCACTGGGGCCCTAAAGGGTTCTCCTAAACAGAGGCTTTGACACAGCACCAACGTGCAAGTTTCCCATGTGTAGATGAGATGTTTTCTGATGGGTGAGTCAAGAAACAGCTATATGCTGCTTTTGAAATCCAGGCCTCTGAGGAGAGATGCCTGGAAACCAAAGCAATGGATCTGATTAGTGCCTAGGGGCATGTTCCTCCTTTTTACCTCTGGGGACATCTGTCTATGGGTCTGAGTGCAGGTAGGTGCTCAGTTGGGCTCAGATTGCCCCTGTTTTTCCTGGGAAGCCACCATATTGAGATGGATCAGGGACTTTGGAGGTTTATCCTATTAGAAGGGTTGTGGCCATTGGAATGGGCACACACAATTCCCTTGGAGAGGGCAAGTACAGTCCTCAGGTTTGGCTCCAGGGGCCTGAGCCTGTAGGTTGTGTAGGCCAGGGCTGTTTGGACAGTTGTCTGAAAACACAAACTCGGCTTATGTTTCGGGTCATAGGTATGGCAGGACTGATCTACAGACCATGAGGAGAACTCTTCGGGATTTGAAAGAAGGGCGAGTGTGAGGCTCCTGCTCAAGTTTTTGTCTCTGGATATCGTGTCACTCATGGTCGTGTAATTTCTGGGTGACTTCATGGGAAATGGACGAGTCTTACTCTCTGGTGGTTTGGCCCCGTCCAAAGAGTTTGGGGTCATTCTGTGGGCTGGAAGAAGTCCGTTTTTTTTTTTATTCTTGTTTTTTTCTTTTTCATCCTCAGGTGTCCCACCAAATGATGGATTCCAGAGTAGAGCCCTGGGGAGGGGCGACTGGACAATCAGAAATTTGGTTAAAAATTGGGGCCTAGGGACTTGTCAAGCCCATTATGACATCTAATGGTCCAGCAACTGAGAGGACTTACTAGAGGACAGGACTCATGCTGAGGGTCACAATGCGTGTGTATGCCCTCGTCGCACTCAAGAATGGGCGGGGCCTCAGGGTGAATGCTGGTTTCTCCTACACTGAACGTTGGACAACGTGCCAACCACAGGGTTCTTGCCATGGGTAAGGAGGAGATCTGATTTCTGCATCACACTCACCCCTGGGAAGTGATTGCAGATAAGGTCTCGGTTCTGAAGCCTGAAAACTGAGGTAGGGAAGAGATGATGACCTAAGGCCATGGCGGGTTTTATGTGCTCAGTGTGCGGTCAGCATTCTGCGTTTTGGTCAGGAGGTCCGGGCTCAGGTTGTGTTCGACAGTGCATCAGTGCCCAGGTTAGACTATATTATTTGGGTAAAGTCGAGTGCTGTGTAGGTTTACCCTCATTTAAGGTGCCTGGGCACCTCATGAGGCAATCATTTTTTTTCTAGAGGGCAGGCAGAGTGCTGCATTGTGGGTCCGGAATTGCCAAACTTGAGGGCTTCGGGGCCAGGAGTGTGAGGACGGAAGTCTGAGAAGACAAGCTAGACTTGGGTTTCAGGGCGAGGGCACGTCAGGTACCCCCTGCATATCTGAACCAATATATCATGCATCTGAAGTCAGGGCGAGGATCAGACGTTGGCTCAGGTTGCAGTTTCTGAGCATGACGGCCGCTTCATGAAGGGAGCGGAATCTGAGGCCATTGAGGTTTTCCCACGTTGGGAGTTGTGGGATGCCCCCTTCATGGATTCCTTCTGCGGGACAATTGAGACCTGTTGGACAGCTCCAGGACATCCCATATGGAATGACTCCAGAGCACAGTTCGCGGATGGATGCCTGGGAAGCCCGCCTCGCATTCCAATTGTCTCCTAGCAACAAGACAGTTTAGATCTGATGGCTCTGCGGGAGCAACCGGGGTGGCTGAGTTGAAATGGACTTTCCTGAGGATGGGTCCTAATGTGTTTTTGTGTACATGAGGGCCTTGGAATGGGGCGGTGGCACCGGGACCCTGAAGTACTCTCCTAAGCTTTGGACATGGCTCCCATGCACAGGTTTCCTTGTGGAGACGAGATGAGTTCTGATGCGTGCCTCAGGAAAACCCCTAATCTCGTATTGGAATCAGGCTTTTGGGGACACATGCCTGTAACCCAAAGCAATGGATCCTATTATGGCCTAGGGTCCTGTCTGGTTTAATCTTCTTCTCTGGGGACATCCATCTATGGTATGAGTGGAGGTCGATTATCAGCTGGTGTCAGACAGCCCATGTTTGTTCCGGGCGACCTACACTATTGGGATGGCCTCAGGGACTTTGGAGATTTCTCCTAATTTGTACGATTTTGGACCATGGAATGGGCAGAATTCCCATGGATTGGTAGGCACAGTCCTAATGTGTGGCTCCAGGGGCCCAGCCTGGAGAATGTGTGGCCCAAGACTTTGAGGACAGAAGTCTGAAAACACAAACTCAGCTTAGGTTTGGGGACGTAGGTATGGCAGGCCCGATCTACAAACCATGAGAAGAACTCTTCATGATATGAAGAAAGTGCGAGTCTGAGGCTCTTGCTCAGGCTTTTGTCTCTGGATTTTGTATCAGCGATGCCCGTGGAATGTCGGGGACGCCTCATGGGCCATGGACGAATCTTCCTCTCTGAGGATTTGGCCCGATTCCCAATTGCTTTTCGTCAATCTGTGGGATGGGAGGACTCATTTCAGTTTTGTTACCTCAGGTGTACCACCAAAAGAGGAATTCCAAAGCCAAGCCGTGGGGAAGACTGAAGGGACAACCCGAACTATGGTTAAAAATTGTGGCCTAGGGGCATGGCAAGCCCAATATGATATCTCTTCATCCAGCCACTGAGTAGCCTTACTTGAGGACTGGGCTCAGCCTGAGCGTCACAATGTGTGTTTGTGACCAATGTGGCCCGCGAGCAGGGGCGGGGCCTCATGGGCCACACTGGTTTCAACTACACTGAACATTGGACAACATGCCAACCACAAGGTTTCTTGCCATGGGGAAGGAGTTCTGATTTCTGCATCACCTTCAACCCTGGAGAGTGATTGGAGATACGGTCTAGGTTCTGAAACCTGAAAACTGATGTTGGGAAGAGATGACGACCTAAGGCCATGGCGGCTCGATGTGCTCAGTGTGCGGCCAGCTGTCTGGGAGGGGCCAGGGGGTCCAGGCTCAGGCTGTGTTAGAAAGGGCATTAGTGCCCTGGTCATCCTATGTATATGGGGTACAGACAAGGTGGGTGCAGGTTGATCCTCATTTGGGATTACTGGGTAGCACCAGAGGACAATGTTTTTCTTCTGGAGGGCCGGCAGAGTGCTGCATTGTAGTTCTGGATTGCCAAACTGGAGGGCTTGTGGGCCAGGAGTCTGACGACAAAAGTCTGAGAACACAAGCTAGGCTTAGGTTTCTGGGTGAGGCCATGGCACGCACAATCTAAAGACCTGAATCGAGATCTCGTGCATCTGAAGTCAGGGCGAGGATCAGACGATCGCTCAGGTTGGAGTTTCTGTCCCTGATGGCCCCTTCATGAATGGGCGGGGGCATCACGAGGCCATGGGGGTTTTCCCACGATGGGAGTTGTGAGAAGCTCCAAACTGCAGAGAGTCTTCTGCAGGACAATTGAGACCTGTTGTTTGGCTCCAGGCCAAAGATTCTGAGCAGGGTTCTAAGGATGGATGGCTGGGTAGCCCACCTCGCATTCCAGTTGTCTCCTAGCAACAAGACAGGTTAGATCTCCTGGATCTGTGGGGAGCAACCGAGGACGCTGAGTTGAAATGGACACCCCTGGGGATGGGTCCTAACGTGCTTTTGTGTCTATGGAGACCTTGGAATGAAGCGGTGGCCCTGGGGCCTCAAGGGTTCTCCTAAACAGAGGCTTTGACACAGCTCCAACGTGCAAGTTTCCCATGTGTAGATGAGATGTTTTCTGATGGGTGAGTCAAGAAACAGCTATATGCTGCTTTTGAAATCCAGGCCTCTGAGGAGAGATGCCTGGAAACCAAAGCAATGGATCTGATTAGTGCCTAGGGGCCTGTTCTTTCCTTTTTACCTCTGGGGACATCTGTCTATGGGTCTGAGTGCAGGTAGGTGCTCAGTTGGGCTCAGATTGCCCCTGTTGTTCCTGGGAAGCCACCAATATTGAGATGGATCAGGGACTTTGGAGGTTTATCCTATTAGAAGGGTTGTGGCCATTGGAATGGGCACACACAATTCCCTTGGAGAGGGCAAGTACAGTCCTCAGGTTTGGCTCCAGGGGCCTGAGCCTGTAGGGTGTGTAGGCCAGGGCTGTTTGGACAGTTGTCTGAAAACACAAACTCGGCTTATGTTTCGAGTCATAGGTATGGCAGGACTGATCTACAGACCATGAGGAGAACTCTTCGGGATTTGAAAGAAGGGCGAGTGTGAGGCTCCTGCTCAAGTTTTTGTCTCTGGATATCGTGTCACTCATGGTCGTGTAATTTCTGGGTGACTTCATGGGAAATGGACGAGTCTTACTCTCTGGTGGTTTGGCCCCGTCCAAAGAGTTTGGGGTCATTCTGTGGGCTGGAAGAAGTCCGTTTTTTTTTTTTTATTCTTGTTTTTTTCTTTTTCATCCTCATGTGTCCCACCAAATGAGGGATTCCAGAGTAGAGCCCTGGGGAGAAGCGACTGGACCATCAGAAATTTGGTTAAAAATTGGGGCCTAGGGACATGTCAAGCCCAATATGACATCTAATGGTCCAGCAACTGAGAGGACTTACTAGAGGACAGGACTCATGCTGAGGATCACAATGCGTGTGTATGCCCTCGTCGTACTCAAGAATGGGCGGTGCCGCAGGGTGAATGCTGGTTTCTCCTACACTGAATGTTGGACAACGTGCCAACCACAAAGGTTCTTGCCATGGGTAAGGAGGAGTTCTGATTTCTGCATCACACTCACCCCTGGGCAGTGATTGGAGATAAGGTCTCGGTTCTGAAGCCTGAAAACTGAGGTAGGGAAGAGATGATGACCTAAGGCCATGGCGGGTTTTATGTGCTCAGTGTGCGGTCAGCATTCTGGGTGTTGTTCAGGAGGTCCGGGCTCAGGTTGTGTTCGACAGTGCATTAGTGCCCAGGTTAGACTATATAATTTGGGTAAAGTCGAGTGCTGTGTAGGTTTACCCTCATTTAAGGTGCCTGGGCAGCTCATGAGGCAATCATTTTTTTTCTAGAGGGCAGGCAGAGTGCTGCATTGTGGGTCCGGAATTGCCAAACTTGAGGGCTTCGGGGCCAGGAGTGTGAGGACGGAAGTCTGAGAAGTCAAGCTAGACTTGGGTTTCAGGGCGAGGGCACGGCAGGTACCCCCTGCAGATCTGAACCAATATCTCATGCATCTGAATTCAGGGCGAGGATCAGACGTTGGCTCAGGTTGGAGTTTCTGAGCATGACGGCCGCTTCATGAAGGGAGCGGAATCTCGAGGCCATTGAGGTTTTCCCACGTTGGGAGTTGTGGGATGCCCCCTTCATGGATTCCTTCTGCGGGACAATTGAGACCTGTTGGACAGCTCCAGGACATCCCATATGGAATGACTCCAGAGCACCGTTCGCGGATGGATGCCTGGGAAGCCCGCCTCGCATTCCAATTGTCTCCTAGCAACAAGACAGTTTAGATCTGATGGCTCTGCGGGAGCAACCGGGGTGGCTGAGTTGAAATGGACTTTCATGAGGATGTGTCCTAATGTGTTTTTGTGTCCATGAGGGCCTTGGAATGGGGCGGTGGCACCGGGACCCTGAAGTACTCCCCTAAGATTTGGACATGGCTCCCATGCACAGGTTTCCTTGTGGAGACGAGATGAGATCTGATGGGTGCCTCAGGAAAACCCCTATGCTCGTATTGGAATCAGGCTTTTGAGGACACATGCCTGTAACCCAAAGCAATGGATCCTATTATGGCCTAGGGTCCTGTCTGGTTCAATCTTCTTCTCTGGGGACATCCATCTATGGTATGAGGGGAGGTCGATTATCAGCTGGTGTCAGACAGCCCTTGTTTGTTCCGGGCGACCTACACTATTGGGATGGCCTCAGGGACTTTGGAGATTTCTCCTAATTTGTACGATTTTGTACCATGGAATGGGCAGAATTCCCATGGATTGGTAGGCACAGTCCTAATGTGTCTCCAGGGGCCCAACCTGGAGGGTGTGTGGCCCAAGACTTTGAGGACAGAAGTCTGAAAACACAAACTCAGCTTAGGTTTGGGGACGTAGGTATGGCAGGCCCGATCTACAAACCATGAGAAGAACTCTTCAGGATATGAAGAATGTGTGAGTCTGAGGCTCTTGCTCAGGCTTTTGTCTCTGGATTTTGTATCAGCGATGCCCGTGGAATGTCGGGGAGGCCTCATGGGCCATGGACGAATCTTCCTCTCTGAGGATTTGGCCCGATTCCCAATTGCTTTTCGTCAATCTGTGGGATGGGAGGACTCATTTCAGTTTTGTTACCTCAGGTGTACCACCAAAAGAGGAATTCCAAAGCCAAGCCGTGGGGAAGACTGAAGGGACAACCCGAACTATGGTTAAAAATTGTGGCCTAGGGGCATGGCAAGCCCAATATGATATCTCTTCATCCAGCCACTGAGTGGCCTTACTTGAGGACTGGGCTCAGCCTGAGCGTCACAATGTGTGCTTGTGACCAATGTGGCCCGCGAGCAGGGGCGGGGCCTCATGGGCCACACTGGTTTCAACTACACTGAACATTGGACAACATGCCAACCACAAGGTTTCTTGCCATGGGGAAGGAGTTCTGATTTCTGCATCACCTTCAACCCTGGGCAGTGATTGGAGATAAGGTCTAGGTTCTGAAACCTGAAAACTGATGTTGGGAAGAGATGACGACCTAAGGCCATGGCGGCTCGATGTGCTCAGTGTGCGGCCAGCTGTCTGGGAGGGGCCAGGGGGTCCAGGCTCAGGCTGTGTTAGAAAGGGCATTAGTGCCCTGGTCATCCTATGTATTTGGGGTACAGACAAGGTGGGTGCAGGTTGATCCTCATTTGGGATTACTGGGTAGCACCAGAGGACAATGTTTTTCTTCTGGAGGGCCGGCAGAGTGCTGCATTGTAGTTCTGGATTGCCAAACTGGAGGGCTTGTGGGCCAGGAGTCTGACGACAAAAGTCTGAGAACACAAGCTAGGCTTAGGTTTCTGGGTGAGGCCATGGCACGCAATCTACAGACCTGAATCGAGATCTCGTGCATCTGAAGTCAGGGCGAGGATCAGACGATCGCTCAGGTTGGAGTTTCTGTCCCTGATGGCCCCTTCATGAATGGGCGGGGGCATCACGAGGCCATGGGGGTTTTCCCACGATGGGAGTTGTGAGAAGCTCCAAACTGCAGAGAGTCTTCTGCAGGACAATTGAGACCTGTTGTTTGGCTCCAGGCCAATGATTCTGAGCAGGGTTCTAAGGATGGATGGCTGGGTAGCCCACCTCGCATTCCAATTGTCTCCTAGCAACAAGACAGGTTAGATCTCCTGGATCTGTGGGGAGCAACCGAGGACGCTGAGTTGAAATGGACACCCCTGGGGATGGGTCCTAACGTGCTTTTGTGTCTATGGAGACCTTGGAATGAAGCGGTGGCACTGGGGCCCTAAAGGGTTCTCCTAAACAGAGGCTTTGACACAGCTCCAACGTGCAAGTTTCCCATGTGTAGATGAGATGTTTTCTGATGGGTGAGTCAAGAAACAGCTATATGCTGCTTTTGAAATCCAGGCCTCTGAGGAGAGATGCCTGGAAACCAAAGCAATGGATCTGATTAGTGCCTAGGGGCCTGTTCTTTCCTTTTTACCTCTGGGGACATCTGTCTTTGGGTCTGAGTGCAGGTAGGTGCTCAGTTGGGCTCAGATTGCCCCTGTTGTTCCTGGGAAGCCACCAATATTGAGATGGATCAGGGACTTTGGAGGTTTATCCTATTAGAAGGGTTGTGGCCATTGGAATGGGCACACACAATTCCCTTGGAGAGGGCAAGTACAGTCCTCAGGTTTGGCTCCAGGGGCCTGAGCCTGTAGGGTGTGTAGGCCAGGGCTGTTTGGACAGTTGTCTGAAAACACAAACTCGGCTTATGTTTCGAGTCATAGGTATGGCAGGACTGATCTACAGACCATGAGGAGAACTCTTCGGGATTTGAAAGAAGGGCGAGTGTGAGGCTCCTGCTCAAGTTTTTGTCTCTGGATATCGTGTCACTCATGGTCGTGTAATTTCTGGGTGACTTCATGGGAAATGGACGAGTCTTACTCTCTGGTGGTTTGGCCCCGTCCAAAGAGTTTGGGGTCATTCTGTGGGCTGGACGAAGTCCGTTTTTTTTTTTTTATTCTTGTTTTTTTCTTTTTCATCCTCATGTGTCCCACCAAATGAGGGATTCCAGAGTAGAGCCCTGGGGAGAAGCGACTGGACCATCAGAAATTTGGTTAAAAATTGGGGCCTAGGGACATGTCAAGCCCAATATGACATCTAATGGTCCAGCAACTGAGAGGACTTACTAGAGGACAGGACTCATGCTGAGGATCACAATGCGTGTGTATGCCCTCGTCGTACTCAAGAATGGGCGGGGCCGCAGGGTGAATGCTGGTTTCTCCTACACTGAATGTTGGACAACGTGCCAACCACAAAGGTTCTTGCCATGGGTAAGGAGGAGTTCTGATTTCTGCATCACACTCACCCCTGGGCAGTGATTGGAGATAAGGTCTCGGTTCTGAAGCCTGAAAACTGAGGTAGGGAAGAGATGATGACCTAAGGCCATGGCGGGTTTTATGTGCTCAGTGTGCGGTCAGCATTCTGGGTGTTGTTCAGGAGGTCCGGGCTCAGGTTGTGTTCGACAGTGCATTAGTGCCCAGGTTAGACTATATAATTTGGGTAAAGTCGAGTGCTGTGTAGGTTTACCCTCATTTAAGGTGCCTGGGCAGCTCATGAGGCAATCATTTTTTTTCTAGAGGGCAGGCAGAGTGCTGCATTGTGGGTCCGGAATTGCCAAACTTGAGGGCTTCGGGGCCAGGAGTGTGAGGACGGAAGTCTGAGAAGTCAAGCTAGACTTGGGTTTCAGGGCGAGGGCACGGCAGGTACCCCCTGCAAATCTGAACCAATATCTCATGCATCTGAATTCAGGGCGAGGATCAGACGTTGGCTCAGGTTGGAGTTTCTGAGCATGACGGCCGCTTCATGAAGGGAGCGGAATCTCGAGGCCATTGAGGTTTTCCCACGTTGGGAGTTGTGGGATGCCCCCTTCATGGATTCCTTCTGCGGGACAATTGAGACCTGTTGGACAGCTCCAGGACATCCCATATGGAATGACTCCAGAGCACCATTCGCGGATGGATGCCTGGGAAGCCCGCCTCGCATTCCAATTGTCTCCTAGCAACAAGACAGTTTAGATCTGATGGCTCTGCGGGAGCAACCGGGGTGGCTGAGTTGAAATGGACTTTCATGAGGATGTGTCCTAATGTGTTTTTGTGTCCATGAGGGCCTTGGAATGGGGCGGTGGCACCGGGACCCTGAAGTACTCCCCTAAGATTTGGACATGGCTCCCATGCACAGGTTTCCTTGTGGAGACGAGATGAGATCTGATGGGTGCCTCAGGAAAACCCCTATGCTCGTATTGGAATCAGGCTTTTGAGGACACATGCCTGTAACCCAAAGCAATGGATCCTATTATGGCCTAGGGTCCTGTCTGGTTCAATCTTCTTCTCTGGGGACATCCATCTATGGTATGAGGGGAGGTCGATTATCAGCTGGTGTCAGACAGCCCTTGTTTGTTCCGGGCGACCTACACTATTGGGATGGCCTCAGGGACTTTGGAGATTTCTCCTAATTTGTACGATTTTGTACCATGGAATGGGCAGAATTCCCATGGATTGGTAGGCACAGTCCTAATGTGTGGCTCCAGGGGCCCAACCTGGAGGGTGTGTGGCCCAAGACTTTGAGGACAGAAGTCTGAAAACACAAACTCAGCTTAGGTTTGGGGACGTAAGTATGGCAGGCCCGATCTACAAACCATGAGAAGAACTCTTCAGGATATGAAGAATGTGTGAGTCTGAGGCTCTTGCTCAGGCTTTTGTCTCTGGATTTTGTATCAGCGATGGCCGTGGAATGTTGGGGACGCCTCATGGGCCATAGACGAATCTTCCTCTCTGAGGATTTGGCCCGATTCCCAATTGCTTTTCGTCAATCTGTGGGATGGGAGGACTCCTTTCAGTTTTGTTACCTCAGGTGTACCACCAAAAGAGGAATTCCAAAGCCAAGCCGTGGGGAAGACTGAAGGTACAACCCGAACTATGGTTAAAAATTGGGGCCTAGGGGCATGGCAAGCCCAATATGATATCTCTTCATCCAGCCACTGAGTGGCCTTTTTGAGGACTGGGCTCAGCCTGAGCGTCACAATGTGTGTTTGTGACCAATGTGGCCCGCGAGCATGGGTGGGGCCTCATGGGCCACACTGGTTTCAACTACACTGAACGTTGGACAACATTCCGACCACAAGGTTTCTTGCCATGGGGAAGGAGTTCTGATTTCTGCATAACCTTCAACCCTGGGTAGTGATTGGATATAAGGTCCAGGTTCTGAAACCTGAAAACTGATGTTGGGAAGAGATGACGACCTAAGGCCATGGCGGCTCGATGTGCTCAGTGTGCGGCCAGGTGTCTGGGAAGGGCCAGGTGGTCCAGGCTCAGGCTGTGTCAGAAAGGGCATTAGTGCCCTGGTCAGCCTATGTATTTGGGGTACAGCCAAGGTCGGTGCAGGTTGATCCTCATTTGGGATTACTGGGTAGCACCAGAGGACAATGTTTTTCTTCTGGAGGGCCGGCCGAGTGCTGCATTGTAGTTCTGGATTGCCAAACTGGAGGGCTTTGGGCCAGGTGTCTGACGACAAAAGTCTGAGAACACAAGCTAGGCTTAGGTTTCTGGGTGAGGCCATGGCACGCACAATCTAAAGACCTGAATCGAGATCTCGTGCATCTGAAATCAGGGCGAGGATCAGACGATCGCTCAGGTTGGAGTTTCTGTCCCTGATGGCCCCTTCATGAATGGGCGGGGCATCACGAGGCCATGGGGGTTTTCCCACGATGGGAGTTGTGAGAAGCTCCAAACTGCAGAGAGTCTTCTGCAGGACAATTGAGACCTGTCGTTTGGCTCCAGGCCAATGATTCTGAGCAGGGTTCTAAGGATGGATGGCTGGGTAGCCCACCTCGCATTCCAATTGTCTCCTAGCAACAAGACAGGTTAGATCTCCTGGATCTGTGGGGAGCAACCGAGGACGCTGAGTTGAAATGGACACCCCTGGGGATGGGTCCTAACGTGCTTTTGTGTCTATGGAGACCTTGGAATGAAGCGGTGGCACTGGGGCCCTAAAGGGTTCTCCTAAACAGAGGCTTTGACACAGCTCCAACGTGCAAGTTTCCCATGTGTAGATGAGATGTTTTCTGATGGGTGAGTCAAGAAACAGCTATATGCTGCTTTTGAAATCCAGGCCTCTGAGGAGAGATGCCTGGAAACCAAAGCAATGGATCTAATTAGTGCCTAGGGGCCTGTTCTTTCCTTTTTACCTCTGGGGACATCTGTCTATGGGTCTGAGTGCAGGTAGGTGCTCAGTTGGGCTCAGATTGTCCCTGTTGTTCCTGGGAAGCCACCACTATTGAGATGGATCAGGGACTTTTGAGGTTTATCCTATTAGAAAGGTAGTGGCCATTGGAATGGGCACACACAATTCCCTTGGAGAGGGCAAGTACAGTCCTCAGGTTTGGCTCCAGGGGCCTGAGCCTGTAGGTTGTGTAGGCCAGGGCTGTTTGGACAGTTTTCTGAAAACACAAACTCGGCTTATGTTTCGATTCATAGGTATGGCAGGACTGATCTACAGACCATGAGGAGAACACTTCGGGATTTGAAAGAAGGGCGAGTGTGAGGCTCCTGCTCAAGATTTTGTCTCTGGATATCGTGTCACTCATGGTCGTGTAATTTCTGGGTGACTTCATGGGAAATGGACGAGTCTTACTCTCTGGTGGTTTGGCCCCGTCCAAAGAGTTTGGGGTCATTCTGTGGGCTGGAAGAAGTCCGTTTTTTTTTTTATTCTTGTTTTTTTCTTTTTCATCCTCAGGTGTCCCACCAAATGAGGGATTCCAGAGTAGAGCCCTGGGGAGGGGAGACTGGACCATCAGAAATTTGGTTAAAAATTGGGGCCTAGGGACATGTCAAGCCCATTATGACATCTAATGGTCCAGCAACTGAGAGGACTTACTAGAGGACAGGACTCATGCTGAGGATCACAATGCATGTGTATGCCCTCGTCGTACTCAAGAATGGGCGGGGCCTCAGGGTGAATGCTGGTTTCTCCTACACTGAACGTTGGACAACGTGCCAACCACAAGGGTTCTTGCCATGGGTAAGGAGGAGTTCTGATTTCTGCATCACACTCACCCCTGGGAAGTGATTGCAGATAAGGTCTCGGTTCTGAAGCCTGAAAACTGAGGTAGGGAAGAGATGATGACCTAAGGCCATGGCGGGTTTTATGTGTTCAGTGTGCGGTCAGCTTTCTGGGTGTTGTTCAGGAGGTCCGGGCTCAGGTTGTGTTCGACAGTGCATTAGTGCCCAGGTTAGACTATATAATTTGGGTAAAGTCGAGTGCTGTGTAGGTTTACCCTCATTTAAGGTGCCTGGGCAGCTCATGAGGCAATCATTTTTTTTCTAGAGGGCAGGCAGAGTGCTGCATTGTGGGTCCGGAATTGCCAAACTTGAGGGCTTCGGGGCCAGGAGTGTGAGGACGGAAGTCTGAGAAGTCAAGCTAGACTTGGGTTTCAGGGTGAGGGCACGGCAGGTACCCCCTGCAGATCTGAACCAATATCTCATGCATCTGAATTCAGGGCGAGGATCAGACGTTGGCTCAGGTTGGAGTTTCTGAGCATGACGGCCGCTTCATGAAGGGAGTGGAATCTCGAGGCCATTGAGGTTTTCCCACGTTGGGAGTTGTGGGATGCCCCCTTCATGGATTCCTTCTGCGGGACAATTGAGACCTGTTGGACAGCTCCAGGACATCCCATATGGAATGACTCCAGAGCACCGTTCCGGGATGGATGCCTGGGAAGCCCGCCTCGCATTCCAATTGTCTCCTAGCAACAAGACAGTTTAGATCTGATGGCTCGGCGGGAGCAACCGGGGTGGCTGATTTGAAATGGACTTTCCTGAGGATGGGTCCTAATGCGTTTTTGTGTCCATGAGGGCCTTGGAATGGGGCGATGGCACAGGGACCCTGAAGTACTCTCCTAAGCTTTGGACATGGCTCCCATGCACAGGTTTCCTTGTGGAGACGAGATGAGTTCTGATGGGTGCCTCAGGAAAACACATATGCTCGTATTGGAATCAGGGTTTGAGGACACATGCCTGTAACCCAAAGCAATGGATCCTATTATGGCCTAGGGTCTTGTCAGGTTCAATCTTCTTCTCTGGGGACATCCATCTATGGTATGAGTTGAGGTCGATTATCAGCTGGTGTAAGACAGCCCATGTTTGTTCCGGGCGACCTACACTATTGGGATGGCCTCAGGGACTTTGGAGATTTCTCCTAATTTGTACGATTTTGGACCATGGAATGGGCAGAATTCCCATGGATTGGTAGGCACAGTCCTAATGTGTGGCTCCAGGGGCCC
Source organism: Mustela nivalis (assembly GCF_964662115.1). NCBI lineage: Eukaryota > Metazoa > Chordata > Mammalia > Carnivora > Mustelidae > Mustela > Mustela nivalis. The sequence continues at coordinate 73,911 of NW_028136558.1, read as the reverse complement.
AGCCTGGAGGGTGTGTGGCCCAAGAATTTGAGGACAGAAGTCTGAAAACACAAACTCAGCTTAGGTTTGGGGACGTAGGTATGGCAGGCCCAATCTACAAACCATGAGAAGAACTCTTCAGGATATGAAGAATGTGTGAGTCTGAGGCTCTTGCTCAGGCTTTTGTCTCTGGATTTTGTATCAGCGATGGCCGTGGAATGTTGGGGACGCCTCATGGGCCATAGACGAATCTTCCTCTCTGAGGATTTGGCCCGATTCCCAATTGCTTTTCGTCAATCTGTGGGATCGGAGGACTCCTTTCAGTTTTGTTACCTCAAGTGTACCACCAAAAGAGGAATTCCAAAGCCAAGCCGTGGGGAAGACTGAAGGGACAACAAGAACTATGGTTAAAAATTGGGGCCTAGGGGCATGGCAAGCCCAATATGATATCTCTTCATCCAGCCACTGAGTGGCCTTACTTGAGGACTGGGCTCAGCCTGAGCGTCACAATGTGTGTTTGTGACCAATGTGGCCCGCGAGCATGGGCGGGGCCTCATGGGCCACACTGGTTTCAACTACACTGAACGTTGGACAACATGCCAACCACAAGGTTTCTTGCCATGGGAAAGGAGTTCTGATTTCTGCATAACCTTCAACCCTGGGTAGTGATTGGATATAAGGTCCAGGTTCTGAAACCTGAAAACTGATGTTGGGAAGAGATGACGACCTAAGGCCAGGCTGGCTCGAAGTGCTCAGTGTGCTCCAGGTGTCTGGGAAGGGCCAGGGGGTCCAGGATCAGGCTGTGTCAGAAAGGGCATTAGTGCCCTGGTCAGCCTATGTATTTGGGGTACAGCCAAGGTCGGTGCAGGTTGATCCTCATTTGGGATTACTGGGTAGCACCAGAGGACAAAGTTTTTCTTCTGGAGGGCCGGCAGAGTGCTGCATTGTAGTTCTGGATTGCCAAACTGGAGGGCTTGTGGGCCAGTAGTCTGACGACAAAAGTCTGAGAACACAAGCTAGGCTTAGGTTTCTGGGTGAGGCCATGGCATGCACAATCTACAGACCTGAATCGAGATCTCGTGCATCTGAAATCAGGGCGAGGATCAGACGATCGCTCAGGTTGGAGTTTCTGTCCCTGATGGCCCCTTCATGAATGGGCGGGGGCATCACGAGGCCATGGGGGTTTTACCACGATGGGAGTTGTGAGAAGCTCCAAACTGCAGAGAGTCTTCTGCAGGACAATTGAGACCTGTTGTTTGGCTCCAGGCCAATGATTCTGAGCAGGGTTCTAAGGATGGATGGCTAGGTAGCCAACCTCGCATTCCAATTGTCTCCTAGCAACAAGACAGGTTAGATCTCCTGGATCTGTGGGGAGCAACCGAGGACGCTGAGTTGAAATGGACACCCCTGGGGATGGGTCCTAACGTGCTTTTGTGTCTATGGAGACCTTGGAATGAAGCGGTGGCACTGGGGCCCTAAAGGGTTCTCCTAAACAGAGGCTTTGACACAGCTCCAACGTGCAAGTTTCCCATGTGTAGATGAGATGTTTTCTGATGGGTGAGTCAAGAAACAGCTATATGCTGCTTTTGAAATCCAGGCCTCTGAGGAGAGATGCCTGGAAACCAAAGCAATGGATCTGATTAGTGCCTAGGGGCCTGTTCTTTCCTTTTTACCTCTGGGGACATCTGTCTTTGGGTCTGAGTGCAGGTAGGTGCTCAGTTGGGCTCAGATTGCCCCTGTTGTTCCTGGGAAGCCACCAATATTGAGATGGATCAGGGACTTTGGAGGTTTATCCTATTAGAAGGGTTGTGGCCATTGGAATGGGCACACACAATTCCCTTGGAGAGGGCAAGTACAGTCCTCAGGTTTGGCTCCAGGGGCCTGAGCCTGTAGGGTGTGTAGGCCAGGGCTGTTTGGACAGTTGTCTGAAAACACAAACTCGGCTTATGTTTCGAGTCATAGGTATGGCAGGACTGATCTACAGACCATGAGGAGAACTCTTCGGGATTTGAAAGAAGGGCGAGTGTGAGGCTCCTGCTCAAGTTTTTGTCTCTGGATATCGTGTCACTCATGGTCGTGTAATTTCTGGGTGACTTCATGGGAAATGGACGAGTCTTACTCTCTGGTGGTTTGGCCCCGTCCAAAGAGTTTGGGGTCATTCTGTGGGCTGGACGAAGTCCGTTTTTTTTTTTTTTATTCTTGTTTTTTTCTTTTTCATCCTCATGTGTCCCACCAAATGAGGGATTCCAGAGTAGAGCCCTGGGGAGAAGCGACTGGACCATCAGAAATTTGGTTAAAAATTGGGGCCTAGGGACATGTCAAGCCCAATATGACATCTAATGGTCCAGCAACTGAGAGGACTTACTAGAGGACAGGACTCATGCTGAGGATCACAATGCGTGTGTATGCCCTCGTCGTACTCAAGAATGGGCGGGGCCGCAGGGTGAATGCTGGTTTCTCCTACACTGAATGTTGGACAACGTGCCAACCACAAAGGTTCTTGCCATGGGTAAGGAGGAGTTCTGATTTCTGCATCACACTCACCCCTGGGCAGTGATTGGAGATAAGGTCTCGGTTCTGAAGCCTGAAAACTGAGGTAGGGAAGAGATGATGACCTAAGGCCATGGCGGGTTTTATGTGCTCAGTGTGCGGTCAGCATTCTGGGTGTTGTTCAGGAGGTCCGGGCTCAGGTTGTGTTCGACAGTGCATTAGTGCCCAGGTTAGACTATATAATTTGGGTAAAGTCGAGTGCTGTGTAGGTTTACCCTCATTTAAGGTGCCTGGGCAGCTCATGAGGCAATCAATTTTTTTCTAGAGGGCAGGCAGAGTGCTGCATTGTGGGTCCGGAATTGCCAAACTTGAGGGCTTCGGGGCCAGGAGTGTGAGGACGGAAGTCTGAGAAGTCAAGCTAGACTTGGGTTTCAGGGCGAGGGCACGGCAGGTACCCCCTGCAAATCTGAACCAATATCTCATGCATCTGAATTCAGGGCGAGGATCAGACGTTGGCTCAGGTTGGAGTTTCTGAGCATGACGGCCGCTTCATGAAGGGAGCGGAATCTCGAGGCCATTGAGGTTTTCCCACGTTGGGAGTTGTGGGATGCCCCCTTCATGGATTCCTTCTGCGGGACAATTGAGACCTGTTGGACAGCTCCAGGACATCCCATATGGAATGACTCCAGAGCACCATTCGCGGATGGATGCCTGGGAAGCCCGCCTCGCATTCCAATTGTCTCCTAGCAACAAGACAGTTTAGATCTGATGGCTCTGCGGGAGCAACCGGGGTGGCTGAGTTGAAATGGACTTTCATGAGGATGTGTCCTAATGTGTTTTTGTGTCCATGAGGGCCTTGGAATGGGGCGGTGGCACCGGGACCCTGAAGTACTCCCCTAAGATTTGGACATGGCTCCCATGCACAGGTTTCCTTGTGGAGACGAGATGAGATCTGATGGGTGCCTCAGGAAAACCCCTATGCTCGTATTGGAATCAGGCTTTTGAGGACACATGCCTGTAACCCAAAGCAATGGATCCTATTATGGCCTAGGGTCCTGTCTGGTTCAATCTTCTTCTCTGGGGACATCCATCTATGGTATGAGGGGAGGTCGATTATCAGCTGGTGTCAGACAGCCCTTGTTTGTTCCGGGCGACCTACACTATTGGGATGGCCTCAGGGACTTTGGAGATTTCTCCTAATTTGTACGATTTTGTACCATGGAATGGGCAGAATTCCCATGGATTGGTAGGCACAGTCCTAATGTGTGGCTCCAGGGGCCCAACCTGGAGGGTGTGTGGCCCAAGACTTTGAGGACAGAAGTCTGAAAACACAAACTCAGCTTAGGTTTGGGGACGTAAGTATGGCAGGCCCGATCTACAAACCATGAGAAGAACTCTTCAGGATATGAAGAATGTGTGAGTCTGAGGCTCTTGCTCAGGCTTTTGTCTCTGGATTTTGTATCAGCGATGGCCGTGGAATGTTGGGGACGCCTCATGGGCCATAGACGAATCTTCCTCTCTGAGGATTTGGCCCGATTCCCAATTGCTTTTCGTCAATCTGTGGGATGGGAGGACTCCTTTCAGTTTTGTTACCTCAGGTGTACCACCAAAAGAGGAATTCCAAAGCCAAGCCGTGGGGAAGACTGAAGGTACAACCCGAACTATGGTTAAAAATTGGGGCCTAGGGGCATGGCAAGCCCAATATGATATCTCTTCATCCAGCCACTGAGTGGCCTTTTTGAGGACTGGGCTCAGCCTGAGCGTCACAATGTGTGTTTGTGACCAATGTGGCCCGCGAGCATGGGCGGGGCCTCATGGGCCACACTGGTTTCAACTACACTGAACGTTGGACAACATTCCGACCACAAGGTTTCTTGCCATGGGGAAGGAGTTCTGATTTCTGCATAACCTTCAACCCTGGGTAGTGATTGGATATAAGGTCCAGGTTCTGAAACCTGAAAACTGATGTTGGGAAGAGATGACGACCTAAGGCCATGGCGGCTCGATGTGCTCAGTGTGCGGCCAGGTGTCTGGGAAGGGCCAGGTGGTCCAGGCTCAGGCTGTGTCAGAAAGGGCATTAGTGCCCTGGTCAGCCTATGTATTTGGGGTACAGCCAAGGTCGGTGCAGGTTGATCCTCATTTGGGATTACTGGGTAGCACCAGAGGACAATGTTTTTCTTCTGGAGGGCCGGCCGAGTGCTGCATTGTAGTTCTGGATTGCCAAACTGGAGGGCTTTGGGCCAGGTGTCTGACGACAAAAGTCTGAGAACACAAGCTAGGCTTAGGTTTCTGGGTGAGGCCATGGCACGCACAATCTAAAGACCTGAATCGAGATCTCGTGCATCTGAAATCAGGGCGAGGATCAGACGATCGCTCAGGTTGGAGTTTCTGTCCCTGATGGCCCCTTCATGAATGGGCGGGGGCATCACGAGGCCATGGGGGTTTTCCCACGATGGGAGTTGTGAGAAGCTCCAAACTGCAGAGAGTCTTCTGCAGGACAATTGAGACCTGTTGTTTGGCTCCAGGCCAATGATTCTGAGCAGGGTTCTAAGGATGGATGGCTGGGTAGCCCACCTCGCATTCCAATTGTCTCCTAGCAACAAGACAGGTTAGATCTCCTGGATCTGTGGGGAGCAACCGAGGACGCTGAGTTGAAATGGACACCCCTGGGGATGGGTCCTAACGTGCTTTTGTGTCTATGGAGACCTTGGAATGAAGCGGTGGCACTGGGGCCCTAAAGGGTTCTCCTAAACAGAGGCTTTGACACAGCTCCAACGTGCAAGTTTCCCATGTGTAGATGAGATGTTTTCTGATGGGTGAGTCAAGAAACAGCTATATGCTGCTTTTGAAATCCAGGCCTCTGAGGAGAGATGCCTGGAAACCAAAGCAATGGATCTGATTAGTGCCTAGGGGCCTGTTCTTTCCTTTTTACCTCTGGGGACATCTGTCTTTGGGTCTGAGTGCAGGTAGGTGCTCAGTTGGGCTCAGATTGCCCCTGTTGTTCCTGGGAAGCCACCAATATTGAGATGGATCAGGGACTTTGGAGGTTTATCCTATTAGAAGGGTTGTGGCCATTGGAATGGGCACACACAATTCCCTTGGAGAGGGCAAGTACAGTCCTCAGGTTTGGCTCCAGGGGCCTGAGCCTGTAGGGTGTGTAGGCCAGGGCTGTTTGGACAGTTGTCTGAAAACACAAACTCGGCTTATGTTTCGAGTCATAGGTATGGCAGGACTGATCTACAGACCATGAGGAGAACTCTTCGGGATTTGAAAGAAGGGCGAGTGTGAGGCTCCTGCTCAAGTTTTTGTCTCTGGATATCGTGTCACTCATGGTCGTGTAATTTCTGGGTGACTTCATGGGAAATGGACGAGTCTTACTCTCTGGTGGTTTGGCCCCGTCCAAAGAGTTTGGGGTCATTCTGTGGGCTGGACGAAGTCCGTTTTTTTTTTTTTTATTCTTGTTTTTTTTCTTTTTCATCCTCATGTGTCCCACCAAATGAGGGATTCCAGAGTAGAGCCCTGGGGAGAAGCGACTGGACCATCAGAAATTTGGTTAAAAATTGGGGCCTAGGGACATGTCAAGCCCAATATGACATCTAATGGTCCAGCAACTGAGAGGACTTACTAGAGGACAGGACTCATGCTGAGGATCACAATGCGTGTGTATGCCCTCGTCGTACTCAAGAATGGGCGGGGCCGCAGGGTGAATGCTGGTTTCTCCTACACTGAATGTTGGACAACGTGCCAACCACAAAGGTTCTTGCCATGGGTAAGGAGGAGTTCTGATTTCTGCATCACACTCACCCCTGGGCAGTGATTGGAGATAAGGTCTCGGTTCTGAAGCCTGAAAACTGAGGTAGGGAAGAGATGATGACCTAAGGCCATGGCGGGTTTTATGTGCTCAGTGTGCGGTCAGCATTCTGGGTGTTGTTCAGGAGGTCCGGGCTCAGGTTGTGTTCGACAGTGCATTAGTGCCCAGGTTAGACTATATAATTTGGGTAAAGTCGAGTGCTGTGTAGGTTTACCCTCATTTAAGGTGCCTGGGCAGCTCATGAGGCAATCAATTTTTTTCTAGAGGGCAGGCAGAGTGCTGCATTGTGGGTCCGGAATTGCCAAACTTGAGGGCTTCGGGGCCAGGAGTGTGAGGACGGAAGTCTGAGAAGTCAAGCTAGACTTGGGTTTCAGGGCGAGGGCACGGCAGGTACCCCCTGCAAATCTGAAGCAATATCTCATGCATCTGAATTCAGGGCGAGGATCAGACGTTGGCTCAGGTTGGAGTTTCTGAGCATGACGGCCGCTTCATGAAGGGAGCGGAATCTCGAGGCCATTGAGGTTTTCCCACGTTGGGAGTTGTGGGATGCCCCCTTCATGGATTCCTTCTGCGGGACAATTGAGACCTGTTGGACAGCTCCAGGACATCCCATATGGAATGACTCCAGAGCACCATTCGCGGATGGATGCCTGGGAAGCCCGCCTCGCATTCCAATTGTCTCCTAGCAACAAGACAGTTTAGATCTGATGGCTCTGCGGGAGCAACCGGGGTGGCTGAGTTGAAATGGACTTTCATGAGGATGTGTCCTAATGTGTTTTTGTGTCCATGAGGGCCTTGGAATGGGGCGGTGGCACCGGGACCCTGAAGTACTCCCCTAAGATTTGGACATGGCTCCCATGCACAGGTTTCCTTGTGGAGACGAGATGAGATCTGATGGGTGCCTCAGGAAAACCCCTATGCTCGTATTGGAATCAGGCTTTTGAGGACACATGCCTGTAACCCAAAGCAATGGATCCTATTATGGCCTAGGGTCCTGTCTGGTTCAATCTTCTTCTCTGGGGACATCCATCTATGGTATGAGGGGAGGTCGATTATCAGCTGGTGTCAGACAGCCCTTGTTTGTTCCGGGCGACCTACACTATTGGGATGGCCTCAGGGACTTTGGAGATTTCTCCTAATTTGTACGATTTTGTACCATGGAATGGGCAGAATTCCCATGGATTGGTAGGCACAGTCCTAATGTGTGGCTCCAGGGGCCCAACCTGGAGGGTGTGTGGCCCAAGACTTTGAGGACAGAAGTCTGAAAACACAAACTCAGCTTAGGTTTGGGGACGTAAGTATGGCAGGCCCGATCTACAAACCATGAGAAGAACTCTTCAGGATATGAAGAATGTGTGAGTCTGAGGCTCTTGCTCAGGCTTTTGTCTCTGGATTTTGTATCAGCGATGGCCGTGGAATGTTGGGGACGCCTCATGGGCCATAGACGAATCTTCCTCTCTGAGGATTTGGCCCGATTCCCAATTGCTTTTCGTCAATCTGTGGGATGGGAGGACTCCTTTCAGTTTTGTTACCTCAGGTGTACCACCAAAAGAGGAATTCCAAAGCCAAGCCGTGGGGAAGACTGAAGGTACAACCCGAACTATGGTTAAAAATTGGGGCCTAGGGGCATGGCAAGCCCAATATGATATCTCTTCATCCAGCCACTGAGTGGCCTTTTTGAGGACTGGGCTCAGCCTGAGCGTCACAATGTGTGTTTGTGACCAATGTGGCCCGCGAGCATGGGCGGGGCCTCATGGGCCACACTGGTTTCAACTACACTGAACGTTGGACAACATTCCGACCACAAGGTTTCTTGCCATGGGGAAGGAGTTCTGATTTCTGCATAACCTTCAACCCTGGGTAGTGATTGGATATAAGGTCCAGGTTCTGAAACCTGAAAACTGATGTTGGGAAGAGATGACGACCTAAGGCCATGGCGGCTCGATGTGCTCAGTGTGCGGCCAGGTGTCTGGGAAGGGCCAGGTGGTCCAGGCTCAGGCTGTGTCAGAAAGGGCATTAGTGCCCTGGTCAGCCTATGTATTTGGGGTACAGCCAAGGTCGGTGCAGGTTGATCCTCATTTGGGATTACTGGGTAGCACCAGAGGACAATGTTTTTCTTCTGGAGGGCCGGCCGAGTGCTGCATTGTAGTTCTGGATTGCCAAACTGGAGGGCTTTGGGCCAGGTGTCTGACGACAAAAGTCTGAGAACACAAGCTAGGCTTAGGTTTCTGGGTGAGGCCATGGCACGCACAATCTAAAGACCTGAATCGAGATCTCGTGCATCTGAAATCAGGGCGAGGATCAGACGATCGCTCAGGTTGGAGTTTCTGTCCCTGATGGCCCCTTCATGAATGGGCGGGGGCATCACGAGGCCATGGGGGTTTTCCCACGATGGGAGTTGTGAGAAGCTCCAAACTGCAGAGAGTCTTCTGCAGGACAATTGAGACCTGTTGTTTGGCTCCAGGCCAATGATTCTGAGCAGGGTTCTAAGGATGGATGGCTGGGTAGCCCACCTCGCATTCCAATTGTCTCCTAGCAACAAGACAGGTTAGATCTCCTGGATCTGTGGGGAGCAACCGAGGACGCTGAGTTGAAATGGACACCCCTGGGGATGGGTCCTAACGTGCTTTTGTGTCTATGGAGACCTTGGAATGAAGCGGTGGCACTGGGGCCCTAAAGGGTTCTCCTAAACAGAGGCTTTGACACAGCTCCAACGTGCAAGTTTCCCATGTGTAGATGAGATGTTTTCTGATGGGTGAGTCAAGAAACAGCTATATGCTGCTTTTGAAATCCAGGCCTCTGAGGAGAGATGCCTGGAAACCAAAGCAATGGATCTAATTAGTGCCTAGGGGCCTGTTCTTTCCTTTTTACCTCTGGGGACATCTGTCTATGGGTCTGAGTGCAGGTAGGTGCTCAGTTGGGCTCAGATTGTCCCTGTTGTTCCTGGGAAGCCACCACTATTGAGATGGATCAGGGACTTTTGAGGTTTATCCTATTAGAAAGGTAGTGGCCATTGGAATGGGCACACACAATTCCCTTGGAGAGGGCAAGTACAGTCCTCAGGTTTGGCTCCAGGGGCCTGAGCCTGTAGGTTGTGTAGGCCAGGGCTGTTTGGACAGTTTTCTGAAAACACAAACTCGGCTTATGTTTCGATTCATAGGTATGGCAGGACTGATCTACAGACCATGAGGAGAACACTTCGGGATTTGAAAGAAGGGCGAGTGTGAGGCTCCTGCTCAAGATTTTGTCTCTGGATATCGTGTCACTCATGGTCGTGTAATTTCTGGGTGACTTCATGGGAAATGGACGAGTCTTACTCTCTGGTGGTTTGGCCCCGTCCAAAGAGTTTGGGGTCATTCTGTGGGCTGGAAGAAGTCCGTTTTTTTTTTTTATTCTTGTTTTTTTCTTTTTCATCCTCAGGTGTCCCACCAAATGAGGGATTCCAGAGTAGAGCCCTGGGGAGGGGAGACTGGACCATCAGAAATTTGGTTAAAAATTGGGGCCTAGGGACATGTCAAGCCCATTATGACATCTAATGGTCCAGCAACTGAGAGGACTTACTAGAGGACAGGACTCATGCTGAGGATCACAATGCATGTGTATGCCCTCGTCGTACTCAAGAATGGGCGGGGCCTCAGGGTGAATGCTGGTTTCTCCTACACTGAACGTTGGACAACGTGCCAACCACAAGGGTTCTTGCCATGGGTAAGGAGGAGTTCTGATTTCTGCATCACACTCACCCCTGGGCAGTGATTGGAGATAAGGTCTCGGTTCTGAAGCCTGAAAACTGAGGTAGGGAAGAGATGATGACCTAAGGCCATGGCGGGTTTTATGTGTTCAGTGTGCGGTCAGCTTTCTGGGTGTTGTTCAGGAGGTCCGGGCTCAGGTTGTGTTCGACAGTGCATTAGTGCCCAGGTTAGACTATATAATTTGGGTAAAGTCGAGTGCTGTGTAGGTTTACCCTCATTTAAGGTGCCTGGGCAGCTCATGAGGCAATCATTTTTTTTCTAGAGGGCAGGCAGAGTGCTGCATTGTGGGTCCGGAATTGCCAAACTTGAGGGCTTCGGGGCCAGGAGTGTGAGGACGGAAGTCTGAGAAGTCAAGCTAGACTTGGGTTTCAGGGTGAGGGCACGGCAGGTACCCCCTGCAGATCTGAACCAATATCTCATGCATCTGAATTCAGGGCGAGGATCAGACGTTGGCTCTGGTTGGAGTTTATGAGCATGACGGCCGCTTCATGAAGGGAGTGGAATCTCGAGGCCATTGAGGTTTTCCCACGTTGGGAGTTGTGGGATGCCCCCTTCATGGATTCCTTCTGCGGGACAATTGAGACCTGTTGGACAGCTCCAGGACATCCCATATGGAATGACTCCAGAGCACCGTTCCGGGATGGATGCCTGGGAAGCCCGCCTCGCATTCCAATTGTCTCCTAGCAACAAGACAGTTTAGATCTGATGGCTCTGCGGGAGCAACCGGGGTGGCTGATTTGAAATGGACTTTCCTGAGGATGGGTCCTAATGCGTTTTTGTGTCCATGAGGGCCTTGGAATGGGGCGATGGCACAGGGACCCTGAAGTACTCTCCTAAGCTTTGGACATGGCTCCCATGCACAGGTTTCCTTGTGGAGACGAGATGAGTTCTGATGGGTGCCTCAGGAAAACACATATGCTCGTATTGGAATCAGGGTTTGAGGACACATGCCTGTAACCCAAAGCAATGGATCCTATTATGGCCTAGGGTCTTGTCAGGTTCAATCTTCTTCTCTGGGGACATCCATCTATGGTATGAGGGGAGGTCGATTATCAGCTGGTGTAAGACAGCCCATGTTTGTTCCGGGCGACCTACACTATTGGGATGGCCTCAGGGACTTTGGAGATTTCTCCTAATTTGTACGATTTTGGACCATGGAATGGGCAGAATTCCCATGGATTGGTAGGCACAGTCCTAATGTGTGGCTCCAGGGGCCCAGCCTGGAGGGTGTGTGGCCCAAGAATTTGAGGACAGAAGTCTGAAAACACAAACTCAGCTTAGGTTTGGGGACGTAGGTATGGCAGGCCCAATCTACAAACCATGAGAAGAACTCTTCAGGATATGAAGAATGTGTGAGTCTGAGGCTCTTGCTCAGGCTTTTGTCTCTGGATTTTGTATCAGCGATGGCCGTGGAATGTTGGGGACGCCTCATGGGCCATAGACGAATCTTCCTCTCTGAGGATTTGGCCCGATTCCCAATTGCTTTTCGTCAATCTGTGGGATCGGAGGACTCCTTTCAGTTTTGTTACCTCAAGTGTACCACCAAAAGAGGAATTCCAAAGCCAAGCCGTGGGGAAGACTGAAGGGACAACAAGAACTATGGTTAAAAATTGGGGCCTAGGGGCATGGCAAGCCCAATATGATATCTCTTCATCCAGCCACTGAGTGGCCTTACTTGAGGACTGGGCTCAGCCTGAGCGTCACAATGTGTGTTTGTGACCAATGTGGCCCGCGAGCATGGGCGGGGCCTCATGGGCCACACTGGTTTCAACTACACTGAACGTTGGACAACATGCCAACCACAAGGTTTCTTGCCATGGGAAAGGAGTTCTGATTTCTGCATAACCTTCAACCCTGGGTAGTGATTGGATATAAGGTCCAGGTTCTGAAACCTGAAAACTGATGTTGGGAAGAGATGACGACCTAAGGCCAGGCTGGCTCGAAGTGCTCAGTGTGCTCCAGGTGTCTGGGAAGGGCCAGGGGGTCCAGGATCAGGCTGTGTCAGAAAGGGCATTAGTGCCCTGGTCAGCCTATGTATTTGGGGTACAGCCAAGGTCGGTGCAGGTTGATCCTCATTTGGGATTACTGGGTAGCACCAGAGGACAATGTTTTTCTTCTGGAGGGCCGGCAGAGTGCTGCATTGTAGTTCTGGATTGCCAAACTGGAGGGCTTGTGGGCCAGTAGTCTGACGACAAAAGTCTGAGAACACAAGCTAGGCTTAGGTTTCTGGGTGAGGCCATGGCATGCACAATCTACAGACCTGAATCGAGATCTCGTGCATCTGAAATCAGGGCGAGGATCAGACGATCGCTCAGGTAGGAGTTTCTGTCCCTGATGGCCCCTTCATGAATGGGCGGGGGCATCACGAGGCCATGGGGGTTTTACCACGATGGGAGTTGTGAGAAGCTCCAAACTGCAGAGAGTCTTCTGCAGGACAATTGAGACCTGTTGTTTGGCTCCAGGCCAATGATTCTGAGCAGGGTTCTAAGGATGGATGGCTAGGTAGCCAACCTCGCATTCCAATTGTCTCCTAGCAACAAGACAGGTTAGATCTCCTGGATCTGTGGGGAGCAACCGAGGACGCTGAGTTGAAATGGACACCCCTGGGGATGGGTCCTAACGTGCTTTTGTGCCTATGGAGACCTTGGAATGAAGCGGTGGCACTGGGGCCCTAAAGGGTTCTCCTAAACAGAGGCTTTGACACAGCTCCAACGTGCAAGTTTCCCATGTGTAGATGAGATGTTTTCTGATGGGTGAGTCAAGAAACAGCTATATGCTGCTTTTGAAATCCAGGCCTCTGAGGAGAGATGCCTGGAAACCAAAGCAATGGATCTGATTAGTGCCTAGGGGCCTGTTCTTTCCTTTTTACCTCTGGGGACATCTGTCTATGGGTCTGAGTGCAGGTAGGTGCTCAGTTGGGCTCAGATTGCCCCTGTTGTTCCTGGGAAGCCACCACTATTGAGATGGATCAGGGACTTTGGAGGTTTATCCTATTAGAAAGGTAGTGGCCATTGGAATGGGCACACACAATTTCCTTGGAGAGGGCAAGTACAGTCCTCAGGTTTGGCTCCAGGGGCCTGAGCCTGTAGGTTGTGTAGGCCAGGGCTGTTTGGACAGTTGTCTGAAAACACAAACTCGGTTATGTTTCGGGTCATAGGTATGGCAGGACTGATTTACAGACCATGAGGAGAACACTTCGGGATTTGAAAGAAGGGCGAGTGTGAGGCTCCTGCTCAAGTTTTTGTCTCTGAATATCGTGTAACTCATGGTCATTGAATTTCTGGGTGACTTCATGGGAAATGGACGAGTCTTACTCTCTGGTGGTTTGGCTCCGTCCAAAGAGTTTGGGGTCATTCTGTGGGCTGGAAGAAGTCCGTTTTTTTTTTATTCTTGTTTTTTTCTTTTTAACCTCAGGTGTCCCACCAAATGAGGGATTCCAGAGTAGAGCCCTGGGGAGGGGCGACTGGACCATCAGAAATTTGGTTAAAAATTGGGGCCTAGGGACATGTCAAGCCCATTATGATATCTAATGGTCCAGCAACTGAGAGGACTTACTAGAGGACAGGACTCATGCTGAGGGTCACAATGCGTGTGTATGCCCTCGTCGTACTCAAGAATGGGCGGGGCCTCAGGGTGAATGCTGGTTTCTCCTACACTGAACGTTGGACAACGTGCCAACCACAGGTTTCTTGCCATGGGTAAGGAGGAGTTCTGATTTCTGCATCACACTCACCCCTGGGAAGTGATTGGAGATAAGGTCTCGGTTCTAAAGCCTGAAAACTGAGGTAGGGAAGAGATGATGACCTAAGGCCATGGCGGGTTTTATGTGCTCAGTGTGCGGTCAGCATTCTGGGTGTTGTTCAGGAGGTCCGGGCTCAGGTTGTGTTCGACAGTGCATTAGTGCCCAGGTTAGACTATATAATTTGGGTAAAGTCGAGTGCTGTGTAGGTTTACCCTCATTAAGGAGCCTGGGCAGCTCATGAGGCAATCATTTTTTTTTCTAGATGACAGGCAGAGTGCTGCATTGTGGGTCCGGAATTGCCAAACTTGAGGGCTTCGGGGCCAGGAGTGTGAGGACGGAAGTCTGAGAAGTCAAGCTAGATTTGGGTTTCAGGGCGAGGGCACGGCAGGTACCTCCTGCAGATCTGAACCAATATCTCATGCATCTGAATTCAGGGCGAGGATCAGACGTTGGCTCAGGTTGGAGTTTATGAGCATGACGTCCGCTTCATGAAGGGAGCGGAATCTCGAGGCCATTGAGGTTTTCCCACGTTGGGAGTTGTGGGATGCCCCCTTCATGGATTCCTTCTGCGGGACAATTGAGACCTGTTGGACAGCTCCAGGACATCCCATATGGAATGACTCCAGAGCACCGTTCGCGGATGGATGCCTGGGAAGCCCGCCTCGCATTCCAATTGTCTCCTAGCAACAAGACAGTTTAGATCTGATGGCTCTGCGGGAGCAACCGGGGTGGCTGAATTGAAATGGACTTTCCTGAGGATGGGTCCTAATGTGTTTTTGTGTCCATGAGGGCCTTGGAATGGGGCGGTGGCACCGGGACCCTGAAGTACTCTCCTAAGCTTTGGACATGGCTCCCATGCACAGGTTTCCTTGTGGAGACGAGATGAGTTCTGATGGGTGCCTCAGGAAAACCCCTATGCTCGTATTGGAATCAGGCTTTTGAGGACACATGCCTGTAACCCAAAGCAATGGATCCTATTATGGCCTAGGGTCCTGTCTGGTTCAATCTTCTTCTCTGGGGACATCCATCTATGGTATGAGTGGAGGTCGATTATCAGCTGGTGTCAGAAAGCCCATGTTTGTTCCGGGCGACCTACACTATTGGGATGGCCTCAGGGACTTTGGAGATTTCTCCTAATTTGTACGATTTTGGACCATGGAATGGGCAGAATTCCCATGGATTGGTAGGAACAGTCCTAATGTGTGGCTCCAGGGGCCCAGCCTGGAGGGTGTGTGGCCCAAGACTTTGAGGACAGAAGTCTGAAAACACAAACTCAGCTTAGGTTTGGGGACGTAGGTATGGCAGGCCCGATCTACAAACCATGAGAAGAACTCTTCAGGATATGAAGAATGTGTGAGTCTGTGGCTCTTGCTCAGGCTTTTGTCTCTGGATTTTGTATCAGCCATGGCCGTGGAATGTCGGGGACGCCTCATGGGCCATAGACGAATCTTCCTCTCTGAGGATTTGGCCCGATTCCCAATTGCTTTTCGTCAATCTGTGGGATGGGATGTCTCCTTTCAGTTTTGTTACCTCAGGTGTACCACCAAAAGAGGAATTCCAAAGCCAAGCCGTGGGGAAGACTGAAGGGACAACAAGAACTATGGTTAAAAATTGGGGCCTAGGGGCATGGCAAGCCCAATATGATATCTCTTCATCCAGCCTCTGAGTGGCCTTACGTGAGGACTGGGCTCAGCCTGAGCGTCACATTGTGTGTTTGTGACCAATGTGGCCTGGGAGCATGGGCAGGGCCTCATGGACCACACTGGTTTCAACTACACTGAACGTTGGACAACATGCCAACCACAAGGTTTCTTGCCATGGGGAAGGAGTTTTGATATCTGCATAACGTTCAACCCTGGGTAGTGATTGGATATAAGGTCCAGGTTCTGAAACCTGAAAACTGATGTTGGGAAGAGATGACTACCTAAGGCCATGGCGGCTCGATGTGCTCAGTGTGCGGCCAGGTGTCTGGGAAGGGCCAGGGGGTCCAGGCTCAGGCTGTGTCAGAAAGGGCATTAGTGCCCTGGTCAGCCTATGTATTTGGGGTACAGCCAAGGTCGGTGCAGGTTGATCCTCATTTGGGATTACTGGGTAGCACCAAGGACAATGTTTTTCGTCTGGAGGGCCGGCCGAGTGCTGCATTGTAGTTCTGGATTGCCAAACTGGAGGGCTTGTGGGCCAGTAGTCTGACGACAAAAGTCTGAGAACACAAGCTAGGCTTAGGTTTCTGGGTGAGGCCATGGCACGCACAATCTACAGACCTGAATCGAGATCTCGTGCATCTGAAATCAGGGCGAGGATCAGACGATCGCTCAGGTTGGAGTTTCTGTCCCTGATGGCCCCTTCATGAATGGGCGGGGGCATCACGAGGCCATGGGGGTTTTCCCACGCTGGGAGTTGTGAGAAGCTCCAAACTGCAGAGAGTCTTCTGCAGGACAATTGAGACCTGTTGTTTGGCTCCAGGCCAATGATTCTGAGCAGGGTTCTAAGGATGGATGGCTGGGTAGCCCACCTCGCATTCCAATTGTCTCCTAGCAACAAGACAGGTTAGATCTCCTGGATCTGTGGGGAGCAACCGTGGACGCTGAGTTGAAATGGACACCCCTGGGGATGAGTCCTAACGTGCTTTTTTGACTATGGAGACCTTGGAATGAAGCGGTGGCACTGGGGCCCTAAAGGGTTCTCCTAAACAGAGGCTTTGACACAGCTCCAACGTGCAAGTTTCCCATGTGTAGATGAGATGTTTTCTGATGGGTGAGTCAAGAAACAGCTATATGCTGCTTTTGAAATCCAGGCCTCTGAGGAGAGATGCCTGGAAACCAAAGCAATGGATCTGATTAGTGCCTAGGGGCCTGTTCTTTCCTTTTTACCTCTGGGGACATCTGTCTATGGGTCTGAGTGCAGGTAGGTGCTCAGTTGGGCTCAGATTGCCCCTGTTGTTCCTGGGAAGCCACCACTATTGAGATGGATCAGGGACTTTGGAGGTTTATCCTATTAGAAGGGTAGTGGCCATTGGAATGGGCACACACAATTCCCTTGGAGAGGGCCAGTACTGTCCTCAGGTTTGGCTGCAGGGGCCTGAGCCTGTAGAGTGTGTAGGCCAGGGCTGTTTGGACAGTTGTCTGAAAACACAAACTCGGCTTATGTTTCGGGTCATAGGTATGGCAGGACTGATCTACAGACCATGAGGAGAACACTTCGGGATTTGAAAGAAGGGCGAGTGTGAGGCTCCTGCTCAAGTTTTTGTCTCTGGATATCGTGTCACTCATGGTCGTTGAATTTCTGGGTGACTTCATGGGAAATGGACGAGTCTTACTCTCTGGTGGTTTGGCCCCGTGCAAAGAGTTTGGGGTCATTCTGTGGGCTGGAAGAATTCCGTTTTTTTTTTTTATTCTTGTTTTTTTCTTTTTCATCCTCAGGTGTCCCACCAAATGAGGGATTCCAGAGTAGAGCCCTGGGGAGGGGCGACTGGACCATCAGAAATTTGGTTAAAAATTGGGGCCTAGGGACATGTCAAGCCCATTATGACATCTAATGGTCCAGCAACTGAGAGGACTTACTAGAGGACAGGACTCATGCTGAGGGTCACAATGCGTGTGTATGCCCTCGTCGTACTCAAGAATGGGCGGGGCCTCAGGGTGAATGCTGGTTTCTCCTACACTGAACGTTGGACAACGTGCCAACCACAGGGTTCTTGCCATGGGTAAGGAGGAGTTCTGATTTCTGCATCACACTCACCCCTGGGAAGTGATTGGAGATAAGGTCTCGGTTCTGAAGCCTGAAAACTGAGGTAGGGAAGAGATGATGACCTAAGGCCATGGCGGGTTTTATGTGCTCAGTGTGCGGTCAGCATTCTGGGTGTTGTTCAGGAGGTCCGGGCTCAGGTTGTGTTCGACAGTGCATTAGTGCCCAGGTTAGACTATATAATTTGGGTAAAGTCGAGTGCTGTGTAGGTTTACCCTCATTTAAGGTGCCTGGGCACTCATGAGGTAATCATTTTTTTTCTAGAGGGCAGGCAGAGTGCTGCATTGTGGGTCCGGAATTGCCAAACTTGAGGGCTTCGGGGCCAGGAGTGTGAGGACGGAAGTCTGAGAAGACAAGCTAGACTTGGGTTTCAGGGCGAGGGCACGGCAGGTACCCCCTGCAGATCTGAACCAATATCTCATGCATCTGAAGTCAGGGCGAGGATCAGACGTTGGCTCAGGTTGGAGTTTCTGAGCATGACGGCCGCTTCATGAAGGGAGCGGAATCTGAGGCCATTGAGGTTTTCCCACGTTGGGAGTTGTGGGATGCCCCCTTCATGGATTCCTTCTGCGGGACAATTGAGACCTGTTGGACAGCTCCAGGACATCCCATATGGAATGACTCCAGAGCACCGTTCGCGGATGGATGCCTGGGAAGCCCGCCTCGCATTCCAATTGTCTCCTAGCAACAAGACAGTTTAGATCTGATGGCTCTGCGGGAGCAACCGGGGTGGCTGAGTTGAAATGGACTTTCCTGAGGATGGGTCCTAATGTGTTTTTGTGTCCATGAGGGCCTTGGAATGGGGCGGTGGCACTGGGACACTGAAGTACTCTCCTAAGCTTTGGACATGGCTCCCATGCACAGGTTTCCTTGTGGAGACGAGATGAGTTCTGATGGGTGCCTCAGGAAAACACCTATGCTCGTATTGGAATCAGGCTTTTGAGGACACATGCCTGTAACCCAAAGCAATGGATCCTATTATGGCCTAGGGTCCTGTCTGGTTCAATCTTCTTCTCTGGGGACATCCATCTATGGTATGAGTTGAGGTCGATTATCAGCTGGTGTCAGAAAGCCCATGTTTGTTCCGGGCGACCTACACTATTGGGATGGCCTCAGGGACTTTGGAGATTTCTCCTAATTTGTACGATTTTGGACCATGGAATGGGCAGAATTCCCATGGATTGGTCGGCACAGTCCTAATGTGTGGCTCCAGAGGCCCATCCTGGAGGGTGTGGGGCCCAAGACTTTGAGGACAGAAGTCTGAAAACACAAACTCAGCTTAGGTTTGGGGACGTAGGTATGGCAGGACCGATCTACAAACCATGAGAAGAACTCTTCAGGATATGAAGAATGTGTGAGTCTGAGGCTCTTGCTCAGGCTTTTGTCTCTGGATTTTGTATCAACGATGGCCGTGGAATGTCGCGGACGCCTCATGGGCCATAGAAGAATCTTCCTCTCTGAGGATTTGGCCCGATTCCCAATTGCTTTTCGTCAATCTCTGCGATGGGATGTCTCCTTTCAGTTTTGTTACCTCAGGTGTACCACCAAAAGAGGAATTCCAAAGCCAAGCCGTGGGGAAGACTGAAGGGACAACAAGAACTATGGTTAAAAATTGGGGCCTAGGGGCATGGCAAGCCCAATATGATATCTCTTCATCCAGCCACTGAGTGGCCTTACTTGAGGACTGGGCTCAGCCTGAGCGTCACAATGTGTGTTTGTGACCAATGTGGCCCGTGAGCATGGGCGGGGCCTCATGGGCCACACTGGTTTCAACTACACTGAACGTTGGACAACATGCCAACCACAAGGTTTCTTGCCATGGGGAAGGAGTTCTGATATCTGCATAACCTTCAACACTGGGTAGTGATTGGATATAAGGTCCAGGTTCTGAAACCTGAAAACTGATGTTGGGAAGAGATGACGACCTAAGGCCATGGCGGCTCGATGTGCTCAGTGTGCGGCCAGGTGTCTGGGAAGGGCCAGGGGGTCCAGGCTCAGGCTGTGTCAGAAAGGGCATTAGTGCCCTGGTCAGCCTATGTATTTGGGGTACAGCCAAGGTGGGTGCAGGTTGATCCTCATTTGGGATTACTGGGTAGCACCAGAGGACAATGTTTTTCTTCTGGAGGGCCGGCAGAGTGCTGCATTGTAGTTCTGGATTGCCAAACTGGAGGGCTTGTGGGCCAGTAGTCTGACGACAAAGGTCTGAGAACACAAGCTAGGCTTAGGTTTCTGGGTGAGGACATGGCACGCACAATCTAAAGACCTGAATCGAGATCTCGTGCATCTGAAGTCAGGGCGAGGATCAGACGATCGCTCAGGTTGGAGTTTCTGTCCCTGATGGCCCCTTCATGAATGGGCGGGGGCATCACGAGGCCATGGGGGTTTTCCCACGATGGGAGTTGTGAGAAGCTCCAAACTGCAGAGAGTCTTCTGCAGGACAATTGAGACCTGTTGTTTGGCTCCAGGCCAATGATTCTGAGCAGGGTTCTAAGGATGGATGGCTGGGTAGCCCACCTCGCATTCCAATTGTCTCCTAGCAACAAGACAGGTTAGATCTCCTGGATCTGTGGGGAGCAACCGAGGACGCTGAGTTGAAATGGACACCCCTGGGGATGGGTCCTAACGTGCTTTTGTGTCTATGGAGACCTTGGAATGAAGCGGTGGCACTGGGGCCCTAAAGGGTTCTCCTAAACAGAGGCTTTGACACAGCTCCAACGTGCAAGTTTCCCATGTGTAGATGAGATGTTTTCTGATGGGTGAGTCAAGAAACAGCTATATGCTGCTTTTGAAATCCAGGCCTCTGAGGAGAGATGCCTGGAAACCAAAGCAATGGATCTAATTAGTGCCTAGGGGCCTGTTCTTTCCTTTTTACCTCTGGGGACATCTGTCTATGGGTCTGAGTGCAGGTAGATGCTCAGTTGGGCTCAGATTGCTCCTGTTGTTCCTGGGAAGCCACCACTATTGAGATGGATCAGGGACTTTGGAGGTTTATCCTATTAGAAGGGTTGTGGCCATTGGAATGGGCACACACAATTCCCTTGGAGAGGGCAAGTACAGTCCTCAGGTTTGGCTCCAGGGGCCTGAGCCTGTAGGGTGTGTAGGCCAGGGCTGTTTGGACAGTTGTCTGAAAACACAAACTCGGCTTATGTTTCGAGTCATAGGTATGGCAGGACTGATCTACAGACCATGAGGAGAACTCTTCGCGATTTGAAAGAAGGGCGAGTGTGAGGCTCCTGCTCAAGTGTTTGTCTCTGGATATTGTGTCACTCACGGTCGTGGAATTTCTGGGTGACATCATGGGAAATGGACGAGTCTTACTCTCTGGTGGTTTGTCCCCGTCCAAAGAGTTTGGGGTCATTCTGTGGGCTGGAAGAAGTCCGTTTTTTTTTTTTATTCTTGTTTTTTTCTTTTTTATCCTCAGGTGTCCCACCAAATGAGGGATTCCAGAGTAGAGCCCTGGGGAGGGGCGACTGGACCATCAGAAATTTGGTTAAAAATTGGGGCCTAGGGACATGTCAAGCCCATTATGACATAATGGTCCAGCAACTGAG
This sequence comes from Mustela nivalis, assembly GCF_964662115.1. Taxonomy (NCBI): domain Eukaryota; kingdom Metazoa; phylum Chordata; class Mammalia; order Carnivora; family Mustelidae; genus Mustela; species Mustela nivalis. The sequence continues at coordinate 52,845 of NW_028136558.1, read as the reverse complement.
AGGACTTACTAGAGGACAGGACTCATGCTGAGGGTCACAATGCGTGTGTATGCCCTCGTCGCACTCAAGAATGGGCGGGGACTCAGGGTGAATGCTGGTTTCTCCTACACTGAACGTTGGACAACGTGCCAACCACAGGGTTCTTGCCATGGGTAAGGAGGAGTTCTGATTTCTGCATCACACTCACCCCTGGGAAGTGATTGGAGATAAGGTCTCGGTTCTGAAGCCTGAAAACTGAGGGAGGGAAGAGATGATGATCTAAGGCCATGGCGGGTTATATGTGCTCAGTGTACAGTCAGCTTTCTGGGTGTGGTCAGGAGGTCCGGGCTCAGGTTGTGTTCGACAGTGCATTAGTCCCAGGTTAGAGTATATAATTTGGGTAAAGTCGAGTGCTGTGTAGGTTTACCCTCATTTAAGGTGCCTGGGCAGCTCATGAGGCAATAATTTTTTTTTCTAGAGGGCAGGAAGAGTGCTGCATTGTGGGTCCGGAATTGCCAAACTTGAGGGCTTCGGGGCCAGGAGTGTGAGGACGGAATTCTGAGATGACAAGCTAGACTTGGGTTTCAGGGCGAGGGCACGGCAGGTACCCCCTGCAGATCTGAACCAATATCTCATGCATCTGAAGTCAGGGCGAGGATCAGACGTTGGCTCAGGTTGGAGTTTCTGAGCATGACGGCCGCTTCATGAAGGGAGCGGAATCTCGAGGCCATTGAGGTTTTCCCACGTTGGGAGTTGTGGGATGCCCCCTTCATGGATTCCTTCTGCGGGACAATTGAGACCTGTTGGACAGCTCCAGGACATCCCATATGGAATGACTCCAGAGCACCGTTCGCGGATGGATGCCTGGGAAGCCCGCATCGCATTCCAATTGTCTCCTAGCAACAAGACAGTTTAGATCTGATGGCTCTGCGGGAGCAACCGGGGTGGCTGAGTTGAAATGGACTTTCCTGAGGATGGGTCCTAATGTGTTTTTGTGTCCATGAGAACCTTGGAATGGGGCGGTGGCACCGGGACCCTGAAGTACTCTCCTAAGCTTTGAACATGGCTCCCATGCACAGGTTTCCTTGTGGAGACGAGATGAGTTCTGATGGGTGCCTCAGGAAAACCCCTATGCTCGTATTGGAATCAGGCTTTTGAGGACACATGCCTGTAACCCAAAGCAATGGATCCTATTATTGCCTAGGGTCCTGTCTGGTTCAATCTTCTTCTCTGGGGACATCCATCTATGGTATGAGTGGAGGTCGATTATCAGCTGGTGTCTGACAGCCCTTGTTTGTTCCGGGCGACCTACACTATTGTGATGGCCTCAGGGACTTTGGAGATTTCTCCTAATTTGTACGATTTTGGACCATGGAATGGGCAGAATTCCCATGGATTGGTAGGCACAGTCCTAATGTGTGGCTCCAGGGGCCCAGCCTGGAGGGTGTGTGGCCCAAGACTTTGAGGACAGAAGTCTGAAAACACAAACTCAGCTTAGGTTTGGGGACGTAGGTATGGCAGGCCCGATCTACAAACCATGAGAAGAACTCTTCAAGATATGAAGAAAGTGCGAGTCTGAGGCTCTTGCTCAGGCTTTTGTCTCTGGATTTTGTATCAGCGATGGCCGTGGAAAGTCGGGGAGGCCTCCTGGGCCATGGAAGAATCTTCCTCTCTGAGGATTTGGCCTGATTCCCAATTGCTTTTCGTCAATCTGTGGGATGGGAGGACTCCTTTCAGTTTTGTTACCTCAGGTGTCCCACCAAAAGAGGAATTCCAAAGCCAAGCCGTGGGGAAGACTGAAGGGACAACCCGAACTATGGTTAAAAATTGGGGCCTAGGGGCATGGCAAGCCCAATATGATATCTCTTCATCCAGCCACTGAGTGTCCTTACTTGAGGACTGGGCTCAGCCTGAGCGTCACAATGTGTGTTTGTGACCAATGTGGCCCGCGAGCATGGGCGGGGCCTCATGGGCCACACTGATTTCAACTACACTGAACATTGGACAACATGCCAACCACAAGGTTTCTTGCCATGGGGAAGGAGTTCTGATTTCTGCATCACCTTCAACCCTGGACAGTGATTGGAGATAAGGTCTAGGTTCTGAAACCTGAAAACTGATGTTGGGAAGAGATGACGACCTAAGGCCATGGCGGCTCGATGTGCTCAGTGTGCGGCCAGGTGTCTGGGAGGGGCCAGGGGATCCAGGCTCAGGCTGTGTCAGAAAGGGCATTAGTGCCCTGGTCAGCCTATGTATTTGGGGTACAGGCAAGGTTGGTTCAGGTTGATCCTCATTTGGGATTACTGGGTAGCACCAGAGGACAATGATTTTCTTCTGGAGGGCCGGCAGAGTGCTGCATTGTAGTTCTGGATTGCCAAACTGGAGGGCTTGTGGGCCAGTAGTCTGACGACAAAAGTCTGAGAACACAAGCTAGGCTTAGGTTTCTGGGTGAGGCCATGGCACGCACAATCTACAGACCTGAATCGAGATCTCGTGCATCTGAAGTCAGGGCGAGGATCAGACGATCGCTCAGGTTGGAGTTTCTGTCCCTGATGGCCCCTTCATGAATGGGCGGGGGCATCACGAGGCCATGGGGGTTTTCCCACAATGGGAGTTGTGAGAAGCTCCAAACTGCAGAGAGTCTTCTGCAGGACAATTGAGACCTGTTGTTTGGCTCCAGGCCAATGATTCTGAGCAGGGTTCTAAAGATGGATGGCTGGGTAGCCCACCTCGCATTCCAATTGTCTCCTAGCAACAAGACAGGTTAGATCTCCTGGATCTGTGGGGAGCAACCGAGGACGCTGAGTTGAAATGGACACCCCTGGGGATGGGTCCTAACGTGCTTTTGTGTCTATGGAGACCTTGGAATGAAGCGGTGGCACTGGGGCCCTAAAGGGTTCTCCTAAACAGAGGCTTTGACACAGCTCCAACGTGCAAGTTTCCCATGTGTAGATGAGATGTTTTCTGATGGGTGAGTCAAGAAACAGCTATATGCTGCTTTTGAAATCCAGGCCTCTGAGGAGAGATGCCTGGAAACCAAAGCACTGGATCTGATTAGTGCCTAGGGGCCTGTTCTTTCCTTTTTACCTCTGGGGACATCTGTCTATGGGTCTGAGTGCAGGTAGGTGCTCAGTTGGGCTCAGATTGCCCCTGTTGTTCCTGGGAAGCCACCACTATTGAGATGGATCAGGGACTTTGGAGGTTTATCCTATTAGAACCGTAGTGGCCATTGGAATGGGCACACACAATTCCGTTGGAGAGGGCAAGTACAGTCCTCAGGTTTGGCTCCAGGGGCCTGAGCCTGTAGGTTGTGTAGGCCAGGGATGTTTGGACAGTTGTCTGAAAACACAAACTCGGCTTACGTTTCGGGTCATAGGTATGGCAGGACTGATCTACAGACCATGAGGAGAACTCTTCGGGATTTGAAAGAAGGGCGAGTGTGAGGCTCCTGCTCAAGTTTTTTCTCTGGATATCGTGTCACTCATGGTCGTGGAATTTCTGGGTGACTTCATGGGAAATGGACGAGTCTTACTCTCTGGTGGTTTGGCCCCGTCCAAAGAGTTTGGGGTCATTCTGTGGGCTGGAAGAAGTCGGTTTTTTTTTTTATTCTTGTTTTTTTTCTTTTTTATCCTCAGGTGTCCCACCAAATGAGGGATTCCAGAGTAGAGCCCTGGGGAGGGGCGACTGGACCATCAGAAATTTGGTTAAAAATTGGGGCCTAGGGACATGTCAAGCCCATTATGACATCTAATGGTCCAGCAACTGAGAGGACTTACTGGAGGACAGGACTCATGCTGAGGGTCACAATGCGTGTGTATGCCCTCGTCGCACTCAAGAATGGGCGGGGCCTCAGGGTGAATGCTGGTTTCTCCTACACTGAACGTTGGACAACGTGCCAACCACAGGGTTCTTGCCATGGGTAAGGAGGAGTTCTGATTTCTGCATCACACTCACCCCTGGGAAGTGATTGGAGATAAGGTCTCGGTTCTGAAGCCTGAAAACTGAGGTAGGGAAGAGATGATGACCTAAGGCCATGGCGGATTTTATGTGCTCAGTGTGCGGTCAGCATTCTGGGTGTTGGTCAGGAGGTCCGGACTCAGGTTGTGTTCGACAGTGTATTAGTGCCCAGGTTAGACTATATAATTCGGGTAAATTCGAGTGATGTGTAGGTTTACCCTCATTTAAGGTGCCTGGGCAGCTCATGAGGCAATAATTTTTTTTCTGGAGGGCAGGCAGAGTGCTGCATTGTGGGTCCGGAATTGCCAAACTTGAGGGCTTCGGGGCCAGGAGTGTAAGGCAGAAGTCTGAGAAGACAAGCTAGACTTGGGTTTCAGGGCGAGGGCACGGCAGGTATCCCCTGCAGATCTGAACCAATATCTCATGCATCTGAAGTCAGGGCGAGGATCAGACATAAGCTCAGGTTGGAGTTTCTGAGCATGACGGCAGCTTCATGAAGGGAGCGGAATCTCGAGGCCATTGAGGTTTTCCCACGTTGGGAGTTGTGGGATGCCCCCTTCATGGATTCCTTCTGCGGGACAATTGAGACCTGTTGGACAGCTCCAGGACATCCCATATGGAATGATTCCAGAGCACCGTTCCCGGATGGATGCCTGGGAAGCCCGCCTCGCATTCCAATTGTCTCCTAGCAACAAGACAGTTTAGATCTGATGGCTCTGTGGGAGCAACCGGGCTGGCTGAGTTGAAATGGACTTTCCTAAGGATGGGTCCTAATGCGTTTTTGTGTCCATGAGGGCCTTGGAATGGGGCGGTGGCACCGTGACCCTGAAGTACTCTCCTAAGCTTTGGACATGGCTCCCATGCACAGGTTTCCTTGTGGAGACGAGATGAGTTCTGATGGGTGCCTCAGAAAAACCCCTATGCTCGTATTGGAATCAGGCTTTTGAGGACACATGCCTGTAACCCAAAGCAATGGATCCTATTATGGCCTAGGGTCCTGTCTGGTTCAATCTTCTTCTCTGGGGACATCCATCTATGGTATGAGTGGAGGTCGATTATCAGCTGGTGTCAGACAGCCCTTGTTTGTTCCGGGCGACCTACACTATTGGGATGGCCTCAGGGACTTTGGAGATTTCTCCTAATTTGTACGATTTTGGACCATGGAATGGGCAGAATTCCCATGGATTGATAGGCACAGTCCTAATGTGTGGCTCCAGGGGCCCAGCCTGGAGGGTGTGTGGCCCAAGACTTTGAGGACAGAAGTCTGAAAACACAAACTCAGCTTAGGTTTGGGGACGTAGGTATGGCAGGCCCGATCTACAAACCATGAGAAGAACTCTTCAGGATATGAAGAATCTGTGAGTCTGAGGCTCTTGCTCAGGCTTTTCTCTCTGGATTTTGTATCAGCGATGGCCGTGGAATGTCGGGGACGCCTGATGGGCCAAGGAAGAATCTTCCTCACTGAGGATTTGGCCCGATTCCCAATTGCTTTTCGTCAATCTGTGGGATGGGAGGACTCATTTCAGTTTTGTTACCTCAGGTGTCCCACCAAAAGAGGAATTCCAAAGCCAAGCCGTGGGGAAGACTGAAGGGACAACCCGAACTATGGTTAAAAATTGGGGCCTAGGGGCATGGCAAGCCCAATATGATATCTCTTCATCCAGCCACTGAGTGTCCTTACTTGAGGACTGGGCTCAGCCTGAGCGTCACAATGTGTGTTTGTGACCAATGTGGCCCGCGAGCATGGGCGGGGCCTCATGGGCCACACTGGTTTCAACTACACTGAACGTTGGACAACATGCCAACCACAAGGTTTCTTGCCATGGGGAAGGAGTTCTGATTTCTGCATCACCTTCAACCCTGGGCAGTGATTGGAGATAAGGTCTAGGTTCTGAAACCTGAAAACTGATGTTGGGAAGAGATGACGACCTAAGGCCATGGCGGCTCGATGTGCTCAGTGTGCGGCCAGGTGTCTGGGAGGGGCCAGGGGGTCCAGGCTCAGGCTGTGTCAGAAAGGGCATTAGTGCCCTGGTCAGCCTATGTATTTGGGGTACAGCCAAGGTGGGTGCAGGTTGATCCTCATTTGGGATTACTGGGTAGCACCAGAGGACAATGTTTTTCTTCTGGAGGGCCGGCAGAGTGCTGCATTGTAGTTCTGGATTGCCAAACTGGAGGGCTTGTGGGCCAGTAGTCTGACGACAAAAGTCTGAGAACACAAGCTAGGCTTAGGTTTCTGGGTGAGGCCATGGCACGCACAATCTACAGACCTGAATTGAGATCTCGTGCATCTGAAGTCAGTGCGAGGATCAGACGATCGCTCAGGTTGGAGTTTCTGTCCCTGATGGCCCCTTCATGAATGGGCGGGGGCATCACGAGGCCATGGGGGTTTTCCCACGATCGGAGATGTGAGATGCTGCAAACTGCAGAGAGTTTTCTGCAGGACAATTGAGACCTGTTGTTTGGCTCCTGGCCAATGATTCTGAGCAGGGTTCTAAGGATGGATGGCTGGGTAGCCCACCTCACATTCCAATTGTCTCCTAGCAACAAGACAGGTTAGATCTCCTGGATCAGTGGGGAGCAACCGAGGACGCTGAGTTGAAATGGACACCCCTGGGGATGGGTCCTAACGCGCTTTTGTGTCTATGGAGACCTTGGAATGAAGCGGTGGCACTGGGGCCCTAAAGGGTTCTCCTAAACAGAGGCTTTGACACAGCTCCAACGTGCAAGTTTCCCATGTGTAGATGAGATGTTTTCTGATGGGTGAGTCAAGAAACAGCTATATGCTGCTTTTGAAATCCAGGCCTCTGAGGAGAGATGCCTGGAAACCAAAGCAATGGATCTGATTAGTGCCTAGGGGCATGTTCTTTCCTTTTTACCTCTGGGGACATCTGTCTATGGGTCTGAGTGCAGGTAGGTGCTCAGTTGGGCTCAGATTGCCCCTGTTGTTCCTGGGAAGCCACCACTATTGAGATGGATCAGGGACTTTGGAGGTTTATCCTATTAGAAGGGTAGTGGCCATTGGAATGGGCACACACAATTCCCTTGGAGAGGGCAAGTACAGTCCTCATGTTTGGCTCCAGGGGCCTGAGCCTGTAGGTTGTGTAGGCCAGGGCTGTTTGGACAGTTGTCTGAAAACACAAACTCGGCTTATGTTTCGGGTCATAGGTATGGCAGGACTGATCTACAGACCATGAGGAGAACACTTCGGGATTTGAAAGAAGGGCGAGTGTGAGGCTCCTGCTCAAGTTTTTGTCTCTGGATATTGTGTCACTCACGGTCGTGGAATTTCTGGGTGACTTCATGGGAAATGGACGAGTCTTACTCTCTGGTGGTTTGTCCCCGTCCAAAGAGTTTGGGGTCATTCTGTGGGCTGGAAGAAGTCCGTTTTTTTTTTTAATTCTTGTTTTTTTCTTTTTCATCCTCAGGTGTCCCACCAAATGAGGGATTCCAGAGTAGAGCCCTGGGGAGGGGAGACTGGACCATCAGAAATTTGGTTAAAAAATGGGCCTAGGGACATGTCAAGCCCATTATGACATCTAATGGTCCAGCCACTGAGAGGACTTACTAGAGGACAGGACTCATGCTGAGGGTCACAATGCGTGTGTATGCCCTCGTCATACTCAAGAATGGGCGGGGCCTCGGGGTGAATGCTGGTTTCTCCTACACTGAACGTTGGACAACGTGCCAAAAACAAGGGTTCTTGCCATGGGTAAGGAGGAGTTCTGATTTCTGCATCACACTCACCCCTGGGAAGTGATTGGAGATAAGGTCTCGGTTATGAAGCCTGAAAACTGAGGTAGGAAAGAGATGATGACCTAAGGCCATGGCGTGTTTTATGTGCTCAGTGTGTGGTCAGCATTCTGGGTGTTGGTCAGTAGTCCGGACTCAGGTTGTGTTCGACAGTGCATTAGTGCCCAGGTTAGACTATATAATTTGGGTAAAGTCGAGTGCTGTGTAGGTTTACCCTCATTTAAGGTGCCTGGGCAGCTCATGAGGCAATCATTTTTTTTCTAGAGGGCAGGCAGAGTGCTGCATTGTGGGTACGGAATTGCCAAACTTGAGGGCTTCGGGGCCAGGAGTGTGAGGACGGAAGTCTGAGAAGACAAGCTAGACTTGGGTTTCAGGGCGAGGGCACGGCAGGTACCCCCTGCAGATCTGAACCAATATCTCATGCTTCTGAAGTCAGGGCGAGGATCAGACGTAAGCTCAGGTTGAGTTTCTGAGCATGACGGCCGCTTCATGAAGGGAGCGGAATCTCGAGGCCATTGAGGTTTTCCCACGTTGGGAGTTGTGGGATGCCCCCTTCATGGATTCCTTCTGCGGGACAATTGAGACCTGTTGGACAGCTCCAGGTCATCCCATATGGAATGACTCCAGAGCACCGTTCGCGGATGGATGCCTGGGAAGCCCGCCTCGCATTCCAATTGTCTCCTAGCAACAAGACAGTTTAGATCTGATGGCTCTGCGGGAGCAACCGGGGTGACTGTGTTGAAATGGACTTTCCTGAGGATGGGTCCTAATGTGTTTTTGTGTCCATGAGGGCCTTGGAATGGGGCGGTGGCACCGGGACCCTGAAGTACTCTCCTAAGCTTTGGACATGGCTCCCATGCACAGGTTTCCTTGTGGAGAAGAGATGAGTTCTGATGGGTGCCTCAGGAAAACCCCTATGCTCGTATAGGAATCAGGCTTTTGAGGACACATGCCTGTAACCCAAAGCAATGGATCTTATTATGGCCTAGGGTCCTGTCTGGTTCAATCTTCTTCTCTGGGGACATCCATCTATGGTATGAGTGGAGGTCGATTATCAGCTGGTGTCAGACAGCCCTTGTTTGTTCCGGGCGACCTACACTATTGGGATGGCCTCAGGGACTTTGGAGATTTCTCCTAATTTGTACGATTTTGGACCATGGAATGGGCAGAATTCCCATGGATTGGGTAGGCACAGTCCTAATGTGTGGCTCCAGGGGCCCAGCCTGGAGGGTGTGTGGCCCAAGACTTTGAGGACAGAAGTCTGAAAACACAAACTCAGCTTAGGTTTGGGGACGTAGGTATGGCAGGCCCGATCTACAAACCATGAGAAGAACTCTTCAGGATATGAAGAAAGTGCGAGTCTGAGGCTCTTGCTCAGGCTTTTGTCTCTGGATTTTGTATCAGCGATGGCCGTGTAATGTCGGGGACGCCTCATGGGCCATGGACGAATCTTCCTCTCTGAGGATTTGGCCCGATTCCCAATTGCTTTTCGTCAATCTGTGGGATGGGAGGACTCATTTCAGGTTTGTTACCTCAGGTGTCCCACCAAAAGAGGAATTCCAAAGCCAAGCCGTGGGGAAGACTGAAGGGACAACCCGAACTATGGTTAAAAATTGGGGCCTAGGGGCATGGCAAGCCCAATATGATATCTCTTCATCAAGCCACTGAGTGGCCTTACTTGAGGATGGGCTCAGCCTGAGCGTCACAATGTGTGTTTGTGACCAATGTGGCCCGCGAGCATGGGCGGGGCCTCATGGGCCACACTGGTTTCAACTACACTGAACGTTGGACAACATGCCAACCACAAGGTTTCTTGCCATGGGGAAGGAGTTCTGATTTCTGCATCACCTTCAACCCTGGGCAGTGATTGGAGATAAGGTCTAGGTACTGAAACCTGAAAACTGATGTTGGGAAGAGATGACAACCTAAGGCCATGGCTCGATGTGCTCAGTGTGCGGCCAGCTGTCTGGGAGGGGCCAGGGGGTCCAGGCTCAGGCTGTGTCAGAAAGGGCATTAGTGCCCTGGTCAGCCTATGTATTTGGGGTACAGCCAAGGTGGGTGCAGGTTGATCCTCATTTGGGATTACTGGGTAGCACCAGAGGACAATGTTTTTCTTCTGGAGGGCCGGCAGAGTGCTGCATTGTAGTTCTGGATTGCCAAACTGGAGGGCTTGTGGGCCAGTATTCTGACGACAAATGTCTGAGAACACAAGCTAGGCTTAAGTTTCTGGGTGAGGCAATGGCACGCACAATCTACAGACCTGAATCGAGATCTCGTGCATCTGAAGTCAGGGCGAGGATCAGACGATCGCTCAGGTTGGAGTTTCTGTCCCTGATGGCCCCTTCATGAATGGGCGGGGGCATCACGAGGCCATGGGGGTTTTCCCACGATGGGAGTTGTGAGAAGCTCCAAACTGCAGAGAGTCTTCTGCAGGACAATTGAGACCTGTTGTTTGGCTCCAGGCCAATGATTCTGAGCAGGGTTCTAAGGATGGATGGCTGGGTAGCCCACCTCGCATTCCAATTGTCTCCTAGCAACAAGACAGGTTAGATCTCCTGGATCTGTGGGGAGCAACCGAGGACGCTGTGGTGAAATGGACACCCCTGGGGATGGGTCCTAACGTGCTTTTGTGTCTATGGAGACCTTGGAATGAAGCGGAGGCACTGGGGCCCTAAAGGCTTCTCCTAAACAGAGGCTTTGACACAGCCCCAACGTGCAAGTTTCCCATGTGTAGATGAGATGTTTTCTGATGTGTGGGTCAAGAAACAGCTATATGCTGCTTTTGAAATCCAGGCCTCTGAGGAGAGATGCCTGAAAACCAAAGCAATGGATCTGATTAGTGCCTAGGGGCCTGTTCTTTCCTTTTTACCTCTGGGGACATCTGTCTATGGGTCTGAGTGCAGGTAGGTGCTCAGTTGGGCTCAGATTGCCCCTGTTTTTCCTGGGAAGTCACCACTATTGAGATGAATCAGGGACTTTGGAGGTTTATCCTATTAGAAGGGTTGTGGCCATTCGAATGGGCACACACAATTCCCTTGGAGAGGGCAAGTACAGTCCTCAGGTTTGGCTCCAGGGGCCTGATCCTGTAGGTTGTGTAGGCCTGGGCTGTTTGGACAGTTGTCTGAAAACACACACCCTCCAGGCTAGGGCCCCTGGAACCACACCTCAGGATTGTTCCTGCCCTCTCAAAGGGAATTCTTCATATTCCATTGGCCACAACCATATAAATCAGGAGAAATCTCCAATGTCCCTGGGACCATACCAATATTGTAGGCCGCTTGGAACAAACAGGGGTGATTTGACACTAGCTGAGCAACTAGCTCCACAGAGACTCGGAGACAGATGTCCCCAGAGAAGAACATTGAACTGGACAGGCCCCTAGGCCCTAATCAGATCCATTGCTTTGGTTTCCAGGCATCTCTTCTCAGAGGCCTGGTTTCCAATACCAGCCTATGGGGTTTCCAGAGGCCCCTTCAGTGCAAGTCTTGTCTGCACATTGGAAACTTGCTCGTGGAGCTATGTCAGAACCTCAGAGGCCTGGTTTTCAATACCACCATATGGGGGTTTCCTGAGTCATCAGTCAGAACAAATATCTTCTCCACATGGGAAACGTGCTCTTTCAAGCTGTGTCAAAACCTCCGGCTAGGAAAATCCTTCAGGGCCCCGGTGCCACCACCTCATTCCAAGGTCTCCATGGACACAATCCCACATTAGGACCCATCTGCAGGAGAGTCTATTTCAACTCAGTGCCCTTGGGTGCTCCCCTAGAGCCAGCAGATCGAACCTATCTTGTCACTAGGAGACAATTGGAATGTGAGGCGGGCTGGCTAGGCATCCATCTGTAGAAAACTACTCTGAAGTAATTCCATATGGGACGTCCTGGAGCCATCCAACAGGTCACAGCTGTCCTGCAGAAGGAATCCTTGCGCTTTGGAGCACCTCACCACTCCCATCATGGGAAAAGCTCTGTGGCCTCGTGGTGCACCGTCCCCTTCATGAAAGAGCCATCTTGGACAGAAACTCCAACCTGAGCCAACGTCTAATCCTCGCCCTGACTTCAGATGCACGAAATCTTGATTCAACTCTGCAGAGTGTGCCTGCGAAACCCCGCCCGGAAGCAAAACCTAGCTATTGTTCTCAGACTTCGTCCTCACACTCCGAGCCCACCAGCCCTCCAGTTAGGGAATTCTGGAGAGACACAATGCAGCACTCTGACTGCCCTCCAGAAGAGAAAGGTTGTCCTATGGGGCTAACCAGAAACACCAAATGAGGATCAACCTGCATTCACTTGACTCTACCCCAATTATACAGTTTTGCTTCGGCGTTAATGCCCTGTCTTGCACAGCCTGAGGTCTGAATTCCCAACCGACACCCAGACAGCTGGCTGTACACTGAGCACATCAGACCCGCCATGGCTTTAGGTCATCATCTCTTCCCAACCTTGGTTTTCAGGCTTCAGAACCTAGACCTTATCTATACTCACTACCCAGGGGTGAACGTGATGCAGAAATGAAACTCCTTCTTCCTCAAGGCAAGAAACCTTGTGGTTGGCATGTTTTCCAACGTTCAGTGTAGGAGAATCCAGTGTAGCCCATGAGTCCCCGCCCATGCTTGAGAACCGCAATGGGCACAAACACATTGGGACCCTCAGTGTGAGCCCTGTCCTCAAGTAAAGCCTCTCAGGGGCTGGACCAAGAACCCGCATTGCCATCCCAAGTCCCCCAATATTAATGAGAGGTTGAGAGTTCTAATCACCCCTATTCAGGTCTCTGCTCTGGAACCCCTGAGGAAAAAAATATCGAAGGGTCTCCTCCATTCCCTGAATGAGCCCCAAAACTTGGGATCTAACCAAATCTTAAAAGAGAAAGAATCATCCATGGCCAAAGAGGCCATCCCGTCATTCCATGGCCACCATTGACACAAAATCTAGAGACAAAAGCCTGGATATATGCCTCACACTTGCCCTTTGTTCATAGCCTGAAAAATTCTCCTCACGGTCTATAGATCAGGCCTGTCATACCTACGTCCCCAAACCTAAGCTGAGTTTGGGTTTTCAGATTTCTGTCCCCACTGTCCTGGCCCACACACCCTCCAGGCTGGGGCCCCTGGAGCCATGCCTCAGGACTGTGCCTGCCTTCTCCAAGCAAATTCTGCCCATTCCATTGGCCACAACCCTAAAGATTAGGAGAACACTCCAACGTCCCTGAGGCCATCCCAATAGTGTTGGCCACTCAGGGCAAACAGGGTGATCTGTCCCAAGATGAGCAATTACCTCAACTCAGACCCATAGACAGATAACCCCAGAGAAGAAGATTGAACCGGACAGGCACCTAGGACCTAATCAGATCCATTGCTTTTGATTCCAGGCATCTCTCCTCAGAGGCCTGGTTTCCAATACCAGCATATGTGTTCTTCTGGAGGTACCAGTCTGAACAAATCTCATTTCCACATGGGAAACATGCATTTTGGAGCTGTGTCACAACCTCCACTTAAGGGAAACCTTCAGGTCCCAGCAGCCAACACCCCATTCCAAGGTCTCCATGGACACAAACCCACATTATGACCCATCCGCAGGCGAGTCCATTTCAACACATCCCCTTTGGTTGCTCCCCAAAAGAAGCAGATCGAACCTGCCTTGTCACTAGGAGACAATAGGAATGTGAGGCGGGCACTCCAGGAATCCATCCTTAGAACCCTGCACTGCCGTGGTTCCGCATGGGACATCCTGGAGCAATCTGACCGGTCTCGACTGTCCCGTAGAAGGAATCCTTGCCGATTGGAGCAACATACAATGCCAATCGTGGGAAAGTCTCCATAGCCCCATGATGCCCCCCACCATCATGAAGGGGCCATCCTGAACAGAAACTTCAACCTGAGCCTACGTCTGATCCTCGCCCTGACTTCAGATGCATGAGATTTAGATTTAGCTCTACAGAGTGTGCCTGCCATGATCTTGACCCAAAACCTAAGCCTAGCTTGTGTTCTCTCACTTCCTTCCTCACAATTCTGGCCCACAAGCCCTCCAGTGTGAGAATTCCGTCGCCACAATGCAGCAATCTTTCTTCCCTCCAGAAGAAAAACGTTGCCCCTGGGGCTACCCAGAAACGCCAAATGAGGATCAACCTGCATGCCACTCAACTTTACTCCAATTATACAGTCTAAGCTTGGCACTAATGCCCTGTCTGACACAGCCTGAGCCTGGACCTCCTGGATGACACCCAGAAAAGTGGTGTCACACCTAAGGACTGTGCCAGTGCTCTCCAAGGGAACTCTGCCCGTTTCATTTGCCACAACCTTACAGATTAGGAGAAACCTCCAATTCCCAAGACCAGTCCAATAGTGTTGGCCTCCCCCAACAAACATGGGTGATCTGAAACAAGCTGAGCAGTGACCTCCATTCTGAATCTTAGACAGAGACACTCAGAGGAGAATATTGAAAAGGACAGGCCCCTAGACCGTAATCAGATCCATTGCTTTGGATTCCAGGCATTGTTCCCCAGATGCTTGGTTTCCAATACCAGGTTGAGGGGGTTTCAGAACAAATCTCGTCTCTACATGGGAAACTTGCTCTTTGGAGCTGCATCAAAACCTCAGGTTAGGAGAATTCTTCAGGGCAACAGAGCCACTGCCCCATTCCAAGGGATCCATGGACACAAATCCACATCGACTGATCCTCATGAGATTCCATTTCAATTAAGCCCCCTCGGTTGTTCCCCCAGTGACAGCAGATCAAATCCCCCTTTTCACTAGGACACAACTGGAATGCAAGTTGGACTGCCCAGGCATCCATCATTAGAACTGTGCTTTGGAGCATTTCTTATGGGACGTCCTTGATCCATCCAAAATGTCGTGACTGTCCCACTGACGGAATCCTTGTGGTTTGGAGCATCACACACTCACAAAGTTGGAAATCTTCCATGGTTTCCTGATGCCCCCCCCCCACCTTCATGAAGGGGACATCATGTACAGAAACTCCAACCTAAGCCAACATCTGATCCTCGCCCTGACTTCAGATGCACGAGATCTCATTTCAGGTCTGTAGAGTGTGCCTGCCATGTCACCGCTGCGAATTCAAAGCTGAACTTGTGTTCTCAGACTTCTGTCCTAAAACACCTGACCCACAAGCCCTGAAGTTGGCAATTCTGGAGCCAGAATGCAGCACTCTGCCTGCCCTCCAGAAGAAAATCTTTGCCCTATGGGGCCAACCAGAAACCCCAAATGAGGACCAACCTTCACATCACTCGACTGTACCCCAATTATACAGTCTAGCCTGGGGACTAATGCCCTGCCTGACACAGCCTGAGCCCAGACCTCATTATGGACACAGACATCTGGCCGCACACTAAGTGCATCGGACCCACCATGGCCTTAGGTTGTCATCTCTTACCAACCTCGGTTTTCAGGCTTCAGAATCTAGACCTTATCTCTACTCACTGCCATGCCGTGTACGTGATGCAGAAATCAGAACTCCTCCTTCCCCATTACCAGAAACCCTGTGGTTGGCATGTTGTCCAACGTGCAATGTAGGAGAAACCAGCATGGCCCATGAGGCCTCAGACATGCTTGAGGGCTGCGATGGGCACAAACACACATTAGGATCCTAAGCATGATCCCTGGCCTCAAGTAAAGCCTCTCCGGGGCTGGACCAAGAGCCCACATATGGAGATTACCATGCCCCTACTCCCCAAACCTTAACCAGTGCTTGAGAAGTCTAGTCACCCCTACTCAGATCTCTTCTCTAGAATCCCTCTTTGGTGGGACACATGAGGTTAAAAAAAAATAGAGAAAGGACTCCTACCGTCCAAAGAATGACCGCAAACACTTGGAATTGGGCCAAATTCACAGAGAGAAATACTCGTCCATGGCTGATGAGGCCATCCTGACATTCCACGGCCACCATTGACACAAAATCCGGAGACAAAAGCCTGAAAAAGCGCCACACACTCGCCCTTTTTTCAAAGCCTGAAAAATTCTCACGGTCTGTAGATCGGGCCTGCCATACCTATGTCCCCAAACCTAAGCCAAGTTTGTGTTTTCAGACTTCTGTCTCCATTGTCCTGGCCCACACACCCTCAAGGCTTGGCCCCATGGAGCCACACCTCAGGACTGTGCCTGCCCTCTCCATGGGAATTCTGCTCATTCCTTTGGCACAACCTGACAGATTAGGAGAAACATCCGAAGTCCCCGAGGCCACCCCAATGTTGTAGAATGTCCGGGACAAACAGGGACCATCTGCCACAAGCGAGCCACTACCTCCAATCAGACCTGTAGATAGATATCCATAGAAAAGAAGATTGAACAGGACAGGCACCTAGGCCCTAAATGGATCCATTGCTTTTGTTTTCATGTATCTCTCCTCAGAGGCCTGGATTCCAATACCAGCACATGGGGGTTTCTGGAGCTACCAATCAGAACAAATCGCATGCCACATGGGAATCATGCTATATGGAACTGTGTCAAAACCTCCAGTTAGGAGAAAATTTCACGTCACTGGAGCCACCGCCCCATTCCAATGTCTCAATGGACACAATCCCACATTATGACCCATCCTCAGGAGAGTCCATTTCAACTCAAACTGGCGGTTGCTCACCCAGTGCCAGCAGATCAAACCTGCTTTGTCACTAAGAGACAATTGGAATGCGAGTTCGTTGCCCAGGTATCCGTTGTTAGAACTCTGCTCTGGAGAAATTCCTAATGGGGTGTCCTTGATCCATTCAACAGGTCTCAACTGTCCTGCAGAAGGAATCCTTGTGGTTTGCAGCATCACACACTCGCACCGTGGGAAAACCTCCATGGCCTCGTGATGCCTCCACCTTCAGGTAGAGGACATCATGGACAGAAACTCCCGTCTGATCCTCGCCCTGACTTCAGATGCATGAGATCTCAATTCAGCTCTGCAGAGTGTGCCTGCCTTGCCCTCGCCCCAAAACCTAAGCCAGCTCACGTTCTCAGACTTCCATCCTCACACTCCTGGCCCACAAGCCTTCCACTTTGGGAATTCTGGAGACAAAATGCAGCACTCTGCCTGCCCTCCAGAAGAGAGACTTTGCCCTAGGGGTCTACCCAGAAACATCAAATGAGGATCAACCTGCAATTCTCTAGACTGTACCCCAATTATACAGTCTAGCCTGGGCACTAATGCCCTGTCTGACACAGCCTGACCCCAGACCTTGTGACCGACACCCAGACACCTGGCCTCACACTGAACACATCGAACATGCCATGGCCTTAGGTCATCATCTCTTCCCAACCTTGGTCTTCAGGCTTCAGAACCTAGACATTATCTCCACTCACAACTAAGTGATGTACGTGATGCAGCAATCAGAACTTCACCTTCCCCATGACCAGAAACCTTGTGGTTGGCATGTTGTCCAACGTTCAGTATATGAGAACCCAGCATGGCCCATGAGGCCTCAGACATGCTTGAGGGCTGCGATGGGCACAAACACACATTAGGACCCTAAGCATGAACCCTGGCCTCAAGTAAAGCCTCTGCGGGGCTGGACCAAGAGCCTGCATATGGGACTTGCCATGCCCCTACTCCCCCAATCCTAGCCAGAGCTTGAGAAGTCTAGTCAACCTTATTCAGAGCTCTTTTCTGGAATCCCTCTTTGGTGGGACACATAAGGTAAAAAAAAAAAAAAAAAAAAAAAACAAGATAAAGAAAAAAAAAAGTAAGGACTCCTACCATCCAAAGAATGACCCCAAACACTTGGAATCTGGCCAAATCCACAGAGAGAAATACTCGTCCATGGTCGATGAGGCCAGCCTGACATTCCACGGCCACCATTGACACAAAATCCGGAGACAAAAACCTGAAAAAGCGCCACACACTTGCCCTTTGTTCAGAGCCCCCAAAATTCTCAAGGTCTGTAGATCGGGCCTGCCATACCTATGTCCCCAAACCTAAGCCTAGTTTGTGTTTTCAGACTTCTGTCTCCATTGTCCTCACCCACACATTCTAAAGGCTGGGCCCCATGGAGCCACACCTCAGGACTGTGCCTGCCCTCTCCAAGGGAATTCTGCTCATTCATGTGGCACAACCTGACAGATTAGGAGAATCATCCAAAATCTCTGAGGCCATCCCAATAGTGTAGGATGTCCTGGACATACAGGGACCCTCTGGCACAAGCTGAGCCACTACCTCCAATCAGAACCTTAGACAGATATCCATAGAAAAGAATATTGAACAAGACAGGCACCTAGGCCCTAATTGGATCCATTGCTTTTGTTTTCAGGCATCTCTCCTCAGAGGCCTGGATTCCAATACCAGCATAAGGGGGTTTCCAGAGCTACCTATCAGAAAAAATCTCGTCTCCACATGGGAATCTTGCTCTATGGAGCTGTGTCATAACCTCCAGTTAGGAGAAAACTTCAGGTCACTGGAGCCACTGCCCCATTTGAATATCTCCATGGACACAATCCCAAATTATGACCCATCCTCAGGAGAGTCCATTTCAACTAAACCCCCTCGGTTGCTACTCCAGAGCCAGCAGATTGAACCTGCCTTGTCGCTAGGAGACAATTGAAATGCGAGTTGGGCTCTTCAGGCATCCATCCTTAGAACCCTGCTCTTGCGTCATTCCTTATGGGACATCCTTGAGCCATCCAACAGGTCTCGACTGTCCCACAGGAGTCCTTGTGCATGGACCACCTAACAACTCATATCATGGAAAGCTTCCAAGGTCACATGATGCCCCCAATCTTCATGAAGGCAGATCATGGAAAGAAACTCCAACCTGAGCCAACAGCTGATCTTCGCCTTGACTTCAGATGCACGAGATCTTGATTCAGCTCTTCAGAGTGTACCTGCTGTGCCCTCACCCCAAAACCTAAGCGTAGCTAGTGTTCTCCGACTTCCGTCCTCACTCTCCTGGACCACACGCCCTCTATTTTGGGATTTCCGATGACACAGTGCTGCACTCTGCCTGCCCTCTAGAAGAAAAATATTGCCTATGGGTCTACCCAGAAACCTCAAATGAGGATAAACCTGCACGTCACTCAACTGTACACCAATTATATAGTCTAGCCTGTGCACTAATGCCCTTTCTGACAGAACCTGAGGCCTGAATTCCCAACCGACACCCAGACAGCTTGCAGTACACTGAGAACATCTGAACCGCCATGGCCTTAGGTCGCCATCTCTTTCCAACTTCGGTTTTCAGGCTACAGAATCCTAGACCTTATCTCTACTCACTTCTCATGGGTGAACGTGATGCAGAAATCAGAACTCCTCCTTCCCTCTCGCCAGAATCTTGTGGTTGGCATCTTGTCCAACGTTCAGTGTAGGACCCCTGTAGGGCCTACAGGGGTAGTAGTAGGGCCCCTGAGGGTAGTGTAGGGTCCCTGAGGCCCTGCCTATGCTTAAGAGCTGCGGTGGGCTCAAACACACATTGGGACCCTCAGTTTGAGCCCTGTCCTCAAGTAAAGCCTCTCAGTGGCTGGACCATGAGCCCGCATATGGGGCCTGCCATGCCCCAAGTCACCCAATCTTAACCAGAGGTAGAGACATCTAGTCACCCCTACTCAGGGCTCTGCTCTGGAATCCCTCTTTGGTGGGACATTTGAGGTAAATAAACACAGAAAGGACTCCTCCCACTCACAGAATGACCCCAATCACTTGGGATTGGGCCATCCCAAGTGATTGGGGTCCAGAGAGAAAGACTCGTCCATGGCCCATGAGGCCAGCCCGACATTCCACGGCCACCATTGACACAAAATCCAGAGACATAAGCTTCAGCAAGCGTTCACACTCACCCTTAGGTCATAGCCCAAAAAATTCTCCTCATAGTCTGTAGATTGGGCCTGCCATACCTACGTCCCCAAACCTAAGCCGAGTTTGTGTTTTCAGACTTCTACCCTGACATCCCTGTCCCACACACCCTCCAGACTGAGGCCCCTGGAGCCACACCTCAGGACTGTGCCTGCCCTCTCCAAGGAAATTCTTCCCATTCCATTGGCCACAACCCTACAGATAAGGAGAAACCTCCAAAGTCCCAGAGGCCATTCCAATAGTGTAGGCCACCCAGGACAAAGAGGGGCGATCTCTCACAAGCTGAGCAACGACGTCAACTCACCCGTAGACAGATAACCCAAGAGAAGAAGATTAAACTGGACTGGCCCCTAGAATGTAATTGGTTCCATTGCTTTTTTTTCTAAGCATCTCTCCTCAGAGGCCTGTTTTCCAATACCAGCATATGGGGGATTCCAGAGATACCAATCAGAACAAATCTTGTCTTCACATGGGAAATTTATCCTTTGGAGCTCTGTAAAAGCCTCCAGTTAGGAGAAACCTTCAGGTAGCCGGAGCAACCGCCCTATTCCAAGGTCTCCATGGACACATTCCCGCATTATGACCATTCGGCAGGAGAGTACATTTCAACTCAGCCCCGTCGATTACTCCCCCAGAGGCCGAATATCAAACCTGCCTTGTCGCTAGGAGACAACTGGAATGCAAAGCAGACTCTCTAGGCATCCATCCATGGAATCCTGCTCTGGCGCCGTTCCATATGGGATGTCCTGGAGCCTTCCAACAGGTCTTGACTGTCCCACAGAAGGAATCCTTGCAGATTGGAGCATCTCACAACTCCTATCGTGGGAAAACCTACATGGCCTCATGAGATGCTCCCCTTTATAAAGGGGCCATCATAGACAGAAACTCCAACCTGAGCCAACTTCTGATGCATTGCTTTGGTTTCTAGGTATCTCTCCTCAGAGGCCTGGTTTCCAATATCAGAATATGGGGGTTTCCTAAGGAAACAATCAGAACAGATCTCATCTACACATGGGAAACTTGCTCTTTGGAGCTGTGTCAATACCTCAGGTTAGGAGGATCCTTCAGGGCGCTGGCACCATGGCCCAATCCCAAGGTCTCCAAGGACACAAACTTACATTATGAACCATTCTCAGGAGAGTCCATTTCAAATCAGCCCACTCGGCTGCTCACCCAGAGCCAGCAGATCAAACTTTCCTTGTCACTAGGAGACAGTTAGAATGGGAGGCGGGCTGCCCAGGCATCCATCCTTAGAACCCTGCTCTGGAGAACTTCTTTATGGGACGTCTTGAATACAACCAACCTGTCTTGACTGTCTCGCAGAATGAATCCTTGTGGTTTGAAGCATCACACAATAACACTGTGAGAAAACCTCCATTTCCTTATGATACCCCACACCTTCATAAATGGGCCATCATGGACAGAAACTCCATCCTAAGCCAAAGTCTGATCCTCGCCCTGAATTCAGAAGCATGAGATCTCGATTCAGCACTTGAGAGTGTGCCTGCTGGGCCCTCGTCTTGAAACCTAAGCCTATCTTGTGTTCTCAGACTTCCGTCCTCAGAATCCTGGCCACACCCCTCCAGTTTGGAAATTCTGGAGACACAATGCAGCACTCTGCCTGGCCTCCAGAAGAAAAATGTTGCCCTATAGGGCTAACCAGAAACGCCAAATGAGTAACAACCTGCATGCCACTCGACCATACCCCAATTATACAGTCTAGCCTGTGCACTAAAGCTCTGTCTGACACAGCCTGAGGGCAGACCTCCAGTCCAACACAAGGACAGCTGGCCGTACACTGAGCATATCATACCCACAATGGCTTTAGGCCATCATCACTACCCAACCTCAATTTTCACCTTCATAACCTAGACCTTATCTACACTCACTGCTCAGGAGTGAACGTGATGCAAGAATCAGAACTTCTCCTTCGCCATGGCAAGAAACCTTGTGGTTGGCATGTTGTCCAACGTTCATTGTAGGAAAAAGCAGCATGGACTATGAGGTCCCACCTATCCCTGAGGGCCACAATTTGCACAAACACATATTGTGACCCTCAGCGTGAGCCCTATTCTCATGTGAAGCCTCTTAGTGACTGGAATAACAGCCCACATATTCGGCTTGCCAAGCCCCTAGTCACCCAATCTCAACCAGAGTTCGAGATGTCTAGTGACCCGACTCAGGGCTCTGCTCTGGAATCCCTCTTTGGTGGGACACCTGAGGTAAAAAAAAAAAAAAAATACAGAAAGGACTTTTCCCATCCACAGAATGATCCCAACCCCTTGGGATCAGGCCAAATCACCAGAGAAAGAATTGTCCATGGCCCTTGAGGACACCCCGACATTCCACGGCCACCTTTGACACAAAATCCAGAGACAAGCCTGAGCAAGCGCCACATACTCGCCCTTTGTTCATAGCCCGGAAAATTCTCACGTTCTGTAGATCAAGCCTTCATACATACATCCCCAAACCTAAGCTGAGTTTGTGTTTTCAGACTTCTGTCCCCACAGTCCTGGCCCACACACCATCCAAGCTGGGGCCCCTAGAGCCACACCTCAGGACTGTGGCTTCCCTCTCCAGGGGAATTCTGCCATTTCCATTGGCCACAACCTTATAGATTAGGAGAAACCTCCAAGCTCCCCGAGGCCATCCCAATAGTGTTGGCTGCCCAGGACAAACAGGGATGATCTTTCACAAGTTAGGAAACTACCTCCACTCAGACCCAGAGACAGATATCCCCATAGAATAAGATTGAACTGGACAGGCACTTAGGCCCTAATCAGATCCATTGCTTTTGTTTCCAGGCATCTCTCCTCAGAGGCCTGGTTTCCAATACCAGCATAGGGGGATTACTGAGGCACTCATCAGAAAAATCTCGTCTCCACATAGGAAATGTACTCTTTGGAGCTCTATAAAAACCTCTGTTTAGGAGAATCTTTCAGGGCCCCGGATCAAGCGCCCCATTCCAAGGTCTCCATGGACTTAAACCCACATTATGATCTATCCTCGGGAGAGTCCATGTCAACTCAACCCCCTTGGTTTCTCCCCCAGGGCCTGCAGATCAAACCTGCCTTGTCGCTAGGAGACAACTAGAATGGGAGGTGGGCTGCCTAGGCATCAATCCTTAGAACCCTACTCTGGAGTCATTCCATATGGGACATCCTAGAGCCATCCAACAGGTCTCAAGTGTCCCACAGAAGGAATCTTTGCAGTCTGGAGCATCTCAGAACTCCCATTGTGGGAAAATCTACATGGCCTCTTGAGACGCTCCACTTTATAAAGTGGCCATCATGGACAGAAACTCCAACCTGAGCAAACGTCTGATATTCGCCCTGACTTCAGGTGCATGAGATCATGATTCAGCTCTGCAGAGTGTGCCTTCTGTGCCCTCATCCCAAAAACGAAGCCTAGCTTGTGTTCTCAGACTACAGTCCTCACACCCCTGGCCCAAAAGCCCTACAGTTTGGCAATAATGGGGCCACAATGCAGCACTCTGCCTGCCCTCCCAGAGAAAAAACGTTGCCTTATGGAACTACCTAGAGACCTGAATGAGGATCAATTGAACGCCACTCGACTGCACCCCAAATATTCAGTCTACCCTGTCTAATGCCTTGTCTGACACAGCATGAGCCCACACCTCCAGACCTACGCTCAACAGCTGGCCGCACACTGAGCTCATTGGACCCAACAGGTCCTTAGGTCTTCATCTCTTCCCAACCTCGGTTTTCGGGTTTCAGAACCTAGACCTAAACTCCAAACACTGTCCAGGGGTGAACGTGATGCAGAAGTCACAACTCTTCCTTCGCCATGGCCAGAAACCTTGTGGTTGGCATATTCTCCAACGTTCAGTGTCGGAGAATCCAGCGTGGCCCATGAGGCCCTTCCCATGCTTGAGGGCCTTGTTGGCACAAATAGGCATTGTGACCCTCAGCATGAGCCCTGTCCTCAAGGAAGGCCTCTCAGTGTCTGAATCAAGAGCCCACATATTGGACTTGCCATGCCCGTAGGCCCCCAAACTAAAACAGAGGTGGGGTTGTCCAGTTGTCCCTCCCGAGGACTCTGCTCTGGAATCCCTCCTTTATTGGGACACATGAGGTACAAAAAATAAAATAAAATAAAATAAAAAAAAAAGAAAGGACTCCTCCCATCCCACAGAACATACACAAACTCTTGGGATTGGGTCAAATCCTCAGAGAAGGAAAGCCGTCCACAACCCATGAGGCCACGCCAGCATTCCACCCACATTGTTGACACAAATCCAGAGACAAAATCTGAGCAAGCACCTCAAACTCACACTTTTTCATATCCTGAAGTGTTATCACGGTCTGTAGATTGGGCGTGCCATAACTATGTCCCCAATCCTAAGCGGAGTTTGTGTTTTCAGATTTTTGCTCCACAGGCCTGGCCCACACACCCTCAAGGTTGGGCCCCTAGAGCCAAACTCAGAACTTTGCCTGCCCTCTCCAGGGGATTTCTGCCCATTCCATTGACCACAACCCTATAGATTAGGAGAAACTCCAAAGTCCCGAGGCCATTCCAATATTATAGGTCGCCCAGGACAAACAGGGGCGATCTGACACAATCTGAGCAACTACCTCACCTCAGATACTTAGACACGTATCCCCAGCAAAGAGATTGAACCGGACAGGCACCTAGGCTCTAATCATATCCATTGCTTTTGTTTCCAGTCATCTCTCCTCAGAGGCCTGTTTTCCAATACCAGCATATGGGAGATTCCTTAGGCACTCATCAAAACAATTCTCTTCTCTACATAGGAAACATACTCTTTAGAGCTCCATCAAAACCTCCGGTTATGAACATCCCTCAAGGACCCGGATCAAGACCCCATTCCAAGGTCTCCATGGACACAAATGCACATTATGACCCATCCTCAACTCACCCATTTCAACACACCCGATCGGTTGCTCCACTAGATCAGGCAGATCGAACTTGCCTTGGATCTATAAGACACCTGGAATGGGAGGCAGGCTGCCCAGGCATCCACCCTTAGAACCCTGCTCTGGATAACTTCCTTATGGGATATCCTGGAGCCATCCACCGGTCTCACCTGTCCCACAGAAGGAATCATTGCGGTTTGGAGCATCTCACAATTCAAATCGTGGGAAAACCTCCATGTCCTCGTGACACCCTCCCATTCATGAAGGGGCCGTCATGGACAGAAACTCCGACCTAAGCCAACGTCTGATCCTAGCTCTGTCTTCAGGTATAAGGGATCTCGAATCATCTCTGCAGAGGGTGCCTGCCGTCCCTTCACCCCGAAATCTAAGTCTGGCTTGTGTTCTCAGTATTTTTTCCTCACACTCCTGGCCCACAAGCCTTCCAGTTTGGGAATTCTGGAGCCAGTATGTGACACTGTGTCTTCCCTCCAGAAGAAAAACGTTGCCCTCTGGGGCTACCCAGTAACCACAAATGAGTACCATCCTGCACGAAACTCGACTGCACCCCAATGATACAGTCTAGCCTGGACACTAATTCGCTGTCTGCCACAGCCTGAGCCTGCACCTCCCAACCCACACTCAACAGCTGGCCGAACACTGAGCACATCAGACACACCATGGCCTTAGGGCTTCATCTCTTCCCAACCTCAGTTTTCAGGCTTCAGAACCTAGACCTTAAATCCAATCACAGTCCAGGAGTGAAATTGTTGCAGAAATTAGAACTCCTTCTTCCCCATGGCCAGAAAACTTGTGGTTGCCATATTGTGCAACGTTCCCTGTAGGAGAAACCAGCATGGTACATTAGGCCACGCCCTGACTTGAGGGGCTCCTTGGGCACAAAAACACATTGTGAAACTCAGTGTGAGACCTATCCTCAAGGAAGGCCTCTCAGTGTCTGGACCAAGAGCCCAAATATGGGGCTTGCCATGTTCTTAGGTCCCAATGTTAACCAGAGGTCTGGTTGTCCAGTCGCCCCTCCCCAGGACTCTGCTCTGGAATGCCTCTTTTGGTGGTCCACCTGAGGTAAAAAAAAAAAAAAAAACAGAAAGACCTCCTCCCTTACGACAGAATGACCCCAAACTCTTGGGATCGGGTCAAATCCCCAGAAAGGGAGCCTCATCGATGGCCCATGAGGATCCCCCGACATTCCATGGCAATCGGTGACACATTTCCAGAAAAAAAAAAAAAGCATGAGCATGCACATCACATTCGCCCTTTGTTCATATCCCGAAGAGGTCTCCTCACGGTCTATAGATCGGGCCGGCCATACCTACATCCCCCAACCTAAGTGGAGTTTGTGTTTTCAGACTTTTGTCCAAATAGCCCTGGACCACACACGCTCCACACTTGGGTCCCTGGAGCCACACCTCAGGACTGTGCTTCCCTTTCAAGGGAATTCTTCCCATTCCATTGGCACAACCTTGCAAAAAAGGAAAAACCTCCAAAGTCACCGAGGCCATCCCAATAGTTTAGGCCGACCAGGACAAACAGGGGTGATCTCAAACCAGCTGAGCAACTACCTCCACTCAGACAACAGATGTCCCCAGAAAAAATATTGAACCGGACAGGCCTGTAGGCCCTAATCAAATCCATTGCTTTGGTTTCCAGGCATCTCTCCTCAGAGGCCTCGTTTAAAATACCAGCATATGGTGGTTTCCTGAGGCACCAATAAGAACAAATCTCGTCTCCCCATGGAAAACTTGCTCATTGAAGCTTTGTCATAACCTCTGGTTAGGAGAATCCTTCAGGGCCCTGGTGCCACTGCCCCATACCAAGGTCTCCATGGACTCAAACCAACATTAAGGCCATCCTCAGGAAAGTCCATTCAACTCAGCCCCCTCTGTTGCTACCCCAAGCCAGCAGATCAAACGTTTCTTGTTGCTAGGAGACAATTGGAATGTGAGGCTGCTGCCCAGGCATCCATACGTAGAACGCTGTTCTGGAAAAATACCTTATAGGACGTCCTGGAGCCATCCAACAAATCTTAATTGTCCCACAGAAGGAAACCTTGCGGTTTGGAGCATCTCACAACTCCAATAGTGGCAAAAACCCCATGGCCTCATAATCCCACCTCTTCTTGAAGGGGCCAAAATGGAAAGAAACGCAAACCTGAGCCAAAGTCTGATCCTCGACCTAACTTCAGACGCATGAGATCTCAATTCAGCTCTGCAGAGTGTGCCTGCCATGCCCTTGCCCCGAAACCTAAGCCCAGCTTGTGTTCTCAGCTTCCGTCCTCACTCTCCTGGCCCACAAGCCCTCCAGTTTGAAAATTCCGAAGCCACAATGCAGCACTCTGCCTGCCCTCCAGAAGAAAAACTTTGCCCTATGCTGCTAATAAGAAACCCCAAATGATTTTCTAATGCATGTCACTCGATGGTAAAGCAATTATACAGCCTACCCTGTATACTAATGCCCTGTCTGGCACAGCCTGAGACAAGACATCCCAAACGACACCCAGACAGCTGGCCCCAACCTGGACACATAGGACCCGCTATGGCTGTAGGTCGTCATCTCTTCCCAAACTCGGTTTTCAGGCTTCAGAACCTAGACCTTAAATCCAATCATAGTCCAGGAGTGAAAGTGTTGCAGAAATTAGAACTCCTTCTTCCCCATGGCCAGAAAACTTGTGGTTGCCATATTGTGCAATGTTCAGTGTAGGAGAAACCAGCATGGTACATTAGGCCACGCCCTACAACCCAATAGATTAGGAGAATCCGCCAAACTCCCCCAGGCCATCCGAATAATGTTGGCTGCCCAGGACACACAGGGATGATCTCTCACAAGTTAGGAAACTACCTCCACTCAGACCCAGAGACAGATATCCCCATAGAATAAGATTGAACTGGACAGGCACTTAGGCCCTAATCAGATCCATTGCTTTTGATTCCAGTCATCTCTCCTCAGAGGCCTGTTTTCCAATACCAGCATATGGGAGATTTTTTAGGCACTCATCAAAACAATTCTCTTCTCTACATAGGAAACATACTCTTTAGAGCTCCATCAAAACCTCCGGTTATGAACATCCCTCAAGGCCCCGGTTCAAGCACCCCATTCCAAGGTCTCCATGGACACAAATGCACATTATGACCCATCCTCAACTCACCCATTTCAACACACCCGCCTCGGTTGCTCCCCTAGATCCAGCAGATCGAACTTGCCTTGGCGCTATGAGACACCTGGAATGGGAGGCAGGCTGCCCAGGCATCCATCCTTAGAACCCTGCTCTGGATAACTTCCTTATGGGATGTCCTGGAGCCATCCCACAGGTCTCAACTGTCCCACAGAAGGAATCATTGCGGTTTGGAGCATCTCACAATTCCCATCGTGGGAAAACCTCCATGTACTCGTGACACCCTCCCCTTCATGAAGGGGCCGTCTTGGACAGAAACTTCGACCTAAGCCAACGTCTGATCCTAGCTCTGTCTTCAGGTATACAGGATCTCGAATCATCTCTGCAGAGGGTGCCTGCCGTCCCCTCACCCCGAAATCTAAGTCTGGCTTGTGTTCTCAGAATTATTCCTCACACTCCTGGCCCACAAGCCTTCCAGTTTGGGAATTCTGGAGCCACTATATGGCACTGTGTCTTCCCTCCAGAAGAAAAACGTTGCCCTCTGGGGCTACCCAGTAACCACAAATGAGTACCATCCTGCACGAAACTCGACTGCACCCCAATGATACAGTCTAGCCTGGGCACTAATTCCCTGTCTGCCACAGCCTGAGCCTGCACCTCCCAACCCACACTCAACAGCTGGCCGAACACTGAGCACATCAGACACACCATGGCCTTAGGGCTTCATCTCTTCCCAACCTCAGATTTCAGGCTTCAGAACCTAGACCTTAAATCCAATCACAGTCCAGGAGTGAAAGTGTTGCAGAAATTAGAACTCCATCTTCCCCATGGCCAGAAAACTTGTGGTTGCCATATTGTGCAACGTTCAGTGTAGGAGAAACCAGCATGGTACATTAGGCCACGCCCTGACTTGAGGGGCTCCTTGGGCACAAAAACACATTGTGAAACTCAGTGTGAGACCTGTCCTCAAGGAAGGCCTCTCAGTGTCTGGACCAAGAGCCCACATATGGGGCTTGCCATGTTCTTAGGTCCCAATGTTAACCAGAGGTCTGGTTGTCCAGTTGCCCCAACCCACGTCTCTGCTCTGGAATCCCTCATTTGGTGGTCCACCTGAGGTAAAAAAAATAAATAAATAAACAAAAAATAAACAAAAAAACCAGAAAGGCCTCCTCCCTTCCTACAGAATGACCCCAAACTCTTGGGATCAGGTCAAATCCCCAGAAAGGGAGCCTCATCGATGGCCCATGAGGACACCCCGACATTCCATGGCAATCGATGACAGATTTCCAGAAAAAAAAAAAAAAGCATGAGCAAGCACCTCACATTCGCCCTTTGTTCATATCCCGAAGAGTTCTCCTCACGGTCTATAGATCGGGCCGGCCATACCTACATCCCCCAACCTAAGTGGAGTTTGTGTTTTCAGACTTTTGTCCAAATAGCCCTGGACCACACACGCTCCACACTTGGGTCCCTGGAGCCACACCTCAGGACTGTGCTTCCCTTTCAAGGGAATTCTTCCCATTCCATTGGCCACAACCTTGCAAATTAGGAAAAACCTCCAAAGTCACCGAGGCCATCCCAATAGTGTAGGCCGCCCAGGACAAACAGGGGTGATCTCAAAACAGCTGAGCAACTACCTCCACTCAGACAACAGATGTCCCCAGAGAAAAATATTGAACCGGACAGGACCCTAGGCCCTAATCAGATCCATTGCTTTGGTTTCCAGGCATCTCTCCTCAGAGGCCTCGTTTCCAATACCAGCATATGGTGGTTTCCTGAGGCACCAATAAGAACAAATCTCGTCTCCCCATGGAAAACTTGCTCATTGGAGCTTTGTCATAACCTCTGGTTAGGAGAATCCTTCAGGGCCCTGGTGCCACTGCCCCATACCAAGGTCTCCATGCACTCAAACCAACATTAAGACCATCCTCAGGAAAGTCCATTTAACTCAGCCCCCTCTGTTGCTACCCCAAGCCAGCAGATCAAACGTTTCTTGTTGCTAGGAGACAATTGGAATGTGAGGCTGGCTGCCCAGGCATCCATACTTAGAACCCTGTCCTGGAAAAATACCTTATAAGACGTCCTGGAGCCATCCAACATATCTTAATTGTCCCACAGAAGGAATCCTTGCGGTTTGGAGCATCTCACAACTCCAATAGTGGGAAAACCCCCATGGCCTCATAATGCCCCCCCTTCCTGAAGGGGCCCACATGGACAGAAACTCAAACCTGAGCCAAAGTCTGAACCTCGACCTGACTTCAGACGCATGAGATCTCAATTCAGCTCTGCAGAGTGTGCCTGCCATGTCCTTGCCCCGAAACCTAAGCCTAGCTTGTGTTCTCAGACTTCCGTCCTCACTCTCCTGGCCCACAAGCCCTCCAGATTGGGAATTCCGAAGCCACCATGCCGCACTCTGCCTGCCCTCCAGAAGAAAAACTTTGCCCTATGCTGCTAATAAGAAACCCCAAATGAGTTTCTAATGCATGCCACTCGATTGTAAAGCAATTATACAGCCCACCCTGTATACTAATGCCCTGTCTGGCACAGCCTGAGACAACACATCCCAAACGATACCCAGACAGCTGGCCCCAACATGGACACATAGGACCCGCTATGGCTGTAGGTCGTCATCTCTTCCCAACCTTGGTTTTCAGGCTTCAGGACCTAGACCTTATCTCCAATCACTGCCCAGGGGTGAACGTGATGCAGAAATTAGAATTCCTCCTTCCCCATGGCCAGAAACCTTGTGGTTGGCATGTTGTCCAGCGTTCAATGTGGGAAAACCTGCATTGTCCGAAAGGCCACGCCAGTGCTTGAGGGCCGCCTAGGGCACAGACATGCATTGTGACCTGCAGCGTGAGTCCCGTATTAAAGTAACGCCTCTCAGTGGCTGGACCAAGATCCTGCATATGGGGCTTGTCATATCCATAGGCCCCCAGGCTTAACCAGAGGGCGAGTATTCCAATTGTCAGTACCCACTGCTATGCTTAAGAATCCCTCTACTGGGGGGACACATGAGGCAGAAAACAGGACACTTCCCTTCCCACAGAATGACCCCAAACACTTGGGGGCTGGACAAACTACCAGAGAGGGAGACTTCTACGACCCATGAGGCAACTCCTACATTAAACGGCCATTGTGGACAAAACATCCAGAGACAAAAGCCTGAGCGACTGCCTCCCTCTCACCCTTCTTTCATATCCAGAGGAGCTCCCCTCATGGACTGTAGATCAGGCCTGCCGTAACCTCGGCCCCAAACCTGAGCTGAGTTAGGGTTTTTGGATGTCTGTCTGCACAGCCATGGCCCACACAGCCTCCAGGCTGGGGTCTCTGGAGCCACACCACAGAACTGTGCCTGCTCTCTCCTACGAAACTGCCCATTCCATTGGCCACAACTCTACAAAATAGTAGAAACCTCAAGGTCCCCAAGGACATCCCACTACTGCAAGCCGCACTGGACAAATAGGGGCATTATGACACAAGCTGAGCAACTACTACCTCCATGCAGACACACAGACAGATATCCGCAGAGACAGAAGATTGAACCAGACAGGCCCCTAGGCCCTATTATGAACTCTTGCTTTGGTGTCCAGGTATCACTCCTCAGAGGCCTGGGTTCGAAGACCAGCATACGGGGCTTTCCTGAGGCACCAGACAGCAGACCTCTCATCTCCACATGGGAAGCTTCCTTGTTGGAGTTGTGTCAAGCCATTCGGGTTGGAGAATTTTGCAGAGTCCCTTAGCTACTGCCTCATTCCAAGGTCTCCATGGCCACCAACCCACATTATGACTCATCCTCAGGAGAGTCCATTTAAACTCAGCCTTCTGGGTAGCTCACCCAAGAGCCCGCAGATTGAGCGTGCCTTGTCTCGACCAGGCAATGGGAAGGTGATTTGGCATTTCTCGGCATCGATGCTTAGGCCCCTGCTCTCGAGTCTTTCTGTATGGGGCATCCTGGAACCATCCAATAGTACTCGACTGTCCGGAAGAAGGAATCTTTGAAGTTTGGAGCAGCTCACAACTCCCAGCGTAGGGAAACCTCCCTGGCCTCATGACGCCCCCACTGCCTTCAGGAAGGGGCCGTCATGGACACAAACTCCAGCTTGAGGCAACATCTGATACTCGCCCTGACCTCACTGCAGGAGATCTCGATTCAGCCTCTGCAGAGTGGACCTGCCATGCTCTTGGTCCCAAAACTCGTGCTAGCTTGTGTTTTCAGACTCCTTCCTCACAATCCTGGCCACACCCCTCCAGTTTGGCAATTCTGGAGACACAATGCAGCACACTGCCTGCCCTCCAGAAGAAAAATGTTGCCCTATAGGGCTAACCGGAAACGCCAAATGAGTAACAACCTGCATGCCACTCGAACATACCCCAATTATACAGTCTAGCCTGTGCACTAAAGCCCTGTCTGACACAGCCTGAGGGCAGACCTCCAGTCCAACACCCAGACAGCTCGCCGTACACAGAGCATATCACACCCACAATGGCTTTAGGCCATCATCTCTACCCAACCTCAGTTTTCACCTTCAGAACCTAGACATTATCTCCACTCACTGCTCAGGAGTGAACGTGATGCAAGAATCAGAACTTCTCCTTCGCCTTGGCAAGAAACCTAGTGGTTGGCATGTTGTCCAATGTTCATTGTAGGAGAAAGCAGCATGGACTATGAGGCCCCACCTATCCCTGAGGGCCACAATTTGCACAAACACACATTGTGACCCTCAGCGTGAACCCTATCCTCATGTAAAGCCTCTTAGTGACTGGAACAACAGCCCACATATGGGGCTTGCCAAGCCCCTAGTCCCCCAATCTCAACCAGAGTTCGAGATGTCTAGTCACCGCTACTCAGGGCTCTACTCTGGAATCCCTCTTTGGTGGAACACCTGAGGTAAAAAAAAAAAAAAAAATACAGAAAGGACTCTTCCCATCCACAGAATGATCCCAACCCCTTGGGATCAGGCCAAATCACCAGAGAAAGAATTGTCCATGGCCCTTGAGGACACCCCGACATTCCGCGGCCACCGTTGACACAAAATCCAGAGATAAAACCCTGAGCAAGCGCCACATACTCGCCCTTTGTTCATAGCCCGGAAAATTCTCACGGTCTGTAGATCGAGCCTTCATACATACATCCCCAAACCTAAGCTGAGTTTGTGTTTTCAGACTTCTGTCCCCACAGTCCTGGCCCACACACCATCCAAGCTGGGGCCCCTGGAGACACACCTCAGGACTATGGCTTCCCTCTCCACTGGAATTCTGCCATTTCCATTGGCCACAACACTATAGATTAGGAGAATCCTCCAAACTCCCCGAGGCCATCCCAATAGTGTTGGCTGCCCAGGACAAACAGGGATGATCTTTCACAAGTTAGGAAACTACCTCCACTCAGACCCAGAGACAGATATCCCCATAGAATAAGATTGAACTGGACAAGCACTTAGGCTCTAATCGGATCCATTGCTTTTGTTTACAGGCATCTCTCCTCAGAGGCCTGGTTTCCAATACCAGAATACGGGGGATTACCTAGGCACTCATCAGAAAAATCTCATCTCCACATAGGAAATGTACTCTTTGGAGCTCTATAAAAACCTCTGTTTAGGAGAATCTTTCAGGGCCCCGGATCAAGCGCCCCATTCCAAGGTCTCCATGGACTTAAACCCACATTATGATCTATTGTCGGGAGAGTCCATGTCAACTCAACCCCCTTGGTTTCTCCCCCAGGGCCTGCAGATCAAACCTGCCTTGTTGCTAGGAGACAACTAGAATGGGAGGCGGGCTGCCCAGGCATCCATCCTTAGAACCCTACTCTGGAGTCGTTCCACATGGGACATCCTAGAGCCATCCAACAGGTCTCAAGTGTCCCACAGAAGGAATCTTTGCAGTCTGGAGCATCTCACAACTCCCATTGTGGGAAAATCTACATGGCCTCTTGAGACGCTCCACTTTATAAAGGGGCCATCATGGACAGAAACTCCAACCTGAGCAAACGTCTGATATTCGCCCTGACTTCAGGTGCATGAGATCATGATTCAGCTCTGCAGAGTGTGCCTTCTGTGCACTCACCCCCAAAACTAAGCCTAGCTTGTGTTCTCAGACTACCGTCCTCACACCCCTGCCCCAAAAGCCCTACAGATTGGCAATACTGGGGCCACAATGCAGCACACTGCCTGCCCTCCAGAAGAAAAACGTTGCCTTATGGAGCTACCTAGAAACCCGAATAAGGATCAACTGAACACCACTCGACTGCACCCCAAATATGCAGTCTACCCTGTCTAATGCCTTGTCTGACACAGCATGAGCCCACACCTCCAGACCTACGCTCAACAGCTGGCCGCACACTGAGCTCATTGGACCCATCAGGTCCTTAGGTCTTCATCTCTTCCCAACCTCAGTTTTCGGGTTTCAGAACCTAGACCTAAACTCCAATCACTGTCCAGGGGTGAACGTGATGCAGAAATCACAACTCTTCCTTCGCCATGGCTGGAAACCTTGTGGTTGGCATATTCTCCAACGTTCAGTGTAGGAGAATCCAGCGTGGCCCATGAGGCACTTCCCATGCTTGAGGGCCTTGTTGGGCACAAATAGGCATTGTGACCCTCAGCATGAGCCCTGTCCTCAAGGAAGGCCTCTCAGTGTCTGAATCAAGAGCCCGCCTATTGGACTTTCCATGCCCCTAGGCCCCCAAACTTAAACAGAGGTGGGGATATCCAGTTGACCCTCCCAAGGACTCTGCTCTGGAATCCCTCTTTTATTGGGACACTTGAGGTACATAAAATAAAATATAAGATAAAATAAAATAAAAAACAGAAAAGACTCCCCCCATCCCACAGAATGTACCCAAACTCTTGGGATTGGGTCAAATCCTCAGAAAAGGAAAGCCATCTACAACCCATGAGGCCACGCCAGCCTTCCACCCACATTGTTGACACAAATCCAGAGACAAAACCTGAGCAAGCACCTCAAACTCACCCTTTTTCATATCCCTAAGTGTTATCATGGTCTGTAGATTGGGCGTGCCATACCTATGTCCCCAATCCTAAGCGGAGTTTGTGTTTTCAGACTTTTGTCCCCACAGGCCTGGCCCACACAGCCTCAAGGCTGGGCCCCTAGAGCCAAACTCAGAACTCTGCTTGCCCTCTCCAGGGGATTTCTGCCCATTCCATTGGCCACAACCCTATAGATTAGGAGAAACTCCAAAGTCCTGAGGCCATCCCAATATTATAGGCTGCCCAGGACAAACAGGAGCGATCTGACACAAGCTGAGCAACTACATCCCCTCAGATCCTTAGACACGAATCCTCAGGAAAGAGATTGAACCGGACAGGCACCTAGGCCCTAATCATCTCGATTGCTTTTGTTTCCAGTCATCTCTCCTCAGAGGCCTGGTTTCCCATACCAGCATATGGGAGATTCCTTAGGCACTCATCAAAACAATTCTCTTCTCTACATAGGAAACGTACTCTTTAGAGGCCATCAAAACCTCCGGTTATGAACATCCCTCAATTCCCCGGATCAAGCACCCCATTCCAAGGTCTCCATGGACACAAATGCACATTATGACCCATCCTCAACTCACCCATTTCAACACACCCGCCTCGGTTGCTCCCCTAGATCCAGCAGATCGAACTTGCCTTGGCGCTATGAGACACCTGGAATGGGAGGCAGGCTGCCCAGGCATCCATCCTTAGAACCCTGCTCATGATAACTTCCTAATGGGATGTCCTGGAGCCATCCAACAGGTCTCGACTGTCCCACAGAAGGAATCATTGCGGTTTTGAGCATCTCACAATTCCCATCGTGGGAAAACCTCCATGTCCTCGTGACACCCTCCCCTTCATGAAGGGGCCGTCATGGACAGAAACTCCGACGTAAGCCAACGTCTGATCCTAGCTCTGTCTTCAGGCATACGGGATCTCGAATCATCTCTGCAGAGGGTGCCTGCCGTCCCCTCACCCCGAAATCTAAGTCTGGCTTGTGTTCTCAGAATTTTTTTCTCACACTCCTGGCCCACAAGACTTCCAGTTTGGGAATTCTGGAGCCACTATGTGGCACTGTGTCTTCCCTCCAGAAGAAAAACGTTGCCCTCTGGGGATACCCAGGAACCACAAATGAGTACCATCCTGCACGAAACTCGACTGCACCCCAATGATACAGTCTAGCCTGGGCACTAATTCCCTGTCTGCCACAGCCTGAGCCTGCACCTCCCAACCCACACTCAACAGCTGGCCGAACACTGAGCACATCAGCCACACCATGGCCTTAGGTCTTCATCTCTTCCCAACCTCAGTTTTCAGGCTTCAGAACCTAGACCTTAAATCCAATCACAGTCCAGGAGTGAAAGTGTTGCAGAAATTAGAACTTCTTCTTCCCCATGGCCAGAAAACTTGTGGTTGCCATATTGTGCAACGTTCAGTGTAGGAGAAACCAGCATGGTACATTAGGCCACGCCCTGACTTGAGGGGCTCCTTGGGCACAAAAACACATTGTGAAACTCAGTGTGAGACCTATCCTCAAGGAAGCCTCTCAGTGTCTGGACCAAGAGTCCACATATGGGGCTTGCCATGTTCTTAGGTCCCAATGTTAACCAGAGGTCTGGTTGTCCAGTCGCTCCTCACCAGGACTCTGCTCTTGGATCCCGCTTTTGGTGGTCCACCTTAGGTAAAAAAAAATAATAATACTAAAAAAATAAACAAAAAAACAAGAAAGGCCTCCTCCCTTCCCACAGAATGACCCCAAACTCTTGGGATCGGGTCAAATCCCCAGAAAGGGAGCCTCATCCATGACCCATGAGGACACCCCGACATTCCATGGCAATCGGTGACACAATTCCAGAAAAAAAAAAAAAAGCATAAGCAAGCACCTCACATTCGCCCTTTGTTCATATCCCGAAGAGTTCTCCTCACGGTCTATAGATCGGGTCGGCCATACCTACATCCACCAAACTAAGTGGAGTTTGTGTTTTCAGACTTTTGTCCAAATAGCCCTGGACCAAACACGCTCCACAATTGGGTCCCTGGAGCCAAACCTCAGGACTGTGCTTCCCTTTCAAGGGAATTCTTCCCATTCCATTGGCCACAACCTTGCAAATGAGGAAAATCCTCCAAAGTCACCGAGGCCATCTTAATAGTGTAGGCCGCCCAGGACAAACAGGGGTGATCTCAAACCAGCTGAGCAACTACCTCCACTCAGACAACAGATGTCCCCAGAGAAGAATATTGAACCGGACATGCCCCTAGGCCCTAATCAGATCCATTGCTTTGGTTTTCAGGCATCTCTCCTCAGAGGCCTCCTTTCCAATACCAGCATATGGTGGTTTCCTGAGGCACCAATAAGAACAAATCTCGTCTCCCCATGGAAAACTTGCTCATTGGAGCTTTGTCATGACCTCTGGTTAGGAGAATCCTTCAGGGCCCTGGTGCCACTGCCCCATACCAAGGTCTCCATGGACTCAAACCAACATTAAGACCATCCTCAGGAAAGTCCATTTCAACTCAGCCCCCTCTGTTGCTACCCCAAGCCAGCAGATCAAACGTTTCTTGTTGCTAGGACACAATTGGAATGTGAGGCTGGCTGCCCAGGCATTCATACTTAGAACCCTGTTCTGGAAAAATACCTTATAAGACGTCCTGGAGCCATCCAACAAATCTTAATTGTCCCACAGAAGGAATCCTTGCGGTTTGGAGCATCTCACAACTCCAATAGTGGGAAAACCCCCATGGGCTCATAAAGTCCCCCCTTCCTGAAGGGGCCAACATGGACAGAAACTCGCACCTGAGCCAAGGTCTGATCCTCGACCTGACTTCAGAGGCATGAGATGTCAATTCAGCTCTGCAGAGTGTGCCTGCCATGTCCTTGCCCCGAAACCTAAGCCTAGCTTGTGTTCTCAGACTTCCATCCTCACTCTCCTGGCCCACATGCCCTCCAGTTTGGGAATTCCGATGCCATAATGCAGCACTCTGCCTGCCCTCCAGAAGAAAAACTTTGCCCTATGCTGCTAATAAGAAATCCCAAATGATTTTCTAATGCATGCCACTTGATTGTAAAGCAATTATACAGCCTACCCTGTATACTAATGCCCTGTCTGGTAGCCTGAGACAAGACATCCCAAACGATACCCAGACAGCTGGCCCAAACCTGGACACATTGGACCCGCTATGGCTGTAGGTCGTCATCTCTTCCCAACCTCGGTTTTCAGGCTTCAGAACCTAGACCTTATCTCCAATCACTGCCCAGGGGTGAACGTGAATTCCTCCTTCCCCATGGCCAGAAACTTGTGGTTGGCATGTTGTCCAGCGTTCAATGTGGGAAAACCTGCATTGTCCGAAAGGCCACGCCAGTGCTTGAGGGCCGCCTAGGGCACAGACATGCATTGTGACCTGCAGCGTGAGTCCCGTATTAAAGTAACGCCTCTCAGTGGCTGGACCAAGATCCTGCATATGGGGCTTGTCATATCCATAGGCCCCCAGGCTTAACCAGAGGGCGAGTATTCCAATTGTCAGTACCCACTGCTATGCTCTAGAATCCCTCTACTGGGGAGACACATGAAGCAGAAAACAGGACACTTCCCTTCCCACAGAATGACCCCAAACTCTTGGGGGCTGGACAAACTACCAGAGAGGGAGACTTCTACGACCCATGAGGCAACTCCTTCATTAAACGGCCATTGTGTACAAAACATCCAGAGACAAAAGCCTGAGCGAATGCCTCCCTCTCACCCTTCTTTCATATCCAGAGGAGCTCCCCTCATGGACTGTAGATCAGGCCTGCCGTAACCTCGGCCCCAAACCTGAGCTGAGTTAGGGTTTTTGGATGTCTGTCTGCACAGCCATGGCCCACACGGCCTCCAGGCTGGGGTCTCTGGAGCCACACCACAGAACTGTGCCTGCTCTCTCCTAAGAAACTGCCCATTCCATTGGCCACAACTCTACAAAATAGTAGAAACCTCAAGGTCCCCAAGGACATCCCACTACCACAAGCCGCACTGGACAAATACTGGCATTATGACACAAGATGAGCAACTACTACCTCCATGCAGACACACAGACAGATATCCGCAGAGAAAGAAGATTGAACCAGACAGGCCCCTAGGCCCTATTATGAATTCTTGCTTTGGTGTCCAGGTATCACTCCTCAGAGGCCTGGGTTCGAAGACCAGCATACGGGGCTTTTCTGAGGCACCAGACAGAAGACCTCTCATCTCCACATGGGAAGCTTCCTTGTTGGAGTTGTGTCAAACCCTTCGGGTTGGAGAATCCTGCAGAGTCCCTTAGCTACTGCCACATTCCAAGGTCTCCTTGGCCACCAACCCACATTATGACTCATCCTCAGGAGAGTCCATTTAAACTCAGCCTTCTGGGTAACTCACCCAAGAGCCCGCAGATTGAGCGTGCCTTGTCTCGACCAGGCAATGGGAAGGTGAGTTGGCGTTTCTCGGCATCCATGCTTAGGGCCCTGCTCTCGAGTCTTTCTGTATGGGGCATCCTGGAACCATCCAATAGTACTCGACTGTCCTGAAGAAGGAAACTTTGAAGTTTGGAGCAGCTCACAACTCCCAGCGTAGGGAAACCTCCCTGGCCTCATGACGCCCCCACCCCCTTCAGGAAGGGGCCGTCATGGACACAAACTCCAGCTTGAGGCAACATCTGATACTCGCCCTGACCTCACCTGCAGGAGATCTTGATTCAGCTTCTGCAGAGTGGGCCTGCCATGCTCTTGGCCCCAAAACTCGTGCTAGCTTGTGTTTTCAGACTTCCTTCCTCACAATCCTGGCCACACCCCTCCAGTTTGGCAATTCTGGAGACACAATGCAGCACTCTGCCTGCCCTCCAGAAGAAAAATGTTGCCCTATAGGCCTAACCAGAAACGCCAAATGAGTAACAACCTGCATGCCACTCGACCATACCCCAATTATACAGTCTAGCCTGTGCACTAAAGCCCTGTCTGAAACAGCCTGAGGGCAGACCTCCAGTCCAACACCCAGACAGCTGGCCATAAACAGAGCATATCACACCCACAATGGCTTTAGGCCATCAACTCTACACAACCTCAGTTTTCACCTTCAGAACCTAGACCTTATCTCCACTCACTGCTCAGGAGTGAATGTGATACAAGAATCAGAACTTCTCCTTCGCCTTGGCAAGAAACCTAGTGGTTGGCATGTTTTTCCAACGTTCAGTGTAGTTGAAACCAGTGTGGCCCATGATGCCCCGCCCATGTTTATGGGCCACATTGGTCACAAACACACATTGTGTCCCTCAGACTGATCCCAGGCCTCAGGTAAGGCCTCTCAGTGGCTGGATGAAGAGTCAGCATATTCGGCTTGCCATGCCCCTAGGCCCCAAATTTTACCCATAGTTCGGGTTCTCCCTTCACTTTTCCCCAGGGCTCATCTTTGGAATTCCTCTTTTGGCGGGACACCTGAGGTAACAAACCTGAAAGGAGTCCTCCCATTCCACAGATTGATGAAAAGCAATTGGGATCGGACCAAATCCCCAGAGAGAAAGATTCGTCCATGGCCCATGAGGCTTCCCCGACATTCCACGGCCATCTCTGATACAAAATCCAGAGAAAAAAGCCTGAGCAAGTGCCTCAGACTCGCTCTTTCTTTATATCCGGAAGAGTTCTTCTCATGGTTTATAGATCGGGCCTGCCATACCTACCTCCCCAAAGCTAAGCTGAGTTTGTGTTTTCAGACTTCTGTCCCCAAAGTCCTGGGCCACACACCTTCCAGGCTGGGGCCCCAGGTGTCACACATTAGGACTGTGTCTACCCAATCCATGGGAATTCTGCCCATTCCATGGTCCAAAACCGTAAAATTAGGAGAACCCTCCAAATCCCTGAGGCCATCCCAATAGTGTAGGTCGCCCGGGACAAACAAGGGCGGTCTGATACCAGCTGAGCATCTACCTCTACTCATACCATAGATGGATGTCCCCTGAGAAGCAGATTGAACCAGACAGGACCCTAGGCCATAATCGGATACATTGCTTTGGTTTACAGGCATGTCTCCTCAAAAGCCTGGATTCCAATACCAGCATAGGGGTTTTTCTGAGGCACCCATTAGAACAAATCTCGTCTCCACAAGGAACCTTGTGCATCGAGCTATGTCAAAAGCTTAGGAGAATACTTCAGGGTCCCGGTGCCACCGCCCCATTTTAAGGCCCTCATGGACACAAACACACATTAGGACCCATCCTCAGGAAAGTCCATTTCAAGTCAGTCACTCCTGTTGCTCACGCAGAGCCATCAGATCTAAACTCTCTTGTTGCTAGGAGAAAATTGGAATGCGAGGCCTGCTTCCCAGTCATCCATTCTCGAATGGTGCCCTGGAATCATTCCATATGGGATGTCCTGAAGCTGCCCAACAGGTCTCAATTGTCCCGCAGAAGGTATCCTTGAAGGGGGCATCCCACAACACCCAACGTGGGAAAACCTACATGGCCTCGAGATTTCGCTCTCTTCATGAAGGGGCCGTCATGCACATAAACTCCAACGTGAGACAACGTCTGATCCTCGCCCTGACTTCAGATGCATGAGATATTGGTTCAGATCTACAGTGGTCCCTGCCGTGTCCTCGCCCTGATACACAAGTCCAGCTTGTGTTCTCAGACTTCCGTCCTCACACTCCTGGCCCCGAAGCCCTCAAGTTTGGCAATTCCGGACCGACAATGAAGCACTCTGCCTGCCCTCTAGAAAACAAATTTTGCCTAATGAGCTGCCCAGACAACTTATATGAGGATAAATCTACATGGCACTCGACTTTACCCAAATTATATAGTCTACGGGGGCACTAATGCACTGTCTGACACAACCTGAGCCCAGACCTCCTGACCAACACCCAGACAGCTGACCGCACACTGAGCACATCAGACCCGCCATGGCCTTAGGTTATCATCTCTTCCCTACCTCTGTTTTCAGGCTTCAGAATCTAGACCTTATCTCCAATCACTGCCCAAGGGTGACTGTGATGCAGAAATCAGAACTCTTCCTTACCCATGGCAAGAAATCTTATCATTGGCAGGTTGTCCAACGTTCAGTGTAGGAGAAACCAGGATTCACCATGAGGCCCCGCCCATTCTTGTTTGCGAAGTGGGCATAAACACGCATTGTGACCCTCAGTGTGAGTCCTGTCCTCTAGTAAGTCCTCTCAGTCGCTCGACCATTAGATGTCATAATGGGCTTGACATGTCCCTAGGCCCAAATTTGTAACCAGATTTCTGGTTGTCCAGTCGGCCCTCCCCAGGGCTCTACTCTGGAATACCTCATTTGGTGGGACACCTGAGGCTAAAAAACAAAACAAGGCAAATCACAACAACAACAAAACGGACTTCTTCCATCCCACAGAATGACCCCAAAATCTTGCGATGGGGACAAACCACCAGAGAGTAAGACTCGTCCATTTCCCATGAAGTCAACCGGAAATTTCATGACCATGAGTGACACGATATCCAGAGACAAAAACTTGAGCAAGAGCCTGACACTCGCCCTTTTTTCATATCCCGAAGAGTTCTCCTCATGGTCTGTAGATCAATACTGCCATACCTATTACCCGAAACATAAGCCGCGTTTGTGTTTTCAGACAACTGTCCAAACAGCTCTGCCTACACACCCTACAGGCTCAGGCCCCTGGAGCCAAACCTGAGGACTGTACTTGCCCTCTCCAAGGGAATTGTATGTGCCCATTCCAATGGCCACAACCTACTAATAGGATAAACCTCCAAACTCCCTGAGGCCATCCCAATAGTGGTGGCTCTCCAGGACAAACAGGAGCAATCTGAGCCCATCTGACACCTACATGCACTCAGATGCATAGACTGATGTCCCCAGAGGTAAAAAGGTACGAACAGGCCCCTAGGCACTATTTGGATTCATTGTTGTGCTATCCAGTCATCTCTCCTCAGAGGCCTGGATTTCAATACCAGCGTATTGCTGTTTCCTGACTCATCCCTCAGAACAAATCTCATTTACATATGGGAAACTTGCACATTGGAGCTGTGTCAAAGCCTCTGTTTGAAAAAACCCATCAGGGCCCCAGTGCCACCGCTTCATTCCAAGATCTCCATAGACACAAAAACATATTAGGATCCATCCACAGGAGAGTCCATTTCAACTCAGCCTCCTGGGTTGCTCCCCCAGATCCAGCAGATCTAACCTGTCTTGTTGCTAGGACACAATTGGAATGCGAGGTGGGCTACCCAGCCATCCACCCTTAGAACCCTGCTCGGAATCGTTGCCCTGGAGCCAACCAACAGGTCTCAATTGTCCTGCAGAAGAAACTTTGCAGTTTGGAGCTTCTCACAACTAACATCGTGGGAAAACCCCCACGGCCTCATGACCCCCCCCGCCCCTTCATGAAGGGCCATCAGGGACAGAAACACCAACCTGAGCGATCTTCTGATCCTCGCCCTGACATCATAAGCACGAGATCTCGATTCAGGTCTGTAGATTGTTCCTGCCTTGTCCTCACCCAGAAACCTAAGCCTAGCTTGTTCTCAGATTTCCTTCCTCAGACTACTGGCCCACAAGCCTCCAGTTTGAAAACCAGAACTATAATGCAGCACTCTTCCTGCCCTCAGGAAGAAAAACATTGCCCTCTGGGGCTACCCAGAAACTCCAAAAGAGGATCAACCTGCACGGCATACGACTGTACCCCAAATATATAGGCTGACCTGGGCACTATTGCCCTTTTTGACACAGCCTGAGCCTGGATTACCTGGCCCCACACAGAAAGCTGGCCGCTCACTGAGCCCATCGGACCCGCCATGGTCTTAGGTCGTCATCTCTTCCCAACCTCGGTTGTCAAGTTTCAGAACCTAGACCTTATCTCCAATCACTGCCCAGGCTTGAAAGTGATGCAGAAAACACAACTCCTTCCCCGTGGCAAGAAACCATGTGGTTGGCATGTTGTCCAACGTTCAGTGTAGTTGAAACCAGGGTGGCCCATGAGGCCCCGCTCATGTTTGTGGGCCACATTGGTCAAAACCACACATTGTGACCCTCACCCTGATCCCAGTCCTCAATAAGGCCTCTCAAGGCTGGATGAAGAGATAGCATATTGGGCTTGCCATGCCCCTAGGCCCCAAATTTTACCCATAGTTCGGGTTCTCCCTTCACTTTTCCCCAGGGCTCTTCTTTGGAATTCCTCTTTTGGCGGGACACCTGAGGTAACAAACCTGAAAGGAGTCCTCCCATTCCACAGATTGACGAAAAACAATTGGGATCGGGCCAAATCCACAGAGAGGAAGATTCGTCCATGGCCCATGAGGCCTCCCCAACATTCCACGGCCATCTCTGATACAAAATCCAGAGACAAAAGCCTGAGCAAGCGCCTCAGACTCGCTCTTTCTTCATATCCGGAAGAGTTCTTCTCATGGTTTATAGATCGGGCCTGCCATACCTACGTCCCCAAACCTAAGCTGAGTTTGTGTTTTCAGACTTCTGTCCTCAAAGTCCTGGGCCACACACCCTCCAGGCTGGGGCCCCTGGAGTCACACATTAAGACTGGGCCTACCCAATCCATGGGAATTCTGCCGATGCCATTGTCCAAAACAGTAAAATTTGGAGAACCCTCCAAATCCCTGAGGCCATCCCAATAGTGCAGGTCGCCCGGGACAAACAAGGGCGGTCTGATACCAGCTGAGCATCTACCTCCACTCATACCATAGATGGATGTCCCCTGAGAAGAAGATTGAACCAGACAGGACCTTAGGCCATAATCGGATACATTGCTTTGGATTACAGGCATGTCTCCTCAAAAGCCTGGATACCAATACCAGCATAGAGGTTTTCCTGAGGCACCCATCAAAACAAATCTCGTCTCTACAAGGAACCTTGTGCATCGAGCTATGTCAAAAGCTTAGGAGAATACTTCAAGGTCCCGGTGCCACCGCCCCATTTTAAGGCCCTCATGGACACAAACACACATTAGGACCCATCCTCAGGAAAGTCCATTTCAAGTCAGCCACCCCGGTTTCTCCCGCTAAGCCATCAGATCTAAACTGTCTTGTTGCTAGGAGACAATTGGAATGCGAGGCGGGCTTCCCAGGCATCCATCCTCGAACGGTGACCTGGAGTCATTCCATATGGGATGTCCTGGAGCTGCCCAACAAGTCTCAATTGTCCCGCAGAAGGAATCCTTGAAGGGGGCATCCCACAACTCCCAACGTGGGAAAACCTCCATGGCCTCGAGATTCCGCTCCCTTCATGAAGGGGCCGTCATGCACAGAAACTCCAACCTGAGCCAACGTCTGATCCTCGCCCTGACTTCAGATGCATGAGATATAGGTTCAGATCTACAGGGGTACCTGCCGTGCCCTGGCCCTGAAACCCAAGTCTAGCTTGTGTTCTCAGACTTCCGTCCTCACACTCCAAGCCCCGAAGCCCGGAAGTTTCGCAATTCCAGACCCACAATGCAGCACTCTGCCTGCCCTCTAGAAAACAAATTTGGCCTAATGAGCTTCCCAGGCACCTTA
This sequence comes from Mustela nivalis, assembly GCF_964662115.1. Lineage (NCBI taxonomy): Eukaryota > Metazoa > Chordata > Mammalia > Carnivora > Mustelidae > Mustela > Mustela nivalis. Next base: position 7,884 of record NW_028136558.1, on the reverse strand, counting down.
TATGAGGATAAATCTACATGGCATTCGACTATACCCAAAGTATATAGTCTAACCTGGGCACTAATGCACTGTCTGACACAACCTGAGCCCGGACGTCCTGACCAACACCCAGACAGCTGACCGCACACTGAGCACATCAGAACCGCCATGGCCTTAGGTTATCATCTCTTCCCAACTGCGGTTTTTCAGGCTTCAGAACCTAGACCTTATCTCCAACCACTGCCCAGGGGTGCCTGTGATGCAGAAATCAGACCTTGTCCTTACCCATGGCAAGAAACCTTGTGGTTGGCATGTTGTCCAACGTTCAGTGTAGGAGAAACCAGCATTCACCCGGAGGCCCCGCCAATTCTTGAGTGCGAAGAGGGCATAAACACGCATTGTGACCCTCAGCGTGAGTCCTGTGCTCTAGTAAGTCCTCTCAGTGGCTCGACCATTAGATGTCATAATGGGCTTGACATGTCCCTAGGCCACAATTTTTAACCAGATTTCTGGTTGTCCGGTCGGCCCTCCCCAGGGCTCTACTCTGGAATACCTCATTTGGTGAGACACCTGAGGTTAAAAAACAAAACAAAACAAATCAACAACAACAACAACAAAACGGACTTCTTCCATCCCCAGAATGACCCAAAACTCTTGGGACGGGGCAAAACCCCAGAGAGTAAGACTCGTCCATTTCCCATGAAGTCACCCGGAAATTTCACGACCATGAGTGACACGATATCCAGAGACAAAAACTTGAGCACGAGCCTCACACTCGCCCTTTTTTCATATCCTGAAGAGTTCTCCTCATGGTCTGTAGATCAGTCCTGCCATACCTATGACCCGAAACATAAGCCGCGTTTGTGTTTTCAGACAACTGTCCAAACAGCTCTGGCCTACACACCCTACAGGCTCAGGCCCCTGGAGCCAAACCTGAGGACTGTACTTGCCCTCTCCAAGGGAATTGTATGTGCCCATTCCAATGGCCACAACCCTACTAATAGGATAAACCTCCAAACTGCCTGAGGCCATCCCAATAGTGGTGGCTTCCCAGGACAAACAGGGGCAATCTGAGCTCATCTGAGCACCTACCTGCACTCAGACGCATAGACTGATGTCCCCAGAGGTAAAAAGGAACGAACAGGCCCCTAGGCACTATTCGGATCCATTGCTGTGGTATCCAGTCATCTCTCCTCAAAGGCCTGGATTTCAATACCAGCGTATGGCTGTTTCTTGACTCAACCATCAGAAAACATCTCATCTACATATGGGAAACTTGCACGTTGGAGCTGTGTCAAAGCCTCTGTTTGGAAAAACCCTTCAGGACCCCAGTGCCACCCCTTCATTCCAAGGTCTCCATAGACACAAAAAGACATTAGGACCCATCGACAGGAGAGTTTATTTCAACTCAGCCTCCTGGGTTGCTCCCCCAGATCCAGCAGATATAACCTGTCTTGTTGCTAGGACACAATTGGAATGCGAGGTGGGCTACCCAGCCATCCATCCTTAGAACCCTGCTCGGAATTGTTGCCCTGGAGCCAACCAACAGGTCTCAATTGTCCTGCAGAAGAATCTTTGCAGTTTGCGGCTTCTCACAACTAACATCGTGGGAAAACCCCCACGGCCTCATGACCCCCCCACCCCTTCATGAAGGGCCATCAGGGACAGAAACTCCAACCTGAGCGATCTTCTGATCCTCGCCCTGACATCATAAGCACGAGATCTCGATTCAGGTCAGTAGATTGTTCCTGCCTTGTCCTCACCCAGAAACCTAAGCCTAGCTTGTTCTCAGATTTCCTTCCTCAGACTACTGGCCCACAAGCCTCCAGTTTGAAAACCAGAACTATAATGCAGCACTCTTCCTGCCCTCAGGAAGAAAAACATTGCCCTCTGGGGCTACCCAGAAACTCCAAAAGAGGATCAACCTGCACGGCATACGACTGTACCCCAAATATATAGGCTGACCTGGGCACTATTGCCCTTTTTGACACAGCCTGAGCCTGGATTACCTGGCCCCACACAGAAAGCTGGCCGCTCACTGAGCACATCGGACCCGCCATGGTCTTAGGTCGTCATCTCTTCCCAACCTCGGTTGTCAAGTTTCAGAACCTAGACCTTATCTCCAATCACTGCCCAGGCTTGAAAGTGATGCAGAAATCACAACTCCTTCCCCGTGGCAAGAAACCATGTGGTTGGCATGTTGTCCAACGTTCAGTGTAGTTGAAACCAGGGTGGCACATGAGGCCCCGCTCATGTTTGTGGGCCACATTGGTCAAAACCACACATTGTGACCCTCACCCTGATCCCAGTCCTCAATAAGGCCTCTCAGTGCCTGGATGAAGAGATAGCATATTGGGCATGCCATGCCCCGAGGCCCCAAATTTTACCCATAGTTCGGGTTCTCCCTTCACTTTTCCCCAGGGCTCTTCTTTGGAATTCCTCTTTTGGCGGGACACCTGAGGTAACAAACCTGAAAGGAGTCCTCCCATTCCACAGATTGACGAAAAACAATTGGGATCGGGCCAAATCCACAGAGAGGAAGATTTGTCCATGGCCCATGAGGCCTCCCCAACATTCCACGGCCATCTCTGATACAAAATCCAGAGACAAAAGCCTGAGCAAGCCCCTCAGACTCACTCTTTCTTCATATCCGGAAGAGTTCTTCTCATGGTTTATAAATCAGGCCTGCCATACCTACGTCCCCAAACCTAAGCTGAGTTTGTGTTTTCAGACTTCTGTCCTCAAAGTCCTGGGCCACACACCCTCCAGGCTGGGGCCCCTGGAGTCACACAGTAGGACTGTGCCTACCCAATCCATGGGAATTCTGCCGATGCCATTGTCCAAAACAGTAAAATTTGGATAACCCTGCAAATCGCTGAGGCCATCCCAATAGTGCAGGTCGCCCGGGACAAACAAGGGCGGTCTGATACCAGCTGAGCATCTACCTCCACTCATACCATAGATGGATGTCCCCTGAGAAGAAGATTGAACCAGACAGGACCCTAGGCCATAATCGGATACATTGCTTTGGATTACAGGCATGTCTCCTCAAAAGCCTGGATTCCAATACCAGCAGAGAGGTTTTCCTGAGGCACCCATCAAAACAAATCTCGTCTCCACAAGGAACCTTGTGCATCGAGCTATGTCAAAAGCTTAGGAGAATACTTCAGGGTCTCGGTGCCACCGCACCATTTTAAGGCCCTCATGGACACAAACACACATTAGGACCCATCCTCAGGAAAGTCCATTTCAAGTCAGCCACCCCGGTTTCTCCCGCAGAGCCATCAGATCTAAACTGTCTTGTTGCTGGGAGACAATTGGAATGCGAGGCCGGCTTCCCAGGCATCCAACCTCGAACAGTGCCCTGGAGTCATTCCATATGGGATGTCCTGAAGCTGCCCAACAGGTCTCAATTGTCCCGCAGAAGGAATCCTTGAAGTGGGCATCCCACAACTCCCAACGTGGGAAAAACTCCATGGCCTTGAGATTCCGCTCCCTTCATGAAGGGTCCGTCATGCACAGAAACTCCAACCTGAGCCAACGTCTGATCCTCGCCCTGACTTCAGATGCATGAGATATAGGTTCAGATCTACAGTGGTACCTGCCGTGTCCTCGCCCTGAAACCCAAGTCTAGCTTGTGTTCTCAGACTTCCGTCCTCACACTCCTGGACACGAATCCCTCAAGTTTAAAATTCCGGACCGACAATTAAGCACTCTGCCTACCCTCTAGAAAACAAATTTTGCCTAATGAGCTGCCCAGACAACTTATATGAGGATAAATCTACATGGCACTCGACTGTACCCAAAGTATATAGTCTAAACTGGGCACTAATGAACTCTCTGACACAACCTGAGCCCGGATCTCCTGACCAACACCCAGACAGCTGACCGCACACTGAGCACATCAGACCCGCCATGGCCTTAGGTCATCATCTCTTCCCTACCTCAGTTTTTAGGCTTCAGAACCTAGACCTTATCTCCAATCACTGCCCAGTGGTGCCTGTGATGAAGAAATCAGAACTCTTCCTTACCCATGGCAAGAAACCTTGTGGTTGGCATGTTGTCCAACGTTCAGTTTACGAGAAACCAGGATTCACCATGAGGCCCTGCCCATTCTTGTTTGCGAAGTGGGCATAAACACGCATTGTGACCCTCAGCGTGAGTCCTGTGCTCTAGTAAGTCCTCTCAGTGGCTCGACCATTAGATGTCATAATGGGCTTGACATGTCCCTAGGCCACAATTTTTAACCACATTTCTTGTTGTCCGGTCGGCCCTCCCCAGGGCTCTACTCTGGAATCCCCCATTTGGTGGGACACCTGAGGTTAAAAAACAAAACAAGGCAAATCAACAACAACAACAAAACGGACTTCTTCCATCCCCAGAATGACCCAAAACTCCTTGGACGGGGCCAAACCCCCAGAGTGTAAGACTCGTCCATTTCCCATGAAGTCACCAGGAAATTTCACGACCATGAGTGACACGATATCCAGAGACAAAAACTTGAGCACGAGCCTCACACTCGCCCCTTATTCATATCCCGAAGAGTTCTCCTCATGGTCTGTAGATCAATCCTGCCATACCTATGACCTGAAACATAAGCCGCGTTTGTGTTTTCAGACTGTCCAAACAGCTCTGCCTACACACCCTACAGGCTCAGGCCCCTGGAGCCAAACCTGAGGATTGTACTTGCCCTCTACAAGGGAATTGTATGTGCCCATTCCAATGGCCACAACCTACTAATAGGATAAACCTGCAAACTCCCTGAGGCCATCCCAATAGTGGTGGCTTCCCAGGACAAACAGGGGCAATCTGAGCCCATCTGAGCACCTACATGCTCTCAGACGCATAGACTGATGTCCCCAGAGGTAAAAATGTACGAACAGGCCCCTAGGCACTATTCGGATCCATAGCTGTGGTATCCAGTCATCTCTCCTCAGAGGCCTGGATTTCAATACCAGCATATGGCTGTTTCCTGACTCATCCGTTAGAACAAATCTCATCTACATATGGGAAACTTGCACGTTGGAGCTGTGTCAAAGCCTCTGTTTGAAAAAACCCTTCAGGACCCCAGTGCCACCGCTTCATTCCAAGGTCTCCATAGACACAAAAACATATTAGGATCCATCCACAGGAGAGTCCATTTCAACCCAGATCCAGATTGCTCGCCCAGATCCAGCAGATATAACCTGTCTTGTTGCTAGGACACAATTGGAATGCAAGGTGGGCTACCCAGGCATCCATCCTTAGAACCCTGCTCGGAATCGTTGCCCTGGAGCCAACCAACATGTCTCAATTGTCCTGCACAAGAATCTTTGCAGTTTGGACCTTCTCACAACTAACATCGTGGGAAAACCCCCACGAACTCGAGACCCCGCCCCTTCATGAAGGGGCCATCAGGGACAGAAACACCAACCTGAGCGATCTTCTGATCCTCACCCTGACTTCAGAAGCACGAGATCTCGATTCAGGTCTGTAGATTGTACCTGCCTTGTCCTCACCCAGAAACCTAAGCCTAGCTTGTGTTATCAGATTTCCGTCTTCAGACTACTGGCCCACAAGCCCTCCAGTTTGCAAACCAGAACTATAATGCAGCACTCTGCCAGCCTTCACGAAGAAAAACATAGCCCTGTGGGGCTACCCAGAAACTCCAAATGAGGATCAACCTGCATGCCATTCGACTGTACCCCAAATATATAGGATGACCTAGGCACTATTGCCCTTTCTGACACAGCCTGAGCCTGGACTTCCTGGCCCCACCCAGAAAGCTGGTCGAACACTGAGCACGCCAGACGAGCCATGTCCTTAGGTCGTCATCTCTTCCCAACCTCGGTTGTCAAGTCTCAGAACCTAGACCTTATCTCCAATCACTGCCCAGGCTTGTAAGTGATGCAGAAATCACAACTCCTTCCCCGTGGCTAGAAACCATGTGGTTGGCATGTTTTCCAATGTTCAGTGTAGTTGAAACAAGTGTGGCCCATGAGGCCCCGCCCATGTTTATGGGCCACATTGGTCACAAACACACATTGTGACCCTCAGCCTGATCCCTGTCCTCAGGTAAGGCCTCTCAGTGGCTGGATGAAGAGACAGCATATTGGGCTTGCCATGCCCCTAGGCCCCAAATTTTACCCATAATTCGGGTTGTCCCTTCACTTTTCCCCAGGGCTCTTCTTTGGAATTCCTCTTTTGGCGGGACACCTAAGGTAACCAACCTGAAAGGAGACCTCCCATTCCACAGATTGACGAAAAAGAATTGGGATCGGTCCAATTCCACAGAGAGGAAGATTCGTCCATGGCCCATGAGGTTTCCCAGACAATCCACGGCCATCGCTGATACCGAATCTAGAGACAAAAGACTGAACAAGCACCTCAGACTCGCTCTTTCTTCATATCCTGAAGAGTTCTTCTCATGGTTTGTAGATCGGGCCTGCCATACCTACGTCTCCAAACCTAAGCTGAGTTTATGTTTTCAGACTTCTGTCCTCAAAGTCCTGGGCCACACACCCTCCAGGCTGCGGTCCCTGGAGCCACACATAAGGACTGTGCCTACCCAATCCATGGGAACTCTGCCCATTCCATTGTCCAAAACCGTAAAATTAGGAGAACCCTCCAAATTCCTGAGGCCATCCCAATAGGGCATGTCGCCCGTGACATACAAGCGCGGTCTGATAGCAGCTGAGCATCAACCTCCACTCATACCATAGATGGATGTCCCCAGAGAAGAAGATTGAACCAGACAGGACCCTGGCCAATCGGATCCATTGCTTTGGTGAGAGGCATGTCTCCTCAAAAGCCTGGATTCCAATACCAGCATAGGTGTTTTCCTGAGGTAGCAATCAGAACAAATCTCGTCTCCACAAGGAAACATGTGCATCGAGCTCTGTCAAAAGCTTAGGAGAATACTTCAGGGTCCCGGTGCCACGGCCCCATTCCAAGGCCCCATGGACACAAACACACATTAGGACCCATCCTGAGGAAAGTCCATTTCAAGTCAGTCACCCCGGTTGCTCCCGCAGAGCCATCAGATCTAAACTGGCTTGTTGCTAGGAGACAATTGGAATGCGAGGCTGGCTTCCCAGGCATCCTCCCTCGAACGGTGCTATGGAGTCACTCCATATGGGATGTCCTGGAGCTGCCCAAAGGTCTCAATTGTCCCGCAGAAGGAATTCTGAAGGGGGCAACCCACAACTCCCACGTGGGAAAAACTCCATGGACACGAGATTCCGCTCCCTTCATGAAGGAGCCGTCAGGCACAGAAACTCCAACCTAAGCCAAAGTCTAATTCTCTCCCTGACTTGAAATGGATGAGATATTGGTTCAGATCTGCAGGGGGTACCTGCCGTGCCCTTGCCCTTAGCCCAAGTATAACTTTTGTTCTCAGAATTCCGACCTCACTCTCCTGGCCTCAAAGCCCTCATGATTGGTAAATCCGGTCCCACAATTAAGCACATGGCCTGCTTTCTGGAAAAAAAATATTGCCTAAAGAGCTGCCAAGGCACCTTATATGAAGATAAACCTACACGGTACTCGACTTTGCCCGAATTATATAGTCTAACCTGGGCACTAATGCACTGTCTGACACAACCTGAGCACGGACTTCCTGACCAACACCCAGACAGCTGACCGCACACTGAGCACATCAGACTCGCCATGGCCTTAGGTCCTCATCTCTTCCCTACCTCAGTTTTCAGGCCTCAGAAACTAGACTTTATCTCTGCCTGGGGGTGAGTGTGATGCAGAAATCAGAACTTCTCCTTACACATGGCAAGAAACCTTGTGGTTGGCATGTTGTCCAACGTTCATTGTAGGAGAAACTAGCATTCACCCTGAGGCCCGCCTATTCTTGAGTGCGACGAGGGCATAAATATGCATTGTGACCCTCAGGGTGAGTCCTGTCCTCTAGTAAGT